>NC_088779.1:13306690-16211387 GCF_954871325.1 Gordionus sp. m RMFG-2023 | reverse complement strand
AAATATATATATTGTAAATGTGTTAAATAAAATTTTAGTGAAGATGTACCATAGAAAAGTGACAATTGTCATAATCGTTATTTTTGAACTTTTTGGAATTTTTTTAAAGTAAATAGGTAAGAATATATATTGTAAAGATGTTAAAATAAAATTTTAATGAAGATGTACCATAGAAAAGTGACAATTGTCATAAAAGTTATTTCTGAACTTTTTTGAATTTTTTAAAACAAATTGGTAAAAATATATATTGTAAAGATGTTAAAATAAGATGTACCATAGAAGAGTGGCAATTGTCATAATCGTTATTTTTTAACTTTTTTGAATTTTTTAAATAGGTAAAAATATATATTGTAAAGATATTAAAATAAAATTTCAATATACCATAAAAGAGTGACAATTGTCATAATCGTTATTTAAAATATTTTTAAATTTTTAAAAGTGCTAACGGATCTTTGAAAAATTTTAACAATAGGAAGGCTAACAAACTTTTAACTTTTATTAGTTATTTAAAATTCTTTAGGCAAACATTAAAAAATATATGCTTCATAAAAAAAATTTAAATACCAGATTAAAGATAACTGTTGCAGATGTTATCGTAAGAAAAATTAATGAGATGATAAAAAAACTTGTAGGATTTGATTTGCAATTATCGGGTCGAAGTATTTCGTCCTATATTGATCAAATTAAATGTTTTCGCGACAAAAAAAAATATTTTTCAAACCGGAAACGTAATAAAATACATCTAAGCATTTTTGGATAGAGAATTTAATTCTTAGTTCAGTGATATAAAAATACCTAAAATTACTTTTAAAATGTTAGCCTTTTCCTTTTGAATGTTTTCGCAAAAAGTAATATTTTTTAAAAAAAATTTACCATTTAATTTATATTTGTTAATTACTGTGTAATCCAGTGCTTACAATTTCTTTATACTTACTATCAGTTTAGTTTTGAAAAAAAACTTAAAAATTCAAAAATTCCATTTTTAATAATTGTACAATTATTACAAAGAATTAATTAAAAATTGAAATGATCTTATAAATTTTCTAATATATTATAATGTAATGTTATTATAATACAGTGTTGTGATGATTTAATGAAACATATTGACGATTAAATTTAAACCCATTCCTGTATATAAGTATATTGCTAGCAGAAATAACACATTTGACATATGTATAAAAAAAATTAAAACAATTCTTTTTCTTTAAAATTTTTTTTAAAACTTATAAAAAAATTTTTTAAAGTTTTCTTAATTTATTTATTATGAATAATTTCACTATCTCTCGTATCTTAGACCTTTCTACATCTACAGGTTTTTATCATTTAACAATATATAAAATTATTATATATAATTTTTTAGATTTTTCCTCACAGGAAGAATCAACTTATTCTCAAAATATATCACATTTAGCGTTATTTGACATAACAAATATCTCTTTACCTAATCAAATAAGTTGAACCACAAAAGAAATATGACAATTGGAGTCAAGAAAAAATAGACATAGCCAAAAAATGGCTTAGTAAACCTAATTTGAACAGACAAACGCAAAGACAATGGCCCATGATCTCAATTTATCCATTGGTTCAGTATACAGTTTTAAAAGGATAACATTCCCCGAATACGTGCCCCCTTGGCCGATTACATAATCCATCAAAGAGGAAGGAACAAAATGAATCAGAATTAAAATCAAAAATTATACAGCTACTAGAACATAATAATAGATTGACGATAAAAAATATAGTGGAAAATTTACTACCTCATCTAAAAATGAGTGATTCGGGAATATCTAGATGCCATAAATCAATGGGGTGGAGCAGGAAAAGGGTGGGAAAAGAACTCGATAGACGGAATTCCCCAGATGTTATAAATATTCGTAAAGAATATTGCCTAAAAATGATGAACGTGTCATTTCAAAATATATTCTATTTAGATGAAATTCAATTCGCACATTTCCCACTATGGATAGGCACCTATGGGTAAGAGGCCATCCGTCCCTCCTTCAAAGGGGAAAAACGTATCGAAGTGGGTCTTTTGAGACCTAAAAATAAAAATAGAAAACAAATATAAAAAAGAAATTAATAATAATTAGGAATCACGAAATCATGAAATCAATTTAATTCTTTATTCAAAATTATAAAAGTCAAAATAATAAAAAAGATTAATAAAAATAAAATACAAAAAAGTTAATAATTATAAAAGATGCTCGCGAATGGTAAAAATTGGAGTTTTTATACTCTTTTCAATCTTCTTTATAACTAATATTCATAACTTAAATTATTTTCAGTTCTCACTATTCAAATATAATATTTTTATCCCGCGTTATAATAATAAATCCAAAAGAACTCTTTATGCAAATTAAATATAAAGTACAAATTTAACGAATCTAAAATTTATTTACATATTACAACACCTCCCCACTTAAATTAGACTCAACATTCTGCGAATAATCAATCTTCTTTCGATTTCGACTTTACTGACATAGTATATACACCATATCTATTCTTCTTAATCTTTGCTGTCTTCTAAGTTCTAACGAAGTATTCTTGGTTTCGAACGACCGTTTGTATCCGATCATCGCTTGAAATTTTTAAATTCTATCTTCTGTCGCTTGTCACCCTGGGAAACGATTAGCTTTTTATCTCTGTAGGCGACTGACAAACTTGATAAACGCATATTTTCTACGATCCACGCTTGATGAACGATTATCGATGACATCCAGTTTCTTTTTCAAATTTTTCTTTTTTCTAGTCTGTTTTAATTTTTTTACAATTTATCGTAGCTTGTTTTCTATCATTCTCTTGTAATCCGCGATTAGCTCTTTATCTCGATAAACAATTGATTGGTCTGCAATAAACGATGGTTTTCACGAATTCTTGTTCCTATGATTGTCGATTTCCATATCTTAGACTAAAGTCTTGGTAATAATTGGCTATTATTGGTCAGCGATTAACAATTGCAGCATCACGTCTTGACCATACTTTCTATCAATTCGCTTGTTTTCTACTTTCTCTTGTAAGATTGGTTGTTGCCTCTAATTATTGTATTCGTATCTATCTTTTAGACTTCCGGGTCTTCTACGACAGTTGGCCTTTGCTGAGATATCGACTTTATCTTAAGGTTTCAGGTAATCACATCTAATCTACTTCTACCTAAAATAATCTATTTAAATAACTTCTGAAATATTTTATCACTTTTTTATATTTATTCTCAGATATAAACTACCTAATTCAAATATACTAATAAAATATATAAATATACCAACTTCATCCTAATGTCTACATTTATCTCCTCTAATCTAATTCTGCCTTTAATAAATGGCGTAAATTATACTAAATCTTAAATTTATAATACTTAGCAAAAATATATATCACCCCTTTCCCCTTAATGAAGCCTAGACCCATATTTTCATTGAAAAATTTACTTGTACTCATCCTTTAGCTCATCTTCTTTTCAGCCATGTCTATACTAAATTTATATCTAAAAATTCTATTCTAAAATATATATCAAAATCTTCTTTTTTTTAAAAAAAATTATCATTGTGTATTTATTTCCTCATGTACTCTTTGACACTCAAGTCTTTAAAAAACTGCTGAAATATATAAATCTCTTTTCATACATACGTTGTTGAGAAATCAAAGACATCTAATCATAGAAGTTTTCATGCTCACGTTTATGAACAACCCCTTAACTCTAATCACTATGGTTTTCACCTCACGTCTTTGAAGAACTTATGAAATCTAATCCTTATAATTTTTCGCACAACCGTTGTTGAAAACTGATATTTATATTTCTAAGGCATGTTTTTCCTTTTGTATTATTAGAATAATATTGTAAAATTCTTCTTAAATCTTATTAATTTAAAATAAAAATCCGATCTCTAATTGAGCTCGATTGCGGCCTAAATTTTCTAATGACGAAAGCCGATTCTCTCTATGAAGATTTTTGGTTAATCTACAACCTAATATTTACTAAATATTATCAAAATCTATGTATCTTATTCACATATAGTTGAGCTTAAAATAAAATTGAACGCAAATCTTTAATAAGAATTTAATTACAACATTAACATAATTTACATAAGCTACCATAAAACAATTTTTTTCTTTAATCTACGTTTTTCAAATTTGATTTAAATAACCTTAAATATCATTTTGTCAAATTCATATTTTTCTTACCCCTTTTCCATTTTGAATTTCTTTCTTTTGTATGGAGTTTGGTTGGCATTAGACTGAAGATCTATATCCCCTGGGTCTTTATTTTAGGCATTACTGTTGTAAGCAGCTAGTTTAATACCTAAAAATGTTTCGGCACCAATGTTGGAAGTGGGTCTTTTGAGACCTAAAAATAAAAATAGAAAACAAATATATATATAAAAAAGAAATTAATAATAATTAGGAATCACGAAATCATGAAAATTTAATTCTTTATTCAAAATTATAACATTATCAAATTAACAAATTCTGTCAAACTATCCAATTAATCATAAAGGAAATTTCTTCCAATTGTGACCTTAAACTAAATGTTTGGTACCTGGACGACGGCACTGTAGCTGGCCCATATAACGAAATTATAAAAATTCCAACAATTATAAATGGCTTAGCCCCTATTACAGGACTGTTACTAAACCCAAATAAATGCGAATTTTATTCACCTCTTGAATCAGACTGCCCTCCTAAAAATTTTATCACAGTAAACAAAGCTAGCTTTACCCATCTAGGTACACCCATTGGAGGAGAAAATGCAAAATTTCATTTCAGAGATGAATTCCTAGTCAAATTCAATAGAATGACAAATATTTTAAAACATTTACCTGCCCATCAGGCTTTTTATTTGCTTAAAATTTTTTATTCATCCCAAAGGTTTTACATACCTTCCGTTCATCGATAATCTTCACATCCCCTGAAATACTATTGGATCTCGAAGTCCATTTAAAAATTACCCTAGAATCCATTTTAAACATTAAATTCACATCACTCTCCTGGATGCAAGCTGCCCTTCCACCAAAGCTAGGAGGTATAGGCATCCAATCCCCCATCTCCTTTAGCATCTCAGCCTTCCTATCCTCAGTTGCTAAATTTCGTCATACACTCGGAGACTTTACTATCGACCCACATCACACGATAGCATTAGATCTATGGAAAAAAAACGCCCCAAACGGCTCACATCCCAATTCTATAAGACAAAGAGACTGGAATTTGCCATTGATACATCATTGCGTCGATTACTTACACTTCAAAGCTGTTCAAAGAAAATCTCCTTTTTTTTTCTCCACCCAAGCTCAACCCCATGCATACTCGATGTCCAAAATACGACCCTTTTATCAGATCAAATAAATCCACTCCACCCATATGCCATCTTGGATATGAATGGTTAGAAACTATCCCTAGCTCTAATCTAGGCCTACTACTTACCAACGAAGAACTCAGAATAGCTATAGGCCTTCGCTTAGGCTACGATATCGTAACCCCTACGACTTGTGTCCTATGTGAATCTCACATTGATAGTCTAGGACACCACCCCCTACACTGTCGTTTCTCAAAAGGCAGACTTCCTAGACATTATGCCATTAATTCAATAATCAATAGAACGCTGAGATCTACAAATACTCCCTCCACACTGGAACCTACCGGTCTTAGCTCCGATAATCAAACCAGACCGGATGGTTTGACGTTAGTCCCTTGGAAGTTACCTCTCGCTTGGGACTATACCTGCGTTGATCGTTTTGCCAGATCTTTTTCTGCCAACTCCATCTCAAAAGCGGAGAATACAAAAACAAATAAATATTGCCACCTTAATAATATTTTATTCGCTCCGGTAGTCTCAGACACCTGTGGATCATTCGGACCCCAAGCCTTAAAATTATTCAAAACAATAGGGCAAAGGTTACGATTAATCACAGGTGATCCGAAAGAAGGTTTCTACCTCCGCCAAAGGATTTTAATCGAAATCTGCCGTTTAAACTGTATATCCATTCATGGATCATTAAGCCCCGTGGACCACACCTAATTAGATATCCCTCTATTTTTTTTTTAAATAATTTTTTAATTTTTTTTCTCTTAATTTCCCTTCTTTTAATTAAATGTTTTTATATTGATTTTTTTGTTTTTAATATATATTTTTAATTCAATAGTGTATATAAATGTTCATGTTCATGTTTTAATTTTTAATTTTTTTACCGAATAAAGTATATCTAATTCTTAAAAAAAAAAGTCAAAATAATAAAAAGATTAATAAAAATAAAATACAAAAAAGTTAATAATTATAAAAGATGCTCGCGAATGGTAATAATTGGAGTTTTTATACTCTTTTCAATCAACTAATATTCATAACTTAAATTATTTTCAGTTCTCACTATATAAATATAATATTTTTATCCCGCGTTATAATAATAAATCCAAAAGAACTCTTTATGCAAATTAAATATAAAGTACAAATTTAACGAATCTAAAATTTATTTACATATTACAACAAATGGTTTCAAAAAATACATGATTATAGACGGGGCATTTACATCAATAAAATTCAAAACTTACCTGGATGAATTATCATCCATTTTACCGTTGAATTCGCTAATAATAATGGATAATGCGCACATTCACCGAGCTCATATAATAGCAGAAAACTATTCAAATATAGTATATCTTCCACCCTATTCCCCTCAATTAAACCCCATTGAGAATTTTTTTGGCGTTTTGAAAAATCAGTATCGCTCTATATATCCCAAACAATAATAGAATTCATATAATTGAGGCAATTAATAGTCTATTACTTAATTTCACTAATTTCACAGCCTTCTATTCATATACGATACGATATATCGAAGAATCCGATCTATTCCTTTGAACAATTAATTTAATAAATTATATATTTTTTCGTTATATTATGTGCAATACAAATAGAAAAATAAATATTTTTTAATCTTTTATTATGTAAATAAAATATACATTATAAAAAGATTTTACAACTCATTTTCGAAACTTTAATATAAGAAAGGTAAATTTGATAGAAAATAAAATAAACAATGAGGAAATAAGAAATAAGTTAAAAATTATCATAATTTGACCTTAAGTTTAACCCATAAAAAAATTTTTTATTTTATAACTCTTTCAGAAAATCTTCTATAGTTTATAGATAAAAATTAATTTTAAAGAAAAAAATATTTTAATGTTTTTTTATAAATTTGAAAGGTTTTAAAAAATATATTATAAGTTTTAAAGAAAAAGAATTGTTTTAATTTTTTTTATACATAATGTACATAAATACAAATGTGTTATTTTAATTATTTCTGCTAGCAATATAATTATACATGAATGGGTTTAAATTTAATCGTCAATATGTTTCATTAAATCATCACAAATTCTCATTAAACATTTTCTTTGTAATTTTTTTTTTTAAATATTATTTTTTAGCCTTTTGTATCATGCAGCCTTTCATAGACCTTATGAAAAAAGTGTTTATAAAAAGTTTCGGGATAATATTATATTTTATTTATTTTGTTATTTTTTTATAATTTTATTTTTTTAATATTAATTTATTGTTTATATTTTTAATAATAATTTTTCTCCAAGATAATAAATAAAAAAAAAAAATAACTTAAAATATTTTTATTCTTATAATTATCGTCTAGCTGGCACCAAAGGGGAGGGGAATATTTTTATTTTTTTGGATATAAAATTCATTGTTTTTTTATTTAATTTTTTTTTTACCAAGGTGGGGGGGGAAGGGGTATTTTTATCTTAATTTAAGAAAAGATATTAATTTTTAGAATATACTTATGGAATCAAAAGATTTATTTTAATAATAGTATTGTAATCAGCGTCTACGTGACAGGATTTTCACTGGATGAAAACCCCCTTCAAAAACCTTTGCCTACCTCCTTAATAAATTCCAGCCGCCTTAGGCGGCTATGTCTCTTTATCATTATTTTCACCTATTTATTTTTCAAATAATTTATAAAGGATAACTTAATTAATCTATCTTTACTACCAACTATCGATATTTTGTTAATATAAAGAATTTATTTTTAAGATAATAAATTTAATTAAAACCTCCATTATTTACAATGAATTAATTATTATGGCATTATGAGCTTGCTGAAATATCTAAACCTTTTAAATTATATTTAAAAGGATAGTTAATTTGGAAAACAATATGTATGATTGTTTGCAATATATAGATTTGGTCTATGAATTGTATTATTATACTATAATAAAAGTATTAATTTTTACAGCAATAAATTTTGTCTTATTTCATTTCAAAATTTAATAGATAACCTCCCAAATAATTTATCCTACCCTCATTAGCAGCTTACCCCCTACCCCCTAAAAAAAATAGGATGCAAACTGTTCCTACCCCTCCCGCTCATGTAGACGCTGATTGTAATTGTAATATTTTGAATCATGATTTAAATCAGAGACCTGTAGAGGTACCATTTGCAAGGTCCTGCCGGGATTTTTTTTTAAAAATTGGATTTGGGCTGGGTCGGGCCGAATATTTTTTAAGAAAATTCGGGTCGGATCGGGAAGGGCCTTAGAATTTTTTTTATATAAATTTATCAATTCTGTGATTAATTTTTTATGTAAAATATAAATATTTTATTTTATTTATAGAAACTAGATATCATATAATAAATATCGTCTAATTAGAGAAATTATATAAATCAATTTCTGTATTTAAATTAATTCGAGCCGGGCCGGTAATTTTTTTTTAAAAAAATTTCGTTCCGTCCGGGTAAACTTTTTTAAAAATATTTCGGGCCTGGCCGGGCCTGAAAAATTAGGCCCGATGCAGGCCACTAATTCAAAGCTATTATTTGAACATTTTGTTATACAATATTATAACCTTCTTATAGCAATTATATTGAAGTCAATATAATTGCAAAATATTAGAAGTTAAATTACATAATTATAAAATAGTATAGGGGAGACTAGGGTTAGGTAAACCCCGGGGTCTTGGAAAAACCATTTAATCTCATTTTAAAATTAAATACACTAGAAGGTTAAAATTTTATCCTAATATAGTTTTCATTAGTAAATGATTGCTAAAAATTTTATTTAGAAATAAAATTTTGTGAAATTTTCAAAAGATTTTTACATGACAGAATTTTAATTTTATTAAAATATATAATAATTTATATATCTTAAATTTTATTAGAAAGTTTAAACACTCTTCTATAATTTGAATAAGTTTTATGATTATTTATCAAATCTAGATATTATTTCAATCATGATTTGTCAATTTAGAGGTAGCGAGGTTTGCTAAACCATACACGTCAATTATGGCAGTTAATAATAACGGGCATAGGCTTAAGTCAGCTCGTTTCAGCAAAAAAGTTGAAAAATAAATATTATGACAATTGTCATTTTTCTATGGTACATCTTCACTGAAATTTTATTTTAACATCTTTACAATACATATATATTTTTACCTATTTACTTTAATATTCAAAAAAGTGAAAAAATAACGATTATGATATTGTCACTTTTCTATTTTGACATCTTTACAATATATATTCTTACTTATTTACTTTAAAAAAATTCAAAAAAGTTCAAAAATAACGATTATGACAATTGTGACTTTTCTGTGGTATCTTCACTAAAATTTTAACTTAACATGTTAACAATATATATTTTTACCTATTCAAAAAAGTTAAAAAATAACGCTTATGACAATTGTCACTTTTCTATGATACATCTTCACTGAAGATTAATTTTAACATCTATACAATATATATTCTAACCTATTTACTTTAAAAATTTTTTATAAAGTTCAAAAATAACGATTATGACAATTGTCACTTTTCTATGGTACATCTTCACTGAAATTTTATTTTAAAATCTTTACAATTATTTACTTTAAAAAAATTCAAAAAAGTTCAAAAATAACGATTATGAAAATTGTCACTTTTCTATGGTACATCTTCACTGAATTTTATTTTAACATCTTTACAATATATGTTTTTACCTATTTACTTTAAAAAAATTCTTAAAAAATAACGATTATGACAAATGTTACTTTTCTTTGGTACATCTTAACTGAAATACAATATATATTCTTACTACTTTAAAAAAATTCAAAAGTTCAAAAATAATGATCATGACAATTGTGACTTTTCTGTGGTATCTTCACTAAAATTTTAACTTAACATGTTTACAATATATATTTTTACCTATTCAAAAAAGTTAAAAAATAACGATTATGACACTTGTCACTTTTCTATGGTACATCTTGACTGAAGATTTATTTTAACATCTTTAAAATATATATTCTTACCTATTTACTTTAAAAAATTTTTATAAAGTTAAAAAATAACGATTATGACAATTGTCACTCTTCTATGGTACATCTTCACTGAAATTTTATTTTAACATCTTTACAATATATATTTTTACCTATTTACTTTAAAAAAATTCAAAAAAGTTAAAAAATTACGATTATGACAATTGTCACTTTTCTATGGTACATCTTCACTGAAATTTTATCTTAACATCTTTACAAAATATATTCTTACCTATTTACTTTAAAAAAATTCAAAAAGGTTCAAAAATAACGATTATGACAATTGTAACTTTTCTGTGGTATCTTCACTAAAATTTTAACTTAACATGTTTACAATATATATTTTTACCTATTTGCTTTGAAAAAATTCAAAAAAGTTCAAAAATGACGATTATGACTATTGTCACCTTTCTATGGTATATCTTCACTGAAATTTAATTTTAACATCTTTACAATATATATTATTACCTATTTACTTTAATATTCAAAAAAGTTAAAAAATAATGATTATGACAATTGTCACTTTTCTATGGTACATCCTCATTGAAATTTTATTTTAACATCTTTACAATATATAATTCTTAACTATTTACTTTGAAAAAATTCAAAATAGTTCAAAAATAACGACAATTGTCACTTTTCTATGGTAAATCTTCACATAAATTTTAACTTAATATGTTTACAATATATATTTTTACCTATATGCTGACTAAATAGATCAACTTAGTCGACTAAATTAGTCGTTTTAGTCGACTAAATTAGTCGTTTTAGTCGACTAAATTAGTCGTTTTAGTCGACTATTAGTCGTTTTAGTCTACTATTAGTCGTTTTAGTCGACTATTAGTCGTTTTAGTCGACTATTAGTCGTTTTAGTCTACTATTAGTCGTTTTAGTCGACTAAATTAGTCGTTTTAGTCAGTCGACTAAATTAGTCGTTTTAGTCGACTAATTAGTCGTTTTAGTCGACTAATTAGTCGTTTTAGTCGACTAAATTAGTCGTTTTAGTCTACTATTAGTCGTTTTAGTCGACTATTAGTCGTTTTAGTCGACTAATTAGTCGTTTTGTCGACTAATAGACTAATTTAGTCGCTACCATGACTACGACTATTAGTCGTAGTTGAAAGAACTCGACTAATTAACAATACTAAATATAACCATTAAAATAAATTATCTCAAAAAAATATATTTAACCTCTATTTAGCCACACTGGAAAAACATTTTAAATGATCAAGAATTATATTTTCCTACTCTTTATACTAACTATAACACAATTTTTTTTAATTTTTTTTAACAATCATTATATATTAAAAAATTTTGTATTTTATCATATTGATAAATATAAATAATTACACCCTGTATTCATAGTTAACACAAATTCGCGGCGAAGTATACAAAATATGCTGTATTTTTACGTATTTCTCAAAGAATCAGCTCTAACTGTTAACGTAGGGTTATACTTATAAATTGACTATAAACATATATCCCATAAACAAAATCCAAACGTGTATAAATATGTCATTATTAATCAATTTGATTCACATTTATATTTATATGTAGTGTTTTCTCTATCATATTCTTTTCGAAATATCACTAATTACTGACAAATTTATTAAGTAGTTGATGGTATGTAAATTTAAATGCAATTTATGCAATAGAAGGTTAATGACTTAAAATATAAAAAATTTCCTATTTTTAAATTTTAGTTAGCAGCAGAAAATGTTTTTTTTAACATAACTCATAATGACTCGCAGATGTATAATTAAAACTTTAAAATTAATTTTCCTTTTCTAAAATGTTTTAAATATCTTGAAATAGAGAATCCTGCATAGGTTATTTTGTATATCAACTATCTAAAAAATCTTCGACATATCAAATCTGTAAGTAAATATATTTTAGATATTTATTCTCTTTCGTGAACGATCTAAAAATACAAGTTAGAGCTAATATTGAAATGTAAATTATTTTATAGCTTTTAGAAATATATTTCTGTGAAAGTATATTTATAAACGCAATAAATATTCATTTCATAGCGCAGATTAAATACTATTAGCCCTCATTAAACAATAACTAAGATTATAGGCCACACTATAAGTGTATCTAAGATTTTTACAAGAGGTGAAGGCCTTTGCGTAATTTTTTAAGTTAATTTAATTGAATAATGTTAGGCTTCCTCCTTGAAGGTTTTTGATCAGTTTATATTTAAAATTTTCGTTGGATTTACACTCCTATTTTTATAATTTTTCACGAATTTTACATGATAGTTAGTTTTATATCTACTTATATTTATTATGACCTCTATACGCATATTTAATTTTTTGATAGAGGTAGACCTTCATTAATTTGAAATAATAATTACTAAACCATACAAATTTGGTAAAAAGGATGGGGATTTTTACTTCCCTTTCTGTTAATAATATGGCATAAAAAAATTTCAACTTAAAATTTCTCAAGACATTTTTTCAAGATAATTAAGCAGATTATTTTATTTCTAATCAATTAAATGTAGAATTAATTCTTTGGTATAAACTAGCATGGGTAAGACAATCAGTCGCCTATATAAATTAGCCAACATTTTGCCCCCACTCTCCCCGAAATTCTAAAATACGCTGCTGATCCCATCTATTAGTATATATTTTTTTGAATTGTTAAAAATAATACAAAAAATTTTTATATTCTTGGCAATAAAAATATTATGCATAATTTATTTTTAAATCTTAAGCTCTATGTCCAAAATATCAATAAATTAGATTCGCAAACTTTTGAAACTTTATCGAAAAAGAAGAAATTACATTGTTTTAATAAAAATATGTCCAAAATATATTTCTAGAAAATAAATTTTAAAATTTTAATACACGATTTTAATAAAATTTTGAATTTTAATAAAATCTTTACACAGACGTATTAAACTAAATATTTTTTGTTTGAGCAGAGGGGTGGGCTCTAACGCCATTTTTCCTCCATTTCCTTTTTTCTCAGCTTATTTTGGTTTTAAATACTCCAATAAAATATTGTTTTTTTGTCCAAATCTAATATTGATTATTTAATACGAATAATATATAAGATCTCTGATCATCATTGTCTTTTATTAAAAGAAATATAATAAATAGGTTTTCAAAAGCTGCAAAATTTTAAAAATGATCAACTATTTTCTAAAATTTGATAAAAGATTATTTTAAAGTTTTATATGTAACCTAAATCAAATTAGATCGCCATAAATTTAGTTTCATAACTACCAAAGTTCTGATCAAAAAAAAAAGTCGTGACTAAAAAAGGAAAAGGTCTCATCAAAAAGGAAAGGTTTTAAGAAAAATAAAAATTACTATAGTAAATTATAACGGTTTAATCAAAAAAGGATAATTCCTATTCAAAAAGAAAATATTTATATTTTGTAAACAAAATTATAATTTATTTTAATATAAAAATTGTATAGAAAAATAAAAATTACTATAGTAAATTATAACGGTTTAATCAAAAAAGGATAATTCCTATTCAAAAAGAAAATAT
Organism: Gordionus sp. m RMFG-2023; assembly: GCF_954871325.1. Taxonomy (NCBI): domain Eukaryota; kingdom Metazoa; phylum Nematomorpha; class Gordioida; order Chordodea; family Parachordodidae; genus Gordionus; species Gordionus sp. m RMFG-2023. The sequence goes on along the minus strand of NC_088779.1, from coordinate 16,197,604 downwards.
TTATATTTTGTAAACAAAATTATAATTTATTTTAATATAAAAATTGTATATTTAATATATAGTATTACTCAAAATCAAAATATTAGCTCTAAATTCAAAAAAAATATATCAAAATTGAATTCCCGGATTTGCCTATTAAAATTTTATGAATAATCAGAAATTTCCAGGCTTTACTTGAAATTTTATGTATAGATTGTCCGGCCGGGCCCATTTTATTTTTTAAAAATTTCCCGGTCCTGGTGGGGGGGCTTTAGGATATTCGGACCGGCTGGACCATTTACACATCTCTACTAAGCATTCTATGCTTGATAGGAAAAAGAGAACCAAGCATTGTTCTCTGTTGTCATATGATACAGAGAAATGCACATATGACTTATGAAGAAGACATAGTAATTGCGTGTTATAAATTATAACACTAATCCTGTGTCAAAATTATTGATTTATATATTCCTTTAAAATTTATATGTTATTTAGATTGCGGTATGAAATGTCATTCTTTTGTTAATATATCTAATGAACAGTTGGTGAAACATATAAGTTATAATATGGAGTTACACAATATATCAAGAACTTATTGGCAGAACCAATCAAAAGTTATTATGAACCAAGGTAAAAGCTTATATATCCCTATTTTAAAAATAATATATTTTTTATAAATAAACATCAATTTTTAAGAACTAGAAGTAATAAAAAATATGAATTAATATATTTAAAATGAGAGAAAATTAGAGGTTTATAGAATTAACCCTGCTCTTGATTTAATATAAAATAACTTCGGATTATCAAGTATGTAATAGATCTCTTATTTAATTAGCAATACTTTTTATTAGCCCCTTGAAACATTTCATTTAATCTAATGGAGACAGGCGCGTACGTAGGAATTTGGTCTGGGGGGAGGGGAGGGCATAATAAAAATTTTAAGAATATTATTGTTTTTTTAAAATATCAAGCATAAATTTATTAGAACTAATAACTATTTCTAATACACAATTTTAAATTAATGTGAATTGTAAAAAAATTATATGTATTATAAACCGTCATATAAAAAACTAAAAAATTAATGTGAAATTAAATAATATTAAACGGATATAACTGGCCGTATAGAAAAACGAAAAAATATATGTGAATTATAAAATATAAACTTAAATACCCCAAAATAGAAATTTGAATTTTTTGAGCCTTTAAAATTTATATATATATATAATTTTATAATTTAAATGTTGGAAATATAAATTAATACACAACAAGTTACTTAGGAATAATTATATTTTGTATGTTATATATTTACATGTAAAATTCAATCTTCGTTGGGATTGAGCTAATTTTTCAATTATCTCATCCTTGCTTGTCGTCGAATATTCAAAAGATCCAAACCTTTCAATTTACTTTCAGAAGTTGTACTTCTTGGTATGTTTTTCAGAGACCGGGGGCCGGACCATATTTTAATTTTTTAAATATACCCGGGCCGGGCCCAAAATTTTTTTAAAAAAAATACCCGAGCCGGTTCTGAAATTTTTTTTAAAAAATATCCGGAACGGGTTGTATATTTTAAAACAGCCTATATTTAAAATCGTTATTATTTGCTATAAAAATCAAAAAGAAATATAATTTATTTTTAAAAAATCTTAGCCGGGTCTAAAAATTTTTTTAAAATAAATCTGGGCAGTGCCCTGCAAATGCTAACTCTGCAGGGCTCTGTTATTCTTCTTAAAAAGAAAATGTTCTCTCATTATTTTACTAATGGGAAGAGTTGCTAATATATATAAACCCTTTTAAAACATTGGGAATATAATTTAAATGTGTTTGAAATGCAAAGCATCCATAGCATTTTTAGGACTATATCAACCATAGTTAATTTTATAAACATAGTTATTCAGCTAATAAGGCATCATAAGATACTTTTCATCTTCATGATAAAAATCTAACAAATTTTTTTTTTTCATATCACCATCTGAAAAGGTTGGTAAGGCTTTTGTTTAACAGATTGGTAAGTGCTGCATGATGAATTAAAAACCATTCATTTATTTGGTTTATAAATATATCTAAAAGAGGAGACATTTGTTTTATAATACTATTCTACTGATCCTATATTAATGTTTTAACGATGAGCTTGCCTTGCTGCAAGTTGAAGGAGACAAATATTAAACACGTATAGCTCTGCTTTAGACTCAACAGTAACATACAAAATATGAAATTCTTCATCAACATTAGCCCTAATTTCCTTGAGTTCTAATAAAATGCTCTCCGCTATTCTCCTTCTTAATCAAGTCAATGTCATGTTTTTGAAAAATATTACATATAGTTGTATAATTAAATAATACATAAAAAAAATTGGAATAAGCATTAAATCCAATAATTTTCTTGCTTCTGAGGAAATATTTTTTTTAGGCCTTTGTGATATTTCAGTAATGGCAAATAATCGGCTCTTCTAACTTAATAAAAGTTGTTACTACTTGATGGCGAAGACTCTATCTCATTGGACAAGCTTGCAATTTCTTTCTCCCTGTTGGACAAGGAGTTTCAGAAATATTTATTATTTGACTAGAAATTTGAAAATGGTAGATAAATATTACGCCACTAAAAATTTGAAAATAATAAGTAAATATTACGCCGGAAAACTTGAAATCGAAATTAATTGATAAAATAACTTAGTAGATGAATGTGATATGTAATTAAATATTTAATATTAGATAGGAATAAATATTAACAAATATAAATTAATATAAACAATAATATTTTTGATAAATATATCCGGCATCTGTATTTTTTGGCTTGGGGGGGGGGGATATGCTCCCCCCTGCTTACGCTCTTGTATGGAGATAAAGAAATGAAAATGCTGAATTAGATAATAAATAATTTATCTGGGAAATTGATGAAAACGGTTAAGATGTAAAATAAATTTTATTAGAAGCGATAAATATTTTATTTTTTATTTGAATCATTGGATGAATAAGGTAGTCGCAATTAAGCAATTTATCTATAAAGGAAGAAGCCATTATTTCCGTTGCTTCTAGTCCATCTCATTCTTTGAAAGATTTCCTTTATATCCGCAAAATCCTATATAAACTACGATCATCTATAATCTTTTTAGATCTCAATTATCTATTTTCCTGAAAAAAGGTAAAGATTCTTTAGAAAAAATTTTAGATAATAAATTCTCCCTAAAAAATTAATATGCAAAAATCAATAAGACTAACCCTTCTGACTAACCATATCCCAGTCAACTTAATTTACGAATATCATTCAGAAATTCTTAATATTATTAGATTAAAAAATAGGGTTTAAATTTTAAAATTTATTAAAATTTTTAAGGTTTTTTTAAAGATTTTATAAGCTTAAGATTTTAAAAACCATTTATAAACTAGACGACAAAGTTAGCAATTATTTTTGGTTATTTTGATATGCTAAAGCATATTTCACTCTGTAAATATTAAAATATTAAACATTTTCAAATCTTTTAGCCAATCATTAGTATTGAGCTTAAAATTCCATCTTATGGAATAATATTTTAAATTAGAATTAGAATAAACTGACGTTCACCTGTACTTAAAGCACACCGGTCTCCGCTATATTATACTTCTTCAGATATATTTTTTATATGAATTTTATATTTGTATACAAAATTATATAAAATTTTAACAATTAATAAAAAAAAAAATTATGATTTTAACAAAATTTATTTATTTTTTCGAATTTGATGAACCTTCTTATTTAATTGTTTTAAAGAAAGTATAAAATATGAGGTCATTAAATTGGGGGAGGGGAAAAGGGAGATTAAACATAATAATTGTGATTTAATAAAATATAAAAATCAGTTAAAGTCAGTGTCGAAGGGAGCCACTAAAATCTATATATTTTTCCGAGCCGGTTTAAAACGATTTTGTTTTATATTTATAGATTGTAATTTATGACAATATATTGATAATTATAATACTTTCCCCTGGAGAGTTTTTTTTATCATTTTTATAACACCAATTTTTTATTGTAGCTGATCTAATATTCACTTACATGTATTTTAATGCATTAAGAATTCCTGGACAGGTTTAAAATATCCTGTTTCATTAAGATATTACTGAACTAACTTCGGAGAGTCGAAATCAAAAAAACTCAGTCAATAATATTTTTCATTAGAGAATGTTTGACTTGGGGTTGAAAATAATAAGGCTCCAAATTTATTCAAATAATAGGGTTGAAAAGGTCGTTATTGGGCTGCTTGTAGGCAAATAAATATAAATATCCTAAGTTATTTTACTATTGACAGCTTTAAGCTATCAATAACCACAATCAAGTCAAAATTGTAAAGGCATTCTTTTTAAAATTTATTCTATCCATATAGCATAAAAATATATATTGTGAACTTTTGGAAGTTCAAATCTTTTACTGATAAATATTAAGTATTTATTATATTTTGTAATAATGTGTATTACATATTTTGTCAACAAAATCAATTTACATTTGTTCGTGTCTTTATATTTTTATTTAAGAAAAATTTATATAATTCACAAAAATTTCAAAACCCAAAGAATCTCTTATTATTTTTTTAAAACCGTAATCAAACCGGAATCTTATTAATTATAAGCAGCTAAACCGTACCTGAATCTTAACCGTATTGGAACTTTTATAGATAACAGTTTGAGTCCCTGGGCGAAATCAGACAATAGAACTGGTAATACAACGATTTCTAAAAAGAGGCCAAGGAGCCTCCAAATATAATTTTTTTATTATATTGACATTTATATGATGAAATATTATACTTAAGGATTTTTTTCAACAACCAAACTAGAATTTTTATAACATCTTTGCATTACTTAGATTTTTATGGGCGATTTTGACTTATCAGCATATTTCTTTTTATTAACATAAACTAGATTTTTATAATAGATATCTATATGTTTTTAAACTTATTTTAAGGCCTAGGATAGTCCGGGGATGTTCTCGGGGCAGGTATTTCCTACTCAAATTATTTAAAAACTAACAGACTTTGAGATCATTTAAGCTTAAATATGTATTTTAATAAGATGCCTAAATAGGTCTAAAAATATTTTGGAAAAAATTGCTCATGAAATTAGACTTTTAAATTTTAATATTAAAATTTTACATTTTAACTAGTAACTTTTTTTATAAAAATTGTTCATTAATATTAAATCAATGATAAAATAATCTCCATTTTATCATATATAAATATATTATATTATTTATGGTAAGTCCATGATTTTTTTTTTCTCTTATTTTATTAATTTTGTAATTTTTAATATCTTAAAAAACGGGGAATTTTTTTCCGGGGAATTATTTTCCTAGATTCATAATATTTATATTCTTACCTCTACCTACTTTAAATATTAAAATTATTTATTTTACGGTCTAACTATATTTATTATGGGCTTTCTTTTCCCTTTCTTTCATTTTCACTTAAATTTCCCTAGATTTTTCAAAATATATATTGCCGTTTCTATGATAGAATATTTATCTTAAGGATTTTTATTTTTGAAACCAAACTATAAACATCTTTTCATCTCTTAGATTTGAATAGGCAGACCGCCCATATTCCTTATACTTTTTTTAAGGCCTAACCTAATTTTTTATAATATATTTATCCAGCTACGGTAACATGTCAATATCGCTAAACTTTCAACGCGAATGAATAACCACGAAAGTGTTATCGCGAATGTATTATAGCGTAGAATGAATTATCACGAATGCATTGCAGCAAAAATTTTACTGCGAATGCATTATAGCGAAAAATATTAAGGCGAATATATTATAGTGAATGCATTAGAGCAAATGCATTATCTTAAATGAATTACATTAGTTGCAATGGAATGGAGTTTGATTAAAATTACAATTTTAATTTATCGGCCTTTAGAAAAACTTAGTTGTACTTGAAAATTAAGTTCGGGCTTTGGTCTAAAAACCTTATTTTTGAAAATAGCTAAGGCTTTTGATTTTTTTGATTCAAAATATATAAAGATTCTAAGCAATAAAATAGATTTCTCTAGGATTAAGGCAAAGGAATTAAATTTTTATATTAATTGATTGTTTAAATATGCGTTTAGTTATATTTTTCAATTAAATATGTGACAGGACAGATTCAGGCCTAAAATTTAAAATAATGGCTAAGCTCGGGCTTAAAAATAAATAAAGATTTTGGATGGAGCTTTGCTGAAATATATAAAATTTGCAAGGCGCTAACAAAAGTCTTATTTAAAACATTGAGCCAAACAGATAATTAGTCCTCGAAAATCATTTATATTATTCTTTGACAAAAAAAACATGCTTTAATTAGTGAGGGATTTAGTATTGATTGATAAGCATTTTATGATAATAAGTATAAAGTACTCTTATTGCTTAATCAAAAAGACAAGGCCAAAGCTTATCATGACAAGACATGAAACTATATTTAGCATCGTGTGTAGATTGTCGAATTGAATGGTGATATCAGAACTTAATTCATATAATCTCTGATGGTGAAATTGCGACTATTGTGACTCAGGATTTAGAAAAACAATAGAATAATGATTTCCTTAATTGATTCTTATTAAGTTCTTGCTTCCTGAAGAGTCTTTTTTCTAGTTATTTGATTACAAAAAAAATTGTATAAAAATGAATATATAAACTTTTAAATAAGATTAGCTAAAATTGAATGATTTAAACGATTTGAACATGCCTCATTTATTAAAAATAACTTGGCTATTATAGTAAAGCGGAGAATGATTCCCTGATCCAATAATAATTCTTAGAAAATAATTACCCAGAATTGATTTTCTTAATTTTTAAATATTTTATTTGAGGATTTTTATTTCGTGGATATATTTATAGGGAATATTTTCTCCTATTTTATTAATTTTGGAATTACTAATATCTTAAAAAATGTGGATTACTTTGTGAGTGCAATCTTTGTTCTCGCAAAACAATGTTGTTTACTTCAAGGTGTAGATGTACAACCTTAAAAAATTGAAAGGCGAAAAATATATCTCTTTTATATTTTCTATGCCTTCATATTTTTTAAATGTGCATTCTTTCAAACTAAAAAAGGTTTTTTAGATATATTTAAAACAAAAGTTTAAAAGCAAGCATAGATGGAAATTAAAATTAATTAAACAAGCTGAAGCGAACTTATCATTTATGATTCCACATTTTATAGTAGACAAAGCCCTATAAAAAAATACATTAGCAATGTATGATATCTTTCTCAGGAAGCGGTCATGAAAATTCTTATGTAATGCTCGAAAATAGAAATATTGATGCTCGAAAATAGAAATATTGATTGAAAATTTTTTATTACCCCCCCCCCCCCCCTCACAAAAAAAGAAACATCGAATAAATAATCAGCCCTAATAATACGAAGAGATTAAAATATTAATAATATTTATACTTGCTTATAACCTGATTTATATACCGACTACCAATAATAAAAAGGTGCTTAACCATTCAAACATTGTTCGCGAACAGGCCCTTTTACCACAGCGGGAGGGAGTTATAACTCAAGATCGGCATTGAAATTAAAAGGATGGAATTCCTTTGTTCTAATTTTGATATGCTAGAGGAAATGTTATGAGTGGGGTAAGAAGGGGGTAGGAGGGAGAAGGGGGTTATTAATATATATGATGCAAAATATATTGTTAATTAGTATTTGAAATATCTTCCAAGTAAGTGTAAAAGAGTTATTAAAATATTGTAAGCAATCTATGTAAATAAAAAAATTTTTATCGATATTCAAAGTCTGATATGATAAAATTTGGTCTATAGAACCTAAAATCAATAAAATTTTGTCAACTTCGAAAGGTTATACAAATGCAATAAAACCTTATTAAACAAAAACTTATGCAAACACTAAATTAATTGGATTTGATTTTAGATCCATATTTTAAAATTTAAATTTTAATCGAAGTCTAAAAGGCAGAAAATATTCTTAATCACATAAGAAATGTTCTTGAAGATCCCCTTAACTTCATTTTTAAACTTTTTGATTCACTTTCCCTACACTGACAAGGAGTTTACGGCATGAAATAAATTTTCTTTTTACTATAATCAATTTTGAGAAAAAGTATTCTGTATTAAATTTTGTCGATGTAAAATTTATAAGGGTTTGAACTATCATTTAGTATTTTGTAAATTCAGATACAATTATTTTCGGGCCTATGATGAATTTGAAGAAATTAATCCAACCAGCCCTGGTCTTCCCTGCCCATCCTGTGAATATTAGACAGTATTCTAGTGATCTTTTAACTAAACTTAATTTTTATTTTTTTATTTTTTGTTATTATTTGCATTTAAAATCATTAATTGAGTACGTTTTATTAAATTTAAAAATCTAAAATTTTAGCTAATTCCATAAAGGGTTGGCCGAGTTTTAAGTTGAAAAATCGGCTGAGCCTAATTGTACTTAGCATAAAAATAGGCGAAAACTAATTAATCAGAAATTAGGCATCGACTAAGGAGCTCGGCTAATCCTCCATCATTAATATATTGTTACATAATAAATAAATAAATAATTTTAATAAGTACGAATAAATAATAATTAAGACTAGTCCTAGTGTTGCGTAACGCTGACGGGCGATTAGCCGAGCTCCCAATCCCTACTTTTTGTCTAATTAGTTTTAAGCGATTTTTCGGTTAAGCCTAATTATTTTAGCCGATTTTTAGGCTAATAACAATACTTATAAATTTAGACAATTTTATGACGTACTTATGAAGAAACTTTAATATATTCATTTTTTTCATAATTTTTCAAAATATATTTAATGTAAATAAAAATTTCTTCAGAAGTTCAATAAAAATGTCCTGAAATATATAGGTTGGGTATTCTACACATATTGGAATGCATTTTCTGCAAGAGATTTAAAATTTAATAAAACCGCTCAATTAATGATTTAAATTACAATACCCATCAAACTATCGCCTTACCTTAATTTTTAGTAACTTTTATTATCGATTTTCATTATAAATTATAAAATAAAAAACATTTTGGCTATATTATATGAAATTCTCAGGGTAGATTCTCTTCGGAATAGATTTGGTAAAATCAGATTTATCAGGGAAATTAAAAACGTGCACTATAAATCAGATCAGAGACTTACAGGCGAGCCGTATTTTAATATTTTTAAACACCCGGGCTGAAATTAAAATTTTATTTTTTTTAATACCCGGGTCGGGCCATATAATTTAAATCACCAATATTATCTATGAAAATTTAAAATATATAATATATTTTATAGAATTTCGGGCCGGGCCGTGCAGATTAAAATAAAAAAGCACTAAATATTGATAAATTTTCTAAAAATTGGCAGAAGGCTGGGTATGTTGCTAATTAAACTAGCTTATCTATAGTTAAAGCAAAACATGAATGGAAACTGATAAAGAAGGAAACATTTCATAATTTTAACATTACTACTTCTAATTGTTCAGCGTATTAAAAAAATAACAACGGGAAACTCAAAAATATTATCATAATTATTCATAAACAGGCATCGACCAGAAAAATTAGAATTTGATGACGAGGTTCAAAAATTTTGTTTTAAAATATATTTATTAAAAACAGTGGACCTGCCATAATACACCTTAAATTCGCGAACCTTTTAAGATATAATTTATAGTTGTCCAAGATTAGAAAAATTTATCTATCATAAAACAAATATCAGGATTTATATTTTGGGACAAGAAAAAAACCTTTTTTCATTTCTAAAATTTTAACAGCTCTGACCAGTTTGACTGATCAAGAATTCTATATCCATAACCCAGGATTACTTATTTTGTGAATAAAGGTAAAATTATAATTTTTATAAAAACTTCGATATCAGAACTCTTGGCCCAGATCCCGACACATAGCGATCACATGATATAATTTGTAAATCCGAGCCGGTGTTAAAAATAATGAAAAAATGGTTGACACCAGGCAGGGCCAATTATTTACATAAATATTAATTATATTAAATAAACAAGATTGTTTCATTTGCTGCTCATATATTCAATTGTTTTTCAATAACAATTTACAAAATAGAGAAACTTTTCGAGAAAATTAAAGTTTTATTATTTTATCGCCCAGAAAGAATTTTTAAAATTTCGTTGAATAATTTTTTTTAAGATTATTTTTTTTTTTATTCAAGGGTATTCCTTGAATTTATATGACCGCACCTGGCTTGTTTTTTTATGAATGGAAAAGATGGAAAATTTTTGTGATTTTATTTCAAAAACTACTATTATTTATAGAAACAAATTACAATAAATATATATAAAAGTTATATAGGTTTAGATCTAGAGATCTATGATAACTTTCTATAAAGACTAGACAAAAAGTACCTCTTACCAACTACTATAGGTGCGTAGAGAGAGATACTAACATTTGTATGACTAGCATGCCGAAATAATGAAAAATTCCAAATAAATTGGAGCACAACATATACCAAAAAGTATTTTAGTGTTATAAAAATTTAAAAACACTCGTTTAATAAATATAGAAAGATCAATTAAGTTGGTTCTCTGGTTTTTAAAAGGTCTGAACTTGTTAAATGAGTTACAAAATAATTAGAGAGTCTAAAAAATTTCCTTAAAGAAATAGAAATCCGGTGGAAAAATATTATCGGCCAGGAACTTCCAAAGTGTAACAAATTTATGGTTTCCGATATATTTAAAAAATAAAAACATATTAATGATGAACCCTTTATTAGAAAGTAGTGGATTAGTAGCAAAGAATTTTAATACTTTATATTAATTATAATCATTTGTCAAATAAATCACTATTGCATAGGTGATAATGCATTCGCGATAATAATTTCGCGGTAAAACATTCACGCTAATGCATTCGCGCTCATTCGCAATGAAGCATTCGTGGTAATTTGATGCATTCGCGATAATGCATAATACATTCACTGTAATGCATTGGCGGTAATGTGATAATGCATTCGCGATAATGTAGCTATAATATCTTTTCGATGTAATCAACATTCCATAATGCATTTCGCCATAAATTATTCGCGGTATTGATGTGATACGATTTAGCTATATATTACTTTTCTTGACCTTTGTAAAATATAGTTAGATCACTCCCTCGATAATTTTTTTAGTGTTTTTTTATCCCTTTATAGTTCTGCCCATATTTGAAAAAAAATTTGCCTATCAATCCTTCTCGTTTTTCTTAAACTTTTTGGATTTAAGACTTCACTCCTAAAATTTTTAAAATTTTTAAAAATATTTATTGTTATTTTTGAACGAATTTGTTTGTATCATTCTTATCGAGAATCCCAAAATTTTTAAAATTTCTTTAATTTTATTAATTTAGTCCGTATTATGTTTTCAGAGAGAAATCGAAAATATTAGCAATTCTATTATTCTTTTCGAGAACAGGATTTTATACTTTCAAATCATGTTTTTGTTTTCTAATGTTTTCTATCTAATTTCCAAAATTTATATCAATATTTATTTTCTGCCAAAATGAAATCTTTTTTTGGCGGCTCTTATATTTCCCACCGGTTTTTGATAGTTTAGTTTAAAATTAAATTTTTTTGCTTCTTTCCTAATAAAATTTTCGTAGACCTTTTTTAAAAAATTACCATTTATTTTTCCTCCTTTACCTTTTTCTCCTTTCACTTACCCTTCCCCTTCCACTATTAACCCCGTCCAAAAATATTTTATTATACTATACTCTAATAATTAACGCTTTTGTCTTTTATTTTTTATGTAAATCTAAAAATACTAAAATAATATATCCAGAGAAACAATGAATACAGTCCCACTAGAAGAATGGAAAAAAATTGCATCACAAAATATTTGAAACTTATTTAATGCTTACTAGAGAACTGCATCGGCTGTTCATAGCTCGACCAGGGTTGCTAGGTCTTAATTATTAAATTGGGGGAGAAATTTAGTATTTTGCAGGTGAAATATGAAAATTGGGGAGAAAATATTAAAATTGCTAAAAAAAAAAATTTGCCGACCGACCGACCTTCAGCGGGATTATGAATTGGCTTAATCCCCCTAATAATTCTTATAATTAATTTATATAAATAATTACAAAGTTAGTGGTAGGTAACAAGGTAATATTTTGCAAAATAGTTAATATTTTATACTTAATTAAAATTTCTAATTCTTTGTAGTGGAGTTCCTTTATATATATGACATATGTCGTAATTTTTAAAGGGATCAGAACTGTCCGGGATCATCACGGGTTTTAAAGGGATAATTAAAAAAATTAGGGTTATAAGTTAAGGAATGATAATAAGTATTATCACGTTTTAATCGATTTTATATTGTTATTTATAAATTTTCAATGTTTTTTTGGCCTTATGAAATAAGATGTGTCTAATATATGGCATCAATCGATAGCTAATCAAAAGATCTATTCAATTGAAGGTCAATCTCTCCCCCTTAATGGGCTAGTCTAGGTCTGGGGGGTCAGGAATATTTTTATCAAAATATTATATCGATATGGTTATTAAATAATAGCTCATTTTCATATCTTTTGACTGAAAGTCTTCATTCTTGGTCTTGATGGGTGGTATGACTTGGTCTGGGGGGTGGGTAAATGGGGGAGGCAAAAAATAATTTTTTTGATATGGGTATCAAATAAAACGATCTTTTGATTGTAATAATAATTAAATTCCAAATGAGCTCTAGGTCTTGGAAGGTAAAGAAATTTTTTATCAACACAAAATATTGATATGACTATAAATAGAAGATAATTAAAATATTTTTTATTCACTATCTCTTAGTGCGTTGGATTAGGTCCGGAGATGGGTTAAAAAATAAAAATTTGATATTAGTATCTGTTATATTCATGGAAGGCAGGTAAAGAAAAAAATATATTTTGAAAACTTTTATTTGATTTTACTTTTATTTTTATTACTATTACTACTGAAGATATTGAAAGATTTACAGCTATATATATTATTATTTTAATACTATTTACATATATACAATTTAAAGTTAATTTTTACAAATTCGTCCTTAAATTAAATTAACATTTACGAAAATTAGGAAAATATAAAAGGTCATTAAATAAATTTAAAAGAAAGAATTTTTACAAAAAGGTCTAATTACAAAGTAAAAAATATGCAAAATTTATAAACAATATCAAATATAAGGTAATTGAAATTTCTTAAGACTATAATATTAAATAGCAGTAAATAGTAGGGTCTAGAGCTTAGGTGGTCCGAATTTGTATAAAATTTCTATAATATATAAATTGAATATGGTTATCAAATACTTAGGAAGTCCGTTATTTATCAATAAATATATTCTACATATTATTAAAATTCACTTTCACATAAAATTATAGATAGATCGTAATTTAATGTATTAATGGTTGGGGTTGGCCTTCATAATATAAAATTAATTTAAAATCATTCATGCGTTTATATCTAATCTCCCTTAGTATAAATTAAGATTAAGATATTTATAAATTTTTTCTCGAATTTCAAACCTCGTTAAAAAGGCTTAGTCTTTTTTTAGTAGCCAGGTCCTCAACATATTAATAAAATGTCGGGTTGGATAGAATTTTAAGTAATAAAAGAGAATAAAGATGTTTTTCGGTTCCAATCCTGAACTCGAAATATATAAAATGCAGTGTTCTTAAGGGTTTGACTAAGCTGCAAATGCCAATGTAAAATGCAAATTCTTAGGTAAAAATTTTTATTATATTCTCTATTAATTGTAGTGAGATTTATTTTCCTATTATATAAATAACTTATAAAAATTAAATTATTATATATATTCAATAATAAAGGAATATACATTAATAGTTGAATTTCCTTTTATCTAATAATAAATAGTTTAAATCCAATTGCATTTTAAATTTGAATAATATTAAATCTCAAGTTGGCGTATTATTATTTTATAAAAAAAAAATTTTAATGATTTTTTTTAAAAATATATTTTAAAATCATATTTTATTATTTTTTAAAAAGTAAGCTGTATTCAAAATTGATTCGAACAAATAGACTTATATAAATTACAAATAATCACATTTTAATGGTTAAAGAAAATTAAAATTCTTTATTTTAAAAATTTATATCATGTTTATATTAATTTTAAAAATATAAGTTATTCTGACTATAAATGATCTTAAATCTATATAAAAATATATAATTAAAAGAAGGGAAATAATAAAATAAAAATAATTCATGATAATTTTTAAAAAAAGAATTTTTTTAATTAGGTATGATCGATGGGGCTTAATGACCCATGTGTGGATATGCAGTTAGAACGACAGATTTCAGTTGATATTCTTTGTCGGAGGTAGAGGCCTTCTTTTGGATCACCTGTGATTAATGTACCTTTGCCCTATTGTTTTGAATAATTTTTGGGCTTGGGGTCCAAATGATTCACAGGTATCTGACCGGAATAAACAAAACCTTATTAGGTTGCTATATTTGTTTGTTTTTGTGTTTTCGGCTTTCGTGATAGAGTTGGAAGAAAAAGATCTGGCAAAACGATCCACGCAAGTATAATCCCAGGCGAGAGGTTGACCTTGGTTCCAAGGGACTAACGTCATATCATTTGGTCTGGTTTGATTATCGGGGCTGAGGCCGGATGGTAGGGTAGAGGGAATATATGAGGATTTCAAGGTTCTGTTGATGATTGAATTGATACCATGGTGTCTGGGTAATCTGCCTTTTGAGAAACGACAGTGAAAGGGGTGGTGTCCTAAACTATCGATGTGGGTTTCACTTAGGATGCATGATGTAGGTGTTACGATTTAACTTCCTAAGGGAAGACCTAAGGCTATTCTGAGTTCTTCGTTGGTTAATCAAGCCTAGATTAGAACTAGGTACAGTTTCTAACCATTCACATCCTAGATGGCATATGGGTGAAGTTGGAATTATTGGATCTGGCAAAGGAGTCATATTATTGTCATATGTATAATTGGGTTAGAGTTTAGGTGGAGAAAGAGCGATGGAGATCTTCTTTGAACAGCTTTGAAGTGTAAGTAATCAACGCAATATTGTATCTATGGAAAATTCCAGTCTCTTTTAGTGAATCTGAATATGAGCGATTTGGGGCATTTTTGCTCCAGAGGTCTAGTGCTGCCGTACGATGTGGATCGATATCCAAGTCTCCCAGTGTGTGTCGAAATTTAGCAACTGAGGATAAAAAAGCTGAAATACTTAGGGATATGGGGGATTATATACCTATACCACCTAGCTTTGGTGAAAGGGTGGCTTGCATCCAGGAGAATGATGAAAATTTGATATTTAATATGGATTCGAGAGTATTTTTTAAGTTGACTTCGAGGTCCAATAATACTTTAGGGGATGTAAAAATTGTAAATGAACGAAAGGCATGGAAAATTTTTGGAATGAATAGAAAATTTCTCAGTAAATATAAACCTGATGAGCAGGTAAATATTTTAAAATATTTTTCATTCTATTAAATTTAGCAAGGAATTCATCTCTAAAATGAAATATAGCATTTTCCCCTCCTATGAGTGAATATAAATGGGTAAAGTTGGCTTTGTCCATTAAATAAAATTTTCGGGTTAACAGTCCGATTTAGAAGGGGAATAAAATTCACACTTATGAGAGTTTAGTAACAGTCCTGTAATAGGGGCTAAGTTATTTATAATTGATGGAATTTTTTATGATTTCGCTATAAGGGCCTGCTAGTGTGCCATCGTCTAGGTACCATACATTTAATTTAAGATCACAATTGGAAGAGATCTCTTTTATAATTAATTGAATGCCTTAGCAGAATAATGCCGGACCTAAAGGGTCTCCTTGTTGGATGCCCTATTTTAAAAAGGTGGGTTGGTTGTAACATGCAGCGATGTATGTTGTATAATCTGGGAAAGTTTCACAAAAATATGGTATAAAATGTTCACTCCTAAGTGAATTGAAGGCATTATGAAGGTCGATTTTGAAAATGCATTGATCATGTGTATTATGGAGGATCGAGTTGGATGCAGCCTCACATCCTCCAGGAACATTAAATCCAACGGTTTGGTTGTAGTAGATTGAATAGATTAGATTTTATACGGGAGAAAATTATTTTTGGAAATGATTCGCCTGAAGAGTGGCTTTATTGCAACAGGTCTGATGTCCCCATTGGTTTTATTTAAGGATATTAAGCGGGCTCCAAAAATGATGGGCTGAATGGGATTAGGTATATTATTATGAAAGATATGATTGAGCAATATGGTGAATTGTGTAATTATATTTAAAAATGGGGTAAAGTTGGTTTAATTATATCTTGGAGATAAATAGCTCAAAAGCCATCGATGCCTTCTTTATGAATGACTTTATTGCTTCCAATATTTCCATCTCGGTTAGTAGAATGGGATTATTAGATGGTGGAAAAATGATTTGTGAAAAATCTTGAGGATGTTTAGATTGCATGGCAGTGAGAGTTATATCATTATTGGGGGCCATAGTATCACTTGAACAGGCTATGTTGATAGCTGAATTTACATTGCATAAGTTTATTTTATTTTCAATAAGCTTGGCCTTTTTTTATCTGTCAAAAGCTTATTGAAAGAATGTGGAGGTTGTTTGGGAATATCAAAATAACTAGTATCATTTGAATTTAATGTTTTAAGATAAATTAATTTTTTAAAATAATTTTTGAATACTTGTGTTATTGATATTTTTTTAAATAATTTTTGATATACTTGTGTTATTTGTTTTTTTTAAATA
Source organism: Gordionus sp. m RMFG-2023 (assembly GCF_954871325.1). NCBI lineage: Eukaryota > Metazoa > Nematomorpha > Gordioida > Chordodea > Parachordodidae > Gordionus > Gordionus sp. m RMFG-2023. The sequence goes on along the minus strand of NC_088779.1, from coordinate 16,180,982 downwards.
GTATTTTGTTTTTATATACAATAATATCATTCTAATAATTAAGATATCACAGAAAAATTTTATCGAAAATCTAATGTTTGTAAAAGATTATTACATCTAGCATAAAAATATATTAAGTTTTTTCATTTTTAAAGGAAAAATATAATTTAGATAAAGGATTCAGGTAATATTATAAATGGCTTTATATTTAATTTGTAAAATGATTTGTGACGATTAAAATAATATTAAAAAAAGAGATTCGGTGAATTTAATATCAATAATTTATATAAGTAAAGATTGAAGGGGGTGGGGGGGGGGGTGTATGTGTGTTTGTTCGAATTTTCAATTGATTTCAAAAGGAGAAACATTTTGTTTTGCTATGAGATATAATAACTTAACGTAGATTAATATCTAATGAGAATTGTTGGCGGGTTAAGCATTCATGTAATTCTTTTTCTACAAATACAGTGAAATTTTAAAAAGATATGATATAAAGATAAGGGAGGGGGTTATAATTAGATGTTGATTTGTAGGTTTAAACATCCACCCATGCTAATTGATAATATTAAAAAATTGTTGAGTTAAGTTTATCGTTAAATAAATATCGAAGATATTGGAATAATTGTTGTAGATACAGATACTTTTTAATATTCATATTTAAAATTTTACATATCACAGTATATATCATATTTTCTTCTAGAATCTTGTATTAATTCTTATTTTTTTCTGCCATATTTTAAATATATTTATAACCAAAACTAGCTGGAAAAAAAATTTAAAACTCATATTAAGGTAGATAGATAAAAAATAACAACACCAAAACGAAATAAGTAAAGATTATATTTTATATGTAAATGTAACTCAATAGAATATCATTACCAATTTTATGTATAATATTTATTATTTGTAGGATAATACACTCATAGTAGTGAAGAAGAAGATAGTGAAATTTAAATTAATAAGTTCCCCAATCTTAAAATTTTAGATAGAAATTATTTTAAAATAAAACTTAACAAAGACAATGTACAGGCTGAATATAAAACTTGTATAAACAAAAATAGTGATAAAGGATTCAACACAGATTTTGTTAAACATATTAAATTATATTATTTATATGTGGTTAAAAAATGTTGTAGTATTATGTGTATTTAAATTATTATTACAATAATGTCAAGGATATATTGTATTTTTATAAGAAAAAGAAATGATGTTAAAGATATATTGAATTTTTATATGAAAAAGAAATGATGTTAACGATATATTATATTTTTATATGAAAAAGAAATGAGGTCAAAGAAATTTTTGTATTTTATTTAAAAGAAAAATAATAATAATGTTTTTAGGCTTCGAAGATTGTTAATTAAAAAGAAATGTTTTTTTAAGTTAATTTTTTTCGCGTAAAAAGAGGATTTTTTTTATAAGGGAATTTTTTTATATAAAATAATTTTTGTTATGAAATATAGATTATATAAATAAAATTGTCAGTAGTATATAGTGGAATTAACCGAATCTATAATAATTAACTAGTCTAATAAGTTATAAGAAAACCACCCAATGTGGTGCCGTTTAATTTTTATTCAACCAACGGACAAGATATCTGGGTAAGAGTGGACGCAGTGTACTAATAAAATATACTATCACGGTAGAAAAAGAAAAAAAATTTTTAAAGATAAAAGGTAAAAAATTTTTTGGAATATATAAAATGATGTGCATTTATATAATTTTGATATTATTAATTATATTAGGTTTAATATATTGTCTAACTTTTAGCAATGTTAAAATATTTATAATAAAAGTTTTAATAAATTTTTTATAAATTTGTGAATAAAGAATAAATGTTTAATTATAAAAGAAGTATAAAAACTCAAAAGTATGTGGAAATGGTTCCACAGAGAAATAATTGTATTATAGCTGTAGTAGTGATATGTTTATGGATAATTGGTATTATGTTACATCGGAAAAAAATAAAAAGAGTTATAGAAAGAGATAGAATAAAAATTATGAAGAAAATTTAAATAAAAATAATGAAATTGAAAAAGGAAAAAATGAAAGGGAAGTAAAAAACTTTAATGAAAATGAAAGAACTACAGAAGAGATGTTAAATTTAAAGAGTTAAATATGGAAAATGTTAAATAAAAATATGATAGAAGGAATGAGGAAAAGTATCAATATTATGAGATCGGGAGAGGAACGAAAAGATATTGATAATAAAAGAGAAATAGAGATTAAAGATGAAAATGGAATGAGAGATAATAAACGAAATTATTGTAGTCATGGAGAAAGTTGTGAGAGAAGATTTAATGAAAGGGATTTCAAAAGAGATGATCAAAGAAATGATAAGGAATACGATCATTTTAAAGAGTATAATACATCAATGAACTTGCAGAGAAATGAAAAGGAAAATTGGGAAAAAGAAAATTTTTCCCGAAATAGATTTAATCGTCCAAAGATGAATATGTAAAATGTTATTCATGTGAAGAATTGGGGCATATAAGTAGAAATTGTGTTCAGAACGGTGCATGTATAACAAGGAACCGATTAAATGTAATAGATGTGGAGGAGTTGGACATAGTAGTGAAAAATGTTATGTTCCGACGTATCGTATTATTGGAAATAATCAAAGAACATTTCAATGTGAAAGATGTGGAAAAATGGGACATGCTAAAGAGAATTGTTATGTAAGAGAACCGATAAATGGGGAAGCATTTTCGGCAGTGAAATACATAGCACCGGCATCTAATGTAAGAATGATACAAAATAATGATATTTTGAAAGAAGGTAAAGTTGAAGTTATGTGTTTTAAATGCAGAAAGGAAGGACATAGTGCTATAGAATGTCGAGAGAGGTGACTAAATGATAACGAAAGTAATAAAATGGAGAGTATTACATTAAAGAATGAAATGAAATTTCGTGTGAGGGTAATTCCATACCAAATCGATAACTTTTCGGCTCGACCTTTTTAATTTCGATAAAATTTTGTATACTAAGAGAATATCATTAGAAAGCATCGAATCCAAAATTTTAGCCTCCTAGTACTCATAGTTCCTGAGATATCAATGGTCAAAAGTGCCAAAAATGACGTTTTTTCGAAAAATGCGATTTTTTAAAATTAAAATAAGTTAAAAAATAATGATTTTAAAAATATAAGTTATATGTCAATTTATAACTCTATTAAGGACCTTTTATTGAATATTAAAATTTTTTTCAAAATAATATTGTTGCGGTTTATATTTAAGTTATAACATTTAAACATAAAAACTCCAAGTGTTTCACTTTCCAAATTTTTTTGAATTTAATATTTTCTTATTCTCTAGCCTTATATCTATTCATAAAAAAAATTTAAACTTGGGACAGCCATGGGTTTTTTAGTTATTGCGATTTAAAAAATCAAAAAATAAATATTATTTTCAAAAATAGATGGCGCTCATTTATAAAATTACGCGTTTTGTTAAAATTATTATTTTTTTAAAACTTTTTTCCATTTTAACCATAAATAATAAGATTTTCCAGCATTAATATTATGAAAATATATTATTTAGATCAATTGATAGATTTACTTATTATATTACTTTATTGATAACTTGTAAAAATTATTAGTTTTTATAATAAATGATTAATTTCCTAAAAAGATTATTACAATTCCTATATAAGAAAATATTATTAATTTTTGAAAGATAATAACAAGTTTTCATGCACCTGCCTTGATATTAATTAATTTTTATTTTACAAATATTTCAATATTAATTTTTTCTTAAAATTATTTATAATGTATAAATATAAATGTGCAAATCCTTTTAAAGAATCTAAACACTTTAATTGTAAAAAGAACCTGCGTAAAGTCACGATGTGGATGACACAATATCCAAACATTGAGGCGGAACACTATATTTGTGATAAATGTCGTAAGCGTTTATCACAAAAAATATTGAAAATATAAATTCTGATAGCGAATATGTAAATAATATCCCCACAGCATCCGCATCAAATACAATCAATTTAACCTTAAACGAAATTGGAATATCTCCTATTAAAAAAAAAAAACTAACTGAAAATCCAAAAAAAAGATAGCAAAAATATCAAAAGCTCTTTCAGATATAATAATTAACAATCCAGAATTGGACACAAAAGACAATAATGATATACTCAACAATATGAAATTACATTATCCTAATTTATCTAAAAATAAAAAATATCAATTGCTGACCATTCTGCCTCCTAATTGGAGTGCAAATAAAATAAAAACGGAATTCAACGCTACATATATGGCATATAATTCCAAAATCATTTTAGAAGAAAAGGGGATTCTTTCAACTCCAAATTGAAAACCTGCAAAATATCTCAATCAAAAAACAGTTGATATTGTTAAAAGTTTTTTTTGCAGTGATGAAGTTAGTAGGGTATTACCAGGAAAAAAAGATTGCATATCTATCATTGAAAAGGGGGAACGAGTGAACGCTCAAAAAAGGCTAGTTCTTAATAATTTAAAAGAATTATATAGTCATTTTAAGAAGAGTAATTCAAGCATAACAATTGGATTTTCGAAATTCGCAAGCTTAAGACCAAAAAATTGCATATTGGCAGGGGCTAGCGGAACACATAGTGTATGCGTTTGTAGCATACACCAGAATATTAAACTAATGATTTTAGGCTGTGAATTAGCAACATTGACTAAAAATGGTGAGGATATATTAACAACTTATAGAGATGTTATAGGCAGAATGATTTGCAACCCCCCATTACCAACCTGTTATTTTGGTGACTGTAGCGAGTGTCCTGGCTCGACACTCTTAAAAGAACGCATTGAAAAATTATTTATAAAAAATGATATAGCTCTTATTACGTTTAAACAATGGGTTTCGGTAGATAGAACAACTCTGGAGACTATTTCTCAATCTTCAGACGAATTTATTAATTAAGTAATATCTTTCATGAATTTTTATTTATCTATTATATTTACAAATTAATAAAATAATTTTACGAAATTTTAAATTATTAATGCTGGAAAACCTTATTATTTATGTTTAAAATGGAAAAAAGTTTAAAAAAAATAATAATTTTAACAAAACGCGTAATTTTATAAAGGAGCGCCATCTATTTTTGAAAATAATATTTATTTTTTAATTTTTTAAATCGCAATAACTAAAAACTAAAAAACCCATGGCTGTCCCAAGTTTAAATTTTTTTTATGAATAGATATAAGGTTAGAGAATAAGAAAATATTAAATTCAAAAAAATTTGGAAAGCGAAACACTTGGAGTTTTCATGTTTAAAATTTATAACTTAAATAAAAACCGCAACAATATTATTTTGAAAAAATTTTTAATATTCAATAAAAGGCCCTTAATAGAGTTATAAATTGACATATAACTTATATTTTTAAAATCATTATTTTTTAACTTATCTCAATTTTAAAAAATCGCATTTTTCGAAAAAACGTCATTTTTGGCACTTTTGACCATTGATATCTCAGGAACTATGAGTACTAGGAGGCTAAAATTTTGGATTCGATGCTTTCTAATGATATTCTCTCAGTATACAAAATTTTATCGAAATTAAAAAGGTCGAGCCGAAAAGTTATCGATTTGGTATGGAATTACCCGTGAATGGAGATGTAGAAGTTAAGAAAGATTTAGTAGATAAAAAAAATGTATTTGGTAAATGGTGAAATTAATCCCTATTTTAAAATTAGAGAATAAAAGTGAAAAGGATAAATGTCCTCGTGTGGAAATAGTTGTAAGAAATAGAAAAATATCTATGCTATTGGATACAGGTGCTGCGATATCGATTGTAGGTTATGAAAATTTTTGTGAATATTGACCAGAGGATAATATAATTAAAGAAGAAATGAGAGTTAAACAGTTTGACGGATCGGAAATAAAGGTTTTCGAAAATTGAAGTACCGTTTGTGATAAATAGTATAGTTAATTATTTAAATTTGTGGATTGTTGATAAAAAAGTGGATACGATTATGGGGTGGGAATGGATTGTTAAGATTGGTCCACTAAATAATTTTTGGGGTATCTTTTCAAATGAAATTAAACGAGATGAAAGGATTGAAGTTCAGAACGATGAAATAGAAAATCGAGAATTATGTCATGTAAAAAATGAAATCATTGGAAATGGTGTGATGGGTAATCGGAAATATGAATTTGAAAAAGAAAATATGACTCAAACGCGGATAGTTCCAGTTAAAAAAAGAAAGGTAAGATATACTGAGTTGTCGCAAAGTGTTAATATTATGAAAAATGACAATCCTAGAGAGGTAAAAAAAGAAATACCTTGTAGAAAATGTATTACTGAGCGAAATAATGATGAAATAAAAATAATCACGAAAACAGAAGAAATATAGGAGAAAATTATTATTCAAGAAATGTATAAGGAACTGGATAATGAAAAGAAAGACATACCAGTGTTACAGAATTTTCCGGCGAAATTTGTAAGAAAAAAATAGGAAAAAGAGATTAATGGAGGGGAAGGAAAGGAACAATTGTCGAGTTTGGAAAATTGGACTTTCAGTGGCAGTTTTAATGAATAGTTATAGTAAAATTTTTGAGGAGAAATTAGGATTAGTGGATTATGAAGTTGATATCCGTTTAAAGGAAGGTTTTGTACCGCAGTATTGTCCGGTGCGAAGAGTTCCATTTGAATGGAGGTCGGAAATGGAAAAAGAATTGGACAACTGGGTGAGAGATGGAATTATTTGTCCTATTGCTTACAGTGAATGGGCAACTCCGTTGGTTCCTGTTAGAAAGTCCAATGGAAATTGAGGTTATATTAGATTTTAGGGTGACTTTGAATCCTTGGGTGGTAGAGGTGAAATATCCGTTACCGCGAATAGAAGAAATTTTGGCCAGTTTGAAAGGGGGAAATATTTTTCCAAGATTAATTTTTCGTGTGCATATTTGCAATTACTGATGGCAAAAACGACTAGGAAGTTGTTGACGATTACGACATTCCAGGGCTTGTTTACGTTTTGTCGATTACCATTTGGGTTAATTGTATCAGCCCCTATTTTTCAACGGACAATGGCTGCTGTTTTTCAAGGTTTAAAGGGTGTTTTTTATTATATGAATGATGTTTTGGTTGTAGGAATAACGATGAAACAACATGATGATAGGCTAGAAGAAGTATTTATTAGAATTCGAAATAAAGGATTAAAGGCGAGTCGTGAAAAGAGTGTGTTGGGAGTAACTGAAGTGACGTATTTGGGTCATAGGATTAATGGAATGGAGGTAAAACCGTTAGATAAGAATTTGTTGAGTATTGCGAATTTGAATAGGCCGACCAGCAAAGTAGAGGTCCAGTCGTTTTTGGGAATGGTAAATTATTACCATCGATTTATATCGAGTTTTGCGGAAATAGCTGCGCCTTTATATGAATTATTAAGAAAAGGGGTACATTTTGAATCGAAAGATGAACAAGAGATTGCGTTCAGAACGTTAAAGGAGAGAATTGGGAAAGAGCCCATTCTAGTATGTTTTAATAGTGATCTGGAAGTAGTTTTGGCTGTAGATGCATGTAATAGAGGAGTAGGTGGGACAATGTTGCATGTGATAGATGGAATGGAAAGACCTGTTTTATTTTTCTCGAGAGTGTTTCGAGAGGTAGAAAAGCGATATTCAATGATAGAACAGGATGCTTTAGCTGTGATTTTTGGATTTACGAAATGTCGCGAATACCTTATAGGTAGGAAGTTTGTTGTTTTTACAGATCATAAGCCGTTGATCCATTTATTCAAGAAAGATAACAAAGAGTTGATGTTATCGCCTCGACTTCAGCGATGGTTATTGTTAGTAGGAAGTTTTGATTTGGATTTAAAATATCGAAGGGGAAAAGAGAACCAGTTACCTGATATTTTGTCAAGGTTAGGTGCGGGCGAAAGTTTGGATGAATCGGTGATTTTGAAAATTGATAATCGGAAAGAGTGTCTTGTACGTACGATAATGAGAAGTATAAAGGGTAGCCCAACGACATGGGAAGATATACAAAGGTTTACAAGGAAAGATAGAGAATTAGCGGTAGTTAAATTATGTCTAATGGGAAAAAGATCATGGAAAGATGATGATAACCCGAGCTGTTATACCCCGGAAATTGAGGGAAAAGGTTTTGAATGTTATACATGCGGCTCATCAAGGAGTTACTCGTATGAAACAATGGAGAAGAGAGTACGTATGGTGGCCGAAAATGAACAAGGATATTGATAAATTGGGAAAAGAATGTGAGATTTGTAATGCATGGTCTGATATGCCCCGTAGGGTTATAAATAGTACATGGCCAAAAGTTGTAGAACCAGGAGAAAGGGTTCATGTTGATTTTTTCAAATATGAAGGAAAAAAGTATATATTAAGTCTAGATGCGTTCTCCAAATGGATAGAATTTGAAGAAATTCATGGGTTAACGGCGAATATTGTGATTAAACATTTTAAAAAAGTATGGTTGAAGTTTGGTATTCCGAAAACTGTAGTATCGGATGGTGGACCAGCTTTTATCGGAGAAGAATTTAAGAGATTCTGTGAAAAAACGGGTGTATATCATGTGTTAACGCCACCGTATCATCCCAGTTCCAATGGACAGGCGGAACGGATGGTAGCGACGGTTAAAGATGGTTGAAGAAAACCAAAAGTGGAAAAGGAGAAATGTGGGTGAAGCATTTGTATTATAATAATGCGATGGGTAATTATTGTCTCCGGCAGAAAAAATGATAGGCCGGAAGGTAAGGATGTTTTTGGAATGTTGATACCCAGTAAAGCTGAGGTAGTTGTTGAGGATATTGATAGAAGGGAATTGGAATATATTGTAGGACAGTTAGTGTGGATTAGATTATATGGAAGTAATAAAAAATGGGAGAAAGGTGTATTAATAGAAAATTTGGGAAACAAATTAAATAGGGTAAATTTGATGATAATAATGAAGGTGTCAGGCAGAGGATCAGTTGCGGAAGAGAGTGCATAGAAATGGTTGAAAGAGGAAATTGTAAAAAAAAGAAAATATTTAAGGATAGTTCCTGGTTAATAAAGATGTAGATTTCAATGGTTTCAATGGTGTAAATAATCGTAGTAATCAAGAAGCAACCACTACCCACGTACATCGTATGTCCAACGTAAAAGAGGAACGACACTATGTTAGGAGGACAACAAGTTATGACGGTTACTATGAAAATCGCCTAAAAGAAAGGAGGATGGCAACGTTAGAATCTACCTTCTAAAAACATTACTGGGATGATTATCAAGATCTGATTGAGTATATGAAGTGATAAAGAAGAAATACAGACACAAAAATATGGGTTAAACAAAAATATATTGGAATCATTAATTGAATGCTTATACGCTGATTAATTTTTTTTGCATAGTGATATAAAAAATATATATATTTTTGCCCAGGATTTTTGTTAAGGGGGCGTGTTGTAGTATTATGTGTATTTAAATTATTATTACAATAATGTCAAGGATATATTGTATTTTTATATGAAAAAGAAATGATGATATTGAATTTTTATATGAAAAAGAAATGATGTTAACGATATATTATATTTTTCTATGAAAAAGAAATGAGGTCAAAGATATTTTTTTTATTTATTTTTTTTTTAATTCGACTTTTTTATTATTTAAAAAAAAAATATTATAAAATAAATTATATAATTTACAGAGGATTAAAAAATATATATTAAAATGGATACTATAAAAAAAAATATATATATATTTATAAAAAAAAAGGTGGATATATATCATCCAAGAGAAGAGTGAATGCTTAAAAAATTAGACCGGCAAATTTCCAGGGAAATCTGCTGGCGAAGGTAAAATCTTTCATTGGGGTCCCCTGAGATCTGTATATTTTTGTATTTTATTTTAAAGAAAAATAGTAATAATGTTTTTACGCTTCGAAGATTGTTAATCAAAAAGAAATGTAATATTTTTCAGGTAAAAAAGAGGATTTATTTTATAAGGGAATTTTTTTATATAAAATAATTTTTGTTATGAAATATAGATTATATAAATAAAATTGCCAGTAGTATATAATGGAATTAACCGAATCTATAATAATTAACTAGTCTAATAAGTTATAAGAAAACCACACAAAAAAAGACAGGTTATTTTAACAATTTATTGTTTACTTTTATTAAAAGCTGCACAAGATGGTATGGAGAAAAGATTGAGGCTTTTTTGACAACAATATCACATACATATTTTAAGAACTTATGGATTTAGTCGGATGATAAAAAAAATAGTTTCAAAATATATTAATAAAAGAAGCCACAAATGTAGTACCTGAATATATAATCAAGTTCTATAAACACCAATAGATTTAACATCTAATAAAGAAAATGATGATTATTTTTCTTTTGATGAAACAAATGTTGCTGAGTTCCATAATACAAATAACATTGAACTGGATGTTTTAAATTATATCAAAGATAGTCGATATACATTCATTATAAATGCTAAATTATTATCCTTCCATTAAAGAAGTTTTTTATAAATATAATACTGCAATACCTTTATCAGCTTCAATTGAAAGGTTATTTAGTTTTGGTACAAAGTTAAACAGGCCGAAACGGCTAAGGTCTAATGATAAATTATTTGAAAAATTTGATTATCTTATAAAATATGAATCTATTTTAAATACTGTCTTGCAAATTAATATTTCAACTCCCATCCCTTCCTTATCTTTGCTAAGAATGGGATATTACTAATATTAAAATGCTTGATTATTATAATTAACTTATCATTATTATTATATATGTGTTATGTTCTTCGCAAATTAATAATAAAAACTGTATTTAAAACTATTCTAGTTTTTAATTGGTAATGATAATTTAAAATTGTTTTGTATTTAAGAAACTCTATTTATCTTGTATCTTTTATCTAAGATTCATTTTTTTACAAAGAATCTGTATCTGTATCTAGATTCTTTTTCCGGAGGATGCCGAAATCTGATTGTAATATAGTTATAAATATTTTCTTACATGATTATTATTTGTAAGCTTTAGAATATTTATTGTCCACTTCTTATTGAATATATTAAGTATATTAGATATGATAGAGAAAATCTATAAAAATAATATAATTTTGTTGAAATGGATATAGTTTACTTAATGTGATTGTAATCTTGTTATATTCAAATAAAATGGGGTAAAAAAATAGGTAAATGAATGAATGCCATCGTGTTTAAGAAAACTATATAAATATGATTCGATCCATCCCACTGCAGTAGTTCCGCTCTCCCATATTTTCTATTTAAATGAGGGCAAATAGGTAGCGATATTGTTATAGATGCTAGTTATTTTTTGGATTTTCTGCTGTGATATTATCTGGCCCTGGAGCTTTTGCTTTTTCTTAGTGTTTTTTTCTAAGTCTTTGTTCACTTGTTATTTCATTTATGGAGAAACCAGTCGACAGGGGGGTGGCGAGGTTTGTAAATATGTTTTGTTGGTAGAGTCTTTCCGTGAATGATAGACTATCATATAACAATCAAGCCAAAATGCCTTTTGTTTAATCCTGGCCAACAATTACTTTTCCATTTTCCTAAAACTTTTCCTAAAACTTACGGAGCTGGTTCCTATTTCTGCGTCATAGTTTCCTTTCTCTCATATCGTTATCACTATCAAAGACCTTTTTCGCTATATAATCTATCTATCACTCCATAGAGTATTTTTGTTTCTCTGGAAAAAGGAAAAAATAACCGTTTGTTGTGTGGTGTTCGTTGCTGGATAGTCATAAACCGATTACTGACTAGTTTTTGCCTATTCACTGGAATTTTCACCTTTTAAACAATTTGTGGTAAACCCATTTTAGCTTTTCCTTATTTTCATGAATAATTTCTAATCTCAATGGATATGAACATATTCTCAATTAGTTCTAAGTAACTATCAAGGCTTACATTGGATGTTAAACTTAAAATTAGCCACCACCCACCCTTAAAGTAATTAAATTATTTTGGCAGTTCATGGGTATAGGCTTTTGTTTTTGCCCATTTCTTTTGTTGATTAGCCTATAGACGTTTAAGCGACAGTTCTCGGACTGTTGCGCGTACAAGTACGTGCGGCTTGCCCACAAACGTGTGAAGGGCTCCTCATTTTTTTTCTCCCCTAAATTAACTATCCAGTTTGATGGATTTTGAGGAAAACCTAGCGTAGCTCTATTGTATCCACAACCAGAGGGCGAAAACGCTTTTATCACGTATCACGTAATTATATAAAAACAATCATTTACTATAATATTGTTAGATAAATCAAGATAAATATTATTTTAATTTTTTTTATTTAAATCTTGGTATTATTGATATCATACGACACAAAATAATATTATACATTATAATATTAACATAATACTTTACCGGCATGACTTTGTTTTAAATATTATACATAGCCTCCACCATGCGTATTATTAAATTCACCTTAAAATGAACCTTTAATGTTTTAGTGAGTAAATTCTGATATATAACATTTTTAAATAAATGATTATATTTTTTTATAATAGTATTTTAAAATACCACATGCCACCCTGTGGATTTAATATTATTAAAATTTTAAATATAATTATATTAAAGGATTTAAACTATTTATTATGAGATAAAGAAAATTCAACTATTAATGTATAAAATATGCATTATAAATATATTTTTCAAAAAAATTAAAAATTTTAAATTACGACAGTAGTGATTGATATTAAAGATAATTTTGGTAATCATATTGACCAAGTTATATCCCTGGAAAATGATGAAAATATGAAATTTCTTTTTCCTAAATTCATAAAATATTTTAATCTCGATATAAAATGAACACAGGGTATAAATTTTGCTGTAAGATGTGGCAGAAGGTTTTATCATCAAACAAGATCTTCAACTTAAGAAAACATTTAAAGGTAATATATCAAATTAATTTAATATGAATGTGCAGCTCAAGCCTTAATCTTTAAAATAAAATTGAGCATCTATAATAGTTTTTGAGCTAAATGAGTTTATGTGAAAGTTTATTTTCGGTATTTTTCAATTGGACATAAGATAGGGAGCTCTTTTTTTGAAAAAATAGCGAGCGCGCTTCTTTTTTTGTAAAATAGCGGTAGAGCGCACTATTTTTAAAAGTCTCCTTTAACAACACTGACAAAATGCTTCCTTTTTTCTTATCTTCCTCATTCCATTTCTCTATTTTAAAATATTTCATTTTAAATTTTCAATAATCTTATTAAATTTCATTAATAATTTATTTCCATTTAGTTCATCCAAAAATTATAATGTTTATTATATTGGAGGATGCGTGTTATTTTTTAAGGAAATGATTAATGGTAAAAATACTAACAAAAATTTTCTTTCAATTTTTACTTGGATTCCAATAATATATAAAAGGAAAAGTTAAAAATCATAAAAGGAAAAGTTAAAAATCATAAAAGGAAAGAATAAAAATGAAGATTTAGAATATTTTTTTTATGTTAATACTTAATTTTAAATTTCTTAATTCAAAATATTTAAATTTTTAATAATGCACCAATTAGTTTTGCCTGAAAATCAAACACAATTTCAAATTTAAAAAAATTCTAATGACTAACAACTATATAAACATTCTTGGAATATATATGTCGAACTAAAATCTAAAATTAAAGGACTTTTTTATTTAAAAAATAATATTATGTGTTTAAAAAAAACAAGCTAATTATTATATTGAATTGGGCGAAACATTTAAGACACATCACAATGATAAGAATCATTGAATTACTATTTTTCTTAAGTGGTGCACGTGCTTCTAACGATTTCAAATGATAAAATATACTATTGTTTTTATTTATATTCCAATAATTTCATTTAAATAAATATTCACTAGTATTATTTGCATAATTAAAAATTGAATATTATCCTATTTTCATATACAATTTTGTAGTTTATTTGATGTTAGCCAAACCCGACCCAATCCGTCAAATTGTGATTATTTTTTATTTCGGGTTGTTTGAAATTTATATTCCATGTGGGTTTTTTCTTTACAATTTTAAATTTTATAAATTATATCAATTAGTTATCTGCATCGTAATTTTGTAAGCCTGACCTGGCACGAAATTTATTTTAAATTATTTGTTCACCCGGCTCGGTCCGAATTTAATAAATATAGAAAAAATTAATAATTTTTTGACTGTAAAAAATATCTAAAAATAAAAAATATTGCGTCCTATTTCTTGCTTGCAAAAATTTTAAAAAATATCAATTTATTTCATAAAATTGAATGATAACAGCCCGACCAGGCCTTAATTTTTTTAAAAAATTATAGGCTCTACCCAGCCCGAACCGAAATTATTTTGTAAAAATCACACCGAGCCGGGCTGGGGTCGGATCAGAAATTGGCAGATCTCTAATATCAATAAATCATGGTTTCATTGTATATTATTTTATAATTTTAATGTTAATTTTACAATTTTAATTTTAGATTATTTTACAATCTTTTTTTTTAGATTATTATAGATTTTTCAATTAAATATTTTCAAATAATATTCAAAAATAAATAAATTTTAGGGTAAATCTATTTTATATTTCTAATTTGAGTTGGAATTTTGTCAATTATGTTCGGGTTAGGAATTTAAGGGAAAAAACTGGTTGCGTCGGATCTTGGAAAATATTTTACTTTCTGCGCAAACAGTTATAATATAATTGAAAAGAAGGAAAAACTTTTTAAATACCTAAAGTGTGTCCTGGTTCGAATTATTGTAAACAGCCGGCTATTTAGACAGTTTTAATATCTTCGTCTAAACAGCTTAAAAAGTAAGAAATAAACAAAAAAAAGAAAGAAATCGATAAACACAAAAACAAAAAATATGAAAAATAACAATGTTATTAAACACTTAAAACATACCAAAACAGAATATCCTAATTCAAAAGCTGTCTAGCATAGGTTAAATGGAAATAAGTATCATAATGAGTCGAACCAAGTCACACCCTTAGGTTTTTAAAATTATGTGTATCGCGCTCAATTTATTTTTATGCTTAATGTTTTTTATACTAATGTAATTTCTGTAAAATGTATGTGTGTTCCTGACTCCTACAGGGACTAGATTTTAATTTTATAATGTAAAAAAATATATTTAATTTATGAAGGTTTTATAAAATATAATAGTTTGTAATTATTATATTAATTATATTTTATTTGAGATTTAAATAATGAAACTAAATATTTACCATCGTTATTGAGATATTTATATAATTTTGTTTAACCATAATGTTGTTAGAGCAATCTGATTTCTCTCCTTTCTCCAGGCAATTGTCATCAGGCTAAAAATGTGCTTCGATGAGGCATTAGAATGAGGTTAGGAGTAATCGCATATTTTTCGCAAGCATTGGGATTTATCGTTGTTATTGTTATAAAAAATAACCCATTTTAGACCATCTAACTTTGATATTCTAGCATATCATAAAATATAGAAACCATTACAATCTCCAACAAGCCATCAATGTCTATCAATATTTTTAATATATTAATTAAATTACAAAAACCATCAATTGATGGTTTCTGTTCCAAGGCCATAATATCTATACATTTATCGAGTTATTGAAATCAAATTTTGATTGCAAATATTCCAGAATTATCTTTAAAATATTTGTTTCATTTAAAAATACATTAATTAGAGTAATATTTGCATTTTAATGATATTTTTAGCAATAGCACCATGAAATTTATTGTCAATTTTTAACTGTAAAGATGAATACAGCTGCAGCGTAATTTTGTGGATCTTTATTAAAAAATTATTGCAACTGCATATTAACAGCATGTAGTAGATTTCCTACATGTGAAACTAAATATGCTTTTGCCATTTCATTCTCGAAAAAATTTTTCAAAATATTTCGAAGCTTTTATAATCTTTATTTTAGAAATATTTATTTTAAATGTTCGTAAAATTTTAAAATTCTATGATGACGTGTATTAATGATAACCACTTGATAGGGATGTCGCAACAACTCACACCATTCTAAGTCAGATAACTTTACAAACTCTTTTAATTACATTTAATTGGTATTAAGTAAACATTATGCTGCCTCAATCCTGTAAATACATTATGGTTTTTACCAAAATTCTGAGGTATTAACAGCGCAGAAGGCTGACATGCAACTCATTGATAATCCCGAATCTGCTATATTTACTATCTAGCTATGTCTTTGGATTTCACTCTCTGAGGAAAAAAAATTCAATATTTTATTGAAACGCCTTTATTTTTGTTGAAATAGCGGAGAATCAAGGGAAATGTTTTAATATTTCCTTTATTGGATGCAATCAATTTTGTTTGAATATTTAATTCAAAATTTATTTTCATTGTGTTACTAAAAAAATATCCTAATCTTTATATGCTTATTTTTCAAAGATTAGAAATCTATACTATTTTCAGAAAGATTATCAGTATCGCCCGGATCTGATATTGATAGCAAATATATAGATGATTTACCTTTTGAACTTCTATTCCTATATAATTATTTTAAAATGTAAATTTAAAATATTTGTCATTACTAAAAATTTATACGAAAAAAATATTTATAATCTTCATTTTCTTCTATATAAAATAGAATATATCCTTGAAAACCAATTAACCCAACAAAATTAAGTAATTTTATAAGGCTCCATGTCAATTCAGCGAAACTTTTATCGCATTTCCACATTAGCGAATACTTTTCCGCGAAGACAATATAGCGAAACAAATATTGCGAATTTTTTACGAAACTCTTATCGCGAAACCTTTCAGCAAATACATTAGAGCAAAATTTTTATCGCAAATCAATAATCGCGAAAATTTTATAGCGAAGTCAATATCGCGAAACGTAAATCGCGAAGACAATATAGCGAAAACTATTTAGCGAAATATAACGCGGCCTATTATTATTTTTATTTTTTATTAAAATAATTTATTTTATTTATATTTATATTTAATGTTAATATTTTATTTATCAACAAATAAACACATTATATGATATATATTTTTTATTTATATTATTATATTATGAAATAAAAAATGGATTACTTTGGGTAGGTCTATAAGTCGAAAGGCTTGGTAATACGAAAGGCTAAAAAATAATATTGAAAATAAAAATAACAAAGAAAATGTTTAATGAGATATTTGATTGATTTATTGCTTTTTTTAAAGAAAAAATGGGTAGGTCTATAAGTCGAAAGGCTCGCAAGGTCTATAAGTCGAAAGGCTCGCAAGGTTTATAAGTCGAAAGGCTTGGTAATACGAAAGGCTAAAAAATAATATTGAAAATAATAATAACAAAGAAAATGTTTAATGAGATATTTGATTGATTTATTGCTAGTTTTAGAGAAAAAATATTATAATAACATTACATTATAATATATTAAAAATATGGAAATTTAAAGATCTTTTCAATTTTTTTATTAATTCTTTGAAATAATTTGCGGTTTTTAAAAATTAATTTTATTATATTAATTTTTAAATTAATAATATGGTATAATATATTAAAAATATGGAAATTTTAAGATCTTTTCAATTTTTTTATTAATTCTTTGAAATAATTTGCGGTTTTTAAAAATTAATTTTATTATATTAATTTTTAAATTAATATTTTTAATTAAATTAATAATTGGTTATGAATTTATATATTGAGTAAGTATAAATATATTGTAATTACTTGATAAAGAAGTAAATGAGAAACATAAATTTTTTAAGGTATTTTTAATTTGAGAAAGCATTTAAGAGATGAAAGGCTAACATCTTAAACGTAATTTTGAATATAATTATATCATTAAACTCTTTGAATATAATTATATCATTAAACTCACAATTTCCTCGCTTAGATGTATTTTTTTACGTTTCCGGTTCACAAAATAAATTTTTTGTCGCGAAAGACATATATAGGGGAAAGGCTAACATTTTAAAAGTAATTTTTATAATATTTATATCATTGAACTCAGAATTTAATTCTCTATCCAAAACCGCTTAGTTGTATTTTTTTACGTTTCCGGTTCACAAAATAAATTTTTTATCGCGAAAGACATATATAGGGGAAAGGCTAACATTTTAAAAGTAATTTTATATTTATATCATTGAACTCAGAATTTAATTTTCTATCCAAAACCGCTTAGATGTATTTTTTTACGTTTTCGGTTCACAAAATAAATTTTTTGTCGCGAAAGACATTTATAGGCGAAAGGCTAACATTTTAAAAGTAATTTTTATAATATTTATATCATTGAACTCAGAATTTAATTCTCTATCCAAAACCGCTTAGTTGTATTTTTTTACGTTTCCGGTTCACAAAATAAATTTTTTGTCGTGAAAGACATATATAGGGGAAAGGCTAACATTTTAAAAGTAATTTTATTTATATCATTGAACTCAGAATTTAATTTTCTGTCCAAAACCGCTTAGATGTATATTTTTACGTTTTCGGTTCACAAAATAAATTTTTTGTCGCGAAAGACATTTATAGGGGAAAGGCTAACATTTTAAAAGTAATTTTTATAATATTTATATCATTGAACTCAGAATTTAATTCTCTATCCAAAACCGCTTAGAAGTATTTTTTTACGTGTCCGTTTCACAAAATAAATTTTTTGTCGCGAAAGACATATATAGGGGAAAGGCTAACATTTTAAAAGTAATTTTTATAATATTTATATCATTGAACTCAGAATTTAATTCTCTATCCAAAACCGCTTAGATATATTTTTTTACGTATCCAGTTCACAAAATAAATATTTTGTCGTGAAAGACATATATATGGGAAAGGCTAACATATTAAAAGTAATTTTTATAATATTTATATCATTGAAATCAGAATTTAATTCTCTACCCAAAACCGCTTAGATGTATTTTTTTACGTATATGTTTTTCGCGACAAAAAATTTATTTTGTGAAGCGGAAACGTAAAAAAATACATTCAAGAGGTTTTGGATAGAGAATTAAATTCTGAGTTCAATGATATAAATATTATAAAAATTACCTTTAAAATGTTAGCCTTTCTCCTATATATGTCTTTCGCGACAAAATATTTATTTTGTGAACCGGAAACGTAATAAATACATCTAAGCGGTTTTGGATAGAGAATTAAATTCTGAGTTCAATGATATAAATATTAGAAAAATTACTTTTAAAATGTTAGCCTTTCCCCAATAAATGTCTTTCGCGACAAAAAATTTATTTTGTGAACGAGAAACGTAAAAAAATACATCTAAGCGGTTTTGGATAGAAAATTAAATTCTGAGTTCAATGATATAAATATTATAAAAATTACTTTTAAAATGTTAGCCTTTCCCCTATATATGTCTTTCGCGACTAAATATTTATTTTGTGAACCGGAAATGTAAAAAAAGAAATCTAAGCGGTTTTGGGTAGAGAATTAAATTCTGAGTTCAATGATATAAATATTATAAAAATTACCTTTAAAATGTTAGCCTTTCCCCTATATATGTCTTTCGCGACAAAAAATTTATTTTGTGAACCGAAAACGTAAAAAAATACATCTAAGCGGTTTTGGATAGAAAATTAAATTCTGAGTTCAATGATATAAATAATATAAAAATTACTTTTAAAATGTTAGCCTTTCCCCTATATATGTCTTTCGCGACAAAAAATTTATTTTGTGAACCGGAAACGTAAAAAAATACATCTAAGCGATTTTGGATAGAGAATTAAATTCTGAGTTCAATGATATAAATATTATAAAAATTACTTTTAAAATGTTAGCCTTTCCCCTATAACTGTCTTTCGCGACAAAATATTTATTTTGTGAACCGGAAATGTAAAAAAATACAACTAAGCGGTTTTGGATAGAGAATTAAATTCTGAGTTCAATGATATAAATATTATAAAAATTACTTTTAAAATGTTAGCCTTTCCCCTATATATGTCTTTCGCGACAAAATATTTATTTTGTGAACCGGAAACGTAAAAAAATACATCTAAGCGATTTTGGATAGAGAATTAAATTCTGAGTTCAAAGATTTAATTATTATAAAAATTACTTTTAAAATGTTAGCCTTTCCCCTATAACTGTCTTTCGCGACAAAAAATTTATTTTGTGAACGAGAAACGTAAAAAAATACATCTAAGCGGTTTTGGATAGAGAATTAAATTCTGAGTTCAATGATATAAATATTAGAAAAATTACTTTTAAAATGTTAGCCTTTCCCCAATAAATGTCTTTCGCGACAAAAAATTTATTTTGTGAACCGGAAACGTAAAAAAATATATCTAAGCGGTTTTGGATAGAGAATTAAATTCTGAGTTCAATGATATAAATATTATAAAAATTACTTTTAAAATGTTAGCCTTTCCCCTATAACTGTCTATCGCGACAAAAAATTTATTTTGTGAACGAGAAACGTAAAAAAATACATCTAAGCGGTTTTGGATAGAGAATTAAATTCTGAGTTCAATGATATAAATATTATAAAAATTACTTTTATAATGTTAGCCTTTCCCCTATATATGTCTTTCGCGACAAAATATTTATTTTGTGAACCGGAAACGTAAAAAAATACATCTAAGCAATTTTGGATAGAGAATTAAATTCTGAGTTCAATGATTTAAATATTATAAAAATTACTTTTAAAATGTTAGCCTTTCCCCTATAACTGTCTATCGCGACAAAAAATTTATTTTGTGAACGAGAAACGTAAAAAAATACATCTAAGCGGTTTTGGATAGAGAATTAAATTCTGAGTTCAATGATATAAATATTATAAAAATTACTTTTAAAATGTTAGCCTTTCCCCTATATATGTCTTTCGCGACTAAATATTTATTTTGTGAACCGGAAATGTAAAAAAAGAAATCTAAGCGGTTTTGGGTAGAGAATTAAATTCTGAGTTCAATGATATAAATATTATAAAAATTACCTTTAAAATGTTAGCATTTCCCCTAATGTCTTTCGCGACAAAAAATTTATTTTGTGAACCGGAAACGTAAAAAATATATCTAAGCGATTTTGGATAGAGAATTAAATTCTGAGTTCAAATATTTAATTATTATAAAAATTACTTTTAAAATGTTAGCCTTTCCCCTATAACTGTCTTTCGCGACAAAAAATTTATTTTGTGAACGAGAAACGTAAAAAAATACATCTAAGCGGTTTTGGATAGAGAATTAAATTCTGAGTTCAATGATATAAATATTAGAAAAATTACTTTTAAAATGTTAGCCTTTCCCCAATAAATGTCTTTCGCGACGCGACAAAAAATTTATTTTGTGAACCGAAAACGTAAAAAAATACATCTAAGCGGTTTTAGATAGAAAATTAAATTCTGAGTTCAATGATATAAATAATATAAAAATTACTTTTAAAATGTTTACCTTTCCCCTATATATGTCTTTCGCGACAAAAAATTATTTTATGAACCGGAAACGTAATAAATACATCTAAGCGGTTTTGGATAGAGAATTAAATTCTGAGTTCAATGATATAAATATTATAAAAATTACTTTTAAAATGTTAGCCTTTCCCCTATATATGTCTTTCGCGACAAAAAATTTATTTTGTGAACCGGAAACGTAAAAAAAAACAACTAAGCGATTTTGGATAGAGAATTAAATTCTGAGTTCAATGATAAAAATATTATAAAAATTACTTTTAAAATGTTAGCCTTTCCCCTATAACTGTCTTTCGCGACAAAATATTTATTTTGTGAACCGGAAATGTAAAAAAATACAACTAAGCGGTTTTGGATAGAGAATTAAATTCTGAGTTCAATGATATAAATATTATAAAAATTACTTTTAAAATGTTAGCCTTTCCCCTATATATGTCTTTCGCGACAAAATATTTATTTTGTGAACCGGAAACGTAAAAAAATACATCTAAGCGATTTTGGATAGAGAATTAAATTCTGAGTTCAAAGATTAAATTATTATAAAAATTACTTTTAAAATGTTAGCCTTTCCCCTATAACTGTCTTTCGCGACAAAAAATTTATTTTGTGAACGAGAAACGTAAAAAAATACATCTAAGCGGTTTTGGATAGAGAATTAAATTCTGAGTTCAATGATATAAATATTATAAAAATTACTTTTAAAATGTTAGCCTTTCCCCTATATATGTCTTTCGCGACAAAAAATTTATTTTGTGAACCGGAAACGTAAAAAAATATATCTAAGCGGTTTTGGATAGAGAATTAAATTCTGAGTTCAATGATATAAATATTATAAAAATTACCTTTAAAATGTTAGCCTTTCCCCTATATATGTCTTTCGCGACAAAAAATTTATTTTGTGAACCGGAAACGTAAAAAAATACATCTAAGCTCTTTTAGATAGAGAATTAAATTCTGAGTTCAATGATATAAATATTATAAAAATTACTTTTAAAATGTTTGCTTTCCCCTATAACTGTCTTTCGCGACAAAAAATTTATTTCGTGAACCGAAAACGTAAAAAAATACATCTAAGCGATTTTGGATAGAGAATTAAATTCTGAGTTCAATGATTTAAATATTATAAAAATTACTTTTAAAATGTTAGCCTTTCCCCTATAACTGTCTATCGCGACAAAAAATTTATTTTGTGAACGAGAAACGTATAAAAATACATCTAAGCGGTTTTGGATAGAGAATTAAATTCTGAGTTCAATGATATAAATATTATAAAAATTACTTTTAAAATGTTAGCCTTTCCCCTATATATGTCTTTCGCGACTAAATATTTATTTTGTGAACCGGAAATGTAAAAAAAGAAATCTAAGCGGTTTTGGGTAGAGAATTAAATTCTGAGTTCAATGATATAAATATTATAAAAATTACCTTTAAAATGTTAGCCTTTCCCCTATATATGTCTTTCGCGACAAAAAATTTATTTTGTGAACCGGAAACGTAAAAAATATATCTAAGCGATTTTGGATAGAGAATTAAATTCTGAGTTCAAATATTTAATTATTATAAAAATTACTTTTAAAATGTTAGCCTTTCCCCTATAACTGTCTTTCGCGACAAAAAATTTATTTTGTGAACGAGAAACGTAAAAAAATACATCTAAGCGGTTTTGGATAGAGAATTAAATTCTGAGTTCAATGATATAAATATTAGAAAAATTACTTTTAAAATGTTAGCCTTTCCCCAATAAATGTCTTTCGCGACGCGACAAAAAATTTATTTTGTGAACCGAAAACGTAAAAAAATACATCTAAGCGGTTTTAGATAGAAAATTAAATTCTGAGTTCAATGATATAAATAATATAAAAATTACTTTTAAAATGTTTACCTTTCCCCTATATATGTCTTTCGCGACAAAAAATTATTTTATGAACCGGAAACGTAATAAATACATCTAAGCGGTTTTGGATAGAGAATTAAATTCTGAGTTCAATGATATAAATATTATAAAAATTACTTTTAAAATGTTAGCCTTTCCCCTATATATGTCTTTCGCGACAAAAAATTTATTTTGTGAACCGGAAACGTAAAAAAAAACATCTAAGCGATTTTGGATAGAGAATTAAATTCTGAGTTCAATGATATAAATATTATAAAAATTACTTTTAAAATGTTAGCCTTTCCCCTATAACTGTCTTTCGCGACAAAAAATTTATTTTGTGAACCGGAAACGTAAAAAATACATCTAAGCGATTTTGGATAGAGAATTAAATTCTGAGTTCAAAGATTTAATTATTATAAAAATTACTTTTAAAATGTTAGCCTTTCCCCTATATATGTCTTTCGCGACTAAATATTTATTTTGTGAACCGGAAACGTAAAAAATATATCTAAGCGATTTTGGATAGAGAATTAAATTCTGAGTTCAAATATTTAATTATTATAAAAATTACTTTTAAAATGTTAGCCTTTCCCCTATATATGTCTTTCGCGACAAAATATTTATTTTGTGAACCGGAAACGTAAAAAAATACATCTAAGCGATTTTGGATAGAGAATTAAATTCTGAGTTCAATGATATAAATATTATAAAAATTACTTTTAAAATGTTAGCCTTTCCCCTATAACTGTCTTTCGCGACAAAAAATTTATTTTGTGAACCGGAAACGTAAAAAATACATCTAAGCGATTTTGGATAGAGAATTAAATTCTGAGTTCAAAGATTTAATTATTATAAAAATTACTTTTAAAATGTTAGCCTTTCCCCTATATATGTCTTTCGCGACTAAATATTTATTTTGTGAACCGGAAACGTAAAAAATATATCTAAGCGATTTTGGATAGAGAATTAAATTCTGAGTTCAAATATTTAATTATTATAAAAATTACTTTTAAAATGTTAGCCTTTCCCCTATATATGTCTTTCGCGACAAAAAATTTATTTTGTGAAACGGAAACGTAAAAAAAATACTTCTAAGCGGTTTTGGATAGAGAATTAAATTCTGAGTTCAATGATATAAATAATATAAAAATTACTTTTAAAATGTTAGCCTTTCCCCTATAACTGTCTATCGCGACAAAAAATTTATTTTGTGAACGAGAAACGTAAAAAAATACATCTAAGCGGTTTTGGATAGATAATTAAATTCTGAGTTCAATGATATAAATATTATAAAAATTACTTTTAAAATGTTAGCCTTTCCCCTATATATGTCTTTCGCGACAAAATATTTATTTTGTGAACCGTAAACGTAAAAAAATACATCTAAGCGATTTTGGATAGAGAATTAAATTCTGAGTTCAATGATTTAAATATTATAAAAATTACTTTTAAAATGTTAGCCTTTCCCCTATAACTGTCTTTCGCGACAAAAAATTTATTTTGTGAACGAGAAACGTAAAAAAATACATCTAAGCGGTTTTGGATAGAGAATTAAATTCTGAGTTCAATGATATAAATATTAGAAAAATTACTTTTAAAATGTTAGCCTTTCCCCAATAAATGTCTTTCGCGACAAAAAATTTATTTTGTGAACCGAAAACGTAAAAAAATACATCTAAGCGGTTTTAGATAGAAAATTAAATTCTGAGTTCAATGATATAAATAATATAAAAATTACTTTTAAAATGTTTACCTTTCCCCTATTTTATGTCTTTCCCGACAAAAAATTATTTTATGAACCGGAAACGTAATAAATACATCTAAGCGGTTTTGGATAGAGAATTAAATTCTGAGTTCAATGATATAAATATTATAAAAATTACTTTTAAAATGTTAGCCTTTCCCCTATATATGTCTTTCGCGACAAAAAATTTATTTTGTGAACCGGAAACGTAAAAAAAAACATCTAAGCGATTTTGGATAGAGAATTAAATTCTGAGTTCAATGATATAAATATTATAAAAATTACTTTTAAAATGTTAGCCTTTCCCCTATAACTGTCTTTCGCGACAAAATATTTATTTTGTGAACCGGAAATGTAAAAAAATACAACTAAGCGGTTTTGGATAGAGAATTAAATTCTGAGTTCAATGATATAAATATTATAAAAATTACTTTTAAAATGTTAGCCTTTCCCCTATATATGTCTTTCGCGACAAAATATTTATTTTGTGAACCGGAAACGTAAAAAAATACATCTAAGCGATTTTGGATAGAGAATTAAATTCTGAGTTCAAAGATTTAATTATTATAAAAATTACTTTTAAAATGTTAGCCTTTCCCCTATAACTGTCTTTCGCGACAAAAAATTTATTTTGTGAACGAGAAACGTAAAAAAATACATCTAAGCGGTTTTGGATAGAGAATTAAATTCTGAGTTCAATGATATAAATATTAGAAAAATTACTTTTAAAATGTTAGCCTTTCCCCAATAAATGTCTTTCGCGACAAAAAATTTATTTTGTGAACCGAAAACGTAAAAAAATACATCTAAGCGGTTTTAGATAGAAAATTAAATTCTGAGTTCAATGATATAAATAATATAAAAATTACTTTTAAAATGTTTACCTTTCCCCTATATATGTCTTTCGCGACAAAAAATTTATTTTGTGAACCGGAAACGTAAAAAATACATCTAAGCGGTTTTGGATAGAGAATTAAATTCTGAGTTCAATGATATAAATATTATAAAAATTACTTTTAAAATGTTAGCCTTTCCCCTATAACTGTCTTTCGCGACAAAAAATTTATTTTGTGAACGAGAAACGTAAAAAAATACATCTAAGCGGTTTTGGATAGAGAATTAAATTCTGAGTTCAATGATATAAATATTAGAAAAATTACTTTTAAAATGTTAGCCTTTCCCCAATAAATGTCTTTCGCGACAAAAAATTTATTTTGTGAACCGAAAACGTAAAAAAATACATCTAAGCGGTTTTAGATAGAAAATTAAATTCTGAGTTCAATGATATAAATAATATAAAAATTACTTTTAAAATGTTTACCTTTCCCCTATATATGTCTTTCGCGACAAAAAATTATTTTATGAACCGGAAACGTAATAAATACATCTAAGCGGTTTTGGATAGAGAATTAAATTCTGAGTTCAATGATATAAATATTATAAAAATTACTTTTAAAATGTTAGCCTTTCCCCTATATATGTCTTTCGCGACAAAAAATTTATTTTGTGAACCGGAAACGTAAAAAAATACATCTAAGCGATTTTGGATAGAGAATTAAATTCTGAGTTCAATGATATAAATATTATAAAAATTACTTTTAAAATGTTAGCCTTTCCCCTATAACTGTCTTTCGCGACAAAAAATTTATTTTGTGAACCGGAAACGTAAAAAATACATCTAAGCGATTTTGGATAGAGAATTAAATTCTGAGTTCAAAGATTTAATTATTATAAAAATTACTTTTAAAATGTTAGCCTTTCCCCTATATATGTCTTTCGCGACTAAATATTTATTTTGTGAACCGGAAACGTAAAAAATATATCTAAGCGATTTTGGATAGAGAATTAAATTCTGAGTTCAAATATTTAATTATTATAAAAATTACTTTTAAAATGTTAGCCTTTCCCCTATATATGTCTTTCGCGACAAAAAATTTATTTTGTGAAACGGAAACGTAAAAAAAATACTTCTAAGCGGTTTTGGATAGAGAATTAAATTCTGAGTTCAATGATATAAATATTATAAAAATTACTTTTAAAATGTTAGCCTTTCCCCTATATATGTCTTTCGCGACAAAATATTTATTTTGTGAACCGGAAACGTAAAAAAATACATCTAAGCGATTTTGGATAGAGAATTAAATTCTGAGTTCAATGATATAAATATTATAAAAATTACTTTTAAAATGTTAGCCTTTCCCCTATAACTGTCTTTCGCGACAAAAAATTTATTTTGTGAACCGGAAACGTAAAAAATACATCTAAGCGATTTTGGATAGAGAATTAAATTCTGAGTTCAAAGATTTAATTATTATAAAAATTACTTTTAAAATGTTAGCCTTTCCCCTATATATGTCTTTCGCGACTAAATATTTATTTTGTGAACCGGAAACGTAAAAAATACATCTAAGCGGTTTTGGATAGAGAATTAAATTCTGAGTTCAATGATATAAATATTATAAAAATTACTTTTAAAATGTTAGCCTTTCCCCTATAACTGTCTTTCGCGACAAAAAATTTATTTTGTGAACGAGAAACGTAAAAAAATACATCTAAGCGGTTTTGGATAGAGAATTAAATTCTGAGTTCAATGATATAAATAATATAAAAATTACTTTTAAAATGTTAGCCTTTCCCCTATAACTGTCTATCGCGACAAAAAATTTATTTTGTGAACGAGAAACGTAAAAAAATACATCTAAGCGGTTTTGGATAGAGAATTAAATTCTGAGTTCAATGATATAAATATTATAAAAATTACTTTTAAAATGTTAGCCTTTCCCCTATATATGTCTTTCGCGACAAAATATTTATTTTGTGAACCGGAAACGTAAAAAAATACATCTAAGCGATTTTGGATAGAGAATTAAATTCTGAGTTCAATGATTTAAATATTATAAAAATTACTTTTAAAATGTTAGCCTTTCCCCTATAACTGTCTATCGCGACAAAAAATTTATTTTGTGAACGAGAAACGTAAAAAAATACATCTAAGCGGTTTTGGATAGAGAATTAAATTCTGAGTTCAATGATATAAATATTATAAAAATTACTTTTAAAATGTTAGCCTTTCCCCTATAACTGTCTTTCGCGACAAAAAATTTATTTTGTGAACCGGAAACGTAAAAAATACATCTAAGCGATTTTGGATAGAGAATTAAATTCTGAGTTCAAAGATTTAATTATTATAAAAATTACTTTTAAAATGTTAGCCTTTCCCCTATATATGTCTTTCGCGACTAATTATTTATTTTGTGAACCGGAAACGTAAAAAATATATCTAAGCGATTTTGGATAGAGAATTAAATTCTGAGTTCAAATATTTAATTATGATAAAAATTACTTTTAAAATGTTAGCCTTTCCCCTATATATGTCTTTCGCGACAAAAAATTTATTTTGTGAAACGGAAACGTAAAAAAAATACTTCTAAGCGGTTTTGGATAGAGAATTAAATTCTGAGTTCAATGATATAAATATTATAAAAATTACTTTTAAAATGTTAGCCTTTCCCCTATATATGTCTTTCGCGACAAAATATTTATTTTGTGAACCGGAAACGTAAAAAAATACATCTAAGCGATTTTGGATAGAGAATTAAATTCTGAGTTCAATGATATAAATATTATAAAAATTACTTTTAAAATGTTAGCCTTTCCCCTATAACTGTCTTTCGCGACAAAAAATTTATTTTGTGAACCGGAAACGTAAAAAATACATCTAAGCGATTTTGGATAGAGAATTAAATTCTGAGTTCAAAGATTTAATTATTATAAAAATTACTTTTAAAATGTTAGCCTTTCCCCTATATATGTCTTTCGCGACTAAATATTTATTTTGTGAACCGGAAACGTAAAAAATATATCTAAGCGATTTTGGATAGAGAATTAAATTCTGAGTTCAAATATTTAATTATTATAAAAATTACTTTTAAAATGTTAGCCTTTCCCCTATATATGTCTTTCGCGACAAAAAATTTATTTTGTGAAACGGAAACGTAAAAAAAATACTTCTAAGCGGTTTTGGGTAGAGAATTAAATTCTGAGTTCAATGATATAAATAATATAAAAATTACTTTTAAAATGTTAGCCTTTCCCCTATAACTGTCTATCGCGACAAAAAATTTATTTTGTGAACGAGAAACGTAAAAAAATACATCTAAGCGGTTTTGGATAGAGAATTAAATTCTGAGTTCAATGATATAAATATTATAAAAATTACTTTTAAAATGTTAGCCTTTCCCCTATATATGTCTTTCGCGACAAAATATTTATTTTGTGAACCGGAAACGTAAAAAAATACATCTAAGCGATTTTGGATAGAGAATTAAATTCTGAGTTCAATGATTTAAATATTATAAAAATTACTTTTAAAATGTTAGCCTTTCCCCTATAACTGTCTATCGCGACAAAAAATTTATTTTGTGAACGAGAAACGTAAAAAAATACATCTAAGCGGTTTTGGATAGAGAATTAAATTCTGAGTTCAATGATATAAATATTATAAAAATTACTTTTAAAATGTTAGCCTTTCCCCTATATATGTCTTTCGCGACTAAATATTTATTTTGTGAACCGGAAATGTAAAAAAAGAAATCTAAGCGGTTTTGGGTAGAGAATTAAATTCTGAGTTCAATGATATAAATATTATAAAAATTACCTTTAAAATGTTAGCCTTTCCCCTATATATGTCTTTCGCGACAAAAAATTTATTTTGTGAACCGGAAACGTAAAAAATATATCTAAGCGATTTTGGATAGAGAATTAAATTCTGAGTTCAAATATTTAATTATTATAAAAATTACTTTTAAAATGTTAGCCTTTCCCCTATAACTGTCTTTCGCGACAAAAAATTTATTTTGTGAACGAGAAACGTAAAAAAATACATCTAAGCGGTTTTGGATAGAGAATTAAATTCTGAGTTCAATGATATAAATATTAGAAAAATTACTTTTAAAATGTTAGCCTTTCCCCAATAAATGTCTTTCGCGACGCGACAAAAAATTTATTTTGTGAACCGAAAACGTAAAAAAATACATCTAAGCGGTTTTAGATAGAAAATTAAATTCTGAGTTCAATGATATAAATAATATAAAAATTACTTTTAAAATGTTTACCTTTCCCCTATATATGTCTTTCGCGACAAAAAATTATTTTATGAACCGGAAACGTAATAAATACATCTAAGCGGTTTTGGATAGAGAATTAAATTCTGAGTTCAATGATATAAATATTATAAAAATTACTTTTAAAATGTTAGCCTTTCCCCTATATATGTCTTTCGCGACAAAAAATTATTTTATGAACCGGAAACGTAATAAATACATCTAAGCGGTTTTGGATAGAGAATTAAATTCTGAGTTCAATGATATAAATATTATAAAAATTACCTTTAAAATGTTAGCCTTTCCCCTATATATGTCTTTCGCGACAAAAAATTTATTTTGTGAACCGGAAACGTAAAAAAATACATCTAAGCTCTTTTAGATAGAGAATTAAATTCTGAGTTCAATGATATAAATATTATAAAAATTACTTTTAAAATGTTAGCTTTCCCCTATAACTGTCTTTCGCGACAAAAAATTTATTTCGTGAACCGAAAACGTAAAAAAATACATCTAAGCGATTTTGGATAGAGAATTAAATTCTGAGTTCAATGATTTAAATATTATAAAAATTACTTTTAAAATGTTAGCCTTTCCCCTATAACTGTCTATCGCGACAAAAAATTTATTTTGTGAACGAGAAACGTAAAAAAATACATCTAAGCGGTTTTGGATAGAGAATTAAATTCTGAGTTCAATGATATAAATATTATAAAAATTACTTTTAAAATGTTAGCCTTTCCCCTATATATGTCTTTCGCGACTAAATATTTATTTTGTGAACCGGAAATGTAAAAAATGAAATCTAAGCGGTTTTTGGTAGAGAATTAAATTCTGAGTTCAATGATATAAATATTATAAAAATTACCTTTAAAATGTTAGCCTTTCCCCTATATATGTCTTTCGCGACAAAAATTTTATTTTGTGAACCGGAAACGTAAAAAATACATCTAAGCGATTTTGGATAGAGAATTAAATTCTGAGTTCAAATATTTAATTATTATAAAAATTACTTTTAAAATGTTAGCCTTTCCCCTATAACTGTCTTTCGCGACAAAAAATTTATTTTGTGAACGAGAAACGTAAAAAAATACATCTAAGCGGTTTTGGATAGAGAATTAAATTCTGAGTTCAATGATATAAATATTAGAAAAATTACTTTTAAAATGTTAGCCTTTCCCCAATAAATGTCTTTCGCGACAAAAAATTTATTTTGTGAACCGAAAACGTAAAAAAATACATCTAAGCGGTTTTAGATAGAAAATTAAATTCTGAGTTCAATGATATAAATAATATAAAAATTACTTTTAAAATGTTTACCTTTCCCCTATATATGTCTTTCGCGACAAAAAATTATTTTATGAACCGGAAACGTAATAAATACATCTAAGCGGTTTTGGATAGAGAATTAAATTCTGAGTTCAATGATATAAATATTATAAAAATTACTTTTAAAATGTTAGCCTTTCCCCTATATATGTCTTTCGCGACAAAAAATTTATTTTGTGAACCGGAAACGTAAAAAAATACATCTAAGCGATTTTGGATAGAGAATTAAATTCTGAGTTCAATGATATAAATATTATAAAAATTACTTTTAAAATGTTAGCCTTTCCCCTATAACTGTCTTTCGCGATAAAAAATTTATTTTGTGAACCGGAAACGTAAAAAATACATCTAAGCGATTTTGGATAGAGAATTAAATTCTGAGTTCAAAGATTTAATTATTATAAAAATTACTTTTAAAATGTTAGCCTTTCCCCTATATATGTCTTTCGCGACTAAATATTTATTTTGTGAACCGGAAACGTAAAAAATATATCTAAGCGATTTTGGATAGAGAATTAAATTCTGAGTTCAAATATTTAATTATTATAAAAATTACTTTTAAAATGTTAGCCTTTCCCCTATATATGTCTTTCGCGACAAAAAATTTATTTTGTGAAACGGAAACGTAAAAAAAATACTTCTAAGCGGTTTTGGATAGAGAATTAAATTCTGAGTTCAATGATATAAATATTATAAAAATTACTTTTAAAATGTTAGCCTTTCCCCTATATATGTCTTTCGCGACAAAATATTTATTTTGTGAACCGGAAACGTAAAAAAATACATCTAAGCGATTTTGGATAGAGAATTAAATTCTGAGTTCAAAGATTTAATTATTATAAAAATTACTTTTAAAATGTTAGCCTTTCCCCTATAACTGTCTTTCGCGACAAAAAATTTATTTTGTGAACGAGAAACGTAAAAAAATACATCTAAGCGGTTTTGGATAGAGAATTAAATTCTGAGTTCAATGATATAAATATTATAAAAATTACTTTTAAAATGTTAGCCTTTACCCTATATATGTCTTTCGCGACTAAATATTTATTTTGTGAACAGGAAATGTAAAAAAAGAAATCTAACCGGTTTTGGGTAGAGAATTAAATTTTGAGTTCAATGATATAAATATTATAAAAATTACCTTTAAAATGTTAGCCTTTCCCCTATATATGTCTTTCGCGACAAAAAATTTATTTTGTGAACCGGAAACGTAACAAATATATCTAAGCGATTTTGGATAGAGAATTAAATTCTGAGTTCAAATATTTAATTATCATAAAAATTACTTTTAAAATGTTAGCCTTTCCCCTATAACTGTCTTTCGCGACAAAAAAATTATTTTGTGAACGAGAAACGTAAAAAAATACATCTAAGCGGTTTTGGATAGAGAATTAAATTCTGAGTTCAATGATATAAATATTAGAAAAATTACTTTTAAAATGTTAGCCTTTCCCCAATAAATGTCTTTCGCGACGCGACAAAAAATTTATTTTGTGAACCGAAAACGTAAAAAAATACATCTAAGCGGTTTTAGATATAAAATTAAATTCTGAGTTCAATGATATAAATAATATAAAAATTACTTTTAAAATGTTTACCTTTCCCCTATATATGTCTTTCGCGACAAAAAATTATTTTATGAACCGGAAACGTAATAAATACATCTAAGCGGTTTTGGATAGAGAATTAAATTCTGAGTTCAATGATATAAATATTATAAAAATTACTTTTAAAATGTTAGCCTTTCCCCTATATATGTCTTTCGCGACAAAAAATTTATTTTGTGAACCGGAAACGTAAAAAAAAACATCTAAGCGATTTTGGATAGAGAATTAAATTCTGAGTTCAATGATATAAATATTATAAAAATTACTTTTAAAATGTTAGCCTTTCCCCTATAACTGTCTTTCGCGACAAAATATTTATTTTGTGAACCGGAAATGTAAAAAATACAACTAAGCGGTTTTGGATAGAGAATTAAATTCTGAGTTCAATGATATAAATATTATAAAAATTACTTTTAAAATGTTAGCCTTTCCCCTATATATGTCTTTCGCGACAAAAAATTTATTTTGTGAACCGGAAACGTAAAAAAATACATCTAAGCGATTTTGGATAGAGAATTAAATTCTGAGTTCAATGATATAAATATTATAAAAATTACTTTTAAAATGTTAGCCTTTCCCCTATAACTGTCTTTCGCGACAAAAAATTTATTTTGTGAACCGGAAACGTAAAAAATACATCTAAGCGATTTTGGATAGAGAATTAAATTCTGAGTTCAAAGATTTAATTATTATAAAAATTACTTTTAAAATGTTAGCCCATCCCCTATATATGTCTTTCGCGACAAAATATTTATTTTGTGAACCGGAAACGTAAAAAAATACATCTAAGCGATTTTGGATAGAGAATTAAATTCTGAGTTCAAAGATTTAATTATTATAAAAATTACTTTTAAAATGTTAGCCTTTCCCCTATAACTGTCTTTCGCGACAAAAAATTTATTTTGTGAACGAGAAACGTAAAAAAATACATCTAAGCGGTTTTGGATAGAGAATTAAATTCTGAGTTCAATGATATAAATATTATAAAAATTACTTTTAAAATGTTAGCCTTTACCCTATATATGTCTTTAGCGACTAAATATTTATTTTGTGAACCGGAAATGTAAAAAAAGAAATCTAAGCGGTTTTGGGAAGAGAATTAAATTCTGAGTTCAATGATATAAATATTATAAAAATTAC
Organism: Gordionus sp. m RMFG-2023; assembly: GCF_954871325.1. Lineage (NCBI taxonomy): Eukaryota > Metazoa > Nematomorpha > Gordioida > Chordodea > Parachordodidae > Gordionus > Gordionus sp. m RMFG-2023. The sequence goes on along the minus strand of NC_088779.1, from coordinate 16,146,913 downwards.
CTTTAAAATGTTAGCCTTTCCCCTATATATGTCTTTCGCGACAAAAAATTTATTTTGTGAACCGGAAACGTAACAAATATATCTAAGCGATTTTGGATAGAGAATTAAATTCTGAGTTCAAATATTTAATTATCATAAAAATTACTTTTAAAATGTTAGCCTTTCCCCTATAACTGTCTTTCGCGACAAAAAATTTATTTTGTGAACGAGAAACGTAAAAAAATACATCTAAGCGGTTTTGGATAGAGAATTAAATTCTGAGTTCAATGATATAAATATTAGAAAAATTACTTTTAAAATGTTAGCCTTTCCCCAATAAATGTCTTTCGCGACGCGACAAAAAATTTATTTTGTGAACCGAAAACGTAAAAAAATACATCTAAGCGGTTTTAGATATAAAATTAAATTCTGAGTTCAATGATATAAATAATATAAAAATTACTTTTAAAATGTTTACCTTTCCCCTATATATGTCTTTCGCGACAAAAAATTATTTTATGAACCGGAAACGTAATAAATACATCTAAGCGGTTTTGGATAGAGAATTAAATTCTGAGTTCAATGATATAAATATTATAAAAATTACTTTTAAAATGTTAGCCTTTCCCCTATATATGTCTTTCGCGACAAAAAATTTATTTTGTGAACCGGAAACGTAAAAAAAAACATCTAAGCGATTTTGGATAGAGAATTAAATTCTGAGTTCAATGATATAAATATTATAAAAATTACTTTTAAAATGTTAGCCTTTCCCCTATAACTGTCTTTCGCGACAAAATATTTATTTTGTGAACCGGAAATGTAAAAAAATACAACTAAGCGGTTTTGGATAGAGAATTAAATTCTGAGTTCAATGATATAAATATTATAAAAATTACTTTTAAAATGTTAGCCTTTCCCCTATATATGTCTTTCGCGACAAAAAATTTATTTTGTGAACCGGAAACGTAAAAAAATACATCTAAGCGATTTTGGATAGAGAATTAAATTCTGAGTTCAATGATATAAATATTATAAAAATTACTTTTAAAATGTTAGCCTTTCCCCTATAACTGTCTTTCGCGACAAAAAATTTATTTTGTGAACCGGAAACGTAAAAAATACATCTAAGCGATTTTGGATAGAGAATTAAATTCTGAGTTCAAAGATTTAATTATTATAAAAATTACTTTTAAAATGTTAGCCCATCCCCTATAACTGTCTTTCGCGACAAAAAATTTATTTTGTGAACGAGAAACGTAAAAAAATACATCTAAGCGGTTTTGGATAGAGAATTAAATTCTGAGTTCAATGATATAAATATTAGAAAAATTACTTTTAAAATGTTAGCCTTTCCCCAATAAATGTCTTTCGCGACAAAAAATTTATTTTGTGAACCGAAAACGTAAAAAAATACATCTAAGCGGTTTTAGATAGAAAATTAAATTCTGAGTTCAATGATATAAATAATATAAAAATTACTTTTAAAATGTTTACCTTTCCCCTATATATGTCTTTCGCGACAAAAAATTATTTTATGAACCGGAAACGTAATAAATACATCTAAGCGGTTTTGGATAGAGAATTAAATTCTGAGTTCAATGATATAAATATTATAAAAATTACTTTTAAAATGTTAGCCTTTCCCCTATAACTGTCTTTCGCGACAAAATATTTATTTTGTGAACCGGAAATGTAAAAAAATACAACTAAGCGGTTTTGGATAGAGAATTAAATTCTGAGTTCAATGATATAAATATTATAAAAATTACTTTTAAAATGTTAGCCTTTCCCCTATATATGTCTTTCGCGAGAAAAAATTTATTTTGTGAACCGGAAACGTAAAAAAATATATCTAAGCTGTTTTGGATAGAGAATTAAATTCTGAGTTCAATGATATAAATATTATAAAAATTACCTTTAAAATGTTAGCCTTTCCCCTATATATGTCTTTCGCGACAAAAAATTTATTTTGTGAACCGGAAACGTAAAAAAATACATCTAAGCTCTTTTAGATAGAGAATTAAATTCTGAGTTCAATGATATAAATATTATAAAAATTACTTTTAAAATGTTAGCTTTCCCCTATATACTGTCTTTCGCGACAAAAAATTTATTTCGTGAACCGAAAACGTAAAAAAATACATCTAAGCGATTTTGGATAGAGAATTAAATTCTGAGTTCAATGATTTAAATATTATAAAAATTACTTTTAAAATGTTAGCCTTTCCCCTATAACTGTCTATCGCGACAAAAAATTTATTTTGTGAACCGAGAAACGTAAAAAAATACATCTAAGCGGTTTTGGATAGAAAATTAAATTCTGAGTTCAATGATATAAATATTATAAAAATTACTTTTAAAATGTTTACCTTTCCCCTATATATGTCTTTCGCGACAAAAAATTTATTTTATGAACCGGAAACGTAATAAATACATCTAAGCGGTTTTGGATAGAGAATTAAATTCTGAGTTCAATGATATAAATATTATAAAAATTACTTTTAAAATGTTAGCCTTTCCCCTATATACTGTCTTTCGCGACAAAAAATTTATTTTGTGAACCGGAAACGTAAAAAAATACATCTAAGCGATTTTGGATAGAGAATTAAATTCTGAGTTCAATGATATAAATATTATAAAAATTACTTTTAAAATGTTAGCCTTTCCCCTATATACTGTCTTTCGCGACAAAAAATTTATTTTGTGAACCGGAAACGTAAAAAAATACATCTAAGCGATTTTGGATAGAGAATTAAATTCTGAGTTCAAAGATTTAATTATTATAAAAATTACTTTTAAAATGTTAGCCCTTCCCCTATAACTGTCTTTCGCGACAAAAAATTTATTTTGTGAACGAGAAACGTAAAAAAATACATCTAAGCGGTTTTGGATAGAGAATTAAATTCTGAGTTCAATGATATAAATATTAGAAAAATTACTTTTAAAATGTTAGCCTTTCCCCAATAAATGTCTTTCGCGACAAAAAATTTATTTTGTGAACCGAAAACGTAAAAAAATACATCTAAGCGGTTTTAGATAGAAAATTAAATTCTGAGTTCAATGATATAAATAATATAAAAATTACTTTTAAAATGTTTACCTTTCCCCTATATATGTCTTTCGCGACAAAAAATTATTTTATGAACCGGAAACGTAATAAATACATCTAAGCGGTTTTGGATAGAGAATTAAATTCTGAGTTCAATGATATAAATATTATAAAAATTACTTTTAAAATGTTAGCCTTTCCCCTATATACTGTCTTTCGCGACAAAATATTTATTTTGTGAACCGGAAATGTAAAAAAATACAACTAAGCGGTTTTGGATAGAGAATTAAATTCTGAGTTCAATGATATAAATATTATAAAAATTACTTTTAAAATGTTAGCCTTTCCCCTATATATGTCTTTCGCGACAAAAAATTTATATTGTGAACCGGAAACGTAAAAAAATATATCTAAGCGGTTTTGGATAGAGAATTAAATTCTGAGTTCAATGATATAAATATTATAAAAATTACCTTTAAAATGTTAGCCTTTCCCCTATATATGTCTTTCGCGACAAAAAATTTATTTTGTGAACCGGAAACGTAAAAAAATACATCTAAGCTCTTTTAGATAGAGAATTAAATTCTGAGTTCAATGATATAAATATTATAAAAATTACTTTTAAAATGTTAGCTTTCCCCTATAACTGTCTTTCGCGACAAAAAATTTATTTCGTGAACCGAAAACGTAAAAAAATACATCTAAGCGATTTTGGATAGAGAATTAAATTCTGAGTTCAATGATTTAAATATTATAAAAATTACTTTTAAAATGTTAGCCTTTCCCCTATAACTGTCTATCGCGACAAAAAATTTATTTTGTGAACGAGAAACGTAAAAAAATACATCTAAGCGGTTTTGGATAGAGAATTAAATTCTGAGTTCAATGATATAAATATTATAAAAATTACTTTTAAAATGTTAGCCTTTCCCCTATATATGTCTTTCGCGACTAAATATTTATTTTGTGAACCGGAAATGTAAAAAAAGAAATCTAAGCGGTTTTGGGTAGAGACTTAAATTCTGAGTTCAATGGTATAAATATTATAAAAATTACCTTTAAAATGTTAGCCTTTCCCCTATATATGTCTTTCGCGACAAAAAATTTATTTTGTGAACCGGAAACGTAAAAAATACATCTAAGCGATTTTGGATAGAGAATTAAATTCTGAGTTCAAAGATTTAATTATTATAAAAATTACTTTTAAAATGTTAGCCTTTCCCCTATAACTGTCTTTCGCGACAAAAAATTTATTTTGTGAACGAGAAACGTAAGGATAGAGAATTAAATTCTGAGTTCAATGATATAAATATTAGAAAAATTACTTTTAAAATGTTAGCCTTTCCCCAATAAATGTCTTTCGCGACAAAAAATTTATTTTGTGAACCGAAAACGTAAAAAAATACATCTAAGCGGTTTTAGATAGAAAATTAAATTCTGAGTTCAATGATATAAATAATATAAAAATTACTTTTAAAATGTTTACCTTTCCCCTATATATGTCTTTCGCGACAAAAAATTATTTTATGAACCGGAAACGTAATAAATACATCTAAGCGGTTTTGGATAGAGAATTAAATTCTGAGTTCAATGATATAAATATTATAAAAATTACTTTTAAAATGTTAGCCTTTCCCCTATATATGTCTTTCGCGACAAAAAATTTATTTTGTGAACCGGAAACGTAAAAAAATACATCTAAGCGATTTTGGATAGAGAATTAAATTCTGAGTTCAATGATATAAATATTATAAAAATTACTTTTAAAATGTTAGCCTTTCCCCTATAACTGTCTTTCGCGACAAAAAATTTATTTTGTGAACCGGAAATGTAAAAAAATACAACTAAGCGGTTTTGGGTAGAGAATTAAATTCTGAGTTCAATGATATAAATATTATAAAAATTACTTTTAAAATGTTAGCCTTTCCCCTATATATGTCTTTCGCGACAAAATATTTATTTTGTGAACCGGAAACGTAAAAAAATACATCTAAGCGGTTAAATTGTCAGTTTTATGATATAATTATATTCAAAATTACGTTTAAGATGTTAGCCTTTCTTCTCTTAAATGCTTTCTCAAATTAAAAATACCTTAAAAAATTTATGTTTCTCATTTACTTCTTTATCAAGTAATTACAATATATTTATACTTACTCAATATATAAATTCATAACCATTATTAATTTAATTAAAAATATTAATTTAAAAATTAATATAATAAAATTAATTTTTAAAAACCGCAAATTATTTCAAAGAATTAATAAAAAAATTGCAAAGATATTTCAAAGAATTAATAAAAAAATTGCAAAGATCTTAAAATTTCCATATTTTTAATATATTATAATGTAATGTTATTATAATATTTTTTCTCTAAAACTAGCAATAAATCAATCAAATATCTCATTAAACATTTTCTTTGTTATTATTATTTTCAATATTATTTTTTAGCCTTTCGTGTTACCAAGCCTTTCGACTTATAGACCTTGCGAGAGTTTCGACTTATAGACCTACCCATTTTTCCTCTAAAAAAAGCAATAAATCAATCAAATATCTCATTAAACATTTTCTTTGTTATTTTTATTTTCAATATTATTTTTTAGCCTTTCGTATTACCAAGCCTTTCGACTTATACACCTTGCGGATTACTTTTTGATATTTTTTTAATAAAAAAAATATTTTAATATTATTTTTGTTACAATTTATTAGTGATTTTCACGACCAAAATTTTAAACAAAAAATATTTTTTGAAGTTCAAAAAGATTTTTGAACATATTTTAATAAAAATTTTAAATCTTCTTCGAAGAATTCCTGTGAATTTTATTATAAATAAACAATATTTTAGGTAAAATCTTTTATAGTTTTTTTTAACATTTTTGTAAAATTATCTATTTTTTAAATATATTAAGTTTTCTAAATAATATTTTTTAAAAATATTTTTATTTAACTTATTTATGTTATTTTATATGATCTTTTTAAGGAAAATAATTTAATCTGACAATTTTTATATTCGTTATTGAAGTAGTACCTTAAAAAAATGACAATTATCATAATCGGTATTTTTAAAGTTTTTTAAATTTTTTTGACGTAAATAGGCTAAAATAAGTAGTGTTAACATGTATTAATAAAACTTCAATGAAGATGTACCCTAGATTAGTGATAATTGTCATAATCCTTACTTTTAAACTTTTTTGAATATTTTTGTTGCAAATGGGTAAAAATATAGATTGTAAACTTGTTAAATTAAAATTTCATGAAGATGTTCCACAGAAAAGTGACAATTGTAATGATCGTTATTTTTAAACTTTTTTTGACGTAAATGGGCCATAATAAGTATTGATAACATGTTTAAATAAAACTTCAGTGAAGATGTACCTAAGATACAGGGTTTCCCATCCAAAAAAGGAAAAGTCCCAATAAAAAAAGGAAAAGGTTCAATCAAAAAACGAAAAGTGTCAAGGAAAAAGTTCAATCAAAAAAGGAAAAGGTCCGATCAAAAAAGGAAAAGTCTCAAAAATAAAAGCAAAAGGTTCAATCAAAAAAGGAAAAGTGTCAAACAAAAAAAGAAATGTTCCAATCAAAAAAGGAAAAGTGTCAATCGAAAAAGGAAAATTCCAAAAATAAAAGGAAAATTCCCATTTAAAAAAGGAAAATCGTAATTTTTTTAAAAAAATATATAAACTTTTCAATTTTTCTTAAATTTATTTATTTTTTATCATTCCTTCTTATTTTATTCCTAACTTTTTGCTATTTCTTTACTTTATTTGTATCTTTTCTCTATTTATTTTTCTTACTATATCTTTTCTCTATTTCTTTTCTTCTCATTTTTGATAATTCTTTTTTAAAATTATATTATTTTTTTTGGCAGACTATTTTTTACATACATATTTATAATTACAATATTAAATTAATCGTTTGGTTATAATAAATAAGTTTGAACTGTAATACCAAACGATATGTAAATTACAGGGTTTCCCATTCAAAAAAGGAAAAGTCACAATCAAAAGAGGAAAAGTTTCAATCATAAAAGGAAAAGGTCCGATCAAAAAAGGAAAAGTGTCAATCAAAGAAGAAAAATTCCCAAAAATAAAGGAAAAAGTGCGATCAAAAAAGGAAAAGTGTCAAACAAAAAAGGAAAAGGTTCAATCAAAAAAGGAAAAGGTCCAATCAAAAAAGGAAAAGTGTCAATCGAAAAAGGAAAATTCCCAAAAGAAAAGTAAAAGTGTCAATCAAAAAAGGAAAATTCCCATTCAAAAAAGGAAAATCGTAATTTTCTAAAAAATTTTTAAAAAAAATTATAAATATTTCAATTTTTCTTAAATTTTATTTATTTTTGTCATTTTTCTTATATTTCTAACTTTTTGCGATTTCTTTACTTTATTTGTTTCTTTTCTCAATTTATTTTTCTTACTATATTTTTTCTCAATTTTTTTTCTTCTCATTTTTGATAATTCTTTTGTATTTTTAAAAATAATTTATAAATTTAGGTCCATTTTTTAACAATTCTTTACGTTTTTTTTTTCATCATACATATGCCGTAATTTTTAAAGGGATTATAACTATAATATCCGGGATCTTCACTGGATTTAAAGTGATCCCTTTAAAATTTCAATTTTTTAAAGGATAAAGAACTATACGGCATTATCACGTTTGAACCATGATATAGAAGAATCTTATTTTAACCAGTATATCTAATTATCAAATGACAATCAAGTAATTTTTAGAAATATAGCGAATTATATAATTTACAGAAAACTATAAAATATTGATAAGGACATCAGAAAATATCTTTTAAAGACATTGTGGGATGAATAATATGAAGATTAAATTTAAATATCCTATCTACTTAAAATAAATAGATGGCGTTAAATAATTGAATGCAAATTGTTGCTATATTTAATAACAAGAGGATTGATTAGTAAAATTTGTTAAATTATTAACTGTAATATATTCTCTAACTGTCAAATATGTCTGTAAAAGTGGAATTTTACCTAGTATTTTATAACTAATTCTATATAATAGAGTAAAATCAACTATATGTCTACTTTTTATAAATAAATTTCTTATAATTGTTGGGAATAAATTATTACCATGCTTTTATATTAAGGTATATACAATACAAGTAATTTATTATATTTTTATTTCATATAAACTAATAAAAATATATTTCATATCTGTTCCAGGCTTATTTTTTTTATTAAAATTAAAAATATTTTATGACTTATAGACCAAAGTAACCCGGCCGAAGACCCGCCCAAAAGAGGGTCTGGGGGCGAAGCCCCCAGTAATTTTTTAATTTTCCTCCCCCCCCCTTATGAAAATCCTGGCTACGCTTATGTATAGCCCTTACCAGCCATATAATAAAAAGGAGAAATATTGACATTTAATCGAATATCATTTGCATCTCAAAAATGAATTTAAAAGGCAAAGCAAACTGTGAAATAAGTGACATCTCGGGGTATTTATCCATACATCATAAGATATTATTGAAAAAAATATACTGAGTAATCCTATCCGATAAAAAAAACTCTAAGAGGCTATATAAAATACAAATAAAAAGGGTGAAACATAAAACTATACAATCAAGATTGTAAACAAAACTTTGATAATATAAATGAAAATGCGCAAGTCAGGAATTATATTATCCAGCAATCAAGTATTGATCCTCTAAGTAACTTTAGGTTATGATAAAATAGAGGCTTTTTGTACAAAAATCCGAAATTTAAATTGGTCAATAATAAAATTAAAATGTAAATCGATAATTATATTTTTTTATAAAAACATTAGTAAAATATAGTAAAACTTAAATTATTTAGATATTAGTTGTTTTTTTTATAAAATATATATTTGATTGGCTTTTGTCACAATTAAAACAATCAATTAAATTTACATATGAATTTTTTCTATTCATTAAAATTGAAATAGTTCAATTTATTGTATAACATGATTTATTTATATGTAGAACTATTATCTAGATGTTGAGAATTCGAAAATAAACTACTATATCACACTTCAACGATCATATATCTAGAAGTTAATCCATTTGAATTTTGTTTCTACTATGGTCTACACTTGATTCGAATATTAATTCATATGCGGAAAAAAAATTGTGGGATTAATAAAATTTGACACCTATGCATATTACATTTTTATATTTCTTTATTGAAGGCATCGTTATATACCTTTGTGATATTTAATGTTATGTACAAACAAATTTATAGCAATAACATATCTTTTCTGAGTCTGTGTTGGGCCAATTTGCATGGCCCTAGAAAATAGAAATTTTTATAAATTCAGGCTAGGCTTAAAATTTTGACTTCCGCATAAAGTATTCTTTTTCGATAACTTTTTTAAAAAAAATGAATGTGGAGATGGGAGAGCAATTTTTTAGATGGACATATAGGGGGCAAATTTTCATGAAGGCAGTTATCCTGTGTGCCAATTTTTCTGTGACAAATTCCATTGGTAATTTTTCTGGCAATCAATTTTATAGCACTTATTTAAAATACGTATACGATTAAATTTTATAGACTAGCATTTAAAATAAAATATAAAATATAAAAAAAATAGTAGCCAAATTATAGGAGATATGCAAAAATTAAAGTTTGGAACACGAACTAGAAGACTCAAAACTAAGGCAAATCTAGAAACCCCAAAATAAGTATACCTGCGAAACTAAAAACAGATATTTACAGGGTTTCCCATCCAAAAAAGGAAAAGTCCCAATCAAAAAAGGAAAAGGTTCAATCAAAAAAGGAAAAGTGTCAAACAAAAAAGGAAAAAGTTCAATCAAAAAAGGAAAAGGTCCGATTAAAAAAGGAAAAGGTCCGATTAAAAAAGGAAAATTGTCAATCAAAAAAGGAAAAGTCCCAAAGGTTAAGGAAAAAGTCCAATCAAAAAAGGAAAAGTGTCAAACAAAAAAGGAAAAGGTTCAATCAAAAAAGGAAAAGTGTCAATCGAAAAAGGTAAATTCCCAAAAGAAAAGGAAAAGGGTCAATCAAAAAAGGAAAATTCCCATTCAAAAAAGGAAAATCGTAATTTTTTTAAAAAAATATATAAACTTTTCAATTTTTCTTAAATTTATTTATTTTTGTCATTCCTTCTTATTTTATTTCTAACTTTTTGCGATTTCTTTATTTTATTTGTATCTTTTTGCGATTTCTTTATTTTATTTGTATCTTTTCTCACTATATATTTTCTCATTTTTTTTTCTTCTCATTTTTGTGGTTTGACTGAAAGTCTTCATTCTTGGTCTGGATAGGTATGACTTGGTCTGAGGGAGGGGGGGGGGGGGGTGTAAAAATAAATTTTATGATATGAGTATCAAATAAAAGCTAATTTTAATATGGTCTAACTGAAAGTCTTCATTCTTGGTCTGGATGGGTATGACTTGGTCTGAGGGTGGTTGGGGTGGGGGGGTGTATAGAGGGGGGGGGGGTAAAAAATAAAATTTTTTGATATGGGTATCAAATAAAAGCTAATAAAAATATTTTTTTATTGTAATAATAATAATCACGCATAGAGGGCGGGTCTAGGTCTTGGGGGGTCAGGAATATTTTTATCACCATAAAATATCGATATGGGTATCAAATAAAATCTAATTTAAATATCTTTAGATTTAAATTATTCATTTTTTGTCTTGATGGGTATGACTGTCATGCCCTCAACATACAGGGTTTCCCATGTCCATTCAAAAAAGGGAAAGTTTCAATCTTAAAAGGAAAATTTCCATTCAAAAAGCAAAATCGTAATTTTTTTATAATTTTTTTATAATTTTTCAATTTTACTTAAATTTTATTTATTTTTTGTCATTCCTTCTTATTTTATTCCTAACTTTTTGCTATTTCTTTACTTTATTTGTATCTTTTCTCAATTTATTTTTCTTACTATATCTTTTTTCTATTTCTTTTCTTCTCATTTTTGATAATTCTTTTTTAAAATTATATTATTTTTTTTGGAAGACTATTTTTTACATACATATTTATAATTACAATATTAAATTAATCGTTTGGTTATAATAAATAAGTTTGAACTGTAATACCAAACGATATGTAAATTAATAAAATATATAATCATTTTAAAATTCTTATATTTTTAAAATTTTAATATATTCAAAACGCATTTATTCTTTTTAGCAAGTAAATAATTATTTTGTAATTTAATTATCTTTTAAACTATTTTGATTTATGAAAAATTAAACGCAAATGAGGTAAATTTTATAATCTTTTTCACTTCCATTTGTTGAGTATATACTTTAAAAATAAATTTTTTTGTTTTAAAAAATAAAATTATGAAGATATGGTAAAAAGGGGAAAAAATATTAACAGTGAAACAAAAGCTCTTATAATTGACGCGTTAAAAAAAAAGATAGTATCAAAAATATAGTATCATGTTTTAAAGTATGCTATAAGACAGTGACAAATATTAAATACTCTCATCTCAAAAATGGAATACAATATAGCTTACCCAAAGGAGGTTCAACGCACGCAAGAAATTAAATAAAGAGCAGGAAGAATATATATTAAATTATATAAATTTGGATTGCACTTTATCCTTAAAAAGGTTATGTGAAATCATTAAAGAAAGATTTGATGTGGAAATACCAAAAAATACGGTATCAAGGTTACTCTCAGGATTTAAGTACATCTTTAAAAGAGTATCACTACGTTCAGTTAGAGAAAATAACGAATCAAATATAGAGATTCGCAAAGAATACGCGAATCGGTTTGTAGATGTAGCATATATGAAGGAAAAATTTATATTTATCGATGAGAACGGGTTTTCAATATCAATGAGGCGATTATATGGATATTCCCAAATAAATAAAAAGGCATTTAAAATGTTCAAGGAATAAAGACAATAAATTACACAATCATTGCGGCTCTCACAATTGCAGGAATATTTCGATTCGAAGTTCTTGATGGCCCTTGCAATGCTATATATTTTAGCAACTTTATAAATGAAATATTAAATCATTTTGAAGAATCTAACATGATTAATATGATTTTTGTGATGGATAATGTTCCATTTCATCACAATCATTCAATTAGGGAATCGATCGAAAGAAATAGACAAACATTGAAATATTTACCACCCTACAGTCCGTATCTTAATCCTATTGAGAATGTGTTTTTTCAATGGAAGGATTTGGTCAGAAATAAAAATCCTAGTAACGAGGAAGAAATAATTCGTTATATAGAACATGGAGAAAGAGGAATATCTGAAGAAAATGCAAAAAATTATTTTAGAAATATGGAGACATATATCCCAAAATGTAGAAGGGGAGAAATTATTAATGATTAATATAAATTTTTGTTTCGTACTATATTAAATATATATCGTAATTGTAATTAAATAATTTCATATGTAAAAAATTATAATAAAAAGGTTGTATGCCAAAAATTTAGTGAAAATTAAATATACTTAAAAGAATTATCAAAAATGAGAAGAAAAGAAATAGAGAAAAGAAATAGAGAAAAGATATAGTAAGAAAAATAAATTGAGAAAAGATACAAATAAAGTAAAGAAATAGCAAAAAGTTAGGAATAAAATAAGAAGGAATGACAAAAAATAAATAAATTTAAGAAAGAAAAGTTTATATATTTTTTTAAAAAAATTACGATTTTCCTTTTTTGAATGGGAATTTTCCTTTTTTGATTGACCCTTTTCCTTTTCTTTTGGGAATTTTCCTTTTTCGATTGACACTTTTCCTTTTTTGATTGGACCTTTTCCTTTTTTGTTTGACACTTTTCCTTCTTTGATTGAACCTTTTCCTTTTTGTTTGACACTTTTCCTCATTTGATTGGACTTTTTCCTTAACCTTTGGGACTTTTCCTTTTTTGATTGACAATTTTCCTTTTTTGATCGGACCTTTTCCTTTTTTGCTTAACACTTTTCCTTTTTTGATTGGGACTTTTCCTTTTTTGGATGGGAAACCCTGTAAGTGACAATTGTCATAATCATTTTTAAAGTTTTTTGAATTTTTTTGACGCAAATGGGCAAAAAATAAATTGCTAACATGTTTAAATAAAACTTCAATGAAGATATACCCTAGATAAGTGACAATTGTCATAATCGTTATTTTTAAAGTTTTTTGAATTTTTTGACGCAAATGGGCAAAAATAGAAATTGCTAACATGTTAAAATAAAATATCAATAAAGATGTACCATAGATAAGTGACAATTGTCATAATCTTTGTTTTTAAAGTTTTTTGAAATTTTTTGATATGGGTAAAAATATAGATTATAAAAGTCTCAAATTAAAATTTCATGAAGATGTTACCATATAAAAGTGACAATTTTCATAATCGTTATTTTTAAAAGTTTTTAAATTTTTTTGAAGCAAATGCGCTAAAATATTGATTGCTAACATGTTATAATATTGTTTTAGGGAATATGTACCCTTGATAAGACAATAGTCATAATCGTTATTTTTAAAGTTTTTAAATTGTTTGACGCAATTGGACAAAAATATAAATTGTTAACATGTTAAAATAAAATTTCAGTCGAAACAAAAAAACAAACGATATTTTCATGCTCATCGTTGTTCCTTTTATCCTGCTTAAAATTTGATAAAAATATGCAAAGTGATTATTAAAGATAGTTGTAACCTATGTTAAATTCTATACTTTAAGATATGGTTTCACAATCTTATTCCTTTAATTAATAAATTTTAAGAGTATGAATTCAGGGTAGGATTTTTATTAAATAAAACTTAAAAACCATATGAATCTTATTTAGTAATATGATACAATAACATCCTATAAATTTAATGTTAAGATTTTATTTTTATAAACATATGGTTAAAATGGATTACAAACTATATTTTAACCCATTTACATAAAAAAAACTTAATTAACGATTATAAAATTGTCATCAATGGTATATCTTCATGGAATTTTAATGTAGCATGTTTACAATCTATATTTTTACCCATTTGCAACAAAAAAATTCAAAAAAACTTTATTAACAACGATTATGACAATTGTAACTTATCTATGGTACATCTTCACTGAAATTTTATTTTAACATATAAGCAATTTATATTTTTGCCCATTTGCGCCTAATAAATTCAAATAATTAAAATAACGATTATGACAATTGTCACTTTTCTATGATGCATCCTCATTAAATTTTAATTTAACATGTTTACAATCTATATTTTTACCCATTTGCGTTAAAAAAAATACAAAAAATTTTAAAATAACGATTTTGACACTTGTCACTTATCTAGGGTACATCTTCACTGAAGTTTTATTTAAATATGTTATCAATACTTATTTTGGTCCATTTACGTCAAAAAAAGTTTAAAAATAATGATTATGATAATTGTTATCTAGGATACATCTTCACTGAAATTTTATTTAAACATGCTAGCAATACCAGTAGCGTACGCAGGAATTTGGTGTGGGGAAAGGGGGGGGAGGGGTATAATTAAAATTTTTTAAAATAAAATTATTGTTATTTAAAAATATCAAGCATAAATTTATTAGGACTAATAACTATTTCTAATATACAAATTTAAATTAATATGAATTATAAAAAATTAATATAAACCGATATATAAAAATAAATTTGATTTAAAAAATATTAAACGAATATAACCGGCAAGATATGATGACTATAAAATAAATAATCCATAATAGAAATTTAAATTTTTTTGAGCTTTTAAAATTTATATATAAAGTATAAAAAATCGAAATGTTGGAAATATGAATAATTATTTATGTAAAAGAAAAATATATAAGACATTAAAAAATGATAGCACAAAAAATATTATAGAAACATTATATTTTTATAATGTAAAATCCAATCTTCGTTGGGAGGGAACTAATTTTTCAATTATCTCATCCGTGTTTGGCGTCAAATGCCTATGAATATTCAAAAGGGCCAGACCATTCAACCTACTTTCAGAAGTTGTACTTCTTAGGTACGTTTTTAATCTTCTTAAAGAAGAGAATGTTCTCTCATTAGTTGCAGTACTAATGGGAAGAGTTGCTAATATATATAATAATTTCAATATATTGGGAAAATAATCTAAAAGATGTTTGAAATGATGCAAAGCATCATAGCATTTTTTGGGACTATATCAACCATAGTTAATCTTTTATACCATAGTTGGCATTCAGCTAATAAAGCATCATGAGATACATTAATGTCTTCATGATAAAAATCTTCCAAATATTTTATTTTTTTTCTATCACCATCTGAAAAAGGTTCAGAGGGCTTTTGCGGAAGTAATATCTGCAGATTTATAAGTGTTTTTTTATAAATTAAAAACCTTTCATTTACTTGGGTTATAAATGTATCCAAAAGAGTTATAAAGACATTTATTTTATAATAATCTTCTACTGACCCTTTATTAATATTTGGACGATAAGTTTGCCTTACTGTAAGTCGAGGGAGACAAATATTGAACTCGTATAGCTCTGCTTTTGATTCAACATTAACATATAAAATATAAAATTCCTCATCAGCATTAGCTCTAATTTCTTTGAGTTCTAATAAAATTGTCTCTGCTATTCTCATCATCTCAATCAAATCAATATCAGGTTTTTGAAAAGTATTACATAAAATAGTTGTATAATTAAATAATTTATTAATACATTCTAATGCGAAAACAAAATTTGGTATAAGTATTGAATCCAGTAACTTGCTTGCTTCTGAAGAAATATCTTTTTCAGACATTGTGATATTTCTATAAGAGCATTAATAATCGGCTCTTCTAACTCGATAAAAACTGTTACTGCTTGATGTCGAAGACTCCATCTTGTTGGACAAGCTTTTTGGAATTTTTTTCTCCTTGTTGGGCAAGGAGTTTCAGATATAATTCTGTTCAAAATATTTTGACGCTTGGGGTATCTAAACATCTCATAGATGCTAGATATTTTACCTGATATAAATATAAAAAATTTAATTTAATAATTAAAAACCTAAGCAATTTGATATCAATGGTAAAGAACATGAATCCGATATTGCTAAGTTGAGTAAATGGGCAGCACAGTGGACATATATAGCCGTTGGGCATTTTTTTTAATAAATGCCTGAAGCCCATTGAATTGTCCACTCATTGCACGTGCTCCATCATACCCTTGCCCACGTATCATATTTATATTTAGCTATATTTTTTAAAATAATTATATAATAAGATTAATTATTACTTTTAATTTTTTAAGATTCACAAATATTACATCAGCTAAAGCAGACCCAGTCATGCTTGAAACAAGAATAAATTGGAGAAACATTTCCTTGATAATGTTTTTATGAGTATCTACATAACGCGCACACAACTACATCTGCTCAATGCCAGCAATGTCCGTGGTCTCATCTGCCAAAATTGAGAAGCATGGGGCAGAATTGATTTCAACAATCAATTTTTCTAAAATGATATTGTTGCAAATATCAATTATCTCATTTTATATCCTAGGGCTGAGATAAATAGCATTTTTATTGGTACTAATGAGGCTCTCCATTAATACAGGATCTCCTAATGCTTTAAATTTTAAAAGTCCACGGAAATTACCTTCGTTATCATTATTAAAATTTAAGCTTCCTGAATCCTTGTGGCCACGAAGTGCTAGGCCTTGCAAGCCACAATATAAAATAGCCTCAATAGTTAGTTTTATCTTGCCTCTATTTTCATTTGCAATTTTAACCCTATTTTTATCAATTATTGATGAAATGGGAATCATATCCCCCTTTTGAATTGATTCTTTTGAGGAAATCATCAGTTCACAGCTTTTGTTTATTAAATTATCATACTATACTTTTTTGCTTTTTGGCATGATTTTCACCTTCAGCGTTTTTTAAAAAAAGTCTAATATCCATGACTAGAAATTTGAAAATTATAATACCGGGAAATTTAAAAATAATAGATAAATATTACGCCACAAGGAAAACTTGAAAATGAAATTAATTGATAAAGTAAATTAGTAAATGAAAAAGGTATTAATATAAAAATTTAAAAAGAAATAGATATGAATAATTATAATAAAATATAAAAAATAATATTTTTGAAAAATATGTCCGGCATCTGCATTTTAGCATTGGGGGGGGGGGGGGGGGGAAGGGGGGGGGGGGGATTTATCCCCCTGTCCCCCCACCCGCTGCGTACGCCAAAGAGCAATACTTATTTCAATCTATTTTAGTCAAAAAAATTCAAAAGACTTTAAAAATAACAATTATGACAATTGTCACTTTTCAATGGTACATCATCATGAAATTTTAATTTAACATGTTTACAATCTATATTTTTACCCATTTGCAACAAAAATATTCAAAATAAACAACGATTATGACAATTGTAACTTATCTATGGTACATCTTCATTTAAATTTTATTTAAACATGTTAGCAATACTTATCAAAAAAATTCAAAAAAATTATAAAATAACAATTATGACAATTGTCACTTTTCTATGGTACATCTTCATGAAATTTTAATTTAACATGTTTACAATCTATATTTTTACCCATTTGCGTTAAAAAAATTTAAAAATAATGATTATGATAATTGTCATTTATCTAGGATTCATCTTCACTGAAATTTTATTTAAACATGCTAGTAATACTTATTTTAATCTATTTTAGTCAAAAAAAATTCAAAAGACTTTAAAAATAACAATTATGACAATTGTCACTTTTCAATGGTACATCATCATGAAATTTTAGTTTAACATGTTTACAATTTATATTTTTACCCATTTGCAATAAAAATATTCAAAATAAACAACGATTATGACAATTGTAACTTATCTATGGTACATCTTCATTGAAATTTTATTTAAACATGTTAGCAATAGGGGAGACCGGGGTAAAGCGATTGACTGGGTAACAATGTTAACGCGAATAACTTTTTAACCATTAAGTATAAAGACCTTATTTGGTGTGAAGATGTATTTTTATATCTTATTTCTTACCTATGTTCATCTTTTAAAAAACTTACCTTGTTTTATATATTTTGTCAAAAAACTGTTTTTTACCCAAAAAATATAAAAATCATTCTCTAGTATATTTTGCTTTTAGTAAAATTTACATATCCTCAGGATTCAAAATTTGGCACACATGTTTCTTAATGTATTAGCTATAAAATAAAATTTATCCGACATCTTTAGCTCTATTAGAAGTCACGCAATAACGATATTTATAATATATGTCACCTAGGGGTAAAGCTGTTATGGGTAAAACGGGTAAAATATAAAATTATTCACATTAAATTTTTCATTCATTCATTTATTATAATTTTTATTGTATCAATCAAATAATGAGAAATTATAAAAGAAAAACCATATACAGAGATGTAAATATATTAAATGAAGCCATAAAATATAAAATAACAAATAATACTTCATTAAATTTGTCTGCTAAAAAATTTAACATACCTTATACAACGTTGAGAAGGAGATATAAAATTGGTATTAAAAGTTCAGATCATCATAAACAAATATTTACAAATGAAGAAGAATCTAAATTTTGTGACTACATATTAGAAGCAAGTAGGTCATTTATGGGATTAACGCCTAAACAAGTAATTAAATTATATTGTTTGTATTATATTGTATTTCATAATTTTAATAACTCAATTTAAATATCAATATTAATTTGGTAACTTTAATAAAAATGCTCAATTGAAATTATATTGTATTTCATAATTTTAATAATGCTCAATCTAAATATCAATATTAATTTGGTAACTTTAATAAAAATGCTCAATTGAAATTATATTGTATTTCATAATTTTAATAATGCTCAATCTAAATATCAATATTAATTTGGTAACTTTAATAAAAATGCTCAATTGAAATTATATTGTATTTCATAATTTTAATAATGCTCAATAAGCATTTTTATTAAAGTTACCTTAATATTGATATTTAAATTGAGCATTATTAAAATTATGAAATTAAACTCTATGGAACTGGTATTGTTAATTATTAAAATGAAATTGTTTTATTTTATAAATTAACAAGATAAGAGGATTTTCATATCAGCTTGCTAAAGAATATGGCAAATCTTTCCCAGAAAGCTAGACAACTAATGGTATGGCTGGAGAGGACTGGTTTATGGGGTTTAGAAAACGACATTCCCAACTTTCGATTCGTACCCCTGAAACTACTAGTCTAGCAAGAGCATATGGCTTCAATCCCACAAATGTCAATAAATTTTTTGAAAATTTAATTAAGCTATATAATTCTTATAACTTTGAACCACATAATATATGGAATGCAAATGAAAGTGGTTTCACCACCGTTCAAACTCCTGCAAAAATTATAGCACAGAAAAGTGCCAAACAAGTCGGCTCTATAACGTCAGGAGAAAGAGGAACGTTAGTTACAATATGTTTAGCCATCAATGCTATAGGCCATAGCATTCCACCATTTTTTATTTTTCCAAGAAAACGATACAAAGATCACTTTATTCGTGATGGGCCTATTGGATCTAAGGGTGTGGGAAACGCATCGGGTTGGATGCAAGAGGAGGAATTTTTATCTTTTTTGGAACACTTTAAAAAATATTCTAGTGCATCCAAGGAGAAAAATGTCTTATTAATCTTAGATAACCATAGCTCTCATTGTTCAATTTCCGTTATAAACTATTGTCGCTCCAATGGGATTGTTATTCTAACACTTCCACCACATTGCTCGCATAAACTCCAACCATTAGACAAAGCAGTTTATGGGCCATTGAAAAAGTTTTATAATGGAGCTATTGACACATGGATGAGAAATTATGTGGGGCAACAATTTCAGATTTATGATATTCCAGGAGTGTTAAAAAATGAAATACCAAGGGCAGTGACACCAAATAATATATTAAATAGGTTCTTAGCATGTGGCATATTTCCTTTAAACCCAAATATATTTACAGAACAAGATTTTATCTGCTGTAATAATTCAAATGCTAGCTCAATATTGAATTTAAAAATAATGATGAAAATATTACAGTGACTCAAAATCTTACAGTGACTCAAAATAATGATAGTGATTTATCTATTGAACGAAAATGATCCAGATGATATTGATGAACCTTATCATGATATGTTACCATCATGCTCAAAAAATTATAATAAAGTATTCAATCCTTCATCTATAATACCTATTACAAAATTATTCAATTAAAATATCTAAAAAAAGAATTCAGAAATATTAACATCTACACCTTATAAAAAAAATTATTAATTCAGAGAAAAAAAAGATATCAAAAAATAATTGTTTATGTGTTATTTGTAATAAAAAACTATAAAAATAGTCGCGAGGGCGATGAATGGCTAAAATGTACAATGTGCCTTGAATGGGCACATTCTAAATGTGCTAATTATGATAATTATTTTACATGTCCTTATTGTATCGATTAGTTTTTAAATAAAAATCATAAATAAATCTTAAATTTGTAATATTTGTTAAATAAAACAATAAATATGTGTCAAATATTATTTTAACCACTTTACCCTAGTACAGGGTAAAATGGCGAAAATGAGTAGTTTTACATAACTAATCATAGCTCCTAAAATATATTAGGTAGAGGGCTACACTTTTTTTTATCTTTTAGAAGAGGGATGGGGCTACACATTGATCTATAATTTGTTGTGTTTGACTCTTGTTTAAAATTTATATGGTAAATATGCAAAATGCCTATACTTTTACCTCGGTCTCCCCTACTTATTTTAGCCCATTTACGTCAAAAAAATTAAAAAAGTTATAAAATTACGATTATGACAATTGTTACTTTTCTATGGTACATCTTCATGAAATTTTAATTTAACATGTTTACAATCTATATTTTTACCCATTTGCGTTAAAAAAAATTAAAAATAATGATTATGATAATTTTCACTTATCTAGGGTACATCTTCACTGAAGTTTTATTTAAACATACTAGCAATACTTATTTAACGCATTTTGGTCAAAAAAATTCAAAAAACTTTAAAAACAACGATTATGACAATTGTCACTTTTCAATGGTAGATCTTCATGAAATTTTAATTTAGCATGTTTACAATCTATATCTTTACTCATTTGCAACAAAAAATTCTAAAAACTTTATAAACAACGATTATAACAATTGTAACTTATATCTATTGTACATCTTCGCTTAAATTTTATTTTAACATGAAACAATTTACATTTTTGCCCATTTACATCAAAAATTGTAAAAAAAACTTTAAAAATAATGATTATGACAATTGGCCCTTTTATATGGTACATCCTAATTGAAATTATAATTTAAGGTTAAAAAAAATCGAATATGTTTAAAAATATCGATTATGATAATTGCCATATTTCCTTGGAACATCTTCATTGAATTTATAATTTAACATCTTTACAATATAAATGATATTTTTATCCTTTTGTGTCAAAAAATTTCAAAAATCTTGAAAAATAACGAATATGACAATTGTCACATTAAATTATTTTCCTTAAAAAGATCATATAAAATAACATAAATAAGTTGAATATAAATATTATAAAAAAAATTATTTAGAAAACCCACCTCTTTTAATATACTTAAGAAATAGATAATTTTACAAAAATGTTAAAAAAAGCTATAAAAGATTTCACTTAAAAATTGTATATTTATAATAAATTTCACAAAAGAATTCCTCAAAAAGATATATTTACAAAGAAGATTTAAATTTTTATTAAAATATGTTAAAAAATCTTTTTGAACTTCAGGAAATATTTTTTCTTAAAATCTTGGGCGTGAAGATCACTAATAAATTGTAACAAAAATAATATTACAATAGTAGCATATCATTTTCTATTTAAAAACATCAAATATTAAATAATATGTTGTTTTCCTTTAAATAAATGCATTCGCAATATATTTATTGTTTCGCGATAATGCTCACGCGATAATGACTTCGCGCAAACATATTCGATATAAAAAATTCGCTGTAAAGTGTTCGCGTAAAATGTTTCGTTAAAATGTATTCGCTCTAATAAATTAGCGACAATGGCTTCGCGAAATTGTCTTCGCTATAACTGTTTCGCGGAGATAAATTCGCAAATTTGGTTTCACGATTTTACCTTCGCTATAAAAACTTTTCGCGATAAAAGTATCGAGAAACACTTTTCGCGATAAAATTTTCGCTGAATTGACCTGATACGATGTTATAATATTAACACACATCCCCTTCTTTAGGAACGAAAACCCGGGACAAAATGATACATTTTTCTCATAACTATATAAATAATAATCAGTGTATAAAAATTCAATATATCACTCACATATAATTAAAAAATTATTTTATGTTTCTTTTTTCTACATCGTTTCATAAACGCTATTCGTCTATAATAGAATTTTCAACATTTTTACAGTTGGGCCAGCACATCAATTATATCATTGATGTTCTCTTGATATCGAATCGTTTTTCCCTTGTTTTACTTTGGCGGTTTATATAAAAGCTTATATCTCTTTTTATTGTCGCTGGTTGTCATCTCGATATTATATCGTTCATCTTTGACATTTTTAGAAATACGCTATTTGTGGTCATACGACGGTTTGATTATTGATTACACGATTGTTTACATCCGTCGTATTGGTTGATTGTCATTAAGATTTGGGTTCTTGTTGAAATAGGAATAAATTAATAATTGTTTTTTCATTACAATATAGCAAACTAGACTTTTATACAATCCAATAATTAAATATTTATTTAAAAAAATATAAAAATAATCAAATACTGTAGATCAATTATTATTTATAATTAGCTGGTAGCCCGTCGGGAATGTCGGGGAATCAGAATTTTCTCCTTTATTTATTAGATGATGGATGAATGATTTTATGAAGTGTTATTCAGAAATTTATATTTATTTAGATAAGGGGTTATTCTAAAATTTTCCATTGTTTTTATAAAATATGTTAAAGTATATATTTAGTAATTTTAATTTATAGCACTATCAAAAATCTTATAAACTAAATTTTTATTCATTAATTTTACATAACTTATATTCGATTTAAACCCCATAAAATCTCATCTAGCAAGAATATATTTTTATGATAACAAATTATAAATATAAATGAATAAAAATTTAGTTTAAAAGATTTTTAATTGTGCCCATAATACAAAATTACTAAATATATATTTCTAACATATTTTATATGGAAAATTTTAGAATAACCCATTATCTAAATAAATGCAAATTTTTGAATAACACTTCATAAGATAGGAAAATTTTTGATTCATCCATCATCAAATAAAGGCGAAATTCATTAGTAACCAATCATATTCTTGACGGGCTATCAGCTACTAACTTACATTTTTACTAAAGGGTTTTTGAAAAATTCCTAAAATATAGGTAAATTTAAGGCAAGATCACAACAGGCATTATTATTTTTGGTATTTTGCCAAAATAAAAATTGATTAATATTTACTTCATGTTTATGTTGGCGGCAATGTGAAATATTCGGCAATGTGAGGTAGGGGTAGGCAGGGTAATTTTGTTATTTCGGCTAAGTATACATTGCCGGGTTAAATCAGGCAATGTATTTATTCTATTTTAAAAATTAATAAATTTATTATTTATTTGAGATTAATTTATTATTATTTAATATTAATTTCTTATTATAAATTTCTTTTATATTTTTTTTTAAATATATTTTAATTTTACAATATATTTTTTAGATTGATATTTTTTTTCAATATATTTTTTTAAATGATATTTTTTTTAATATGTATTTTTTTTCAATATATTTTTTTGATTGATATTTTTTTTTATATTTTTGTGTTATATGATTTTTTTTAATAAAATTTTTTAAATATATTTTTTTGATTGATATTTAATATATATTTTTAAAATGATTTATATATATATATTTTACGTAATTTTATCTATTATATATCTTTTGATAGATACTTTTTTAGGTAATAGTGACAAATGTCATTATCGTTATTTTTGAACTTTTTTTAAAGCAAATAGATAAAAATATGTTTTGTAAATATGTTAAATTAATATTTCAGTGAAAATGTACTATAGAAAAGTGACAATTGTCATAATCGTTATTTTTGAACTTTTTTGAGTTTTTTAAGTAAATGGGTAAAAATATGTTTTGTAAACATGTTAAATTAATATTTCAGTGAAAGTGTACTATAGAAAAATGACAATTGTCATAATCTTTATTTTTGAACTTTTTTTTAAAGTAAATAGGTAAAAATATGTTTCGTAAACATGTTAAATTAATATTTCAGTGAAAGTGTACTATAGAAAAGTGACAATTGTCATAATCGTTATTTTTGAACCTTTTTTGAGTTTTTTTAAAGTAAATGGGTAAAAATATGTTTTGTAAGTTAAATTAATATTTCAGTGAAAGTGTATTATAGAAAAGTGACAATTGTCATAATCGTTATTTTTGAACTTTTTTAAGTTTTTTTAAATTAAATAGGTAAAAATATGTTTTGTAAACGTTAAATTAAAATTTCAGTTTAGATATGTTTTATATTTTTAAGTCACTAACAGTAATATCAACAATAAAATTCCTTAATTCTTTATTTATATATTCAAAATTAATGATAGAAGTTATGAGAAATATTCCTGCAACTCGATCATTAATCCGTTGAAAATTTGTAATATAAACTGGCCGAAGATCTTCAAATGATAAGCCTAACATTCTGCAATATAATGATAGTAAACTTTAATCATTCATAGCATCCTTAAATGTTTTTTTAACATAATTTATAATAGTCCAAGCAGTTAAAATAATTGTAGAGAGTTAATTGAATTTTTTTCTAAAATGTTCAACTACGAAATATATTTAATATAGAATCCTGCATCAGTTATTTGTATATCAACTAACTAATATCTTTGACTTATTTATTTCAGATTGCTGTAGTAAATACATTTTAAATATTTATTCACTTTAACGATCTTAAATTACAAGTTAGAGCTAATATTGAAATTTAAATCTGATCAAAATTTTAAATAGCTTTTCGAAAATGAATATATTTAAGAAATAATTTTCAATTAGCCCTCATATTTATATTTATTTTGACTACTAAGATTAGACATCAAACATTATAAGTTTATTTCAAGAAATGAAGGACTTTGGATAATTTTTGTTTACTATATTATTATTGAATAATGCTAGGCTTTCTACTTTGAAGGCCTTTGGCCAATTTATGTTTTAAATTTTCTTCGGGTTTATAATCTTTTTTTAAAATATTTCTCACAATTTTTATAAGGTCATTATTTTTATTCATTTTTTTATATTTTTGTGACATCATATATGCACTTTTAGTTATTTGATAGGAATAAATTCTTTATTATTTTAAATAAAATTTACCAAATCAGACACATTTGGTAAAATGGGTGCGACATTTTTCTTCTCCCCGCCTCCCCCCCCCCTATTATATTTATATGCTTCTTAATATTATTAAAATATATTTTACGCTATATTATTAACGGAAATCTGGTAGCAAGCCTTCCCTATAAGATCTTAAAACAATATTTGCGACTCATTTTTTTTATTATCAATATAATTCAATATAAATATA
The DNA here is from genome assembly GCF_954871325.1 of Gordionus sp. m RMFG-2023. Lineage (NCBI taxonomy): Eukaryota > Metazoa > Nematomorpha > Gordioida > Chordodea > Parachordodidae > Gordionus > Gordionus sp. m RMFG-2023. The sequence continues at coordinate 16,121,397 of NC_088779.1, read as the reverse complement.
AAATTATCATTTATTTTGAAATTTATTATTTGTAGCATGACAATGTGAGTTGCAAGACATTTTAGATGCCTTGCATTTGCATCTATTAGTTGTGCAATTTTGCTTACATTGGCAATGTCTAAATCCTTGCCCAGATCTTATTGAAGACATGCCAACCATTGTTCTAAAGGTATGATAACTTGGTTTCACTGAAATATTAATTTAACATGTTTACAAATACTATTTTTACCTATTTACTTTAAAAAAACTGAAAAAAGTTCAAAAATAACGATTATGACAATTGTCACTTTTCTATAGTACACTTTCACCGAAATATTAATTTAATATGTTTTCTATAGTACACCTATATTGATATTTCAATTTAACATGTTTATGTTTACAAAACTTTTTACCTATTTACATTAAACAAACTAAAAATGTTCAAAAATAACGATTATGACAATTGCCACTTTTCTATGTTTAATTTAACTTGTTTACAATATATATCTTTACCTATTTACTTTAAAAAAATTCAAAAAAGTTAAAAAATAATGATTATGACAATTGTCACTTTTCTATAGTACACTTTCACTAAAATATTAATTTAGCATGTTTACCAAACATATTTTTACCTATTTGCTTGATAAAAACTCAAAAAAGTTCAAAAATAACGATTATGACAATTGTCACTTTTCCATAGTGACTAACTGAAATTTTAATTTAACATGTTTACAAAACGTATTTGTACCTATTTACTTTAAAAAAACTCAAAAAAGTTTAAAAATAACGATTATGACATTTGTCACTTTTACCTAAAAAATTAACTATAAAAAGATATATATAGATAAAATTACGTAAAATATAAATATATAAAAATCATTTTAAAATTATATATTAAAAAAAAATATCAATCAAAAAAATATATTTAAAAAATCATATAACACAAAAAATAAAAAAAATTAGCGATCAAAAGATATATCAAGAAAAAAGAAATATATTTAAAAAATATATCAATCAAAAAAATATATTGAAAAAATTAATATATTATTCTTTTAAAAATATATATTTTAAAAAAAATATAACAAATTAAAATATAATATTAATCTTAAAAAATTATTAATAATAACGAAAAAATTATTAATAATATAATATTACAAAAATAACACATTGCCTGGTTAAAATTACCCTGCCTACCACTACCTCACATTGCCGAATATTTCACATTGCCGCTAAAATTTACACTTCACAATGACTTTCTTTATTTTCTTGTGTCCAACAATTATCAAAAATTCTTTTGCAAATAATTTAAATAACCATATCTGTGGTTTGCCCATTCTTTTAAGTTCAAAAAAGCCAGATGAGAAATGAAATAATTCACTTATTGAATTTAGAAACCTTCATGAGCCTTGATTTATTCAGCCCAGCCCTATTTAGGCAATCATTTTGTTTGCAATATTGAAATATATTATTAGAAGAAAAAAATGCAATATATTTTTAAGCTAGTCACAATTTAATAAGCTAACTTTAAATGTAATTTTTTAGGCTTTTTATTTTATCAACATGCCTCTTTGGCACATCAGAAAATATATTATACCTGGTACTCCATGAGTGGCAATCCTCCCCATGAAGATCTCTGATTGAAATGTTAAACCATTTTAAAACATCAAAGTATTTTGACACCTAAGTTACAGGTTATTTTATCTCCATTTTTGTCAAAAATATTATTTTTGATAGATTGACTTAAGAATAATTTTACATAAAAAAATCTTAGAATTACTCATAAGATAAATTATAGCTAGTAGATTATTCATCTCCCTATTTCTTCATATTGTTAATATTATATTATTCCATTTACAAAAAATAATCAATCCATCTCTATCCAGCCTAATTCTTTAAAACGCTTTCAGTATTATGTTAATTGAATTAAGAGTTATTTTAATTGATTGAATTTTTTTATATAAAGATCCTGATATTACTAATCCAAAAAATAAAAAATTAACCATAATTTTTATTCATTCCATTATAATATTATATTTAAATTTTTAAAGTAAAATTTTAGCATGTTATATTGTTTATAATAGTAATTATTATTATTCAATAATATTTTAGGATTTAAAGAGAGTTGTTTGGATAATAGAATTATTTCCTATAATAATAATAAAATTTTATATTTATTATATCTCCAGTATTAGAATAATAATAAAAATAATTTTCTAATAAATATATCATGGTATTTTATATAATTAAGTGATGAGATATTATTAAATATACACATCCATAAATTAAAAAAATAGGAAAACATTTCTAATATTCAAAATACACAAAATAGTGGAGATGGAATAATATAATTCTCAGGCACTATTTGTTAACATAAATAATAAATTAATACTTCATAAGTAAAAGCAATATTTGAAACTAATGATGGATAAAAAAAATTAAATAGATATAATGAAAGATAATTTATTAAATTTTCAGATAGTTGAATATTCAAAATCAGCTCTTCACTAAAAGTAGGTCTGATTTCTCTTTATATTCCAATCCTTAAAAATGTAGTTAACTGCTATTATAACAAACTTCATTTTTTTTCTATATGAGCTCATAATGCCAACGTTGAAAGAACCTTTTCTTTAATCAATAGCCAAATGAGAGGATTATCCATTCATTCTGCAAAGATTTCCATAAATTTTTAGAGAAAAAACAAATAATGAAAAATATGGAATAAAAATAATATTATTTATGAGTTATATGAATTTAATCTAATAAATAAATAATTGGATTTATTCATTATTTTAACAAATTTTTCACATAAAACACAATAGTTTTCACTGAGAATTTCATATAAAATCTACACATATCTCAAAAAATCAATTAAATGTTTTTAAGACCTTCATAAATACTATTACAAAGACATCCTATCATAGATTTGAATCAAATATGGTAACAACCTGATTGTGTCACAAAAACTACGTGGTGGTATCCACCTCATTACAATTGGCTATTTAGAAGATTATTAATAAAAATATTTGTCATGGGTCAAAATCCAAGCTTAACTTATTAGGTTTAAATAGCAATTAAGATTCAGTGTTAAGGGAGAAATTGCATGCCATTCATATTATATTCAGAATCCTCTTCCTAACATGGATATTAAACTGAAATGTTTTTAATAACAAATTTTTTCTGAACATTTCATTAATTGTTTTACTCATAAATTCCTAGTGACATTAAAACTCTCCTTTATTCAGCCTTCATGTCAAGACTCTGATGGTGTCCTCTCTTATTTTACCTTGGTATTCTTGTTCTCATCAAAAATAAAATAATTGAATTTTAAATTTCTTTGAAACCAATTTTAAAATACTCATTCTTAATAAGCCGAAATTGCCAATTATAACAATTAATGCAAAATAACAAACCTATTATATTTTATAGAAGTGATAACTCATAAAGTATGATGTTTTTAAAATGCAAATATTTACTTATATAACCTTTTTAAAATATATAATCGTACAAAATGCACATGGCTAAGCTATATTTATTCATATTATATCGTTGTAGCTGTCGGAAATTGTTATGATAATTCTAATTCCATTTTTTTTTTTATAGAGAAATCTTGATAAAAAATCTATATAATTGTAGTAATAAGCTATCAAAAAAATTGCCTTGATAAATAGTGATATAAGTTGTCTAAAAAAATTTTTTTTGTCGAAATCAAGTTTTATAAATCGTTAAATTGTCAGAAAAACTTTATTTTATATAGTGTAATTTTGATAACATATATTGTCCGATATCTTGTTTTATAAATCGTTAAATAAATTTTTAATCTAGTAATATAAATCATTGCTCTAATTTTTTAATTACTAACATTACAATGAACAATTTTTCTGGTTCTCTAAGAATTATATCCCTAAATGCTAGATCCCTAAATAATAATAAATTTGCCCAACTAAGAATAATATTAGACACCCTAGCGGTCGACATTGCTTGTATACAAGAAACACATTGGATTGATACTTGTAAAATTAATTGCAAAGGTTACCTACTCTTTAATTCGGGCGAAACTGAAAAAAACTGGTGTGGAGTATGTATATTGATCAAAAAGAATCTATCGGGCTACATCTCAAAATTCGACGGCGTAAATAGTAGGGTATGTAGCATAAAAGTAAATACGAGATGTAAAACCTTAAATATTGTAAATATCTATATACCAGTGAACTATACTGAAAAACAACTCTTCTTCACTTTTCTTGACAAATATCTAAATAAATTTCCGAAACGCGAAAACTTACTAATTGCTGGGGATTTTAATGCGAAAGTAGGAAAAATCGATATAAAGAATCATATTTCCCTTGGTTCAGGAACACTAAATATTAAATCCGATATTGGAGGAAAACTACTATTAAAACTCTGTCATAAGCTAGATCTTCGTATAGCTAATACTTTCTTCGAACATTCGGATAAAAGAGAGATATACACATATTTTAGCCCAACATACAATACTTGGTCTCAAATAGACTATTTTATTTGTAATAGGTCGACTATGAGCTGGATAAAAAATATTAAAGTTCATCATCAGGTTTTATTTAACTCTGATCATAAAATTATAGATTGCTCTATGGTAATAGACCCGAAGATATGGCATATGAGGAAGAAAAGAAACGGAAAGTCACTTTCGAAACGTCCCAAATTAGATATCGAGGCTTTAAATGATCACAATATCAAAACTGAATATATAGAACAAATCAGAAATAATTCTCATAAATTTATCAATCATACTAACAACTTATCCTCAGACACACTATGGGAAAATACCCGTGACATTTTCAACAATGCGGCATCAAATTCCTTACCAGCCAAGATGAATTATCCGGACTGGATCTCAATAGAATCAAAAAATCTTATTTCAAATCTAGTGGGGAGTGGTCATTATAGGAGAAACAGAGCCATGTATATCCTAAACGATATTAGTCATAAACTCAGAAGAGATAAGAGGAAATTCCTTGAGGATCGTGCCACTGAGATAAGTAATTCGTTCAGTGCAAATGATTCATATAAAGCTTTTAAATTATTGAAATCCTTCACTTCCTTCAAAAAAGAGCAATTTTATAAACTTAGTCACAATGCAAAAGAAATCACAGATCCAGAGATACAAATGGAAATATGGGTTTCACATTACTCTAAAATATTTAATAGCAACGAACCCTCCTCTACATCAAATAATTGCAACGAACCCTCCTCTACATCAAATAACCAAATAGTAATATCTCCCATTGATCAATGTCCATCTACCTCAAGTTTCTGGCCTCCAAATCCGCTAAACCGTGGACTTCCCCAATTCCTTCCCGCTCAAAATTCTTATATCTCAAATCCTTTATCTAATTCTACATACAACTCAAATTTAGAATCTCCCATTGTCCAAAATGCATCTTCCTCAAACTCCTGGCCTCCTCAGCAGAACCCTACTAAATGGCCTTCGGATCTATGCCCTCAAAACTCCTCTTCTTATAATCTCTTGCCATCTAAATTATTACATTTACCAAACCAAAGTGAGTCTTCCATTCATCATGGTCCATCCACTTCGTACCTCTGGTCCCCACAATTATTTCTCCCTCAAGATAATACCCATAATACTACATCTTTATCTACACATTCTTCCCCCTCTACCTTATTCCAAAATACAGATAGAACCATAGATCCAGTTAAGAGTGAAATAATAAATATAATAAAGAAACTAAAAAATCACAAGGCGTGTGGTCAAGATAATATTCGTAGTGAATATTTAAAAACGGACCCTATATTATCCGCCGATATACTATTCCCTATCATATCGAGAGTATGGAAGGAAGGGATATGCCCTAGTGATTGGCTATCAGCTATACTAATTAATTTTCCAAAAACTAAGTACCCTAAAACTCTAGAGGATTGGAGAGGAATCTCACTAAATTCTATAGTTTATAAGATTTTCACTAACTTAATCTTAAATCGACTCAAACCCTTTATAGAACGAGATTATGTGGATTCTATAGTTTCATTTAGAAAGGGACATAATGCTCTTGAAGCTATTCTCAACTTAAAGATACAAATGGAGAAATCTATAATACGAAAAAGGCAATTAATAATTATTGCTCTTGATTTTAAGAAAGCTTTTGATACGATTAATCATGATAGGTTATGGATAGCATTAGAAGAAGTTAATACTCCAACTTCATTGGTAAAAATATTAAAAAATATCTATAACGATTACTCGATACAAATTATCCATGCGGGTCATAAATCAACAAAAATACCAGTTAAGATAGGTTTGAAACAGGGATGTGTCCTTTCTCCTCTTCTTTTTAATTTTATTACAAACTATATCATAAAAAGAGTGACTAAACAATGTTTAGCTCAGATTCCCATCGTGAAATTTAATATTCTTGCTTTTGCCGATGATATTTGTATTATAGGAGATTCTATATCACACCTCCAATTGCTAGTGGACATGATGACCCAAGTTGCTGACCTTTTTGGTTTAAAAATAAATATTGATAAAACAAAGTTGATGACATCAATATTCTCCCCTACAAACATAAATCTAACGATACAAGGGGAAAAAATAGCAGAAGTTCAACAACTAAAATATCTAGGAGTGATACTAGATAGAAAAGGAAATACAAAGCTAGACCTAATAGCTAAAATAAATAAAGGCAGACAGAAATATAGATCCTTTATGAAAATATGGAGTTCGAATCAATTATCAATTCCGTTAAAGATTCGATTATTTAAAACTTTAATATTCCCCTCCCTAATCTATGGTATAGAAACTTGGAAAGATACCAAGCAAGAAAGTAAAAAGATGCAAGCGTTCATTAACAAATGTCTTCGATATATTACCAAAACTTTCTACCCGTATAATACTTCAAATCATAATCTTTGGTCCAGATGTGACATTCTCCCTATATATAGACTATGTGAATATAGGAAAATCGAAATATTAGGGCACATTCTCAGACAAGCCCCAAACAACCTAGTATATCAAGCCCTTTTTATTACCCCTTTAGAAGAATTATCTCTCAAACCTTTCCTATCCTACAAAAATAGTTGGTTTGGTAGAATAATTCGATCATTATCGGACATAGATCTATCTTGGGAATTCATAAAACGTGCTTCGTTAGATAGGAAAACTTACAAAATCGTTTTAAGACTTATTTACGAACACTTGACGAATAACTGCTGAGAATGTAACAAGTAAAGATGATGATTAAATTAAATTAAATTTGGTTTATTATTTAAATATATAATTCCATATATTACTTTGATATAACAATGAAAGTTGAGTAAGTAAAGTTATGTTAATACTAAAAATACAATTTCTTATATTGCTTTGATATATATCTAAGAGTTGAAGTAATTGAATAGGGCTATAGTAAATGAAGGCAGATTAAATTAGTGCACATTGTAAGATAATTTCTAATAGATTACATTACATTATGAGATTTAAGGTCAAATAGATTAAATAGATAGATATTTTAAACTAAATAATTATAAAAATTAAATATAATTATATTGTCTAACTAATAATTGGGAACAAATTGTAAATAAACTAAATAAATTTAATAATCATAATAATAATAAAAATTAAGACTAACTATAAAAAAATAATGTTAGATAATTAACTAATGACTAATAATTTGTATTGGATGATACAGTACTACTATTTTTTTCCTTTTAAATATGCTCATAATCTTATTCACTATGCTATTATTATTATTATTGGATTGGGTGAGTTCCTCTCCTCTTAATAATTATATCTGGGTTACAAGGTTTGTTGGTATCCTTGAGGAAAAAAATCGGCATAATTATTATGGAGGATAGGGCCTCTATAGTAATTCACGTTCGCTCATTTTGGGCAGGTCCATGACCAACGTGCTAGATAAGATAAGAGAAGATCGATTTCTTTTATTGACAATTTATCTAAATAAAATTTGTTAAATTTTATATTTATGAAAAATGAATATTTGACCTGCAGCCCAATATCTTAAGGCCTTCTGATGAGGTATCTTGGGTTTTTGGTAGTATTAATTGATTATTTTAAAAAATTAATATGATTAAAAGAATAACTGTAAAAAATTTAAGCTGGTTGGGTGATTTTGGTAGCATTTCTTTTTCTACAATGCTAAATTTGATTGACGTTATTTGAGGATTATTATAATAGATTAATATAAACATAACAATAGTGTTTTTTAAATTTCAAGCATTTTTATCAGTTAGTAAATTAAAATTAAAAAATTTAAAAAAATATATTATTTTTCACATTTTTACGCCACTGTGTTATACTCCTTATATATTTTTGCTACAAGAGTGAGCAGGGTTGCCAGATGTCACGATTTAGCCGTGATTCTCACGATTTCATGCCTAATTTTTTACTTACCCACGTTTTCTCACACATTTTTTCAAAATATTTTTAAAAACAAATATAAAATTATAAATTAATTTTAAAAACAAATATAAAATTATAAATTAATTTTAAAAATATTTAAAAAAATTGTAGTATTTGTTAATAGTCCAACTAAACAATCATATTCATTGATCAATTACCCACAACACAAATTCAATTTTTAGAAAGTTTATCAAGTATAATTACAATATGAATTTAAATAACTATACATTTCTTTTATGGATTTTATAAATCTTATATTAAAACTATTAAAATTTTAAATGAAATAAATTAAGGGCAAATATTATAAAAGATCTAAAAAACAATCATCCGTTAATACTAACGGGTGCATAGAATAAAGGTAATATAAAAACATTTCCCTTATTACTTAGATACTTCAACAAAAGAATGGAATAAATGTTTAATTACTTTGAAATATTTCGTCTGACCGTGAAACCCCTAAAAACATATCTAGATGCTTGCTAGAAAATTTAAAATTCGCTGAACTTAATATTGCTAATGTAACGGCCTATTGTGCAGATAACGCCTGTAAACTTTGGGAAAAATTAAATTATTTGGACAGAATTGAAAAGCCATAGTAATAATATTATACCAATGGGTTGTATATGCCACATTCTTCACAATTCGTTTAAAAAGGCCATAATATTTCTCAAATATGAAATGAGTATAGTAATTAAATGCTATAATGAATTTAGCAACTCGACAAAAAGAGTTACAATTTTAAAAGAATTGGTAAAATGGTGCAATTTAAAATGGTCAGAATTACGTCATCATATTCCAACACACTAGCTTACATTATCCCAGCGATTAAACGGATGCTTAAGTATTTTCAACCCCTTAAAGATAATTTTTATTAATATCAGCAACCCCACCAATTTTGAAAATAGGAGATGATTTTGCAGAGGCATATTTAGATGTTGTCCTTAACCTTGACACTTTAGTTAATAACATAAATTTACAATTGCAATCTGAAGATGTATTAGCAATATATATACATGATCTTATCCTAAAACTAAAGAATTCATTAAATTTAAAAATTCAACAAAATTTTTATGGGAGCATTTCTAAAAATATTTTAAAATGAATCAAAGATATTTATAAAAAATATTATAGAATATGTAGAAAAACGTTATGATATTATAGATAATATATGGAAATATCTTAGCCCTATTTAAAATAATGTCAGAATTTGAACAATTACAAAAAATTATTGGTGATTATAAAATACCAAAGATACAGAAATTCTCTTTGAGGATTTTTATTCCTATTAGGATTATCAAAAAACTAGGGATGTGAATCAAGACCCGGACCGGGACCCTGAACCCTCCAGGACCCTCGTATTTTGGCTGGACCCGGACCCTTTTAAAAAGTGGAGGGTCCAAGGGTTCAGGATGTTAAAAATTTTTAACTTAAAATTTTTTTTTTTAAATTAATGTAAAAATATAATTTTTAAAAAATAATAAAAATTTTTTATAATTTTATTAATTTTTTTCGTGGAATCATTTATTTTATCTCCGCGTTTTTCTTGTTTTTCTTCCTGGACTTCATTTCATTTTATTTAGATATTGATACCATACAATATTTTATAGTGTGAGTAATAATATTTTATTATGTAAATTTATTTGCTCTTATTAGAAATACTTTGACTATTTTGATTTGAAAGTGAAATATTTAGAATTATTTTGTATTGCAAGTAATAATATTTTAATTTTAAAGGCTAATTTATTGATATCATATATAAAAATTTTATTAAGTGATTTATTTTGCAGTGTTAAAATATTAAGGTTATGTTTTTTGAGCAGTAAATTTAAATTAATCAAAATTGACAGTGTTTTGCAAATATATAATTTTATTATAAGTTATCAAATATATTCAAATCATCATATCAAAAAAATTAGTTATTTTATTTAGGCTGCATCCAAGTTTTGAAAAAATCCTTAAAATTTTCACAAATTAATAACAAAACACTTTGCACACATTAAGTTTTAAAAAAATTAAAATATTCAAAATGCTTGATAAAGATATGTAAATATTTAATTGTATTTATTATTTTAATTTACCTTTCAGTTATTTAACTTTGTATGAACCTATTTGATAATTGATAATAGTTAATAAATATGTTGTAAATAATTATATCAATATTTAATAAATAGTTGGAAAACCAATAATATAATCTAATTTGAAAGATAATTTTCCCATAATTATGAAATTTAGCTATGAAGGAGATTAAATAGAGTTCAACTTCTGAAAATATAAAAAGAATGATATTAGAAACATTAAATAAATTTCTTATTCCTATAAGAAACGTTTATTCGATTACTACGGATAATGGTGCCAATCTAATAAAATCAATCAAATTATTAAATGAATGTTTACTGGAAGAAATTGATGATATAGATGATGATGATGATAATTATGAGCAAATAAGTGAAATTGATTTGCAGGAAATAACAAAAAATTTCTCCACAAAAATATACTGTATCAGATGTGCAGCCCATACCCTACAATTGGCTATTAATGATTCCATAAAAAATAGTCACTTTAAAACTATAATTGATAAAGCAAGGGATGTTGTAAAATATTTAAGAACTCCCACAATTGTTAGAATATTAAAATCCATGAAAAGGCAAATGGCAATTTTAGATTGCACAACACGTTGGTCCTCTATATGTATGATGCTAAAGCGATTATTAAGTTTGAAAGATTTCTGTAATGATTTTATCATAGGAGCATGTGAAATCATTTTGTCAAAAGATGATTGGAATCAAGTAAAAGAGCTTACTAGTGTGCTGGTTCCTTTAAAAATAACAACATTTAGATTGCAAGCAGAACAATTATGTTTATCGGATTTTTATAGCATATGGTTAAGATGTCGATTAGAGTTAGGGAGATTAACAAGTTCTTTTTCAAATGAAGTATTAGGAAATATGAAAATAAGAGAGCAACAATATTTACAAAATAGTTTTGTATATGCTTCGATATATTTAGACCCGCGATATCAGGTTTTATTAAGTAGTGAGCAAAAACAAATGGCTATAGACCATCTTGAAGATTTATGTCATACCCAAAACTCTATTATTTACAATACATTGGTGGTTACAACAATATCTACTGGTTGTAGCGATAACAATGATAATGATAACGATATTGATGATCTGGAAATTTTACTATAAGATAGAAAAAAAAAATTAAATTATCATCTGATATAAAGGAGCAAAAAATATCTATTGTATCTTTAATAGAAAAGTTCTCGGAAGTTAAGAGAATAAATAGAGATGCAAACATTTTAAAATTCTGGGAGGAAAATTCTTCAATATATCCAGAATTATATACATTGTCTAGAATCGTCATGGCTGTACCGGCGACACAAGTACAATAATTTATGTATTATAAAAATGACTATCTATTTTAGGTAAGCGTAGAACGTGGATTTTCATCTTTGAAATATATTTTGTTTAATTTACGTGGAAATCTGTAGGATGATATTTTAGAAGATATCATGATTGTGCGATTGAATAAAATATTTAAAATATAAATGATCTCATTTCGAATTATAAATGTGTATATATTGAAGTATAATAAAAAATGAATGAAAAAAAGTTTTATTTTGAGTCATTATTTTTATGTTCCCTCTGAACCCGAACCCTGGACCCGGGTCCTTTTTAAATTTATTACCGGACCTTTTTTTTTGTCGAAAGGTTCACATCCCTGCCAATCACATGAATACCCAAGAAAAATGGATGGATTTTCTTTCTAATAAAAACTCACCATTTATAGAGAAAATATGCAATTTTATATTTACTATTCCGCATTCAAATGCTTCATCAGAGAGAATATTCAGTCTAATGACTACTGCTTGGCGAAAAGAACGTCATCATTGGAAGCTGAACTTATGGTTAAACAAAATATAACTATTCATGCAAAGAGTTTTCAGCCTATCTCCACAGTGCCGATGGGAAATCTTTATTGCCTCTTTTAAAATCATCCATAAAATATAATAATTAATATTATGCTATATTTATAAACATGAGAAAATTATATATCATAATTGTTATTAAATCAATAAAGAATTTTAATTGTCTTTAAAATCTTTTTATATTAAATATAATATTTTAACTTAGATGAGTATGCTATATCAATTACCCCGGCCGAAGGCGCGAATTGGGGGTATGAGGGTCAAAGCCCCCCCCCCCCCATTAATTATTATAAAAGAAAAACTCACGTTTTCAAGTGAAGAATATCTGGCAACCCTGAAAGTGAGGCGTGACATGATTTTTTTATTTGGTTGTAAAATAATTTCCATATTTAAAAAGGTAGGTTTTTCAACTATATGAAATGCCTATATTTCTTCTATTACAAAATTTAAAATTCCAATCTACTTGAGACTGCATCACATTTGATTCATCTTTTTCATATTAAATAGAGTTGTTTTTTGTTTAAGAGCTTTAAATTTTTTATTAAAATACTATAATTTGTTAAATAATCATTAATTTTTTTCAGCATGCCTATAAAAGAAGTGTTTTTATAAATTTGCTAGCTAATTAATTATTAGATTTTATTAAATGGTTAATGATTAATTGTTTAATGACAATTAAATAACAAACTTTTTGCAAATGCATATTTGATTTAATTTTAATATTTATAATTATTTATTAAAAATTCATTTGTAGATTTTTTTAAAATAATTAATCATTTTATATTAAAAATTTTTTTAAAATAATTAATCATTTTATATTAAATATTATTATAAAAATATTATTAAATTTATCATTTTAATATTTAGAAAAAATAAAATCCTAGGTATAATAGATTCAAGGCTTTCATTTTATACAAAAACTTTTATATATTATATAAAGTTTAATTATTTATAAAATATATAAATTGATAAAACTTTAAATTGTGTTCTTCTATTAAAAAATAGAAACCTCAACCAAAATTATAAATACTATGTATATAATATATAATATTTAATCATTTTTACTTTATGTACTTATTATAATTTAATAAACCTTTGAAATACAACAATTTTAATAAATTATTAACAAGATATATTAATAATTAATATTATCTAATATCGTTTTTAATTAGAATTTTACTGATACTATACTTTTGGGACACATGTTACATTTGACAACAGCAGGACTAAATTCAATTATAGCAGTTCTAATTTGATTCTAAAAAAAGAATAGAATATTTTTTTAAATTTTACCTAGTAAAACGATATTTAGCATAAAATAAATATATATCAAAAGTGAAATTTAAAATTTAATAAATGATTTCCATTTTAGAAATTTTCAATTTGGTATTAAAAAAAATAATTATCAGAGACCTACAGGCCAGGGCCGGAACGTATTTTTACTTTTTTAAATATACTGGGGCTAGGCCTATAAAAAATACCGAATATTTTAAAACGTCATTATTAGTAATAAAAATTAAAAATAAAGGTAATATATTTTTAAAAAATCGTGGTAATCAAATATTTTAAAAGAAATCCAGGTCGGGCATAAAATATAAATCCTAGCCGGTGTAGTATAGTAAAATCAATACCATCTAAAATCAATACGGTGTTGATTCTACAATAGTGTAAAATCAATACCGTAATTGATAATTTATGATTGAACCTCAACTTTTACGAATAAAATATAAATTACAAATCTTTGAATCGGCATTTATAGAATCGACAATTATAGATTAGCACATCACATAATCTCATAGATTCTCATTCAATCATAAGGTACATTTAATTTGGAATTCAAATGAGTAAACAAATAAAAATTATATAGGATATCAAGAATTGTAAAATAAATAAATTCCTTGAAAAATCTGTATAAAAGAATATAAATCATTTTTATAATCATCTAAATATATTTAAAATTAAATCTATTTTTATTATTTTTTTACAAAAAATGGTCGCCAATATTATTTAAGCTATGAATAAATTTATAATGAATAAATGTTTTACAATTTTAATGGCCATCTATCAGAGTTGTTAAAGTAGCGCGATTAGCGCGCTTATTTTTTTGCTAGCTATAGCTAATAGCGGCTACTTATTTTGTAATTATTTAATTTTTTAGCGCGCTATTTTTTTGAAAGTAGCTAAATAGCCGCTATTTCGCTACTTTTAAAAAATAGAATGAAGGTAAGTGTAAACACGAAAATTTAAATATAATATTATAATTATATAATTTTTATGATTTATTATTTAATTTTGAAATTAAAATATAATTCCAATTTGTAATTTATATTTTCATTTGTATTATAAAACTAAATCACGTGTTAATAATTTAAAATGTCATTACCTATGGATATCCAAATCGTTGAAAGTGATTCAGACAATGATATTAATGAAATGGAAAATACCAGGGAAGAAAATGTTCTTAATAGTTATAATTCACATTTCCCATTCCCTAGATTTGAAATTTTTTTTAAATAAATAATTTGAAAATTTTTTAAATAAATATATAATCCAAAATAGGCTAATTTATTTGTTTAAAATGTAAAAAAAATATTTCCTCAAATCAATCCAGTAGCTATAACCTCAAGAAACACCTAAAGGTAAATTTTCATTTTTACATAATATTTATTTTATAAAACTGTTCATGAGTTTTAAGGATATGGAGAAACATCTAAATAATTTTGGTATAGACGACTCTACATCCAAAAAGACTAATTCAAACCAAATTAATTAATAATGCAAATGACAATATTTCTCAGAAATTGGCTGATAAAGTTATTGTTGATTTTATAATTTATACAGTTCAGCCAATGCCCTTAGTTGATTATCCATCATTTACCATGATGATTAGAACTCTATCCCCTGGTACAACAATTTTATGCAGCCAGACACTAATGAATAAAATAGCAGATAACTTTAAAATGATGAAAGATGCTCTAATAGTAGAGTTATCAGAGATATCATATATATGTACCACGGGAGATAGTTGAACACATAACAGAAGGTAAAAACTTATTTATATTTATAAATTGATCTGATTAAATATTTTTGAGTTTATTTGAGAATCACAGGCCATTAGCAAGACCCTAGAACTTTCAAAGAAGATCTGTGGCATTAGCCCTCGATAATAGGATGCCAGACATACGATGTACTTGCAAATATAATTATTTATAATCTATCTTATATTAAAAATATGTATAGATTAAATAGCCCTTACCTTCAAGTGCTAGTGTCGAGAGATTATTTAATAAGGCAAAACTTATACTTTCTGATCGTCGCTCTAGACTTGGGGATGATAATATTGATGATTTTATTATTAAAATGCAACAAATTACCATAAATATTTCTTTTTATTACATAAATTTTTTTATAATCAAAACTAACTATATTTTAATATTTATAAATGTTGATTTTTATATATTTACTATACAATAACATTATAAGCAAAAAATAAAAAATTTGTTTGTAAATTTTTTATATAAAAAGTAGCTTAAAAAGTAGCTAAAGCTACTTTAAAAAAATAGTAGCTAATAGCGAGCTACTTATTTTTACAAATAGCGATAGCGGTAGTGCGCTACTTTTTCTGATAAATAGCGATAGCGGTAGCGCGCTACTTTTAAAAGTAGCGTTTAACAACTCTGCCGTCTATATTTGAAACGATGAAAAAATATATAATGAATAATAATTTACAATTTTAACGGCCGCCAATATATTGCGATGAAAACATCTCTTAAAAATCAATACGGTATTGATTCTACTATGCTAAAATATCACTACGGTATTGAATCTACAATTATAATATCAATACAGTACACCGGGTCAAAAAAAAAATTTTCATATTCCGAGCTGGGATAAATTTATTTTTAAAATCCGGGCCCTGAAATAGTACCTCTGTAAGTCTTTGATAATTATAATAATTTATGAAAAGAAATATAATCAAAAATTATTTAAATAAGTAGGAAGAAATTAGATATAGAAAGAAAGCTTAATTATTTTAATTTTGTTATAATTTTTCTTAATATATTTTTCTTTAGGTAAATTTATGAATCCTGGTACCAAAATTATTCTGCTGAGTTTAAAAACTAAAATAATTAGAATGTTTACTCTACAGCTTCCAAAGGTCACCATTGATCCAATAAAGGCAACTAAATCTCAATCAACTAAAAAAATTATTAATCTAACCATAGATGGTAAATATAGACTTTCAGTATTTTATTATATATACATATATATATATATATTTATAATATATTGTTCCCCTTTATCTGATCTATATTTTCAGGCCAGCCAGGATCCAAAAAAAATTTAAAAAATTTTTTCGGAAGGGAAATTTTATTTTAAAAACAGATTCGATCAGATCAGTTTATTTATGAAATGTTCAAAAGTATGATATTTCCATGAATGCTAACGATACTAACGTCGAAGGATCAAATATTTTTAAAATAATTTTCATATAATCAGAAACTATATATATTTGAAACTTTGCCTAGTCGAATTGGATTCGGATCGATCTGTCAAGAATTTTATAATAAATATTCGAATAGAAAAACAACGAAAAATCGATTCCTGGATTTAAAAAAAGACAATTAATACATCTATATTACATGATATCTGATAATATTGAAAAAATATTTTTGACTATATTTTTTACATTTATATTTGAAATTTATGATCTAAATAATTTAATCTTTCTATATCAAGGTTTTGTACATCTAGCAAGAATAAATTTTTAAAGTCATTAGCTAAAAAAATAAATGTATAAAAAAATAGTCGAAAAGATATTTTAAAGACAATTTTATCAGATTTTATATAATAATTAAATTTAAAATAAATAACAATAATTATAAATATATAATATAATATAAAACTAATATAAATAAATTAGAATAAAGTATAATATTAATTAAAATAAATTAATAATTAAATTATAATTTACAGGGGCGTAACCATTGGGGAGGGGGGGGGGGGGTCCCATCAATTTGATTGTTTTCATATCATTTTAAGCTAATAAAAATTTTACCGCCCCCCCTTACCCTACCCCCAATCAAAATTTTACAAATATTTGATTATCAATTTCCCAACATAAAACTTATTTTTTATAATAAATTTTGTTAAAATTTCCTTTCCTTGTGATTACATTAACATTATTCAAAAATATTAATAAAATGGAAAAAATTTTAGTCAGAGAGATTGAAATCAAAACGTAATTTATTTTATTATAATATATAATTATTTTATTAAATTCAAAATTATTAGTGAGTTAAAATTAATAAGTATTTTTAATAGTATTTCATAAATATCTATATTTAAATATTTTTACTTCCATTTTGTAGAACAGAAGAAATAGAAATACAAAAGATAAATAAGGCTGAGCATGAAAAAAAGTAACGTGTCGTCAGAAGCGATATAATTATTGAATTCAATTGATCAATCAGAGTTTATCATTGCTGCTAGTTGCATCAATAAATTATTTTTAGCTCACTACTTTGTAGAAATTTACAAAAACCAAATTTAGATTTGGTTCAGGTTATTGATTTGGCGGAAAATATATATAGGATAAATTTTATAATATAACACTAATTCAACCTCGTCTAGCACTTAGGCAATTATTGAGATGTAAAATAAAATTGGCTCAACTGAAGAATATTATAAAATATCCATTATCATCCCATTCTTAGATGCCTCTTTATCGCAAATAAAAGTACGTTTTTAGTTAAAAAAACAAGTCTTTAGCAATCAAGTTTTATTACCCAAAGACCCTTCTTCGTTTTCTAATGCCACTATTGGTAAAATTAAATATTTAGCAAAATATTAATCTTATAATATTGAGACTTAAATCAATTTAATCAGTGAATTCGAATTGTGGTATAAATATTTACTAAGTTTAGCTATTTTACCTGAGCAAGCTATTGATGCGCTCAATCGGTGTAAAGAAACCTTGGCTCAATTTACTAATATTCTTGCATGTTTGCCTATTACAACATGTACGAATGAATGGACTTTTTTCAACTTGGGAAGGTTGAAAACATAATTCCGAAGTACTACTTCCAAATCTCGGCTAAATGGGTTAGCTCGGTTAAATATCCATAGAGATTTGGTTCCAACGACAAACGAAATTCTTGATGAATTGGCAACATTCCCACGAAAATTAAAAATCACATTATAATTATAGTATTTAATAAAAAATTTTGTATAATATTGTAATTGAAAAGAAGTTTAAAAAAAACTTGTTTTTTAAATTATTTTCTAGTCAATATTTTATACCCACTACTAAAGGTCGGCATTAGGCGGGTATTTGGACCAAGCCCATCCAATATTTTTAAAAAAATTTAACCCGCCCATAGTTTTCAAAAAAATATATACCCGCCCACCCCGCCCATTTATCTAAAATTCTTTACTCGCCCGTTCGCCCACCTATTAGTCTAAAAAAATTTTACCTGCTAGCTGATTATTTATAAAAATAATTTAGTTTATAAAATTTAATTATGGTCATTCTTTCAATTTTTTAAGCATCTAATAAAAACATTTAAAAGTTTATAATTTAGGAAATTAATTTAAGCATAAAAAAATATTCAACTTTAATAATGGACAATTTATTTGATCAAATAGAATATTTATGAAATGAATTTAAATATAAAATTGATATCATATGTAATTATAATGCAAAAATAATATCGACATTTTCTGGATACAAACACGTTCTTCTTTGTTCAAAAAACCTTCCAGCAATGCTAAATCCTCGTTCAGAAGAAGCACTAGTTGCGGAATTGCCAATATATTTCTTGCTAATCGTGATGGCATTGGTAAATCTCTTGTCGTTTCTACCAAAATAGGATATCCGTTTGAAGTATATCCTCTTCCTCAAGTGAGATCCGGATGTCCCGTATGCAATATATGTAAAACTCTTTTTTGAAGTGAGTAAAAAATGATTAATCTGCCATTCCAAAATAAAAATACCGTGCTATTTTTATAATCGTTTTCATGCTATTCGGAATAGTAACAGAACAATACTATACAGTTTTATAAACCTGACCTCGAGTTAATATTAGAAACAGATGCATCTAACCAAGGATAGCTGTACTCATGTAAAAATATGATAATGGTAACGAATTTCCAATAGCTTACACCTCAATAACTTTACAAGACGTTGAAAAGAATTATTCTACAATAGACATAGAAGCAAAAGTAATATTAAACGGTGTAGAAAAATTTGATAACTATTTGTATGGACGAAAATTTAAAATTTGAACAGCCCACAAATCTTTAATAAAGATATATGGTAATAACAGAGATTTAAGCTCATTAACAAAACAAAGATTATTACGTTTGGCTTATAAATTATCTGCATATGATTATGATATAATGTAAAAGAATGACTATAATAATATAATTGCAGATGCTTTATCGCGAAACCCAATAGAGAAAAAGGATGATAGAATAACAAGCGAAAATAAAACAGTGAAATATATAAGAAATCTTACTTATGACACATTAACTCTACCAAGAAAAGAACTAAGAGAGGAAACCGCGAAAGATCCAATTTTAAGAAGAGTAAAAATATTAATAAATGGGACAAATATACAAAATCAAAGCATCAGAATTAAAAGCTTCTAGAATAAGAATAGATGAAATGAAAAAGATGACGGTATTTTATTTTGGAATGGCATATTAATCATTTCGTACTCACTTTAAAAAAGTGTTTTACATATATTGCATAGGGGATATCAGAGTATATATGGTGGGAACAATTAGATAAAGATGTCGAACAACTAGTAAAGTGTTCTTCACTTAAAAAAAACGATTGTTACAATAAAAATTGTTCTTGATCATATAATTAATTATAATTTTTTAGTTTGTTTTTGAACAAAAATTTTTAATTTCCTTAACCCGCCCGCTCATTGTTTAAATTCCTTAACCCGCCCGCCTGCCCATTCTTGAAAAATTTTTTACCCGCCCATCCGTTCGCCCACTTAGATGGGCGAGCATGGGCGGGCGGGCCGAAAGCCCGCCCAATGCCGACCTCTACCCACTACTATTCAATAAAAAAATTATATTCTACTTTTATTGTATGAGAATTTAAGCTGAGGCTAGTTTTTAAAGCAAATTTTATAAAAAAAATGACATTAAACTTTATTTCAACTTTACATTTAAAAAAACTTTATTAAATATAATATACCTAACTTAAAATAATAAAAAATAGGCTTGTGTTGTAATATCCATAAGCACGAATTAGGAAATTCAAAAATAGAAATATAATTATTATTAAATTATTCATAATTTAATAGAATAGCTAAAACATAAGACCCGGCCCAGGTAAGGGAAGTTTGGGGCCGAAGCCCCCAAAAAAATTTTCCCCATCATAAGAAAATCCTGGATATGCCACTTAGAATTTATATTATATTTTGTTGTTTAATTTTTTATTATATTTCACTTTTATTCAAATAGTGAAAATCACTAAATATATTGTGATTAAGGACAAATCAAAATATCAATATGTAATTTCAGATAATAATATAATAATATATTATAGAAATAATAAAATATAATATAATTCAGTAAAGATAATATAACTGCAACAGCATTGGCGTACGCAGCGGAGGGGGGGCAGAGGGACAAATCCCCCCCCCCCCCAAAGCCAAAAAATGCAGATGCCGGATATATTTTTCAAAAATATCAGTGTTTATATTAATTTATTGTTAATATTTATTCCTATCTCATATTAAATATATATTTAATTACATTTATTTATCACATTCATCTATTAAGTTATTTTAACAATTAATTTCTCAAGTTTTCATTGGCGTAATATTTACCTATTATTTTCAAATTTCTATTAGCGTAAATATATCTACCATTTTCATATTTCTAGTCAAATAATAATTTTTCTGAAACTCCTTGTCCAACAGGGAGTAAGAAAGTGCAAGCTTGTCCAACGAGATGGAGTCTCCGCCATCAAGCAATAACAGCCTTTATTGAGTTAGAAGAACCGATTATTAATGCTATTACTGAAATATCACTATGGCCTGAAAGAAAATTTCCTCAGAAGCAAGAAAAAAATTGGATTCAATACTATTTCAATTTTTTTTTTCATTAGAATGTATTATTTAATTATACAAGTATCTTATGTAATAATTAAGAAGATGAGAATAGCAGAGAGCATTTTATTAGAACTCAAGGAAATTAGGGCTGATGTTGTGAAGAATTTCAATTTTATATGTTATTGTTGAGTCAAAAGGAGAGCTATACGTGTTTTATATTTGTCTCACTCGATTTGCAGCAAGGCAAGCTCATCGTCAAAACATTAGTATAAGATCAGTAGAAAAGTATTATAATGCTATAATCCAAATAAATGAATGGTTTTTAATTTACTTCCCCTTCCCAATCTTTTTCAGATGGTGATAGAAAAAAAATAATATTTGTTTGATGCCTTATTAGCTGAATAACTATGTTTGAAACTAAGATATAGTCCCAAAAATGTGGAGGCTTTGTATAATTTCAAACACATTTTAGATTTTATTCCCAATGTATTAAAATGATTATATATATTAGCAACTCTTCCCATTAGTAAACTAATGAGAGAACATTCTCTTTTTTAAGAAGAATAACAGAGCCCTGCAGAGATGCAATTTGCAGGGCACGGCCTGAATTTTTTTTCAAAATTTTTTTCGGCCCGGTCGGGGTTTTTTAAAGAAATTTTCAGGCTTGGCGCGGTTTTTTTTTAATTAAATTTTTCAGGCTCGGCCCCGATATTTTTAAATAAATTATATTTATTTTTGATTTTTATAGCTAATTTCAAATATTTGGTTTTAAAATATATAGCCGGGCCCGGATACCCGGGTGTTTTTTTAAAAAAAATTTCCGGCCCGGCCCGGGTTTTTTTTTAAAAAATTTGGGTCTTGCCCGGGTGTATTCAAAAAATTAAAATATAGTCCGGCCCGGGAACCGGGCCCTTCAGTTCTCTGAAAACATAAATAAGAAGTACAACTTCTGAAAGTGGATTAAATGGTTTGGATCTTTTAAATATTTATAGGCATTTGACACTAAGCAAGGATGAGTAATTGAAAATTAGCTCAATCCCAACGAAGATTGGATTTTACATTGTAAATATAATACAAAATACAATTATTCCTAAAAAACTTTTTGTGTATTAATATTTATATTTCCAAGCAACATTAAAATTTTTTACTTCAAAAAATTCAAATTTCTATTTTGGGTCATTTAAGTGATTCATATGGGGATTATATTCACTTAATATTTCAGATTAAAGATAATTTTCTGTTTCACAATTCATAAGATGGGCTGATTTCTGATTCATGCATTATCAAATTAAGGGGTATTTGATTTATATATCATCAAATAAAGGGAAATATATTTGTTGTAGTTGAGACTTTGAGGCCTAAAAATAAAATAAAATACTAATTTTTTTATTAATTACTATATAAATTAATCATGTATAAATTACATAAAAGGAAAAAGTAACAAAAAATAAAAATGCGAAAAAATAAAAAGTTAAGAAAATTAAGGCGAAAAAAAATAAAGTGAATAAATCCAAATTGTTAAAACTCTTAATGCGGTATGACTAAATACTGAATTGCTAAAATGAATTGCTAAAATGAATTGCTAAAATGAATTGCTAAAATGAATTACTAAAAAGCAATTAATCATAATCAATCAAAATTTTATTATGTATATTTTATTTAATGAAAATTTTTAAAACTTTTTTTATAATATACTTAAATTATTTTTTTATTAAATGAAGGATACAGATTAAATATCATATAATATATAATTTTATTTTGAGTTAATATTATTATAAAAGAAATATTATCATAGCTTATTAAAACATAAATAAATTTTTTTCAATTTTATAAATTAACAAATATATATCCGTAAGAGGGCGTTATATGCGTAAATATGTAAATATCATTTTAGGAAATCGGAATGATGATTGGATAGCGCTTTTTTTATATTTGGGTATATATACATATGAAAAACCTAAAAATTAAAAAAAAAATTTAAGTTTCTTTGATGTTTAATTTATGAGTGGGTTTAGAATAGTAAAATAATGGAAATTTTCTAAGATAAATATTGCTGGCGTTATTTATCAAAATCTCTTAATTTTTGTTTTATACGTGTATATTTACGTGCTAAGCATTATCCTAAAAAATCTTTTGAAAATAATTTGATTTGACCGATTGCCGAGCTTAAAACCGACTACTTACTAAATATTCGATTGACCAAATTTACTAGTAATACAATTTGAAAAATGTTGATTTTCGTTTTATATATCTATAAATACGTATAAAACATAATCTCAAAAAATATTTTTAAAATATCTCTATTTGGCGGATAATCGACTCGTAGCCCCCACCCAATGACTAAATACTGAATTGCTGGCGTTTTAAATCAAAATATCTTAATTTTTGTTTTATATGTGTATATTTACGTGCTAAGCATAATCCTAAAAAAATTTTTGAAAATAATTTGATTTGACCGATTGCCGAGCTCAAAACCGACCACTTACTAAATATTCGATTGACCAAATTTACTAGTAATATAATTTGAAAAATGTTGATTTTCGTTTTATAAGTCTATAAATACGTATAAAACATAATCCCAAAAAATATTTTTAAAATATCTCTATTTGACGGATAACCGACTCGTAGCCCACCCAATGACTAAATACTGAATTGCTGGCGTTTTAAATCAAAATATCTTAATTTTTGTTCTATATGTGTATATTTACGTGCTAAGCATTATCCTAAAAAATCTTTTGAAAATAATTTGATTTGACCGATTGCCGAGCTCAAAACCGACCACTTACTAAATATTCGATTGACCAAATTTACTAGTAATATAATTTGAAAAATGTTGATTTTCGTATTATATGTCTATAAATACGTGTAAAACATAATTCTAAAAAATATTTTAAAAATGTTCGTGATTTGACGGATAACCGACTCGTAGCCCACCCAATGACTAAATACTGAATTGCTGGCGTTTTAAATCAAAATATCTTAATTTTTGTTTTATATGTGTATATTTACGTGCTAAGCATTATCCAAAAAAATCTTTTGAAAATAATTTGATTTGACCGATTGCCGCGCTCAAAACCGACCACTTACTAAATATTCGATTGACCAAATTTACTAGTAATATAATTTGAAAAATGTTGATTTTCGTATTATATGTCTATAAATACGTGTAAAACATAATTCTAAAAAATATTTTAAAAATGTCGTGATTTGACGGATAACCGACTCGTAGCCCACCCAATGACTAAATACTGAATTGCTGGCGTTTTAAATCAAAATATTTTAATTTTTGTTTTATACGTGTATATTTACGTGCTAAGCATTATCCTAAAAAATCTTTTGAAAATAATTTGATTTGACCGATTGCCGAGCTTAAAACCGACCACTTACTAAATATTCGATTGACCAAATTTACTAGTAATATAATTTGAAAAATGTTGATTTTCATATTATATGTCTATAAATACGTGTAAAACATAATTCTAAAAAATATTTTTAGAATATCGCTATTTGGCGGATAAACGTTTCCTTTAACCTATAATAAAATTTTAAAATATATTATTAAATATATATTTTACCAAAATAAAAACTTTGAGAACAGATCAGACATTTTAATAGCAAAAATATGATTTATAATTATAAAACAATTTTAAATTTTAACGGCTATTATTTAAAAGTATTTATTTATTTATTTGTTTATTATTTTTTATATACTTCTCTAACTCAAATTTTTTTATTTTTAAAATAATGCTAAATATTTTTAAAATATTCAGGAAAATATAATAATTTCGAATATAAATAATAAAGGAAAATAAAAAAATATTAGAAAGAATATAATCATGGGGAGGGGGTTTAAACGCCCTTTTTTTGAATCTCAATTGCTTATCTCTTAGACAATTAAAATTATCTGAAATATTTGCACATAACACATTTTTAGAGAGTATTATAGATTTTATTTATTATATAAAAATAAAAATACTTTAGCATATAGTATTGCATAAATTTTAAGTGTTAATACAAAAATTATATAAATTTATAACTAAGAATTTATAGTAAATTTGGTCGAATATTTAGTAAGTGGTCGGTTTTAAGCTCGGCAATCGGTCAAATCAAATTATTTTCAAAAGATTTTTTAGGATAATGCTTAGCACGTAAATATACACATATAAAACAAAAATTAAGATATTTTGATTTAAAACGCCAGCAATTCAGTATTTAGTCATTGGGTGGGCTACGAGTCGGTTATCCGTCAAATAGAGATATTTTAAAAATATTTTTTGGGATTATGTTTTATACGTATTTATAGACTTATAAAACGAAAATCAACATTTTTCAAATTATATTACTAGTAAATTTGGTGAATCGAATATTTAGTAAGTGGTCGGTTTTGAGCTCGGCAATCGGTCAAATCAAATTATTTTCAAAAGATTTTTTTGGATAATGCTTAGCACGTAAATATACACATATAAAACAAAAATTAAGATATTTTGATTTAAAACGCCAGCAATTCAGTATTTAGTCATTGGGTTGGGCTACGAGTCGGTTATCCGTCAAATAGAGATATTTTAAAAATATTTTTTGGGATTATGTTTTATACGTATTTATAGACTTATAAAACGAAAATCAACATTTTTCAAATTATATTACTAGTAAATTTGGTCAATCGAATATTTAGTAAGTGGTCGGTTTTGAGCTCGGCAATCGGTCAAATCAAATTATTTTCAAAATATTTTTTTGGATAATGCTTAGCACGTAAATATACACATATAAAACAAAAATTAAGATATTTTGATTTAAAACGACAGCAATTCAGTATTTAGTCATTGGGTGGGCTACGAGTCGGTTATCCGTCAAATAGAGATATTTTAAAAATATTTTTTGGGATTATGTTTTATACGTATTTATAGATTTATAAAACGAAAATCAACATTTTTCAAATTATATTACTAGTAAATTTGGTCAATCGAATATTTAGTAAGTGGTCGGTTTTGAGCTCGGCAATCGGTCAAATCAAATTATTTTGAAAAATTTTTATAGGATAATGCTTAGCACGTAAATATACACATATAAAACAAAAATTAAGATATTTTGATTTAAAACGCCAGCAATTCATTATTTAGTCATTGGGTGGGCTACGAGTCGGTTATCCGCCGAATAGCGATATTTTAAAAATATTTTTTGGGATTATGTTTTATACGTATTTATAGATATATAAAACGAAAATCAACATTTTTCAAATTATATTACTAGTAAATTTGGTCAATCGAATATTTAGTAAGTGGTCGGTTTTGAGCTCGGCAATCGGTCAAATCAAATTATTTTCAAAAATTTTTTTAGGATAATGCTTAGCACGTAAATATACACATATAAAACAAAAATTAAGATATTTTGATTTAAAACGATTGCAATTCAGTATTTAGTCATTGGGTGGGCTACGAGTCGGTTATCCGCCAAATAGCGATATTTTAAAAATATTTTTTGAGATTATGTTTTATACGTATTTATAGATATATAAAACGAAAATCAACATTTTTCAAATTGTATTACTAGTAAATTTGGTCAATAGAATATTTAGTAAGTAGTCGGTTTTAAGCTCGGCAATCGGTCAAATCAAATTATTTTCAAAAGATTTTTTAGGATAATGCTTAGCACGTAAATATACACGTATAAAACAAAAATTAAGAGATTTTGATAAATAACGCCAGCAATATTTACCTTAGAAAATTTCCATTATTTTACTATTCTAAACCCACTCATAAATTAAACATCAAAGAAACCTAAATTTTTTTTTAATTTTTAGGTTTTTCATATGTATATATACCCAAATATAAAAAAAGCGCTATCCAATCATCATTCCGATTTCCTAAAATGATATTTACATATTTACGCATATAACGCCCTCTTACGGATATATATTTGTTAATTTATATATTTGAAAAAAATTTATTTATGTTTTAATAAGCTATGAAAATATTTCTTTTATAATAATATTAACTCAAAATAAAATTATATATTATATGATATTTAATCTGTATCCTTCATTTAATAAAAAAATAATTTAAGTATATTTTAAAAAAAGTTTTAAAAATTTTCATTAAATAAAATATACATAATAAAATTTTGATTGATTATGATTAATTACTTTTTAGCAATTCATTATAGCAATTCAGTATTTAGTCATACCCCTCTTAATGTATTAAAAATCTACAAATATCAAGCGGTTTCATCTCATTTACATAGAATGGGATCTAAATAATAACTTAATAATTTTAATAAAACATTATTTTTGTTTGAATATTATCATAAATTGAATAATGCATTTTTTTGTAACGCAATAATACAACAATATTGTTCTCCGTCCTTGATTCTTTGTTGGTTTTAATATAACTCTTTTTATATCTAAAAAAATAATAAGACCACTCTTTGAAAAGATGATAGATATCAGGGCTGTTGGGTGATTGTCGGAGTATTCCGATTTTATAGACATTTTCTATTGTCTAACCAGGACAGTAAAAATGCACTTTGCTCCAATGTATGAGATTAAAGAAATATTCATCATAATTCAGATTTAAATAGTGAAATGATGTCTCATTAACACTTTAACCCCATTCTACTCACATTATCTGAAAATTAGAGCTGCATTGCTATAGGTCATATCTTTTTTATTATAAAAAATGGATTTCCTACTTACGAACTTTCATACTGATATGAATTTACATCTAACGTGTAATAATATTCATATGTATTATGAATACTACTGAATAAATAATATTGTTTTTAGATAGCCTGTCAAGAATGAGGGGGAATCAGAATTTTATCCTTTATTTGATGATGGATAAATCAGAAATTTTCTATCTTATGAGTGTTATTCAGAAATTTTTATTTATTTAGATAAGGGGTTATTCTATAATTTTCCATTATTTTTATAAAATATGTTAATGAAGTATATATTTATTAATTTTAATTTTTGTACATTATCAAAAATCATCTTTTAAACTAAATTTTTATTCATTTGTATTTGTAATTTATAAGCTAAAATATATATTCTTGCTAGATGAGAATTTTGCATAACTTATTTTCGATTTAAACCCCACAAAACTCTCATCTAGCAAGAATATATTTTTTAGATTATAAATTACAAATACAAATGAGTAAAAATTTAGTTTAAAAGATTTTAATTGTGCACATAAATTAAGATTACTAAATATATACTTCTAACATATTTTATATGGAAAATTAACACCTCATAAAATAGGAAAATTTCATCCATCATCAAATAAAGGCGAAATTCATTAGTCACCAATCATTAAATAAAGGAGAAAATTATGATTCTCCATCATTCTTGAAGGGCTATCAGCTATTAATTTATATTTTTAATAACGGGTTCTTAAAAAATCCCTAAAATATATGTAAATGTAAGGCAAGGTCGCAACAGGCATTATTATTTTTTGTTATTTATGCCAAAATAAAAATAGATTAAAATTCCCTTCATGTATGCACTTCACAATGGCTTTCTTAATTTCCTTGGTCCAACAATTTCTTGAATCCAGCGATCAGAAATTTTTTGCAAATAATTTAAATAAGGCATATCTATTTGAGTATTCCTTTAAGTTCAAATAAACTCAGAAAAGAATTGAAATAGTTCATTTATTGAAATTATAAACCGTCACGGGATTTGATTTATTTATCAGCCTCCAGCTCAGGTCAGCAGTATAAAAAATTTAAACCCAAGTTATGAGTTTCAAAAATTTTGCCCAAGCCCATATCCAAAAATTTAATTTATTGTTTTAAATGAAAATAAACAATATTTCAGTGTATTTAGTCAATCACTTTGTTTGCAATACTAGATTTTATTATTAGAAGAAGAAGAAAAATGCAATATATTTTAAGTTAATCACAGTTTAATAATAAATGAAAATTCTTTAGGCTTTTTATCAAAAACCCACTGACCCAGATGCGTTAGAAAATCTTTTATACCTGGTACCCCATGGTCCATAAGCCTTCCCATGATCTTGATTAAAATGTTAAACTAAATCATTAAAATATTTTGTCACTTGAATTAAAGATTATTCTATCGTCAAAAATAATATTTTTTGATAGATTGATTATTTAAGAATATGTTAATATATTTACATAAAAAAATCTTAGAATTTTAACTTATAAAATAGGTTATAGCCAATATTAGATTATTATTCTATAGCTCTATTTAGAGGTGGGACCAATACCAATATAATATTGGTTTACAATACCAATACCAATATAAACCAATATATATTTAAATATTGGTATTGCTTTTACAACCAATACCAATTACCTAAATATATTGGTTTTGATATATTGTTTAAATACAATTTTAACCAATACCAATATTAACATAATTATTTGGGTTTATCGTGGATAATTATATCGTGGTATTTTTTTTACTTTCATTGTAAAAACTGATTACATCTGTTATTTTTTCCAAATACTACTGTGATATCAATATTTCTGTTATTTATATAGTTTATTTATGGAAGTAAATTTTTTACATGATATCTCTCAATTTTATCTATTTATTTAGGATATTATAATAAATGAAGACCAAATAGAGTTAATAAATATAGATGCTGTTGGTACTAATAATAATAGCGATAATGAACAAGAAGAATTATCAATATCTAATAAAAGACGAAATTCAGCAAAAATCTGGGAATTTTATACTACTTGTGATAATAAAAAAAAGGCAATTTGTAATAAATGTAAAAAAAAATATCACTTCCCAATTTTGGAACCTCAGGATTATGGACATCTTAAATCCATCCACCCAACATTATATAAGAAATGTGATCAAATAAATATTGGCAGTAAAAAAATTAAGACAATAAAAGCATTTTTACTTAATATAATAAATAATAAAGCTAATTTAAATAATTTAATAATAAACTTTTTCATTCAAAATAATTTAGCCTTTTCAATAGTTGAGGATATCACTTTTAAAAATTTAATAGCATATTGTAACCCTTTACTAACATTAGTTTCTAGAAAAACACTAAAAATAAAAATTATGAAACATTATCATAGTTCTTTTATCAATTTAAAATCTGTACTTTCTAACATTACATCTAAATTTTCCTTAACAATGGACATTTGGTCCTCTCCAAATAAAATACCCTTTATGGGCATAACAATTCATTATATTGATAATGATTTTAAATTAAATAATAATTTATTAGATTTTATTCCTATTTTTAATTCTGTATTAAAAGTAAAATTTGAAATTGATTTTTTTTGCATTACATTATACAATGCAAGTAATAATTTAGCATTTTTAAAAATTTTAAGACAAAAAGATAATTTTGATAATGTGTACAAATGCTTTTGCCATATTATACATTTGGCTGTCATGGCTGCATTGGAACCCTTAAATACAACTTTAAAAAAAATAAGAAATTTTTTAAAAATTTTTAAACTTTCTATATCTAAATTTAATAAACTCGAAAAAATATATCTTGAAAAAAATCCACACTTAAAATTTCCTCACCCAATTTTGGATATATCAACACGTTGGAATTCAACATACCAAATGCTTGAAAGAGCAATATTGCTCAAACCCTATTTGACAAGATATACCAATCATTTACAAATAACCAATCAAGAAAATTATATTAGTGCCTTAGCCTGGAATAATATAGAAATATACCGAGAATTTTTGGAACCATTTAATTTTGCTACAGAGATAGCCTCGTGTGTTAATACTCCATCAATTTCAACAATTATTCTTTATATTCCAGTATTTTTGAGCATGTGGAGAGTTATAATAATAATCCACTATTTTAAAGACAGCTTCTTTAGCTGCCTTAACAAAACTTAATAAATACTATAATTTTAATAAACACCTCTTTATTATTTCAACAATTATTGACCCAAGATTTAAACTATCAAGTCATTTATTAAAGCATTATAATATGGAAACTCTTATTGGATATCTTACTAATGAATACAATATTTATAAAATAAATGATAACAATTCAGCGGAACTTACAGATGAAGCATAAAATAACATTTTGTGACAAAATTTATCAGATGAAACCTCATAATAATAACAACTTAGAAATAAGTAAATACGTAGATGAAGCCACAATTTCCAATGATACAAATCCATTAGATTGGTGGAAATTAAATAAAAATAGATATCCAGTATTATCAAAATTTGCCAGAGATTATCTAGCAATTCCGGCCACCTCATCTAGCTCTGAAAAGGCTTTTTCAGAAGGACGGTATGTTATAACAGACCAACGTTGTTCACTAGATGAGCATACTATACAAGCTTGCCTGTGCCTAAAAAGTTGGACGCGCATGCAAGATTCTTCTTAAATATATTCCTCTTATATTAAAATTATATCATTCTTTTGCATTATATTTTGTATACAGTTATGTTACATTTTTAGTTTACTTATTTTGCTATGTTCTTTGTGATAAATAAATGGTTCAAAATCAATACGTTTATTATTGTTGATACAAAAAATACATGATTAAATCAAAAATTTTTATATTCACATCACCTAATAAATTCCTAGTTTAAAAAAAGAATTTGAAATCAGTAAAATTTTGAGAGTTGGTTCTTAGCCCTGATTTTATGGTATCATGATTTTTTTCCCCATGTTTATTTAAAATTAGAAATTAAGGGTTTTATAATCACTATTTCTATTCTTTTAATTAATAATTTGAATTTAAACCAATACCAATATAAACCAATACCAATACCAATAGCAATACCAATACCAATAGCAATACCAATACAAGAAATATAAAATATTGTTTAAACCAATACCAATATTTTAGACCCAATACCAATACAATATTTTGTTAATATTGGGTTTTTACAAAATAATCAATCCATCCAAAATAAACTTTAAAACGTTTTCAAGTATTAACTAAATGGAATTAAGAGTTATTTTAACTGATTGTATGGTTTTATATAAAATTCCTACAAAAAAGATATTTATTATTATTTTAAGAAAAATAATATTACCATAATTTTTATTTATTATATTTAAATTTTTAAAATAAAATCTTATCTGTTGTCTTGTTTACAATAGTAATTATTATTATTCAATAATATTTTTAGATTAGAGAAGTTGTTGGGAGAATACAATAATATTTCTTAAAATAATGAAAATAAAATTTGGTATTTATTCTATCTCCAGTTTTATAATAATAATTATCATATATGTATATCGAAACATTAAACCCTATTCTTTAATTCTTATCAATATCAAAATTGTATATTTTCTTTATTATCAAAACAAACCCTATCAATCATAATCCTAAATTTCAAATATTAAACCAATTAACAAGATATTTTATTATATTTCCCTTTTATTGGATGTTAAATAATATCAAATGACCAATTTTCTTCCTTTATATAAACTCGAAAATTTTAAAAATTACAAATATTCTTACATTACCTAATGGTTCCCTCCATTATCACTCTTTATCATTAACAATATTTTTATTTTGTACATATGTAAATGCTTTATATATGTACTATATTACCCATGTATATAAACTTTTAATATTATAATCCTTAATTATTATCCTTTACATATATAATGCACATTTATACATATAAAATTAAAAATATTTTTATTAATTTACCTCTTACATATATACAACAGTGACGAAGCCTCAAGTTCACTACTAGGGAAGCAATCAGAAATTTTTTTTATTTTTATTATAGTCATACTCAAACCATAAAAACATTAAGATTTATAAATAAGTGGTATTCGTCTTTGTTTTTGAGTAAAATGATCAAGTACTGCATTATAAAAGTTATCGCTAAATTTTAAATTTTTTAATAATTTTTTTTTCAATCGAAATTAAAGATAAATTCGATAATCGATTTTGGCTCATCCTGTTTCTGCTATAAGATTTGATTCTTTTTAAAGATGAAAAACTCCGTTCTGCACTTGCTGTTGTTGAAGCCAAAGTTAAGATGAATTTGCATAATTTAAAAAATTCTTTAAAACTTTTCATCAAATCTATGCATATTAAAAATTCAAGTATTTCATTAACATTCTTTTTCTTTCTAAATTCATCGTCCCAAAACACTACCTTTAATTCGGGTTCCAGCTTGTGTAAGTCAAAAAATTGAGAATAAGTGTCGTTTAAATTATCTAATAAATATTTTGAGAAATTTTGATTAAATATTTGGAATTTACTAATATCTAACAATTCGACGAATTAGATATTTTTAATGTATCGAACCGAAAATCAATTTATTGATTATATTATCTATTATTTTAATTATCAAATTTTTATAAAATTCTTTTGTATTGGGCAATCCGGATCAATTATTTTTTTATCTAAATTGTCTTCAATATTTTCTTTTACATTTAAAATTCTCCAAAACACTTCAAAATTTTATATGTTTGATTAAATTGAACTTCTGAAATCGTTAATACTTTTTAGACAATAAGATAGATCGTTAATTTTAGTTTGAAGTATATCAAATAATAAATCAGATTCTGGAAAAATTTCTTGAAAATAATATAATTAAAATTAGAAAATTTGCATCATTTAATATATTTAAATAGCCACGAGATGCTATTAGAATATCATTATCCAAAACAATATCAGATTCTCCATCAATCATACTTTCAAAAAAATGACTAGATCCTTCAAATAATTGAATACTGTTTGAACCAGCCGACCATTGTTTTCCATCTCGTTGGGGCTACTCGTGGCGATCTTTTTTTGACATATTTATTAAATTCCGCTTTTCGCTTAGATGATGTACTAAAAAAACTGGCTAAACCAGATAAAGTTGCAAAAAAAGACCTTACATTCTTTTTTGCTGAAAGATTTTGATAATATAAGATTTAACTTATGGGGAAAACCTTGAATATAAAGTGCTGAAGGATTAACGTCTTATATTTTCTCTTGTAGTCCATGTGAATCGCCTGACATAACAGCTGCGCCTCGTAATTTGACCTATTAATTTTTCATAATTTTTTTATCATTCAAGAATTTAATGACAAATATTGATAAAGAATTAATTAGCATCTCAATGCATAGTAACATCAGAGAATTCAATAAATCTTTCATACAATGTCCCGTTATTTAAAACATATCGAAGAACTACAGTCAGTTGAGATTTATTACTGATATCTGTTATTTCATCTAATATTATTGATATAAATTTCGTTTCTTCTAATTCATTTAATATTTTTTGGTGTAAGACATATGAAATGGAATTTATTAAATCCTTTTCAATATCGCTTTAAAAACTGTACTATTTTCTAAATGATGTTTCAATAGTAAATATTCTTCCGCCAGAATTTATTCAATATAATTTCTAATTACTGAATTAGAAGATTCATCATCTCACGGAATGCGAGCTCCTGAATTCCAAGAAAACATATAGAGTTGATCAATATTTTCAATATTTCTCTATTTGATTTGACTTTCGAATTATGCTGTTCAATTGATATTTTGCGCATATCATATTTTCAATACGATTTTGGTCAAATGTTTTTAATTGAATCCTCGACTGCAAATGAGCGGTTGATTCTTCGTGCCTTTTAACGGCCTTTGAAAAATTATTCATATCCGAAAATCCAATATCATTCCAAGTATATTTTTCCTTTGGGAATAATAGGCATGACCAACAATATAGAGAATTAGAAAATTCACATCCAGTGAGCGATTCATATTTTAAATATTTATCGATAGAATAATTACAGATGCAAGTTTTGATTTCTTTTAAAGTTTTTTAAAATAAAAAAGTAAGTAAAAAAATATTATATAAAAAAATTTGTTCTCTTTTATTTATTAAAAAAATAAGCATTTTTTTATTTGCTTCCGCAATGCTCATTTTTTAATAGTAAAATTCCGTACCGCCTTTACTATTTTTAAGTTATAATTAGGTATTTTGTCGCTTAACTTTTCGCTAAATTTCGCTTAAGCTTAAAATTTGTATGCTCAAATATCTTAAGCTTATTGCTCAATTCATAATTTGTAAATATTATATTTTAAGAATTTTTGGAAATAATTCCTTCAAATATTTTTTTATCAATAACTGTTGGCAATAACTAATTATACCTCTTAGGATAAAAAAAGATATTAAGTAAAATATGAATTTTTATTTTATAATGTTCTTTAAAGAAGTGAACAAACTATTACAATTAGTTTCTAAATGATTTTGTCTAGTTTATCATGTGTATTATTTTTATATTTCATTTGTGTGATTATTTAATGAAATTATATGTGTAGAGTATAAATGTTTGTTATTATATATTATTTTTTACTATGAAAATATGACTTCACATTAATTCATTATAAGATTTAATATATTTGCAAAAGTCATTATAAGAATTTATTTTTTTTTAATTTTAATAAATAATTTAATGTTATGAAAATGGAAAATGGAGTTGAATTTGTAATATTAATATATAAGAGGTATATGACTGAAACTTAAAGCTAAAATATGAGATTTTTAGTTACCTATTTATCAACATTAGTTTCACATACTTCTCAAAATAAAACACATCTTAAATAAAAATTACCCAACTTACTGATATAAGATTTTTTATAATGAATAAAATTAATAGAGACTCCTAGATCTAATATAAACCCAGCAATTTATGAAACTTATGTAATTGTGGAATGGATAGATTGCAATATTTTGGTTACCATGTAACAATTCCATTATAAATCTCTCACTTCAAACTTATAGGGGCCATTTTGACAGCCATTTTAGTTTATTTGCTTTTTTAACATTTTTTAATAATTATTTGTTAAAAAAAATTATCAATATTAAATTTGCTGCCCTCATGTATATTTTTTTAACGTAGAATAGTAAATTTTTTAACGTAGTAAAAATAATAGTAATTTTTTAACGTAGTAAAAAGAATAGTATTTCTTAATATAGTAAAAATAATATTAATTTTTTAACGTTATAAAAATAATATTAATTTTTTAACGTTATAAAAATTATATAATCTTTTTAACGTTAAAAAAATTATATATTAATCTTTTTAACGTTATAAAAATTATATTAATCTTTTTAACGTTATAAAAATTATATTAATCTTTTTAACGTTATAAAATTATATTAATCTTATAAAAATTATATTAATATTTTTAACGTTATAAAAATTATATTAATTTTTTTAACGAAGTCAGTTTAGTTTATTTAGCATAGTACAAAGACTATATTAACTGTATTTAAAAATTTTGTAAGAAAAATTTCAAGGGAAGCAATGCTTCCCTTGCTTCTATGGACGCTTCGTCACTGGTATATATGTGTTTTAAAATAGTTTTTTTTATATAAATTTTAATATTTATGGTATAACAAAGATCTATGTAATAATTTTTAGAATTCGAGGAGTATGATTATGCAAATAATTATATTATATAATATGAATATATATAGAAAGATATAACATATTATTATTTACTTTGGTTTTAATTTAATAAGCTATCAAATTCGTGCCTTAACTCAATCTTCAATACCACAAATTTGAAAACAATATATAAATAATTTGAATTTTTTAAACATTATCCTTTTATTTTATATAAAAATTGATTAAATAAATATTATTGTGATTTTATAATTTAGAAAATTTATTTTATAAATTCATCTCTTCAAATATACTGGCGACCATATTAGATTTGTAAAGAAATTATTATATTTATCACTTCAAATATATAGCGGTTATTTTAGATTTGTAAAAAAAAATCATTCTTTATAGATTTCATAACTTCAAATATATTGATGGCCATTTCAAATTTGTAAAAAAAATTTTCATTACAGATTTCATCGCATTATATATATATTGGTAATCTTTTAGATCTATAAAAAAAATTTGTAATCGATTTTATCCCTTCAAATATTTATGAGCGTCTTATTATAAAGTAGAAAAAATATACAAATAGTAAAAAAATTTCATACTTTATTTTTATTAATTAGATTAACCATCTGTCATATAAAAATAAATCACTATTGCATCAATCCCGATAATGCATTCACTATAATACATTCGCGGTATTAATTTTCCTGTAATGCATCGATATTATTTTTGCGATATTGCATTAGCTATAATGCATTAGCTGTAATGTTTTCACTCTAATATATTCTTTTCAATGCACATTCGCTTAATACCTTCGCTCTAATGCATTCGTTATAATATTTTGTAATGCATTCGCTTTCTCGCTGTAAATACATTATCAGTAATGCATTCGTCAAAATATCTATTCACCGTAATGTATTTGCGATAGTCTATTTTGCGGAAAAAGTTTCGCAGTATAGACGTGATATGGATATTAGATATTTTCAAAATGATACCAAAATTTTAAAACTGTTTAGAATTAAGATAAAATCAATGGTATACTGGAAAATAAATTACATCCATAAGTGAAAATAATCTGTACAAAGGTATAAAATTATATTTTTAATAATATATTCATTTATTTTATCTCGAATAGTATCTGTAAATGCTTGTCCTGAAATTTTATTGGCATTATATGTTTCAAGCATAGGTTTTTGTTCTAAAATATCCTTGAAAAATTGATAAAGCTAAAATAAAATGTAAATTTAATTTTAATTTTAAGATAAAGATTACCTTAAGTTGATCCTGCTCTCCAACATATTCTAACTTTTGAAAAATTTGCCATGTGCATCTTCTTCTTGCTTCTAGTCTAGCTAAGTACCTTCGATACCATCGCTGAATCAATATAGCTGATTTCAAACCTAATATGAAAATAATTAATTTATTAATAAATAATAAACTACAATTTAATAATGTTAATCTATTAAATAATTCCGAATTTGCACTTGATATATTTTGATTTCTATCCATTACTTTATTTTGATCGTATTTCCAAAACAAAATATATCAATAATATCTATAAATATTTTTTATATAGTGAACAAAGAAGGATTTTACTTATAAAAATAATTAAAAGACTAACATTCAGAACATGCCCCCCCGCCCCCCTTTTTTAAGGATACAATCAGGGGCCAAACAATATAACAGAATCAATATTTAAGTAAATTTGAATATATCTGGAATAAATAACAAAAAGATGTTTATGTCATCCTTCTGTCGTCTTTTGTCCATCTCTACCGTATTGTGGTCAGAGACCTTCATGAACCATAATTTCTTGATCCACAGCCTAGGTGGGCAGTAAAATTTTTTTAAAAGACCCGGGCCTATTTTTTATATTTAAATCTCACTCCAGACCCCTATTAAAATAATTCAAAAACTCAGACCCGCTAGAAAATATAATATTAGACCCATACCGTCCTCCGACCTGGTATTATTTTTAACTTAGTAAAAATGATAGTATTTCTTAATATGGTAAAAATAAATATTAATCTTTTTAACGTTATAAAAATTATATTAATTTTTTAACGAAGTCAGTTTAGTTTATTTAGCATAGTAAAAAGATTATATTAAGTTTATCAAAGAATTTTGTAAGAAATTTCAAGGCTTCTATGGACGCTTCGTCACTGATATACAATTTTACGCATGTTATATATAAACTTTTAACAATTCTCCTATTTAAATTGAACTATTTATAACCATTTTATAAAAACCTGAACTATTTATGACCATTTTTAACTTTCAATCCATCTTTAGCACATGTTTAACATATAACTTTCATGCATTTATCACTCCTTTTTTTAAAAATATACATTATTCAAACATTTCATATCAATAATTTTCTTTTCATTTTTTTTGAAACATTTGCAAAATGTTTCATATCCATAATTTTCATTTACCTTTTTTTTTAAACATTAACACAATATTTCTAATCCATAATTTTCATTTTTTATATCGTTAATTTTCATTACACCATTTTTTTTAAAAATTATCAATGTTATCACAATCTTTCTTTTTTTTAAAAATTATCAATGTTATCACAATCTTTCTTTTTTTTCACATTATATTTCAAAAAAAAAATTTATTCATTGGTAATTATAATCCCAAAATTTAAATATTAAGCAATCTTTTCTGTCCTGCATATCGTGAGGTTTTAATTTCCTATGACATATCTATAATGCCATTCAATGAATCTTAAGGCTTACAAAATAAAACTTATTATAAAAACAGTGAGTTTAAAAATTAAAGTCAGAATTTATGATACAAAAATTATTATTATCCCTACCATATCCAATGGTACCGAAATTATTATCATTCCAACCATATCCAATGGTTCCAATAAATATTTAATATTAATATATACCATATCCAACTTATCCCAAAAATAAATTTTAAACATAAATTTTTATCGCAATATACATTTATATATCACCAAATTCTAAAATAAACCTAAAATACTCTTTTAAACCCATGTTTTACTTCTATCTTATTTTATATTTGCTCAAAATTTAACTATTAATTAAACCAAATATTCTTTATATTTTTTTAAAATTCAACATTAACTTTACTTTTATAAATTTATACAATTAAAATTTAATTCTTTCAACTATATAAACTATTAACATATATAAAATATTAAACTTTTTTTTTTTGATATTCGACTTTTTTATTATTTTTAAAAAAAATATAAAATAAATTATAAAATTTACAGAGGATTAAAAAATATATATTAAAATGGATACTATAAAAATTATATATATATATTTTAAAAAAAGGTGGGTATATATCATCCAAGAGAAGAATGAATGCTTAAAAAATTAGACCGGCAAATTTCCAGGGAAATCTGCTGGCGAAGGTAAAATACTTCATTGGGGTCCCCTGAGATCTGTCTCATTTTTTCCCTATGATTTTGATGAAGGGCCTCGTTTCCAAACATGCCTAGGGTATTGGTAACGATAGGAATGAACAAAGTGTTAGCGAGGCCAGCGTATTTATTTTTTTTAAGGATTTCTGCCTTTTCAATAGCAGAAAATGAGAGGTTAGACTTGGCTGCAAAATCAACGCAAGTGTAATCCCATGTTAGCGGAAGACCATTAGACCAGGGTATGAGAGAAATACCATCCGGGCGTATGGCATATTCGTTTGAAAGACCCACTGGTTCAAGGGTAGATGGGATATTAACTTTTTTGAGGGCGGCTAGTAAAATGTTATTGATAGATTTATGATGAGGTTGTCGTCAACGGGAGAACTTGCAGTGCAAGGAATGGTAAGCCTTCGATTCAATGGGCTGCCCACTGTCGATGCAGATTGAGGGAACTACGACATTACAGCCGAGGCGGAGGGCTATAGATATACGTAGCTGTTCGCCAGTCATGAAGAGGCCGAGATTGGCGCTGGGGATGGCTTCCAACCATTCATAGCCAGAGTTTGCATTTAGTACCAAATTATTGGGATTTTCCTCAAAGGGCCTGTTCGAAATAAGATATTCAACGGAACGGGCGATCAGAGGAGCATCCCAGTCTTTTTGGGTACTGGAAACGGGACGGCTAAGGGTGGGAGAGCAGTTGTTGTCCCAAAAGGTGAGGGCCTGTGAGAGGTCAGTATCTGAAGGAGTAGATCCAATGTCGATAATAGATTGAGCAGCAAGACGAGATGAGATAAAGGCTGAAAGGGAAAGTTGTAAGGGGGATCGGATACCAATACCACCAGACTTGCATGGAAGGGTGGCCTGGAGCCAAGATGAATTGGAGAATAGGTTTAATATGTTTTCTAGGAGATCCTTAATTTGGGTTTCGTGGGAAACTAGCAAATGGCTGCATTTGAAGATCGGTGAGGATCTCAGGGCATAGAGGATTTTGGGTATATTAAAATAGTTTTTGATTAAAAAAAAGGATTGATGAGCGGGTAGGTAATTAAAAAGTGAGTTTAAATTAGATAAATTGTCGAGGGATTTGTTTAAAAAAGTTTCGATTGCTTTTTCACCCCCTATCGGTGATCCAAGATGTGTCATCTCTTCTCTGTTAATGGCGAAGAATGTGGTTTCTGAAGGGATGGATGTTGTAGGGTTTAAGAAGCAAATCTCACATTTGGGGAGGTTGAGAGATAGTCCTGTTATATAAGAGAGATTTTCGATGATGGGGGGAATGGACATGACTGTGGAGAGGTTGCCTGAGACTATACCGTCATCGAGGTACCAGGAATTTAAAGTGAGGTTAGATATAGATTGAATATCCAGGATTATCTTGTGTATCCCGATGCAAAAAAGGGCTGGGCCTAAGGGGTCTCCTTGTTGGATTCCCTCCTGAGATTTTATTATGTTGTTATTGTATTTTAAAAAAGTAGGGCTAGAGTAACTGTTGAGAATGTATGTAGAATATTGAGGATATTTGTGGCAAAACAAGGGAACGAAATATTGACGTTTGATTGTATTGAAATCAAGTTTTAGAACGACATTGTCTGGAATATTATTTGAGAGGGTAATGCGAGCAAGATGGGCCGAAATTTCAGAGCCTCCAGGTACACCAAACCCTAGCTGAAGTGGCGACAGGAATGAAGAAATAGATTCCTTTATTCGTGAGGCAATGATCTTAGAGATAGTCCTTCTGAAGAACGACCCAACAGCAATTGGGCGGATACCTCCATCCTTTTTTTTTGAGGGCTATAAGGCGGGCACCAAAGAGAATAGGAATGATAGGTGGTGGGAGGAGTCCATTGAGAATTAAATTTAATAACCTGGTAAGGTTCTGCAAGAGGGCTTTGCATGATATGTTAGGTTTTAAAATGTCTTGGATAAAAATAGCACGAATGCCATCTAGGCCTCCAGAAGAGTCTCTTTTGAAAGATCTGACAGCTTTGATCGTCTCATCAGAGTTGATTTCGGGGGCTATATGATTATTTTGGCTTGAGAAGGCAAATTCTGAATCACATGAAGGGTGTTTTAGAAGCAAGGCTTCTAGAGTGGATTCATTGTTTGGAGCTAAGGAATCTTCAGAAGTCATGACCCGAAGGGCTGAATTGATATTAAGGCTGTTTATTTTGTTTGAAACTATTTTAGCTTTAAGGGCAATAGGGAGTGGATTGGATTGGTGGGTCTGAGGTGTAGGGGTTGGAATAGAGTCAGGGTTGAACAGAGATATAAGTTTTAATGTGTTTAGATAATTGATTATTTTTATTGTCGGGAATTTTGAGGGTGGAATTGGTAAAACTTAGTAAGTTTTTCCAATTTGATAGGTTTGCAGGATTGTTTACTGTTAATAAGATTAACTTGTTAAAGGATTCTGCAAAAGAATTGCGAGCACCACGCGGAATACGGGATATGGTGGAAACATTGGGTACTGATAAAAAATCATTGGCCCATGATTGTAAGTTGGGAGTTTGCTGACTAGGGGACAAGTTGGTAGCAACAATAGGCGGGGGATGGCTTGATAAATTTAATAGGCAGAATGGAGAAGGATCTGTAGGTGTTATGCATGGTAACCCTGAACCTAGGCATCTAGAGGATGGTGGGCCATGAACTTGAAACTTTCTGGCTTTGGTAATTTTAGTGTATTTATGGCAAGAGGGGCATAAATTATGCATTTGGGTTATAGTTGCCAAACTTATAATTGTTGTATTCTAGCTTCACATAGCTAATTTTTGAGATTCTATTATAAGAGTTGGTATTGCAATGGAATGAGTTGTTACTTTGATGACTGAACTTATGTAATTATATAACATTTGTTTTTACACTAATAAATTTTAAATGAAGGATTGGATAAAGTCATCAGCTAAGTTTAGGATTCATTTGATTAATTCCTTAGTCATTATTAATTTATAGAATGGATATGTGGTAAATTGATCATCTTCTTGGCACCACAATACTTAAATTAATGATTTAAAATATGAATAATTTAGTTATATTTCAGGGATCAATTTATGCATGAATATATTTGATGAAACATGTGGAAGTAACTTTACTGAGCAAGGAAGGGCTGGAGGGCCATGTTTGTATTGATGGTCATTTTTTTAATATTAACAACTTTGTGACAGGCAGGACAGATTCCTTTCATTGTGATGATGATAAGAAAGTTTGATATGGATTGTTAGATTATATGGGTTATGTTGTAGATGAGTGCAG
Source organism: Gordionus sp. m RMFG-2023 (assembly GCF_954871325.1). Lineage (NCBI taxonomy): Eukaryota > Metazoa > Nematomorpha > Gordioida > Chordodea > Parachordodidae > Gordionus > Gordionus sp. m RMFG-2023. The sequence continues at coordinate 16,078,013 of NC_088779.1, read as the reverse complement.
AATAATCAATTATTTATTGTACCAGTGAGTGTTTATTTTTATTTCATTGAAAATGTTTTGTGAGAAGTTTCAATTGAGAGAAATCATGTTTTAAGCTCTTGATGTGTTGAAAATAGTTTAAATAAGAGTAAGCTTGTTATAAATTATTTGCATAGCTTTTTCCGTGAACAGCTGTATATAAAATATTACTCATTTATATATCCTATATTTTCTAAATATCAAAACATCTTAATCTACAACTTCTTCTTAACTTTGAATCATTCTTTATTTATGTTAAACCTCAACCTTATATTTATGCATCTAAACTTCATGCCTAAAAATACTTTCATTTTTATATTTTAATCAAAAATATTTTCATTTTTTATCATTTCTAAATTCATAAAAATTTCCAAAAATTAATTTATAAATTTAATTCTCTTTTTTCCTCTGTTCCCTTTTTTCTCTTTCTTCTTATTTTTAATTTTATACATTTCATTAAAATATGATTATTTTACTATTTATTTTGGCTATGTATAGTGGTTTTCCAATCTGTTGTTGATATTCCAAGTATCTTATCTCAAAGATAAAAAGCGCCAATATAATAATCAATATTAAAATTGTATATTTTCTTTATTGTCAAAACAAAGGCAATAATAATATTCTCAAAATTCCATTTAAATATATCTTATAACATCTATAATTATCGTATAATATTTCATAACACCATTTTTAGTAATCTTTTTATAAACAAAAATCACACTTTTAAACAATAATCCTTTCTTCACGAAAAAATATATTGAAAAACGCCCATATTGTCAATTGAATCGACAGCAACAATAATAAATATGATTTTTTAAGAAATATATCATGAGTGATGAGATATTAAATATACACACCCTTAAATTATAAAATGAAAGTATTTTTAATAATCAAAATACAGAAAAAAGTGTGTTAAATTATCTAGATATAATAATGTGGTATCTGTATCTAGATAATTTTTGATTATATCTGTATCTAGATATTATTTTAAAGGTATCTGTATCTACTTTTACATACCTTTTAAGATACATTTTGATATATTTTAACGCTTTTTTATATTATAAATAAAAATACTTGAATGCAAAATTTTGTTTCATATGAGCATATAATTAAATATAGGGGAGACCAGGGCTAGTCGGTGCAATTATTGTCAAATCATCATAGGTCCGAAAATAATGGTCATATAAGATCTTACAAAATACCCTATGTTACTTTATTTATATAATATTATATTTACACTTATGACAAATAAAATAACAATCTTTTTTGAGAGAACCACTCTATAACCAATCTTCAAAATTATAAAAACTTTTATAATCCTGTTTACATATAATCACTCATCTTATGTTAATTTTTTATTAATGTTTATTTTTAATAATAAATTTAATCAATATATCTAATTATATATTTAAATGTATAACATCATTTGATTTTATTATCAGGCTAATTACAATCTGATAATTAAAATGTTTATATCGATTTGGAGTCACTTTATCACGCAACACTTTATCACGCGACACTTTATCATGCGACAATTTATCACGACGACACTTTATCACGACGACACTTTATCACGACGACACTTTATCACGACGACACTTTATCACGACGACACTTTATCACGACGACACTTTATCACGACGACACTTTATCACGACGACACTTTATCACGACGACACTTTATCACGACGACACTTTATCACGACGACACTTTATCACGACGACACTTTATCAAGACGACACTTTATCACTTTTTGCTATTTATTTAAAAATAATTCAAACAAGTTCAAAAATAATGATTATGACAATTGTCACTTTTCTATGGTACATCTTCACTGAAATTTTAATTTAACTTGTTTACAATATATATTTTTGACTATATATTTTAAAAAAATTCAAAAAAGTTCAAAAATAACGATTATGACAATTGCCACTTTTCTATGTTTAATTTAACTTGTTTACAATATATATTTTTACCTTAAAAAATTCAAAAAAGTTCAATAATAACGAGTATGACAATTGTCACTTTTCTATGGTACATCTTCACTGAAATTTTAATTTAACTTATTTACATATTTTAAAAAATACAAAAAAGTTCAAAAATAAAGATTATGACAATTGTCACTTTTCTATGGTATATCTTCACTGAAATTTTAATTTAACTTGTTTACAATATATATTTTTAGCTATTTATTTTAAAAAAATTCAAAATAGTTCAAAAATAACGATTATGACAATTGTCCCTTTTCTTTGGTACATCTTTACTGAAATTTTAATTTTATATCTTACAATATATTTACCTATTTAATTTAAAAAAATTCAAAAATAACGATAAGAAATTTTTATATAACATGTTAATATTTTTACCTAAAAAATTAGCGACCAAAAGAGAGAAAAAGATACGTAAAAAATAATCTTAAAAAATATTTAAAAATAATAATAAAAATTAGTGATCAAAAGATATATCAGAAAAAAGTATGTAAAAAATAATCTTAAAAATATTTAAAAAATAATATTATAAATTAGCGATCAAAAGATATATCAGGAAAAAATACATAAAAAATAATCTTAAAAAATATTTAAAAAGAATATTAAAAATTAGCGATCAAAAGATATATCAGAAAAAAATACGTAAAAAATAATCTTAAAAAATATTTAAAAATAATATTAAAAATTAGCGATCAAAAGATATATCAGAAAAAAATACGTAAAAAATAATATTAAAAATTAGCGTTCAAAAGATATATCAGGAAAAAATACGTAAAAAATATTAAAAATTAGCGATCAAAAATCATTTTATATAAATATTATATTTATATTATCTAAAAAAATTATAAATTAAGTAAAATAATAATCTTAAATAATTATTAATAATATAATATTACAAAAATAATACATTGCCTTAAAAAACAGGCAATGTACACATTGCCTAAATAACTAATTCACCCTGCCTACCACCATAACACATTGCCTAAAAAAATCAGGCAATATGTACATTGCCGAAAATAACACATTGACGCTAACATATATATATTATATATACACTAATCACACTCAAATTATAATCATTCAAAATTTTTAGGAAGATTAAACATCACTTAATGTTTTATTTTTTTCATATTTAACTACAAATCTAAAATAATATAATTGTCATAAATAAATAACATTCCTGATTGCAATTCTAATCCCGGTCGGCAAACCCGGCACTCGAGTTGCGATCAAATCATATCTCTTGCACTTAGGTCAGCTGGTCTTCCTACCTCATTGGAGCCTTCTAATTTCTTTCCCGTAGGCGTCCTGATGCATAGTCACAAGGAAAGTTTGTAATATGGGATTTTTCTTGTTTTGACACGAACTCCTCTTCCAATTTCAATTTAAGGATGCTCTGAACAGAGCTTAAAATTATAAGATCACCAAATACAGCGATGATTCTTCTAATTACATATTTGTACCAATCATCTGCTCCACTTTAACAATATATGGAGATTTTGCTAAAATGTTTTTTAAAGACGTTGGCCTAATCAAGAAAAATTCTGAAGAACCTCACGAAGGCTTTTACTTAAGGCAGATGATTGCTATAGCTATTCTTAAGGCTAATTAGGCTTGTTTAAAATTTGATCTCTTCTGATGATTAGAGGAAGAGGATTTTGAATAATTGTGCTAGTTTCGCTTCTATTTATTTTGTATTTTACATTACTATATTATATATGCTCAATATATTCTTGTTATTGTGATTTTTTTTTCTTAATTCGTAATCGAACCATTTACCTCATTAGAGGTATCAATTAGAAACTAATAAAGTTATTTTACATCGAAAAAAAAATAGTAAACAAATATTTTAGAATACATTTAATTACTCAATATAATTATTTAATATACGTTGTTTTCGCACAGAAACTCTTAAAATAGACCACAAAATATGTAAACAAACATTTTTCATAAGTTGTTAAAAAGGTCAATACCTTAAACTTAATCGTTCTTTCGAACAAATTCCTATTCAAAACAAAGAAAATAATTTTTTAAACTAAACTTATAACTTTTTCATTAAAAGCTACTGGGATATCTATAAAATTAATTTTAAATAAATTTATTAGTTTAAAATTATTTTGTGCATCAATGGTATAGCATAAAAATATATCATCAAATAATCGAATTTATAAATTGAATAAAATAAAGTTAAATATTTTTTACAGAAAAGAACTCAAATATTTTTAATTTTTTTATGTACGAGAATAAATTTGCCTTATAAGATTTGGAAAGGAATATAATATGGAATCAAATTTTTTTTAATGAAAGAGGTCAAGAATGATATTCTAAAATATCCATCATTATGTCATCATAAAAACACTAATAAAGAAATGTGCATTTATATAAAAAATATATTAAAAAATCATATGCATAATTAGTTGGAACTTTCTTAAAAAACGTAAACAAAAATATTTAGTATTTTGATAATTATTACATATAATTTTATATTCCTTTTAAATCTATAGACATCATATATCAGTTCAAGATTGGAAGGTTTTTCTCTTAAATATTATTTGTTAAGCTATAAATTAATTTTTAAGATAATTTAGATTATTTTATAATATATGCACAAGATTATTTTATGTAAATAAGTATATTTAGAATTTTTAATATTATAAGTTTAATGTAAAAAATTATTTTTTATAAATGTTCATTTTGAATAAGAATCTGTTCAGAAAAAACGGTTGACATTTTTATTATTATTTTTTTATGTGACGTTTGAATTAATTGATAACAAAATTAAAAAATGTTGTTTATGTATTTTGTGCTCTAATAATAAAAGTTTCTGTGCAAAAACAACGGCGAACCCTATATATAATTAATAACATTAATTTTTCCTTAACATGATTTTAAAATAATAAGTATTCACTTAAATATTAATTTATCTTTTCTCTATACTCTTGGGCTACTATTTTTTCCATTGTTTCGCATTTATTTGAGTATATATTAAAATGGTGACAAATAATTTTGAATGATTTTGATTTACCACACCATTATCATAATAAATATCCTTATGCAATGACTGGAGTCTTATGCAAATACTTTTTAATTAATCCTAATGTATGCATAATGTAAATTCCCATACGGCAACCAAAGAAACCATTTCTATGCAGATCCATCCCTCTAACAATCCAGATAGCTCTACTAAATTGGAGTCTATTTCTATTATGCCTTTTTAAATAGATAACTCATCTATTTCTCCTGGTCTGATATAATTAGATGATTTGCATAAGTAAATGCCAATTAGCATTTATAACTTTTCTAATTCATTCTTAACTAAAAAAAACGTATTTTTTTTAATGAAACATTTAGATAATTTCTAGATGATTCTAATGAAGAACCAATACCCAAGAAAGTTGTGAGGATGAACTTAAAAGATTCATCGCTTATAAAACGAGTAACAATGATAATATTTTGCAGTTTTGGAAGGAAAATTCATTTCCTTTTTTGAAAAAATTACAAGTAAATTTTGTCAGCCCCGGCAAGTCCAGCCTCTAGTGAAAAGTTATTTTCTATAGTAAATCGTTTAGAAAATAAAAAATATAGGCATTCTTCTATTCCTAAATAAAAATTTTGATTAAATTATAATTATTTTGTGTTAATTAATATGGAATTAGAGAAATAAAAACTATGTTAGAATAAATTCAATAAAGCTTAAAGGTACAAGCAATAAGGTTTTAAAAATTTTTTAAATTGTGAATTTTCGGACATGATCAAAATATTATCATTTGTGAGCGAGCGGGTCGGATTTAATTTTTCTAATAGTAAACGTAAAGGGGGCGTAATTTTTTTATTTCCACCGTGAACCGCAAATGAAAAATTAGACTCGCTTTCACCTCTAATTCCAAGCAACTGAAAAAAGCCAAGGTATTTGTTGCTAGAACATTAATGATTGGGCTCCAGGATATTTGGGATAGCTTTTTTTGTATGCCGTGATATGTGCGGTCTTTGGAAAATCTGCAATATGAAGGATGGTGTTCTTTAAAATCATATTGCAAACAAAGAACAGTTTAATTATTTGGAAAGAAGCGACATAAACAGGACATAGAAATAGCGCTACAAAGTACTTCATTAGTGAGAAGAAGGCCAAAGATTTTTCTTATAATAGCCGACAGCCATTCATAACCCGAAGAATTAAAATAGTTTGTTTGGTAATTCTATAAGAGGAAATTAATATAGTGATCCTTAGCGTTTTAGGGTAGGTGTTGGTCTACTAATGCCACATTCACGATTGCTGACCTAAAACGATTTATTTGTTTATTCGATTCGAAAATACGAATCGAATTCAAATAAAGAAAATATATTATTCGTCGTCGAATAATTTTTTTTCTTTTATTCGATCGAATTATTCGAGATTATTCGACTAACAAATGTAAATTAATTTATTTTCATCATAGATGATTTATATAAAACTATATCACAATTTTAAAATAATACATTGAACGTTAAAAGTAAAATATATATACGTAATTTAAAAATATATATTAAAAATATTATGTAAACTATTTGTAAATTAAAATCTATATAAAAAACGGTATAATAAAAAAAAATTAGTATAATAAATCGTATGTTGGGTGGGAGGAGGTCAAGAAAGGGAGCCGTGGATGGCAATGCAGTTAGATCTGCATATATCAATAGATATGCGCTGTCTGAGATAGAAGCCTTCCTGTGGGTCACCAGTGATGGCGCGAATAATTATAATTATATATATATTAGATAATTAGGAATTACTTCAATTGAAATTCTTATTTAATAAAATTTCCTAGTGGAATATTGAAGAAGCATTTTATATTTAAAAAATTTTAAATAACTTCATAATCCAAAACAACTTCAGAAAATTCTTTTATGGAGGGGAATTAATAACACATACACAATTTAAACTAGTAGCTATCCCGTCAAGAATGACGGGCGATGCAGATATTTCTCCTTTGTTTGATGCTCACATCATACCAAATGCAACGGCATCATTTTTTTGTCTACCTAAATCCACAGGTATTCCTTCTAATAGAATGTCCACTCTTAAATGGATAAGCTTATGGTTTGGTTTTACCTATATCCAAATGTACCCTTCAACTAAAAAGTCGATGCTTTTCGCCCTTGCAGAAGCCAGGAAAATAACTCATTTATATCCATCGCCTGCTCCATTCTTACAACTTGTAGTTTAAAGATTATCAGTCATAGGAATCTCATTTCTTATAACAAAGACTAGTTACCTCAATTATTTGTTCTAATTATCTAAGCTTAATTTCTTCCTAATAATCTTCTTTGTCTCCTTATTCATTCTTTCGTCATTTTTCTTTATTAATTTCTTTTTAGACATTCTTTTTAAAATTCTTGTTATCCTAAATTTTATTTTTATATTTATCGCCTTTATTAATTTTCTTTTAGATAAAAATAGTTATATGCCTTTCCCTAAAAAATAGTAGTAAATAATTTTTATGGCAAGCCTTTTTTTCAAATTTAATATCTTCAAGACCAAAATTCCTAAAGTAGTCGTTACAAAAGGAATATATATATGATATATTCTAATTTAATCTATATTCAAACAAAAGATAATTTAAATTTATAAAAGAAACATTGAATGATGAAAAACCTTTTGTGTTGAATAAAGGTGAGGAAAGTGTTCATAATTCAAATAGGAATAAATCAGATACAATTTACGAAAAAAATCATATATCAATATCGAATGTTAAAATAAATGGTTAGTATATAATTCTTTTTTTTTACTCTCAAAATTTCTAATAATTTTATGTGTTTTCTTAGAAGGATGTACAACCAATGATTGCCAAAGTTTAATTATATTTTTATATCTTAATATTGAATTTTTATAGATTTATGTCCAATGCAAAGGATATGTAAAGGTAAACCTTTATTTCAAATAATGATGATCTATTAATATATAAAATGGTTTTAAATAATTTGGATACATTTATTTGTTTTAGCTGACAAATGTAATTACAAAAAAAAATGTCAAAGTAATAATTTTTCCATATTTAAAAATATACATGTTTTTTTATAGTAAATAGTTTGACACTGTGCAAAACTTCTAGTTGCAGAGGAGGTAGATATTTTAAATTACACATAATTTCTTTTTATTCTGGCCCGATATATATCTCAATTAGTAATCTAATATATTCTTTTAAATAATACATTTTAGACGATTAAATGTTTATTCTTAACTCTTTTTTAAAAAAATTGGCTCTCATTAAATAATAAGTTATGGGGAGATTTATTTGAGTTTAAAATTGAACCCTAATTGGTGTCTCTGTCCAAGATATTTACGACTGTTCTTAACAAAAGAAAAAAATTATTTAGTACATTTTCTTCAAATAATTGAAATAATTTTAAAATTATGTTTATGACAATAAAAGATATATATCTTTACTCCGATTATATAGCAAAATTTTATATCTTATATTCATCTCCGTAATCAATCCCAAGAGGTGCTTCGTGTAGAGAGATATGGCCAACCTTCCTAAAATTTATGTTTGGATTTATCTAGATGCTAAAATAAATTGATATATATTTATGCAATTATTTTTTTCCTTATTACTTTAGCTTTTTTTATCATAGATTAAAAAATTTAATTAGTCAGTATATTTGTAAGCGTTCAACATTTATTCTGAAGGATTAAATATGCACTCTTTTATTTGAATTGACTTTCGTAAATGTGTACATAATAAATGAAAGTAATTTAGTTATTAGAGACCAAATAAACCCCCCCCCCCATAGCCATTCAAAAAACAAATCGAAGCATTTGGCTTGATCTAGAGGGTTATTAAGAAGGATTATCTCTAAAATAATAAATGAATAAAAAATTTGCTATCAGATATTTAAAAGCATCTAATCAATTAGGATTTAGATTAAAGTATAAAAAAACTTCAAGCCATAGAGCTAGAATTACTCTAGAGAATCTATCTTATAAAAAAATAAATTCATTCAAGAATAAAATACTCTTCTCCCCTTCTGGACCTATTTACTATGAATGACCAATATGGTTATATTAAAAAATATATAAAATAATTTTTTTACTTTATATATTTTTTTTCAAAATAAAAAAATAAAATAAAATGCAAAATCTTTTTTATAACAACTTTTAATATTTTGAGCGATTATTATGACCAAAAGAATGAGCAATGTTTAATTAATAAATAAATACCGCTTAGTTTGGTAATAACTAAAAGAAACCTATTAGCTTCTTTTAGATTTTACCCAATGTAATCAAGGTTTAGTATCCAAACATCCCAACAGGATACAACATAATTTAACATCAAATCAAAATATCTTTTAAACTCTTATCTTTATAAGGCCTATTATTTTACTACTTCAGATTATCGGGGGCATTACTATTACCGAATTCTCCAAAATTATAAATTAATATCAAATACATATCGGTTAATATTTTTCTAAAATTTCTAGAGGCATAGTTACAATTTACCCTTTGCATATAATTTAGAGGACTTGATCTATGTTCTGATTTGTCCCTATCATTTGTACCATTAATAATATCTTTTATCAGTGACTGAAAACTTATTTATATAAATAACAACTAAACTGTGGATTGGTTATTTACGCATTAACGGGTCGATAGTTTAAGAGAGGGAGCAAATTATCCCATCACAAAAGGATTGTAGGATTGCTATTATGTAGCGCTCGACTACTCCATTAATTGGTTATCAATAAGATTATTTATAAGTGACAAAAACATATCCAATCAAAAATCAATTATGACAGAAGCCAAATTTAAATATGTAATGGCGCAATCAGTTAAAGAGGAATATATCACCTGTCTATAAAAGTCAAATATGTTTGATAGAAGTTGACATTTTATACATAAATACTAAGGAATAAAATGGATAAGAAAGTATTATATGGAGTAGTATTATCACACAGCTCGAACTGCGTGTTTTTTCAATCATTGTCAACACTCGACAGAATGTATATACACTAATCTCTTTGGACTATGGCAAACATATGTAATGGGACGACTTTACCTGTATCGATATTTTTACCCCCTCTCATAACATTTACCATATTTAGAACTGCGGAGATAAAGAATAAAATATTCCCACATATTTCTAAATAATATACTGCCCCAATAGTTGTTGTTCTTTTGGAAAAAGGCTAAATGACTTTTCAAATTTATAAATTATAGGAGCCCTAATCCAAAATCACAAGAGCTTTTAACATAAAACACAAAGTAATTTGTGGAGCAATCAGATTTAATTTCAAATTATAGATTGATTGTCATTGCCGTATGATGACCAACTTTAGAATAATGCTTATTTTATTTATTTTACATTTTTTTCTTAAATATTCAATAAAATGGCCGCCATATCTGAAGCGATAAAAAATTAAAAGTGCAATAACTGAGATTCCGATCCTACTTCCATCTGTAAATACGCATCTTTCAGATCTATCACGATAAATTTATCACCACCTTGGATTTTCTCTAACAAATCGTCTAAGGTAGGAATAACATGATAGCAAATAGCGACACATTTACCATAAAAATGATTTTATCATCCAAAATATTCAGTCCTCTTTCATAATTTTGCATCAATGAAATCTATACAATTCCAATATATCAAAATTTAATTGTAGATTAATGATACAAGAAATTTAATTCTTTTATATTATTCCTAACATAACACTCTACATTATCAATTCTATCATTCTTACCAATCTTTACAATTTACCCTTATTTATACCAAAAACTGTTGACTATTATAAAATTGTCATCCAAACATCTTATTTAAATGTACAAAACACAATCAATATTCACACTTGAAAAGGATAATACATTTAATCTCTTATCTAATTATACTATTGATTCAAATCCATTAAAGCAAACTAATATTGCTATAAAAGCAGAAAGGGTAACTGAACATTTCACAAAAAAATAAAATAATTGCCAACAAAAAATAATTCTCTGCCAAACATTTATTCAGAAAATGATATTGAAAATGTGATTTCTATAAGACCACTTGCACATCATTATGCTATGACACAAAACTTTGACAATGATTTACCCCAAAAATATGACTGATAGTTATTTACATTGTATTAGAAGAATATGGACTCTACAGCTTACTATTGCGAAAACCCCTTCATGAACTAAATATTACAAGCTAGACTGCAAACTAATATGAATTCAAATAAATACAAAAATTAAATGATATTGAAAGTGGGATTTCTATATGATCACTTGCACATAATTATACTATGAATAATCATCTTCCATAATCAAACCTCAAATATTGAATAAATCTTATCAAAAATTGCCAAACATTTATTCAGTTAATAATATTTCACCAAATATTTATCCAGAAAATGATATTGAAAGTGGGATTTCTATATGATCACTTATACATAATTATACTATGAGTAAATCATCTTTGCAAAAACCCCTTTATGAACTAAATATTACAAGCTAGACTGCAAACTAATATGAATTCAAATAAATACAAAAATTAAGTGATATTGAAAGTGAGATTTTTATATGATCACTTGTACATAATTATACTATGAGTAAATCATCTTTCATAATCAAACCTCAAATATTGAATAAATCTTATCAAAAATCAAAAAAAATAACTCATTAAACTTCCTTAATATACCAACCCACAAGAAACCCATATTTGAAGATAAAAATAATATCCAACATTTTCACTCTTAAACTGATAAAAAATTTTTAATTCATGAGCTTACCAAACCTCAGCACAGCTTCTACCAAATCTAACTGCCCTTTATGTAATAAACTCGTTAAAGTAACCAAATTGGGGCTATTGCCATCTCATCAAAACCAGAAGATAAAATGTCCTCAATCTGGGCTTCCCATCTTATCACCAGCTATCCCTCGAACCCTAAAGGCCTTTTCTGCCCTTGCCCTCGCACAACCTATAGTTACCATTCCCACGTTGACTGATGTGCCTACTAATAGTCCCCACCTCAACCGCCGACTCTCACTTTCAATCCAACCGACTCCACAGATGTAGAAATATTTTTAGTCACACCAAAACCATTTGTGATTTCACGAATACCTAAGGGAGCAAGACTTCAAATTTCCAAACACCTCTCAAAGAACTTGACTTCCTTGATAAATAATTATTCTTCCATAAAACACTGGCTAGACACCCTGTCATTTGCCTTTACTACCTTGCAAAGTTCCTGATCCTGCCAGCAAAAAATCTCTGACACAGCAAATCAAGGATGCTACTATCTACCCCTTACCCATCAGTCACTTTTCCACATCTTTTAAAGGTGATGACACTGATAAAAATAAAAATCACAAAAATGACCTACTCACCAAGGCCAAGCTTATATCTAAAAAGCTGGATAACCTGAATGTTAAATCCGCCATACGACTGGCAACATCTGACAATAAGCTAGCTCCCTACGATCAAACAACTTATCAAGCTCTTCTCCTAAAACATCACCCACACGATCTTAATGACGAAATACCGTCTTACCCCGAAGCTCCTCTAATTGCAACCACTTTTACCTCAAGCGAGGTTAGAAAGGCTATTCTCTTCTTCAAACGCGATTCTTCACCGGGGGTTAATGGGTTTCGCCCAATATTCCTACAGGATCTAACCGCACCTTACATCACACAACAATGCGACGTTTTGGAAAAAATTACTCAACTCATCAACCGTATGCTTGCTGGAGGCTTACCACCCGCCATTATTCCACTCCTTTATGGAGCTAAACTCATCGCCCTCCATAAACCTAATAAAGATATTCGCCCTATCGCTATTGGGACCACTTGGCGCCGATTAACCGCAAAGCTAGTAGTGAGCAGAATATTGTTCACAGTATCCAATCACCTGTGCCCTAATCAATTAGGAGTCAACGTAAAAGGAGGATGTGAGGTATCCCTACACATGACCAGAATGTATCTACAAACAGACCCCAGTGACGATATCCTAATTAAGATAGATTTTTCAAACGCTTTTAACTCTCTAAAACGTTCAGCGTTTCTTAATCCCATCCTTACCCTTTACCCAGAATACTCGCAATTCATCTTCGATTGTTATGCTAGTCCATCGCATCTTCAATTTGGAGATAGATTGATTCCTTCTAGTAATGGAATACAACAAGGTGACCCTCTAGGCTCCTTTTTATTCTGTCTGGGCATTAATAGCCTAATACAAGGCATAAATGACCAATGTAAACTAAACCTTCATAACTGGTATATCGACGATGGTATACTAGGCGGCTCACCCAGCGAAGTTATGAAGGCGGTCGAAATAATAAAATCCAGCGAGAGCAGTTTGGGACTGCGAATAAATCAAGACAAGAGCGAATATTGTCCTCTTGGAATCATCGACCTTAATTATGATCCTATGTTCAATCATACACCATTGAACTTCTTAACACATCTCGGATCTCCAGTGGGTAAAGACGAGTCCTTTGTCAAGTTCTTCGCCGACACTCTACTAGAGATATCCCTCATGCGCGATACACTATCTCGCCTCCCAGCCCACCAAGCGTTCTTTCTATTAAAGAACTGCCTCCTAATCCCAAAAATTCTATATACACTCCGATCGTCACGTATCTTCCAATACGACGTCAACCTCGCCGCACACGAGCTAGAGATTAAACACCTCACAGAGGATATACTCAATCTCAAATTCGGAGACCTATCTTGGCTACAAGCTACCTTGCCAACCAAATCCGGCGGCATTGGCATACGATCGCCTTCCCTACTCTCTGTTAGTGCGTTTATATCCTCTCGCCTGTCCTGCGAGCCCATCATACACGCACTCACAAAACATCTAGACCCTTTACTTCCCCAGGCAATTGATCTATGGAAATCTCTTTCATTAGTCGATCCTCCCTCATCGGCACTGCAGAAGGACTGGGATAAGCCTCTAGTTGGCAACTCCGTTGCATACCTTAAATCGAGGAGCCAACCCGAGGACCATTCTCTACTCTTCTCCATTTCCGCAGATAGCGGATATGAATTTCTCGATGCTTTTCCATCGCGAAACCTTGACCAGCTCCTAAGCAATGATGAGCTACGTCACGCCATCGGTCTAAGACTTAATTGTGATATGGTATACCCTATCACTGCATCCTTTGTCAAACGCCGGTCAACTCCAAAGGCCGTCACTCTTTACACTGCAAGCGCTGTAGAGGCAGATTCATTAGACATTCAAAATGCAATGATACTATTGCCAGGGCCCTAAAATCTGCTGGTATCCCATCAACCCTCGAACCTACTGGACTCTACAATTCTGATGGTAAGCGTCCCGATAGCTCTACCATGATCCCTTGGAAGAGGGGGGAATTCCTAACCTGGGATTTCTCATGCATCGATCCCCTTGCCCCTTCCAATATAAATAGAGATGCTCTAGTAGACGCCGAGACGAATTAACTCGCTAAGTATTCGCCATCGCTTCCGGCCAATTACACATTCCTACCACTAATCGCCACGACTCTAACGTCGTTCGGCTCTCATGCCCTGGCCTTCTTTAAAGAGGTGGGGAAACGGATCTCTACTAGGACCGAAGATCCCAACGAGGGTTACTACCTACGCCAAAGATTAGCCCTCAATATAATAAAATCCAATTATTCAGCTTCATATTCTCAATGACTGATACCCCTTAATCACAGAATCGGCGATGAGAAAAGCTATTAAGAACAAGAGAGGGATATTCAGGTGGAAGTCAACAAAAGAACCAAACCCTAATCACAGAATCGGCGATGAGAAAAACAATTAAGAACAAGAGAGGAATATTCAGATGGAAGAAGAAAAACTGAAAGGCAAACTATGAAAACTCATAATTCTTTTAAATCATATGCTCAATTTATTATATTAATTTACTATATATTTATTTATATTATTTAAATAATATATTATATTAATTTACTATATATTTATTTATATTATTTAAATATATTATTATTTATCCTTAAAAGATATACTAACAAATGTGATTATTTTTTAAATTGACATATTAATGAAATTTACTATTATATTAATCATTATTATATCATACATTTTAATAATAAATTTATAAAGATATGTAGTTAATATAATTTCAATATATATATATTCTTTAAATTTTGTGATTATTTGAAAAAAAATAATAAAGTTAACCTAATTGCTTGATATTTTTTATTTAATATATTTTTATAATGTGATATTAGAGAATTATTATGAGTATTTTAATGTTCTTATATATTTAAAACAAATAAATATGTTTTAATTTTAAATTATAAAAGTAGATTGTCATTTATATAGGTTGTTAGGATTACTGTTTTTAGGGTTTTATTAAGTGGCTTAGCAAAATAGGCCCTCTTCCCAGGTATCAATGATAATCAGAATTGTGTATTTGACCTATATTTTAATGGTTAGATAAGATTTTATACAGTTCATATAATTGTTTTCATATTTTATTTTATAAGATATTTGTATATAAAATAAATAAATCCAAACATTTTGAATATATAATTTTAATATCTTAAGTTTAACCATATTTGACATGTTAGATAGGTCTAAGAATCTACCCAAGTGGTTATATACAAATTTATATTGTATTCCTAGGTTAAATTTTATTCGGTGTGCTTCTATATATTAAAATCATATATGGGTACTAATGGAATTTATTTAATCAAATATTATTTATACTATTTAACATTTTTTATTTAAATTTTAAGCATTACATTAAAATCGTCATCAATGGATATAAATGTTCTTCTCAAGCCCTTTCTTATGAATCAAAAAATAAAGACGTTAATGCCCTTATTTTATTTTGAACTTTAAATATTTATGATTTCAATTAATATTTTGTCGAAATAAAAAGTAATAAAATGTTATATAACCACTTGTACTTCAACATCGACATAAGAGAGGTAAAAAAAAATACAATAATTTAAATAGATAATAAACCTTCATTAAAAAAGGAGCATCCAAATTTACAATTTATATCCTTATATTTGACTACTAGTAAGAATATAGTGAAGAATATAATTTGATTTTCATTAATTACTATATATTTTTCGCTATTCAGTTTTAATTATAGCGATACATTTTCATATTCATTTATGGCTTAGCGAATATAACAAAACTTGGCAATATTTGCAAAATTAAACATTTATTAGTCGTATATTAATAATTTGCACCTCTCTATCTCAATATACATTCCCTTTGTTATAGATTTTTTTAATATTTTTATCTCGTATATAATTTCGAGTTATTCATGATCGCGCTTTCATTTTCGCCTACCCATAACATGACTTTATTTATTTTGTTTAATCTGCGTTATATGATAAATTTCGCATTATCCATTTACTCTTCTTCTTTATCAATTTTATTTTCACATCTGGATTGTATTAAGCCTAAATTCATTTATATTCGCGCTTTCATTTTCGCCTACCCATAACATGACTTTATTTATTTTGTTTAATCTGCGTTATATGATAAATTTCGCATTATCCATTTACTCTTCTTCTTTATCAATTTTTATTTTCACATCTGGATTGTATTAAGCCCTAAATTCATTTATATTCGCGCTTATTTTTCGCCATTTTTTTCGCATCTGGATATATTAAGCTTTAAATTCATTCATTATAGCATTCATTCATTTTTCTTACACGTAGTCGCGCCATTCACTCATATTATTTGCTTTCCATTCTAATATTAGCTTTTCCTTTATTCATGACCGTGTTATGATATTATAACAATGGCTATCCCCTTTGAACCCAAAATCTGTCTCCTTATACATTTAACAAATGGCTATATTATATTTATGGTCCAATTGCTACCAGGTGTATCATGCAAGACTTTTACTTTTCGCCCAGAACACTCACTTCCCAGCACATAGTACCCCATTTTCAGACCTAATACCACAAAAAAAAGATGGCATCTGCTAAGTTTTTCCTCTAAAGTTAAAGAGCCCTACAATTTTTTATAACAAAAATAGCCCCCTCCTGTGTCAAAGCCAAACTTATTTCAAATAAAATTTGCTTTTTAAATATTAAATGTACTCACAAGTTGGCTTTTTCTTATGATACACTGGCCACTCAGATGAGACATAAATAAAACTCCCTTCAGACAGTATCCTTTTTCCACTTAAACACCAATCACTCAACAATTTTATTCTCGTTGAGCTTCAGATTTCACATTAGACGAAGTAATGATGACTGAGGAAATAGATTAATAGCCGATAATCGAGTAAAGTTGATCCATATTTTAGAACCGAATTTGCATCACTGTATATAGTTGGGGTAAATTAAATTTTTAACATGACAAATTGAGATTTAATAAAGATGAACTATATAAAAGTGACAATTATAATATAATACTATCAAGTTTTTTTGTGCAAATTAAATATGTAAATAGTATTTCATAGAAGATGTACTTTAGAAAAGTGACAACATAATCCATATTTTTAAACTTTTCTAAATTTCTTTGAAATAAATGGGTAAATGTATACATGTTAAATTGATTTTAATGAAGATGAATAATAGAAAAGTGACAATGTCATAATTTAACTTTTTAGATATTTTTTGAAGCAATTGTAAAAATATGTTAAATAAAAATTTAAATGAATGTACCATAAAAACAATTGTCAAAATCTTATTTTTAAACTTTTTTGAATATTTTTGAAGCAAAATGGGCAAAAATATAAATTGTATACATGTTAAATTTAAATTAAAATCATTATAACCCAATACCTTCTAGTAATGTTAAATAAATAGGAAAATAAATTTAGATTATTGAAAAATTATTTTTTCCAAATCTCTAAGTATCTAGTTCATTGGAAATAATCTCTTTTACGACAAAATAAATTTATAGTAAATTTATTAAAAATATTAAGTTTCCTATAGAAAATATTAAGTATTTTTTTATATATACGATGCTTATAACGCTAAATAATAACTAAACACAAGGGATATAAGAGTAAATCATAATAAGCCAATAAATACCTTCTAGTAGAGTTAAATAAATGGAAATTATTTCGATTATGTTGAAATTATTTTTCTAAATGTCTAATTATCTAGTTGTAATGAATTCTCTATAGGATTTAATCTCTTTTAATAACGACAAATTAAATTTATAGTAAATCTATTAAAAATATTATATTTCCTATAGTAAATATCGAAGTATTATTAATAATATATGTGCAACATACGTAAAAATGCTTTCCACCCGAAAATATAATCAAACATTTTAAAGGGATTTTAAGGGAAATCATTATAAGCCAATAAATACCTTCTAGTAGTATTAAATAAATAGAATATATTTAGATCATTGTGTAATTGTTTTTTCCATATCTCTAAATATTTAGTTCAATTTAACTACAAAATAAATTTATAGTAAATTAATTAAAAATATTAAGTTGTAAATATTAATGTATCATTTTATATATACTTGAACATACTTAAAAATAATTTTCACGCAAGCTAGTAATGTTAAATAAATAGGATAATTTTAGAATATTGAAAAATTTTTATATTACAAATCTCTAAGTATTTAGTTCAAAGAAGTTTATAGGAATCGATCGATCTATTCTAACGACAAAATAAATTTTTAGTAAATTTATTGAAAATAATTTTCTATAATAAATATTGAAGTATTATTTTAATATATATGTCGTAAATTTTAAAGGAATCATGACTAACCGGGATCTTCACGGGTTTTAAAGGGATCCCTTTAAAATTTCAATTTTTTAAAGGATTAAGAACTATACGGTATTATCACGTTTGAACCGTGATAAAGAGGAATCTTATTTTTAAAAGCGTTTTACGCGCGTTTAGTTTTATTTCTTTTTAATTTTATTGTTATTTATAAATTTTCAATGTTGTTTTATTGGTCTTATGAAATAAGTTAGGTCTAACATAGGGTATCAATCGAGAGCTAATAAAAATATCTATTCAACTGGAGGTCAATCTCTCCGCCGTAATGGGCGAGTCTAGGTCTGGGGGGTCAGGAATATTTTTATAAACATAAAATATCGATATGGGTATCAAACAAAAGCTAATTTAAATATCTTTTGACTGAAAGCATTTATTCTTGGTCTTGATGGGTTATGACTTGGTCTTGGTGGGGGGGGGGCGGATAGAGGAGGGTGGGGTTAAAAAATAGTTTTTTTGATATGGGTATCAAAAAAAAGGTAATTTAAATATCTTTTGACTCTAAGCATTCATTCTTGGTCTCGATGGGTATGACTTGGTCTGGGGGGTCGATGAAGAGAGGGGAGGGAGGGTAAAAAATATAGTTTTTTTGATATGGGTATCAAATAAAAGGTAATAAAAATATTTTTTTATTGTAATACTAATAATCACTTTAAGCGGGTGGGTCTAGGTCTTGGGGGGTCAGGAATATTTTTATAAACATAAAAATCGATATGGGTGTCAAATAATAGCTAATTTAAATTTCTTTTGCCTGAAAGCATTTATTCTTGGTCTTGATGGGTGTGACTTGGTCTGGGGGTGGATGAAGGGGGGGGGAAGAAGTAAGTTTTTTTGATATGGGTATCAAATAAAAGGTAATTAAAATATTTTTTTATTGTAATAATAATAATCACTTAAAGCGGGTGGGTCTAGGTCTTGGGGGGTCAGGAATATTTTTATAAACATAAAAATCGATATGGGTATCAAATAAAAGCTAATTTAAATTTCTTTTGCCTGAAAGCATTTATTCTTGGCCTTGATGGGTGTGACCTGGTCTGGGGGTGGATGAAGGGGGGGGGCGGGGTAAAAAATATGTTTTTTTTGATATGGGTATCAAATAAAAGCTAATTTAAATATCTTTTGACTCCAAGCATTTATTCTTGGTCTCGGTGGGTATGACTTGGTCTGGGGGGTGGATGAAGAGGGGGGGAGGGTAAAAAATATAGTTTTTTTGATATGGGTATCAAATAAAAGGTAATTAAAATATTTTTTATTGTAATAATAATAATCACTTTAAGCGGGTGGGTCTAGGTCTTGGGGGGTCAGGAATATTTTTATAAACATAAAAATCGATATGGGTATCAAATAAAAGCTAATTTACATTTCTTTTGCCTGAAAGCATTTATTCTTGGCCTTGATGGGTGTGACCTGGTCTGGGGGTGGATGAAGGGGGGGGCGGGGTAAAAAATATGTTTTTTTTGATATGGGTATCAAATAAAAGCTAATTTAAATATCTTTTGACTCCAAGCATTCATTCTTGGTCTCGATGGGTATGACTTGGTCTGGGGGGTGGATGAAGAGGGGGGGGGTAAAAAATATAGTTTTTTTGATATGGGTATCAAATAAAAGATAATTAAAATATTTTTTTATTGTAATAATAATAACCACTTTAAGCGGGTGGGTCTAGGTCTTGTGGGGTCAGGAATATTTTTATAAACATAAAAATCGATATGGGTATCAAATAAAAACTAATTTAATTTGTCTGAAAGCATTTATTTTTGGCCTTGATGGGTATGACTTGGTCTGGTGGTGGATGAAGGGGGGGGGAAGGGTAAAAAATAAGTTTTTTAATATGGGTATCAAATAAAAGGTAATTAAAATATTTTTTTATTGTAATAATAATCACTCGAGTGGGTCTAGATCTTGGGGGGTCAGGAATATTTTTATAAAATAAAAACGATATGGGTATCAAATAAAAGATAATTTAAATTTCTTTTAATGCATTTATTTTTGGTCTTGATGGGTATGACTTGGTTTGGTGGGTGGATGGAGCGGTTTGATTATATTGATTTTATTTCTCTAAGCGGGCGTATTAAAATGTTAAGAATATTATTATTCTTATAGAACATTAACATGGGTAAATAAAATTAAATACAACATATTTAGACTTCAATATTGTCAATGCTTTTTAAAAACTTATTGTAACCTAATAAAATTATTTGCTAGCAGCTTATTTTAATATGTTATATATTTAAATCTCAAAATTTCTGGCTATATTTGAAACCATCGATTCACAAATTTTAAAATGACATATTAAATTTTTCTTTCTACAGTTAAAAATTATTACACATCTTTAGAAGCAAATCATCCTTATTATTATATTTTTCATCAAACCATATAATCAACACATATTTTATTTTATTTTATTTTGATAATTGAAATTTAAATATAATTTTGAACAGTTATTTATTATTACAAGTAATATTTAAATGACATTTTGTGGAACAATTAATCCCATTTTTAAAACATTGGCATCTCTTATTGTTGCAACTTTTTTGGCAATTGCAAATTGATTTACAATTACCATAAGAAGATGCACTTCTTGATGCTGTTATTATGGAAATAGTCTTATCAGGAATGGTTAAATTGGAAAATTTTATTGATTTATGAACACTCGTTTTTAAAAATGGTGAATCAATTTTTCCCAATTGAGTTCCAACCCATAGTTTATGGCCCTCCATTTGGATAATTTTGGCTTCAATATATTTGGGGCATATATTAGATCTATCATTTTTATTTATTGGGATCAGTACGTGATCCCCAATGGATAATTTTATTTTTTTAATTTTATTTTTGTAAGCATTGTGTTGCTTATTCCTATCCAATAAATATGCAATAAAGGAAGGCAATCTTGCTAAAATATTTTCTATAGTATTCCCAATTGAATTAATTGTATTTTTATCTTGCCATGCAATTGTGTTTCCTATTTTATATTTCGTTTTGTCCGAAAGAATATATTGAATATTATAATATGATTCGTATGAATTTTTCCTTTTTATTTTTTGTGCAATAACTATACCTTCAGGAGTATTACTACTATTCTGGTTATAAAGAAGAAATAAAGTATTTGTATATGTTGAATTTGAAACACTGGGGAAATCTGGTTTAAAATAAAATATAAAAATGAAGAGTTAAATTAGTAGCCTAGAGTTAATATTCATTAAATTTATTATATTCATCAGATAAAAGAATAATTTATCAATCCAATTGACATTATACGATGAACTTCAAATAGAATTTTAAATTAAACCTTTTAATTTTAAGTTTACAATATTTATTATCATTCATTTTTTACTCATTTCATCGGGACTAGAATTGATCAATAAGTTATCATTTAACGGTGAGCTTGGTGTAACATTTTCAATTAAACCTTTAAAAAATTTTAGGAGTTACTATTATTTATTAATTCTGACATATTTTATTATTACTGATTTCATCAGGATCATATTCTATCAATGAGTTTTCGCTTGATGATAACCTCGGAAGAGTATGAACCAAACCTTTATTGAATTAGGGGGCAAATATATTTAAATATAATGATTTTTTATTTGGAGGCTAGTGGCGATGCAGAAGTTTAAATATTCTGAAAATTATAAAAAAAATTTATTTAAAAAATTTAGGAGTTACAATTTATATATTAATTCTAGCATATTTTATTATTACTGATTTCATCAGGATCATATTCTATCAATGAGTTTTCGCTTTATGTCGGAATCGTATGAACCAAATCTTTATAAAATTAGGGGGTAAATATATTTAAATATATAATGATTTTTTATTTGGAGGCTTGTGCCGATGCAGAGGTTTAAATTTTCTGAAAATTATTAATTTTTTTTATAAATTTTGAATTAAACCTTTAAAAAATTTAAGAGTTACAATAATATATTTAATTCTAACATATTTTATTATTACTGATTTCATCAGGATTTTCTAATGGGTTTTCTCTTGATGTTAACCTCGGAAAAGTATGAACCAACCCTTTATAGAATTAGGGGGTAAATATTTTTAAATATAAAATAATTATTTTTTATTGAGGCTGGTGGCGATGCGGAGATTTAAATTTTTGAAAATTATATAGCCCTTAAAAATTTTAATTTTTTTTTTATAAATCTCGATATATTATTTTTTATATTGAGCCCTCTTAAATATTATAGATTTTTACTCATTTCTTCATAATTAGAATCCACATTAACTATTTCTGGTATCACTTCCGGTTCGCTATCAACCGAATAAGGTGTTTTAGCGAAAAATACATTAAATGGGGTATTTTCAATTGTTCTAGAAAATCCTAGATTGATATTAAATACACTTTTAGGGAGCGCAGTCGCCCAATCATATTTTTTTGTTTCCAACATGTAACCGCTTATTCGCGACTCTAAAGTTCCATTTGCTCGCTCAATTAAACCATTGGTTTCTGGGTGGCGTGGTCGCGAATGTGCGAATATTACTTCTGGAAAATCATCCATTAACATAGATTCGACCATTTTATCTATAAATATTTTTTTAGACAAATCAATAATTTTATTTACTTTTAAATTCTCGTCCATTATCACTTTGTAAAATTTTTGGAGGACCGAAAGTAAAAAACAAATTTCGTATAACCCTTACTGTTTGTTCCCCTTGTTTTGATATAAGAGGCTTTGCGTATGTAAATTTAGAAAAATGGTCTTTAAAGTGAATTATGTATTTAAATTCTCCATCAGGAGTGCTACTAAAATCAATAAGATCCATTACAACTCGACCCCATACTGCCGTTGACTTTATAGCTTTACCAGTTGGGGCCTTCGGCAACGTCGTCTTCAATGAACATACCTCACAATTTTTTATATAATCTTTGAACTTATTCACTGGAACAGTTGCATATATTGTTTTAATTGATTTGATAGTTGTGTTCACTCCTAAATTTTTGGGAAAATAAAAAGATTACTAGTGCAATTTTACGAATCGTGTTTTTTATTCGCATAATATTTATTAATTATACTTAGTACTTGTATATTCGATTCGTTCATATTAATATTAATTTAAACAAATTTGAATAAATAATATTACAGTTAATATTCTATAAATTTTGAAATACTACTAGAATAAACATAGTAGGTATTTTCAAACAAAAATATATTATTGTCATAAAAATAACAATACACAAAGAACACATGTTGAACCAATTTATAACATGGTTCAGTTGAATCCAAGATATTAGGCCAAAATTTTAAAGCGGTAAGTTGAGCTTGTTTTTACATTTCATTTTGGTAATGATGATAATCTATTATATTGATAAAACTAATTTACATATATCATTTTATTAGTATTATTTCTACAAAAATTAACCTAGTTCCCTCGAAATAAAAAAAAACCTTCTTTTCTTTTTTTAATTATAGATTTTTTGTTGATTTAAAATTTGCCACTTTTTATTATTATTTTTTTAAAAATTATATTTCAATTCATCCGCAAATTTTGTCAACACATTCCTATAAGATCTTATTTTATTCCTACAATATGAGGTATACCCTTTTATTTTATTTTTTTAAATGATTTTTACACTATATTTTTATAATTCAGCATAAGAGTGATAGGGGCCCGTTAATTTCCAGAACCATTTTTGAAATAAATCATGTATCTTCATTCTGGTTTTGGGAAATTGATATTATTTTTTGTTTCGTTTCGGTTTATATAAGTTTTTTTATATAGAAAAAATAAAAACCGAATAAAACTAAAAAAAAAAAAGCTGAATTTCGTTATATTTTAGTATAAAACTTGAAGAGAAATAAATAAATAAATAAAATTAAAAACCTAAGGGTGTGTCTTAGTTCGACTCATTTTGATACTTATTTCTGTTTAGCCTAGGCTAGACAGCTTTTGAACTAGGAAACTCTATTTTGGTATGTTTAGTATTTCATGGCATTGTTATTTTTCATATTTTTTTTGTGTTTTTCGATTTGTTTCTTTCGTTTTTTTGTTTATATCTTACTTTTGAAGCTGTTTAGACGAAGCTATTATAGCTCTCCAAACAGTCGGCTGTTTACCAATAAGTCGAACCAGGACATTTAGATATTTATAAAGTTTCTCTTCCTTTTCGATTAAATTATAACCATGCGCAGAAAGTAAAATATTTTCCAAGATCCGACGCAACCAGTTTTTCCCTTAAATTCCTAATCCGAACATAATTGACAAAATAGATTTACCCTAAAATTTATTTATTTTTTTGTATATTAATAAAAAATATCTAATTGAAAAATTATTCTTATAATCTTTAAAAAAAATTGTAAAATAATCTTAAATGAAAATTGTAAAATTATCAAATTATAAAATAATATACAATGAAACCATGATTTATTAACATTTGCAAATTCCTGGTCCGCCTCCAGCCCTGCCTGGTGTTATTCTTACAAAACAATTTAGGTTCGGGCTGGGTAAGGTCTAATATTTTTAAAAAAAATTCTGGCTGGGTCGGGCTGTTATCATTCAATTTTATGAAATAAATGATATATTTTAAAATTCTTGCAAGAAATAAGACGCAATATTTTTTATTTGTAGATTTTTTTTTACAATTAAAAAATTATTAATGTTTTCTATATTTAAATAAATTCGGACCGAGCCAGGCGGACAAATAATTTTTATATAGGGTCACATTTTTGGGGAAAAATATAAGAAAAAATTAAGGATCGGGCAGGGTGGAACAAATTTTTAGGATATCCATTTTATCAACGTAGAGATAAGGGTTTTATTCATGTCGGAGGTAAGCCAGTTGATAATCGATACGTAATCCCTTATAACAAATGTCTATTATTAAAATTTAATGCACACATAAATGTTGAAATATGTACATCAATAAAATCCGTCAAATATATTTTTAAGTACGTTTACAAAGGATACGACTGCGCTAATATAGATCTTAAAACTAATTCGCTTCAATCTCATGATGAAATTAGAATGCATATAAATGCCCGATATGCATGTGAAGCCATGTGGAGATTATTAGAAAATCGTATGCATGATCGATCTCACGGTATAAATCGATTAGCAATACACTTGCCATTTCATCAACCGGTATATTTTATAGAAGGACAAGAACGTCAGGCATTAGAGAAATCTGCCAGCAGAAATACTACATTAACTGCCTGGTTTGAATTAAATAAAAATGATGTTAATGCCCGTCAATATTTATATGTCACTATACCATATCATTATACTTTCAGCGCTAATAAGTGGAAACTTAGACAAAGACAAAACAATATAATTTCAAGGATGTATACTAGTGTTGTTAAACGGCTCGTTTTGAGCCGATTTTTAAAAACGGCTAACTCAATACCTCATCCATAAAAATATTACCCAAGCCTGAAGATTTTGCTCATAGAAGGAACAAATGTATAGACATATATTTTCGAAATCTTGAGGCTTAGGCAATATTTTTCTGGCTAAAATATTGAGTTAGCCGTTTTTAAAAATCGGCTCAAAACGAGCCGTTTAACAACACTAATGTATACTGTTGATCCATCCGGCGAGAGATTTTTCCTACGTTTACTATTACTTCATGTTGTTGGCGCCACAAGTTTTGAATGAGTTTTATATAATACTTTTAAAGAGGCGGCTTTTAAAAGAAATTTATTGGTTGATGACAAGGAATGGGAAGCATTTATGAAAGAAGCGTCAACATTTTTAATGCCCATACAGTTGCGTCAATCTTTTGCCTTTATTTGTATTTTTTGTCAGCCAGAAAATCCAAATAACCTCTGGGAAAAATTTAAAAAATATATGATAGAAGATTTCGCACATACCCATACAGATTCTATTGCAATTAATATGGCCTTATCAGATATAGAAAAAGTTTTGCGTGACCATGGTTTTCATCTAAATAATTTTAATTTGCCTGTTCCTACTATAACACTTGAAAATGATATTTATAATATTGAACTTGAGCCAGCTAAAGCATGGGAAATTATTTCTAAATTAAATCTTTTACAAAAATCATCTTTTGATTTAATCGTTCAATCTATCGAAAATAATGATTTTGCTCAGCGTTGTTTTTATATTGATGGTCCTGGTGGTTCTGGAAAAACTTTTTTGTATAACACCCTAATGTGCTACATATGAATACGCAACCAAATAGTTTTACCGTTTGCAACAACAGGCATTGCCGCTATTCTTTTAAAAGGGGGTAGAACAATACATAGTGGATTTAAATTACCTATTCCGATTGTTGATAACTCTGTATCTCGCATGAGTCTTCATTCCCCTGATGCTACTGTTATTAAAAGGTCCAAATTAATTATTATCGA
Source organism: Gordionus sp. m RMFG-2023 (assembly GCF_954871325.1). Taxonomy (NCBI): domain Eukaryota; kingdom Metazoa; phylum Nematomorpha; class Gordioida; order Chordodea; family Parachordodidae; genus Gordionus; species Gordionus sp. m RMFG-2023. The sequence continues at coordinate 16,051,005 of NC_088779.1, read as the reverse complement.
CGAAGCCACAATGATGACTAAATACGCTTTACGCTGTATCGATAGATTACTTAAAGATATAATGCAAACACAGTTCCCATTCGGTGGTAAAGTTAAATTATTGAGCGGCGATTTTAGGCAAACTTTACCTGTCATTCCAAACAGTTTAAAAGCATATATTATTAAATCGTGTCTTAAGTCTTCTGATTTATGGGTTTATTTTAAAGTTATCCACCTGAATGAAAATATGCGGTTATCTTCTGAAGATGTTGAGTATAATTCCTGGCTTTTGAATGTTGGAGAATCTTTATCAAATGTTTCCAATCCTTTATTCCCTCCAGATTCGATTGAAATCCCAAATTCATTATTAGAAAAATCATTAATCAAATCAATATATGGAGACTCCATACAAATATCTGATATTAACCTATTTTCAAAAAAAATTATATTAACCACTAAAAATAACATAGCCCTAAATTTAAATAACGAAATTATTCAAAAACTATCAGGAAATTCTAAGATATATTTTAGCGCTGATTCTATACAAACAGATAATCCTGAGGATTTACTTAATTTCCCCATTGAATTTCTTCATTCTCAAACCCCATCATGAATGTCTCCTCATATTTTAAATCTTAAAGTTGGGACAATAATATTGCTTCTTCGTAACATGAATCCCAGCAGAGGCTTATGCAATGGGACACGACTTCTTATCAAAAATTTACATGATAATTTCATAGATTCTGAAATATTATCAAGGACGCATAATGGCCATCGCGTTTTTATTCCTCGAATTGATCTTTCCCCGAGCGATTCCCGGTTGCCTTTCATATTAAAAAGACGCCAATTTCCTATAATTCCTGCTTTTGTTATCACTATAAACAAAAGTCAAGGTCAAACATTCGACAATGTCGGCCTCTTTCTTCCTGAACCTGTGTTTTCCCATGGTCAGCTCTATGTCGCTCTAACACGTTGCAGATTTAAAAAAATAAAAATATTACCTACAAAATACCAGGGCACACTTTTGAATGATAATAGAGTATTTACTCTTAATGTCGTATATCAGGACGTATTAAATTATGTAGCTTCAAGTTAATTCATCAAAAAACGACACTACATCCACCAAAAACATTATAGACACGATACCATCATCATCATCAGTAAATTTTATTTTATACTTCCAATTTACACGTTTTATTTCCAGTTATTTACGGCAAGTTACGAGCAAGGAAATGAAATCAAAAAAATGACACTACATCGACCAAAAACATCATTGACACGATACCACCATCATCATCAGTAAATTTTATTTTATTCTTCCAATTTACACCTTTTATTTCCAGTTATTTACGGCAAATTACGAGCAAGGAAATGAAATAAAAAAAACGACACTACACCAAAAACATCATAGACACGATACCATCATCATCATCAGTAAATTTTATTTTATACTTCCAATTTACACGTTTTATTTCCAGTTATTTACGGCAAGTTACGAGCAAGGAAATGAAATCCAAAAAAACGACACTACATCCACCAAAAACATCATAGACACGATACCATCATCATCATCAGTAAATTTTATTTTATACTTCCAATTTACACGTTTTATTTCCAGTTATTTACGGCAAGTTACGAGCAAGGAAATGAAATCAAAAAAACGACACTACATCCACCAAAAACATCATAGACACGATACCATCATCATCAGTAAATTTTATTTTATACTTCCAATTTACACGTTTTATTTCCAGTTATTTACGGCAAGTTACGAGCAAGGAAATGAAATCAAAAAAACGACACTACATCCACCAAAAACATCATAGACACGATACCATCATCATCATTTTCAAAACTCTAACTTAGACAATACACTTTCTAAACCCTAAAATAAACAATACACTTTATTTATCAACATATAAAATAAAGATAATAAAAATAATCATATATAACCGTCATCAAATATAATCATTATCAAAAACTAAACAAATAATGAATTGATTTTCTTTGTGTTATCCATCCCAACCAGGGTTGCCAGGTCAAAATTTTCAAATTGTGGGAGAAATTAGGTATTTTGTGGGAGAAATATAAAAATTGTGGGAGAAATTGGTAAAAAAAATTTTTTTGCAGGCCATTGACTTAGTTATCCACTTATTATCTTTTATAAATATAAAATCTAATCTATTTTCCAAAATAAAATAGGTAATTATTTTTCAAAATAAAATAGCTAACTTTTTTTAAAATAAAATAGCTAACTTTTTTTCAAAATAAAATAGCCAACTATTTTTCAAAATAAAATAGCCAACTATTTTTCAAAATAAAATAGCCAACTATTTTTCAAAATAAAATATCCAACTCTTTTTCAAAATAAAATAGCCTAACTATTTTTCAAAATAAAATATCCAACTCTTTTTCAAAATAAAATAGTTAACTATTTTCCAAAATAAAATACCCAACTATTTTTCAAAATAGGTAATTACTGTATGACACAAAATTTCTTAGAGTACTATCTTTATTATTAAAAAAACATATTGATTTATTATAATATATTAATTTTGTTTAAAAATAATAACCAACGATCTTTTTTAAATACAAAAGAATGTAAACAAGATAAAATTTTATAAAAAATTGTAATTTTACAATGTAAAAAAATAAATGGGGGAAGGGAATATGATATTTTGAGGTATCAAAAATCTTCAAAGCATAAATCAGTACAGGGCATTCTATAAACATCTATTTCAAAACAAAAATATTCTTCAAAAATAAGAAATAATATAGATGCAACTACAGTTGCGGAAATGGTAAATACCTATCATGCAGTACAACATTCAGAGAGTTACTCAACATCTCAATGTTGGTAGAATCTTTCCCCATAATATTTAACGACTAATATAAATGAATAGAATACTTTGTAGAACACAAAATGAGCAAGGCTATCAACAATGTTTTAGGATATAAATCCAGAAAGTCAATTCTTGACGATTTGAAAGATGTGCAAACATATGCAATTCTAACAGATGCATCTAATAAGGAGATATCAAAACATTTCCCTTGATCCTCCCCTATTTCAACAAAATTAATGTCATTTTAATAAAACTATTAAAAAAATTTTCTCCAGATATGAAATATCCAAAGACATAGCTAACCATATATAATGGTAAATATGGCAGATTTGGCATTACCAATGAATTGCATGGTAGCTTTCTGATCTAATAATTCCTCAGTGAATTTGGCAAAAACCAGAGTGTATTTACAGAATTGAGTCAGCATAATGTTGGTTGACAGGTTCCTCCTAATACGCGCTATCGTAGAATTTTAAAATACAAACCTTTAAAAAATAAATAGATTATAAAAGCTGTCCTATTTGAAAATAATTTTCAAAAATAAATGGCAGAAGTATATTTAGGAATTTTACATATAGGAAATCTACTATATGCTGTTAATATGCAGTTGCAATCAGAAGAATATAATTTAATAAAGGCTCACTAAATTATGCTGCAGAAATACCAAAGTAAGAATATTACTATTATCGGATAATTATTAATAAGATTTAATATGATGTCATGTTTGAGGAGATTGTAATGCTTCTTTATTTTTATGATTTGCCAAAATATTCAAAATATTAATTTTACAATGTAAAAAATAAATTTATTTGATTTTATGCAAATGTATAAATAAGATTTTATAAAATATAGAAAGTCAAATAGTTATAGTTAATTATATTTTATATGAGATTTAAATAATGGAACTAAACGTTTACCGTCGTTATTAAGATATTTATAAAAATCCTGGCATGACATTTTATAATTTTGTTTAACCATTAACTCGGCCTCTTAGGATATCTTAAGCTTAGATTAAAGATGATTAAGATAATAATATTTTCTAAGATGAGTTCCACTTTCATTGCTAATTTTTAAAAATATTACTTCTAATATTAATAATATATTTTTTAATATATAATAGTACATAAGCAGTTTATATTGAAAATAATTTTTCTTTTTATATATTTAATTATAACATTTTATTGTCCAAAAAACAACATCAGTATTGGAAACTAATGCTTTAACCTCAAAACAATCTAAATCTCACCTAGAAGATAACTATCATGGTATATATAAATAAAAATATAAAATATGTATAATATTTAGGATTTTTTAAGCTTAGATTAAAGATGATTAGGATAATAATATTTTCTAAGATGAGTTCCACTTTCATTGCTAATTTTTAAAAATATTACTTCTAATATTAATAATATATTTTTTAATATATAATAGTACATAAGCAATTTATATTGAAAATAATTTTTCTTTTTATATATTTAATTATAACATTTTATTGTCCAAAAAAACATCAGTATTGGAAACTAGTGCTTTAACCTCAAAACAATCTAAATCTCACCTAGAAGATAACTATCATGGTATATATAAATAAAAATATAAAAAAAGCACTAGTTTCCCATACTATTCTAACTTCAAATTTTGAAAATGTCGAATGGATTGGATTGGATGGAGAATTTAAAATTAGCGGAAAAATAAAATAAAAGAACTAGACATATTTTTCGAATAAATATTTAAAATTTATTTTAAAAATATAAAAATAATCAAATACTGTCTCTCAAAATTATTATTTATATATTAAAAACATTAAAATGCTAAAAAAAAAATTGTGGGAGAAATTAAAAAATTGTGGGAGATTTTTGTGGGAGATTTCTAATTGTGGGAGTTTTGTGGGAGTGAGATGTATGTGGGTAAACTAAAAAATTGTGGGAGACTCCCACTGATGGGGGGAGGCATGGCAACCCTGATCCCAACAGATACACCATTGTTCCCAGATCATCCACTTCCCTTTTCTTCCCCCAGGAAACCTTGATCTGCCTGTCATACAATAACTGACTTAATAAATATTATATTAAATTTATTTCTTCTTTTTTTCAGCACTTACAACACGCCCACCCTTCACAAGCCCAGCGTTCCTCTTTCTCTGGTGGTGTTGTATCGAATCGTCCCATTGAATTGTATCGCATACCCTGAAAACGTTCAGGGAATTTATCGAATCGTCTCCCTTTATGATGATTTATAAAATAATATCTCCGATACATTTCAATATATAATCGCAGAAACACATATTATCAATAATGACATTTACTTTGAGGTATCTGCATTTATAATCTATGGAACATTAATATGGCCGCAAAACATACTAATATTCATTTTAAGACACTTGGGAAATAGGAGATATAATATACATTATTCGGGTATAATTAATGGTAATTATGAAATAATGGTTTTATCTACAATATTATAATGTAAACCAATGGTTTATGTGTGATATGCAATTTCAACACATGTAATTGTTCTTCTGTCATCTACATTTTTATAAATATCTCCTAAAATAGATATACAAATCCATTCTTAGGCATTAAAAATAATTGCAAAAATTTTCCGAACAAAACTTCTCCGAACAAAAATTTTAACACAATTATAAGACATATATATAGAAATACATTTGATATTTTATAAAGAAAAATATATAATATGTAGAAAATACAATATTTTCCATCTAGGAATTACTCAGTATCCTAAGAAAAATATACCATTTCTACCTAACTCTGCTATCACAATTAGCACAATTCATAAAAATGTAGAATGCAAAGTAACAAAAATTGAGAATATAATGGGTTATACAGTATATCTGTAAAGAATTTTTGATATAGCCTCACAATATAAAATAATTTGAGTCTTTTCTTTCTTTCTTTTTTTTAAAAAAAACATGTTCATAATATAAGTAGTAAAAGGTGATGTGCTATAAAATTATTACAAAGATAAAAAAAATATGTAATATGAAAAAAACATGTTCCTAATATAAGTAGTAAAAGGTGATGTGCTATAAAATTATTACAAAGATAAATAAATATGTAATGTGCTAAATAAATTTACAAAACAAAATTTATATATAAAAAAAACTTTCTCCAGTATGCAAACCAAACAATATTTCCACCTCAAGGCATACTCATCAACAAGAGCTGGCCTTCTCTGTAAAAATATTTTCCCTTCATATCCTTGCATTGCATACATAACAATATTCAAAATTTTATAATTTTTCAAAAAAAAATAATATATATATTACATCTAAAATTTCATAATTAAAAAAAAATTAAATGTCATCTAATAACTCCTACTACATTTGTATCTATCAAATGCAGACATTAAATCCAAATAACTATCCACATATAACATTATACATACTATTCTGATTTCATTATACTTCAATTCCTTTAATTTATTATTTACACCATATTTCATAAAAATGGTTAATTATTCTAAAATAAACAACAATAATTCACCCTCTATAGATCCCTCTAAAATAAACAACATTAATTCACCCTCTATAGATCCCTAAATAATATATCACCTTAATTGAAACCATATCAAATTCATACATTAAATCAAAAATACTTGTTCACATATACTATTATTATATATATTATTATGACCTCATTACAATTCAATTTCTTTAATTCTAATGTATTTCACAAGTTTATTACATAACACTGCAGCTAGATTATCTCACATTTTCATTAATGATATCCTTTTAAATCTAAATGTATCCTATATATGTTTATCATTAATAAATAAATATATCATATGTATAATTATATAATTACCCTTACACCATATTTCATAAAAATGATTAATTACTTCAAAATAAATAACATTAACACACTTCCCATAATCTCACCTGTAGTTAGTACATTGGTTGCTTCGGATCCTGGTCTACTGGTACCAATTTCAAAACTCTAACTTAGACAATACACTTTCTAAACCCTAAAATAAACAATACACTTTATTTATCAACATATAAAATAAAGATAATAAAAATAATCATATATAACCGTCATCAAATATAATCATTATCAAAAACTAGACAAAATATGAATTGATTTTCTTTGTGTTATCCATCCCAACAGACACTTCAATACACCATTGTTCCCAGATCATCCACTTCCCTTTTCTTCCCCCAGGAAACCTTGATCTGCCTGTCATACAATAACTGACTTAATAAATATTATATTAAATTTATTTCTTCTTTTTTTCAGCACTTACAACAATCATCAGTAAATTTTATTTTATCTTCCAATTTACACGTTTTATTTCCAGTTATTTACGGCAAGTTACGAGCAAGGAAATGAAATCAAAAAAAACGACACTACATCACCAAAAACATCATAGACACGATACCATCATCATTATCAATAAATTTTACTATATTATATTTTTTTATATGGTTACAAATGTATATGTGTTGGAACCCCATAATCGTTAAGTCTTAAGGTATACATTATTATTATATTTTCTTATAATTCATATCTTTGTCTCTTTTTTTCTCTTCTTTTATTCATTCAGTGAACAGAAATGCTGACTAACAGGAGGTCTGGTGGATAATGTAATATTTGGGGTTCCAATAAGAGACATTGTTTCCATGTAATAAATCTTAATTATTGGGTAAAATTTTCTTTTATCTTTAAAATGTGAGCAAGGTGTATATTTGTGTCCTTTATTGCTGGGATGTCTCGACTATATATAAGAGCCTGGGAGCCCTAATATCTATCATCCTTTCATAGATTGAGTTTTTAAAGATATAAAAATAGTTATAAAGGAGAAAATTCTAATTCCCCGTCATTCTTGACGGGTTATTAGCTAGTATCCTAATAAAAAAATATATAACTTTTATATATGGACTCGACCAAGGGCTTGTTCGTACCCGGGTAGGGTTCACTCGGTTATCAAAAAAAATTCCAGGAAAAATGATATTTTGAAAAAATTATTAGAGATGTATTTTTGAAATTTAAACATATAATAAAACTAATAGAGCTGAACAAAATGAGATATTTTTTATTAAAAATGATAAAGTACTTATAAATTTCTTAAGGTTTGCCTTTAGGGTTCGCCATAACCCCGTTCTGCCCTACAAGTTTTCAATAATTAAAAAGAAAAAACTTAATGTTTAATATTTAAAATGATTAGATGAAAAAGAGAAATCTATTTTATTACTTAGAATCTTTTTTATATATTTTGAGTCAAAAAAAAGAAAAGCCTTAGCCTTAATTTCAATTAAAAAATGTTTTTAGAGCCAATCCCCATTTTAACTTAATTTTCAGATTCAACTAAGTCAGTCGAAAAGTCGATAAATATAAAATTGTAACTTTCATGAAACTCCATTCGCGATATGATAATGTATTCGCTATAATGCATTCGCTATAATGCATTCGCGATAATTCATTCACATTAATGCATTCGCTATAATGTAGTCGCGATAATTGATTCGCTATAATACATTCGCGGTAATATATTCGCGATAATTCATTCGCTGTAATGTATTCGCTATAATACATTCGCGATAACATTTTCGTGGTATTACATTCGCGCTAATACATTCGCTATAATATTTTCGCTGTATTATATTCGCTATATTGCATTCGCGGTAATGCATTCGCTATAATGCATTCGCTATAATATCTTTTCGCGGTAATCGACATTCGCGGTAATCGACATTCGCGATAATGCATTCGCGATAATGCATTCGCGATAATACATTTCGCGCTAATTTCAAGTATATATAAAAAATATTCCAATATTTACTATAGGAAACTTAATATTTTTATTAAATTCACAATAAATTTTATTTGTCGTAAAAGAACTAGATACTTTGACATTTAGAAAAAGAATTTTACAATAAATATATAATTAAAAGTTGTTTAATTTATTTCACCTCCCTATTAAAATTTTAGTTTTTAATTCAGAGTATAAATTAAACAACTTTTAATTAAGGTTTAGTAAATATAAGTCTTAAAAAGTTTGTGCCAGCATTAGCGGTTATACAAACAGATTTAATTTGAATTTGGTAAAAATTAGTCTGGATTTAATATCTTTAGGGGGTGGAATCCCTAAAGATATTAAATCCAAAATCCAGGATTTTTATAAGCTTTGTTTTAAGACTAGGATTAGATACCCTATTATTATAGAAAAAATAGAAAAATACCTAAGTATTATAAAATTTGAAACTTAAAAAATTTGGAGGTGGTTTATCCCTACTAGAGGATCTAGCTTATTGAGTTGATAGTACGCTTTTGACCTTATCTAAATTTTTCTTTATGTATTGCTGTTTTATATATTTTTTGTTTAAAAATTAAAAATAAATATTTTATAAAATATTTTTTCAAGTCAAAGTTTAGGATATTTAGAGTTAAGTGGGGTACTTTATATAATATAATTTTAACTATTTAAAAATAGTTCACACTAAAATTCAGGATTTAGAAGTAATTAAAATAAGAGTGTTTTAATGAAAAGGCTCTAAACTATACACATATCGCCCGTCATTCTCTAGAGGGACAAGTCGTAACAAAGTAGGCCCTCTTGAAAGAAGGCCTATTACATATATAAATAATCCTATAATAAAGCGTTTCATTTACACTGAAAAGGTGAATTATGTAAAGATTTTAAAATTTTAATTATAGTATTTTTGATAAAATGAATTTTTAATGGTCCTGAAAAGGGATTAAAAATAAAGATATATTAGGGTTTCCTGTTGCAACACGATAAGGTAATAAAAAAGTTTATTGTTAACTACCCAGATAATGAAGATAGTTAATAAAATTTAAGTAAAAAGTTTCAAATTTTTACTTAAATTTTATTAAGGTGAAATTCATTTTGTTCTTTTATAGCTGGCTTAATGATAATAATTCTTTTAGAATGCGGTGAGTAAATCTCCGAAGTTAATAGGGGTGAGCTCTTTTAAGTAAAGTTAACCATTATAAATAAAATGTTAATATAAAATTGAGATAAAATCTTTTAATGTGTAGTTTGTCATATATTAAATAATTTTAATTAAAATTAATTAGGTTTAACAAATTAATTTTAATTAAAATTAATTTGCTTTAATTAGTAGAAGTAAGAAATATTTTATAGTAAAAATATTATGTATATGAATTAATTAATTTACTCGATTAAAATATGTAGGTTTAACAAATACTTAGCTAAAAGCAGTTGTTTTTAGTATTGCCTGCCCTATGATAAAAGTTTAATGGCCGCGGTAATTTGACCGTGCGAAGGTAGCATAATCATTTGCAAATTAATTGTTTGCTAGGATGAATGGTAAGACTTATTTTAAGTTATTATTGGTTAATAAAATTGAATTTTAAGTGAAAAATCTTAAAGTTAATAAAAAGAAGGAAAGACCCTAGGAGCTTCTGTATATAGTTACAGTTAGTTGGGGCAACTAGGGCTAAAATTGAGTGTATTTTAAAGAGATCCAATTTTATATTGATATTTAGAAAAAGTTACCCTAGGGTTAACAGCGTAATATAGTAAATTAGATCTTATAATTTATAGTGTTTGCGACCTCGATGTTGAATTATTTTTCATTAAGATGCAGTAGTTTTAATGGATGGTCTGTTCGACCATTAAATTTAACCATGATTTGAGTGCAGATCGGCGAGAGCCAGATCGGTTCCTATCTTTTATTGTTATATTATAAAGTTACGAAAGGACCACTTTAAATTTAATTTAGGTTAGCATAATTTGTGTACTAAATTTAGGATTTAGAGGTAAATTCATTACTTAAAGTAATTTAAGTATTTTAGAGTTGAAATTTCTATATAATTTATATTATATTAAATGAATATTGATTTATTAACGAGAGTAATGATTTTTACGATCTTGATTTGCTTTCAAGGCAAATATAGGTTACTCAGATAGAAGCTATAATAAAAAATAATAAAAAGTAGATAACACTGAGTATCTGCCCTATAACAATGAAAGGAGGTTCTACAACTTGAGAACCAATATAGCTTAATAGGATAAAAGAGGAGGCAATAAGATTGGCAATAAATTTACGTAAAGAGTTATAGATTAAAAGATTTTTTGAAGATATAAGTAAGATGTATATAATTATGATTCTTATAAATAAAGCAATAACTCCCGCCCAATTTATTCGGTACACTTCGTAGGATACCATAAGCAAAATGAAAATATCACTCAGGTATAATATGTGGTGGTGTGGATAAAGGGTTAGCCTCGATAAAATTGACTACATCTGTGAATAAATCAGGACATAAAAAAATAAGAATAAAAAATAAGAATAAGGGCAGCATAAAACCAAAAATATCTTTATAAGAAAAAGTTTGGTGAAAAGGGATTTTAAAAACAGAAGAAGGGATTCCAAGGGGGTTGTTACTGCCTTTTAAGTGTAATAAAATTAAATGCACTATTATTAACACTAGTAAAATAAAAGGTAAAAAAAAATGTAAGGAAAAGAATCGATTTAATGTAGGGTCCCCTACATTAAATCCTCCTAAAATTCAAATAACCACAGGCTTTCCTAGAATAGGGATAGCGGAGATTATATTAGTAATTACAGTTGCTGCTCAGTAAGATATTTGCCCTCACGGAAGAACATACCCTAAAAAGGCTGTTATTATAATTAAAAGAAGTAAGATTACAAATGATCCATAGAATAGACTACGAAAGATGTGCAAATAAATAAAAATAAACATAAAATATGCTCCTATAGAATGGAGATTGCGTAATAAAAATCCCTCTCAAATATTATTTTCAATAGATACCACTATAAAAAATGATTTATTAATATCTGAAATGTAATGTATAGAAAGAAAGAATCCTGTAATAAATTGGGATATAAAAAATAATCCTGTAATTGATCCTATATTTCATAAATAATTAATATTAGGAGGGGTTGGGAGATCAATAATGAATTTATTAATTTCATTAAATATTTCAGATTTTCGGATAGATTTATTTATCATTTAAGTTTAGTTAATAGAGATTTCATATTGGGGTTGGAGACAAAAGGTAAACAAGGAGGTAGGTGCATCACCTATTATTTAATATTAGTAGAAAGTATTATTGGGCTATAATGATGTAACCCTTAATATCCCTTGAAAGTGTTTAGTTATATTTTAGCGTGATATTTTTAAGTATGTTTCAAGTATATATATAAAATAATACTTTAATTACAACTTAATATATTTAATAAATTTACTATTAATTTATTTTGTCATAGAATAGTTTATTTCCTAAAGAGAACTTCCATGAAATACTTAGAGATTTGGAAAAAATAATTTATCAATAATCAAAATTTATTTTCCTATTATTTAACATTAATACAAAGTATTGTGTTATGATTTAGTGTTTAGTTATTATATATTAGCATGAAAATTTTTTAAGTTTGTTCCAAGTATATATAAAATCTTTAGTATTATAACTTAATATTTTAAATATTACTATTAATTAATTTTGTCGTTGAAGAGGTTATTTCCTGTAGAGAACTTCATTGGAACTATTTAGATATTTGGAAAAATGATTTCAACATAATCTAAATATATTCTATTAATTTAATAATACTAGAAGCTATTTATTGACTTATAATGATTTTCACTTATATCCTTTGTAAGTGTTTAGTTATATTTTAGCGTGATAAGCATTTTTATGTATGTTTCATCAATATATAAAAAAATACTTAATATTTATTATAGGTTACTATAAATTTATTTTGTCGTAATTATTCCTATAAAGAACTTCTTTGAAATAGATACTTAAAGATTTATAAAAAATAGTTTTTCAATAATATATATCTATTTTCCTATTTATCTAACATTACTAGAAGATATTGTGTCATAATTATACTTAATATTTATTATAGGTTACTATAAATTTATTTTGTCGTAAAAGAGATAAATTCCTATAGAGAACTTCTTTGAAATAGATACTTAAAGATTTGGAAAAAATATAATACCCCTAGTAATATTTTAGGGTGATAATCTTTTATAAGGATGTTTCAAGTATATATAAAATATATTTCAATATTTACTATAGGAAACTTAATATTTTTAATAAATTCACAATAAATTTATTTTGTCGTAAAAGAACTAGATACTTTGACATTTAGAAAAAGAATTTTACAATAAATATAATTTTTCAATAATCTAAATTTATTTTCCTATTATTTAATATTAGTAGAAAGTATTATTGGGCTATAATGATGTAACCCTTAATATCCCTTGAAAGTGTTTAGTTATATTTTAGCGTGATATTTTTATTTATGTTTCAAGTATATATATAAAATAATACTTTAATTACAACTTAATATATTTAATAAATTTACTATTAATTTATTTTGTCATAGAATAGGTTAATTCCTATAGAGAACTTCTATGAAATACTTAGAGATTTGGAAAAAATAATTTATCAATAATCAAAATTTATTTTCCTATTATTTAACATTAATACAAAGTATTGTGTTATGATTTAGTGTTTAGTTATTATATATTAGCATGAAAATTTTTTAAGTTTGTTCCAAGTATATATAAAATCTTTAGTATTATAACTTAATATTTTAAATATTACTATTAATTAATTTTGTCGTTGAAGAGGTTATTTCCTGTAGAGAACTTCATTGGAACTATTTAGATATTTGGAAAAATGATTTCAACATAATCTAAATATATTCTATTAATTTAATAATACTAGAAGCTATTTATTGACTTATAATGATTTTCACTTATATCCTTTGTAAGTGTTTAGTTATATTTTAGCGTGATAAGCATTTTTATGTATGTTTCATCAATATATAAAAAAATACTTAATATTTATTATAGGTTACTATAAATTTATTTTGTCGTAATTATTCCTATAAAGAACTTCTTTGAAATAGATACTTAAAGATTTATAAAAAATAGTTTTTCAATAATATATATCTATTTTCCTATTTATCTAACATTACTAGAAGATATTGTGTCATAATTATACTTAATATTTATTATAGGTTACTATAAATTTATTTTGTCGTAAAAGAGATAAATTCCTATAGAGAACTTCTTTGAAATAGATACTTAAAGATTTGGAAAAAATATAATACCCCTAGTAATATTTTAGGGTGATAATCTTTTATAAGGATGTTTCAAGTATATATAAAATATATTTCAATATTTACTATAGGAAACTTAATATTTTTAATAAATTCACAATAAATTTATTTTGTCGTAAAAGAACTAGATACTTTGACATTTAGAAAAAGAATTTTACAATAAATATAATTTTTCAATAATCTAAATTTATTTTCCTATTATTTAATATTAGTAGAAAGTATTATTGGGCTATAATGATGTAACCCTTAATATCCCTTGAAAGTGTTTAGTTATATTTTAGCGTGATATTTTTATTTATGTTTCAAGTATATATATAAAATAATACTTTAATTACAACTTAATATATTTAATAAATTTACTATTAATTTATTTTGTCATAGAATAGGTTAATTCCTATAGAGAACTTCTATGAAATACTTAGAGATTTGGAAAAAATAATTTATCAATAATCAAAATTTATTTTCCTATTATTTAACATTAATACAAAGTATTGTGTTATGATTTAGTGTTTAGTTATTATATATTAGCATGAAAATCCTTTATAAGTTTGTTCCAAGTATATATAAAATCTTTAGTATTATAACTTAATATTTTAAATATTACTATTAATTAATTTTGTCGTTGAAGAAGTTATTTCCTGTAGAGAACTTCATTGGAACTATTTAGATATTTGGAAAAATGATTTCAACATAATCTAAATATATTCTATTTATTTAATAATACTAGAAGCTATTTATTGACTTATAATGATTTTCACTTATATCCTTTGGAAGTGTTTAGTTATATTTTAGCGTGATAAGCATTTTTTTGTATGTTTCAATATATAAAAAAATACTTAATATTTATAATAGGTTACTATAAATTTATTTTGCCGTAATAATTCCTATAGAGAACTTCTTTGAAATAGATACTTAAAGATTTGGAAAAAATAATTTTTCAATAATTTATATCTATTTTTCTATTTATCTAACATTACTAGAAGATATTGTGTTATAATTATTTTACCCTTAATACCCTAGTAATATTTTAGGGTGATAATCATTTATAAGGATGTTTCAAGTCGTATCACGTCAATACCGCGAAACATTTATCGCGAAATGTATTATCGCGTATGCATTATCGCGAATGTCGATTACCGCGAAAAGATATTATTAGCGAATGCATTACCGCGAATGCATTATAGCGAATGTATCATAGCGAATATATTAGCGCGAATGCATAACGCGAAAGTATTATAGCGATGCATTACAGCGAATGTAATACCGCGAATGCATTATCGCGAATGCATCATAGCGAATGTATTATATAGCGCGAATGCATTATAGCGAATGCATTACCGCGAAAACATTACGAATGCATTATAGCGAATGCATTACCGCGAAAACATTATAGCGAATGCATCATAGCGAATATATTAGAGCGAATACATTACAGCGAATGCATTATCGCGAATGCATCATAGCGAATGCAATATCGCGAATGCATTACAACTAACATTATCACAATGCAATAGTGATTTATATTTGACAAAATTATATTTAACCCATTTATTAAGTTCCAAAAAACCAGAGAACCAGCTTAATTGTCTATATTTATTTATGCGTTTTAAAATTATTTACCTCTAAAACACGTCACTTGTTATTTATGAAATTCGTATATGTGGAATTTGGTATAGTCAATTTTTATAACGATTAGATTAAGTCGTATTTTACAAAAGACCCTATTAATAAATATTTTATATTTTAAGATTGATTCTAGTAAAAGTTAATTTTTGCCCCAACAAGCCCCAAACCCCAGGCTTGAAGATTATATTGGTTTATTAAGTCTCCTATAGGATAATTGTTATTATCAATAATACACCATTTGTATATAAGTAATTCATAAAAAATTTCAACATGTGATATTTTATTTTAAAAAATGTTTAAGTTTTAATGAATTTTTTAATTTTTTTTCTAATTCTTTTGATTATCAACCACCAGAAAAGGTGAAAGTTAAAGGGAAAAAAATAGAATTTAAAGCTATAATAGCCAATGAATACTTATTATATCATATTTTTAAGCATAATATAATTAATTCGACCTAATTCTACTAGCCCCTAGTTACTGATATGATTAACCCTTTCCAGCGCTAAAAAAATATGTTGATAATTTTTAAAATTTTTTAAATAAGATTAGATGAAGGGGAACATTGAATTGAGACCTCTATCTTAAATCTTTTGTAATCGTCAAAATTATTAATTTTTATAGCTTTAAAACATAAAATCTTATCTTTTTTAAATTTAAACATTGTTAAATTTAAAAATAATAAATGCCAACTCCTGTTTCAAATATAAATCTTAAAATGATAAAAAATATATTTAATTATATATTTTGGTGGTTTCAATAGAGATGATATGTGAATTTAGTTCAAATTTAATATTTTGTAAGTTATTTTCAAATCATATTATTCTGTCTGAAAGGAAATGCCTACAATAAATATTTTTAAACATAATGATTATGAGACTTTCTGAAATGGGAAAAGAAGATTTTTTAATTTCATATTCTGTCTATTTAATTATTTCTAAATCTCACTGTGCAAATTGGTTTATTATTCATGATATGGTTTAAAACAATTTCAACTTTAAGAGAGACAGAAGGCCACAAATCCATATTTTTATGCCGTTTAATATTATAGTGAAAAATATTTTAATTATGCTTTAACATTATTTTCTAAAGGGTAAATCATATCAGTAACTAGGGGCTAGTAGAATTAGGTCGAATTAATTATATTATGCTTAAAAATATGATATAATAAGTATTCATTTGCTATTTATGCTTTAAATTCTATTTTTTCCCTTTAACTTTCACCTTTTCTGGTGGTTGATAATCAAAAGAATTAGAAAAAAAATTAAAAAATTCATTAAAACTTAAACATTTTTTAAAATATAATATCACATTTTGAAATTTTTTATGAATTATTTATATACAAATGGTGTATTATTGATAACAATTATCCTATAGGAGACTTAATAAACCAATGTAATCTACAAGCCTGGGGTTTGGGGCTTGTTGGGGCAAAAATTAACTTTTACTAGAATCAATCTTAAATTATAAAAATATTAATTAATGTATAACTTAAGTTGTGTTTGTTGGGCTATCTCATGGTATTTAATAAATTCAATTATAAATTGTCAAGCTTATGATGATATTGACAAAAACGACTACTATCCCTATTCCTACTATTGGAAGAAAGTTGATAATGAGATCAAAAATTTTGATTATTTACCGGGCGGCTAAAAAACGTCGCGTTTTGAAATCTTATTAACTCCGAAACGTGTCATTCGTTTTTTATGAAATCTCCTGTCTTAATATTCTCAAAATTTATAATTTTATAAAGTGGTTTTTAGAAAATTAAGATAAAAAAAATGTAGTCGTACATATATATTTTAAAAGATTTCCTTTAATTCATAAACTATAACATAAAAACAAAATATTTTAAATTTTATAAAGTGGCTTTTAGAAAATTAAGATAAAAAAATATAGTCGGACATATATATTTTTAAAGATTTATTCAAATTCATAAACTATAACATAAAATATTTTGGCATTATTAAACAAATCTCATTATTAAATACCACTAACAATATAAACATACGATAATTTTCTAAATTATGTATTTTATCAAAGATCTGATAATGATAAAATTTTGACATGAGAAGAAAAATTGGAATCAAGTTTAATTCCTGAATTCTCTAGGAAAAATTGGAATATTAATCCAGTTCACCAAGCTAACCCCATTGTTATCATATAACTCATCAAGCTCCTTTTGTTTTTCAACTAAGATTTTATCAAGCAAAACCATAGATTCGTAATACGAATTCCACTAGAATTTATCAGATACCTACCCAATTTCTTGATGTTACCTGCCATATTGGTAGACATTTTTTGTTTATTCCACAAAGTAAGACACTTTTGGAAAGAACTTTGAGATATTATTTTATGTTATCAGCTAAAGCTAAAAAATTGATGTCCATAATTAGGGGAGACCGGTGTTATAATGAAACCAGGGTTATAGTGAGAGTGGCTTTATTTTATAGAGTATTAAACTCTAAGAGATAATTTTTTACCAAAACTATATACATTGCATATGCCGCTATAATTTTTATTTCTATCGGACCGCCTGAAGAATTTTAATAATGCTTTATATCATTCGTACCTTCAAAAGTAACTTTTTACACTTTTACTATTTTTCAAAAATAAAGATTAATATACAATTTTACCACACAAAAATCATCTTATATAAAAGAAAAAATCCTATTTTATAGAATAACAATTTACCCGAAACAAAATTGATAATATAAATACTTCAAAATATGATCTTAATCAAAGTGGTGCTACTGGGGCTATTTTTATGTGATCAGGTCGAACCTTTTTTTTTTGCTATTTTTTTAAAATTTGACATGCAAAAAAAGCCAAGGAGAGACCAACTAAAAGAAAAAAAATCGAAAAATGTTATTATATGATAAATAATTGTTTGTATACAAATAAATTATATCAAGCATAACAATCAAGACTGCTTTCAATGTCAGTTATTAGTTACATGACTTTGCAATTTTATTGTTTTTTTATTTGCAAAGATTGTGAATGTTTTAAATGATTTTATATAACACTTTTATGTTCTAAATCATTAAATATATCCTAATAAAAAAATATATAACTTTTATATATGGAAAATTAAGCAGAGTTTATAATAGCCTCGACCAAGGGCTTGTTCGTCCCCTGGTAGGGTTATCTCGGTTACCAAAAAAAATTCCAGGAAAAATGATATTTTGAAAAAATTATTAGAGATGTATTTTTGAAATTTAAACATATCATAAAACTAATAGAGCTGAACAAAATGAGATATTTTTTATTAAAAATAATAAAGTACTTATAATTTTCTTAAGGTTTGCCTTTAGGGTTCGTCATAACCCCGTTCTCCCCTACAAGTTTTCAATAAATTAAAAAGAAAAAACTTGATGTTTAATATTTAAAATGATTAGATGAAAAAGAGAAATCTATTTTATTACTTAGAATCTTTTTTATATATTTTGAGTCAAAAAAAAGAAAAGCCTTAGCCTTAATTTCAATTAAAAAATGTTTTTAGAGCCAATCCCCATTTTAACTTAATTTTCAGATTCAACTAAGTCAGTCGAAAAGTCGATAAATATAAAATTGTAACTTTCATGAAACTCCATTCGCGATATGATAATGCATTCGCTATAATGCATTAGCTATAATGCATTCGCTATAATGCATTCGCTATAATGCATTCGCTATAATGCATTCGCTATAATGCATTCGCTATAATGCATTCGCTATAATGCATTCGCTATAATGTATTCGCGATAATTTATTCGCTATAATACATTCGCGGTAATATATTCGCGATAATTCATTCGCTGTAATGTATTCGCTGTAATGTATTCGCTATAATACATTCGCGATAACATTTTCGTGGTATTACATTCGCGCTAATACATTCGCGCTAATACATTCGCTATAATATTTTCGCTGTATTATATTCGCTATAATGCATTCACGGTAATGCATTCGCTATAATATCTTTTCGCGGTAATCGACATTCGCGATAATGTATTCGCGATAATACATTTCGCGATAATACATTTCGCGATAATACATTTCGCGCTAAAATTTTTGCGGTATTGAGATGTAACCGTTTCAAGTATATATAAAAAATATTTCAATATTTACTATGGAAACTTAATATTTTTAATAAATTCACAATAAATTTATTTTGTCGTAAAAGAACTAGATACTTTGACATTTAGAAAAAGAATTTTACAATAAATTTATTTTCCTATTATTTAATATTAGTAGAAAGTATTATTGGGCTATTATGATGTAACCCTTAATATCCCTTGAAAGTGTTTAGTTATATTTTAGCGTGATATTTTTAAGTATGTTTCAAGTATATATATAAAATAATACTTTAATATTACAACTTAATATATTTAATAAATTTACTATTAATTTATTTTGTCATAGAATAGTTTAATTCCTATAGAGAACTTCTATGAAATACTTAGAGATTTGGAAAAAATAGTTTATCAATAATCAAAATTTATTTTCCTATTATTTAACATTAATACAAAGTATTGTGTTATAATGATTTAGTGTTTAGTTATTATATATTAGCATGAAAATCCTTTTTAAGTTTGTTCCAAGTATATATAAAATCTTTAGTATTATAACTTAATATTTTAAATATTACTATTAATTAATTTTGTCGTTGAAGAAGTTATTTCCTGTAGAGAACTTCATTGGAACTATTTAGATATTTGAAAAAATGATTTCAACATATCTAAATATATTCTATTTATTTAATAATACTAGAAGCTATTTATTGACTTATAATGATTTTCACTTATATCCTTTGGAAGTGTTTAGTTATATTTTAGCGTGATAAGCATTTTTATGTATGTTTTAATATATAAAAAAATACTTAATATTTATAATAGGTTACTATAAATTTATTTTGTCGTAATAATTCCTATAGAGAACTTCTTTGAAATAGATACTTAAAGATTTGGAAAATATAATTTTTTAATAATATATATCTAATTTCCTATTTATCTAACATTACTAGAAGATATTGTGTTATAATTATTTTACCCTTAATACCCCTAGTAATATTTTAGGGTGATAATCATTTATAAGGATGTTTCAAGTATATATAAAAAATATTTCAATATTTACTATAGGAAACTTAATATTTTTAATAAATTTATTTTGTCGTAAAAGAACTAGATACTTTGACATTTAGAAAAAGAATTTTACAATAAATATAATTTTTCAATAATAAAAATTTATTTTCCTATTATTTAATAATACTAGAAAGTATTATTGGGCTATAATTAGTATTGTTAAAAAGTCGAGTTCACCCGACTCCGACTCAGAGTCTGAAGTCATTAGTCGTAAACTCGAGTCGTGAACTTGAGTCGTGAACTCAAGTCGTGAACTCAAGTCGACTCAAGTCGTGAACTCAAGTCGACTCAAGTCGTGAACTCAAGTCGTAAACTCAAGTCGACTCAGGTCGTGAACTCAAGCCGACTCAAGTCGTGAACTCCAGTCAACTCGAGTCATGCACTCAAGTCGATTTGAGTCGAGAACATGAGTTTTCCATTTGAGTAGTAAACTTAAGTCGACTAGAGGACGAATATTTCGAATACGTTTATCGTTCGTTATTTTTAAAATTTTGTGAAATTTTTTAAAGCAAATGGGTAAAATATATATTATAAACATGTTAAATTAAAATTTCAATGGAGATCTACCATAGATAAGTGACAATTATCATTTTTAATTTTTTATTTAATTTTTTTGAACTTACACAGGGTAAAATAATAAATTGTAAACATGTTAAATTAAAATTTCAGTGAATATGTACCATAGATAAGTGACATATCTAATTCTCAACTCCCTTTTGAAATTATTTTAATATATATATATTTTGAAAATATCACATTACTCATATCCATTATTTTTAAATTAGGTTAATATGATCTTGTTGGGAAACACTTAAACCTCTGGGCAGATGATAATAGTATCATATATGTTAAATTTTTTGAGCCAACCGGAATGGAGTTGAACTAGAAAGATGCATTAATATAAACATGATATTTTTGGGAACAACAAATTTAAAAATATTTTTTCTTTAATCTTTTAAACCAATTTTAGATCTTAGAAACTACTATTTGGATATATCTAGTAAAATACGCCCCCCTCTGATTATACTATTCATACAAAAAATCTATTTATATTGTTATTATCTAAATCAGTCATATATATGAATTTTTATTTATTAAAATTTCAATGTAAACAATAACTTTATAATGAAATAGGTTATATAAATAATGATTTAAAATATCACATTATTTAACAATGTACGATTAAGCTTTATAATTAAAATATCATCAAGTATATCTTTGTCTAATCTTGTCCTTAGAGAGGTTACAGTTAGTGCTAATGCACTAAATGCTCTCTCAACTGAGACCTGGGTTCAAGGAGCAGCAAGAATTATTTGAGATAATATAATTCTGCATCTTATTTTTTTTATTTTGCATTATATATAAAAAAAAAATTTGTAATTTTAAGTTTAACTTTCTTGTTTTTTCCTTTTATTTTCACTTGTTTATTATATTTTGAAATAAAAAATCAGGAATTAATAATGTTATAAAAAAAAAAAAAATTTAAAAAAAATTCGAAAAATTTTAAAATTGTATATTTAAGTATTAAAATTTAGAAAATTGTCAAGTATCTTTTGTAAATGTTTTTATTTTTATGTTTAAAAATATAGACTTATCTTATTTATATATTTTCAATAAAGTTTCGAAAGTTTGTGAATTTAATTTTTGATAATTTAGGACACAACCCAATGAAAATTTTTTGCAGTTTGATAAATAATTAATAAAAAAGATATACAAAAAAGTAGTTATTTAATTGACATCTGGTAGGTAGTGAGTTCCGTCAAAAACTGTTTTTAGGGATCCCATTTTTCTGAAACTAGCCGGCACTAGCAGTTAGCAAAGGATTATCCCAAGGTCAAAGTGATAGCTTTAGGCTAAAAACTAGGTTTAGCCGATTTTTTTTAGCCTGCTAAAAATCGACTTAAGCTGCTATATAATAATTATTACCCTACAACCCACCGCTAACTTTGAACTTTGAAAAATCCTGGATACTCCTATTGTGGGCTAGGATAAGTCTGTATAAAATTTTTGGATGAGTTGACGGTAAACCTATTTCATTTTTTTGGCGGGTAAATTTTAAGATTGATTTGTGTTTTTTTTAAAAAAACTAATAAATAACAATAAGAAATATAATATTTCAAAAAAAATAAGCTTAAGAATAAGAATAATAACAATAATGGGAGAGAGAGACGGAGGAAGGAGGGATTGGTTATTTATTTTCTTCTAAATATAATTTTTATTTTATTTAAATATACAAATATAATTTTATTAAATAATTTAAATTTTTTAAATATGGATTCTTCTTATATGAATTTTTTATTTAACACGATAAATTCTGAAAATAACCAAAGTGATGAAGACGTGCCTGATGATATAGAGATAGACCGTGATTCGGAGGTAAAATTATATATTTTTTCCGTTTATTTGTATATTTAAAATACATGTAGACGGACTTAAGCCAGGATTTTATGGCTGAAGAAGAGTTAAATATAAGCCAAATGTCAGATATATCTACTAACACTACCTCAAGCACATCTCAAAATAATAGTTGCATTAATATAAAAACGATTTTTGAATTATCACCAAAAAAAACAAAAAGAATATGCACAATATGTTCTAAAATATTCAGTATACACACCGCATCAAGTAATATTTTAAATTTTATAGTACTCTATAAATTTACAAAAATTTTCGTCATTTTTTCCCCAAAATTTTTGTATCTTAATACATAAATTAAACCCTTTGTTGCATAAGTGGTGGAACATTGCAGACCTCAGTCACTTTAACAGTAGCATAAGTATGACTCCCCTGAAAAATATAAATAGCCCCTAAATTTTGGAATTTTTTTCATATTATATTTAAAATTTTAGGCAATGTGAGCTAGATAGGGGAGACCGGGGTAAAACGATAGGTATTGTGCATATTTACCTGTAGCCATCCTATCCTTCATCTACAAGATAAAAAAAAGTGTAACTCTATATCTATAATATTACATGTAAAGTATTTATCATAATTAGCACATTTAGAATGCGTACATTCAAGGCACATTGTACATTTTAACCATTCATCACCCTCGCGACTATTTTTATAGTTTTTATTGCAAATAACACATAAACAATTCTTTATTGATTTCTTTTTTCTTTTCTGAATTAATAATTTTATTTAATAAAGGAGTAGATGTTAGTATTTCTGAGTTCTTTTTTTAGACATTTTATCGGATGAAATGTTGAACAATTTCGGAATAGGTATTATTGGGTTCATCAATATCATTTATGACATTTTCGATCATTAATACAGATAAATTACTGTCATTATTTGAGTCATAAATTCTATATTATTCACTGTATGATTTTCCTCATTATTTTCAATTTCAATATTTAAACTAGCATTTGAAATATTATTATAGCAGATATAATCTTGATTTGTAAATATATTTGGGTTTAAAGGATATATGCCACAAGCTGAGAATCCATTTAATATATTATTTGGCGTCACTGTCCTCGGTATACATTTTTTAAGACTCCTGGAATATCATAATCTTCAATTTTGCCCTACATGATTTCTCATCCATGTGTTTTATATTTTTTGGGTAAAAATAGTTTTTTGACAAAATATATAAAACCAGGTAAGTTTTTTAACAGATGAACATAGGTAGGAAATTAGATATAAAAATACATCTTCACACCAAATTTAAAATCTTTGTGCTCAAGGGTTAAAAAGTAATTATCGTTGTTCGGTCTCCCCTAATTTTTTTCCCACTTGTGCGACTGAGGGTTAAAAACTATTATGTTTTAATTTTATAAAGAAAAGTAAAAATTCATTTATTTTAACAGCGAATTTAAAAAATCATGTAAAAGGACATCATACTGATATGATACGGATTGAGAAGACAGAAATGCCAAAAAATCTAGTGGGCATAAGGAAACTTTTACCCGAGGAGATCATACATCTAAACAAATTTATTCTCAGATATATAATAAAGAATAATATATCTTTCCATTCACTGAATAGTGATTCTTTCAGAGGAATATTTTCTTATATATTTAAAAATGAAAAAATTTGGACTCGTCAAACGGCCTGTAAATATATTGAAAAGCTATATAAAAGTTACAAATTAAATCTTATAAAAAATATTGATAGCAAGATAGCCATCACCACTGATATGTGGACCTCAATTAATTCGTCCTCGTTTTGCGCAATAACATGCCATTATATTAATAAAAAATGGAAAGTTTCCTTTAAGATTTAATTGAGTTACCATATCCTCATAGTGGTGAGGATATATCACAATGTTTTTTAGAATCTCTGGATGATTTTGAGATTCAGGACAAAATTATCTCAATCACGCATGATAATGCACTAAACGTAATAAAAGCTGTTGAAAAAATGAATACAATTTATCAGGAAAAATATAAAACAGGCGTATACAGCCACCGATGTTTAGCACATGTTATAAATTTGATAGTAAAAGAGGGATTTTCATACCTAGACAAAAAGCTAATTAAAATAACTGACGTTGTAAAGAAACTACATTCTTCCCCCAATCTTTTACAAAAATACATGCAGCTATCTGGTGGAACGAGGATTCCGTTGGATGTGATAACCAGATGGAACTCAAAATATATAATGCTATCAACAGTGAACAAAGTAAATTATAATATAATTTTTTTATAATGTCTTTTATATTCTACTAAAAGATATATGGTCAATGGTAATTAATTTTACAAAATTTTTACTATATATAAAGGGAACTAGGTCTAGTCGAACCATTTTTTTACAAATCCCAGTCTTTCCTACCTTTTAAACCATAATATAATTATTTTATTCAATAATATTCAAAGATAATAGTTTTACAATTTTGAAATTTTAATTAACATTGCATAATAATATATTTAATTTATATATAATTTAGATGCAATTGGGAAAAAATATATGGCGCCTTTCGATATAAATGATAGTGAGGCGAGATCTTTAAACGAAATTGAAAATTTTTTAAAACCTTTTTATAAAATAACACTTGAAATATCGTCAGATACTTCTAATATTAGAACCTCAGTTTTATTTATGACAAAGATAGAGCAGATTTTAGACGAAACTTCGAAAAATCATTCCGATAGCGATCTTAAAAATGCGGCTAGTAAAATGTTGATAAAATGTGCAACATATAAAAATTTGATGAGTTCATTTAGCAATTTTGTATCTACACTATTAGATCCTAAAACTAAATTAAAATATATGCCTAAATTTATAGCAAAGGAGGATTATAATGAAAAATTTAAATCATATATAAAAGCTATGGTTGGCCATCGCAAAAAGCGAATGTTTATGACTTCTCAAAAGATGATATGGAAACACAGCCCTATTCGGTTTGCATGCATAACGAAATAAGAAAGTAATTATAAATGTTTGATATATTAATTTATAATTTTTAGGGAGGCTTATGAATATCCAGATCTCAGTAGAGATGAATTTATAGATTACATCAAAGAACCGGTTGCACCAGCTTCAACCAATATACTTGATTGGTGGGCCAAAAATAGTGATTTTTACCCAACGTTGTCGCTCATAGCTAAAGATTTCTTCGCACAACAAACAACAAGCGTTCCTAGTGAAAGAGTCTTTAGCAAGGCCGTTGATTTTTTAACGAAGAAACGAAATAGGATGTCGGGGAGAACCGTTAAATATTGTATGTGCCTTAATAACTGGGATGTTAGAGATATAATATAAAATATTTCATTTATTATCTATATTGTATCTTATTTATTGTATTCAACTCTTCCAACCAAATTTGGTGGTCTCGGCATCAGATCTCCACTTGACTTAGCAACAACTACTTTCATATCGAGTAGTCTCTTGACAAAGCCAATAACCACCGCCCATAATTCTAAAGAAGACCTTTCCTTAATCGTGGCTATGGATATTTGGAAAACAAGGATCAATGCTGATTCTCATCCCCCCACAACCCATAAACAGAAAGACTGGGATGCACCAGTGGTTGCTCGCTGCGTTGAAACTCTCTTATCTAGCATGCAATCTACCGACCGCACCCTATTCTCTTTCTTGCTCAATGGTACGAGGACATGAGTTTCTTGAGGCCATCCCATCTACCAATCTTCAGCTTCAACTATCCAACAATGAATTTACCCATGCCATCGGCATTCGTCTAAATTGTTCCATCACTCACCCCCACATCTGCTCAGGGTGCAACTCGCCAGTTGACTCGAAGGGTAGACATAGTTTACATTGTCGCTCCTGCAATGGACGATTCATCAGACACAAGCAATGTAATACAATCATCCAACATGCTCTGAAATCCGCCCAAATTCCTTCCACGTTAGAACCACAGGGTCTTTTTAGATCTGACGGTAAACGTCCGGATGGGATCTCTCAAATCCCATGGAGGAGAGGCCAACTTTTGGTATGGGACTATTCCTGTATTGACCCCTTGGCCCCATCCAACCACGCCATCAACATCCTTGACCAGAAGGAACAACTTAAAATTTCTAAATACACAGAAATAATAAACGATCATTGCTTCATCCCAATCATATCAACCACTCTTGGCACCTTCGGCAAACTCGCCTTAGCATTTTTCAAAAACTTAGGATCACAAATCAGCAAACTCTCAGAAGAACCTCGAGAGGGTTTTTTTCTTCGTCAACGATTATCCATAGCGATTCACAAAGCTAATTATATCAGTTTCAATGGTAGCCTTCTAGCCAAAGAGCTATCATAGACAACGCTTATGTCCCTTTTTCATTTTTGTTTACCTGCGTCACACCATCTCCGATCTTTTTTTTTAATAGTATTATTATATATTTTTCAAACATTTTTAAATATATTAAAATTTATTATAATGAAAATTTAAATTATTATATCTTATATTGATAATAAATTTATTAAAAATTTAAAAAAAGTTATTTTATGTTTACAAAATAAATAAATATTGTGTAATTTATATAATAATTTGAAAATATGTGGTAAAAATCTATTTAATATAAGATTATAAGCTTTTTAACAGCTTTTATCTAAGGTTTCACAAATTGTATAAAATCAAAAAAAAATATAATAATGTTCAAATGAAGATATTTGATTATATTTTCTTTAAAATAATTCTTTGTATAAAGGGATCCCTTAAAAACCCGCGATGATCCCGGATAGTTTTGATCCTATTAAAAATTACGACAATACTGGGTCTTTATGATTCTAAAACGAGAAACTATTTTTTTTAAATAAAATTCTGTATTATTATATTTGATTCGAACTTTAATTTCATCATTTTCTTTTGTAGAAAATTGAGTAAAATTTAACAAAAAATAAAATTATACCTAAAACGAATTATTCACTATACGATTTTATTTCATAAGATTCGTATTTTATGAATAAAAAATTATTTTATTCGAATCGAATAAAGAAAATATATTATCTGTGGAATATTTTTTTTTATCTATTTATTATTCGATCGAATTATTCTTATTATTTGAAATAATTTATAAATATATTTCAAATTATTCAGAAATTTTCAAACCCAGAAGTATTTGACATGATTCTTAAGTATTTAAAAGTTCCTTGAAAAGTTTTTACTTTTTTTTTCAACATCTATAAATCACTTATTAATTTTTAATATCATTTTTGAATATATTTTTGAAGAATTTAATTTTTGGCATCGAATATTCGATGAATCAAATCCAATAATGTTTTCATTATTCGAACCGATACGAATAAGGAATTATTTAATTCGTACTAATACGAATAATATAATTATTCGATTCGAAAACAAAAATTATGTAAATATATGATTTGATTCGTATTTTTGTAGGAGATTCAAAGAATTTTTTATATTTTTATGTAAATAAACAAAAAATAAAATATTATTTGAAAAAAAACATGATATAACTTTGTC
This sequence comes from Gordionus sp. m RMFG-2023, assembly GCF_954871325.1. Lineage (NCBI taxonomy): Eukaryota > Metazoa > Nematomorpha > Gordioida > Chordodea > Parachordodidae > Gordionus > Gordionus sp. m RMFG-2023. The sequence goes on along the minus strand of NC_088779.1, from coordinate 16,022,457 downwards.
TGTTTATAAAATAAATATAAAAAATGTATCAGACAGGACTTTGCAAAAAGTAAAAATAATTATATAATATTGTTAAAAATAAATTTTATCCACGCCTTTATTTCATCTTTTTTCTGGAATTATTTAGAAGGGTAAATAAATGAGAAAGCCGTTTATTTTAGCTCGCTATAACACCTGATTCTTGAGATATAGGGGCTCAAATCTGTAAAATTTTTAAAATGCTTATATCTCAAAAACTAATTATATATCATATTGTAAGTAAAAATATTCTCTAAAGGGCTATCAAAAAATAATAAAAATTGGCGCCAAATGGAGTCTTTAACATTCGGTTTACCTATAATGCTTTACCTGTATTTTTAAGCAAAAAAGGGAGTTTGTTTTCAATGATATAATAAAATATATATTTATTAAATAATTTGATCAGGATTTCTATTAATGTTGTTAAACGGCTATTTTTGAGCAGATTTTTAAAAACAGCTAAATCAATATTTTAACCAGAAAATAATTATCTAAGCATCGAGTTTTTGATAATGTCTAAACCTTTGTGCCATCTATCAAGATCTGGACCTTAGGTCTGAACGCCGGGTCTGTGCTCGGGGTTCGTGCTCAGAGCTGGTTTTGTCGATATTTTAGACCCAAACCCCGGGTCTGGGCTCTACACAACCAACCAATTAACAACATTACTTATACAGGCAAAAATAATTTTATATGTAACTAGGAAAATATCAAGTGCAGAAAAGGCTAATTTTATGTAATATTAAAGAACTTTTCATTCACTTTAGAGAGATTCATAACAATATACAGTTAGTCTGAGTAGATTTGCTTTCTTACGACCTAAAAACTGTGTTTTAGCAGGTGGTCCAGGTACACATACCATGTGTATCTGCACATTACATTAAAATTTTAAGCTTATTTTAATAGGTGGAAAATTAAAACAGCTAATGTGTAAAAACAGAGCAAATAAATTAATTAATAACAAATATGAAATATTCGTCCTCTAGTCGACTCAATTTTATATTTCGTATTCATGGTCTTAAGTTGAAAGTCTACAGTAAATAAATGTAAAAATAGATCACAAATATCTTAATTAATAAAATTTGAAATATTCGTCCTCTAGTCGACTCACGTTCATATAAGTATAACTATTTGTCCTCTAGTCGACTCAAGTATATAATTCTTATTTGCAACTCAAGTTGGAAGTCTAAAATAAAAAAAAGTAATAAACAAATATCTTAATTAATAATAACTAATTTGAAATATTCGTCCTCTAGTTGACTACACTAAAGTATATAATTCCTATTTAAATCTCAAGTTGGAAGTCTAAAATAAAAAAATGTAAAAAACAGAACAAATCTTAATTATTAATTTGAAATATTCGTCCTCAAGTCGACGACTCAAGTTTATAAAAATATTCGTCCTCTAATCGACTCAAGTATATAGACTTGACTTCACGACTCGAGTTCATAACTCAAGTCAGTTTGGGTCGATTTTTTCGACCCAAAACTTAGACTCAGTTTTCGACTAAGTCGACTCGATTCAGTCGATTAACAACACTAGCTATAATGATGTAACCCTTAATATCCCTTGAAAGTGTTGTTATATTTTAGCGTGATATTTTTAAGTATGTTTCAAGTATATATATAAAATAATACTTTAATATTACAACTTAATATATTTAATAAATTTACTATTAATTTATTTTGTCATAGAATAGGTTAATTCCATAGAGAACTTCTATGAAATACTTAGAGATTTGGAAAAAATAATTTATCAATAATCAAAATTTATTTTCCTATTATTTAACATTAATACAAAGTATTGTGTTATAATGATTTAGTTATATATTAGTATGAAAATCCTTTTTAAGTTTGTTCCAAGTATCTTTAGTATTATAACTTAATATTTTAAATAAATTTACTATTAATTAATTTTGTCGTTGAAGAGGTTATTTCCTGTAGAGAACTTCATTTGAACTATTTAGATATTTGGAAAAATGATTTCAACATAATCTAAATATATTCTCCCTTATATTCTTTGGAAGTGTTTAGTTATATTTTAGCGTGATAAGCATTTTCATGTATGTTTCAATATATAAAAAAATACTTAATATTTATTATAGGTTACTATAAATTTATTTTGTCGTAAAAGAGAAGAGAACTTCTTTGAAATAGATACTTAAAGATTTGGAAAAAATAATTTTTCAATAATCTATATCTATTTTCCTATTTATCTAACATTACTAGAAGATATTGGGTTATAATTATTTAACACTTAATATCCCTACTAGAAAGTATTATTGGGCTATAAAGATGTAACCCTTAATATCCTATCAAAGTGTTTAGTTATATTATAGCGTGATATTTTTAAGTATATATATCAGAGACCTGCAGGCCCGGTCCGTATTTTAAATTTTTTAAATATACCCGGGCCGGGCCTAAAAATTTTTTTAAATATACCCGGGCCGGGCCCAAAAATAATTTTTTTTATACATATCCGGGCCAGGCCTAAAATTTTTTTTTTAAATATATCCGGGCCGGGTAGTAATATTTTTTATAACAATTTTTACATTATGAGTTAATGGTTATAAGATTATATTATATTATAGTTATGATTAATATAATATTGGGTGATGGTTAACACTACCTAACACTCACAGATCGATCTAATTATTAATTTCCTGCAAATTTATTCAAAGTATTAATATATTTTTTTATAATTCATATCTAAATTTTTACAACATATTTTACCAAAACAAATAAAGGAATATCTTAAATAAGCCCCAATATTCAAGTATTATTAATATATTTTTTTATAATTCATATCTAAATTTATAGAATATATTTTTTTCTGTCCCATTTTTCCACTACTGGGCGAATTATTGAAGAAAGAAGTAATCTTCAACTTGAAAAGGTAGATATGCTTCTCTTTCTATGATAATTTGTAAATTTTTAATATCTTTCTTGAGTATAGGGTTTCGTCAATCATGCTGGTTTTTTACTTTGCAAACTGTCAAATATTTATTGCATTTATTATATTTACCTTGAGTCATGAAAGTTTTTAATCCAACATTTTTCATTATTTTTTTTACAATATTATATAATACAATTATCTTCTTTTGTTAAAAATTTATTTTATAAAATAAATTAAATTAATATTGTGCAATTAGATTATATTTTCAAAATACTATTTATTATACATGCATTTTTTTAAATAGCTATTTATTTTTATTTTATAAATTAAATACAATATATTATATTCTCTAAATATTTTACATTTTTATAAATTAAATATTAGTTTTATTTTTTTTAAATATAAAATATAGTATATGCTCAAAATATTATTACCATTTTTATAAATATTAGTTTTATTTTTATAAATGCAATATAAAATATAGTATATGCTCAAAATATCCATTTTTATAAATAACAGTTTTATAATTTTTATAAATTCAATATAATATTCTCAAAATATTAGCTTTTACATGTATTTTTTAAATAATAAGCGATAATACTCGCTGAAAAATATGGTAAAATACCTCATAGGTGAATTTTTGTATATACCAGGTCGAATATAATTTTAAAAAATTCCGAGCCGGGCCTGAAATTTTTTAAATATCCGGGCCGGGCCGTAAAAAATTTTTTTAAAAAATATACGGGCCGGGCCGTGCAAATGGTGCCTCTGCAGGTCTCTGATATATATAAAAAAATACTTTAATATTACAACTTAATATATTTTATAAATTTACTATTGATTTATTTTGTCATAGAATAGGTTAGAGAACTTCTTTGAAATACTTAATGATTTGGAGAAAATAATTTTCCAATAATCAAAATTTATTTTCCTATTATTTAACATTAATACAAAGTATTGTGTTATAATGATTTAGTGTTTAGTTATATATTAGCATGAAAATCCTTTTTAAATTTGTTTCAAGAATATATAAAATCAGTGTTATAACTTAATATTTTAAATAAATTTACTATTAATTAATTTTGTCGTTGAAGAGGTTATTTCCTGTAGAGAACTTCATTGGAACTATTTAGATATTTAGAAAAATGATTTCAACATAATCTAAATATATTCTATTTATTTAATACTACTAGAAGCTATTTATTGACATATAATAATTTACCCTTATATCCTTTGGAAGTGTATAGTTATATTTTAGCGTGATAATCATTTTTACGTATGTTTCATTAAATAAAAAAATACTTAATATTTATTATAGGTAACTTAATATTTTTAATAAATTTACAATAAATTTATTTTGTCGTAAAAGAGATTAATTCCTATCGAGAACTCCTTTGAACTAGATACTTAAAGATTTGGGATTTCAATAATCTAAATCATCTAGAGATTGCTATCATAAATAATTTTCTAGTGTAGGTAATAATATTTACTCTACAATTGGCTATTAGTGTATTAATTCCTTTAAAAATAGCAATATTAAGATTACAATCAGAACAATTATGTTTATTAGATGCCGATTAGATTAAGAAAAATTTACAATCCTTTTTATACGAAATATTAAAAAACAGGAAAATTCGAGAACAACAATATTTGCGAAATAGTTGTATACGCTTCTATATATTTAGACTCTCGATATCAAGTTTTATTGAGTGTTGAGCAAAAACAAATGGCTAGACCATCTTAAGGATTTATGTAAGCAAAACTCCATTATTTACAATATATTGGAGGCTACGACAATACCTATTGGTTGTAGTGACAATAATAATAATGATAGCAACATTGATGATCTTGAAATTTTACTTTTCGATAGAGAAAAAAATAAAATTAAATATTTTAAAATTCTGGAAAGAAAATTCTTCAGTATATCCAGAATTATATATCTTGTCTAAAATCGTCATGGCTGTAGCGGCGACACAAGTATAATAATTTATGTTTTATAAAGATAACTATCTATTTAAGGTAAGCGTAGAACGTGGATTTTCACCTTTGAAATATATATTACCTAATTTACGTGGAAATATCTCAAGGATGATATTTTAGAAGATATTATGATTGTGTGATTAAATAAAACAAATATAAATTATTTTATTTTTAAATTATGAATGTGTAAATAATGAAGTATAATAATAAATGAATGGAAAAAAAGTCTTATTTTGAGTCATTTTTTTATGTTCCCTGAACCCGGTCCCTTTTTAAATTTTATTGCACCCGAACCCGGACCCTTTTTTTTTGTCGAAGGGTTCACATCCATAATTTATATATGAAGTATAATAATGGTGGGTGTCATTAAGTAATATTAGAATATTTTTGACTTTTAAAATTTTGGAGTTTATATAAAGAAAAATTGGCCATTTGATATTATTTTAGATCCAAGGAAGTAGTAGTCCATCATATAATAAAAAGTCTCTTGTTAATTGGATTGAAATTTAGGAATATGATTGATAGGGAAATATCTGGGATACTGTTGAGGAACGAATAATGAATACATTTTGAATAAAAAGCATTGGACTGACTTACTCTTTGTAATATTTTGTTCAATTAACTACAATAATGCAATGGATCAATCAAGCTATGATCCACATACTGTTAAAATAAATGATAATTAGCAGCACAATCAAGAAAAAATATAGAACTTCCTGGAACAGAAAAAAGAAAATAAATAATAATAATTTATATATATTTTTTTGATCATTTATGTAGACATTTACTTAGATTATATTTATATATTAAGTTGTATGCTTTACCCAAGTTTGATTTCTCAAGAAAGGGGGGGGGGGCTGTTGTATCTTTTGATTTGTAATTGACAAATATGGACGTTTTTCAATATTTTCGATAATCTTTATTTTAAGATGTGTGTCACGTGAGATATATATATGTTATTGTCTTTAATATGGAAATAAAATTATGAACATGAAATAGTGGTTTGGGGTTGTATTTTGAACAATAAACATAATACCTGCAAAAATATTTTATACAATTTGTCCAGCCCAGCCCTAAATATTTTTCTCCGACCAGCAGGACAGATTGCGCAGACTTCTAGTTTAGTTTTTATTTTTTGAATGCAAAAATTTTATTATTTTTACATATTCTACAAAAAAATCTGAGGGGGAGTTGTTTGACAGAATGATTTGGCAATATGTACTTTTTCTATAATTTTTAAAAGATATCATAATTTGTATAACAGAAAAGTTGAATAAAATTTATTTATTATATCATACATTATGTGGTGTCAAAAGTATAACACAATAAAAACTGTACTTATTTTTTACATCAAAATCATAAAAAACCCAGATTAAATGAATTGCCATTTTATAAGTAATAATAAAAAGTAAACTATCCCTATTTTTTATATTTACATTGCAGCAAATTACCATTTGCGATATAATGAAGTAAGTATCAATTTTCTTGGTTATTTTATTCTTTCCTAACAAAATTTTGTATATTCTATAAAATATATTGTTTTACTTTGATTTCAAATATTATAGGCTGGAAATATATTTTTGAAAACTGTTTGGTTATAAGATGAAATATGTTCATTGTTTTTGCTTACAATGCCATTTAAATTTTTAGAGATTTGTTGTGAAGATATAGAATCGACAATAGTAAGAGCAGTGCCACCTTTAAGAATATTTAAAATATAAAATGAAATATAATTAATTGCGCCAAATAATATAACGTTTTATGACCTCTTTAAGATATTGATTTTAAAAAATTGGATAATTTCATGTCAAGTGTTAGGGTGAAATGAAAAAATAATATATTAGACAGACGATTTCCTAAGATTAGTAAGATTCGGTATAAAAAGTAAGGTGAGTGTAACTAAAACTTTTTGGAGTTATTAAATGTAAAGATCGGGAAAATATCTCTTTTTACCATATAAATCCAACAATACAAATCGTCTATTAAATCATGAGTAACTAAACAATAATAAGATAAATTGTCATAGAATCCTGAAAAGAGGAGGAAACTCAAATTCCCACTTTTTTGGAATCTTTAAAGAACCGTAAAGATTTGAAATATTAATCATAGATCTTACCCGGAATTGATCCAAAAGCCGAAAAATGATATAATATTAAAAATCTGAGCCAGGCCGAGCTTAAAAATTATAAAAAATTTAAATGGCTGGCTGAAATTTTAATATTTTTATAATTAGATCAATTAATCAGTTGAAAAATCACGTAGAGTAAATTTACAATCTATCTTTGAAATATTCTGCAAAAGATGGCCAAAATATTTAAGATTATTAAAATTTAAAAATATTATATGGACCAAAAATAAAAATCCAAATTGGGTCAAAATATTTTTAAAAAATCTCATGCCAGGCTTGAAAATAGAATTTTTTTTATTTAAATATAGGGCCGTAGGCTAGTATAATTTGGTTAGAATAGCAATAACTAATATTTTTAATGCACAATGCGATTTTATTAAATTTGATCAAAATGCTTAATATATTTTTGGAAAAATCGACTTAGATTATTCCCAAATTAAAATTTAAATGAAAAATAATATGTACAAGTCAGTGGTGTCATTAGCCTTTGCTATCTAAGAAGGCTCAATCAAAAAATTGGGGGCGGGTCTCCGCCTTCCATTCCCCCATTTTTTTAATCGATGCAAACTATGAATTAGTATTCAAATCCCCATATTTTTCTATTTATTATACAGTTAAAGTATCTAGATACAAAATGTATTATCTATATCTAGATACTATATTGACACAATTTTATTTTACGTTTTTTCATAGATATTTGAAATAAATTCATTTAATAATATGTCCATTAAATATTCGACTTTTTTATTATCTTTAAAAAAAAAATTATATAATTTACAGAGGATTAAAAAAATATATATTAAAATGGATACTATAAAAAAAATATATATATTTAAAAAAAAGGTGGGTATATATCATCCAAGAGGAGAGTGAATGCTTAAAAAATTAGACCGGCAAATTTCCAGGGAAATCTGCTGGCGAAGGTAAAATCCTTCATTGGGGTCCCCTGAGATCTGTCTCATTTTTTTTCCTATGATTTTGATGAAATTGAGGGCCTCGTTTCCAAACATGCCTAGGGTATTGGTAACGATAGGAATGAACAAAGTGTTGGCGAGGCCAGCGTATTTATTTTTTTAAGGATTTCTGCCTTTTCGATAGCAGAAAATGAGAGGTTAGACTTGGCTGCAAAATCAACGCAAGTGTAATCCCATGTTAGCGGAAGACCATTAGACCAGGGTATGAGAGAAATACCATCCGGGCGTATGGCATATTCGTTTGAAAGACCCACTGGTTCAAGGGTAGATGGGATATTAACTTTTTTGAGGGCGGCTAGTAAAATGTTATTGATAGATTTATGACGAGGTTGTCGTCCACGGGAGAACTTGCAGTGCAAGGGATGGTAAGCCTTCGATTCAATGGGCTGACCACAGTCGATGCAGATTGAGGGAACTACGACATTACAGCCGAGGCGGAGGGCTATAGATATACGTAGCTGTTCGCCAGTCATGAGGAGGCCGAGATTGGCGCTGGGGATGGCTTCCAACCATTCGTAGCCAGAGTTTGCATTTAGTACCAAATTATTGGGATTTTCCTCAAAGGGCCTGTTCGAAATAAGATATTCAACGGAACGGGCGATCAGAGGAGCATCCCAGTCTTTTTGGGTACTGGAAACGGGACGGCTAAGGGTGGGAGAGCAGTTGTTGTCCCAAAAGGTGAGGGCCTGAGAGAGGTCAGTATCTGAAGGAGTAGATTCATTGTCGATAATAGATTGAGCAGCAAGACGAGATGAGATAAAGGCTGAAAGGGAAAGTTGTAAGTGGATGATGACAACATGGCAAATTTTATATTTTATAATATTAATTTAAAAAATATTATAATTTTTAGATCCATATTTCTAGAAAATCTCTAAAAAGCAAATAATATAATATTCGATTTTTAGGACACCCCACTTATTAGATGATATAAATTTTAACTCATCAAATTTTGAATATATTTAAAGATTATACCAATATAAAATTATTATTCATTAAATATAGCAAGCACTCTCCCGTCAAGTATTAAGGTAGAAGTTTAGTGTGGCTAAAAATTTCTTTACAGATGGTGATGCCTTATTGATAAATATTTTGAGAATGTTTATTATTAAAATTACCGAATTTTACCACAAGGAGAATTACCTTTCATACATATTAACAGGTTAAAATTCATACTAAAAGCCCCCATTGGAGTAACTGAATCAGCTAGTTCCCTTTTAAACAATTTTATATCAACAATATAAGACCTAAAGCCCTTACACACATTACCTATCTCAACCTTCATTTTTCCTAGTGAAAAATTTCCTTTATATACCTAAAATCCTTCATGCACTCAGATCGTCTACATTCTTCATACATTTAGATCGATTATTCTCAAAGCACAATCAAGGACTGTTTTGAAGAAGTTTTAAACATCAAATTATGCCCCTTGTCATGGATGCAAGCATCTCTTCCTTCCAAGAAGGGAGTATTGGAATTCGATCCCCAATTTCTTTATCACTAACAGCTTTCATTTCATCACGCATCTCTTCCGATAAGTTAATAAAACACTCTTACCAGACCTAAATCTCCCTTTAACCACATTGGACAATAGTAATATAATTACCCAATAAACCTCGCCCCACAAGAATCCTCCAAGAAGATTGAAACTCTCCATTAACTGCACGTTTCGTGAAACTTCTTCTTTCGAACAGGCAATCAGAGGAACTTACTAATTTTCTCCTTATCAATAACCATAATGGTTACGAATGGCTCAAGGCCACTCCCTGTCAAAATCTAGACACATACTTCTCTCCAGAAAAACACAGGATATCAGCTATTTTAGATGTTACTTTCCAAAAAAATAGAAATGACGTTCCTATTTTACTGAAATGAAACGGTACTAGTAACTGAATTACCTTTAAGGACATTACTTTAAACTCTGAAATAAACCGATTACCATTATCTATATCTTTTATGATAGAGTTAACTTATATGCTGACTTGTCAATTTTTATACAGACTATAGTCAAGACTCAAGTCGATAGGAAGCAGCTAATGAGTAGATTCAAAACAGACTCGAGTCAGGTTTGAAGCGACTCATTGAGCCACTCGATTTAATAACAGCTTTGTCAACTTAAAACTTGATTTTGCACTAAGCCAACCATTTGACGATTCTACCTTATTTACTTTTCTAAAAAGTATATTTGACCACATCGATAAAAAAACCACAAATAAACACTTTTGGTCAAGCTATCCTATAAATAATTTCAAATTTCATATGCATATATACTATTGAAAATGGTATTAAATGAAGTAACACTCTTTGATAAATTACAAAAAAGTAGCAAGCTACTTAACAATGATAATTTAATATATAACCTATAGGAACTTCGGATTTTAGAATTGATAACTTTTTTGATCTTTTATGCTTGTCATCATCTTTAGGCTTTTTAACACTTTTTCTCACATCAATGTGTTTTCTTTTTTCATCTTTATCATTATAATAATTTTCTTTGTTAATTTTTACTGCAATTTTTTCATTTTCCAATACTCTAATTTTTCTCTCAAGCCCTCTTTTGAATTGAAATATTGCATAATTTATGCTATTATATGAGGGTATTTGATCTTTAGCATTTTTGTCAAATAATCCATTACTATTGTTATCAAATTCATCCATTGTCGATTTAATAGAAGATTGATCCCCTAATTTATTATCTTGGAAATTATAACTGATTTGAATATGTTTTTTTGTAATATCTTCTAATAGGTCATATGTATTATTATTATTAACCATATTTTCATTTTGATTACTATCATTTTCATATTTATCTGAATTAACTCTTAAATTTCTAAAAAATAATGGTTCATCCAATTTTTTAAGTTCATTTTCTATTATTGATCGCCTTTCTAGTATTGACTCTTTAATAAAGAAAAATATATAAGGTATATTTATTTTATAGAAGGCATTCCTTTCCATGTATAATTTAGTGTTAATAAAAGGCTAGATTTGAGCCGATTTTTAAAAACGGCTAACTCTATTTTATTCATATAATATTACACAAGCCTAAAGTTTTTGCTCAAAGGTTTGGAAATCTATTAGAGAAATCTAGAGACTTGGGCAATATTTTTCCGGCTAAAATATTAAATTTGCCTTTTTAAAAATCAGCTTAATCAAAAAGTTTAACAACACTAGTAACCGATCAAACAAATATTATTTTAGTGAGATCTCTTGGGACTTGGGCAAAATTTGCATATAAACTACGGTACATGTAACTAAATAGTGTTCAAATTTGGAGATATCAAGCCAATTATGAAAAATAACCTATTTTCATGCTTAAAAATTGTTATTTAAAGGATTTACTACAAATTATAGAATTATAAATAATGATTCCAATATCAAAATAAAGTACTTACACGTTAATTAGGCTCGGTTTTAATTAAAATGTGATTTATTTAAAAACTAATTTAAAAAATTGATATATGACATTTATAAAATTAAAGGACATGTTGATGGTTGACCGTTGGTTCTTTTAAATGAATCCTGGAAAAAATATTTCAATTTTAATAAAATTGATTATTCTACAAGATTCTAAGTAACTGTTAGATTTTACCAAATGTAGGGGGTTTAGTGTCTAATAAAATTAGTATTTCTCCTAATATAAACACCCATCCTTAACTTTGTTGCATAACCTAAGCTAATTAATGCAATGTACTTTGAACTTGTATTTATGAAATAACTAAAATACTTACTTACTTATTGAGTACCTCTCTGAAGTACAAGTATCTTTTAAATTTTATCGAATTTAGTGTAGTATTTTTCCTCATCCAATATAAATACTAACCCCTATCTTTGTTGCATAACACTTAGCTAACGTTGTCTACAAGCTTAATATCAAGACTTACCCCGAACTACGTAGTTTTCGGTAAAAACTAGGGCTGTGTCGATATTAAATATCGGATCGGAGTGGCACCGATATTTAGCGTATAAATATCGGATCGAGCCGATCCTGTAAAAAACCAGATCTGATCCGATCTTTTTTTGTTATTTAATGTTATGTATATTTATCATTATTATAATATTTTCTAAATATTTTTTTTAAAAATAGATATTAATATTAGATTCAATATTAGGTCTTAGTTAGTTTTAAATTAAGAACTAATTATTTAACATCAGTAAAAAGCAAAAAAAAGACGTTTTTTGGACCTTTAACCCCGATTATCTCCGTTAATATAGTTGCTAATGCGCTAAAATTTTGTTTATGATCTAATATGAACATATATAACCAGCCTACAACTTTTTATCGATATTGAAAGGAGTCAGCCGAAAATCTTGATTTTCTTGCTCATTTGACATGGAATGACCCAATTATAAAGGTTAAAGGCTCATTACGGTTAGAAATTTTTTTCTAAATTATTTTTATTGTAGCAACACCATCGTACAATGATTTTAATTATGAATATTATTTATTAAAATTATTGCCATCACTTAAGTTAAAATATTGTTTATTTATAAAATAGATGAAATTTATTTATTTTTATAATAAGCAGGGTTTCGAACCGAACCGCCAAACCGGAATGAACCGTTATAATTTTCTGAACCGTAACCGAACCGTTATAAAGAAACTATAAAAAGAGCGAACCGAACCGTTATAAATATTTAAAACCGGTTTAAACCGGTTCAAAACGGTTTTAAAAATAATTAAATTTAAACATTATTAACCTAAATTTGAAATTTGAATTTTCCTTGGGGAAATTTTTAAACTCTTTATTTCTTTTCAAATTGAATTTTTTTTAAATGTCAATTAATACCACCATGTTTATTGTTTTTTCTTTTCACTTTAATAAATACTCAATTTAATAGAGATTAGGCGAATTACCAGTTAATTAGATAAGAATCTTAAAATCAAACAAGACTATTCTTTAAATTAACAAGTTTATTCTTATATATATATATATGTATATTAGTTATTAATTAGCTTATTAATACTTGCTAATAATTTGGGAAAAATCATAATTCTAACTAACATCTAAAGAAAATCAGGTACTGATTATTTTAATAAAATACTGTTTTATATTAATTTCTTATTAATTAATATTTTCATAATAAATAATTTATAATGACTTAAATGAATATTAGAATTCTGAAATTAAAAAAAACATATGATTGTTAATTAATATTCCTGTATTTTATGGTTAATTTATTTATTTATTTCCATTTACACTTTAGTGGATAATTTCTTGAAATAATAACTACTTACTGATTAACCTCAATATCTTATAGCACCAAATAAAATTTAAACACATGAAATTCAATTGGATAATTATAAAGATGATCCATTAAAGTTTTAATTTAATTAACTTTAATTTTTTAATAAAAGACAGTTGTTTTTGGAATTTTAAACAGCTTTTCTATTTCTTTTCTTCTTATTTTATATCTTATCTTTTTGCTTCTTTCTTTTCTCTATTAAATCAAATTATTTATTAAAATGGTATTAGTAAGCTCCATTCACTTATTTAGTTTCATCTGTGTACAAGGTTTGTTGTTAGTATCTTTGAGGAAAAAATCGGCATAATTATATGAAGGGTAGGCCTGCATATAATTCACGTTTTTGGGGGAGATCTTGTCAGATAAGATAAATAAAAAATTATACTGATTCTATTAAGAAATTTATTTATTCTATTTTTATAATAAAAGATTCTAATCTATTCATCATCAAATAGCATATTAGTATCTATTAAATGGTTCGGGAAAAGTCAAATCCTGTGCGATCATATTTTAAATTAGATATTGTAAAAAATCAATCTACTTGTAAACTAGAAAACTGTGGTAAAGTTTTAACCGGGGACCATGCAGCAAATCTTGAACGACATATAGAAAGATTCCACGATAAGGAATTCAAATTATTTAAAAAAAAAGATAATTTGACTATTGTCAGATAAGATAAATAAAAAATTATACTGATTCTATTAAGAAATTTATTTATTCTATTTTTATAATAAAAGATTCTAATCTATTCATCATCAAATAGCATATTAGTATCTATTAAATGGTTCGGGAAAAGTCAAATCCTGTGCGATCATATTTTAAATTAGATATTGTAAAAAATCAATCTACTTGTAAACTAGAAAACTGTGGTAAAGTTTTAACCGGGGACCATGCAGCAAATCTTGAACGACATATAGAAAGATTCCACGATAAGGAATTCAAATTATTTAAAAAAAAAGATAATTTGACTATTAAAAAAACAATAACAAAAAATGCAAATAATCATAATACAATTCAAAATGCTTTTACCAAAACTAATACAATACAAATTAATATTAATAAAGACACTTTAATCCGCTCCTGCACTGAATTAATCACAGTTCATGGGAGACCAATAAAATCAATTGATGACAAAGCATTTAAAAATATTATAGATCCGATAATTGTAGGATTGGGTGGTAATTTAACCATCAATTCTGAAAATATACGCAATAATATTAAAAAAATGGCATTTGATTTTTCGCAAAATTTAAAAAAAGAAATATACCAAAAACTTATATCGTTAAAATTAGATATTGCAACTCGATATGATAGGTCCATACTGGGGATCAATATTCAATTTATAGATAATGGAGAAATAAAATTAAGAACGTTATGCATGAAAGAGATAAAAGAAAGACATACATCAGAATATCTAAAAAAAATTATTCTAGATGTTCTAAACGAACATGAAATAAGAATTGATCAAATTTATACGATAACCACAGACAATGCAGCTAACATGATTAAATTAATCAAGCTGTTAATACATCATGATGAAGAAGATGATATCCTTAATGATTATTTAGATAATGATAATTTAAATAACAATGATGATATAATTGTTAATGAAAATGAAGAACCTTTTTTTAATATTGAAAGTATTAATCTTGTACCTCATACGAGATCCATGTTAATGGGCATTAGATGTGCCTCCCACACATTTCAATTAGCAATTAATGATTGCATAAAAAATTCAAATGAAATTGTTATTATTAATAAAGCAAGAAACATTTGCAAAAAAATAAGAAATCAGACTACAATGTCTATTTTGTCCAAATTAAATTTAAAAAAGCCACTAATAGATTGTTGCACAAGATGGAATTCAATCTATTTAATGTTGGAAAGATTATTAGAGTTAAAAAACTTTTGCCAAGAAATATCGGCCCAAAGTAATGATCGTGAAAAATGTTTGTCAGAGAATGAATGGAAAATAATTAGTGATATATTAAAAGCTTTATATCCATCTTATATTTTGACAAAATATATACAAAGTGAACAAATGACCATGGGCGATTTTTATGCAGCATGGATCAAATGTATCATGCAAACTAGCAAAATAGACACTTCATTTGCCAAACTTTTAGTTTGTACAATCAAAGCACGAGAGATTAATTTGAAAAATGAAGTTTTTTGCTCAGCTATATATCTCGACCCAAGATATAATGTATTTTGATCATTTGAAGAAAAAGATATCGCCAAAAAACATCTTTATAAAACTTGGAACTTAATCCAAAATTTAAATAATCAGAATATTGAAAATCTAGATACTATTCCTACGTGTTCACATTCGAAAGATAACTTAGATGATGATTTTGAAGATTTATTAATGTCGCATGAAAGCCTTAATAAGAATAGTTCTCAGGGCATAGAAAATTATAATAAATGTGTAGAAATAGAGTATATAATTCGGTCATTTGATAATATAGAGAGATTAGAAAAAGATGCAAATCTTTTGAATTATTGGGAAAATGTAAAAAATAGTATGCCAGAACTTTATAAGTTAGCTATGGTTGTGCTAGCAGTTCCAGCTACGCAGGTATCCGTAGAAAGAGCATTTTCTAGCCTTAAGTTTATACTTTCTGCGCAAAGAACTAAATTAAATCCTGAAATATTAGAAAATATTTTAGTTATCCGTTCCAATTCTCTTTTTAAAAATAAATAATATAAATTTCATTATATTTATGTGTTATTTTATTCCTCATTGTATTTGCGCATGTTTGTGTTTATCTTATTTATGAAATAAAAAGAATTGATTTGTCTAATTTATATTTACTAAGTTTAATAAAAATATCTATTAGATTATCATTCATGGTTAAATTAAATAAGAAATTATAAAAAGATTTTTCTCTAAAATTAATATATACATGGTTAATGATTAATTTTTTTTTAAATTAAATTTATAAAAACCGGAACAAACCGAAAAGAACCGTTATAAATTATAAACCGAACCGAACCGATATGATTATTTTTTTAAAAAACCGAAATGGAACAAAACCTTTATAAAATTTTAAACTAAAAACCGGAACGAACCGTTATACTAAACGGTTCGAAACCCTGATAATAAGTATCTATAAATTAAAATAATCATAACTCATTTCTAAATATATTATTTGAACGTATAAGTAATATATTTTCAAATATAAGTGGATTCATATTTGTTCGATGTGACGATAAGACAAATTTTAGCCCCAAAAAGATTATTTTAATAGAAATTGTGTTGCGGAAAACGCAAGTACAATAAGAAAAAGTTTATAAAATTTTGGATATTCAAAATTTTTTGATTCCCAATATACAAAAACTGATGATTTTTTAGATTAATTAAATGCATCTAAATCAAAAATTGGTTATTTAGATATTTTGCATACTAAAATATAGGAAATAAATGCTCCAATACTAATGAAGAAGTTAAAAGATTGTGGATAAATTAAATGAAAAATTAATACATACTTCTTATGGATATTAAACAAATTTTTTAGATATGGTAAAATATGTAATACACCACAAGAAAATGAATGTTAAAAAAATGTAAAATTATTTATTTTATTTTGTCTGAAACCGGTTTAACCTTTTTTATAAATCATTTTACTCCTTCAAAAAATAATTATATCGGTTCAGTTACGGTTTCGATATTTATAAAGGTTTGTAACGGTGTAACGGTTCATTCTAGTTCACACCGGGTCGCTGCTTTTTAGGTAGAAGTTGAAAGAATGCCTTTTTATTGAGATTTAATTTTGAATTACGAATTATATAAAATGAGGAGTTAAGTTCCATGTTATATATGCTCTAATTAGGAAGTAATGTCGTTAATAAGATGATATTTTGAAAGATCAAATCACTGCTACCATTTGTCTTCATATATGGTTGAAGAATTTTGCTTATAACAGTTGAAATTCTTGGGAGCTTTGGTTTGGATTAGAGGTGGGCGCGGGCCTAAATTTTTATTCACGGCCCGCCCGCTCATCGTGGCAATAAAAAATATTCACGCTTACCACTAAAAAATTTTCGACCCGACCGCTCATGAAAGGCAATATTTTGATTCACGCCCGTCACGCACTAAAATTCATGGTGTTTTTAAATTTTTCAAAACTTTAATGCTATAATTTTTTACACTTTTTTGAATTTATTCTATTTATTTTTTTAATTCCATAATCCATAATAACAAAAAATAAATACATATTATAAATCCAAATTTTTACATAGAAAAAGAAGAATGTCATTTTTTTT
Source organism: Gordionus sp. m RMFG-2023 (assembly GCF_954871325.1). NCBI lineage: Eukaryota > Metazoa > Nematomorpha > Gordioida > Chordodea > Parachordodidae > Gordionus > Gordionus sp. m RMFG-2023. The sequence goes on along the minus strand of NC_088779.1, from coordinate 16,004,955 downwards.
ATTTCGATTGTGTACGCCTTTTCTCTAATCGAATGGCTGCAGAAAATAACTTTTCACTAGAAGCCGAATTTGCCAGGGCTGACAAAATTTTACTCTCTAATTTTCTCAAAAAAGAAAATAAAATTTCCTCCTTCCAAAACTTCAAATATTTCCAATGTTATTTGTTTTATGGGATGAATCTTTTAAATTCACACAGCTTTCATCGGTAGATGTCGATGCTTCATCAGAATCATCTGAAAATATGTTTCATTTAGAATATATGGGTTTTTAAAAATGTAGGATGAATTAAGAAAGTTATAAATGACAGTTGGCATTGATTTATGCATATCATCTAATTTTATATCATTTCACATTTTTAAGATTGTTTTGTAAATATCTTCCTTTTCTCCGTCTATTAAAAACTTAAGGCTTTTTAAATTAGATCTAGAATTAAGCCTACCTTAAGTGAAAATCTTGCGACAAAACACCTAAACATAAAAAGAAAATAGAACTAGGAGCGTGACACCAGATGTTGTTTATAAAATGCCGGAATATTTTTTGTTTTCAAAAATTATTCTTTTTTAAAAAAGAACTAAATTAAATTATAAAATTACAAATTTATATTTATAAAAAAACTAAAATTTCCGTGATTCACGAGAAATTTATGTTCAGGCACGGGAAAAATTTTGGAAAGGCCCGTCACGCCTAATAATTAAAATTTTATTAACACTCACGCCGTGACACGATGGGTCACGCGTAATTACACAGCCCGCTCCCACCTCTAGTTAGGATATCCCTTTTCTCTTAATCTATTTATTATTAGCGATTATGCCATTTCAATTAATTTCAAATTTAAGGATATAGGTGTAGGGAATTGTGTGTTTTTTTAATTAGAATATTCTTTTCCATTTCAATTAAGGTGGAATTTAAAAATTTATTGAATTTGTAGGGATGTTGTCATTCTCATAAATTGGTATTCTTTTTTATATAAAGTTATGTGACAATTATCAGGAACTCTTTACCAAATATGTGAAATTTGGAAATATATAATTTTAATTAAACAGAAATAAATAAATTTTAAATTAGGAATAAATTATATTAAGTTTATTTTCAAGTTCTTTTAGGCCTATAAAATCAGATATAATATTCATTTATAATGTTTCTAGTAGTAAATTTACAGTAATTTAAAAAAATTGTTCTTCAAAAAGGCCAAGCAGAGCCACTTTGAAGCCCTATATCTCTAATTCTAATAAGCTAAGAGGCTAAAATATCGGATTCACCAATTATAACATTTCAATTACCAATATACCAAATTTTATCAAAATTGGAGATGGTCAGGTAGTAAGGTTATTGATTTGACATATAAATATAAAACGTTTTATGTGATTTTACACATAGAAAAAACTCAGCATTCCAATTTTATTCATTTAATAGGGATGTACCGATTTTATTGGTCTAAAATAATGGTTATAGGCCAATATATTATAAAATTCTCCGATCTGATGGTGTCATAATTTTAAAAAATATAAGAAATGTAAATATGAAAATGTTTATTTATAAATATAACAACGTTTTTCAAAAAAATCAGATAAGGCCGATACCTATAAAAAACCAATCTGATCTTTTTACTTTTTTTGTTATATAGTTTATTATACATAATTATAATATTTCAAAAAGAACGATTCTAAATAATTTTTTATTAATTTTTAAAACAATGCAACACTTCGCTATTTTTTTTTATAGATTTAAAATATATTAAAAGATTTTTTATAAAAATGGAAAGGAACACCCAAAGTTTTATTTATTCTAAATCTTTTAAATAATAACGCCAATTATATTAATTATACTTTAAATAAAGGATATTATGTAAATATGGCATCTGAATTATGGAAATATTTTACTAATTTTGCAAGATGCGTTTGGAACTCTAATTTCACGGGGAGGAATAATGAAAACTTCATTTAATGCCACCAATATCCGTAAACATTTAAAGCGATACCATCAAACGGCATTTGAAGAGCTAATAAAAAAACGCAATATTAGAAAAAAAATCAAAGTTTAAAAAATAAGAGTCCAGAAAGTCAGCCAACAATATCAGCCATCCTTAATCAGTATTTGGAAAATTTCTGCCCCTAAATACATAATTATGACTAATTTTATAAGGAAATGTTAGAATGTGACCACAAGCCGATTTCTATCTTGGAGGACGACGGCTTTACATCAAATCAATTATGTCCAAATTATAAAATTAAATCATTTATTGAATCGCATATAGCAATAAACATTGTACAAATTTTAGATGAAATGATTAATTATTGGGGAATAAGAAAAAATAAAATACACCTAATCATTAAAGATAATGCATTCAATATAGCTTTGGTCATGAAAAACGGGAAATTTCAAAACGTTACCTGTTTTGCTAACAGTTTGCAATTGGTCGTAAAGGTATCAATTTTATCACAGAGATTTATCATTGACAGGCTTGCTCGGGTAAGAAATAGTAGGCCACTTTAAACATTGACTAAAAAAATCTTGAGTCTAACTAGGCATAAATTAATCCAGGACGTGCCCACCTTGGGATTCTACCTATTACATGCTTGAACAATTGATAGAATAAAATAGGGTGATACAGCTGTTCATTATCGATAATCCTAATTTTGGAAATCTCTCATTATATGAGTGGGAATTAACAAAAAAGGTAATTCTAGAACCAATTCAGAAGGTAACAAAAGAAATAAGTATGGAATCATGTTCAATTAGAAATGTTATACCCTTTGTTGAAATTCTGAAAAGTGAATTAACGATTAATGGGGATACAGATAGAGGTGTGCAAACTATAAAGGATACCATTAATAATCAATTAATAACTTGGTTTTTTGATATTTATGATGATGACAATTGTCTTATCGCAACACTACTTGACCCTCATTAAAAGGATTTATTTTTACCAAAGGTCTTTTCATATATTGAAAAACTCAGAACTGCATGTGACCCTTTTATTAAAGGTGATAATAATGTTCAACTTCCAACTCCCAATAAGATTCGCCAGGTTTTATTTTTTTAAAATAAATATAGATTTTATTGATAACTTAGGTGATGAATGACAATGAGAAGAATACATAACATTAAAAAATGCAAATTTAATTTTAGGGATGCTTATAAATTAATAATCAAAGAGAAACTAGTAATAAATAAAATAATTGAAATCGATAGTAATGTAGATGACATGCCATACTTGATAAAAATCAAGGAATATTTAAAAGAATCTTTATTATATAGAAAGTATAATAAAATATTTATCATATTAGCTTAGTTGGATTAAGATTAACCCATTTGTTTGTTAGAAATTTGTTTGGATGAAATCTGTTTTTCAAAATAAACAAAAAGGTTGGGTTTATTTGATACCCACTATTTTAAAAATGTTAATTTCATATTTGTGTTCTTTTTATAGATAACTAAAATAACATTGCTATTATATATCCCTTTTGGATCCACTTGACTATTGGAGAATTAATACTGAAACGTATAAAATTTTGTCAAAACTTGCATGTAAATTTTTGGTGCCTCCTATAACAAGTGCCCCATCTGAGTTGGCAGGGGATATAGATAGTCCACATTGTAGATTATTGCCAGAAAATATAGAGGCTCTCATATTTATTTTAAAAAATCTAATATATTGTAATTATATAAATTAAATATTACAATTTTATCATTCATACCAACATATATATTATATAAAATAAAATGGATATATCATTAAAATATATATATTTTTTATAATATAATTTTTTTTAAATTATGTCTTAATTGTAGAAATAAAATATTAAAATTAAATTAAATGCATTTTGCATAAAAAATATAAATTTCTTAAAAATTAATATTGGATTGGTTTTGAACCAATATTGGATAAGTAAAAAAAATATGTGGATCGCACAGTCCTGATTTTTTTAATGAATATTAAACATTCACCCATATAATATTTTGTTTTGCACATTTTTATTATATACCCTTTTACATTAAAAAATTAAATATGTATAAAGAATACAATAAGATGTTATATTGGATCAGTAATCGATGATATCATATCAGATCCAATTTCAAAATGTGGTATTGAAACTGGTCTACATTGGGCAGGTTTTTAGCTTGCCCACATATACTTTGGATGGGTGTGGTCTGGTTCTCTAAAATATTTTCAACATTGGATGGGTGGTGGTTGGGTTATAAAATGTTTAGGCAATATGAGCAGAACAAACTTCAATTTATAAAAAAATTAGTTTTATTTCATAATACTGAATATCATATATGTTATATTAAAAAAAACATTAAAATAAATAAATAAAGAGCCAAACCATCCTTTAAATATTTTTTAAACATTAGGCAGATGTAAGTTAACAAAATTTTATAGATAAATGGCTGGCAGGTAAATATTTTTAAAAAAATTATAAGTGGGGAGGTGGGTGGGTTAAAAAATATTCCAAAAAACAAGTGGGCAGGTTTTTAGCCAGAAAACCTGCCCATTATAGACTTCTAATTAAAATATCCCTAGTTCTAGATTAAAATTTTATATAAACAATAAAAACTTATTTTTTTTACAAGAATTTTAGGAGTTATATAGAACCATTGAATTAAAAAAATCAGTATATTTAAAAAAAAATGTTTATACTATATTTTATTATTCAAATATATAATTAAGAAAATGTTTGATTGAATCAATTGATAAGTATTAAAAAAATCATTTTTCATACTTGGACTCTTAATATCTTCAAAAATAATAAAACTTATAATAAAAAAAATTAGAACACTATTTAGTTATGTGAATCCCAAAGTACGGAGGAATCATGATAAATTTGATATTAAATGACCAAAAAATGATATTAATAACCTTCAATTTTATTAGTACTAGTATCTAATTTAGATTGCATTTCAAGGTTCATAAGAGCAGGTAAATAAAATATATTTGGATGGGTCTGAGTCTTAACAAATCTTTTCATCTGATTTTGGTATTCTTCCCATGCTTCTTCCTAATGTTTTATAGTATAAAATATCCTAGTATTGTTAATTTGTAAATACCAATTTCAATATTTCAATTTTTATTTCTAAAGCTTTCATTCTATTTTTAGCTTGTTTTTGTTGAGTAAATAATTGTCGTTTTTCTAATAACAAATCTTGTTTCTCCTGATTTGCCTTATCTTCTAATTTTCTTTCAATTTCAGTTCTTAAAGTGGCTCTACTCTTTTAGAAAATTAAATATAAATAAAAACAAGAAAAACTTTTTCTTTAGCTTGATCTGAATCTTTTTTAAATTGAGTTAATGTTCCTAATAAATGACCAAACATCCTTTTATTTCTAAAACAATATAATAAACACAGAAAGAAATGAGATTTCATACCTAGCAATTAAATTTATATTTTTATGTGTGTCAATGAAATCATCACGAGATTTAATTGAATTATTAACTTGAACAATCATAGAATTAATAATTGGCTATAGGTATAAATAATTTTTATATATCAAATAAAATTTATAGACCTTAGAAATATCCTCAGATTCATCTTCAGTTATTGCTTCATCATTGTCAACAACTATATGATCAAATTCATTAAATATGTGCTGTGATTCTTTCTTAGGAAATTTACTAGAATGGTGGTTTATAAATATAAACATAGGACAAACTATACTTATTTTCTTCATGCAAAGAGGTTATTTTGTTAGAATTCCTATGAATATAATAGGTATAATTTTATATATTGTATTTACAGATTATCATTTCGGCTCCAAGTATATTTTTTGATAGATTGATTGATATCATCCAAATTTCCTTTTATCTTATCATATTCCTCTTGTATTAGAGTCATAGACATAATATCCGCCATAATGTAAACCTAACTTTGAAAGGTACTATATATTGCGCTAAAACAATAGAATTATAGTAACATCGTTATAAAAATCGTGGTAGTACTTGTTTTTATTCTACTCCCTATATTTTTTTATTTTTAATAATGTTGATTAGTCTTATATTTTAAATTTGAATATTTATTTATATTTAAAATATATTAACGTTATATCATTTGAATATCTTATATTATTTAAATTGATTGTTTAATATATTCAATTAACTTTGTTTGATATTTTTTGTATAAATAGATTGTGATAGAAAAAAGAAGTTAGTGAATAAAATTTAAATTTATATTATTAAAACAAATTTGTTTAACCTTATTTAAAATGGTGCCCCGATTACGGTGGTAAGTTTCTTCGTTTTTTAAAAAAAAAAAATATTAAATAAAAGTTTAAAAATTAAAATTATATCCTTACCTTGAAAATAAAATAATCAAAGAATTTATCCGTTTTTTTTGTCGATTTCTTTTGTAAAAATAAAAAGTAAAGGAATTACTTATCAAATTCGTCGTTCGATATTGGAGATGATAAAAGGACATATAAAATTTTTTTGACTTTTCTTTTCGATAGTCAAAATTTTATCCAAATTTACAAAATTATAAAAGGTAAAAAAAAAAAAGAGAAAATAAAATATATATATATATAAATAAAAGAGTAATATGATAAAATATAGTTTTTTCATCGGAATCTTTGCATTTCTACGTTATGATGTTTTATTTTAAAGCTTATAATATACCTCAGCGCACAATTATCGATGAAATGTTGAAGGAAATGGGAGGATATAATGAATTCTCTACGAAATAATAGAATGAATGAAATTTTCTTTTATTTTAAGTCCTTACGAAAAATGATTGATACCTACATGTCTCTAAATGGGAAGCCCTATGTTTTTGATGAAAATAATTTCATTTTTATATCTTGTGCAATTACGGAATATTAAAATTTAAATATTAAAACTTAAATATCTTTACGCTTTACATATTTGATATACTACATTTATTGGACATAGAAAAATTTTTATTAGCTATTATCCCTATATTACATTATTTTGTAATTTTTCTCGCAATTATAAAAAAAAAATAAAAATTTTTTTACGCGCTTAGCAGATCACAGTTTATAGGTTATTAATAAAATTTTCTAACGATATTAAAGTAATATGAAATTCTTTGTGACGAATCAAGTCTAGATATTTATAGATAATTCAAATTAAAACCTAGTGGACTAAATCCTCTTTACGAATTAGAATTAAATTTTTCACAGATAAATTATATTGAAACTTAGTGGACTAAATCCTCTTTACGAATTTGAATTAGAATTTTTATAGATAAACTATTGAAACTTAGTGGACCACATTCTCTTGATTAAAATTAAAATTTTTTAGACAACTTAAATTTGATTTTAATGGACTACAATGTTTTGCTTTTACGATTCTAAAAATTGAAAGTTTACTTTATTTAAATAAAATTTTATCATGGACGAAAAATTAACTCTTACACACACTCAATATGTTCCTAAATTTTCCAAGTTATCAGGAAAATTATCTGAGACTTATCTTAACTTAATTGAAACATACTTTGGGGACATATTGAGTCAGACTCATCTAAAGTTAGGACACTACTATGTAGCTTACCAATTGAGATTGTAGACCAAGTTACGTCGATATGTTCTAAAGCACAGTTAAAAGACTTTAATATTGTTTTTGGTAAATTGAAACTAATAATTCCAAGTGAGGACATGAATGTTAATATAAAAAACTTTAACTTAGCGGTACAGGGTGCCGATGAGTCCTTCCATACTTTTTATTTTAGGATTTCAAAACTTCATAAAAAATGCGATTTTGATAACGATACGAGAATGATTGAGAAATTAATAACTTGTTCTTTAAATGATAATATCAGAAGGAAGTTAAATAAACATAAGCACGAAGGCTTAGATAAGATGATGAAATTAGGAGTTGAGTTAGATGGCAGCAATATTAAGCCGGAGATTAGGGATACAAATTATATAGATAAAAACGAAAATTTTATAAAAAATATTTCTAAAACTTTTAATAGTAAGGGAATCATAATAATTTTAGGCCAAGTGATATAAATAGCAGAAACTACCAAAACAGTAATTTCCGAAATAACGAGGGTCACTCTAGAAATTTTAGTAATAATCAATCTTCAAACAACTACAATTCAAACAATTTTGGTAGGAACAACGCTCGGCAAAATTTTAACTATAATTCAAACAATTACGGTAGGAACAACACTCGGCAAGATTACAATAACAATTCAAACAATTATGGTAGAGGTACTTGGCAAAACAATAATTATAATGGGAGAAACAATTCCTAGTCTTACGACAATCAAAGAAATCAGAGTCAATATAATAATCGATATGGTTATCAATATCAATCCTACAATAACAACAATAATGGAGAAAATAATACGTGGAAAAATTATAATCAAAATATTAATCAAAGAAAACAATTACAATATAATGACATGAATCAAAGTAACATCAATTGTAACATGAACATTGAAGAGATTGTTGAAGAAAAAAATGACCCTACACAAAATAATAATGGTAGTGATTTTAATGTCAACAATTTAACTGAGTTTAAACTTAATGATAATGCGTTCATGACAACTTTAAAAGTAAATGATGCTACTGTTACTATGCAGGTTGATACGGGATCCAAGTTTACGATTATACCTCATGATATGGCTAAACAAATAGGTATTAAAGATCTTAAAAAGTCCACTCTACAACTCACAGCTTATGATGGAAACTTAATTAATTAAAGTAACCTACGAAGGTATCACCAAACACTTGCAAGCCGTGGTCGTTAAATCTAATAAAAATGCGTTATTGGGACGTATGTGGATTAATGCCTTTAGTAATATTTTGAACAAATTTATAGCAAACATTGATACCAACTATGAAGATAAAATAAAGAAATTAATAAAAGATTGCGAATCTAAACTGACTAAAAAACTGATCAATAAAGGGAATGTCAAGATATATCTAGTAATGACGCCAAACCGAAAATCATACCACCTAGACGGTTACCTTATTCAAAGATAGACGCTGTTACTAGAGAACTTACGAGATGGAAAGGAGATGGAGTCATTGAGCCGGTAACAGATGTCCGATGGGCAAGTCCGATAACCGCTGTCTACAAGGATAATGGGAGCGTTAGGGTTTGCGCCGACTTCAAAGACACTGTCAACCCAGCCCTTGAGGACTTCAGATACCCACTTCCAAGAATAAACGATCTTATCGCTAAGCTCAAGGAAGGGAAGAAGTTCACCAAGATAGATTTCAAGGATGCGTTCCTACAAATTCCCATCGACGAAACCTGCAGAGACATATTAACTATATCTACACACAAGGGGTACTACCGGTTTACCAGACTTCCTTTTGGGTTAAAGACTTCATCTGCGATTTTTCAACAAATTATGGATAAAATTTTCGGTGACATGAAAGATGTCGTATTTTATATTGATGATCTACTAATAACGGGAAGTAGTGACGAAATTCATTTCAACAACATAAAGAAGGTTTTTGAAAGAATACTATCTCATGGCTTAGTGCCTAATTTTGCAAAAAGCTTATTTTTCAAAAAAAGTCTAAGGTTCTTAGGACACGACATCGACGCCAATGGGATCCACGCCAACCATAACAAGATCGAGGCGATCGTTAAAATGCCGGAACCAAAATCAGCCGCGGAATTGTCAACGTTTCTAGGTATGGCCGGTTACTACAGAAAATTTTTGAACCTTCGCTGAAATAGCTGATCTTTTATACAAGATTGTCAACAAAGAAAAATGGGAGTGGAATTTAGAACACTCCAAAAGTTTTGATGATCTAAAGACATTGATTAGTCTTCCTCCAGCTTTGACGTACTTTAATCCTGATTTACCTATTGGAATTGCAACGGATGCATCTAAAAGTGGTTTGGGAGCTGTTTTGTTTCACACTGAAAAAGATGGCAAAGAAAAACCGATAGCTTTTGCATCAAGAACTTTATCAAAATCCGAAATAAACTATACCAATATTGAGCGTGAAGCTCTGGCCATTATGTTTGCAATCAAGAGATTCCAAGAATACTTGATAGGGACCAAGTTTACTATTATAACCGACCACAAGCCATTAATCCACATTTTTACCAAAGGACTGAAAGATAATAGTACCATGTCCTTAATATTACAAAAGTGGAATATAATTTTGGGGGGTTACGACTTTAACATCAAGTTTAAAGCTGGCAAATATAATGTTGTTCCTGATTGCCTCTCGAGATTACCACAAGTAGGTGTGGATGACGTTATTGATGATATCGCAATTATAAATGACTTTGGCGATATACCTCTGAGTTTTGACCAAATACGCGATCAAACTTCTAAAGATTCTGAACTATCTCAAGTTATGAATGACATAAGAAATAATGTGCCTATCCAAAATAAAATTTATGAAAATATTGAATACGAACTAAGTATCATTAAAGATTGTCTGTACAAAAGCGACAAAATAATAATTCCATCAAGTCTGAGAAAGAACATACTGGAGGCGTTACACGAAGGTCATTTGGGAGCAGGTAAAATTAAATCCTTAGCCAAAGATCGTATGTGGTGAATTTTAATAAAAAAATAAGGGAACAAATATTAAATATATTTTTATTAGTTTATATAAAATATAATAAATTACTTGTATATATATTAATATAAATCATGGTAATAATTTATTCCAAACAAGTAAAAGAAATTTATTTATAAAAAGTAAGTAGACATATAGTTGATATTCCTCTATTATATAGAATTAATTAGTTACAAGATACTAGGTAAAATTATACTTTAACAGACATATTTAACAGTTAGAGAATGTATTACAGTTAATATTTTAGCAAATATTTCTAATCAATGCTCTTGATAATAAATATTGCAACAATTTGCATTTATTTATTTAACGCCATCTATTTAGTTTAATAAAATATTATATTAAAAATTAATTAACATATTATTTATCCCACATTTTCTTTAAAATATATTTTCTGATGTCCTTATCAATATTTTATAGTTTTCTGTAAAATATATAATTCGCTATACTGGTAAAAATTACTTAATTGTCATATGATAATTGATAAAACTAGATATATTGTAAATCTACGACATATAATATTCCACTTTTTGTATTGTGCTAGTTAATTTTTTTTTCAATTTTATTAATAGTTTTATAATTATATTTTATTTTTTTTAAGATAAATAAATTAAAATTACTCACTTTATAATAAAATATATTTAATATATTATATTATTTAGTAATTTTATGGATCTATTATTAATAATTATAATACATTTCACTTTTGTCTTAAGACTTATATTTGGCTTATTATTCCATTTCTTAAAAACATTTATGTTTTACTTTTTATATATTAAAATGCTTTTTTCCAAAAATGCATAAATTATGATGAATAGTATTATAAAAAAATATCAACTTTTACACTCAGTATTCCAAATTATTGTTTATGATATATGCATATATTTTTGAGGGTCAGGGAGTAGGGGGAGGACTAAGGGGGATATTTTTTATTAGCTTAAAATGATATTCAGAAAAGTGATAATAGTTCCCCCCCCCCATGACCAAAATATACATACAATTTTTTACTATAATATTAGTTGTTTGTCAAAATATATTATTGTTAGATTAATAAAACATAGTGAAAATTTTTATCTGCATAGTCTAAATTTTAAAAAATTAAACTAGAAGCTAAAATTTTTTAATTATTTAATTTCTAGAAATGGCTGAATTATGCTATAATAAATGCAAGGGGCTTGTGAATAACATGTGCATCTATGCCTACAGTTTTATTCTTACATCACTAAATCAAATTATAGAAGGCCGAAATTTATATTATATATATATATACATTAAGATATCATAATTTTACAATATTCCCTATCACTCCTAATATTTACATTTATTGGGTTTTCAAAACTTGTTTTAAATCTCATTTTTTTCATAATTTGATTAATATAATTGAATTTTATAACAAAATATTATTATGGTATCACCTATTCTCCTTGGTTGGCTATTGTTTTACACATAATAATGACCAAAGATGATTCCCTCTTTTATTATAATTTTTTAATGGATGAAAAAAAAATCAACTACAAATTTGTAAAATATTAATTATAGAAACTAGTGCATATTTAAATAATCTTCAAAAGTTTTATTTGATAATATTAAGAATCTTTCTCATAATAATTTGCAAAAAATCAGTTTTATAAATTTTATCTTATTTTAATATTATTTTATTGTGTGAATCTTATATTATTTTTAGACTGGCACCCTATAGGCAATAAATATATGGTGATGGATCAAATATACATCTTAAACAATATGTTTTGGCAAAGGAATTATTTTTTATTGTTTTTGAATTAATCACAAAACATATTGTCATACATAAGAGTTGTATTTTTTATTTATTTATTATACATTATAAAAATATAAATAAATAATATTTTATAATTGTAAATATATTTGTTACCGCCAATGTGTTATTTTAGACAATATGTACAATGCCTGATTTTTTTCAAAAATGTGTTATGGTTTGACTGCTAACAATGCCCTTTATAATTAGTGAAAGAGCTAAATATCAATAAAATCTGCTACCGGCTATATTTAAAAATGTGTTTAATTCTTCCATTTTATAATAAATATAATTTAAATTTACCTTTATATCATAATAATTTATAACCAAAGGTATGGTAATATTTTATATTAATAATTTAAATATTAATTTAGATCTTTTATAAGGTTATTAGATTCTAATGATGGCAAGATTCTTCATGAATTTTATTTAAGTATCTAATCGCATTATTATTATGGATATATGTTTTATAAATTGATTAAAAATATATTTTGTCGAAAGAAAAGTTAATTCCATTTCATCATATCCTCTTTAGAACTAGATGCTCGGACATTTAAAATTGTTATTTCATATTATTCTAAATAGATTTACCCATATTTAATAATACTAGAAGGAATAGGCCTATAAATATTTAATTAATATCACATTAAAGTGTTTATTTTATTTTCGTTTGAAAAGCGTTTTTACGTATGTTTCACATTTATATAAAATAATTATTCTGTAGGAAGCCTAATATTTTTTATAAATTGACTTTAACTAATTTTTTTATCAAAAAAATGGTTAATTCATTTGCATACTAGAACTAGATACTTGGACATTTCTAATTGTTATTTCATAATATTCTAAATAAATTCACCCTAAATATTTAATAAATTTAGAAAGAATAGACTTATAAATATGACACACTTATTATCACTTTAAGTTTATTTTTATTATCGCTTGAAATACATTTTTACGTATGCTTCACCTATATATGTATAAAGTAATCAAGGTTGGCATGTCGGAGGAGTATTGACCAATCAAATACAGTCAAATATTCTGTAATATTGGCGAAAAAAAAATTGATTTAATTAACTAGAGCATTAAAAGTATGTTTATCAATCTTATTAGGTCACAATTTGTATAAAAATATATTTGAATCATGAAGAAAACGCTTTAATTATCATTTTGTATTAAAATTTAAAAAATTCATATATAAATTATAGACTTTAATTTTATAATATAAAAACAAATAATTTTATTTATTACTAAAATAAATAAATATAATAATTTAGCTAAGTCATGGTTAATTTTTAAATAAATTTAGATTTTATTTAATATTTAGCCAAGTATAAATTATATAAATTCTCATTTATTACTTCCACTTGATAAATTTAAATTTATAAATTAATTTTCTTTTTAGTTGTTCCGATCAGATTTACAAAATAATTTATTCAATTCTTCTGGTAAAGCCAAATTATTAAAATAATTGGTGGATAATTATAAAATAGTGAAGATTGATTAAATTTAAAATAATCAAAATCTTTTATACTTAAATTTATATTAGGGATTATGGACAAACCAAAGCATCAAGTTTGGAAACATCTTAAGAAGTACGCTTTGGCAAATCAGTTACGGTATCCAGGTTTTGCAAGATGTCCTATATTACACATGTTCATAGAGTGTTCAATCATTTATTAAGCAGCTGTACTATGTGTCCTGTCATATTAAGGAAAAATTTTATTCAAATTCCAAAATATGAACCTCGAAAAAAAATGACACAAATATAATTTGTAATATTTCTAGCTCTTATTAAAAATTGGTTGAAATTAATGAGAATAATTATCAAATTGACAATATTTTGCCTTATGACTCAAGAGAATTTGATTCCATTATCTTTGATCTACAAGAAGGCGATAAAATAAAAATCTCAATCTTGTATGACCGGTTTCACGGATAAAATAAATCCCAATGAGCTCGATCAATTTTGCAAGTATATGCGAGCAATTTACCTTTCCACATCACTGAAAATCCCTACATCCAAGAAATTCTTTTAAAAAATACATCCTATTTACACTTTACCAAGGCGAAGACAGCTGGCTGGATATCATTTAGACAAAGCGTCGAGAGGTGGAGGCGAGAGTTGCAGATAGAATAAATAGAGCTCCTCGTTATTCAATTGTGCCAATGACTAGCAACATTAGAAACTGGATTATTAATTCTATAGCCATGACGCCTATTATAGTATTCTACAAATTTTTAAATACTGGAGAAAATTACCATACGGCATATTATATTGGCCAGGAATTTATAAATATAACTCATGAATTGAATCCGAGAAAAGTATATTATTTATTTACGATAACGTCGCTAAAATGAAAGCAGCCTGGAGGCTTCTAAAATCCTAATCTATTAATAATCATATACAATTTTATAGTTGTGCAGTATATAGTGTTGAGTAATCATAAAAACTAAGCATAAACCTAATTGGGCTTAGCGGCTAAACCTAATTGGGCTTAGTATAAAAATTGGTTCCATACCAATTCAGCGAAACTTTTATCTAGAAACACTTTTTTGTGAAACTTTCATCGAGAATGTCGTTTATCGCGAATTTTCTAGCGAAACATTTATCGCAAATCCACATTAGCGAATACATTTCCGCGAAGACATTTTCTCGTAACAAACATCGCGAATAGCGATCCTTTATCGCGAAACCTTTAAAGCGAATACATTACTGCGAAACTTTTATCCCGAATCAATAATAGCGAAAATTTTATAGCGAAGTCATTATCGCGAAACTTAAATCACGAAGACAATATAGCGAATACTATTTTGCGAAATATATCTCTAAGATATTATATCGAATTTAATATCACGAGGTCAATATCGCGATAATAGTTTAGTATTGTTAATTAGTTGAATTCTTCCAATTGAAGAAATCGACTAATAATTTTATCGACTTAATTAGTCGATAGTTGAAATGTTGATCTATAGCCGGCTTATTTGATCCAATCGACTAAATTGAATTTTAGAGCCGAATTTGCATCATTGTATAGGCGGGTAAAAATTAAACTTTAAACGTGGTAAATTGAGATATCAATGAAGATAAACCATAGAAAAGTGACAATATATTGTTTAAAAATTTCTAATTGTATTTTTTGTTTTAGGAAGATTGACTCGCGTTTTTCGTTTGTTATGTTAAAAATTTTAAGTGCTAAAATTTTTAAAAATGAATATGTTGATTGGGAGAAATTACCATTAGTTGACTATGGGTTGAAAAATAAAATTATTTAATATTGAGTATTTATTGATTTTTTTATTTTCGCCTTTAGTAAGAGGATTTGAATTAATTGATGAGGGAAAGGAAGAGACACAGGTAGCGTCCCAAATTAGGGATTTCCCATTGGACCATGGGATGCAGGTTAAACCGTTAGGTCTGAGACCATCTTGTAGAGATAGGTTTGTTGGTTCTAGAATGTTAGGAATTTTAGCTTTATTGAGAGCGTTATGGATGATTTTATTTATTGCTTTATGCCGGAGGTGGCGACCTTGGCTACGGGAACAGTTTAGGCCGTGTCTTGCATTTGGTTGTACGGGTAGGTTGCAAAGGTGGTCTAAATCCTATGGTAACTCTCAGTTGGTCATTGGTTAAGAGATTATCAGGGTTAGGCTTGGAAGTGCCTCGAGCCATTCATATCCGCCATATTTATCGTTTAATTGAAGGAGTTGAATATCGCTGATATCGGAGGGGTTAAGACTATTTTGAAGTTTCTTTATAGCAATGTTAAATTAAAATTTAAATGAATATGTACCATAAAAAGTAACAATTGTCAAAATCGTTATTTTTAAACATTTTTGAATATTTTTGAAGCAAATGGGTAAAAATATAAATTGTCATGTTAAAGTGTAGTATTGCATATCGGCTAAAAATTACGCCTAAGCCTAATAATAGGCTAAACCTATTAGGATTTGCCTAAAAATTGGCTAAACCTAATTGAGCTTAGCCTAAAAAAGGCTAAACTTAATTAGGCTTAGCCTAAAGATCAAAAATAAAGTTATCTTTATCAGAATATATCTGGTATGTGTGTTGGATAAAGGAACTGTTATATCTTTATCATGATCTTTTCTCAAACTGAAAATAAATTCTATCATTCTTCCTTTGTTGACCTTTAATTTTATACAGGGCCAATCCAATTTAAATAGCGGGTAAAATGTTGCGGATAGTATATATTCATCTTTATAGATGTGTTTGAATCTATTGAAAATAAAAGACAATCAAAATATATCTTGTAAGTAATATTTGAACAGTATACCTTTTATCTATGCCTTTCAGGATTGAATTAATAAGCGGCTTACAAAACTTGAAATTATTTAAAGCCATTTTTTTAATTTTAATGTTATAATAGTTATCGTGGGAGTGAAATGTCCAAAATTGAACGAGCAGTAGCAATCGGTTCCATAACCTATAAAATCATATATATACATATCATATTTCTTAATTAACACTAACATATAAATGTTCTACCAGGAGCGACTTGTCGTTATCTAAATATCTCTGTAATTCAGATTTATCACAAGATTCGTCAAATTTTTGGCAATTCTTCTTAATAAAACTATATATTAATTTCACATAGTTATAAAAAGAGTTCCATCTTGTTAGGTTTAATCAGATATCTTCTTATATTTTTCTTAAAAATGGATGCACAGTTTGAAAAATTGCTCATAATTTTTACACAATAGCTAGCACTTAGAAAATGTAATTTTGAAATGGTTTTAAAATGAACATCCTTACCTTCATTTTCAATTTCAACACTTGCATTTAGATTTAAAGTGTGTGCTGAACATTAATGATAGTTAGGTAAGTATATACAATACTATCATTAGAATTTTGATTTTCTAATAGATCAAATGGTACAGGAACTATTTCATCTCCCGATTCCTATTTTTATTCATATAATCGAATATTTTTTTAATAAATATATTTTAATTATTTTTCTAAGCTTTTATATAATTTCTAGCTTTGTCGATAATGCATTTGATAACTTTATTTTTTATTTTATATGTGGTAAAAATTTCAAAGATTATTTTTGCTAGATAATCAAATGTGTGTTCTTGATTTAGCCTATTAAGCTAAACAGACTGAAACCCTCTCAAGAATGTCTGGGTGTAGCCAGTGTACCTTCATCCCTAAATAAGAATTTATATTTTATATACCGATGATAAGCTGATAACGAATCTACAGTTGTACAAACAATTTTTATACAAAATAAATCCCCTAATTTGTTGTCATGGTGTCATATGCTTTGTTAATTTTTAATACGAGGGTAGGCCTAGACATCACATTTTTAGTTGGCTGCAATTTTTTGAAATATTAATAGCAGTACTTTCTACAATTGAAAATGGTTGGAATTCTTTAATCACAAAATTAAAAACGAATTCATTAATGGCTGATTGTGATATTTATATCTTTGATGTAGATGGATTCTGAATCTCAATGAGTGTGAATTGATTAGCTTCAATTTTATTATTATTATTATTCAAATGTCATTAATCTCTTTCATTTTTAAGTAATATACAGTCTAAAATTTTTTAATTAAAATATTATTAATTCCTGAATTTTTTATCAAAAATAACTTAGCTTTGAAGATAAATCTTTTAAAAATCTAATTGCACTTTTTAATCCCTCACTAAGATTAAATTAAAAATAGAAATTATAATTGCCAAAGATAATTTTTCAATTTATTATCCTTTTTAGAATTACGAATCATGAAAAATATCTCAGTTCTCTAAAACAATATTGCTTCATAGTTTTATTATACATATTATTTAAAAAAGTTTTTTAAAATCACTATTTTATTCAATAAATTTATTAACAATTTGAAGTTAAATTAATAGCAATGCTAAAAAAAGAAATAGAAGATATTGTTTAGACCCAACATAATATTTTAAACCAATACCAATATTTTGTTAATCTTGGGTTTTTAATCTAGGTTCCCAGTCCTATACTATAGTATAATTTAATTAATTATATTTTAATTTCATGAATACTTCTTTTAATGGTTATTTTAAATATTCTATTATTAAAGTAATGTTTAAAATTATAATATATTAATTCATCTTTTTACCTTCATATGCTTTTTTAAGTTTAAACTCTGGACATTGAGGTTGAAATATTTGTTGGGACTGTACCCTTAATTTTCTTTATTGGTATAAAATATGTTTTAAATTGGGACCAGGGAAGAGTTAAATCATCTTCATCTGAAGAGTAAGTACTATGGACATAGTATTCTTAAAATAAATTATAAAATAGAATAAAAATATTATTATTAACATTAAGTTTGGATTTTGATTGAATATTAATTAGATTAACCTTCTACAAAATTTAACATCGAGGATTTAAAATATAAATGAAGGAATGGTGTTTAATATTAATTAAAAACTCGGCTTAGATTATTTATATTAAAAAATAAATAAAAGTAATTTAAATATTTTTTAATAAAAAACTTAAAGTAACAAATGGCGTTCCTTTTCTTTAAGGTAACGACGTTACTTTTTGACGTTACTTTACAGTACTAGCTAAACCTTAATAGGCTTAGCCTAAAAATTGGCTAAACCTTAATAGGCTTAGTCCAAAAATCGGCTAAGCCTAATCAAACTTAGATATGAAATCGGCTAGACAAAAATTCTGCATCGGCTAATCGTCCGTCATCGTTTCGTAAGATATACCTATACCTAGCATTAATTTTTATTTATTCATTTTTATTAAAACAATTTATTTTATTTATATTTAATGTTAATATTTTATTTATCTGATTTTATATTTTTTATTTATGTTATTATATTATGAAATGAAATATGATTATTATATTAAGAAAATAGATTTCTTTTATTTGATGATTTTTTTTAATAAAAAAATGTGATATTATTTTTATTACAATTTATTTTTTTACGCCCAAAATTTAAAGCAAAAAATATTTTGAAATTCAAAAAATTTTCGAAACATATGATAAAAATTTTTAAATCTTCTTTATAAATAAATCTTTTTTGAGGAATTTTTTGTGAATTTTATTATAAATAAACAATCTTTTATATGTGAAATCTTTTATAATTTTTTTTTATCATTTTTGTAAAATTATCTTTTTTTCAAGTATATTAAAAATGGAGGTTTTTCTAAATAATTTTTTTTCAAATATTTAAATTAAACTTTTTTATGTTATTTTATATGATTTTTTTTATGGATAATATTTTAATGTGACAATTGTCATATTCGTTACTTTTTAAGATTTTAAAAATTTTTTGACACAAAAGGATAAAATTAAAATTTATATTGTAGTGATGTTAAATTATAAATTCAATGTAGATGTTCCTAGGAAAAATAACAATTATAATAATCGATATTTTTAAACATATTAGATTTTTTTGACGATAATGTTAAATGTAAATTAAAATTTCAATTAAGATGTACCATATTAAAGTGAAAATTGCATAATCGTTATTTTTAAAGTTTTTTGAATTTTTTTGACGCAAATGGGTAAAATAGATTGCTAACATCTATCTATAATTTATATAAAAGCCTTGTCACACTGTGACAGTCACACTTTCACAATTTATAATATATATATTTAAAAAAATCGTTAATTTTGATAAGTGACTTGTGGCCCAATCGGCAAGAGCGTCGCTTACAAATCTCTAAAAGACTTAGGTTCGAATCTCAGCAGAAATTTTTTTTTCTCTTAATCTGGCAAAATTAATCAAATAGATACGATTCAAAGTTTGTAGCTACTTTTCAAACTATTAAATAAGTATTCTTATATTTTTAAATTTTTAATATTCTTTTAAAAAATATTCTTCCAATAAAAATCACCATAGAATCATATCTTATTAAACATTCATTCATCTTCCTTTACCATCTTATACATCATCATATATATACTAGAACTAACTAAAATATCTATAATATATATTATAAATTGTGACACTGATATTTTTTAATGCTATGATTTTTTTCTGAAAAATCATTTCATGGTTGTGAATTTTGAAAAGTGTCTATGGCCTAATCGGTAAGAGCGTCGATTACAAATCTGATGGACTTAGGTTCGAATCTCAGACTAAATTTCCATTGGACCTAAAAATGTTGTCATTTGAAGACCTCTTGTGGTAAATGCATAGGAAAATAAAAGTGCCAGACGCATTTATAAATGGATTCTTTGGCAGAGGTAAAATCTAATATGATCTGCTGTTTCCGATGCCATCTTGATTAGAGCTGCAATGGGCATGTTTTGGTGCACCTGCCTGCTCTTTTATTTAAAATTTTTGTTTCTGTCCAATATATAAAAATTATTATGTTGGTTGATTTGGCTCTTTATGTATTATTTTAATGTTTTTACTTAAACTTATAAATTATAAATAACATCTAATAATATCTATCTATAATCTATAATAATAATATATATAAAAGCCGTGTCACAGCCACAATGTCACTGTCACAGTGTGACAATTTATAATATATTTCAAAAATTAACGATTTTTTAAAAGTGTCTGTGGCCTAATCGGCAAGAACGTCGCTCCAAATGTAAAGGTCATAGGGTTCGAATCCCAGTAAAGATTTTTTTTACTTAATCTGGCAAAATTAAATAAATAGAAGATAAAATAATTAAGTGTGACATATTCACATACGATTCAAAGTTTGTTGTTATTTTAAAATTTAAACTATTAAATAGGTATTCTTATATTTTTAAATTTTTCACAACGTAATATAACCAATAGTATTCTTATAGTATCATACCTTATCAAACAATCATTCATCAAAGCATCCATTAAAATAATATATAATATACCATCTTATACATCATAAACATATATCTATCTATTTATAATAATATATATAAAAGCCGTGTTATAGTCTGTCACAATTTATAATATATATATTTAAAAAATCGTCAACTTTGAAAAGCGTCTGTGGCCTAATCGGCAAGAGCGTCGCTTACGAATCTGATGGCTTTGGATTCGAATCCCAGCAATGCTGTTAATCTAACTTTGTATACTTTTTTTTAATTTTTATTATTTATGTACTCAATAAAAAATTCAATTTTGCCAGATGAGGGTTTTGTATATTGTTATCATGGAAACAGATTTTGGATTTGGACTTTTTAAGAATGAGTCTTTTAAAATTGACTTCAAGAAATTAAAAACCAATTATTTTAGGAAGAGCATCACAGATTGTTCTATCATCAAGATGCCAAATAATTATATCTAAATCAAATTTAGATTTAAGATAATGGATGTGATAATGAATACTAAGGTAAAATAAACGAGGTCGTGTGCTCCCTGCTGGATCCTTTTGTCAGAATCTATGAAATATGGGCTGGAGTTTTAATGTTACAGTATGTCTCTATGAATTTCGAATAAACAGGAAATTTAGGATAAACACAATTTATAAAATGTTCACAAAATTTGCTATTGAAAGCATTTTTAAAGTCTATTTTGTTTTGGAATACAAATGGCATGTGAAGCTATGCCTTCTCCCTTAACACCAAATTCTAATTGATAAGTTTACTTAATAAGTTAAGACCCTGGGTTTTGACCCATGACAATTATTTTTGCTAATAATCTTCTAAATAGTCTATTGCAATGGGGTGGATACCACCACAGTTTTGTGAGACAATCAGGTTTGCCCCCATGATTGATTCGAATCTATTATGGCAGCTCCTTTTTTAAAAGAGTATTTAGGAAGGTTTTAAGCATTTAAAATTCTTTTAGGAGAATGTAGATTTTATACGAAGTGAGAGAGCAAAAACCATTTCACCTGGATGTGGAAAATTTCTTAAAAGAATTGATAAATATCATAACTCATAACTCACAAATCATATTTTTTTATTCCATATTTTTCATAATATATTTGGCCTTTTCTCTAAAAATTTATAGAAATCTTGGAGGGATGAATACGGATAATCTATTCCTCTCATTTGACTATTATTCTGATTCATCCATCGTCAAATGAAGGTAAAATTTATTATTTATCCATACGGAGAAAATTCTGAGTGTTTAAATACTTCAGTGAAGATGTAAGCTATATAAGTGACAATTGTCATAATCGTTATTTTTAAAGTTTTTTAACGCAAATGCTCAAAAATAAGTATTGCTAACTTGTATAATTATTAATTTAGTGATTGCGTACCATAGATAAGTAAAATTATAATAATCGTTATTTTTAAAGTTTTATAATTTACAAAATTTAAAAAATAACGATTATGACAATTGCCACTTTTTTATGGTACATCCTCTTGAAATATTAATTTGTTTACAATATTTTTACCCAATTGCGTCAAAAAAAATCAAAGAAAACTTTAAAAATAACGATTATGACAATTGTCACTTATAAAGAATATATCTTCAGTGAAGTTTTATTTATACATGTTAACCATTGGCGTAAGCATCGGGGGGGGGGGGGGCAGGGGGATACCCCCCCCCCCACCAAACCAAAAAATGTAGATACCGGATATATTTTTAAAAAATATTATTGTTTATATTAATTTATATTTGTTAATATTTATTCGTATCTCATATTAAATATATATTTAATTACATTTATTATCACATTTATCTACTAAGTTATTTTATCAATTAATTTCGATTTCAAGTTTTCCGGCGTAATATTTACTTATTATTTTCAAATTTTTAGTGGCGTAATATTTATCTACCATTTTCAAATTTCTAGTCAAATAATAATTATTTCTGAAACTTCTTGTCCAACAGGGAAAAAGAAATTGCAACCTTGTCCAACGAGATAGAGTCTCTGCCATCAAGCAGTAACAGCTTTTAAGGAGTTAGAAGAGCCAATTATTTGCTATTACTGAAATATCACAATGGCCTGAAAGAAATATTTCCTCAGAAGCGAGAAAATTATTGAATTCAATGCTTATTCCAAATTTTATTTCTCATTAGAATGTATTATTTAATTATACAACTATTTTAAGTATTACTTTTCAAAAACATGACTGACTTGATTAAGAAGATGAGAATAGCGGAGAGAATTTTATCAGAACTCAAGGAAATTAGGGCTAATGTTGATGAAGAATTTCATATTTTATATTTTATTGTTGAGTTAAAGCAGAGCTATACGTGTTTAATATTTGCCTCCCTCGACTTGTAGCAAGGCAAGCTCATCGTTAAAACATTAATATAGGATCAGTAGAAGAGTATATCTTAAATACAGATACATTTATAACCCAAATAAATGAATTTTTAATTCATCATGCAGCACTTACTAATCTGCAAATAACTTCCACAAAAGCCTTCCCAACCTTTTTTAGATGGTGATAGAAAAAAAGATATTTGTTAGATTTTTATTATGAAGATGTTAAAGTATCTTATGATGCCTTACTAGCTGAATAACTATGTTTAAAAGATTAACTATGGATATAGCCCCAAAAAATGCTATGGATGCTCTGCATTATTTCAAACACATTTTAGATTAAATTCCCAATGGTTTATAAACTCTTCCCATTAGTAAACTAATGAGAGAACATTCTCTTTTTTAAGAAGAATAACAGAGGCCTGCCAGAAGTACCATTTGCAGGGCACGGCCCGGATTTTTTTAAAAGATTTTTTACGGACCGGCCTAGGTTTTTTTTAAAAAATTTTCAGGCTCGGCCCGGCTTTATTTAAATAAAATTTTAGGCCCGACGGCTCTTTTAAAAAATTTTTAGGCCTGGCCCGGCTTTTTTTAAAATAAAATTTTCAGGCCCGGCCCAATTTTTTTAAAAATAGCCCGGCCTGGGTGTTTTTTTAAAAAAATTTCGGGCCCGCCCCGGGTATATTTAAAAAATTAAAATACTGTCCTGCCCGGGGGCCGGGCCTGCAGGTCTCTGAAAAACATACCAAGATGTACAACATCTGAAAGTAGATTGAAAGGTTTGGATCTTTTGAATATTCATAGGCATTTGACGACAAGCAAGGATGAGATAATTGAAAAATTAGCTCAATCACAACGAAGATTGGATTTTACATTGTAAATGTATAACATACAAAATCCAATTATTCCTAAGAAACTTTTTGTGTAAAGGCTCAAAAAATTAAAATTTCTATTTTGGGTCATTTAAGTGATTCTTTACATATAATTTTTTTATAATTCACATTAATTTAAAATTGTAGTTATTATTCCTAATAAATTTATGCTTGATATTTTAAAAAAAAAACAATAATATTTCTTAAAAAATTTTATTATCCCCCCCCCCCCCAGACCAAATTCCCGCGTACGCGCCTGATGTTAACATTCTACATTTTTACCCATTTGAGTCAAAAAAATTAAAAAGACTTAAAAAATAACGATTTTGACAATTGTCACTTATATAGGGTACATCTACACTGAGTTTTATTTAAACATGTTAGCAATACTTATTTTTTACGTCAAAAATCTTTCATTTTTCTATGCTACATCTTTGTGATTAAACATGTTTACAATTTATATTTTTACCCATTTGCATCAAAAAAATCTTTAAAAATAACGATTATGACAATTGTCACTTATCTAGAGTATATCTTCACTGAAGTTTTAATTAAACATGTTAGCAATATTTATTTTAGACCATTTACGTCAAAAAAATTTAAAAAACTTAAATATAACGTTATGACAATTGTCACTTTTATATAGTAAATCTTAATTGAAATTTGAATTTAACATGTTATATGTACATATTTTTGCCCATTAGCGTAAAATTATTTTTTTAAAAATACCGATATGATAATTGTCATTTTTCCAAGGAACATCTTTTTTGAATTTATAATTTAGCATCTTTACAATATAAATTATATTTTTGCATTTTTGCGTCAAATAATCGTAAAAGATAACGAATATCACAATTATAACATTGAAATAGTATCTTCAAAAAATCATATAAAATAAAATAAAAAAGTTTAATATAAATATTAAAAAAATATATATTTAGAAAAAACCACCTCTTTTAATATATATAAAAAATTTTACAAAAATGATAAAAAAAAATTAGGCATGAAAATCACTAATAAATTTAACAAAAATAATATTACAATAATAGCAGTACAATTTTTTTATTGAAAAAACATCTATATAAATCAATTTACATAATATAATAATGTTTCATTTCATATACTAATATAAATAAAAAATTTAAATCATACATGTTTATTTGTTGATAATAGTGCTGTAAACGTTACCTCAAAAAAGAAACGCGTTACCGTTACTCGTTACATTGGGAGAAAAGAACGCGTTACCCTTACTCGTTACCTTTTTTAAAAAGGAACGCGCGTTACTGACTTTTCAAAAAAGTAACGTATTACTCGTTACTTAAAAAAATTAAATATTATATACAAAAATATATTTATTTTTTCTTACAATATATAATATAGACAAAACTATAAAAAATAATACATAAAATGATGAGATTTTATTATAAAATTTTCATATATAATATATAATCATAAGATAACATTTTTTTGTAATAATTTTTTATTTATTTTTAGCAATAATTGATTTTCAAAATTTTCATCAGACAAACAAGAGCGCTTAGTGCTCAACACAGTCTTCGCTGTGCTAAACACACGTTCAATTGGAGCAGAGGATGGGAGGGTGGTATTATATTTAATAAATAAAAATTTTAATTCAGGGAATTTATTAAAAATATTTAAAGAAGTATCTTTATTTTGAAAAAAATTTAATAAAACATCTTCACAAGGATTTTCATTAATTTCCTCATCAAATAAAGAAAATATTTTGGTATTTGTTTTGGATAAGGGAATCAGGTCTGCTCTTTCTCTATCAAGATCTTTTCTCAAAATGGAAATAAGATCTTGCATTTTTTGTTTATTCATCTCTGATTTTATCCAGGGCCAATCTAATTTAAAGAGTGGGTGAATCATTGCTGATAGTATATAGGGTTAAATTTTCTTCATCAGAAGAATCAACCATTATAGAGTTTGGCATATATTCTTAAAATAAATTATAATATAGAATAATAATATTAATATATACTTTGAATTTTGATTGAATATTAGTTAGATTAAAATTTGATTGAAAATAACGAGCGAAAATTTAAATAAGAATGAAAGGAATGGTGGTTGATATGAATTAAAAACTCGGTTTATTATTTATATTAAAAATAAATAAAATTAATTTTATAGCACAATAAAATATGTTTTTTTTATTAATATTTTTTAAGAAAAAATTTATTACCCAAAAAAAAGGCGTTACCGTTACTCGTTACTTCTAGAAAAAGGTAACGTATGACTTTCCCTAACGTCGTTACTTTTTTGACGTTACCGTACAGCACTAGTTGATAATAAAAAAAAATTAACATTAAATATAAACAAAATATATTTTACTAAAAATAAAAAAATAATGCTAGGCATATCGGAACGCTGACGAATGTTTAGCCGTTGTATTTTAACTTTTAACCGATTTTTAGGCTAAGCCTATTTAAAATCTCGGCTAGCCGTTTTGTAGTCGGCTAAAATTAGCCAATTACCACCATATGTACCAAAAATGTATAAATGTTTATTTATCTTTGTTATTTTATTATTTAAAATTATTTATTTTTAAAAATTATTTTGTTTAATATTTA
The DNA here is from genome assembly GCF_954871325.1 of Gordionus sp. m RMFG-2023. Classification (NCBI taxonomy): domain Eukaryota; kingdom Metazoa; phylum Nematomorpha; class Gordioida; order Chordodea; family Parachordodidae; genus Gordionus; species Gordionus sp. m RMFG-2023. Next base: position 15,978,090 of record NC_088779.1, on the reverse strand, counting down.
TAAAATTTATAAATAGTCAACTGATTTTATATATCACGTGTAGAACTCGTGATCTCATTGTCCCAAAAAAATATAAAAGGGATTAGATTTTATAATTATTAGGACTTTTATGACTTTTTGTTTTTTTAAATATATTTAATCAATAAAATTTGGAGTTGAAAATTTATTAATTTTAGTTTTAGAGTTGTGTTGGTTAATTATATGAGTTATAAAATGGTTGTACTATTGGTAGAGTAAATTATAGTATATAATTTTCACAATAACTGTTAGTTTTTTTATATGTATAATTATCATAATGGTGCCGTGACCAGGATTTTACGGGGAATGTCATAGCGTTGCATTAAGAAATCACATTTAAAGCGGTGAATGTGACCTAAAATAGGGAAAATTATAGTGTGGTTAGTTAATAATTATTGAGGTATTGACAAAAATGTGGTGCTAATTTTTTTAAAAAAAATATGTAAGGGTCTTAAAAAAGTATTGTTGAAATTTTTGAGTTAATAATACATATTAATTATTGAAAATAAAGTGTACAAATGTTATTGAATTAAATTGGAGAGAACGAAATAAATTGAAAGCGCAAAAGCGAAAGTAAAATACAATTGTGGGAGAGATTTATATTTTAATATGTAGCTGTGTGCCGAAGTTAAAACAATTTTCAAAATAACAAAACGATCGAGTTCACAAGAGATAGCAATTTTTTTTTTAAAAAAAAAGGAGTGAGGTGAATATTAATAGGTTAAAATAACAAGTCGAAGGATAAAATTTTTAAAAATGAGTTGGCTCCAAATAGGAAATATATTCACGAAATTAAGATTGGCAATAAATATTATATGAGGAAAATGTTTCTTTATAAAAAGGATTTCTTAAAAAGAGTGATGATTTACAAAGAATATAATTAAGATAAAGGAAGATGCTAAAAAAAGATTTTTAAAGTAGAAAGATATTGAATATTTTTTTTTACCTTAAATTTGTAATAAAAATGTGAAGGAATAAAAACATGATGAAATATTAGAGAAGATTGGAAAATAAATTTTAGTGAGAGAAAAAAAAATTAATTTGGAACGTATTTTTGGAATTGAGTTGAATATAACAGCGGGTTGGATAAAAAATTTTTTTTTAAAAAAAATTATGAATTCAAGGTTAAATATTTTTTTTGGTTTAAAAAAGCAGATGGTATTCAGAGAATTCATGGGGGATTATCGGGGGAATTCATGGGGGAGTATTCGGGGGAACTCATGGGGGAGTATTCGGGGGAACTCATGGGGGAGTATTCGGGGGGATTCATTGGGGAGTATTTGGGGAACTCATTGGGGAGTATTTGGGGAACTCATTGGAGAATATTCGGGGGACACATTGGGGAATTGGGGGATTGAACTGAAATATGTGTATGTAGGTTGAATTTTGAGAGATACAAAGGAGATGTTTGAAATTTCCGTAAAAGTTTAATATATTGATATGAATTTTGGGAGAGATACAAAAGAGTTGTTCGAAATTAGTGTAAAAGTTCAATATATTGGGATGAATTTTGAAAGAGGAAGGTTACAAAAAGGGTGTTTAAAATTTCGGTAAAAATGTTAATAGTATTAATATAGGAAATTTTGACCTTAAAATATGTGTAAAGTGCTTGAATATTTTTTAATATATCGGTGAATTATTGGACAATAACGCGGTGAAATAAAGAGGAAAGAGAACAAGTTGATTGAACGAAATATAATCATGGGATGAAGATCGACGATCGTATGCCATAAATTATTTTTATTACCAAGAAAAAGAGTAGAAGAGGTGTTTTTTTTTTAAAAAAAAGAATTGATTGTGCCAATAATTATAGATTATCAACTCGCAAAAAAAGAAAATTTGGGAAATATTTGTTCAAGCTCAATAAAGACTACGGAGACAAATCACTAATGTTGGGTCCAGATAGTAATATTCGTTCTAACTCGTTGAGGATTACGGAGACAAATCATTAAAGCTGGTTCAAGATAACTAATATTCGTTCATAAACTATGCTGCCAATTCCTACTTCAGCGAAACTATTGGGTGTAAAGGAAACCACTATACTATCAAAGATATGGGAAGGAAGATAAATCCATGTGGTTCTTGTGAAATATTATGGAATTCTATATTATTCAGAATAAGGAATCGAATGGGGTATGTTAAATAAAAAAATGTAAAATCTCGGAAATTATGAATCATATTTGATGGTTAATTGATAATAAAATAATGGAATTAAAGATAATTAGTAATAGACTCAATATAAAACTGAATATTTGACACGATGGAGAGAACACATGATGAAGATTTCTAAAAGTATGAATATTCTAAAATCACAACGGGGCCAATATGGGGGTCGAATGAGCTCATTTATGGAGGGCCTGTCATATTATTATTTAAAATTATTTTGTTTAATATTTATCAAATTTATAAATAGTCGCCTGATTTTATATATCACGTGTTGAACTCGTGATCTCATTGTCCAAAAAGTATAAAAGGGATTAGATTTTATAATTATTAAGACTTTTATGACTTTTGGTTTTTTTAAATATATTTAATCAATAAAATTTGGAGTTGAAAATTTATTAATTTTAGTTTTAGAGTTGTGTTGGTTAATTATGTGAGTTATAAAATGGCGTTGTACTAGGTAGAGTTTTTTATAGTATATAATTTTGACAATAACTGTTTTTTTATAGTGCATTATCTTAATCTTTATACGTAAAATAATTTTTGAAATATGTTTTTCTTATACTTTCTTGCATTTTAGATTACATCTATGCTTTACAAACATCAGATGATATTCCCACAATTGCCAGAGAGTTGAACATAATATTGACTCCTCTTCAGGTTCAGTGCATTATTATATAATTTTTTTTTGTTTTTATTTTAGAAAACAGGCCCTGTCTTAACCCCTCTTATTGATTGTACAAAATTTGAAGAATCTGTTGTTGCCAAACAAAAAAGTAGATAGCTGGTTAATCAATAAAATAAACGCTCCAAAGATCTCTTTTTTTCTTTTTTTCCTCATTTTTATTTCCCTCTTACTTCCCTTTTTTTCATTTCCGCTTCGCTTTACATTTCCCTTTATTTTTTCTATATCCTTTTCCCTTTCCTTCCCCCTTTCTTTCACTTATCCTTTTTCTACATTTTTCTTTCCATTCTCCTTTTACTTTTTTACCTATTCCTATTTTTGCTTTTCCTTTTTTCTTTATTTTAGTTTCCCTTCTTTTTTCCTTTCCCATTTTCTTTACCTTTTTCCTTTCCCATTTTCATCTTTTTCTTCTCCCACTTTTCTTTTTCTTTTCCCTGATGCGTAGTTTAGTCATTTAAAATTAACTTCAGATTGCTTGATGCGAAATTAAGTCATCTAAAATTAATATAGATTCGATGCATAGTTTAGTCATTTAAAAATAACATTAATTTATTTGATGCGTAGTTTAATCATCTAAAAATAATATTAATTTGCTCGATGCCTAGTTTAGTCATCTAAAATTAACATTAATTTGCTATATTCTATGAGCAGTTTAGTCATCTAATATTAACAATTACTCGATGTATAATTTAGTCACGTAAAATTAACATTAATTTGCTAATCATTTAATAATAACATTAATTTGTTCGATTAGTTAAGTCTTTTAAAATTATCATAGATTTCCACGATGGGCAGTTTAGTCATCTAAAATAGTATCAAATTACTCGATGCATAGTTTAATCATCTAAAATTAACGTTAATTTGCTCGATGCGCAGATTAGTCATCTAAAATTAACATCAAATTGTTCGATGCGTAAGTTAGTAATCTCAAATTAACATCAAATTGCTTTATACGTAGTTTAATTAACATTGATTTGCTCGATGCTTAGCTTATTAATCTTAAATTATCATAAATTTGCTCGATGGGCAGTTTAGTCATCTAAAATTAACATCAAATTGCTCGATGTGTAGTTTAGTCATCTAAAATTAACATTAATTTGATTGCTGCGTAATTTCTTCATCTAAAATGCATTAATTTCTTGATGCTTAGTGCAGTCATCGCAATTTAGATTAACATTAATTTGCTCGATGCGTTGTTTAGTTATATGCATCTAAAAAATAAAATGACGATTTTAAGAAGCCAACAGGAAATGATTAAAACATAATCAGATTAATAGATATTGACTGAGATCCTTTGACGTAGTAGAAATCTTTTTAATTGTCTGTGATTAGCTTAAGCTTTTGTCAATTTTAAGTGCTTGAGATCCCAATAATACGATGGTAAAGAAGAAAACTTGTATACATTGTATTTATTTAAAATTTTCTACAGGATTTAGAAAATAAACAATATAATTTTAATCATAAGAAGAATTATTACAATTAATGAGTAAACAAATAAAAATTATATAGGATATCAAGAATTGTAAAATGTATAAATTCCCTGAAAAATTTATATAAAAGAATAGAAAATCATTTTTATAATCATTTAAATATATTTAAAACTATTAAATCTATTTTAAATAAATTTTATACAAATCGAAAATGGCCGCCAATTATTTTGAAGCGATGAAAAAATATAATAATAAATATTTTACAATTTTAATGGCGAAGCGATGAATAAATATAAAATAATAAATATTATACAAACGCCAATATATTTGAAACGATGAAAAAATATATAATGAATAAATATTTTACTTTTAATTGCTGCCAATATATTTGAAACTATGGAAAAATGTATAATAAATAAATATTATACAATCGCCAATATATTTGAAACGATGAAAAAATATATAATGAATAAATATTTTACTTCTAATTGCCGCCAATATATTTGAAACTATGAAAAAATGTATAATAAATAAATATTTTACAATTTTAATGGCCGCTAATATATTTGAAAAGCGATGAAAACATTTCTTAAAAATCAATACAGTATTGATTCTACAATACTAAAATATCACTACGGTATTGAATCTACAATGATAATATTAATACGGTATCGAAGTTACAATGGTATTGATTTCAAAATCCTACACCGGCCCGGATATATTATAAAAAAAAACTTTTCTACGCCCGTTCCGGATATATTTCAAAAAAATAAAATACAGCCCGGCCCATCGGACTTACATGTCTCTGGATTTTATTTACATAAACTCTATTATAAAATATTGCTAAAATTTGTATTTATTGTTAAAAATTATATAAAATTAAAATACTATAATTCATTATAATTTTAATCAATCTAAAATATAAGAACATATATTACAATTACATGAAAGTATTATTTATATAATCTATATTAAAATTTGATTTATTATTAAAATTACATAAAACTTCATCATAATTTTAATCAATCTCAAATGTAAGACCATTTTACAAATTACATTATATAAAAATATTTACATACTCTCTACTATTCAATATTGCTAAAAATTGATTATATTGTTTATATATTACCTAAATTATGTGATTTATAATTTAAAAATAATACAGATAATATAGATAAATTTACCTGTAAATTGACTAATGATCCTTGTTGATTTATAATTTTCATATACCTTAATAGCCTAATTACATTATAATATTAATTCATCAAATTTTAATATACTTCTAAATAAATATTAATTTGTATTTTCGCATTATATCGAATAATGTAAAAGTAACTTAAAAATATCATTGAAGAAATGGATTGAGGTGTATAGTTTAGCAAGAACTATTAGTTCTAAATTTACTAATCATGATTGAAATAATATCCAGACAGAGTAAATACTCATACTTTCCTAAATTATAGAAGAGTGTTTGCACTTTGCTATAAAATTTAAGTTACATATAAATGATTATAATTTTGAAAAAAATTAAAATTCTAATTTTATTTAAGAAATAAAATTTTTAGTAATTAATTTATTCACCTTCATGTGTATTTAAGATTAAGTGGTTTACCTAATCCCAATCTCCTCTATATAAAATAGGATGTGGCTTTGTTGAATAATTAAATATTGAACTTTTATTTTTATATTCTTATTTTTGTAAAACTTAGATATTTTCAGGGATGTGAACTCTCCGACAAAAAAAAGGGTCCGGGTCCGGTAATAAATTTAAAAAGGACCCGGGTCCAGGGTTCGGGTCCGGGTTTAGAGGAAACATAAAAATAATGACTCAAAATAAGACTTTTTTTCATTCATTTTTTATTATACTTCAATATATACACATTTATAATTCGAAATGAGATAATTTATATTTTAAATATTTTATTCAATCGCACAATCATGATATCTTCTAAAATATCATTCTTCAGATTTCCACGTAAATTAGTCAACGATGAAAATCCACGTTCTACGCTTACCTAAAATAGATAGTCATTTTTATAATACATAAATTATTGTACTTGTGTCGCCGGTACAGCCATGACGATTCTAGACAATGTATATAATTCTAAATATATTGAAGAATTTTCCTCCCAGAATTTTAAAATGTTTGCATCTCTATTTATTCTCTTAACTTCCGAGAACTTTTCTATTAAAGATACAATAGATATTTTTTGCTCCTTTATATCAGATGATAATTTAATTTTTTTTTTCTATCTTATAGTAAAATTTCCAGATCATCAATATCGTTATCATTATCATTGTTATCGCTACAACCAGTAGATATTGTTGTAACCACCAATGTATTGTAAATAATAGAGTTTTGGGTATGACATAAATCTTCAAGATGGTCTATAGCCATTTGTTTTTGCTCACTACTTAATAAAACCTGATATCGCGGGTCTAAATATATCGAAGCATACACAACACTATTTTGTAAATATTGTTGCTCTCTTATTTTCGTATTTTCTAATACTTCATTTGAAAAAGAACTTGTTAATCTCCCTAACTCTAATCTTCATCTAAACCATATGCCATAAAAATCCGATAAACATAATTGTTCAGCTTGCACTCTTAATGTTGTTATTTTTAAAGGAACCAGCACACTAGTAAGCTCTTTTACTTGATTCCAATTATCTTCTGACAAAATGATTTCACAAGCTCCTATGATAAAATCATTACAGAAATCTTTCAAACTTAATAATCGCTCTAGCATCATACACATAGAGGACCAACGTGTTGTGCAATCTAAAATTGGCATTTACCTTTTCATGGATTTTAATATTCTAACAATTGTGGGAGTTCTTAAATATTTTACAACATCCCTTGCTTTATCAATTATAGTTTTAAAGTGACTATTTTTTAGGGAGATTCCACGAAAAAAATTAATAAAATTTTATATTATTTTTTAAAAATTAATAAAATTATAAAAATTTTATATTATTTTTTTAAAAATTAATAAAAATATAAAAATTTTATATTATTTTTTTTAAAAATTAATAAATAAAAATTTTATATTAATTTTAAAAATTATATTTTTACATTAATTTAAAAAAAAATAATTTTAAGTTAAAAAATTTTAACACCCTGAACCCTTGCACCCTCCACTTTTTAAAAGGGTCCAGGTCCGGGTTCAGCCAAAATACCCAGGAGGGTTCAAAGTCCGGGTCCGGGATCACATCCCTGGATATTTTATTTTGGAAAAACCTTTATGTTATGTAGCTATTCAAATATATTATATTAAATTATATCTATATAGCGATGATATTTTGTAAGTAGGAGAGATAATATATTATAGAAATAATATAATAAAAATTTAATTTACGTTTCCACCACCATTTTATGGTGCCATGTAGTGTTTTTAAACGGTTCGATAAGCCGATTTTTACAACGGGCTAACTCAATATTTTAGCCAGAAAAATATTGTTTAACCCTCGAGATTTCGTAAATAGGTGATCAAACCTTTGTGGTATCTATGAGCAAGACTTGCATAATACTGTTCCTAATAAAATATTGAGTTAATTTTTAAAAATCGGCTCAAAATGAACCGTTTAACAACACTAGTTTCCCCGTCCCGGAAAAATATACTATCCGGTAAAAATTTTTTTTGACTATTTTATTTTTTTTTTATCATCCATTTTGTTGTAAGGGAGAAATTAACATCTTAAAATTAAAAGAGAACTCATATTCGAAATTATTACTATGCCAGAAATTTCATGAGGTGCAATTTCATCACACACCAGGAGTTGAAGCGTGCTCCATGTATATTCACTAATATTTAGATCCTATACATTATGTATACCCGTTTTATTATAGTTGACGGTACCACTATGTAGTTAACTAGCATGAAGAGAGGAGTAAGAAAGAGGTGATCTATTAATTCCGTTACCGGCAGGATAGTGTTAAAAATTGTAAGGCCATATAATACAACTATAAAAATATTAATAATAATGTACCTGACACCTGGTTAGATTATTTAAGAGAACCCTGAAAACCATTATCCTAAGAAGCTTATTATCGTTTTGTTTGTTTTTTCTGTTTTCTGTTTTCCTTTTGTTTTGTTTATTATTTCCTTAATTATTTTTTTGTCATTCATTGGAGTGAATATCGTGTGCCCCCATAAATTCTTGTCTGTACTAAACAAGCGATGTTTGGGATCTTCATAATATTTATAACATTATCACTATTATTATAGTGAACGGGAATCGTTATCATTATTATTCACGCTTCCAAGATTACCATTGTCGTTATCAATATCGTTCGTCCAGTAGATTAAAAAAAGAGAGAAAAATTACATCAACCTCATCATCTATCTATTAATGGTTTCCAAAATAACCTGTGCCAAAAGCATAAATTTCCAAGAGAAGAGGAGAAAGGAAAAGCAGGTGAGTAGTCTCATTCCTACTAACGATTCCTGCTCCAGTTCAGCCCATGTCTAAACATGTGTTGTAGGTGTTCCTTTAGATATTTTTTGTATTTGCTGAGTGCCAAAAAAATCTGTAAACGAAAGATTTATCAAGTCCATATCCTTCAGACATTTTACCACCCAATAATATGAGTTCACTGGCTCCATAATCTGGGGTATGGATAAAAGTATTATATTATCTGAGAATATTTTAAGCAATGATCAAGTAATTCTAATCTCCTCAAAGGAATGAGTCGATTGATTGATAGGATGTCACACCTATTCCAGAAAGTTGAGTTTGAAGTGTTGCATGGGTAGCATGTTTTAGAAATTCTTCTTAGAAATTTGTTTATTAACTATTGCTGTTAGTGTCCTGCCACGTCTCTAATCCGTATGTTAAGATGGGTAGAATTAGGGATTTGAAGAGTCTTATCTTTTGGTTAGTGGATATCTGGTTGAAGACCATAATTTCGTCAGGTGATAATATCGGGATCTGACTTTGTTTGCCCTCGACTTTGTATCCAATATTGTGATCCCTTATGACATTATCCTGGTTGGTTTTTAAAATCCGATACCTTTTTTCAAAGTTAAAGGGGTTTATGTTAGATGTAAATGTATTGGACGCGATTAACTCTGTCCTCGAGTAATTAACCTAATCCGTATCCATGGAAATTATTGACAAACAATGACAATTTTCTTAGCTTGTCCTAAGAACAATGACATTAAATTTCTTAGCTTGTACTCATAGTTCGCTAATATGCATACAATAGGCATAACGTAGAAAATTCAGCAAGTTGTGTATGCTATTATCGTGTTGCTGATTCAGATAGCGCGGTAAGAGCTTATTCTTGTTTGAAGCATTTATTCAGAATATCGATCATTATTACAATATCGTTCTTTATTACAATAGCGTTCATTATTACAAACAACATAGATAGGAGATTGCAACTTTGTTTTAGGCCTGGAATTGCTTTAAATGGTTGTGATTTGATATTCAGATGTTGAGATACTACTCTATGATTTATGATTGTCATAAATTATTTTTATTAGCGATATTAGATGATTATCTATTCCTATGCCTTTCAGTAAGAGCCAAATTCTATGCTGTATAATGGAATCAATGGCTTGACACGAAATAAATTCAAACTTATATAAAGATATGCAACTCCATGCTATGATCAAGAAATAGTATGGAAGTTAGACAATAAGCTATGAATTCTATATGTAAAATCAATGAAAATTTACAAGACAATTCCAAATGCACTTAAGAAGAAAAGTAATTATTAAAATACCATTCCAAAATAAAGTCATAACTTATAACATAAAATAACTTATAACGTAATTACTAATCCAGGGGCGTAGCTAGCCTTTACTGTTGATATGACCGATTAATACTAACCTTTAAAATGTTTTTTTTATGTTGATATAAATTGATAATTTTATAAATTGTGTAAATTGTTTTTTTTGATATAAATTTTTATATGTTAATATGAAAATTGTTATATAAACCTGATTTTTTAGTTTGATAAGAGAACATAAAGAAAATGTAAAATTTAAAAATATATTATAAAATTAATTTATTAAAATAAAATAAAATAAACAATCACTTATCTTAGAAAACTTTATGGTTTCATTATTATATTTAGAAAACTCGTATCATTACAATCCTCTATTTTAAAAAAAACTTTAAATCTCAGGGGGCTCAACTAAAAAAAAATTTATGGGCCCGCTTTTGCCTGACCTTTGGCCGGGTGTTATATTGATATATTATACTTTTTTAAAATTTGTTAAATCTGAACAATTATTCTGAATTTCATATTTTGTCATTTAATATATTATGCATACAAAATAAACTGATATATAAATAATTAAAACAATACAAGACATTTCTAAAAATAATATTTTTTAATAAAAATCTATTTATTACAGTATAAAATATTTTCAATTGCTGATATAAAAAAAATTTGCGTCTAAAGAATTACAAATGATAAAAAAGATTAATTAATTCATACATATGCCTCAATTGACAATGGTTTTTAAGAACCACATAATGCAATAATATAATTCATAGCAACTTACATTGAAACTCTCTGTTACCATTTTAGACAATGTTTTATAAATGGACTAATAAGGAAAATCTAGGTAAACCAAATCAACAATTTTTGAAGAAGAGAGTATAAACGACCAATCCAAATCATAAAACTATATGGTGGTTAGAGCGTCCTTTTAGATGACATGATGGAAGCTAGATAAGTAATCGAGAAAATTATTGTGAGATATTAAATTTCTAAAAGAATATCTTCCATTTTAAATGATATATAAACGACTACACAGTTGACCATTATTGTTTATCTAAAATATGCAATCATATGCTCTCAGCCGTTATAGTAATAATCTTAAATTACATAGCAACACACACAAATAATAGATGCTGGTTAATTTGCAGTAATAGTTATGACACTCACGATGTAAACTAATATCAGAATTTATTATGTTGGATAAATTGATAAAGTAAAAACACTAATTGGGAAAAATAATTATGCAAATATATTGAAGCCTGGAGTTATTTACACGGCAATGCCATATATTAGAAATGAAACATTTTCTAACTATAAAATAAGGACCAGAATGATATGATGAAACAATTACGATTTTATATATTGTCGCACCACCTTGGTATATTATATCTTAGAATAATAATAGTTTGTAATAATATCAAAAATATACTTGTATTAAAAATTTAACTCAAAACTATTTTTCGAAAAAGTAGCTTTCCTAAAAACACGTAAAAAAAGAGAAGAAAAGATATCAAATTTATGAAAAATAAAATGTTTAATCTTTAAGATAATTTATAACTAAATAGATGGCGTTAAATACCTAAATGCAAATTGTTACTATATTTAATTTATAATCAAAACCATTTATTTGTAAAATTTATTATAATATTAACTGTAATATATTATATAACTCTCAAATACGTCTACAAAAGTGGCATTTTATCTAATATTTTATAAACAACTGTATATAATAAAGGATTATAAACTATATGTCTACTTACTTTTTATATAGAAATCTCATACTTATTTGGAACTTGAAAATATTTTTAGGAATAGGTATGATAATATTAAAAATAAATATACAGTTGATTAGTCATTTTGAACTCGGCTTATTACAATATTAAATTTGCTAACTTTCAAATAATATATGATTATATTAATTTAATTAGGGAATAATATATGATTATATTAATTTAATTAGGGTTATATAATAATTTAAATAATAAAAGTCAATTAAACTTCAACTGTTAAAGCTAAATTACTATTTAGAGAGTTATTGATATTATATTTTTAATACAGAACTTGATTGCAAGCTGACATAGTGAAAATATAATTTATATTAATCTAATAATTAAAATAATATTCATTTAATAAATTTTAAATAGTTTTATTAATTTCTAAATAATAAAATTAAATCTATATATTACCTAATCGAATTATGAAAGAAATCATTCAGCGGGCAATCAAAAAAATTTATTTATAGTTTAAGGGGATATTAAGATGTTATAAAAAATTTTTTTGCTTCATGGGGCTATTCAAATTTTTCAGGGGGCTCGAGCCCCTGCGCTTCCCTCTAGTGACGCCACTGTATTAATCAATCATAATGGATATAAACGAATGCATTGAAAATCTTGAAGAAAATATATTTTACAATGAAATAACAGTTTATTTTCTTATTAACTTACCTGATTATATTTTTCATATTTTTGATTTCTTGATTATAACTGTTGTATATAATAATAATATATGCATATGTAGAAAAAATATAATATTAGTTATAAAAAATGTCAATCATATTTATATATTTGGAATTTTAAAATGATTATTATTTTCATTTTATTAATGTTTATTGATTCGTAAAAAAAAATAGTTATTGTAATAATTCAAAGAAAATATTAAATAAAAGAGTTGGAAAAATTTGTGTCTAATTATTTGGTCTATATATTAATTAAATATTTCGTAAATTATGTCAACGACTATTAAAATAACCAAACGTTGAAATTAATTAGATGAATTCATAGGCACAATAAAAGCGTATTATGAATATAAACCATTTTTAGTTCAACCACGTAGTCATTATAAAAATCATAATATTGTCAATTTTCATTCTAAAACTCATTATAAAAAAAATTATAATAGTAATTGTCATAATAGAAATAATCCATAATTATTATAAAAATAATCAATATAAAAATTATAATAAATATAATTATAGTCATAATAGAAATAATGCAGGTAATTATTATAAGAATAATCAAATTATAATGAATATAATTATTGTAATAATAAAATTCCTAATCATAAAATTTTCCATAATAATAATTATTACTATAACGAACAACCTTGATTGCTTACATGAAATTATGGGAAAGCTTCTTAGAAGAGGGAGAATGTTGAATTTAAATTTGCTTGACCTTAACTTTTATTTTTATATTTTTATTCTTATTTTTGTAAAACTTGTTTGATATTTTATTTTGGAAAAACCTTTATGTTATATAGCTATTCAAATATATTATATTAAATTTTATATATATACCGATGATATTTTATATATATACCGATGATATTTTATAAGTAACAGAGATAATATATTTTTCAAATAATATAATAAAAATTTAATTTACGTCTCCACCACCATTTTAGCAGGCTTTGAAATGATTCTCATATTTTTTTAATTATCTAGATTTCCAAATAATAATAAAAAGTGGACCCATACAGTTAAAAGAAAATTTTTTAAATAGCGTATGCTAGATCAGGAATCAGGATTATCAATTTGCAAATATTAATTAAACTGTTTATAGATATATATATTTTATTGTAATTTATCTATTTCGAAAAAATTAAAAAATTTTTGCAATGAATTTTGAACTAATATCATTTTATATTATATATTCATATTCTGTTATAAATAAAATAGCTATTTTTGTTATACAAAATATATAAATTAAATTTTAAAAATGCTCTTTGCGGAAATTTTCTTATTACTTTATTTTATATTAGTATAAAAATTGTTTAGTATATATATAATTATTTTTTACTCATTATAAATTTTTACAATAGTTACTTATTTTTATATTATATTTTGAAATATTAAGGATAGAAATTAGATAAGGTGATTAAGCAGACTGTTTTTAAATTATTAATAGGGAAAGATTTTTTAATTAGTTGGAATTATTAATTAATTGTTAATATTGTGTTATCAAAATGTTGGGTTATTAATGTACTAATATCACAATTAATTGGGAGAGATTTTATTTAATTAGTTGGAATTCATAATTAATTATTAATATTGTGTTATTAATGTTGGGTTATTAATGTACTAATATCACGTAATGTACAAAAACATTATCCTTTATTCTATGATAGTTAAATAATAAATTTATGATGTGTAAATCAGAAATTTTTCTATCTTATGAGTTGTTATTCCGAAATTTATTTTTATTTTGATGATGGTTTATTCTAAAATTTTTCATTAGAGCTCGCCATTCGGCCAAATCATAATATTTTCAAAAAATTAATTAAGATAATGCTTAACACGTTATTGTTCACGTATAAACCAAAAATGAAGAATTTTCTATGTATAACCCAGCAAGGCAGTATTTCGGTTTCAACGGTTATCGGTCAAATCACGATATTTTTAAAATATTTTTTGAGATAATGATTTGCACGTATTTATAGAGAAATTAACCAAAAATGAACATTTTCCAAATAATATTACTACCAAATTTGGTAGATCGAATATTTAGTAAGTGGTCGGTTTTAAGCTCGCCATTCGGTCAAATCATAATATTTTCAAAAAAATAATTAGAATAATGCTTAACACGTTTTTGTTCACATACAAACCAAAAATGAAGAATTTTCCATGTATAATGCCAGCAAGGCAGTATTTAGTCATTAGGCCGGTTTCAAATCGGTTATCTGTCAAATCAAGATATTTTTAAAATATTTTTTGCGATAATGATTTACACGTATATATAGATAAATAAACCAAAAATGATTATTTTCCAAATAATATTAACATCAAATTTGGTCGATAGAATATTTAGTAATTGGTCGGTTTTAAGCTCGGCATTCGGTCAAATCATAATATTTTCAAAATATTTTTTAGGATAATGTTTAACACCTAAATATACACGTATAAATCAAAATTGAAGAGATTTTGATCAATAACGCCAGCAATATGTTACTTACAAACTTTCTACTATTTTTCGACTCTAAACCTACTCATTAATTAAATCTCAAAGAAACCTCTATTTTTTAAATTTTTTTTAGGTTTTTCACATGTATTTACACCCAAATACAAAAAAAGCGCTATCCAATATTTATTCTGGTTTCCTAAGAATATATTTTCATATTTATGTATTTAACGCCCTCTTATGGATATAAATTTGTTAAGTTTTGTAATTGAAAAATAAAATTTAAGTTGTAATAAGCTGGTAAATATTTTTTTTTTCCAATAATATTAAGTAAAAATAGAATTTTAAATAATTTGATATTTAATATCAATTTTTTAATTAATTAAAAATTGATTTATGTAAAATAAAAAAATGTTTTTGAAATTTTTTTTTAAAAGATATTATATCATCAAATTATGATTGATTATGATTAATTGCTTTTTAGCAAGACAGTTTAGCAAGACAGTATTTAGTCATACCGCTATAAGTATTCTTTTTCCAACAATATTTATGGGATCATTTGATTCCTAAGAAAAGGGAGGGAGGGAAGATAAGATATTTAAATTAAAATATGAATACTATCTATTAATATTATGCTTAAAAAAATAAGTAGAAAAATTTCCGTCAATATATATTAAATTAAATATTAAGTTGGATTTATAAACCAGAAATCACTTGTTGATCATGATGGATGTAACAAAATAGTAAAAGAATTAAATAATAAAGAAATTAAAAAAAAAATTTTATTTAAAAATTAAAAAAAAAATACCCCCACTCAAAATTACTGAAGCAGTTGCTTCCGACCCCCCCCCCCCCCCTCCTCCCTGCCCCCCGTTGTAGGGGCCACTGAATATTTTATAAAATACATGTAAATATTTAAAATATTTAGCCCAGGCCGGGTATTTAAAATTAATTTGAGGCCGGCCTAGGGATTTTGGGGTAATTTTTTTTAGGTTCAACCAGACCTTTTAAGAAGAAAATTGTAACCTCAATCTAGTTATTTTTGGAAAAATATTATGCACAACCCGGTTATTTAAAAAAAAAATTCATCTTGGTGCAGTTGTAGAATAATTTCTGTAGTAAATTTACTGCTATTCACAAATTAATTTTCCACATTCCCACATTCGACGTTTCGCAAAATTTATATTATGGTATTCATATTTAAAATCAATTATATAGATTTGTATTTTTAGGATTCAATATTCCCAGCCTAAAGATTTGAAAATCAAGATTTAATCAAAAAGTTTGTAAGGTAAATAAAGAAATATTAATATAATCTTTTTATAAATAGAGGAAGATTATTACCATGACATCAATTTATTAAGAGGTGAAAGAGCTAATTTTAAACTAAGAGATCTAAGATTTAGCCTGGTTAATATAATTCTATATAAAGTTTGAACTATTTTTATGATGTTTAATTCATTATATAAATTTATAAATATTGTTATCGTGAAATATGAAGAAAACAAGATATATGTAGGTGTTAACAAACTTTATACAATAATATCTAAAAGGTTAACTATTATATAAGGATTAACTAGTTACATAACATAATTACATAATTTAAAATAAGATTGATCTTTCTCAAGTAGTTTCCTCTCTAATCTAACCCTAATCAGATTTATTTAAATCTTCCAGATTTTTTATTACTTAAGGACCTTAGGTCCCTAAAGCTACCATTTTTTAAGATTTTAGGTTTAAATTATTTTATTGATTCTCTATTATTATTATATAATCAGCCACAAATATCTGAGTCCCAATTCATTTTAGCTTAAAAATAATCTTCTTATTTTTATATTTTTTAAAAAATATTTCATAATATTTTTTTAAATATTAATATTTGCACAAAATTTTAAAAAATGGTGTATAAAAAATATTCCATTTTTCACATAGTTCTATATAAATAAAATTTAGTTTAAAGTTTTACTTTTAGAAGAATTCAATTAAAATTTACTTTTTGATGAATTCAATTAAAATTTTACTTTTTAAAGAATTCAATTAAATATTGTAAAATTTATTATATTACAATTTAGACATTATTGAAATAACATGAATGAAGATAATAGAGATTATATTAGAACATGTAAGAGATTTCGAATCAGATAGTAAATTTATGAAAAATAATCCAAAATTTATAGTGTTCTTATTTTAAAAAGAAATAGGCATATATATATATGTCTATTACCCCTTCAATTGAATATTTAAAATATGTAGTTGATTATTTTACTAATATGAGATTCAATATTAATGTTTTTGGTTAGATGTGGAGGTCATTTTGTTTAGCTTCCGATCAATAATCAGGGCAGGGAGTTCTGTATGAAGTTAATAATAATTATCTGAGATGTGCAATGATTAGCATATCACGAGTGCTTATTAACCACAAGCTGGAGGAAGAATAAAATATAGCCGAGCTCTCTACCTGGTGAATGCATTTTAAGGCTTGTTTAACTAAATTTAACACAATGAATCTTACATAGAATAAATCTTTATTGATCTCAAACTTTGCAATAAATATAAATTATAACCCTGTTTTATATTTTTTTACACGTATAAATAATTTTTATATTGCGCCTATTTTTAGGCAAATTTGTGATAATCGTAGCGTCAGTGTTATTTTCGGCAATGTGTAGATTGCCTGCTTTTTTTCGGGAATGTGTTGGTAGGCAGGGTGAATCGGTTATTTCGGCAATGTATTCTATTTTATAAATTAATAAATTTATTATTTATTTTAGAAGAATTTATTTTTATAATTTATAGATTAAATAAGGGTAGGTCTATAAGTCGAAAGGCTGCATGATACGAAAGGCTAAAAAATAATATTGAAAATAAAAATAACAAAGAAAATGATTAATGTGTAATTTGATTGATTTATTGCTTTTTTTACGAGAAAAATATTATAATAATATTACATTATAATATATTAAAAAAATGGAAATTTTAAGATCTTTTCAATTTTTTTATTAATTATTTGAAATAAATTGCGGTTTTAATTTTATTTAATTTTATTAATTTTTAATTTATATTTTTAATTAAATTATATTTATTTATTTAAAAAAAATGGAATATAATATATTAAAAAAATGGAAATTTTAAGATCTTTTCAATTTTTTTATTAATTCTTTGAAATAAATTGCGGTTTTATTTTTATTTAATTTTTATTTTTAATTAAATTATATTTGGTTATTTTAAAAAAATGGATTATAATATTTCAATTTTTTTATTAATTCTTTGAAATAAATTGCGATTATAATTTTATTTAATTTTATTAATTTTTAATTTATATTTTTAATTAAATTATTTGGTTATTTTAAAATATGGGAATTTTTAAAATTATATGTATATTCTATTTAAGTTTTTTTTCAAAACTAAATTGATAGTAAGTATAACGATATTGTGAGTACTGGATTAGGGAAAAGGCTAACATCTTATATGCAATTTTGAATATTTTTATATCATTGAACTCAGAATTAAATTTCCTATCTAAATATGCTTTGATGTATTTTTTTACGATATCGGTTCAAAAAATAAATTTTAAAAATTTTTTTGTGGTAAAAACGTTGGAAGGGAAAAGGCTAACATCTTATATGCAATTTTGAATATTTTTATATCATTCTACTCAGAATTAAATTTCCTATCCAATTATGCTTAGATGTATTTTTTTACGTTTCCGGTTCAAAAAATAACATTTTTGTCGCGAAAACGTTCGAAGGGAAAAGGCTAACATCTTAAGTTTAATTTTTTAAATTTTTATATCATTGAACTCAGAATTAAATTTCCTATCTAAATATGCTTTGATGTATTTTTTTACGATATCGGTTCAAAAAATAAATTTTAAAAATTTTTTTGTGGTAAAAACGTTGGAAGGGAAAAGGCTAACATCTTATATGCAATTTTGAATATTTTTATATCATTCTACTCAGAATTAAATTTCCTATCCAATTATGCTTAGATGTATTTTTTTACGTTTCCGGTTCAAAAAATAACATTTTTGTCGCGAAAACGTTCGAAAGGAAAAGGCTAACATCTTAAGTTTAATTTTATAAATTTTTATATCATTGAACTCAGAATTAAATTTCCTATCTAAATATGCTTTGATGTAATTTTTTACGTTATCGGTTCAAAAAATAAATTTTAAAAATATTTTTGTGGTAAAAACGTTGGAAGGGTAAAGGCTAACATCTTATATGCAATTTTGAATATTTTTATATCATTCTACTCAGAATTAAATTTCCTATCCAATTATGCTAGATGTATTTTTTTACGTTTCCGGTTCAAAAAATAACATTTTTGTCGCGAAAACGTTCGAAGGGAAAAGGCTAACATCTTAAGTTTAATTTTATAAATTTTTATATCATTGAACTCAGAATTAAATTTCCTATCTAAATATGCTTTGATGTAATTTTTTACGTTATCGGTTCAAAAAATAAATTTTAAAAATATTTTTGTGGTAAAAACGTTGGAAGGGAAAAGGCTAACATCTTATATGCAATTTTGAATATTTTTATATCATTCTACTCAGAATTAAATTTCCTATCCAATTATGCTTAGATGTATTTTTTTACGTTTCCGGTTCAAAAAATAACATTTTTGTCGCGAAAACGTTCGAAAGGAAAAGGCTAACATCTTAAGTTTAATTTTATAAATTTTTATATCATTGAACTCAGAATTAAATTTCCTATCTAAATATGCTTTGATGTAATTTTATACGTTATCGGTTCAAAAAATAAATTTTAAAAATATTTTTGTGGTAAAAACGTTGGAAGGGAAAAGGCTAACATCTTATATGCAATTTTGAATATTTTTATATCATTCTACTCAGAATTAAATTTCCTATCCAATTATGCTTAGATGTATTTTTTTACGTTTCCGGTTCAAAAAATAACATTTTTGTCGCGAAAACGTTCGAAGGGAAAAGGCTAACATCTTAAGTTTAATTTTTTAAATTTTATCATTGAACTCAGAATTGAATTTCCTATCTAAATATGCTTTGATGTATTTTTTTACGTTATTTGTTCAAAAAATAAATTTTAATAATTTTTTTGTGGTAAAAACGTTGGAAGGGAAAAGGCTAACATCTTATATGCAATTTTGAATATTTTTATATCATTCTACTCAGAATTAAATTTCCTATCCAATTATGCTTAGATGTATTTTTTTACGTTTCCGGTTCAAAAAATAACATTTTTGTCGCGAAAACGTTCGAAGGGAAAAGGCTAACATCTTAAGTTTAATTTCATAAATTTTTATATCATTGAACTCAGAATTGAATTTCCTATCTAAATATGCTTTGATGTATTTTTTTACGTTATTGGTTCAAAAAATAAATTTTAATAATTTTTTTGTGGTAAAAACGTTGGAAGGGAAAAGGCTAACATCTTATATGCAATTTTGAATATTTTTATATCATTCTACTCAGAATTAAATTTCCTATCCAATTATGCTTAGATGTATTTTTTTACGTTTCCGGTTCAAAAAATAACATTTTTGTCGCGAAAACGTTCGAAGGGAAAAGGCTAACATCTTAAGTTTAATTTTATAAATTTTTATATCATTGAACTCAGAATTAAATTTCCTATCTAAATATGCTTTGATGTATTTTTTTACGATATCGATTCAAAAAATAAATTTTAAAAATTTTTTTGTGGTAAAAACGTTGGAAGGGAAAAGGCTAACATCTTATATGCAATTTTGAATATTTTTATATCATTCTACTCAGAATTAAATTTCCTATCCAATTATGCTTAGATGTATTTTTTTACGTTTCCGGTTCAAAAAATAACATTTTTGTCGCGAAAACGTTCGAAGGGAAAAGGCTAACATCTTAAGTTTAATTTTTTAAATTTTATCATTGAACTCAGAATTGAATTTCCTATCTAAATATGCTTTGATGTATTTTTTTACGTTATTTGTTCAAAAAATAAATTTTAATAATTTTTTTGTGGTAAAAACGTTGGAAGGGAAAAGGCTAACATCTTATATGCAATTTTGAATATTTTTATATCATTCTACTCAGAATTAAATTTCCTATCCAATTATGCTTAGATGTATTTTTTTACGTTTCCGGTTCAAAAAATAACATTTTTGTCGCGAAAACGTTCGAAGGGAAAAGGCTAACATCTTAAGTTTAATTTTATAAATTTTTATATCATTGAACTCAGAATTAAATTTCCTATCTAAATATGCTTTGATGTAATTTCTTACGTTATCGGTTCAAAAAATAAATTAACTTCGAACGTTTTCGCGACAAAAATGTTATTTTTTGAATCGGAAACGTAAAAAAATACATCTAAGCATAATTGGATAGGAAATTTAATTCTGAGTAGAATGATATAAAAATATTCAAAATTGCATATATGATGTTAGCCTTTTCCCTTCCAACGTTTTTACCACAAAAATATTTTTAAAATTTATTTTTTGAACCGATAACGTAAAAAATTACATCAAAGCATATTTAGATAGGAAATTTAATTCTGAGTTCAATGATATAAAAATTTATAAAATTAAACTTAAGATGTTAGCCTTTTCCCTTCGAACGTTTTCGCGACAAAAATGTTATTTTTTGAACCGGAAACGTAAAAAAATACATCTAAGCATAATTGGATAGGAAATTTAATTCTGAGTAGAATGATATAAAAATATACAAAATTGCATATAAGATGTTAGCCTTTTCCCTTCCAACGTTTTTACCACAAAAAAATTATTAAAATTTATTTTTTGAACCGATAACGTAAAAAATTACATCAAAGCATATTTAGATAGGAAATTTAATTCTGAGTTCAATGATATAAAAATTTATAAAATTAAACTTAAGATGTAAGCCTTTTCCCTTCGAACGTTTTCGCGACAAAAATGTTATTTTTTGAACCGGAAACGTAAAAAAATACATCTAAGCATAATTGGATAGGAAATTTAATTCTGAGTAGAATGATATAAAAATATTCAAAATTGCATATAAGATGTTAGCCTTTTCCCTTCCAACGTTTTTACCACAAAAATATTTTTAAAATTTATTTTTTGAACCGATAACGTAAAAAAATACATCAAAGCATATTTAGATAGGAAATTCAATTCTGAGTTCAATGATATAAAAATTTATAAAATTAAACTTAAGATGTTAGCCTTTTCCCTTCGAACGTTTTCGCGACAAAAATGTTATTTTTTGAACCGGAAACGTAAAAAAATACATCTAAGCATAATTGGATAGGAAATTTAATTCTGAGTAGAATGATATAAAAATATTCAAAATTGCATATAAGATGTTAGCCTTTTCCCTTCCAACGTTTTTACCACAAAAAAATTATTAAAATTTATTTTTTGAACCAATAACGTAAAAAAATACATCAAAGCATATTTAGATAGGAAATTCAATTCTGAGTTCAATGATATAAAAATTTATAAAATTAAACTTAAGATGTTAGCCTTTTCCCTTCGAACGTTTTCGCGACAAAAATGTTATTTTTTGAACCGGAAACGTAAAAATATACATCTAAGCATAATTGGATAGGAAATTTAATTCTGAGTAGAATGATATAAAAATATACAAAATTGCATATAAGATGTTAGCCTTTTTCCTTCCAACGTTTTTACCACAAAAAAATTATTAAAATTTATTTTTTGAACCGATAACGTAAAAAATTACATCAAAGCATATTTAGATAGGAAATTTAATTCTGAGTTCAATGATATAAAAATTTATAAAATTAAACTTAAGATGTAAGCCTTTTCCCTTCGAACGTTTTCGCGACAAAAATGTTATTTTTTGAACCGGAAACGTAAAAAAATACATCTAAGCATAATTGGATAGGAAATTTAATTCTGAGTAGAATGATATAAAAATATTCAAAATTGCATATAAGATGTTAGCCTTTTCCCTTCCAACGTTTTTACCACAAAAAAATCTTTAAAATTTATTTTTTGAACCGATATCGTAAAAAAATACATCAAAGCATATTTAGATAGGAAATTTAATTCTGAGTTCAATGATATAAAAATTTAAAAAATTAAACTTAAGATGTTAGCCTTTTCCCTTCGAACGTTTTCGCGACAAAAATGTTATTTTTTGAACCGGAAACGTAAAAAAATACATCTAAGCATAATTGGATAGGAAATTTAATTCTGAGTAGAATGATATAAAAATATACAAAATTGCATATAAGATGTTAGCCTTTTTCCTTCCAACGTTTTTACCACAAAAAAATTATTAAAATTTATTTTTTGAACCGATAACGTAAAAAATTACATCAAAGCATATTTAGATAGGAAATTTAATTCTGAGTTCAATGATATAAAAATTTATAAAATTAAACTTAAGATGTAAGCCTTTTCCCTTCGAACGTTTTCGCGACAAAAATGTTATTTTTTGAACCGGAAACGTAAAAAAATACATCTAAGCATAATTGGATAGGAAATTTAATTCTGAGTAGAATGATATAAAAATATTTAAAATTGCATATAAGATGTTAGCCTTTTCCCTTCCAACGTTTTTACCACAAAAATATTTTTAAAATTTATTTTTTGAACCGATAACGTAAAAAATTACATCAAAGCATATTTAGATAGGAAATTTAATTCTGAGTTCAATGATATAAAAATTTATAAAATTATACTTAAGATGTTAGCCTTTTCCCTTCGAACGTTTTCGCGACAAAAATGTTATTTTTTGAACCGGAAACGTAAAAAAATACATCTAAGCATAATTGGATAGGAAATTTAATTCTGAGTAGAATGATATAAAAATATTCAAAATTGCATATAAGATGTTAGCCTTTTCCCTTCCAACGTTTTTACCACAAAAAAATTATTAAAATTTATTTTTTGAACCAATAACGTAAAAAAATACATCAAAGCATATTTAGATAGGAAATTCAATTCTGAGTTCAATGATATAAAAATTTATAAAATTAAACTTAAGATGTTAGCCTTTTCCCTTCGAACGTTTTCGCGACAAAAATGTTATTTTTTAAACCGGAAACGTAAAAAAATACATCTAAGCATAATTGGATAGGAAATTTAATTCTGAGTAGAATGATATAAAAATATACAAAATTGCATATAAGATGTTAGCCTTTTTCCTTCCAACGTTTTTACCACAAAAAAATTATTAAAATTTATTTTTTGAACCGATAACGTAAAAAATTACATCAAAGCATATTTAGATAGGAAATTTAATTCTGAGTTCAATGATATAAAAATTTATAAAATTAAACTTAAGATGTAAGCCTTTTCCCTTCGAACGTTTTCGCGACAAAAATGTTATTTTTTGAACCGGAAACGTAAAAAAATACATCTAAGCATAATTGGATAGGAAATTTAATTCTGAGTAGAATGATATAAAAATATTCAAAATTGCATATAAGATGTTAGCCTTTTCCCTTCCAACGTTTTTACCACAAAAAATCTTTAAAATTTATTTTTTGAACCGATATCGTAAAAAAATACATCAAAGCATATTTAGATAGGAAATTTAATTCTGAGTTCAATGATATAAAAATTTAAAAAATTAAACTTAAGATGTTAGCCTTTTCCCTTCGAACGTTTTCGCGACAAAAATGTTATTTTTTGAACCGGAAACGTAAAAAAATACATCTAATCATAATTGGATAGGAAATTTAATTCTGAGTAGAATGATATAAAAATATACAAAATTGCATATAAGATGTTAGCCTTTTTCCTTCCAACGTTTTTACCACAAAAAAATTATTAAAATTTATTTTTTGAACCGATAACGTAAAAAATTACATCAAAGCATATTTAGATAGGAAATTTAATTCTGAGTTCAATGATATAAAAATTTATAAAATTAAACTTAAGATGTAAGCCTTTTCCCTTCGAACGTTTTCGCGACAAAAATGTTATTTTTTGAACCGGAAACGTAAAAAAATACATCTAAGCATAATTGGATAGGAAATTTAATTCTGAGTAGAATGATATAAAAATATTTAAAATTGCATATAAGATGTTAGCCTTTTCCCTTCCAACGTTTTTACCACAAAAATATTTTTAAAATTTATTTTTTGAACCGATAACGTAAAAAATTACATCAAAGCATATTTAGATAGGAAATTTAATTCTGAGTTCAATGATATAAAAATTTATAAAATTATACTTAAGATGTTAGCCTTTTCCCTTCGAACGTTTTCGCGACAAAAATGTTATTTTTTGAACCGGAAACGTAAAAAAATACATCTAAGCATAATTGGATAGGAAATTTAATTCTGAGTAGAATGATATAAAAATATTCAAAATTGCATATAAGATGTTAGCCTTTTCCCTTCCAACGTTTTTACCACAAAAAAATTATTAAAATTTATTTTTTGAACCAATAACGTAAAAAAATACATCAAAGCATATTTAGATAGGAAATTCAATTCTGAGTTCAATGATATAAAAATTTATAAAATTAAACTTAAGATGTTAGCCTTTTCCCTTCGAACGTTTTCGCGACAAAAATGTTATTTTTTAAACCGGAAACGTAAAAAAATACATCTAAGCATAATTGGATAGGAAATTTAATTCTGAGTAGAATGATATAAAAATATTCAAAATTGCATATAAGATGTTAGCCTTTTCCCTTCCAACGTTTTTACCACAAAAATATTTTTAAAATTTATTTTTTGAACCGATAACGTAAAAAATTACATCAAAGCATATTTAGATAGGAAATTTAATTCTGAGTTCAATGATATAAAAATTTAAAAAATTAAACTTAAGATGTTAGCCTTTTCCCTTCGAACGTTTTCGCGACAAAAATGTTATTTTTTGAACCGGAAACGTAAAAAAATACATCTAAGCATAATTGGATAGGAAATTTAATTCTGAGTAGAATGATATAAAAATATTCAAAATTGCAAATAAGATGTTAGCCTTTTCCCTTCCAACGTTTTTACCACAAAAATATTTTTAAAATTTATTTTTTGAACCGATAACGTATAAAATTACATCAAAGCATATTTAGATAGGAAATTTAATTCTGAGTTCAATGATATAAAAATTTATAAAATTAAACTTAAGATGTTAGCCTTTTCCTTTCGAACGTTTTCGCGACAAAAATGTTATTTTTTGAACCGGAAACGTAAAAAAATACATCTAAGCATAATTGGATAGGAAATTTAATTCTGAGTAGAATGATATAAAAATATTCAAAATTGCATATAAGATGTTAGCCTTTTCCCTTCCAACGTTTTTACCACAAAAAAATTATTAAAATTTATTTTTTGAACCAATAACGTAAAAAAATACATCAAAGCATATTTAGATAGGAAATTCAATTCTGAGTTCAATGATATAAAAATTTATAAAATTAAACTTAAGATGTTAGCCTTTTCCCTTCGAACGTTTTCGCGACAAAAATGTTATTTTTTGAACCGGAAACGTAAAAAAATACATCTAAGCATAATTGGATAGGAAATTTAATTCTGAGTAGAATGATATAAAAATATACAAAATTGCATATAAGATGTTAGCCTTTTTCCTTCCAACGTTTTTACCACAAAAAAATTATTAAAATTTATTTTTTGAACCGATAACGTAAAAAATTACATCAAAGCATATTTAGATAGGAAATTTAATTCTGAGTTCAATGATATAAAAATTTATAAAATTAAACTTAAGATGTTAGCCTTTTCCCTTCGAACGTTTTCGCGACAAAAATGTTATTTTTTGAACCGGAAACGTAAAAAAATACATCTAAGCATAATTGGATAGGAAATTTAATTCTGAGTAGAATGATATAAAAATATACAAAATTGCATATAAGATGTTAGCCTTTTTCCTTCCAACGTTTTTACCACAAAAAAATTATTAAAATTTATTTTTTGAACCGATAACGTAAAAAATTACATCAAAGCATATTTAGATAGGAAATTTAATTCTGAGTTCAATGATATAAAAATTTATAAAATTAAACTTAAGATGTAAGCCTTTTCCCTTCGAACGTTTTCGCGACAAAAATGTTATTTTTTGAACCGGAAACGTAAAAAAATACATCTAAGCATAATTGGATAGGAAATTTAATTCTGAGTAGAATGATATAAAAATATTTAAAATTGCATATAAGATGTTAGCCTTTTCCCTTCCAACGTTTTTACCACAAAAATATTTTTAAAATTTATTTTTTGAACCGATAACGTAAAAAATGACATCAAAGCATATTTAGATAGGAAATTTAATTCTGAGTTCAATGATATAAAAATTTATAAAATTAAACTTAAGATGTTAGCCTTTTCCCTTCGAACGTTTTCGCGACAAAAATGTTGTTTTTTGAACCGGAAACGTAAAAAAATACATCTAAGCATAATTGGATAGGAAATTTAATTCTGAGTAGAATGATATAAAAATATTCAAAATTGCATATAAGATGTTAGCCTTTTCCCTTCCAACGTTTTTACCACAAAAAAATTATTAAAATTTATTTTTTGAACCAATAACGTAAAAAAATACATCAAAGCATATTTAGATAGGAAATTCAATTCTGAGTTCAATGATATAAAAATTTATAAAATTAAACTTAAGATGTTAGCCTTTTCCCTTCGAACGTTTTCGCGACAAAAATGTTATTTTTTGAACCGGAAACGTAAAAAAATACATCTAAGCATAATTGGATAGGAAATTTAATTCTGAGTAGAATGATATAAAAATATACAAAATTGCATATAAGATGTTAGCCTTTTTCCTTCCAACGCTTTTACCACAAAAAAATTATTAAAATTTATTTTTTGAACCGATAACGTAAAAAATTACATCAAAGCATATTTAGATAGGAAATTTAATTCTGAGTTCAATGATATAAAAATTTATAAAATTAAACTTAAGATGTTAGCCTTTTCCCTTCGAACGTTTTCGCGACAAAAATGTTATTTTTTGAACCGGAAACGTAAAAAAATACATCTAAGCATAATTGGATAGGAAATTTAATTCTGAGTAGAATGATATAAAAATATACAAAATTGCATATAAGATGTTAGCCTTTTTCCTTCCAACGTTTTTACCACAAAAAAATTATTAAAATTTATTTTTTGAACCGATAACGTAAAAAATTACATCAAAGCATATTTAGATAGGAAATTTAATTCTGAGTTCAATGATATAAAAATTTATAAAATTAAACTTAAGATGTTAGCCTTTTCCCTTCGAACGTTTTCGCGACAAAAATGTTATTTTTTGAACCGGAAACGTAAAAAAATACATCTAAGCATAATTGGATAGGAAATTTAATTCTGAGTAGAATGATATAAAAATATTCAAAATTGCATATAAGATGTTAGCCTTTTCCCTTCCAACGTTTTTACCACAAAAATATTTTTAAAATTTATTTTTTGAACCGATAACGTAAAAAATTACATCAAAGCATATTTAGATAGGAAATTCAATTCTGAGTTCAATGATATAAAAATTTATAAAATTAAACTTAAGATGTTAGCCTTTTCCCTTCGAACGTTTTCGCGACAAAAATGTTATTTTTTGAACCGGAAACGTAAAAAAATACATCTAAGCATAATTGGATAGGAAATTTAATTCTGAGTAGAATGATATAAAAATATACAAAATTGCATATAAGATGTTAGCCTTTTCCCTTCCAACGTTTTTACCACAAAAATATTTTTAAAATTTATTTTTTGAACCGATAACGTAAAAAATTACATCAAAGCATATTTAGATAGGAAATTTAATTCTGAGTTCAATGATATAAAAATTTATAAAATTAAACTTAAGATGTTAGCCTTTTCCCTTCGAACGTTTTCGCGACAAAAATGTTATTTTTTGAACCGGAAACGTAAAAAAATACATCTAAGCATAATTGGATAGGAAATTTAATTCTGAGTAGAATGATATAAAAATATTCAAAATTGTGTTAGCCTTTTCCCTTCCAACGTTTTTACCACAAAAAAATTTTTAAAATTTATTTTTTGAACCGATATAGTAAAAAATTACATCAAAGCATATTTAGATAGGAAATTCAATTCTGAGTTCAATGATATAAAAATTTATAAAATTAAACTTAAGATGTTAGCCTTTTCCCTTCGAACGTTTTCGCGACAAAAATGTTATTTTTTGAACCGGAAACGTAAAAAAATACATCTAAGCATAATTGGATAGGAAATTTAATTCTGAGTAGAATGATATAAAAATATACAAAATTGCATATAAGATGTTAGCCTTTTTCCTTCCAACGTTTTTACCACAAAAAAATTATTAAAATTTATTTTTTGAACCGATAACGTAAAAAATTACATCAAAGCATATTTAGATAGGAAATTCAATTCTGAGTTCAATGATATAAAAATTTATAAAATTAAACTTAAGATGTTAGCCTTTTCCCTTCGAACGTTTTCGCGACAAAAATGTTATTTTTTGAACCGGAAACGTAAAAAAATACATCTAAGCATAATTGGATAGGAAATTTAATTCTGAGTAGAATGATATAAAAATATTCAAAATTGCATATAAGATGTTAGCCTTTTCCCTTCCAACGTTTTTACCACAAAAAATCTTTAAAATTTATTTTTTGAACCGATATCGTAAAAAAATACATCAAAGCATATTTAGATAGGAAATTTAATTCTGAGTTCAATGATATAAAAATTTAAAAAATTAAACTTAAGATGTTAGCCTTTTCCCTTCGAACGTTTTCGCGACAAAAATGTTATTTTTTGAACCGGAAACGTAAAAAAATACATCTAATCATAATTGGATAGGAAATTTAATTCTGAGTAGAATGATATAAAAATATACAAAATTGCATATAAGATGTTAGCCTTTTTCCTTCCAACGTTTTTACCACAAAAAAATTATTAAAATTTATTTTTTGAACCGATAACGTAAAAAATTACATCAAAGCATATTTAGATAGGAAATTTAATTCTGAGTTCAATGATATAAAAATTTATAAAATTAAACTTAAGATGTAAGCCTTTTCCCTTCGAACGTTTTCGCGACAAAAATGTTATTTTTTGAACCGGAAACGTAAAAAAATACATCTAAGCATAATTGGATAGGAAATTTAATTCTGAGTAGAATGATATAAAAATATTTAAAATTGCATATAAGATGTTAGCCTTTTCCCTTCCAACGTTTTTACCACAAAAATATTTTTAAAATTTATTTTTTGAACCGATAACGTAAAAAATTACATCAAAGCATATTTAGATAGGAAATTTAATTCTGAGTTCAATGATATAAAAATTTATAAAATTATACTTAAGATGTTAGCCTTTTCCCTTCGAACGTTTTCGCGACAAAAATGTTATTTTTTGAACCGGAAACGTAAAAAAATACATCTAAGCATAATTGGATAGGAAATTTAATTCTGAGTAGAATGATATAAAAATATTCAAAATTGCATATAAGATGTTAGCCTTTTCCCTTCCAACGTTTTTACCACAAAAAAATTATTAAAATTTATTTTTTGAACCAATAACGTAAAAAAATACATCAAAGCATATTTAGATAGGAAATTCAATTCTGAGTTCAATGATATAAAAATTTATAAAATTAAACTTAAGATGTTAGCCTTTTCCCTTCGAACGTTTTCGCGACAAAAATGTTATTTTTTAAACCGGAAACGTAAAAAAATACATCTAAGCATAATTGGATAGGAAATTTAATTCTGAGTAGAATGATATAAAAATATTCAAAATTGCATATAAGATGTTAGCCTTTTCCCTTCCAACGTTTTTACCACAAAAATATTTTTAAAATTTATTTTTTGAACCGATAACGTAAAAAATTACATCAAAGCATATTTAGATAGGAAATTTAATTCTGAGTTCAATGATATAAAAATTTAAAAAATTAAACTTAAGATGTTAGCCTTTTCCCTTCGAACGTTTTCGCGACAAAAATGTTATTTTTTGAACCGGAAACGTAAAAAAATACATCTAAGCATAATTGGATAGGAAATTTAATTCTGAGTAGAATGATATAAAAATATTCAAAATTGCATATAAGATGTTAGCCTTTTCCCTTCCAACGTTTTTACCACAAAAATATTTTTAAAATTTATTTTTTGAACCGATAACGTATAAAATTACATCAAAGCATATTTAGATAGGAAATTTAATTCTGAGTTCAATGATATAAAAATTTATAAAATTAAACTTAAGATGTTAGCCTTTTCCTTTCGAACGTTTTCGCGACAAAAATGTTATTTTTTGAACCGGAAACGTAAAAAAATACATCTAAGCATAATTGGATAGGAAATTTAATTCTGAGTAGAATGATATAAAAATATACAAAATTGCATATAAGATGTTAGCCTTTTTCCTTCCAACGTTTTTACCACAAAAAAATTATTAAAATTTATTTTTTGAACCGATAACGTAAAAAATTACATCAAAGCATATTTAGATAGGAAATTTAATTCTGAGTACAATGATATAAAAATTTATAAAATTAAACTTAAGATGTTAGCCTTTTCCCTTCGAACGTTTTCGCGACAAAAATGTTATTTTTTGAACCGGAAACGTAAAAAAATACATCTAAGCATAATTGGATAGGAAATTTAATTCTGAGTAGAATGATATAAAAATATTCAAAATTGCATATAAGATGTTAGCCTTTTCCCTTCCAACGTTTTTACCACAAAAATATTTTTAAAATTTATTTTTTGAACCGATAACGTAAAAAATTACATCAAAGCATATTTAGATAGGAAATTCAATTCTGAGTTCAATGATATAAAAATTTATAAAATTAAACTTAAGATGTTAGCCTTTTCCCTTCGAACGTTTTCGCGACAAAAATGTTATTTTTTGAACCGGAAACGTAAAAAAATACATCTAAGCATAATTGGATAGGAAATTTAATTCTGAGTAGAATGATATAAAAATATACAAAATTGCATATAAGATGTTAGCCTTTTCCCTTCCAACGTTTTTACCACAAAAATATTTTTAAAATTTATTTTTTGAACCGATAACGTAAAAAATTACATCAAAGCATATTTAGATAGGAAATTTAATTCTGAGTTCAATGATATAAAAATTTATAAAATTAAACTTAAGATGTTAGCCTTTTCCCTTCGAACGTTTTCGCGACAAAAATGTTATTTTTTGAACCGGAAACGTAAAAAAATACATCTAAGCATAATTGGATAGGAAATTTAATTCTGAGTAGAATGATATAAAAATATTCAAAATTGCATATAAGATGTTAGCCTTTTCCCTTCCAACGTTTTTACCACAAAAATATTTTTAAAATTTATTTTTTGAACCGATAACGTAAAAAATTACATCAAAGCATATTTAGATAGGAAATTTAATTCTGAGTTCAATGATATAAAAATTTATAAAATTAAACTTAAGATGTTAGCCTTTTCCTTTCGAACGTTTTCGCGACAAAAATGTTATTTTTTGAACCGGAAACGTAAAAAAATACATCTAAGCATAATTGGATAGGAAATTTAATTCTGAGTAGAATGATATAAAAATATTCAAAATTGCATATAAGATGTTAGCCTTTTCCCTTCCAACGTTTTTACCACAAAAAAATTATTAAAATTTATTTTTTGAACCAATAACGTAAAAAAATACATCAAAGCATATTTAGATAGGAAATTCAATTCTGAGTTCAATGATATAAAAATTTATAAAATTAAACTTAAGATGTTAGCCTTTTCCCTTCGAACGTTTTCGCGACAAAAATGTTATTTTTTGAACCGGAAACGTAAAAAAATACATCTAAGCATAATTGGATAGGAAATTTAATTCTGAGTAGAATGATATAAAAATATACAAAATTGCATATAAGATGTTAGCCTTTTTCCTTCCAACGCTTTTACCACAAAAAAATTATTAAAATTTATTTTTTGAACCGATAACGTAAAAAATTACATCAAAGCATATTTAGATAGGAAATTTAATTCTGAGTTCAATGATATAAAAATTTATAAAATTAAACTTAAGATGTTAGCCTTTTCCCTTCGAACGTTTTCGCGACAAAAATGTTATTTTTTGAACCGGAAACGTAAAAAAATACATCTAAGCATAATTGGATAGGAAATTTAATTCTGAGTAGAATGATATAAAAATATACAAAATTGCATATAAGATGTTAGCCTTTTTCCTTCCAACGTTTTTACCACAAAAAAATTATTAAAATTTATTTTTTGAACCGATAACGTAAAAAATTACATCAAAGCATATTTAGATAGGAAATTTAATTCTGAGTTCAATGATATAAAAATTTATAAAATTAAACTTAAGATGTTAGCCTTTTCCCTTCGAACGTTTTCGCGACAAAAATGTTATTTTTTGAACCGGAAACGTAAAAAAATACATCTAAGCATAATTGGATAGGAAATTTAATTCTGAGTAGAATGATATAAAAATATTCAAAATTGCATATAAGATGTTAGCCTTTTCCCTTCCAACGTTTTTACCACAAAAATATTTTTAAAATTTATTTTTTGAACCGATAACGTAAAAAATTACATCAAAGCATATTTAGATAGGAAATTCAATTCTGAGTTCAATGATATAAAAATTTATAAAATTAAACTTAAGATGTTAGCCTTTTCCCTTCGAACGTTTTCGCGACAAAAATGTTATTTTTTGAACCGGAAACGTAAAAAAATACATCTAAGCATAATTGGATAGGAAATTTAATTCTGAGTAGAATGATATAAAAATATACAAAATTGCATATAAGATGTTAGCCTTTTCCCTTCCAACGTTTTTACCACAAAAATATTTTTAAAATTTATTTTTTGAACCGATAACGTAAAAAATTACATCAAAGCATATTTAGATAGGAAATTTAATTCTGAGTTCAATGATATAAAAATTTATAAAATTAAACTTAAGATGTTAGCCTTTTCCCTTCGAACGTTTTCGCGACAAAAATGTTATTTTTTGAACCGGAAACGTAAAAAAATACATCTAAGCATAATTGGATAGGAAATTTAATTCTGAGTAGAATGATATAAAAATATTCAAAATTGCATATAAGATGTTAGCCTTTTCCCTTCCAACGTTTTTACCACAAAAATATTTTTAAAATTTATTTTTTGAACCGATAACGTAAAAAATTACATCAAAGCATATTTAGATAGGAAATTTAATTCTGAGTTCAATGATATAAAAATTTATAAAATTAAACTTAAGATGTTAGCCTTTTCCTTTCGAACGTTTTCGCGACAAAAATGTTATTTTTTGAACCGGAAACGTAAAAAAATACATCTAAGCATAATTGGATAGGAAATTTAATTCTGAGTAGAATGATATAAAAATATTCAAAATTGTGTTAGCCTTTTCCCTTCCAACGTTTTTACCACAAAAAAATTTTTAAAATTTATTTTTTGAACCGATAACGTAAAAAATTACATCAAAGCATATTTAGATAGGAAATTCAATTCTGAGTTCAATGATATAAAAATTTATAAAATTAAACTTAAGATGTTAGCCTTTTCCCTTCGAACGTTTTCGCGACAAAAATGTTATTTTTTGAACCGGAAACGTAAAAAAATACATCTAAGCATAATTGGATAGGAAATTTAATTCTGAGTAGAATGATATAAAAATATACAAAATTGCATATAAGATGTTAGCCTTTTTCCTTCCAACGTTTTTACCACAAAAAAATTATTAAAATTTATTTTTTGAACCGATAACGTAAAAAATTACATCAAAGCATATTTAGATAGGAAATTTAATTCTGAGTACAATGATATAAAAATTTATAAAATTAAACTTAAGATGTTAGCCTTTTCCCTTCGAACGTTTTCGCGACAAAAATGTTATTTTTTGAACCGGAAACGTAAAAAAATACATCTAAGCATAATTGGATAGGAAATTTAATTCTGAGTAGAATGATATAAAAATATTCAAAATTGCATATAAGATGTTAGCCTTTTCCCTTCCAACGTTTTTACCACAAAAATATTTTTAAAATTTATTTTTTGAACCGATAACGTAAAAAATTACATCAAAGCATATTTAGATAGGAAATTCAATTCTGAGTTCAATGATATAAAAATTTATAAAATTAAACTTAAGATGTTAGCCTTTTCCCTTCGAACGTTTTCGCGACAAAAATGTTATTTTTTGAACCGGAAACGTAAAAAAATACATCTAAGCATAATTGGATAGGAAATTTAATTCTGAGTAGAATGATATAAAAATATACAAAATTGCATATAAGATGTTAGCCTTTTCCCTTCCAACGTTTTTACCACAAAAATATTTTTAAAATTTATTTTTTGAACCGATAACGTAAAAAATTACATCAAAGCATATTTAGATAGGAAATTTAATTCTGAGTTCAATGATATAAAAATTTATAAAATTAAACTTAAGATGTTAGCCTTTTCCCTTCGAACGTTTTCGCGACAAAAATGTTATTTTTTGAACCGGAAACGTAAAAAAATACATCTAAGCATAATTGGATAGGAAATTTAATTCTGAGTAGAATGATATAAAAATATTCAAAATTGCATATAAGATGTTAGCCTTTTCCCTTCCAACGTTTTTACCACAAAAATATTTTTAAAATTTATTTTTTGAACCGATAACGTAAAAAATTACATCAAAGCATATTTAGATAGGAAATTTAATTCTGAGTTCAATGATATAAAAATTTATAAAATTAAACTTAAGATGTTAGCCTTTTCCTTTCGAACGTTTTCGCGACAAAAATGTTATTTTTTGAACCGGAAACGTAAAAAAATACATCTAAGGATAATTGGATAGGAAATTTAATTCTGAGTAGAATGATATAAAAATATTCAAAATTGTGTTAGCCTTTTCCCTTCCAACGTTTTTACCACAAAAAAATTTTTAAAATTTATTTTTTGAACCGATATCGTAAAAAAATACATCAAAGCATATTTAGATAGGAAATTTAATTCTGAGTTCAATGATATAAAAATTTAAAAAATTAAACTTAAGATGTTAGCCTTTTCCCTTCGAACGTTTTCGCGACAAAAATGTTATTTTTTGAACCGGAAACGTAAAAAAATACATCTAAGCATAATTGGATAGGAAATTTAATTCTGAGTAGAATGATATAAAAATATTCAAAATTGCATATAAGATGTTAGCCTTTTCCCTTCCAACGTTTTTACCACAAAAAAATTTTTAAAATTTATTTTTTGAACCGATATCGTAAAAAAATACATCAAAGCATATTTAGATAGGAAATTTAATTCTGAGTTCAATGATATAAAAATATTCAAAATTGCATATAAGATGTTAGCCTTTTCCCTAATCCAGTACTCACAATATCGTTATACTTACTATCAATTTAGTTTTGAAAAAAAACTTAAATAGAATATACATATAATTTTAAAAATTCCCATATTTTAAAATAACCAAATAATTTAATTAAAAATATAAATTAAAAATTAATAAAATTAAATAAAATTATAATCGCAATTTATTTCAAAGAATTAATAAAAAAATTGAAATATTATAATCCATTTTTTTAAAATAACCAAATATAATTTAATTAAAAATAAAAATTAAATAAAAATAAAACCGCAATTTATTTCAAAGAATTAATAAAAAAATTGAAAAGATCTTAAAATTTCCATTTTTTTAATATATTATATTCCATTTTTTTTAAATAAATAAATATAATTTAATTAAAAATATAAATTAAAAATTAATAAAATTAAATAAAATTAAAACCGTAATTTATTTCAAAGAATTAATAAAAAAATTGAAAAGATCTTAAAATTTCCATTTTTTTAATATATTATAATGTAATGTTATTATAATATTTTTCTCGTAAAAAAAGCAATAAATCAATCAAATTACACATTAATCATTTTCTTTGTTATTTTTATTTTCAATATTATTTTTTAGCCTTTCGTATCATGCAGCCTTTCGACTTTTAGACCTTGCGATTAAATAATATTTTTATGATAGATATAGATTTTTGATCTTACTATAGTATTTTCTTAAATAAATTTTTTGAAGTTTATTGATCTTATATTATATTTTAAAAATATGTTTGATTTATTTTGGGTTACTGCCACTCTCGGGGGGGGGGGGGGGGGGGGGTATTATTTTTTTATGTTAATTTTTTTAATTATTTTTTGTTATTTTTTAAATATATTATTTTTAAATTCATATATCTTTTTTTATTTCAGATATTTCAAAATATTTTTTACAAATTTTATAAAAATATTTATTTTAAAAATAATTCTTGATTTCGATATTCTCAAATTTATATATAAGAGGGGGAGGGGGGGGGGGTTAAAATAATTCATAATTCTTCTCAGCTTTTATATATGGGGGGAGAGGAAGTTTTTAAAATATTTCTTAATTCTGATTATTCTCAGCTTTATATATGGAAGAGGGGGGGAAGGGAGGGTAGGAGAATTTTGCCTATAAATTTTTTAAAAATAATTCTTAGTTCCGATTATTGTTAGTTCTGATTATTATTTGATTGTTTATATATTATTCCTTCCATTCAAACTTAATATTATTTCCTCTTTTTTTAAAAAATAAATATTTTTAAAGTAAGATATATTCAAAATGATGAAATAACTTATGAGTTTTGTCTAAATAATCAATTAATACTGTCAGGAATACAATAATATTTGTCGCGTATGTAAAGAATAATAATGGAGGAAACTATTAGATAATATTAGAATATTTTTATGTTTAAAATTTTGAAAGTTATATAAATGAAGGGAATTGGCCATTTGTTATTATTTTAGACCGAAGGAAAAAGTAGTCCATCTTATAATAAAAGGTCTCATGTGAATATTGGGATCAGAAATTTTGTTATTATCTGAAATTAAGGTCTATGATTGATAGGGTATGTATCTGGGATAATGTTAAAAGAATGGATATAAAAAAAATCATATTCTGATTTAACTATAATAATTTTGCTTAATCAACACAATGATGCTGGATTAATGATACCAAGATGACTAACCAATGATGCTATGTATCAATCAAGATATGATTCACTAACTATTAAGATTAAATGACAATCAACAGTACAATAATGATCGTGCTATGACCAAAACACCGTTAAAATTAAATATAAATCAACAGCATCATCACAATTATTACGTATGGTTAAGAAAAAATATGGAACTTCCTGGAACAGAAAAAAAGGAAATTTAAAGAAAATAAATAATAATAATAATTTTTATATTTTCTTATGATCATTTATTAGAATTTATGTAAACATTTACTTTGATATTATATATGCGTAAATTGTATCCCTTAATCCCAGTTTGATTTTTCAAAAAAGGGGGCGTGTTATCCATCGATTTATAATTGACAGATATGGACTTTTCAATATATTTTCAAGAAGATATTATATTACTATTAATTGTCTTTGTTTTAAATTGAATCATGTGACATTTTATTGGTGATAAGAAATAAAGATTATTGTTTGATATACATTAAGAGGTGCCATTAGGAGAGGAAATTTGGT
The DNA here is from genome assembly GCF_954871325.1 of Gordionus sp. m RMFG-2023. Taxonomy (NCBI): domain Eukaryota; kingdom Metazoa; phylum Nematomorpha; class Gordioida; order Chordodea; family Parachordodidae; genus Gordionus; species Gordionus sp. m RMFG-2023. Next base: position 15,939,730 of record NC_088779.1, on the reverse strand, counting down.
TGCGGCATAACGATAAATCAAGATTAACTAAATATATACGATCAAGAGTCATAATAAAAATTAAAAAAGATAATTGGAAAACAAAGTTTAAAAATCATATTTGTATGCAATGTATAAAAATATAGTTTAGTAGAAGGAATAAATTTTAAATTTACAAATTTATAAAAGTAAAGTTAATTTTGAATTGTAAAAAATATAAAAAAAAGTTTTTAGAGGGGTGAAATTCAATAAAGTGTGTTTATTTAAAAACAATTTTTTTATAAGTTATTTTAAAATAAATTGATAAATATTGAGCAAATTATAATATAAGATAGAAGGTAAGATAGGTTTAAAAGGCTTCAATTGTCTTAATTGAGCAAATTAAAATAAGTGGTAAAAAGTATAACATGGGTTTAAAGGGGTTTATTTTTTTAGGTTTATTTTAGAAGTTAGTGGCATCGGAGTAACCATTATATATTACTGTGATATGGGTTTACTTTTAAAAGTTGATATAAATGGAGGAGCCATTTTATAATACTGCGATAAAAGTTTACGTTTGAAAATTTTTTTTAGGGACCATTAGATATAGTATATATTACTATGATAAAAGTTTACTTTTGGAAATTTTTTGGGGATTATTGAATATGGTAGGGGTAATAAATGTATTATTTGTTTTGATTTTAGCTTTTAAACCCAGTGTTTTGATAATAAATTTATTTAGTAAGCCTTCGTATAAGGTATTCTGTCATAGGAAATGAAGACCTCACATTATGCAGGACAAAAAAGATTGTTATATTTAAATTTTGCGATTATAATTGGGATGAATAATTTTTTTTGAAATATAATGTGAAAAAAAGTATTGTGATATTATTGATTTTTTTTTTAAAAAAAAATTAAATGAAAATTATGGATATGAAACATTAAAAAAAATGAAAAGAAAGAAATGTTCGAACAATGTTGTATATATAAAAAAAGTGATAAATAAAATAAAAAAAAAAATTATGTGATTAAAATATGCAAATCCCAGATAAGAAAGTTAGATATTAAAAATGTGCTAAAAATGGATTGATAATCAAGAATGGGTCATAAATAGTTCAAGTTTTTAAAAATGGTCATAAATAGTTCAAGTTTTTAAAAATGGTCATAAATAGTTCAAGTTTTTAAATAGGAGAATAATGTTAAAAGTTTATCAGGCGCATACGCAGGAATTTGGTCTGGGGGGGGGGGGGGGTTAATAAAATTTTTTAAGAAATATTATTGTTTTTTTAAAAATATCAAGCATAAATTTATTAGAACTAATAACTATTTCTAATACACAATTTTAAATTAATGTGAATTATAAAAAAATTATATGTATAAACCGTCATCATATAAAAAACTATAAAATAAATGTGATTTAAAAAATATTAAACGATATAACTGGCGGTATAGAAAAACTATAAAATAAATGTGAATTATAAAATATAAATGAATATAACCACTTTATGAATCACTTAAATGACCAATTTGAATTTTTTGAGCCTTTAAAATTTATATATATTAAAAATTTAAATGTTGGAAATATAAATTAATACACAAAAAGTTTCTTAGGAATAATTGTATTTTGTTTGTTATATATTTACATGTAAAATCCAATCTTCGTTAAGATTGAGCTAATTTTTCAATTATCTCGTCCTTGCTTGTGGTCAAATGCCTATGAATATTCAAAAGATTCAAACCTTTCAATCTACTTCAGAAGTTGTACTTCTTGGTATGTTTTTCAGAGACTTGCAGACCCGGCCCCCGGACCGGACCGTATTTTAATTTTTTAAATATACCCGGGCCGGCTGAAAATTTCTTTAAAAAAATATCCGGGCCGGGTTGTATAATTTAAAACAGCCTATATTTGAAATCGTTATTATTAGCTATAAAAATCAAAAAGAAATATAATTTATTTAAAAAAAATCCGGGTCGGGCCTGAAAATTTTATTTAAAAAAAGCCGGAGAGAGCTAAAATTTTTTTTTAAAAAAGCTCGAACCGGGCCGTAAAAAATTAAAAAAAGAATCCGGGCCATGCCTTGCAAATGGTACCTCTACAGGGCTCTGTTATTCTTAAAAATGAGAATGTATTAGTTTACTAATGGGAAGAGTTGCTAATATATATAAACCTTTTTAAAACATTGGGAATTTAAATGTGTTTGAAATGCAAAGCATCCATAGTATTTTTTGGGACAATATCAATCATAGTTAATTTTATAAATATAGTTATTCAGCTAATAAGGCAACATAAGATACTTTAACATCTTCATGATAAAAATCTAAAAAATATTTTTTTTCCTATCACCCTCTGAAAAAGGTTGGTAAGGCTTTTGTGGAAGTAATATCTGTAGATAAGTGCTGCATGATGAATTAAAACTTATTTATTTGGGTTATAAATATATCTATAAGAGGCATTTGTTTTATAATACTCTTCTACTCCTATAATAATGTTTTAACGATAAGCTTGCCTTGCTACAAGTCGAAGGAGACAAATATTAAACACACATAGCTCTGCTTTTGACTCAACAATAACATATAAAATATGAATTCATCAACATTAGCCATAATTTCCTTGAGTTCATAAAATGCTTTCCGCTATTCTCATATTCTTAATCAAGTCAATGTCATGTTTTTGAAAAGTATTACATATAGTTGTATAATTAAATAATACATTCTAATGAGAAAAAAAATTTGAAATAAGCATTGAATCCAATAATTATTTTGCTTCTGAGGAAATATTTCTTTCAGACCATTGTGATATTTCAATAATAGCAAATAATCGACTCTTCTAACCCCATAAAAGCTGTTACTGCTTGATGGCGAAGACTATCTTGTTGGACAAGTCTGCAATTTCTTTCTCCCTGTTGGACAAGGAGTTTCAGAAATAATTATTATTTGACTAGAAATTTGAATAATTTTAAATCCAATTATTTCAAACGCTAATTTTCTTAGAAATAACCCCCGATCTTTTAGAAGGAGTAATTAATATTTTTAGCAGTCATTTTAATTTTAATTTTCAAACATCAATTTTCATAAAAAAAATTGCCGCCAATCTTTTTGAAGCAAGTAATTAATTTTTGGCTATAAAATTAGTCGCAGTAATCACAAAACATTCATTTTCATTAAAAAAAAGGCCACGAGTGTTTTTGAAGTGAGAAATGACAGCAGTCATTTTACAACAGATACTTTTGTAAAATGACCCTTCGTGGTAAAATGACAGCAGTTGAAATTTATTACAGTCTATTTTCAACGGTACACCGGCATGGGTATATTTTAAAAAAATACAGCTATACCCGTGTACCGGGGCTTAAGGTTGGGCTTTTGGTCTCTGATATATAGCTGTAATTTATATAATGAAATTATATTCATTATTTATAAAATTAATATTCATTTCCTTTAATTTTTAAAATATATGCAATTTCAAACCCATAGTTGTTTATTTTGGTGTTTAACAAAATACATTCTGATTTAGGTTTTGTATATAAAATAATAATTAAAAACTGGGCTGGGCAACTATAGTGAAAAAGTAAAACCGGGCTGGGAGCAAAAAATTTTTAGGTGAGGTTTTATAATTTGGTCATTTGCAGACCTCTAATATACATTACCCTTGTAAATATAAAAATTGTATATTTTATAACTTTTAAATGTTCTATTTTTAAAGAAAGTATGAAATTATAAAATAGCAAGATTTAAAATACTAAAAATTTTCTTGAATTCCATCCAACACTTAATTATTGGCATACCTTAAAATAAAAATTCCCCCTTTATAAACTTCATTATTAAAAAAAATATTCTTCTATTTTGTATTACCATACCAGCATTTAATTATTGTATTTTTTAAAAATTACATTTGAAGATCGCTTCAGAAATATTTTGGATATATTAAAGTAATTTTTAATTTAGAAAAAAAGATTGATAACTTAGGAAGGTATAATAAACCTAATCTAAACCAATCGCTGAGGGATTTGTTTAAAATGTTTTTTAAAACTAAATATATTTTCCTGTCATAAATGTCAATATCATTAAAATGAGCATATATTTATTATGAAACTTTATTAGTAGTTAACCCTCTCAGATTTTTTAAATTTTTTTCATTATAGATAGGAAAGTCAAGAATATGAAAAGTGCATAAAATTTAAATGATTTATCATGTTTTTTTAGTGCTGTAAACATTTTAAAAAAAATCGAACGCGTTCGCGTTCAACGTTCATTGACAAAAATCTAACGCGTTCACGTTCATGTTCAAATTCAAAAAAAGGAACATGTTCAAGTTCGTGAACGCGTTCATGCGTTCAAAATTTTATGATAAATTTTTTTTTAAATTTAATTTAATATAAATAAATGCCTTATATTTTTCAACATAATATATTAGCCATGATAAAAAATAATAGTTTTATTTTGATAATATAATTATCAGAGACCTGCAGAGGTACCATTTGCACGAAAAAATATCCGGCCCGGTTTTAAAATTTTTAAGCCCGGCCCGGATATTTTTTAAAAAAATTTTTTACGGCCCGGCCCGGATTAAAAAATTTAAGGCCCGGCCCGGCCCTGATATTTTTTTAAAAAATTTTTTACAGCCCGGCCCGGCCCGGATTTTAAAATTTAAGGCCCGGATATAAGTATATTTCATATTTTATTCAGATATTTAATTACAAATTGATACTATAAAAAATTTGTGCAAATAATATTTTTGAATATAAAAGATTCTATTTGTGATTTTTAATTTTTATTTAAAAAATACATGTAAAAAGCTAATATTTTGAGAATATTATATTAAATTTATAAAAATTATAAAACTGTTATTTATAAAAATGGATATTTTGAGCATATAATATATTTTATATTGCATTTAAAATAAAACTAATATTCATAAAAATGGTAATAATATTTTGAGCATATACTATATTTTATATTGCATTTAAAAATAATAAAACTAATATATAATTTATAAAAATGGAAAATATTTTGACAATATAATATATTGTATTTAATTTACTATTTAATTTATAAAGTAAAAATAAATCGCTATTTAAAAAAATGCATGTATAATAAATAGTATTTTGAAAATATAATCAAATTGCACAAATTAATATAATTTATTTAATAATATAAATTTTTAACAAAAGAAGATAATTGTATTATATAATATATTGTAAAAAAAATAATAAAAAACTTTCATGACTCAAGGTAAAATATAATAAATGCAATAAATATTTGACAGTTTGCAAAGAAAAACCAGCATGATTGACGAAACCCTATACTCAAGAAAGATATTAAAAATTCACAAATTATCATGAAGAAAGAGAAGCATATCTACCTTTTCAGGTTGAAGATTACTTCTTTCTTCAATAATTCGCCCAGTAGTGGAAAAATTCGGCTCACAGCTTGCACTTGAAGCAGGAATAGCCAATACCCGTTTTGCCAATTTTGCTAAAATTGGGAATTCGCTTTGATGAGAAGCCCACCACTCTAACAAATTATCCACCTTAAATATTTCATCTGTTTTTTTGTTTATATAATTATAATATTTATCATCGGGTATTGAGATATTACCAGAATTACCATCGCCCCATTTGTCATAAAACGACTCAGTTTGTTTAACAACAGTCGTAATTTGACTGGTCGATGGTATTTCATTTACTTCCTGAGCCTCTTGTGATTTAATATAATCTTTTATATAGTTTTCCGCCATCTTGCGATCTGTCCCTAACAACATACGTAATTGTTTGAATTTGGGACAGAGAAAAAGAGAAATAAAATGATACTTGTGTAAAACAAATTTTTCAATTAAAAAATGCTTTATATTAAGTAATATCAATTTTATTTCTCTTTTTTCGCTTTGAAAGGTATTACAAACTTCAAGAAGTTCATAATACCATATTACCACTTTAAAAAGAGTACAAGAGTCCGACTGTAACTCAACAATAGCTCTGTTAAAATTCTCAAGAATGTTGACTAGATCCTGAAGGATCGGAAAGTCTATAATATAATACTTTTCCGATCCCCCATGTTCTAGAAGAACTTTTTTAATTTCTTCATTTTGAGAATAAACAGAATTGAGCATATTGTACTTAGAGTTCCAGCGGACTTCTATATCTTGATAAAGGGCTTTTAAATGCTGGCATTTATTACTTTGTTTTAAATGCCCCACTAATATTTTAGTATTATCTATTGTTGATTTTATTAATGGGGCATTACTTTCCAAATATTTGGAGTTAAATGAATTTCTTAAAATTGTATTTAATAAATGACAAGAACAATTTAATCGTTCATTTAACTCCAATGCTTTTATAATATTTTTACCTTGGTCTGTAACAAAAATTATATTAATAAAATCGTTATTGTTAAAACTAAAATTATGAAAATTTTTTAATAGTTCATCCTTAACTACTTGGCTAGTCTTAGACACTTCTTTAAATTTAGCGGTAAATAGGTTTCTCTTCACTAACTTCCAGTCATCTGATATATAGTGCATGTTAACTGTTATAAACGAGTTCTTTTTATGGTCATCGCACCATATATCAGTGGAAGCAGCCATAAATCGATTCTTGATTACTGGGGCAATAGTATCAACCAAAATGCTTCTTATTTTATTACATTTTTCTTTAAGGTGGCGTGATAGAGTGGTGGGATGTGAAATTAATGAGTTGATATCTATTTTACCATATGTTGCCCCAACATCGACTAGAGCCTGGCTGAATTCAAGAAACCCATTCCCAGCTATCATTTCGAAAGGTCTAATATCTTTTGCGCAAAGTGTTAAGGAATGATCTATAAATTTTTGTTTTAAATATTTCATATTACATTTATAAGTGGGTTTTTCAGGTGTAAAAAAAAATTATTAATTTTCATAGATTTACCATCACATTTATGTCTTTTTAAATGTGATGTACCATGGTTATAATTATAAGATAATAAATTTGAACAATTTATGCATTGCACATAGCCAATATTTTTTTTATTATTATTATCTATTATTATTTTAAATTTAGACCAAATTTCAGATTTTAAAGTATTATTAGTATTTTTAAAAGAATAAATATTATTTTTATTGTCAATTATATCTTTAGTGTTTTGTGCCATGATATTCCTTTTATTGATTGTTTTGGAAATATTCTAAAAATTTAGATATGAATTATAAGATTTATATTTAATATTAATTTTTACTTTAGCTTCTTGAATGCTTAAAATTGATTGATTGAGTATCACTAATTCTAATGATAATAAATATTAATTAATTATTTATATCTTACATTGATTATAAATATCTAATATCAATATTTATTAAATAATGTAGATTGAAATTATTATATTTATTTATTATAATAAATTTAAACCGAATATTATAGTTATAAGTAAAAGTATGTTATTAAAATTTTATATTATTTACAAAAAGATTCAATCTAATTTGAAATAGATTTTATAAACTAATATATGAAGCTAAAAAATATCAATGTACATTTTTATTTAAAGAGAATAATTCAAAAGAATTTTTTATTACTTAAATCTGTTTATGGGATATATCCACTTCTAAACTATTCTTCTAACACAACTGTTCTAAGTCTAACTTTTCTAACAAAATTTGATAATGATTAGTGGAGCACTGCAATTCTAGATAATAACATATATTAAGTAATTTAAAATATATTTATAATAATTATACATACTGTTCTAAGTCTAACTTCTAAGTTTTCTAACACAATTTGGGAGCACTGAAATTTTAGATATTAAAATATATTAAGTAATTTAAAATGGAGTTTTCCGGTATCTTTCAGGAAATTAATAATTAGATCGATCTGTGGGTGTTAGGTAGTGTTAACCATCACCCATTATTATATTAATCATAACTATAATATAATATAATCCTATAACCAATAACTCATAACTCATAATGTAAAATTTTTTATAAAAAATATTAAGGCCCGGCCCGGGTTTAAAAATCTTAGGCACGGCCCGGCCCGGATATATTTTAAAAAAATTTTTTAGGCCCGGCCCGGATAAAATTTTTTTAGGTCCGGCCCGGCCCGGGTATATTTAAAAAATTTAAAATACGGCCGGGCCGGGCTTAGGGCCGGGCTTGCAGGTCTCTGATAATTATAAATACAATATAATAGAGCGATAAAAAAATAAATTTATAAAAAATTTTTCTTATTAATTTTTAATAATAATTGCTTTTCAAAATTTTCATCTGATAGGCATGAACGCTTGGCACTTAATACAGCGTTAGCTATACTAAAAACTCGCTCAACAGGGGCAGATGAAGGGATTGCGGTGTTATACTTGATAAAAAATTCTTTTAAAAGGGGGAATTTATTAAAAACATTTAATGTTTTATGCATTGTCTCAAAAAATTGAACTATGTTATCATCCTCCAATCTGCCCTCTTCTTCCTCGTCAAAAAAAAGGATATCTCGGAATTGATTTTAAAACAGTGAAATATTTTTGATAGGGCCATGGTAATTCTAATTCATCTTATATTGAATTTTTATTTTCAGAATCTGATGATGAAATATTTATATCCTTGCAAATCCTAATCTATTAAATTAAAATATAAAATATTCAAATTAATAAACTTTAATCTTATCTTCTCTAGCAGTAGCACGTTATGGTACGTTAATTGCAATATGAAAGAGGAAAAAGTAAAAACAGCTGATTAAAAAATATAAGACTTTTTTGTTAAAAAATTGGATTAAATATTAATTTTTTCAAATAAATAAAAAATGAAAAAAAGTGTTTTTAAAATTGAACGAACGTAAAATTGAACGCGTTCATCAAAGAAAAGGAACGCGTTCACGTTCAAAGTTCGTCAAAAAAAAGGAACGCCGTTCATCACATTTTTTCAAAAAAACGAACTTCGTTCACGAACGCGTTCATTTTGAACGCGTTCGTTTACAACACTAGTTAATATTAATGTAATTTTAATTATATCCATTAGATAATCATTTTTTAAGTATTATGAGTACTCTGGGTATAATCGGTTTACTATAAGTCAGCAGATCTCTTATAAGGTTAATTTAAGTATAAATAAGCCAAAAAGACTGGAATAATGCAAATCATGGTTTTCTTTATTAATTTTGATATTAATATCATTACAAAAAGTTTTTATTTTCTCATAGGTATTATCATTATTGTTAAATGGTTAGGAAATTTTTAAAGCAAATTTGCAGAACCTCAAATTCTTTATATTTTTTCTCGAAATAACTTCGATATAATATAATTTGAATATCATAATAAGAAAACTCTACAAAATAACGTTCTTGTTTTAAAAATAAAATAAAAAATAGTATATATCGCAAATAAAAAACAAATATATCTGACTAAATAATCTTGTAACAAAGCTAAATTTATATTTCATTCAAAAATTATTACATATGCCTCCAGAGTTCACATATAGGTGGCATAAAAACTTTGACAAATTTCGAGGCTTAGATAACATTTTTTCAATAAAATATTGACAGCCGTTTTTTAAATATCTCCCAAACAAATTTCGAAAACATTTACATGCATATAAAATATAATGACTAATTATTTTTTAGCCGGGTTCTCTTAAGCCATAATTGAAGGCTAATAAGAATTTTTCTATTTTTTCCCAAAAATTTCAATTAGTTTATTCCAACACCTAGATTTTTGAAGGCATTTGGATATCAATTAGTCACTATTCTAAAAAATTATTAACTCTCATATTCTTTGCGTTTTTTTGTGGGAAGGAGGAGATAATTTTTATTAGCTAATGATGTTTACTAATATTTTAAGTTTACTAGAGGGAAATTAATATCCCCCATTGGCTATGCCTATTAAATAGTGTAATATTTTACTTAAATCTAATGTTTAATTACATGGAATTTGACAAACTTTTTATTGGGTGCATATTCAAAGGAGGGGGCAGGGAGATAAATGCCTTCCCCCTAAGCCCAAAAATTTAATAGCCGGCTAAAAAATTTTCAAAAATAGTGCTGTTTTATGATTATATTTTATAATAATCATTCCTACCTCTTATCACAATATATTACATTTATTTATCACATTAGAAATAAATACGTTACTATAATTTATTCTTTGAATTAATATCGATCAAAATTTCCTTGGCGTTATATTTATTACCATTTTTAAATTTCTCACCAAATAATTTGAAACTTTTTCACTGCAAAACTAAATATTTCAAAAAAATGACATCAATTTGATTGAGACTATGAGAATAGCTAAAATTATATTGGAACTTAAGGAAATTAGGGCAAATAAATGACAAATTTTAAAAATTGTATGCCAATGTTGAGTCAAAAGCATGGTTCAATGAATTTAATATTTGTCTAACTCGACTCGCGCAGGGCAAGCATATCGTTTCAATATTATAGTGTCGGTCAGTCAAAGTTAACTATTTAATCCAAGTGTATAATTTTATAACTGAAATAAATAAAAGATTCTTGATTAATCAGGCATCGCTTACAAATTTGAAATCACCACAGAATCCTTCCTTCTATTTTAAATCTTAATAGAGGAAAAATTAAATATTTGGCAGATTTTATTGTGAGGATATTATATCCCTATGATACATTATAAAGGAATGCAGGGTATAAAAGGATAACTATGGTTGATATTGTTCCAAAATATTTTATAGACGCTTTGCATAATTTCAAACACATTTTAAACTATTTTCCTAATATATCAAAATTATAAATTTGGAAATTCTACCCATCATAACTTCTACAAAATGAAAGAACCTTTCTTCTAAAACAAGAATAAAAATACATGAGAATGAGAGCTACTAACTCTAAAAATAGATTGAATATTGTTAATATACATAGGAAATTGACACTAATCGGTGATGAAATCATTGAAAAATTAGCTCAATTTCAATTAAGATTGAATTTCACATTAATTTATATGTAATTATATTTCCATTCTTTAATACACCATATTTTTATGAATACTTTGTAAGCTTAAATAAATGCAAAAATTCTTAAGAATATTTTTGTGCATTAATCTATATTCCCAACATTTATCTTTATAAATATAATTTAAATTTATATATCCAATTTAAACGGAGTTTTGATAAAAAATATATATTTCTCTATATTATATTTACTAAATAAAGAATCATGATTCTAATTAATATACTGTAAAAATATTTGTATAAAATTGTTGAAATAAATATTGTAATGATTTTTCCAATTTGTATGATTTTAATAACTTTTAACTTATTTCAAAATGGTAAATTTAAAAATGTTATATTTAATCATGTATTTGAAGGTGAAAACAAGAAATCTTATGACAGTCTTTTAAACAAACCATCCGTTTACAAGGTGTCCAATGAAATTGAAAGTATCTTTTTAATATTTTTATATATAGAAAAAGAAATTCAGATATAAATATATGTTATATACTTAAAATAATTATTCGTTATTTTTTATCTGTTATTTTGAGTAAGGAATTTAATGGCAATTTTAGTAACCATTATTTAAATTTTTTTTGATTATTAATTTTTGTGAAAATGTATCTAATATTTTGCAAAATTTTTTTTTTTCTCTTTAGCTTTCACCTTTTCTGGTGGTAAGCTCCTTCAACATCTCTCTCCACTTTATGTTATTCATACAATCTCTTTAATCGAATTTATACTTCTTTATATTGCTCTAACTTTATGGCCCCATTGAAGTTTTGGCCTTCCTCTTTTACGTTTGCCCATCACTTCCAAACTCTCAACCTTATTTCCTATGTAGTTCATAGGCCTTCTCATTGTGTGCCCATACCACCTAAGTCTGTTTACAATTAACTTAGTCTTAATGGGCACTACCTTTAAACTACTTAGTATTCTTGTACTGCGCACTTTATCACTTTTTGTTACCCCAGCAATCATCCTCAGCATTCTCATCTCCATAGTTTGTAGACTTCTGTCGTCTGATTCTATGGTTGGCCATGTTTCCGAACTATATAGAATAGTTGGTTGTACTATGGAACTGTAAATTTTTCCCTTTAATTTGTGTGGGATTCTTTTGTCAAATAGCACTCCAGATAAAGATCTCCACTTTAACCACCCTTGATTAATTTTACTCTTTATCTTTTTTTTCGATTGTGCCGTTTGTTTGTATATTGGAGCCCAAATATTTGCTGCTTTCAATTGCCGATATCTGCCATTCATTTATATCAATACTCTCTGTTTCATCTCCTCCTATCACCTTATATTCCGTCTTTTCTCTATTTACTTTTAGTACGTGCTTTTCTAGGATATTTTTCCAACCCACTAACCTTTCTTTCATTTCATCCTTGGATTCGGCAAGTATCACAATATCATCTGTAAATATCATATTCCACGGGACTCTTTGAGGTATAGACTGTGCTAATACATCTATTACTATAATGAAAATAACTGAGCTGAGAGCCGACCCTTGATGAACTCCTTCGGCTATTGTGAAGCCTGCTGAAGTACCTGTTGTGCTACGGACCATTGTTGTATGGCCTATATACATATCCTATATTATTCTTATATATTTTTCAGGAACCTTTTTGTGGCGTAGAGCCCACCAGATAAGTTTTCTTGGGATTCTATCGAAGATCTTTTCTAGATCGAGAAAGACCATGTATAGCTTTTTGTTCTTTTCCCTGTATTTTTTACTCATTTGCCTAAATGCGTGGATAGAATCAGTTGTTTATCTTCCCGGCATAAACCCAAACTGATCTCATATTTCGATTATGCTCTTAATCTTTTTTCTATTATTTTTTCGTATAGATTTAGACAGTGTGACATTAGTTTTATGCCCCTGTAATTTTGACAATTGTGTGGATCCCCTTTATTTTTGAAGATAGGAACTAGATAGCTCTGCCTCCATTTTTGGGGAACCTCTTCATTTCCAAGTATTTTATTGTATGGATTTGTGAGGAGATGTATTCCACAAGTGCTTTAAGGCTTTCTATTGGAATATTGGCTGGACCCCTAGCTTTGTTGTTTTTCATATGCTTGAGGCATGTTATTTTATGTTCTGTTATATGTTGTACAAGGTTTTGACATGGGGAGTATTCGTCTAGATGTAGTATGTGGGGATTAAAGTGAAAAGCTCCCGAAAATATTCTTTCCATCTATTCATTATTTCTTTTTCCTTTATTATCAATTTCCCATCTTTATTTTTGACTACTTTCGGAGCCCCATTTATCTAGAGTTCTTTTCTCGCTGTTTGGCTAATCTGTATATTTTATTTTGCCCTTCTTTGGTATGTAGATCTTCGTACATGTCATCGTATTCCATAGATTTGGCCCTAGCCACCGCCTTTGTAGCTATTCTCTTGGATTTTTTGTAATTTGTCTTGTCATCCGGGTTTTTGGATTTGTACCATATTTTATATAGGGCTTTTTTCTCCTTTATAGTGGTTTGTACCTCTTCATTCCACCACCATAGTTCTTTGTATGATTTGTTGCCTCCCCTTGTCAAGCCTAGTGTCGATTTGGCAGTGTCTATTAATCTGTATGTAAGGTCTGTCCACATTTTTTCACTGACTTGTGAGGAATCTATTGTTTCAATGTTTGCATTGATTGCAAAGGCATCTGTCATTGATTTTAATTTGCCCCATTTGATGCATGGTTCCAGTTTTATCTTGTTTTGAGTGGATTTATTTGAGATGTGTAAATCCATGACTAGTAGCTTGTGTTGTGCGGCTATACCTTCTCCTGGGATGACTTTGCAGTTATTACATCTTTTAATCTTCTGCGAGAGATTAGCATGTAATCTATCTGTGTTTTTCTTGTACCACTTTCGTATATTATTAAATGACTGTCTTTTTTCCTATAGTAGGTGTTAGTTACGGCAAGGTCGAAGGTTTGCGCAAATTTCAGTATGTGTTCTCCTTCATTTCTTTCTCCATATCCAAAACCACCATGTTGCCTTTTGTAGCTATCTCTTGCTTTCCCCACATGCGCATTTAAGTCACCACCAATTATGACTAGGTCATCCTTAGGGATTTCCATTACAGCTTCATCAAGAATAGCTCTAAATTCATCTTTCTCTTCTTCCTTGCAACCCGTTTGAGGAGCATATACTGAAAGGATGTGTAGTATTGATTGACTAATGCAGAGTTTTATCTTCATTAGTCTATCAGAGATCCTGTTGAATTCTACTACTGAGAATGTTAGATCTTGACTGAGGATAATGCCGACACCGTTCCTATTGCTAACAATTCCATTATAGTACAATTTATACCCATCTCCAATCATTAAAGTCTTCTGACCTTTCCATTTCGTCTCTTGTATGCACGCTATATCAACTTTTCTCTTGTTCAACATTGATGCCAATTCTCTCGTCTTACCTTCAAGCATCCCAATATTCAAACTTGCTAATCTTGTCTTTGCTTTGACCTTTACTTTACTTTTCACAGGATGGAGGTCTACACCCTGCGCGTCGCCAGGAGGGAACGCCTTAGCTTTCATATTCATATTTCCATTTGTTTCCTTCATTTTGTTTATTGGACAGGTATCCTTAGCACCCAGCTGTCCAGGCCTGTCAGTGACCCGGGTGTCATCTCTAAGCTCTGAAATTTATCTTACCATATGTTTTTACACAGCAGTCATAGAAGAAAAACTTTAAAGTTTTTATGCTCCTTACCAGGATTGAACCTGCGTCCTTGTTCGTCCTTCTGTTCCAAGCATACATCTAACCCATTAGGCCACAAAAACTTTAAAAAATGTATTTTTGGGATTATGAAAATTATTGTATTTTTATTTTGAAATATTATATTATTTTGTTTAAACTATTGTGAATTATAAATTGGAATATAATAAAGGAGTTAGTTTCTCTAACTAGTATTAACTATAAAGGTGGTGAATCAATAATAAAAAGTGAAGTTTTCATTTAGTTCTTCAGATAATCATAGAAGTGGTGCAGTGGGGTATCCAGGATTTTCTTATGGGGGGGGGGATTAAGTTAGGTATATTATATTTAATAAAGTATTCTTAAATGTAAAGTTGAAATAAAGTTTAATGTCATTTTTTTTATAAAATTTGCTTTAAAAACTAGCCTCAGCTTAAATTCTCATACAATATAAGTAGAATATAATTTATTGAAAATACTAATAGTAGTGTGTATAAAATATTAAAATTTAAAAAACAAGTTTTTTTTAACATCTTATATACAATAATATGCATAATTTTTTATTAAATACTATAATTATAATGTGATTTTTAATTTTCGTGGGGATATTGCCAATTCATCAAAAATTTCGTTTGTCGTTGGAACCAAATTTCTGTGGATATTTAACAGAGCTAACCCATTTAGCCGAGATTCGGAAGTAGTACTTCGTAAATATGTTTTCAACATTCTCAAGTTGGAAAAAGTCCTTTCATTCGTGCAAGAATATAAAACAACTTCAAAATATTAGGAAATTGACCCAAGGTTTCTTTACACCGATTGAATCAATCGTAGTAAATATTTATTACACAATTTGAATTCGCTGATTAAATTTATTTCAGTATCAATATCATAGGAATAAAATTTTGCTAAATTAATTTTACCAATAGTAACATTAGAAAATGAAGAGGAATCTTTGGGTAATAAAACTTGAAGATTGCTAAAGACTTGTTTTTTATCTAAAAACTGTACTTTTATTTGCGATAGAAAAGTATCTAAGAATGGGATGAAAATGGATATTTTATAATATTCTTCAGTTGAGCCAATATTTATTTTACATCTCAATAATTGCCTAGGTGCTAGATGAGGTTTAATTAGTGTTATATCATAAAATTTGGCCATCGATTCAACGTCTAGATAAATATTATGAAAATATTCATCTACATTCATTATTATTGTACCTACCTGTAAATATATATTTTCCGCCAAATCAATAACCTGAAACAAATTTAAATTTGCTTTTGGTAAATTTCTACAAAGTAGTGAGCAATAGGAAAATAATTTTTTGATGCAACTAGCAGTAATGATAAACTCTGATTGATCAATTGAATTTAATAATGATATCATCAATCTCTTTGACTAAAAATTTTTCCATTTTATTAATTGAATAATGTTAATGTACTCACAAGGAAAGGAAATTTTAATAAAATTTATATATAAAAATAAGTATTATGTTGGAAAATTGATATTAAAATATTTGTAAAATTTTAATTGGGGGGGGGGGGGGGGGAGGGTCAAATTTTTATTAGCTTAAAATGATATTTATGAAAACAGTCAAATTTACGATGGGGGAGAAATCCCCTTCCCCCAATTGGTTAGGCGCCTGAAGTGGTGACCATGGACATAAGGTAGGGATAATATATTTTTAGGAATAACGTTGAAAACTATGTAAGAAAAGCGTTGTATATATGGAATAACGTTGAAAACTAATTAGTAGGAAAAGCGTTGCATATACTGAATAACATTGAAATTGATTAGTAGGAAAAGCGTGTATATACGGAATAAGGTTGAAAACTAATTAGTTGATATGTATATTTGTTTGTACAGTACTAATTCCATCATATAAGTTGTATTTTAAAAGTAATAACGTGGAATGAATACCTTAAAATTTGTAAGTTAATGAGAAATAGAGTATAATATTATCTTTAAGGGAATTGGTCATACTTTTAATATGGATGTGTAGTTTAATCTAGGAAGGAGAACTAAGAGAGAGTCGCGGTAAGAATAAAGGGGCATACTTTGACCATAGAGGGTCACAATGGAAAGGATGATGTTATGAGAATGGTAGCGTAGTTACCAGATCAAGAATTAATTCAACGTGTGGACAGATAGTGATGTAGATAAACTAGTCCATAGATCTGTTGAGGACGTATAGAGGACCCAGGGAGAATTAGGAAGAATGGAAATGAGATCGAGTTTTGATTCTTGAGGAAAAAAGGAGATAATTCGGTTTAACTGCAAAAGACATGGTCAGCGATTGGCGAGAAGAAGTTTCGAATGTTTAAAATATGATCAGCTACATTTTATCTGAGAAAACAAGAGAAATTGCGGTGTGTGGAATGCCGACATTTTGGATACAATAAAGAGAAGTAATCTAGCAATTATAAAAACAGAGGTTTATACAACAGGGATAAATGAGTCAAAATGCTTCTAATGTGCGGACTATTGAGAGTAAAAGAATTGAGGGGATAATTGTGCTGAATGTAAAAGAAATAGAGGAGCAAAATATGGGGCATTATGCAGAAAGGGGGCGTGTTGCGAGAGAGTGTGGGGATTTGTGACTATATGTTGGCAAAGAATATGTAAGACGGGTCAAGGCGAGTTGGTTAACAATGATATACAAAAAGTTTTCTCATGGTAAAATAAAAAAATAAGATGTGTCTAGATGAGGTGGCAGACCTTTGTAAGAGAGTCAAGATAAATTTAAATGGTAGCATTGCACCCATGATATTTGATACGGGGCTGCTATTTCGATGATTAAATAGGAAAAATATCGGTGTAATTGGCCAGATAAAATAATAGAAAATGAGGTAAAATAATATGACAATTCGATGGATCACAATTGGAGGTAATGGAAGAGTGAAAATGGCAGGAAATAGAAGAAAAGGTAGAAATATTAGATTTGTGGATTATTAATTGGAGAGTGGAAGCGGTGTTCTGGTGAGACTGGGTTTTTGATATGTATTTTTATAGTGGGGTGTGATAACTAGTGAAATAAAAATGGGGGTGGGGTATATGAGAGGGAGAAAATATTTCCGGGGATTGAGACTATCTAGGTAGTAAGAAGGGAGATATATTATGGCTCTAAAAAGAGAAACTAGAAATAATTATGAGAAAAATAGGGTGCAATTATTTTAAAGAAAGAAATCTGGGGGGGGGGTATAAAGTGTGAGGTATGGGGGATTAATTCTATGAGAGAAATCGGGGGGAATAAATTTAAAGAAGAATTTATTGTAATTTTAGGAGAAAAATTGGGGGGAATAAGTTTAGGCGAGAAATGGGAAACAATCTCATTGAAAAGTTTGAGGGTTTTAATGGTTATTGTGATTTTGGGAAGGAGGAAGGTGAGACTTGGGAGGAGGGCGTAAATTAGCATCCAAAAGATCGAGATGGGACATAGGCATAACAAGATTTTCTTAAGGGAGAGGGAATTAATAAATTTCTTGGGGGGGAGATTCGCCCTTCAGAACTTCCTTTTGCGGGCACCGCTTTTGTCGGGCCTTCGTCTAACTTTCCTTAGCCTACAAGGAGCTAGAAAATATTTTATAGGATAGGAGTTAATTTAAAAAAAAAACAACTTATTATCATTATTCAAAATGTAGTTATCATTTAATAAATTGTTATATTGATTCTTTTGTTTTATTCATTATACATAATATCAGTCAAAATACAATCACGGAAAGAGATATATACAAAAGTATAAATGAAAATATCCCCATAAATATTAGGTAGCTAATTGAACAGATTTTAATATATAATACATTCATATAAAACTTAACTATTATAAAACATATATAATAAACTATAAAGTAATTCTTAATATATTACATTATAAACATACATATATATTTTTATTATAACTATATAAAAATACATATCTAAAATCATTCTATTATAAATATAATTTATAATTTACTAAAACCAAGAGATGGTATCAAAAAATAAGCAAGGTCCTTTTTATATATAAATATTTTTTCAAAAAGATATATAAATTATAGTCATTAGTTTTAGTTTGAAAATTCACTATCTTTTACATTTTTTCTTATATGCATACATTGGACATGGGGAAAAGAGGGGGCTATGGAGTATATTTTTATTAGCTTAAAATGATATTCACAAAATATGACATATTTCTGAAGGGGGTTGAATTTCCCCTTGCCCCAAACGGTGAAATAGAGTTACAATTTATAGGCAATAGTGGAAGTAGAAAAGAAAGAGGTGAATACGTGTAGGAATGGAATTGTAAGCAATGGAATTTAGAATGATCATAATGCAAGATGGAGTGCGAATTAGTGGAAAATTATTAGGAAATATTTCATAAAGATTTGAAGTTTTTCAGGGATTATGAAGTGGATATTAAATTAAAGGAGGGCTGTGTACCGAAATTTTGTGCGTTGCGACGATTACCGTTTAAGTGGCCAAGTGAAAATAAAATTGAACCAATGGGCACAAAGGTCATTGTGTGTTCTAATGTCGGCGAAGAGGTCAACGGGAAACTCCGTTTGTAAACATGTGAAGGTCAAATATCCGTTGCCACGAATTATAGAGATATTGGCCAATTTAAAAGGGAAGTGTCTATTTTTTAAAAATGGATTTTTCTAAGGCGCATCTAAAATGCGGGTAAGACCAGATGTGAGGAAATCACTAGACCAAAGGAACTCTTTGCATTTTGTAGATTGCCATTTTAGTTTGTCATCATCTATTCTAGTGAACAATGGCGGCAGTTTTTAGGGAAAGAAAGAGGCGTTTTGCTATATGAATGATGTATTGGTGATGGGAAAAACTCCCGAACAACATGAACAGAGATTAGGGAAGGTCTTTCAAAAAATTTAAGAGAAATTAAGGGCGAGCGCGGAGAATGCAGAAATTGAAAGAAAAACAATACAAGATGATGTACTATCTACAAGATGGATAGACAATATACTATGATACATATTTAAAGGAAGGAAATCACAACAGAGAGAGATTGTTTGCTGTGGAACTAAAATGATAATACCACAACAATACCTAAACAACGTGTTAGATATGATACATCAAGGACATATTGAAATGGTTAAAATTAAGATGAGAGCAAGACAATACGTGTGAGGCCTAATATAAACCAAGATATAGAAACATGGGTCGAAAAATGTAGAGAATGCCAGGAAAAATACGATATGCCTCAAATGACATCAATTCAAAATTGGTCAAAACCACCAAATATAGGGATTATACTGGATCATTTTAAAATTATTATTGTTTGGTAGTGATATATGCTAGCTCACTGGCCAGACATAGTTCCCATGACTAGTACTAGAACCGAAAACACGATAAAAATAGTAAGAAATATCTTTGCCATTCGGATTTCCTAAAATGATCGGTTCTGAGAGCGGGCCACAACTCAGCAATAAAGAATTTAATTATTTAAAAACGAAATAGAATTAGTGCACGGAGGTCCATACCATCCTCAGACTAAAGGCATGGCCAAACGTTAATTTCGAACCTTTAAACAGAGCATGAATAAAAGAAGAAGGATTTAGAAACCAGTTTAGCTATTTTTCTCTACAATTACCGAAATACACCAGGGGCAGAAAAGAACAAATTCCCGTCGATACTACTAAAAATTAAACCTATAGGTATTTGAATGGGGGAACAAAAAGGAAAAGTTAGAATACTACTAAATGAAAAAGCATGGTCGCGCATTTACAAAAATAAAGAAAAAAAATGAAAAGGCCATTATTAAAATTACTCGGATCACTACGATATGAAGAATGGAGGGTAAAACGATTATACGTCATACTGATCAATTAAGGAAAAGAACCGAAAGTATATTAACTGAAGAGTACGAAGTAGAAGAGAAAAAGAAAACCGAAGAAATAGTAAACAAAGAGGACGTAGAACCTAAAGGAGTGGAGGAAAATAATCCAAGTCGCTGAAGGAAGTATTACACAAAATAGAAACTACAAGTCAAGATCGATATCCGAAGAGAATACGAACGAAACCAATTAGATTGGGGATAAATGTTATGTATATATATATATATGCGCTATAATTCTATAATCGTTAATGGTTTTTTATATGAACTTTGTTTTAAATTCGTTTTTTAATAATTAATAAATAATTTTAAATTTTTTTATTTAAAACAACTTTCTTATGAATTAAAAATATTTTTGTAAAATTTTTTATAAAATATATTGACTTATATATTTTCAGAATAACCGTCAAATTTGCAGTTTAATGAAAAAATAATTTAAAAAGTTAAGTAATAATTAATTTGATATTTAAAAAAACTTATATAAATATATATATTCCGATTACCATAATTATCAAACTGCGTATACATTTTTTTAAAATTTTATAAAAATATTTTTAATTAATTTAAAAAATTTTTTTAAGTAAATAACATCATTAAATTGCCAATTTTATGAGGATTCTAAAATGTAAATGTATATTTCTTAAAAATGCTCAATTATTTAATTACAATTTTTGCTCAGAAACTGAAAGTTTTTATTAACAATATTATATTTTTACATTCTCTAGATTTTGATCAAATTTTTTTAGGATATTTGGATAGAATACATTTCTAGATTAATTTAAGTTATTTTGATAAATATAATATAAGTAAATAATAAATACTTTTATATATAATTTTAGCTGTTTTCTGTGGGAGAATCAAGTGTAGTAAAGATTGCAAAAAATATGTGGCCTACAAAAACTGTTTTATTTGTCAATGTGACGAGTAATAAATTTTATTAATTTATTTTTTAAAACTTAATTACATTTTCTATATTTATTTTTTATTAACAAAATTCTATAAAATTTGTACTCCTCCCATAACTTATTTTGTAATTCCAGTATCGGAATTGATAATATTATAGGATGGGGAATTATTAGTTTAAATTATAAACTGATTTGCAGAATTCAAATATGTTTAAAATTTAAAAAAAGGTTTGTAATGTGTAAAAGGAAGATAAAAAATTTTTTTTCATGTTATGAAAAGTTTTACATACAATAATTAATTTAATCAAAGGTTTTGTAATGTGTAAAAGGAAGATATAAAAATTTTTTCATGTTATGAAATATTTTATGGGGAATATAATTAAATAAAAGAAACCTTTGTTTAAATTTTAACAATTTGAATTCTCTAAAGTAGAAACATTTTACACAGTTCATATTGTGAACTAATAGCATTTTTTGACGTGAATGAGCAAAAATGTGTATTAACATGTTAAATTAAAATTTCAATTAAGATGTATTATATAAGCGATAATTGTCATAATCGTTATTTTTAAAGTTTTTAAATTTTTTTTTGACGTAATGGGCTAAAATAAGTATTGTTAATATGTTTAAATAAAACTTCAATGTAGATGCACCTAGATAAGTGACAATTGTCATAATAGTTATTTTTAAAGTTTTTTTAAATATTTTTCACGCAAATGGGTTAAAAAGATTATAATTAATTTTTACCAAAAGTTTATAAAATTCAAAATCTTAACATTTAATTTATAGGATGTTGATTGTTACATATTGATAAATAATATTCATATGGTTTTTAAGTTCTTTTCATAAAATTCTTACCCTAATTTCAGACTCAGCACGATTTTGCCACAAGTATACAAAAATATTTACTAAATGTGAATGCAGGTTTATACATTTTAATAGATGTAGAATTAAAATTTATTAATTAAATAAATTTAACATGAGTTACAACCCTCTTTAATAATCACTTTGATATTTTTATCAAATTTTAAGCAGGAAAAAGGGGCAACGATTATGAGCATGAAATTTTCGAATCCCGGAAAAAAACCCCCGGAAAATAAACCCCCAGGAAAAAAACCCCCGGAAAATAAACCCCTGGAAAAAAAACTCAGGAAAAAAACCCCGAAATTTTTTTTCGAATTTACTTAAGATCTAATAATATCGGTATATTTTTATTTGGATTTATACAAGGTTTAGACAAATTAGTATTTTAGAAAAAATATTATAAAAATATAACTTAATAATAAATTATATACATAATAATGATTTATCAATAAAATAAATAGATCTTATTGCAAATTTTGTCAAATTTAGTCTACTTATTATAGTAATTAAGGATGGATATTGTATTTATTACTATAGCAAAAATTTTTATGAAAATAAGTAACATGGGTTATTTTACTGGGATATTTTTTTTCCCAGTACCTATTTGAATATCAGCATTTTTTCTTGTTTAAGCACTGCGATTTATTTTTCAGTGTCCAACTAACTACACGCCATCGTTCAAGTTTGGTTTCATCGGCAGCCACCTCGCATTTCATTTTTTTAATCAATACCCAGATTGATGGGTGTTTATTCTCAACTAGATTAGAAAAACGATGATTCGAACCTTCGCATTGATTATTTATGAGTTATTCGTTGGATAGAGTGCTCTGATTCAAGTTTCTGGAGGAAATCGAGGCTCAATTCGACCTGTCTGAGATTGAGAATTGCTTCTTGTGACCTCCCTTGATACTCCATTGATGTATTGTTATCGAAATATTCAGGAATATCCTTACCATTGCTCGGAGTAACCGATATAAGGAATGCCATTGCAATGCCCATATCACATAAAGGCACAAATGCTAAGCCGTCCATAATGCCACAAAAGACGCTTAGGGCTTCATCGGTTCTGTATTGGCGTTCCTAGCTTTTGAATTTTTCTATGGGTACTTTGCAAATGGTAAAAGCATCCTCTGATTACGATGTGATCCTCTAATTGGGAAAATAAATATAAATAATTTAACATATTAATAATTATACCAATGACAGTTTTAATCTCGCTAATAGCAGACTTTTCGAAATCCATGTATATATAAAATGGATCAGGAAATAAATCCCGTTCTTGACATTTAGACATTATTACTTCGAATATTTTTTCGTAAATATTTGTGTTTTTTTGGAGTTTAATAGCTGTTAATGATTGTGGCATTCGCTTATAAAATTATTTATCAATTAATTATTGCTAGGTTATACTAAAAAAATTAAGTAAAAATTGAGGAGAAAAAAATTGAGAAAAGGTCAGAAAAATAAAGATTAACAATGACTTAAAGCAAAAATGGGAAGAAAATAATAAATTGAGAAAAAAATTTAAGAAAAATTGACAAGAAATTTTTTTTAAAAAATAACGATTTTTTTTCCATGGGGTTTTTTTTCTGGTGGTTTTTTTTCCTGGGATTTTTTTTCCGGGGGTTTTTTTTCCGGGGGTTTTTTTTCCTATTACCGAAAATTTCCATTTGTTTTTTTCTTTCGACAAATGGTACCAACACATTTCTCAAAAAATATAAGAAGTTAAAGAACCAAGATTGTTTTAATTGGCACTTTTATTAATTATTCAATTAAATTTAAACAAAATATCATTATTTGAATGATTTCTCAAAAAAATATTGCAAAACTTTGAAAATACGATTATGACAATTGTCACTTCTATAATACATCTTCATGAAATTTTAATTTAAGATGTTTCTCAATAAAATCCAAAAACTTTAAAATAAACGATTACATCTTCACTGTTTATTTAAAAATGCTAACAATACTTATTTTAACCCATTTTCTTCAAAAAAATTCAAAAAACTTTAAAAATAAATATGACATTTGTCACTTTTCTATGGTATTCATAAAATTTTAATTTAACATGTTCACAATCTATATTTTTACCCATTTGCGTCAAAAAATTTTAAAATCACTATTCTAGGGTACATCTTCACTGAAGTTTTATTTAAACTGTTGTATTATTGCGTTAAAAAAAATGCATTATTCAAATTATGATAATATTTAAACAAATATAATGTTTTATTAAAATTATTAAGTTATTATTTATATCCCAGTCTATGTAAATGAGATGAAAACGTGTGATAATTGTAGATTTTTCATACTTTAAGTGTTTACCAATTGGAGTTGTTCACTTTTTATTTTTCACAAATAATTTCTAAAAATTTTTACTTTTTCTTATATTATCTTTCTTAATTATGTTAATTTTTTCTTTTATGTTAATTTATAATTGATTAATTTATTTATAATTTAATAAAGAAATTAGAATTTGTATTAAATTTTAATTTTCTTCTATTTTATTTTTAGGTAAAAAAAATCTTGTTTCTACATAAACATGTTATCAATACTAATAGCCCATTTACGTTAAAAAAAATTTAAAATCTAAAGATTATGAAAATTGTCACTTTTGTATGGTACTTCTTAATTTAAATTTTAATTTAACATGTTAATAATACATATTTTGGCGTCAAAAAAAAGATGTTTAAAAATACCTATTATGATAATTATCATTTTTTCAAAGAACATCTTATTGAATTTATAATTTAACATCTTTACAATATAAATGATATTTTTACTCCTTTGTGTCAAAAAATTTCAAAAAATAACGAATATGACAAATGTTACAATAAAATATTATTTTTAAAAGATCATATAAAATAACATAAAAGTGTTTAATATAAATATTTTAAAAACAAATTATTTTGAAAAACCACCTCTTTTATTATACTTAAAAAATAGATAATTTTACAAAAATGATAAAAAAACCATAAAAGATTGCTTATTTATAAAATTAACAAAAGAAATCCTCAAAAAAGATTTTTTTACAAAGAAGATTTAAAATATTTATCAAATCAAAATATGTTCAAAAATCTTTTTGAACTTTAAAAAATATTTTTGCTTAAAATTTTTGGGCTTGAGAAAATAACTAATAAATTGTAAAAAAAATTTATACAATAGTTATAATTTTTTATTAAAAAAACATCAAATAAAAGAAATCCATTTCATAATATAAAATAATCATATTTCATTTCATAATATAATAATATATAAAAATTAAATTATATCATATGTTTATTTGTTGATAAATATAACAGGGACGAGAACCCTCCTTCTAAAAAAATGAGTTCGGGTTTGGGTTTAGTGAAAAATCTATGAACCCATATTTAAAATAAATAAAATAAAAGTTTAAAATTGAAGTGTTTGATAAAAAATTATTTAATTATAAAATATATTATATGTTTGCAATAAGAAAATATATATCCATATATTCTTTTACAAAATCGTTTATCTATTTAATCTATTACAATAAATTGTAGCTTAGAACCAAATTTATATTTATATTAATACATTACAGTTCTCCCCACTACAAATTGAATTCATAATGATAACTTAATAGGGATTTCGAAACTTTTTCTAAGAGTTGTATTTCCATTATGTTTTGCATTGTCCAAATCCTCAGATTGTTATGAGTATTTCCTTAGTTTGTACATGAGTATTCCTCAGTTGGTCAAAATGCTTGTTTATTACAATACCCTCAAACTCAAAATGCTTGTTTTTTACAATACCCTCAGACTCAACATCATACAATATGGCACTTTTCCGTTAAACGCTCTCTTCAAATTCACGGGGCTCAACGTTCCTATCTTTAGTTTGTTTCCATAATATGTTTTCAATCCTTTCCCTCTTAGATAATTTCCATTGATCTAACGTCGTTCTGAGCGGCCTTCCAAACATCATTTCGGCATAGGATTTACCGGTAGTTGCATTTAGAGTATTTCGATAGGTAATTGAAACATTCGCTAAATCTAACTGGTCCGGAGTCCCACCTCTCCTTCCACCTTCACTGGCCTTGATTTATTCATCAGCCTCCAGCCCAGGTCAGGTAAAAATATTTGCAGGCCCATTCCATATTTAATAAAATATTCAAACCCAAGTTCATCATAAGTTTCAAAAATTTTGCCCAAGCCCATATCCAAAAATTTAATTTATTGTTTTAAATGAATAAATAAACAATATTTAAGCGTACTTAGGGAATCACTTTTTTGCAAAACTGACATTTATTATTATTAGAAGAAAAAAAATGCAATATAAACGTATATAACGCTCAGCCAAATCATTCCAAATAATTATTTATATTATCAATATGCCAATGATCTTAAATTAATTTAATGATCCCTTTCAGATTTCTATCATTGATCGTTTCACTTACGACTTTACTTCGAATGAACGATAAATCTTCTATTAAATTAATTTTTATTCTCTAATTTCATTTTAACTTCATTAATTTTTTTTCTCTCTATCCCCAAATGGGACAGAGCGTGTCGCATCTATTTTGATTACCCGGCCTAGGAATTATCTCATAGTCATAATTTACTTCATTCCCCACCGTATTAAACGGTTATTTGTTATTTTATTTAGGTCTCTTTTTCACCTAAGATATATTTTAAAGGTGTATGATCTGTAACCAAAATAAAATGTCTTCCATAAATATATTGATGAAACTTCTCGA
Source organism: Gordionus sp. m RMFG-2023 (assembly GCF_954871325.1). Classification (NCBI taxonomy): domain Eukaryota; kingdom Metazoa; phylum Nematomorpha; class Gordioida; order Chordodea; family Parachordodidae; genus Gordionus; species Gordionus sp. m RMFG-2023. Next base: position 15,912,848 of record NC_088779.1, on the reverse strand, counting down.
TAGTAAACATATACCATAGCCTCACAATCAATGGTGGCATAATTCGTTTCAGCCGCCCGAAAGTGTCCTCGATGCGTAACAATCGGTTTCTCCTGGCCGATAAGAAATCGGTGGGTAATAATAGCTAGTAGACCATCTTCGGAAGCGTCACAAGAAATCACGACAGGAATATCGGCTGAATAAGGAATTATTGTATCTTCTTATGATCATATTTTTTTAACTCTATTAAATATTACATTTTCTTTAGTTGACCTAAACCAACTCACATTTTTACTAGTTATTCGGTGTAAAGGTGCACAAATAGAATGTAAATTTTTTTACGACTCATGGTAATTCACCATTCCAAAGAAACTAACGTAATTCTTTAACATTAGACGGTGTTTTATAATTTTTTATGGCATTATTCTCCTTCTATAGGGTGAATTCCAAATTCGTCAATAACATGACCTAAATAAGTACCTGACTCCTCTCGAATTTTAATTTTATCGGTCGTCGTTTCAGTCCAGCCTTATCAAATCTTCTTAATACTTTTTCTAGATTAACTATATGATCAAAATTATTCTCGCCTGCAATAATTACTTAGTCTAAAAATACAATAACCATAGGAATTTCCTTTAAATGGTTTTGCATAATGGGTTGAAATATTATCGGAGCGCTAGCCAACCCAAAAAATTCTTTGGTATCGGTAATAACTGACATGAGTCGAAATTACTAAAATGTCCCTACATACTGAACTCACTCTGAATTGTAAAAAAGCATCTCTTAAATCTATCTTTGAAAATATTTTATCACCCGCGATCCTATTTGTAAGGTCGACGAAAGTTGGTAGTAAGTCGTTATGCATAGCTAAATATTTGTTTATTGTTAAACGAAAATTTCCGCATATCCGCACGGCACCTGATTTCTTTAAGATATTAACTGTCGGCGTAGCCCAAGTAATTGGAGTTTTAGATCCACCTTCTCGATAACGCCTTCGCCTAAAAGTCTGTCCAAATTCGGATCAACGCAAAGGAAATGGAATTCTTCTAGACGGTAGCACAATTGGCACTGTGTTTGGTTGTATCTTGAGGACGGCTTCCTGTAATTTTATTTTTCCTAATTTTTTTTAAAAACTTGCGGAAATTTTGAAACAATTCATCGTAAAATCATTTGTATAGCATGCGTTCTACACTCTTTCGCAATGTGGTTTGCTTTTCCGCACCCAAAGCATATAAATTGATATATAATTAATATAATTATTATGGTTGAATTTGTTAACATTAAAATTATTATTATTATTGAATTTATTAACGTTATTATAATTATTATTTCTAAAATATGTATTTTGGAACCTTGCGTAGGTTTATGTTAAATTATTTTATTAACTTCTGCCAGGGCATCCTTCTCCAATGAAGACAGCGCGATCGCTAAACGCACAGTAACTTCAAAAGTAATATATTCTTTGGTATATTTTGACCGAAGTTCTTTGTCCAGCTCAGGCAACTATACTTTTAAGATGAAAATCTCTTAAGAGTTTATCAATCGGCGATTTAAAATTACATAAAGAGCAAATACTTTTCAATTTGATTGAAAAATCGATAATAGTTTTATTGCCTCTTTTTAAAGTATAAAAATTATTGCGATGTAGAAAATTATTCGAACAATCTTTAAAATTTTTTTTATTATTTTTCATATTTTTTGATAAAAATATTTATAACGATTGAATTAAACACAATATTACAGTTATCACATTATTTCAAAATAACTTATATGAAATGAGAATCTCATATTTCATTTTATGAATTGCACATATTAAATACTAATTGAACATATAAATACACATTTATACAATCTTTCATATTATAAAATATATATAACACTAACACGCAAATATAAAATAACAACTTATTGATTTATAAAATTTACTTAATACATCACGTTGCACCGAGTATAAGACTTATTGTATACACATAAAATTAAGCATATTGCATATATAGTTTTTCAAATAGAATTTAAATAATGAATTAAACGAATATTTTATAATTTTTAAACTAATAAATCTCGCATTAACTTTCAACTTTGGAGCAAATAAACATATATTCGAGTTCTATTTTCCTATTTTTTTTCAACTGGGAAATTAATATGCCTCCAATTAATAGGGTCCATATTTGCCCTCAGCCTATTTTTATAATTTTAAATTTATTAGATGTTCTTTCACAATTTACTAATATGTTGGCAAAAAATAAGTTGTGTGGAGAGTTGGGCAAAAGATTACATATAGCTGCGCTATATAACATATCTCTCCTTTGAAAAGTATAACTAAGAGATTCCTTAACCATTATATTTTGTGTAACTTAAAGTAACATTTGCTTTTTGTTACTTTTAAAACCTTTTTACGTCTTTTAAATAAAAATGATTTTTAAATATAAATATAAATATATATAATAGTTAAAATAGAATATCTGATTGTATTGGTTAAGAGAAAATAAGAGAATCCATTAGAACTGCAAATAAGATTTTTTATCAATTTCAAATCTTTTCATTGAGTTATTTATTGTTTTTTATTTTCTTAAACAATGAGAGTCATTGACTTTCAGCATAGGTGGATGATGATAGTATTCTGGTGAAAACAAATTTTGTACTATAGATTGTGAAAAACAGATTATTTAAAATTTCATTTACGTGATACGTGATATTAAGCGCACTAGCCCTAAGATGTCATATATATATCAAAGATATATATATACAGAGCAACGCTCCGTTCTCTTATAAGAGCCCATCTAACTGGGATAAAAAGGGGAAATATTTAACTAAATAAGAGAAAACCATCCACGTTTTTTGGGCAGGCCGCAGTTACCTTTGCGCGCAAGAGGCAAAGTTCCTTACTTAAACGCCCATGGGAAAGTAAAAGGAGAGGTCAAAAGGCCCATGCCCGATTAAATAAAAGTTTATTTATGGAGGGGCTATATTGGCTATGTTAATTTTACTTTCAATTTGCATTGTGAGAAACCTAGAAATAATAACCTAGAAATAAGAAATGATTATAATATTCATCTATCGTAAATAAAAAGCCCATGCCCGATTAAAATAAAACTAGATTATGGAAGGATAATATTGGCTTTATTTGAAATAATATTGAGAAATAAATAATAACTCAGCTTAAATAAAAACATAATGTTAGAGTAGTATGCTAAAACTAAGGTTAAAGAAAACTTACGTTGAGCAATAATAAATCGAATAACCATCCAATGAGTGTACAGTATTAGGTTTAGGAATATAAAGGTTATGTAGAAAAAATTTTGGAATGAGCTTGAAAATGGTAAAGAGGAGAATGAAATTTCTAAAACCTCCTAGAGGGATTGAATGAATACATAGGAAAAAATATCGATCTATAAGGTAGTTGGTTTTCATTTTAAGAAGTTTATTGATTGAACTTTTATTATTATTCAGATGTGTAAATTGAGTTAGGCTTATGTTCAAATTCAGAATGTCCAATATAGTTTTATTTAACCAGTATGTTTTATAATTACAGTATCTTTTGTTTTTGTAGATCGGTAGCCAGTCCAGAGCTTCATAGGCCAAATTATTTTCCGCATTTCTCAGAATATGCGCAAATAATTGAATTCTTCTTTTCTTTAGCTGTACTGCGACTGGAATGTGTTTGGATAGTTTCCATAGACTAATATTTGTAATGACTCTAGGATATATATATCCATTTATAAGTCTTAGGCAACTATTGATAAAGACTTGAATTTTTTTAGTTTGAGTTTTATTTACATCCCAGATATCGCTTCCGTATAGAAGAATGGGGATGATCAACGAATTGAAAAGCTGTAGTCTACTTTTGACTGATATTTCCCTTGTTATCCATAGTTAAAATATTTGTAGAATATCGATTTTATTTCGTTCTTTATATGTCCTTTGTTGTCTAGATTTACTCCAAGATATTTGAATTCCTCAACTAAATTAACATTATTATTACTTTTTTCATTTTAACATTTTATTAATCTACAAAATAGAATCGACAAAAATGATATTTTTCTATTTCTGGTTTGTAGTACAAAGATAAATTGTAAGAATCCTGTATCTCGATCCATCATTATCCAATGATATAAATATTTATTCATAACACTACATATTAACCCGATTGGGGTCGATTTTTAAAAACAGCACAATTAATATTTAACTAAAAACTCATTAATTGTCAAGATTTTTCTGGTAGATAAAAATTCTCATTTTTTTCAAATTATATTGATATATGCTTAAAAATGATATTCTAAAAATATCAGCCAAAAAAATTCTTAAATAGCAAATTTAGCCTTGTGCATATCTGTGCACTTAATTAAGAAGTTAAAAAATAGTGTTGTTAAAAACCAGATTTGGGTAGATTTTTCAAAACAGTCCGATAAGATTTTAGCTAAAAACTCTAAGCCTTGAGATTTAGCAAATAGAGGTCCAATTCTGAAATCAATGAGCAATATCCAGGTTTATTTAATTATTTTGGCTTATATCTTAATCAGCCTGTTTTTTTAAATTACGCTACCCGTATCGCCCTTATTTTGATTTTCAAATTTGATAGACCAAACAGGAGAGAAAAATTTATTTAAAAAATTAGTCTTTTGTCAAATGTATTGCATTGTGCCGTTGAGAATATCCATTTTACACAATTTTTACGAATATTTTTTATTAAATTTTAAATAAAAAAAATCATAGTACATATTCTGCTTAAAAACGCCCTTTTAATATCTTATAATTAAGTATGTAAAAAATAATTCTCTAAAATAATACACGACTCATTCTGAGTCTTACAATGTCAAACAAATGCGCCGATGTTATCAAACCTGCGCGTAATAAAAATATAATGAAGATTAAAAATACAGATACAACAAAATAAAACAAAAAAGCATTAATCATGACAAAATGAATGCTTTAAATTGAAAATCTTTGATTTTTACTAAATTAGACATTAAAATATTAATAAATAAGCTTTCGTTTCTTTACTACCTTTTATTTTACAGAAAAATGGAAATATGAATCAATAAAATTCTTTATAGCATTTTTCAATTTTCATTTATTCTTACTTAAAATTATGTAACGAAGAATTTTTTTCTAACTGTTACATGTTCCAAATAAAAATAAAATTACGTTAGCTTTGAATTGATGATGTAGACGGTTTCATAACGGTAACTTTAACTTTTATTAAATATGCCCATCTGGTTATGTGCCTATCATAGCAATTTTAAAAAATCACAACTTATAGATAAAAATAAATAATATAAATTTTACATTTTTCTATCTGGTCTCTATTTTTCATTTTTTTTACTCATCGACCTCAAAAATCGACATTTTCTTACGGCCTCGTGGGCAAAATGCTCACTTGGTCTTATGGTCAGTCCGCCCCTGTATATGGTGACAAAGAGAAGCTATTCTAAATATAATATATTCTACTTGTTAAACAAATGAATTAACTACACATCCATAAATCTAATCCCTTATTTATTAACATAATGTTGATAATTAATCAAAATATATAACAAACAAAACTTTAATTACAACATCTCCCCCTTTAATGAAGATTAAAGGTTTGTAATAACATAATATGACCTATTAATAACAATTTTAAAAAATGGGCTTTCTTCTCATAAAACAATCCTTGGGAAATCCTTTCTGACTAATGGCTATATATCATTTTTCATATAACCCAGATCTAAGTTTCAAAATCATCTTCTCTGGGTTACTATTTTTAACATACCTTGCACGTGACATATGCATCAATGCAAATACCCACAGTCCCTAACAATTACCTTTATCATAATTTAATATAAAAAATATCTATAAAAATAATATATATACATTATAAAAACACAATACACTTTAATATCTAAAAGTTTCTTTGCACATTTTCACTAATATTCTCTTCCTTACTATACAATCAACCCTATATCGCATAACGAGTTATCCTTAATTTATAGTCATATCATTAACGGTTTACTGATTGGTCCTTATCGCAAATCTCTTCATCCCTAGTTTATTGCAATTTATCATACTATTACACCCATGTCAGTACTAGTGTTGTTAAACGGCTCATTTTGAGCCGATTTCTAAAAAAGGCTAACTCAATATTTCATACAAAAAAATATTACTCCAAACTTGAAGATTTTATAGAAAGAAAAAAGGTCTAGACATATATTATCGAAATCTTGAGGCTTAGGTAATATTTTTATGGCTAAAATATTGAGTTAGCTATTTTTTAAAATCGGCTCAAACTAAAACGTTTAACAACACTAGTACCCATCCTTGTACTCATCTTGATTCCTTGCTGTTACATCCTTTCCTTGTTCAGTTTGTCCTTTTTAAATTCTTTTACTTTCTTATCATTGTTTCTTTTTCACTCTTTTTTTTAACAGTTCTTTTCACCTTTTATTTTTTAACATTGTTTTCTTTATTGCCATTTTTTTAAAATATTTATTTGCATTTTTTATTTTCAATCTTTTCCTTTTATCTTAAAATTTCAAATTTCCTTCTTTTTTCTTTACGATAAAAGTTTATAACCATAATAATATAATAAATAAGCAAAAAATCTAAGTCAAATTCATCTTTCTTTTAAAAATTATAGACCTATGTTAAATGAAGTAAAAATCATTCATGCCAAAAGTAAAAATTTATGGTCATGGTCACCACCAAATAAAATAAAACATCTAACTTATTTTCACTCTTACTTTGCATATATGTATACATTCATACCTTCTTTCATCTCCCTCCTTCATTAACAATTACCTTTACAGAATGTCAAAAACATTTCTTACAAACTATATTAAATAAACTTGTAATGGTTAATCCCAACATGTATTTTATTTCCCAACTCCATTAATATTTTTATATTATCCATCTACCAAGATACTTTTACCAATTCCCAAAACACAAAAATTCGAATTTAATAAAAGCATTACTTCATTTAACATTATCAGCGTGGCTTATCTTATGCCGGAATCTTTTTATAACCAGAAAATTTTACCTCGATACAGCTCTTTAGTTCCTTTGGCTGAAATCGAAACCAAAATAATGTAAATTTTGAAAAATTTTAAGCCAACAAACATTTTCTTTTTCATCTCTTATCTATCAGGATGATATTAAAATGCAAAGAATTCCTGTCTCAAAGCCATAGTATATTATCAGTGATTTATATATGACTTAATAACTTATTTATCATATCTGATATTAAGTTTCATCAATAACTTTTTCTAAATTATTATATATTTTTTCAATTTAAAAAAAATATTATATTAAAAATTTACATTAAAATAACACATGAAAAATATTTAAAAAAAGGAACAAATATATTAAAATTTAAAAAAAAAGCATAAAAAAAATTAAAAAGGAGAATGCTAAATTTATAATTCGGGCCAAGAATTTTTTAACATTAAATAATTGGACCGAATTATTGTGACAATGTTTTGTTATAGTTTATAAAAAAGGAAGATATGTGTTTTTTCCTTATGAAATGTTTAGAAAAAATAGAAAGTAACTTACCCAAATGAGCAGGATGTAGCTACGATGGGGATGAAGTGCACTCATTAATTTAGAATATTTTTGGAATTTTAATGACTTAGCCCTGAGAAGAGGGTCATGTATATTAATAGAGGGGGACAAGGTAGTTTAAGTCAAATCTCAGACTAAGGGTTTGCCTGATACAAATATGACTAGTTTTGCCTTCAGCGCATTTTTTATAGATTTTGAACGTGGGTTCAAGAATACATGGGTTTGCCTTACTGAAAAATTTAGCAATAAGTGTATTTATTTTATTGTTTCAGATACGAATCCTAGATCCCAGTCTTTTTGCTTTATGAATTTGGTTGAGGTGTTTTTGGCAAGGTATTGATGCCAGTAATGACTTCATCCATCAAACCATCATAATTGAAATGATTTGGGAAATGATGTATTTAACGGATATTTTATAGATATGAAAGAAACGAGGTGCAGATCTCAGTCCTAAGTGTCTAGATTTGCAAGAAAGAGTTGCCTGAAGCCAAGAGTTAGAATCGAATTTAATTTTAAATATGCATCATACTTAAAATGTTTTGTTCATATTTTTTTAAAAGAGTTTTAAATGTGAAAGCACAAAAGATTTTTAAACAATATTGAATTTGCAGAACCTTTTTGAGTATAAAATAGTCATGACAGATAAGTAATTTACTTAAAACTGGTAGTTCGAGGAATAATGTTTGTAGCCTAATATAATAAAATTTCGCAGGGGGTGTTTGTCGAAAATAACTAATAAGGAGTAGTGTTGCTAAACGACTAATTCAAACCAGCTAGTCCTAAACTCAGCCAGTTTTTGAGTCATAATTGACTTAGGATCAACTGCTCGTTGAGACATGTGGCTGGCTCAGAGTTGGCTCAAGCTGGCTCAGGAGTTAGCTTGAGTTTAATTATAAGCCTAAATTTATTTAGTGATTGAAACATTTTAAGAATATAATTATGAAGAATTAGTGTTCTACCGCCAAGTTTTGAGTAAAAAAATGGATTCAGAATCAGGCTAACTCGATGGGAAACATGAATAAACTAGCCGAAGTTGTTTCAGAACTTTGAATTCGCTCACATGTTATTGATAACTACAAGTAAGTATATATAAAACTCTACTCTATCTGGAGCTAAACGGCTCGATTTTTAAAAACGGCTGACTTAATATTTTAGCCGTAAAATATTGCCTAAACCTCGAGATTTCGAAAAAATGTTTAAACCTAATATTATTAAACTGATATATTCTAAAATTCTTGAAAAAAAGGTGATAATATTTTTTTTACAATAAAAAAATTTAAAAAAAAGGTTTATGTTAAAAAAATATATAAATAATGAAGGCGTGGAAAAAATTTAATATTAAAAAAATTCAAACACTTTTACATAGAAATAGTAAAAAAAATATTTAAAACTTTGTCGACTATCTGTTTTGTTTAATTTGGTATGCTTAAAGGAGAAAATAGACTCCTAATATCAAACATATCTTTCGGCCACCTAATTTTTTTATCTGAGACAAACCAATTATTTATGGTTTGTTAGGTTATGCTGTTTTCATATTATGATATTTATAATATATGCATTCTTTAACTAATTCAATTACATAAAAACATTGAGTTAATAAAGGTTTTATATCAAAATATCTTTTGCTATAAAGAAAAAAATGATTTATATTTTAATTTCTAAAAATAAATTATTATGTACAAAAAATTTTTTAAAAAAAATAAAAATATTATTAAACAATATATATGAGGGAACTTAGCATGGTACATGAGTTCTAGATTTTTATTATATTCTTTTAAAATATTTAAATAATAAATAAATAAAGTTAAGCTTAAAATTAGACTCGAGCTAACTCCTGCCTGAACTATGAGTTTGTGGCAATTTCCAATGATAATTAAATTAAAAATTTTTGCTAATGAATTAAGTAGAAATCAGAAGTGTTAAATCCAAGAGGTCAATAACAAATGATGGAAGGAAGTAATCAAGGCCTGGAGCTGAATCTTTTGGGTAAAATTTGATAGATGTTAAAACTTATTCTGTATTTAAACTTGTATTTATTGGATAGTATTTAAGGTGATATTTTGGTTCTGGGCGTTATTCTAAAAGTTGATATATTTTCTTAAGTTGTCATTTGCCAAAGAGTTTTCATTTGCAAGAGCTCGGAGGGCTCCTTTGAGATTGAAATTATAGTTTTATTTAGGCCTATTCAAAAACGAATTCGAATCGAATAATTTACTATATGAATTCGTGCGAATAATAAAATCTACTATTTGTATTCGAATAATTCGAATTAATTTTTTTAAAATTAATCATACTCAAATATATTGACAAATTTTTTTATTACAAATTTGATTTTAAACAGAAAAAATTATAATAATATGTAATCAATAATCTGATAATAAATAATATATAATCAAGTTATAAACAAAATTAAAATATATATTATTAATTTAATTTATAATTTAAGCCAATTTTTAAGGCAAAGAGTTTTTCTTATATTTTCTCTTATATGACATGCGGTTTTTTGACAATAAATTAGTTCCAACTGAGAAAAGCCTTTCACAAGCAGTTGATGTTCCTTGTATAGATAGATAATCCCTTGCCATTTTCGAGAGTATGGGGATCCGATATGCATTTGCCTTCCACCACATTAACGGGTCAATATCACTCTTTGCTCTTGGTTCACTCAGATAAAAATCTATTTCACACAGTTGAATATTATTTTGTTTAAAAACAATGTATAGCCTGTTTTGTTGAATTTTATCCTTATTTGTTTGACAGTTATAATTATGAGCTTATAAAATAAAATCATATTTAAATGGGGGTAAATTAAATACCTGTATATCTATTGTAAATCTCTTTAAATTTGTCCATTAACTTGGATATATCAATATCATAATCAACAGATATTGATTTAAAATATTCTACTTTAAGCCTGGGATCTAATATTGTGGTTATTATTGCATCATCGGCAGTTAAATTATAATAGCCCAACAATTTATCACTGCTACTTTGAAACTATTGTTAAAGGATTTATGGAAACCAGGTTTTTCATTTTTTAGATGTTCAAGAATTAAAATATAATAAGGTATAACCAAATGATAAGTAGGATAATTCTCCCCACATACCATATTTGTAGTTTCATATAAAGGCAATAGTATAGCTTTAATTTTTATAAGATCCTCCCATTCTACCTATGACAAATGTTAGATTTATTAAACAATTTATTAAATATTACGAATAATTCGTTTTATTCGAATAATTCGTTTTATTCGAATAATTCGTTTTATTCGAATAATTCGTTTTATTCGAATAATTCGTTTTATTCGAATAATTCGTTTTATTCGAATCTAAATGATTATTCGTATTCAGATAAAACAAATAATTTATTATTCGTATTCGTAATTATTCGATTATATTCGAATTATTTTTGAATAGGCCTAGTTTTATTATATATTGGTTTATGTGAAAGGTTACTTTAAGATTTATTGACAGGATCGATGATGTGTGTGACAAGTTTTAAAATTGATAGCAACTTTAATTCTTCCCTTAGTCTATGGCAAAGAGGGTTCAAATTACCCTTTGGAGGGTTTTGTATAATTGTATTAAGGAATTTGATGTAAGCAGGGTAAATTATTTTAACGGTGTAACTAAACTGAGAATTGACAGGTAAACTGCGAATGGACAGGTAAAATATATGTTTATTTTATAGCCTAAAAACGTTACGTTTTTATTTTATAAAAATAAAATAAACGTTTTTATTTTGTAAATCAAATTTATCCAAATTAATTTTATCTAAATAAATAAAATAGAATATAGAGGAAATTGTAGTCCATAAATCAATATAATATGTATAGAACAGATATGTTACATAGAAAATATAACATCCATAATAAATTTAAAAATTCATAAATATATTTCCGTTAGATGGCGTAATATAATTTTTTTTTTAGTTTTTAATAAAAAAAAATATGAATAAAGGAGCATAATTCTTTACTTTGGATTAATTTATTTGGTACAAACTATATGATCATAAAATGAAAAAAAATTTAAGTTTCCATCATTGTTTTTTGAGTTATGATGTTAATTCTCAGTTCAAAAATATTTAGATTTTTGGGATTTTAAAAATGTTTTATTTTTTTGACTCATTTTGTGTAAACTTACTCCTATAAACATAAAATGAAAAAAAATTTAAGTTTCCGTCATTATTTTTTGAGTTATGTCAATTCTCAGTTTAGTCAAAAATATTTAGATTTTTAGGATTTTAAAAATGTTTTATATTTTTAACTCATTTTGTGTAAACTTACTCCTATAAACCTAAAATGAAAAAAAATTTAAGTTTCAGTCATTATTTTTTGAGTTATGATGTCAATTCTCAGTTTAGTCAAAAATATTTAGATTTTTGGGATTTTAAAAATGTTTTATTTTTTTGACTCATTTTGTGTAAACCGACTCATATAAACAAAAAATGAAAAAAAATGTAAGTTTCCGTCATGTTATGAAATGTGTAAAACTAGTTTACTTCAATTAAAATTTAGGGGCTCTTAAAAGGGCCGTTGGGTATTCGCTGGTCTTAAAAAAGACCGTTGGGTATTTATGTCTTAAAAAAGACGTTTTTTATAAATAAAGATTTAATAGTAAATAAAATTTTTTAAACCAATTAGAAATAGCAATATTCCTCAAATCTTATTAAATATAATTTTATAAAGAAAAATTAAGATAAATGGAAACTCATTATAAAGTTACATAAGAAGATAAGAGCACATAATTAAACTTACAAATATTAATTTTATAAAAGCCAGGAGGATCGGTAATTGTTAAAAATATAAAAATTATTTTTTTAAATATAGGGAGAATTATTTCGTTAATTATTGTATATATTAATTGTTGAAAGTTAAATATTTATCATAAAAACAAATAAATTATGGCCTTATTGTTTTCGTTCTTTCCGTTTTGGCTCTTTTGGCTTGATTAGGTTTTTTTGATACTAAAGGTTTCACTATAGCTAATTGACCACATGTTGAGGTAATTAGTTTTCCATTACTATTTTCAACAGAATTGTCTTATGTTCAGCATCTGTCATCTCAGCCCAGCTCTGATGCATGGATGATATATCTAATGCCTTTGTTAGATAATAAGGGCCCAACCCACATATGACTCTCTCGAAGTCTTTTTCCTGTATTAAAATTATATTATTTATTTTAATCATTATATGTAAAGGAGTTTTTATCCAATCAAATTTTGTTTTTAATACATGATTTATACTTTCACAATTATTGTTGGTGTAGGGTGTTAAAATTAATTTATTTTTTAAAGGAAAATATACCATATTATATAATTTATCTATCAAATGATTATCTAAATGTTGAATTTCGAAGTTTTTGGTATAATTGGTAAGATAAATATATTCAATATAAATATAATAATACCTTTTAAGTATATAACTTTATTATTACCAAATACAAATTATGTAAAAAAAAGAATTCAAAATAAAATGAATGATTATAATTCACAAAATACGGGTTTATATATGTTAATAAAATTAAATTAATATTCAAAAAAAATTTTATATGCAAAATTAAAATAAACAATAGTATTCTCCGTACATTCAAGTTCGTTAAGAATAATGGGTTTTTATATGTTAATAACAAAAATTAATATTCAAAAACCATTTTATATGCAAAATTTAAAATAGACAATCATATTCTCCGTACAATCAAGTTCGTTAAGGATAACTTTTATATTCATCTCTCATTTTAATATTCAAATAATACAATAAAAAAAAACTCTTTTTTTTCATAACTTTAACACCTTTGCACTTCGACTTGATTCTACCACTCATAAACTGCTACCTTGTCCTCGCATCGGTTCTTCCTCCTGTACTGTTAACATGTTATTGTTTGTGCTAATCGTGGGACACCTCCGTAAAATATGATCTCCCCCTACCAGCATGACATTCTTCTTCGAGATCCCCAATCCCGTTCTCTTCTACGATTGTACGACCAGCCTGCGGGTCTTTCTACCGTCATATCTCCATACCTGATCAGTGCCTCTTCTCTGGCGGCGTCTACCCATCTTCTAGATTCGTGATCCATCAACCATCCTTCAAAATAAAGTTGCCCACTCGAACGTACGAAGCCATCTATAACGGACTTAAGCTAAAAATATACTATATTTATCATTTATTTCTCTCCTATAATTCACCTGCTTCCTAATTCTAAATACTCATAATCATTCTCGTACTACTTATACCTCTCTCATTCTCTTTTACCTTATGTCAGATGTAATATCAAATCGTTCATCCCTTCAGCCGATCTATTCTACTAATTGTGTACTTCATACGTCAACATTATGATTATCATAACTCACACAGACTTGTTAAAAAACAAATCAATTATGTCTAACAGCATGCTCAACATTATGATTCTCACAATTCTCGCAAACTTGTTAAAAAACAAATCAATTATGTCTATCAGCATTCTCAACATTATGATTCTCATAATTCTCGCAGACTTGTTAAAAAACAAATCAATTATGTCTCAGCATTCTCGACATTCTGATTCTCATAACTCTCGCAGACTTGTTAAAAAACAAATTAATTATGTCTATCAGCATTCTGATTCTCATAATTCTCGCAGACTTGTTAAAAAACAAATCAATTATGTCTCAGCATTCTCGACATTCTAATTCTCATAACTCTCGCAGACTTGTTAAAAAACAAATAATTATGTCTATCAGCATTCTGATTCTCATAACTCTCGCAGACTTGTTAAAATTATGTCTATCAGCATTCTCAACATCTCAGCAATTTAATCGATTCACAACACCATTTATTCCTAACCTAGACACCTAGGTCTTAATTATTTAATATGCCTCGAAACTAATCTTATTCTTCCTTCAATTTCTACCTCTACCTTCTTTCTTCCTATATTCTTCTTCACTATACCTTTCCCCCATTTAACTGGGCCATCAAAAAGTAGTATCCAAACTAGGCTTCCGATCTTAAATCTGTCATTAATTATAACTTCTTTCTGTTCTATTCTTTCTTTCAGAAAATCTAATTCAGTTCTAGTTTTTCTACCTAAAAATATCTCTGCTGGTGAGCATCCTTTGCTTCTCTTGGTATTGTTGTATGCTAATAGTAATAACCACCATTCTCCTTCTCCATATTTTTCCTTTTTTAACCAACTCTTTACTAGAGCTACCATTCTCTCTGCTTGTCCATTACTTCTCGGGTAATGTGGTGGTGCTAATAAATGCTCAATCTTCCATCTATCACAAAATTTGTCAAAATCTCTGCCTATAAATGCTAGACCACCATCTGATACTAAGGTCTTCATTAATCCATATTTACTTACGAAGTCTTTTACCCTATTCAATGCTACTTTCGTCGTCAGACTAGATACCTGTTGACAATCTATCCATTTCGAACCTGCATCTACCATTATAAAATATTTCTTCCTTTTATATTCTAAAAAATCTATGTGTATTCTTTCACAGGGTACATCTGTTTCTGGCCATTTGTCTCCCCTAACTTTTGCAGGTACATTCGCACACTTATTACATGTTTCATAACTCTTAGATAATTCTTCAATTTCATTATTCATTCTGGGCCACCAAATGTATTCCCTCGCCTTATTCTCCACTTTCAATGCCCTGATGTCCTGTATGTACGGCTGTTAACATGTCTTTCCTTAATCTACTTGGTATCACTAAACGATATCCTCTCATTAAACAATTGTCTTCTATATTCAATTCACCTCTACTGTTTTTAAAGGCCTGGTCTCTATCTTCCCATTCTTTATCTCCCTTCAAACAGGCTCTAATTCTCATTAATTCTTCATCCTGCTGAGAAATCTTTACTAGCTCTAAAGTTATCGGTCTTTCTCTTGTGTCTATCTTTAAAGCTCTTATCACATTACTATTTAGTTCCTCTTCTTCACTATATTCTAAACTATTTATTATTGGCTCTATTTCCTTGTCTTCTAAGTCCTTATCACATAATCTCGATAATATATCTGGTAAACAATTTTGTTTACCCGCTCTGAATCTTATTTCGAAATCAAAATTCCCTAACAACATCAGCCATTTCTGTAACCTTGGCGACATCATCAACTCATTATTATCTCTTTTAAAAAGCCCTACCAGCGGTTTGTGATCTGTATATAACAAAAATATCTGGCCTAACAAATACTCTCTACATTTGGTTAAACCAAACTTGACTGCTAAAGCTCCCCTTTCTATAGTTGAATAATTTCTTTCAGCCTTATTAAACTGTCTTGACACAAATAAAATCGGTCTTTCTACACCATCAGCTACTTGTGATAAAGCTCCTCCTATACCTTCATTAGATGCGTCCACTGCTAAAACAATATCTAATTCCTCATTAAAGCACATCAACATAGGTTTCTCTACCAACTTTATCTTCAATTTTTTAAAACTTTCTTCCTGTGCTGCTTCCCACTCGAACCTTTTATTTTTCTTTAATAGACTATATAATGGTGTTGCAATTTCAGCAAAATCTTGAATAAAACTATGGTAATAATTTGTAGCTCATAAAAATGACTGTAATTCAGACTTATTATTTGGCGCTCTCATGTTTACTATCTTGTCTATATTTTTGGCAATCGAAGTAATTACGTTTCCCTTTATAAAATGTCCTAAGTACTTTATTTCTCTTACTCCGAAAACGCTTTTCTTCATATTAGCTTTTAAACCATTCTCTAATATTATATCTAACACCTTAACTAATCTAGAATTATGTTCTTCTTCGGTTCTACCTGATATTAAAACATCATCTAAATAATACATAATTCCCTTTAACCCTTGAAATAAAAAAGTCATCGTTCTCTGAAATATCGCAGCCGAAACTTTCAAACCAAATGGTAAGCGACAAAATGCAAATAATCCTCTATGCGTCGTAATTGTCAACAGCTTACTCGTGTTCTCGTTCACTTTAATCTGTAAATAAGCGTTAGAAAAATCAATCTTCGAAAAAAATGTTGCTCCTTCTAGATTTGCTAATAATTGTTCTATCCTCGGTAATGGATAACTAACTGAGCTAATCCATGGATTTAACGAAACTCTATAATTTATGCATAATCTTAAACTATTATCTGCTTTTCTAATGAGGACTAACGGTGTCGCCCACTCGCTATGCACTATAGGTCGTATTATGCCTTCCTCTAACCATTTATTTAATTCCTTATCGACTTCTTTTAACCAAGAAAAAGGCAATCTCCTTACTCCACAAAATTTAGGCTGGTAATTTTCTAATAAATTTATATTTACTTCAACATCTTTTAGTGTCCCTAACTCTTCTTTAAAAACCTCCAAGTATTGACCTACAATCATACTTATTTCATGGCTGTATTTATTTTCGATAATCTTTTCCTGTTCTACTGTCTTCTTAATTATCTGTTTGTTGATTTCAACGGGTGTTCCCTCTAAAGACTTTATATCTCTTGAACTCTTATTCTCTTTGTCTCTATATTTAATTAAAAACTCTGGAGTTCGATTTCTAAGTTTATCGAGAACTACATCTTGTTTATCTACTATATTAGGCAACTTAAGTTTATCGAAATCACTATCTATCGTTTCCTTATTTTCATCATTCATTCTCAAGATATTTTCAATAAAGACCGGATCTAATATTTTTATATCTTCCCAACCTAAAATTGGCTCAATATTCAAAGTAGTTATCCATAAAGTTATACCTCTATCAATTCCAGGTAATCTTGTTCTGTAATAACCTTTTTCACTATGCTACCATCTAATTGTTTGGCTCTTATCTTTTTTATAACAAATTCTTTTCCTGGCCAAAATTTATTAAAATTCTTTATTCTCATCAAACTAATTTCTGCTCCTGTATCTAATAAAAAACATATTTCAGCTTCCTCAATCTTTATCCTTATTCTCGGGAATCTATTTTTCATTAAAAAATCCTATAATTCAACCTTTAGTACGTCTACCCAAGTTGCATCTTTCGATTTATATATATCAAAATTTCTCCTCTCTGTCTTAATGTCTCTCATTTTATCTCTACTTCTCTTAATACTTGATTTAAAATTAACAAAATTAAAAAATTTATTATTATCACCAAAATTCTCATTAAAATTCTCATTAAAATTATTATTAAAATTATCATTCAAATTATTATTAAAATTATCATTCAAATTATTATTAAAATTATCATTTCCTTCTATCAGTCATTTCTTACATCTCTCTTGTGTGTGTCCATCTTGACCTCACGTATTACATCTTAATATCAAATTGTCTAATCTGCATCTAATAGCTACATGGCCATTCTTGCCACATCTCGCGCACTTTAAATCTTTCGTTAAATCACATTGTAGCGACATGTGACCCGGCTGGCCGCAACTAAAACAAATTATTTTTCTATAATTATCTGTCAGTCTGAAATTATCTATATTTATCTTCTTCTCTACATCTCTCAATATATTCTTAACCTTTTCTAATTCTATAATCTCTATCTTAATATAAGCTGTACTTCTCCATATGATTACACCTAATGTAAAAACAAAAATAACCATAAAAACTATTAAAATTATATTTTCTAAAAATAAATTCCAAATACTCATTTGATTAATATACATTATAACGTGCTTAATAAAAATAATTTAAACATCCTACCAAAATTAAATAATATAAAACAATTATTAATATTATAAATAAAAAGTAAAATAAATATATCATGAATATAATTTTTTTACCTTAATTACGCTGATATATACAAAGAATTGACTTGTAATCACAATTTACTTCTTCTAAACTTTATTGTATCGTCTCTTTATTAGACTGAAAATCTTCCCTGAGTATTTTTACTCTTCGGACCAGTGTTGAATTTCGAAGTTTTTGGTATAATTGGTAAGATAAATATATTCAATATAAATATAATAATACCTTTTAAGGATATAACTTTTAAGGATATAACTTTATTATTACCAAATACAAATTAAGTAAAAAAAAGAATTCAAAATAAAATGAATGATTATAATTCACAAAATACGGGTTTAAATATGTTAATAAAAAAAAATTTATATTCAAAAAAAATTTTATATGCAAAATTAAAATAAACAATAGTATTCTACGTACATTCAAGTTCGTTAAGAATAATGGGTTTTTATATGTTAATAACAAAAATTAATATTCAAAAACCATTTTATATGTTAATAACAAAAATTAATATTCAAAAACCATTTTATATGCAAAATTTAAAATAAACAATCATATTCTCCGTACATTCAAGTTCGTTAAGGATAACTTTTATATTCATCTCTCATTTTAATATTCAAATAATACAATAAAAAAAAACTCTTTTTTTCATAACTTTAACACTAAATATTTTACAAATTTTGTATAATTTTTATTTAAGCAAAATTGTTTTTTCATCAGTTGATGAATATATTATTCCATCTTTATTGAAAATGTTTCTAATTTTTATTTCAACTCCTTCGTTATTAGTTTAAAAATGAATTATATTTTCTTTAATGTGTTTAGTACATAAAAGATGGGTTGAATTTATAAAATTTCTACGCAAGGCCGATACCATTCCCAATTCTCCGTCACTCCCAAAAATTATATTATTTAAGGGTATACGATTTTTTTTAAAAATTGATTCAAGGTGAGAGAAAAAATTATTAAATGTTTGATAATCCGAATTACCGTGTATAAATATATGTCCTAAGAAAATTGGATGATCGTGTAAACGGTGAGTTTTTATACATTTATGTTTAAAAACGATGCATGTTACAAACAATTCTCCTAAATTATAAGTTTTATCTATACTTATAATGCTAGGATTATTATTTGAGCAGATATATATAATGTTATCTATCATGAGGGGAGTATCTCAAAAAATAATGACGGAAACTTAAATCTTTTTTCATTTTAGGTTTATAGGAGTAAGTTTACACAAAATGAGTTAAAAAAATAAAACATTTTTAAAATCCCAAAAATCTAAATATTTTTGACTAAATTGAGAATTGACATCATAACTCAAAAAATAATGACGGAAACTTAAATTTTTTTTCATTTTATGTTTATAGGAGTAAGTTTACACAAAATGAGTCAAAAAAATAAAACATTTTTAAAATCCCAAAAATCTAAATATTTTTGACTAAACTGAGAATTGACATCATAACTCAAAAAATAATGACGGAAACTTAAATTTTTTTTCATTTTATTTTTATAGGAGTAAGTTTACACAAAATGAGTCAAAAAAATAAAACATTTTTAAAATCCCAAAAATCTAAATATTTTTGACTAAACTGAGAATTGACATCATAATTCAAAAAATAGTGAAGGAAACTTAATTTTTTTTTCATTTTATGTTTATATGAGTAAGTTTACACAAAATGAGTCAAAAAAATAAAACATTTTTAAAATCCCAAAAATCTAAATATATTTGACTAAACTGAGAATTGACTTCATAACTCAAAAAATAATGCAGGAAACTTAAATTTTTTTTCATTTTATGTTTATATGAGTAAGTTTACACAAAATGGGTGAAAAAAATAAAACATTTTTAAAATCCCAAAAATCTAAATATTTTTTGACTAAACTGAGAATTGACATCATAACTCAAAAAATATAGACGGAAACTTAAATTTTTTTTCATTTTAGGTTTATAAGAGTAAGTTTACATAAAATGAGTTAAAAAAATAAAACATTTTTAAAATCCCAAAAATCTAAATATTTTTGACTAAACTGAGAATTGACATCATAACTCAAAAAATAATGACGGAAACTTAAATTTTTTTTCATTTTATGTTTATAGGAGTAAGTTTACACAAAATGAGTCAAAAAAATAAAACATTTTTAAAATCCCAAAAATCTAAATATTTTTGACTAAACTGAGAATTGACATCATAACTCAAAAAATAATGACGGAAACTTAAATTTTTTTTCATTTTATGTTTATAGGAGTAAGTTTACACAAAATGAGTAAAAAAAAATAAAACATTTTTAAAATCCCAAAAAATCTAAATATTTTTGACTAAACTGAGAATTGACATCATAACTCAAAAAATAGTGTGGGAAACTTAAATTTTTTTTCATTTTATGATTATATAGCTTGTACCAAATAAATTAATCCAAAATAAAAAATTATGCTCCTATAATTCATATTTTATTTAATTAAAAACTAAATTTTAGTCTATTACGCCATCTAACGGAAATATATTTATGATTTTTTAAATTATATTGTGTATTATATTTTTGCAACATATCTGTTCTATACATATTTTAAATTTATAAACTACTCTTTCTTCCATATTCTATTTAATTTATTTAGATATTTTTAATTTTGAAAATAAATTTGACTTACATAATACAAATACATTATTTATATTTTTAAAATATAATTGATAGGCCATGTAAAAAATACTGGATTTAAGAAATTGTTGGACTGTGATCCTCAAAATAAATCAAAAAAATTTAACCTTGTTCTAGATTTATAAATTTTTTAATTATAAAAAATACAATTTTTTTGTCATTCAAGGTATTTCAGATGATAAAGCTAGGTAATTATATATTTTCTAAATTTTAATTTTTTTCTAGATTTATGTTAATTGAGGTTGGCTTTCTTAGCTAAATTATTTTGTAAACAAAATAAATCAAAATTGTAAAAAAAAATTTTACTTTTGTTTTCTTTAATCAAAATTGTAAAAATTTTTTTTACCTTGTTTTGTTTTTTTTCCATTATTTTGTAACCTATGAAAAAACTTTTTATATATGTGTATTAAATTATATATTATATATATTATCTTTAATCAAAATTGTAAAAAAAAATTTTACCTTGTTTTGTTTTCTTTCCATTATTTTGTAACCTAAAAATTTTTTTTATATATGTGTATTAAATTATATATTATATATATTAATAAGAAATATCTGTAAGATGTAATAGTAGATGAAATTATGGTTTTTTTTTGTAATGATATGGTTATAGAGTGATGTGGTATGGTTTTTATGGAAGTGATTATGAATGATTTAGTTTTCACGTTGATTACCATTGATCAAATTTGCTATAATCATTTTGATTGGACAAATAATATTTAAAAGAAAACTAATGGCTAAATTTGATTGACATTTTTTGAGGATATATAAAAAATCAATCTACTTTATAAAAAAATCAATTTATATCAACATAAAAAAAACAATTTAAAGGTTAGTATTAATCGGTCATATCAATAATAATTTACAATTTATTATTCAAAGATAAATTACATTTTTTTATTCCCTTCAACAAAAACAATTTCTCTTTATATATCTTTTTTTTAAACAATAATAAAAAAAAATAACTAATACAAATTGATTGTATAAAAAAAATGTTAATATAAAATTTTCACAGATACAAATTGATATATAAAAAAATAAATCAATTGCCAAAGTAAATAATAAAATAACATCGATCAACATATTCAACAGCTACTATTCTCCATCTTTAAATTGTACAAGACCACAAAGATTATCTTCATTATCATTATTATTGAAATTCAAGCTTCATGAATCCAAATGGTCGCTTAATGATAGGCCTTGAAATCCATAATATAGAATGGCCTCAATAGTTAATTTGATCTTGCATCTATTTTCCTGTGCTATTTTAATCCTATTTTTGTCAATATGTGATGAAATGGGAATCATATCATTTTAATCAGGGGCGTCGCTAGCCTTTACAATCTCAGGGGGCTCAAATAAAAAAATTTTTATGGGGGGCTTCGCTCCCATGCCTTCCAATTTGCGGGCCTTCGGCCCGCTTTTGCCCGGCCAATATATAATACTTTTTTAAAATTTGTTAACTCTGAACAATTATTCTGAATTATTTAGTCATTATATTATGCATACAAAATAAACTGGCATATAAATAATTAAAACAATACAAGACATTTCTAAGAATAATATTTTTTAATATAAAATCAATTTATTACAGTATAAAATATTTTCGATTGCTGATATAAAAAAAATTTGCCTCAAAGAATTACAAGTGATAAAAAAGGTTAATTAATTCATACATATGCCTCAATTGATAATGGTTTTTTAAAACCATATAATATAATATAATTCTTAGCAACTTACATTGTCATAAAACTAATATAACTTCTGTTACCATTTTAAAAAATGTTTTATAGAATGGACTAATAAGGAAAAATTTATAGGCCTAACCAAATCAACAATTCTTGAAGAAGAGATTATAAACGACAAAGAATTATAAAACTAAATGGTGGTTAAAGCTTCCTCTTAGATGATATGATGGAAGCTAGATAAGTAATCGAAAAAATTATTGTGAGATTAAAATTTCTAAAGATTATCTTCCATTTTTAATAATATATAAACGACTACACAGTTGATCATTATTGCTTATCTAAAATATGCAATCTGCTCTCAGCAGCATTGGCGTACGCAAGATTATCTTCCATTTTTAATAATATATAAACGACTACACAGTTGATCATTATTGCTTATCTAAAATATGCAATCTGCTCTCAGCAGCATTGGCGTACGCAGCGGGGGGGGGGGAGACAGGGGGAAAATCCCCCCCCCCCCCAAAGCCAAAAAATGCAGATGCCGGATATATTTTTAAAAAATATTAGTTTATATTAATTTATATTTCTTAATATTTATTCGTATCTCATATTAAATATATATTTTATTACATTTATTATCACATTCATAAGTTATTTTATCAATTAATTTCGATTTCAAGTTTTCCGGTGTAATATTTACTTATCATTTTCAAATTTTTAGTGGCGTAATATTTATCTACCATTTTTAAATTTCTAGTCAAAAAATAATTATTTCTGAAACTTCTGGTCCAACAGGGAAAAAGAAATTGCAACCTTGTCCAACGAGATAGAGCCTCTTCCATCAAGCACTAACAGCTATTAAGGAGTTAGGCCAATTATTTGTTATTACTGAAATATCACAATGGCCTGAAAGAAATATTTCCTCAGAAGCAAGAAAATTATTGGATTTAATGCTTATTCCAAATTTTATTTCTCATTAGAATGTATTATTTAATTATACAACTATTTTAAGTATTACTTTTCAAAAACATGACATTGATTTGATTAAGAAGATGAGAATAGCGGAGAGCATTTTATCAGAACTCAAAGAAATTAGAGCGTTGATGAAGAATTTCATATTTTATATTTTATTGTTGAGTAAAAGCAGAGCTATACGTGTTTAATATTTGTCTCCCTCTACTTGTAGCAAGGCAAGCTCATCGTTAAAACATTAATATAGGATCAGTAGAAGAGTATATCTTAGATGCAGATACATTTATAACCCAAATAAATGAATTTTTAATTCATCATGCAGCACTTATATCTGCAAATATTACTTCCACAAAAGCCTTCCCAACCTTTTTCAGATGGTGATAGAAAAAAAATATTTGTTAGATTTTTATTATGAAGATGTTAAAGTATCTTATGATGCCTTACTAGCTGAATAACTATGTTTATAAGATTAACTATAGTTGATATAGTCCCAAAAAATAGTATGGATGCTCTGCATTATTTCAAACACATTTTAGATTAAATTCTTAATGTATTAAAAGGGTTTATAAACTCTTCCCATTAGTAAACTAATGAGAGAACAATCTCTTTTTTAAGAAGAAAAACAGAGGCTTGCAGAGGTATCATTTGCAGGGCACGGCCCGGATTTTTTTTAAAGATTTTTTACGGCCCGGCCTGGTTTTTTTTTAAAAATTTACAGGCCCGGCCCGGCTTTTTAAAAATAATTTTTTAGGCCCGGCTCGGCTTTTTTTTTTAAATTTTCAGGCTCGGTCCGGCTTTTTTTAAAATAAAATTTTCAGGCCCGGCCCGGTTTTTAAAAAAATAAATTATATTTATTTTTGATTTTTATAGCTAATAATAACGATTTCTAATACAGGCTGTTTTAAAAAATAGAGCCTGGCCTGGGTGTTTTTTTTAAAATAATTCAGGCCCGGCTTGGGTGTTTTTTTAAAAAAATTTAGGTCCGACCCTGGTGTTTTTTAAAAAAAATTTTGGGCCCGCCCAGGTATATTAAAAAAAATTAAAATATTGTCCGGCCCAGGGGCCGGGTCAGCAGGTCTCTGAAAAACATACCAAGAAGTACAACATGTGAAAGTAGATTGAAAGGTTTGGATCTTTTGAATATTCATAGGCATTTGGCGACAAGCAAGGATGAGATAATTGAAAAATAAGCTCAATCCCAACAAAGATTTGATTTTACATTGTAAATATATAACATACAAAATACAATTATTCCTAAGAAACTTTTTGTGCAAAGGCTCAAAAAATTCAAATTTCTATGCGCCTGTTAAAATAGTATTCATTTAATAAAAAAATTTTAAATAATAAAATTACAGTATATATTACTTTATGGAATTATAAAAGAAATCATTCAGGAGGCTATCAAAAAAATTTATTTTTAATTCAAGGGGATATTAAGGAGTCATTAAAATTAAAAAAAATTTTTTTTGCTTTAGGTGGCTATTCAAATTTTTCAAGGGGCTTGAGCCCCTGCGCGCCCTTCCCCCCTAGCGATGCCACTGATTTTAATTATAAGTTTAATATATAAGAGATGTATATATTATCATCATTAAAATTATTTTCAAAAAATTCATGTTGAAGATTGTTGCCCTTTCTTTTTTTACTATTTAATATTTAAACTATTCTTATCTTATATATTGTATATCAGATGAATCTATTTATCAATTGATTTCATAGCATAATTATCCATTTTCAATCAAAATAAATAAACCTCCATAACTACATAAAAATAGAAAATTATTTATTAAATACCAGCCAAATTATTTTAAAACTGCCAATTTATTTTAAATACTGCCCATGAAAATTAATTATAACTGCCCAGAAATATAAAATACCTACCAAATATTATTTCAACTGCTCATTATTAAAATACTGTCCATTTTAATTAATTTTACTGCACATTTCTAATTAAAAGACTGCCATAATATTTATTTAGTATAACTAACCTTTTGATGGCTATATATCCTGACTCTCAATTATATAATCAATTATTCTTCCAACTATTCTCTCATTATTTGTATTTATTTTGGGAGGGATTTTAATTACTAAGTTTAAATATTATAAAATTTTTAAAAATTATTTTTACACATTTTTGCTTTTTTGTAAGATTAAGATTCTGAATTTTGTTATCCATCAATATTGTAAAAAATTTGTCTGTATCCATAATTATTATTTGATTAGAAATCTGAAAATGGTAGATAAATATTACGCCACTAGAAATTTGAAAATAATAGATAAATATTACACCAAGAAATACTTGAAATCTAAATTAATTGATAAAATAACTTGGTAGATAAATGTGATAACTAAATATTAAATATATATTTAATAAGAAAGAGATAGGAATAAATATTATAAAATATAAATTAATATAAACAATATTTTTGAAAAATATATCCGGCATCTCTATTTTTTGGCTTGGGATGGGGGAGGGGGGGGGGATTTGTTAGCCTGCCCCTCCCGGTGCGTACGAGCCTGTAATTATACATCATTAAACTGTAAATTTAATGGTGATTCTGAATATATAAAGAGATATATATATTTATTAATTAAAGATACTCAAATATATAATCAGGGATTCAAACCGAACCTGAACCAAACCGCTAAAATGCCTCTGAACCAGTTCGAGCCTCACGATTTTATGCCTAAAAAATAATGAGTAAATTATTACTAGTATATTGTAAAAATTTTAATTATATTCGAATTGTTTTAAAGATTATTATCAATCACATTTGATTGATAAATGTCAGTCATAATTTTTATAAACTTTAGTCTTTTGCCATTTTACAGCATTTTTTAAATATTTTAAGCTTATAAATTATAATGCCTAGAGAAAATAAAATCCAATATATAAGTTATTTATATATAGTTTTATCAATGACACATCAATATGTACTATCACTGATTATTAAATAAATATGATTGACCATCATAAATCTTGAGTGTCACAAAAAAAACCACCATCTAGATTTTGATAAAATTAACATATCACAACAAAAGGGTAATAAAATAAAAAAGTTTAAGATGTCACAAGCCAATAGATTATAGAAGAAGCATTAAAAGAACAAACAATATCAGTAAAGCTAAATAAAAAAAAATACTCGATGATTGTACTGAGTTGGTCACGTTTAATGGCAGACCATTTAAATAAAGCACTGATATCGGTTTAAAAAAAATTCTTGATCCTTATTAGAAGCCGTGGGTAACATTAAAATTAATTCTCAAAATATTTAATCTAATGTTGCAGAATATAAGCCTTAAGTATTTGGTAAAATATAATCAAAGAAATAAATATTATATTTGATTTTTCTAAAGAACCTAGGTTTAATAAAACTATGAATATTTTAAACTATTAAAGAAATCAGAGTAATCGATGCCCAGAATTATGTAAATTGTTTGATATCATACTGGCAGTGCCAGCTAGTGTTGTTAATTTGCTTGGTCGTAAAATTTACGACCCTTTTATGTGCTCAGGCCGACCCGGGGTTCAGACCCACCTATAAATTACACCTGGGGCTCGGATAAATAAAAAGTAAAAAAAAATCTCATTTTCTAATCTTAAATTAAGTGTTTTTCTTATCTTATACATTCTAAATAACTAAAGCTTTTAATCTCATTTTCTTACCATTTAAACGATTTTTTAAATTAAGTCCCCAAATTGGGGACTTTTTTTTGATCAAAAATTTTTCGGGTAAAATAAAAATATCAGTAAATATTCAAATAAAGTAACCTATGCATGACCGGGAAAAAAAATAAAAAAGTAAAATTTTATTTTAATACATATTTATTGTAATTAAATATGGACATAAAATAAAAATTAAACGTCATTCATGCATGTATAAATAATAAAAATAAATGAAAATTTATAATTTGTGATGAAATGAAATGGCTAAGTCATGATGCGTTTTATTTATATTTTTTATGTTTATTAATTATTATTTTTTATATAAATAACAGTTTTATAATTTTTATAAATTCAATATATAAAACATATAAAATAACATGATTTTTTTTTTAAAATTATATAATTGTGAAATTTTAATCCGGTAAAATAAAGGCAGAATAACTAAAAACAATATTTTATTTATTTTTGAGGATATCTCCTCTTCCGGTTTTTATATTTTCTGGATTTTCTTATTCCCTGAGCCTCTACTAATGCCCGATCATAGTTATCGAAATTGACTATTCTTTCCTACGATGATTTTCTCCAACAATTTCTTATATAAGGTCGTAGATAATGTTCTCTCCATTCACGGAAAATATCGTCCCTTTTCAATTCTCCCAAAAAAAGAAGACATCTTGTCCAATTAAAATGTCGATTTCTAAAATATAATAATCTACACTCTTCAAAGATTATGTAATATTATACCAACATATTCGAAATAATCAATTATCGCTCTTCCAACTACATATCTTATTTCCTTCACAGTTAGGATTTGGAGTGAGAGGTGGGTGTGAAGTGGCCTCACATGTTGCGCATATTTTTATAAATACTGAGGCCGATAAGGTTTTCTGCAAGTTAGACTTCAGAAATGCCTTCAACACCATCCATAGGAGGGCATTCTTACCATCTTTTTTTACACCATTTCCCAAAATATGGGAATTTCCTTAATTCCTGTTATGGATTCCCTTCGTTACTCAAATTCGGGGAATTTTCCATATCCTCCGAAGAGAGGATACAGCAAGGTGATCCTCTAGGCCCCCTGCTCTTTACTATAGGGATTCATGATTTGAACAAAAATTTAAAGTCTAATTTCCAATTAGACCTTAATTTATGGTATCTCGACGATGGCTCTTTTGGCGGTTCTTTATCCAATGTTATGTCGGCCATAGAGTACGTTGAAATGGAAGCTTCGAAAATTGGTCTTTCCCTAAATAGGAAAAAGTGTGAAATTTCCTTCCTCAACTATAAGGATTTTATTCCTCCCTTAGATTTTACAATCATTCCGCACGAGGAACTCTGTCTTTTAGGTTCCCCTATCGGTTTTTCAACCTCCTTTTGTCAAACTTTTGACGATTTGATCCAGTCCCTTTCCAATTCACTCAAGAATCTTCCTCATCTCCCCAAGCATCAGTTCTTCTTTCTCACCAAAAAATGTCTTTTTCTACCTAAATTCTTACATTTATTTAAATCTTCCCCCGTTTTTCAGTACAATACTCTCCTTAAGGTCTCCGAATTAAAATTTAAACATTTTATCGAATCCCTTTCAGGCTTAAATTTTTCCGATTTCAATTGGTCCCTCGCCTCTATGCCCGCTTACCGGGGTGGACTGGGATTGTCACCCCCTTCCTTATGGCAATTGCGTGTTTTCTTTCATCTCGAATATCCTTCGCCGATTCTATTTCCTCGCTTATCGAGTTGGACGATCCCCTTCTATCTTCAGTTAAACAAGAGTGGCTTACTCTAATAACCCAAGGCTCCGAGCAGCCAATTTCCTGTCATCTAAAGAGCTTCCTGGTCCCTATGCTTCAATGCTCGTTTGAAAAACTTTGTATGTATCCTGATCTAACTAATCTTCAACTGCTCAGAAACGCAAAAAAAACTCTAACGGCCATGAATGGCTAGACGCGATTCCGAGTGGTAAAAAGGAAACGTTACTCATAGACGATGAGTTTCAAACTGCCATTGGCCATAGGCTTGGTTGCCTTATCGCTTCTGTGGACACCTGTGCTGCCTGTCACAAACAGGTTGATCCTTTCTCTAGACACTGTTTCTCGTGCCTCAAAGTCAGTGGCCGTTTCCTGAGGCACGACAACCTTAATAGGTTAATCGGCAAAGCCTTGATTTCGGTCGGTTTCCCCAATAGTTTGGAGCCATTAGGTCTCCTAAATGCTGACGGTAAGCGCCCTGACGGCATGTCTTTAACGTCTTGGCACGGCGGCAAAAGACTTGTCTGGGACGTCTCTTGTGTTACCTCCTTTCCGGCTAACGGAAATACCGACCCCTTGGAACTACAAGAAACCAATAAGTTTAATAAATATAGATTCCTCCCTAACTCTTTTATATTTATTCCCCTAATTTTTAGCGTCATTGGAAACCCCGGTCCCCAATCCCTAAAGTTCTTAAATCAATTGGGTAGAAGAATTTCGTTAAGGACAGGGGTCAAAAACGAGTTCCTATCTCTTAAACAAAAAGTCCAATTTGAAATCCTAAAGGGGAACTACAAATGTTTCTTCGAAACACTCCCATTTCCCTCCTAGTTTATCAAATATAGTCATTTGTTTTATACTAAAAACTTTTTTGTTAATTTTATTTGTATTTTGCATCGCAACTATATTTAGATTTTAACCACAAAAAAAATATTTTTTCGTTATAATTAAACATTTATGTTTTAAATATCTTATATATATATATATTTTTTTTTCCGAGTATGTACGATATCAAGAAATGTTATAATTTAATATTTTCATATTAAAATTATGTTATAATTTAATAATAATAATAAAATATTTTAATTTTTTAAAAAAATTATAATTTTTAAAGTTATATTCCCAATATATATATGTCATAATTTTTAAAGGGATTTGAACTATCCAGGCTCATCAAGGGTTTTTAAGGTATAACTAATAAATTTGAATTTTATGTAGGTGTGTACCGATATCACTTTTTGGAGGCATATCCTATCCGATATTCCCGATATTAAATTGATATCGGTCGATTACCGATCCGATATCATATCTAATTTTGTATTAAAGATACCAATGGTTTTAATATTTTACTTTTTATTAGGATAACATCTAACGATAGTATTTTG
This sequence comes from Gordionus sp. m RMFG-2023, assembly GCF_954871325.1. Taxonomy (NCBI): domain Eukaryota; kingdom Metazoa; phylum Nematomorpha; class Gordioida; order Chordodea; family Parachordodidae; genus Gordionus; species Gordionus sp. m RMFG-2023. The sequence continues at coordinate 15,882,541 of NC_088779.1, read as the reverse complement.
ATTATGGAGATTATATATATATACATAATAAGAAAAGCGATGATTATGATATTTACGAATACGAATAAAATTATAATTGAAAACAAATGTGTTTTTCAAATTTTTTTGAAAAGTTTCCTTTTCTTCCGAAATCTAAAAAAATGAAAATTAATTTTCATCAAATTTATAATTATAACTGTTTCCAACGTGTTGACTGAAATATTTTTAAATATATCTAAATTAATCAATTTTATGTTGAATTTTTTATGTAAAATAAAAATATTTGATTATATTTATAGAAACTAGAGACGCCAAACCACGCGTTAATATCCCATCTATATTTTAGATTTTAAAATCATGTACAAATATATAATTTAATTTTTTTATCACATAAGCAAATAGGGGATTTTATTAAAAAAATTAGCTACAGATACTTAATTTTATTATTAAAAGTCGAAATAAAAATTATATTTTATTTAAATATATTATTAAATATTCATCCTCTAGTTGATGAAATTATATAAATCCGGTCAGAAAGTTCGTATCTAATTCTGAACTAAGATCAGGATGGTATAGAAATAATCTATCAGCAAACCTACATAATAATTCATTTTAATTATTTCCAATCCCTATAAGTGGTCCCGATTAAAAAATTTTTAGTCATAAGCTGAGTTGCTTGCAGGATTTTCTTATTAAGTTCGATATTATTGATAAATAATTTATATTTAAAATATTTGAAACAACATTATTTATCTGGACCCCGGGTCTGTGCTTGGGGTTCGAGTTAACGTTGGCTTATTTCTTATATAAATATTGCTAATTATATCGCAGTGATTTTATTAGACCCAAACCCCGAGTCTGTGATTTACACAACCAACCAATTAACAACACTACCCATATCGATATTTTGTGTTGATAAAAATATACCTGACCCCCAAGACCTATGCCCGCCCTCTATGAGTGATCATATTATTACAGAAAATATTTTAATTATCTTTTATTTAATACCCATATCAAAAAACATTATTTTTCACTCCCCCCCCCCTCATCCAACCTCCAGACCAAGTCATACCCATCAAGATAAAAATGAATACTTTCAATCTAAAGATATTTAGATTTTATTTGATACTCATATCGATATTTTGTTTTGATAAAAATATTCCTGACCCCCCAAGACCTAGACCCGCCCTCTATGAGTGATTATTATTATTACAATAAAAATAATATTTTAATTACCTTTTATTTGATACCCATATAAAAAAAATTATTTTTTACACCCCCCTCCCCTCCATCCACCCCCCAGACCAGATCGTACCCATCAAGACAAAAAATGAATACTTTCAATCTAAAGATATTGAAATTAGATTTGATTTGATACCCATATCTATATTTTGTGTAGATAAAAATATTCCTGACCCCCCAAGACCTAGACGCGCCCCACCCTCTATCAGTGATTATTATTATTATAATAAAAAAATATTTTAATTATCAACATGTTTATTAAATCGTCCCAACTCACAACACAACCCGGGTCTGTGCTCGTGGTTCGTGCTCAGAGCTGGTTTGGTCGATTTTTTAGACCCAAACCCCGGGTCTGGGTTTTAAACAACCAACCAATTAACAACACTAGTGCCAGCTACCCAAGTTAGTGTGGAAAGATGTTTTTCAACATATAATTTATACTATCTTTTTATAGATGTAATTTGAGTGAGAACGAATCTTGGAAATATATTAATTGTGCAGCCTAATAAAAAATTTTTAAGTAAATAAAATTAAATATTGTTCATAAAATTAATCACGGACATTTATTTGTATATGATTTATAATTTAAATATTATTTTATAATCTGCAATTAATAAAAATGAAGGTTTTTTATGTATGTTTTTTATTTTAATGATGAAATAAAAAAATATACCTCCCTTTACATAATTCGAATATAGATTTGAATACAAAAATATTCAAAGTTTTAAGAAGTTCAAACCGAACCGATATATTAATTTTTTACTAACCGAAACTGAACTTTGAACAGTTATTTTTATCCGAAACTGAACCGAACCGATATTTGTTTCGGTTTGGATCTATGTTTATAATTCTTGCTCAAATATAAAAAATTTTATTAACAAAACTATTTTTTTCATATTTATTTTTTTTGGCGATATAATATATATTTTTAGAAAAAAGGTTAATTAATAATTAATATTTTTTAATTTTTAAGAAATAGTATAAATTTATATATATTAGAATCACCTTCAAATTTATAGTTTAATTATGTATTTAGATATATAAAATTAACTATTAGAAGATAATTCAAAAGTTTTATTAATAATTATTTTTTATAATTTTTAAGAAAGTGCATAAATTTATATATATTCGGAATCACCATTAAATTTGCAGTTTAATAATGATATATCGTTATTAATATTTACTTCAGGAAATAATCAAAAGTTAATTTATAATTAATTTTTTTTAATTTTTAGGAAAACGTATAAATTTTTATATATTTAGAATCACAATTAAATTTACAATTTAATGATCCAATAAATTAGCACAATGTGTTTTCGACAATGTGTTATTTTTTCAACTTTAAATCATTTTTTGAGTTCATTTTTTAAATTTAAAAATCTGATTTTACCATAAATTTATTCCATCAGTTTGGAATATATACCCTCCTCTGATTTGACAATTTTGCTATGAACTTTTGAACTGAATATAATTTATATTAGTTTATAAATTTTTTATATAAATGGTTCAAAGGTTAATGGCAAATTGTCTACAATTTATAAGATAGGCATTCTAAACATGCTAAAGTATATTTCCGGTAAAATCTGATTCTTCAAATTAAAAAAACACGCTCAAGAAATGATTTGAAAAATAAATAACACACTGCCGGAAAAAACACATTACACATATATAAATTTAAACGTTTCCTTAAATAAAAAAATTTATTATTAATCTTTTATTTATATCTTTAAAAGTAATATATAAAACATTAATGGTGATTTTAATTAAAGATGTTCAATTATGTAATTATAATTCTTGCTCAAAAATTAGAAGTTTTTATAGACAAATTTTTTTTTTTTTCATTTATAATATTTTTTATTTTATTTTATTTTTAAACGTAATGTGATTAATAGTAGCTTCGTGCTTCTTTCTCTTTCGTTTCTCGTCACCTGAATCAAATTTTTTCCTCTTCCCATCTTGAAAATTCTTTGGTTATGAAATAAATGATATATGGCGTCTTCTAACTATTTAATTCACTAAACAGTATTTTTATATTAATCAAGTTCGTCATTTTATAAGGGTCTGAAACTAGCATAGTATTGAAACATTAAATTAAATAGTCGAATCTATTTTAATTAAAATGATAACTCAATCTAGATTAGAATAATTTAAAGAATGCCAACCCCATAGTCTATGTATTAAATAAAGACTTTGGTGTTAACTATTTTGTTTTAAAATAGACTTATTCTTTTACGAGGAAATAGATCAAATATTTATCAAAATAGTCATTTAATAGAAATCGTTTTTTAAAAAACAAATTAATTATATTGTCTTAATTACAGATTTTGATTTTTTGCTAATTAATAGAAAATTTAATTAAATTATTCTTAAAGATTATTTATAAATAGGAAAAATATATTTCAATAAAATCATCTTTCTTAACTAAAAAATAATGAAATCTTTTTTAGTAAAATATAAATTAGAATTTTTGTTATAATATTTATGACTAATTATATCAAACCTTTTTTAAAATATGGATTTTTTTTACAAAAAAATATCAACAGACCGGGGGAATACATATCTTCTCGCCCCCCCCCCAGTCTACACGGCCCTGGACAAAATAAATACTCATAAAACTTTCTCAAATTATAAATGAGGTTTAAAATTCTATAAAATATGCAAGCTCAGTCTTCCCTATTAATCGCTCTTATAAATATATTTATACTTTGAATTTATAAATTTATTTAATAATAGTGGACTTCCAGGAAGAAGGTAACACATTAATTATATTATATTAAACCAATGTAAACCGTTGGGTTCCCATCATGTTGGACTATAAAGTTTTTTTTTAATTTCCCATAATTAGCTATGATAAAGCAAATCTAATTATAAAACTCCTAACACTTCTTATTAAAGCTTAACAAGTTCAGATTATAATTTTGTAAATTGAAAACTATCAGTTTAAAATCTTATATTGATAATAGGGAAAGAATGCACCAAGTTTGATTTAGGAAAAGGTGGAATATTCATGCAGTTCTTTAAGCTTAAGTAATTTCAAGATATACATCCAAATTTTAAATATAAGGCCCCTATATAAAAAGTATTTTATTTTAATCGTTTTTAAAGGGTAAATATTTACATATTTGATATATTTTAAAATATTTTTTATAGTAAAAAAGGTTGGCTTAGGTGGTTAAAATGATATAGAGAATATTTCTTGTTTGAAAAAACTGTGGGAAAAGAATTTATATTTTATCTTTCATGTCTTTCTGCTTTTATATTTACTGAAATATAGGCAACCAAATTCATGAATTACTTTATCCTGTATTTTTTTTATTATACATAAATCATTTATATATTATAATTTTTTTAATGAATATTTATCTATCTATATATATCAGAGACCTGCAGGCCCGGCACGGCCTTAAGCCTTATAATTTTCCAGGCCGGGCTTATGTTTTTTTTCAAAATACCCCGGCCGGGTTGTATATTTTAAAACCGAATATTTTAAATCCCCATTATTGGCTATAAAAATTATAAATAATATATTTTTAAAAAATTCGGGCCTTGCCCCAAAAATTTTTTTAAAAAAGAAATCCGGCCCGGGCAGTGCAAATGAAACCTTTGTGATTATGCTGTATAGCAATGTGGATGAATTTGCAATTAATGAGATGATAACAGCGTCTACCTGACACGAATTCACTGGAAACAAATCCCTTTCAACGGCAATATATCCATATTATTAATTACACGTTTTTAATTATATGGTGCTTCCTTCATTTATTTTAAAAAGAATAACTTGAATTATCAATACCTACTGCCAATTATCAAAAAAAAATATGCATGTAAAATATATATTTTTTAGTATATGAATTAAATTAGAAACCTTCAGTTATAATAAATGTATTTCTATATTATATTGTTTGGAATGAATATGAGTTTGCTAATAAAATGTATATTTTTTTTTAAATTAAAAAAGGATAGTAAAAAATTATCTAGAAATAAGTTTTATTTGAAAAATAATGACTACGTATGCAATATATAGATTCAGTCGATGTTTAGAAATATCATTGTATAATAATAGGTTTGTAATAACTATTATGCAATTTATTACTGCATTATATTTGTCCAATTTAATTTAAAAATTTCCCCTAACCTACCCCCATTGTATGCATACCCCCCCCCTTCCACCGCTCATATATACGCTGGATTAGAATATACATTATTTGGGTTTTTCGTGTACCACTCTCGTATGTTATTAAGTGTTTGGGCAATTCCATGACAAATCACCTAGTGATTAGGAAGACTATTTTTAGAATAGGTTTTTATCCCTGCTAGGGCCGAGGATCCCAATGAGAGATACCACCTACGCCAGAGGTTGGCCCTTAACATAATAAAGGGTAATCATCACAGCTTTATACTTTCAATGACCAGAACACCCTAATTGAACATCTTGTGCTTGGGATACGCTTAGTCTATTTTTCTACCAATTATAAGATTGGCGCTAAAAAGAACCTAGATCTCAGGAAATAAAAGACAGAAAAAATTAATAAACAGAATCGCGAGTAAAGATGCGCAGAAGTCGACAAGATCAGTGGCCAAAACAAAGCCAATAGTATTTTTTAGATGAAGAATTCACAAATTTTAGCTTACCTAAATTATTAATACTAAATAAATTTTCGCTTACTTAAATTAATATTATACTAATTTATAATTATAACATTTAAAATTTATAAATGCTGAGAAACAGTTAGAATTGTTTGTTTAAGGTCTTATTTTTTGAAAAAATAATAAAAATAAAATATATTATAATTGCTATAATTTATTTTTTTATTCCCATAATAATATAAACTAAATAATATTTAAATTCTTATTTTTACCAGGGATGTGAACCCTTCGACAAAAAAAAAGGGTCCGGTAATAAATTTAAAAAGGACCTGGGTCCAGGGTTCGGGTTCAGAGGGAACATAAAAATAATGACTCAAAATAAGACTTTTTATTATACTTCAATATATACACATTTATAATTCGAAATGAGATCATTTATATTTTATTCAATCGCACAATCATGATATCTTCTAAAATATCATCCTTCAGATTTCCACTTAAATTAGACAAAATATATTTCAACGATAAAAATCCACGTTCTACGCTTACCTAAAATAAATAGTCATTTTTATAATACATAAATTATTGTACTTGTGTCGCCGGTACAGCCATGACGATTCTAGACAATGTTTATAATTGGATATATTGAATAATTTTCCACCCAGAATTTTAAAATGTTTGCATCTCTATTTATTCTCTTAACTTCCGAGAATTTTTCTATTAAAGATACAATAGATATTTTTTGCTCCTTTCTATCAGATGTTAATTTAATTTTTTTTCTCTATCTAATAGTAAAATTTCCAGATCATCAATATCGTTATCATTATCATTGTTATCGCTACAACCAGTAGATATTGTTGTAGCCTCCAATAAATTGTAAATAATAGAGTTTTGGGCATGCCATAAATCTACAAGATGGTCTATAGCCATTTGTTTTTGCTCACTTCTTAATAAAACCTGATATCGCGGGTCTAAATATATCGAAGCATATACAACACTATTTTGTAAATATTGTTGCTCTCTTATTTTCATATTTCCTAATACCTCATTTGAAAAAGAACTTGCTAATCTCCCTAACTCTAATCGACATCTTAACCATATGCCATAAAAATCCGATGAACATAATTGTTCTGCTTGTAATGTTGTTATTTTAAAAGGAACCAGCACACTAGTAAGCTCTTTTACTTGATTCCAATCATCTTCTGACAAAATGATTTCACATGCTCCTATGATAAAATCATTACAGAAATCTTCCAAATTTAATAATCGCTCTAGCATCATACATATAGAGGACCAACGTGTTGTACAATCTAAAATTGCCATTTGCCTTTTCATGGATTTTAATATTCTAACAATTGTGGGAGTTCTTAAATATTTTACAACATCTCTTGCTTTATCAATTATAGTTTTAAAGTGACAATTTTTTAGGGAATCATTAATAGCCAATTGTAGCGTATGGGCTGCACATCTAATACAGTATATTTTTGTGGAGAAATCTTTTGTTATTTCCTGCAGATCAATTTCACTTATTTCCTCATAATTATCATCATCATCATCTATATCATCAATTTAAACATTCATTAAATAATTTGATTGATTTTACTAGACTGGCACCATTATCCGTAGTAATTGAATAAACGTTTCTTATAGGAATATGAAATTTATTTAATGTTTCTAATATCATTCTTTTTATATTTTCAGAAGTTTGAACTCTCTTTAATCTCCTTCATAGCTAAATTTCTTAATATTATATTATTTCCTTTTATATACTGTATATTTATTCCTAGAATATTTCTCCCTAATCTTTGGGCGGAATCAATTTTTAATGAAATTAATTTGTTTTTTGTTTCTTTTATTATTTTTGCTTGTATTTTTTCGATTCATTAACCACTAAGTTCTTAATTTTAAAACGGTTAATTGATGTTCCAATTGCCTTACTAATAGGATAAATAATTTTTTTTAAACCAGAATCCTCAATAATATTGAAAGACCTTCCATTTATTGTAACAAGCTCAACTAAAGCATTCATCAAATTCTCCTCAGACATTTGAATATGAATGCTTTTTTTAAAGCAAAATTTTTCAATATTATTTTCATCCTTCTTTACAATACTGACATTAGTTATAACAATGTCTTCTTCCAAAAATTTGGTTTTTCTATTTAAATATTCCTCAAAGATTATAGAATGATGTCTATTTAAATGTCTTTCCAGGTTAGTATTGTGTGAACCTTTTATCATTAGGTGGCAGGTTTTGCACTCAGAATCCCCTTTAGTTGCATTATAGTACTCTAACAAAATATCTTTTAGTTTCATATTAAAAAAAACAAAATTTAATTTGTTTAAAACTTAAAAGTATAGACATATAGAATGTATATATTTTTAATCAGGCTGCATCCAAAATCTTAAAAATATAAATAAATAAATTTTGAAGAAAAATAATACATATAATCTATTTTTAATGTAAAAATAAAATAGTGTCCAATTTCATGAAATTTTTATAAAAAATTAGTAAGTACAATTCTTCTTAATGCTGTAAGTTTATAAATTTACTGCCCAAACGTTTATAGCCTTTTATATTAATATATGTTAGTGTCAGAAAATAATTTTATGGAAGGGTTAAGAATGCACAGGAACCTCTGGTGCAAAAATGACTTAAAAATTGGATATTCTGTAGAAAATAGGAAAATTTGGGAGGAAATAGGAAAAACAAAACTTGAATTATGATCAAGTGATAAAGAAAATTTTAGCTGTAAAGGCTAAATTTATTAAATTATAATTTGGTAAAAATAAAAAATTATAATTTAATTTAAAAGGTGCTGGAAAATTATATATATCACAATTTTATTTAAATAATAATTTTTTATATATATTTTATGGAAAAATTATCTTTCAAAATAGATTATATAATTGGTTTTCCAACTATTTATTAAATATTGATATAATTATTTACAAAATATATAAATAAAATCTAAACATAACTATTATCAATTATCAAATAGGTTCATACAAAGTTAAATAACTGAAAGATAACATAAAATAATAAATACAATTAAATATTTACATATCTTTATCAAGCATTTTGAATATTTTAATTTTTTTAAAACTTAAATGTGTCCAAAGTGTTTTGTTATTAATTTGTGAAAATTTTAAGGATTTTTTCAAAACTTGGATGGAGCCTAAATAAAATAACTATTTTTTTTGATATGATGATTTGAATATATTTGATAACTTATAATAAAATTATATATTTGCAAAACACTGCCAATTTTGATTAATTTAAATTTACTGCTCAAAAAACATAACCTTAATATTTTAACACTGCAAAATAATCACTTAATAAAATTTTTATACAAGATATTAATAAATTAGCCTTTAAAATTAAAATATTATTACTTGCAGTACAAAATAATTCCAAATATTTCACTTTCAAATCAAAATAGTCAAAGTATTTCTAATAAGAACAAATAAATTTACATAATAAAATATTATTACTTACACTATAAAATAATGCATGGTATCAATATCTAAATAAAATGAAATGAAGACCAGGAAGAAAAACGAAAGAAAAACGCGGAGATAAAATAAATGATTCCACGAAAAAAATTAATAAAATTATAAAAATTTTATATTATTTTTTAAAAATTATATTTTTACATTAATTTTAAAAAAAAAAAAATTTTAAGTTAAAAATTTTTAACACCCTGAACCCTTGGACCCTCCACTTTTTAAAAGGGTCCGGGTCCGGGTTCGGCCAAAATACGAGGGTCCAGGAGGGTTCAGGGTCCGGGTCCAGGTTCACATCCCTGATTTTTACTTAAATATTTAAACATATTGGTAATATATATATGTTGAGTTGCATCCAGTGGCGTAGCTACGGGGGTGGTTTTCGGGTTTGGACCCCTCCCAGAGCTAAATCTGTTTTCTAGATTATACGTTCAAAAGACTTAAAAGTGACTTTATATTAAATAAATGCCATTAATATTTATATTTCTCTGGTTTTGATGTTTGTGGAAGGATATTATATTACTATTGAAATTATTCTGGATAGTATTATTATATATAAAAGTCATTGAGAATAATCTACTAAATTATAATAATATATTATTAATGCATTTAAAAAATATAATTATTATATATTATAGAAGATATGGTTATGATTTGTAAGATTAACCCCGCCGAAGGCCGACGCCCCCCGCCCCCCCCCCCCATGATTTTATATGTATTGACCCCCTCTAAGAAAAATTCCTCACTACGCCACTGGTTGCATCGTTTCTAGTGAACATATATAGGGGTGGGTGGGGGGTGAGAAGAAGAGAAGAAGAGAAGAAGAGAAGAATGGGGCGGGGGGCGGGAAGGGCAACGCTGGCATCCCCTCCCTTTAAGGATCTATTGTGGCAGATATTATGCTCAAAAGTTAAGATTTTGATAAACCTATTTTGGTCTTTAGATTTGGTCCTTTTCGAATTTGTGCTGACCCAAGGATCCTTATTAGTGGGAATGTCCTTTTATACATTATTAGAGCGAAGGATCCTTGGGTCAGCACAAATTCGAAAAGGACCAAATAAAGTCCTAGTGATAGGACTGGTGCAGCCATTCATAGATGCCATCAAGTTATTTTCTAAGGGTATGTTTGTATATACTTATACTTGATGGCATCTATGAATGGCTGCACCAGTCCTATCACTAGGACTTTATTTGGTCCTTTTCGAATTTGTGCTGACCCAAGGATCCTTCGCTCTAATAAACGATTACCCATTATTAGTGTTTATTATATTAATAGGGGTGAGCATTTATTTTTTGATTATGGGGGGTTGATTAAGAAATTCGAAATTTTCTATATTAGGGGGTATGCGAGCGGTAAGACAAGCTGTTTCTTACGAGTTAATTATAAGATTTATTTTTTTACTGATAGGATTAGTGGTAATAAGTTATGAGTTTGAAGAATTTATAACTCCTATAAATATATATGTATATATTTATATATTTATTAGTTTCCTTTTTGATCTGTTCATTAGCTGAGATAAATCGAACTCCTTTTGATTTAATGGAAGGTGAATCTGAGTTGGTGTCGGGTTTTAATGTTGAGTTTTACTCAGGATTTTTTGCCTTAATTTTTATGGCTGAGTATATTTCAATTATGTTATTTTCACTACTTGTGATTTCTAATTGATTTTTTTATTCCTAAATTTATAAAAAACTAAATAAAATTTAAATTCTTATTTTCCTCCTTAATATTTTTACTTAAATATTTAAATATATTGGCATTAAATATTAGTGAGTGTCATTTATAAATTAGGCTCTTCTCAAAATATTATTTGTTTACCAGAAATACTACACTGAAGATATTTTTGGAAATAATTTTTGCATTTTTAAGGAGAATTTTGAGAGAGATGAAGATTTCTTTTGACTAGTTTTCGAGTGTAAGTAATTGACGGAATGGTGTAACGCTATTTGTATATAAGCGGTTATTTAGATCTTTTTCTCCCGAGGTAGAAAACAACGGTATGATGTGGATTAACAGTATTCCTGAAACGTAAGGATATGGGAGAATGGAGATCTATACATCCAGCTTTGATAGAGAAGCAGCTTGCACCCAAGAGGGGAGAATTTGATATTTAAAATAAATTCGAGAATATTTTTTTTAAGTGAATTTCGAGGTCTTAATATTTCAGGGGCCACAAAATATTTAGGAATAAATAAAATAAATTCAAGTAAATAAATACCTGATGAGCAGAAAAAATGTTTAAAATATTTTTAATTCTATTGCTGAATTAAAAGATTTTACTTCCATTGGGTGTACGCTAAGATTTCAGGTGGACAATCTAATTATAAAGTTTACACGTTTATTAGGAGGGAAAAAAAATTTAAAAAGGGCGAGCGTTAAGTTATAGTTCAACACAATGGGAATTAGTGTTGTTAAACGGCTCGATTTGACCCGATTTTTAAAAACGGTTATCTCGATATTTTAGCCAGAAAAATATTGCCTAAGACTCGAGCTTGGCTAATAAATGCATAAATCTTTGTGCTATCTATGACCAAAATCTTCAGTCTTGTGTAAAATATTTCTGGCTAAAATATTGAGTTAGCCTTTTTAACAATCGGCGCAAATCAAGCCGTTTAACAACACTATTGGAAACCCATTCAGCTCGTTATTGAAAAAAAACATTTGGGATATTTGATATCAAATTCCCATATTTAATATGACTTTTATAAATAATCGATCATATTCAATAATATTTTAAGGATTTAACTAATTTATTTTGTTAGAGTTAGATGTGATATGATAAATTTTCTTTATATAAAATCTAAATGAATTTATATTTGTATAAAGATGCCCAACGTGTCCTCTCACACCCAATTAATTGATAAATAATCGAAGGAAACTGTTGCTTAAAGAATCAAGATATTTTTTTAATGATGATTTTATTTATTTTTAATGATGATTTTATTTATTTATATGTTATTAATTGCAAATTTATGTGTGAATATATAATTTAGGTTTTATTGATAACATATTTTTGTTATTGTAAATTAAAAAAAAACTTTACCCAGACTATTCCCCAACTATGAATCTTGACTGATTCGAGGTCTTAATTGATCTCTATGGCGTCGAACCCCATCGTATTTTCCAATCTTACTTTATACTTAATTTATTACCAAAATTCTCTATAATCACTCCTTTCTCACATTTTGGATATCTCCATACACTCTAACCCACACCAAATGATCCAGGGAATATTCCAACTTTACCACTCCTTCTTATTTACTAAAATATCCACTTCTTTTAACATGTCCAAAGACATATCTACTTTTTCGTTGGAGATTTACCATCAATTCTTTCCCAATTTATCAATTTCCTCATTCATTTCAGGGCAAAAATACTCTCTTCCCCACTTTTCATCGCGAAATCCTTTAATGGCCCGCATGCAATATCTTTAAATCTTTTTCCCTCAGTCGACTCCGTATAACAGCTCTGTGCCCCCTCATAACACAACCGTCCACCATAACTATGTTTCAACACACTTAAATTTATCATTACCGTCATTCCGTGGTTTTTTCACATTATCCGCAATTTTGATAGGGCCAATTTCCTATTGTTTACAGTACAATTTCGAATATCTTCCCACTGGATGGGAGCATCCCTTAAAAAACAGAGGTTAAAGAAAAACTAAGATAGCCTCACCCCTTTTATCTCGACCTAACATATTTTATCGGTCTCTTCACCTGCTCCCAATCCCGATAAAATATCCGGTAAATGATTCTTACCTTTAGAGTCTCGATCACATCATCTTAATTATCTTTCTTGAATTAATAAATCAATGGTTTATGATCCCTATATACTACAAATTTTCTATCAATTTAATATTATCGACACTTTATTAAACCAAAAATGACAGCGAATGTCTCTTGTTTTATGAATAGTGTGTTTCTGCATCCGAAATACGCTCGAAAAAAAACAGCATAGGTTTTTCAACTCCTCCTATTAAATATACCAATGCTTCACCCACACCTCTATTGGTTGCGACTGCTAAAATTAGTACTATTTTACTATTAAAGCACACTAAAATGGGTTCCCGTTCCACTTTCAATTTTAACACCTTTAAAAGTCATTTCTTGTTCGTCACTCAAAATGTACGTTTTTTTAATATTTTATATAAAAACGCAGCCCATTAAATAAAATCAGCTATGAAAACGGCGGTAATAATTTATCATTCCTAAAAAAATTCCACCCACATCTTAATTGTCTGCTTATCATATTAGCAATGCTTATTAAATTTTTATCTAAAGTCCTTATTTCCGTCCCATTTCTTTTGTGCCCCATACGTGATCTCATACTTCCATGACACTTTTTCAACGGTTCGCTTTTAGCCCTTTAACGTGGATTCAATCAAATATTTTCTTCAATCTTTGATTGTGCTTTTCAATCTTACTACCGAAACTAAAACATTGTCCACATAATAAAAAACCCCTCCATACTTAGAAAAATTGCAGCCAATAGTACGTTCGAATATTGGGACTGCAGCACTTAACCCAAATGAATCTGCAAAACTTAAATAATCCCTTAAGCGTTCTTATTAATAATTTCGTAAATGCTTTTGTAATTGTAAATATGCAACAAAAGGTTTGCGAAATTTTTTAAATTCTGGTAACTGACATTTTACTTCTACTACTCTCGTATTAAGAGTTACTCGAAAATTCGCAAAAATTCGCACCTTTCTATTAGCTTCCCGTGCTAGAACCAATGGTGTTCCCATTCACTATATTCAATAGGTTAGATAACTATCGCGTACCCAGCTATCCAGTTCCTTTTCCATTTCTGCTCAATATTCAATAGGTACTCTACGTACTGCACAATATTGTGGTATATACCCCTCTCTTAAACATATTCCATCTCATAGTCCACCAATCGACCTAATCTTTCCTAATAAATTTTTTCATATCCATCCCTTAAATTAGTTGCTGCATTCCGCAATATTTCTAAATCTTCATGTCATTCCTCTTCCACAATCAAACTTTTATCTTCCAGCTTTTTCCTCAAAAACTTCACTAGGAAATTTTGGGATAAAGGCAGTTATTCCATATCCAAATTTTAACTTTTTATATATTTTATCACCATTCATAGATTATATTTTCATTATATTACCTTCCATTTCTAAATCTACCTCATCACTAATTTTACAAGTACCATTGATTTTCAAATCAAAATTTTTATCCATTTCATTATTATCCAATTTTTGTCACATTTATTTTCTAAAATATTAAGCACATCCTGATGTATTCTTCCTACATAATTTTTCGGAGTTCCCGAAATATTTGCATTTTTAGTTTTGCCATTCTATCGAACCTTATTTCCTATAAGTTTCTTTTTCTTATTACAAAAATTTGAAAAATTATTTGCCATATTCTCAAATTTCATAATCTCTGGAATTTCCTTATTATAGAACACCCGATCTTTTACCAAAGCTCTTGATATTTCACTGGTTTTATTTGTTTACCTTTTTCCAGTTCCAAAAGTTATTCGGCCCCGTTGTTTTCATATTCAATTCACTCCATAACTGTACCAATTTTTCTTCTAGTATCTAGAGATCCAAAAAATGCACTGCCTCATTTATTAATACAGGTAGATTTACTCTTACTAGGACCACAATTTCAGTCCCATTCAATTGTTTTACTATCATTTCAACTTTTATTATATGTTCATTTGGCCATAATATAAAATTCCTCACACCCCATAGCTCCTGTATCTAATAACTGTAAATTCTTTATTTCCCACATTTATCTCCACATGTGGACATAGATCATAATTATTACCTTCCCCCATTAAAATTGATATATATTACAAATTTGTACTTTTAATCTGGGCCCCTCATGAAATTTATTTTTACGGACCGCATATTTATTATTTACATCTTTTCTTCTTTTGACTCCCATTTTATTATCAAAACTTAAATATAAATAATTTTCATGCCTAATGTTACTTATTTGATCTTATAGGTTTTCTGATGTAATAACCCCAAATGTTACCTTTTTATTATCATATATTCATGTCATAGGACCATCACTTGCATAATGATTAATGTTTCAGCACTAGAAACAAGTTATTACCATAGAATTTTTTCTTAATTTTTCGTTTCCATGGTGTTACATTATTATAGCAATTTTTAATATTCACTTTTAACAGGCGTAAAAACAACCTGTGGAAAACTGACACTTGTCTATATTTTTCTGAAATATCTATCTGAAGTATGTCCTGATCTCCCACATTTCCCACACGACATTACTTTTTGCCCATTCCTCTATTCTATAGACATATAAATTTTCCATATTGTGACCTT
Source organism: Gordionus sp. m RMFG-2023 (assembly GCF_954871325.1). NCBI lineage: Eukaryota > Metazoa > Nematomorpha > Gordioida > Chordodea > Parachordodidae > Gordionus > Gordionus sp. m RMFG-2023. The sequence goes on along the minus strand of NC_088779.1, from coordinate 15,866,896 downwards.
TATTTTCACATCTTCTATAGACTCTTGAAGCGCTCTCTGAGTTATCCTCTCACACTCTCTGCTTATTTGGCCATATTTTCCACATGCAAAACACTTTCCTCGATACACATTTTACCATCTATTATTATTCTTCACACCTATCATCTCTGCCCTTATCTCTATTAACTTCATTTTATTTTCTCCTTTCTTATCTAAATTTATTTCTCCATTCTTTTCTCTAATTTTTTCCATTTCTTCCTTCCTCTTAGTTTTAATTTCTTCTATTTCTTTTTCACATTACACCTCTTCCCTTATTTCCCTTCTTATTTTTCTTTTTTTTGATTTCTATAGGTTTTAAGTTCGAAAAGTTTAAGATGTTAGCCTTTTCTCTCTGAATGTTTTCCCGACAAAAAAAATATTTTCGAACCGAAACGTAGAAAATACTCTAAGCATTTTCAGATAGGATATTTAAATAATATAAAAATATTTGAAATTACATTTAAGATGTTGTGTCGACAAAAATATATTTTTGAACCGGAAACGTAAAAAAATACATCTACTCATTTTAGATAAGAAATCTAATTCTGATTACAATATACAAAAATATTTAAAATTACGTTTAAAATGTTAGCCTTTTCCCTCTGAATATTTTCGCGACAAAAATATTTTTCGAACCGAAAACGTAAAATAATACATCTAAGCCTTTCTAGATAAGGAATTTAATTATGAGTAGGGGAGACCGGGGTTATATTTTCATAAAAAATTGAAGTGTTATAAAAAATAGACAAAGAAATTTTTCTAAAATGTTTAAACGTAATTTTATTCTTTACATATATCTCTACGGTAGAAATTAATATTTAAGAAAAAAATCATTTAGTTTTTAATTAATGAGAAATTTAAAAAAATGAAAATTTAAATTTTATGAAAAACACCCGGGGTAGCTATTATCCTTTCACGTTACGTGTCATAGCGCTTCTTTATTCTTAGGTTTTTGAAAAAATTTTTATATAAAAGTGTTGATTCTAAGTAAATAAATAAAAATAAATTGTCAAATATGTTAAATTTAATAGGGTTCCTCTATATCACATATATCACCCAGAAGTAATTGTTGTCACTTAAATCTGTCATATAATTACAAAAAATATTTCAATCATATTCATATTGTCACTAGTGGTCTTAGACAAACTAGTGGCTTCTAATGTTTTTATAAATTTAGTTGGATTTTTTTTATTTAATCCCACCCCGCCAAAGCCTGCCCTAGGTCTTCACAATTAATTAAAATATAATTTTAAGATATTAAATTACCATAAATTGTGTCAATATTTTTATATATGATAAAATATATATTTAGATATCCTTTAGATTAATATTAAGTCCAAAACGTTTATAAAGAGTTATTAATGAAAATGTAAAATTTTAAAAAGTTACTTTGGGTATGTTGAAATTTAAATTTGCATTTAAAATTTTTCATGAGCAATTTTGTCCGAAACATTTTTGGATCTACATAACACCTTATTGAAATACATATTTGGGCTTAAATTTCAAAACTTTTTATTAATTTTTAAATTATTCGAGAAGGAAATACCTATCGCGGGAACACACTATCCCCGGTCTCCCCTACAATTATATAATAATATTAAAAATTACGTTTAAGATGTTAGTCTTTTCCCTCTGAATGTTTTCGAGACAAAAAAAATATTTTTGGAACCTAAAACGTAAAAAAAATTATCATTTTTATATATTATGTTTATCTAAATAAATTATTAATCTAGTATTTGATTTAATAGATAACTTAGTAGCATCATAGCACACGCTTTTTAAAATATTTAAATATATTCCGTTTTTATTGTAAAATTAAAGAATTATGAAAATTTTCCCAAAAAAATTTATTCAAATAAATTGATTAATTATCTAGTATTTGATTTAATAGTCCTAACTTAGTAGCATATACACGCCTTTTTAAAATTTTTAAATAATTGTAAAATTAATGAATTGTGAAAATTTACACAAAAAAATATTTCCACCAATATCCGCACAATCGTATAATTAGTATTTTTTAATAATAAATTTTTTTTAAAGTATTTTAAAAAAAATTTTAAAAATTTTTCCTAATTTTAGTGAGTTACCAATATTTGTTTTTCAAAAATAATTTGTGCCTTATAAATTGTATTTGATCATACAAAATTGGTCTTAAAGGCAAGGTGTACTTTTTTTAAAAATAACCTTATCTAAATTACTTAAACTATTATCTTTATGAACTTTTGATGTAAATGAGTGTGCTTAATAATAGTTATTTCTATTTTTCATCAAATAGTACAACAAAAGATATGAATTTTAAAATAAAAGTATCATTAAATCAAGAAACTATAAAAAGTATAATTTTAAAGTATTAGATAAACATAAATTGAAATTATTTTATATATTTTTGCAATTTCCAAACTAAAAAAAATCTTTAAAACTTATTTAGTGTGTGATAATAATTTTTTTTTTAATTGTATTTAAATTTTTAGACTACACAATATCAGTTCAATCATTAAGTTTCTATACCAATAATATGCTTAGCGTTAACTTTTATTAGCAACATGAATTCTATGACAGTATGTTTACTAAAAAAAGAATTTTAAAAGTTTCGAAATTGCTATTATTCAAAAATCCATTGGGAATATATTATAGTTTAGTGTAAAAATTATAATAATATATTTTAACACGTTTTTTACATTTGATTACAATCATTATTATACAAGGTTATATAAAATTAATATGTATAACGAGTTGATACTATTTAGTTTTGACATCTGAAGTATTCGATTTTGTTTGCCTAATAGAAGAGCAACTTATAATAAATATTATGTATATTAAAAATTTTACTTTTTTTCTCTATATAATTTATATTTTTCCATAATATTATTGCAGTTAAAATATATATATTTCATCATTTTAAATCTTTTAAAAGAATAAATGGTTTTTATCAGCCAATCTTCATAAACATGACCGAAATAAGAGCTGCAAATATCTATATATAATATGGAGATTTCTTCTATCAATCTTGACCACAATTGTAAGCAACAAAATATAAAAAATAATGACAAGGATGAGATATAAAGAATAGGTATCCAACAAATTTTGATTAAATCTATCAATCCCATAAAGCTATTTTTCTCCATTTAAATATAACCTTGCAATATTTTTAATAGTTATGAATATAATAGGTATAATAAACTTTTCCAGTTTTAAAAATACGCGTGAAATAAAAATATAAATTTTAGCAAAAACGATAATTATCTAAAATTTGAATAGCTCATTCTCAACCAACTTATTCACGGAGCATTTTAATTTATAATAATATAATATTCAAATAAGATTTAAGATAAAAATTATCATATTGTCATAATAAATAATTTAATTGGCCCTTCTTATCCAAATGATTTTATTTTGAGCTTTTTTCACAAAATAGGGAAAATACAAATTTAACAATATTATTTGGTTTACATATGACTTTATTAGTATTTCAATAACTTTAAGGCAGTCAAACATAAAATAATATGATATAAGAAACTTTATTCAATTTTTATTCAAACTCAAGAAAAAGTAAGTCAATTAAAAAGTATAAAAATTTCAATTATATTATCATATTTGATTTTTAACAAAATTTATAAAAACAATTTTTCTGATAATGATAGTGAGAGACGGGTTAGCCCACTCCTGACTGAACCGACTACCAAGTTGACTTGCTGACGCCTAGCCAACTCGCGGTCCAATTTTTTTTAGTAATAGTTCAGAGTAACTTAGATAACTTGTAACTTACATATCAATTTTTCTTGCGAAATATAAATGTGATATTTAATATGAAATTTACTATGAAAAACATTTATTTGTATTTTTGAAATTTAATATATTTGGATATAGACCACCCCTTTTCAGCTAAATAGAGGCCCACAGTTGATTCTAATCACTGCTCGCAATATTTATAAAATTAAAAAATTGTTTTTTGGGATAGGAGATAGGAGAATATAATTAATTTATTTCTTAAGTAAAAATTTAAAAAAATATTTTTTAATTTGTATATAAATAACTTAAATATTATTTTAGTTTAATTTGAACAACTATGGAGAAAATTTTCTATCTAGAACCCCAAAAATATTTTCAACGAAAAATATCCCTAATAAAGAATTTAAAAATATTCGCAATGGTGAAAATGTATGATCCCAAAATGGGTATTTAATGTGATAATTTTTATAATTTATTTACATGTCCTTATTGTATAGATTAGATTATAATTAAAAATAATAAATTGCCAAAATGAATAATATTTATTGTGTCGAATTTTATTTTAACCACTATATGCTAGTGTTTAACCATTTTACCCTGTAACATAATTAATCAAAGCTTCTAAAATATTATATGTAGAGAACTGCAATTTATTTTGTAAGTTAGATAGGGCTATATGGTAGTTAGGGTAAATTTGGTCAAAGACATTTAACCTTGCATAAGACTCTAATTGCACCAAATATATTTATTATGATTATTATGTGGTAAATCAATCAAAAAAATTTGTATTAAGGTCAGACCTTTTAATACTCAAACAATTGAGAGGTAATGGAAAAACCTAAAAAATAAAATCAAGTGATATAAAAGAAAAAACAAATTAATATTTAAATGTACATATTTTTTTTTGTTAATCTAAATATAAAAAAATTATTGTCATCTATACAATAATTAATTATAATTGAGTATTTTATAGGTAAATATGAGAAAATTTAAACAATAAGTTAATTTAATCTTCCTATAAATTCTAATTATAATTTGAGTGCAAATGATTAGTATATCAAGATAAATGAAATATTTAAAATTATTCCTAAATTCCCATTGCTGAAGGAGAGTTGATTTTCTTTAATTCAATTTAAATTTTATAAGGCGGAAAATTTTTGTTTATAGAATGTGAAGTTTTTTGTTTTCAAAAAGAACTGAATTAAATTAGAAAATATATATAATAATTATAAAATTACAAGTTTATAATCATAAAAAGATAATTTTAAAATTTCCGTAATCACACATGGCAAATATTATGGGAAGGCCCGTAACACCTAATAATTTAATTTATCCACACTCACGCTGTGACCCATCGTGTCACACGTAATTTTACGGCCCACGCCCACCTCTATGCCAACTAGCATTTAATAATTTTCTAATTCATCCCACATAAAAAACCTTATATGGGAGACCGGGGTAAAACTATTGACGGGGTAGCAATGTTAACTCGAATAACTTCTTATCCATGAGCAAACTTTAAATTTAGTTTGAAGATGTATATTTTTATCTTATTTCATAACTATGTTCATCCTTTGAAGAACTTTCCGGTTTGACATATTTTGCCAAAAAACCGTTTTTTACTCAGAAATTATAAAAACCATCTAGTTTTTTTGTATTTAGCAAAATATATAAGATCAGAATTTAAAAACTTGTATATATGTTCCATAAATAAATTATGGTTATAAAAAAGTTTATTGGAAGTTTGTAGCTGTCACGCAATAACGATTTATATAATATATAATCTCAGGGTAAAGTTGCTATGGGTAAAACGGTTTAAATGTTCTATCTGATTTAAGCTGTAAAAAGATTATTTTTAAATATGAACTTTTGCAACATATAAAAAGATATTTTATGCATTAAATAAAAATAATAAATATTTTATGATGGGATAAAATCTTATGAATAGTCGCAAAGGGATGTGCGATGTGCTTATTAAAATGGGCACATTCAAAATGTGATATTTTTTATGTATTTTTTTATATTCCGATATTGCATTGATTAGTTTATATTGAAAGTGATGAATAGCTGTCAAAATTGCCATATTTTATTCAATTAAAATATAGTTATGTTCAATTTTATTTTAACCATTTTGTGTTAATATGAAATTAGAGGAATAAAACCTAAGATAGGATAAATTCTAAAAAGCGTAAAAATATTGGTTAACCCCCTTACTGCCTCGTACTCCACCCATTTTGAGTACTCATCTATCAGGAGTATATATATCTGACCTTCGAAGTCAAAAATGTCGATGTGGATATGCTCCTACGGCTGTGTAGCCTTTAGCCACACACTCTTCTTGTCTCTGTGAGGCATCGTGGCCCAGTTACACATCTCACAGCTTCTGTTTATATCCTCGATTTCTTTATTCATTCCCGGCCACCACACATATTCTCGACCCCACTGTTTCATTTTCTACCCCCTGATGTCCCGCATGAATCATCCATCCCTTAATTTGAACGGTACTATACCTCGACTCCTTGGTGCCACATTCGTCCACTAGAGCCAATTCTTTCTCTATATATCTTAAAATTTTATGTCTCACCAAGGTTTTCGACCCTTTATGCATGCTTTGATTCGGGTCAATTCACGATCCTTTAAGGTTGCCCTTTTAAGTTCTTCCCATGTTACCGATTCTCCTTTGGCTATTTTGACCATCACTCTAAATAGTCCCTGTTCCTTCTCTTCCTCTACATCCTTCGGCTCCCTCTCTTCTCCATCCTCTCCAGCCCCACATCTAGAAAGAACATCCGGTAAATAATTTTTTCTTTCCCGTCGATATTTCACCTATACATCAACTTCCCACAAGTAATAGCCATCTTTGTAATCTTGGTAGTAACATTAGCTCCTTATTATCCTTTCGAAACAGATACACCAGTAGCTTGTGATAGGTATAAATAACAAATCTATGTCCAATCATAGACTCGCGACATTTCGTCCTAATATAACAGCGAACGCCTCCTTTTCGATCACTGAATACTTTGTTTCATCTGCTCTAAATATTCTTGAGAATAACAAAACCGGTCTTTCTATTTCATCTATACAATGCAACAACGCCCCACCTACTTAATAGAGACATCCACGGCCAACACAACCTCCAAATCGTTATTAAAGCACATAAGAATGGGTTTCCTTCCGATTCTAGATTTTAACTTTTTAAACGCATTGTCCTGTTCATCTTCCAATCAAACTTTTTCTATTTCTTTAGCAGAGTATAAAAAGGGCACCCCTATCTAGGCGAATCCCTCTACAAATCGGTGATAGTAATTCACCATTCCCAAAAAGGCCTACACCTCTACTTTATTACCAGGCCTCAACACATTTTCAATTCCCGTTATCCAACGGTCTCACCTCCTTTCCCGTAATTCTATGCCCCAAATATACGAACTCCGTCACTCCTAACACACTTTTTCCGGCACTTGCTCGAAACCCCTTTTTTAAATTCTTCTGAACACCTCTTCCAAGCTTTGTCCATGTTGTAGCATCTACATGACAGGATTTTCACTGAATGCAAACCCCCTTTCCTACTACCCCCCTAAAAATATTCACCTCCTTCTGCGGTGATGTTTCCCTATTTTTAATTTCACCTTTATAATCATAATGATACTCTTTCAGAAAATTTAAAGGAAATAACTTAAATTATTTTATCTCTACTACCAACTATCGACATTTTGTGAATATAAAGGAGTTATTTTTAGATAATAAATTCAATTAAAACCCCCATCATTTACAATGAATTTATTATTATAACATTATGAGCTTGCTGAAAATGTCTAAACCTTTTAAATTACATTTGAAAGGATAGCAGAAAGTTTTATTTGAAAAATAATGCTTATGATTGTTTGCAATATATAGATTTGGTTGATGAATTGCTCATAATATGTCTATAATAAAAGTATTAAATTTTGTCCTATTTGATCTCAAAATTTATTAGATAACCCCCCAAATAATTTATCCTACCCCCATTAAAGCTGCCTACCCCCCTCAAAAAAGGATGCAAACTGTTCCTACTCCCCTCCCCCTCCTATTTATGTAGACGCTGTCATGTTATTCTGGAGTTAATACATCATCCATATAACAGAATACGCCTACCATTCCCTGAAAAACCGCTGTCATAGTTCGCTGAAAGATAGAGCTGATACACTTAGTCCAAAGGGTAATCTACAAAACGCAAACAACCTCTTTGGAGTAGTAATCGTTAATAGTCTTCTTAACTTCGGTTTCATACGCAACTGTAAGTACGCATTGGAAAAATCAACCTTTGAAAAATATATACTTCCTTTTAAATTGGCCAATATTTCCTCAATTCTTGGTGACGGATATTTGACCTCCATTACCCATGGATTTAACGTTATCCGAAAATCAGCACATAGACGGAGTTGACCATTAGCTTTTTTCATGGAAACCAGCGGTGTCGTCCATTCACTATATTCCACAGCACATACGATGCCCTTTTGTACCCATTGATTCAATTCCATTTCCATTTCCTTCCTCCATTCAAACGGTACTCGCCGTAAAGCAAAAAATTTTGGTACACATCCCCCCTTTGATTTGATATCCACTTCATACCTTCAGATAGCCCAACTCTTCATTAAAGTGATAAATATCCACCAATTTCCGTACTCCCTCTTGCATCCGGATTACTTCCAATTCTACTCTATTATTCCGAAATTCCCCTTATTCACACTGACTCTCCTTTTCCATTCTCTTCCCACTATATTCCCATTATTACGCTGCAACTCAATTTCCCGGTTCTTTGTTTCATCATATACCCTTGATCGATCGGTGGTATCCTGGATATCGGCCTCCCTTTTCTTACCTTCTTCCTTACTCCAATAATCATAACCTTCAGCCCCTAATTCTCCCTTGCAACTCCTCCCCACTTCTCTCCTATGATTATCCTCTTCGATTTCCTCCCTAAAATTATTCGCCCCGATTTATCTCATAGAATTATTTCTTTAAATTCCTCCTCTCCAATTTTCCCCAATTTCTCTACTCGGATTATTCCTTTCCATCTCCTCATCTCTAACCCATATCCCCTATCTCGGGTATTCCCTATAATTTCCCCTCTTCTCTTCTCAGCTCCTTCCCTCTCCCGATTGAGGATATTCTCAATTTCCGGCAATATTCTCACATTGTCTTATGTCCCACTATCATATATATCCTCACTAGTCATTAGCACAAACACTTCCCACGATGAAATTACCCCTCAAAACTATACCATTGGCCAATTCGTTTGATCTAGTCCCACCCCTTACTCTATTAATAATCCATAAATTTAATACCTCTACTCCTCCTTCCCTCATTTATTTCAACTCTTCCCATTACTGCCACTTGTGATCCATCAAACTGCCGTATTCTCAAGACCTCATTTGCTATCACTTCATCGGGACAAATACTCCTATATATATCGTAACTCATCACCGAAATAGCCACCCCCCGTGTCTAATAGTATAGGTACCATATTCCCATTGAAATCTATCATCATTCTCTGACAAGGATCATGTACTACATCTTCTTCTATCATCTTTTCACTTCCAATTAAATTTATTTTGCTCCGGGAATATATCCCATTTGTCTCAAATAATCGACTCGCCTGGACCCGTGTCGCATTTATTTAACCATCATATAGTCACCAATTACCACAATCTCTTGCCACATGTCCCAGTTCTCGACGTCTAAAATATTCCGCTGTTTGCTCTCCAATGCTCTGCTCTCCAACGTCCCTCTCTTCCATGCCCTGTATCACTATCCCATCAATCCTTGCATTTCAATAGTTTGCACACCTATGGTATTTTAATTTCCCGTACTACATTCCTCCTTTTTATGACCAAATCTTCCAAAGCTGGCTCGTAATTTCTCTTGTTTAACAGGACAATACGGGGCTATATGAAAAAACTTTCCACATTAGAAACATTTTGCCTCCCGCATTCCCTGACCATATGTCCTTGTTTTCCGCAATTATAACAATTCATCCTCCCCCTCATTCTAGAATCAAAGCTTGGTCTTATTTCCTCCTCCCCTGAGAAATCTCTTTTGGTCCCCTATACGGCCCCAACCTCTGATGTATCTGAATCCCTCCTTTCAGGCTTACTTGTTAATTTGTCTACATCACTATCCGTCCACATATTAATTTCTGGGCCGGCAGTCACGTTATTCCCATAACATCTTCCTCCCCATTATGTCCCTCTATTTTTAAAGTCTGCCCCTTTATCCTTACGATACGACTTTTCTTAACTCTTCTTCTCCAAATCAAAATATACATCTATATTACTAATATGACCAATGCCCCCAAAATATTATATTGTATCTCCCAGAACTTAATAAATTTAAAAGTTTTCATTTTACCTTACAAAAATGTGATTAATACTTTTAATATAAAGTTTTTAACTATTTGTAATATTGTAAAAGATGCACATATACATCCACCTCTTTTTATTATATTTCTAGGCCTGACATTCATTTTCCCAACCTGGTTTTCCTTCTTTTTTAAAACCTTTTTTTCACATGGTTTTCCTTCTTTTTTAAATACTTTTAGATTTTCCTTCTTATTTAAAACCTTTTTTTCCCAATTTGTTTTTCTTATTTTCTAAAACCTTTTTTCCAATTTGGGCGTCGGGGTAGCCACTAAATTTTATGTTACTACTTAATGAGGTTAATATTTTATGAAATGATAATTAATGGGGTTAACCTTATATATATTTGTTTACTTAATTGCACTATTTTCAAAGCTCTATTTTATTCAATTCACAAACACAAAACAAATAATTAAAATCCCCCTAAAATAAAATAATTTCAATAATCTTTTTCTTCTTTTTTTCCCTCTTTTATACCATTAGATTAATAATCTTTCCTAATAAAAATATTAATTTTTATAGTAATAATGACTTGCTAAATTAACAAAAATTTGACAATGAATATACAAAATTAAAAGTAATACGACGATGTACTCAAATTTCAAGACAAATATATATATATACTTACAACAAATATGATAATTGTTACTTATTTGTGATATATTTTCACTTGAAATTTTAATGCTGACAATTTATATATTTTATCTTTCACATTTAAACCATTTACTCCAAATTTTTTTTTATAAAAATAATAATTTACTATAATATATTGTAAGTTGAGATCGTTGATCAAAATTATTTTTAAATAAAAAATCTTCTAGGATCTCGATCTTTCAAAATTGCTGTTATAATATTTTTTTAATAAAAAATCTTCAAGTTTTGTGTTCTTCAAAAGATTTAAATCTTTCAATATAGTTGATCAATTTTTTCTTAAAATAAAAAACCTTCATTTTAAGATCATTAAAGATATCGATATTTGAAAATCGTTGCTCAAAATTTTAATAATAGATAAAATTTCACGATCTGCAAAGATCTTTTCAAATTTTTGAGTGAGATCTTGCTCAAAAATCATTTTTGTAGATTTTTTGTACTCAAGTAATATGTGAGTTTCTCGATGGAATAGACAGGTATGATAATTGCCAACAACAATACCATCATCTAGATACCAGGAATATATAATGAGATTAGAGGTAGATTAATATTCGTAATTATTTTGTGGATTCTAATACAAAAAAGGCGGGGTAGGGGATCTCCCTGTTGTGTGCGCTATTGAGATTTTTCTAAATTTTTGGAAAATTTAGTGATTAAATAGGTATGTTATGTATTTAGATTTTTATTACAGAAGAGTGTTATCATATGGTATTTAAAACATTAATGAATTTGAATTTTAAAACTATGTCATGGGAAATGATATAAGCAATAATTAGGCAAGATTAGCGAAAATTTCTTTACCTCCAGGAACTTCAAACCCTTATTGAAGCGAAAACAGGAATGAGGAAAGAGATCATTTGATATATGATCCAATTATTTATAAAACGGTTCTTGTGAAGAAAGGACCTATAATAAATGACAAATCTCTGTCCTATTTATGATGTTACTAGTAGAAAGCCTGTCAAAAATGACGGGTAATGAGAATTTTATTCGTTCTCTTACGATTGATGTTAACTTTTATTTAAAAACCATATCCAATTTTTATACTTTTTATCCCCCCCCCCTCCCCTCTCCTTTAGGTAGGCCAAGTTCAATCCATTAATGCTAAGTGAATACTATCTTTTGATTAAAAATATATTTAAATTAACTTTTACTTAAGACCCATATCAAAATTCTTTGTTAAAATATTATTGATAACCAATGGCTAGTATTTAATATTAAAAAATCAAAAGCCAGGTCCAAGCCCATAATAATTTTGAAAAAATTTCCTTAAACCCGGTTCAAGACCATAATAATTTTGGTAGTTCAAAACAAAAATAAAATTTTAAAAAAATCATAACTTCATGAGTCCTTTTTTTGATCAGGCCCCGATTAGGCTTGCAAAATTTTTTTAGGCCAATGTCTGGCTCATATTATATATTAAAAAATTTTCAAGCGTCCAAGAGCTTAATAATTTTGATATTTTCCAAGCCCAGCCCAACCCATTATAATTTTGAATTTTTTTCTGAAACCTAGTCCAACCCATAATAATTTTAATAAATTTCCCAAGCCTATATTAATTTTGAGGAATATTTTCCAAGCACAGCCAATCCCATAATAATTTTGAAAAATTCCTTAAATTTCTAATTAATCAAATGTCAGAAATTCCCATAAATAACAAATGTAGAAGGATCACAAAATATGTTATGAGTATCGGGTTAAGAACGGATATTAAGAAAATATTATTAATTTATGTATTGCCATAATATAAATGAGTATATTTTTAATAGCTAATTTTATTGAGCAGGAACAATGAGAAATAAAAATTATACAAATATTTACTATGCAAAATAATAAGTATATATGCGAATTACGATGAATATTGTTTGGAGAATTTGGCAAGCTTTCTATCACGTAGGATCCTTGAGAATATAAATTTTTTAAATATTTAAAAAAAATAACAATTTTCCTTTTTAAATTCGGACTTTTTTTGATAGATCCTTTTCCTTTTTAGATCAAACTTTTAATGGTAAATTACCGGTGCTTGAAGGAAAATGGCAATCAATCAGTTTAAATTAATCTAAGAATGATAGGAAAAAAGGGAAAAGAAAAATAGAAAGAAGCAGTACTGAAGTGAATTGGGGAAGGGAAAGGAAAAAGAGAGATGAAGGAAATAGGAAAGAAAACGGGGTAATGGAAAGTGAAATAAAAAATAGAGAAAAAAGGAAAGTGAAAGAAAAAGAGATTAAAAGGGAAAAGTGAAAGAAAAATGAAAAGAAAAAGGGGAAATGAAAAAGGGTAAGGAAAAGAAAGCAAGGAAAGGGGAAAGGAAAGAAAAATGAGAAGGAAAAGAAACAGCAAGGAAAAAGGAAAGAAAAACGAGAAGGAAAAGAAAATGGGAAAGGAAAGAAAATATGGAAAGGAGCAGGGAGAGGATAAGGGTAAGAGAAATAAAATGGAAAGGCAAGGGAAAGAGAAAGAAAAAAGTAAAGGAAAGGGGAGAGAAAAAGATTAAGGAAATGAAAAAGGGAATAATGAAAAGAAAAGGGGGAAAGAGGTGAAGATAGGATTGTTAAAATTAGGTCGATTTTTAAAAACAACCCAATTATTTTAGGCAAATATGTATGACTGAAGATTTTGATGGTAGATGGCAAAAATGTTTGGACCCATATTTTACCCAATCTCGAGGCTTATATAATATTATTTTGTCTAAAATAATAATAGGGTCATTTTTGTAAATTGACCTAAATCAGCATTTTAATAATCCTATAAAAATTGGAAAGGTAAAGAAAAAAGGTAGAAAAGGAACAGTGAAAGGGAAAAGAAAAAAGGAAAGAATAAATTAAACTTATTATTATTTTTACTGAAATAAAACCTGGAGAGGAGTCAGCTATTATTAATACCCTTTAGAGAGCATACCCAGTGTAGTGGATTAATATCCACTGTTTGGAAATTTAAACCCATTGTCTGGTATCTTTATCATTATAATATACATATCTAATGAGGGGTGAAACACATCTTTGTTTTATACCACATTTTTGTTTAAAAAGATGAGGTTAATGTATTTTGTTTGATGTTAATGAAACTATTTTCATAAATATTAATAATTTTGATTTTATGTGTGTTGATTTTATATAAAAAGAGTATTTCAGATGGATTGATTACATATGGAGTCGAAGGCTTTTGAAATGTCAATAAATATAGGTTAAATTTATGAAATGTTACTTTTTCTAATTTGATTTTTAAGGCTATAATCAACAATTCAATTGTATTTCTTCCTTTACGGAAAGATGCAATGTTATCTCTATATCATAGGGGAGACCGGGGTTATATTGTCCATAAAAAATTAAGAGGCTGTGAAAAGGAGGAGAAATAATTTATCAAAATAATTTTGATGTTATTTTATTCTTTATATAATTATCTACGGTAGAAATTAATATCTAATAAAAAAATATTATATATTTTTTTAAATCTAAATTTAAAAAAAATGAAAATTTTTGAGTCATGAAAAAGAGACGGGGGACGTATTATCCTTTTGTGGGGCATGTTTTAGACTATCATTTTCTAAGCATTTTATTCATTTTTTTCATACAAAAATCATAACAAACATAAAATATTAACATACAACACATTTATTACATATAAAAAATGGATTAAAATCACAACATGATCCATGTGCCCATAAATGAAAATTACGGCATTGGAACCAATCTTCATTATGGTGGTGAGTTTGATAGTTTTTGTGGCACACTAAACAAAATTCTTTTTTGCCAGCATTCATATTTAAACTTTTTTTATTATTGGTTTGATTTTTTTTTCAGATTATTAGCCCTAGATCTGGCTATTTTTCTGTAAGGTGAAGAGGTTAAAATGGCTGAGGTCATTTGATTACGTGTTGTTTTTTTAAATATTGTTGAATGGGGATTAATAATTTCTGGAGCAAAATCTTTTTCCCCGTGAGAAGATGATGGAACAGGACTATCACTGACAGATGGTTGCGAAATAATTTCAGATAAATTTAAATTCTCATTTAAAATCGTTATTATTATTATAATATAAAGGATTAGAATTTTCATCATTAAAAATGAAAGGATTTAGGGGCCATATACCTGAGGATTCAAAACCCTTTTGGATATTTGAAGCTGAGGTGGCTTTTGGAAGGACATCCTTTACTACTCTAGGGATATCATATATAGTAAAACTTTTCCCTGGATGCATTCTCATCCAAGCATCCAAGGCACTGTTGTAATATTTTTTAGAGGTCCAAAAACAGTTCTATCCAATGTGGCTATACTTGTAGCCTTTGGTGTTCTCAAAGAAATAGTTGGATTTCTTTTAATAAATGCTCCAAACCAGTCTTCACCAGCTGATTGAGTTATTTCCCAAGATTTTGGTACTTGTAAACTATACCTCTTGGCCATTTGATAAGCTAAAATTCTAACCTAAATTTAAACATAAGACATTAAATTATTTATATATTAAGGCAATCTAATTAAAATCCTAATTCTTAAATTTTATTCTGAATTTATTTTATAATTAATATAATAAAATATATCATACATAATTAAACCTCTATTGTATAGGTAAGAACTAAAATATGTTTTAATGCATGATATAATTTAATGCTAAATCAATGAATAAATCATTTTAAAATTAATATACATGGCAGCATCATTTTATTTTAAATATATATCATACACACATAATTAAATCTTTAATATATAGGTAAGATATG
The DNA here is from genome assembly GCF_954871325.1 of Gordionus sp. m RMFG-2023. Classification (NCBI taxonomy): domain Eukaryota; kingdom Metazoa; phylum Nematomorpha; class Gordioida; order Chordodea; family Parachordodidae; genus Gordionus; species Gordionus sp. m RMFG-2023. The sequence goes on along the minus strand of NC_088779.1, from coordinate 15,851,389 downwards.
ATTTAATGCATGATATAATATATATAATGCTACAATTAATAAATCATTTTAAAATTAATATTAATACATGGCAGCATCATTTTAAAATTAATATATATACATGGCAGCATCATTTTATACATAAATGGCAGCATCATTTTATACATAAATGGCAGCATCATTTTATACATAAATGGCAGCATCATTTTATTTAAATATATATCATACACACTTAAATAAATATCATTCTAATGTATAAGTTAAATTCTTACTTTAAAGTATTTTAAAATTAATAAAGATGTTTCATTAACATATAATGTAAATAATTTTAAAAAATTTTCTCAAGTTTATTATTATTTAACTAAAGAAATACCATGGCATAAATTTAAAGATTATAAAAAAATTCATTTTACAGAGATATATGATATAACAAAGGATTAAAATACTTGTTTAGGGCATAAATAATCTTGATCCTTTAATTAAATAATCTGTTAATTTAGCTTCTTGAATAGGAGAAAATACTGATCTGTGAAGATATAGCTCTTGAAAATCTTCATTCCTTTTGAACAATTTATTATACCTCTTAATGCTTAGTTTCTTAAATATATACTATTTAAATATATAAATATACCTCCCATAACTTAAATTCGTATTCATAGTTAGTATCTTATCTTTCAGCATTTGAAGAATACTTGCCTTTTGATTATCATTATTTTCTTTGTTAGTTTTTCTAATATATGTTCGAACCATTTTACAAAATCAGAACCAATATTTTAATGAATGTATGTAAAAGGAAAAGACGCACCCCGCTAATACCTTCCCCAGGTCCACAGGATCATTTAAAAATTAAATTTAGAATATTAAATTAACATAATGATTGTCAATATTTTTATATATGATAAAATGGAGATTTTTTTATCATTTAGAATTTATATTAAGTCTGAACAACTTTTATAAAAAAAGTTATTCGTGAAAATGTAAAATTTAAAAAAGTTACTTTGGGTATGTTGAAACTTAAATTGGCATTTAAAATTTGTCATGAGCAATTTTGTCCGAAACAATTTTGGACCTACTTAAGCACCTTATTATAATACATATTTGGCTTAAATTTCAAATCTTAAACTTTATTAATTTTTAAATTATTTGAGAAGGAAATACCTACCCTGTGAACACACTATCCCCGGTCTCCCCTATCTAATTTTATATTCTGTAAAGAAACTACTTTTTATTAGTATAACATCTATAATTTAACTATACCATATCATATGTCATTTAAATATATTATAATAATCAGTTATAGTTTATATTCAATTCAATTGCAATTCTAAAAGTATATAAAATATTTTTATTGATAAATCACTTATTTATATAATAAGTAATAAACAAATATAGTATGAAATTTGAAATAAATATTTAAAATTAATACGAAGATTTATTTTTAGAAATACCAAAATTTTCAATTTATCAGAGGTCAGTCTGCGGAGATGGGGACTGTCAATTTCACTAAAAACAGATTCTGAAGAGATTATCGCAACTTTTATAAACAGAATGCGCAATATGGCAGAATGTTTATTAATTAATTATTATTATTATTAAAAAATTAAGCATAAAAATGAATTTCGATTTTATTCATAAAATTAAATGGATTTTAGATATATAACTTTTTTTAAAAATTTTATAATATTTTTTTTTGTTAAAAACGTCATTTTTTATTGGATCGGTTCGGAAAATTATTTAACATTTGCCGATAATCGATATTTTAAAATGGGTGAAATATTACTGGAAATAGAATTTTTGATGTTTGTAATTGGGATTTTTTAAAAGTGCATTTGATAGATTGTCTGACATGGATTTGTGAGTAATAGTGGAATGAGTTGTAAGGTTATTAGGGAATCTGTAAATAAAAAAAAAGGATAAAAATATTTGCCTGATTCTTGATCTTTCTGAAGTACATATGAATAATTTATAATCATTAATGATCTGTTACCAAACGATAATTTCTTCCAATATTACAACTGTCAAACAGATTTTCTCAAAATATTTTATTCCTACAAAAAAAAATATACAAAAAAAATATACAAAAAAAAATATACAAAAAAAAATATACAAAAAAAAATATACAAAAAAAAATATACAAAAAAAAATATACAAAAAATAAATAAATAAATACGTTACGATAACATCACGTAATGATGACAGGACATCTGAAAATTATAATATAGATTAGGCGAACACCAAAAAAATTAGGGAAGAGGGGGCTGGAATGGAAAAGGCACACTGAAAATTATATTTAATAACCAGGTGTGGTTGGGTAAAATGGGTTGTGTGTGAAGATAACATGTAAGTCATCTGCCCCTAAAGAATTAAATAATAGATGAATTGTTGTTGGGAGAGGTGTTTTTAAAGTAACTAGTTACATTTTTGCTAAAAAATAAGTGTCTAGTTTTATTTTTTGAAATGTAACTGCCAAAAGTAACTAGTTACTTTAAAAAAATATATATGTATACAATTATATAATTAATTTTATTTTTAATATGTTTTTTTTAAATAATAAAACTATAAAATTATATATCTACATTCTATGTAAAAATATATAATTAAAAGAAGAGAAAAAATAAAGTATTTATTTTTATTTTAAAAAAAACATATTAAAAATAAAATTAATTATATAATATATATTTAGTTGTATACATATATATTTTTTTAAAGTAACTAGTTACTTTTGACAGTTACATTTCAAAAAATAAAACTAGTTACACTTATTTTTTAGCAAAAATGTAACTAGTTACTTTAACAACACCTCTCCCAACAACAATTCATCTATCATTTAGAAAAAATTCTTTAGGGGCAGATGACTTACATGTTATCTTCACACACAACCCATTTTACCCAACCACACCTAGTTATTAAATATAATTTTCAGTGTGCCTTTTCCATTCCAGCCCCCTCTTCCCTAATCTTTTTGGTGTTCGCCTAATCTATATTATTATTTTCCGATGTCCTGTCATCACTACGTCATGTTATCGGTACGTATTTATTTATTTATTTTTTGTATATTTTTTTTTGTAGGAATAAAATATTTTGAGAAAATCTGTTTGACAGTTGTAATATTGGAAGAAATTATCGTTTGGTAATAGATCATTAATGATTATAAATTATTCATATGTACTTCAGAAAGATCAAGAATCAGGCAAATATTTTTATCCTTTATACTTTGTCGTAGGTAGAATCCTTTTTTGGATTACCTATGATTAAACGTAACCTTTGCCCTATTGTTTTAAAATTTTAGGGCTTGGGTTCCAAATGATCCACAGGTGTCTGAGACTACCGGAACAAATAAAAGATTATTAAGGTGGCTATATTTATTTGTTTTTGTATTTTCAGCTTTTGTGATGGAGTTGAAAGAAAAAGATCTGGCAAAACGATCTATATATGTATAATCCCAAGCGAAGGGTATACCTTGGTTCCAAGGGACTAGCGTCATTCCATCAGGACTGAGGCCAGAGGGTTCCAGTATAGAAGGAATAGTCGATTTCAAGATTTAATTGATGATCGAATTGATGGCAGAGTGCCTGGATAATTTGCCTTTTGAAAAACGACAGTATGGAGGGGGGGAAGTGTCCAAGGCTAGTTTCACAAGGGACACATGATGTCGGCGTTACGATTTCACGAAGACCTATAGCTATTCCAAGTTCTTCGTTGGTTAATAAACAAGATTAAATTAGAACTAGATATAGTTTCTAACCATTTGTAACATGGTGGCATATGGCTGAGGCTGGAATTATTTGATCCAGCAAAAGAATCGTATTGTTGTCATTCTGACTCGGGGTGGGGAGAAAGAGCGGTGTAAGTATTGGACGCAATGCTGTATCAATGGTAAATTTTAGTCCCTTTGTCTTATAGAATTCGAATATGAGTGGCTTGGAGAATCTTTGCTCCAGAGGTTTAATGCTGCCATATGATGGCGATTCGATAGTATCCAAGTCTCCAAGTGTGTATGGATTAGCAACTAAGTATAAAAAGGCTAAAATCAGTGGCGTAGCTATAAATTTTCCTTAGAGGGGGTCCATACATATAAAAGCTTGGAAGGCTTCGCCCCCAGACCCCCTTTTAACGGGCCTTCGGCCCTTTTGCCCGTCAGTTTATTTTTAAATTCATATTTGTTTTTCTTTAGAATTATTGATCATTTTAATTGATTGTTAAACGGCTCGATTTGAGCCGATTATTATAAACAGCTAACTTAATATTTTAGCCAAAAATATATTGCTCAAGCCTATATATTTCACGACTAATGTCTAAACCTTTATATCATCCATGAGCAAAATTTTCAGGCTTGCATAATTTTCTGGCTAATATATTGAGTTAGCCATATCGGCTCAAATTGAGCTATTAACAACACTAATTTTAACTAAAATAACACATTTCGACATAACCATTATAGATATACTTTACAATTTATTATACTTTAATAGAAATCAATTTACAGCGATTATTTAAAATATAAATATTATATTGCTTTATAAACATTATATCAACTTAATTATAAATAATATACTATATAACTATTGGTATTACACATATAAATTGCTGATTATAAATAATGTTGCTTTAAATATAAATGATATATTTTATAATTAGTAGTATTATATAACACATTTAAATTATAGATTAAAATATTATAAATGCTATATATAATAAAATAAATATTAAAAAAAATATATATATATATATAAAAATAAATTTTATGTAAACTATTGTAAAACAATTTATAAATAATAAAGTATAAATATTAATGGTATTTATTTAATATAAAGTCACTTTTGAGTTTTTAAACGTATAATCTAAAATAATAATTGCTCTGGGGGGGGGGATCCAAACCCGAAACCCCCCCTCTGTATCTACGCCACTGGCTGAAATGCTTAGGTATATAGGGGAATGGATACCTATACCACCTAGCTTTGCCTGGAGGCAGCTTGCATACTGAAGAGTGAAGAGAATGATATTTAAAATAGATTCAAGAGTATTTTTATAATGAACCTCAAGGTCTAATAATATTTCAGGGGACATGAAAATTATTGATGAATGAAAGGCATGTATAATTTTAGGAATGAAAAAATATTTAAATTAACCCAAATTAAGGGTGTCCTTGAAAATATACCTAAAATTATCCAGTTCATCCTAGCTTCAAGCCCACTTCCCAGTAAGTCTGGTGGTATTGGTATCCGATACAACTTTCCCTCTCAGCCTTTATCTCATCTCGTCTTGCTGCTCAATCTATCATCGATAATGGATCGCAGGCCTTCACCTTTTGGGACGGCAACTGCCCTATGATCGCCCGTTCCGATGAATACCTAATTTCGAACAGGCCCTTTGAGGATGATCCTAATAATTTAGTATTATATGCAAGCTCAGGTTACGAATGTCTGAAAGCCATCCCCAGTTCCAATCTAAGCCTCCTCTTGATTGGCGAAGAGCTACTCATTTCCATGGCCCTCCGCCTTGGCTGTAATGCGGTGGCTCCCTCCATTTGCATCGACTGTGGCCACCCCATCGTCGAAAGCTTACCATTCCTTGCACTGCAAGTTCCCCCATGGACGACAAGCGTGTTATAAATCTATTAACAACATTCTCCTAGCTGCTCTTAAAAAATTAATATTCCATCCACCCTTGAACCAGTGAACCTCTCAAACTAAAACGCCATGGCATATCTCTCATTCCCTGGACCAATGGTCTCCCACTCGCTTGGGACTATATTTGTGTCGATTTTGCCGCCAAGTCCAACGTCTCATCTTCTGCCATCGAAAAGGCAGAAATCCTAAAAAAAACAAATATGCTTGCCTCACCAACACCGTTTGTTCCAATCGTTACCAATACCCTAGGCATGTTCGGAAGTGATGCTCTCAATTTCATTAAAACCATAGGAAAAAAAATGAGGCAGATCTCAGGGGACCCCAATGAAAGATTTTACTTTCGTCAGCAGATTTCCCTGGAAATCTGCCGGTCCAATTTTTTAAGCATTCATTCTTCTCTAGGGTGATTTATACCCTTTTTAAAAAAAAAATTTTCTCACTTCTTTTTTATACATATATATTTTTTAATTCATTTTTAATATATGCTTAATTTGTTTTTTATATTTTTAATTATAATTTGTAAAAATAAAATTTGTTTTTAAAAAAACAAAATGTTATTTCCTTCAACAAGATATTAAAATACCCTTCAGACAAATGAATCATTATCGAAACCATTTATGTAGTTGAATTTTTTACTTAAAGTGACAAAATATTGTTGATTATGAACTAATAAAAATTTTATGAAATCTAATAATAACATATTATCTTTATATTATAATTTCCCAAATTTAATTACTTTTAATTAAATATAATGTCCTTACATCAAGTGCTCCCGTAGAGCGATTATTCAGTCTAGGGAATCTCATTTTTGGAGAGAAACGAGCGCGTCTTTTAGTAAAAATTTTGAAATCAATTTGTTGTTAATAAACATTTTTTAAACTCTAATTTTTATGAAAAATAAATATGTTTTTTTTCAATGAATATACACATGATATTTTTATTTCGATGTAAATATAAATAAAATATATTCTATATTTTTTCCTGTTTAATTATTTTTTTATTTAAATAAATTGTATATTTTTTCAAATAATTGATTATAATCATTATATCCTAATTTTTTTAAATAAAAGCGTTCAGTGAATAAATAATGCATTAATGAATGATGTATAAAAAAGTCATAGAGCAAAGGGCTGAGTTTATTATTTTATTTGGTATTTGGCTCTAAAATATTTACAATATAGAAACAGCAAAATGCAATGGCATTTTTTGAGGTTAGATAATAAAACCCTGAGGGCAACTCAGCTTAGGGTTAAAATTTTTTTAATAGAGACCATCTAGGGCTTAGAAATACCAAAAAATACTAGCGATTATTTCCAGCAATATCATCCTAGTTCGGAACTAGATATGAACTTTCTGGCCAGATTGGTTTAATTTCATCAGAATTTTTAAAACACGTATTGATTTTTTTCTAATTTATTTAGACAGATACATTTGATAACATTAGCTCTGAAATTCGGTAAGATTAGCTTAAATGGGATATTTAGAATACTTTTATTATTTGGGGGGGGGGGTGGTTGGAAAATTGTATTACTAAAGTTAAAAGGCCAAAAGGAGGCAGGTGCACTACTTGGTGGCCCATATCCTGAGCATCTAGAGGATAGAAGTATACAGATTTGAATTATCTAACTTTGGTTATATTGTAAATTTATTGCAAGGATATAATCCACTCTTTGGATGACCAAATATTATTAATGACTTCAACCAATTTTTACTTAAAATTTTTATAAAATTAGATTTTTTTGAACCAAATAAAATTTAAATATTAATAAAAATTTTGATAGTTTAATGTTAATCTATTTTATAATATTTATTAAAACATTAAAAAAAAGTGAGCAGCATTCCTATCTCTAAATTTTTTTAAAATTCATTTTATAATTGTGATATTCAATCAGGTAAAAAAGAAATAGGAAGAATATAAAAAAATTTTTAGCAACAGGCTAGGCCTATATTTTATTAATTATGTTAGTGTAGTCAGCCCTAAACAACTCTAGCATAATTCTACTTTTTTAAAAAATATTCTAAAATATTTAAAATAAAAAAATATATATAATTTCCAGAAAATGCATCATTATTAACTAAATATATATATATATTTTATAAAAACTGCATGGAAAAATAAAAATGATATTATAAAATTATATGAACTTTTCCTGATTCCCCCAAATAATTTTGTTTCATGTAGTTTTTATTTATTTCCATGAAAATTTAATAAATGACAATATTTATTATACAATAATTATGGCCACTTTTTAATTATATTAATATATAATCACACATATTTATAATAAATAGTTTTGATAAAATTTCCAATTAAATTATATATATTTCAATTTATATAATTTAAAATAAAACTGATTTTATGGCAAAATACAATATATACATTATTGAACTAATTTTCAATAAACATATTACCTGTACAATTTGTAAGAGCAAATGCATTTTATATCATTTTGAAGTCTAGCTAAAATATTGTAAATTTCATTTTCTACAAAATTGTTTTGTATAAAATATGCAGTCTCCTTCTCCATTTCTTTATTGATATATTTGTATTTGTCTATTACATCATATAATTTAATTATCAGATTTTTTAGGTTATTTAAAAATATAGTTGTATCTTGGTAGATTTTTTCAAAATATTGCACTATTAATAAATTAGTATATCTTATTTCATGGCTATTATCGATCCTAAGATTTAATTTGTTCATATTTATCTGGCAATAATGATAATGCACGCCAAGAGTGCACTATTTTTTCATGATTTTCATAAATTATCAAATACGACTTAGCTAGTTTATAAATGCTAGTATATTATTATTATTATTATTAAATTTGAAAAACTAAAAATTATTTAAGCATATTACATGAATATTCAATTTTTATAAAAAATTTATGATTTTATTTATAGACTTATTTACAATAATAATTTTATATTTAATAGTAGTGTTGTTAACGACGAAGCCGAGTCTAGTGTTGTTAAATGTTGATATTTTTTTCGACTAAAAACTTGAGTCGAAGTCGTTAAAGTCAGCCCAACCCTGAACAATAGTCTCAAAATCGAACCCTACCCGACCTACTGAGTTTGACCCGACCTAGGTGGGCGTGTTTAGTCGGCCTGCTGGGTTGGCTCAGTGTCGTCATTAGGGAGGGGCGGGCAGGGGCTCGATCCCCTTAAAAAATTTGAATAGCCCCCTGAAGCAAAATCTTTTATAGTGGCTCTATAATATCCCATTGAACTAAAAATAAATTGTTTTTATTTCCCCCTCAACGATTTCTTTTATAATTCTATTACGTAATATATAGATTTAATTTTATTATTTAAAAATTAAGATATGATATTTTCACTATGTCAGGTCAGCTTGCAATCAAATTCTATGTTAAAAAGATTATATCAATATCACTCACTATATAATAATTTAACATTAACAGTTGAAGCTTAATCGACTTTTATTATTTAAATTATTATATAACCCTAATTAAATAAATATAATCATTTATTAATTGAAAATTAACAAATTTAATATTGTAATTAGCCGATTTTAAAATCATTAATCAACCATATTATTCATTTTTAAATTTAAGTACTATGTCTCTTCCTATAAATATTTTCAAGGTCCAAATAAATATAGGCGATTTCTTTATAAAAAAGTAGATATATAGTTTATAATCCCCTGTTATATATAATTTATTATAAAATATTAGGTAAAATGCTACTTTTACAGACTATACAATATATTAGCGTTAATATTTTTAATCAATTTTAATACTTTAATAAATATAGGTAACAATTAGCATTCAATTCTTTAACACCATCTATTTATATAAAATATTAACTTATATGCATTCCACTAGTGTTGCGTAATCGGTTAATTTTAGCCGACTACAAAACGGCTTAGCCGAGATTTTAGGTGAAGAAATCGGCTAAGCCTAATTAGGCTAAAAATAAATTAGTCAAAAATTCTGCATCGATGCCTAGAATTATGATTTAATATTTTTTATTAATATTATTATATTTTGAATTGAAAATAAATATATTTATTTGATGTTTTTTAATAAAAAAAATAATATGCTTCTATTGTAAATGTAATATTCTTTTTAATACAATTTATTAGTGATTTTCACAATCTTCTTTGTAAATATTTCTTTTATTGAGGAATTTATTGTAAATTTTATTAGATAAATAAACAATCTTTTAGGTAAAATCTTTTATAATTTTTTTTATCATTTCTGTAAAATTATCTATTTTTTATTAAATAAGTGGTTTTTTCTAAATAATTTTTTAAAAATATTTATATTAAACTTTTTTGATGTTATTTTATATGATCTTTTTAAGGATTATATTTTAATGTGACAATTGTCATAATAGTTATTTTTAAAGTTTTTTGATTTTTTTTGACAAAAATATGTAAAATAAGTATTGATAACATATTTAAATAAAACTTCAGTAAAGATGTACCCTAGAAAAGTGATAATTGTCGTTATTTTTAAAGTTTTTTGATATTTTTTGACGAAAATATATTTAAAATAAGTATTGATAACATGTTTAAATAAAAATTCAGTGAAGATGTAATATAGAAAAGTGACAATTAATCGTTAATTTTGAAGTTTTATATATTTTTTTTGACGAAAATAGATTAAAATAAGTATTGATAACATGTTTAAATAAAATGTAGTTGAAGATGTACCCATGAAAAGTGTCAATTGTCATAATCGTTATTTTTAAAGTTTTTTGAATTTTTTTAACGAAAATAGATAAAAATAAGTATTGATATAACAGGTTCAAATAAAAATTCAGTGAAGATGTACCATAGAGAAGTCAAAATTGTCATTATCGTTAATTTTGAAGTTTTTTTTTGACGAAAATAGATTAAAATAAGTTTTGATAACATGTTTAAATAAAATTTAGTGAAGAAGTACCCATGAAAAGTGACAATTGTCATAATCGTTATTTTTAAAGTTTTTTGATTTTTTTTTGACGAAAATAGATTAAAATAAGTATTGATAACATGTTCAAATAAAAATTCAGTGAAGATGTACCATACATAGAAAAGTGACAATTGTCATAATCGTTATTTTTGAAGTTTTTTTTATTTTTTTTTTCGAAAATACATTAAAATAAGTATTGATAACAAGTTTAAATAAAATTTAGTGAAGATGTACCCATGAAAAGTGACAATTGTCATAATTGTTATTTTTAAAGGTTTTTTATTTTTTTTAACCAAAATATATTAAAATAAGTATTGATAACAGGTTTAAATTAAATTTAGTGAAGATGTACTCATGAAATGTGACAATTGTCATAATTGTTATTTTTAAAGGTTTTTGATTTTTTTTGATGAAAATAGATTAAAATAAGTATTGATAACATGTTCAAATAAAAATTAAGTGAAGATGTACCATAGAAAAATGACAATTGTCATAATTGTTATTTTTAAAGTTTTTTGATTTTTTTTGACCAAAATATATTAAAATAAGTATTGATAATATGTTTAAATAAAAATTCAGTGAAGATGTACCATAGAAAGTGACAATTGTCATTATAGTTATTTTTAAAGTTTTTTGTTTTTGACAAAAATAGGTTAAAATAAGTATTGATAAAATGTTCAAATAAAAATTCAGTAGAGATGTACCATAAAAAAGTCACAATTATCATAATCGATATTTAAAAAGTTTTTTATTTTTTTTGACCAAAATATCTATATTATAATTTTCCGATGTCCTCACTACGTCATCGTGACGTCATGTCATCGCTACGTCATGTCATCGTTACGTCATGTCATCGGCTTTTATTTATTTATTTTTTTATTTGCTTAATTAATTTATTTATTTTATACAAACAGATGATCCTATAACTATTTTCTATGCAACTGTAGGAGGCCATATTAAAACCAAAAAGTAATACATTATTTACTATTGTTGATTTTATTTATTTATTTTATACAAACAGATGATCCTATAACTTAAATTTTAACTGAGTTAATTCAATAAATTTAATATCTCTAGGCTTGGAAAAATTTTTTCAAAATTATTATGGGTTGGACTGGGCTTAAAAAATATTTCTCAAAATTAATATTGGCTTTGTTTTCAAAAATTATTAGGGATTAAAATGGGCTTGAGAAAATCTTTTTAAATTATTAAGATCTTGGATACTTGGAATTTTTTCCAAATATTGAAGGCTTGAACCTATATTGGGATTTTTTAATGTTAAATGTTAGTCTTATGTTAATATTTTTATAAGGTATTATATTTTACCCGTAGACTAATTGGTAAATCAGAGATTTTCCCTTCATTAATTATAATATTAATATCTCTGCCCCCCCCCCCAATTTTTTTGATGATATCCCTCCAACTACTAGATATATGCATCTAATATTGACCCATCTATTGGTTTACAGAATTTTAATGTTCGTTCTATTTCAATAATAATGTTTATATATATTTTTGCCTGATTTCTTTATTTGTCTAGGTTAGCCCAACCTTAATCCCTCACATTGCTACAAAACATGATGAATCTATTAAAGATAAGCAAAGAAAATAATGACGAATAAACAAACGCCTTGCCCGTTCTATAGTTACTGGTAGCCAAAATAATAAAAAACTAAGCTTGAAATGAACTCCTTTGGAGGTTTATTTCGTTTTTTATCTTATGTTTTATATTTATAGGTTTATTTTATTTTCACCCAGTTGCCTCCAAATGATACTACGACAATCCCTATGCCACCTCTGCCTATTTTTTAACAAACATAAGCATTCAATTCCGTACTATCATTCACTTCACTAGGAGTTATTATAAATATCACTTTATCTGATTCTCTGAGAAACTTTCATGATTATTAAAAAGAATGTTCAAACTTGAATGTGCAGTACGGCCATTTTCATCAACTTTATTAATGAAAAAATATGCAGTAGTTCTGTCATGGCCTTAACAATTCTTACTACCTTTTTATGGTTGAGTAAACATTGTCGTTCATGATTCTATTTTAGAGGGGGCTACCAATGCTGACATTGACAGAAATATCATTTTGCGTTCTTCTTTTACCAGTATCCCAAGGCATAGTCATCTGACTCATCTTTATCAGGACGTATTGTGTTTTGTACTGTGCTATGGTAATCCGTCATTACTTTCATCTACAACCCTAAATGATATGAAATTGTACATTAATTATTTCCTTTCCAGACAACCTTCCAGATTTATTTGTCGCTTTTTCCATCAAAAATAAAAATGTCAACAAGGATTTGCTCTTAATTATATCAAATACACAACATATTCAGATTTATTTGTCGCTTTTTCCATCAAAAATAAAAATGTCAACAAGGATTTGCTCTTAATTATATCAAATACACAACATATTAATTATTATTTTTAAAAAAAAATTAACCTAAATTTATATGTCAATAAAAAATATTTTATAATTTGCATATTAGTTTCATTAGTGTTTAATGTCATTTTTGTTATTTAAATAGATAGCATTTTTTTTTTACTTAACATAAATATAGACAAATAATTTGGGAAATCCAAGACATACATTAAATTTATCCAAAAAGCTACAATAACCCTATATAATAAACGATAATTTATTTGTTATATATAATTATAATTGATCATATTACCAAAAAGTATAAGAGTCGGTTATTTTTATTTTATTTGTCATGATTCTCTAATAAGTGGTTTGCCCAGGCTTTCCCAGTTTCCCTTAATACGGAATTCACATGTGTTTTTTTTACATCTTAAACTGATAGGAAAATCAGATAATTCTTCTTCATGTGATGATAAATCAATTAATAATATAATTATCTCCGAGGTGGGAAAAAATTTTTAAAATTATATTGGATACGACTGGGCTTGGAACCTCAAAATTTATATTAGCTTGCACCTGACATGGGAATATCTTTAACAAATTATTAAGGGTTGAGCTGGGCTGGATAAACTTTTTAATAATTATATGCTTCCTAATATTGTGAGCTTGGATCTGGCATGACATCTATCGTAAAAAAATGAATAAAAATCTCATTCCCAGTCATTTTTGACGGGCTTTCTACTAGTATTAAAATAAGTATTGATAACATGTTTAAATAAAATTTAGTGAAGATGTCCCATAGAAAAGTGACAATTGTCATAATCGTTAATTTTGAAGTTTTTTTATTTTTTTTAAGAAAATAGATTAAAATAAGTATTGATAACATGTTTAAATAAAATTTAGTGAAGATGTACCCATGAAGAGTGACAATTGCCATAATCGTTATTTTTAAAGTTTTTTGATTTTTTTTGACGAAAATAAATTAAATAAGTATTGATAACATGTTTAAATTATAGTTAGTGAAGATGTATCATAGAAAAGTGACAATTGTTATAATCGTTATTTTTGAAGTTTTTTTATATTTTTTGACGAAAATAGATTAAAATAAGTGTTGATAACATGTTTAAATAAAATTTAGTAAAGATGTACCCATGAAAAGTGACAATTCTCATAATCGTTATTTTTAAAGTTTTTAGATTTTTTTGACAAAAATAGGTTAAAATAAGTATTAATATCATGTTCAAATAAAAATTTAGTGAAGATGTACCATAAAAAAGTGACAATTGTCACAATTGTTATTTTTAAAGTTTTTTGATTTTTTTTGACCAAAATATATTAAAATAAGTATTGATAACATGTTTAAATAAAATTTAGTGAAGATGTACCATAGAAAAGTGAAAATTGTCATAATCGTTATTTTTAAAGTTTTTTGAATTTTTTTGATGAAAATAGGTTAAAATAAGTATTGACAACTTGTTTAAATAAAAATTTATTGAAGATGTGCCATAGAAAAGTGACAATTGTCATAATTGTTAATTTTAAAGTTTTTTGAATTTTTTTAACGAAAATAGGTTAAAATAATTAGTGATAACAAGTTTAAATAAAATTTAGTGAAGATGTACCCATGAAAAGTGACAATTATCATAATTGTTATTTTTAAAGGTTTTTGATTTTTTTTGACGAAAATAGATTAAAATAAGTATTGATAACATGTTCAAATAAAAAATAAGTCAAGATGTACCATAGAAAAATGACAATTGTTATAATTGTTATTTTTAAAGTTTTTTGATTTTTTTTGACCAAAATATATTAAAATAAGTATTGTTAACATGTTTAAATAAAAATTCAGTGAAGAAAATGACAATTGTCATTATAGTTATTTTTAAAGTTTTTTGAATTTTTTTGACAAAAATAGGTTAAAATAAGTATTGATAACATGTTCAAATAAAAATTCAGTAGAGATGTACCATAAAAAAGTGACAATTGTCATAATCGTTAATTTTGAAGTTTTTTTAATTTTTTTTGACGAAAATAGATTAAAATAAGTATTGATAACATGTTTAAATAAAATTTAGTGAAGATGTATTCATGAAAAGTGACAATTGTCATAATCGTTATTTTTAAAGTTTTTTGATTTTTTTTGACGAAAATAAATTAAATAAGTATTGATAACATGTTTAAATTATATTTAGTGAAGATATATCATAGAAAAGTGACAATTGTTATAATCGTTATTTTTGAAGTTTTTTTATATTTTTTGACGAAAATAGATTAAAATAAGTGTTGATAACATGTTTAAATAAAATTTAGTAAAGATGTACCCATGAAAAGTGACAATTCTCATAATCGTTATTTTTAAAGTTTTTAGATTTTTTTGACAAAAATAGGTTAAAATAAGTATTGATATCATGTTCAAATAAAAATTTAGTGAAGATGTACCATAAAAAAGTGACAATTGTCACAATTGTTATTTTTAAAGTTTTTTGATTTTTTTTGACCAAAATATATTAAAATAAGTATTGATAACATGTTTAAATAAAATTTAGTGAAGATGTACCATAGAAAAGTGAAAATTGTCATAATCGTTATTTTTAAAGTTTTTTGAATTTTTTTGATGAAAATAGGTTAAAATAAGTATTGACAACTTGTTTAAATAAAAATTTATTGAAGATGTGCCATAGAAAAGTGACAATTGTCATAATTGTTAATTTTAAAGTTTTTTGAATTTTTTTAACGAAAATAGGTTAAAATAAGTATTGATAACATATTCGCGGTGGCCTAATGGGTTAGATATATGCTTGCAAACAGAAGGACGAACAAGGACGCAGGTTCAATCCTGGTAAGGAGCATAAAAACTTTGAAGTTATTCTTCGATGACTGATGTGTAAAGACATATGGTATGATGAATTTCGGAGCTTAGAAATGACACCACGGTCACCGACAGGCCTGGATAGCCAGGAGGATACCTGTCAAATAAGCAAAATGAAGGAAACAAATGGAAATATGAATATGAAAGCTAGGGCGTTCCCTCCAAGCGACGCGCAGAGTCCATCCTGTGAAAAATAAAGTAAAGGTAAAAGCAAAGAAGACAAGATTAGCAAGTTTAAATATTGGGACGCATAAAGGTAAGACGAGAGAATTGGCATCAATGTTGAACAAGAGAAAAGTTGATATAGCGTGCAAACAATAGACGAAATGGAAGGGACAGAAGACTTTGATGATTGGAGATGGGTTTAAATCTATTAATGGAATTGTTAGCAATAAGAACGGTGTCGGCATTATCCTCAGTCAAGATCTAACCTCCCAGTAGTAGAAGTCAACAGGATCTCTGATAGACTAAAGAAGATAAAACTCTGCATTGGTCAATCAATACTACACATCCTTTCAGTATATGCTCCTCAAACGGGGGAAGAAGAGAAAGATGACTTTAGAGCTATCCTTGATGAAGCTGTAATGAAAATCTCTAAGGATGACCTAGTCATAATTGGTGGTGACTTAAATGCGCATGTGGGGAAAGCAAGAGATATTTACAAAAGGCATCATGGTGGTTTTGGATATGGAGAAAGAAATGATGAAGGAGAGCACGTACTGAAATTTTCGCAAGCCTTCGACCTTGCCTTAATCAACACCTACTATAGGAATAAAGACAGTCATTTATTAACATACGAAAGTGGTACAAGGAAAACACAGATAGATTACATGCTAATCTCTCGCAGAAGATTAAAAGATGTAATAGACTGCAAAATCATACCAGGAAAAAATATCGCCGCACAACACAAGCTACTAGTCATGGATTTACACATCTCAAATAAATCCACTCAAAACAAGATAAAACTGGAACCATGCATCAAAAGGAGCAAATTAAAAACAATGACAGATGCCTTTGCAATCAATGCAAACATCCTCACAAGTCAGTGAAAAAATGTGGACAGACCTTACATCCAGATTAATAGACACTGCCAAATCGACACTAGGCTTGACAAGGGGAGGCAACAAATCATACAAAGAACTATTGTGGTGGAATGAAGAGCTACAAACCACTATAAAGGAGAAAAAAGCCCTATATAAAATATGGTACAAATCCAAAACCCAGATGACAAGACCAATTACAAAAAATCCAAGAGAATAAAAGGCAGTGGCTAGGGCCAAATTTATGGCATACGATGACATGTAAGAAGATCTACATACCAAAGAAGGGCAAAATAAAATATACAGATTAGCCAAACAGCGAGAAAACCGAAAGTAATCAAAAATAAAGATGGGGAATTGATAATAAAGGAAAAAGAAATATGAATAGATGTAAATATATGTAAAGAATATTTTCGGGAGCTTCTCAACTTTAATCCCCACATACTAAATCTAACGAACACTCCCCATGTCAAACCTTGTATAACCTATAACAGAACAAGAAATAACATGCCTCAAGCATATGAAAAACAACAAAGCTAGGGGTCCAGACGATATTCCAATAGAAAGCCTTAAAGCACTGGGAGATGATGGAATACATCTCCTCACAAATCTCTACAATAAAATACTTGGAAATGAAGAGGTTCCCCAAAAATGGAGGCAGAGCTCTCTAGTTCCTATCTTCAAAAATAAAGGGGATCCACACAATTGTCAAAATTACAGGGGCATAAAACTAAAGTCACACTGTCTAAAAATATACGAAAAAATATTAGAAAAAAGATTAAGAGACATAATCGAAATAGGAGAGACTCAGTTTGGCTTTATGCCTGGAAGATCAAGAACTGATGCTATCCACGCAATTAGGCAAATGAGTGAAAAATACAGGGAAAAGAACAAAAAGCTACATATGGTCAGCGTCTACATGAGCGGGAGGGGTAGGAACAGTTTGCATCCTATTTTTTGAGGGGGTAGGGGATAAGCTGCTTTAATGGGGGTAGGATAAATTTTTTGGGGGGGTTATCTATTAAATTTTGAGATGAAATAGGACAAAATTTATTGCTGTAAAAATTAATACTTTTATTATAGTATTATTATAATACAATTCATCGACCAAATCTATACATTGCCAACAATCATACACATTGTTTTCCAAATAAACTATCCTTTTAAATATAATTTAAAAGGTTTAGATATTTTAGCAAGCTGATAATGCCATAATAATTAATTCATTGTAAATAATAGAGGTTTTAATTAAATTTATTATCTAAAAAATAAATTCTTTATATTCACAAAATATCGTTAGTTGGTAGTAGAGATAGATTAATTTAAGTTATCCTTTATAAATTCTTTGAAAAGAGTATCAATAAATAAATAGGTGAAAATAATTATAAAGACAGGGGGTAGGCAAAGGTTTTTGAAGGGGGTTTGCTTCCAGTGAAAATCCTGTCATGTAGACGCTGCACATGGTCTTTCTCGATCTAGAAAAGGCCTTCGATAGAATCCCAAGAAAACTTATCTGGTGGGCGCTACGCCACAAAAAGGTTCCCGAAAAATATATAAGAATAATACAGGATATCCAGAGTTTGGCAGTACCGCGAATACTTGTATCTAAGATACAAGATACAAGATCCTTTTGTATCTTGTACTCAGCATCTTATTGACATTTTTAATAAGATACTAGTACCTGTATCTAAGATCCTTTATTTTGAAAAGAATCTTGTATCTTTTTCATTTTCTTTAAAAAGATACAGATACAGATTCTTTTTAATATTCTTGTTTAAAACATTTACATATCACACAATGTAACTTTATTTTCTTCGTGAAATCTTGTATTATTTTCTTTATTTTTTCCCGCTATATTTTAAATATATTGATAACCAAAATTAGTTGGAAATGTTATAGGTCACAAAGATAGATAGATTAAAAATAGCAACACCAAAACTAAATAAGAGAAGGATATATTTTATATGTAATATTTTTTAATTTGTAAAATGTTTAACAATCATAGTAGTGAAGATGAAATTATGGAGATGGGTTCTCCTGAATCAAATCCGAATCTTAAAATTCTAGATGGAAAATTTTATAAAGTAATTCATGTGAAAAAGAACAAGGTACAAGCTGAATGTCAATATTGCACAAGTAAAAAAGTTATTAAAGGTTCAACAAACTCCTTTACAAACTTTGTTAAACATATTAAAGTATATTATATTTTTATTTTATAATTATCAACATAATAATACCTATACTTAAGTCCCTCTTAAATAATTGTTATTAAAATTTTTATAGAAGAGGGTTGATTACAAATTAAAATCATTTTGGATATATATTTTTTAGGGGTGTGTCGATACCACTTTTTGGAGGCCGATCCGATATTCCCGATACTAAATTGATATCGGCCGATTACCGATCCGATATCATATCTAATTTTGTATTCTCTAAAGATACCAATGCTTTTAATTTTTAATATACTTTATTAGTATAACATCTATAATTTAACTATACCATAACTTATGTCACTCAAATATATTATAATGATGAGTTATAGTTTATATTCAATTCAATTGCAATTCTAAAAGTATAAAATATTTTTATTATTAAATCACTTTTATATAATAATAACATTAATCTATATACATAATAAGTAATAAACAATTATATTATGAAATTCGAAATAAATATTTAACATTAATTTAACGAAGATTTCTTTTTAAAAATACCAATATTTCCAATTTATCAGAGGTCAGCTTGCGGCGATAATAACTGTCAATATCACCAGCTTCACTAAAAACAGATTCTGAAGAGAATCTCGCACACCTTTATAAACAAATGCGCAAAAAAAATAACAATATGGCAGAATATTTATTAATTAATTATTAAATATAATAATTTTCTTTAATGCATTTTAAATTGATTAAATTTTGTAAATAAATACTGTAATGTAATTTTACTTATATTATAAATAAATAAAAGTAACTAATAAAGTTAAATTCTACCTTATTATAATTATTTTATTAAGAGCCTTTTAAAATTATCTAATATTTTTATATATCAATTGTAGCTTAAATATTTTATCTAATAAGAACTTGCTAAAATAATTATATATAAAATATATTAGGATGCGGTGATTTTTTATCGGATCGGATCGGGCCGGTTTCACCCATTTTAAAATATCGGTTATCCGCCAATATTATAAAATTTGATCCGATATAAAATGGCTTCTATAACGAAAATAAAATGTTATAAAATTTTTAAAAAAATTATATATAAAATCATTTATTTTTATAAATAAAATCGAAATCCATTTTTATGTATATTTTTTTAATAATAATTATGTATTTAATATTTATAATATAAAGTTGTACATTATTATGATATTTTTTATATATAATTAATGATTTTGCAAGAAATATATAAAAAAAATTTGAAAAGATATTTACATGATATTTATATATATGATATTAAAACGCAAAAATTAATAAGTCATATTAGAAAATAAACTAATTTAAATAATACATAAAAATCACAAATAAGTAATGATAAATACTTATTAAAGATAATGAATAAAATAAAACTAGTATAATTTTTTTAGAGATGCCATTTAGCCATATACTCCGAATATAAGCTATATTTAAAACAACACAGAAAATAACCTGCAATTATAATTGATCATTTGATTTTATTTTTTTTCTTATTTGCAAATTTTCACCTGTTTAAGCTATTAATAGGTAAAAAGTAATATTAAAATCCCTGGTTATTATAATTAATTTATTAATAAATATTTTATTAATTATTGCAAATAATTTTTATATGTGTTTGCTATGTTCTTCACAAATAAATAATAAAAACTGTATTTTATAAACTCATCTAATTTAATTGGTATTTATAATTTAAAAGGATCTTGTATTTAAAATACTCTAATTTAGTAAAAGATACAAGTATCTTTTATCTTGTATCTTTTTGATATTTTGAAAAAGATACTAGTATCTGTATCTAAGATTCATTTTTTTATAAAGAATCTGTATCTGTATCTAGATTCTTTTTCTGGAGGACCTACCCAACTCTGAGGATATGTATATCGGCCATTTAACAATGGTCCGTAGCACAACAGGTACTTCAGCAGGCTTCACAATAGCCGAAGGAGTTCATCAATGGTCGGCTCTCAGTCCACTTCTCTTCATTAGAGTACTAGATGTATTAGCACAGTCTATACCTCAAACAGTCCCGTGGAATATGATATTTACAAATGATATTGTGATACTTGCCGAATCTAAGGATGAAATGAAAGAAAGATTAGTGAGTTGGATAAATATACTAGAAAAGCACGAATTAAAAGTAAATAGAGAAAAGACGGAGTATATGGTGATAGGAGGAGATGAAACAGAGAGTATTGATATAAATGAATGGCAGATATCGGCAATTGAAAGCTGAAAATATTTAGGTTCCACTATACAAATAAATGTCACAATAGAAAAAGAGATAAAGAGTAAGATAATCAAGGGTGGTTAAAGTGGAGATCTTTATCTGGAGTGCTATTAGTTCCATAGTACAACCAACTATTCTATTTAGTTGGGAAACATGGCCAACCATAGAATCAGACGAGAGAAGTCTACAAACTATGTAGATGAGAATGCTGAGGCTGATTGCTGGGGTAACAAGAAAGAATAAAGTGCGCAGTACAAGAATACTAAGTAGTTTTAAGGTAGTGCCCATTAAGACTAAGTTAATGGTAAACAGACTTAGGTGGTATGAGCACACAATGAGAAGTTTATGAACTAAGGAAATAAGGTTGAGAGTTTGGAAGTGATGGGCAAACGTAAAAGAGGAAGGCCAAAATTTCAATGGGGCCATAAAGTTAGAGCTAATATAAAGAAGTATAAATTAGATAAAAGAGGTATGAATAACATAAAGGGGAGAGAGATGTTGAAGGAACTTACCACCAGAAAAGGTGAAAGCTAAAGAGAAAAAAAAACATATTTAAATAAATCTTCAGTGAGGATGTACCTAGATAAGTGACAAATGTCATAATTATTATTTTTAAAGTTTTTTGACGAAAATAGGATAAAATAAGTAATGATAACATGTTTAAATAAAAATTTATAGAAGATGTGCCATAGAAAAGTGACAATTGTCATAATCGTTATTTTTAAAGTTTTTTGAATTTTTTTAACGAAAATAGGTTAAAATAAGTATTGATAACATGTTTATATTAAATCTAGTGAAGATGTACCCTAGATATGTGAAAATTGTCATAATCGTTATTTTTAAAGTTTTTTGAATTTTTTTGACGAAAATAGGTTAAAATAAATATTGATAACATGTTTAAATAAAAATTTAGTGAAAATGTACCATAGAAAAGTGACAATTGTCATAATGGTTATTTTTTAACTTTTTTGACGAAAATAGGTTAAAATAAGTATTGATAACATGTTTAAAAAAAATTTAGACAATTGTTATAATAGTTTAAATAATGTTTATTTATTAAAAAAGATAAGATAGGAATATGTATTAGAAAAAAAGGGGGGGGGGATGATTAAGGAGTAAAGAGGAAGAAGAATTAGTTTTTGTAATTTATTTATTTATTTTTTTTGTTTTGTTTTCTCTTTTTTTTTAAATATTATTGGTAATAAGAGATTCTTGTGTTAAAATAATGTTAATATCATATTGATCAAGGAGTTTCCTAAGTATAGTTGTTTTTGAAAGTAGGCCAGGAATTTTGTAGGAGTAGATTGTTAGATTTTTGAAAATTGACATAATATAAATTTTAAAGTAAATTGTAAGATAAATTTGAATTTTGAAATAGAAAAAAATGGGGAAAAAACAAGCAGACGATACTTGGAAAATTGAAAAAGCAAAAAGCAGACAAGAGAAATGATGAATAAGAAAATATCCATGAAATTGAGTTTTAAGAGAGGATTAAAGTTAAATTTTGTTTAAGAAAGAAGTTGTAATTATATTAAATGTTGATTTATATTATTTTGTTTAAATTAAGTTAATAAGATTAATATATAGAAAAAATAAATTGTTAAAGGAAATAAATAATTGATTTATAATGGTACTTGCTAAACTTTATAGTAACTTAGGTAAAGAATTGGAGAAGATAAGAAAGAATTAAGTTATGATGAATTGATTGAGATAAATTAGTAAATAAAGAAGAGAATTTATTTCTTTGAATCTAGAAAAAATAAAAAATTAATGAATAAAAGTAATAACTTGACAGAGATATATTATGTGTTATGTATAATCCTCAGCAATTAAAAAAGAGTCTCATTACTTTCCCAAACATCTTCCATGCATTTGAAAGAATTTACTAGAGTTTTGATTCAGAAGAGTAGAAGTCAGGCTTTTCATGTTATAAAAAATGTATGTAGTCGCAAAGTAAATATTTAAGGAATATAGTGTGCTTGAAAATGAAATTGTGAGTGATAGAAGTATTTGTAGAATTGATAGATATCATTATTTCTTGGAGGTGCGATTTAACATCAGCCATTTTCCCGCAGACGAAAAAAAGTTATCAATCATATGATTTATAACAAAGAAAAAATAATTGTTATATATCTCTTATTCGATAATCATTGAAGAACGTCTATAAATGTCATTTCATATCAACAGATACAACACGCCCCCCTTTCTTGACAATCAAACTGAGTAAAGAAATACAATTTATGCATATATATATATAATAAAGTAAACATCTATATAATTCTAATAAATCGTCAAAAAAATATAAAAGTTATTATTATTTATTTTCATTAAATTTTATTTTTATGTTCCAGAAAGTTGAATATTTTTTCTTGACCATACAAAATAGTTGTCATTGCACTGTTGATTATCATTAAATCTTAATGGTTAATGAGTCCTAGCTTTATTTATATATTGCATTGGTCAGTCATGATCATTAAGCTTGGTATCCTTTATCCATCATCATTGTATTTAATTGAGTTGATTACACAGAATATTACACAGAGTAAGTCAGTCAAATTTTTTTTAAAATTACATTCAAAATGTATTCTTTATTTTTTCCTTTTAACATTATTCCATATACACTTCTCCCTTATCAAAAACACAAAATTTCTGATCCCTTTAACAAAATTGTTATATGTTGAACTACACTACTTTCCCCCTTTCCCTGGATCTCAAATAACCAATTTTCTTCATAACTTTTAAAATTTAACAGAGATAAATATTCTAATATTATTTAATGGCTCTCTCCATTATTATAAATTCACATTTATATTCATAAAATCAAGAATATATATATTATGCATGTATATATAAACCTTTAATCAACATTTTAAACATAAAAATATTCTAATATTATATAATGGCTCCCTCCATTATTATCCTTTACATATATATAAATCCACATTTATATATAAAAAATCAAAAATATTTTTATCAATTTACCATAACACATAATTTTTCTATTTAAGAACTTGAACTATTTATGACGCACTCCTGATTATCAATCCATCTTTGGAAATACATATTTTTACTTCATCACTTAATTTCTCTCTTTTATTTCATTTAATATTTTTACTTCATCACCTAATTTCTCTCTATTATTTCATTTATCATTTTCTTTTTTTAAACATTATTTACATATTTCATATCTATAATTTTCTTTTCCTCCTTTATTTAAAAAAAACATTAGCAAAATGTTTCATATCCACAACTTTCATTCCACCATTTTTTTATAAAAATATTAATACTATTACATTCCTTTTTTTTTATAGTATATTTATTTATTTAAATATTAAGCAATTTTTCTGTTTTGAATATCTTGAGGTCTCATTTTCCTATTAGGGAATACGTATAACGCCATTCAATGAGTCTTAAAGTTTTTTTTTTTCTCTTTAGCTTTCACCTTTTCTGGTGGTAAGCTCCTTCAACATCTCTCTCCACTTTATGTTATTCATACAATCTCTTTTATCTATTTTGAGATTGTATGAATAACATAAAGTGGAGAGAGATGTTGAAGGAGCTTACCATCAGAAAAGGTGAAAGCTAAAGAGAAAAAAAAATGAGTCTTAAAGTAAGGTTAACAAAATAAAACCTACTGTCAAAACAATGGGTTTAAAAACTAAAATCTAAATATTTTACCCATACCAATCCAATGGTACAAAAATCATTACAAAATACACCAATATATATACCATATCCAATCAAAAAAAATTTAAACATCATAAAAAAAATTCCTTTAAACCCAGGTTATCATTTATTTTTAATTCAATCAATTAAGACAATTGAAAACCTTATAAACCCATACTCTGCTTTCTATCTTATCTTTTATTTGTTATATATTTAACCATTAATTTTAAATAACTTATGGATTTTTTTAAAATATACTCACACCTCTCTTTCTTTTTAATTGGAATCAAGTTTTCTTTTAAATTCAACATTAACTTTACTTTCATAATTCTTTCAACTATATATAAATCACTTGTATATCTAATTTAATTTCTAAATATTAAAACATCTTAACCATTTTAATCAATATAAAAGTTTTCATTTTCTATTATTTCTATTCATAAAAATTTATAATATAAAATCAATTACTAAATATCTAATTTTTATTTCATAAAATTTAATTCTATTAAATTTTTATTTAAATTAAAATGTATCAAATCTTTTTTAAAACATATTGCATTTAAATTTCGCTTTTATCCTCTCTTCTCTTTTTCCCTTCTATCTATTCCAATTTTTCTCTACTTTCTTATTTATGATTTTTTAAATACAAATATAATTTTGTTTTACCTTTGTTTTAATTTTTTTTATTCAATTACTAATATTCTATGATCGTATATAATTACATTTATATTGCGCCACAATTTTCCCAAATTTCTTTGCGTCGTCACGGCACTGTTATTACAAAAATGTAAATTCTCAACATTAAATTAAATAAATCATAAACCAAATATATAATTCTATATTGCTAATAATTTTCTAAATATAATTTTCCCAATTCTTTATTTTCAAAATATTTGACAATATCCATATTAGGAATAAGATTCTGAATATAATATGAATGACATGCTATTTTGACTTTTCCCTTAACAGCGAATCCTAATTAATATGTATATCTAATAAGTTAAGATATAATCTTCTAAATAGTCAATTGCAATGGGGTGGATACCATCACAGAGTTATTGAGACACAATCAGGTTGGCCTCATATCTGATTCAAATCTATAATAGGAGGTTTTTGTTTAAATATGTATTTATGAAGGTCTTAAAAGCATGGGGAAAACTATAGAGTCTGGATGTAAAATATTTGTTAAAAAATAGTGAATAAATCCAGTTAACTCACAAATAATATTATTTTCATTTCATATTTTTCATAATATATTTAGTTTTTCCCTAAAAATTTATATTCCTCATTTGATTATTGATTAAAGAAAAGATTCCTTCAATTTTGGCATATGGGAAAAAATAGTGGAATGCTTTAATAGCAGTTAACTACATGGAATATAAGAGAAATCAGACCCATTTTTAGTGAATAGCAGATTTTGCACATTCAACTACCAATATATTTTTGACTACTTGGGGACATTATTAAGAGGTTCTGACTAAAGAGCAGAATATAAAATGCTATGTTTTATACATTTAATAAATTATCTTTCATTGGAACTATTTAAATTTTTTTGTTCATTTTTAACATTTGTTTCAACAATTGCTTTTATTTTTAATAAAATTTTATTTTATTCTTTCTGTGTCTGAGAATTATATTTTTCTATCTCCACTATTCTCTGTATTTTAAATATTAGAAATGCTTTCTCATTTATTTTTAAATTTATGGATTTGTATATTTAATAGTCCCTCTGTTTTTAGAAAATCATTTTTATTATTATTCTAAAACTGAAGATAGAATTAATACCAACATTTATTTTTATTATTTTAGGAAATAATATTCTATTCTCCAAACTTCTCCTATCCAAAAATATAATAGAATAATAATAATTACTATTGTAAACAAAACAACATACTAAAATTTTATTTATAAAAATTTAAATATAATATTTTATTGGTGAAATAATAATTGTGGTTAATTTTTTGTTTTTTGGACCAGTAATATTAGGATCTTTATATAAAACCAAGCAATCAGTTAAAATAACTCTTTATTCAATTAACATAATACTTGAAAGCTTTTTAAAGAATCAGGGTGGATGGATTTATTTTTTGTATATGAAATAATAAAACTTCAATAAGAATAAATAGTGAGATAGAATAATCTAATACTAGCTAATAATCTAATACTAGCTATGATTTATTTTATGAGTTAAAATTAAGACTTTTTGATGTAAATAGATTAATTTTAATAATCAATCTATCAAAAAAAATTATTTTTGACAAAAAAATTCAAATGACAAGATATTTTGATGATTTAAAATGGTTTAACATTTCAATCATACATCTTCATGGGGTGGCTTGGCCCATGGGATACCAGGATTAATATATTTTCTAAGGTGCCAGGGCCAAGCCTAGGTTTTTTAAAAAGCCTAAAAATTTTTCATTTAAATTTATCTTATTAAATTGTGACTAACTTAAAAATATATTGCATTTTTTTTCTTCTAATAATAATATATTTTAGTGTTGCAAATAAAGTGATTGCCTAACACTAAAATATTGTTTATTTTCATTTAAAAACATTAAATTAAATTTTTAAATATGGGCTTAGGAATTTGAAACTTATGGCTTGGGTTTGAATTTTTTATTAAATATGGTTTGGGCCTGGAAAATTATTTTTACTGCTGACCTGGGCTGGGCTGAATAAATCAAGACCCGTAAAGGTCTCTAATTTCGATAAGTGAATTATGTCATTTCGCATCTGACTTTATTTAAACTTAAAGGAATGGGCAAACCCACAGATATGCCTTATTTAAATTAAATCAATTGCAAAAAAATTATAATTGTTGGATTCAAGAAATTGTTGGACATAAGGAAATAAAGGAAGCCATTGTGAATGGAAGAAATATTAATCCATTATTAATTTGGCATAAATAACAAAAAAAATAATGCTGTTATGGTTTAAAAGATTTTTGATAGTGCTATAAATTAAAATTACTAAATATATAGTTCATTATCATGTTTTATAAAAATTATGGAAAATTTTAGAATAATCCCTTATCAAAATAAATATAAATTTCTGAATAACACCTTATAAAATAGGAAAATTTTTATACACCATTAAATAAAGGAGAAATTCTGATTCCCCGTTATTCTTGACGGTATATCAGCTAGTTATGATTATAAATGAATATATTTATAAACTATTGTTTTTTTCCACACTTTAATGGACCAATCACAGAATTGGGCGAAATTTTACGATGAAGTGTACATACGATCATAGGCATGGTAATCAAAAAGTTTATGTCATGATGATCTCAGAAAATTCCAAAGATTTAGAATTCTTAAGAACAATAGGTAAAAAGCCTTTATATAAATATAAATTTAATAGAATAATTATTTATATATTTGGCTTATTAGAGAAACCTAAAATGATCAAATTTTAAGTGCTATATTTACATAAAATGTAAATAATAGAACAATGATGAAGCGTCAAATTTACTATTAGAGAAGCAATTGAAAAACTTTTTTATATTTTTATTAATCAAACCAAATTAAGGATTTAGTTATAAGATTAATGATAAATATTAAATTATAAAGGTTATTTATGGGTTTCAAATTTTTTTAAAATTGAAATTAATGATAGATTAAATAATTAATTTTGACTCATCCAGTTTCTACAATAAATTTTGATTCATTTTAATGATGAAATTCTTATTCTGTTCTGCTGTTGCTGTTATTGAAGCCAATTAGAATAAATTTGCATAATTTTAAAAATTCTTTAAATATTTTATCATATATATTAAAAATTCAAGTATTTCATTACATTCCATTTTTTTCTAAATTTCTTGTTCTGAAACACTGCCTTAATTTAATTTTCAGCTTGCATAAGTCTAAAAATTTTATCATGAAATTTTTTTTATACATAATAATTTAAGATTTTAGGTAAAATTTGATCAACAAAAAATCTTTAGAGATCAAAAATATTAGAAGATTTTTTTTATTTTGTAGTGGATTTCCCTGTTCTATCCTAATTTTTTACCAATTCTAATTTACATATAAATAACTTTATTACTCATAAAATGAATTGGCCCTGGTACAACATTCAATCCCAAATAATTTTCAAAAATAGTACATTTTAAATTATTAGACGAATAAAAATAACACAATATTATATATATATTTATATATTATTTTAATTATTTAAATAAAGGTACTGGAACATTTGGTCGTGTATTATTGGTGTCCGAAAAATCATCTGAAAATTTTTATGCAATGAAAATTTTAAAGATATTTGATGTTTGCAGACTAAACCAAATTGAGCATATAAAAAATGAAAAAAATATCTTATTAGAAAATAAACACCCATTCATCGTACACTTGTAATTAAATAATCATATTATGGCAGGATAATTATTTAATTAATTCTAAG
Organism: Gordionus sp. m RMFG-2023; assembly: GCF_954871325.1. NCBI lineage: Eukaryota > Metazoa > Nematomorpha > Gordioida > Chordodea > Parachordodidae > Gordionus > Gordionus sp. m RMFG-2023. Next base: position 15,822,084 of record NC_088779.1, on the reverse strand, counting down.
TATAATTACTAATTTATTACCAAGTAGCCTTTGATCTTGGAACATCAATTAAAAATCATGTTATAAGACTAATAAATTAACAATGACAATATATAGACTAACTTAAATCTTATCAAAGGTTAAAAGCTCTAGCTCTAATAGATAGTTATGGGCTCTCAAATTTCATTACAAATGTGATCACGATTATAATTATCCCAGATTACTTGATAAATATTTAGTACAAATTATATATTTTTTATAGCCTTAAAAATTATCTTTAATACAATAAAACAAATGTTTTAAATTTTTTTTGTGTGGATGTATTTCTCATAAAATGAAATAACTTGTTTAGAGCTAGCCATTTTGGGACAAAACTCATCAAATATATTTGGCAACATATTTAATCAAGAATAAGAATGGAGGAAATAAGAATTTAATATTTTGTTAAAGACCTGCAGAAATTCGTGTTGCTAAATGGCTCATTTTGAGCAGATTTTTTAAAATGGCTGACTCAATATTTCATCCAGAAAAATATTATGCAAGCCTGAAGATTTTGTTCATAGAAGGAACAAAGTTCTAGACATATATTATCGAAATCTGGAGGCTTAGGCAATATTTTTCTGGTGAAAATATTGAGTTAGCCTTTTTAAAAAATCAGCTCAAAATGAGCCAATTTAACACTAACAGAAATAAACATTCTAAGCCCATTCCTAAAAATTTATTTTTAAGCCCAGCTAAGCCTGGATATAAAATATATAATATAAATGATAATTATTTTTAACAATATCACTCAAATCAAATATATTTGTAGCTTTAAAATATATCAGGTATACACATAATTAACTACAGAGAATTATCATAGGTGTTTACAATATTGAAGTGTGATAAAAAAGGGTTGTTTTACATAATTTAATGAAATTTCAATAATTATTTTTTATACAGCTGTCTATTATAGCCCATTATTTTATGATTAATATAAAAGAGTAAAACAGTTAAGTTAACCCAAAATTTTCCAATCTTTTTTTGTATATAAAATCATGCGAAAATTAAAATATCTGTTTGTCCAATCCTGTTTGTGATAGAACATTTTTTAACTGAAATCTTTGTATCTGTGGGACACATGGCTTTTATTTTCTTCTCAATATATCGATCTTGTTTTTTGTCCATTGTTATTTTTCTTCTTTTGCAATAAGGATTAAAAATTGGAGGGAAATGAATTATATATCATTACATTCATTATTTACTTGCCAAGTTTGTATAAATGGAATCAAGATATAGATGTGCACATATTTCTAATTCTTACTAAAATTTAATATATTGGCAATAAACATATATAGTGGGTATAATAATTCATTTTTGTATTACATGAAATATATCGATATTAAATATTTTTTTAAAATATATTATTATATTTTCATAGTTTTGCACTACAAAATGATGTATAATTTGTGCACTTAGACTAAATATTTTTCAATTTATTTAAGACTATTAAAATCAAGATCGCATCTGTTTTAAATTTTGAGATCCCTTACCTAGGATCCATTTAAAATATAGAATATTAATTTATAAAAATTATACAGCATATAATCAACACACCAAGTTTCATATAAAAAAAGTTTAGGGTCATTAGACTTTACCTTGCCGGACCAATTTATGACTTATAAAAAATATAAGGGCAATTCATATTAGAAAATTGAATTTTTGAAGTCTCAAAGTTTATAAAAATTAGTATACAGACAGGTTTATGTATTCTATATTTAGGCAAAATTTTTCTATCCTAGCTTTTATACTTTTGAAGATATTTAAGAACAAAACATGAAAAATTCCCTTTTTTGCCAATGTCTGTTGTAATCATTAAATTTATGATTGATTAAAATGCAAAATTATATATAATAAATTTATTTAAATTAAACCTATAGTCCTCTTTTTCTGGTGATTTACATTCTCATAAAGAAAAATCTTATCCTAGATTTTTATAAAATTTTTGACAAACAATATTAAAAAGAAATCATTTATTTTTAGATTTAATTTTTCTAAAACTTATTCTAAATAATACATAGTAAACTAACTATTTTTATTATCCTATTTAATTTTATCTTTTATGTTTCTGCCATTTCCAGACAGAACATTTTTTCAAAAAATTTTTTGGGATTATATCAGCAACTATTGAAATAAAGAGAGAATTTACCTGTCAAAATGTTATAAGAATTAATTTTTTTATACTATATATTATTTTAAAAAAAAATCCGGAGTTCACACACCATTTAGTCTTTAAAAAATCAATTTGTTTTTTATTTACATTTAAATCGCGTCTAAAAAATGGGTATCCTCTGGATTATTTTTTTTTCAATTTTATTAAAAAGAATGTTAATTTAATCAAATATAGAATATAATAATTTTTCATTAATTTAGATTACAAATTTTATAATGATCGTCAATATGTGAAAATATACAAACTTTTTCTTTGTTGCCAACAGTATTTATTTCTTTTGCATAAAAAGTAAATAAAATATATGGTCAACGATAGGTTCTATTATTTATTTATTTATTTTTTATTTAATTAATCAAATATAATAATTATAAATCAGAGTCAGGTAATTCAAAATCTAGGAAATTTTTGCTTCACTAATTTGCCAGTTTTTCACAGTATTTTTATAGTTATAATTATGCTGCATTACAAATGAATAACATAAAAAATTAATAATAAAACAACCAATCCTTTATTATTATTAAAAAAATAACACAAAAATAAAGATGTTGCATCATTGGTTCTTTTTCTGATTGTTTATTTATTTTTTATTTTTTTGTTTATACCAGGGATGAGAACCCAAACCCTCGATATTTCGCTTAACTCAAACCCTTTTTTAAAATTTAGGGTTCAGGTTCCAAGATATTTAAAAAAAAAAATTTTTTTTTTAATTTTTAAAAAATTTATTTTTTTTATTTTAAACTTTTATTTTAAATTTTATGTAAAATAATATAATATAAAAAACATGTATACGATTTTTATAAAAGATTTCCTATTTAAAACAATTGTTTTTTATTCAAAAAAAAATATTAATTAAAAAAACATTTTTTGATCACAATTTCTTGGAATCATTTTTTTATATTTAAGAGTCGGCCATTTTCATAAAAAATTTTAAATTTTGTCCTGCAAAGCAGATTTTAAAAGTTTTTTATAAATGATGACAATATATATAATAATATCTATTATAGGATATTGTTGTTTGTGGATTATTAGATTGATAGTGATTAGAATATGTAAAATAAGGCAACATTTGTTAGCTATTCTGTAATTGCAAATTTAGTTTAGATAGTTTTATTTAAATAATTAGTTTGTTAAAAAATCAAATATTAAATTTGGATTAAATTAAATAAGTGCAATAAAAAAATGTTTTAAAATGGTGTCTATTTATAGAGTAAATTTAATAAATAATATTTCCTAGGATATATGATATCAAAGGCAAAATTTGCTATCTATTTTGTAATTAAAAATTTAGTTTATAGATAGTTGGATTTAAATTTAAATAATTTGTTAAAAAATTAAATTTATAGGAAAGCCAAGTTTTATTAGTTAAATATTTCAAATTTAATGATAAGGGAGATTCTGATGTAGAATATGTGATGTAGTATTAGCAGGGAATCAAAATAGCAATTTAGAGAGACATATTAAGATGAAGAACTCGAAACAATTTGATGAGTATATATTTCTGTTTTTTAACTAATTTTAATAAGTCATTATTTTTCTGATCTCCGAACCATGAACCCGAACAGGGTTCAGAGATTTTTCACCGAACCTGAGCCCATCTTTTTAGAAGAAGGGTTCACATCCCTGGTTTATACCACCTCTTTTCATACACATATATTTTTAAAATAAAAATAATTATGAACTACTTCAATCGAGTTGTGAACTAAGTTAATCATCTGGCTAAAATTTTAAAATAATCAAATTAAAATTATATATGATGGTGTTACTTCAATAAAAATAATTTGAATATTTTTTAAAACCGCAAATGAATTTTTATAAACCTATACAATTAGTAGAATCGAAACTAATCTATGAAATTATAACCATTATGAATTTTTATACTGAAAACCTTAAACAAACTGAGCGTTATAAATAAAGGTTTGGGTCCCTGATTTTTTCTTATTTGGCCAAAATATATACTATGTAAAAATATGCAAAATATAAAATAAGTTTTATAAAAATGTAAAAAAAAATATTTAAAAAAATAATTTTGATAAAGTTTCTAGTATTTGAGCAATAATTATAATTTAAAATTTTGAGCATTTTAAATTATTTTCATGAAAAATGAAGAAAATTTTTTAAAATTATTTTTATTTTAATTTACTAAGACTAAAAACTTTAGCGACTAAATTAGTCGATTATCGAATAATTTCATGGATTTACTTATAATTTTATGTCTATTATATTTCTTTTTATTTATTTTAATTTTGAATTTGTTTATTTTTAGTGTTTGGTTGGCACCAGATCTTATATTTTGTATATTTTTTGAAATTATATAGAATAAATAAAATAAAAGTAATTATTTTTTTAGTCTTAGTCGACTAATCGACTAATTTAGTGGCTTATATCGACTAGCTAATAGTTGGCTATTAGTCGTTAGTCAATTAACAACACTAGACACAACATATACCTACACCTACATTGGAAAATCTTCCAGATATAGGTATAGATATATATTTTGTTTCTTAGTAAAGAAGTTTCGTATCATGACATTGGCTCAAATAATCAAAAGAAACTAAAAAGATTTTATCCGACTAAAGACAAGAGTCAAACTCTTTATTGAACTATATGATGTTAGTTGCAGCACTGGAATTATATATATCAAGCAAGGAAAAAGATTCAGCAGATGCGGAGAATCTTTGCTGATTTTTAATATTAATTCAATGTGTTTTTATTTAATTATAAATATGATTCTTACAAAATGCTACAAAAAATTGATTTGGATTTAAGGAAGGTTATGAATAGAACAAAGAATTTTGTTGAAATATTAACAAATATCAGAGAGAATATGGATGAAAAATTTCATGAAATATATTAGAAAGCAGAGTTGTTAAAAGATACTTTTGAAATGGATCTAGATACTCTAAAAATTTATCTAGATACAGATACAGCTTCTCGGAAGTTATCTTGATACAGATACAATTTAAAATGTATCTAAGTACAGATACATTTTTTATTATAATCTTAGATAAGGTTTGAATAAACCTAAATTAGGATTCTATTGTGAAAATTCATGAAATGATCTAAAAAATTTATTGACTCGATATCACATTTATCAAAATATAACTAAAATAATGATTTTTAGATATTAATATAATATATGATTAATATAAATAATTATTATATATCATTAATAAAATAATATAATGTATGATTAAATGATTTTAAATAATTATTAGATTTTAGTAACAGCCACTGTCGGCAAATTATATTTTTTTGTGGAGCCAATGTTTTGATCATTTTTATAAATGTAAATCAGTTAATTAAATCTTCTAAAGTGGTTTGGGTTAAAGACTGAGGTCTCTTGGAAAAAAAATCAATGGACGATGAGCCTAGTCCAATATTTTCTTTAATGGATTTTTTCTCCTTCCCCTTTTTTATTTGGATTAAGAGTATTTGATGTTTTCTCTTAAAATTTAAAATTAAAATTGTAAACATTTATTTAGTATCTATACCCTTAAATGTTTTACAATGTTGCAAGTTGAGGTAATGCTAATAGAAATTTGCATATTTTTTGGTAGACATGGCAAACATTTTACTAACAGAGATTTGTTTTCTTTATTTTGAGATATTATTTTAAAATATGGTCTATAAATTGGCCATGGAAGAATGTCGTCATTTTCGTCATCAATATTAATCTTAAAAATTAATATAATAATTAATATAATAGAATAAAATAAAATACCAATTCCATTGCAATTAAAAATGGCAAATTCCTTGAGATGGATTGTAATATCAGAATTTGCTTGTTATTGATAACTCGGACATAATATTTAATTAATATTTATATATTCTTTTTTATATATTAGTTTTAATATTATAAATTAATGTATCTTAAAAAGTATCTAAAAACAGATACAGATACCTCTAAAATAATATCTATTAATCAAAAATATATCTACATACATATACAGATACCACATTTTTATATCTAGATACATTAACAACTCTGTTAGAAAGTAAAGGAGATTGCTAATATGTTTGGGATTATTTTTAAATCTAGTGTAGTTTCTAGATAATCCAATTCCTCAAATATTGATGCATTTACGATTGAGGATTTTTATCAAATAACCATTTTTATCCCCCCCCCCCTTATTGATACATTTTTATTTCAATTAAAGAAATAATTTACTAGTCATTTTTATTTTAAAAAGCGAGACTCTTGATTACACTTGAAACACGAGAGGATATTAAGAAAATCTCAGATTTACGCTGTTGATTTAGTACGCTCATATGATAAGTTACTTTGTGATGTCGAAATTTGGTATAAAGATATCCACAGAATAGAGTATTTTTTGAAACCAAAAAATGCTCAGCAGGCCCTTTCCATGTGTAATTGCACTTTTGATTCCCTGCTTAATATCAAAACATTAATTATGCTTCATTACCAATTAGTACCTGCACTAATGAAACGTATTTTTCAACAACAATGTTAAAAACCTATTTAAGGAATACCACCGGAGAAAAACTTTTAAATAAATGTTTATAAGGAGATTACTCTAGATAAAAATTTGATTCTTGATGAATTAGGAAAATCTCATAAAAAAGTAGACCTCTCTCTATAAATTCAAATCAAAAAATTGTAATATGATTTAGTTTTAATATATAATATTTATAATCAAATTTTTTAGTAAAATGAATTCTTAGTAACATTTATATAATATTTGTATTAACTCTTAAAATTATGGCTATGCCCATATTAAATATCGGATCGGATCGGTACTGATAATTAGCTTTTTCCAAAACCCGATCCTATCCCATCCTTTTACTAAAAATGCAATTCTTAAAACTTTTGAGTAATGAAACTTTGAATTATTATTACATCATATTTATTTTTTTTTTAATAAAAATTTTTTTTAAAAAATATTTAAAAAAAATAAATAAAAATAAATATTTAAAAAAATAATAAATTTTTCCGAGTTTCAGTGAGTTTATATTTTACATTTATAATATTTTCTAAATAATTTTTTTTTTAAACAATGCAATTGTTATTTATTTTTTTAAATAGATTTTAAAAGTTTTTTTATAAAAATAGAAAGGAACATCCAAAGTTTTATTTATTTTTAATTTTTTTAAAAAATATACCAATTTTATTATTTATACTTTAACTAAAAGAATTATTTTAAAAATGGTTTCTAAATTATGGAAATATTTTGATAAAGATAAAGAGAATTTTGCAAAATGCGTTATCTGCGCAATTCTAATTTCACGGGGAGGAATAATGAAAAATTCATTTAATACAAACAAATATTCGGAAACATTTAAAGCGATTCCATCAAACGGAATTCGAAGAGCTAATACATAAAGAACGAGAAATATTAGAAGAAACAAATCAAATTTTTTTTAAAAAAGGGCCCTGAAAGTCAGCCAACAATATCAGTCATTCTTAATAAAACTAATATTTGGAAATATTCTGATCCTTTGCCTGAAAATCTAGAGGCTCTTATATTAATTTAAAAAAATCTCATATATTATAATTTTAGATGTTAAATATTACAATTTTATAAACCAACATAAAAAGGGTATATTATATCAATTTTTTCTATTATAATATAATTTTTTTTAAATTATATAGAAATAAAAAAATTAAATTAAATGCATAATTCTTTTGCATAAAAAAGATTGATTTTTTAATTACATTTGGTTCAAAGAGGGGTGGTGAAAAATCAATATAAATATCGGATCTGTTTTGAAACAATATCGGAAAATACCTGATCGGATTGGTGAAAATATGTGGATCGGCACAGCCCTTAAAATTTTTATTAATATTATTTTTAAACAAAGTACTGTGTATTATTTATATTTTGATAATATCGTCATATTTTTTTAAATACCATTATTTGCATAAGAATTGTTTATATTATTTTATGTAAGAGTTTTTAATACAATATAGTTTTTAATATTATAATTTGTATATAAAATATCTACATTTTTATTTTAAATAATAAAAATAAATACATGATTAAATAAAGGAATATTATTTATATAATAAATAAAATCTATAATGAAATACTTTCTAAAATCATGTTATATGCAAATATTTAAAATAATTTTATAAAATTTCTCCCCCCCCCCCTCCCTCACCCATGCGAAAATCCTGGTATTTACTTTAGAAAAAGTTAATTAATAATAAATTTTTTTAATTTTTAAAAAGATATAAATTTATATATATTCTACCCAAATTTGCAATTTAATAATTTATATATATCGATGCATAATATTTACCTTTAGAAATTTCTATTTTTTCTTAAAAATTAAAAAAAAATATATATTCTAAATATATAATATTATATATCAATATATGCATCATTAAACTGCAAATTTAATGGTTATTCAGTATATACAAAAAAATATCCTTGTTTTTAAAAAATTAATTATTAATTAACTTTTAAATTTTTTTATATAAATATATTATATATCGATATATACATTATTAAACAGCAAATTTAATGGTGATTTTCTAACAAGAACTATATTTATACTACATTTACCATATTTTATATTACTAGAGCTGTGCCTATATTAAATATAGGATCAGCACCAATATTTAGTGCTTTAAGAAAATATCGGTTCGGACCTATATTTTTTAAGAAACCAATCCGATCCGATATTTGTTATTGTTCTTGGTTATTATGATTGTATATACAAGAAAATGATTTTAAGATGTCTAACTATTCCATTCAGCCAATGTTGTTAAATGGCTCAATTCGATTTAACCAATTTTTAAATTGGTTTAGATCAAGATTTTGGCCAAAAGTAAATTCCTCAAACTTATTAATTTTTGCCAAAAATAAATTACTCAAGCTTATTTTTTTTTTGTTCACAGATTAGAAAAAGGTTTGGACTTCTTGGTGAAATATCGAGGCTTAGGTAATAATATTTTGGCGAAAATCTTGATTTAGCCCTTTTTAAAAATCTGCTAAATGGAATTGTTTTTAACAACCATTCACTCATAAACATTGTAAATATTTTAAATTAGATTAAGAATAAAAAAGATACATTTAATTATTCGTGAAATTTTTGGTTTTTTAAAAAAAAAAATATTGATATTTTTATGACATTTATACAAGATAGTAGGTAAATAAATATCAAAATAAATATCAGATAGGAATTGGATCTGGTTTTTAGTAATATCGGAACGATGAAAAATTTGTAGAATGGCCCACCCCTAGCATTTACTATTTATCCTTGAACCAATGCCATAAAAAATTAATATTCTATTCAAAAAATATCAAGTAACTTTCACGAATGATTAAGTGTATTTTGTATTTTTATTCCCCAAAAGTTAATAGCAATGTTTATGGTTAAATTTGTGTTGTTAAACGCCTCGGCTTAACTTCTAAAACGGCGAAATCAAGATTTTCTCTAAAATATTATAATCCATGCTTCGATATTTCGCCAATTGATATCCCAACTTTTTTACCATTTTTGGGCAAAATTTCTAAGCTTAGGTAATTTTTTGGTTAAGATCTTAATTTTCTTAAATCGGCTAAACGAGCCTTCAACAACACTAGCTGAATTTGACCCGTTAGATATTTCAAAATCCTTATTTGATTTTTTTTAAGCATTACAAACAAATTAAATTTTAATCCCTTTTTATTAATTTATTATTATGAAATTAATTGAAAGTAATTATATAATTATATAATTGTAAATATAAAATCATAAAATAAGTAAAAACAATAAAATATGGTATCTATCTTTTTTTAAAATATCTGCCCGATCCGATATTTTTTAATAACGCGAAATATCGGACACGATCCTATATTTAATATCAGACAGCCCTAATAAATACATGATAAACCGGAACATCATATATATGTAGCATAAAATTCTTCTGTTGGAAAGGAACATCGTAGATTGGTTATTATATACGAATATTACGTCAATTATAACAAAACGTCATCTATAGTATAAAAAATTTTTCCATATTTTATTAGTTATTATTGATTTTCTCTATGAAGTCGTACTCCACTCTAATTTTTTTTACTCATATAGAATGGTAATAGAATGTTCATCTATAATTTTATAAAAATCATAGGGAACCATTTTTCTTTATGAAGATTTTAAGTAAAATTTTTTAAATATATTTTCTAAGAATAAAAAGTATGGGCTTTATTTTAATAATAAATTTATTATATAATTGCTTAATTTTTAAGTAACCATTAATTTAATGAATACAAACACCCGTAAAAGGGTAATTTTCATGATTTGATCTTAACTATTTTCAAAAATATAGCAAAAATTTCTCCAAATATAGATTACATTAACCATATGGAATGGTTGATTTTAATTAAATATTTATTCCTTAATTGATTCATATTTTTTACATATAGATATTGGACAAATCATGATAATTCGTTTTTATATATGTTGATGGAATTTTTGAGCGGTGGAGAATTATTTACCTATTTGCGATCTAAGGGACATTTTGACAAATATACAGCTATTTTTTATGCTTCAGAAATAATATTAGCTTTAGAATTTTTACACTCACATAATGCTGTGTATAGAGATCTTAAACCTGAAAATTTATTACTTGACAAAGATGGACATCTTAAACTTACAGATTTTGGGTTTGCTAAAAAACTTGACGATAGGTTAGATTAATTTATGATTAAAATAATTCACGATATTTTGGGGCGCCCCATTTCTGTGCGCCATTTGCCCATTTTATCCAAAATATTAAAAAATCTTAAAAAAATAAATTCCTTCATTTTAATTTTTAGATTGATAAAAATTAGTCAACATTTTTTTTTACTTAATTTCTTCAAAACTAGGTGTGGGTTAACGGCTAAGGTGGGCACAGTCAGCGATAATTATAGCGTGAATATCAGAAAAAATTATTTTTAATATTTATATCATGTTCGGATATATGTACCCTGCCTAAAAATAATATTTTTACAAAACAATGGCCTGGCCCATTTTTAAATTATATCATTTAATTACTTGGATGTTGTATAATGCAGTTTTTAATATAATTTACTTATATTTTAAATTTTCTTTCTAAGCAATTTCCAAAATACAACCGAAATTTTCAAAATTCCTGGCCATAAAATAATTATTTCAAATTCGGGCAGGCTTAAGATTTAACTCATGATTTTATAAATGTTTATATAACTGTAATGAAAGATTATTCGTTTTTATCATCATCATTTTTTCCCTTGATATTATCCATGGTCGTCAAGACTTTATATGAGTTTTTGCTTCTTTATATGACATGTATTTTTACGATTGTTGGAGGATAAAGATTTAGTAGCTATGTAACCTGAATAGAGGCGTTTGTCGGCCGCACTTTGGATGTCCATGAGTAGAATACATAGAGTTATAGGGTGATTGTTTCTTATCTTACAACTAATGGTGATATTATTATTTTAATATGCAGTCGGCTTTTCTAAGAGGACATGTACTGGAATCCGGTTCGAGGGTTCATAGATCATTGATTTGTAATTTTGTCTTTTTTTGTTTTTTTAAATATTTAATGTTTTTTTTATTATACCTCAAAATCTAAAAAATATAGAAAACGTTTTCTATCAAAAAAATACATATAAAATATAAAAAATAGAAAATGTAAGAAAATTAATATTGTTGATAAAAACTTCCAGTTTCTGAGTAAGATTGTAATTAGATAATTGAGTATATTTAATTATAAATAAATATATATATTTAGGGGAAATCGGAGTAAAGCCATTGACGGGGTATCAACTTTAACACGAATAACTTTTTAACCTTTGAGAATTTTAAATTTGTAGTAAAGATGTATCTTTTAAGCTAATTCCTTACCTATGTTCATTTTTTGAAAAACTTTCCCGGCTTGATTTATTTTCCCAATAAACGTTTTTATAAAAATCACCGTTTAGTTTTTTTTGCTTTTAAAATATAAAGCTCAGAATTTAAAAATTTATATACATGTTCCGAGCCATAGCTATAACATAAAATTTATCCGAAGTTTATAGCAACTAGAAGTCACACAATAACGATCTACACTATCACCCCTGATAATGGTTGACGACGTCTAGGATTTTGGCTGCCAAAATGCGTCCCAGCTCCAGGTGCTGGTATGAGTGCCTCCTGAAGACCTTTAGGCATTTTTCTAATCGGCGCCTCGTGTTGGTGTCTGCCGTGATTGTCTTGGTCTCTAAGTAAAGTTGCTATGGGTGAAACGGTTATAATGTTCCGTCTTATTTAAGTTGTAAAAGATTATTTTTAAATATTTATCTTTTACATCATATAAAAAGATACTTTTATGCAAAAAATAACAATAATAAATATTTTGTAATGTGATAAAATCTTATGAATAGTCGCAAAGGGGAATAATTGTTGAAATGTACGATGTGCCTAAAATACGCACATTCAAAATGTACTCTTTTTGATATAATTTTTTTGCATTCTGGTATTATATTGATTGGTTTATGTTAAAAGTAATGAATAGATGTCAAAATGCAATATTTTGTTTAATTAAACAATATAGTTATGTTTAATTTTATTTCAACCACTTTGCCCTGATACTTAGCCACTTTACTCTTGTGTATGATGGGGTAAAATCGCATATTTCAATTAATGCTCCTAAAGTATTAAGTAGAGTAGAGAGCTATTTTTTTTTATTTTATAGATATGGATTTGTTTTGTTAATGCTTCAGAATAATATGGTATTAGAATCTTCATTAAATTTACTAGCTTATGATATATTTCGATATAGAATATTTATTGAAAAATTTTATTTTTAAAATTAATTAAAATAATTTTGTAAATTTTTTTAAAAATTTATAAGTTTATATATTCGGAATCACCATCATATTTGCAGTTTAATGATGAATATATCAATATATAATACTTATCTTAAAAAATATTTTTGATTAATAAAAAATTATTTTGTAAAATTTATAGGAAAATTTAGAAATTTACAGGGTTATATTTGGAACGATCAAATACGATTCAGTCATTTAACCGATATTTGATTTGTCGTATATGGTCAAATTCAAATAAGTTTTTTAAGATTACATTAACTATATTTGTATATAATAGTAAAATGAAATATATAAGATTAATTTTATAATTTTTAAAATTCATTGCCATTCAATAACAATGTTTTGCTCTCCCCGAGAGAGTCTTATTCATATTCAATATTTTCATTTTCTTTAATATTTTTAAATCAATTTTTCTGTAGTCGAGATCTTCAATCGATTTCTGTTTTAATAAGAGTATTAACGCAAATCGGCCAATTTCATTCTGAAGAAGAGGTATAACTAGGAATTGTTAGTAAAATGCCACTATTATTAATGGGTATTGTTAGAAAAGCCTACACTGATTTATGCCGGAATCTGATTGTTTCCTATGGAAGTTACTGTTTATTAAACATTCCCCTTTTACTTCTGAAATATATCATATCACTTTAAAGATTTTGTGCATCACCACTTTATACCTAATTTTTGTATTATATCACATACTTCATTAAATTCACTATTAGTAAGATGCTCCATTTGATATTGAGGACCCAATAAATAGGTAGCATTGATGTATTTATATCTTTTTTCTTTTTTTAAACATATTTTTAATTTTTTTAAACATATTTTTAATTTTTTTAAACATATTTTTAATTTTTTTAAACATATTTTTAATTTTTTTCTGTCAAATACTCCTCCGGTCATTTTACTGAACTTGAAGTAAAAGAATATTTTTTTAAACTAAATATTTTATGGATCATTATTTAAATGTATATGATGGTGATTCCAAATATATAGAAATTTATATATTTTTTAAAAAATTTTACAAAGATATTTTAAATTAATTTTAAAAATTTTTTTAAGTAAATAAATATTATATATCGATGTTTTTCTAAATAAGTAAATGTATATATTTGTTTATTTATTAAAGATCTCAATTATCTAATTACTATCTTTGTTCATAAACTGGTAGTTATTATCAACAATTTTTTTTTTTTATATTTTCTATATTTTTTTACGGGCTTGACTAAACTGCAAATGCTTAGGTAAAAATTTTCATATATTATCTATTATTTGTAGTGAGATTCATTTTCTGATATAAATAACTTATAAAATTTAGATATATTCAATAATAAAGAATATACATTAATAGTTAAATTTTCTTTTATCTCATAATAAATCGTTTAAATCTATAATTATATAAAAATATTTTTAATTAAATTTAAAATTTCATAAATCCGCAAGATGGCGTATTATTATTTTATAAAAAAATTTAAAATTATTTTTTGTTATATTATATTCTAAAATCATATTGCATTATTACTTAAAAAGTAAGCTAAATTCCATATATTATCTATCAAAAATTGATTCGAAAAATTGCAAGAACAAATATAGGTTTTTATAAATTACATATGATCACATTTTAATGGTTAAAGTAAGATAAATTAATTTTTTAAAATAATTTTTGCATACTTTCTATTGATATTTTTCCTAAATAGCCAATTTGTTTTTATTGCCATTATTACAATAAATAAATAAGATATCACAGAAATTTATCGAACAATGCTTGTAGATTATTTACAGCTAGCATAAAAATGTATAAAGATTTACCATTTTTAGGGGAAAAATATAATTTAGATAAGGGATTCCGGATATTTTAAATGATGTTATATTTTATTTGTAAAATGATATATTGATTTTAAGTAAAGAATGTAGAGGGGGGAGGGGTAGGTGTATTTATACGAATTTTCTGTTGATTTTCTAAAGACTCTGATTTGATATTCTGAGTTATAAACTTGGGGTTTTAATGTTAATATCTAATGAGAATTGTTGGTGGGTTAAGCGTCCATGTATTTGTTTTGTGAAGTTAATCATTAAAGTAATATAATTTGGTTTAAATGACCATGAAAAGGGTCTTTAAGTGTTGCTGAGTTCAATAATACAAATAACATTGAACTGGAGGTATAAATTATATTATGAGAAAGTTGAAATACATTATAAATGCTTAATTATTATCTTTTCATTAAGGAATTTTTTTTATAAACTGTAATATCTTCATCAGCTTCAATTGAAATATTATGTCTTGGTAAAATGCTATGTATGCCAAAATGGCAAAGGTTTAATACTAAATTATTTTAAAATTTTGATTATCTTATAAAATAATAAATCTATTTTAAATACTCTTTTACAAATTAATATTTCAACTCCCATTAAAAATACTAATCTCCCTTCCCAATCTAGCTAAGAATGGGCTATCTATTACTAATATTAAAATGCCGGATATGTTAACTCATCATTAAATATTTTATTAATTATGTAAATATTCATTCTTACTATATGAATATGTTATGTTCTTCACAAATAAATAAAAAAAACTATATTTTATAAACTATTCTAATTTACTAGTATCTGTATCTAAGATTAATTTTTTCACATCTGTATAGATTCTTAAAGAACTACCCATGTAATATAAATATTTTCTTACGTGATTATCCATTTATGATTGAATTTATTAAGTGTATTAGATATGACTACTAGAAAAAAAATCTATTGTGATTGTAATCTTTTAATAAAATAAAATGAGGTAAAAAAAGGTAAATGAATGAATGCATGTGAAATATATATAAATATGATTCTAATTATATAAATATAAATTAATCATTTACTATAATACTTAGATAAATCAAGATAAATAATATTTAAATTATTTTATTTAAATAGAAACTTGGTATTATTGAGTATCATTTGACACAAAATAATATTTTATATCGTAATATTAACAATATACTTTACCGGCATGACTTTGTTTTAAATATTATATATAGCCCTCCACCATGCGTATTATGATAATTCAGCTTATTAAAATGAACCTTTAATGTTTTATGAGTAAATTCTATAACATTTTTAAATGATTATATTTTTTATAATAGTATTTTATAATAATACACGCCAACTTGCAGATTTAATATTATTGAAATTTAAAATTTAATTGTAAATATTAATATAAATTATATTAAAGGATTTAAACGATTTATTATGAGAATTCAACTATTAATGTATATTTCTAATAATTTAATTTTTTATAAGTTATTTATATCATAGAAAAATGAATCTCACTACAAATAATAGATAATATATGAAAATTTTTACCTAATCATTTGCAGTTTGGCATTTGCAGTTTACCTTAGCATTTGCAGTTTACCTTAGCATTTGCAGTTTACCTTAGCATTTGCAGTTTAGTCAAACCGTTTTTTTACGTTCATGATTTTGGCCTAATATTTTTATAAACAAATTTATTTTTTACAATTTCATGATCTTGGCCAAAACGTTCAATATTTATTTTAGATTTGGAGGCAACACAGTTTTTTGTTATATATATATATTAGAGACCTACAGAAGTATTCTTTTGCACGGCTCGGCCCGATTTTTTTTAAAATATATTATATTTAATTTTTATACTGAATGGCGATATAAAATTATTTGGTTTTAGCCCGGCCTAGATATTTTTTTAAAAAAAATTTTAGGTACAGCCCGGGTTACATATTAATTTTTTTTAATATATAACTTTTTACAAAAAAGAAAATTATTGAACCATGAATTAAGGGTGCACGGGCTGTCCGGAGCCTCACCCGAACCTCGGGCGAAATTTTTTCCTCGGACTCGATATTAAAATATAAATATCCTTATGCAAAGAATTAAGATTCAAACGATATGGTGCGAGGTTCGAGTCAGTAAAAATATATTTTATTAACTAACTTCTTTTTCTTTTCTTAAGGTATAAATACATTTTCTAAAATATAAATTAGAATATAAAACGAAATACAAAAAAGTAAAATAATATTAAAAAAGTAAGGTTACGCCGTTTATAAAATAAAATTAGATTATAACAAATAACAAAAAATTAGATTATAAAAATATATAATAAAATTAAGAAATTAGAATAACGCAACATTCTCCCTCTTCTGATAATTTCATCGGAGAAGACACGAGTTTGTTGTCCAAGTGGTTAATCATTTTGGTAATCAAGTTGTATCATAAATCATCATAACGTTGGCTTGTCCCAATCGTTGGTTTGATCAATTCGATTTTGCACGTTGGTTTGTTTAATCACAAGCTTGATATCCATATAATTGTCCCCATTAATCATAGCTTGTTTGATAGTACTCAATTGTTAATTATCATTTTTCCAGTTGAATATTGGAATTTGGAATAAATCAGAATATGTAATTTGGAATAGTTGATCAAATCAAATATATGAATAATATGCACGAATAACATTTTGAATTTCGGAACAATAAAATATGTAATAATATGTAATAAGGAATGATAATTTAAGGAATAAGGAATAAAATCCAAAATAAGGAATGATAAATGATTATTATATTATTTTTTTAGGTGTTAAGTTAATCATAGCGTTTTATACTTTTAGCGTTTTACATTTTTTACGTTTTACATTTTTTAGCGTTTCAATATTTAATTACTAGCGTTTTAATATTTAATTTATTTTTATTTATTTTCAATCTCCGAGGTTAAAATATGCAAATATTATGCACATTTCCCTCTCTTAAAAAAAAAATTTAAATTTCACACAATATTTTTTTTTTAAAATAATGATATTTAATTTTTATATTGTCTTCAAAAGCTTTATTTCCAAAAACATTTTTATCATATTAAGTATTATTTATAAGGGTTATTTAAATCAATCCCTTTTAATTCATATGTTTTAATTACATTTTAATATATTTAAAATTAAGTTTTATCTTCTTGTTTAGGATTTTTAATGGTTATTTTTAATTATATCTAAGAATTCATCTTTAGGTTTTGTTAATTAACAACAATTCGTCATCATTCAAGAAATCAAAAAATATCAATATTATCCATTATGATTTTACATTTTAGTAATTTTAAAAATTTATAACATGCCTTTATCCTGGCATAAAATTTTAATTTTTAATAACTTTTCTTCTTACGTGGATTAGAATAATAAGTAATCATCATTGGTCTCACAAAATAGAATTCATAACCTAACGTCCAACTTTCATATTGGTTCTTTCTAGGTTGCCACCTTAGGTTAGGTGCTGGCTATCATATTCCAGTCCAACATCCAGAGCCGGGACACCATAAAGAAAGAAGCTTTTTGCATGAAAGAACGTACTAAGGTTTGATTCTTGGTCATCACAGTAGATTAGGTAGTCACAATAGATAAGGTAGTCATAATAGGTAGTCATCTCCATAGGTTAAGCAGTCTCCATAGGTTAGATAGTCATCTCAGTATAGTCACAATAGATAAGGTAGTCATAATAGGTAGTCATCTCCATAGGTTAAGCACAAGGTAGAGTCATAATAGGTAGTCATCTCCATAGGTTAAGCAATCAACACAATAGGTAGTCATATAAATAGAGTCATCTCAATGGATTAAGCAATCATCACAGATTAGATGGTCATCTCAGCAGATTAGGTAGTCATCTTTTTCTAGTCCACCACCCAAAGGGCACCATGCAAAGAATAAGGATGGAGACGATATGGCGCGAGGTTCGAGTCAGTAAAAATATATTTTATTAACTAACTTCTTTTTCTTTTCTTAAGGTATAAATACATTTTCTAAAATATAAATTAGAATATAAAACGAAATACAAAAAAGTAAAATAATATTAAAAAAGTAAGGTTACGCCGTTTATAAAATAAAATTAGATTATAACAAATAACAAAAAATTAGATTATAAAAATATATAATAAAATTAAGAAATTAGAATAACGCAACACCTTAATAATTCAAATATCTTTTGTTTCATAAAAATGTCAATCTGAATAACTGATTATTGATTATATTTTTTAGAAATTTTTTCTATATAAACAATTATATCATCTTTTTCACATAATAATTTTTAAATTCAATTGTATTTTAACTTAACTTTTTATGTTTAAACTGAATAAAATTTCTATGTATACAAATTAAATAAAATGCAACTTTATATGAATATTGAATGGTGGCAATATTTAAATAGATTCACATAATTTTTAAAAGATATTATAGTATTAAACTCAAATTATAAATTTTTTTTTAGTCGAGCTCAGGTCGGGTTAGATCTAAAAAGGTTTGGTCATCTTGGGCCTGGACCGCGAAAAAATTACTTTGTAGACCTCTAACCTGAACCCTAAATTCAAAAAATGGTTCAGGGCTCTGGTTTAGTAATATATGGTTCGAGTTCACAGTCGACTTTGACATTAAAAAAAATATATGTAAATATTTATCTGAAATGTAAATTCTTTTAAAATGATTTTAATTCTTTTCTTCATATCCATTTTACAAAACATTTAAAATATTTTATAAAATTCGCAACGATATTTCTACTAATAATAGATAAATTGCAGGATTAGTGAAAATAATGAGGTGTTATTATTCATTAAGATTAGTATTCCTTTTGATCATATAAAATAAACATCCTTTTTGTTTAAATATATTGGATAATTCATATTTTTATATTTTAACGAAAACTAATATTTTAAATGAGAAAAAAGGAGTAAATTTAACATTTTAAAAATTATAATCTATTATTTACATGGTTGTTAAGGATCGATAAAAAATGTGGAATCGGTATCGAGATACACTTTCATATAAAGTATTTATATTTGGATACTATTTTAGAGGTATCAGTATCTATTTTTAGATACATTTTAGATTCAATTTTATTTTACATTTAATAATATTTCTGTCTCTTTACAAAAACCAGACAAATTTTATTTTACGCAATGGATGATGGCGACAACATTGTAAATTTTATATTATAATTTATTTTATTTATATT
Source organism: Gordionus sp. m RMFG-2023 (assembly GCF_954871325.1). Classification (NCBI taxonomy): domain Eukaryota; kingdom Metazoa; phylum Nematomorpha; class Gordioida; order Chordodea; family Parachordodidae; genus Gordionus; species Gordionus sp. m RMFG-2023. Next base: position 15,802,108 of record NC_088779.1, on the reverse strand, counting down.
AATTTAAAAATTGATGATAATTTTTAGATCAATATTTCTAGACATTCTCTGAAAAGAAATCAAAATTTAATATTCGATTTTTTAGGCACCTCTTTGACGGTAGGTATAAATATGGATATAAGTTTTGATACTCATTAAATTTTAAATAATTTTTTTAAAAATGATAGTCTAGATTTTAATATATTAATGTATAAACTATACTACTTTGATGTCAAATGCCTCGGTAGAAGGAGTTTAATATGGCTGAAATGTTTAATTACAAAAATTTTGAGAATGCTATATCATTAAAATATAACTGTTATTTATAATCATTTAATTATATTCTATACATGAATTATTAAATTCTAAAAATCATTATTTTAATTATATATTTGTATATAGATTTTAACAATCTTAAATTTAGTAACATTATGCATATTTTACATTAGTATAATAAAAAATTTATCTGGATCTAGATACATTTGTAAAATCAAATCTGTATATAGATACATTTCGAAAGTACCTTTTAATCACTCTGATAATTTATATAGTTTAATAACTTTGAATTGGAAGGAAATTTTTTTATTTTATTTGTTAAATCATAATTTTATTTTTATTTGATTATCTATTAGTCGGACATGGACACTCTGTGGTACACCAGAATATTTAGCACCAGAAATTATTCAAAGTAAAGGGCATAACAAAGGTGTTGACTGGTGGGCTCTTGGAATTCTTATATATGAGATGATTATAGGGTAAAATATTAAATATTACTATTATGGATAAAAATCATTATAATCTTACATTTCATGCTTATAGATATTTAACTCAGAGATGGGCAATAGCGCTATTACTTGTAATTAAGATAAAAGATCCTCTTGCATCTTATTTATTTTATATTTTTTACATTTTTAATTAGATACTTATATCTGCTTATTTTCAATTATATCATTAATTTATTTCGCTGACATGATATGATTTCCTCCATTACACAATGAGTTATGAATAATGGACAATTTAACATAAAAATGGCTGTTGCAAATTCAATATCTAGTTTACTTTGTTCATTCATTAAATTGTTTTGTTTTTTTTGGAATATAATGTTTAAATTAAAATTAGAAGAGGATGTAGGTTATTTGTTGGGGTTATGATTTGAACTCATATTATTGTCAATTATATTATTAATGGTAGCTAACCAGCCAGGAACGACGAGCGAACCAGAAATTTCTCCTTCGTTTGATGCAATCAGATATGCCTTTTGCCTAAAAAATTTACCTCTTTATTTGTAAAATATTGTTAGATGAGAGTTTTAAGGCACATATATTGTTGGTATGACTAAATACTGCATTGCTAAAAAGCAATTAATCATAATCAATCAAAATTTTTTTATTTAATCTTTATTTAAAAATAATTTCATAAACATATTTTTAAATATACTTAATAGTGCGCACAAATTGACCGTTTGCATTTGCAGTACGTTTTTTAACGCAACGCATCTTTGTTTAAATTGAAAGCAGTACGTTTTTTCCTTGTTTTAAAATTGAAACGTGATTTAATTTTTATTAAACAATATGGATTTCTTTAGTTTACAAGATAAACAACTAATTGCTTATTTTAATTATACAAGGATGAGGAGAACATATATTTATAATTTACAAATAATGCAAATAAAATAATTTAATTATATTTTCAATTCTTCAATAATAAAAATGTACACTAGAACATATAAGAGTATTAAATATCTTATTAAAATAATATAATCATATCATCTGTATGAGAGTTTGAAGCCAGAAGCTTTGCCCAATTTTATTTAATTGGTCTTTGAATTTTTTTATTATAATCAGATAAGGTGATGTCAAAATAAAATATTGTTACCTCAATAAAACATAGTAAGTTTTCTATATAAATAGTCAATATCTTAAAAAATCAAACACTATTATTCTTTTTACACACATAATATTTAATATAAGGTGATGTCAAAATAAAATATTGTTACCTCAATAAAACATAGTAAGTTTTCTATATAAATAGTCAATATATTAAAAATTCAAACACTATTATTCTTTTTACACACATAATATTTAATTTATAAAGATAATATTGGCTAAATTATATGTCAATGAATTTAAATCCTTAGAAAGGCTTCAAATTTTGATCTCAATTAATTTTGTCAAAATTTAAAATATATATACACTATTAAATCTTAAATGTACCATTCTCTCAATCATGTTACCCCTGATATTTTTACTTATTGGATTTTCATAACTGTTTACTCAATCTCATTCTTTCATAATTTGATTATTATAATATTTATTTGTTTATAATATATTTATAATAATCTTTATATTTTAATAAAAATGCTAAATAAATTTTGAATAGTTAGCTTATTTATATATATTTTTCAAAAATGGACACTATAATATGGAATATTACTTTACAGACGCGTACGCAGGAATTTGGTCTGGGGGGGGGGGGATATAAATTTTTTTGAGAAATATTATTGTTTTTTAAAAATATCAAGCATAAATTTATTAGGACTAATAACTATTCCTAATACACAATTTTAAATTAATGTGAATTATAAAAAAATTATATGTAAACACTTAAATGACCCAAAATAGAAATTTGAATTTTTTGAGCCTTTACACAAAAAGTTTCTTAGGAATAATTGTATTTTGTCTGTTATATATTTATAATGTAAAATCCAATCTTCGTTGGAATTGAGCTAATTTTTCAATTATCTCATCCTTGCTTGTCGTCAAATGCCTATGAAGATTCAAAAGATCCAAACCTTTCAATCTACTTTCACATGTTGTACTTCTTGGTATGTTTTTCAGAGACCTGCAAGCACGACCCCTGGGCCGGACAGTATTTTAATTTTTTTAAATATACCCGGGCCGGGCCCGAAATTTTTTTAAAAAAACACCCAAGCCGGGTTGTATTTTTTAAAACAGCCTATATTTGAAATCGTTATTATTAGCTATAAAAATAAAAAATAAATATAATTTATTTTAAAAAAATCTGGGCCGGGCCTGAAAATTTTATTTTTAAAAAAGCCGGACTGAGCCTGTAAATTTAAAAAAAAAGCCGAGCGACCTAAAAATTTTTTTAAATAAAGCCGGGCCAGGCCTGAAAATTTTAAAAAAAAACCCAGGTCGGGCCGTAAAAAATCTTTAAAAAAAATCCGGGCCGTGCCCTGCAAATGGTACTTCTGCAGGCCTCTGTTATTCTTCTTAAAAAAGAGAGTGTTCTCTCATTAGTTTACTAATGGAAAGAGTTTATAAACCCTTTTAATACATTGAGAATTTAATCTAAAATGTGTTTGAAATAATGCAGAGCATCCATAGCATTTTTTGGGACTATATCAACTATAGTTAATCTTATAAACATAGTTATTCAGCTAGTAAGGCATCATAAGATACTTTAACATCTTCATAATAAAAATCTAACAAATATTTTTTTTCTATCACCATCTGAAAAAGGTTAGGAAGGCTTTTGTGGAAGTAATATTTGCAGATGTAAGTGCTGCATGATATATTAAAAATTTATTTATTTGGGTTATAAATGTATCTGCATCTAAGATATACTCTTCTACTGATCCTATATTAATGTTTTAACGATGAGCTTGCCTTGCTACAAGTCGAGGGAGACAAATATTAAACACGTATAGCTCTGCTTTTGACTCAACAATAAAATATGAAATTCTTCATCAACATTAGCCCTAATTTCCTTGAGTTCTGATAAAATGCTCTCCGCTATTCTTATCTTCTTAATCAAATCAATGTCATGTTTTTGAAAAGTAATACTTAAAATAGTTGTATAATTAAATAATACATTCTAATGAGAAATAAAATTTGGAATAAGCATTGAATCCAATAATTTTCTTGCTTCTGAGGAAATATTTCTTTCAGGCCATTGTGATATTTCAGTAATAGCAAATAATTGGCTCTTCTAACTCCTTAATAACTGTTAGAGCTTGATGGAAGAGGCTCTATCTCGTTGGACAAGGTTGTTTTTTCTTTTTCCCTGTTGGACAAGAAGTTTCAGAAATAATTATTATTTGACTAGAAATTTGAAAATGGTAGATAAATATTACGCCACTAAAAATTTGAAAATAATAAGTAAATATTACTCCGGAAAACTTGAAATCAAAATTAATTGATAAAATAACTTATGAATATGATAATAAATGTAATAAAATATATATTTAATATGGGATACGAATAAATATTAACAAATATAAATTAATATTAACAATAATATTTTTGAAAAATATATCCGACATCTGCATTTTTTGGCTTTGGGGGGGGGATAAAGTTTTCTATAATTTCATTATCCAGAATATTTTGGCGCTTTAGGTCAAAAAATCCAACTACATCAAGTGATGTTGGTTTTGAGCAAGATTCATTCGTCTGGGATTCACTTTGAGGTATTAAGGTATTTATTAAATTTAAAATTTCCTCCTTTTTTGCTTTATTCCTTTCTTGCCTAATCCAAGGCCAGACAGTTTTAAATAAAGGGTGAAGAATTGCAGCAATGATGTTGTCATTATCATAAAGATTATTAAACCTATAACATGTTATTAATTTATAAATAATTATTTGATTTTAGTTACCTTTTTTCAATACTAGCTAATATAGTATCCTTTAGAGGTTGACAATATTTTAATCCCTGCACATCTGCCATACATATAAGTATTTGTGTTATTGTTGGGAACAATCAGACATTTTCACAAAATTAAATTTAATTTAAAATTAATTTTTCACAACATATTAAAAATAAAATTAATTATTTGAATATATCTTTAAAAGTAACTAGTTACTTTTGGCAGTTACATTTCAAAAATTTTAACTAGTTACAGTTACTAGTTACAATTTTAAAAATATAACTAGTTACAGTAGTAACTAGTTACCTTAACATCACTAATTATTACTGTATCATTTAAAAATTGAGTAACATAAAAATTAGATTAGCTTTAATTTTATAGATACCCACCATTTTATGATACGACTTCATATGGGATCTATGAAAAAATTATGATTGGAAAAATTGATTGGCAAAAAAATGTTGATTTGGTTGCCAAGTATTATTCCATATATTTTATTTTAATTATCATCTTTAATAGAGATCTAATTAAAAAATTATTAGTGCATGATCGAACTAAAAGACTTGGAAATATGAAAGTATATTTACATTCATTATTTAATATATAATTTAAAAAGAATGGGGCCAACGATGTAAAATTACACAAATGGTTTAAAGGTATTGATTGGATTGATGTTTTTTCAAAAAAAATTGAAGTAAATAAAAATATATAATTATGATTTATTAAATATAAAGCCTCCCATTATACCCATGGTTTCATTTAATGGTGATTGTCAAAATTTCGAAGAATATATTGACGATGAATCCTTTTTTAAAGAAGCACCCAATGTTTCAAATGATCAAAGAAATCTTTTTAAAGATTTTTAGTAAAGAATTTTTTAAAAAAGCGTTTGATTCCACTGATATCTAAATATGTTTTATTTTTTACTAGATGGATAAATTCGACCAAGGCTACTTTTATATTTTATTAATAGTGCAATATTTGTTTTCATTTTATTTTTATTTATTTTAAAGTTGAGAATGAATAATATATTAAATTCCTAATATATAATATAAAATGATACAATTTGTAATTTATATTTAATAAATTATTTTTTTGCAAGTCTTTTAAAAATTAGCAAATTTATTATTTATTCCTTACTCTCCCAATTTTTTAAATTTTGGGATAAATCAAAGAAGAAAGAGTTTTCTATCATAGTATAGTTTGTTAACTTTCTATTGATTTGAGCTGTAAATTAGCGGGTGTGAGCTATTTTAGCAAAATGGGTTGTGGGACTTAAAAATTTTATCATGGATTCTGATTTTTTTAAAAAATTCGTGATTTCTGGAGACTTGCTGCGATAATTACGAATGTTTTAAAAATTTTATAAATAAGCTCTTCTTAATTATTCCTATGCAGGGTTGCCATGTCTCCCCCCATCAGCGGGAGACTCCCGCAATTTTTTAGTTTACACGCAGACATCTTTCCCGCAAAACTACCGCATTTGGAAATCTCCCGCAAAAATCTACTGCAATTTTTTACAATTTTTTTAAAAGTATTTTAACGTTTTTAATATATATAAATAATGATTTTGAGAGACATTAATTGATTATTTTTATATTTTTAAAATAAATTTTAAATATTTATTCGAGAAACATGTCTAGTTTGTAAATTTCTTTCTATCCTGTTTTATTTTTATCCAATAATAAATCAACATCATTTCATTCATATAAGTCAGTACAGGGGAGTATATCAACATCGATTGCAATACAAAAATATTCTCAAAAATAATAATTAATACAGATACAACTACAGTTGCGGAAATCGTATACATCTATCAAGTAGTTCAACATTCACAAGCTATATCATCACAATGTGGGTCGAATATTTTTCTCATGATATTTAACGACCCCAATATGAGTACAAATTTTACTTGTGGTAGAACAAAAATGAGCAAGGCTATCACAAGTGTTTTAGTACCTGAATCCTAGAGGTCAACTCTAGATGATTTGAAAGATCGGCATCCATATGCAATTCTAACAGATGCATCTAAAGGGAAATAGATCCTTCGCTATTTCAGCAAAAATAAGAACATTTCAATAAAACTGTTAAAATTTGTTCCTCGGATAGTGAAAAATCCAACGATGTAGCTAGCCACATAATGGTAAATATAGCTGATTCAGGGTTATCATGATTTGCATGTCCGCTTTTTGCGCTGATAATGCCTCTAAAAATTGGCTAAAACCAAAGTTATTGAATTGAGGCAGCACAAGAATGAATTAATACCAATTGGCTATATATGCCAACATAATTCTTGCAAGAAGGCAATGTCGAAATAATTGTTATGAAATGTTTTAACGAATTTAGTTAATCAACTAAAAGAGTTAATGAATTAAAAGAGTTGGTGAAGTGGTCTGACTTGGAATGGTGTGAGTTGTTGCGATATATACCTATCAGGTTGTTGTCATTAATACCTGCCATTGATAGAATTTTAAAATTTTACAAACCCTTAAAAAAATACTTTTTAAATAAAGATTCTAAAAGCTGTCCTAAAATTTTGAAAAATTTTTTCGAGTATGAAATGGCAGCATATTTGGGATTCTTTTCACATGTAGGAAATCTACTTCATCCAGTTAATATTCAGTTGCAACCAGAATATTCTTTATTAAAAAAAATTCACAAATCATGCTTCACCTCTGTTCATCTCTACAGTTAAAAATTGATAATTAATTTTATGGCGCTATTGCTAAAAATATTATATTAAAATGTTCAAATATACTCTAATTAATACATTTTTAATTGAAGCAGATATTTTTATTAAGACAATTTTTGAATATTTACAATCAAAGTTTGATTTTAATAACTCTAATTACAAATGTATTAATATTATGACCTTGGAACAGAAACCATCAATTGATGGTTTTTATAATTTAATTATATTAAAAATACCGAAAGACATTGATGCCTTGTTTGAGAAGATTGTAATTCTCTTTATTTTTTATGATTCGCCAAAATACTTAAAGTTAGATGGTCTAAAAGCAGAGGATAGAATTTTTTCGTAATAACGATAAATCCCGATGCTTGGAAAAAATATGCGAGTATGTCTTCTCCTTACCTCATTCTAATACCTCACCCGAGCGCATTTTTAGCCTGATTAGGACTGCCTGGAAAAAGGAGAGAAATCGAATAGCTTTAACAACATTAAATGCCGAGCTAATGGTTAAACAAATATATAATATGTCATCCCAGGAATTTTATAAATATCACAATAACGACGGTAAACATTTAGTTCTATTATTTAAATCTCAAATAAAATATAATTAAGTTTTAGCAATGGCGCCATAAAATTTATTTTCAATTTTTAACTATAAAGATGAACACATCTGCAGCATAATTTTGTGAATCTTTGTTAAGATTCTTCTGATTACAACCACACATTAACAGCATGTAGTAGATTTCCTACATGTGAAATCATTCCTAAATATATCCCTGCCATTCATTATTGGAAAATTTTTTTAAATGTTAGGACAGCTTTTATAATCTTTATTTAAGAAATATTTTTTTAAATGCTTATAAAATTTTAAAATTCAATATCGCAACCAACATTGTGCTGACTCAATTCTGTAAATACACTCTGTTTTTACCAAATTCACTGAGGCAATATCAGATCAGAAAGCTGACATGCAATTTATTGATAATCTCGAATATATTTACCATTATATGGTTAGCGATGTCTTTGGATTTTTCACTATTTGAAGAGAAAAAATTTAATAGTTTTATTGAAACAACCTTAATTTTGTTGAAATAGCGGAAATATTTCCCTTAATAGATGCATCTGTTAGAATTGCATATGTATGCCCATCTTTCAAATAGTCAAGAATTGACCTCCTGGATTTAGGTCCTAAAACATTGATGATAGCCTTGCTCAGTTTTGTTTTACAAGTATAGATTTCATTTATATTAGAGTCGTTAAATATTATGGGAAAAAGATTCCACCAACATTGTGATGATAATCTCTGTGAATGTTGTACTACAAGATAAGTGATTAAAATTGCCGCAACTGTAGTTGCATCTGTATTATTTCTTATTTTTGGAGTACCGAATTATGTATTTAAACGTGATACGTGATAATTAAGCGCTTATTCCTATTATATTATATATATACACACACACGGTAGATTTCCAAGCGATCGTTTTGCGAGGAGATGTTCACATAAAATATATTTTTAATTGTAAAATTAAATTCGTTAACTATAAAAAATTTATGGGGTTACCATAATGGGGTTACATCTTTTCACAGGGCAAATCTCTTTAAACCTCTCCTCTCCAGAAAACAAATTAAAGCTCAGTCGCAAGATGATTTGTTGCTATTTGATCAAATACTTGTCAGAAATAAAGATAATTTTCTAAACATGTCCTCGAATGGAAGTATTGATGAATGCTGTAACCTTTTCAAAAAAGATATTACAGATTCTTATAATAGGCTACCTAATATAAATATTTATTCAAGAAATGAATGGTTAACAAATGAAACAATAACAAAAATTAGTCAGCTCAGAGAAGGTAACAATCTGAATAAAGAATTGTGGAAAGATGTACAAAAATTGTTGAGGAGCGATAGAAGGAGATACATTACAAAAATAGCCTTTTAAAATTGATAAGGATATGAAAGAAAAATAGAATTTATAATGCTTATAAAAAATTAAAATATTTTTGTAAACCGTACAGCTTTAAGAAACTTCCCTAATTAGTTTTAGCAAATGGAAAGCAAATCTTTGACCAAGAAGAACAAATAGCACTATGGCTTGACTATTATATGATGGTCTTCGACTCAAGAAGAACTATCTATCGAACTAACATTAATGAGCACTTAGTTCCACCCCCGTTGGGTTTCTCCACGGATGAAATTGTAAAAATAATTAAAAAATTGCGTAATAATAAAGCTCCCGGACTTGATAAAATAACAGCTGAACATCTCAAAATTGCTCCTAGAACTATATCCTCCTTTTTATTATCTCTTTTTAATAAAATATGGGAAACCGGAAAAACCCCTGCAGAATGGAATATTTCTTATGTAATTTTCCTAAAATAAATGACCCAATAAAATTTAATGACTATCGTGCTGTTGCTTTTACTTCTACTGTATCTAAGATTTTTATGGTCCTGTTTAAAAACAGGATGATGTCATCTATATCAAACTTATTCCCTAAATATATTTGTGCTTAGCTTATAGACCAAATAAAAATATTCTAGAACCTATTCTAGCTTTAAAAATAATGATACAGAAATGTTGGAAATATAAAATTCCATCTTTCTTCACTTTCTTATATTTTAGCAGAGCTTTTGATAGCGTAAATCATGATGCCCTGTGGAGAACACTTTTGGAATGCTGGAATGAATCTAATGTTATCTACATTCTAAAGAATCACTATTCTAATTTATTCGCTTGTTTTAAAATAAAGAATAAAGTATCCCCCTCTTTCAGAATTAAAAAAGGTGTAAAACAAGGATGCACACTTTCACCTTTCTTGTTAATATCATAATGTATAAAATAATAAAAGAAGCCCTGGGAGCTGCAAATCTATTAGATATAGGTTCAAATGTTACAATAAGTATGGAAAATCGAATAATATCTTATGCTGATGATATATCCATTGTGTCTACAAGTGTTGAAGAAACAAAAAATATGTTACACTTATTAGAAACATTAAGTTTGAGATTGGGTCTAAAAATAAACTTTAATAAAACTTTTATTCTTCCTTCCCCAAATGCAACTCAAAATTTAAATTTTACAATTGGAGGAAATGCAATTAAGATTGTAGATAAAATAAAATATTTAGGAGTTATGCTTGACAATAAAGGATGCTGTAAAGAAGAATTGAAAATTAGAATACAAAAAGCGAGAGGGGTTATAAATATATGAAAATATGGAAAACGAAAGAGATTTCTGTACACACCAGACTAAGAATTTTCAATTCTACTATAATTCCTATATTATTATTTGGTCGAGATTTATGGGAAATAAATAAAACAAAAAATAGAAGATTACAATCATTCTTAAATAACTGCCTCCGTACTATAAATGGTATCTTCTACCCAAAAGTAATATCTAATAATAATTTATGGAGAATATCAAAACACACTCCAATTCATATTACATTAAAGAAACGTCGCATTCAATTCTTAGCTCACATCATAAGGAACTAAGACCATAATCTAGTTCATGACTCCATTACATGGCTCTACACTTATAATAGGAAAGTATATACAAAATATAAATCTTTGTGGTATTATAAAACCATAAAAGATATTATGGAACTAAACTTAAACATGAAACAATTTATCAAGTTAAACAACTGCAAAAATTCCATAAAGAAGCTCTTCAGAATTAAAGACAAATATTTTAAATAAAAAACATCTGTGCTTGTTTTTATAATGTTAATTATTCTCAACTAGTATTTTCCAAACCTTTTCAGGACAAACCAAAATGGAATTGGTATGCTCTTTAAAAAAATTTTTTTTTAGTATAAATTCACATCTTTAATTATAAAAAAATACATTTAAAATAAGCCACAACCCATCTTTAAAGTAATTAACTTATACTGCAGTTCTTGGGCAGAGCTCTTTTTTTGCCCCGCTCTTTTTCTTAAAGCCTATGGACGTCTGTAACATTTTTCGAAATGTTGCGCGTACAAGTACGTACGGCTTGCCCACAAACGTGTAGAGGGCTCCTCATATTTTTTTTTAAACTTTCACCCCAGTTAACTTATGTTCCAATTAGATGGAAATGAGGAATACCTAGCGTAACTCTGTTGTTTATTCAACGTCAGAGGGCATATGCGCTATATATCACGGATCACGGAAATTCGTTTTTTTTTATAAAATTTTATCTTGTTTACATTCTTATATATTTAAATAAAAATTAATATATTTTAATAAATCAAGATGTTTTGAAAAATAGTTACCGACTTTGTATTTATATAAACTAATTATAAAAAATAATAGGCGGATAATTAAGTTAATTCAAAATCCCGGAAGGCCGGTACTTTGTTAGCACTTTTTCTATTTCTACCGCAATTTTCATATTTCTCCCGCATAATACCAAATTTGAAAATTTGACCTGGCAACCCTGTTCCTATGATTTGAAATTTTCATAAATATTATTAAAAATTTGTAAATAATAAATATTCAAAATTATTCATAAATATCTGAAATTATTCGTAAATAATTAAAATGTTCTTTGCGGAACCTTGTATTTTTTTATTTTATATCCACAATAAATCACTTTTTTAAATTTATATAATCTTTTTCAAATTATTTTTAAAGAGTTTAATTTTAAAATTCAACTAATCAAATCGAATAATATATTTTATTAGTATTAGGGGCATACACAGCGGGGGGAATGGGAGGGGGGGGGGCAAAAAAATGCCTGATAAATTTTTCAAAAATTATATTATTGTTTATATTAAGTTGTATTTTTTAATATTTATTCCTATCTCTTTCTTTTTAAGTTTATATTTAATTACATTTATACTAGGCTTATTAAAAAAAAATTCGAAATAATTACGAATACGAATAATAAATTATTTGTTTTACCCGAATACGAATAATTATTTATTCGATTCGAATAAAACGAATTATTCGGAATATTTAATAAATTGCTTTTAATAAATCGAACATTTGTCATTTTGATTTGATGACCTTTCAATCTGTCATGTGATATATTTATAAAAAAACTAGCACAAATTTAAAAAATCTCTGAAGTGAAAATTATACGCCCTCTATGGGGTGGTTGAGTACCTACTTAATTGTGGGATGTCTCACCAGTGTATGATAGGATAGGATAGGAAGTGAAAATTAAAGCAATATTTAAATTTTTATTTGCTATATTTTTTGAATCTCACGAGAAATTTATTTTTTAAATCTCATAATAAACTATATTAAAAAATTATACAAACCAATGGTATATAAAAACATAGGCATAGCCAGGGGGCAAGGGGAAACCCCCCCCCCCCTTTCTTCAGAAATTTATCACTTTTTTAAATATCATTTTAAGCTAATAAAAAATATCCTTTTTACTCCTCTCCCCACTACCTGTCCCCAAAAATGTATGCTTATATCTAAAACAATAATCTGAAAGAAAGAATGTAAAAGTTAAAATTTTTTAAACTAAAACTATTCATCATCCTTTTTTGGGGAAAAGCATTTATATATAAATAAAGTGAAAATGTTTTTTAAGAAATGAAATATAAGCCAAAGATAAGTTCTAAGACAAAAGTGAAATGTATTATATTACTAATAATAAATCCATAAATTACTAAATAAAATAATATATCAAATATAATTTATTTATAAAGTGAGTAACTTTAATTTATTTATCTTAATAAAAGTAAAATTATAAAACTATTGATTAAATTAAATAAAAAAAATAATGCAGTATACAAACATTGGAATGTCTTAGATTTACAGTATATATCTAATTTTATCAATTATTGCATGACAATCAAATAATTTTTACCAATAGCGAATTATATATTTTACAGAAGACTATAAAATATTGATAAGGACATCAGAAAATATCTTTTAAAGAATATAAATGAAAAAAATAATTCTAAATTTCAGCAGCGTCAATATCTAATATAACATACATACATTGTGGGATTAATAATATGAATTTTAATGACATTTTATATTTAAATTAAATGTATGGCTTTAAATAATAATGCAAATTGTTGCTTATTTACTATCAAAAACATTGATTAGTAAAGTTTATTAAAATATTAACTAATATATTCTATAACTATCAAATATGTCTGTAAAAATGGAATTTTACCTAATATTTTGTAACCAATTCTATATAATAGAGGAATATTAACTATATGTCTACTTACTTTTTATAAAGAAATTTCTTATACTTGTTTAGAATAAATTATTATCATGCTTTGTATTAATGTATATATAAGTAATTTATTATATTATATATAAACTAATAAAAATATATTTCATATTTGTGTAGGCTTATTTTTTTATTAAAATTAACCTCATATTCTGTAAAAATGTTTTATGACTATATATAGACTAAGAACACCTGGCCGAAGGCCCACCTAAAATGGGGTCTGGGGGCGAAGCTCCCATATTTAACCCCCCCCCCCCCCCCCCAGGAAAATGAAAATTCTGGGTATGCCTATGCATAAAAATATAATACATCTCCAATAAATTATTGTTAGTAGCCTAATTATGTTAGAAGAGAATGCTTATCAAGAAATAATTATGCCTGATGTTGAAGTTGACAAAATTTCCTCACAAAAAGAGCAAATATATGGGATCAATATCAAATAAATAAAGATGGTGAGGCTGCTTGCAATAAGCCGGCTCAGGAGTTGGCTCGAGTCTAATTTTGAGCCAAAATTTATTTATTTAAGTATTTTAAAAGAATATAATAAATATCTAGAATTCGTGTACCATGCCAAGTTCCCTCATAAATTTTTTAATAATATTTTTATTTTTTTTGTTTTTAAATTTTTTTAAACATAATAATTTATATTATATTATGAAAATGAATTTATTTATTTGATGTTATTTAATAAAAAAAAATGTTATCTATTGTAATATTATTTTTGTTACAATTTATTAGTGATTTTCACATGCCTAAAATTTTAAGCAAAAAAAATCTTTTGATGTTCAAAAAGATATTTGAACATATTTGATTTGATAAGAATTTTAAATTTTCTTTGTAAATAAATCAATTTGAGGAATTCTTTTGAGAATTTTATTATAAATAAAAAAATCTTTTAGGTAAAATCTTTTATAGTTTTTTATAACATTTTTGTAAAATTATCTATTTTTTAAGTATATTAAGAGAGGTGCGTTTTCTAAATAATTTTTTTAAAAATATTTAAATTAAACTTTTTATGTTATTTTATATGATCTTTTTAACGAAAATATTTTAATGTTATTCGCTATTTTTAAACATTTTTGAAATTTTTTGACACAAAAGGGTAAAAATAATATTTATATTGTAAAGATGTTAAATTATATATTCAATGAAGATGTTCCTTGGAAAAATGACAATTATCGTGATCAGTGTTTTTAAACATTACATTTTTTTGACCCTAATGGGCAAAAATATGTATTTTTAACATTAAATTATAATTAAGATGTAACATATAAAAGTGGCAATTGTCATAATCGTTATTTTTAAAGTTTTTTGATGCAAATTTGAAAAAATAAGTATTGCTAACATGTTAAATTAAGATTAGTGAAGATGTATCAGAGATAGGCGTCAATTGTCATAATCGTTATTTTTGATGCAAATGTGCAAAAATAAGTATTGCTAACATGTTAAATTAAGAATATAGTAAAGATGTACCACAGAAAGGTGAAAATTGTCATAATCGTTATTTTTAAAGTTTTTTGATTATTTTGATGCAAATATGCAAAAATTAGTATCACTAACATGTTAAATTAAGAATTTAGTGAAGATGTACCATAGATAGGTGACAATTGTCATAATCGTTATTTTTAAAGTTTTTCTTTGACGCAAATGGGATAAAATAAGTATTGCTAACATGTTTAAATAAAACTTTAGTGAAGATGTTCCCCAGATAAATGACAATTGTCATAATCGTTATTTTTATAGTTTATTGAATTTTTTTGACGCAAATGGGTATACATATAGGTTGTAAACATGTTAAATTAAAATTTCGGTGAAGATGTATTATAAATAAGTGACAATTGTCGTAATCGTTATTTTTAAAGTTATTTGAATTTTTTTGATGCAAATGAGTAAAAATATAGATTGTAAACATGTTAAATTACAATTTCATCAAGATGTGCGATAGAAAAGTGACAATTTTCATAATCGTTATTTTAAAGATTTTCAATATTTTTTTGAAAAATCATTCAAAAAAAGATATTTTGTTTAAATTTTATTGAAACTAGTAGAAAACCCATCAAAAATGACGGGGAATGAGATTTTTATTCATTTTTTACGATAGATGTCATGCCAGGTTCAAGCTCACAATATTAGGAAGCATCCAAGATCTTATAATTTAAAAAAAATTTATCAAGCCCAGCTCAACCTTTAATAATTTGTAAAAGATATTCCCAAGTCAGGTGCAAGCTAATATTAATTTTGAGGTCCCAAAATTTTTTCCCGCCTCGGAGATAGTTAAATTTTTAATATCATCATATAAACGGGAAATATCTGATTTACCAATTAGTTTAATATGAAAAAAAACATGTAAATTTCGTAATTTTTTGTTATATGATCAATTAAAATTATATCTAAAAATATGTTGTTTATTATATAAGGTTATTGTTGTTTTTCAGATAAATTTAATGTGTCTTGCATTTCTGAAATTATTTGTCAAAGAATTTGATAAGGGATATATATATTTTTTATGTTAAGTAAAAAAAAATGCTTTATATTTAAATTACAAAAATTCCATTAAACACTAATGAAACTTATATGCAAATCATTTATATATTTTTTAAGATATTTTTTTTATTGACATATAAATTTAGGATAATTTTTTAAAAAAATAATGAGGATTATTTATTTTGTATTTGATAAAATTAAGAGCAAATCCTTGTTGACATTTTAATTTTTGATGGAAAAAGTAACAAAATAAATCTGGGCGGTCGTCTGGAGAGGAAATAATTAATGTATTTTTATATCATTTAGGGTTGTAGATGAAAGTAATGACGGATTACCAAAGCAGTGTACAAAACACAATACGTCCTGATAAAGATGATATGCCTATGCCTTGAGATACTGGTAAAAGAAGAACGCAAGACGATATTTCTGTCAATGTCAGCATTGGTATCCCCCTCTAAAATAGAATCATGAACGACAATGTTAACTAAACCATAAAACGGTCGTAAGTATTGTTATAAAGGCCACGACATACTGCATATTTTTCCATTAAAGTTGATGAAATTGGCTGTACTGTACATTCAAGTTTGAACACGCAAAACAATATTTCTGTCAATGTCAGCATTGGTATCCACTTCTAAAATAGAATCATGAACGACAATGTTAATTCAACCATAAAACGGTCATAAGTATTGTTATAGCCACGACAGAAATACTGCATATTTTTCCATTAATAAAGTTGATGAAATTGGCCGTACTGTACATTAAAGTTTGAACATTCCTCTAAATATTCATGAAAGTTTCTCAGATAATCGGATAAAGTAATATTTATATTAACTCCTAGTGAAGTGAATGATAGTACAGAATTAAATATTTATATTTGTTAAAAAATAGGAGGAGATGGCATAGGGATTGTGGTAGTGGTGATAGAAATATCATTTGGAGAACTGGGTGAAAATAAAATAAACATAGATATAAAACATAAGATAAAAAAAAATAAACTTCCAGATGAGTTCATTTCAAGTGTAGTTCTTTATTATTTTGTTTACCAGTAATTCTAGAACAGGTAAGGTGTTTGTTTAATCGTCATTATTTTCTTATCTTTAATAATAGATGCATTATGTTTTGTAGCAATGTAAGGGATTAGGGTTAGCCTAGACAAATAAAGAAATCATGCAAAAACTATTGTTGAAATTAAACAAACATTAAAATAATGTAAAACCGGTAGATGGGTCAATATTGGATGCATATTTCTAGTAGTTGGAGGGCTATCATCAAAAAAATTTTTTGGGGGACTTTTCAAGCCTATTATGATATTCTAAAAGTTAAAAAATAACATGATGAATGTAATGTTATTAAGATTAAGGTAATTAATTGTAAGGTAATTGAAAAATAAGATTAAAAAAGGGGGGAAAAAAGAAGGTATAAATTATTATATTATAAAAATTAAATTAAATTAAAGGAATTGATAAGGTTTTGAGAAATAGTGGTTAATAGATAATAGAGATAGAAAGAAAAGAATGAGATAATAAAATTTAGTGATAAATAAATTAATTAAGGGAGGGGAAAAAAGTAAAGAAAGAGTTATTTATAAGGATTGGAGATTATAATTAAGTTAGGATAAGAATATTTAAATATTTGAGTATACTTGATTATCTTCTTAATTATTGGTTATGAAAGAAAAATATGAGTATAAAAAATTGTAATGTAAGTTCTGACAAAAATTGTGAGTATGTTCAAAATAAATATACAAGTTGAGTATCTTGTAGAGATTTCATTAATGTGTAATTGATAATATGAGATGAAAATTGATAAGGTAATCTAAAAAAATAAAGAAAGGATCAAGTGAAATATTAGCCTGAATCTTTTTATTTACATCATTTATTCCATTCATATTTAGAAGGAATATTGTTTATATCAATTCAAAGATGATTTTTCAAATCTCTCAATCCATGTTAGGTATGTGTACACCATCAATTCTCGAAATTCCATTCATCTGTTTGTCTAAAATAAATAAATAAAATCAACAAAAAATAAAAATAAATACGTACCGATAACATGACGTAGCGATGACATGACGTAGCGATGACATGACGTCTCGATGACGTAGTGAGGACATCGGAAAATTATAATATAGATAATTTAGAAAAATCACAATCTTCTTATTTTTTTTTATAAGATATGTGTTGGTACTATTTAGCGAAACAAAAACCAAATGACATTTTTTATGTTGTCCTTTTTATCCTGCGTAAAATTTGATAAAACTATGCAAAGTGATAACTAAAGACAAAGAGAGTTATAACTCATGTTAAATTCCAAACTTTTAAGATATGGATTCACAATCTTATTCCTTTAATTAATAAATTTTAATTCTACATCTATTAATTTGAATAACTCTGAATTCACAGTTAGCAACAATTTTTGTTTACTCACGGCGAAATCGTGCTGAGTCTGAATTCAATTTATGAAAAGAACCTCCTAAAATCATATAACATGTTTACAATATATAAACCCATTTGCGTCAAAAAAACTCTAAAAATAACGATTATTATGACAATTGTCACTTTTCTATGGTACATCTTAATTGAAATTTTAATTTAACATGTTAAAAATACATAATAATACCTTTTTGTGTCAAAAAATGTTAAAAAATAACGAATATGACAATTGTCACATTAAAATATTTTTGTTAAAAAGATTATATAAAATAACATTAAAAGTCTAATATAAATATTTACAAAAAAATTATTTAGAAATAACCACATCTTTTGATATACTTAATTTTGCAAAAATTGTTTATAATAATATTCTTAAAAGAATTCATCAAAAATGATTTATTTACAAAGAATCAAAATTTTTATCAAATCAAAATATGTTCAACAAAATGTATATATATAAGGTAAAATCTTTATTGAGATTGAAGATAGAAATATTAATAATCAACTCAAACGATTAAAAATGGTGGTTAGACATAAAACAACATTTAAAAAGTCCGGGCGGGCCGGCCCTGAGTATATAAAGCACGGACTATGTCTAAATATTTTTAAAAAAATCCTGGGCAGGCATAATTATTTTTTTGAAAATAGAAGCCGGGGCGATATTTTTCTATTATAAAAATTCGGACCATAATCAATATTAAAAAAAAACACATTTAAAAATGCAAAAACAATAATTCGTCCCCAGCTGATCCTAATTGAAGCTTAGATAAGTTTTATTTTGTATATCAAGAATCTTTCAATAAAAAAACTTGCAATGAAAATAATGATATAGAACTCATATTGAATATTGTCTATGGTTTATTATGAAGTCTGCCTCTTGAAAGAACCTATAAACGAATGTAATAAAAAACGATGCTACCAGAAAAATAGTTATAAACTACAACAATAGTATCTTATAATTTAACATTATCACAATTTCATCTTCGAAAATTATAAAGGCAATTCAGATAACACAACTACATCACAAAACTGAACATGAGCAATAGGAGAACTTGCTCATACTGTTTTAGATTTATTAATATAAAAAATAATTTAATAAAACCATCCATTGACCACTCACTTCAAGATGCCCAAATAAACCTCCAGCCTCCCTGCTTGAATTTTTATCATTAAGTATCTCACCAGATATTCCACCACCACCTTTAATCTCAACCCCAAATGACTATCAATTATTTAATCTACCAAATGAAAATCCAACACATGAAAAGACCTTTATAAAAAATCATCCAATTCCTGATTTGGAATACCCAAAATTTTTAACAAG
Source organism: Gordionus sp. m RMFG-2023 (assembly GCF_954871325.1). Lineage (NCBI taxonomy): Eukaryota > Metazoa > Nematomorpha > Gordioida > Chordodea > Parachordodidae > Gordionus > Gordionus sp. m RMFG-2023. Next base: position 15,782,405 of record NC_088779.1, on the reverse strand, counting down.
CAATATTTGCCCTACCATATCACGAATTCCAAAAGCAGCCCTTAAATTAATTTATCCTTTTTATATCAAAATCATTAATAATATTTTACAAAATCCAGAAGATTTAAATTGGAGAAAATTAATATATTTCCCAACATTAATATTATCAAATCCGCCAAAAGATAATCCAACCCCACTATGCCAAACCATCAAAGAAAGAATTGAAAACTTTGATCTTAATTTTGAAACCGTAAATTAAAAAAGATAGCATATTAAATTTAGTTTGTAAAATTTAACTATGGATAAAAGACAAACAAATTTTATTAGTAAGATAATTTACGTGACGAGGCGTCAAGTTTACTACTAGGGAAGCAATCAAAAAATTTTTTTATTTTATTTATTAGTCAAACCATAAATAATTAAGATTTATAAATAAGCGGAATTTGTCTTTGTTTTTGAGTAAAATGATCAAGTACTGAATTATAAAAGTTATTACTAGATTTTAAATTTTTCAATAATTTTTTTTCAATAGAAATCAAAGCTAGATTCGATAATCGATTTTGACTCATTCTGTTTCTACAATAAGATTTGATTATTTTTAAAGATGAAAAACCCGTTCTGCACTTGCTGTTGTTGCAGCCAAAGTTAAAATGAATTTGCATAATTTAAAAAAATCTTTAAAACTTTTCATCAAATCGGTATTAATTAAAAATTCAAGTATTTATAAACATTTTTTCTCTTTCTAAATTCATCGTCACCAAACACTACCTTTAATTCGGTTTCCAGCTTGTGTAAGTCGAAAAATTGAGAATAAGTGTCATTTAAATTGTCTAATAAATATTTTGGGAAATTTTTATTAAATATTTGAAATTTACTAATATCTAACAATTCGACGAATTTGATATTTTTTAATGTATCAAACCGAAAATCAATTTCATTGATTATAGTATCTATTATTTTAATTATCAAATTTTTATAACTCTCTTGTATTAGGCAATCCGGATCTATTACGTTTTTTATCTAAATTGTCTTCAATATTTTCCTTTACATTTAAATTTCTCTAAAAAACATCAAAGTTTTCTATGTTAGATTTAACTGAATTTCTGAAATCGTTAATACTTTTAAGACAATATGATACATCGTTAATTTTAGTTTGAAGTATATCAAATAATAAATCAGATTCTGGAAAAACTTCTTGAAAAAAATATAACAAAATTAGAAAATTTGCATCATTTAATATATTTAAATAGCCACGAGATGTTATTAGAACATTATTATCCCAAACAATATCAGATTCTTCATCAATCATACTTTCAAAAAAAACGACTAGATCCTTAAAATAATTGAAAACTGTTTGAACCAGCCGACCATTGTATTCCTATCTTGTTGGGGCTACTCGTGGTAATCTTTTTTTAATATATTTATCAAATTCTGCTGTACGCTTAGATGATGTACTAAAAAAACTGGCTAAACCAGATAAAGTTGCAAAAAAAACCTTACATTCTTTAATTTTGCTGCAAGATTTTGATAATATAACATTTAACTTGTGGGCAAAACAATGAATATAAAGTGCAGAAGGATTGACGTCTCTAATTTTTGCTTGCAGTCCACGTGAATCACCTGACATAACAGCTGCGCCATCGTAACTTTGACCTATCAATTTTTTCATAATTTTCTTATCATTCAAAAATTTAATGACAAATTTTGATAAAGAATTAGCATCACGATGCATTGCAACATCAAAGAATTCAATAAATCTTTCATATAATGTCCCGTTATTTAAAGCATATCGAAGAACTATAGCCAGTTGGGATTTATTATTTATATCAATTGTTTCATCTAATATTATTGTTATAAATTCCGTTTCTTCCAATTCATCTAATATTTTTTGGTGTAAGTATGAAATGGAATTAATTAAATCATTTTGGATATCACTTGATAGTCCAATAAAAGTTGTACTATTTTCTAAATGATGTTTTAATAGCAAATTTTCTTCCACGAGCAAATAAATTAATTCAATATAATTTCCTCTATTTACTGAATTAGGTGATTCATCATCACCATGGAATGCGAGCTGCTGAACTCCAAGAAAACATATAGAATTGATTAAAATTTTCAATGCTGTTCGATTGATATTTTGCGCATCGAATCTATCATATTTTCAATATGAATTTCGCCAAATGTTTTTAATTGAATCATCGACTGCAAATAAGCTGTTGATTCTTCATGTCGTTTAACTGCCTTTGAAAAATTATTCATATTCGATCATTCCAAAAATATTTTTCCTTTGGGAATAATAAGCATGACCAACAATATAGAGAATTAGAAAATTCACATCCAGTGAGCCATTCATATTTATCATATTTATCGATAGAAAAATTACGGATGCAAGATTTTATTTCTTTTTTTAAATTTCTTAAAATTGGCTTTGGTCTTCCTTTTTCAATAATTAATTTTTTGGTATCAAAATTTCTTGAGCTAAACAATAATACAATTACAATTATTAAACATTAATTTAAAGAAAATTTTTTTTTTAAAAAAAGTAAGAAAAAAAATTTAATATAAAAAATTTATTTTTCTTTTATAAAAGAATAAGCAATTTTTTATTTGCTTCCCCAATGCTTATTTTTTAATCGTAAAATTAAACAATATCATAACATGATTCTCTATTTATTTATTAAAAAATAAGCAATATTAGATTTGCTTCCCTCTTGTATATTTTTTTTAACGTAATAAAAAAATTACACCAAAAAAATATCGTATGAATCATGATTTATTAGTATATTTATTATAGGAAAATAAGCAATATTAAATTTGCTTCCATCATTTTTTAACATAGTAAATATAATAGTAAATTTTTTTACGTAGTAAAAATAATAGTAAATTTTTGAACGTAGTAAAAATAATAGTAAATTTTTTAACGTAAATTTTTTATCGTAGTAAAATATTATAAATCTTTTTAACGTTATAAAAAATATATTAATTATTTTAAGGAAGTAATTTTATTTTTTTTAGCATAGTATAAAGATTATATTAAGTTTATCTAAGAATTTTGTAAAAAATCAAGGGAAGCAATGCTTCCCTTGCTTCTATGGACTCGTCCCTGTATAGATACATATAAAGTATATTTATATGTAATGTAGATAAATCAATATAATATACATATAATGTAGAAGACAAATATACCAACGACAAATTTTTTAAACACTAAGTTTTTGCATCATCAAACAAAGAAGAAATATCTGGTTCGCCCGTCATTCTTGACGGGATAGCTACTAGTTATTTATAATTGTATGTGTTATAAATTACATATAAATAAATACTTTCTTCGTCCATCATAAAACAAAGTTATTTTGTATTATGAATTATTCGAATAAAAACAGCCTTTAACAATATTTAGAAATATAAAATGTTTCTTTATTATTCCACTAGAAAATTTTATAAATAGGAATAATTGCAAATAATTCCTACTAATAATATATGATTATTTTTCTATATTTATTAATATAAATTATTTTAATCGAATAATCTCGAATAATTCGATCGAATAATAGATAAAAAATTATTCGACGAATAATATATTTTATTTATTCTAATTAGATTCGAATTTTCGAATCGAATAATTATGTTATTCGTATTCGTAAAATACGAATCTATTTTTTTGGTCTTCCAAAAATAAATTCTCGTTTAATATTTTGTTTACATTTTTGAAAATTAATAGAGTAAATGTTCTAAAGGAAAAATAGGAATAATATACAATAAAATCAAAGGGGAAGAACTTAGATTTAAAAGATAAATAATCCACAATAAAATTACTGACCGAATAAAATATAGAACGGTTTAACCTTTATTGCGCGACATATCAATAAATGATATAATTTTTTAAAAAAATATTTTGTATTTAAAGGGCTCTTAGTAAACTAATAATTTTTTTTAAAAAAAATTTTTAAACCGTAAAAAAATTTCAGTATGTGTATTTAAATACACAATGCTTGTAAAAAGTATCATATTTTTTCAATTTCAAACCTATTACAAAATAAAGATATATAATTGTTATATAATAGGAATTAATAAATTAAAATATTATATATTTGGTTATTAAATTGTAATATGTTTAAATTTTATATAACGCGCATTTATTAAATTAATTCTGTTCAAATATACTTTTATTTTTAGTTTTGCTTTTCTTTTTAAGGTAACCTTTTAATTTTATATTCTAATTTTAGTTTTGTAAAAATATATAAATACAAGATTAAAAAAGCAATAAAGGGAGATGAATTATATTTAAAACCATTATTATATCCCTATCTTTTCATGGTGCCTCGGGTGAGGATTGGAAAACCATATTTTGAGAAAAAATTTCTTCAGGTCTTCTTTACCTGGGAATAAAACATATGGTCAAGATAGATAATATTGATATGATTTTTAAATTAATTCTACTCCATTTATGAAACAAACTTAAGATATGCAACTCAATGTGATGACCAATGACCAATATCTAACTCAATGTGATGACCAATATATAACTATGTGATAACCAAGAACCAATATGGAAGTTGAACAATATACTATGAATTCTATATAGTGAAACCAATGATGATTTACAAAATATTCTAAATCCCCGTAAGAAGAAAAGTTACTATAAATTAGTTTTCTATGCCGAGATAAAGTCATAACTTATGGTATAAAATAACTTAATAAAATAACTTAAAAGTAAATCAATCATAATGGACATATTTGAAAACATAATCCATATTTACTTAAAAATGAATTAACAGTTGAATTTCTTAGTGAACTACCTATTGATGTTTTTCGTATTTTTGATTTCTTGAATTATGACCAATTGTGGAAATTAACTGAATTGCCTAAAGAAGAATTCTTAGGTATAATTAAAAAATATTACAAAGATAAACCATTAAAAATCCTAAAAAAAAACTCTATATCAAAATGTAATTGAAACATATAAATTAAAAGATATAAATCATATGATTAAATTTAAAGAAATATTTGTGATTATAATACTAAATGTGATAAAAATTTTTTTTTTGAAACTTAAAACTTTGAAGACAAATAAAAGTATGTAAAAACTAAACGTCTTAATTCTAGAAAAATAATGAGAAGAAATTATTTTTTACTAAAAGCAATGATAATCCAATAAATAATTATTATTTTAAAACACTTTTTAAATTAAAAGGGTGTGAAATTTAAACTTTTTTTTAAAGAGAGGGAAATGTGCATAATATTTATTTGCATATTTTAACCTCAGGATTATAAATAAATAAATTAAACACTAAAACGCGAAAAATAAATTAATCACTAAAACGCAAAAAAAATAAACACTAAAACGCAAAAAATGAAAACGCGAAAGACATTATATAACAATCTTATTGATTTATCATTCTTCACCTATTCTTATATCCAACTTGATCAATTATATTTGACTGACTGATGATAATAAATTTTGAAATTGATAATAATAACGACAAGTACTACGAGCAAGCTACATGACAAAATAATGATTTATGAAGACAACTTACGACAAGAATAACAAACTTACGATTTAAACAAACCAACGCGCGAACTCGATCTAAGCAAACCAACGTGCAAACTCGATTTAAACAAACCGACGATTGGGACAAGCTAACGATTACAATGACTCTTGAAACGATTTGAAGAATCACTTAAACGACAAGCTTTCTGTGACAGCTTAGATGAAATTATGGGAAGGCTTTTTAGAAGAGGGAGATGTTATATAATAGGAATTAATAAATTAAAATATTATATATTTGGTTATTAAATAGTATGTAACGCGTATTCATTAAATTAATTCTGATATATTTAACTTATTCAAATTATACCTTTATTTATAGTTTTGCTTTTCGTTTTATAGGTTAACCTTTTAATTTTATATTCTAATTTTAGTTTTGTAAAAATATATAAATACAAGAAAAAGTAATAAAGGGAGATGAATTATATTTAGAAAAACCATCATTAATTCCCTATCTTTTCAAAAATTTTATTATTTGATAAATAATATCAAAACAAATTTATATTAATTTTCATGAAATAATATAAAACAATCGTTTTTTGTAGTAAAACATAATGATACACCATATTTGGACCACTTTCATAACCATTTACTCCCAGGGTTTTTGCATGGCGCCTTTTTACTATATTTTGGCCAGTGTGTTATTAAATCCACTTATTTCTTTCTGCGCAAGTCGGCCCCTTGCTAGATTTTTCTTTATATTTGGTGTCAATTGATATTCATATTTTTATGCTAGCATTAATATTTTTGTTACATTTACAGAGTATCTTATCTGCTATTGAAATTTTATAGGCATCTGTTCTTTTGCCGGTACCTCTAAAGCTACAAAATCTGGCTCATACATTAACCATGATTTATGAGCATTATATCAAGTATATGGAATATTATACAATGATACCATTTACATGTATGTGAATCCACGTTCCATCTTTTAGAATCCTTTTTAAACTGGCAATTATAAATTCTATTAGCTCACGCTGTAGCAATACTCCCTTTTGGGAGAGTAATACGTGAGTTCTATACCACAGAACCAATTAACAAAACACAATTTAAAATTGGAATGTATTGGTACCAATATTTAAAATACCACATTTCCAATAGAATCAACATCTGCTGATCTGTATCAAGAATTTCCTAATCTAAAACTATCTTCTGGAATACAGTACATTTTGACTATAGCAGCAAATAAAGAGCATTTAATAGTATAAAATAAAATAATTAAAAAAGCTAAAATTCATATTACATTTGTGCGTATTATGTATCTGGGCACGTACCTTAAAATTTAAATTTTAAACACTATTAATGAATATAACACTCTATTTATATATAAAACATTTCTTTTACCTTAATAGGATTGTTAACTTCCTGTTCCTTAAAAATTTAAGAGAAATGTTATAATTTTATAAAATTGGAAAAATGCAACTATTCGAAAGTTGTATTTTAGAATTTTTAAATTAATAGCTGTCTTTCATTTTTGACAAAATTAACTATAGAAATAAATAAAATATATGTGTATCTATTATACATCATGTGTATTAAGTAAAAAAATTTATATCAAAATTTATACCCATTTTTATGGTATGTGTATTCAAATATGATGTACTCAATAGAGGGTTAAAATATAGATGAAATTAGGAATGATATTATAAATTTTAAAATCAGTTATAACTCCAAACCAAAATGTTAAAACAAAATTAAAAGTAACAAATATTTTATTTGAACGATAAAACTTCAAAATAAGTGAGGTAGATGATATATTTGTATAAAATAAATTTAATTAAAAAAACATTCATTAAAATCTATTCTCTCAAAAATAATAAATGAAAATTATGTTCTCTATTGTTTTTAGAAAACATTTACCACAAAAAAGTAAAATCTTGATTCCTATCACCGAATAGAGCTTAATAAATATTGCTCAGCCTCACAAATTTGACGTGTGTTAGATGTCAATTCTGATATTTAGCATTAATTTTTATATTCTCATAATCATATGACTTTGCAAAGTAATTATATCAAAACACATATTTATTTAATTTATTTGGATTCAAACCTTGATAGCACATTTCCTTTACAATATAAATAATATATCTTCAAAGTCTATTTATAAAAACTAGCTTTATTAATAGTCATGGTATTTATATTTTTTGTTACTCACAATGCAAAATAAGTTAACATATTCATTATAACCCTTCCATAATCATAAATTATATTTAATTGGGTATGGACTTTTTACAGCTCCTCTTATTTCCCATAGGCATTTAAGTAAGTGGCTTTGCCTCTTGCATGCATAAATAGCTGTGGCCTTCCCAAAAAACGTGAATGGTCCACTTTATTATTTCCCTTCTTTTTATCCCAGTTTGATGGGCTTTTTGAGTGAACCAATCATTGCTCTGTTGTATATAAAACTCATTACTGTGAGCTTTTCATGGGCATGAGAAGAAACCAGTATAATTCTGTTTTTTAGCAATATAGAAAGGCATAAGTGCTTAAACAAAAATATATAATATTCAAACCTTAATGATTATTTTTTATATCATATAAGAAAATTCATAGTATTTTTTTTTGTCTTTACACCTTTTAAAAAAAGTTTTTACTATAAAATTTCAATTATAGTAATTAAAAAAAATACTAGCCACCTTTTTGAAAATATTGTTTGTGACATATACTAATTTTTTGGGAAGAGAGGACTATGGGGAGATGAGGAAATTAGATTTTTGGGAAGTAGAGGCAAGAGAGAGTAAATTATTTATTAACTTTTAGAAGAATACCAGATCAGTCCTGTATACACTTCTTATTGCCTTACCAGTTCTATTAAAATTGCTAGTCCATACCAAGTTTTTAATAGATATTATATATATTTTTAAAAAATATATATTTGTAAGTAAAAATTAATTTTTTATGATGTTTTGTTTAAAAATTACTAGGATTTTATAAATGATAGAATTATAATATTTATATTTTAAAAGTATATTTTTTATTATTTTTTAAAAATTAATTTTTTACTATTATGATTGATTGATGAATAAATCTCTGATTAAATTAAAATTCTACATTTGATAGTTAATAAATATTTTTTCTATAAGATCCAATGCAAGAAAATTTTGCTTTCAAATATTATTTTGCATGAGTTATTTTTGGTCTGGCTTCCTAATATAATTTAGGGTAATTATATTATGGTTTGGGGCTTAATTTTAAGGGGGAAATATAGAGGTGTATTTTATATGTAAAATAAAAACATGTCCAATAATTCTAGAAAATTTTAAAAATGTAATGTACCATTTCATTGAAATTTTAAACTTGCAAAAGTTTTAAAATATTAGATTTTTTTAAATAGGATTTTGGATATAGCTTAATTGATTTTGGATATAGCTTAATTTACAAACATGAGTTAATTTTTTAATATCAAAAAATAAGAATGAACTCTTTTAGATATTCTTGATATCTCAAAAAAAAATAATCAAAGTTTTCAAATTAGGAGATACTTTCTTTTTCATTTCATATTTTTTAATTAATTGATTAAATAGATAAACATAATGAAATTTTCAAAGCATGGTGAGCACAATAATAAACCCAGTCTTGTCAGAATTTTTGAAAACAAATTTAAATTACAGCAATTACAATTGGAAAATCATAATGCATTGTTTAATATTATTTACTACTAATATTGTTAAATTTGATCTAATCATGAAATCTACTGTCCTGATTCTTGGGTTGAATCATGTTATCAGAATTAATTTGTTTTTTAGGTTAGGTATATTATTTTATAATTTTGTTCATTTTAAATTGTTTCTTATAAACTCAGGGCCATAGCCAGGAATTTTCAGCTAGGGGCCAACTGATTACTTGAGGGGTCAATATATTTTTTTAAATAAAAAAATAATTAAGCATTCATAGAAAACTTTTTTATATTTTAATTAAAAATTTATTAATGTAATATGAGTACAAAATAAATTTTTCATAAGCCATCAATACTAAATTTTACTTGCCTAGTGCTCAATAGAACTCTCTTTATTGTAGAGAAAGAGGCCACACAAAAAGCCGTTGGTACCATAATGATGATAGCTGCTGAATAGCATTTATACAATTCTTTAAATGCATAATGATATTTTTTTATACATAATGTTTAGGATATTTTCAAAATTATGTGTTTCTTCAACTTCTGCAACTAATAATCCTTTAGCAATTTTCATTTCATGATGTAACGTTTCCATATTAAAGTTTAATAATGTTTCTAATAGGGCTATTTTATCCGATATAAAATAATCAGGGTCAAAGGGGGACAATGTATTAAAATATGATAGAAGATTATAGCCATCTTGTGTAAATCTATCTAAAAAACGATCAACACAAAGTAATCAATAATTTCATAATAATTCCCTTTTAAAGAACTCCAATTGGAGTCTTTTTAACAATCAAATTGTAATTTGGTTTTGACTAAAAATCTTGAAAATTTATAGGCGTTTTACGCAGGGATGCGAACCCGTCAACAAAAAAAAGGGTCCGGGTTCGGGTACAGGATAAAATTTAAAAAGGACCCGGGTCCAGAGTTCGAGTCCGGGTTCAGGGAACATAAAAATGACTCAAAATAAGATTTTTTCATTCATTTATTATAATACTTCAATATATACACATTCATAAATTTACAAATGAAAAATTTAAAAATGAAATAATTTATATTTTAAATGTTTTTATTCAATTGCATAATCATAATATCTTATAAGATATCATCCTTGAGATTTCCACATAAATTAGATAGGACAATTTCCCACGTTCTACGGATAAGATATTTAATTCTGGATATATTGAAGAATTTTTTTCCCAGAATTTTAAAATATTAGAATCCTTATTTATTCTCTTAACTTCTGAGAATTTTCTATTAAAGATTTGATCCTTCTTTCTATCTGATGAAAATTTGTTTTTTCTTATCTATCTAAAAATAAAATTTCAAGATCATCAAATTATTTATTATTATCACTACAACAGTAGGTATTGTCGTGCCTTCAATATAATGTAAATAATGGAGTTTGCATATGCCATATATCCTTAAGATGATCTTTAGCCATTTGTTTTTGCTCAATACTCAATAAAACCTGTTATCGAGGGTCTAAATATATAGAAGCGTATACAACACTATTTTGTAAATATTGTTGCTCTTGAATTTTCATGTTTTCTAATACTTTGTTTATAAATCTAATCGGCATCTAATCCATATCATATAAAAATCAAATAAACATAATTGTTCTGATTGTAATCTTAATATTGTTATTTTTAAGGGGACAAATACACTAGTAAGGTCCTTTATTTGGCACCAATCATCTTCCGACAAAATGACTTCAAATGCTCTTATAATAAAATCATTACAGAAATCTTTGAAACTTAATAATTGTCCTAGCATCATACAAATTGATGACCAACCTGTTGTTCATTATCATTTAAATTAAAATATTATTACTTGCACTACAAAATAATTCACTTTCAAAATAATCAACGTTCTATAAGATAGCATATTAATATATATACATAATAAAATATTATTACCTACACTAGAAAATAAATTTATATCAATCTCTAATAAAATGGAAGTCCAGGAAGAAAATTGAAAGAAAAAGAAGATAAAATAAATGTTTCCATAAAAAAAAGTTAATAAAATTTATATTATTTTTTAAAAAAATATTATTTATTTTTAAAATTTTTTATGACACCTAGAATCCTTGGGCCCTCTGCTTTTAAAAAGGGTCCGGGTACAGCCAAAAAAATTAGAAATTATAACAATATTATACCAATTTTGAACCACAAGATGAAACATGTGGTTGTAGATATAAAAGAATTTTTTTTGAGATTTGTACTCCTCTATTTTGATCGACGTTTGCACCATCATATACCTGGCTTATTATATTCGTTGAATTTATATTTAACTCATTAAGTTGTTTTAAAATGCAGTCAATAATGCTTTCAGTAGAAAGGCACTGTAAATTAATAATTCCTATTATATTTTCTTGAATTTCTTCAGAATAAAATATAGCGGATAATTATGCTCAGGTTTTTACCAGTGTTGTTAAAGTAACTAGTTAAAAGTAACTATCCAGAATTAGTTAGAATTAAACTTTTTCTAAGAATTATAGGAGGAAAGGGAAAAGAAAAATAGTAAGAAGCAGGAGAAATGAAAGGAATTGGGAAATCGAAGGAAAAAAGAAAGATAGGTAGGAATACGGGGTAATAAAATGTGAAATAAAAAATAGAGAGAAGGTGAAATAAAAAATAGAAAGAGAAAAGTGAAAGAAACTAGTTACATTTTTTGCTAAAAAATAACTGTAACTAGTTATATTTTAAAAATTGTAACTAGTAACTGTAACTAATTATATTTTTTGAAATTTAACTGCCAAAAGTAACTAGTTACTTCTAAAAATATGTATAAAATCTAAATAATATATTCAAATGATTAATTTTATTTTTAATATGTGAATTGATCATTTATTAAAAGAATATTAAAATTATAATTAATATACTATAACTTTATAAAAATATATAATTAAAAGAAGAGAAATAAAAAAAATAAAATAATATATTTAGATTTGGTCGGCTGGGCTTAATGACCTATGTATAGATATACATTTGGATCGACAATTTATTAATATTCTTTGTCTTAGGTAGAAGCATCACATGTGATTAAACGTAACCTTTGCCCTATTATTTTGAATAATTTTAGGGCTTGGGGTCCAAATGATCCACAGATGTCTGAGACTACCCGAACAGACAAAAGATTATTAAGGTGGCTATATTTATTTTTTGTATTTTCAGTTTAGTGATGGAGTTAATAGTAAAAGATCTGGCAAAACGATCTACACATGTATAATACCAAGCGGGGGGTAAAGCTTGGTTCCAAGGGACTAGCTTTGTGCTAAATTAATTTTAAATTAAATTAAATATTTTGTTTAAATGTCTGGTGTTCTCAAAGGATATGTCGAAATAGATTTTCTTTTCTTAAATTGTTACATTGCTGTGTTTAATTTTGTAACCAAATTCAAGTAGTAAATCTATTTTTTATGTTATATTTCCTTACAAATTTATCACAATATTTTCCATATTCCCAAGTTGCTGGCAATATTTATACTCTGGAATTTCATAAGTTATAAATGTATTTTTTTTAAATTTTATTAAATTAGAGCATAAAACTTAGTATAAGGAAAGACAAAGATTTAGATTATTTTGGAATTAAATAATTTTTGTATAAAATGCCAAATTTGTCATCATGACCTACTAAAAAGACAAGACTATGAAAGAAAAACAATATATTATAATGCAGATATCAAATATCATTTCCTTCAACAAAAGATTAATCAAATAACCTTCATTTTATAGGCTAATTTAATTTTTTGAAAATTGGTGAATTATCTAGGGTATTTTTGTCATGGTCTTCTTGTTCAAGATTTTTTTGCCTTCCAAAAAAATAGGTAAATTCTATGATCTAAAGTGTTTTCCAAATTATACAATACGATGCATGCATATATAATTAAATAAAAAATAAATTATCTAATACCCTTTCCTTATTATTCTTATTATCACAATTTTCTTGACAAAAAAACTCCAATATTATTCAGTTCTATTTGAATTAACATTAAAAAATATATATTTGCAATAAGTTTAAAATAATTTGCAACAACTGTATATATAAATATCATATTTGCAAATATTTGAGTGAAAAAATCATTAATTCTAATACATAACCTGACCCATTTTTAGCATTGATAGACCATTTTAAAATTTATAAGAACCAAAAAGTAACTTATAATGTAACTGTAACTAATAACTAGTTATATTTTTACCAATGTCTAATAACTGTAACTAATTATGTTTCAAAAGTAACTTTAACAACAGTAGTTTTTACTTTCTGATGCATCTTTTACCTCATCAGCCTTAAGATAAAAAAAAAGTCACTCACTTTTGTTATATTTTTCTGAGATATTTAAAGCACAATATCTTTACTTCCTTTTGAATCTGGGATGATGTATGTTGGGCATTTTTTAGTATTTCATAATAATTTAATCCAGGATCTTTTTGGATGGTGCAAGAAACATTGCTATAAATAGTCCAGAAGAATAAATTATGTTTTCATCTTTTGCAGCATCCATAATTTTTATTGAACCAATCCCATGAAAGGTAGCACCTATATGCTATGAAATAGGATCAAATCAAATATTGATTTAAGATAGTAGAAATTATAGTATCACTTTCATTTTTAAAAAACTTCAATGCACAGTTATAAAAATATAACAAAACAATGATGAAAATAGTATTTAAAAGAATATTAAAATATAGTTGACATACTATATCTTATTCTATATAAAAATATATAATTATAATAAGAGAAATTAAAAAAATAATTTAAAATAATATATTTAGGTATGGTTGGCGGGGCTTAATGACCCATTTTGATATGCAGTTGGATCGACAAATTTCAATTGATATTCTTTGAAGGTTAAAGCCTACTTTGGATCACCATTGATTAAACGTAACCTTATTACGGTTAATTTGTTGGCTTACCAAAATTGTTGTTCTCAGTATTTTTTTCATAATTCTAAAATATTTACCGCTGTTTTAAATAATTGGTTATATTATAATAATAATATTGTGATTGAACCATAATAAATAAAATAATTATCATTGAAATAAGTATAATTTAACGTGATTAAGCGCCTATATAATGTGATATACAAACACACATGAAAATGATAAAATATGAATGAATGAATGATGATTTATTATTGGATAAAAATAAAAGAAAGAAATTTACAAACTAGACATGTTTTTGAATAAATATTTAAAATTTATTTTAAAAATATAAAAATAATATATTACAAAAATTTTTTTTAAATTTGAGCGGCTGGAAATAATTATGGAGACTAATTTTTTTTGGGGAGGGCTGACCCTCCCGTGTCTACGGCCTGTATAAGCTATAAAAATATAAAAAAATCTAGCTTAACTTTTTATATATTTTGATTTCAGATCGACTTTGCTTGGAATTATGGACTTAATTTTACGTTAGGATTTGGCGGGGTTGGGAATTTTCTTGGAAAAAATTATCCGATATTCCCGATATTAAATTGATATTGGCTGCCGATCCGAATATCTAATTTTGTATTCTGTAAAGATACCAATGGTTTTAATTTTTAATATACTTTTTATTAGTATAACATCTATAATTTAACTATACCATAACTTATGTCATATTATTATAATGATCAATTATAGTTTATATTCAATTCAATTGCAATTCTAAAAGTATATAAAATATTTTTATTGTTAAATCACTTTTATATAATATAAGTAATAACATTAATCTATATACATAATAAATAATAAACAAATATTTCATGAAATTTGAAATAAATATTTAAATTAATATAATCGAAGATTTCTTTTTAGAAAAAATTTTCAATTTATCAGAGGTCATTCTGAAGAGATTATCGCACACTTTTATAAACAATGCGCAAAATAAAATAACAATATGGCAGAATGTTTATTAATTAATTATTATTAGATATAACCTTTTTTAAAAATTTTATAACATTTTATTTTTGTCAAAGACGCCATTTCATATCGAATTTGATCGGAAAATTTTATAATATTGGTCGACCGATATTTTAAGTGAAATATCGGCCCGATCCGATTTGATAAAAAATATGGGTACACCTCTAGAAAAAATATTTTGGCTTGGATTGAGAAAATGTTCATCTTCATGTAGGTTGGGTTGAGTTGGAAGACTTTATTGTTGTAGGTTTCTAACTTGAATTAAATATACGTAAATATATTTAAAATACCACAATTTCAAAAATTCTGCATAAAATAATAAGAGTTTAAAAAAAATATGGAAAATGAAAGACAAATTTACTATCTTTTTCTATTCGAAGCCTGTTTCCAAATTTGCACTGGGCTAGGTCACAAGAGGAAAACATTCTTTCTACTGAAGATTAAGATTATTTTTATATTATCACACCAACAAAAATGCTATATTCGGTACTTCAACAAAGATTCGAGACATTATTAAATATGAAAGCCGAAAACATTATTTTACCAAAACTTTATGATTTGTTTTTTCATTTAATTTACCTGGTTTGCTACCATTTAATCGTTAATAAAAACAAAAGATTTTTATTTATTAACGATTAAATAGTGGCTAATTTATTTAGGCGACTTAGTGCTTTGTTGATGCTAGTTTTAAAAAAAAATATTTTATCATACCAAATAAAATAATTTGGCAAATTACTATCTTATTTTGCTTGGAAAAATAAAAAAAATGCTTCATTGGTAAACTGCTTTGGAAAAACAAAGGATTGGTTTGCATCCGCCATTATTATTAAATCAGTGATGATTAGGTTTTAATAAATAGACCAAACAATGATTTATAATTTTAGAAATTATTCTCCAGAATACTGACTCATAGCAGTTCTGAAATACTTATTTGGTTTACTTCATTTTATTTAGCGAGCTCCAAATATGCTAGGGTCAATTGCATGAGGAATAATATTATAAAATATGGTAATGTCATAAGTGGTGATAGATATCATCAGAAGTGTCTTTCTTAAATGATTTAAATGCACCCAAAATTTTATCCTCCATTAGTCATACAGGTCATTAGAGGGTTAACATAATCAGTATTTTCTTCTTAAACCTCTTGAACAAAATTAGTGTTAATTAAAAAGTTGGGCTAAATTTATTTTTAATTATATTAGATACATATTTGTGTATTATTATATATGCTACAAATAAAATTTTTATTTATTTTTATTGTGAATATAAAGGATTTTTTCATTTATAAAAAAAAGACGATTTCTAACATCTTTCAACTGAAATTTTATGCATTGACTAGATATGTTAATTTTATTGCTCTAGCTCTATTAGTTCCGGAGAATTTGAACATTCAAAGTGAAAAAATGACACATTGTTCAATTTTGCAATTCATATGTCGTAGTGTAGATGGAATCGATTTGGATTCTGAATATTTTATTTTAAATCATTTACTGAGGGCTATTTTTAAATTTGGAAAAAGTACTCACAAGAGCTGTGCGCCGAAGTCTCAACCTGGAGCCACGATTTTTTATTTACGCTGAATGAATTGGTGGAGAGGTCGGCAGCCTTACATATTTTAAAAGATAAATTACATTTTTTATAATTTATTTGGGCACTCTTAGTTCCAAGATTGTTAGTATAACTTAGTTCTTAAATCATTTCCTGTCCCACTCCTAAATAACTAAATTTATTTCTCATAGGTCACGCACAACATCTATAATCTATCGATTTTTATTATGACAAATTTATTGTGATGCAAACAAAATATAAAATATAAATAAATTCTTAATCAAGTTTTAGTTAAATTATAATTATCGTGTAAATATTATTTTGTAAGAGGGTAATTCTATGACAAGTCATCCAATTATTCGGACAACCATTTTTAAAATAGATGAAACTTGGTTAGAGCTGTGCCGATCCACAAATTTTTCACCGTTCCAATCCGATATTACTAAAATACTGATCCGATATTTATAGTGATAAAGCGACTAATATAGGCGACTAAAACGACTAATATAGTCGACTAAAACGACTAATATAGTCGACTAAAACGACTAATATAGTCGACTAAAACGACTAATATAGTCGACTAAAACGACTAATATAGTCGACTAAAACGACTAATATAGTACTAAAAAGCAGTGTTGTTAAAATAGCGCGCTACTTTTTTCAGTAGCGGTAGTTTTAGCGGGCTACTTTTTTTAGAAAATAACGATAGCGGTAGCTCGGAAGTAGCGCGCTACTTCGCTACTTTCAATTTTACATATAAATACATCTAAAAATTATTAAAATATATTTTTTATTAAATCTAAAAATGATAATCCTTTTATTTAATTTAATTTAATTTTGAAATTTAAATTTATATTTAAGAATATACATTATAAATCTAGTTAGCATTATAAATCTAGTTATTAAAAATGTGTGAGATTGTTGAAGATAGCGAAATTTCTTAGGAAAATGAGAAAAATATAGATTATCCTTTCCCAAAATTCAAAAAATAATTTAATCTTGAAGAAAAAATTACTACTGGATATCGGTTTCGATGCAAGATGTGTCGCAAAATTTTATCCTCAAATCATACAAGCAGCTTTAATTTGGAAAAACATTTAAAGCTAATATATTATACAAATTTAATATCAATCCTTAATTTTTAAAATAGATTTTAATCAAAGACCAATCATTTTTTTATATATTTCAATCATTTTTATGTACTATCTCTTACATATTTTTTATTCTAAGTATTACTGTTATAATTTTAGACTGTTCACACCTCAAATTATAAAGAGATTAAAAAAATATCTCAAAAGTTTTGTGGTAATGGAAGGAGATACATCCACTTCCAAATTAAATTTAATTCAAACAAAATTAAGCCGGATTCATCAACACCAGGTGTATCTCAAAAATTGGCTGACAAAGTCATAATGAACTTTATAATAGATACTGTTCAACCATTATCCTTGATAGATAATGGTTCTTTTATAAAGATGATAAACACTTTTTCTCCACGTACCAAGATATTTTGCCGGCAGACATTGATGGCAAGAATTTTGGATAGCTTAATATTAAATCTATCAGATGTCTCCTACATCTGTACAACATTAGATTGCTGTACGCACAATAGAAGGTAAAAATGTTTATTTTCTGATTTATAATATGATATTCATATTTTTAGAGCTTATTTAGGAGTGACCACACATTGGATTGATCCAAAAAATCTAAAAATGAATCGAAAGGGCAACTTGATAGGCTGATGGTAACGTTAAAAAATGCCATGCCTAACCACGATACTAATACTATAGCAAGATCGAAACCGCGGCCTTCCATATACGATTTTTTTGAAATAAATAATAGTAATATTATTGAACCTCTAGATGCTTTTTTAAATCTAAAAATACTCATTTTTGATAATTTTTTTCATATAAAAAGTGTGTTTATTAAATTTAATACTGCGTTGCGCTAGTTCTGAATGATTATTTAGTATGGCAACTTATACTTTCTGATCGTCGCTCTAGACTGGGGATGACAGTACCGAAATGTTATTATTATTAAAGGGCAATAATAAATAAATTATATATATATGTAACAAATTATAGTCATGTTTTTATACCAATATTTTATTTGTGGAAATAAAGTTGCGTTAAAAATATAAAAAAAAAATCAAAATAGCATAAAAAGTAGCTAATAGCGCGCTACTCATTTGAAAACGATAGCGGTAGCGCGCTACTTTTAAAAGTAGCGTTTAACAACACTGCTAAAAAGACTAATATAGTCGACTAAAACAACTAATTTAGTCGACTAAAATGACTAATTTAGTCGACTAAGTTGATCTATTTAGTCAGCATATAGGTAAAAATATATATTGTAAACATATTAAGTTAAAATTTATGTGAAGATTTACCATAGAAAAGTGACAAATGTCATAAACGTTATTTTTGAACTTTTTTGATTTTTTTCAAAGCAAATAGGTAAAAATATATATTGTATAAAGATGTTAAAATAAAATTTCAATGAAGATTTATCATAGAAAAGTGATAATTGTCATAATCGTTATTTTTGAACTTTTTTGAATTTTTTTAAAGTTAAATAGGTAAAAATATATATTGTATAGATGTTAAAATAAAATTTCAATGAAGATGTACCATAAAAAATGACAATTGTTATAATCGTTATTTTTTAACTTTTTTGAATTTTTATAAAGTAAATAGGTAAAAATATATATTGTAAAGATGTTAAAATAAAATTTTAGTGAAGATGTACCATATAAAAGTGACAATTGTCATAATCGTTATTTTTTAATTTTTTTTAAAGTAAATAGGTAAAAATATATATTGTAAAGATGTTAAAATAAAATTTCAGTAGTGAAGATGTACCATAGAAAAGTGACAATTGTCATAATCGTTATTTTTTAACTTTTTTAAATTTTTCAAAGCAAATAAGTATAAATATATTTTGTAAAGATATTAAAATAAAATTTCAGTGAAGATTTACCATAGAAAAATAACAATTGTCATAATCGTTATTTTTTAACTTTTAAATTTTTTTAAAGTAAATAGGTAAGAATATATATTGTAAAGATGTTAAAATAAAATTTCAGTGAAGATGTACCATAGAAAAGTGGCAATTGTCATAATCGTTATTTTCTAACTTTTTTGAATAATTTTAAAGTAAATAGGTAGAAATAGATATTGTAAAGATGTTAAAATAAAATTTCAGTGAAGATGTACCATAGAAAAGTGACAATTGGCATAATCGTTATTTTTTAACTTTTTTGAATTTTTTCAAAGCAAATAGGTAAAAATATATATTGTAAACATGTTAAGTTAAAATTTTAGTGAAGATACCATAGAAAAGTGAAAAGTCATAATCGTTATTTTTGAACTTTTTTGAATTTTTTTAAAGTAAATATGTAAGAATAAATATTGTAAAGATGTTAAAATAAAATATTAGTGAAGATGAACCATAGAAAAGTAACAATTGTCATAATCGTTATTTTTGAATTTTTTTAAAGTTAATAGGTAAGAATATATATTGTAAAGATGTTAAGATAAAATTTCAGTGAAGATGTATCATAGAAAAGTGACAATTGTCATAATCATTATTTTTA
Organism: Gordionus sp. m RMFG-2023; assembly: GCF_954871325.1. Lineage (NCBI taxonomy): Eukaryota > Metazoa > Nematomorpha > Gordioida > Chordodea > Parachordodidae > Gordionus > Gordionus sp. m RMFG-2023. The sequence goes on along the minus strand of NC_088779.1, from coordinate 15,762,207 downwards.
ACTTTTTTGAATTTTTTAAAGTAAATAGGTAAAAATATATATTGTAAAGATGTTAAAATAAAATTTCAGTGAAGATGTACCATAGAAAAGTGACAATTGTCATAATCTTTATTTTTGAACTTTTTTGAATTTTTTCAAAGCAAATAGGTAAAAATATATATTGTAAAGATGTTAAAATAAAATTTCAGTGAAGATTTATCATAGAAAAATGACAATTGTCATAATAGTTATTTTTTGAATTTTTTTAAAGTAAATAGGTAAAAATATATATTGTAAAGATGTTAGAATAAAATTTCAGTGAAGATGTTCGATAGAATAGTGACAATTGTCATAATCATTATTTTTGAACTTTTTAAAACTTTTTTGAATTTTTTCAAAGCAAATAGGTAAAAATATATATTGTAAACATGTTAAGTTAAAATTTTAGTGAAGATAGCACAGAAAAGTCACAATTGTCATAATCGTTATTTTTGAACTTTTTTTAAAGTAAATAGGTAAGAATATATATTAAGATGTTAAAATAAAATTTCAGTGAAGATGTACCATAAAAAAGTGACAATTGTCATAATCGTTATTTTCTAACTTTTTTGAATTTTTTCAAAGCAAATAGGTAAAAATATATATTGTAAACATGTTAAGTTAAAATTTTAGTGAAGATACCATAGAAAAGTGACAATTGGCATAATCGTTATTTTTTAACTTTTTTGAATTTTTTTAAAGTAAATAGGTAAGAATATATATTGTAAAGATGTTAAATTAAAATTTCAGTGAAGATGTACCATAAGTTACAATTATAATCGTTATTTTTTATCCTTTTTGAATTTTTTTTAAAACAAATAGGTAAAAATATGTATTGTAAAGATGTTAAAATAAAATTTCAGTGAAGATGTACCATAGAAAATGACAATTGTCATAATATTTATTTTTTAATTTTTTTGCTGAAACGAGACTTTAGTCTACGCCCGTTATTATTAACAAATATATAATAATTTATATATTTTAAATTTTATTGAAAGGTTTATAAACTCTTCAATAATTTGAATAAGTTTTATGAGTAATTTATGAAATCTAGATATTATTTCAATCATGATTTGTCAATTTAGAGCTGGCGAGGTTTGCTAAACCATACACGTCAATTCTAAAAATTTTATCTAGAATTTCAAAAAAATTTACGACAGAATTTTAATTTTTATTAATTATTTATTAATGAAAACTATATTAGGATAAAATTTTAACCTTTTAATGTACTTAATTTTAAAATGAGATTAAATAGTTTTCCAAGTCCCGGGGTTTACCTAACCCTAGTTTCCCCTATACTATTTTATAATTATATAATTTAACTTCTAATATTTTGCAATTATATTGACTTCAATATAATTGCTATAAGAAGGTTATAATATTGTATAACAAAATATTCAAATAATAGCTTTGAGATAGTGATCTGCATCGGGCCTAATTTTTCAGGCCCGGCTCTGCCCAAAATATTTTTAAAAAAGTTTACCTCGGACGGAACGAAATTTTTTTAAAAAAAATTTACCGGCCCGGCTCGAATTAATTTTAATACAGAAATTGATTTTAATTTTTCTAATTAAACGATATATATTATATGGTATCTAGTTTCTATAAATAAAATAAAATATTTAAATTTTATATAAATAATTAATCATAAAATTGATAAATTTATATAAAAAAATTTCTGAGGCCCACCCGACCCGGCCCGAATTTTCTTAAAAAATATTCGGCCCCACTTTTTTTTAAAAAAATCGCGGCAGGACCTTGCAAATGGTACCTCTACAGGTCTCTGATTTAAATCATGATTTAAAATTTTACAATTACAATACTATTCTTAAAATTAATCTTTTTATTACATCAATATATTCTAAAAATTAATAACTCTTCTTAACCCGTTACTGGTTAACGGTGCATATATGCACCACCTCCTATATACCTTATTTTAACATAGTAGTTTTTTTTTTAAAAATAATAAAAAAGATTTTTATATAGTTCAGACATTGTACCTTAAAACTGGAAAAGAAAAATATGAAAAAAATATTTTTTTATGCCCCTAAGAAACCCTCAAACTTTGCGAATTTATGAGGTCTAAAATGCAAAATTTTCTAAGTGATCTCACGAGCATATTATAAAATTATTTCGATGAAAACTAGTGTGTATATATTCTTTATAGATATATCAATATTTATCAATCATTTTTGAATTTTTAAATAATTAATATTTTAGTAAGTAACCACATAAAGTTGACTGGTGCATATATGCACCGTTAACCATCTAGCAGTATATATTATTTAAAAAAATTCAAACAAATGAAATTTAACATAATGAATTATAATTTTTTATATTATACTTAAAACCACTACCGTCACTAAGGGTGGGAAGGGGAGGGGTGGGTGGCTCGAGCCCCTTAAGAATTTTTTAAAAAAATTTTATACCCAAAAAAGACCTTTTGAAAATAATTTAAAAAAATTTTTTTCCCCTGAGATTAAATCGAATAATATATTGTTCCTATTATAATTTTTTATCCCGATCAAATTATATGAAATTATTAGGTTCATAAATATTCAAAAGTTTAAAATTATTTTTAGCCTCTTCCTTTCTGAAGATTTTATTATATTTCTATAAAATATTATGCACCTGTTTTGTCAATTCAATCAAAATTACAAAATAATAGATGACTAATAAAAAAATCAAGATTCTACGAAAATAATTTGTCTAGATATTTAATTTTTAATAAATTTTTTTAATGAAACGTTTTCTAACAATTGAACAAGCGCTTGCTCAACTTTTTGAAGAGGAACCAATTGAAGAAAGAGATATGGTTATAATTCCGCCAAACCCCTCTGCAGTTAGTGATGAAGAAGATTTCGATGAAAATGACTTAACAAATGTCGGAGTTTTGCCTTCAGATACAGCTGGAGAATTGGAGATTCATAATTCAGTTGATGACGACCTTCCAGAACCATATTCTACAAGAAGCTATTCTCGAATTTCTCACAATTTAAAATGGAGAAAAACGGATGCAATATATTCTTCAAGCCCTTTCAATGGAGAAAAGGAAGATGTAATAAAACTTGAAAATGATTTACATGGTAAAAGTCCATCAGATATATTTTGTTTAATTTTCGACGAAGACTTATATTCCCTAATTGTAGAACAAAGTAATATTTATGCTAAACAAATGAATAGACCTAACATATGCATAACCATCCACATCCAAGATATTCAGAGATTTATTGGAATTCTATTATTTACTTGATATCATTCTCTCCCACAAGAAAGAATGTACTGGTCTAATGACAGCGATATTTCTATTCCAATAATCCGGGATACAATGACCCAATTACAATTTCGAAATTTGAAATATAATATCCATTTGGCAGACAATACTAAAATAGATATACATGATAGATTTTATAAAGTTAGGCCTTACATTAATATATTGAATAATAAATTTCAGCAATTCGGAATTTTTAAACATCATTTATCAATAGATGAACAGATGATACCATATCGAGGAAGACATTCTTGCAAAATGTTCATAAAAGGAAAACCAATTAGATTCGGATACAAGTCTTGGATATTGGCCTCTTCCGACGGTTACGTATTCTCATTTGATATATATCAAGGAAAAAGCGAAAATAAATATGAATATGGATTAGGTGGAAATGTAATCATAAAATTATTAAAGGCATTGCAAAAACCAAATTATCATAAAATATATTTTGATAATTTCTTTATATCATTTAAACTCTTGTCATACTTAAAACAAATGGGATATTTTGCAACTGGAACTGTGAGGGACAATAGAATAGAGCATTGCCCAGTTGAATCTATAAAGGTTGTAGCAAAAAAAGAAAGAGGATATTATGATTATAGGTTTGAAAAATTAAACGAAATATTTGTAGTTCGTTGGAATGATAATTCGGTGGTGACCGTTGCATCGACATGCCACACTATCTCTTTGCTTTCTAATGTTTCAAGGTATTCTAAGAAAATATCTTCTAAAATAAAAATTCCTCAGCCAAATATGGTAACTGCTTATAACAAACACATGGGTGGAGTTGATCTATGTGATAATCTAAATATCTACATATAGAATAAAAATAAGAGGAAAAAAATGGTGGTGGCCAATATTCACCAATTTTATTGATGTAGCTTTGGTAAATTCATGTAAAATCTGGAAATTCGTGAATCGAGATGACAAGAAGAGTTTGCTTGCATTTAGACGAGAAGTTACTAACTACCTCCTTCGAACGCCAGTAAAAATTGAAAAAAATTCAAGTACAGGTCACGCCAGCCAGTTTGCATTACAGTGTGAAAACCCTATTGATTCATCTGGACATTATTTATCCAAAATTATAGATGGAAAAAGACGAAGATGCAGATATTGCCATACGCACTCAAGATATATGTGCCAAACATGTCAAATCGCACTCCATATTAAATGTTTCAAGGATTTTCATAATATATAAACATTTTCTCGTTTTTATTATAAATTACAAAAAAAGAATAAAGATATTTGTTGTTTTTTTGATCTTATAGTATTTTATATAATTTTTATCTTTTTTAACCTCTTAATGGTTAACGGTGCATATATGCACCAGGCTAGATTTTCTATTTAGGATTATTTTTTTTGGCTGATTTTTTTAGAATATCATATTTGAGCATTAATCAATATAATTTGAAAAAATTGAGCATTTTTATCCACTAGAAAAATCTTGACCATTAATGGGTTAAATTAAAATAAAAATATTCCCTCCCCCCCCCCCCCCCCCCCCCCCCCGCCTTGGTAAAAAAAAATTATTTATATTTAAAAAACAATGAATTTTATATCCAAAAAAAATAAAATTATTCCTCTCCCCTTAGACGATAATTATAAGAATAAAAATATTTTAAGTATATAATATTATCCCGAAACTTTTTATAAACACTTTTTTTCAGGGTAGGTCTATATGTCGAAAGGCTTGGTAATAGGAAAGGCTAAAAAATATTATTGAAAATAAAAATAACAAAGAAAATGATTAATGAGATATTTGACTGATTTATTGCTTTTTTAGAGAAAAAAACTATAATATTACATTATAATATATTAAAAATATGGAAATTTTAAGATTGTTTGAATTTTTTTATTAATTCTTTGAAATAATTTGCGGTTTTTAAAAATTAATTTTATTATATTAATTTTTAAATTAATATTTTTAATAAATTAATATTTAGTTATGATTTTTTATATTAAGTAAGTATAAATATATTGAAATTACTTGATAAAGAAGTAAATGAGAAACATAAATTTTTTAAGGTATTTTTAATTTGAGAAAGCATTTAAGAGGGGAAAGGCTAACATCTTAAACGTAATTTTAAATATAATTATATCATTGAACTCAGAATTTAATTCTCTATCCAAAACCGCTTAGATGTATTTTTTTATGTTTCCGGTTCATAAAATAATTTTTTTGTCGCGAAAGCATTTTAACGGGGAAAGGCTAAAATCTTAAACGTAATTTTGAATATAATTATATCATTGAACTCAGAATTTAAATCTCTATCCATAACCGCTTAGATGTATTTTATTACGTTTCCGGTTCACAAAATAATATTTTTGTCACGAAAGCATTTTAACGGGGAAAGGCTAACATCTTAAACGTAATTTTGAATATAATTATATCATTCAACTCAGAATAGATATTATATGCTTACTATATATATGCAATATTTAGCCTTATTCTATTTATTTTTTAAAAACTAAGGGCAAGGAGATACATAATCTGTCAACTCCCATGATTTTTAACTTAACCTGCTTAGTCCTCTTTAGGCAAATATCCAATACATCTAAGCGGTTTTGGATAGAGAATTAAATTCTGAGTTTAATGATATAATTATATTTAAAATTACATATAAGATGTTAGCCTTTCCCCATTAAAATTCTTTCGCGACAAAAAAATTATTTTGTGAACTTGAAACGTAAAAAAATACATCTAAACGGTTTTGGATAGAGAATTAAATTCTGAGTTCAATAATATAATTACATTTAAAATTACATTTAAGATGTTAGCCTTTCCCTGTTAAAATGCTTTCGCGACAAAAAAATTATTTTGTGAACCGGAAACGTAAAAAATTACATCTAAGCGGTTTTGGATAGAGAATTAAATTCTGAGTTCAATCATATAATTATATTCAAAATTACGTTTAAGATGTTAGCCTTTCCCCGTTAAAATGCTTTCGCGACAAAAAAATTATTTTATGAACCGGAAACGTAAAAAAATATATCTATAGAGAAATAAATTCTGAGTTCAATAATATAATTATATTTAAAATTATGTTTAAGATGTTAGCCTTTCCCCGTTAAAAGGCTTTCGCGACAAAAAAATTATTTTATGAACCGGAAACATAAAAAAATACATCTAAGCGGTTTTGGATGGTTCCATGTCAATTCAGCGAAACTTTTATCGCGAAACACTTTTTCGCGAAACTTTTATCGCGAATGTCGTTTATCGCGAATGGATTTTATAGCGAAACTTTTATCGCGAATCCATAATAGCGAATACTATTACGCGAATGCAATATCGCGAAACAAATATCGCGAAACAAATATCGCGAATTTTTCATAGCGAAACATTTATAGCAAATACATTACCGCGAATACAATATCGCGAAACAAATATCGCGAATTTTTTATAGCGAAACCTTTATCGCGAAACCTTTAATGCGAATACATTACCGCGAAACTTTTATCGCGAAAATTTTATAGCGAAATCTTTATCGCGAAACCTTTAAAGCTACATTATCGCGAAACTTTAATCGCGAAAATTTTATAGCGAAGTTATTATCGCGAAACATATATCGCGAAGATATTATAGAGAATTTAATATCGCGATAATTGCTAATAATGACTAATTTATTTTGAATCACTTTTTTATAATTAAATTATTTGAATAATATTTTTTTAAAATAGGTTGAAGATTGATTCACAATGATAGTTTGTAATTTTCTTTTAACCTTAAAAAATTTATATAATGATTAATAAACTTAGATCTGGTTTATGAAATTTGTTATTGCAATACACTTTTTCGCTATCCTATCCTTTTCTTCGAAGTTCTTATTTTATAATAATCGCGCACAAGGAACTCAGCTTTATCAATATATTAATCATTGAGTTTATTAGTTAAATCTTGATATTTACTGGCGAAATTGATATCTGGGTAGCATTCCTATTTAATGTCTGATGACCTAATTAGTGTTGTTAAACGGCTCTTTTTGAGCCGATTTTTAAAAACGACTAACTCAATATTTCATCCTGAATAATATTAAGCAAGACTGAAGATTTTGTTTGTAGAAGGAACAAAGGTTTGAACATCTATTAAAAAATCTCAAGGCTTAGGCAATATTTTTCTGGCTAAAATATTGAGTTAGCCGTTTTTAAAAATCGGCTCAAAATAAGCCGTTTAACAACACTAGACCTAATATTTATAAATTTATCAATCAATTTTGGCCAGGGTTAGCAGTCAGTCAATTAACCAGTCAAATGACTAGGACGGGTCAATTAAACGGGGGAATATTTGACCTGGTCATATATTCAAATATTCTATAAGATCTGAATATAAAAATATGTTTGAAAAAGAAAAAACGATATAAATACATGTGATCACAATACTGCTATTTATTGAGTTCCTAATATTAAGGAGAGCATTTTACTCATAGTGAATTTAATGAAGTATGTAATATAATAAGAGAATTAGGCATACTACAGGTGGTGATCAAAATATTTCGAGTTATATTTTACGATCTTTATAGATATCTTTTTATCTTTTCTGTTTATTTGGGAAGGGGGGAGGGCGTGATTTAGTATAATATCTCGGCATGAATCTCAATTAATTTAAATATAATATTTTGATTTGGGTTCTTATTGAATAAATAATTTTAAAATATAATAAAAATATAGCCACACTTATAAAAATTAACAAATAATTAATGACATAATTGATAAATTATAACTATTAAAAAAAAGTATTGCCGAAATTTAAAAAAAAAAAATTTCTCGTCTGGCTGGTGCCATTCCCTTGGTTATAAATTATAAATATTTTCGCCATTCTTTCCTCTTTATTTCAGAGTCTTATAAAATACAATAATAAAAATTTTGTTTGTTTTTATATTATAGGCTCAAATTTTTTATATTTGCAATATTTTTTGTGACAAAAATATAGGAAGGTCTACTTTGGTATAAAATTTAGCAAGCTACATACCGACTCATTCGTCAAGATACAGATTTTATGAGGATATTTACAAATTCTTTTATATGTGATCTTTCTCTACCACATCAATCCTACGATTAATATTTCAAAAATAACTACCTTTCGTCATGCATTATAAAATTATTTTAAATTTCATATTCCTACCCCTTGAGTCATATAGTTGTTTTCCCTTACAAATATGATCACTTTTGATGAGCAACATTATTAGTAAAATATTATTATAAATACTCAAGTATTACACTAAAGGGCAAAGTTTAAAATGAGGATTACATTTTCCTTTTATTCATTAAAGCATGTAAATTTTTTTATATTGGGATGTTTTTGTCCGATGTTTTTTCCCATGATTATTTTTAACCAGTCTTTGTCCAAATCAGTGATTCTTTTAAAATTTTACACTTCAGTTATATATTTAACAAACAAACTATTGGCTTAGACGATATGATATGACAATGCTCTACTTTTTTCTTCACATATTCAATAAATAAAAAAATCAATTTTTAAAAAACTTTTTATAATTAAATTTATTTTGTAAGGATATTTATTCTAAATGTGAATTAGATATCAAAAAATATGGCCTAAAGGGATCTATTAAAATAAGATAATACGCTATACCATTTCCTATTTTAACTTAAGAAAAGGACTGTGGAGAATATAATCAGGGGCTTGTATACATATCTATAAATGATATCAACCCTCTCAAAACTTTTAACCACCTACTAAATAAAAATAATTAAAAAAAGAAAATACAATTCATCCCTTTCCAATTTTATTCAAATAATGATAATTATTTCATAACTAACTATCCCCCCTCTAATTTCAATGATGCTCCTCTGAGTTCGCAGTTCAAGTTACGATGGAAAAAAAATTGATTGAATTAATTTTGTTATATTATAGCTCTAAAATTCCTTAAGGTTCATAATTATTTAAATATTGGCATTTTGTTAACTTTTTTAAATATACTATATTCTCATTTGATTTGATAACAATGTAATTGAGCTTAGGTGGCTTCATGTGCATGTCATTGAATAATAAAAATAAAACTAAAATTAAAATACATCATTTTTTTTGGTTATATTTTTTTAAAAAATATTTTTATTTACCCGCGAAGAGTGGCATTAAAAATTAAAAAATTTCGCTGAATAATAATAAATCTAAATTTTTTTATGAAAACTAGATTTAAGAAATTTACGTAAGAAATGTATATGAGATGTCATACCTTTTCACTTATTACAAAGAACTTATAGGAATTTTGAGTTATTTTCTCTAAAACATCCACCAATAATTTTAAAATCATTCTTCGCTAGGCTTTATTTTAATTGTATGCGGTTTTAGATGAAATAATTAAAATGCTAATGTAATTATAAACGATTTATTATTAATTATGGAGAATATGGTAAGAATAACTATTATCAGCTTGGATTTTACAGTTTATAAAATCGTTTTTAAATAAGTGTTTTAAACAGTGGCGTAGACAAAGGGGAAGAGCTAAACCTCCCTCACTGGGAAATATGATTAATGAAAACTTTCTTGTAAATTGATAAAACTCCTTCCATAGTCTAAAGAAAATTCTTATTTAAAAAACAACATAAAAAAATCTTACAAATCTAGGAATAAACAATACCATCATTTTATTTTATAATCCATTTTCACAATTTTTTTTACAAATTATAATTATAAAACGGAACGCTTCTCAAAGAGGTTAAGCGCACTTAATATTACGTTATTAAACAATAGCTCAACCTATTCACTTGATGAAAATAATTAGCTATCCTAATTGTTTTAAATTTTACCATAACCAATCCTTCTCATTTTGATATAACATTTTCCAAACTTGCAGCAAGTTATGTCATCTGTCGGAAAAGTTTCCAAGCTTAATTTTCTTTTGGCTAAAATATCGAGTATCTTTAAATCCTCATATTTTGAAATAGGAAAAAAGTTGATTTTATAAATAAATATAGTAATATTTTTTTAAGATATTTCATTTAATTTTTTTTATTATAATTGCCTTCTTTAGATTCTTTGTTTAATCTTATAATGTTTCAAATTTTTGAAATTCTAATACTTTTTGGTTCATACTTAAAGGTTTGCTATTGTCTATTTCGCTTATTAAAACTAGTTTTTGTTTATTGACTGGAAAAACTGATTGATGTAATACTAAGTAATAATCTGGCATTTCATATAGTAGAGCTTACCTAAAAATATTTGTTTGTTTTCGCATGTTGTTAATCTTGGCAATTTTATCTTATTTTGTCAAAAACTATCTACCAAATGAATTGAAGAATCAATGTAATAATTATTGATTTAAGTTCCAGATTTATTGCTTCCGGAAATTTGGTTGATTTTACGCTTTAATGGGTGATATAGATTTTATTTTTCTTATAGCACGGTTGCCTTTTTGTGTGTGAAAAAAATGACTGAAGAATTAATAAATATTAGCGCAAACCAGCTATTTTCCATTCTATCAATAATGCCTGAATTAGGCAATTTTTCTTATTTTGCAAATAAACTTTTTCTTTATACTGTCTAAACGAATTAAATTATAATTAATAAGGAACATCGATGAAATTTTCGGAATAAATTATTTCAGTTGCTTAAATCATAGATTTGCCAAAATTTTGTTACTAATAGTTTTTTTCCTTTTACTAGCTATTATACTCGTTTAAGTACTCAATTGGTACTAATAAAGCAAGAAATATTGATATAATTTACAATTAGTTCGTAGAACTATACAGTCGCCAAATTTAACGGCGATGATATTAAGTATATAAATCCTGTCTATGCCACTGTTCTGATACACAAGTTGAAGCGATAAAGAAATTGCTCAGAATTATCAAATTATTATGGTAATTATAGATATAAATATCTTAAACATGATATTTAAAGAAGTTCGAATATTATGAAAGAATTAAATAAAAATGTAAATATAAGCCTTCCTGATATTGGAATATCTTTATTTTCTTGATTTGGAACATTTTCTATTTATTTTCAAAAAATCCTAATTTATTTTAATTCCATTTTATTAGAAAAAATGAGTAAAAGTGCTTACAAATTGAGAAGGAGCGTTTAGCGGTGCTTTCATAAAAACGCCTGATTTAAATTGAACTGGTATTATTTTATAAAATGATGAAAACTATTATACGTTTTTTTAATTTTTATATTGTTTAGTTAGACTTGTGAAATCAGCAAAAATAAAAAACTAAAATAACTGAAGATCTAATGATTTATTTCCATAATTTATTCTTCATAAATATTACAATGTAATCCAATAGAATATTTTGAATTTTTTTTTGATAATCATAACTTTGCAGTTATTTCTATTTATTAAAATGCGAAAAGAAGAAAAAGGAGAGGATTCAAATAAATTAGTTTATATTATATCAGAAAGTTATATCGATGTGCATTATCTAAAAATTATAATTAGGAGGCATTAATTATCAGTAAAATTTTCTATAATTTTTAAAAATAATCTGAGAAAATCAATAAAAAATTCTTAGCTTTCTATATAATTTTTCATCTAGATTGGAAAAAAGGTATATCAGAAAATTTTATTTAAATGACATAAAGCACACGGGAAGGGGGGGGGGTTAACTTATTCTTGTAAAAACTTAAACCAAAATGTCCCCTCCATACTTACAACCATGAGTGAGTGAGACCAGAAAGAGTAATGTATTTTGTATCACATCAGATAAATGTTACATGCTTATTAAATAAACAATACGTAATAAAATATTCTTAAAACATTCGCGTTTATGATTTAAGAAACTTCGGTTGGTAAATTGATATTGAATATATCAATTTCACTTAAAATGAATTCGTAATTTTATAATTTCGCGCACATACATTCGCGGTAGAAAATTCGCTATAAAGAGTTGGCGATTAAAGTTTTGCTATAAGTTTCGCTAAAATTTATTCGCTCTAAAGTATTCGCGGTTTAGGTTTCGCGGAAATAAATTCGCGATAATGAGTTCGCGATCAAAGTTTCGCTATAATGTATTCGCTATAAAGTATTCGCGGTTAAAGTTTCGCGGAAATAAATTCGCTATAACGAGTTCGCGATCAAAGTTTCGCTATAATGTATTCGCTATAAAGTATTCGCGGTCAAGGTTTCGCAGAAATAAATTCGCGATAATAAGTTCGCGATATTGTCTTCGCTATAAAAGTTTCGCGGAAAAAATTGCGAATTGGTTTCGCGATATTGCCTTCGCTATAAAATTCCTTCGCGATAAACGACATTCGCGATAAAAGTTTCGCGAAAATGTGTTTCGCGATAAAAGTTTCGCTGAATTGACCTGATACGGTTTTGGATAGAGAATTAAATTCTGAGTTTAATGATATAATTATATTTAAAATTACGTTTAAGATGTTAGCTTTTCCCCTCTTAAATGCTTTCTCAAATTAAAAATACCTTAAAAAATTTATGTTTCTCATTTACTTCTTTATCAAGTAATTACAATATATTTATACTTACTTAATATATAAAATCATAACTAAATATTAATTTAATTAAAAATATTAATTTAAAAATTAATATAATAAAATTAATTTTTAAAAACCGCAAATTATTTCAAAGAATTAATAAAAAAATTGAAAAGATCTTAAAATTTCCATATTTTTAATATATTATAATGTAATGTTATTATAGTATTTTTTCTCTAAAAAAGCAATAAATCACTCAAATATCTCATTAATCATTTTCTTTGTTATTTTTATTTTCAATAATATTTTTTAGCCTTTCGTATTACCAAGCCTTTCGACTTATAGACCTACCCCTTTTTTCATATGATCATTTTTTAACCTATTTCTTCATTGTTTATTTTATTTTCTATCAAATTTACCTTTCTTATATTAAAGTTTCGAAAATGACTTGTGAAATCTTTATTTAATGTAGATTTTATTTACATAATAAAAGATCAAAAAATATTTATTTTTCTCTCTTTTTTTCCGGTCATGGGTTACTTTATTTGAATATTTACTGATATGATATGATGTCAAAATGTATTAGCAAATAATTAATTTTTTAAAAAAGGTAAAATATAAAGGTGAAAAATTGTAGAAATAGAATTTACGGGAAAGGATAGGGGATAAAAAAAAGGAAGCTTGGAAAATGAAGGTTATTCAATGGAAGAGATGAAGCTTAGATAGTTAGAACGAATGATGGTGGTAGCAAGTCTTTGGCGTAAGAAAAGGGATTCCTTAGACTGGTCGGTTTTTCGCTGATCCGTTTGCCTAAATCTTTGAAAAAACGTTGAGCTTTGCTACCGAAGGTGGTGAGAATGATGCAGGCGATGGGTATGAATAAGAAAGAGGGTCTAATGAACTGTACTTTATGGTTTTGCGGGATTCAGCGAGGGCGAGGGCATCGACGTTATGGTTAGAAGGTGCATTTGGGTCAATGCAGGTGAAGTCCCAAACCAGGAGCTGACTCCTTGACCAGGGGATCAAGGACATTCCATCAGGACGTTTTCCATCAGTTCTGAAAATTTCGGTTGGTTCTAGTCTAGATGGAATGCCTCCTGATTTGAGGGCGCGTAAAATGATGTCATTGCATTTGGTGTGCCGTGAAAAGCGGCCACGACAAAAGCGACAATGGAGGCAGTGCCTACCCTTGCTGTCGACGCTGGTTTCGCAATGTTTGCATTGGTACGGAAGAACAATTTCGCAATTGAGCCGTAGTCCAATAGCAAATCTTAGCTCGTCAGCAGTGAGCAACAAATCGAGGTTGTTGGAGAGTATGGTTTCTAGAAACTCGTGACCAGATCCTTGGTTCAATTGGTTAAAAACTGTCAGATCGTCGTCGTGAAGGAAGCTGGCTAATGTGTGAATCGGATGAAAGACGAGAGGCGATTAAACCACTGATGGCAAGAGTTAGAGGTGAGCTTAAGCCGATACCCCCGAGCTTGCATGGAAGTGATGCTTGTAACCATGAATTATAGTTAAAGCGGAGATTAAGGATCACTTCGGCGAGAGATTTGACGGAGATTTCAAAAGATTTTAATGAGTCGGGGAATTTGAAAATTGAGGTGGATCGAAGGGCGTAGAGAATTTTAGGAATGTAATAAAAGTTTTTGAGGAGAAATAAAGCTTGATGTGGAGGGAGAAACTTAAAGATGTTTTTGAAATGAAGTAAGCTGGATGATGCGTTGAAGTGATTGATGGATTCCAGGCCACCGACTGGAGAGCAGAGATGACTGAGGGATGAGAGTTCGGTTGTGTGGAAGTTGTGGTTGAATGGGATGGAGCAATGAAATGGGCAGATCTCAGTTTTTTGTTCGTTGAGTGAGAGACCGATAGCGTGGGAATGTGTTTTGATGATGGTAAGTGCCTTAGCAACCTCGTTAGGGGGACCACAGAGTATTCCGTCATCAATGTACCAAGTATGCAGTGGGAGATTGCAGTTGGAAGAAATGTTTTTGACCATTTCGTTGATTCCAATGCAGAAAAGTATCAATCCCAAATAATCGCCTTGTTGGATCCCTTCAGATGATGAAAGTAAATAGTTGTTGAATTGGAGATGAGATGGCTTGGAGTAGCAAGAATGGAAGAATTGGGAAAAGGTGGGGAATGAGTGGTACATTTGTGGGAGAAAGTGAGAGCTGCTAATGGAGTTGAAGGCGTTAGAGAAATCAATTTTAACGAGGATTTCGTTACTTGGGTTGGTTTGGAGATGGATACGAGTAGCGTGTGTAGCTATTTCGCAGCCTCCTCGGATGCCAATTCCAAGTTGATGATGTGCTAGAATTAAGGCTGCGTTATCCTTAATTTTGGAAGATATTAGCTTAGCGACAAGACGGCGAAATACGGTTCCGTGCAATTGGGCGGATATCCTTATTAGGTTTTTCGAGTGCGATTAGTTTAGCACCGAATAAGAGTGGTCTGATGGACTCGGGAACGAGGCCGTGTGCTATTTTGTAACAAAATGTTGTTAAATTTTGTAAAATCGGGACCTGGTTGACTATGAGGGGGGATGTGAGATCCTGGAGGAAGATGGGACGAAGCCCATCGTAACCTGGAGAAGAGTCGTGATGGAAGGATAGAATAGATTTGCGCACCTCGGCGGGGGTGAAATCAGAAGGGCAAATATTGGGAGGAGGTGGAGGTATGAAATCTACTCCGGAGGGGTGCTTTAGTTTGAATCTGTTGAAACTTTCTTCGTCACTAGTGGCAAATGAATCATCAGAAGCTACTAAGCGAAGAGCGGATTTGATGTTTAAGTTGTTAATTTTGTTGGAAATTAACTTTGCCTTTAATTGTAGGCTGGAAAGTTTTTTGGGTACATGAGAGGATGTTGTGGTTGTGAGGGTGAGGGGATGTAAGGTTGCGTCTTTAATTTGTTGGGTTAGAGATTTCTGAATCCCTGGATTGGGAGGTTGGAGAGTCGTGAAGGAAAATGTCAAGAGTTTGAGCCAATGATCGAGGGAGGAGAAGTTATTTAATAATGATGGAAGGCATGTGGAGAGGGCTTTGGCTACTTGTACTCTGGAGCCTTTAGGAATTCTAGAGATAATGGGAGGTTTGTCGGATTTTAGGAAGTTGATAATGTCGCCATGGGTGGTTGGTTGGAGGGGAATAAATGTGTTTGATGTGGTTGGTATGTAGACGTTGTTGGATGAGGTGGAAGAGTGGCTGTGAGTAGAAAAAATGGAAAGAGGATTTAGGAAGGGAGGAGGAAAACGCTTCTTGGACTTAGGACAAACGATGCTTTGGTGATTTTTATGTTTTTAGAGCATGCGGGACAGTGTACCATTATGTGGATAAAGAAAGGTTGTGAATGAAATAATCTGCAGATAATAATGATGTTGTAAAGATAAGGTTATTAAATATGAGAGGAAAGAATGGGCATAAAGGTTGTTGGGGTTGGTTGGTGTTTGATAGAGGTTGGTTATTTGTTTTAATAAATGTAATGGTTAAAGTAAATAAAAGATTGAGAGACTGAGGAATATATATAAGAGGGGGAAAAAAAGTAAATTATTTTGGGTATGTTTATGAAAGGGAAAAGAAAAATTATATTGTATTAATGGGGATATTACAAGGAATGTAAGAGAATTTGAGTCTTGAAGAATATATATATAAGATAGAGAAAAAAAAAATTTTGGTTTGATTGTGATGAATAAATGTGTACAAAGAAAAAAATATGCATGTAAAAAGAGAGCTGTGATTATGAAAGATAAAAAAGATAATATGTAAATGTTAAATTAGTTGGAAGGTTGAATGTTGTTAAAAAGAAAAAATATATAAAAGGGGAAAAAAAAAATTATTTTTGGGTATGTCTATGAAAGGGAGAAGAAATATTATTTTGTATTGATGGGGATATAAAAAGCAATGTAAGAGAATTTGAGTCTTGAAGAGTATATAAATGAAAAAGTAAAAAAAATTAATTTTGGTTCAATTGTGAGGAATAAATGTGTACAAAGAAAAAATGTGCATGTAAAAAGAGAATATGTGATTATAGTTGTGAATGAAAGAAAAAATAAATATATATGTAAGTGTTAAATTAATTGAAAGGTTAAATGTTGTTTAAAAAAATAATATGTGGATTTATTGAATATTTAAATGTTATAAGATAAATCAATATGGAAATTCATGAATGTATAATATAAGTGTTAAATTGGTTATAATGTTAAATAATAAAAAGTCTATATGTAAATTTATTGATATAGTATATGTGTTGAACTAATTGAAGGTTAAAAGTTATTTTTAAAAACAAGCTGTTTAATAAGTTTTAAAAATAAGTAGTGAAAAAAATAAGAAAGTAAGATATGTGAGGTAACTTCTGGTGAAAAAAAAGGGAGGCAATCCTTGAGTCTCAATTGGGTGGGTTGAGAAGAAAGACTTTTGAATATTAATGTTTGAAGTTAGATTATCCCTTTCTTTGGAATTGAAGCCTCTTGAAGAATAGACATGTTTGATTTAATAGAGGAAATAGACCTGATTTATTGTTGGTACATAATTGTTGTTAAGATTCAAATGAGTTTTCCTTTATAACATTCTGTGTTATATTGTTGGATTCAATTTTATGAGGTAGGGTGACGTAATGATGATGTTAAGGTGAATTTGTGGTTGCTGTAGAAGATGTTACTTTATATAATCTATTGTTTCTCTTTGAAAAGAGTGTCAAATGTCATAAATGCCTGAAGATATAATAATGTGCTGTAACCATCTTGATGGATGATGCTAAGGTGAATTTATAATTGCTTCAATTGTTTGCCTGCTAAATTCAATTTTAAGGTTGGGTGACATAATGATGATGTTAAGGTGAATTTGTAATTGCTGTAGGAGATGTTATTTCTGATGTATATAAAAAAGATGGCGTTGTTGATTAAGGTTATTTTAATTGGTCATTGATATAGTAAATGAATAGTCAAATAGGTTTTGTTGGTTGGTATTATCTATTTAGTCTGTTGTTTTCTACTTAAAGAATATGAGGTCCATATATCATTAAGATATTGTATCATAAACTTATAAGATAAATATAGTGTATAAATAAATCTATTATTTTTTTAGTGATTATTTTAGAATTTTTTACATATCAAATTATTTAATTACAATTACGATATATATTATAGTAAGAAACAAAAATTTGTATTGCACATAATATAACGAAAAAATATATCTATATTATATAATAATCTAGTGTAATAATTTATTAAATTAATTGTTAAAGGAATAGATCGGATTCCCTCTTCGATATATCGTATCGTATGTGAATAGAGGGCTGTGAAATTAAGTAATAGGCTAGTAATTGCCTCAATTATATGAATTCTGTTATTGGGTTTGATATAGAACGATACTGATTTTTCAAAACGTCAAAAAAATTCTCAATAGGGTTTAATTGAGGGGAAAAGGGTGGAAGATATAATATATTTTCATAGTTTTCTGTTATTATATGAGCTCGGTAAATGGGCGCATTATCCATTATTATTAGCGAATTCAACGGTAAAAATGTATGATAATTCATCCAGGTAAGTTTAGAATTTTATTGATGTAAATGCCCCGTCTATAATCATGTATTTTTTGAAACCATTATTTCCTATGGTGCATAAAACTGATACGTTTTTCCCCTTTGAAGGAGGGAGTTTGAAGGATGGCCTCTTACCCAGAGGTGCCCATCCATAGTGGGAAATGACGTGGGAATTGAAGCCTGTTTCATTTAAATAGAATATATTTTGAAATGGCACGTTCATCATATTTAGGCAATATTCTTTACGAATATTTATAACATCTGAGGAATTCCGTCTATCGGGCTCTTTTCCAACCCTTTTCCTGCTCCATCCCATTGATTTAAGGCATCTAGATATTCCCGAATAACTCATTTTGAGATGAGGTGGTAAATTCTCCACTATATTTTTTATCGTCAATCCATTATGTTCTAGTAGCTGTATAATTTTAGATTTTAATTTTGAATCATCCTTTTTGTTCCTTCCTCTTTGATGGATTATCTAATCGGCCAAGGAGGCACCGTAGTATTCGGGGAATGGTACATCTTCACTGAAATTTTATTTTAACAACTTTACAATATATATTTTTACCTATTTACTTTAAAAAAAGTTAAAAAATAACGATTGTGACAATTGTCACTGAAATTTTATTTTAACATCTTTACAATATATATTCTTAACTATTTACTTTAAAAAAATTAAAAAAAGTTCAAAAATAACGATTATGACAATTGTGACTTTTCTGTGGGATTTTCACTAAAATTTTAAATTAACTTGTTTACAATATATATTTTTACCTATTTGCTTTGAAAAAATTCAAAAAAGTTCAAAAATAATCATTATAATAATTGTTACTTTTCTATGGTACATCTTCACTGAAATTTTATTTTAACATCTTTACAATATATATTTTTACCTATTTAAAAATTCAAAAAAGTTCAAAAATAATGATTATGACAATTGTCACTTTTCTATGGTACAACTAAATTTTATTTTAACATCTTTACAATATATATTTTTACTTATTTACTTTAAAAAAATTTAAAAAAGTTAAAAAATAACGATTATGACAGTTGTCACTTTTCTATAGTAAGTCTTCACTGAAATTTTATTTTAACATCTTTACAATATATATTTTTACCTATTTGCTTTTAAAAAATTCAAAAAAGTTCAAAAATAACGATTATGACAATTGTCACTTTTCTATGATACATCTTCACTGAAATTTTATTTTAACATCTTTACAATATATATTTTTATCTAATTACTTTAAAAAAAGTTAAAAAAATAACGATTATGACAATTGTCACTCTTCTATGGTACATCTTCACGGAAATTTTATTTCATCTTTACAATATATATTTTTACCTATTTGCTTTGAAAAAATTCAAAAAAGTTCAAAAATAATGATTATGACAATTGTCCCTTTTCTATAGTACATCTTCACTCAAATTTTATTTTAACATCTTAACAATTTATATTTTTACCTAATTACTTAAAAAAAATATAAAAAAGGTAAAAAATAACGATTATGACAATTGTCACTCTTCTATGGTACTTCTTCACTGAAATTTTATTTTAACATCTTTACAATATATATTTTTACCTATTTGTTTTAAAAAAGTTAAAAAATAACGATTATGCCAATTGCCACTTTTCTATGGTACATCTTCACTTTTATTTTAACACATTTACAATATATATATTTTTACCTATTTACTTTTCAAAAATAACGATTTTGATAATTAATATTTTTCTATGATGGTACATCTTCACTGATTTTACATCTTTACAACATATATTTTTACCTAAAAAATATAAAAAAAGTTCAAAAATAACGATTATGACTTAATTTAGTAGACTTAATTAGTTCTTTTAGTCGACTAAATTAGCCGTTTTAGTCGACTATATTAGCCGTTTTAGTCGACTATATTAGTCGTTTTAGTCGACTAAATTAGTCACTTTTCGACTAATAGACTAATTTAGTTGCTAAATTTTCGAATTTTTCGACTAAAAGTATTAGTTAGTCGACTAAATTTAGTCGATTAACAACACTAGTTATACACCTTCAAAATTGAAAATCGCGCAATGCAAAAATACTTAAGATAGAGTTAAAAATTATATATTATTTTAGCCCTTAAAATTCTACATTGGAAAATATAACAAAAAAATTAAAAAATTCCATGTCTTATTTCCAGTAAAAATAAAAAATTAACATTATTGAGAAGGAATTTTTTTTGGGTTATGATATTCGCTCGAAATGGTTATTACCCTTATATTTAACTGTTCAATAAAAAAAATCGAGCCATTTTGTTTTTTTAATTTTATTAAATTTTTAATATTTTTATAAATTAAAATATATAATATAGATAGCGTTATATTTAAAATCATTATTATGTAATATATATAATAAAAATATGCATTGTATTGTAATTAAAATTAAAAAAATCCAATGAATGTAACCAATGTGATGTCTTGTGAAAATATGTAAGCAAACAGCCAATACAGATTATTAAGAAGCTATATTGTAAAATGAAAATAAAATTTTATTATAAAAAAAAATACCGATTGTTTTTATCATATCCATTCTACGCTTATTAATAGAATTTTATGAGATAATTTGTAAGTACGTTCGTTGTTATTGAATCTACTTTCATTATTACAGTGTTGTGTTTTCATTTATTTGCAAATAAAATTATTTGAGCTGCAAAAAATTGTTACAATAACATATTTATATATTTTTATCAATTTTTACAAGTTTATAGAAATATTTTCCATTAAATCTGCACAACACAGTATTTGTTCAATGGGCAGCCATCAATGTGATATGATATTTACAAATTGATTTTTTATTAACCTCCATCCCAAAACAATGTCATTTGTTTAAATAACCAACTAACTTTCATGAATGATTAAGTGTATTTTGATTTTTTATTTTCCAAATGCTCATTTCATTTAAAATATTGGCTATTTTTATGGCTGAATGTAGCGTTGAAACGTCTAAATTAAGTTTATGTAAAATATCAAAATATTATTCTTGTAATTTCATAGATGTTCACTTTCTGTCATCTCTGGGCAAATTTTTAAGCTTGGGTAATTTACTTTTGGCTAAAATCTTAAGTTAGCCACTTTAAAAAATCGACTAAATCGTTTAACATACTAGCTGAATGTAACTCATTAGATATTTTCTATTGCAGATAATATAACGAAAATAATATCAAATTTTAAGCTTTATCTTTTAAAATAATTCTATATTTTTAAACATCATAAATAAATTGAATTTTGTTTGCTTTTATTAATTGATTATTATGAAATTATACAAAAAATATTATACTACAAATCATTAAATAACCAGAAACAATAAAATACCGGATAGGTTTTTAAAAATATTGGCACTATCCGATATTTTCAAAAAATGCTAAATATCGTCCTGATCTTATATTTAGTATCGCAAGAATAAGCATTCTCAATAATCTCAAAATATATTACACAGAAATTACTCCTTTATTTAAAATTTATTTATAGAATAATTCATGGCACTTTGGGCAAAAATTCTGGAAATCCAAGGTGATGCTGTCAAAAAAATACCGTTATATGTCCAAACGTTTCCTTTTGAAGTTAGACATTGTTTAGCTAATTGGATAGAAGATCAACCATGGTAAAGCTTCTATTTATAAACATTTGACACACCTTATGATTATTTTAAGATATGATTTATTATTTCTAAAAAGTATTAGTTTTAAGAAAAAATATTTGTGCAAAGCTTTTTATTCAGGTTGATCCTTTTTTTTGATCATGAGGAGAATATTATTGAGAACTTGATTTATTTTTATGTAAATAAAGTAATTATGGGCGAATTTTATCAAATATACAAAAGATGCAAGTGAAAATTCATGAATAAGATTAGACATTTATGAAATATTAGATTATACATAATTAACAAGCAAATAGGTGTTTGAAAGAAATGTCCTCTATTTTTTAGGCAATTACCAAGTCTCTTTATTATTAATTGTTTAATTTAGCATTGATTATCATAGTATTTATGTCAGAGACCTGCAGGCCTGGCCCTAAGCCCGGCCCGGCCGTATTTTAATTTTTTTAAATATGGCAGGGCCGTATATTTTAAAACCAAATATTTGAAATCGCCATTATTAGCTATAAAAATCAAAAATAAATAAAATTTATTTAAAAAAAATTCGGGCCAGGCCTGAAAATTCTTTGATAATAAAGGTACCTCTGCAGGTCTCTGATTTATGTAAATAAAACCTCCAGTATTTTTTGTTCAGTATATTTTTTTATTTTTCCCAGCATAAAATTAATATTTAATCAATATAAATAATCGAATATCAGTATTAAATACAAAATTGGTTAAAATATTTATAATTAGTAAAATGTAATTTCATCATTTAAAACAATGAATTTATTCACTAAAAAAATAATTTGTACACCAACTATAATAAATTGGCCAATAATAGGGGAGGGTACTGAGAACAATGCTTGTTAGCAGATTTGGGGATCCGAGGCGAAACCAATATCGGTTCAAAGTTAGATAAAAGCAATAGTTCAGGTTCGGTTTTTAAAAACAATGAGTTATTTTACACAACATTTGATTAGAATTACATATAGAGAAGCACATTTTTTTTTATTTCAACATTAAAAAATTAATTGAAAATTTTAAATAATATCTAATATATAAATTATAGCAGTTTATTAGTGCAATATTGAACCATATTTACTTAATAATATTAAGCTTATAGGTCTGCAATGGGCGAGTTTTAACCCTAACGCTCACCCGCAATTATAAATTCGCTCGCCCATAGTTTTTTAATTTGCCCGTCTTGCTAATATATAAAAATTTTGTTTAAACCTCCCGCCTAATGTTTAAAAATGATTTCATTAGTTGGTTTGGCGCTTTATTTATTTTATTATAATGTATCTTTATTTAAGCTTATAAAATATAATATTATGATATAAAAGATGATTTTTAATAAAAAGAAATCTGCTCACACCCTAAAAATATTTTAAATTCACTTGCCCATTGTTACAAAAATATTTTTTAACCCGTCCGCCCACCCGCCAAAAAATCTTTTAGCCCGCATGCCTATTGTAAATTTTTAATTGAGCTGTGCAATTAAAATATTGTCTAGATTCACCTCAATAATATTTTTTTTATGAAAAATGTTTTTTTTATTTAAATTTAAAAATTATAATAACTAAATATTAGAAAATTTATATACAGCGGAGAATCGATTATTCTGATTTTACAAATAGTCTATTCATTAATTAACTAAAATATTTTCAATATTCTCTAATTCTAATAGATTTTGTTATACCATCCTTCTTTTTAAAGTAAAAAATTATTTATTGATGTTGCATTTTCACTAGAATTTTTTACTCTTATAAAAATTTTCCATGTTATACCATTTTATTAGTATCACAAATCTTCAACTTTACAATAATACTATACTTAGATAATTTATATATTATATTTAATTTAGTCCTAGGCATTAATAAGCATTTTTAAAATTTAATTTAAAAAGGAAGTTAAATTGATTGGTAATAATCTTAAAACAATTTGGCTATAAATTAGAATTTTACAATATACTACTAGATAACTTTCACAGCATTAAATCATAAGGTTCGAACTTCTTTACATTTTAACGATTTGTTCAGATTCTAATAGAAAATCATTAAAATACTGGGTTAAAGGTTCGGTTTGGATCCCTTGTTGATTCTCGGAAAGTCTAAGAAATGCCCGGTCATGAGTTTTTGGTTGTTCCAAAACCAACCTCTTGTTGGAAGAGAAGTATAAGATTAGAAGGTTACCGCGCATTACAGCGAATATAATAACGCGAATGCATTACCGCAAATGCCTCGAATGCATTATCGCGAAAATATTAAAGCGAATTCATTATCGCGAATGCATTATTCGAATGTATTATCGTGAATGTCTTAGCGCGAAAACATTATCGCTAATGCATTGCAGTAAATGCTTTATCGCGTGTGCATTATTGTGAAGATATTAAAGCGAATTCATTATCGCTAATGTATTATTGCGAAGCGAATGCATTATCTCAAATGAATTACATCAGTTGCAATATCGAGAATGGAGTTTAATGAAAATCGCATTTTTATATTTATCGGCCTTTAGACAGACTTAGTTGAACCTGAAATGAGGCTTAAGTCGAACTAGGGTCTAAAAACATTTTTTTTTTGGAAATAGGGCTATTTAGAAAGTTTCTTAATTATTAACTAAAAAAAATTTTTTCAGACAGGAAAATATGATTTGGAAACCACTTTCAAATTGTTAAATTTAAACTTAATATAATACTTATATCATCTCTATTGAAACAACCAAAATATTATAATTAAATATATTTTTATTCATTACTATTACCAAACAAGTTTTATAATATTATTTATATTTGAAACATTTATTTTTAAATTTAGCACATGTTAAAAAAAGATAATATTTTATATTTTAAAGCCCTAAAATTATTAATTCTGACGATTAAAACAGAATTAATATGATGGAGGTCTAATCATTGAAATGCTTCCCCATCTAATCTTATTTAAAAATTTATATGCTTTCTGATATGGCTGGGGGAGGTTGTCTATATGATACCACTATTTTTTTAAATATTTTTGAAAAATTGAAATTATATTTTCAGATCTACAGAGGTACCATTTGTATGACCTGCACTGGCCCGGATTATTTTTTTATTTTTTTGCCCAGCCCGCCTTTATATTTTAAGGCTGCCCGGATTTTTTTTAAATATATTATTTTTATTTTTTTTATAGCTAATAATGGCGTAAAATAATACGGCCCTGCCCGGGTATTTAAAAAAAAATTTTTTAGGCCCGGCCCTGTATATTTAAAGAAATTAAAATACTGCCCGGCCTGTGTACTCGGGCTTATAGCTTGGCCTGCACGTTTCTTATTTTATATATAAAAAAAAACTTTCTACTATAATAAAAGGAAAATTAACAGTATATTTTTTTTGCCCAGGAAATGTTTAATCATATTAGTCCTTAGGGGCTAGTAGAATGAGGGCTCGGATCAATTAAATTTTGCTTAAAAATATGATATAATAATTATTTATTGGCCACTATTATAGCTTTAAATTAATTCTATATGGGAATCAATAAAATTAGAAGAAAATGAAAAAAATTCATTTAAAATTAGTGCTGTAAACGTTACTCCAAAAAAATAATGCATTACTCATGCTCATGCATTACTCGTTACTTAAAAAATTAAATACTATATGCAAAAATTTCCATATTTTTTTTGTATTATTCCTTTTTCATATTTTAATTTTATGTTCTTATATTTTAACATATGATGGATTAAAATTATGATGAAGTATATATATGTCGTATTGGGATATGGAATTATGTGCCAACGTGGGGATTCAAAATAAGGGATTTTAAAAAAAGTAAATAGTATAAAATTAGTGATGTTAAAAGTTACTTTTGAAATATAACTAGTTACAGTTACTAGTTACATTGGCAAAAACATAACATTAGTTACAGTTATTTTCAAAAGTAATTAGTTACTTACTTTATACATCATTCATATGCGCATTATTTATTTATTGAATGCATTTATTTAATATAAAAAAAATTAGGATAAACAAAGTATAATCAGTTATTTAAAATAATATACAATTTATTTATATAAAAAAATATCGCAAAATTGAATATTTACATCGAATATAAAAATATATATTTGCATTGAAAAAAAAAACATTTATTTTTCATAAAAATTAGAATCTAATAAATGTTTATTTGCTTTTAACAACAAATTAATTTCAAAGTTATTATCTAGGAGACGTGCTCGTTTATCTCCAAAAATGAGCTTACATACACTGAACAAGCGCTCTACTGGAGCACTTGATGTTAGAACAACATTATATTTAATAAAGAGTAATTTTAACTTTGGAAAATCGTTATATTAGGAAAAAGTGTTGTTATTAGATTTGATAAAGTTTTCTATAAGTTCATTATCCAGAATATTTTGGCGCTTTAGGTCAAAAAATCCAACTACATCAAGTGATGTTGGTTTTAAGCATGATTCATTCGTCTGGGATTCACTTTGAGGTATTAAGGTAAATTTGAACGGGAAATTATAACAATCAGACATTTTCACAAAATTTTAAATTAATAAATTTAATTTAAAAAATAAATTTAATTTAAAATTAATTTATCACAACATGATAAAAATAAAATTAATTATTTGAATATATCTTTAAAAGTAACTAGTTACTTTTGGCAGTTACATTTCAAAAATTATAACTATTTAAAAATATAACTAGTTACAGTTATTTTTTAGCCAAAATGTAACTAGTTACAGGTAAAGTTACCTTAACATCACTATATAAAATTAAGGTATATAATGAATGAAAAGAGATGAGGTTAAGCCTTTTTAATTTAAAAAAATATTAATAAATATATTTATAAAAAATCCGAAAAACCAAAAAATATTTTCAAAGCGTAAAAGTAATACATATTAAATATCTCTAAAAAATAAAATTTTATGGTACCAGCCATAAAATATAATTTAATTGTTTTTTAAAAAAAAGATTCCGACCTTAAATATTTTTTTAAAAAAAATTTATATAAATATCTGAACAATATAATAATTTTTTGAAGGAGTAAAAGGGACCTTTAGAAAAAACGGTTAACCCTGTTCAGTTATTATATTTTAGAGAAATAAATTGCGGTTCCCGCAACACAAGTTTCTGTAAAAAGGGCTAAGTTCAAATAATATATTTAAAAATGAGTTATTTTGAATCTTATATATTTTTTTATATATAATTCATAAATGCTTATAATATAAATAAATTAGAAGATGGTTTCAATAAAAAAAAATTATGAATTAAACCTTTATAATTAGTTGAACCGAACCGAACCTTTAATATTAATTAATAGCTGATATATTTAAATTCTGCCGTTTATTACCATATTAGCTGACGGGGTTAAAGGGTAATTATTTAGTTTGTGTGTATGGTACTAAATATACTTTATTAATAAATTTTTTATAAATATTAAAATTTAGGAGAAAAAGGGGTAAAATTGTTGCAATGTATACCGTGAGCATGTTTGATATCAAAATTTAAATTTGTAATGGAAATCATATTGGATAAAATTTAAAATAGAGATGCTTTAAGATTTTTGAATTTTAAATATGGGTTATATATTGGCCTGAAAATTTTTTTTTGCAGACATAGCTAGGCCTGATCAAAAAACCAAGTCCCATGCAATCATAAAATTTTGCCATTTATTTTTATTGAATGTCTTAAATTTAATTTTATATTTAGAATAAAATTTAGATTTGTGATAGAAATCATATTGTGTAAATAAAATAGAAATGCTTGAAAATTTTTTAATTTTAAATATGGGCTAGACATTGGCCTGAAAATTTTTTTTGCAGAAATCGCCAGGCCTGATTAAAAAACCAAGCCCATGCAACTTTCATATTCTGATTTTATTTTTAAATGAATTATGACTTTTATATATTTTATTTCAGTTCTCAACTAACAAAATTATTATGGTCTTTGGCGGGCTTGAGAAAATTTTTCCAACAATATGGTTTTCAGAGATTTACCTATCTCCAGGCTTGAGAAAAAAAATTTCAGGCCAATGTCTGGTCCATATATAAAATTAAAAAATTTTCAAGCATATCTATTTTAAATTTTACCCAATATGATTTCTATCAAAAATTTAAATTTTATTCTAAATATAATATTAAATTTAAGAATTGTTATTAAATTACATAAATGGAATATAAAATTAAATTTAAGACATTGTTATTAAATTACAATAGAAATAAATGGCAAAATTTTGGGAAAGTTGCATTGCACATGGTTTTTTGATCAGACCTAGCGTGTCTGCAAAACAAAATTTTTGTCTATCCCATATTTAAAATTCAAAAATTTTGAAGCATCACTATTTTTAATTCTACCCAATATGATTCCTATCACAAATTCAATTTTTGATATTTCTAATACCCTTAATGCTCAAGGGTTACATTGCAACAATTTTATCTCTTTTTCTTCTAAATTTTAATATAAAGTATATTAAGTACCATATACACAAAAACTAATTACCCCTCAACCCCGTCATTCTTGACGGGTTATTAGCTAGTAATAAAAACAATATATATGTGTTAGTATAATAATAATATAATATATATACTTCATAATTTTAATCCATCATATGATAAAATATAAGAACATAAAATCAAAATATGTAAAAAGGATTATTATATATAAAAAAATAAAATATATAAAAGAGATTTTTAAGAAAAGTTAGGTTAGCCCCTTAGAAAAGAGACTTTTAAAGAAACTGATGTAATTCGATTTATGAAAGGAGAGACTTTGCTTAAGGTAAAAATCTTCCCTGGGTTCATCAGTGATTTTACTAATAAGAGGGTTCCTTGAAGAATGTTAAAGCATCGCTATCAAATGTGGCTAATGTAGATTTAAAAATGTATTCATTGGATATTTCCAAATATTTATTAATTTTGGATAGCTTTGATGTCCAAGATGTTTGTATTTGTACTAAGATTTGTAGGAGCTAGAGGATTTACACAGGAATAGTCGAAATTGATCTCTCTTTCGAGGGATTTGGGTAATGTCATCTGGAGGATTTCCATACGACCTGAAAATACCACTAGGTTCGAGGATCGATGTAATCTGCGCAGATTTAAGGGCACATGAATAATGGTATTACAATGATTGTATCTAGGAATACTACGTCCTTTTCATGAATGGCAGTGTAGGCTATTTCGTCCTTTCAAGTCAACAGGGGCATAACATTCATAGCAAAGGTAAGGTGGGGTAATTGAGCAATTGATACGGATTCCAATGGTATGAGTGAGTTCATTTTTGGTGAGTTGTAATTGAATATTAACAGAAGGAATAGACTCGAGGAACTCGGGCCCAGAGTTTAGCAATGACGAAAAGAGAGGACGATCTAGGGGTTGCATGCTTGATAGTCTAGTTTTGACTCAGCAGGCAACAACCGAGATGTCCCATTCCTTCTCGTCCACAGGACAGAGAGTGGTAACAATAGGTTTTATTATCAAGCATCTTGAGATAAAAGTTGTTAAAGCTAAATTAGAAGGAGATTTGATGTCAAGACCGGCAAATTTTGTTGAGAGAAAAAACTGGGTGATCCCCTTAGCCCATTGCTATTTCGTCTCGGAATCAACGATATGATCATGTCTCCTCCTCTCTTTATCTCCTGGAAGGAATTTTATATGATATGAAGTGTAAAGTGGAATGATATCGATAGCAGGTATGGAAAAATATGCCATATCCAGGAAAAAAGTGCTCAAGGATTTTAAGAAAGAGTTCTGAGAGAGGGTATTAAAGACATATTTTAATTAAGATTTCATTTGAGGGATTGTTTTTGAAATGAATACTAGTTAAGTATATCACAGCCTCACAACCACCGGCAACTCCAACGCCCAGTTGAAAAGGATTCAAGATGAGAGATGCATCATGCTTAATTCTTAGGAAATCATTTGGGCAACAAGGCGCTTAAAAGATGAGTCCATAGAAATTGGCCTGTTATCCTTATTGGGTTTTGCAAGGCAATGAGTCGTACACCAAAAAGTATTGTGACGCAAAATCTGGAACATCACCGGCCAAAATTTTATTACAAAAGTTGGCAAGCAAGGTTAGGATTGAAGTATGGGAACATATTAATGCAGAAGTAATGCCCTGAAGAAGTACAGGACGAATTCCATCCAGTCCATGGGCGGAATACAATGGAATGTAAAGATGACTTTTCTAACTTCTTCCTATGTGAAATCAATCGCGTGAATTATAGGATTGATGGTAGTATCATGAGAGGCATCGGCAAGTGAATCATAAGTAAATGCTAACTTAAGCACACTTTTGATTTTTAGATTATCAATTTTTTTTTAGATATAAGGTTGGCTTTGATCACTAAAGAAGAAGTTATATTTTTTTTGTACAATAATTGGAGAATGAAAATTCAACAAGAAGGTATGTTGTTAAGGACGGCATCTCAAATTTGTTGAGTTAAAGATTTGAGTAAAAATTTGTCAGGCACTTTGAAAGTATTAAAGCTTTAAAAAAATATTTAAGCCATTCCTTTTCATAATTAAAATAGAGGGAGGAAAATCAGAGATAGATTTAGCTACCAATAAACGAGTTTAGGGATTCGAGTAATAACATTAGGCTTGGAGGAGAATATGGGGGAGAAAGAAATATCAGGTAGATGTGGGATTACGATATTGATGTTACAATAGGGTCATTGTTAACATTTAAAACTGTATCATTATTTAAGAACTTACATTTATGTCTATTAAACCACAGAAGGTGAAATGTTTAAGACATTGTGGGAATTTTGAAGGTTTAAGATTATAATTAATAGTTTCTAAAAGTTATATATCACTCGTTGGAGAATTACTATGATTCAAAATTTGATATTCCATTATTGGTAACAAATTAAAACAATTACAACAAATAATTTGTTAATAGTGCAATATGAAGAAAGGTAGATTACAATTTTTTGGTAATTAAGAGAAATTAAATTAAAAATTTAGCCATTGAAATTTTAAGCTTAACTATAAATTAGAAAAGTTAGTTAATTTTATGACATGAAGGACTGCATTTTGATAGGAAGGAATGGTGGCAAACATTATAACAAGAATATCATAAATATTTTAAATAGAGGTTAATTTATATTGTTAATATAAATAAATTATACAAAAATAATATATATTTTTTTTTTAATTATGGTTCCTTTTTGAGAACACAATTATGAAATCCTTTATTTTCAATTTTCAAATAATTAATAATATAAAGTATTAAAAAAAACGAAAATATAATATTTTATGTTTTAATATATTTAAAAATGTTTGAAAAATATATAATAATACTATAAAAAAAAAGAACGGAGATGGTGTGACGCAGGGAAACAAAAATGAAAAAGGGACGTAAGTGTTGTCTAGGATAGCTCTTTGGCTAGAAGACTACCATTGAAACTGATATAATTAGCTTTGAGAATCGCTATGGATAATCGTTGACGAAGAAAAAAACCCTCTCGAGGTTCTTCTGAGAGTTTGCTGATTTGTGATCCTAAGTTTTTGAAAAATGCTAAGGCGAGTTTGCCGAAGGTGCCAAGAGTGGTTGATATGATTGGGATGAATCAATGATCGTTCATTATTTCTGTGTATTTAGAAGTTTTAAGTTGTTCCTTCTGGTCAAGGATGTTGATGGCGTGGTTGGATGGGGCCAAGGGGTCAATACAGGAATAGTCCCATACCAAAAGTTGCCCTCTCCTCCATGGGATTTGAGAGATCCCGTCAGGACGTTTACCGTCAGATCTAAAAAGACCCTGTAGTTCTAGAGTGGAAGGAATTTGGGCGGATTTCAGTGCATGTTGGATGATTGTATTACATTGCTTGTGTCTGATGAATCGTCCATTGCAGGAGCGACAATGTAAACTATGTCTACCCTTCGAGTCAAC
The DNA here is from genome assembly GCF_954871325.1 of Gordionus sp. m RMFG-2023. Classification (NCBI taxonomy): domain Eukaryota; kingdom Metazoa; phylum Nematomorpha; class Gordioida; order Chordodea; family Parachordodidae; genus Gordionus; species Gordionus sp. m RMFG-2023. The sequence continues at coordinate 15,730,502 of NC_088779.1, read as the reverse complement.
TGGCGAGTTGCACCCTGAGCAGATGTGAGGGTGAGTGATGGAATAATTTAGACGAATGCCGATGGCGTGGGCAAATTTATTGTTGGATAGTTGAAGCTGAAGATTGGTAGATGGGATGGCCTCAAGAAACTCATGTCCCGTACCATTGAGCAGGGAAGAGAATAGGGTGCGGTCGGTAGATTGCATGCTAGATAAGAGAGTTTCAACGCAGCGAGCAACCACTGGTGCATCCCAGTCTTTCTGTCTATGGGTTGTGGGAGGATGAGAATCAGCATTGATCCTTGTTTTCCAAATATCCATAGCCACAATTAAGGAAAGGTCTTCTTTAGAATTATGGGCGGTGGTTATTGGCTTTGTCAAGAGACTACTCGATATGAAAGTAGTTATTGCTAAGTCATGTGGAGATCTGATGCCGAGACCACCAAATTTGGTTGGAAGAGTTGCTTGGGCCCAAGCGGTTTCGTTGAATCTGATATTTACTATTTTTTCGGTTAAGTCCTTTATTCCTTTTTCGTAAGTTTGGAGAGGAATAGGATATTTAAAAATTGGTGTTGACCGAAGTGCGTAAAGAATCCTTGGTATAAAAAAGAAATTTTTTAGCAAAAAAAAGGACTTGTGTGATGGAAGAAGTGTAAAGATGTCCTCCAGTTTAAGATGAGATCTTTTTATAATAATTTTTCCCCCATTTATAATATAAATAAAATTATACACAAATAATATATTATAAGATAAAATATTTTTTAAATAATTTTTTATTTATTTTTAACGATTGATTTTCTAAATTTCAGATATACAAGAGAGTGCTTAACACATCTTTCGCCTAAACACACGTTCAACTGACACGAGGATAGAAAACTTGTATTATATTTTATAAATAAAAATTTTAATTGGGGGAATTTATTAAAAATTAGAAAAAAATTGAAAAAAGCTTGATAGATCATCTTCAAAAGAATTTTCATTCAGATCCTTATCAATTTTTTTTAATCTTTATCAGAAAATAATCTGGTATGTGTGTTATTTTTTAAAGGTCAAAGTCAACTTTTTATGTGTCAAGATACTTTCTCAAACTGGAAATAAGTTCAAGCTTTCTAACTTCGTTGACCTATATTTTATCCAGGACTAATCTAAATTAAGTAGCGAGTGAATTATTGCTTTGCTTAGTATATATTAATCTTTGTATTCGAATCTATAGAAAATAAATATAATCAAAATATAAATTGTTAACTTTTATATATGTCTTTGTCTTGCAGTGCATTAATAAGTGCCATACAAAACTTAAATTATTTAAAGCAAGTTTTTAAAGTTTTAATATTATTATAGTTATCATGAAAGTGAGATATCCCAAATGTTCTAAAATCTGAAGAGCGTAGCAACAGGTTCCATTAAAGTCATATACACATATCATTTTTTAGTACACTAATCATACATTATATATGAAAAACTTGTCATTATCTGAAAATCTCTGCGATTCAGTTATCACAAGATTCGTCAAACTGGTTATTCTCCTTAATGAGATAATTAATTTCACTTAGTTATAAAAAGAGTTCATATTCCTATTTCTTCCTTAATGGCTGCACAATTTCTAGACTGTCCATACTTATTCCACAATTTAGGAAATATTAGAGTTGCGACACAATTTTACAAAGTTTAGACTTTGTACACTTAATTTTTATATTGGTGTAAAAAACATACTGGGACCAGGGCAGGCCAAATCATCTTCATCTGAAGAAATATGTATAATTGACATTATATTCTTTATTAAATAAATTATAATATTAGAGAATAAGAATATAAATTAACATATCTTGATTGATTAAATATTAATTAGATTTACAATTTTGACTGAAAATCTAACAATGAAAATTTAAAATAAAAATGGGGAAATTTTATGGTTGATCTGTTCGGCTTAAATTATTTATAAATTCAAAAAATAAATAAAAATAATTTTATAATACAATAAAATATGTTTTTCCCATATTTTTTGAAAAAATTTAAAGTAACGTTTTGCATTACCGTTATTTAAAAAAAAGAATCGCATTACCGTTCTCGTTACCTTTAGGAAGCTTTACTTTAGAGAAATATCAAAAAAATAATTAAATTAATAAAATGTCATATTTTGACATTTTTATATGATTAAAACATAATCCATGAAAATTGGAATAATAATATTAATTATCCTATAGGAGACTTAATAAGTCAATGGAATCTACAAGCCCCTTGTTTGGGGCCTGATGTCTCAAAAATAACCTTTACTAGAATCAATCTTTAGATAAAATATAAAATACTAAAAATATTTATTAATGTATGACTTTAGGTAAATGTTTGCTGGGCTATCTCATGGTATATTATAAATTTAAATACAACAATTATTTTCAGGATTCTGATGATTTTGACAAAAATTGTTCCGACTAGCCCTAGTCCCTACTATTGGATGAAAGTTATTCATGAGATCTATAACTCTGAAATTCATTCGTTTTTTATGAAATTTCCTATTTTATTTTGTGTATTAATATTCTCAAAATATTTTAAATTTTATTAAGTGGGGTTTTTTAGAAAATTAAAATAAAAAAATATAGTCACGCTCTTCTTTTTAAAAATTTATCCTAAATCATAAACTATAACACAAAATATTTCGGTATTCTCATTATTAAATGCTATTAACAATATAAAAAAACCATTCGATACTTTTGTAAATTTTATCAAAAGAAGATGCCATGAGAAGAAAAAATGGAATGCACCAAGTTTAATTCCTGATTTCTCTAGAAATGGAATATTCGTTCAGTTCAACAAGCTTTAAAGATACCCCAAAACACGGGTTCCATATACCGAAAAATTATCAAGTAATAGGCTACTACCTTTTGACTCAAACTTGAAAGAAAAATCAATAAAATATGGCCCTAATTTTGCAAGAAATAATCAAATTGGCGTTTATTGTAAGGTGTTATAAAAGAAAAAAATAGGATAGATGAATTATATTCATTATTTTAACAAGATCTCAAAGTGTTTATGTTTTCTATTATAATTTATAATTTGAAAAAAAGGTCAGCACCTGGCTATAGATCTACATAATGGAATACTCTGGCCCATTTTAAATAGATATAAATGAGAGTCTTAAGTTATTCTTTGTCAAATATTAGTGTTTCACAATTTCTAAAAATAACGACTATTAAAAAAATTGAGGATACTAAAATTATATTTCTTAATAAATTACGAAATTTCATAAATAGCAAGTGACGTGTTTTAGAGTCTTAAAGATTTAAAAACACTACTTTAAATAAATATAGAACCGACAATTAAGGTGGTTTTCTAGTTTTTTAAAAAAAGTCCATACTTGCTAAATGAGTTAGAATATAAGTAGTGAGTCAAAGAATTTCCTCAGAGAAATAGAGATCAGGTAGAAAAAAATTATGGTTCATTGGGCTTTTAGTTTTTTGAAAAAGGTTTGAGCTTCTAAATGAGTTAGAATATGGCAGTAGAAAGTTTAAAGATTTATTTTAGAGTAAAAGAGATCTTGTGGAATAATATTATGGACCAGGAACTCTCAAAAGGTAAAAAAAATTATAGTGTCCGGTATATTTAAAAAATAAAAACTTTAATGGTGAACTCTTTATTAGAAAGTAAGTGGATAAGTAGCAAAAGAAATTTTAATACTCTTTATTAATTATGTCAACCATTTGTCAACTATAAATCACTATTGCATATGCGATATTAGTTAATGCATTTGCTGTAATGTATTTTCGATAATGCATGATGTAATTCGCTAAAATGCATTGGCTATGATGCATTCGCGGTAATGCATTCGCGCTAATATATTAGCTATAATGTTTTTCCCAGAAAAAGTCGCGGGTATTGACGTGATACGATGTACGGTTAATCATTAAAATTATAAATTACTGAATATAGGTTAATTTATAGATTAATATATTCCATTTAAAAATATAACAAAAGATGGTGTAAATCTTAAAAATAAATGTAATACATTTTAAAAATATCCTGCCTAAAATATAAAACCCGGGCCTAGCCGAAAATTTTTTTAAAAAAATCCGGGCCCGGCCGTGCAAATGGTGCCACTGCAGGTCTCTGATAATTATGTTAAAAATAATTTTAATAATAAAATATAATTTAATATTTAATCCGCAAGGTTTAGTTTTTTGTTATTTAATATTAAAATCAAAGACTGATGAGATTAAAATTTTAGCCGCCCAGATTGGGAAGATATTTTACAGCCCAGCCAATTACGCAATTTTTAAAAATTTAGAGTTTTAACCAGGCCCGGTTGGCGATATTCTTTGGCTCAGTCCAAAATCTTATTTGTGATAATTTTTTGGCCCTGCTCGAAATTCTTAAAATTTTGTTATTTTTGGTTGTATTTTGTATCATTTTAAAAGGAAATTAAAATATGAGCAATAAAGAAAAATTAAACGTTCGATTTATATTATTTTCCAACTAATTAATTGACATACAGGATTTTTATCAAATCATTTTTCTCGCCGATTTTTAGCTAAATTTGAATTGATTAGTGATTATAATTTATATTTTCATATCAAAAATATAACAATTTGGATATAATTGATTATAAGGAATTTATTTTACTGGTACAGTTTATATACTTATTTTATTGCTATTAAAATTAAAATAATGTAGAAAATTATATTTACTATTACTGACAAATCAATTTAAATACTGTTTCGAATAAAATACTAAGAAATATGTAATAGTTGTTTTTATTATTGTTTCTTAAATATCATCTTAATCTTATAATTAAATTTAAAAAGTTTAATAATTATTTTATAATAATATATTTATCAGACTGCCCGGCCTGGATTTTATATCCGGCTCGAATTTTTTAAAATATATATTTATTTTAGATAATAATGGCGATTTATAATATTTGGTTTTAAAATATTCAGCCCAGCCCGGATATTAAAAATCTTTATAGGTTTGGCTCGGATATATTAAAATTAAAATACGATTCGGCCCGTGCATATTAAAATACTGCCGGGCTTACGGGTCTGATATTTGTTAATTTGCAAATTTATATCCACACTCTATTTTTCATACCATATTTAAAAGATTAAATTTATATTTTAATTTTTCCAAATACTAGGCATTCCATCAATCCTGACAACATTCAGCATTTGAGTTATGCCCAAAATTTGTTTCAATCCTTTCTTTTTGAAATAAATAGATCAATATCTGAGTTAGCTAACCAAGGTGTTCACTTTATGCCATTGACTTATAGGCTATCATCATCTGCAAAATATTTTCAAGTTTACATATTTTATTTTATTTATAACCCTTAAAATTTTAGGAACTATATAGCGATAATCCTTTAGAAATGGTTCGAACAATACAAAATTGTCTACAAATGGAAAAAAGTCTCGTTGTTGAAAAGGATAAAGTTTTATAAAAGTTTTATCACAAATACAATTTTTTCCATTAGCATTTAACGCCCTCTTCTGCTTATGCCGACAACCCTGCTTATAAATCCAAATTTGAATTACTTCACACCCGAACCTATGTTTATATATATATTAAAATTAATAAATCAATTTTTTTAGGAGGCTGATGATCTCTTACAGCAAATACAACAAGAACAAGAGTCATTTATTTTAAATAACCAAGAAGGAAAAAAATTATGTGGTATATATTTTATTAAATTTATAATCCATTAATTTATAATTTTGAAAGCTCAAGTTAAACATTTTGCTACATCTTATAATATTGAGGATAATAAACATTCAGATGCACAATCTCATATGATTGAATATGCTAGGCTTAAACATAATAAGGATACACTATTACAGGCTTTAGAATCAAAAAGTGTTGAGATACGTGGAAAAAGATTAGTAATTATATTTTAAATCTGAATATTTGAATCTTCACAAAAGCATTTTGCTGAGCAATTATTAAAAACACAAAATTTACTACTGGATTTCATGAACACTGTTATTAATGAAGAGCTAATTAAATGGAAAATAAACCAAAAATTGTCTGGGAGTGGAGTACCATTTGATGATAATTTAAATCAAATCCAAAAATGGTTAATATACTATTTTTATGATTCATTTATTTCTTTTTAAGGTTCGAACAAATATCGGATGTAGCTTGGCGTAATAGAAAACAAATAAAAAGACTTTTAAGTTTTCAAAATCAGTTTGCTATATTGGAACACAATGATATGTTACATAATTTAAACTCAAATATATTAAAAATATTATCTTCTCTAGTTTATGAGTAAATAACATGTTTATTGATAATAGTATATTATTTTTTCACAGCACATTTGTTATCGAAAAACAACCTCCTCAAGTATTAAAAACGAATACAAGATTTACGGCATCACTTAGACTTTTGGTTGGCACAAAATTGAATTTACACATGAGTACTCCCGAAGTTCAAGCAAATATTATGAGGTTTTCTTATTTCGAGGGACACGGAACAAGGATATTTTGTTCCGATTTCAGCCGAAAAAATCATACTTTTGAAATAATAGTAGCCCCGGGATCTCGAACACATTTATATAATATACCCACATCTATATTTTTGGAGGGATTAGGCAAATTCTGTGATCTGGAATGCAGGCCAATTTTATTTTTGCTGTACGAATTTGTTATTAGACGCGTAGTCCTTTCAATGAAATATCTGATTTCCCAGCCAGGACTTGATAGATATGAGGCCTCATTCTAGGAGTTATTACCTCTGGCCTACCACGCCAATTAAAAAAACTAATTTGCATATATAAACCATTGAGCTAACATAATTAAACCTCATTAATCTTTTAGATTATGAATATGGAAAACACCTGTAAACATTTATTTAGCTGCTCGTGAATTGTCACCTGGACATTCTTTCCAAGGAAATGTCCAGTATGATATGTCATTTTTTTTACCATAGATAAAATGTGTTATTTTCACCTGATTAATAATTAAATTCCCATTACCATAAAATAATAATCTTAGTTAAAAGTACTACCATAATTTTTTTCCCCCGATTTCATTCCGTCAGGGTTTCAGCAAATGGCATTTTTTTATTCCTTGCGGTGTTCTGACAATGCAGGTTCAAGGCAAAGCCACAATATCACCAAAATCGGGGTTAGAAGAGGCATATTCTGGAAGATTATGCTTATACTAAGGTAATATTTTATAAAAGCGATTCAACCCGACCCTTTCAATTTTAATAAAATTTTTTTATGTTTATAAACCAAAGAAATAGAAAACATTAAATTAAAGATTTGTCCCCTCTAAAACCAATAAATCATGATTCTTCGGGTTTAAAATAGTTTTTTGAAATGAGTGATTTTTTAAAATGAATATGATATAAAAATAAGTTTTGAGAAATCAGCTATATTAAGAGAAATTCTTATGATATAAAGTCAATCAAACCAAAATATAACAATAACTGAAATTCTACAACATAAGATTAATTATCCTTTAATTTATTTAATATAATTCTCTAAATTTCAGTGATACATAACCATTATATTAACATACACTGCACAATACCCAATTGTATAATGTTATAAAAACATTTTTAAAATAATCGCCATTTTGAAAATTGCAACATCTATTTTAATAATTTATGGTTATAAAGATTCTAAGGTTAAAGATTTCATGTATTTATAATTTTTTTATGTTTTATTCAAATTACATATAAATTGTAATATAGAACTTTTCAAAAAGAAATAATATTAATTATTGTTTAAATATTTATATATTAATGAATGCAGAATTAATTATAATATATAATAAGATAATAAAATAACAAAAAAAATTCTTCAAGTTGGAGAATTTTTAAAAAATTTAATTTGTATATTTTTTTTATAACAAAAATGGCTGTTTAATTTACAAAAGAATATGAATATATATTTTTTTATTATAAAATGATATAAATTTAAAATTTATGTAAAATTTTGATTTTTTTGGAAGAATTGATTAATTTTTTTTTTTTTATTTGGGAAAATTTTTTTTTTATTATACTTAATTTTCATATTAATAATAGCAATTTACAAGAATAACTAATATACAAATTAAAAATATTAAAAATGAGTGTAAATTTTAAATATATCGATGGCTCTAAAAAGAGCTTATAGTAAAAATGTACCTAAAAAACATGTATAATTATGTTTAAAAATTTCTAATTGTATTTTTTGTTTTAGGAAGATTGACTCGCGTTTTTCGTTTGTTATGTTAAAAATTTTACATGCTAAAATTTTTAAAAATGAATATGTTGATTGGGAGAAATTACCATTAGTTGTGATGGATGACTATAGGTTGAAAAATAAAATTATTTAATATTGAGTATTTATTGATTTTTTTATTTTCGCCATTAGTAAGAGGATTTGAATTAATTGATGAGGGAAAGGAAGAGACACAGGTAGCGTCCCAAATTAGGGATTTCCCATTGGACCATGGGATGCAGGTTAAACCGTCAGGTCTGAGACCATCTTGTAGAGAGAGGTTTGTTGGTTCTAGAATGTTAGGAATTTTAGCTTTATTGAGAGCGTTATGGATGATTTTATTTATTGCTTTATGCCGGAGGTGGCGACCTTGGCTACGGGAGCAGTTTAGGCCGTGTCTTGCATTTGGTTGTACGGGTAGGTTGCAAAGGTGGCAAGTGTGTGAATGTGTTAGCGAGCATCCTAGTCTAAATCCTATGGTAACTCTCAGTTGGTCATTGGTTAAGAGATTATCAAGGGTTAGGCTTGGAAGTGCCTCAAGCCATTCATATCCGCCATATTTATCGTTTAATTGAAGAAGTTGAATATCGCTGTATCGGAGGGGTTGAGACTATTTTGAAGTTTCTTTATAAGGGGTTCCAAGATTGATTTATTAGAAATTTCGGTTAGGAATGTTTGGCCGTCTGGGGTTAGTAGATTCCATTTTTCGATTGCTACTGTTAAGAGATCGTCATTGGGGGTTATAAAAGATGAGATCGCGGAATTGAGCGAAAGGCAATTAGAGATAAAAAGAGATAGGGCGAGTAATTCTAAGGGGATCAGGTCGATACCGCCTAGTTTAGCGGGTAATTGAGCAAGGTGCCAATTAAAGTCTGATAATGGAAGATTAAGGATCCTTTCCATTAAGGTCTTTAAGCGAATATTATGCTTGGTGAAAAATTCTGAGGAGGTGAATGAGGAGGATGAGTGGAAGAGGTGTGAGATTTTAGGTAAATATAGGCACTTACTTAATAGATAAAAAAGTTGGTGCGATGGGATATAATTGATGAACTTTTCCAAGTTTTGCAACTCGAAGAAGGTTTTATCGATAGTTTTATTCGAGATTTTATTATTTAGTAGTGGGGAGCCCAAGAGTTGGATATCTTCGATTTCGATAATATTGTAATCTTTAAATGAGTCTAGGGGAATTTCGGGGTTGAGTATGCAGATTTCTGTTTTGGTTTTGTTTAATTCTAGGCCTATTTTGGGGCATTCTTTTTCGAGGTGGAAGAGGGCTTTGCTTATTTGATGTTGGTTACCGCAGAGAGTGCCATCGTCTAGGTACCATAAATCAAGGTCTAGATCAAAATTAGATTTGAGATCTTTCATCATATTATGGATGGCTAGAAAAGTATAGGGCCTAGGGGGTCGCCCTGCTGAACACCCTCTTCTGCGTATATAACGCAACCATTGAAAATGAGGGGAGTGCTATTGGTATAGCAAATGTCAACAATGCGCGAGTATTGGGGGAAATTATCGTAAAACGATTCGAGAGCCGAGGAACGAGATACTGTATTGAAGGCGTTTTTGAAATCAATTTTGCAAGGAACGGAGTTTAAAGGTGGATGTTGTAGGTAGATTCGGAGATAGTGAGAGGCTATATCTACGCCTCCTTTTGTTCCGCAGCCTAATTGGTAATTGCCAAGCAGGGAATGAGTAACGGTTTTTATTTTTTTTGCGATGATTTTAGTAATCAGGCGTCTGAAGAAAGAACCGATAGCTATTGGGCGGATACCACCTTTCGGTTTTTCAAATGCAATCAAGTTAGCTCCAAATATTATTTGATGAGCTAATGTGGGGATATCTCTAGTGATTATTATTGAGGAAGGATGTAAGTGAGTTAAAAAAAAACTATTTGAATTGGAAGATTTTATGAATGTTTGGAAGTAGGAAGGTCTATAGCCGTCAGGACCTGCTGCTGAAAATTTATTAAATTCGTTTATAGTGTCACTTATATCTTGGTTTGATATTGTGAGAGGAGGAATATTGGGCGGAGGATTTGGTAAGCTAGTATAAGAAGCTCGTGGATGGAGAGATTTTAGGTTTTCAAGTGTCGCATCATTAGATGGGGCTAGTTTTGATTGTGAGGAGATTAATTTTTGGGCTCCGCAGACGTCGCCTTCATTTATTTTTTTGGAAATTTTGTCACAAATGAAAGAAATATTAAAAATAACCCCATATAATTCATGAAAATATAAAAGTTTATAAAACAGGAAAATATGTAAAAAAAAATTGTTGGCCTAAAAATATTATTTTTTTAATTAATTTATTTATAATATTTATAAATTTATGATTTCTCTGAAATAAAATGTTTTTATATCTTCAGACTATGAGTTTAATTATTATTTGGAAATAAGGGATCCTAATTCTTGCTCTAGCATATGCTATGCGAAATCTGGAAAAACATACCAATTATAGTAGAAAAATTCATAATTCTTTATAAGGCCAGCCTTTTTATATTTTAGTAAATTCTTAATTCAAGTGTTTGAAAACAAGAATATGTTATTTGACATCTTCTTGTGACACTAGATGAGGTATATTTAATCCCCCCCCCCCTCTTCTCTTATTTCTAATATTAAATAAATAATATTCAATATCATAAAATCATTCAAATTAATAATTAAAGGAAATGTATATAAATACTTACAATTTATTGTTTCTTTGATATAATATTGCATTTTTATTAATAAAAGTATTTCTTATGACACATTTTAAATTAACAGATAAAAATTAAATAAAAGCCAATATCAAAATCAATCTTTAAATTTTTATTCAGTGGATATGCTTCATCCCACTAAAAAGATCAATAACTAATATTTTATTGTATCACAAGGAAAGCTGCTTTCTCCAAATCTAAATGATTGACATCATATTGATGTTTGACATGTATAACATATAATATTGTCATGAGATATTATATAAAATTAAATATGTAATCTACGAATCTGCCTTTAAACATTACTTTATTGACAATGGATATTATATCTTCTTCTCCGTTTTATGGTGATTTCCAGGTTTACCCATATAGGCCAGTTTTCCCTCTGATTTTTCTTTACCATTTTTGATGGTCCTGAGCATCAATATTTGTAAGATTCATACTTCTCATATCCGCCGCTATCACATTTGTCCACGTCATCTTGGTCTAGGTCTTGATCTTCCTACTTCCACGAAATAGCATCTCTTTATCCAGTCATCTTTTGTCATACGTTGCACATGCCCAAACCATCTTAGTTTATTTCGTCACATTACCACTCCAATCATTTCTATACCCAATCTTGCTCGCTATTCCTTGCTAGTTTTTCTCTCTCACATCCATCTAATCATCCTCATTTCTATTTTTTTTATTTGGCTGTGAGTCGTTTTCATTGCCCATGTTTCGCCGCCATAAACTAAACAACTCCTCACAAAGCTTATGTAAACCTTCACCTTTATTCAGATAGACTTTTTTATTTGGTAGAAGAGACGACATCTCTCCGAACTTATTTCATTCTTGTCTGACCGTTACAACAACGGCAGAATCGACACCACTCTGCGTTTAGCATATCACTCAAATAACAAAACTTATCCACTTTCCCTAGGGTTAACCTATTGTCAATATCCAGACCACCATTTTCTACGTTATCATTATTATGCATCCTTTTATGCACATTCTACAAATAAGGTAATTCTTGCTAACATCAAGCTTTCTTTTTTCCCGCTACATTTATTATGTACCCATTTTTGGCATATGCTGCATTAAATTGAATTTCTAGCAACTCCTTTCCCACATTTTCTCCACCAATTATCTTTTTATCTTGCTGCATTCATTTTCAGACCCTTTGCTTCCATGGTCATCTTCCATTTACTAATTATATTCCGTAATTCTTCCTCACTGTTTGCCATTAATACAAGGTCATCTGCATATAATAGCTCTCATGGAAGTCCTTCACACATTTCTTTAGCCACCACATCCATTACTAAGAAAAATAATAAAGGACTCAGCACAGATCCTTGATGAAGTCCTATTTTCACTTCAAAGCTTTCACTATCTTCATCATCGGTGCAGTTGCTCCTACCTACATTATCATCACTGCCATAACCAACCATTCCTTAACACATGATTTTCTCTAGGCCCATCTAATAACCTCGCGCGGCACCCTGTCAAATGCCTTCTCTAAATCAAAAACGCATAATACAGTTTCTTTTCCTTCGCAAGATATTTCTCCTGTATTTGTCTCACCACAAAAATTACATCTATTCACCTTTCCCCGATGTAAAACCAAACTGCATTTCATCTATTTTTGTTTGTTCCTTTATCCGCTTCTCAAACTCTCAAATACCTTAATTACATGTTCCAAGAGTTTAATAGTTCTGTAAGACCCGCAATCTAAAGAATCACCTTTCTCCTTGTATACTTGGATATTATAATTCATTGCCAGCTATGACAATTTGATTGGCTACATTCATTAACCATTCAATCCCTAAGTCATCAGATTGCACAACTAACAAACATCATTATCCTATTCATTTTCTTCATTCAAAAGTCTTTCCATGTAGATCTTTCAAGGGTTCTTAATACCAATATTATCAATCACCATTTTTCCTTCATTTCAAACATTTATCACCTACCATATCCTGCCTCTTTTTTGCCTGCTTTGAACCACATTTTTAATTCCTTCAGAGCATTCCATTACTTTAGCAAACTCCTGCTTTTTTTCTTCTTGCGCCTTCGCTATTGATTTCTTAGCATTTCTTTTGCCATCTTGTAAATATCGTTCTCATTATTTTCTTTATTATTATACCATTCTTTGGAGCACCTCCATTTCTCATCTACAGCTTTCGCTACATCCGGGTTCCACCACCAAGTTTCCTTATGTCCTGGCAGCTCTTTTGTCCATCCACTCACCTCCTCAGTTGTCATCACCCAGGCTTTCTTCATGACTTCCCACTTGTCATTTACCACAGAAGCTTGTGCCACCTCCGCCTTCCTTATCGCCAATGTCATATTGAATTGACGTCCAAACCTTTAGCCTTGGCAGAAACTTTCTTTTAGTGAACCTGGCGCCTTTAAAAGTGAAATCTCTCATAACTAGTCGATGCTGACTAATACATTCCTCTCCCGATATCACTTTCAGATTTTACTATACTTCTATCACATCTCCTTAATAGCAAGTAATCCACTGCATTTTTGGTAACCGATTTATAAGTCACCAAAAACATTGTATTACAGACAATCATATCCATAGCATCACTAAAATTTAAAATCCTCCCCTTCCAGATTTCTCATGCCTTAACTAAATCCTCCTTTTACTCCTTCATAACCCTCACTACTCGCTCCCACATGTCCATTCAGATCACCAGCTAGGATAATCTCCTCTTCATTTGGCCAGTCTCGATATCGCCCCCAATATGTCCCAAAATACATATTTCTCTTCACTTCTTCCAACCTGGGGGATATATGCCGAGTTAATATTATATAGATTTCTACCAAAAATCATCTTAATAACCATTATCTGGTTATCTACCCTTTATTTGACTACTTTGTCCACCAATTTCTCCCCAACCAATACCCCTCTAGCCTTACCATCATTACTTCCTTGCCAGAAGAATTTTTACTTTTTACTAGTCTTGCCAATCATTCTTGCGCCATTACCTTTACATCTGGTCTCCTGTATGCAGCATACATCTATATGCCTTCCATGCAATACATCGACCACTTCTCCCTCTCTTCCCGACATACTCCCAACATTCCATGTCGCGACCTTTACTCTATCCACCTGTGAACTGGTTTCTCCACTTATTAACAGCTTGTTTATGGTCCTCATAAGTTTCATTTTCACGAATCGTGGTTCCACCAAATTTTCCATCCTTCTTTTTATCGTAGGCGGATGATGAGGCATAAGGGTACTTTGGGCTGTACCACGCCAATGCTTTGGAGATTTTGTCGCAAGATTTTCACAATCGGATGTCCTTCTTGACATCATTTTTTTTATATTGAAAAAATCTTTTAAGTCATATTAATATTCATTTTATAGATATATGATAAAAAATAATTTTTGATATAATGGATTCAGATATCATAGAAGAAGAAATCGAAATAAAAAAATAAAGTATCTAGTTAAATAACTTTATTGCAGTTCAAATGTTTATAATGATGAAAATATCATTGCGGCTATTATTCGTGCTGCATTCAAATTAAATTGGAAATGGATAAAAAATGCACAAAATATGGGAATTAAAATGCAAATTAATTTTTTAAGAAAACAAATTCCTGATGCTATAGCGTTCACGGGAACTTTGCAATTATTTGGATGATTTTTTTGGATTCCATGAAATTAATCATCAGGAAGATAATATATTGATTTTTGATAAATTTTTGAATTAAAAAGTATTTTTATAAAATACAATACCCCGCTTCCCTCTAGTGCTTCTATTGAGCGCTTGTTTAGTATTGCTAAACGGGTTTTAGGGGAGAGGCGTGGATGTTAGATTCAAATTTAGAAAATTTATTACTTTTAAAAGCTAATAAAAGATTATAAATATTTTTATATATTACTTAATATCCTGGTTGGGCATTTTACCGGTCAAATACGATTTCTTCAATTGACCGATATTTGATCTGTCAAATATGGTCAAATTCAATAAATGTTCTAATATTAACTTTATTTTGTATAATTAGAATATTAGAATCTATAATATTAAATTTTTATAATATATTTAATTCATTCCATAGTTCATGTTTCGCCCTCCATGGCAGAGTCTTGTTCCGATTCATATTCAATATTATTATTTTTTTTAACATTTTTAATCAACCTTAAGTTATGATATACTCTTACTAATTTTCCTGTTATAGAAGTCTTCAATCGATTTCTGTTTTTCATATGAATATTGCCCCAAACGTTAGTGGAGTATAGTTAAAAATTTTAAATTTTTCGTCCAAAATATTTCTTCATTTAATATATTATTAGTAATTTCAATGGGATCACATACAGCTTCTTTAACAACTGATGCTTTCAGGGTTTTCTTACCTATTTGTATTTGATCCATACATTTTATTGGCGATGCCCATCTTGTTTTGCTAACTTAATGTAGATGGTATACCATTTTGATTCTTATTACGGGAAAATACTGCAGTTGGTATGTGCTTATTCTTGAAAAATTTAACAATTTTTTTAATTATAACTGAAGTCGTTCAAAATCGTGAAAGAATAACTGCAATGTATGCGCTGCACAACCATAACATTTTATATGATTGTATAAAGATTCAGATTTTAAAATTCTCCAGGCTGCTTTCATGTTAGCGGCATTATCAATAACTAAAGAATATTTTAAATTCCTGGGCAATATAATCTGCCGTATGGCTATTTTTCTCAGTATTTAAAAATTTGTAGAATACTGGAACAGGCGTCATCATTATAAAATTAATAATACTCTCGTTTCTGATGTTGCTCTAGGCATCTGAAACAGTTGATAAGTGAGGAGCTTTATCTATTATTTCTGCAACTCTCGCCTCCATATCTCCTGACGCTTTTTTAGAAGATATCTAGCCAGTTGCCTTCGCCTGGGGACTTATTTTTTTTAAAGGATTTTTGGATTTAGGGATTTCTGTGACGTGGAAAAGTAAATTGCTCGCATTTATAGCCTTTGCAAATAATTGAGAGCTCATTTTTTATCTTTGAGATTTATTCGATCTATGAAACCGGTTATACAAGATTGAGATTTACAATTAATAGCCTTGACTGTAGATAGATCAGAGATAATGGAATCAAATTTTCTTGAGTCACAAGACAAAATATTGTCAATTTGATAATCATTCTCACTAATTTCACCCAATTCTTCGTTAGAGCTAGAAGTATAACAATTACATTTATGTGATTTTTTGTAGAGGTTGTTATTTTGAAATTTGAATCCTTAATTATGACAGGGCACATGGTACAAACAACTGCTTAATAAATGCTTGATCATTCTATCAACTTGGATAATATAGGACATCTTGCATAACCTACATACCGCTTTAACTAATTTACCATCGCGTACTTCTTGAAAATATTTCTAAACTTGATGCTTTGGTTTGATCATAATCCCTAATATAAAATTTAACTATAAAAGATTTTGATTATTGTAAAGTTAATAAATCTTAATTATCATATTATCGACCAATTATTTCAATAATTTGGCTTATAATATTATATAAAATATAATATATATAAATTATTTTGTAAATCTGACCAGAACAACTAAAAAGAAATTTAATTTATAAATTCAATTTTAGCAAGTGCAAGTAAAACAAATGAGAATTAATATTATTTGTACTCCGCTAAATATTAAATAAATTTAAATTTATTAAAAAATAAGGCTTAGCTAAATTATTATATTTTTTTATTTTAGTAATAAAAAATATTCTTTTGTTTTCGATTCCTTTTCATGGTACAAATTTATTTTTAAATAAATTTTAACCTAATAAGACTGATAAACATGCTTTTAATGAACTAGTTATTATATCAAAATATTTTTTCGCCAATAATATTTTAGAGCAATTGACCGACATGCCAAACCTGTTTAATATAAATAAAACGTTTTAGATAAAAAAATATGATTATGTTTCTTGTACTTTCTAAAAAAATGAATCAAAGGAGTGGCTATGGAGTGACACTCCATTACTTGGGGCGGGAGCTAACTCCTTTTGAGAAGGCGAGAGCTGGCTACTTTTAAAAAGGAGCGTTAACAACTCTGAATTTTAAGCATTGTTTATAAAAAATTATATAATTTTCTTAAGCATTTATTTTGATCAACATTCTTTGAAACTAAATAAAAATGAGATGCATAGGATTA
This sequence comes from Gordionus sp. m RMFG-2023, assembly GCF_954871325.1. NCBI lineage: Eukaryota > Metazoa > Nematomorpha > Gordioida > Chordodea > Parachordodidae > Gordionus > Gordionus sp. m RMFG-2023. Next base: position 15,713,473 of record NC_088779.1, on the reverse strand, counting down.
AATTTAAATAAAGGGCGGGGTAAATAGGTAAAATTTTTTATGGATTATAAAGATGCCTTGCTGATATTGTTTTTCTAACTGTAATTTTATGAATTATAAATTTTTTTAGCAGATTATTCTTTCTCAGTGGTCACTTATATCATTATAGAATATATATTTTGTTATACATTTTAATTTTTTAAATTTGATTAGTTAGTATTTTGAATAAAGAGTCAAGTGTTTAATTATATACTCAGATAATATGTAATTAGAAAAAAAGGTAAGATTATGGTTTGTGAGCCACAATTACCATTGGCTATCTATCATTTCATTGGTTAAATTTTATTTATTTATTTTTTAAATATTTTTTGTTGAATGATATTTTTGTTATCGGATACTATTGGTTGTTAATTTTAACACATTTTTTTAAAATATTTTTTTGTCGAATGATATTTATCAGAGATCTGCATAGGTATGCACGGCCCGGCCCGGATTTATCAAAAAAATTTTACGGCCCGGTCCGGCTTTTTTTTTAAAAAAATTTTCAAGCCCGGCGCGGGTATATTTAAAAAAATTAAAATACGGCTCGGCCCTAGGGCCGGGCTTAGAGCCTGGCCTGCAGGTCTCTGACATTTATTATAGAAAATTATTTACCCATTTTTGTAAAAAGATAAATAAAAATGAGATAGACAGGATAAAATTTACATAAAGGGAATGGCAAATTGGGTCTTTATGAAGTATAAAGATGCCGTTCAGATTTGTAATTTAGATACCTTTTCCAATTGTTTTTCTTAGATTTCCTACTTTTATAATTTTTTTAACAGATTCTTTCTCAGTGGTCACTTATATTTTTTTTAATGTTATCAGAACATACAATTAATTACTTGACTCTTTATTTAAAATATTTATTTTTCAAATTTAAAATATAAAAATGTATAATAAAATATATTTTCTATAGATATATTCTAAAACATTTTTAAAGATATTCAATAGATTTATATTCTCTCTTCTGTTGCTATTTAATCTTCCATATACCGGTACCTTCCAGATTAAACATATTTTGTTTTGAGGTCGCACTAAAGATGCTCTGTGGACTGGGTATTTATACTTCTATTAATTTGGTCGACCTTAAAAATATTAAAATTTAAAAAATTATCGATATCAATCTGCATTTAATTAACTCATGTTTTATAAACAGACTACCAATATCCTTACTCTTTTATTAATTGCCTACTATTTTAGCATTTATTAAAACTGGTATATTTTGACATTATTTTTATATTTTATAATTAAATTTAAAAGAATTAATATTTTAGAAAAATAAAAATATTATAAAAATAAAAATACTCCGAGCTACCTCGTCTATATTTTCACGCCAATTATAGCTAGCACCATAGGCAAAATGGTCCCAAATATTTAGTTCTGCTTTACAACATCGGAAGAAAGTAGGCAATCTAGCCTGAATCAGTATTTGGTTTGAAATGATTATATATAACAGGCACGATGCTCTGCACTCTTGTTGTTTTTCAGAGGTTGGTAGTTGAAGTAATTAAAATTTATGTTTTAGCTATTTATTTTGTTTGATCCTCTTTTTGTCTTTGGAACTATTGGTGCTTAAGGTTCAAAGAAGGGCGTGGTAGGCGGGGTCTGGTTTGGTAGATTATCGGATGGTGAGATATCAGAGTTATAGTGAATTTCGATAAAATGATATTTTTGGACAGATATAGATCTCCATCGATAATTAGATATGATCCCAAACTAGAGCTTCTATCTAGCTAATTTTCTTTGGAATCTCTCTCAGTTTTTAAACAATCACGAACCCTGGAGTTATAATTTCTCTATTTTTATTTTTTTAGATATATTTATAAATAAAATTTCATGTATTTTTTTTTAATTATTAAGTAACAAAACTATTTGAATTAATGATCCAAAGGACGCAATAATCTCTAATATGTTTTATTAGAATTTGGTATGGGATTTAAATAAATTTATCATACACTTTATAATTATTTTTTGTTTTTAGCGAATATCAAGCTGCTCAGATACTCGAGAAAAAGGATGATGCCACATTTCTTCCTCAATTTAATCAAACTAGTGGTGAAATTTTGAATCACATAGGAACAATGGAATATGATGTTAGCGCCGATAAATTATGTGTCCATTTTAAAAATATGGTTTATTAAAATATATTATAATCCTATTTATGATTATTCTATAGCAATTAAAAAAAATCAAAAGGCAAGAAAAAAAAGGTTCAGAAACAGTAGCAGATGAAAAATTTTGCATAATGTTTAAATCATCGTTCAAAATAGCAGGTGGGGAAATCGTATTTAATGTTTGGGTTAGTCATTTTATAATCAAATTTAACAATCCATGAATACTTAAAATATCTCTCTAACTAGGCAAGGAGTAAGGATTATTAATAATTTCTGCAATGAATAAGGATCATTAATAATTTGAAGAAGAAATTAAGATTATTTTATTGAATTAAAATGAATTAAACCCTTGTTTGATTTATATGTATGTCGTTTGGAATCAAAACCTTGAACCCTGGTAACCGGAACAAAATTTAGAACCGAAATCACAATAAACATCCCTCTTAAATAAGAACTAGAACCCATTTTAAAATTCAGGAACAAATTCCGGAATCAGTTCTAATAATTTGAAAGGGTTATTTATTTAAAGTGTTAAAATTATTTTCATTATTTTAGGCAATTATGTTTTATAAGATTATTTCATCGATATTAAGTGTTTTTGTTATTTTTAAGGTAACTTATTAGTCTGTTATCCTTTTCAATTAGTAAACTTATAAATATAAACCTTTTTAAATAATAAAGTGTGATGTTTAAATTTTTTTATTTCAGTTTGTGTCAAATTTAAGAACCGGACTAGAATCCACTTTTCCAAATTTTAGGAACCTGAACTTGGAACCAAAATCAGAATCCTTATTACTCTAGGTTCCAAACTTAAATGCTAAATATGCACGTAATATAATTTTTTTTATAACAAATAATTGAAAAGATATAATGATATTACTATTTATAAATAACATTATATATTAGTATATGCTATATAAGAATAAACATTTAAAAACTATTAACCCTTTAATGGTCAATCTTTCTCTGACAGACAAAATTGCTTAAATTTTTCAATCAGCCAAAATCCAATCTTAAACGATTTTTGATGAAGCTTGTAAATAAATGTGTTCCTAGATAGATTATCATCTGCCCGTTTATTGATAAATTATGTTTTTAGTATGATTCAGTAATAGGACCTCAATAAATCCTTTAATATATGGAATTGATAAACTTATATTTGCCTTTATTTATTTTTTTGCATAAATATTACTTTGTTTTGTTATACAATCAGAGAATATACTTTTCCTAAGAATAAATATATTCTATGGACTTTTTTGCATATTAGTTTTGTATCTTCCTCTCATTATGAAAGGGCTTGCAGAAAATAATACATCCACTTTCCTCCTTTTTAAATTACCAGAAATTATAAAAAGACTTTTTATACAATCAGAGAATATACTTTTTTTAAGAATAAATATATTCTATGGACTTTTTTGCATATTAGTTTTATTAAATCTTCCTCTCATTATGAAAGGGCTTGCAGAAAATAATACATCCACTTTCCTCCTTTTTAAATTACCAGAAATTATAAAAAGACTTTTTGGAGTTGATGTCTCTGGAATATCGTTATCATTTTCATGGTTAACATTAAGGAATGAGTCATTTATGGTTGCTTTAAAATAAAATTGGTAATGCTAGCAGAAAGACATTGTAAATTAATGATTTCTATATTTTCTTGTATTTCTCGACAAAAGCAGAAAAATTTGGGTTTGGTAGAATTATAATTATCTCATTCCTTAGTTGTTCTTCTTCAAAAAGTTAAGCAAGTGCTTGTTCAATCGATAGAAAATGATTCATTGAATTTTTTTATCAAAGATAATAAATGGTTAATAGAAAAAACATAAAAATCAAGAAATATTCATCTCAATAAATATGTTAAAAAGATTTAAATAAATACCATACTTTATTAAAATAAAAATTTTGGCAGAGAAGTGAGCGCTTGCCTCCCTCCGGCAATATTTTCCTTACTAATCACCCAAGCCAATTTAGAGGTTTATACTGATAGGTGTATAATGATGCATTTATACACCACTAAATTTTATTTAAATCACCTAACTTTAATTACTTTAATACTAAAAATGATTTTAGAATATTGAACACATCAGTAAAATTTACATATATCGTATTCATATTTCTCTTCCTATTTTTAAAGTAAAATGTCCGAACTATGTGAAAATATTTTTAAATACCTACTAAGTTTAAATTTATATAGGACGATTAGAAAATTATAAAAAAACATAACGAGCAAAAAAATGGAATGGGTATAACAATATTTAAATTGAACAGATGAGTTTCAATGATTTTTGAATTGAAATGTATTGAGCTATAAATCTCAATAGAGATTCTTTATCGCAGATAAAAATTTGCGCTCATAATTAATCTTAAAATTTGCCTCTTATATTTATTTATTTGAAGGGCCTGTGGTCGAAATGATCCGGAAATTTCTGATACGATTGATTGGTTAAATATTTTTATTTGTATAATTTTTGCGTGACCTTCACAGATTTAGTCCCAAGCGAGGGGTAAGCCTTTCCAGTGGACGAATGTTATGTCAGGTCTGGTTAGGCTATTGGGGCTGAAACCGGATGGCACATGGGTAAAATGATTTTAGATCACAGGGATATAGTTACTATTTTATGCCAAGGTATCTAATGAAGCCTTCTCTTTGAAAATTGACAATAGCGTGTCAATGGTCTAAGCTACCGCTTTGCTTATTGCTAAGTATATAAGAGGTAGAGGTTACAATATCACAACCTAATCATAGCCCTCTAGCTATTCTCAGCTTTTTATTGGTGAGTAAAGATTAGAATCGAATATATTTTGTAACCATTCATAGCCTAGTTATTTAGACATTCTGCCTACTGTGGATCGGATTTAGATAGAGACAAAGAGATAGTACTTTTAGACAACTCAAGTGAAAATATTAAACATAATGCTAATAGTAGATCCCAATATATGTTAGGAACGTTTCTGCTTCACATGTCTCCAAGGCTGCTATATAAGATAGATCGGTCTCCAAGAGTATTAGCCAAGAGAGAATGGCAAGAACCTGAGGCATCGGAGACCGGGTTAATAAAACCGGATATCATATAACTTGTAAATATTTTAAATTTTTACTAGTTACTTTAACCGATAGCTTACTAAATGATGTATCTGATGGTAAGTAAAAAAAAATAAGGGCATTTTAACCAAATAATGGGATACTAGGGCAAAAATAGGGTCATAAAAAAATTATATTCTTGTATTGATAAAGATGACGGGGAATACTAAAATCTAAAATTATGATATAATTAAAAAAATCATAAAATTTTGATTAAAAGTTATATTTTTATAGAATGAAGACCTAGATCACCTAGATTTGGTGGAAGGGCTTACCCAAGAAAAGGATGAGAATTTAGATTTAAAATGGATTCCATAATATTTTTGAGATTAATTTCCAGGTCTAACCATTGCTAGAAGACTAAAGATAAGTTAAGAATGGAAAGCATACAAAACTCTTTATAATAAGTAGGTCGATCTGATATGATTTTGCCAATATAAACCAAACCGTTCAGATTCTGATTTTAATAAATATTATGGAAAAATATTTATAATGCAAATAAAATAAATATATACATAAACCCATAATGGAAAAACACCAGGGATGTGAATCCTTCAACAAAAAAAGGTCCGGATTCTGGTACAGGAATAAAATTTTATAAAAGGGGTCTAGATTCAGGATTTAGAGAACATAAAATGGAACTCAAATAAAACTTTTTTTTTCATTAATTTATTATTATACTTCATATACACATTCATAATTTACATAAAAAATTTAAAAATGAAATATTTTATATTTTAAATGTTTCATTCAATTGCACAATCATAATATCTTCTAAAATATCATCCTTGAGATTTCCACCTAAATAAGACAATATATATTTCAAAGATACGTTGACCTAAAATAGATAATTATTTTTATAATACACAAATTATTGTACTTGTGTCGTCAGTACAGCCTTGACGATTCTAGACAATATATATAATTCTAAATATATTGAAGAATTTTCTTTCCAGAATTTTAAAACATTTTTCTCTATTAAGATGTAATAGATATTCTTTGTTCCTCCTTTCTATCTTATAATAATTTGATTTTTTTCTCTATAAAGTAAAATTTCAAGATCATTAATATTGCTATCATTATTATCATTACAATAAATTATGGAGTTTTGTGTATGCCATAAATCCTTAAGATGGTCTTTAGCCATAAACATATAGAAGCGTATACAACACTATTCCAATATTTTTTCTCTCGAATTTTCATTGTTTTCTAATATTTGACATGAAAAAGGACTAGTAAATCTTTCTAGATTTAATCGGCATCTAATCCATATGCCATAAAAATCAGAAATCTAAGTTGTTTTTTTTAAAGGAAATAATACATTAGTAAGGCCCTTTATTTGGCACCAATCATCTTCCGACGACTTCAAATACTCCTATAATAAAATCAGTACAGAAATCTTTCAAACTTAATCTTTCTAGCTTCATACAAATTGAAAACCAACGTGTTGTACAACCTAATATTGCCATTAATCTTTTCATTGATTTTAATATTCTTGCAATTGTTGGAGTTCTTATATATTTTGCGACATGCCTTACTATTGATAGTTTAAAGTGAATATTTTTTAGACAATCTTTAATAGCCAATTGTGTAGTATATGCTGCACATCTTATGCAATATATATTTATGGAGAAATCTTTATTTCCTGTAAATTAATTTCATTTGTGTCATCATAATTATCAATCGTCTATATCATCCTTCCTTTTAAGTAAACGTTCATTTAATAATTTAATTGATTTTACAAAATTAGCATCATTATCCGTAGTAATTGTATAATCATTTCTTATAGGAATGAAAAGTTTAATGTTTTATAGATTCAGAAGTTGCACTCTTTTTAATTCCTTCATAGCTAAATTTCTCAATATTATACAATGTCCTTTTATAAACTGTATATTTATTCCTAGAATATTTCTCCCTAATATTTTGCGGAATTTTAATAAAATTAATTAATTGTTTGTTTATGGGTCTTTATTTTACCTAGATGCACTTTTTCACAGAATCCTATTGCAATTTTAATCCATTCTTTATTTGTTTAAATTGCACTAAATTTTTATAAATTATTTTCCATTATGGTTTATTGTAGTTGCAATTAGAGATCTGCAAAGTTAGGCCCGTACTCGGCCCGGCCTTAAGGGACTTTGAGCCGGGCGCGGGCCTAATTCTATTTAAAATAATCGGGTTCGGGCTGGACCGGGCCGGGCCTAATATTTAAAAAAAAATTTGGGACAGGTCGGGTCGGACCTTGAAAATTTTTTAAAATATATCTAAATATATCAATTTTATATTGAATTTTTTATGTAAAATAAAAATATTTGATTTTATTTATTGAAAATAAACGGCATATAACATATGTCTTTTATTTTGAGTAATTATAAAAATTAATTTCTATATTTAAATATTTTCGGGGCCGGGTCGGTAAATTTTTTTTAAAAAAATTTCGGATTCGGGCCAGGCCGGCAACCTTTTTAAAAATTTTTGGGCCGGGCTTGAAAAATTAGGCCCTATGCAGATCACTAGTTGCAATAATATATATCATTTTTTTATATAAAATTAATTAATATTAGCAGCTGAAAAGCGCTCATGGGAGATTTCATCTTCCCGGGTGTAGCTCATCCTTTTCCAAATATTTTTTTTGGAAAAATTAATATTGTTAAAAAAGTATAATTTTTAAAAAATAATTTATATGTGTAATATTTGGGCCGATGGGTCCCCCAGTCTGAATGGGAAAAATACAGTCCGTGATCGGGGGTCCGGAATGGTCGATGACGGGATCCAGGGGGCCGGGTTTTATCGATTTAGTCATGGAATCACTTGGACAACGTAGTTAAAATAATATTTTCAAAGTTTATTCAACAAAGTAAAATCGATGTTACAAAAAACATAAATTTCCAAAACGAAAGAAAAATAATTAATTCGCAAAAGGTGGTTTGTTTTCAACCTTTATAATTTTTAAAACAAAAAGGAAAAAAAAAGTTGTTATTTAATCGCGATACAATCATTCATGAAACTGGTAAGAACCAGTTTCAAATGCAATATAAAAATAAGGTGTAATATATCAATTTCATAACATAATAAAGGAAGATGGGAAAACAAAAGAAACAAGTGGAGAAAAACGTAAAGAAAAGAAATAAGTTGTACGGGACAAGTGGGCGGGGGAGGTAGAACATAACAATATATATAGCATAAAAGTAAATAAGTGGAATAAAATGAGATATTATTTATTTAATATTATTATGTAGTTTTAATTTTATTGACGTTTGCCTTTTAAGGCTCGCATGCTCCCGTCTCCCCTACCTTTTTAAATACAGTTCAAATAAAAATTTTAATTATCAAAAATAAATTTAAAAATTTATTTTTTTCCTAGATTCATATATGGAATATATTTTTAATGTCCATGATTTAATACATAATAATATTTTTATCCGCCAATGATAACGGCAGTTAACCAATATTCTTAAGAACACTAATCATTATTGTACCAATATTACCTTTTTATCCGATATCCAACCCGATGCTAGCATGGTATCGGTTGATACTTGATACTGATACCAAAAATGATAATGTAGAATATTTAAATTTATTGAAAAAAAGTATAAGTTTCATAAATATTATTATTTTTTATTTATAAAAAAATTTATGGCACCTTCTTTCCTTTTTATTGGTTTAGAATTTTTTTAAAATATCATATAATGTTGACTAATTATTTTTTTATTTGTAAAGATGTATCATTTTTAAGTATCAGCCAATTAAAATTTAAAATATTGACCGATACCGATACTGATTGATAACCCGAGTATCGTTAAATAATAGGATTCCTATATTAACCTTAAACATTTATAAAACATATTAGAAACTAATTATTTAAATCGGTTTAGACAAAAATACTTATGAAAACATTCAATTATTGATATCTTTTATTTTATTAGACTATATAGTATTATTAAGGTGATAGCCCAATCAGCCTAAGTAAATTAGAATAGAATAAGCAGTAGATATAAGTGAGTTATTACTTTACATTTAATTGAAAATGTTTTAATTTACAAAAATAAAATTAGACCCTCTCTTTGCCTATTGTAGTTATCGTTCATGGAAATCAAGAAGCAAACGCCTGGGCCAGTATATTGTGGGATAACGCCTTTTCTGATTTCGTAATTTATTTTGAGATAATAAGCAAAATTATAGATATTCGGTCAACCTCTTTCTATTCTGATAAAATTTAGTGTGAATATTATTATGTGCTATAGTTGGAACAAAAAATAATCTTGACCTGTCTCACTGGCATAACCTAGAGGAGGAGGGGCAGGGACTTCTTTAAATTTGCAAGCTTTTGAAAATATTAAAAGCTAATGACCCCTCCCCACTCTCCGACTTCTTTCGGTTCCTCTTCCAAAATCATTTTTTCAGAGAACCGAACAGAACCTTTAATCGGTATTATTTTTATCAAACCAAATCTGAACCGTTAAATAATTTTCTATTCAAACCTGAACTGCTAAAAATGCTTGTGATCCGGTTTGAACCTCATGATTTTATACATTTAAAATAATGTGAAAGTTATTAACGAGTAATATGGATGAAATTCTAATTTATATTCGAATTGTTAAGATTGTTATCAATCACATTCACCATTTTTATAAATTTTTATATATTGCAATTTTTATAAATTCTGGTAAGTGCAATTTTACAACATTTTAAATTTTTTTAACTTAATTTTATATTTAAATTTAAAAAAAGAAGTTAAATTGAATTAAAATTTTATGCATTTATTTCGAAAAAAATATGAAAGTCAAATTTAGGTTTAATATTAATTTCCCATTGATTTTCATGTATTATAAATAATTAACTAAATAAAGTTATAAATATTTTTTTCCTAAAATAAAATAGCAAAACTTATATGTTAAATACGATACAATATCCACTTGATCATCGGGCCTAATTTTTCAAGCCCAGTCCGAATTTTTTTTAATAAAATAATATGGCTCCATCCCAGACAATATTTTTTTATTAAAAAAAATTATTTGTCCCCGGTTCGAATTTTTTTAGATTTAGAAAATATTGTTTTTTAATAGTTTTGCATTACACTGAACAAAATCGAGTTTATGATCATCATATAAACAAATAAAAATATTGGGTACTTGTTTTATGCAAAAATTTTAAAATATATTTATTTCATTTCAAAATTTAAGCCCGACCCGTTCCGATTTTTTTAAATATTGAGCCCAATCAAGAGATCTCTAATGTCCACCGTTCTATTTTTTTTACATGTCTGAATTATAAGTTTTCTTTTTATTGAAAATTTAAAAAAATACTACATATTTTAAATATAAATGATTTTTATAAACGATTTTAGCCTTATGACCATATTTAAGGTGCTAAATCTCTTGGACCAATGTTTATCTGAGCCTAGGATTTTCTACAGATATTAGGGAGTATAATATCTATTAAAAAAAATTAGAAAAATAATTAGCATTTTTCTTTTTATAGCTATTTCCGGTTTTTGGTAATAGACTCATTTTCAATAATTTAAATTTTATATCTTATTAAATGGCTATAGCTATTTAATAAAATTTATGTTTTTAGGTTAATTATTATTTTAGATTTTGAAATTAAATATAATGTATTTTGTAATTTTTGCGTTTCTAAAGATGGCCATATCTCAGGAAGTAAGCTGAGTTGGGAATTAAAATTTTATATTCTTACTAGTTATTGTATATACTACAATCATACAGATTTTCAAAAAAATAGAAGAGGGTGGTGAATCTTTAGTTGATTTGATATTGAATACAGATGTAATATGGCTGAGCTAGGAAATATTTTAATCTCATTACTTTTTTAGGAAAATTATTATAATTTATACATTTGATATTATTTATAATGTGCAATTGGTAATAAAATAAACATTTTATTGTGTGTATTTAATGATGAAAATGGATGCGCGCTTCACTATATAACATTTTATGTTCATGTGTATACAAAATAGTTCAAACCGACATTTAGAGGTTCGAACCGAACTTATATTATTATTAATTAAGAATCGAACCTGAAATCAGAATCGTTATTTTTACCTAAACCAACCCGATATTGATTTCGGTTCGGATTCCTGCATTATTTATCTATAAATACTAATTTTGAAAAAAGTTATAGAAATTATGAAAAGAGTAATTTTTTAAAAAAAGTGCAAAACTACATAACTTAAATATCAGATCTGGTTAAGTGACAGGTGGCGGGCCATGTTAGGTATTTTTGTGGTAGGTTTAGTATTCCTAAAATTCTCTTTTAACCCTTCACTACAAAGGTGGGGTAAATAATACCCCACGGCTTTTATAATCTTGGTAATAAAAAAACCTGAAGATATTTTGACCTTGTTTTTATAATAGTTTAATATTTTCTTATAAAGAATATATCTACCAAATTTCAAGATAATTGATTTGATATTTTTTAAAATATTTGCAATTTGTTGAGCTTGGGGTAGTATAGGTCCCACCTTAGTAATTTTTTTTTTTCACAATTTTTTTTATTGATAAATATAAAATTTTATACTATTAGCAAAATACTATAAAATTAGCATATGGAAAATTTAATATCATCAAGTTCTGGAAGTATTTTCTATTTAATATTTGATATTTATAAAATTTATATAGGTGAAGTAGATTTTGTGTCAGATGATGATTATTTGTATAACAACATGTCTAACTTTTTTTTGGAAGTAAATATTAATTTAAGATTTTGTATTTATTATCTCCAATATTTTTTAAATATATACTCAAAATTTTAGATCTCAATTTTTAATATGTTCTGAGATATAGCTAATCAAAATTTGGGGTAAAATAGACCCCACCTTTGTAGTGAAGGGTGAACTTTCATGCTATTTTAAGGCGTCAAATAATATTTCAATCAAGTATTTTATAAATTAGAAAGTTATTAAATTTAGAATAAATCAATATATTCCATTTGCCCTAATCTAACTAACATTACCTTTTGATAATCAAAATCTTAATCATGGTAGAGTTAGACCTGTGAAAAACGCGGCGGTGTATGAAAATCACTCCGATATAGGCTCACGGATGTTCATAAATTAAAAAAAATTGTTGTAATTAATAACAAAACAATTATAATATAAAAAATGTTATATATATATATATATAGATTATATTATATTAGTTTTTTAAAAAGATATTATAATATTAAATAGACGGAGTATATAATTGGAAATTAGTAAATAGATAATTGATAGTTTTAAAAAAAATGAGAACATTAAAATTAAATGTTTCAAAGATGGCATTGTATATTACGCTCGAAAGCACATCTGGAGCTAAAAAAATATCATTAATAATGTTTTGAAAAGAATTCGAAAGCAATATCTCAAACTTACTATGAATCGGATCTTATTGAAGAACTATTTAATTTTTTTTCGAAATTTAAAGAGAAAGTTGAATTTCTAACACAAAAATGACCCATATTAAACTTGACCTTATCAGAAGTAAAATAAAATATATTTAATAATAAATGATAATGATAGCTCTAAAATTATTTCACTTATGATAAATATTTAAAAAACTTGCGTTATGATTTTCTGTTTGCGATCTGCAAGTAATATTAAATAAGTATTTTAATTTATTTTTTATTTCAAGAATTATATAAGTGTTGCTTCTCTTCTAGCCTCAAGATTTCAAAAATTAAAATTATGTCGAAATATATAATAGCGCGAAATTGCACATCGTCGGAATTTATTATTAAAGATCTTAAATTTATAGAGTAGAGATTGAAAACCAAAAGATCAAATACAGAATATTTGACTAGATTAGCAAATAAACATTCTACAACATGCACAGATTATGATTCCATTTTAAGTGAGCAAGAATGCCATATTCTTTGAGATAAATAGCACTGAAAAGGTTTTCTCTACGCCGGTGTTGATGTTAAATTCAAAATTATCTTTATGTCCGGCAAATTTAAATATCACACGATAATTATAAAATTACAATTATTTTGAATATATAATTAGTTTTCTTTTCAATAAGAATCTAAATATATATGTAGCGGTGGTGTGCCAACGGCAAGATTCTCAGCCCTGCCCGGTGGGAATTAGTTTTTACCACGCCCGGCTCGCTATCAATTTTTCAATAAAGTTTCCCAGCTCGACCGGTTTTTTAAAATCCGCATTAACCTGAAATATTTCTAGTTGAACACCAAAATAAACAACTATAATTAAAGGGCTGGGTTAAATTAAAAGCACTATACTTAATCGAATATCACTATAAGGATTTTTTTTTTTAATTGAGTTGAAATCTTATTAATTAATTCTTAAGGCTACCAGAATTTTAAATTTCCTCAATATTTTTATTAAAATTATTAGAATCAAATCTAATCAAACAATATCATATTTAGCAGAGTTGTTAACGCTCCTTTTTAATCCCTTTCTGATAATTCCAAGAAGAACTAGCTCCCGCTACTGAGAGCACCGCTCTTTTATTTGAGTTTTAAGTACATAAAATAATATCAATTTTTTTGTTTATAGATAGTTAGTTTAGACCACCTATTCATCGAAAAAATGCCGCATTAATTTTTTTTGTTATCTATCGACTATTTAAAATGATCGAAATCATGACGTTTTTTTAAAAAAAGATTTCGATACTGGAGTGAGATACTATTTTTTTGAAAAGATTGAGACCGAGATTCGATCTCTAAGGGATTGTTTAACAAAAATATATAGAAATCTGCATTAGGTCTGTTTATTCGTGCCGTGCTCAAAAATTTATCTTTAGGGATCTGAACCGAAGCAAATATCACTTCAGGTGTGGGTTCAAATAAAAGTGACGACTCAGGTTCGGTTCTTAAAAATATTAATATCGATTTGGTTAGAACATCTTAAAACTGGTTTTAAGTAACGTCGTTTACTAAAAGTGTTACTTTTTTTGAAGAAAAGAAACGCTATTCGTTACTTGTTTCAAAGGACAGCTTGTAACTCTTTTTTGTTTGATTAACTTTAACGCAAAACGTTACTTACAATTTTTTCTTAAAATATATGGAAGAAAATTTTTAATTTTATTACATATTATGATTTTTTAAAATTTTATAAATAATTTAAGCCGAGTAATTATTTCCGATCAACCGTTGGGCACCTTAAATTACTTCTTCTTCTTCTTCTTCTCCGTTTTATGGCGATTTCCAGGTTTACCCGGGTAGGCCAGTTTTCCCTCTGATTTTTCTTTTCCATTTTTGACGGTCCTGAGCATCAATACTTGTAAGATTCAAGCTTCTCATATCCGCCGCTATCACATTTGTCCACGTCATCTTGGGTCTTCCTCTAGGTCTTGATCCTCCTACTTCCATCATTGTGCATCTCTTTACCCAGTCATCTCTTGTCATACGTTCCACATGCCCAAACCATCTTAGTCTATTTCGTCGCATTACCATACCAATCATTTCTATACCTAATCTTGCTCGCAATTCCTTGCTAGTTTTTCTCTCTCTCAGAGATACCCCACACATCCATCTAACCATCCTCATCTCTGTTCTTTCTAATTTGGCTTCGTGAATTGCTTTCATTGCCCATGTTTCACCGCCATAAACTAAACAACTCCTCACGCAGCTTACGTAAACTTTCCCCTTTAACTTCAGAGAAACTTTTTTATTTGTAAGAATAGATGACATCTCTCTGAACTTCTTCCAAGCTTGTCTGATCCTTGCAACAACAGCAGAATCTACACCACCATCTGCGTTTAGCATATCACCTAAATAACAAAACTTATCCACTTTTTCTAGGGTTAACCCATTGCCAATATCCAGACCACCATTTTTTAGGTTATCATTATTATGTATCCCTTTCATGCATGTTTTACAAATAAAGGTCATTCTTTCTAACATCAAACTGCCTTTTTTCCCACTACATCTTTTATGTACCCATTTCTGGCATCTGATGCATTGGATAGAATTTCTAGCAACTCCTTTCCCACATACACCACAAGGCCACTTACCTGATTCTTCTATCTTTAGATTTTCCCCACCAATCATCACCTTTGTTTTTGATGCATTCATTTTCAGGCCCTTTGCTTCCATAGTCATCTTCCATTTACTAACTTTATCCCTCAATTCTCCCTAACTGTTTGCCATTAATACAAGGTCATCTGCATATAATATCTCCCAGGGAAGTCCTTCACGCATTTCTCTAGCCACCACATCCATTACTAAGATAAATAATAATGGACTCAGCACGGATCCTTGATGAAGTCCTACCTTCACCTCAAAGCTGTCACTATCACCATGATCCGTCCGTACTGCTGTTTGTGCTCCAACATACATTGCCATCACTGCGGTAACTAACCATTCCTCCACACCGGATTTTCTCAAGGCCCATCTTGTAATCTCACGCGGCACCCTATCAAATGCTTTCTCCAAATCAACAAACGCATAATAGAGTTTCTTTTCCTTCGCAAGATACTTCTCCTGAATTTGTCTCACCACAAAAATTGCATCTATCGTGCCTTTTCCCGATGTAAAACCAAACTGCATTTCATCAATTTTGATTTGTTCCCTTATCCGCTTTTCTAACACTCTCTCAAATACTTTCATTGCATGTTCCAAGAGTTTAATAGCTCTGTAAGACCCACAATCTAAAGGATCACCTTTCCCCTTGTATACTGGGATAATTATACTTCTTCGCCAGTCCTCGGGAATAGTACCTTCTGTGACAATCTGATTTGCTAAATTCATTAACCATTCAATCCCTAAATCATCAGAACCTTTAAACATCTCTGATACCACCATCGTTAAACCCGATGCCTTCCCTTTCTTCATCTTTTTCACTGCTCTCCTTATCTCGTCCTTGCCAAATTTACACCCTGGACCTTCTACCTTTGCACAACTAATATTATTATTCCATTCATTTTCTTCATTTACTACAAAATATATATTTAATCAGTTAAATATTGTCATAATTTTTTATTCAAATTATTATTTCTATCAATAAATTAGAATTTTACATCTGTTTATTTTATTTTTATTAAAAATTGAAATGAAACATTCGCAATAAAAAAATAATTCATGTTAATTTTTTGCATTTTGATTTTATCTAATAAAATTCTAACAAAAATTGAGAAAATTTTTTAGGCCATCATTTGAAAATAGTATTATAAATTACCTCACAATTTTTTACTTGTATTTTTAATCTATAAGTTTTTCTAATGTCGAGCGCTCCAATTCTAAACCACGTTAATGTAAATTGTATAATATTATAATTTATTTTGTAAAGAATATATTAAGCACCCTAAATCTAAAAAAACATATGAAGATAAAAAATTAATCGATTAAATTCTGATAAAGATAAATTAATGAGCTAATAGTTTTTTTGAAAATTAAAATCATTCGTTTAATATTTTAAATAAATTCCACACTCCTCCCACCATCTGCGCCAATTGAACATGTCTTTAGTACAGTTGGCTAATGGCTAAATATCGGCTATCCGTTAAATTAAGACATGTATATTAGTTTCTTTCAAATTTGAGCTACTATATTTTAAAAATATAGTTTAAACGGGCTAAAAACATAAAATTGCCCAAATTTAGTGTGGCACAGTGAAAGTTATTTTGAGCTTAAGAGCTCTTGTTTATCCGATCAAAGTTTTGAAAATCAATTGTAAATAAAAATTATTACAATAATTTTATATTATCTATGGGAAAGATAATAAATGAAAAGAAAATTTCTATATATTTAATAATTTTTAAGTAAGGAATAACGCGTAATTTTTTGAATTTTGGATAACGCATTCCTTTTTTCACAAGGTTATGAATAACGGTAAACGTGTTCCCTCTTTCAAACCTAACGAGTAACGCTTTTCTTTTTTAAAGTCCATTTACAGCACTATTAAAAAAAACATTTATTTTATTATTAATTGCACATAATATCTAATTTATAAATGATACAAATAAGCATAATTTATTATCTGCAATATTTTGAGAACATTATTTACTTAATAAAAATAATAGTGAACTGTAAAATATATATTGTAGATTTACCTCATAAATTTTTTTGTTGAAAACATTTCTCTCTACGCTAACTTGAGTAACCGACACAACATAGTAGACAATTTATATAATTCATGTAATCTAGTTCTTTAATTTAGAACAATCAGAGAATATTAAAAATATTTTAATTAATTTATGTATATCTTCGACAAATGGCAGTTTATATTATCCTTTTTTTTAAGAAAACTTTCTAATAATCATCTTCAGATAAAGATCATTCAGAATCTTCCACACTTATTTATAGCAACTTAATAATTTATCCCTAAGTATTAATGAGCGCTTTTAAAATTTGAATACATAAAAAAGAAGTTAAAAATATTTAAAAAATGTTCTAAAAGAGCAATATACAAACATTTATAAAAATTGTGATCGAAACTTATCAATCAAAATTGAATATTTTTTAAAAGAATAGTTCACATGCATTTTAACAGTTCGGATAGAGAATTATTTAACGTTTCAGGTTAGATAAATAAAAGTTCGATTTGGATCCCTGATCTAAAATTTTGCTCGAATTATACAAGTTTAAAAATAAACTTTTATGCTCATTATTTTTTTTATATTGAATTCTTTATTAATTATGGTATGAATAAGAAAAGTGAATCTCATTTTTGAAAAATCTCTAATTCTCTAGAAAATTATTGTTTCTTTATTGAACATCAGAAATAATATTAACCCTTTGACGTCTCACGATTTGTTTTGACATCATATAATATAATTATATATTTTAAATTTATAAAAGCCTATAGATTAATTAACTTTATATAATAAAAATATTCGTATTTTATTAAAATTATTAACTCATAATGTTTTATTTTTAAATTTCATCCAATCATATTTTCATAATTTTATTTTTACCATTTAAATTATATGATTTTATAACGACAATATAACGAATTCTGTGGATAATATTTAATAATTCAAAATTTTTTGTTCATTATTAAGGATAAGAGTATAATATTATGAATAATTATTTTATTAAAAAGGAATATGCTCTTTTTTATATCAACTTAAAGTGCATGATGCCAAAATAAGTCATTGTGATATTAGAATACCTTTTTAAAACATTTATTTTATTTTATATTTATAATAAAGTTATAATTATATTTCACCAATTATTCTAAATCCAATCAGACCACACCAATTTTGAATTTGACGTTAATAAGACATATTTCCTCTGACTTATATTATAATTTTACATTTATTATATTTTTTAAATGAATCTGTATAATTATTAGATGACAAATAATTTAATACTAGTCCCACATCGATGAATCAGACAATTAAGAAGATATTTTGCACACTTTTTACGATGATTCTCCTCCAACTTTATCAACACCAACATCTAATAATCTTCAAGTCGAGATAGAAGATCCAGAAAATAATGATAATATTATCATCTAAAATAATATGAAATGGAGAGCAGGTGATATCCATCAGTTGGACACAAATTATACTAATTCATTTTCCACTTCAACCAATATATTAACTCCATATCTACTTAAAAATTTTTATTTCAGATAATATACTAAATAATATATGTGAACTAAATTTATACGGTATTGTATATGATTTTAAGATTTATGCGGGAAATCAAACTAATCCAACATCAGAATTAGAGATAAGTGGGGAGCTATGTATGTAAAGTTGATAAAAAAGAAATGCCAAATGTTATGACAATAAGTTTGTGCACGTCATCTCATCATTTGTCGGTGTTCTCCTATATAAAATGTAAAAAGATGGTAACTAAGTAGCAAAAAATATATTGAAGTGCCCACCAAATATATTAAAAATATATAATGAAGGTATGGAAGGAGTCGATTTACATGATATACTTGCTTAATGTTATAGTATAGACATTAAAGGTAAAAGGTTCTACCTGAGAACATTTTTCATCTCATTGATATGTATGTAGTAAATTCATGGCTTTTTGTATAGGCGGCAAATATGCCATGAAAAAAGAGAATAAATTCTTGAAACTTATCAAATTTAAAACACATAATGTCAACGCATTGTTATCGGCAGGCAAAATTAATAAAAGAAAATCATAGATATCTTATAATGAACAATAATTTTTAAAAAAAGTTCTTCTATAATGGCTCCTATATCTGATATCAGATATGACAACATTGGTCATTGACCGAATTCCTGCGAAACAAAGCTACAAGTTATGCATAAATGCATAGACAAAATGTGCAAAATATAATTTATATTTTAATCAATATAGAAATTGTTTTCGTGATTTTTATAATAAATAGATATTTGTATTTTTTTGTATAAGCCTGATGATGTCAAATTGCATCATCATTTTTTTTTACCTGTGTATTTAAAATAAAATTTTGAAAATATTTTGGGCATCTATGGAGTGTATAAATGAATAATTTGTAGAAAAAGATTTTTTTTTTAATTATTAAAAAGTTGGGCGTCAAAGGGTTAATATTTAAAATAAGTTATATAGTTTTTGCCACATTAATATAATAATTTAATTTTAATATGGAACATTATAACTGGTTTATTAACTTAATGGGTTACCTATTTATTTTGTTTTAATTGTAAAACTATAAAATCTTAATTAGTATGATGACACCCTTAGTTTATATAAAATCAAGTAATTATTCATCTTACCCTAAAGAATAGTTCTAAAGGTCTATATTATATCCTTAAATGAAATATTTTCACGCATCTATATTTGATTTAGAATCGGGAACCATTTAAAGTTTGGGCTGAAGTTCCTTGGATAAAATTAGCGGAAATGTTAAATTATAAATTTTTTTCAATGGTAGGCAAAGGACTATCCGAAGAAGACCTCTACTACCTTAGTACTAAAATATCAGGTTAAATTTATAGTTTAATGATAGTATCGAAGATATTTTAGGTGCTAAATATGAAACCTCACCTGTTATTACAATTGCTCAATTTAATAAAGTAATAATATATATTATACTCACATTATCGAGAAAAACATAACTGATTTTGAGGAATTGACTTTCTTTATTATTTATCATAAAAAATTACATATCTGTACCTATTTAACTAAAGATAATAATTCATATTTGACTTTACCGCATAAAATTGAAACTCTAATTCTATTGGACTGATAAAGCTATTTTAATAATATTTAAAATATTATAATTTGAAGTTTATTGTTTCCATCATTTTATAAATAAACTCGTTAGCCGTTATATTACTTGAAAGTGAAATTTTTATTTTATAGTTCTGAGCTTTTTATTTTTAGACCACTTTTCATTACACCAAAATAATACAATTTATCAATGCGTTATTTCGGCGCATGTCAATTTGGCTTTGTCAAGAGAATTGGGCGCATGATGATTTGGCGCAGTGATAATTAGGCATTATCGGCAAAATGATTAAGCGCTTAGAGTGCATCCACTAATGTTTGGTAGCCAAATTGACGCAGCGACAATTAGACAGTAGTGAATTCGGCGCAGTATCAATTAGGCGCGCGACAATTCAGAAACATTTTGGTACGGATGATTCGGCGCATGTCATTTCAACGCGGTATTTGTACCCAAATATAATTCGGCGTTGTACTTGATGCCTCCCAGCAATTTTTGTTTATTTATTAATAATAAAGCAACTCTAGTAGGACCATGTTAACAATTTAATTAAAGTACCTTTTACACATATTTTAGCCAAATTAACAACAAACACTGAATATTTTTCAAATGCCTATATTTTATAATTTTTAGTTATGGAAGCTGCTTATATTAACATTTCAATTGTAGATTCGATATTTATATCTCGGATAAAAATAACAGAAACATTATTCTATTAAAAAAATTAAATTTTATAAGTATGGGTATTTATCATGGTTGGCATGTCGGTCTATTGACAGGAATGCTAAAATATTATAGGCTAATAAATAATTTAATATAATTAACTAGTATGCATTAAAAGCATGTTTATCAATCTTATTAGGTTACATTTACAATTTATTTAAAAATATATTTCTTTCATGAAGGAATCGGAAACAAAAGAATTTTTTTTATTACTAAAATAAATAATATAATAATTTAGCTGTCATGGTTTATTTTTTAATAAATTTAAATTTTATTTAATATATAGCCGAGTACAAATTATATTAATTTTCATTTATTTTACTTCCACATGCTACATTTGAATTTATAAATTAATTTTCTTTTTAGTTGTTCTGGTCAGATTTACAAAATAATTTATTCAGTTCTGGTTATATTATATTTTATATAATATTAAGCCAAATTATTGAAATAATTGGTGGATAATTAAAAAATAATTGATGGATAAATAAAAAATAATTAAGATTGATTAACTTACAATAATCAATTTTTTATAGTTAAATTTTAATATATTAGGGATTATGGTCAAACCAAAGCATCAAGTTTGAAAACATTTTCGAAGTACGCGATGTAAATCAGTTAAAGCGATATACAGGTTTTGCAAGAAGTCCTATATTACCAACGTTATGATCAAGCATATATTACGCAGTTATACTATGTGCCCTGTCATAATTAAGGAAAAAAATTTTCAAATTTCAAAATAACAACCTCTACAAAAAATCACATAAATGTAATTTGTAATACTTTTAGCTCTAACGAAGAATTAGGTGAAATTAGTGAGAATGATTATCAATTTGACAATATTTTTACTTGTGACTCATGAAAATTTGATTCCATTATCTCTGATTAATCTACAATCAAGGCCATTAAATGTAAATCTCAATCTTGTATAACCGGTTTTATAGATATAATAAATCTCAAAGAAAAAAAATGAGCTCAATCAATTATTTGCAAAGGCTATATACGCGAGCAATTTACCTTTCCACGTCACTGAAAATCCCTAAAAATTCTTAAAAAATATACGTCCCCAGGCGAAGGTTGCTCGCTGGATATCTTCTAAAAAAAGCGTCAGGAGATATGGACGAGAGTTGCAGATATAATAAATAAAGCTCCTCACTTATCAATTGTATCAGATGGCTGGAGCAACATCATAAACGACTATATTATTAATTTTATTGTTGATGACGCCAGTTCCAGTATTCTACAAATTTTTAAATACTAAGGAAAATCGCCATACTGCAGATTATATTGCCCAGGAATTTAAAAATGTAATGAATCTGGTAAAAGTATATTCTTTAGTTACTGATAATGCCGCTAACATGAAAGCAGCCTGGAGAATTTTAGAATCTGAATCTTATTATAATCATATACAATGTTATGTGCAGCGCATACATTGCAGTTATTTTTTCACGATTTTGAACGATTGAACGACTTAGTTACCATATTTTAATAATTAAAAAATTGTTATATTTCAAGAATAAACACATACCAACTGCAGTATATTCCCGTAATAAGAATCAACATGGTATACCATTTACATTATGTACAATTAGCAAAGCAAGATGAGCATCATCAATAAAATTTATGGAACGAATATAAGAAAGCCCTGAAAGCATCAGTTATTGAAGAAGCTGTATGTGATCCCATAGAAATTACTAATAAGATATTAAATGAATAAATTTTTACGTTGTGCCATATTACACCGAAATAATATAACTCTATAACAGAAATAATATATAACTCCTAACTTTATTATTAAACTAATATCAATGAAAAATTACAACGCAATATCAAATTCAAAATTTACAATTTTATAAAACCAAAAAAATTATCAATTTAATTAATTTAAAAGGGAGCGAATAATAATTAAAAAAAATAATTAAAAATTAACAAACTAAAAATATCTTCTTTTGAAATTATAAACCCCCTACTCATGCCTCAAATTTAAATTATAAGCTAAAAATACCTTATTATAAATTATCGTATCATAATTATAATTATACACTAAAAATAACTTAAAAATTGTAAAATATAATGACTAAAATCATTTTACAAGATCTAAAAATATATAATTAACGCGATTAAAATAAAATTAGATAAAAATCATCATGACTTAAGTAAAAACAAACTTTTACAAATCTAAAAATATAATTCAATATTTTTATTCAATTACGACAGAAATATTTTGGACGAAAAATATTAAATATTTAGTTATACTACAACCTTTAGCTACCTCATTATTGAAAGCGCAAGGGCTGTACATAAAAAACGAGATGCTTAATTTGGAAAAACACATAATACAATCATGCCACTATTCTATATTTTCTCCACCTGAAGAAAATAAAATAGAAGTTATGTTTGAAAAGAGAAAAAAAATGATCTAAATACATGTCCTCACAATGCTGCTTATTTATTGGACCCCCAATATCTAGGGGAGGATCTTACTAGTACAAATTTTCTTGAAGCATGTGATATAATACAAGATTTAGGTATTTTACAAGTTGGTGATACTTAAATATTTTAAGTGATATATAAAATTTTAAAAGTAAAAGCGGCATATTTAATAAAGAAACAATCAGTTTCGACCTCAAATTGGTGGAATGCAATTTGTCCACCTTGCCCATTAATGAAGTAGCTAATATTTTACTAACATTTACTAGTTCGACTTCTTTTCAGAAAGAAATTGGTCGTTTTGAGGCAATATTCATACGAAAAACAGAAAACGATTGAAGACTTCTACAACAGGAAAATTGGTAAGAGTATATCATAGCTTAAGATTTATTAAAAATAATAAAGAAAATAATGATATTGAACGGAACAAGACTCTACCAAGGAGTGCGAAACATTATCTATGGAATGAATTAAGAAAATATCATGCATTTTAATATTATAGATTCATTATAATATTATATATATATATTAAATAAAGTTAATATTGACGTAAAAAACATTTATTTAAATTTGATCATATTGAATTGACCGTGGTATTTATAAAAAAAATTTATAGTAAAAGAATGACTTAAAAAAGGATACTATGAAAAAAGCTAAATTATTAATTTTTACAGGGAGCAGTGAATTCTTGAGAAGTTAGATCATAGACCCTCTTTCGAGATATAATACTTTATTTGGATCATCGGTATCTACAGTTATTTTTTTTCCTAGACTTTTGATCTATTGGAAAGCCTCATCCTCAAAGATTCCCAAGATGTTGGTGACTATGGGTATGAAAATTGCATTTTGAAGGCTTAAAATACAATGAATTCTATAAGATTTTTCTATACCGGCATTTTTGATAATTGGTAGATTATATTTAAGATGATTATAATAATGAGAAGTTTGAAATATGATGTTGGCAGAATATATTTCCCATAAGGATTTTAATTGTATTATTTTTTTTTTTAAAAAACAGAAAAAAACAACATTATTTTTTTGTATCTTTTTTCCCGACAAGAGGTTTTTTGTCTCTAAATATAATATTGGTTTGGATGCTAGAGAATAGAAATTATTTTAGAAAATAAGTAAAAATTTTAGAATTACCTTGCGGTATTATTTATATTTAAAAATTTTAATTTGCTTCTTCATGCCAAAATTTGCTCGCTGAATTATGCATTGTGCGAACAATTGACCACGGTAAATTTCCACGTTTAAATGACGTGACACTAAATCAACAAATGAAATATTGTTTCGCCCATTATATATTCGATCATCTATCCATGAAACGAAAATAATAATTTTTTAATATACTTTTATTTTTATCATTCATAAAATTAATCAAATTACTTGCCGAAAACGTAAAAATCATAACTGTCTCTTTGGCCCATCATTGCCTAGATGTGCAGGATCAAAATTACAAACAATACCTCTCATAGTTTTCTTGCACATTAGACATACCCTCAAACTTGTAACAAGCAATTTTGTAACATCAATTTAAATATTCATAATCCTATATACATAGTTTTGCTAAGAAATTTTAATTTTTATAATAAAAATATTCTTATGTTAAAAAATAAAATAAAACAATGTCAACAATTTGTAGCATCTGTGCTAAACTAATTAAAGTGACAAAGGGCAATCTTTTATACAAACATAGTTACAAAGGGTCAACATGTCCTTCCTCTCAAAAATCTTTAACCAATGAAATTTTAACAATACCCAAACCCTTATTAAATATTATTGAGCCTCATCCTCCCCCTATTAACACAGATTTTCTTGAAAAATTTTTTGAATGGAAAAAAGGATCCACTTTAACACATCTACCAATGGCGTAGCTAGGAATTTTCTTTAGAGGGGGTCCATACATATTTCGACAATATATAATAAATATTTTTTTAAATGCATGAATAATATGTCATTATAATTTAGTATATTATTCTCAATGACTTTATAATAATACTACCCAGAATAATTTCAATAGTAATAGAATATCCTTAGTCAAACATCAAAACCAGAAAAATATAAATATTAATGGTATTTATTTGATACAAAGTCACTTTTAAGTCTTTTGAATGTATAATCTAAAAAAAAAAATTTGCTCTGGGAGGGGTCCAAACCCGAAAACCACCCCCGTAGCTACGCTACTGACATCTACCAAATAATTCTAGAAACCTAATTTCAAATTTTGTTATTAAACTTATCACAAAAGTTAATGATAACTTAAATTGTATAAAATCATGGGAAGACTTATTAACCTTCTCTCATAAATGTCTTATACAACAAAGAGACCCCATTACATGAACAAATAAAATCAAACATTGATAATATTAACACTATTCAAATGATTAACTACAATCATAATGTTAAAAAGCAAGTAGATGATATAACACACAAATGCAAAATAATATCAAATAAAATAGATCAAGGTGACATAGGTGGTGCAATTAAATTCATATCCTCAGATAACCACCTTTCTCCTATCAATGAAGAAACATTACAACTATTGAAACAACTACATCCTGAAGCTTCTACAGATAATCTACCCATCTCTCCAATCCACCAGACTGTAATTTTTACCAGTGATGAAATAGTCAATGCTATCAATTCTTTCAATAAAAACTCAGCAGGTGGTCTTGATGGTTTCAGACCCTCCTATTTTCAATACTTAATTAATTCAAAAAATCCTTCCCATAGTTCTGTCATCAAGGTTTTAACAACTTTTTGTAATAATATAATAAATAATGATATCCCAATACAAACTCACCTAATTCTTTTTGGTTCACGTCTAATTGCTTTGTCTAAGCCAGATGATGGTACCCTTCCCATTTCAGTAGGCTCCTTTTTCAGAAGATTAATAGCCAAAATCATAATCGAACACATCAAACATGATGCTGTCAGCATTTTAAATTCTTATCAACTAGTTTTGGGATCAAGGGTGGCTGTGAAATAGCGGCTCATACCTTAAGAATTTACTTAGAAAACCACCACCTGATTCTGTAATATGTAAACTAGATTTCAAAAATGCCTTCAATAGCCTACATCGTACCTCATTTTTAAAATTCTTCTATAAAACTTTTCCCTGTTATTCTAAATTTATTGAATCCTCATATGGTTTTCAGACGCCTTTGACATATGGATCTTATCAGATTTTATCCCAAGAGGGCATCCAACAAGGGGATCCATTAGGACCTCTTCTTTTTTGTTTTGGAATCCATCATCTCATCTACCAAATTAAACAAAATTTCAACCTAGATCTTAATCTATGGTATTTAGACGATGGGACCATCTGTGGCCCTTCAGCTAATGTACTAGCCTTAAAACACCTGGAAATCAATTCCCAAGCTATCGGCCTGGTACTCAACATAAATAAAACAGAATTATGTTTCTTAAACAATAAGCCACAAAAGTTGGAAAGTTACAAAATCATTGCTCCTGTCAGCTTAACCTTACTTGGGTCTCCATTAGCTAATGCGACCAAGTCGGAAGATTTTCTCCACAAGATTTTTAAAAGCTTTTACAGTATGGAGCACATTCTAAGTCTCCTACTAGCTCATCAATCTTTATTTTTAATTCGCAAATGCCTCTACATACCTAAATTTATGCACATTTTCCGATCATCATCTTTTTTCAAAAACAATAAATTCATATCTAAAATTCAGGATAAATTTAAAATATTTCTGGAAAAAATTTTAAACATAAATTTAAACTCATTCAATTGGTCACTTGCTCAGCTACCTTCTAAACTAGGCGGTTTAGATTTTTGTCCGCTCAAACTTTTATCCTTATCATCATTCGTATCATCTAGATTATTTAACAATTCTATGATTTCTGGCTTCATATGCCCTACCGATCGTTTATTAGACGACGCTATTGACAAATGGAAGGCAAAAACCATTAACACCGTATTACCATCAATCATCACACAAAAATTTTTTCACACCTTTAATCTCGAAATACCAAACAGATACATCAATCAATCCACCCTTAGATTGCATTCAACTCCTCCAATTATCTGACAGACTTGGTGGTCATGAATGGTTAGAATCACTCCCTAGTCGCAACCTTGGTAATCTCTTATCAGATGAACAACTGAGAGTAACCATTGGTTTACGTCTAGGTTGCGATATAGTACAGCCTCATGCCTGCATCAAATGCAAATCACCCGTTGATTCAAAGGGTAGACATGGCTTAAATTGTATTTTTAGTCAAGGGCGACATCAACGCCACTCAGCTGTAAACCATATAATAAATAGAATCTTAACATCTGCACACATTCCAAACAATCTTGAACCATCAAATTTATCTCAAGTAGATGGTTTAAGACCTGATGGTATGACAACCATACCTCTGGCCCTCGGCAAATCACTCATATGGGACTACACGTGTGTCTGTCTCATCATTCCCTTCAAACATAAATTTAAATTTATAACACAGGCAGAAATTAAAAAGACAAATAAATACAAACATTTTAAAAACTTCATATTCACTCCAGTAGTGACTTCTACTAACGGGCATGTTTCGCCTTCAACATTTATGTTTTTAAAAAATCTGGGTAATAAAATACGACTTTTCACAAATGAACCCAGAGAATTCCTTTTTATTCGACAAAAAATTCAAATAGAAATTTTTAGACATAATTATGGTTCCTTTTTGGGGACTCATTTATAGAAATTTATTTTTAATTATATAATTATAAATTTATAAATTATAATATTTTTAATTAGGTTTTATGTAGATATATATAAAGAGAAAAAAATGAATAAATATAAAAAAGTAACATATAAAAAAAACTTTAAGTGTTATTTATCATTTTATTTGGCGGAATTGTCGCCATTTCAATTTGTTCTGAATCAAATTGACACTCGACGAGTAGACATGCGTCCAAATATCGTTGCGCCAAATTATCTTTGGGTCATATGACCGCAGAATAGACATGGGCCGAATTATCTCTGCGCTTAATTATCATGTCCTAATAACTTCGCCCGCCAAATTGGCATATATTTATATATATCAACACTTATATTAAATATTATAATAAATTAGGAACATCTACAAAATAGGCCATTTACATTTTGGCAATGGTTTTATCATATATGCTTAATTGTTAAGGAATATTTAAGGCCACATTGGCAGGATAAGTAAATATTCTTTTTATAATTTATAAACTATTTTTAATTTTTAAGTACTATTATAGGATTTGTTAGTAGAAATGACGCTCATGACATGTTAATGAAAAAAGTTCAGTATACATTTTTATTAAGATTTAGCGATTCCACTTTAGGAGGTATAACTATTGCTTGGTTGGATACTAACAACGCTTTAGGTCCAGGTTTGTAATTCATTTTCGATTAACTATTATTTTTGGTCAAGATAAATTAGATGTTTGGAATCTTAAACCATTTACAGCAAAAGATTTTTCCATACGTTCTCTTGCAGACAGAATTAAAGATCTACCTCATTTAAAAATTTTATATCCAGACATATCAAAAAATATAGCATTTGGAAAATATTATTCTATTTCCGAAAGTAATATTTAATAATGAAAAATTAAATTATTTTGAATAAGTTACAGGGTTTAATATTTTTTTCTGGGTGAAACATGGACATGTGATGGATTACTTTTTTTATTTTCCTCTACATGTCCTCTCTTTTAATGATTTAAAGTTCTACACCTTCCTCCCTTGATCTTAATTGGGTACAACCTTTCTCTTTCACATTGTAAGATAAGCTAGCTTGTTGATTTATTATTTTTCCTTCATGCATACAGGCACATACGCAACTTCCCCTAAGCCAAAAAACCCAGATACCGGCTAAAATATTTTTCAAAAATATTACTGCTTTATGATTATTAATTTATATTTGGCAATCATTCCTACCTCTTTTACCATATATATTTCAATTTACTACAGCAGAAATAAATACGCTTCTAATTTACCATTAATTAATATCGACTTTATATTATGGCCGGTAAGTAGAAAATAATTCCCCGGAAAAAAATCCCTAAAATAATTTTTTGATAATTCACCTTTACTTTTTCAAAATTTTTAAATATTTATTTATGGATTTTTATTTCGTGGATATATTTATTTACAGGGATTTTTTTCTCCTATTTTTTTGTAATTTTTAATATCCTAATAAACGGGGTATTATTTTACTAAATTCATTTTCGCTGGTTACGCGCCTGAGCCTTTTTATATTTTTACGCCTAGTAAAATTACCTGTCGTACAGCCCTAGTTTTTCCTATTTTGTTTTTCTTTAAGACATAATCAAGTTCATATCACATTATTCATCTTTTTAATTTTAAAAATTTATTCGAAATTTTTCTTTTCAAAAATTAATATCAACCAATTGTTGGAATTATTGAATCTATATTGACAATTTAAGATGACCTTAATAAATTTGCTAATTTAATGTTCAGCCTTATCCATACTAGTATTGTTAAATGGCTCAATTTAGGTCGATAAAAACGGAATAATTAAGATTTTTACCCAAATTATATTATGTAAACCTGAAGAATTTGCTTATAGATGGCAGAAAGGTTTGGATCTCTATTTGCCAAATCTCGAGGCTTACATAATATTATTTTGCCTAAAATCTTAATCGAGTCGTTTTTAGAAATCGACCCAGTTTACATATACTAGTCCATACCCCTTGAAATAAGTTGGGGATAAAAACTAGGAAAATAATGATATGGAATCACATGTTTATATTGTCTCCAATGAAATGTTATGAGTTGGCTTTGGGCTTAATATGGGAACAGAATAATCGAAGAGCTATAAAAACATTTACATTAAATTTTTAAGCCCTTCCCTTAACATAATCGAATATATTATATAAAAAATTGTTAATTTAATACTTGGTTGATAAACGGAATATATGTGTTAAATTTTGTTTAATACTGATTTAATATTTAATTAGATGAATCAAACAATTTAAAAGATGGATATGTTGGAACAGTATTGGTGACCACAACGTCCCTTCCTGCAGAGTAAATTATAAATGATTGATTGGTTATTTGATATATTATTTTTAATAAATTTGAAATATCATATTCAATTTAAAATTATCTTACTTAATTAAAGACAATGACGCCTCTGTTTTTAATTAAATAATTTATCTTTATATTATACATATATGTCTAAATTTTTTTTAGTTTTATATTTTTCTTCTTACTGTTACAATTAGTTGTGAAAAACCTATAAATTTATAGAAATAATTATTTCCCTACATTTTATAAAAATAAAACTAATAAATATAGTTAAAAAAAACAAATTAAAAATATTTTATATCGAACTATCAATAATTCATAGAACCATGAATGGATAAACAATTAGTATTTAATTCCATTTTTGACAGAGTTAGAAGAGAAGAAATTTTCCATCCTGACTCTTTGGAAGGAAAGTCATTACTCAGAGTGGAGGTGATCATAGGAACATAATGAATATTGTTTAGATGGATTAATTATATATGTTTTTGTTTCCTAAGGCTCTGTATCCATATCTGATTTGGGAAACACGACTATGCACATATAAGCCTTTTGCTAAAAGTATCCCATTTACTAAGAAATTAGTCTATTTTTAAGCCATTCGATATAATTGAGGATTGTTAAGTATCTAACCGGGTGTTAAATGTTTATTTAAATCATTTTTTTAATGAATTTCATGTATTAAAAAATTTCAAACAATAAAATTGCAAAATTAATATAATAATATTAAATTGTGCCATTTCCTATTTGCATTAGACCCGTAGACTCGAAAAATGGATTTTTTTCGGCTTCAGTTCTATCAAGGGCCGGTCACAATTTTTTTTAATCTATGCCCGATTTAATTAAAAACGAAGAAATAAACTCAAAATAATATTCAAAAATAACTTTGGAAATTTAAGGGAACTTATCTATTTTATTTTATTCATTACAAAATATGATTAAAAATGAATACATTTTTTTTTGTTTTTTAAATTCATTTTATAATTTTAACTGTTTATTTGTTTCTTTATTTGAATAATAGCTAATATAATTATTAAATTGCTATCTATTTTTTTCTATAACAAAATTAAAAAGCGGTAAATTTAAAAATAGAATTTAGGAAAAAGGATACATTACGACCTCGATAAAAGCGGCAATAGAAGGAATGTCCGCTCTTGTTCAACGCTGGTTTCGCAATGTTTACTTTGGTACGGTAGAACAATTGAGCCGTAATCCAATAACAAATCTTAGCTCGTCAGCGGATAGCAACAAATCCAGGTTGTTTCGGTATTGTTTCCACAAGTTCATAACCGTATACATGGTTCGATTGGTGAAAAATTGTGGGATCATCTTCATAAAGACCTTCATTGAGTGGAATATCCCTCTCTTTCTGTGAACACGAAGATGGTCGTGGAGTGTTTGGGACAACAAATTTTCCCAAATGGTCTGGGTGTCGACTAGCAAGGGGTCAAAGAGGGAATGATGGCGAATGTATGGATCAGATGAGAGACGAGAAGCGATGTATGTATTCACTGATAGAAAGGGTTTTGGGTGAACGTAAGCAGATACCCCCAGCTCGAATGGAAGTGATACTTGTAACCATGAATATGATTAAGAAGGAAATTAAGGATCTCTTCAGCAAGAGATTTGACGAAAGTTTCAAATGATTTTAATGAATCAGAAAAAATTGAGGTGAATCGGAGAGTGTAAAAATTTTAGGAATGTAATAAATGTTTTGAGAAGAAAAAAATTTGATAAGGAGGAAGATGCTTGGAGATTTTTTTAAAATGAAATAAATTAAATGATACGTTAGTGAAAAGTGATTGATGGATTCTAAACCACGGATTGAGGAGCCGAGATGAGTGAGAGACGAGAGTATTGTATGTGTGGATGAATGGGGTGGAACAATATATTGGGGAAATCTCGGTTTTCTACTCGTTAATGAAGGTCCAATTTTTTGGGAGTGTTTTAATGATGACCAATGCCTTTCAACCTCTTTGGGGGAAGGGGCGCAAAATATTCCCCGATATACAGGTGTGCAATGAAAAGACTACAATCGACTGAAATATTTTTAACCATTTTATTGATACCTTTGCAGAACTAGCTCAGAGGATCACCTTCCCTTCTGATTATGAAAGTAAATTTGGAGTTCAGATGACAAATGATAACAGGAGTGGGAAAATTAGGAAAAGGTGGGAAATTGGTTGAATTATTGTGGGAGAAAGTGTGGGCGGCGAATGGAATTGAAAGCATTAGAAAAGTCAATTTTGACGAGGATAGTCAATTTAGTTGGTTTGGAGATAGATACTAATATCGTGTTTGGCTATTTCGCAACCACCATTGATATAATACCAATTATAGGATACTAAAATTAAGGCTGCGTTGTCATCAAGCAAAAATCAGAATTTGAAAAAAACATTATATAATATTTTTTTTCGGGCCACGAATCGGAGGACTATATTTTATTGATAATTCTGCCTCATATATTCAAAATCAAAAAATCTTGAAAAACATTATGCAGTTAAAAATATAAGACCTCTATAAAAATATATGTATCTTTTTTTGAATAAAAGTAAGAAAGGCTTAGTTTTTCCCCTTATAGGTTTTTACCGATTTTTTAGTCTCACATTTTGAAGCCAATTTTTCTATTAAAAACTCGGCTAAACCATTATGGATAAACGCTGGACTGAAGTATTTAATAGGCATTAAAAATATAACCAATATTCAAATGAGATTCGTAATTTTTAAGTTGTACTTTATATTAAATTAATCATAATAATTATTTTGCTTTAAATATCTTTTTCATGTATAGATTTTTTGAAATATTTTTAATATTATATTAAAGGAACAAAAAAAATAACAATTTTGTGGAAATTTCTAGTTCGGCTGACTCTACTCAAAAATCTTCTCCCCAAAGTACATTACCCATGATGGAAAATGAAATTAGGTAAAAAAAATGGTTATATAATGTTAATTATATTTTTTAAGCAATCCGTTTGAAGATTTATGGAATTCCGAGGCTGAAGAGTTGTTATCGAACTTTGATGTTGATAATTTTAATATGAATTTTTTTTCCAATAATTTGATGACTGGTTTAACGGAAGAAATGGATTCATATAATAACAATTTTAAAAATTAATTACCTTTTAAAGATTATTAGTTGTAGCATTATAATAAAATATTAGATATATTTATTTAATAAATTTGAAAATAGGTTTTCATATTATTTAATTTATAGTGTTTTTAACGTTCGAATATTTTATATGTAATATATTCAACTTGAATTATTTTCTCGGTTATTTGAGTTATTATTCGATCGAATATTAATTTTTTAAGATGAATTATCTAAATTACATATAAGATTTTAACTATAAAATTATAATAATGTTACTTATCTGTTTTAACGTGTGCATGATTTAGATTATAACTTGGGTGCTATTTTAAAAGTCCACTACTAAAACGTTTTAAATGTCAAAATTATATTATTTATAATTTAAATACTAAAGATTTGATAAAACTATACTGTTTATAATTAATGTTTTTCAAAGTCAAATATGTTCTTACTTGATACCTTTTATTCAATATATTTTCCCTTTTCTTTTTACAATAAAACAGAAATGTATGACTGAATTTTTTTAAAAAAATATATAAAAACGCAATAATCAATTTTATTTATTTTTTTCTCTATATATATGTCGTAATTTTTAAAGGGATCAGAACTATCCGGGATCTTCACGGGATTTAAAGGGATAACTAAAAAATTAGGGTTTTCAATTAAGGAATGATAATACGGGATGGGATTATCACGTTTTAATCGTAATAAAGAGGAATATTATTTTAAAAGCGTTATCCACGAGTTTCGTTGCGTTTTTAATTTTGTTTTTTTTGGCCTTATGATATAAGATATGTCAAGTATAAGGTATCAATCGATAGCTATTCAACTGGAGGTGAATCTCTGCCCCCTAATGGGCGGTCTAGGGGGTAGGGGTGGGGGGGGGGTGTAAAAATATTTTTTTTGATATGGGTATCAATCGATAGCTAATCAAAAGATCTATTCAACTGCAGGTCAATCTCTGCCCCATAATAGGCGGTCTAGGGTGGGGGGTGTAAAAATTAATTTTTTTTGATATGGGTATCAATCGATAGCTAATCAAAAGATCTATTAAACTGGAGGTGAATATCTGCCCCCTAATGGGCGGTCTAGGGGGTAGGGGTAGGATGTGTAAAAATAATTTTTTTTGATATGGGTATCAATCGATAGCTAATCAAAAGATCTATTCAACTGGAGGTGAATCTCTGCCCCCTAATGGGCGGTCTAGGGGGTAGGGGTAGGATGTGTAAAAATAATTTTTTTTGATATGGGTATCAATCGATAGCTAATCAAAAGATCTATTCAACTGGAGGTGAATCTCTGCCCCCTAATGGGCGGTCTAGGGGGTAGGGGTGGTGTGGGGGTGTAAAAAATAATTTTTTTTGATATGGATATCAATCGATAGCTAATCAAAAGATCTATTCAACTGGAGGTGAATCTCTGCCCCTTAATGGGCTGTCTAAGGGAGTAGGGGTGGGGAGGTGTAAAAAATATTTTTTTTTAATATGGGTATCAATCGATAGCTAATCAAAAGATCTATTCAACTGGAGGTCAATCTCTGCCCCATAATGGGCGGTCTAGGGGGAAGGGGTGGGGGGAGTGTAAAAAATAATTTTTTTTGATATAGGTATCAATCGATAGTTAATCAAAAGATCTATTCAACTGGAAATCAATTTCTGCCCCATAATGGGCGGTCTAAGGGGGTGGGTATACGGGAGGGGGGGGGGGCTGGGTCTTAAAAATATTTTTTTTGATATGGGTATCATATAAAAGGTAATTATAATATTTTTTTTATTATAATAATAATAATCACTATAGAGGGCGGGTCTAGGTCTTGGAGGGTTACGAATATTTTTATCAACATAAAATATAGATATGGGTATCAAATAAAAGCTCATTTAAATATCTTTAGGTAGAAAGTATTTATTTTTTGTCTTGATGGGTATGACTGCCAGGCCCTCAACATATTAACAAAATGTCTAGTTGGATAGAATTTACAGAAATAAAAGAGAATGAAGATAAAACAATTTTTTTAATCTTTTTTCGGTTCCAATCGAACTTGAAATATATAATTTGCAGTGTTCTATATTAGCACGATATTCCATAGCTATTTACAGAGTTGTTAAACGCTATTTTTAAAAGTAGCGCGCTACCGCTATAGCTATTTGTCAAAAAAAGTAGCGCGCTATTAGCTACTTTTTTTCAAAAGTAGCTTTAGCTACTTTTAAGCTAATTTTTATAAAAAAAATCAGAAACAAATGAAACAAATTTTTTTTATTTTTTTTTGCTTACAATGTAAATGTATAATAAATAAGCAATATAAATAAATATTTATTTTAATTTGTTGCATTTTAATAATAATATTTTAATATTATCATCCCCAAGTCTAGAGCGACGATCAGAAAGTATAAGCTTTGCTTTACTAAATAATCTCTAGACACTAGCACTTGAGGGCAAGGAAGCTCTAAAAATATTTAATCAGATCAATTTATAAATATAAATAAGTTTTTACCTTCTGTTATGTGTCCAACTATCTGCCGGTGTACATACATAAGATATATCTGATAACTCTACTATTAGAGCATCTTTCATCACTTTGAAGTTGTCGGCTATTTTATTCATAAGTGTCTGGCGACATAAAACTGTTGTGCCAGGGGATAAAGTTTTAATCATCATAGTAAATGATGGATTATCAACCAAGGACAATGGCTGAATTGTGTCAATAATAAAATCAACAATTACTTTATCAGACAATTTTTGTGAAATATTGGCATATTTATTATCAGTTAATTTGGTTTGGATAGTATTTGTATTTTTGAATGAAGATTCTCTTATACCAAATTTTTTTATATGTTTCTCTATTTCCTTATAGTAATTGGCGTGAACAGTCTAATAAAATAAATAATATTATAATGTAAAAATAACAATTTACCATTAGGTGTTTCTTCAGGTTATAGCTACTTGATTGATTTGATGATATATTTTTTTTACATTTTAAGCACAGGAATTTAAATCCAGATTTTGTTTTAATATTTATTTTAAAAAATTTTTCAAATCTAGGGAATGTGAAATCGTTATTAGAGCTATTAAGTACATTTTCTTCCATTGAATCTTCCATGTTTGAATCACTTTCAAGGATTTGGTTATCCATGGGCGATGCCATTTTAGATTATTAACACAGATTGAAAATATAAATTAAAAATTGAAAATATATTTAAATTTCAAAATTAAATAATAAATTATAAAAATTATAATTAATTATGATATTATATTTAAATTTTCATGTTTATACTTACATTTATTATATTTTTTAAAAGTAGCGGCTATTAGCTATAGCTACCAAAAAAGATAGCACGCTAAGTAGCGCGCTACTTTAACAACTCTGTTTTAGTATCAATGTCTTTAGCGTGCAACATTTTTTTAAAAAAGAGATAACGGTAGCTCGTTACTAAATAAATAGCAAAAATTATTATAATAATTATATAATTAATTCTAAAATCATAATATTTTTATTTTAAAATTTAAATTTACATTTAAAAATATGCATTGTAAATATATTTTTCAAAAAAATAAAAATTTTTAAATGTCGACAGTAGAGAATGATAATTAAAATAATTTTGGTACAGATCATATCGACAAAGGAATATCCCTTGAAAATGATGATGATATGGAATTTCCTTTTCCTTAATTCACAAATTATTTTAATCTCGATAAAAAAAATTAACACAGGATATAAATTTTGCTGTAAGATGTGGCCGAGGTTTATCATCAAAAGTTGCTTCAACTTGAGAAAACATTTAAAGGTAATATATCAAACAAAAATATATCTTTAAAAAAAATTAGAGCATCTATAATGTTTTTGAGTTAGATGAGTTTATGTGATTTTATGACCTAGTCTAAACAAGCTATATTTCAACTGGCCATAAGATAGTGCGCTACATTTTTGAAAATATAGCGATAGCCTTTTTATTTTTATAAAATAGAGGTAAAGCACGCTATTTTTAAAAGTAGCTTTTAACAACATTATAAAATGCTTCCTTTCTTCTTATCTCCCTCTTTCTCCTTCTCAAATTTAAAATATTTAATTTTCAATAATGTTAATGTCATAATTTATTTCCATTTTATTTCATTTAATATAATGTTCATTATATAGTAAGATTTATTTTTTAGGAAATGATTAATTATAAAAATACTACAAACAAAAATTTCTTTCAATTTTTTTTCCTATAATAAATGGAAAAGAAAAAAATTTTTTATAAAAGGAAATAAAAAAGTTAAGATTTAGAATTTTTTTTCTAGTTAGTACTTAATTTCAAATTTCATTTTTATATATTTATAATTCAAAATATTAATATTTTTAATAATGCCCCAATTAGTTACCTAAAAATCTTACTGAATATAATATTTTTAAACAAATTCTCATGACGAAAAATTATACAAATATTGATGGAATAGATGCCAAACTAAAATCTAAAATTAAAGGACTTTTTTATTTAAAAAATAATACTATAATGTGTTCGAAGAAAAACAAGCTAATTATTATATTGTCCGAATTGGGTGAAATATTTAAGACACATCACAATGATAAGAATCATACAGGTAAATGTTTATTGAATTACTTTTTATTTGTATTCGAATAATTTGATTGATTAAATAAATATTCACTAGTATATTATTAGCATAGTTGAAAAATATTAGAATATTATTTTATTTTCATATTGTAGTTTATTTGATGTTAGTTAAACCCGACCCAACCCGTCAAATTGTGATTATTTTATTTCGGTTTGTCTGAAATTTATTTTTACATATGGGTTTTTCATCGAATTTAAATTTAATAAATGATATCAATTAGTGATCTGCTTCGGGATTAATATTTTAAGCATGATCCATTTTTAAAAAAATTTGTTAGGCTCTGCCATATCCCCAATTTTTTCATATATTTGTCCAGGAAAACGCAACCATAAAAATTATTAGCCCGCCCGGCTTGGTCCGAATTTATTTAAATATAGAAAAAATTAATAATTTTTTAATTGTAAAAAATAAATTTACAAATATAAATATTACGTCCTATTTCTTGCAAGTTTTAAAATATATTAATTTATTTAATAAAATTGAATAATAACAGCCCGACCCAGGCAGAATTATTTTTAAAAATATTAGGCCCTACCCAGCCAGGAAGTGCGGGAGGACCATAAATCATAGATATTATTTTAATGTTAGATAATTTTGCAATTTTCATTTTATATTATTTAACAATATTTTTTTTAAATAAATTTTAAGTAAAAGTATTTTATATTTCTAATTTGATTTAGATTTTGTCAATTATGTTGTGGTTAGGAATTTAAGGGAAAAAATTGGTTGCGTCGTATTGGACACCTAAAGTGTATCCTGGTTCGATTTATTGGTAAACAGCAGGCTGTTTGGACTGCTATAATAGCTTCGTTTAAACAGTTTATTAAGATTTATACAAAAAAAACTAAAGAAACAAATCGAAAAATTACAATGCCATCAAACACTATGTGTTCTTATTGGCATGTAAAATATAAAATATTAGTTTATGCTTTAATTTAAAAAAAATATATATATTATGTGTCCGGTCCGAACGTGCTTCAGGCTGGGCCTATTATTTTTTAAGAAAAACTAGTAATCTTTTTTCCCAAATATTTAGGAGTGAACACAACTATCAAATCGATTGAAACAATATATGCAACTGTCCCAGTGAATAAGCTCAAAGATTATATAAAAAATTGCGAGGTATTTGGAAATATAATATTATGGAAAGATAATTATACTACAAACTCGATTGGCAACAGCATCGAAAATATTTTAACCAGACTACCTTCGTTCATTCATATTTAATAGATAGGAAGAAGCAAGAGAATGCTTATAAGAATAAAATTAAAAAGATAAAATTTTGCATTGGGGATAACGTACTGATCCCAATAAATAAAAATGATAGATCTAATCTATGCCCCAAAAATATTGAGACCGAAATTATACAAATGGAGGGCGAGAAATTATAGGTTGGAACTAATTTGGGAAAAATTGATTCCCCATTTTTCAAAACGAACATTCATAAATCAATAAAATTTACCAATTTTACCATTCCTAATAAGAAGATCTCCATAATAACAGCATCAAGAATAACATCTTCTTATGGTAGTTTAAATCAATTTGCAATTGCCAAAAAAGTTGCAACAATAAGAGGTGTCAATGTTTTAAAAAATGCATTAATTAGTCCACAAAATGTCACTTAAATATTATTTGTGTAAATAATAAATAATTGTTCATATATTTTAAATTAATTATCGAAATCAATAAAATATGTTGTTGATTATATGGCTTGAAAAAAAATATTATAGTAATAGATGATTTGCTTATAAAGAAGTGCAATAATTTATAACTGCAATAAGAAAAATTTATAATGTCATTTTAAAATTTGTGAATCGATGGTCTCAAATATAAAATTTTGAGATTTAAAAATATTACAAATTAGTAAGTTGCTAGCCAATAATTTTATCATTATGCTACAATGCGTTTATAAATAGCAGTTACTATATTTAAACCTCTGCTTATAATTGTATTTAATAATGAAGTCTACCCATAAAAATTTACTATCTTATGGCCAGTTGAAATATATGTAGTATGTTTAGACTAAGCCAGAAAATCAACTTTCACCTAAACTCATCTAACTCAAAAACTATTATAGATGCTCTAATTTTTTTTTAAAGATTAAGAATTGAGCTATACATTGATATTAATTTTTGGTTGATATATTACCATGTTTTCTCAAGTTGAAGCAACTAGTTTTGTTTGATGATAAAACCACGGCCACATCTTACAGCAAAATTTATATAATGTGTTAATTTTTTTTATCGAGATTAAAATAATTTGTGAATTAAGGAAAAGGAAATTTTATATCATCATCATTTTCAAGGGATATTCCTTTGTCGATATGATTGTCGTATTTGTAAATACGTTTACATTTTATATTTTTTTTTTACGCAAAATGCCAATCAACCGATTAAAATAAGGTTGATTGGATATAAAATTAGATGTAATATTGTAGTTATATAATATAGATTTGATATTATATGATAATTATTACATTTTTTTGGAATTAATTTGAAAAATATATAAATTATTGATATTATCGAAAATAAAGATTTATTATTATTGACTTTTGATTTATTTAAATTTTGGATTGTCATTTAGTTTTTCTTGGTTTTCTGATTTGTAATTTCGTATAATCTTTGATAGTTGTTTTTTAGAAGGGTTGGGTTTAGTTTCGAGGATTTGTTTAGGTAGATTTGTTTAGGTAGATTTGTTTAGGTATATTTGTTTAGGTAGATTTGTTTTAGTTTGTGATTGTAGGTTTTTTTTAGTGGTGCCGTGACCAGGATAGTTTCCTAGGAGTTATTCGATTTAGAAGGTAAAACAAAAAATTTTTAATTATATAATTTTCTTAAATTTTTTTGACTGCGCTGTACTAACCATTATACGATTTTGATAGTGAAGTTTTTATTTAAGGTGCTGTTTTAATATTTTCTACAAATATTTAAAGTGTTTGTAATTGAGTATTAGTATTGACTAAAAGATTCATGACCAAATGGTTCATTTTTTTAGGTATCATGATGATTACAGTGTGGCTGCTAAGATTTCACTATATAAGAATTTGGGTCTTAAAGTTTTGTATAAAACGTTTGATGAGTTGGATTTAATTAAGCAGGGCATGGTAATTGGAATATTGGTAATAATTTATATATTGATCATTATGGTGAAATATTTGATAAAAAGGGGTACTGCGGTACTGGCAGGCATGTATTGCAGTTGGAAGATAGACACTTCGGTGTCAGATGTTTATAAAAAAAAATGGAGGAAACGTATTTTAATTTAATG
Organism: Gordionus sp. m RMFG-2023; assembly: GCF_954871325.1. NCBI lineage: Eukaryota > Metazoa > Nematomorpha > Gordioida > Chordodea > Parachordodidae > Gordionus > Gordionus sp. m RMFG-2023. The sequence goes on along the minus strand of NC_088779.1, from coordinate 15,672,015 downwards.
TCGGATATTTATGGGAAGAAAATAGCAGACTTGGAAAGTAATCTAAAAGATGTTTTAGAGGAAATCAAGGCTGGAAATGTTGGGGAGAGGTCGGATAGGATCCTCCTGGAAATGAAAGAAATAAAAGAAGCCATCAATGCGTTGATAAAGGAGAGCAAAACTCCTGTTAAGAGCCAGGTGGGTGATAGAAATATGAATAAGAAATTTAATGATTACGAGGAAAATAAAGGATTGTCGGAAAATAAAAGATTTGTGGAAATGATCATTTGCCATCGTTGCGGATGGAGAGGACATAAAAGGGATACCTGTATGGTCCCCGAGTATAGGTTCAAAGATGGATTTCCGTTAAAGAGATCGGAAATAGGAAATGCTAGTGTAAAGGTGGTTCGGGTGAATGAATCTCGAATATGTTTTAAATGTAAAAGACCGGGACATGTAGCTGTGGACTGCATGGAAGTATCACGAAATTCGTGTTGACTATATGATTGCAAGGTTAATCATATAGGAGTCGGGGCTCCGAGAGTTCGGAAAAATTTGTATAATAAAACATTTAATATTATTAGTCGAAATGAGGGGAATGATAGAATTAAAATAAGAAATCATTCTCGTAATTTCCCTGAGAGGGGGGTTTGTCGATTTAGGTGGTAGAAGGGATGTTAAGAATTTTATTTGGGAAAGATGTCCCACAAATCTTGTTAAAAGAAATGTAATTGTCAGTAATAAAAATTTAAATTCCGAGTTGAATTTAAGGGGCAATGAGAATGCTAATGAAATTATTATTTTAGATAAAATAAACGCTGATTCTCCGATTAAAACATATGATATTTTAATGACGGAAAGATTAGATGGACCATGTTTGTGTCCAAGGGTTAGTTTGAAAATTGACCATAGGAATATAGAAATGCTATTTGACACCGGGGCTAGTATTTCTCTAATGTCGCAGGAGAATTTTTATAAGTATTGGCCTGGGGGTAAACTGGAAAAATAGGCTATGTGTGTCAGGCAGTTTGATGGGTCGGAAGTTGCTGTGTTGGGAAAGGCCAAATTGGGGGTTAATCTTAATGATACTATATTTTTCCTTGATTTATGGGTAGTAAAGGAAAATGTTGAGACTGTTATGGGGTGAGATTGGATTACCAAGCTTGGTCCTCCCGATAATTATTGGAATATTTTTAATACTAGTGATAATGTAATAGTGGATGTTGAAGAGAGTGGAAATTTGGATAATACCGATAATAAAATTTGTGAAATTTCAGAGGAGATGATGGAGAAATCGAGTAAGTTGGATTTTAATGATGAGATAGATGAGAAGCAAATTATGGTCGGGGGAAAAGAGGATTGGAGTAAAGTTAATTAAGCTATTCCTATTCTAGTGAGGCAGTATGGCATCATTTTTATGAAAAATTAGGTTGTTTAAATGATTATCAAGTTGATGTTCAACTTAGGGGGGGTTTTTCACCGATCTTTTTGGCTTGTCGGCGAGTTCCTTTCGAATGGAGGAAGGAGATTGATGAGGAATTAGATAATTGGGTGAAGGATGGCATTATTATTCCTGTGGGATATAGCGAATGGGAAACCCCGTTAGTGCCAGTTAGGAAGGCAAATGGTAAATTGAGACTTATTGCGGATTTCAGGGTCACAGTAAATCGATGGGTTGTGGAGGTCAAATATCCATTGCCTCGGATTGAGGAGATTTTGGCTAATTTGAAGGGTGCGAAATATTTTTCCAAGGTGGATTTTTCGTCGGCATATTTGCAGTTTAATTTGAGGAAGGAAATCCGTAAGTTATTGACGATAACAACTCCAAAGGGGTTGTTTGCGTTTTGTAGATTACCATTTGGGTTGAGCGTATCGGCTTCCATTTTTCAACGTACCATGGCGTCTGTTTTCCAAGGAATGGAAGGGGTCTTTTACTATATGGATGATGTGCTAATTACGGGAATGACGCCGGAGCAGCACAACCAGCGCCTGGAAGAAGTTTTTAGAAGAATTAGGGACAAGGGCTTGAGAGCCAGTAGAGAAAAAAGTGTTCTGGGAGTAACGGAGGTAGAGTATTTAGGGCATCGAATAAATGGTATTGAGGTAAAACCCCTTGATAAAAATTTGAAAAATATAACAAATATGAAGCAGCCGAATAATAAAGCGGAGGTACAGTCGTTCCTGGGAATGGTGAATTATTATCATCGTTTTGTGGAGGATTTCGCCAAGTTGGCAGCGCCGTTATATGAATTACTGAAGAAGGGAACTCATTTTGAGTGGAAAGGTGAACAGCAATCAGCTTTCGAAGTTTTAAAGGAAAGGATTGGAAAAGAGCCGATTTTAGTTTGTTTTAATAACGACTGGGAGATCATTTTGGCGGTGGATGCCTCGAGTAAAGGGGTTGGAGGGGCTTTGTTGCATTTAGTGGATGGTTTGGAGAGACCTATTATATTTTTCTCGCCTATTTTTCGTGAGGTGGAGACGAGATATTATGTGATTGAACAGGAGGCCTTAGCTGTGATTTTCGGGTTGACAAAATGTCGTGAATATTTGATTGGTAAAAAATTTGTAATTTTTACTGATCACAAGCCGTTAATTCACTTATTTCGAAAAGATAACCGAGAGTTGATGATGTCCCCCCGGTTGCAAAGGTGGTTTTGCTGGTGGGCAGTTTTAATGTGGAAATTCGTTATCGTCGGGGCAAAGAGAATTGTTTGCCGGATATTTTATCAAGATTAGGGTCTGATGATGAAAAGGACAAAGTCGGGGACAGTGAAAAGGTTCTGGTTTGTTCGCTTTCGCATATGCTCAAAGGGGGTCCTACCAATTGGGAGGATCTTAAGTTGAGTACATTGCAGTGATCCCTACAACGGGGGGGGGGGGTCCGAAGCAACTGCTTCTATAAATTTCTATGGGGGTACTTTTTTTTTAAAATTTTTTTATTTTTTTAAAAATTTTTATGGTCGATGTTTAGCAAATTAGTTTGTTATCCGATATTTCTTATCATAAAATTATTTTTCCACTTTCAAGATTTGGCGCAAAATTAAAATTTTATCAAAGGGAATAGTAAAAATTTAAATATTTAATCTTATATATAATCATTTATAATTTCTAGATCATTATCAAAATATGCCCAAAAATATTAACCAAAAAAAATATAAATGCTTGATTAAAAATTAAGATGGCAATATGATGAGCCTTATTAAACTTATTGCAGATTCTAGCCTGTTCTTAAAATGTATATACAAAATAATGAAGAAAGAAGAAGTGAGAAAAAAATTAAGGGATTAAAATCTAAATTATATTCAAATCTGTTATCATATAATAACATAAATATTCTTATTGAAACCATGAAAAATATGGTTATAAAAAAAATTCAAAAGGAGATTGAATTCAACAGGTGCTATTCAATTATAGATGATGGCACATATGATGTATCGAAATCAGAAGCAATAGCTTTGATAGTGAGATATGTTGAAAATAGCGAGACACCTAAGCCCGTTGAAAGGCTGATTAGACATTTATTGTACGGGAAATACAACGGGCCTCGATATTAAAAAGAATATAATATCCAAGCTTGGCTCCATGAATCTACCCCTCGAATTCCTAGTGGGGCAAAGCTATGATGGCACCTCAAACATGAGTGGAAGAATTAATGGAGTGCAGGCTTTGATTAGAGCGGAGGCGCCAAAGGCAGCTTTTATTTGGTGCTATATCGATTAAATTTAATAGTTGTTCAATTATGCCAATCAGTAAAAGAGCTGCGAAATGTCTTGGGAATATTAGACGAAATTTACGTATATTTTAATGGTGTTAAAAGATATGAAGTGCTCAAAACATGTCAGAGTGATTTACTGACAAAATCACATAGATTTTTACGCATCAAGAATACCACTCGGTAATATTATCTTAATTGTTTCGATATATAATGTTTATTTTATATTTATAGAAGCTGGCTAACATCATATAAGGCCATTGTAAATTTTTTCCTACTTTATGATGCTTTGAGGGCAGCTTTGGCAAATTTAAAGGATTCTGAAGATCCTGCCACTTCCACTATGGCTAGTGCTCTAGTCTATAGAATAGAAAAATTTGATTTTATTTTATCACTATGTGTTTTGGATAAAATATTGTTGATAACAAGCTTGGCTTGTACAAAATTGCAAACCATTTCGAAGGATATAGGGTTTGCAATAAATCAAATTCAATTGGCAAAAGATTGCCTGATTAATATGAGAAGTATAATTTAAATTATTATCTTTTATTATTTTATAATCCTAAAATTGATAATAACACTGAATTTTTGGATGTCTTTTCAAAGGCCCAAGATTTTATGAAGAAGAGAAATTTACCTTTTGATTTTGAAAGTTCAAGACTTCAAACATTACAATCCAAAAAGGAGAGGTATATATATACTTTCATCATTAAATATAATATTTTATTTTAGCTTTAAAATCAGTGTGTTTTATGCTGCACTTGATTTAATTATTATGCAGTTTAGTGAAAGATTTAACGATGAATCGATAAAATTTTTGAGTCAAACATCATTTTTTACTCCAGAGGGAATGGCGGAAAAGGCAATTGTTAAAGATGATATCAAGGATATCTGTGAATTTTATCAATTAAATACAAGTCAAGTTTTTGAGGAAATGTTGATGTTTAGAAATATTTATAAAATGGCTAAAACGGGGGACGTAATTATTACTCGAGACCTAGAGATTAAAGAAGATTTGTCAGATTCTGAGAATTGTAAATTTATTTAATTAAAATATTTTTACTAATACATTATTTAGCTTCTTCTGATGATGATAATAATTCTGAGATGAATGATTCAGACTGGAGAAACTATTCATTTATTTTACCTTATCGTCTGCTTGTAAATTTTTCTGCTTTCCCAAATTTAACAATTTTATATAAATATTTATTAACTATTCCTACTACATCATGTACTGCCGAAAGGGTCATGAGTAAAATTAAAACAAGACTTCGTAGTGTCATGAAAGATCCATTTCTTAATTGATTTAACCATTTTATCAATGGAAAATAATTTATTTAAACAATTAAATATTGATGAAATTATAAATTCTTTTGCTTTCTCTTCCCCTAATTTATCTAAATTATTAATTTAAAAATAATATTTTTAAAGCATATATTTTTTACATTATATTTATATTATAATAAATATTGATGCAATAAAAATTATTTTTGAAATTTATTGGTGTCAAAAAATAATTTACATTGGGGGGGGGGGGGGGGGTACTTTAGGGGGGTATTCTGCTTCTATCCCTCAAAAAGTGTAGGGGTCACTGGTACATTGAGAGATATAGAAATGATTAGGATAAAGTTATGTGTAATGGGGAAAAAGCCTTTTGGAAGAGGATTGAAAAGTTTTTAAAAGGGTGGAAGAGGAATTGTCTGTGGTGGATGATTGTTTAATGAGGGGTAATCGTGCCGTAATTCCGTTCAATAGGGGGTAAAATTTAAAATTTGTTACATGCTGGACATCAAGGTCAAGGGAAGATGAAATCGTGGGCCCGTAAATATGTTTGGTTATGGGAAAAGATATTGAAAATATCACAAGGAAATGTGAGCCGTGTAATTCGTGCGCGGCGATGCCCCGAAAGGAGGTGGGTCAGATATGGCCCAGGTCGAGAAAACCGTGGGAACGCTTACATGTTGATTTTTTCGATTTAGATAAAAGGTCGTATTTTTTAGTAGTAGATTCGTATTCGAAATGGATAGAGTACGAGGAGGTACATGGATATACCACGAAAATTGTTGTAAGGAAATTGAGGGCATAATGGCCAGGTTCGGATTGCCGGATACCATTGTATCTGATGGAGGACCTGCCTTTTTTAGCAAAAATTTCAAGCAGTTTTGTAAAGAGTCTAGGATTCGACACATTTTGACCCTGCCCTATCATCCCAGCTCAAATGGTCAAGCTGAGAGGATGGTAGCAATTGTATTGGATAAGGAAAGCCGGCAATCAAGGGAATGGGGCGTATTTGGTTCAGTTGTATTACCTCAATTCCACAAATAAGGAGGGAGTGACACCTGCTGAATTGTTTTTGGGCCGGAGGACTAGGGTTCCCCTAGATTTTCTAAGGGCCGAGAGTCACGAGAAGGGAGTTCTGGAGGACCGAAAGATTAGGTTTGAAGTTGGAGAAAAAGTATGGACTCGTTTGTTTGACGGGAGGGGCAGAAAATGGGCCAAGGGCATTGTTGGGGAAAACAGAGGTTCAAAGTTGAATTTGGTTCAATTAGAAATGGGCGGCACAGTTATGCGCCACAATGATCATATACGACCCAGGGATTAGACCTGAGGTACCTCATATGATAATATAAATATGAAAATATATATATAAATAAAATGAAGGTGCATCCCGAAGGATTAGACTCGTTTCCGAGCAGATATATAATGTAGTTATGTTAAATGAAGATTTGGGTAATGTATTGTATGTGGGAATGGGAAGTTAAAGGATCAAATAGGAGAGGGGCTCATCTTAAAGTGGTAAATATATATATTTATGCAAAGTTAAAGCATAAAGGAGAAATAAAATGTACGTGAACGGTCGGTAACCTTTTTGTTTGAGTTTATTTATTATTACACGATGGTATTAGAATTTATTGATAAAGATGTTTATGTAAAAGAGTGAAATTGAATAAGGAGGTTATCCCGGTAATGTTACGAGAAATTAAAGTATATGTAGATATATGTAATGTTAAGTTAAACTGGTTAATGTTCCGTCGGTAATAAACAAGGAAAAAAGATTGAAATTGTGGTAATATATTTATTGTAAATGAATAAAAGTGTAAAAAAATAAAAGGAATAGAAAAGTTGTAATTCATTTCGTGAATACATTTTTGTTCATAGCCTTATAGGATAAATCACGACTGTTGAGTATTTTAATTAATTAAAAGTTTTTTTTAAAAGTTTTTTTTTGGTTAGCACGTGCGGCGTGTTTGAGTTATTTGGTATTAGGAAGACATTTGTAAAAAAGGAATTAAAATTAAAAAGTTTTGTTTTATTTTTTTTTCTCCCCCTTCTTGTTTATAATTTAATGGCCCGTGTATGTTCGGAATACCATAAAAGGAAATATGAAAAGTTTTAAAAAGTGTTTATTTAATAATTTTTTTTGTAAAAGATTTTTTTTTTTAATTATAAAATTGTTTATTTTTTTAAAAAATTTCCCAAAATTCGAAAATTATATGAAAAAATTTCGAGTGGTTTCAAGTATACCAATTAACAAACCACGATCCCCAATGACCTTCTAATGACATACGTAGGACGTATATGTAAACATATGAAGATCAGACCTTTGCACGCTATGACTATGATAGGATGAGGAACTCGTAGTAACAGATTACAGTCTTAACAAACTCGTGTCAAGAGCAATGACAACCACCCGATTACGATGTATGACGGCAATGTAGGCAAATAGAGATCTTTATGCCATGGCCATGTTATTCATTGGGGCTACATTTCTCTGCGTCGCCGCTTTGAGCAGGCCTTTTGAAACATTTTCGCCTCATAATAATAACGCCAATCCTTATTCCAAAAGTACACGAAGGAATATCACAGTACCCTCAATGATTAGTCAATGAACATTCTTTATTAAGAATGGATATCGCAAAAGAAAAAGACGAAGCGGGAAACGTAGCAGATGATTTGACAAAGATTTTATTATCACCGGAAATATCTATTGTTCCTTTCGGGTTGGTGTTTCTCATAGTTATATTCACTATCACAATGGATCATTCACATTGAAATTAGCTATTTTTTTTGAAATATTCAAAGACTTTATAGAAGTTTATTAATCTGTTATAGCCATTTAATTGATCATGCAACACCGCTATATATCGATTTTTTTTTAACAAAAAATATATATGCCGATATGCCATGAGCCCATAAAGGGGTGGCATGTCGTATTTGTAAATTTTATATTTTTTTTACGCGAAATGCCAATCAACCGATTAAAATAAGGTTGATTGGATATAAAATTAGATGTAATATTGTAGTTATATAATATAGATTTGATATTATATGATAATTATTACTTTTTTTGGAATTAATTTGAAAAATATATAAATTATTGATATTATCGAAAATAAAGATTTATTATTATTGACTTTTGATTTATTTAAATTTTGGATTGTCATTTAGTTTTTCTTGGTTTTCTGATTTGTAATTTCGTATAATCTTTGATAGTTGTTTTTTAGAAGGGTTGGGTTTAGTTTCGAGGATTTGTTTAGGTAGATTTGTTTTAGTTTGTGATTGTAGGTTTTTTTTTAATGATCTGTACCAAAATTATTTTCATTATCATTCTATTTATGATTTTAGAATTAATTATAAAATTGTTATAATAATTTTTGCTATTTATTTAGTAACGAGCTACCGTTATCTCTCTTTTTAAAAAATAGTTGCACGCTAAAGATATCGATACTAAAAAAATAGCTATGGAGTATCGTGCTAATATAGAACACTGCATATTATATATTTCAAGTCCAGGATTGGAACCGAAAAAAGATTTAAAAAATTGTTTTATCTTCATTCACTTTTATTTCTGTAAATTCTATCCAACTAGACATTTTGTTAATATGTTGACCCCCCCCCTCAGACTAAGTCATACCCATCAAGACCAAGAATAAAGACTTTCAGTCAAACCATATTAAAATTACCTTTTATTTGATACCCATATCCAAAAAATTATTTTTACACCCCCCTACTCCTACCCCCTAGACTACCTATCATGGGGCAGACATTGACTTCCAGTTGAATAGATCTTTTGATTAGCTATCGATTGATACCCATATCAAAAAAAATTATTTTTTACACATCCCCCCCACCCCCACCCTCTTAGACCTCCAATTATGGGGCAGAGATTGACCTCCAGTTGAATAGATCTTTTGATTAGCTATCAATTGATACCCATATCAAAAAAAAAATTTACACCCCCACCCCCCCCACTCCTTCCCAGACCGCCCATTATGGGGCAGAGATTGACCTCCAGTTGAATAGATTTTTTGATTAGCTATCGATTGATACCCATATCAAAAAAAATTATTTTTTACACCCACCCCCACCCCCCTAGACAGCCCATTATGGGGCAGAGATTGAACTCCAATTGAATAGATCTTTTGATTAGCTATAGATTGATACACATATCAAAAAAAAAATTTACACCCCCACCCCCCCCTACCCAGACCGCCCATTATGGGGCAGAGATTGACCTCCAGATGAATAGATTTTTTGATTAGCTATCGATTGATACCCATATCAAAAAAATTATTTTTTACACCCCCCACCCCCATCCGACCGCCCATTATGGGGCAGAGATTGAACTCCAGTTGAATAGATCTTGTGATTAGCTATCGATTGATACCCTATACTAGACATATCTTATATCATAAGGCCAAAAAAACAACATTGAAAATTAAAAAACGCAACGAAACTCGTGGAAAAAGCTTTTAAAATAAGATTCCTCTTTATCACGATTAAAACGTGATAATACCGTATAGTTCTTTATCCTTTAAAAAATTGAAATTTTAAAGGGATCCCTTTAAATCCCGTGAAGATCCCGGATAGTCATGATCCCTTTAAAAATTACGACATATATATATCTATTTAATTAATGCAAACAAAAAAAATAATAATTTAACTCATTTTAAAAATAGCAATTTTTTTTATAATTACAAGAATGAATGCGCAAAAAAAAATCAAAAAATATTAATCACAAATAAAAATTAAAAGAATGAATGCGCACAAATCACAAATAAAATGCTTATTATACAAAATGACTCCACGATACACATACATGACAGGTGCAATTTAATTTTATACTAAATTTTGTGTAAAAATTTCTGAAAATATATTTTTGTTGAATATATTATATTAATTCTAAGATGTAATTTAAAATTCTTAACTTTCTAGTAATTTTTTTTAATGGTTGTTATAAATGAATGGAATTAAAAAATTTTTAAATTTAAATATTATTTTTAAATTTTAATTTATATGAATGAATCGTATCCACAAAAATTGACCCGGAAAATTAAAATATAAAATAGATATATTTAAATTTTTTTTCTTTAGTCTGAAAATTAAAGTGTGGAATCTATACAAACTAATGAAAATTATTTTCGAGTGATATTCATTTACACTTCATAAAAAAAGGTATTAATACTATTAGGTGTTCGAATTATAGCAAACCAAATGTAATCTTAACCAAATTATTAGCAATCATGATTTTGAAATGCCCAATTCTCATGCTTTGGATGGTTTTATCCAATTTTGAATTGATGTCTTTTGCGGCATATCGTGTTGTTCCTGCCATTCACTACATTTTTCCATCCATGTCTCTTTCTTGGTTTATATTAGGCCACTACATGTATTGTCTTGTCTCATCTTAATTTTTACTATCCCAATATGTCCTTGATGTATCATGTTTAGCCAAGGACCCGGAGTGAACCGTAACGAACCGTTAAACTATTATAAACCGTTATAAATATCTGAACCGTAACCGAACCTATATAATTATTTTTTGAAGGAGTGAAAAGAACCATTATAAAAAAAGGTTAAACTGGTTCAAACCGGTTCAGTTTTTATATTTTAGAAATGGAAATAACTTGAGTATATAAACCTACTCTTAAAGTACTGGCGGTTCTCGCAACACAAGTTTCTATAGAAAGGGTCTTTTCGGGGTTAAAATTTGAGTTATCGTCACAAAGAACAAAAAGGAATCCATTTATGTTAGAAAATGTATTACTTATACGTTCAAATATCTATTATAATAATCCTCAAAAAACGTCAATCAAATTTAGCCAATAGTGTTCTTTTAAAAAAAATTTGTCCAATAAAAATGATTATAGGGTAATTGGTCCAATAGTAATCATATAACAACCTCAACATTCATTCAATTTTATAACACATTTTATCTTCACTTCATAAGGTTTTTTTTTTATAGTTTATATAGTTAACCTACAGGAAACGTTAATATATTGGAATATTCAAGTCTTTTAAAATTGGCTTCAAAGAAATTTAAACTTCAATCTGTAGAATAAAGGAGAGTTTTAATGTCATAGTATGTCTCTAGGAATTTAGGGGTAAAACAATTTTAATATCAAAACTATTTTTAAAGTATACTTTGATAAACATTTTGAATATTTTAATTTTTTTAAAACTTAAATGTGTCCAAAGTGTTGTTATTAATTTGTGAAAATTTTAAGGATTTTTTAAAACATTTTGGATGCAGCTTAAAATAAAATTTTAGTTAATTAATATTCAATAAATTTTTTGGATTTAAGGAAAAGTTATTTGGATAATATAATAATATTTCTTAAAATAATAAAAATAAAATTCCCTTATTCTATCTTCAGTTTTGGAATAATAATAAAATTATTTTAGAAAGGAAATATTAAATATACACATGAATTTCATATAAAACCTACACTTATAAAAAATTATTTAAATGCTCTTAAGACCTTCATAAATACTCTTTTAAACAAAGACCTCCTATCATAGATTTTAATCAAATATGAGGTCAACCTGATTGTCTCACAAAAACTCTGTGGTGGTATCCATTGGCTATTTAGAAGATAATTGGCAAGGGTCAAAATCCAGGGTCTTAATTTATTAGGTATACATAGCAATTAAGATTGATTGCTAAGGGAGAAGTTAAAAGAGTATTTATGAAGGTCTTAAAAGCATTTAAATAATTTTTTATGATAAATGTAGGTTTTATATGAAATTCATGCGTATATTTACAGAGTTGGGCAGTATCGCATACTTGTATCTAAGATACAAGATCCTTTTGTATCTTGTACTCAGTATCTTATTGACATTTTTAATAAGATACTAGCATCCAGAGTTGGGCAGGTCCTCCGGAAAAAGAATCTAGATACAGATACAGATTCTTTTTAAAAAAATGAAACTTAGATACAGATACTAGTATCTTTTTCAAAATATCAAAAAGATACAAGATAAAAGATACTTGTATCTTTTACTAAATTAGAGTATCTTAAATACAAGATACTTTTAAGTTATCATTACCAATTAAATTAGAATCGTTTATAAAATACAGTTTTTATTATTTATTTGTGAAAAACATAGCATACACATATAAGAATGAATATTTGCAATAATCAATAAAATTATTATTAATGAATTAATTATAATAACCAGGGACTAATAATATTAATTTTTGCACATTAATAGCTTAAACAGGGAAGGGAGAGTAGTATATTTAATGGGAGTTAAAAATGTGCAAATATGAAAAAAATTAAATCAAATGATTTATTAGAATTTGCAGGTTATTTTCTGTGTTGTTTTTAATATAGCTTATATTCGGAGTATATGGATAAATGTCATCTCTAAAAAAATACTAGTTTTATTTTATTCATTATCTTTAATAAGTATTTATCATTACTTGTTTGTGATATTTATGTATTTTTTATTTATTTTCTAATATGACTTATTAATTCTTGCAATTGTAATATCATATATAGTATATAAATATCATTTAAATCTTTTTTCATATTTTTTTTATATATTTCTTGTTATATATAAAAAATATGAAAATAATGTACAACATTATATTATTTAATTGTTAATTACATAGCAATTTTCTTTAATGCATTTTAAATTAATTAAATTTTGTAAATAAATACTGTAATGTAATTTTATTTATATCATAAATAAATAAAAGTAACTAATAAAGTTAAATTCTACCTTATTATAATTATTTTATTAAGAGCCTTTTAAAATTATCCAATATTATATATCAATTGTAGCTTAAATATTTCCTAGAACTTGCTATAATTAAATATAAAATATATTTGGGATGTGCCGATATTTTTTATCGGATCGGATCGGGCCGATATTTCACCCTTTAAAATATCGGTTATAGGTCAATATTACAAAATTTGATCCGATATAAAAATGGCTTATTTAACAAAAATAAAATGTTATAAAATGAAGAAAAAAAAAGTTATATCTAAAATCATTTATTTTTATAAATAAAATCGAAATCCATTTTTATATATATTTTTTTAGTAATAATAATTAATTAATAAACATTCTATCATATTGTTATTTTTTTGCGCATTCTGTTTATAAAAATGTGCGATAATCACTACAAAATCTGTTTTTAGTGAAGCTGGTGATATTGACAGTTACTATCGCCGCAAGCTGACCTCTGATAAATCGGAAATATTGGTATTTCTGAAAAGAAATCTTCCCTATATTAATGTTAAATATTATTTTAAATATTTATTTCAAATTTCATAATATAATTGTTTATTACTTAATATCTATATAGATAAATGTTATTACTTATTATATAAAAATGATTTAACAATAAAAATATTTTATATACTTTTAGAATTGTAATTGAATTGAATATAAACTATAACTGATCATTATAAATATATTTATATGACATAAGTTATGGTACAGTTAAATTATAGATGTTATACTAATAAAAATATATTAAAAATTAAAACCATTGTTATCTTTACAGAATACAAAATTAGATATGATATCGGATCGGTAATCGGCCGATATCAATTTAATATCGGGAATATCGGATCAGATCGACCTCTAAAAAGGTATCGGTACCAGCGTCTACATGACAGGATTTTCACTGGATGCAAACCCCCTTTAAAAACTTTTGCCTACCCCCCTATATTATTTTCACCTATTTATTTATTGATACTCTTTTCAAAGAATTTATAAAGGATAACTTAAATTAATCTCTCTTTACCAACTATCGATATTTTGTGAATATAAAGATATTATTTTTTAGATAATAAAAATTTCTTTTTTACTGGATGCAAACCCCCTTTAAAAACCTTTGCCTACCCCCCTATATTATTTTCACCTATTTATTTATTGATACTCTTTTCAAAGAATTTATAAAGGATAACTTAAATTAATCTATCTTTACCAACTATCGATATTTTGTGAATATAAAAAGATATTATTTTAGATAATAAAAATTTCTTTTTTAGATAATAAAGAATTTTTTTTTTAGATAATAAATTCAATTAAAACCTCCATTATTTACAATGAATAAATTATTATGGCATTATAATTGCTGAAATATCTAAACCTTTTAAATTACATTTAAAAGGATAGTTTATTTAGAAAACAATGTGTATGATTGTTTGCAATATATAGATTTGGTCGATGAATTGTATTATAATAATAGAATAATAATAGTATTAATTTTTACAGCATTAAATTTTGTCCTATTTCATCTGAAAATTTAATAGATATCCCGCCAAAAAATTTATCCTACCCCCATTAAAGCAGCTTAACCCCCTCAAAAAAATAGGATGCAAACTGTTCCTACCCCTCCCGCTCATGTAGACGCTGATCAGTACACCCCTAAAAAAAATATATATCCAAAATCATTTTAATTTGATAATCAACTATCTTCTATAAAAAATTTTAATAACAATTATCTAAGAAGGACTTAAGTATTATAGGTATTATTATGTTAATAATTATAAAATAAAAATGTATATTTGTTTAACAAAGCTTGTGAGGAGTATGTTCAATCTTTAATAACTTTTTACTTGTGTAATTTTGACATTCGGCTTGCACCCTTTCCCTTTTCACATGAATTACTATATAAAATTTTCCATCTAGAATTTCAAAATTCAGATTTGACTCAGGAGAACCTATCTCCATAATTTCATCTTCACTACTATAAATGTTAAACATTCTACAAATTAAAAAATATTACATATAAAATATAACCTTTACTTATTTAGTTTTGGCGCTGCTATTTTTTATATCTATCTTTGTGATCTGTAAAATTTCCAACTAATTTTGGTTATCGTAATATTTAAAATATAGCAGGAAAAAATAAAGAAAATAATACAAGATTTCACGAAGAAAATAAAGTTACATTATGTGATATGTAAATGTTTTAAACATGAATATTAAAAAGAATCTGTATCTGTATCTTTTTAAAGAAAATGAAAAAGATACAAGATATTATTCAAAATAAAAGATCTTAGATACAGATACTAGTATCTTATTAAAAATGTCAATAAGATACTGAGTACAAGATACAAAAGGATCTTGTATCTTATATACAAGTATTCGCGGTACTGACCAACTCTGCTAGTATCTGTATCTAAGATCCTTTATTTTGAAAAGAATCTTGTATCTTTTTCATTTTCTTTAAAAAGATACAGATACAGATTTTTTTTAATATTCATGTTTAGAACATTTACATATCACAATGTAACTTTTTCTGTGAAATCTTGTATTATTTTTTTTATTTTTTGCTATATTTTAAATATATTGATAACCAAAATTAGTTAGAAATTTTACAGATCACAAAGATAGATATATTAAAAATAACAACACCAAAAATAAGAAAAGGATATATTTTATATGAAATATTTTTTAATTTGTAGAATGTTTAACATATATAGTAATGAAGATGAAATTATAGAGATAGGTTCTCCTGAATCAAATCCGAATCTTAAATCTAGATGAAAAATTTTATAAAGTAATTCATATGAAAAAGGACAAGGTACAAGCCGAATGTCAAGATTGCACAAGTAAAAAAGTTATTAAAGGTTGAACAAACTTCTCTACAAACTTTGTTAAACATATTAAAGTATAGTTTACATATAATTATTAACATAATACCTATACATAAGTCCCTCTTAGATAATTGTTATTAAAAAATTTTATAGAAGATGGATGTTTGATTATCAAAAATCATTTTGGATATATACCGATACCACTTTTTAGAGGTCGATCCGATCCGATATTCCCGATATTAAATTTATATCGGCCGATTACCGATTCGATATCATATATAATTATGTATTCTGTAAACATACCAATGGTTTTAATTTTTAATATTTTTATTAGTATAACATCTATAATTTAACTATACCATAAATTATGTCATTTATATATTTTATAATGATCAGTTATCGTTTACATTCAATTCGATTGCAATTCTAAAAGTATATAAAATATTTTTATTGTTAAATCACTTTTATATAATAAGTAATAACATTAATCTATATACATATTATAAACAATTATATTATGAAATTTGAAATAAATATTTAAAATAATATTTAACATTAATATAGTGGAGATTTCTTTTTAGAAATACCAATATTTTCAATTTATCAGAGGTCAGCTTATTCGATAGTAACTGTCAATATCACCAGCTTCACTAAAAACAGATTCTGAAGAGATTATTGCACACTTTTATAAACAGAATGCGCAAAAAAATAACAATATAAATGTTTATTAATTAATTATTATTATTAATTTATTATTATTATTAAAAAAATATACATAAAAATGGATTTCGATTTTATTTATAAAAATAAATGATTTCAGATATAACTATTTTTTTTAATTTTATAACATTTTAATTTTGTTCGGATCAAATTTTATAATATTGACCGATAACCGATATTTTAAAATGGGTAAAATATCGGCCCGATGCGATTCGATAAAAAATATCGACACATCCTTATTATATTTTATATTTAATTATTTTAGAAAGTTCTAATTAGAGGAAATATTTAAGCTACAATTGATATATAATATTAGATAATTTTAAAAGGCTCTTAATAAAATAATTATAATAAGGTAGAATTTAACTTTATTAGTTACTTTTATTTATTTATAATATAAGTAAAATTACATTACAGTATTTATTTACAAAATTTAATCAATTTAAAATGCATTAAAGAAAATTGCTAAGTAATTAACAATTAAATAATATAATGTTGTACATTATTTTCATATTTTTTATATATAATTAATGATTTTGCAAGAAATATATAAAAAAAATTGAAAAGAGATTTATATGATATTTATATATATATATGATATTACAAATGCAAGAATTAATAAGTCAAATTAGAAAATATATCTAATTTAAAAAAATACATAAATATCCCAAACAAGTAATGATAAATACTTATCAAAGATAATGAATAAAATAAAACTAGTATATTTTTTTAGAGATGCCATTTAGCCATATACTCCGAATATAATCTATATTTAAAACAACAGAAAATAACCGGCAAATATAATTAACCATTTGATTTTTTTTCTTATTTGCACATTTTCAACTACAATTAAATATACTACTCTCCCTTCCCTGTTTATACTATTAATGGGCAAAAATTAATATTAAAATCTCTGGTTATTATAATTTTTTTTTGTGAATACGAATGATTTTATTAAATTTATTTTTACATAAAACCTAGTCATCAATAAATATTTTACTAATTATTGCAAATATTCATTCTTATATGTGTATGCTATGTTCTTCACAAATAAATAATAAAAACTGTATTTTATAAACTATTCTAATTTAATTGGTAATGATAATTTAAAATCTTGTATTTAAGATACTCTAATTTAGTAAAAGATACAAGTATCTTTTATCTTGTATCTTTTTGATATTTTGGAAAAGATACTAGTATCTGTATCTTCATTTTTTTATAAAGAATCTGTATCTAGATTCTTTTTCCAGAGGACCTGCCCAACTTTGTATATTTAATAGTTCCTTTCTAAAATAATCATTTTTATTATTATTCCAAAACTGGAGATAGAATAGATACCAAATTTTATTTTTATAATTTTAAAATATTATTCTATTCTCCAAATAACTTTTCTTTAAATCCAAAAAATTTATTGAATAATAATTAACTAAAATTTTATTTGATGCGTCCAAAATGTTTTAAAAAATCCTTAAAATTTTCACAAATTAATAACAACATTTTGGACACATTTAAGTTTTAAAAAAATTAAAATATTCAAAATGCTTTATATGATTCAATTATTAGCTATTTATTAAAAGATATGTAAATATTTAATTGTATTTATTATTATTTAATACCTTTCAGTTATTAAACTTTATGTGAACTTATTATTTAATATTGGTTATATTTAAATTTTATTTATATACTTATGAATCAATATTTAATAAACAGTTGGAAAACTAATAACTTTTATTTTGAAAGATAATTTTTCCATAAAATATATATAAATTATTATATTTGAGTTATATAAAAATTATAATAGAAATGATATAATATCTTTTAAGATTAGGAATAGGAATATTTTTATTAATAACTATAGGTTTGTTGGCATTATCTTGATCTAGCTTGTTGATCGATTGACTTTTATTTAACTTAAATTGTTTCTATTTTTAACATGTTAGCCTTTAACTATGTATTTTGTTTAAATTGTTTTTTTTATAATACATATATATACCTTATTTTACATTTATTTTTAGTATCATTTTTAGTTTTAGAATAAATTTATTATAAATAAAGTTATATCTATCACCACCGTTATCATCTTTATAACATGGTGCCCCGCTTTGATTGATAACTCACGCACAATGATATATAAAAAAATCTCATATATATTGTGCTTACGCCGATAAATATAAAAAATAAAAAAAATTTTTAGAATTATGTAATAAATTATAAATTATTCGATATAAAGGACACACACAAAGTAAAAAAAAAATTTTTTTTATATGACTTTACAACGACAATATATATCTTTACGCTAATATAAATAAAGTTTAAAATAAAAATTTGCAATTTGGATTAAAAAAAAAATTGAATACATTATAGTGACAATATATATCTTTATACTAATTAATTTAAATAAAGCATATATTTGGAGAGACTATTATTTCTCTCAAACAATTTTATCCGATTCAGTAAAAATTGAAACATTTATGAGCAATTTATCTGATGACCTATACGATAAAATTAAGCTAAGGAAGATATCAAAGAATATAAAATTATTATTAAAAAATTAAAATTTTTATTACCCAGTCAAGATATTTGGATATTGACTGGGAAGTTTAACCTTGCTTCACAAGATATTAATAAATCTTTTTTGATTTGGTTTTTTAGACTATCTAAGTTAAGTAGACTAAAACATATGTATATAAATAAGCCATACTTCTTCATAACACATTTATTCATATTTATCTATCCATTAAAAAAAATATATAAATATTATAAATCAAATCATATTTATCCCGCTTCACAAGTCCTTCACTCCCACAGGTCCATTCTTCTAAACCTCCCAGCTGACATCTACTCAAAGGAATCCTTAAAAACCGAACATATGATGATCACGTCTTTCCCCTATCCACAAGGAAAAACTAATTTCCCTGTCAGAAAATGACTGACATTTTTTGTTAAATTACATTTATTTCTTCTTTTTTTCAACAGTTACAACACGCCCACCCTTCATAAGCCCAGCGTCCCTCTCTCTGTGGTGGTGTTGTATTGAATCGCCCCTTTGAATTGTATCGAATCGCCCCTTTGAATTGTATCGATTTTGAATTGTATCGATTTTGAATTGTAACGAATCACCTCTCTGAATTGTATCGGGACGCCTTGAAGACGTTCAGGGAATTTATCGAATCGACTTCCCTTATGATGATTTATAATATAATATCTCCGATACATTTCAATATATAATCGCGAAAACACATATTATCAATAGTGACATGTACATTGGGGTATCTGCCTTTATAATCTAGGGAACCTTAATATGGACAATGTAATATCAGCAAAACATAATAATTCATTCATTTTAAGACATTTGGGAAATATGAGCTATAATATACATTATTTGGGTATGATTCATGGTAATTAAGAAATAATGATTTTACATATAATAATGTAATGTAAACATATTGTCTGTGTGTGAAATGCAATTTCAACACATGTAATTTTCCTTCTGTCATGTGAAAAAAACAAAGCTACATCTTTATAAATATCTCCTAAAATGAATATAAAAATCCATCTTTAGGTATTAAAAATAATTGCGAAACTTTGCCGAACAAAGATTTTAAATAAAATTACAAAACATATGTATAGAAATAAATTTAATATTTTATAGGGAGGAAAAATATAATATGTAGAAAATACAATATTTTCCATCTAGGAATTACTCAGTATCCTAAGAAAAATATACCATTTCTACCTAACTCTGCCATCACAATTAGCACAAATTCACAAAAATGTAGAATGCAAAGTAACAAAAATTGAGAATATAATGTGTTATATGGTATATATGTAAAGAATTTTTAATATACCTTCACAATATAAAATAATTTGAGTCTTTTCTTTAAAAAAAATGTTCATAAAATAAATAGTAAAATGTGATGTGCTATAAAATTATTACAAAGATAAGAAAATGTAATATGCAGCATAAATTTGTATAAAAAATTACACAAAAAAAACTTTTTCCAGTATGCAAACTAAACAATATTCTCACCTCAAGGCATACCCATCAACATGGCTGACCTTATCTGTAAAAATATTTTCCCTTCACATCATTGCATACCATAAAAATAATATAATAATTGCAAATAAAACTTTTTATAAAATTTTATAATTAAAAAAAAATTTTTAAAAAAAAATATTACACATCATCTAATATATCATATAAATTCCTAACCAATTTATATATATATCAAATGCAGACACTAAATCAAAATAACTATCCACCTCTAACATTGGATATTATTCTGACTTCATCATACTTCAATTCCTTTAAATTATCATTCATAATTTAATATATCATATGTGTAATTCACATTACACCCTATTTCATAAAAATGGTTAATTACTTCAAAATAAACAACCTTAACTCACCCTTAATGGATTCCTTAACAACATATCAGCCTTAATTGAAACAAAATTACAAATACAATATATTAACATTAATTATTAATAAATGATCCCACACATGTCCATCCCTTTAAAGACCCAAAATGCATAATTATATAATACACACTATTACAAAAGTCTATTTCCATATATATATTCCTAAATTTCAAATATTTAAATATTTAGCAATCCTTTCTGTCCTGCTGATCATGAGGTCTTAGCTTCCTATGACAGAATACCTATAACACCATTCAATGAGTCCTAAGGCGTATCAAATAATGATCAAAATTGGATGTACACTATACATCTAGACATATAATATACCAAATATTACTGTCTTAAATACCTGATCTTATTTCCATATTCCTGCCTAATACCCATTACATACTTTCTATCTTTACTTTTGTAAGCTAAATATATAAATCCTTAAACTCACCCCTTAATCTCACCTCCTGACCTTCTGTATTGTGGTTAGTACTACTGCGATGCCAAAAATTTATCAGATAAAATACATATCAACAAAAATTTTGTTTTACCTTTAAAATACCGAATAACCCAGGAATCGAAACTATCCTGAGGTCATCGTGCCCCAATAAAACATATGTATATAAATAAGCCATACTTTTTCATAACACATTTATTCATATTTATCTATCCATTAAAAAAAATATAAATATTATAAATCAAATCATATTTATCCCGCTTCACAAGTTCTTCACTCCCACATAGTGTTGCGTAATCGGCTAAAAACTACGCCTAAGCCTAATAAGGCTAAGCCTAAAAATCGGCTAAGCCTAATTAGGTAGCCTAAAAATCGGCTAAAACTAAAAATCGGCTAAGCCTAATTAGGTTAAGCCTAAAAATCGGCTAAGCCTATATAAATCTGCTAAAATTAAATTAGTCAAAATTCTGCATCGATGCTTAGTATTAATTATTATTTATTTATTTTAGTAAAATAATTTATTTTATTTATATTTAATGTAAATATTTTATTATTATCAACAAATAAACATGATATGATTTAATATTTTTTATTTATATTATTATATTTTGAAATGAAAATAAATTTATTTATTTGATGTTATTTTAATAAAAAAAATAATATGCTGCTATATTGTAAAATTGTAATATTCTTTTTAATATAATTTATTAGTGATTTTCACAATCTTCTTTATAAATACATCTTTTATTGAGGAATTATATTGTAAATTTTATTAGATAAATAAACAATCTTTTAGGTGAAATCTTTTATAATTTTTTTAAAATTTATCTATTTTTTATTAAATGAGGTGGATTTTATGAAACTTTTTTGATGATTTTATATGATCTTTTTAAGGATAATATTTTAATGTGACAATTGTCATAATCGTTATTTTATAAGTTTTTTGAATTTTTTTGAAGAAAATAGGTTAAAATAAGTATTAATAACATGTGTAAATATAAATTTAGTGAAGATGTACCAAAGAAAAGTGACAATTGTCATAATCGCTATTTTAAAAGTTTTTTGATTTTTTTTGACGACAATATGTTAAAATAAGAATTAATAACATGTGTATATATAAATTTAGTGAAGATGTACCAATGAAAAGTGACAATTGTCATAATGGTTAATTTTAAAGTTTTTTGAATTTTTTTGACGAAAATTTGTTAAAATAAGTATTAATAACATGTGTAAATATAAATTTAGTGAAGATGTACCATAGAAAAGTGACAATTGTCATAATCGTTATTTTATACGTTTTTTGAATTTTTTTGAAGAAAATTTGTTAAAATAAGTATTAAAAACATGTTTAAATAAAAATTTAGTGAAGATGTACCAAAGAAAAGTGACAATTGTCATAATCGTTATTTTATACGTTTTTTGAATTTTTTTGAAGAAAATAGCTTAAAATAAGTATTAATAACATGTGTAAATATAAATTTAGTGAAGATGTACCAATGAAAAGTGACATTTATCATAATCGTTATTTTATAAGTTTTTTGAAGTTTTTTGAAAAAAATATGTTAAAATAAGTAGTAAAAACATGTTTAAATAAAAATTTAGTGAAGATGTACCATAGAAAAGTGACAATTATCATAATCGTTATTTTATAAGTTTTTGGAATTTTTTTGAAGAAAATTTGTTAAAATAAGTATTGATAACATGTTTAAATAAAATTTAGTGAAGATGTACCATAGAAAATTGACATTGTCATAATGGTTATTTTTAAAGTTTTTTGAATTTTTTGACGAAAATATGTTAAAATAAGTATTAATAACATGTGTAAATATAAAGTTAGTGAAGACAATGAAAAGTGACAATTGTCATAATCGTTATTTTTAAAGTTTTTTTGACGAAAATATGTTAAAATAAGTATTAATAACATGTGTAAATATAAATTTAGTGAAGATGTACTCTAGATAAGCGACAATTGTCATAATCATTATTTTTTAAATTTTTTGATTTTTGTTGACGAAATAATAACATGTTTAAATAAAAATTTAGTGAAGATGTACTATAGAAAAGTGACAATTGTCATAATCGTTATTTTTAAAATTTCTTTGATGTAAATGGGTAAAAATATAGATTGTAAAATAATTGACTGAGTATATGCCATAGAAACACATATGGTAATAATAGATTCTTCCCCAAAAACAGGAGCAAATTGGCATTTTATTACATTTGTTCATCGGGTCAGAAATTAATATGCAAAATTTATATCATAATATCTAATCCTAAGTTAGAAATTATTATTTTTTTTACCAATTTTCATCAGACAATCTTGTTTAAAATTTGGGTAAACTTTTTTTTCTATTTTAAAATCAATATCGATGCAAGTTAACTATTTTCGTCAAAAAAAATCAAAAAACTTTAAAAATAACGATTATGACAATTGTCGCTTATCTAGAGTACATCTTCACTAAATTTTTATTTAAACATGTTATCAATACTTATTTTAAAATATCTTTGTCAATAAAATTCAAAAAACTTTAAAAATAACGATTATGACAATTGTCACTTTTCATTGGTACATCTTCACTAAATTTATATTTACACATGTTATTAATACTTATTTTAACATATTTTCGTCAAAAAAATTCAAAAAATTAAAAATAACTGATTATGACAATTGTCACTTTTCTATGGCACATCTTCACTAAATTTTTATTTAAACATATTTTTACTACTTATTTTAACATATTTTCTTCAAAAAAATTCAAAAAACTTTAAAAATAACTATTATGACAAATGTCACTTTTCATTGGTACATCTTCACTAAATTTATATTTACACATGT
Source organism: Gordionus sp. m RMFG-2023 (assembly GCF_954871325.1). Lineage (NCBI taxonomy): Eukaryota > Metazoa > Nematomorpha > Gordioida > Chordodea > Parachordodidae > Gordionus > Gordionus sp. m RMFG-2023. The sequence goes on along the minus strand of NC_088779.1, from coordinate 15,648,055 downwards.
TATTAATACTTATTTTGACATATTTTCGTCAAAAAAATTCAAAAAAATTTAAAATTATCCATTATGACAATTGTCACTTTTCATTGGTACATCTTCACTAAATTTATATTTACACATGTTATTAATTCTTATTTTAACATATTTTCGTCAAAAAAATTCGAAAAACTTTAAAAATAACGATTATGACAATTGTCACTTTTCTATGATACATCTTCACTAAATTTATATTTACACATGTTATTAATACTTATTTTAACAAATTTTCGTCAAAAAAATTCAAAAAACTTTAAAATTAACCATTATGACAATTGTCACTTTTCATTGGTACATCTTCACTAAATTTATATTCACACATGTTATTAATTCTTATTTTAACATATTTTCGTCAAAAAAAATTCGAAAAACTTTAAAAATAACGATTATGACAATTGTCACTTTTCTATGGTACATCTTCACTAAATTTATATTTACACATGTTATTAATACTTATTTTAACAAATTTTCGTCAAAAAATTCAAAAAACTTAAAAATTAACCATTATGACAATTGTCACTTTTCATTGGTACATCTTCACTAAATTTATATTTACACATGTTATTAATTCTTATTTTAACATATTTTCGTCAAAAAAATCGAAAAACTCTAAAAATAACGATTATGACAATTGTCACTTTTCTATAATACATCTTCACTAAATTTATATTTACACATGTTATTAATACTTATTTTAACAAATTTTCGTCAAAAAAATTCAAAAAACTTTAAAATTAACCATTATGACAATTGTCACTTTTCATTGGTACATCTTCACTAAATTTATATTTACACATGTTATTAATTCTTATTTTAACATATTTTCGTCAAAAAAATTCGAAAAACTTTTAAAATAACGATTATGACAATTGTCACTTTTCTATGGTATTACTTCACTAAATTTATATTTACACATGTTATTAATACTTATTTTAACAAATTTTCGTCAAAAAAATTCAAAAAACTTTAAAATTAACGATTATGACAATTGTCACTTTTCATTGGTACATCTTCACTAAATTTATATATACACATGTTATTAATTCTTATTTTAACATATTTTCGTCAAAAAAATTCAAAAAACTTTAAAAATAACGATTATGACAATTGTCACTTTTCATTGGTACATCTTCACTAAATTTGTATTTACACATGTTATTAATACTTATTTTAACATACTTTCTTCAAAAAAATTCAAAAAACTTATAAAAGAACGATTATGACAATTATCACATTAAAATATTATCCTTAAAAAAATCATATAAAATAACATCAAAAAAGTTTCATAAAATCCACCTCATTTAATAATAAATAGATAATTTTAAAAAAATGATATAAGATTTCACCTAAAAGATTGTTTATTTATCTAATAAAATTTACAATATAATTCCTCAATAAAAGATGTATTTACAAAGAAGATTGTGAAAATCACTAATAAATTATATTTAAAGAATATTACATTTTTACAATATAGCAGCATATTATTTTTTTTTATTAAAAAAACATCAAATAAATAAATTTATTTTCATTTCAAAATTTAATAATATAAATAAAAAATATTAAATCATATCATGTTTATTTGTTGATAATAAAATATTTACATTAAATATAAATAAAATAAATTATTTTACTAAAATAAATAATAATTAATGCTAAGCATCGATGCAGAATTTTGAATAATTTATTTTAGCCAATTTTTAGGCTTAGCCCATTTTTAGGCTTAGCCAATTTTTAGGCTTAGCCGATTTTTAGGCTTAGCCAATTTTTAGGCTTAGCCGATTTTTAGGCTTAGCCAATTTTTAGGCTTAGCCGATTTTTATAATTAGCCTAATTAGGTTTAGCCGATTTTTAGGCTTAGCCTAATTAGGTTTAGCCGATTTTTAGGCTTAGCCTAATTAGGCTTAGCCGATTTTTAGGCTATACCTAATTAGGCTTAGCCGATTTTTTCACCTAAAATCTCGGCTAAGCCGTTTTTAGTCGGCTAAAATTAGCCGATTACGCAACACTACTCCCACAGGTCCATTCTTCTAAACCTCCCAGCTGACATCTACTCAAAGGAATCCTTAAAAACCGAACATGTGATGATCACGTCTTTCCCCTATCCACAAGGAAAAACTAATTCCCCTGTCAGAAAATGTCTGACATTTTCTGTATTAAATTACATTTATTTCTTCTTTTTTTCAACAGTTACAACAACAATTTAATTTTATTAATGATGATAGCATAAAAGAAAAATTGAGAACTTCTAGTTTAAAAAAATAATAAATTAAATAAAAATATTAACTACACATTAGACGAAATGATTGAAATAGGAAGAAAATTAGATAGTATTAACATTAAATCAGAAAGTGACAATGTTAATTATGTTTTTAGTAGGGATAAAATATTTAATAAAAATAATGACAATAATAGAAATAATGATAAGAATTTAGATATCCAAATTACTTCTAATAGGAATGAGATTAATATTAACTATAATAGACCTAATTATTTTTCGAGGCAAAATTTTGACAGTAGGAATATAAATTATGGTGGTAACAATTTTAGTAATGTTAACAACAGGAATAGGAATTTTAGTAACGTTAGAAACAATAACAATTATAATAATAACAACTATAGAAATGATCAGTATAATGATAGTAACTATAAAAATTACAATTATCGGTATAACAATAGCAACAGAAGCTTTCATAATAATAATCATCAATCTTATAACAACAACTATGGTAGGAACAACGCCTGGTTTAATTATAATCAGAGGAGGCAGATTCAATGTGACGATCAAAATCATAATAATTACCGATCTTATAACAACAATTCAAGTAATTATGAAGGAAACAACAGGTGGCATAATAATGAAAATAAAGAAAACAAATCGAATATGATGATCGAAATCGGTGGAAGGATTTTAATCAAAGAAAACAAATCCAGTATGATAATCAAAATTTCTACGATAGCAATAATTGTAATATGAACATTGAAGAAGTTGGGGATAATAAAGTTGACACTGCCAAAGACAATAATGAGAATGATTTCAATGTCAACAACTGGCTGAAAATACAGACAAAGGTGATGACAGTGCTTTTATGACTACTTTGAAGTTAAATAATGTTACTACTACTATGCAGGTTGACACTGGATCAAAGTATACCATCATACCTCATGACATGACTAAAGAAATTGATATAAGAGAAATGAAGAAATCCAGTTTAGGCTTACAGCCTAAGATGAAAACTTGATTAAAATCATCGGGACAATTCAAGTTAAAGTAAGTTATGAAGGAATCACTAAATATTTACTAGCAGTAGTTGTAGAGTCGAGAAAGAACGCGTTATTAGGAAGAATCTGGATCTTTAAAAATATTTTAAATAAATTCATAAGAAATGTCCACACCAATTATGAAGATGAAATCAATAAACTTATTAAAGATTGTGAATTCAAATTGACTAGCGAACCAATTAACAAAGTAAATGTCAAATTACATTTAAGATCTGACGCCCAACCTAAAATAATACCACCAAGACGTAAACCGTATTCAAAGATTGATCGGGGGATAGATGGATACACGAAAAAATTATTGAGCCTGTAAATGATGTGCGATGGGCGAGTCCTATAACCGCTGTATACAAAGATGATGGGAGCATCAGGCTATGGGCAGATTTTAAAGACACTATAAACCCAGCTCTCGAAGACTTTAGATATCCACTTCTACGTATAAATGATCTTATAGCTAAACTTTCAGAAGGAAATAAATTTACCAAAATAGATTTCAAAAATGCTTTTCTACAAGTTCCGATCGATAAAAATAGCAGAAAATTAATTTTTGACTATATCTACACATAAGGGATACAACCAATTTACCAGACTTCATTTTGAGTTGAAAACTTCATCTGCTATATTCCAACAAATCATGGATCAGATTTTTGGTTATATGAAAGATGTCATATTTTATATTGATGACTTAATAACTGGAAACGATGAAGCACATTTAAATAACATCAAAAGGTCTTTGAGAGAATATTATCATACGGGTTAGTACCTAACTTCGCCAAAAGTTTATTTTTTAAAAATAAAGTTAGGTTCCTGGGTCACGATATAGATGACAAGGGAATTCATGTTAACCATGATAAAATTGATGCAATAATTAATATGCCAGAACCAAAATCTATTGCTGAATTGTCAACATTTCTGGGAATGGCTGGTTATTATAGAAAATTTTTGAATAACTTCGCTGATATTGCTGATCCGTTGTACAAAATGGTCAACAAAGAAAGATGGGAATGGAACTTAGAACATTCCAGAAGTTTTAATGATTTAAAGAAGTTGATTAGTTTCCTGCCAGCACTGACGTATTTATCCGGAATTACCTATTGGGATTGCGACTGATGCATCCAAATCTGGATTAGGGGCTGTACTATTTCACACAGAGAAAGATGGCAAAGAAAAACCCATTGCTTTTGCGTTTAGAACCTTAGCAAAATCCAAAATAAATTACACTGAGACTCTTGCCATAATGTTCGCAATTAAAAGATTTCAAGAATATTTGGTTGGAACTAAATTTACTATCATCACGGACCATAAACCATTAGTCCACATTTTTACTAAGGGACTCAAGAACAATAGTACCATGTCCTTGAGGTTACAAAAGTGTAATATCACTTTGGGGGGTTATGATTTCAACATTAAGTACAAAGCAGGTATACAATGTTGTTCCTGACTGCCTCTCGAGATTGCCACAAGAATGTCATGATGAAGTTGTTGAAAATATCACTATAATAAATGACTATGGGGATTTACCTATCAATTTAAATCAAATTCGTAATGAAACTTTGAAAGATATTGAACTAAAACAGATAACAAGAACAACAGGCCTATAAAGAATGTATCTATAAAAACATTGAATTGGAATTAATAAGTATAATTAAGGATTGTTTTTACAAAAGCAACAAAATCATAATTCCGTCTTCTATGAGAAAAAATGTACTACAATCATTACATGATGGTCACTTGGGAGCAGGAAAAATCAAATCCTTAGCCAAAGATCACATATGGTGGTCTGGTATAAATGATGATATAGATATGGAAGTGAAAAGTTGTGATGATTGTAACATATATCATGATAATCCTAAAAAGATACAAAAACCGTGGGTTTCGGCAACCAAACCATTTGAAAGGATCCACATAGACTATGTAGGTCGATTCTTCACAAGAAATTGGTTGACAATAATCGATGCTTACAGTAAGAGTTTCCAATCATTATTCCTGTTAAAAATATTACGACCGATGTTACTTTAAAAGAAATTTTTAAACTATTTCCTTATATGGAATACCCAAAACTATAGTTACCGATAACGGCACTAACTTCACAAGTAGTTATTTTGAAAAATTTTGCAGTGATTATGGTATCAAACATGTGCTCACATCTGCTTATCATCAGCAATCCAATGGTAGGTAGAGCGCATGGTAAGAACGTTCAAAACACATATGAAAAGGAATAACAAAATTGACATAGACATTGCACTTGACAAATTTTTATTTAACAATTTTGGTATTAAACATGTGCATACATCTGCTTATCACCGGCAGTCCAATGACCAGGCTGAACGCATGGTTAGAACGTTCGACATACGTCTGAAGAGGAATATTAAAATTGACCCAGATACTGCACTTAGCATATTTTTATTGAGTTACAGAAATGCGCGTACTGATACTATAGGAGTTACACCGTCTCGGAGGATGTTTAAGCGAGATATTAAAATTAAACGTTACTTATTAAAACCGATGGAGGAGAAGTAGAATAAAATAAACGTTAACTTTTAACATTGGAGATTTTGTTTGGTATAAAGTACAAGGTGAATGGCACGTGGTGCAAAGGGACAATTACATTTGAAGGAAAGCGACACTGATGTTCCAAGTCTATGACAGAAAAAGCTATTACAAGGAAACACCTGGACCAATTAAGAATTAGAGACTGTTTTAACACAATTGTTAACTCTGACTCTAAGGATTCTTTTAAGGACGGAAGTGAGGACAAAAATATTAAAACTAATGATAAAAATGATTGTAATACCGACTCCTAGACCTGATACGAAGTAGACAAAAACCTGTTTATCTAAAAGATTATATAACTTAGTATATTAAAACATGTAAATAATAAATTAAAGACTATAAACGCAAAAAAATAAAAATAAAAACGCTAAAATAAAAACGTATATAAAATAAAAAACGCTAAAAATACTATCTAACAATCTTTTTGATTTATCATTCTTCATTTATTCTTACATCCAAAATGATGGACCAGTATTTCTGATTATTCGCTACTTATCCACAATAATACCTATTTCGATGAAAATAATGATAATAATAATGGAGTATTACCAAATAAGCTATGATTAATGGAGATAACCTACGATGAGGATATGAAGCTTGCGATTTAAACAAACCAGCGTGCAAAATCGATTTAAACAAACCAACGATTGGGACAAGCCAACGTTATGAAGATTTGCGATACAACTTGACAATCAAAATGATAAATCATTTGGACGACAAACTCTGCTATGACAGCTCAGATGGATTATGGGAAGGATTTTCAGAAGAGGGAGAATGTTGATCGATTGACTAATCTAATTCTTTAGTCTCACTTTTTGTATAATACATATATGTATACCTTATTTGTATATTTAATTTTTAGTATCATTTTATAGTATCATTTTATAGTTTTATTGCATAACTTTATTATAAATAACGTTATTTATTATACGTCGTAACCTTACTCGTTATCATCTTTATAACATTTTTAGCTTATTTATTTTTCAATAATAAACTAATCTAAACTAATAGTAACATAATGTACAGAATCGAAGTGTAGACATAGGAAAAGATAGCAATTTCATAAAGGTATGATGCAAGTAAATACATTTTTACTATACATTGCACAGTAACATGATACTGTGCAATGTATAGTAAAATTAACTGTGTTATATCTTATATTGAACTTTATTATCCCTATGTCTTTTCCATTCTGTACACTATCGTTTACTATACATTTGTTATTAAGTCCAAATTAGAATACAAACGAAAAACAATATAGTTAAAAAGATGATAACGGTGGTGAGAAATAGTAACGTTACGCCGTATAAAAAATAAAGTTCTAAAACTAAAAATGATACGCAATAAATGATACTAAAAATAAAATATAAAATAATGGTAAAAATATATGTATTACAAAAAGTTCAAATGCAAAATACTAAAAAGTAAGATAAAGAATCAGATCGATAACGCAACATTCTCCCTCTTCTGAAAATCCTTCCCATAATCCGTCTGAGAAGTCACAGCAGAGCTTGTCGTCCAAGTGGTTTATCGTTTTGGTAATCAAGTTGTATCACAAATCTTCATAACGTTGGCTTGTCCCAATCGTTGGTTCGTCTTAAATCGATTTTGCGCGTTGGTTTGTTTAAATCGTAAGCTTGATATCCTCATCGTAGGTTGTCTCCATTAATCATAGCTTGTTTGGTAGTACTCCGTTGTTATTATCATCATTTTCATCGAAATAGTGATTATCATGGGATAAGTAGCGAATAATCAGAAATACTGGTCCATCATATTGGATATAAGAATAAATGAAGGATGATAAATCAAAAAGATTGTTAGATAGTATTTTTAGCGTTTTTTATTTTATATGCATTTTTTTTTAAGCGTTTTTATTTTTATTTATTTACGTTTATAGTCTTTAATTTAATATTTACATGTTTTAATATACTAAGTTATATAGTCTTTTAGATAAACAGGTTTTTGTCTACTTCGCATCAGGTCTAGGAGTCGGTGTTACAATCGTTTTTATCAATAGTTTTAATATTTTTGTCCTCACTTCCGTCCTTAAAAGAATCCTTAGAGTCAGAGTTAACAATTGTGCTAAAACAGTTTCTAATTCTTAATTGGTCCAGGTGTTTCCTCGAAATACCTTTCTCAGTCATAGACTTGGAACATCAGTGTCGCTTTCCTTCAAGTGTGATTGTCCCTTTGCACCACGTGCCATTCACCTTGTACTTTATACCAAACAAAATCTCCAACGTTAAAAGTTAACGTTTATTTTATTCTCCTTCTCCTCCATCGGTTTTAATAAGTCCCATTTAATTCTAATATCTCGATTAAACATTCTCCGAGATGGTGTAACTCCTGTAGTATCAGTACGCGTATTTCTGTACTCTAAATAAAAATTTGCTAAGTGCAGTATCTGGGTCAATTTTAATATTCCTTTTCATATGTGTTTTGAACGTTCTAACCATGCGTTCAACCTGGCCATTGGATTGCTAGTGATAAGCAGATGTACTGCACATGTTTAATACCAAAATTGTTGCAAAATTTTTCAAAATCGTTACTCGTAAAGTTAGTGCCGTTATCAGTAACTATAGTTTCAGGTATTCCATATAGCGAAATAGTTTTAGAGATTTCTTTTAAAGTAACGTCAGTCGTAATATTTTTAACAGGAATAATAATTGGAAATTTGCTGTAGGCATCGACTATTATCAACCAATTTTTTGTGAAAAACGGACCCTCATAATCTATGTGTATCCTTTCAAACGGTTTGGTTGCCGAAACCCATGGTTTTTGTATCTTTGTAGGATTATCATGATATATATTACAATCGTCACAACTTTTCACTTCCATAACTATATCATTATTAATACCAGGCCACCACATGTAATCTTTGGCTAAGGATCTGATTTTTCCTGCTCCCAAGTGACCTTCATGTAATGACTGTAGTATATTTTTTCTCATAGAAGACGGAATTATGATTTTGTTGCTTTTGTAAAGACAATCCTTAATTATACTTAATTCCAATTCAATGTTTTTATAAATATTATTCATTATAGGCATGTTGTTATTAATATCATTTATGACTTGTTTTAATTCCATATCTTTCAAGGCTTCATCACGAATTTGATTAAAGTTAATAGGTAAATCCTCATATTCATTTATTATGGTTATATTTTCAATAGTTTCATCACGACATTCTTGTGGTAATCTCGAGAGACAATCAGGAACAACATTATATTTACCGGCTTTATACTTTATATTAAAATCATATCCTCCTAAAGTAATATTCCACTTCTGGAGTCTTAACGACATGGTGCTTTTATCCTTAAGACCCTTGGTAAAGATGTGAACTAGAGGCTTATGGTCAGTAATAATAGTAAATTTTGTGCCTATTAAATATTCCTGAAACCTCTTTATAGCGAACATAATGGCGAGAGCCACACCCTCAATATTGGTATAGTTCATTTCAGATTTTAATAAAGTTCTCGACGCGAAAGCTATAGGTTTTTCTTTACCATCTTTTTCAATATGAAATAGTACAGCTCCTAAACCACATTTCGATGTGTTAGTGGCTAACCCTATAGGTAATTCAGGGTTAAAATATGTCAAAGCAGGTGGAAGACTAATAAACTTCTTAAGATCATTAAAACTTTTAGAGTGTTCTAGGTTCCAAGCCCATTTTTCTTTGTTGACAATCTTATGAAGAGGATCGGCAATTTCCGCAAAATTGTTCAAAATTTTCTATAGTAGCCAGCCATTCCCAGAAATGTTGATAATTCGGCAGCTGATTTTGGTTCTGGCATTTTAATTATTGCTTCAATTTTGTCGTGATTAGCATGAATCCCCTTAGCGTCAATATCATGACCCAGGAACCTCACTTTGTTTTTAAAGAACACACTTTTATTAAAGTTAGTTATTAGCCCAAACGATGATATTCTATCAAACACTTTTTTATGTTAAGGTGGGCTTCATCGTTTTTTCCAGTTATAAGTAAATCATCAATATAAAATATGACGTCATCCATATCACCGAAGATTTGATCCATAATCTGTTGAAAAATTGCAGATGAGGTCTTAAGCCCAAAAGGAAGTCTAGTAAATTGGTAATATCCCTTGTGCGTAGATATGGTTAAAATATTTCTGCAACATTTATTAATTGGTATCTGTAAGAAAGCATTTTTAAAGTTAATCTTCGTAAATTTCTTTCCTTCTGAAAGTTTAGCAATTAGATCATTGATTCGCGGTAGAGGGTATCTAAAATCTTCTAGAGCTGGGTTTACAGTGTCCTTAAAATCAGCACAAAGCCTAATGCTCCCATCATCTTTGTAGACAGCGGTAACAGGACTTGCCCATCGGACATCATTCACCGGCTCAATTATTTTATCATGTATCCATTTTTTAAGTTCATTACTAACAAGATCAATTTTTGAATAAGGAATACGTCTAGGCGGTATAATTTTAGGTTGGGCATCTCTTCTTAAATGTAACTTGACAATTGCTTTGTTGATTGCCCATTAGTCAATTTGGATTCACACTCTTTAATCAATTTTATTTCATCTTCGTAATTAGTGTCAATATTTGCTATAAATTTATTTAAAATATTTTTGAAAGCATTGATCCACGTACGTCCCAGCAAGGCATTTTTACTTGATTCGATGACTACCGCTTGTAAACATTTTGAGATACCATCATAAGTCACTTTAACTTGAGTAGTGCCGATGATTTTGATTAAATTCCCGTCATAAGCGGTGAGTTGTAGCTCGGATTTCTTAAGATCTCTAATACCAAGTTTTTTAGCCAGACCATGAGGTATAATAGTTGTTTGGAACCAGTGTCAATTTGCATACAAGTAACAATATCGTTTACTTTTAAAGTAGTCATAAATGCGTTATTTTTGTCATTAAGCATGTCACCAGATAAATAGTTGACATTAAAATCATTATCATCTTTGTTCTTTGTAGAGTCAACTTTCTCTTCAATAATTTCTTCAATATTCATGTTGTAATCATTGTTGTATTGTATTTGCATTCTATTATTTTCGTCGCCACCTCTATAATTATTTGAGTTGTTGTTATATTGTATTTGCTTTCTCTGATTATTATCATTACCTCTATAATTATTTGAATTGTTGTAATAAGATTGGTAATTGTTACGATTTCCGTCACCGTATTGGAAATGTTTTCTTTGATTATTATCATACCATGTATTATTTCTACCATAATTCGATTGATTATTATTGTTATAGCGATAGTTGTTGTAGTTATAATTGTTATAATTATCGTGGTATCGCGAATTATTATTACCATGATTGTATCTAAAATTATTATTGTAATTCCCATTTCTATTTCTATTATCATAATTATTTCTAAAATTATTTCTAAAATTATTTCTAAAATTATTATCATTTCTAAAATTATTATTAGGTCTAAAATAATTATTGTCGTTTCTATTTTTATTGTAAAAGTTTTTCTCTGTATCGGACTTTTTATCATTATTTATATAACTTATATTATTATCCTCAGACTTAATATTACTAGAGTCCAGTTTCACCCCTAATTCAACCATCTGGTTTAACGTCAAGTCAAAGTTTTTAGAGAATTTGTATTTAATCTTATCATTTAAAGTAGAAGTACGTAGTTTTTGTTTTAATCTACTGTCGTCTAAAAAATTACATTTTTTATGAAGTTTCGATACTCTAATGTACCACAACATAAAACTCTCTGATGAGTTTTGTTGAAGAAGATTAAATTTATTAATTAAAATATTTATATCTTGCGCTGGTAAAAGGTAAGTTAATTTTTTAATCACAATTTTAAGATCTAGAATGTCGGTATCAGAACAAATTGATTTAATATTGTCAAAAACCTCATCGGATAAATTATTAAGCAAAGTGTTTATTTTAATAGAGTCCGATAATGTACTGGTCGAAAAGTAATTTAATATTCTGTCTAAATAAATTTCGGTAAGAGGACCCACTAACTTAGGAATCTTATGTATAAACTCATGTTTTATTTCCATGTTTTATTAATAAGACATATATGTAAGCAATTATAACATTTATTATTTTAGCAATTCATATTTTGGTATAGCTATTCATGTTTTGGTAAATATACAAATTAATTCGATGAAATCATTGTCACTATAGATATAATGCTTCCCATTTAGCAATTCGAAGCAACAAATCATGTCTCTTAAATTAACAAATTCAAACAAAACGTCCTCCGTACCACTTATTCTGGAATAATTAACGTCACAGTTGTTTAAGTCGAAAAGGATATCATAGATTGAAATATGGTAGGGGATATTAATTATCTTGAACGAGAACATAATATAAAAAAATGAATTTACTTTTCAATCTTCTTGTATACATAGGGAGAAAAAAATTTTTGTTATTTTTTTTTTTAAAAAAAGAAAAACATTTTATTTTCCATTAGGTGAGATTCTTTTACCTATAATGGAGCACCATGCAAAGTAACATGATAATGTGCATGTAAGTAAAAATGTGTTTATTTATATTTAACTTTATTATCACTATCTTTTCCATTTCACACTTCGTTTATATACATTTTTATAAGTCCAAATTAGAATACAAACGAAAAACAAAAAAGTAAAAATATTATAAAATATAAAAAGTAAGGTTACGCCGTATAAAAAATAAAGTTATAAAAATAAGGTTACGCAATAAAGTTATAAAATTAAAATATAAAAAATAATAAAATTTAGATTACAAAAAGTTCAAATGCAAAAAACAAAAAGTAAGATAAAGAATTAGATTATAAGGCAACATACATATATAAAATAATACTGTTCCGAGATGTCAATTTTTAAATTCCTAAAATAAAAAACTATTTTATATTTTTGCCTTTTAATATTTTACATTTGTCTGTCAATTTTAAAATTGACTCAGAATATTTGGTAATATCATCAATATTTTCTTTTAACCATATATATTGTTTGACTGAGTCCACAGCACCTTGAGTTAGTTAGTAATATATTTATTGTATGGTTTAAGAGAAAATTAACAGATATTCCAAGAGAAATTGCAGAGATTATTACCAGTGTATAAAGAATTAAGTAATTTTGTAAAAATTGTCCACTTACTAATACTTCAATTACCATTAAATAATTCAATCTATTATAATATAGTGTTGTATATTTTCTCATAACTTCATAATTGTAGAATGTATGTTATTCATAACTTATTATAACATTTTTGATGAAATGTATAACATTTTTGTTTTACTTATATATAATTTGACTATGATTGTAGTTAACCTCCTATTATTTGATAACTTAAAATATCCTTTTATTTTTTCTATTGTAATTTAATATAAATTTATTAAATTTAATTTTATAATTTGTAACTAAATAATAAATCATTCGGAAAGATGGTGGTTTGTTTAAAATTTAAATTAGGATTAACATATTTTAGCATGGTACTTTAATGTGTATTCATGAATTTCATATAAAGATAGGTAAATCAGATATTTCCCCTTCATTTGATGATAATTTTGAAAAATTTTCCCAATTAATATATACATATATTAGACAGATTTAATTCTTATAAACCCCTTACTATTTTTCAGGATCCAAGAAAAAAATTAATTATTCTGAATTTTCCTGGGCTTGGGAAATATTTTTCACAATTAATTTGGACTTGGACGTAGCTTGCTAAACATTTTTCAAAAAGTTTTTAATTTTAAATATGGGCTAGAAATAGGCCTGAAAATTTCTTTTGAAAACATGGCGGCCTGATCAAAAACCAAGGCCCATGCAACCTTCATATTCTGATTGTATTTTTAAATGTATTGTGACTTTTTATATATTTTATTTCAGTTCTCAACTACCAAAATTATTATGGTCTTTGGCAGGTTTGAGAAAATTTTCCCAAGTGCGTGGACCTGGTTTGAAAATTTTTTTAGTATTAAGCATAGGTGTAATATTTAACACAGAATATTTATATGGCCCTCAGGTAAAAGCTAATTTTTACAAGCATCACTTCCATGTAAGCTCGGGGGCATCGGCTTACGCTCACCTTTAACTCTTTCCATCAGTGGATTCATCGCCTCCCGCCTCTCATCTGACTCACACATTAACCGGCTTACTCACTTTCCTGACCCATTATTAGCTGAAGCCCAGACCATTTGGGACAATTCCGTTGTCCCAAACACTCCTCGACCCTCCTCCTGTTTACAGAGAGACTGGGATACTCCACTCAACGAAGGCTCCGTCGCTTACCTAAAATCGAGCCTTCATGACGACGATCTCACAGTCTTTCACCAATTAAACCAAGGATCGGGTTACGAGTTTCTGGAAACTATACCCTCCAACAACCTCGACTTATTGCTGACCGCTGACGAGCTAAGATTTGCCATTGGATTACGGCTCAATTGCCAAATTGTTCTACCGTACCAATGCAAACATTGCGAAACCAGCGTCGATCGCAAGGGCAGACATTGCCTCCATTGCCGCTTTTGCCGAGGCCGTTTTCCACGGCACACCAATTGCAATGACATCATATTGCGCGCTCTCAAATCCGCAGGCATTCCATCAAGACTTGAACCGACCGGCATTTTTAGATCCGACGGAAAACGTCCTGATGGAATGTCCTTGATTCCTTGGTCAAGGGGCCAGCTACTAGTCTGGGACTTCACCTGCATTGACCCAAATGCACCATCCAACCACAACGTCGATGCCCTCGCTCTAGCAGAAACTCGTAAAACTATCAAATATAGTTCCATAGACCCCTCTTTCTTATTCATACCTATCGCCTGCTCTACTCTTACCACCTTCGGTAGCAAAGCTCTAAGTTTTTTTAAAGAATTAGACAAACGGATTCGGGAAAAAACCGATCAGCCTAAAGAGTCCCTTTTTTTACGACAAAGACTTGCTACCGCCATCATTCGCTCTAACTACCTAAGTTTCATCTCTTCCATTGAATAATCTCCTATGTCTATGCTCTCTCTCTCCCTTCTCTTTCCTAGTTTCCATTCTTTTATCCCTTACCCTTTCGCAAATTATATTTTTATATTTTTTTACCTTTATTAATTTTACCATATAAAAAAATTTATTATTTGCTATAAACTTTTGATAACATATTATATCAGCAACTATTGAAATAAAGAGAGAATTTACCCGTCAATATTATTTTTATTCAAAAAAATAGTACTCACTCTTAGCATAAATGAGTTGGCCTTGGTCTGAAGTAGGGGTGAGCTGGGTTAAGATAGAATAAAAAATAGATATGGTTTTTAGCGATTTTCCTATCTCCAGGTTTGGGAAAAAAATTTGAAAATTACTATGGGTTGGCCAGGCTTAAGAAAATTTTTTATAAAATTATTATAAGTTGGACTGGGCTTGGAAAATATTTTTATAAATTATATTGGGCTGGGCTTGGGGAAAATTATGAGCTTGGACGTTTGATAATTTTTTATTATTAATTATGGGTCAGACATTAGCCTAAAACAAGTTATTTTGCAGGCCTGGACTTGGCCTGATCAAAAAACCAAGGCCCATGAAAATCTGATTTTTATTGTAATTTTAAATTCATTATGATTATTTAAATGTTTTATTTCAGTTCTCGACTACCAAAATTATTATGATCTTTTTTTTCAAAATTATTATGGCTTTGTACTTTTACCTGGGAATTTTTTTTAATATTAAATATTATGTATAAATGATCAGTAAATTTAACATTTTGGTATTATCAAGTAAAAGCTTTAAATTTATTCTTACTCAAACCATAGTATTTAGTTTTAGTTTTAATGGATTGAACCTGACCTGAAGGGGGGAGGCGGTAAAAAGAATAAAATTGGATATAATTTTCAAATAACAGGTAACATCTAGCATAAATATAAGAAGAAAATTCTCATTCCCCGTCATTTTTGACGGGCTATCTACTAGTTATATTTAAAAATGAGTTATTTTGAATCTTATATATTTTTTTTATATATAATTCATAGATGCTTATAATAAAAAATACATTAGAAGATGGTGTTGCTTCAAAAAAAAAATTCTAACCGTAATGAACCTTTATAGCTGAACACAACCTTTATAAATTCTTAAGAACCGTAACCATTATAATTTTTTACATACTGAACCATAACCAAACTGAACCGTTATAAATAACGATTCGGGTTCCTGTGTTTAACCCATTGTTTAAGAATATGGAGACGATATGGCGTGAGGTTCGAGTCAGTAAAAATATATTTTATTAACTTATTTCTTTTTCTTTTGTTAAGGTATTTATACATTTTCTAACATATAAATTAGAATATAAAACGAAATACAAAAAAGTAAAATAATATATAAAAAAGTAAGGTTACGCCGTTTATAAAATAAAATTAGATTATAACAAATAACAAAAAATTAGATTATAAAAATATATAATAAGATTAAGAAATTAGAATAACGCAACATTCTCCCTCTTCTGATAATTTCATCGGAGAAATCATAGAGAGTTTGTTGTTCTAGAAGTTTTTCCCGTTTCGATTGTATTCGGTTTCTTCTTGGTTAGCGCATAAGTCTCAAATGTTCACGTAGGCTTGATTCTATTACGTAGGTTTGATAAAATCGTTTATTAGAGTTGCGTGAGTTTGTACGTTTTTTTGTAGGCTTGAATCAATCGCGTAAGTTTGATAAAATCGTTGAACGTTATCGTTGGCTTGATATCCTTATCGTATTTCTCAAAATTGTTATTATCATTAATCCAGTTGAATATTGGAATTTGGAATAAATCAGAATATGTAATTTGGAATAGTTGATCAAATCAAATATATGAATAATATGCACGAATAACATTTTGAATTTCGGAACAATAAAATATGTAATAATATGTAATAAGGAATGATAATTTAAGGAATAAGGAATAAAATTTTAATCCAGAATAAGGAACGATAAATCATAATAATTATTATATTATTTTTAAGTTAATCATAGCGTTTTATACTTTTAGCGTTTTATGCGTTTTATATTTTTAGCGTTTTATATTTTATAAGCGTTTAATTTTTCGTGTTTTAGTGTTTAATTAATTTTTGTTTATTTTCTATCTCCCAGGTTAAAATATGCAAATAAAATATTATTCACATTTCCCTCTCTTTAAATAAAATTTTAAATTTCACACCCTAATTTTAATTCAAAAAAAAAATTTCTTCATAAGATATTTTTGAAAATTCACCACATAATTTAAATATATTTTTCTAAAATGAATGTTTTTTTACATAACTTTTTGTCTTCAAAGCTTTTAATTTCAAAAACTTTTTATCATATTAAGTATTACTTATAAGGGTTATTTGAATCAATCATGTGATTTAAAAATTACATTTTAACATATTTAAAATTAAGTTTTATCTTCTTGTTTAGGATTTTTAATATTTTTAATTATATTTAAGAATTCTTCTTTAGGTTTTGTTAATTAACAACAATTCGTCATCATTCAAGAAATCAAAAAAAATATCAATATTATCCATTATGATTTTACATTTTAGTAATTTTAAAAATTTATAACATGCCTTTATCCTGGCATAAAATTTTAATCTTACGTGGATTAGAATAATAAGTAATCATCATTGGTCTCACAAAATAGAATTCATAACCTATCGTTCAACTTCCATATCAGTTCTTCCTAGGTTGTCACATTAGGTTAGGTGCTGGCTATTATATTCCAGTCCAACATCCAGAGCCGGGACACCATAAAGAAAGAAGCTTTTTGCATGAAAGAACGTACTAAGGTTTGATTCTTGGTCATCTCAGTAGATTAGGTAGTCACAATAGATAAGGTAGTCATAATAGGTAGTCATCTCCATAGGTTAAGCAGTCTCCATAGGTTAGATAGTCATCTCAGTAGATTAGGTAGTCACAATAGATAAGGTAGTCATAATAGGTAGTCATCTCCATAGGTTAAGCACAAGGTAGAGTCATAATAGGTAGTCATCTCCATAGGTTAAGCAATCAACACAATAGGTAGTCATATAAATAGAGTCATCTCAATGGATTAAGCAATCATCACAGATTAGATGGTCATCTCAGCAGATTAGGTAGTCATCTTTTTCTAGTCCACCACCCAAAGGGCACCATGCAAAGAATAAAGATGGTGACGATATGGCGCGAGGTTCGAGTCAGTAAAAATATATTTTATTAACTTATTTCTTTTTCTTTTGTTAAGGTATTTATACATTTTCTAACATATAAATTAGAATATAAAACGAAATACAAAAAAGTAAAATAATATATAAAAAAGTAAGGTTACGCCGTTTATAAAATAAAATTAGATTATAACAAATAACAAAAAATTAGATTATAAAAATATATAATAAGATTAAGAAATTAGAATAACGCAACAGTTTCGGTATTATCATTGTAGTTCTCCACAGCAAACAACCTCTCTGTTGTGATTTCCACTCTTCTTTAGCTATACTTCTTTAAGCATGTATCATAGTTTATTGGCTATCCGTTATATACCTGTATACTTTAGAGAGTTCATCATCTTGCATTGTTTTTCTTTTAATTTCGTTTGCTTTCAAAGGCGTTCCATACCTGTAATTGATCTAGTGTTTCTACTTATGATATTATGTTACCTTGTATAAATAATCTAGATATGTCAGCAGGCTACTAGTCGGCTACTTTTGTCTATTTTACTGGTAACCTGCTAATAATAAAGTCCATCTTTGTATTCTGGCATTAGATGTTGGTATATCTTTTCCTGGATGAAATAAACTTATTAATGGCTTGTTGGTAAGGGAATTTTTTTCCATATATAAATTCTATGAATTTTTTAACTCCAAATATGATGGCAACAGTTTATCTTTCTATTTGGCTATACTTTTTCTCTGCTGCATTTAGCCTTCTTGAGGCGAATGCAATTGGTCTCTCCATACCTACTTCTATATGTGATATTACTACCCCAATTCCTATCTGACGCATATGTTGCTAATATAATGGTAATTCTGAATCATAATAATGTAATACTGGAGCACTACTTATTGCTTACTTTATTTTTTTCAGGCGTATCTTTGTATTCTTTTGTCCATCTCCAACCTACTACCTTTTCTATTAATTTATAAAGTGGCTTGGCTACGTCTGCAAAATTTGATATGATTTTGAATAGTACGTTACTGAACCTAGAAATGACTGTAATTGTTTTAAGTTTGTTGGTTTTTTTGCTTTTTTTACTGCTTCGGTATTTTTTCAGTAGTTGTAATCTCATTTTAATATATTATTTATTAAGTAATTTATATTTTGTTTGAAAAATTTGCACTTTTCTATTTTTAGCTTTATACCATTTTTGTCTAAACATTGCTTTTTTAAATTTGCTTCGTGGTTCTCTCTATTTTTTTAGCTTATAAATAACAAGCTGCTACTACAAAACCTTTTAAAAAATTCTTGGGCCTGTTGAAATATTGCCGGAGAAGACAATATACCAAATGGTAAGTCTTGTATATTTAAAAAATAAATTATGCGTATTGATTACTAGATATTTTTATGACTCTTCCTCCACTCTATTTTGAAAATAGGCATCTGAGAGGTCTAATATTGAAAATTCATCTCCATTTTCCAAACTGGCTAAAATCTTGATATTGGATATGAATTAATATTTTGATTTATCGTTCTTTAAAATCACCGCAAATTCATAATTTTTTCTTTCCTTTAAACAATTACTGTTGGTAATGCATAAAGTGAGTGGTTGATTTTTCCAATACTCATATTTATAACAATTTGTCTAAATCTTCTTCAACTTTTTCTTTTAATGTGTATGATACTGGATGTGATTTGCAGAAATTTGGTTTCTTTTTCATATATATGCCTTAAAATCTTTCAAACAATTCAATTCTTTGGTAAATAATTGAGAAAATTCATTTTGTATATAAATGTTATGGTATTTCAGTCATCTTTGAAAATTTAGTTAGCCAGCTCCAAGTAGATTTTTTTAAATATTTTTATGCTATGAGAGGTAGTTCTAATGTTCATCTTTCACATTGTAATTTCACTATATATAGTATGGCCTAATATTGGTACCAGTATATCTTTTAAGCTCTAGCATGCAAATTGTTAATCCAGGATGATTAAATTTGTTTTTCATTCTATTTCGTTTATTTTGACCTTAGATCCAGTATTTAATTCCATTCGGATATGATTTCCGCAGGAATGCTGGGAATTAGTTTTTTGTAGATTGTATTATTTTAGTCATTATATTGTTTTGATTGTTTTTTCCCTTAAATAATTCCCCGGAAATCCCCTGTAAAATAATTCCCATGAAAAGAAATCCTAGGAAAATAATTACCCGGAAAAATAATCCCATAGATTATTCCCCGGAAATAAATTCCCCATTTTTTAGATTTTAATTAAATATAGGGGAAAATAAACCTGGAAAAAAAGGAAAAAAATACCTCTAATTATTTTTTTTTAAATTATCAAAAATAACCCCGCCGCTAAAATAACCAAAATATTTCTAAAAAATTATATTCAGGATTTTCTGAACGTTGAGTATTTATTCTCGACATTTGAGGAATTTTTTTGTGCATTATTTCTGTTTTAATCCTTATGCGATATAGTTTAATCAATATGAGAATTGATAAGTCGGTTGGTAGCTTTGATATTATAATTTAGTAGATATCGTAAAAGTAAAGATTTGTGACATCTAGGATAGAAAACATTTAGTAAAATAATTTTTATCAAATAGAGGAGTAATTTAAAATAATCACAATTGGTCTCACACTTTTTCTCACTTTTTTAAATTTTTTCAAAATATTTTTAAATTTTTTTTATTTTTAAAAACAAATATAAAATTTTAAATTAATTTTATTATATTTTAAAAAATTGTAGTATTTGTTAATAGTCCAGCTAACCATTGGTCTCACACTTTTTCTCACTTTTTTAAATTTTTTCAAAATATTTTTAAATTTTTTTTATTTTTAAAAACAAATATAAAATTTTAAATTAATTTTATTATATTTTAAAAAATTGTAGTATTTGTTAATAGTCCAGCTAACCATTAATATTAATTGATCAATATTTCTTTTCCCATGATAATAAATGTGTAAACAGATATTGAGTTGATTACCCACAAATTCAATTTAAAGAAAGTTTATCAAGTAAAATTTTAAATAACTATATATTTCTTTTATGGTTATAAATCTTAGCATTGTTAATAGTCCAGCTAACCAATCATATTCATTAATCAATATTAAATTTCCCATGAACATAAATATAACAGATATTGAGTTGATTACTCACAACACAAATTTATTTTAAAGAAAGTTTATCAAGTAAACTGAATTTTAAAAACTATATATTTCTTTTATGGATTTTATAAACTCGTAAAATTTTATATAATTAATTTTACACAGGAGCGTACTGGCCATTAAACCAAGTGGGCATTTTGCCCACGAGAACGCGAGAAAATGTCGATTTTTGAGGCCGACAGAGGAATATATCAAAAAATGGGTCGATTAAAAAAAATATTAATGTTCACATTATTTTCTCTTATCATTTATTTATTTTTAATGATATCCTATTTTTTGAATATCACATTCCTTGAGTATTATCATGTCGTTTTCTATAGTTTATTGCATAAAATATCAATAACGTCGTTTGGCTATACATCATTACCACGTGCTTTTCTTTGTTGTTTCAAATGAAGTGAAAACGCTTCCTTTTGAGTTGGAATAGAGTGAAAGCTAAATTTTGATTAATTTATTATATTATATTTTTATACATTGATTTATGTAGAAATAATATAGCCAACATTTGTGATTGTATTTCTTGTTCTTAATTCATTGAAATTAAATAAAACCTACGTATGATAATTTTAATAAAATAAATTTTTGATCAATTTGATTTTCTAATGTTTCTTTTTAATATTAATTAATTGATTGTTAATTTATGTTATTTTATTACTAACTAAGCTCAACTAACACAGATTGTTTAAATCTTACCTAATATTTGAATTACAACAATTTACTTATCATTTGCAAAAATTTTCAGTAAAATTTATTTTACAAACCAAATATAATAATCAGTGGACTAGAGAGGGGCGCGCAGGAGCTCGAGCCCCCTGAAAAATTTGAATAGCCCTCTGAAGCAAATTTTTTATTATTCCTTAATATCCCCTTGAACTAAAAATAATTTTTTTTAATTGCCCCTCTGAACGATTTCTTTTATAATTCTATTGTGTAATATATAGATTAATTTTATTATTTAAAAACTAATAAGACTATCTAAATTTTTATTAAATGAATACTATTTTAATTATTAGATTAGATTAATACATATAAATTTATTCTATGTTAAATATATAAATATCACTCACTAAATATTAATTTCGCATTAACAGTTGAAACTTAATTGACTTTTAATTTTTAAATTATTACCTAACCCTAATAAAATAAATATAAACATTTATTAATTGAAAATTAACAAATTTAATATTGTAATTAGCCAAAATCACTAATCAACTATATTATTGATTTTTAAATTTAATTATCATGTCTCTTCTTAAAATTATTTGTATGGTTCAAATCCAAATAAGTATAAGAGATTTATTTATAAAATGTACGTAGACATATAGTTTATAATCCTCTATAATGTATAATTATTTATAAAATATTAGGTAAAATACCACTTTAACAGACGTATTTGACAGTTAATAAATATATTACAATTAATATTTTTAAAATTTTACTAATAAATGCTTTTGATAATAAATATAAATAACATATTGCATTCAATTATTTAACGCCATCTATTTATTTAAAATATTATTAAAATAAAACGTCTTATTATTCATTCCACAATGGATGTAGTAAATTAGATATCTTTTCTTCTCTTTTTTACGTGTTTTTAGGAAAGCTATTTTTTCTTTTTTAAAAAACAGTTTTGATTTAAATTTTTAATACGAATATATTTTTGATATTATTACAAACTACTATTATTTTAAGATATAATATAGAACTAGAGGTGGTGCAACAATAATTATAAAATCTTAATTGCTTTCATGATATCATTCTGGTTCTTATTTTATAGTTACAAAATGTTTCAATATGGCATCCTTGCCGTGTAAATAACCCAAGGCTTCAATATATTTGCATAATTTCTTCTAAAGATTTTGTGTTTTTGTTTTATCAATTTATCTAAAATAATAAATTCTGATATGGGTTACCATCGTGGGTGATATGGCTATGGCTGCAAATTAACCAGCATCTAGTGTCTTAATTTAAGATTATTACTACAGCTGCTGAGGGATTATGATTGCAAATTTTAGATAAGCAATAATGGTCAACTGTACAGTCGTTTATATATCATTAAAAATGGAAGATAATCTTTTAGAAATTTATTTAATATCTCACAATACTTTTCTCGATTACTTATTTAGCTTCTATCATGTCATCTTAGAAACTCTAACCACCATATAGTTTTATGATTTGGATTGGTCGTTTATATTCTCTTCTTCAAGAATTGTTTATTTGGTAAGGTCCATAAATTTTCCTTTTTAGTCCATTCTATAAAACATTGTTTAAAATGGTAACAGAGAGTTATATTAGTTACATGACCTTTTGTCAATGTAACTTGCTAAGAATTATATAGTCTTATGTGATTTTTAGAAACCATTATCAATTGAGGCATATGTATGATTTAATTAACCTTTTTTATCACTTATAATTCTTTAGACGCAAAATATTTTTATATCAGCAATCGAAAATATTATATACTGTAATAAATAGATTTTGTATTAAAAAATATTATTTTTAGAAATGTCTTGTATTGTTTTAATTATTTATATGCTAGTTTATTTTGTATGCAAAATATGATAAATGACAAAATATGAAATTCAGAATAATTGTTTAGAGTTGACAAAAAGCCCCCATAAATATTTTTTAGGTGAGCCCCCTGAGATTGTAACTAGTGAAGCCCCTAATAATAATCAACTATATATAGTTATTTTTACACTTATTTATATGATCATTGAATTGAGATGTATGTAAAAAGTCAAAAGTAAACAACTTACTTATATTTCATAACCCATAGACAGTTGTTTTTCTATTATTACCGGCTGATTAATCAGATTTTAATAAAAATAAGTAATTTTATATGAAATATGAATTTTATTTAAATTTTCAGTTCACATCTGGATAATTAGGTAGAAAAGTTAAAATTATCGTTTATCAAATAGAAAAAATATAATGATAATTTTTATCAGATTGTGATGTTATATATAGTATTACAGTAATTGAAACATTTGAATGATAAGGAAAATTAAAAATAACAAAAAAAGTAAATTGATTGATTAAAACATATTGGCTATAATAAACACATTTGAAATAAACAACACATTCATAACAACTCTTTCCTTGATTAATTCTTCCTGTCGTGCTCGCTCCTCGTCGTCATACCATAATCTTGCTCACACTGTCTTATCATTGATCATCATCGTCATACCATAAGCTTGATCATCAATGTCTTATCATAAGCTTGATCATCATCGTTATCATTATCATTTGGCGTCCAAAGAATGAGAATAATAATAATAATAATAATAATTGAATTTGTCATATCGCATATCTTTTATAGCGTTTTAATTTTATACATTTTTATGTTTATTTTAGTATGTATCATTTTAATTTTGTATATATATATTTTTATTTAATATTAATAGAATCGTGTATTGATTACTTGTTTTCTATAAAATTTTTGTATATTCATCACATTATCTTTAAGATGACTTGGTTAACATTTTGTTCTTGTTGGTCTTTCATTCCTATAATGTCTCTCCACCCTTTAAATATTATCGGTTTATTATATGCACTTGCTGTCACATATATTCTTTTCCTAATTTAGTTTAAAATACCTTCTGATAACTTTGCATCCGGTATCGATCCTTATAATAATTCGCTTTCTTTTCCTACGACAACACCTTTGTCCTATTTATTTGCAAAAAATGTTTTGCATACATTATCCCTTTTATTTATCTCCCTGTTTTCTAGTAGTTACCTCTTCTTTTTTAAACACAGGTTTCAAGATCCCATTTTATTCTTGTGTTGTGTGAGAATAATAATTTGCTTGATGCTACGCCTGTTGTGCTGTTCGGAGTGCGATAATTGAATAAAAACCTTTCTAGTGCTATGTCTATTCTAAAGTATGGTATTCTCTTTGAAGGTATTATCTTAGGTAGGGCATCTTCTTTTAAGCGAAGTCTAATGTTGGTTTTGCAAGGGGTTTATTATTCGTTTTTAATTTCAATTATTTATGAGTTAAGTATGTTTATCATTGTAAAAATCGTCGTCTATGTTTCTTACAAATTTCTTCAAGATGTATTTGAACACGTTAACATACCCTGCAAAGCAACGGGCTTTTCGTATGCACAATGAAGACTTCCAAATTTTTTATTAATGTTCATTTGTAATTAACATCAATGTGTTCGATGCCTAGAACTTTTATGGTGTTCTTGTCATAACCTGTTAATTTGATGTGAGATTTCTTCACGTTTTTTATGCTTATTTTGTTAGCTACAAAATGCGGTATGATTGTGTATCTAGTATGTTCTAATCGCCATCGCTTTGAGAGTTTAAGTGTCACCTCATAAGCGTCGTTCTTTTAGTCATCGAGACCTTCACTCAAATTATTTACATTTTAGTAAATCATAATCTTTGTTTACGTCGTCACTTTTGTCATTTTCCAGTTCTTCGAAATTAATAGTGTTTATCTTACTGCCATCTAGTGTATGATTTTTCTGTTTTGAGTTCTTTAGGTATTTTATTGTTATGTGCATAGTTATCTCTGTTATTGAATCTTAGGTTCTACATATTATGATGGTTGTTTCGACTGTCGTATGCTGGTCTGTTGTTATTGTTAAAATTATCATTTCTATGTTGGTTGTCACAAGTTTGTCTGTTGTTATTGTTAAAATTATCATTTCTATGTTGGTTGTCACAAGTTTGTCTGTTGTTATTGTTAAAATTACCATTTTTATAATAATTGTTTTGGTTGTCATAAGTTTGTCTGTTGTTGCTATTGATATTTTCGGAGATATAATAATTGTTTTGATCATCATATTTGTCTATTATTATTACTAAATTTTCCATAGCTATGTTGATTGAAATTAACATAATTTGTTTTGTGTCTTTGATGATATAATAGTGAGGTCTGTAATAAGTGCCGAATTTTTATTTGATTGTGCCTGTTGTAGTTCTGATAACGTGGTATAAAATTTCAATTTTGGCTATAAAATCTATGAGTGTCAAAATGTGGTCGTGGAGCCCACTGCTGAACATAGTTGTTATCATATGTTATAATTGTTTGCCATCTGATGTTTCTTAGTGTCTGAGTGAGATACGTTTTATCTTCAGTTCGTCTTTTGGTTTGTCCTCCTAACCTCAAGTATCTATTTCAGTGATAAATTTTTGAAAAGTAATGTTTGTATCCTATGTTTTCTGCTTCACATCCTGTTTTTATTATCTCATCAATTTTATCTAAATATTTTATTTTAAACTTAATGTCCTTAGATAGGGTATTAATTTTTCTAAACTCTATCATCTGTGAAATTACAATCCTTACTAAACTGACAAATTTTTGCTGCCCACTCTATAAATTTTTGATCCTTCGATTGACTTGCTTTATATAATTCTAGAATTTTACTAACCTTCTTTTTATGATATAAAATTTTAAGTTTTTTAATTGTCAAATCAAAATTATTGAATTCAGCCTCTGGAGCTCATCTTATCAGGAAGGTTTTGTGTTAAAACATACGCTTTGTTGGTTATTTTATTTTATTTATATGTCTAGTTATTCTTTCAATATAAAGGTCAATGTTACCTAGAAATTTTGGAAAAGCAATTCCATCGTCCTTTAATTTGGACATGGTTAAGCAAAATTTTTTATCTTAATATTATTAAATTTTTTTTATTATTTACTTATTTATTTGACAAAGTATATTATAATTGTGAAAAAGTTTTAATTATTTGGGAAATTCGATAATAATTTCATCATTTCTATGATTGTTTTATCATTTATCGCTTCGTTGTACGCATTAATTATTTATTTTATTTTATATATATGAATTTCTCTTTCCTTAAATTAACGGTATCCTTTTATTATTTTTTTTTAAAAAAAATTCAAGTACATCGACCTTGTACTTTGAACTATATTATTTATTTTATTTATTTTTATTATGTTTTTTTTATTTATATTATGTTTTTTTTATTTATATATATTATATTTTTTATACAATGACCTATGAAGATTAATAAAAATATCCCGATAGCCATGACATTAACTTATGTTAATTAACTTGATAAATAAAATGAATAATTAAATAACTAAAAGTATGATAATAAGAATATCATAAAAAGTTTCTAGGTAAGTAAGTTTATTTTAAGTTATATTTAATTAAATAGTAAACAAAGTATGATAAATATATATTATATAGTTGTTGTCAATGATTTTTATTTTATAGATTTTTTAGATAGGATCTGCGGACTAACTTAACATGGTGCCATGCCATGGGTAGCTAACCCCTTACCAGTAGAGGTCAGATAGACATTATTTTGGGAATTTTTTTTATAGTATTGGATTATATATAGTTTTTTAATTTAATTTAGATTTAATATTTAACATCTTTCTTTTTATTTTATAATTCATCACTATAATAGTGTAAAATCCCTCCGTTTGCCACCATATGATTACTGTAGAAAAGTTAAAATTATCGTTTATTTCAAATAGCAAAAGTTTAATGATAATTTTCATCAGATTGTGATGATACATTTGAATAATAAGGAAAATTAAAATTAAAAAAAAGTAAATTGATTGATTAATATTAGCAATAATAAACACATTTGAAATAAATAACACATTCGTAACACCTTGAGATATTTTTTTAGCCTTAAGTTATAAATTAATAATAGTAAATGTTTTATGCAACATCATATGAAAGGATTACCTAACATGATGACTTTATTGCCTTATATTAAAATAGATTTTTTTTAAAAGTTATAATAAATTTAATCTTACACTTATCTTGTTTATATTTATCATGGGTAGTGTACATAATGTATTATTTTTAATTAAATTGATACATTTTTAAATATCATGCATAGAAATGTCAAAAGGAAATTTAAAGGTAGAGCTAATCAATTAAAGAAAATGTTGCTGGTCTCAAAGAAGCTGGTGCTGATATAAAACAACTATAAATTATCTTTCTTTGATAAATCAATACCATGTATTTTACATCATGTAAAACCTACTTTTTTAGGAATATAAACAACTGCCTCCCATTCACATCTACCTGTAACAACTACATTGTCTGCACTAAAACTAATTATCCACCATTACAGCAGATAAATCATTCATATACCCTGAAAATACATTATCTATAATTACTGAGTTCATATTTATTATCCTCACACTTGTCAGAAGCAACTACATCAATAATGCCTTCAAATATTACACAAAGTGGATTATTGATATCGGAAAAAACTTCACCATGTATAGGAATATTAACATCACATTCATCGGTAACAATTTAATCATTTATTCTTTTAAAGAGCCCCTCCCCAGATATGCCACAAATTGATTCAGGAGATCCTACAGTGTCTCCTTCAGAATTTGATATGTATACACATGAAAATTTTAAGTTGCAATTAAGAGCTTATCTACCTCAAAAACTTACATTTTTAATACAACATCCTATACAACCAATAAATAGTAAATATGTAAAATTATATTATCGAATGGCAATTAATAAAATAAAACCTAAGCTGTGTACTGTCAATCTGACTAGCATTTGCAGTATGCGAAAACACTTTCACAACAGGCTCAACAAATTTTCGACATAATTCAATAATTAAAATACATGAAAATTCAAGAGTACATATTAGTGCAGTCGAGGGCTACTTCAGAGCGACAAAAAACAAGTCATTTGATAAATCAAATATTATTAAAATATTAATTGAAAAAATCGACAATTTTATAACTATATCCATATAATATAACAAATATTTGTATAATAAAGTTTTTAATTAACAAAACATCCTACAGAGGATTAATGCTATTGAAACATTTAGCCACTTTGAAAATGAAAATTTGAACCAAGGGAAATTCCTGGAAAGGATAGGTATTTTACCAAAGAATAATTAAATACTCAGAGATCATTTAGAGAAGGTTTTTTTAAGAGCAAACGTAGAAAAGAATTGCTTAAACTCTCTGACAAATCAAAATCGAAGGGAAGTGGTTCTCTTAAACGTCAAAAACAACTGTTAACAAAGTTAATGTTATTCTTGATCAAATCAAGGATTTAATAAAAAAAACGGTTTAGTTTGCAAATGGATAGTACTCAAGTCATTAGCGTTTATGATCAAGCAACCATTTGCCTGCGATACATTTATAATGCAAAATAACAGAAAGGGTTTTCGCACTTGCAAAAACTACAAACTCTTTTGGAAAAGTATTTTTTGATATCTTGAGTGAATGCTTTTTAAAACATGGAATTCAAATGAGAAATATAATTGAAGAATCATTTGATGGTGGTGAAAATATGCGGGGTGAATTTGTTGGGTTGGCTCCAGGTAGTTTGTATATTTAGTAATACAGTTCATGCGATAATATTGAAGGCTAAATTTTATTTGAATTATTGAACAGACTAGCAACTTTCTTTGGTGAATCATATAAAAGGATAGATGTGAATGAAACAGAATAATTTCTATGGCCAAAATAAATTGAGAAGGCTGCATAAAATAGGTGAGACAAGGAGGTGGGCACGTAGCAAAGCTATTAGATGGATATATTGTAAAGAGAGTTTGCTCCCAATAACGATAATTGCACTTCAATTTATAATAGATAATAAATCATTTGAGGCAAAAGCCTCATCATAAGCGCAGTCTTTGATCGATAATTTATATAAATTTAAGACTCTAAGTACATTTATAATATATTTGGAAATTTTTGAAATAAGGCCATTCATTATATCTTCAAACTAAAAATTTAGATATTTTATCAGCATGGAAAATTATTGAAGATGCTAAGTCTTCTATATCATCGATAATTATTACATCGATTCAAAGTAAAGCAATAAAAATGGCCTCTAATTTAAATAAAACATTTTCATATTTAATGCTCCCGGAAAGTATCTGGGTACATAATGCTCTGCCAAAAATCGAATAGGACGAGCGGAGAAAATATATAGTGACGAAGGTCTAAATAAAAGTCCTCAAGAATCGATTGACCTTTATAGGGTCGAAGTATGTCGTCCTATAATAGATCAAATTATAAACAGATTGTCGAAACGATTTTCTGTGAATAAGAGTTATTTTGAATGTGCAATATTTTCATCCAAGGCATTTTGATAAAATAAAATAGTAATGGTATTTCTGAAAAGGCCTTGGAAAAACTGGCACAATTGGCAAATATATTGACTGTTAAATTACGGAATTGTTTATATTTGTCAGTGTATTCAAATATTTAATAGCAGAATTAAATGAAACGGACGATGATATCGCATGCACAAGAGAGGAGTCAAATAACTCGGTTTGATAATAATATATGCGTGTATGAAATTCTTAAAAGATACAATATGCCCACAAGTGCATACATTAATTTATTTTTGGCATATGAATACATTTTAACTTTGTCATTTAGGCAGGTTAATTGTGAGAGAACATTTAGTAAATTAAAAATTATAAAAATTGGGATGAGAGCTAATATAGGCCTATAAAAATTAGAAGCCTTTTTAACGATGTCAGTTGAACGAGAACTGATATTTATAAGGAAAGCAATATCGTTTATATTATTTTATCTTTATTTCTCTGATAACATTATATCTTTTTACAACTATATATATATTATTATTTTAACAATATTTACATATGTACATTTTTAAGGTTATTTTAAGAAAAGTTATTTTAACATATATAAAACGAAAAGTACAATAAGTTTTTAAAGGTCATACAAATATATTTTACAAAAAGAAAAAGAAAGAAAAAATACGAAAAGGTCGTACGAATAATTTTAACATTTAAAATATATTTAACAAGAACTATTAGCGGAGATTGAACTAGAAGATATTCTTGTTTATTTGCGCAAAGGTTCAAAGTTAATGAAAGATTTATTAACGTAAAAATTATATATTATCTTAATTCTTTTATTTAAATCTTATTCCGCCTGATTTTATAAGTGCAGCAATTTTATTCTCTGTGCAATATTATATAATTACAATAATTTTACATCTGTAGTTAAATGATTTTATATATGGAGTATGTATTTTTATATATTTAACATGTGATGTATGATTTGATTTTATAGTGCAATATCGTTAATGAATATTTTTTAATATTTAGTATTATATGCAAGTTCAGGCTACGAATGGCTGGAAGCCATCCCCAGTTCCAATCTAGGCCTCTGGGGCGACCAGCTTCTCATTTCCATAGCCCTCCGCCTTGGCTGTAATGCTGTGGTTCCCTCCATTTGCATCGACTGCGGCAATCCCTTCAAATCGAAAGCTTACCATCCATTGCACTGCAAGTTCTCCCATGGATGACAACCGCGTCATAAATCTATTAACAAAATTCTCTTAGCTGCTCCTAAAAAAGTTAATATTCCATCCACTCTCAAACCAGTGGGCCTCTCAAACAAAAACGCCATGATGGCATATCTCTCATTCCCTGGACCAATGGTCTCCCACTCGCTTGGGACTATATTTGTGTCGATTTAGCCGCCAGGTCCAACCTCTCATTTTCTGCCATTGAAAAGGCCGAAATTCTAAAAACAAATATGCTTGCCTTCACCAACATCGTGTTTATTCCAATCATTACCAATACCTTAGGCATGTTCGGAAGTGATGCTCTCAATATCAATAAAACCATAGGAAAAAAAATGAGGCAGATCTCAGGGGACCCCAATGAAGGATTTTACCTTCGTCAGCAGATTTTCCTGGAAATCTGCCGGTCCAATTTTTTAAGCATTCACTCTTCTCTAAGGTGATTTGTACACTTTTTTTAAAATATTTTTTTTCTTTCTCAGTTTTATACATATATATTTTTTAAATCATTTTTAATATAAGTTTATTTGTTTTTTAATATATATTTTTTATTATAATCTGTAAAAGAAAAATTTGTGAAAATTTGTTTAAATAAAGTATTTTATGTTTTGATTTAAAAAAAAAATATGCACAAAGAATATGATTTTAGATGTGAAATTTTTTAAATAAAATATATAATTATGTGTCTTTTTTATTAAAAATGTAAACGTTTGAACTCAAAAACAATAAGTAATAGAAATCATGTAGAAACTATTTAAAAGATCCCGGAAAAATGAGCCCGTTATAAAAAAAATGCCCACGAGGCAGTAATGTCGTCGTTCGCCCCTGATTTTACATACACCCTTAAATTATTAATGGCCTAATTAAACTTAGATATATATTAATATCAAATTAAGAAATATCTAAAAAATTAATTGCTAGAGTTGATTAATTAGATTCAGGATCATTTTTATTGAATAATTAAGTAAAATTAATTTGTAATAAAGGCAATATATATTTAGTAGATAAGATTATAAACCTAAACATATTTTTAAAAAATGTTTTTATGATTTGATATATTCTGCCTGCATCTTCTTAAAAACCTCATTTTATCTAAAAATTTAACATAATATCTATATCTTTAACTTGTTACAGAATGGATTTTCAAATTAAAAATATATCAGGAAGCTCATTCTCAAGTTATAATTCTCAAGATAAAAAATTGAAACATAAACAAACAAAAAAGGGAAAATATAACAGGTAAGGGATAATAAAAGTTGGGACCGAAAATATGAATGGTTAAAGTAGCATTCAGAGTCAACTGTAAATGTAGTATGTGTGTATCATGCTTTTCAATAAGCCATATTGAAGATCATGATATAATCAAACATATGAAATCTAACGAATATAAGCTGACAAATGAACAATCAAGAACCAATACTTCTATATCATAATACGTAACCAAATATTCTAAGAATGAAACTTTGTCTGTTATTGCTGAAACAATATTTTTATATCATTCCATATAATATTCCCATAGCTATAT
The DNA here is from genome assembly GCF_954871325.1 of Gordionus sp. m RMFG-2023. Classification (NCBI taxonomy): domain Eukaryota; kingdom Metazoa; phylum Nematomorpha; class Gordioida; order Chordodea; family Parachordodidae; genus Gordionus; species Gordionus sp. m RMFG-2023. The sequence continues at coordinate 15,615,162 of NC_088779.1, read as the reverse complement.
TTCGGCTGATTGTTCAAGCAAGCTATTTTACACACTTTTTCCTGACTCTAAAATTGCATCAATAGTTTCATGTGGGAGAACAAAAGTCTTTCAAATAATACAAAATATTTTGGCACCAGAAACAAAGGCAAATATTCTAAAAGATCTAAAAAACATCACCTGTTTTCAATACTAATGGATACATCGAATAAAGGTAATATAAAAACATTTCCCTTATTACTTAGATACTTCAATAAAAAGAATGGAATAAGTATTAAATTACTTAAATTTTTTTTCAAGACATATCTAGATGTTTGCTAGAAAATTTAAAAATAGCTGGACTTGAAAGTGCTAATGTAACGGTCTATTGTGTAGATAAAGTATCTATACAGTGGCGTAGACAAGGGTGGGTTTGGGGTTGAACCCCCCCCCCCCATTACCCCTCAAAATTTTTTTTTTATATTTTATTTAAAAAACTGTTTCAATTTAGAAATAAAATAAATAATATATACGATATTAAAATGAAATATATTTTTATGAACTAATAAAATATTAAATAACAATTAAATATATATTGTAAATATATTTTTATTGTTTAATTAGATATTTTAAATTTAATAATAAAATTTAAATTGTTAAACTAAATTGATAGTTTTTAAAATTTTTATTTAATTCCCACATGGATATAAGAAAATTTTTACTAAATAAAGGTATATTTAAATTGATTTAGAAAATTTATGTAATTTGATTTAGAAATAACAAAATCCTCAAATGGCGATGGTAATGGTATTCACTTTTATAATATCTTTTATTTAAATCTTGCAATTAGAAATACAACCAACATACTCAGGGAAAACAAATGAGTTAGCTAAAATAAAATCATCAAATGATAATGGTATAATTCTATCATTTATAAGTTCTCTTAATTTTTTATAATTAGAAATATTATGTATTATTAAAGAATCTGAGCTCTCAGTTGATTTGGCTGGAAAATCATCAAATGATGGTATGGTATTTTATAATATAATTGAGTTAATCAGAGACGATAGCCAAAGAAATTTTAGCATCCCTTCAAGATCTAGATTTAAATTTAAATCTAATGAGAGGCCAGGGATATGATGGAGCTCCCTCAATGAGTGGTCATGTTAAGGGAGTGCAGTCAAGAATTAGAGAGCTTTATAGCACCGCTTTATATGTTCACTGCAGCTCACATTGCCTAAATTTGATAATATCCGAGGCATGTGAAATTCGAGACATCCGGAAGAGTTTACGTAAAATTTTTTTAATTTAATTGGAATTTATTAGATTTTATTATGTATTATAGATATCTTTTTATAATTTAATATATTTTTCAAAATTAAACAATATCGTCGGTTTGTGACTTTTTCACACCACCCAAAAAGAGACAGTTGTTTATCCGAACATTTGATGATATTGATTCAAATAATCCAAAAAAAAACTAAAACGATTTTGCTCAACTAGGTTTATCGAAAGACAACAATCAGTGAGACTCTTCATAGAATTATATGAAGTTATTTTTGCAGCACTCGAATCCTACGTATCCAGCAAAAAAAAGGATTCCTCAGATGCTGAAAATTTTTTACAGGCGATTACGAAGCCACAATTTTTAATATCAATTCAATGTGTATATTTTTTATTTAATTATACTTATGATTTTAGCAAAATACTTCAAATTAATTTGGATTTAAGAGAGGTTATGAATAGGGCAAAGGATATTGTTGAAATATTAGCAATTAGAAAGTAAAGGAGATCGCTAATTTGTTTGGGATTGAAATTTTTAAACCTAGAGTAGTTTCTAGACAGTCAAATCGCTTAAATATTGATGCCTCTTCGATTGAGGATTTTTATAAAATAAATATTTTTATTCCACTTATTGACACATTTTTATTTCAATTAAAAGAAAGATTTATTTGTCATAATTTTATTTAAAAAAAATTTTTTTCTTCTGCCGGTTGAGTCTGTTGATTACACATGAAACGCGAGAGGATATTAAGAAAATCTCAGAGTTTTATTCTGATGATTTATCAGGATCGTATGATAAGTTACTTTGTGATGTCGAATTTTGGTATAAAAATCTTGACAGAATAGAGTACTCTTTGAGACCTAAAAATGCTTTGCAGGCTCTTTCCATGTGTAATTGCATTTTAGATTCCCTGCCAAATATCAAAAATTACTTTTTATTTTAGCTACTTTACCGATTAGTACCTGCACCAATGAAAGGTCTTTTTCAACTTTGAAAAGGTTAAAAACCTATTTAAGAAATAGCACCGGTGAAAACCGTTTAAATGGATTAGCCCTTTTAAATATTTATAAGGAAATTATTCTAGATAAAAATTTGATTCTAGGTGAATTAGCCAAATCTCAGAGAAAAGAATACCTCTCTTTATAAATTCAAATCTATGATTATCATATTTTCTTAGTCATAAAATTTTTATATGCAAAACTTAATTATAATGAATTTTTAGTCATAATATTTATGTATTTTTAATAAAAGTATTGCTTTTGCAATAAGAAATATTTATAGATTATTTTGTATTAATTATAATTGTTAAATTATATTTTTTAAAATACCGTACAAGAATTACTTATATTTTATTGAATTATATATTTTTTAAATATAGTTATTTACAATAAATTTTTAATATAATAATCTACATAAAAATTTCTACATTTTGAAATTTATTTTATTGTATATTATCATTAAAATAAATGCATAGTTAAATAAAGAGATTTTGTTTATACTAAAGTATTTTAATAATAAATAAAATCTATATCTAAAATTTAAAAAAGAATTATTTTTAACACTCAATCAGATATATTGAGTGATCTTAAAAAATGTAAAGTTCGGGGAGCAAATTTTTTTCTTTCTAAACTATATGGATTAATTTACAATTGACGAAGCATAGATTAAATTTTTAGAATAATGTTTTCAGTGTTCAATCGCTTATTAATCATAAATTTAGCCAAAATTGTTACTAATATTTTTTTTATTCATGCTTGTTACTATAGTGATTAGACACTAATAAAGCACATAATATTTCCAATATTTAAAAGTAGAGTTTGAAGGCTTCGCCCCCCCCCCCAAAAAAAAATTTTAACCCCCCCCCCCCATGGATAAATCCTGGCTACGCCACTGTATCTATAAGCTCAGGGAAAAATCATTGTACATGCATGCCACAATCTTCATAATTCGTTTAAAAAGGCCATAATTTTTCTCAAATATGATATGAGAGTATAGTTATAAATGTTATAATCAATTTAGAAACTTGACAAAAAGTGTTACAATTTTAGAAGAATTGTTAGAATAGATAAATTTAGAATGGTGTTGGCTTACATTATTCCCACCGATTGAGCGGATGCTTAAGTATTATCAACCCCTTAAAGAATATTTTTTATCATTAACAGCAACTTCACCAATTTTAAAAATATTTAGGTGTTGTCCTTAACGTTGGCACTTTAATAACATAAATTTACAATTACAATCGGAAGATGTCTTAGTAATATAAATACACGTTTTTATCCAAAAACTAAAGAATTTGTTAAATTTAAAAATTCAACAAAATTTTTATAGGAGAATTTCCAAAATTTTATTTTATAATAGGGACGAAGAAAAGGCTTTAAATTTCAATAATGAATCAAAATGTTCATACAAGATATTATAGAATATATAGAAAAACGGTATGATATTATAAATAATATAGGGAAATATCTTAGCCCTACATAGAAAAATGTTCAGCATTTGAACAATTTCAAAAAATTATTATTAATTATATAATACTAAATATAGATACAGATATTCTCTTTGAGGAGTATTCACATTTTCATTCCTACTATGAAGATAAATCATCGAAAATCAATCATATAAATACGTAAGAAAAATGGATGGATTTCTTTTCTAATAAAAACTCACCTTTGATAGAGAAAATATGCAATTTTGTATTTTTTATTCAGCATAATGTGTCATCAGAGTACATTTATCATCATTGGAAGTTGAACTTATGGTTAAACAAAATTATAACTTACATGCAAGGAGTTTTCAGCCTATCTTCACAGTGCCGATGGAAATCTTTATTGCCTCTTATAAAAATAACATTATTCATCTGAACCCCGAGTCTAAACCACGGATCTGAACCCTGGGTCTCCATAAAATATATAATTAATATTATGCTATATTTATAAACAGGGGAAAATAATATATCTTAATTGTTATTAGTAAATCAATAAAAAAAATATTAAATTTAATATTGTCTTAAAAATCTTATTATATTAAATATAACATTAACTTAGATGAGTATGCTATATCGATTAACCTGCAAATTGGGGGTTATGGGCGAAGGCCCTATGAATTATTATATAAAAAAAACTTACGTTTCAAGTAAAAAATATAAAAAACCTGCGTACGTATTCTATATTGATAAGTACAATCGTTATTTAGAAAATTAAAAGAGTGGCAAGCTTAAAATCTTAATTTCCTCTTACTTTTTTGGCTATTTAGTAAATACTTAAAAGCCGGCTATTTAGCTATAAGTCGACCTAGGGCACAACCTATTCCCATTCTGTTAATGGATATATTCGTTTCATTCCAAAAAATTGAGGTTATTTATTTCGATTTCTAAATTCGGATCTCCTTATAAATGTGAATAATATTTATAATCTCAATAGAATTGCATAGCTCTAAGTCCAATGTATTTTATCATACTTTCAATATAAATAACAAAAAGCTATCGAAATGATAATCAATTTTTTTTAAACATGTTAGAAAATATTATCATATAAAAACAAAATATTCATGTATTATGAATATTTCACCTTATTCAACTGTTATAAAAGATTTTTATTTTATTTATTTATATACGTTTAATGAAATCACCTTGCTTTTAAATTCAATAATAAAAATATTATTTTTTTACGTGATATCGATTTTTATATTGATTTTCCAATTATAACATCCAATCTATTCTGATCCTGCAATACATGTATGTATTATATATCCGCTTTATTTTTATTTTAAATCTATGTAAATGCTTTAATGGGGATATGTAATACCAAAAATTCGGTAAAGATAAATGATAATGGGGATAATAAACTTATTCTGTTCAAGAAAAAAGAAAAAGATTTGATAAATGTAAATCTTCAGAAATTAGATACGCATGGTAAAACATATATATTCATTGATTTATAATTTTAATTAAAAATTTATTTAATAAAAATAAGGTCAAGGTTTTAGATATTTTTTCTAATTCTTCTATTCAATCAACTTGTTATAAAATGTAATGAATATTTATATGACAATATTATATTCTCTTTTTGATATTTATTTAGTTAATAAATATAAATTTATAGAATTACATTATGTTCTTTATAAATATGACATTCTTGCAAAATAATTTTTCCTGATGATAAATGAAATTAATTGACATCTTATTATGTAGGTGTTGTAGACCGAGTAAGTATTTTTTCTTAATATGTATTATCGAATATTTATATTATATTATATTACTTCAAAACATATCGACAAATATTTGTTAATTATAAAATCTTCCCTGATTTTCAGTAAAACCTTTTTACAGTTAACCCGGAAATTTTATGTATCTTTAGCTAAATCTGAAAGTTCTGGCTTTATGCCAAAAAATTCTGTAATAATTAAATCCTCTCCTCACTATTTTTAACTAAATTTTGTGATAAAATTCCATCCACATTTGAACCCTCCGATCTTAACCACAATAACGTTACCAGACCCGACGGCATGATTTCTTACCTTGAAAACAAGGCTTTTCAAATCATTCTCTCATCCCTTCCTATGGCTGAAAATAGTGAAACCAAAAGATCAATTATTTAAACATCTCTTTTAATTTGGGCCACAAGCTCTTCAAATTCAACTAATTGAGTAAAAATTACTTAATTATAAGTGATCCTAAAGAAGGATTTATGCGTGGGATATCTATTCAAACTCCATTCATGGAACATTGAACTCTATTGGTTCAACATAAATATTTTCAATTGTTATAACATTTTTTTAAATTGTGTTTTTGTTATTAGTATTTTTTTAAAAAAAAAATATTTTGATGCTCATTTTTATATTATAATATTTGTTAATTATATATAAGATTGTGTATTTAACCGGTCATACCATTCGGTCAATTGACCGATATTTGTCCACTCAAATATGGTTTAATTCAAATAAATGTTTTTTGTATATAATAATAATAGTAAAATAAATCTATAATATTAATTTTATAATATTATATCAATTCATTGTCATTCAGTAACTAAAGTTTCGCATGGCAGTCTTGTTCAATATTATCATTTTCTTTAATATTTTTTAATCAATTATCGTGTTGTCGAGATCTTCAAACTTTTGTTTTAGTAGGAACATTAACTCAAATATAGACCAATTTCACCTGAAGAAGAAGTAGAAATGGTAATTGTTAGTATCCACTAACTTGAGGCCAGAATCTGATTGTTTCTTATGAAAGTTACTGCTTTCCACATAATTTACTTTTAAAAATTCCGCTTTTATTTCTGAAATTTATGATATGAGCATCACCATCTAGTAAAACGACTACTTCTTGTATTATATTCCATACTGGGGACCCAATAAATAAGCAAAATTGTGATCACATATAATCGTTTTTCTTTTTTCAAACAAATTTTTTACAGATTTTGTAGAGTATTTGACCAGGTTAAATGCTCCTCTGGTCAATTGACTGAGTTTGGCAAGTCAATCGACAGACTTGCCAATTCTTATATAATATATTTATTTTAAAAATCGCCTAAAATTTATTTTAAAAGAAATTAAAGCTACAGAAAAAATCTTCTAATGAGTCTTGAATTAATTAAATAGTTAATAAACTTTCGACTATAGTTAACTATATTCCGTGTCCTCTTTTAACTTTAACGAGGGTTTACTGCTTCATAACCCTAAAAATTAAAATTTTAATGCTCATCTCTTCTCAATCCAATTGGTACATAAGACATTTAAAAGCATTGCAAGGACGGGTGCATGCATAGCTATTATCTAGAGGGTGCCGCGGCGTCATTAGCTGTTACAATCTCGGTTGCTCATAAAAACGGAAATTTGTTTTAGGAAATATTTTAATATCTTTTTTTTAAAAAAAGAATTTCAAGGGATTCCTCAAATTTTTCAGGGGGTTCCGAGGCCCCTAGTGACGCTAATGAGTGGGTGCAATAGCGGACTAACCATATGTGAAAGTGACAATGTTCCCACGATGCCACAAAAAATTGATTAAAAAAATGCATTTTATTTTCGCTGAAACATACTTCAGTGAAATCATGCTAATTACCTTTTTATAGGGTTAAACAAATGAAATTTAAGATAAATTAATTTTAAAAAATGTATGTATATTTTTACTTGTAATTTGAGCATTGTTAGTAACTTCCAAAAAAAATTAAATAAAACAATGTGTTCCTAACAATATATATATGTAATACTCATACCATGAATATATATGATTTCTAATAATCTGGAAACGCCTTTATTTGAATTCCTTTATAGACTTGTTTTTTTTGGAGAATTTTATCAACTAAATGCCTGGAAGTAACTAATTATGTAGGCAAGTTTTAAATGATGACAAAAAATCGGTAAGGCAAGATGTTGGGCTCTAGAAAAAGCAATCACATGGATATATGAAGGAAATTGTTTGTCACCTATTACAATAAGCTTCTTAAAATGTATTGGAGATTGAGAATCCTTTGAAGTTATAACTACTTCCAAGGCTCACAATCATTTATTGAAAACTTTATTAATAGCTTTTTATAGAAATTTCAATTTTTAAGCGCATTTTCAATCAAAGAACACTAATGCTATACTGTTCCAAATTAGCTATCTCTTTATATTGTAATTGAAATAAAAGCCAAGAATATACCATTAAAATTACACGTTACGTGTATTATCATGTCATAGAATTAAGCGCACATCCAAATAATTATGAGAAGAAAGACTTAATAATCCTATGGTTCTTTAAGTTTTATTGTGGTTTTTTAATATAAAACTTTATTAGCGATATGTAATATTTTCACCCAAATAAATTTTGGCTTATTAATAATGGTAACAAAAGTATCAAGGAATTTCTAGACATAATAGCCGAATTAGTTAAAGTCCGCAATCGAGAAATATGGTAATAAATTATTTCGTAAGCTAGGATATATGAAAATATAATATCCAAATAAAATATAGAAATGGAAGAAGTTTCGGAAAATAATAAATCTCATTGTACTAAACACAAAAATAATAAAAATACACCTGGGTCAGGCTGAGGCAACTTACCCTCAAGGTTTACCACTCAAATTACGTCAGTGTTCGCGGATTCACGGAGCTCTGGGATAGATCCTTTAAAGAAAATCTGTTAAACAATTTGTTCCTCAAATATGACAATTTTAAAAAAATTTAAATAAATTATACCAATCAATTCAAATTAATTACAAATAACAAAATAGAGCTGGGTATTAAATTATTAAAATAACAGGGCTGGCAAAAATAAATGCCAGACCATCTTTGAAAATAAAATCCTGAGAAAATTTAGGACGAGCTGGAAAATGGATATTTTAAATAAAATCCTGGACGGGCTTAAAATTTCATGTGCAGACCCATTAGTGAAACTAAAACCTTTACGTTTCTCATTATTTGTATTGTCTGAAGAAAATATTTTTTGAAAACAGAAAAATTGATTTAAATATTAGATCATTATAAAGTCAGCCCTTATATAAACAGCTGTTAATAAATAAACATTGCGCAATTTTATTTTAAAATTTTATAAAATTAATAGATATTCATTAATTTTTCATTTTTTATCAATATAATATAATTTTTTATGTAAGACCAAGATATACCCGATACAATCCCTATTGCAAGCATTACGGCATCTTCGCATTCAAACAACTTATCTTCTAAAAAAGTTTACTATATGTATATACATTTTAAAAATATAATTTTAATTCGAAATTTGAATTACCAAAGTTATATTTAAGAATTGTCATTTTTATTACTTTTAATATAAGATTATGGTTATTTAAATCTTTTTCATTTTCTATTTATTAAAACCGCAAATATTTACTCCCTCCCTTATTACAGTTAATACAATACAAATGAGTCATTACCAAAATAATAGGAAAACAAAAAATCGATAATTCATTAATAACTTAAAAATCCCAAATTTAACAAAATTTGTAGATAAGCATGGGATATTGTATTATTATTAAAGGCGAGGTCAAAATAATAAAGGTCAATTTCTATCGTCTCCAAAATTTTTTTTAAATAGGTCTCAAAAATGGTTGCTACATCAGAACAACAAAATTAGCAATTCTTAAATTTGGTGATTTAATTAAAAATTTGCATAAAATAAATATTACCTACCTTAACCCTTGAGAGGTTAGGTGGGATTTTTAAACACTCCACATTTTTTAAAATCTATAAAAAAAATAAATTAGGCCATTTTGGTCTGGGTTTTTATGAGTTTTTCTATAACAATCCAAGGTCATTGTATATAATTTTATAGGTTTTTACGAAATATTATCGAAAGGTAACGTAGGGTGTATTTTTCTACAACTTTTCATATAACTGGATAAATGTTGAAGACTATGCACACTAAGATCTGCAAAGACCCTATACGCGGATGGGCCGAACCGGGTAACGTCTGAATATTTTTATTTGGGCTGGGCTGGGAAAAAGAATTAGTAGATATATATATATATCCGAAAATAAAATATTATTTATTTTCTTCATATGGGTGAAAAGCCAGGGCAGAGTAAAGTCAGAAAAAGATGAGGTCGGGAGAATGCTAAACGCGGGCATGATGAAAAATTGAACCCTATTTTAACAAGGATGACGATATATTCTACACAGTAGCGCCACTAGAGTGATCGCAGGGACTAAGTGAAAAATTTTAAGAATCCTGAAATTTAAATTTTTTCAAAAAAATACATATAAAAAGTTAATTTCTAAAATTAATTTTTCCCTTTTTTTAAATTTTTTTTAAAAAGTAAACTCATGCCACTAAATCAACATTAAACAATTATTGACCTAAATAGGACATATTATATAATATATTAGGCTTATTGATGAATTCGGATACTTGGTAGATGTAATAACATATAAAGTATCACGTTTTTAATTCAACCACTCCCCAATATTATAAATATTGTTTATTTTGATGTTCAACTATATTATATTTCTAGTTAGACCCTTCATTTAAAAAATGAGTCAGACCGGGTCTGGATTTTAAAAAACCGGAACAGGTCGCGACACTTTTTAAAAATTATTACCGGTCCGGTTACAAATTAAGCTGGGATGGGCAAAAACTAATCCCAACCGGGCTGGACCTTAAAATTTTACCATTTACAAACCTCTAGCGCTCACATAATCCCCCCCCCCCCCACTCAATATTTGTTAAATATTATTCCAAATGTGTTATAAGACTTGAGTTATCTCATTTAAGTGGGTGAGAAAGAAATTTTTTTTCCTCCTTTAGCTTTCAACTTTTCTGGTAGTAAGCTCCTTCAATATCTCTCTCCACTTATGTTATTATTACCAGAGACCTGCAGAGTCACCATTTGCACGGCCCGGTTTTAAAAATTTTAGGCCCGGCTCAGATATTTTTAAAAAAAAAATTTTACGGCACGGCCCAGCTCGGCCTGGATTTAAAATTTTAGGCCCGGCCCGGGTTTAAAATTTTTTGGCCCGGCCCGGATTTTTTTAAAAAAAATTTTTCAGGCCCGGCTCGGAATTTTTTAAAATTATATTCGACCTGGTATATACAAAAATTCACCTATGAGATATTTTACCATATTTTTCAGCGAATATTATCATTTAATAAGTATATTACATATTTTATTCAGATATTTAATTACAAATTGATACTATAAAAAATTTGTGCAAATAATATTTTTGAATATAAAAGATTGTATTTGTGATAATTTTAATTTGTATTTAAAAAATACATGGTAAAAAGCTAATATTTTAAAAATATTAAATTATTTATAAAAAATTATAAAACTGATATTTATAAAATTTGATATTTTGAGCATATACTATATTTTATATTGCATTTATAAAAATAAAACTAATATTCATAAAAATGGAAGTATAATAATATTTTGAGAATATACTATATTTATATTGCATTTAAAAAAAATAAAACTAGTATTTAATTTATAAAAATGGAAAATATTTTGAGAATATAATATATTGTATTTACTATTTAATTTATAAAATAAAAATTCATTCATTCATTACCAGGCCAGAAATTGCACGAAGTGCAATTTCATCACCACCAGGAGATGACGCGTGCATCATGTATTTTCACTAGTATATAGATCCCATACATGATGTCTACCCTTTATTATGGTGGACGGTATCACTATGTAGCCAGCTAGCAAAAGAAGGGAGAAGTACGAAAGTGGTGATGTATTAGTTCCGTTACCGGCAGAATAGTGTTAAGAAATATAATGTCATGTAATAATGTACCTGAATCCTGATATGGTTATTTAGTGAGGCAACAAAAAAAAACCCTTATATCTTGGTGAGTATTGAGAGTTTAAGTTAAGTTTGCATGATGAGTCCCTTCCTTGTTTGTTGTTCGGTGTGTCGATATCGCGTGTCCTGTAGACCTTGTTCGCGCTGTGCAAATGATATTTGGGTTCGTCGGTGTTATTGCATTATTATCATAACCAGTGTTCGTTATCATTATCCATTATTCTATTTGTTGTTGTTGTAGATATTGTCTTTATTGTCGCCGATATCGTGTGTCCAGAAGAAAAAGTCGTGGGTTCATAGGAAAGTTGTGTTGTCCAGATTATTATCATCATTAAAACATGTTTTGTTCTAGCCATTGCAAGAAAAGAAAAAGAAGAGAACGGTTCCTATTTTAATTTAGGCCATATTTTAGCAAGTATTTTAGATGTTCTTTTAGGTGTTTCTTGTTTTTTCTGAGTGTCATGAAATCTGCAAACGAGAGGTTGAACAGGTCCATATCCATCAAACATTTCGCCAACCAATAGTATTTAGGGGTATTTTTCTTCCTACCGTCAGGGGACCATTTCATGGACGAAAATATCATATTTTCCTGCGAGTGTCTTAAGCTATGGCCTAGTAACTCTAATCTCCTCAAGGGAATGAGTCGATGAGCTGAGGTGTTGTATGGGTAATATGTCTAGGTGATTCTTCTTAGGCATTTGTTTATAAATGTTTGAGTTGCGTTGATGTTGCTTTTAGTGTCTTGCCAAGTCTCCAGCCCATAGGTAAGAATGGGTACAATTAGGGACTTGAAGAGTCTTATTTTTAAATTATTTGATATTTGGTTGGATGACCATAATTTCGACAGTTGATGATACCGGAGTCTAGCATTATTAGTTCTCGATTTCGTATCTAATATTGTGAAGCCTAATGATGTTATCTTGGTTCCTAGGTATTTGAAATCTGACACTAATTCTATCGTATTACCCTCAAAGTTAAAGGGGTTTAAGTTACTCGCATATGTATTTGAGGTGATAAGCTTGGTTTTTGTGTAGTTAACTCTTAATCCATATTCATAACAGTTGTTGACAAATAATGATAAAATATTTCTTATCTTGTATTCTGAGTTAGCTAATATACACACTAGTGAAGGTCAACGGTCCGGTCCTATCGGTCTTAGACCGGGATCGGACCGGACCTATTGTTGGACCGATCTTTTTCTTGAGGACCGTAGTCCGGACAGGTCTTTTTATTTTTTACGGTTCAGACCGCGGTCCGGACCGGTCTTTTATTATTGTTTAAGTTTGCTTTACTATACAATTAATATAATTTTTTTGTATATTTTATTTTATAATATTTTTCTAGAGGAGTCATTTTAGATTTTGTTAATTTTTATTTTACAATATGAAAACCATAAGTTTGTCCAAGAAACATTTTACTTATCTCTCAATAAAAACATAGAAGTATGTGTTCATTGCAGTACTAAATTTAATGTATCGTCAGCACCTAGTAACAAAATAATTGTTTATAATTTTTTAAGCAATAAATTAATCAAAATAAGCAATAATATTATTAAAATATTTTAGTTATTATCTAGTTCTATTTTTTTTAAAGAAACTCTATAATTTATTGTAAAAATTACTTAACCTTATTCTTAATAAAATAATTAGGTACCTTAAGCAGACATCTGATAAAACATAAAATATATATTTCTAATGATGAAAATGAAAATATCTCAAAAAACACGATCTACTCTTAATTTTTATATGCCCTCTACAAGCACAAAATCATTTTCTTCAATACCATTGGATAAATTTTATTGTTTCTATAATACTCTTATATTTAATAAAATGATAAAACAAATCAAATTAGGTTAAAAAAATATGTTTTTTAAACAAATAAAAAGACCGGTCCAGAACCGGTCTTTTTATTTAGGACCACGGTCTGGATTGATCTTTTTCTTAAGGACCGTGGTCCGGTCCGGTCCGAGGGTATTGGTCCAGTCCGGACCAAAGACCGGACCGTGACCTTCACTAATACACACGTCGTCGGCATAACAAAGAAAATTCAAAGAGTTATGCATGTCATTGTGGTGCTGTTGATCCCTGTGATGTGGGTTGAGTGCATATTCTTGTTTAAAGGATTTATTTAGGATAATCGCTATTTAAAAAAAATGCATGTATATAAATAGTACTTTGAAAATCGCCGGGGTGGCCTAATGGGTTAGATATAAGCTTAGAAACAGAAGGATGCAGGTTCAATCCTGATAAGGAGTATAAAAACTTTCAAGTTTTTTCGATGACTGATGTGTAAAGACATATGGTAAGATGAATTTCGGAGCTTAGAGATGACATCCCGGTCACGGACAGGCCTGGACAGCCATGGCTAAGGATACCTGTCCAATAAACAAAATGAAAGAAACAAATGGAAATATGAATATGAAAGCTAGGGCGTTCCCTCTAAGCGACGGGCAGGGTGTAGACCTCCATCCTGTGAAAAGTAAAGTAAAGGTCAAAGCAAATAAGACAAGATTAGCAAGTTTGAATATTGGGACGCTAGGTAAGACGAGAGAATTGGCATCAATGTTGAACAAGAGAAAAGTTGATATAGCATGCATACAAAAGACGAAATGGAAGGGGCAGAAGACTTTGATGATTGGAGATGGGTATAAATTGTACTATAATGGAATTGTTAGCAATAGGAACGGTGTTGGCATCATCCTCAGTCAAGATCTAACCTCCTCGGTAATAGAAGTCAACAGGATCTCTGATAGACTAATGAAGGTAAAACTCTGCATTGGTCAATCAATACTACACATCCTTTCAGTATATGCTCCTCAAACGGGTTGTAAGGAAGAAGAGAAAGATAACTTTAGAGGTATCCTTGATGAAGCTGTAATGGAAATCCCTAAGGATGACCTAGTCATAAAGACTTAAATGCGCATGTGGGGAAAGCAAGAGATAGCTACAAAAGGCATCATGGTGGTTTTGGATATGGAGAATGAAATGATGAAGGAGAGCATGTACTGAAGTTTGCGCAAGCCTTCGACCTTGCCTTAACCAACACCTACTATAGGAAAAAAGACAGTCATCTAATAACATATGAAAGTGGTACAAGGAAAACACAGATAGATTACATGCTAATCTCTCGCAGAAGATCAAAAGATGTAATAGACTGTAAAGTCATCCCAGGAGAAGATATCGCCGCGCAACATAAGCTACAGTCATGGATTTACACATCTCAAATAAATCCACTCAAAACAAGATAAAACTGGAACCATGCATCAAAAGGAGCAAATTAAAAACAATGACAGATGCCTTTGCAATCAATGCAAACATCCTCACAAGTCAGTGAAAAAATGTGGACAGACCTTTCATCCAGATTAATAGACACTGTCAAATCGACACTAGGCTTGACAAGGGGAGGTAACAAATCATACAAAGATCTATGGTGGTGGAATGAAGAGGTACAAACCACTATACAGGAGAAAAAAGCCCTTTATAAAATGGTACAAATCCAAAAACCCTGATGACAAGACAAGATACAAAAAATCCAAGAGATTAGCTACAAAGGCGGTGGCTAGGGCCAAATCTATGGCATACAATGACATGTATGAAGAACTACATACCAAAGAAGGGCAAAATAAAATATACTGATTTGCCAATCAGCGAGTAAAGAATTCTAGGGATATAAACGGAGCTCCGAAAGTAATCAAGTATAAAGATGGGAAATTGATAATAAAGGAAAAAGAAATAATGAATAGATGGAAAGAATATTTTCAGGAGCTTCTCAACTTTAATCCCCACATACTACATCTAGACGAACACTCCCCATGTCAAAACCTTGTATAGCCTATAACAGAACAAGAAATAATCACATGCCTCAAGCATATGAAAAACAACAAAACTAGGGGTCCAGACGATATTCCAATGATGATGGAATACATCTCCTCATAAATCTATACAATAAAATACTTGGAAATGTAGATGTTCCCCAAAAATGGAGGCAGAGCTATCTAGTTCCTATCTTCAAAAATAAAGGGGATCCACACAATTGTCAAAATTACAGGGGCATAAAATTAATGTTTTATTGTCTAAAACTATACGAAAAAATTATAGAAAAAAGATTAAGAGACATAATCGAAATAGGTGAGACTCAGTTTGGCTTTATGCCTGGAAGATCAACAACTGATGCTATCCACGCAATTAGGCAAGTGAGTGAAGAATACAGTGAAAAGAACAAAAATCTACACATGGTCTTTCTCGATTTAGAAAAGGTCGATAGAATCCCAAGAAAACTTATCTGGTGGGCGCTACCCCACAAAAAGGTTCCCGAAAAATATATAAGAATAATACAGGAATGTATATCGGCCTTACAACAATGGTCCGTAGCACGGCACTTCAGCAGGCTTCACAATAGCCAAGGGAGTTCATTAAGGGTCAGCTCCAGCCCACTTCCCTTCATTGCAGTAATAGATGTATTAGCACAGTCTATACCTTAAACAGTCTCGTGGAATATGATATTTGCATATGATATTGTGATACTTGCCGAATCCAAGGATGAAATGAAAAAATTAGTGAGTTGGATAAATATTCTAGAAAAGCACGGACTAAAAGTAAATAGAGAAAAGACGGAGTATATGGTGATAGGAGGAGATGAAACAGAGAGTATTGATATAAATGAATGGCAGATATCGGCAATTGAAAGCTGCAAATATTTGGGCTCCACTATACAAACAGCGGCACAATAGAAAAAGAGATAAAGAGTAAAATTAATCAAGGGTGGTTAAAGTGGAGATCATTATCTCGAGTGCTATTTGACAAAAGAATCCCACACAAAATTAAAGGGAAAAATTTACAGTTCCATAGTACAACCAACTATTCTATATAGTTCGGAAACATGGCCAACCAAAGAATCAGACGAGAGAAGTCTACAAACTATGGAGATGAGAATGCTGAGGATGATTGCTGGGGTAACAAGAAAGGATAAAGTGCGCAGTACAAGAATACTAAGTAGTTTAAAGGTAGTGCCCATTAAGACTAAGTTAATGGTAAACAGACTTAGGTGGTATGGGCACACAATGAGAAGGCCTATGAACTACATAGGAAATAAGGTTGAGAGTTTGGAAGTGATGGGCAAACGTAAAAGAGGAAGGCCAAAACAAAGTTAGAGCCAATATAAAGGAGTATAAAATTGATAAAAGAGATGGTATGAATAATATAAAGTGGAGAGAGATGTTGAAGGAGCTTACCACCAGAAAAGGTGAAAGCTAAAGAGAAAAAAATAAAATAAATAAATAGAATTTTGAAAATATAATCTAATTGCTCAATATTAATATAATTTATTTTATAATATAAATTTTTAACAAAAGAAGATATGTATTATATAATATTTTTAAAAAAAATAATGAAAAATGTTGGATTAAAAACTTGGACTCAAGGTAAAATATAATAAATGCAATAAATATTTGACAGTTTGCAAAGTAAAAAACCAGCATGATTGACGAAACCCTATACTCAAGAAAGATATTAAAAATTCACAAATTATCATGAAGAAAGAGAAGTATATCTACCTTTTCAGGTTGAAGACTACTTCTTCTTTCTTCAAGAATTCCCCCAGTAGTGGAAAATTCCGCTCACAGCTTGCACTTGAAACAGGAATTGCCAATAACCGTTTTGCCAATTTAGCCAAAATTGGAAATTAACACTTAAATGTTTTATCTATTTTTTTATTTATGTAATTATTATATTCATCTTCGGGTATTGACATATTACCAGAATTACCATCGCTTCATTTGTCATAAAACGATTCAGTTTGTTTAACAACAGTCGTAATTCGACTGGTCGATGGTATTTCATTAACTTCCTGATCCTCTTGTAATTTAATATAATCTTTTATATAGTTTTCCGTCATCTTGCGATCTGTCCCTGACAACATACGTAATTGTTTGAATTTGGGACAGAGAAAAAGTGAAATAAAATGATATTTGTGTAAAACAAATTTTTCAATTAAAAAATGCTTTATATTAAGTAAAATCAATTTTATTTCTCCTTTTTCTCTTTGAAAGGTATTACAAACTTCAAGAAGTTCATAATACCAAATTACCACTTTAAAAAGAGTACAAGAGGACTGTAACTCAACAATAGCTTTGTGAAAATTCTCAAGAATATTGACTGAACTTTTATAATTTCTTCATTTTGAGAATAAACACAATTGAACATATTGTATTTAGAGTTCCAGCTGACTTTATCTTGATAAAGGGCTTTCAAATGCTGGCATTTATTACTTTGTTTTAAATGCCCCACTAATATTTTAGCATTATCTATTGTTGATTTTATTAATGGGGCATTACTTTCCAAATATTTGAAGTTAAATGAATTTCTTAAAATTGTGTTTAATATATGACAACAACAATTCAATCGTTCATTTAACTCTGATGCTTTTAAAATATTATTACCTTGGTCTGTAACAAATATTATATTAATAAAATCATTAGTGTTAAAATTAAAATTATGAAATTTTTTTAATATTTCATCCTTAACTACTTTGCTAGTCTTTGACGCTTCTTTAAATTCAACAGTAAATAGGTTTCTCTTCACTAACTTCCAGTCATCCGATATATAATACATGTTAACGTTATAAACGAGTTCTTTTTATGGTCATCGCACCATATATCAGTGGAAGCTGTCATTTTTTTTATTACTGGTGTAATAGTGTCAACAAAAACGTTTCTTATTATCTCACATTTTCCCTTAAGGTGGCGTGATAGAGTGGTGGGATGTGAAATCAATGATTTGACATCTATTTTACTATACTTTGCCCCAACATCGACTAGAGCCTGGAATTTCGAAAGGACTAATATCTTTTGCGCAAAGAGTTAAGGAATGATCTATAAATTTTTCTCTTAAATATTTTAGATTACATTTATAAGTCTGTTTTTCAGGTGTAAAAAAAATTATTAATTTTCATGGATTTACCATTACATTTATGTCTTCTTAAATGAGATGAACCTTGATTATAGTTATAAGATAATAAATTGGAACAATTCTTACATTGTAGGTATCCAATATTTTTTTTATTTTCTATATTAAATTTTGACCATATTTCGGATTTTAGATTAGTTTTAAAAGAATATACATTATTATTAATTTTATTATTATATCATTGGTATTATTTAGCGCCAGAATCTATGAAATAATTAATAATTAAATAAATTAATTAATTACTTTGGATTTTGAGCTAATTTAATTGTTGATTACTTAAATGTAGTAAAATATAAGCTAAATATTTAGATGCTGATGAATTATAAAAAATATGTTAATTAGTTACTTTAGATTTTGAGCTAATTTAATTGTTATTTGATTGTTTAAATGTAGTAAAATATAAGCTAAAGATTTAGATGCTGATGAATTATAAAAAATATATTAATTAGTTACTTTAGATTTTGAGCTAATTTAATTGGTATTTGATTGTTTAAATGTAGTAAAATATAAGCTAAAGATTTAGATGCTGATGAATTATAAAAAATATATTAATTAGTTACTTTGGATTTTGAGCTAATTTAATTGTTATTTGATTGTCTAAATGTAGTAAAATATAAGCTAAAGATTTAGATGCTGATGAATTATAAAAAATATATTAATTGGTTACTTTAGATTTTGAGCTAATTTAATTGTTATTTGATTGTTTAAATGTAGTAAAATATAAGCTAAAGATTTAGATGCTGATGAATTATAAAAAATATATTAATTAGTTACTTTGGATTTTGAGCTAATTTAATTGTTATTTGATTGTTTAAATGTAGTAAAATATAAGCTATAGATTTAGATGCTGATGAATAAAAAATATATTAATTAGTTACTTTAGATTTTGAGCTAATTTAATTGTTATTTGATTGTTTAAATGTAATAAAATATAATATAGACTTGGATGCTGAATTATAAAAAATTCAATTCTTAATGCGTAATTTAATTGACAGGAAAACAATAATTTGATCAATCTGTGGGTGTTAGGTAGTGTTAACCATCACCCAATATTATATTAATCATAACTAAAATATAATATCTTATAACCATTAACTCATAATGTATAAATTTTTATAAAAAATATTAAGGCCCGGTCCGGGTTCAACAATCTTAGGCCCGGCCCATATATATTTAAAAAAAATTTTTTACGCCCGGCCCGGGTATATTTTGAAAAAATTAAAATACGGCCGGGCTTGGCCGGGCCTTCAGGTCTCTGATTCATACTATCTCTTTTATCTAATTTATACTTCTTCATATTGGCTCTAACTTTATAGCCCCATTGAAGTTTTGACCTTCCTCTTTTACGTTTGCCCATCACTTCCAAACTCTCAACCTTATTTCCTATGTACTTCATAGGCCTTCTCATTTTGTGCCCATACCACCTAAGTTTGTTCACCATTATCTTAGTCTTAATAGGCACTAACTTTAAACTTCCTAGTATTCTTGTACTTCGCACCTTATAAATATATTTTTAAAAATTTTGAAAAAAATTCACAATTAAAAATATCATACTTGTTTTGTGATTGTTGAATTCGTGCCTAAATCTTCATTTACATTTATTTTTTTTAAAAAAATCCGGCAAAAAGCAATTTACTTTATCTGCTATAAAGTATTTTCATAAATTCTGGTGTAAGTTTGTACCTTCATGGACGCCATGAGAGAAGATGCTTATCTTTAAAATCATCTAATATGATTTTATATCCGCCTAATATTTGATTATCATGATTACTTAGCGAAAAATATTCACTTTGAAGCCTAAAATTTGTCCATTAAAACCAGATTCTATCAAATTTGCTAGCAGATCAATTCATCCCAGAACTTGCACCTTCATGGATATTTAAACCTTTATCAACGCCATCAATTGCCACTATCTCAAATTCATATTTAGCAGTTATTGTTAATTTTTAATACAATATAGGTTTTCAACAAGGAAATCCCCTCGATCCTTATTTTAGAAGATGGAACTTTTGCAGGGCCTCTGTGAGCTACTCAAAGTCTCCAAAAATATTAATTACCTTTTATCTGAAATAGGTATTTTTCTGAACATCAATAAATGCAATATACGTTAGTTCCATTACCATCAGATCTTTTTTTCAATATCATAAATATTAAACTAACTCTTTTGGGGTCACTGACCCAGACCCGGTAAATATTTCCTTAATAATTCCTTACAGTCACTCCTAAACTTCCAACCAATTCTCAGCAAATTATTATCTCACCACGTCTTATTTTTAATCAAATATTTTCTCTACATCCAAAACTTATCACATCTTTCGTTCTTCCCTCATTTCTCAACTCGTCGAGTATAAAAACCAAATAAATACATTCAAGAGATCCTTAATCGTTACATCTTTCAACAGACTTTTCTTTTATCAAAACCTAAAACCATAGGGTTTAACTAATTTTCTATTTGTCAACTTTGACATTATCTATGAATAGATTGAAGCTATCCCAGCTAAATTCTAGGTATTCACCGATCTTCTGAACAATTAAGAATATTAATTGGTCTTCGCATGGTTGCAATATTATTTATACTTCACCTGTTTATGCAACAATAGAGTTGATGAAAATAGACATATCCATTACACTTCCAATTCTCTAAAGGCCATCATCTTAGGCATATATTTAGAGCTCTAATAGAGCCAAAAAACTATGTACCCTCGTGTCCTTAGATTTCAATGCTTCAGATCACCCTCGGAAATATCGGCCACGAGAAACTTTTCTTTTCTGAAGGAGATAAATAGAAAAATTCTCTCTCACGAGATATCCTAAAGATTTCTATATTAGCCAGTTGGTTTAAAAATTTTCTGTTCAAATTTCTTATCAATTAACGGCTTCATCTAGGCTATTATTCATCGTATATAATAGTATTTTAATAATTATTATATTTCTAGCAAATTTATTTTCATTATATTACAATTATATATGATCAAACACGTTTAAAATTTATCTTACGTTGCATTTAGAGCATTTGAATCCTACGTTGACTATTTAACATAAAAAGGAGAAGCAGTAGACTAACCCTTAGATCTGCATTAATCTTCCAGATTTCGGCAAAGATCCCATTGATTCCGGCAGCTTTATGCATTTTTAGTCGTTTAATAGCACTGATTATATCCATTTTGTTTAGGTTCCGATTAGGTGGTTGGAAAGGATAATCGCATATTGGTCTTGGCCACCTTGTTCTGTAGAGACTCATGTAATGATCTATCAATATAGCTAATTGTTCCTTGGGGTCTATAATTTTATTATTTTCTATTTGTAATCTCGGTAAAGGATTGGATTTAAAGGTAGTGAGTAATTTGAGAGATTGGAAAGCCTTGTATCTATTATTGTTGCCTAAATTAAATTGTATATATCTAGAGAAGTTGGCAATAAAAAGCTTATCTGCTCTTATATAGTGAGTAATTTATCTTCTGTTGTGTTTAGCATATTGATTGTAGGAGATATTTATTATTAAATTTTTTATTATCTGTATTGTTGAAGGGGTGAGCCACTCTTTACTTTTGATGCGTGGTCTTAAGAATGAAGTCATGCAGCTTAATAAATTTAGCTTTATATTTTTCCATGTTATATTAGGGTTGATCACGCTGTTTAACGTCTTTCTTCAGGTATTAAATTTGAATTTTCAATTAATAAATGATTATATTTATTTAACTAAGGTTATAAAATCATTTAAATAATAAAAATTATTTAAGCTTCAACTAAATGCTAAATTAATATTTATGAGTGATATTGGTATTCCATTTTTAAAACAGAATTTGATTTCAAGCTGGTATAGTGAAAATATAATTTATATGTATAATCTAATCTAAAAATTAAATTAGCACTCATTTAATAAAAATTTAGATAGTCTTATTAATTTTTAAATAATAAAATCTAATCTATCTATAATACTTATAAAATTATAAAAGAAATCGTTCAGGGGGCTATCAAAAAATTTATTTTTAGTTCAAGGCGATAGGGAGCCTTAAAAATTTTTTTTATTTCAGGGGGCTATTCAAATTTTTCTGGGGGCTCGAACTCCTGTGCGCCCCCCCCCCCCTAGTGACGCTACTGTCACACATACAATTATTTCATACATAAAATAATATGCAAAATCTTAAAATTCAAATTTAAATTATAATGAATGAATAAATAATTATTCGAAGGTCTTCTTTTTCTTTAATTTTTCTAAATAAATTTTTTAAGCATTGAATATTTAATTTAATAAAAAAAATTTATGCATCGAATAATTAATTTAATATAAAATTTTTTTGTGTGCTTTTAAATTCCTTTATTAATTTAGTATCATATTTAAAACACTATTAAAATACTCTAAAATTAAGATTACAAATTCATAATTGTGTTCCCAAAAAGGAACCTAAATGAACACCATATATTTTTTAACACACATGATTAAAATTAATAGTAGATAAATAAAACATTATTATATATTACATGTATATTCTCATACATTATATTTATACATTATTATATATTACTTGTATATCTCATACAATATATTTATACATTATTAAATATATTATAATGTAATTTAAACAGTAAAAATTAAAATTATTAATGTAGTAAGGAAAATAATATTTATTTTTATTTTGCATTTTTATAAAATAGGAACACCATGCGTGCTGGTCTAGGAGGGAAATGGGAGTGTTTCAAAGAAACACTTGTAGTTCCCATTTAGGATTTTAAATTGGATTTTTTGTTTAAGGGATAGGGACATGTTTTTTTCCCCTGTAATGAAATTCTTCGACCCAATTGATTTAAGAACTTTAGGGATTGGGGACTGGGGTTTTCCAGAACGCTAATTAGGGGAATAAATATAAAAGAATTAGGGAGGGATCTATATTTATTAGAATTATTGATTTCGAGTTCCAAGGGGTCGGTATTTCCGTTAGCCGGAAAGGAGGTAACACATGTGACATCCCAAACAAGTCTTTCAGCCATGCCAAGGCGTCAAAGACATGCCGTCGGGACGCTTACCGTCCGCATTTAGGAGATCTAAAGGCTCCAAACTATTATGGAAATCGGTCGAATTCAAACTTTGCCGATTAACCTATTAAGATTAGTCTAGAGAAGGGAACCTGTTTACAACAGGCAGCACAGGTGTCCAGAAGAGATAAGGCAACCAAGTTTATGGCCAATGGCAGTTTGAAACTCATCGTCTGTGAGTAATGTTTCCTTTTTACCACTCGGAATCGCGTCTAGCTATTCATGGACGTTAGAATTTTTTTGCGTTTCTGAGCAGTTGAAGATTAGTTATATCGGGACACAGACAAAGTTTTTCAAACGCTGAAGCATAGGGACCAGGAAGCTCTTTAGATGACTTGGAACTGGCTGCTCGGATCCTTGGATAGCTAGAGTAAGCCACTCTTGTTTAGCTGAAAAAGGATATCCTAGATAAAAAAAAAGCACGCAATTGCCATTAGGAAGGGGGGTGAAAATCCAAGTCCTTCCCGGTAAGCGGGCATAGAGGCGAAGCACCAATTAAAATCGGAAAACTTTAAGACTAAAAGAGATTCGATAAAATGTTTAAATTTTAATTCGAAGGCCTTAAGGAGGGTATTATACTGGAAAATTGGGGAAGATTTAAATATGTGTAAGAATTTCGGGAAAAGACATTTTTTATTGAGGAAAAAGAACTGATGCTTGGGAGATGAGGAAGATTCTTGAGTGAATTAAAAAGGGATTGAATCAAATCGCCAAAAAAATTTTGACAAAAGGAAGTTGAAAACCCGATAGGAGAATCTAAAAGGCAGAGTTCCTCATGCGGAATGATTATAAAATCTGGGGGAGGGATAAAATCCTTATTGTTGAGAGAAGAAATTTCACACTTTTTTTCGAAGCTTTCATTTCAACGTACTCGATGGCTGACAAAACATTGGATAAAGAACCGCCAAAAGAGCCAACCTCGAGTTACCATAAATTAAGATCTTTTGAAATCATACTTTAAATTTTTAATCAAACCCTGAATCCCTATAGTAAAGTAAAGAGCAAGGGACCTAGTGGATCACCTTGCTGAATCCCCTCTTCATAGGATATGGAAAATTCCCTGAATTTGAGTAACGAAGGAAATCCATAACAGGAATTAAGAAAATTACAGTATTTTGGGAAATGATGTAGAAAAGAGAGTAAGAATGCGCTCCTATGGATGCTGTTGAAGTCATTTCTGAAGTCTAACTTGCAGAGAACCTTCTCCTCCTCAATATTTATAAAAATACGCGCTACATGTGGGGCCACTTCGCACCCACCTCTCACTCCAATTTCTAACTGTGAGGGAAATAGGAGGGAACTGGCCTTAGGCCGGATCCTATTTACAATATCCTTGGCGACTAATCGACGAAAGAATGACCCTATGGCTACACCATCCGGCTTGGTTAAAGACGTGCGCCAAAAAGAATAGGACGAATACAAAGAGTAACTTCGCATAAGAGAATATTATTGCAAAGTTCAGTTAATGATTTCAGCAGAGGGTCAATAAAACCACTATCAAAACACTGAATTAAATTAACAAAAAAACCAGGTCTGAAACCGTCCAAACCACCTGTCGTCCCTTTTTTAAAGGACTTAAAGCACTTAAGTACTTCATCACAGGTAAAGGGAATAGGGGAAGAGCATTGCGGGTGAATGTTAAAAGGGGATGCCAGTGGATTTTTCTTGAGAAGTTGTTGAAAGATAGTAACGTTGATAGGGGAAATAGTATCATCAGAAGTCAATATTCGGGCAGCGCCCTTAATATCTCCAAGATCTAATTTTTCAGAGATCAATTTACAACGGAAAGAGATTTAAAGAGTTGGATGGAGAAAATTCATCAATAATAGTATTTCCAAAATTGGACACTTTCTCCTTGATTGAGGCAGATAAGTTATTTATTCTATTCTTGGGCTTAACTAAAACTTGAAAGCAAAAACTAATTGCATCTAACCACAAGGGTGTTGAGGAGAAATCTAAGTTTAAATTATTCATAATAAAACGTAAGGAACCTTGAGATCGATTCTCGGGCAGCTATAAGGATCCTAGAAAGAACTGGGGACTCATGTGAATTAAGAAATAAATCAACAGAGCTTGAGAAACAACAAACCGTACTGGGGTCATACGAGTGAGGAGCTCTAATAAAAGGATCTGAGAGAGAGGAGAGGGATAATTTTCCAGAATTGAGGCAAACGGGTGAACCATGTTCGAAATTATTTTTAAACATACATGGCAACAAGTGTTTACCATGAGATGCTTTGAATGGGAGAAAACCAAAAAAAATATTAACAGATATAACTTTGAATTATATAAAAATTTTATATCTCATATAAAATAAATTATTTATAAAATATATTAATTTATACCTTAAATTCTTTCCAACTATTAAAATATAAAACCCATGATAAAAACTTAAAATTAATAGCGATTATTTCAAATAATCACAATAAAAATAAATAAATTTCGATTTTATTTTATATCTATGTTTGTAACATATAATATTTTATTATAATAATTTAATAAGCCAAAGAAATACACACAACAATCTTAAATAAATTATTAATATATAGTTTATATAAAATAGTAAATATTACAATCAAATATCTCTATTAGAACTTGAAGATTTTGAAACTGATATTATAATTTTTAAACACATTTTACATATTGTAAATAGAATTAGTTTATTATTGAATAGGATGATAGCCATGGTAATGTTACATCTTATTCTGAATTTTCAGAATCAGATGACTAAAATAACAACATCCACGCCTATGTTAATCTATAAAATATAAATAATAATATTCAAATTAATAAACTATACTATAAGACAGGACTGGTTTTGACTAAAATAACAACATCCACGCCTATGTTAATCTATAAAATATAAATAATAATATTCAAATTAATAAACTATACTATAAGACAGGACTGGTTAAAAAAATTAAAATGTGATAAAGAAAAGAGCTGATTAAAAAATAGTTCCTTTTTTCTTTAACAATTTGCATTAATATTTTTATTTTGAAATGAATAAAAATAAGAAGATTCTCTAAAATTGAACGAACATAAAAAATAAAAGGAACGCCATCCATTTTCAAAAAGATCAACTTCGTTCATGTGACGAACGCGTTCATTTTGAACTCGTTCATTTACAACTTTGTTGTTAAATTTTATATAATTTGGTTAATTAAATTAATATTGAATCTATCATGGTATCATCTGTCTAGAATTGAAGTTATACACTTGGCATTTCAAAGATTTTTGAGTTATGCGTGGATTTTAATTGATTAGGTCCTAAATATAATAAATAACTGGATTTAAAAATATTAATTTTTGGCCATAAAGCACTATTAATTTTGGGCTATTTTCGTAATTTTAGTTATATAAGCACTATGATATTATATTTTATAATCACCTGTTGTAAACCTTTTTAAATTTTATAATAAAATTGCAATAAAATATGTATGGAAAATATTATTAAATATTGTCGTAATTTTTTTTTCCAGTTAAATCAGAGACTATTTTAAATGGTATCTCTGCAGGACTCTGTAATAAAATTATTATTACTATGCATAAATTAGAAATAAATAAAGATTGTGTCTACATTATATAATTTTGATTATATAGTAGTTGTCATATTATTATTAAATATTATTTATTTTTAGAAATAATTATTTTGTTTAATATTTATCATATCGCCTGATTTTATTTATCACGTGAAGAACTCGTGATTTCTTTAAAGTATAAAAGGGACGATATTTTATAATTATAAAGACTTTTACTTTTTGTTTTTTTTGTTGATATATATATTTGGACAAGTGATATAGTTAGCGTTGTACTGGTAGAGTTTTTTTATAGTATATAAATTTCAGTAGTTACCTCTAATTTTGCTTTTATTCAATAAATTCTCATAAATAAAATTGAAATGGACCATTTTGAACAAAAAATAATTCATAAAGTGTTTATTTGCTTCACTTGCGATTTGATTTTATCAAATAAAATTCTCATGAATTTTTTTATATTTAGACTATTTGAAATATTGTTAATATACCCCTCAATTTTTTACTTATAAATATATAAGGTTTTCTTATATTTGAATCTAAACTTTGAAATCTTTTTCCCAGTTTTAACAATTTTGCAAGTACAGCATTCCAAGTCTAGAAGAATATATGTCAATAGTAGTTATTTCTTCAGATGAAGATGATTTAACTTTGCCTTGGCATTAATGAAACTTTTTTTAATATAAATAAAAAAAAATTATGGGTACTATTCAAATGTTTCAACCCCCAATTTCAGCATCTCAAGTATGAAAAACATATAAAGGCAAAATTATCAATTCAGATTAAATTCTGATAAGATTAAAAAATTGATGAGGATCTGAAATGAAGATTCTTATCAAGATGATAATTCCTCACAATTAAAATTTTTATTTAAAAAAAATAATACAACCCTCTTATTCTCTACGCCAGCGTTAATTTAGCATATCGATAACTATGTTTTAAGCTCACTTGTTTATCTTATCAAAATTTTGAAAATTAATTATTGTTAAAAATAAATAAATTTATAACAAAAGGGACTTTCTTAAATATATTATTTTTTAATAATTTTATTTTTATTATCTATGGGGAAAAATTAAAATTTATATATAATATTTAGTATTTTTCGAGTAACGCCTTACTTTTTTTTGAATACCGTGTAACACGTTCCTTTTTTTTTCATAAGGTAACATAACTTGTAACGTAATTCTTTTTTATGTTTACAACATTAATTAAAAGTGACTAATTTAGAGGGATAAAGCTAAAAAGAAATAATAAAGATTTCACTTATGCTCTCTTTAATTTTTAAAGGGACATAAGTTTTAATAACTATATATAAGGTAAACATAAGGATAAAGAGTATAGGTTTTGTACTCGCCCTCAAGTTTTTGTTTGAAATTGCACATGTAGGTATTCAAGAAGCAATTCCATGTTTATTTTAACTCAGGTCCATATCACCCACTTATTATCGTTAATTTTAAAATTTAAAACTTTATTTTATAACTAATTATTAGGGTGAAAAAAAATTAAATGCAGCAATTTTGAAAAATGATGGTGATAGGAGTTCCATATCGTCAAAATCAGAATGTTCTGTAAATAAACGTAATAAAAAAAATATGAGCGAAACTGAAGCCGCTACTAAAATTCAAGCGGCTTATAGAGGATTTCAGATACGACAACTCTACCCCAAAAAAAAAAATAAAAGTAAAAAATCAAATCAAGAAGATTCCTCTACCACCGCTTATTCAAATTCTTCAATATATGACAAACAAAAAGACCCAAAGCTTAATCCACAAAAAGTATACATTTTACCCTTATTTTTTTTATATACATAACTTTCTATTCAATTTTAAAATCAAAACATTAAATAAAATATATTTAAAAGTTATTGGGAGAAAATTCGATTGGCTTGATGGGACGAAGTTCTGTAGATACACCCGGCCCAGACTCATAAAAAATTGAAATTTGGGACTAGCTCAGCCCTCAGTTTAGCCAGACCATAGTTATTTTAAAATAAGCCTGGTCCGCGCATACTTTAAAACATCTGACATTTTTAATATAGGCTCGGCCCAATCCCATAAAAAAATTGAAATCGAAACCGGCTCATAGTTTATTTTTTTTAGCTAAGAGGATCTTTGGAATATACTGGTACGATAGTTGGGAATTTTGAAGTT
This sequence comes from Gordionus sp. m RMFG-2023, assembly GCF_954871325.1. Classification (NCBI taxonomy): domain Eukaryota; kingdom Metazoa; phylum Nematomorpha; class Gordioida; order Chordodea; family Parachordodidae; genus Gordionus; species Gordionus sp. m RMFG-2023. The sequence continues at coordinate 15,585,989 of NC_088779.1, read as the reverse complement.
TAATATAAGTGCAAACGGGACGACAGCAACCTAAAATTAAATAGAATTTGAGAAATTTAAATTAAGAAGAAATAATTGGAGGTATACTAATCAATAGAGATAAAAAAACTGACCACTAAAATGGTGATAGCTAAAAGTAGTGTGGAAATATTTATAAGACCTTTTAAACTTTTTTACAAAACTTTTAATAGTTCTTGATCAATATTTTATTAAAATTGTTATCAGTACACTAAGATTTAATCAGTTTAATATTAGAATATCGGATTAAAAATAGGTCAACATTATTTGATCAGTAAAAAATATAAGTCCGTGAAGTTGGCTCTTTTATTCTCTATTTTTTGTATAGACTGATTGATTTGTGCTGTTTTGTGACGTTTCCATTTTCATTTGTGCAATTATCGTAGTTATTCTTTTGATAAAATAATATATATAATACTGTAATAATTTACGCTAGCTTGTGCAGCTTTAAGTTCGATTTAGTTGCCGTTTCTGAATATTTAATAAATTTGGATTTTTTAATTATTATTATTATATAATTTTTTATAACTGGAAATGATTAGAACTCATTTGTTCAGCCTAACTATGTTCGAAAATTAAATTTATCTTGATTAGTTAATTAGAAAATTAACCATCCACCTTTTAAAATTCATAAAATTTATTGACAGGATTGATTTGTGTTGGTTTGTACAATTCGATTTGTGCTCACCTTTTTGAGTTATTCCAAAAAAAAATATGGGCGTAATAAATGTAAAATCTTTAGTTATTTTTTTTAATTTTTATAAACTGAAATGATAGGGACTCATATTTTTTCTAATGATGCTTGAAATTTATTTACTCTGGATTAGATTGTCCAAAAATTCGCCAAAACTAGTTAAACATCCAATTAAATTTGAATAACTCAAATACTGTAATTGTACTAATTAAACTTAAAATACCACAAATAGAGCATAAATCAATCCCACCTATAAAATATTCATCGGATGACGATACGATACCTCTTCATCTCTGTTCCATCCCTCTATAATACATAGCTAGCCGGCATCATCACAATACCATAATCCCTCCCCATCCCTGCTGTTCACGCATCCCACGGTCGTTTAATACTGTGAAAGAGGATGTTTTTTTAAATATATTATTTCACAATAAAATGATGCCAATATATTCATTTTGTAATACAAAATAAAAAAACAATTTTATAAAAAATTTCAAATAAGGTTAATAATTTTAGCTTAGAAATAAAAATAATATTATAATATTTTTAAACATTTCTTATTCTCAAATTTTACTGGTGTACACTGAAGAAAATATGGTAGTATATGTCATTTTTTTCATATCTTTAAAACTAATATTTTATATATAAATTATATTTGATTTAAGAAATGATGTATATTACATGTTGTATTGATATTGGAATTGGTAATTATGGAATGAATCAAATTCGTTAGACCTATGACACCTTTTAAATGATTTTATGTAAACAATGGTTTTAAACTCTGTAAAAAGCTAAATAAAAATACAATTAAATATCAATATTTAATAATAGATCAATTAAAATAATATAAATATTAAAAGCCTGATTTCATTTATATTTTGTAATTTATGACTATTCACTCACCATAGAAAGTCTATATAACAAAAGGAATTTCTATGAATGATAATGAATTTTTAAGAATTGATTTGTCAAGTTAAATAATTAGTGAGAGTTGAAAAAAAAAACGTTATTATAAACTGTGGAAACCACCAATCTAGTGTTGTTAAACGGTTCGATTTGAGCCATTTTTTAAATACGGCGGCTAACTCAATATTTTAGCCAGAGAAATATTGCCCAAACTTCCAGATTTGGTAATAGATGTCCTAACCTTTCTGCAATCTAAGACCAAAATCTTCAGGCCTGCGTAATATTTTTCTGGATAAAATATTGAGTTAGTCTTTTTAAAAATCGGCTCAAATCGAGCCTAACAACACTACACAAATCTATTTTAAAATAATTTTGACCAAAATTAAAAATATTTTTTAAAGATATATCACTATCATTTGATTTTAATTTAAATATAAGCATAAATTCAACCTTTAGCTAATTTGCAAATGTTTGTTATTATCAATATAAACTAGGCTTATTCAAAAATGAATACGAAAAAAAAAATTCGATAAGTTGTTTTTAAAAATTAATAAAGGAAAAGAAAAATATTCAAAAATAAGAGACAGATACATTTTTCATTCTGATATTTAGTTCAGTTCAACTTAGGTTTCCTTTTTAGAGATAGCAGAATTTTAAAATTCTGTCAATATATTTTGATATGAATTATTTTATCATATTTTAAAAAAGTATCATTTTTATTTGAATTGAATAAATTTTATTATTCTTTCTTCTAATAACGATCTGTTTTTTTTATTAATAAAAATTTAAACTATCTCATCCCCCCTTCCTCCTCCCACATTTTTTCTATTTTTTTTATAAAAATTTTACTTTAGGCTGTGTCCAAAATCTAAAAAATATAAATAAATTTTGAAGAAAAAAATAAAATAGTGTCCTATATCATTTTCGGTTTATAAAAATTTATTTTTTTAAAAAAATAATAAAAATTAATAAGTATTTTTAAATAAGATTGCCCATTTTTATAAATTTACTAACCCAAAAGATTATAGCCATTTATATTATAAATATATTTTTTAGTCAGAAAATAATTGTGTGGAAAGCATAAGAGTGGGAAAAATTTAGAGATTCATTGATAAAATTATTTACAACATATATGTATTTATTAAGTATATAAATATTATTTAAATATAACCATTATCATATAATAGGTATATACAATGGTTTAATAACTGAAAGGTAATATAAAATATTAGATACAATTAAATATTAACATATCTTTTAATAAATAACTAAAATTGAATCATATCAGGCATTTTGAATATTTTAATTTTTATAAAACTTGAATGTGCAAAATGTTTTGTTATTAATTTGCGAAAATTTTAAGGATTTTTTTCAAAAGATTTTGGACTCAGCCTTATAAAATAATTTTGCTATATTTATGAAAAAAATTTTTAAAGAAATAATTGTTCTGGAAAAAATTCGAAAAAAATGTCACAATTAAACACCTATGAAATATAAAAATTTGAAATTCAATAATTATGTTTTATTATCGCGGGAGTGGATCCAACAGGTAGACCTCCTTATGTCCTGCCTTTTGCCTAGGGTGGCATGGTTTGATTGATATTAAACACAAATCCGATTTATCTCTTAATTCTGGGTGTAGACATAAATCATCTCTGGGGATATACGGCTAGGGTTGCAAAATTTGTGATTTTTTAATTTAAATCGCGATTTTAATAAAATAATTTCAATAGAAGTTGTACAGATCTGGATTGAAAATATCATACAGCATATTTTTTTTACCTTACTATATAAAATATTACCTTAATATAAAAAATATTATCCTTCAAAAGTAAAATATATATCAATAAGTAATGAGCTAAATTGAATTTTATCAAATGTCAAAAAAATTTTATGATATTTGCATACATTTAAATAGAAAGTCGATGTCAATGAATCGGAAAGAAAATCATTCAATAAAAAAGAATATATTATGAATATCCTAAAATAAAATTAATAAACCAAATTTAAAATTTAATTTGTTTGATCAATAAAATAATAATGGTTTATTATTTTTTTATTATTTTTAATTTTAGCTGTTGTTTTCCCCAATTGGGTATCCTGATACATATTAGCCTAATTTCAGATGCTAGAATTATATTTGTTCATTCGTTAATACCATATACTTATCCAGTTTGCTAAGAGAGGGATGGGCACTATTAGGTAGGTTTTTCCCCACATAAATTTTATTAGAGGTCTTTAGGTCAACTTATATTTATCAAATTAATTTTGGATTTTCACTTATTTAATAAAAATACTTTTTCCAAAATTTTGTATTATATTTACTATTTTAAAAAGTTATTAACTTTAACTAATTTTTCTTACGAATTCTTCTTTATCGTGATGAGAGGGGGATATGGGGAAGGAGTATAGAGGGGATATTTTTATTAACTTAGAATGGCATTTATGAAAACAGGCAAATTTATGACGAGGGAGGGAGCGCTCTTGGTTACGCGTCCACCCTTAATTCTAAATAATCCTGATTATTTATTATTTAATTAATATATGTTTATACCCATTACCCTCAGATTTAATATATTTTAAAAGAGACCAGGGCTATCCGGCAGATGGGGTAAGAATGAATTTTATAACTTTCTCATCTTTATAGCTAATTGTCTCAAATTTGATCAAAAGATATATTTCATTACACTATCTACCACATGTTTATTTAGTAACGGAAGCTCCATATTCTAAAGATATTGATCAAAAACATTTTTTCAGCTCTTTTTCACCAACTTAATTTTTAGTATTTCTTTGCTTTGAGGTATTCAAATTTTATGGAATTTATATGAGACATTCCACAATGTCTAGGCTAACGATTAAATTTTGTCTGGCCCGGTGCTAAATGGCAAAGGGTTAAATGACAAATAAAAGAAAGTTAAATTTGCACATGAAAAATTATTACAATCAAAAAAGATAAAAATAAAAATTTATTAAAATAAAAGAATTTATAAAAAAATTGAAATTATGTAATAAGCGGCAAAAATTATGTTTAAACTGGCCATAAGATATTATTCAAGAATTATAATATAAATTGACAATTACAATAAATAATTAATATTACCATTTCATTTTATCATCAGACATCTATTTAATGTTCATATTTTATAAATTATTATCTGGATGTTAAACATGCTTAAAATTAACCACTCACTATTTATATAATTTTATCAAAACATTCTAAAAAAAATGCTTATTTCAATCCTTTCACTTTTTACCCAGTTTTGAGAGAAATTGGTTCAATAAATAAAAAATTGAAGGGTGGTGGCCTGTCAGTTGGCGAACATGGCCATTCACTTATCCCATAAATAATTTTTATTTTAACTATTACTATTACAATTTTAGACTGACCTAGCTAAATCAAAAGCACCACCTACTATGGATGATTTTTGGAAATAAATAATAATACTATTGAAAATCCTTTAGACGCATTTATTATAAATCTAAAGTACTAAAATGAATATTTTTAATGATTTTTGTTGAACGATTATTTAGTCATAACTTATACTTTCTGATCGTCGCTCAAGACTTGGGGATAACAGAATGGAAATTAGCAGAGTTGTTAATAGATACTTTTTAAATGGATCTAGATACAGATAGATTGGCTAAAAGGTTATCTAGATACAGATACATCGCCTAGATACAGATACAATTTTTATTATACTCTTATATAAGGTTTGCATAATCGTAAATTAGGACTTTATTGTGAAAATGCATGAAATGAGCTAAAAAAAATTTATTGAATCAATATTACATTTATCAATATATAACTAAAATAATGATTTTTATATTTAAATATAATCATATAGTATATATGATTAAATGATTATAAATAATTAATAGATTTCAGTAATAAAATATTTTCAAAATTTTGGTCATTTAGGCATCCTCGTTTATCTGTAAAGACATTTTTAGTTACACTAAGTCTTTTTGCCAGGGGAATTGGAGGGATTGTAGTGTATATTTTATGAATAACAATTTTATATCAGGATATTCTTTAAAAATACTAAAATCTCGACATTTTTGAAAAAATTATTTAAAATTTGTTAAGTATCAAAATTTAAATCATTATTAACAATTATCTACTGCTGTGGGGTACTGAAAAAAATCATATTAAATATTTTTCCACAGGTTATTTGTTTGCAATCAGCTGCTTGATAATTCATCAACTAATCGTTGTATTAATTATTTATTTTTATTAACAGTATTTGATTTTTCCTCTTAAAATTTAAAATTACAATTGTAAACATTTATTTAGTATCTTTATCCTAAATGTTTTACAATGTTGCAAGTTGAGGTAATGCTAACTGAAATTTTCGTATTTTTTGGTAGACATGGCAAACATTTTACTATCAGAAATTTGTTTTCTTCATTTTGAGTAATTATTAATATGCTATATAAATTGGCTATTGGAAAACAATGTCTGAACTTGTTGATGCTTCATTGATTATTGCTTCCTACTCTTCATCACTATTAATATTAATCTAAAATATATTTTTATAGTATAATAAAATAAAATTAACCAATTCCATTCAAAATAAAAATGGCAGAATTAAGTTGCATTGTAATATCAAAATTTGTCTGAGTTACTGATAAACTCGGACATAATATTTAATGAATATTTAAGTTTTAATATTTTATATATACATAATTTTTTATTATAGTAGTTTTTTTAATATACATATATATTTAAATTATATGCTCATATAAAATAAAATAAATTTTGCATTCAAATATTTTTATTTATAATATAAAAGGCTTTAAATAAAAGTATATCAAAATGTAATTTAAAAGTATCTAAAAACAGATACAGATACCTCTAAAATAATATCTAGATACAGATACTTTAATCAAAAATTTATCTAGATACAGATACGACTTTCTAGAATCTTGTATCTAGATATTTTAACAACTCTGGAGATTAGTGATTTACATCGGGCCTAATTTTTCAAGCCAGGCCAGGTCCTATTTTTTTTTTAAAATTGTCCTGTCCCCCGAAATAGATTTTTAAATTTATTAGAAAAATACGAAAATTACTAAAATAGACACTAAGATTCAAGATAGAACGAAGATTCTACAAGCACAAAAGCAATTTAAAAAAATTAAATAAACGAAATAAGTTTTACTATTATATTATAAAATATCCTATCATTTTTTAAAATATCTTGATGTGGTTGAAGCTTTTATACTTTTATTTTTAATAGCAGCATTAAGGTCTTTGACATATCTGTGCTTAACATTTGTCGAATAGGAATAAATTAATAATTGTTTCTTCATAATGAAATGGACAAAGTAGATTTTTTTAATGACGTTTTTTTGCAAAATAATTTAAAATTTATCAAATACTATATATCAAAATTATTATTTATAATCAAAAACATAAAAATAGTTGTTTTTTAAATTTTAAGCATTTATATTATCAATTTAGTATTAAAAATGAAAGAAAATCATTTTTTGGAAGCCCCCCATGCCTGGTTTTCTACCATGCTAATATATCTCCCTTCAATGAAACAAGAGGTTCGAGGTTCATTCAAATTAGTATGAAGTTCTGAAATGTTTTCTTCTATGATTTTTGTCGATATACAATCTCCTTCCGAATTTCTTTTTTGGGATATAATAGTTTCTAAAAAACTAAATTGATTGATTCCCTTCTGGCACAGATATTTGAAAATTTGGTTATATTAATAAATATTAGAAATTACCTGAGAACAAGCTATCCAGTGTATTTTAATTATTCTTTATTTTCCTTATAAATATTGTCCAAATTTGGTCATATACTCTACTCTATTAAGAGTATTAGGCATGTATACTGTTTTTATTTATTCCAATGTTGAGATATATGATTCAGCAAAATAATTCTTTGAGATATTTCTGCATATTAACCAATGTTATTTAAGATTTCTTGTCTTGTTATTATTGTTTTTTATATTATTTAAAATTTCATTATTTATATTCGACATATATAACATTAGGATATTTGGATCCTGATAAATTAAAAGAGTTTATGTAAACCTACAGCCTCTTTAAGATCTTCTTTTTCACACTCAGTAAAAAAACCTGTAAATTGTTTGTAATTTTAAAAAAGTATATAGCATCCACTAAAATTGACTATTTTCAAAATAATTAGGTAAAAATGTTAATACATCATAAATTGTATTTATCATTAAGTAGGAGCTATTCCATCAAATAGGGATCATAAGGGATTTTAAATTTTGCAATACCCATTTTCTTATATTTATACATATACTTGATTCTTTTATCTTTTACTTGTTTGGCCTTTTTAATCCAATTTTTCACAATGGCTACCATTCTCTAAGTCACACAATAGTTTTAGGAATTTCAAATTTCATTAGGAGTTGAAGCGTGCATCATGTATTTTCACTAGTATATAGATCCCATACATGATGTCTACCCGTTTTATTATAGTGGACGGTACCACTATGTAGCCAGTTAGCAAAGTGAAGAAGGAAGAAGTACAATAATGGTGATGTATTAGTTCCGTTACCGGCAGAATAATGTAAGGAAAAAATAAAAATAAAATAATGTCATATAATAATAATGTACCTTGCATCCTTAAGTAGTATTTAGTGAGGCAACAAAAAAATAATAACCCTTATATCTTGGTAAGTATTGAGAGTTTATGTTAAGTTTGCATGAAGAGTCTCTTACTTGTTTGTTGTTCGGTGTGCCAAATATCGTATGTTCTGTATATCCTGTATGTGCTGTGCCAATGATATTTGGGTTCGTCCGAGTTATTGCGTTATTATTATAACCAGTGTACCTTCTCATTGTTCATTATACAACTAATAGTCTCGTAATTGTTATCGTTATCATCGCTATCGTGTGTCCAGAAAAGAAAGGTCGTGGGTTAATAAAGGAAGTTAAGTTATGTTGTTGTTGTTCAGGTTATTATCATTATCAAACATATTTTATTCTATTTATTGCACGAAAGTAAAGGAGAGGAACGATTTCAATATTAATTTAGGCCATATTTTAACATGTATTGTAAATGTTCTTTTAGGTGTTTCTTGTTTTTGCTGAGTGCCATATAATCTGCAAACGAGAGGTTAATCAGGTCCATATCTTTCAAACATTTCTCCAATCAATAGTATTTAGGAGTTTTCTTTCTATCGTCAGGGCACCATTTCAAGGACGAGAATATCATATTTTCCTGCGAGTGTCTTAAGCTATGGCCTAGTAATTCTAGTCTCCTCAAGGGTATGAGACGATTGATTGGTAGGATATCGCATCTATTCCAGAGCGTTGTATTTGATGTGTTGTATGGGTAATACTTTTGGTGATTCTTCTAAGACATTTGTTTATAAATGTCTGAATTGTGTTTATGTTACTTTTTGAGTCCTGCCAAGTCTCCAGGCCGTAGGTAATGGGTACAATTAGGGACTTGAAGAGTCTTATTTTTAAATTAGTTGATATTTGGTTGGATGACCATAATTTCGACAGTTGATGATAACGGAGTCTAGCATTATTCGTTCTCGATTTCGTATCTAAAAAAGCGAGGCCTAATGATGTTATCCTGGTTCCTAGGTATTTAAAATCTGACACTAATTCTATCGTATTACCCTCAAAGTTAAAGGGGTTTAAGTTACTCGCATCGGTATTTGAGGTGATCAGCTTGGTTTTTGTGTAGTTAACTCTTAAACCATATCCACCACAGTTATTGACAAATAATGATAAAATATTTCTTAATTTGTATTCTGAGTTGGCTAGAATACATACGTCGTCGGCATAACATAGAAAGTTTAGAGAGTTATGCATATCATTGAGGTGCTGTTGATCACTGTTATATGTGTTGAGTGCATATTCCTGTTTAAGGGATTTATTTAGGATATCATTCATTATTACATTAAAAATAATCGGTGAAAGGATGCATCCTTGTTTGAGGCCCCTATTTGCTTTAAAAGGTTGTGATTTCATATTTAGATGTTGAGGAACTACGCTATGATTGTCGTAAATTATCTTAATTAGCGCTATCAGATGCTTATCTATTCCAAAGTTTTCCAGCAAGGGCCATATCTTATGGAGTCAAAGGCTTGACTTAAATCAATCATTAGGGCAAAGATGGGGGATTTATGTATTCTGGCCTTTTCCAGAATGATAGTGTTAGAAAGGAACCCGTTAATGATTGGTTTAATCCTGACCGATATGATGTATGTGAATATTTTTAGTGTGACTGGAATCAGTGCAATACCTCTGTAATCCTTAAGGCAGTTTGGGGACTTATTTTTAGGGAAGTTTAGTATAATTGATGTCATCCATTCGTCAGGAAACTTACCCGTATTCCAAATCTCCCTAAAGAGGGGAAGTAGTAAGCTGGCACTTAGGTCTACCTCTATCTTCCAGAGTTCTGCAAAGATCCCATCAGCTCCAGCAGCTTTATGCATTTTTAGACGATTTGGTCCACAATTTTTTAACCATGGACTTCTTCATATTCGATCCACTTGTAATATATATCCACGATTTAAAAATATGATTTTTTATACAAATCAAAAATGTGGGCATATTCGCACTGTTGACTTGACTCTGGTCAGACATTGCCCACCTCTTTATGTGGCATGGATCGCAGGTATTACATGGAATATATTTTTTAGTAATTATTATTAATAACACTTATTTTTAAGGTTATATGACAATTTAAATTTTTTTATTTCATCAAAATGACAATAAAAATTTCCAATATTACAACTTTTTTTATTTGAGTTTAAATTTGGTTTGCAATTAACATTGTCATGACAATTTTCTTTTTATTAAATATACCTACAGGATCTTTTGACACTATATTTATTAAATAATTTATTATTATAATGATATGGTCTCATGACCTTTAAATGATGTTTATGAAAACCATTTAGTCATTGCAATCCATTCATTTTCTTCGCATCGGAAGTATTCTATTATTATCTACATTAGTTATGCAAATTACAATTAAATTTGGTATATATTTCTAACTCCGATTTATTCAATATTGATGGCCTCTGGGGAAACATTCCAAAAATTAGCTTCTTTCACAAAACATTTCTTAATATGGCCCGTTAAACCACAATGACAGATAATATTGTTCTTATCAATTATTGAATTAAAATTTACAATAATTTTTCGGTCACATGAAAAACTTTTTTCACTATGACCCTTTCGGCCACAAATATAACAGTTATCCGTAAATTTATTATTCTTATTTTTCAACATACACATCACTAGAAAGGTTTTTTAAAATCTCTTTCCTTTATAAGTATTCTATTATCAATATTATTTTATTATTACCTTCAAATTTATCAATATTTTTTGAATTTGAATTTTTTTAACCGCTACTGGTTTATACACATAGACGAAGATAATTTTTGTTTTATTTCACTTAAAATTTAAATTATCATCTTTAGATATAAAAGAATATTTACAAATTATCGGTACTTCTCAAGTATTTACCTCTTCATTCCCATGGAATGGACCATTTGTTTATCCCCACGATATTTTTTAAACTCTTTTAAATTAATTGAAAATATTTTTCATATCCTGATATATTTTATTTATTGTCCGCTGTAACACGGAAATTTTTTAATTATTTCAAAAATTAATTCCAAAAAACTCTAATTATTTTAAAAAAAATTAATTATTCAACAAAATTTTATTTATTTATTTCTAAAATCCTAAATACCTACTGCATTGTGTAAATATAAAAAAGAAACCAAATTATAGCCAGAATCCTGAATACTCTAGAGCTTAAGCAGTATGCCCAAGCAAAAACAGAAGACTTGCTGATATCTACCTAATAGATTGATCCTCTGGTCTTTCAGCAATTTGGGATTACTCCTTTTCTCTTGTATCATCAATTATTTTTTCATCCTTTTTACTTTTTTATCCTCCATCTCCAAATTTTTTTGACAGATATGGTTATATTTTCTCATAAATAGAAATTAAATTACAGTTATCAGTGTAGCGTCTTTTTTACTTTAAATGAGGTAAAAGAAGTTGCAGGAACATACAATGATCTTTATACTCATAGTTTATAAAAATATTAATTTCACCATTCTTTAATGAAGAGTCATAAATTTCAGAATTATTTATTGTAAATGAAATTTTATTCATCCAAGGATCCTAATATTTTTAATTAATAAACATAATATGGTATTAGGTAGGACACCATAATCCATTCATTTCATCAAATATAGATTCCAAGTTATTATCTTTTCTATGGTTGTGAACATAGAATTTGACTTATCCAATTATTTTTATACATGACACTTTTATCAAGGTATTTATGAGACCTTACGCAATTGATAATTGATTCTTTATCTACCAAGTTCTAATATATATATATTATAACATCAAAAAAAATTATATTCGGATTTTCGTAAGCCATTTGTGCAGCGAAAATACAAAATGATTTGTATTTGATACGCATCGTTTACGCAACAAAAAAATCGGAACCAAAAACGCATATATTCAAATACCATATTTTGTTTTTTGCGCAACGTTTATGTATGCGAAATACAGGCCACCATGAATGCAGCCTTATTCATATAATCATTATTCATTGTTAGCGACCATATTATATTTATTTTAATATCAGCATCAAGCGTCTACATAACAGGATATTCATTGGATGCAAAACCTCCACAAAAAACAATAACCCCCCCCCCCCCCCCAAAAAAAAATACATTGCCGCCTTCGAATCCAACGAGATTTAGGCATTACCGCGAATACGTGTATCTAAGATAGATCCTTTTGCTTATACTGAGTATCTTTTTGACACAGGAACAGAAAAGATATAAATATATTTTATATTATCTCTCTGTTCTGTTGTTATATCTTAAAAATATCGGGAAACAGTAACATCAAGATAGATAAATAAAACACCAACCAAAATAATATAGTAAAGTATAATACATTTTAATTACAAGGTAAGTTAATATAATAAAAGCAAAAAATTAAAAAGATTTAACCATATGTTTTTTATTTTTGCATAATACTCAAAAAATAAATGACGATCAAATATATGACAAAACAGATTTAAAAATACATTAAAATATAAAAAATTGGATATTTAATTTTCGTTTTTTCTTTATGTATATTCCTTTAAAATTTTCAATATAAATTATATTTTTATAAATTTACCTTAATTCAATAGTTGTCCTCGATAACCATCTCCAAATATTGATGCATCTTATTATTATAATAACTTGAAATGTCATAAGGAGTAATTTCATTAAGAATTGATGTTTGAACGATTTCGATTCTTGTATTTGGGGATTGATTGACCTATATTTGTTTTATAATAGCCCAAAGAAATTTTCAATTGGATTTAGTTGCAGCAAATAGGGTGGCAAATATTCTATTCACTCTTTAAAACTATCAATGAGGTGGCTTTTATGGATAGATGCATTGTCCAAATAACTGCATCACTAGGTATGATATTAATAAGTTCTATCATATATTCTTGAAATATTAGACAATTATAAGGTTCCTCGATATGCGATAAAATATCACACCTTCGATTCCCATATACTTAAATTTTTACCCTTAGATGGTGGGATTTTAACAGTTGGCGTAACGTTGTATGGTGCTCAGGCGTAAACAGGTACAACATGTAGATTTATGCCTGTCTCATCTAAGAAAAATATTTTTTCTTTGGCTATATTCAATATTTTTATACAATAAATTTGGCGTATATTGACTGTGCCCAATTCTTCCAATCAGGTTCCTTTCCTGTATATTTTTTGGACCATCCTATTTTTTAATTATATTTTCTTATAGTTCCTTCATTTTTTGAAAATCTCGGAGGTAAATTTTCTATATTATCTTTAAAAGTGAATGTAATGTTTGCCATTAAAAGTTCCATTATTTTTCTTTCTATATTGAAGGTGTCTTTTTTTTCTACCTCTCTTTTCAATTACATAATTTTTCAAAGGGTCTCCGATGATTTCGGGATGTTTCGCGTCTTAATTTATTATAAGACGATAAAGACATATCCTGCTACAGATAATAATTTTTTTGCTATATCTATTTTTTCATTATTCCAGTTTTTATATTTCCTTTTTAGAATTACCTAGATTAAATTTGTTGGATAGATAATAGAATCCCTACTTAAAGAGTAAGATTTGATAATATAGAAATTATTTGTAGCAGATATATTAGGTATTGAACTAGATAAAACAGAATCAGGATTTGATGTAAATGAATTTGTAATATTTGTGTTACTAGATAAAATTTGTCGTATATTAAACATTTGAAAAAAATATTAAATTGTATTTTATAAATTTAAGTAATATAGAAATTGTAAATGCAAAAAATTTACATTAGAATTTATACCATATGTATTTTTGTAGTGTTTGTTTTGTTATATAATAATGGATCTTCATTTATTTTTTAAATATTATGTAAAAATAAAGACACATATTGTTTCATTCTATTTTTTGTTTTTAAATAACTTACCCTGTATATTAATGTGTTATTGAATAGAATAGAATAGCATCATTATATAATATTTTTATAGAATAGAATAATTATAAAATATTTTTATAGAATAGAATCATTTTATAATATTTTTTAATATGTAGGATAATTAAAATTTATAGTAGTGAAAAGAGAAAATAGGGAAATTAAAATTATGGAAATAATTTCTACAATATCAAAAATCATTAAATTTTAGATAAAATTTTTTTAAAATGATTAAAGTAGAAAAATATAAAATAACAACTGAATGCCAAGCTTGTATAGCAAAAAACCGATAAAAGGTTCACCCAACTCGTCTAAAAAAATTTCTAAACTTATTAAAGTAATTTAAATGATACAATTATGTTTATATGTACACTTATGTTCTGATTGTTTGTTTGCATTTATCTGAATTAATGAATCTTTTCTTTTTGAATTATATTATTAGAAATCGGAATTATGGATGAAATATTATTATGAAAAATTATGTATGGATCAAATATATTTAGGAAAAATTATGTCTGTTTTTACTTCAAAGACTACACGAGAAACTGAAAGACAATGAAGAATCTTGGTATGTAGAAGAATGCCTATAACACATTCTTATAATAAAATACCAGAGTTATTGAAAGTTATCTGGTTCAAGATTTCAGATAAGCTAATTGCTGCAGTTACAAATCGTCTCCAATTTTATCAAGTCATTTGCTGAATATGGATTAAAATTAAACTATCTTGACAATTTTGATGAGAATACCTTATTCGAATTTAGTGAAGCTAATGATGGTTATAATAGCATTTTTCAGGTTTTTCTTTAGATTAAATGAACAAAAGAATCTTACAGAGGCATATCAGGTGTGTCAGACTTCATCTTTAATTGCTACCAAAGATAGTCTTTCCGCAATATTTAAATTAAAGACTCTTGAATATATTCATTAGAGAGTGCTAGAAAAAATAGACAAACTATGGAATCCATATAAAATCAAATCTTCAGAAATGATAAAGGTGTTAACAGCAGTGTTGTAGTACTTAAATTTTGGCGGGGACACGCTATTACTCTAAAATAATTAGGGGGTACGCTAAAATGGGCAAAAAATTAAGGCTAAATTTTTTTGCTTAGAATTTGGATCAATTGATAGTTTATATCTTAATAAAGTTATATAAAAATTGAAATATATATTGCAAAAATTATATATATTACACAAAATAGGTAAATTTATACAATGCATTTCATAATTATTTAAAAATAACTATGTCGTAATTTTTAAAGGGATCATGACTATCCGGGATCTTCACGGGATTTAAAGGGATAACTAAAAAATTAGGGTTATCACGTTTTAATCGTGATAAAGAGGAATCTTATTTTAAGCGTTTTCCACGAGTTTCGTTGCGTTTTTAATTTTCAATTTTGTTTTTTTTGGCCTTATGATATAAGATATGTCTAGTATAGGGTATCATTCGATAGCTAATCAAATGATTTATTCAAATGGAGGTCAATCTATGCCCCCGTGATAATACCGTATAGTTCTTTATCCTTTAAAAAATTGAAATTTTAAAGGGATCCCTTTAAATCCCGTGAAGATCCCGGATAGTCATGATCCCTTTAAAAATTACGACAACTATATTAGTATAATATAACGCATAAATCGGAATAGATCAAAAAATGTGAAACAATATTCACCCCTTTTTCAATATTTTTAATAATACTCGCACGTTTCCTTGATTGGTTATCGTTATTCCCCCTACTTCTTTGACAATTTCTGGCTGGGGCAAGCCAAACCTTTTTTAGAAACAGTGATGGTAAGCAGTTCTCTCTCGTATCCCCCCTCCACCGTCTACATTCCTGGGTAGCAGGTAAACATTTGAAAGTTTCACGCATTATTTGGAATAGCATTACGATTAATAATATTTAAATCTATGATTTAAAAAAAAACTGATAATCGAACTTTAAAATATGAGGATATTACTTATATTTAAGATTATTATAAAGTTTTAACCTCGGTAGCAATTAAATTATACAAATTATAAGGCAGAGGTATATTTTATGTATCCATACTATTGGTAGTCAAAGTTACTTAGGTAAACTTGAAAATTTAATAAGTTCAAATGTCTAACTACTATATTAAATAATATCCAAGGTGGAATGAGCTAAGAATTAGAAAATATCTTACCTTTAATTTCAGCATCTCACATCCATACTTTAAAACTTATGGATTGAGTCGGATAATAAAAAAATATATACATTCAAAGTATTGATAAAAGTGACTCTAAATATATTAGTAGTGTATAATCAAAGTATCACACCATTTTATTTAATATAATAATCGAATAACCAAGAAAATAATGATTTTTTTTTAGTTAAACAAATATTTCTGAATTTAGACACAAATAACATTAGTGGTATTAAATTATCCTAAAGATCTTAGAAATACTAGAAGCACATAATTATTAACTTTCCATTAATTTTTTTAAAATATAATATGGTTGCCTTAGTTGAAAGGTTATTCAGATTTGGCACAATGTTTAATCAAAAAAACAGAGGCTTAATAGAAAAATTATTTAAAAAATTGATTATTTAAAAAAATAGTGATTTACATTAATAATTAATTTAATAATGTTTGAAATACTATGTAAATTAATATTTCAACGTAGAATTTTCCTTGCTTATTATTAATAAAATGTTTGATTATGTAATCTACCTTATCATTAAACATTATAATTTGACATATTTATCAATTACCGTAAATATTCTTTCCTATTATAAAATGAGCTTTATTAATATTTATTATATAAATTTTAAATAAATGAATCTTAAATCTGATTATACACTTATGTTATTTTCTTCACTAATAAATTATATATAAATTATTTTATATTTTTAAAACTTAATTATTCTAATTTAATAGCTAATGATTATTTTATGAAAACTTGTATTTAAGATACTCTCATTTAGCAAAAGATACAAACACCTTACTATCTGATATTTTTGATAAGACTTGTATCTATATCTATGATCCTTTTTTCACAAAGAATCGGTATCTGTATTTAGATTCCTTTTTAGGACTGGCTCAATTAAAATACTTATAAATTATTTTGAAAATAATGTTTAGATTGAAAATTTCCAGAAAAACATTTTAATATTTGTATCACATCACACCATACCAAACCGATCATGGTACGGCCAGTTTTAGCATTCTAACCTTATACTTTTGAAGATATCTTAGGTCTAAGCATGAAAAATTGCCTTTTTTTACCGAGTGTGTATATTCCTTAATTGAGTGATTGATATAAAATTACGCAATTTTATATAATAAATCTAGTATCAAAATAATAATATTTTTGTCTTTAGAAAATAAAAATAAAAAATTATTTTTAAATATTCCGGTCATGGGTTAATTTATTTGAATATTTACTGATAACCTCTTATTCCCATAATAAAATTTAAAATCTTTATAAATGAAATTTGGGTAAAACCGATTTTATAGAACTTTAGATAAACTATTATCATTGTTAAAAGTATAAAAAAAATTAGAGTGGTGCCTATATGTCTTCATAGGCAACGTCATTTTTTATATAAATTTTAATATTTATTAAAATTTCTTTTCCTAATTAAAATGAAACAAAATTTAATTATGTATACTATTAATAAACTAACTAAATTTTGTAATCCTTAGAAGAAAATATTAATTAAAAGTTTCTTTTTTCCTAAATAAAATTTAAAAAATTTAATCATGCATAGTATTAATAAACGAACAAGATGTTTTAATCCATTTAATATTCCTGACTATCAATGGCCGAAAAATATTAAAGAAAATTCAATACTGATAAAAAGATTTGCACTTGATACCATATAAAACTTTAACTAACTAAAACTATTGGCATGGATGTCGATATGATTGAATCAATTAATACAACAATAACAGAAATATGAGAATCGTCCATTAAAAAAAGATATCACCCCCGCCCCTAAATGATAAAATTGCAAGAGCCATCGCAACAAGCTTAAATGTTGAGGAGACAATAAGGAATTAAGGTACAAAATAAAATACAGATGATATATCAGTATATATTAAAGATAAATTCACAATTATCATATTATAATAATGCAGATAGCTGGTGAAAGATAAATGAATTTCAAGTATCTTATCATATGGCTAAAACGGTTAAGATACTTACTATGGAAAAGAGTATTTATCAACAACTGATTCGAAATCTGGAAGAAGTATCGGGTATAGTTGTAAGTATAGTTAATGCTATAAAATCTTTCTACGACAACTGTGATATTAGTATAGAAATTTCTGACATAAAATATGCATTGTCATATATAAAAGATGGAAAAACAAAAATAGAGAACATGTTAGTTCTTGGTAATTTAAAAAAAATATATATTCAGTTCAGAGAAATAAATTTTAATATTTCTTTAGGACTTTCTAAATCAGTCTAAGGCCGCAAAATTGTATATTGGTGGGAGGTAGTAATACATATGTTTGTATTTCTCACCAAAATTTTACATTAATGATATATGTGCAAATTTTCTACTTTTAACAAAATACCATGAATATCCTCTTACAACATACAAACACTTTTAACTCAAAAATTTATGTAATCCACAAACAATTTCTTGCAAGAACTGCTCAGGGCCAGAATATATTATAAAGCGACTTGAGAAAATATTCAATTTTAACAGGGTAGATTTTATTAATTATTGGAAACAATAGTCAAGAGAGATTATAAATTTATCTTGAAAAAATGGAAGCTTTTTTCTATCTAGTCGGCAATCAGATTATAAAAATTATATTAGATTAAGAGAAAACGGTGAATTTTTAATTGTATGTGATTTTGCATAGATATAGTCTTGTTATTCTATGTGCAGGGCAAAGTTATCAATGGACTAACACACAGTCAACAATTCATCCACTTGTTATTTATAATAAAGACATACTATCGTTTGTTAAGATTTCGGATTGCTTGCAACATAATACAAAAGCATTGCACTTTTTCAGACATCTTGAAAATTTCAAATTCTACGCGATATCCCCAATTTTTTTATTTTTCTGTCGGGTCGGCGGCTCATTACAAAAATCAAAAAAATTTCCAAATATATGTCATTAGGTGAGAGATATTGGCATTCCAGAGAATGGTACCTGATATTTTCACGGAAGGCGATAGTTATATTTTATTATCTTTATTTCTCTCTCAAAAATTATTATATCTTTTTATAACTATATAATATATTATTATTTCAACAATATTTACATGTGTATATTTTAAGGTTATATTAAGAAAAGTTATTTTAGCATATATAGAAAGAAAAGTACAATAAGGTTATAATATATTTTACAAAAAGAAAAAGAAAAAGAAAGAAAAAATACAAAAGGTCGTATGAATAATTTTATAATTTAAAATATGTTTAACAGTACCTTTCAGTCACTGCGCATGGAAAAAGTGCACATGATGATGAAATATTAAATTTATCAATTAATTACATCTTTCGAGATAAAATTCTTAATAATAAGATTAAAATCCTCATTCTAATGATAATTTAAAAATCTTTTTAACCTTCATTCTTAAACAATTTAATCTTTATAAACAAAAGGATATATACTTTTTAAATTTCAATAATATTTTAAAATTTTAAGAAAATATAGTAATTTTTATATTAATTTTTAAAAATAAAATATATCTATTCATAACTGCAAATTTTATGGGGATTCCAAAAATAAATAAACTAAAATCCGACCCAACATATTTCTTTTAAATTTTGCAAATAAAAAATGAAATTTTACTTCCCAACACCATTTACTCGCTAAGATATGTTGGTTTTAAGAATGGAAAAAAGCTACATTTTTTTGACAAAATGCACTTCATTTATTTTTAAATAAAGAAAATATAAGCTAAAGCAATATTAAATTTTATAATATGACATATAAATGAATATAATAATCGAATTCAATTAATACCTGTATTTAACCCAGTTAAGTAGAATAATTAATAAAGAGTTAAATATAGCTAATTAATTATTTAGATAATCATTTGAATACTAGTTATATGATTTGCTATCTTTAATATTAATTTTAAAATTCTTACCATTTTAGTTATACATTCAATGTCATCGTTAAGGCATGCTGGCTTTTATTATTTAGGTGTATTAAAGTCATTTATTTTATTTAGAAAAAAATTTGTAAAAATATCTTAGAACAATTAAATTAAGGCTCGATGAACTCATTGCACTGTAGTTATTTATAAAAAAATTTAAACTTTATTTTCCTAATTTAGCTAATTATTTTAATTTTTAGCATATGGAATCCTATGAAGAAATAGAAAACAACGAAAAACCTATAACCTCTCTCGATCCCAACTTAGCTGCTATCAGAATCCAGGCCTTATATAAAGGTCACAAGGTCCGAAAAGATTACAGACTACTATCTAACTCTAATAAGGTTATTAACCTTTATTTGATTAATAGATTCGGTTCACGACTAAAGAATTAAATTGGTTTTGTTCTGAACCTTTATTTATAATAGATTCGGTTCATGGCTAAGGAATTAAATGCGTTCTGTTCTGATTCTGTTCAGCCTAAAATTTTAAACGTTCAATTTGGATTAGGGAATATTTATAAATATAAAAAATATACATTTTAAATTATTATTTTGATATAGGTAAAAAACAAAATACGAAACATAAACAAGTCATGTATCATTAAAAAAAAAATTATTTACTCTTATTAGCTGTAATATAAATATATAAAAATTTAATCTAAAACTTTTATGTAATTTTTTATCGTTTAATTTTGAGTGGAAGTAATTCACTCCAATTCGGAAATGTCTTATTATTATCTTTTACTTTGAAGCAGGCGCGTAATCAAGCAGAGGTAATACCCCCTCCCCATTGTAAAAATTTGCATGTTTTCGTAAATATCATTTTAAGCTAATAAAAATTATTCCCCCTTTACATCCCCCACTTCCCTCTCCCAAATATATACAATATCTAACTATAAATAAAAATTTGAAAGAAAAATTAGTAAAAGTTAATAATTTTTAATTGGCTATAATTCAAAATTTTTAAAAAGCATTTTTATTAAAAAAAGTGAAAACACAAAATTATTTTTATAAAAATACAAAAAAAAGCCCTACAATATTTGGACCTAAAGACCTCCAATAAAATTTGAGGAGGAAAACCCCACCTAACAGTGTTTACCCCCTACCCCCTTAGCAAAATCCTGGATACGTCTATGCGTTGAATTATTCACAATCATTTCAATAATCTTTTAAATTGACAATAATTTTAAAGTAAATAACTGGTATAGATGAATATGTGCTTAATAATTTAAATAATTTATCATAATTAAATCAAAAATGTAAAAAAAATTCCTGAAGTCTTGCCTAAATAAATATATAATTATTTTTATTTCCTAATATATGAATGTATGCTCAACTATTTCGAACTCTGGTTTATAAAAAATTGAGGTGGTTCGGTTTTTTTAATCAAGGGTTGCTTAGTTTTACAAAAACCCGGGTTCTCTTCTCCGGATTCGTTTTTGATTTGAAAATATGGATTTATCATATTAAGATTGAAGGTTTAGCACTTGCTTCAGCATATTATAATACTTTTTAAATACATGTCCATATCTATTTTTTTTAAGGGGGGAGATGGTAATTAAGGAGGATTTATTTTTATAAAAATTCTAATCATATTATCAGCTTTAAATTCATAATTCCGATAGATGCTCATTAGTGGAAAAACCTTCTATCATTGTGCTTTTTAAAAAGCTTTTTAATCCTTTTAGATTAATGGACGCTCGGCCTGAATACTGGTAATATGAATGTCAGTCATCTAAACTAAATTGTCTAAATTAGAAACCTGCAATATTTTCCGGTTTGAACCCGCCCATAGGCCAAGCCTTCTATGTCGCAAATTTAAAAGCTCATAGGGAATAAATCTCAAATTCAAAATATTTATCTTAACCTCTATTTTAATATTATGCATTAAATTTAAATATTCAGCTATAACTTAATAATTTAATGATGTTTATCTATTTTATTATAATTATTACAAAATATGATATGAAAATGAATAGTAAACATTTCCTCCTCTTAATTTATTTTTTAAAACTTTTCTTTTATAATTTTGATCAAAAAATTATGAATGGAGGGTTAGGTCCTAATAAGATGACCCTCCAAAACTTTAGTTTAGATTAAGTAACCTTGGTGGATCACATATTTTGATTGACTTATGAAAATTGTTTATCTATTAATTAGAGAAATATAAATTTTCTAATATTCTTGCCTTGTCTTATTTAATCATAATAATTTATAATAATCCAAAGAGAAGATTTTGAAAAACATCTTCCTTTTTTTTAATTTTCGCGCGCTCTGCTTTTCTTCTATCTTACATTTTACAATATTTTGACGCAAAATATCCTGAAAACATTTTCCATCTTTATCACAATTTAATCAATTAATTGTAGAAAATTATTAAGTCATCAAAATGTACCTTTCATCAATTTTGGTTTTTGCTAAGGAACCAATACTATTATTCTATATAAAAAGTTAGATGTTGGTCAAATTAAAATGATAATAATTTTATGTAATTTTTTTTAATTGCCATTATTTGGCAAAATTTCTAGATACATAATTCAGTATATTATAATTTCTTGGAAAATTTATTTTGATAGAATACTTTTTATCATACATAAAACCCCATTTGTGTTTATATGTTATATTAATATACTTGATTCCTAACCTGAGGTAGTTGAGCATATCGGTATTTTTAGTGTTTCTAAACGAGCGTTTAATGTAAATAAATTTAATTTTTTGAAAAAACATGGTTAACGGCGTTCATTTTATTTATACGAATTTTGAACGTGAGCATTCACTATGACGAACATGTTCGGGTAATACGTTAATTTCTTTAAAAAAATGTTTAATTAAAATAATCTGATTTTTTTAAAATAAAAGATTTCATTTTCTTACTCAGCTGTGTCCTTCAAATATTTTTTAGACTTTCCTTTCTGGTTCGTGTCAATTTTACTTTAATATGGTTTATATTTTTATTATGCCATACATTATTTTAGAGATAATATATATGTTATATTGGGATAAGGTATCTATGTGGATTAGAAATTTCTGAATTTTATATCCTTTATTTAGGGAAATTTTTAAATTTAAAAATATGATTCAAAATTTCAGATAATTTTTACCATCATTTTTGTGTTAAAGTTTGCACTTATATTGGAGTAGTTAAATATTACGGGGAAATATTCAACCCACATTGTGATGATATATAGCTCTGTGAATGTTGAACTACATGATAGGTGTATACGATTCTGTAGTTGCATCTGTAGTATTTATTATTTTTATAGAATATTTTTGTATTGCATGCAATCTGTTGATATACTTTACTGTACTGACTTATATGAATGAAAGGATGTTATTTGCGCAAACCATCCATTAGTGATCCTTCAATTGTTATGAATAGATCCAAGTATTTATTATTGGATAAAAATAAAACAGGATAGGAAGATATTTACAAACTAAACATGTTTTTCGAATAAATATTTAAAATTTATTTTAAAAATATAAAAATAATCAATTACTCTCTCTCAAAATTATTATTTATATATAAAAAACGTTAATGCTAAAAAAAATTTGTGGAAAAACTTAAAAAATTGCGATAGGTTTCCAATTGCGGTTTGCAGAAGTGAGATGTCTACGTGTAAACCAAAAAATTGCCGGAGTCTCCCCCTGATGGGGGGAGATATGGCAACCCTGTAGCATGAAAGGGTTATAAGAGGGAAAACATTAATTTTTAAACATATGGTCATAAAATATTTCTAAATATTTGTTATATTTTTTATAGTGTCATAATATATGAGAGTTATTTTAAATCATATTATAATTATTCACATTTTATATAAATATAATATTATAGCATATTTTTTTATAACGTTTATATTCCATAATTTCATTTCAATTCCTATAGAAAATTATAGGGGCAAGAATTTCTTTAAATTGGTAAAAGGGAAGTAAAATCCCTGTAACAAAAATTGCAAATTGGAGGGAAAATGCCAATATTATTATAAACATATGATTTATAAAATATGATACATAAGAAATATAACTGACCCAACCGAAACCCCTCAGAGATAGATATGGATTAAAAAGATCTTTAGAAATTTTATAAAGTCCCCCTCTCATCCTTCCCTTATGAACTAACATACCCCAATTAGTCTTGATTCAAATATATTTTTTTTGTATTCAGGGCAGTCATGGTATAAGTTGTTTATATCTAAGGCGGTTTAGTCGCCGCAGAGCTATTAACTTTATAATTGGCTAATTATAAATCTTGTGGAACACGTTCAATTATCCCTGTTTATAAAGCCGAAAGGTCAAAAATTAAAAAGTATTACGA
Source organism: Gordionus sp. m RMFG-2023 (assembly GCF_954871325.1). Taxonomy (NCBI): domain Eukaryota; kingdom Metazoa; phylum Nematomorpha; class Gordioida; order Chordodea; family Parachordodidae; genus Gordionus; species Gordionus sp. m RMFG-2023. Next base: position 15,561,478 of record NC_088779.1, on the reverse strand, counting down.
CTTTTCAGATTCTCATCCACCCTCAGGCTATCATTTTTTTAAGATTTTAGTTTAAAAAAATTCTTAAATCAATTGGAATTATGGATCCACTTTTAAAATTTTACAATCAACCATGTGTTCCGAGGCAATTTTAGTTTCCTTAAATCTCAATATGAGTATCCTTTTTCTTTTTTTTAAAAAAATCATGAGTTATTATTCCGTCTTGGGACGTTTTTTTTAAAGTATTTTCTAGGCATGTTTTAATTTTTTTATTTATTTTCAAACAAAAGATCATAATTTATATAATTATTTTTTTGCATAATTCATAAAAAAAAGCCTGGTCTTCCAGACGCCATTTTAATGTTAATAAAAAACATGAATCGCTTTAAAAATAATTTATGTCTAGGAACTTATATGTATTTTTAAATTTCATCGAGATGTGCCACCAACCATTCTACCCATAACGGAGGCCCCGACACTTCAATTTAACTTTCCGTAATTATTGTAAAAACTTGTTGAGAAAAATACATCCTTTTTTAAAAAAACTTTTAAAAACTTGAAAGAAAATTTTGAGAAAAAATTATATTTTTAAAAACTTCCAGTAACCTATGCACAATAGGAATAAGTTGATTGAAAAAATTCACAATAATAGATGGGGCTTTTACTGCGATAAAATTCAAGGCATACCTGGATGAATTATTCGCACTTTTACCTTCAAATTCATTACTTATAATGGATAATGCTCCTATACATCGAGCGAGGATAATTAGTGAGAATTATCCAAATATCATATTTTTGCCACCCTATTCGCCGCAATTAAATCCGATAGAAAATTTTTTCGGAGTAATTAAAATTCAATATAGATCAAATTCTCCTAAACCCAATAACCGAAATGAAGTTATTTCAATTATTACGAGTATTTTAGGCAATTATTTTACATATAATTTTTCAAATTTTTATTCTCACACCATAAAGTTTATTGAAGAGGGAATTCGATGCATTCCTTTAAATGATTGAATTTGTAATTGATTTATATTGTGTAATATTTTATTTACAAAGAATAAATAAATAATAAATTATTTTTTTTTATTTTGGTGTTTCGAATTGATCATAAAAAATTCTAAACAAATAAGAATTATCTGAAAACCCTAAATTCGAGTTTTCACTCATGTTTATTTAAGAAATTATTCAAATTTTATCCTGATTTTTATTCTTTGGATAACTAGAATAATGCTTTAAATTTAAAAAAGGTATTGTAAAAATCTTAGAAAATTTTTTTTATATAATATCTTTTAAAATTCTAATTTTTCCACTTAAACTTATGTCCAAAAAATAAAAAAAACTATATTCGATTCATAACTTTGACCTTAGTCTTAATTAAAGTTTAAGAACTTTATAAAAAAAATTTTTTGAATTCTCATTTTTCCACTTAAACTTGTGTCCAAAAAAAACTATTTGATTCATAACTTTGATGTTAGTCTTCATTAAAGTTTAAAACTTTAAAAAAAAATTTTTTAAATTTATATCAAAATGTTTTTTACAATAATTATGGAAAGTTATTTAACTATATAAGAATGTTTTTTCACATTATGAAAATGTGTTACAACAAATCATATTATTACTGTAAATGTTACTTTCATTTGACGATAAAGAATCAGAATAGTTAAATGAAAGGAATAGATTATCCGTATTCATTCTTCCAAGATTTCTATAAATTTATAGAGAAAAGGCCAAATTATTAAGAAAAATATGGAATAAAAAAAATATGATTTGTGAATTATGATATTTATCAATTCTTTTAACAAATTTTCCACATCCAGATGCTATGGTTTTTGCCCTCCCACTTCGTATAAAATCTACATTCATCAGAATCATTTAAATGCTTTAAAACCTTCCTAAATACTCATTTATAAAAGACCTGCCATCAAAGATTCGAATCAATTTTGGGAGCAAACCTGATTATCTCACAAACACTATGGTGGTATCCACCCCATTGCAATGGGCTATTTAGAAGATTATTAGCAAACATAATTGCCACGGGTCAATGCCCAAGGTCGGGTCTTAACTTATTAAGTATACATATCAATTAGGATATAATGTTAAGTGATAAAGCAAAATAGCTTCACATGCCATTTGTATTATATCCAAAATCCACCTCTTGACATGACATACAAGGCGTGTGCGCAGGAATTTGGTCTGGGGGGGGGGGGATAATAAAATTTTTTAAGAAATATTATTGTTATTCAAAAATATTAAGGATAAATTTATTAGGACTAATAACTATTTCTAATACACAATTTTAAATTAATGTGAATTATAAAAAAATTATATATATAAACCGGCATATAAAAAACTATAAAATAAATGTGAATTAAAAAATATAAACGGATATAATTGGCGGCATTGAAAAACTAAAAAATAAATGAGAATTATAAAATATAAAGTGAATATAATCACCATATGAATCACTTAAATGACCCAAAATAGAAATTTGAATTTTTTGAACCTTTAAAATTATATATAAAGAAAAAATTTAAATTTTGGAAATATAAATTAATACACAAAAGGTTTCTTAGGAATAATTGTATTTTGTATTTATAATGTAAAATCCAATCTTCATTGGGATTGTGCTAATTTTTCAATTATCTCATCCTTGCGGCGTTAAATGCCTATGAATATTCAAATGAATCAAACCATTCAATCTACTTTCAGAAGTTGTACTTCTTAGGTTGGTTTTTCAGAGACTTGCAGACCCGACCCCCGGGCCGGACCGTATTTTAATTTTTTTTAAATATACTCGGGCCGGGCCCGAAATTTTTTTAAAAAAAACACACGGGCTGAGCCACAAAGCACTCCTTTTTAAATTGTTATCCACAGAGTTTTGAATAAGTTTGCATCTTCTCATGATATGGATCCATTCTTCATGATGATCTTGATTATAAAATAATAAATTTTGATACAGGTACAGGGGTTAGGCCATATTTTAATTATTTTAAATATACCCGGGATGGGCCTAAAAATTATCCCAAAGGACGGAACCACCAAGTTGGATTAAGAAGAAAAAAAATATAAGTTGTATTAAGAAAAAAATGATCTTTGCTGGGATTCGAACCCAAAGCCATCAGAGTTGTAAACGACGTTCTTGCCGATTAGGCCATAGATGTTTTTAAAATTAACGATTTTTTAAATATATATTATAGAGAGGGGTTTTATATATATTATAGATAGATTATTTAAATAGATAGATCATATTATATATAGAAGATTATAGATAGATAGAATTATAGATTATAGATTATAGATTATAGATGATATAATTAAATATTATTTTTTTATTTCATAATTTATAAGTTTATGTAAAAAAACATTAAAATAATACATAAAGAACCAAATCAACCAATAACATTGGACAGGCAAATTAAACAAAATCTTTAAATAAATGAGCAGGAAGATGCACCAAAACCTGCCCATTGCAGACCTCTAGCCAGGATGACATCGGAAACAGCAGATCATAATGGATTTTACCTCTGCCAAAGAATCCATTTCTAAATGATATGTGTCTGCCACTTTTATTTTCCCATGCATTTACCACCAGAGGTCTGCAAATGACAATATTTTCAAGCCCAATGGGAATTTAGTTATTGCCCATCCCAAAGGACGGAACCACCAAGTTGGGTTAAAAAAAATACCAAGTTGGATTAAGAAAATTTTTATTTGCTGGGATTCAAACCCAATGCCTTTATATTTGTAAACGAGTCTCTTGCCGATTAGGGCACAGACGCTTTTCAAAATTAACGATTTTTTAAATATATATTATAAATTGTGACACTGTGACTGTGACAGTGTGACAAGGCTTTTATATATATTATAGATATAAATATATAATATTTTTAATATAATAAATTAATTTAAGTTTTAATCTTTATCTTTATTGAATGTTAGTATTTATGAAATCAAGAATTCAGTTATACAATTCTCGATTTAATTTTTAAATTTATACTCCTAAATTATTTGGTAAAAATGCCTCTGTGTAACTTAGCGATTTTGAATATATTTATACTAAATGTTATATAATTTTTTGTAATAAATAAAGGAAAACAAAGAAATCAGTATGAATCCTGACCAGGCTGCCACTAAAATACAAGCAGTATTTAAAGGATACAAGACACGAAAGGAACTAGCTAATGTTAATAATTGAATTATAATTAATTATGTTATGCAAATATTTGCTTATCGCACATTATGTAAAATAATATTTCTTATATCAAAATAAAAATAAATGAAATAAAGATGGAAAAAGTATGCTTTTAATGACTTGTGATTGAAAGCTAATCATAAAATGATAGTAGAAGCAAACCAAATTCTTTTAAACGAAATAAACCAGACCCTATAAAAGTCTAGTTATATATTTATAAATATATTTGTGGTGCTCTGACATTAATTGGCTTTTCGATAAATTATTTTTTAATCTCTAAATAAGTTTTAAGCTTTTTATACACTTCAACTTTATAAAAACGAACCATTTTCACGTTTTTAAATATCATATTCAAAATTTTATAATTTAGTTTAATTGGTGGAATTCGGACATCTCAAAAACAATAGAGGAAAAATAATGTTGCTATAAGAAATAGTAGAAAACAAAGACGGAGGGCGATTAATAGGTTTAGTAGCAAAATTAAGTACAAAGAGATCGGTAGCGATCAAGAATTCAAAAAGGCATCCAGCAAACGAGATAAAAAGAGACAGGATATGGAGGTGGTTCATTGCGTAATAATCACTATGGAGATGTTGTGATTATCAGCAAAGGGATTAAGGAAACTTGTACGAGAAGTAGGATAACTTACTAAATGAAGGATTAAGATGTTTACCATGATAAGGTTGATTTCTAGTTATAGATTCGGGAAAGATAAAAGTGAAGAAGAAGAGAGGTAAAGCAGCAGGTTTAACAAGACTGGCGAAATGTTAAAGACAGCGTAAGAAATTAGAGTGGAATAGATCACTGACCTATACAACCCCATTTTATGCTAGAGAACTACTCTAACTGGGAAAGGCGTGGTTATTCCTCACGGGAAAGGTGTTAAACTATTAGGTGTAGGACAATTTAGTTCCTGGAGCATAAAATAAAGGTTTTTGAAAGAACTATGAATGCGTTTTTTGTGGTTAGAGCATGAAATGAAAGTTTTCGAGAGAATATTAGAAAAGAACCATGGATGCGCTTTTAATTTATTTCTAATCTGCTTATTCATAAATTCATTTGTTATTTTATATTATTTTTGTAAATATTCTCTTAATTTATATGTATTTATACTCTCCAGCAAAATTTTTCATTAAAATATTTTCTCTATATTTATACCCATAAATGAATCTCGAAAAAGGAGAGTAAAAGAAAAATATTCTCTTAATTAGGATCAATAAAATACATGACATAATACAAATATTTCTATCTTCTTCCAATCTTTGCTAGAAAATCATCCAACGTTGGGATTGTATGTAAATCTTCCCACAGTGTCAGTATTTACCGTTTTCCATACATTAACAGTCGACGTTATCCACTTAAACCGATTCTTTACTGGATCTATCTTTATCAATGCCCCTATATTCAGTAACCTCTCCAACTCTCGATAGGTTTACAAAGTGGCAAAGGCACTCTTCTCTCCTAGAACCTAGGTTCAACGCTCGAGTCAATGTCTAATTGCACCTTGAAATTCTTGATTAACCCGGGTTTTCCATCAAAAACTTTATTAATTTAGCTAATACATATTCCCACCTATTTGATCCTTTAATTTTAATCTAATTATTCTGAAACTCCCATCTTAAACTATGATCCATGGTAATCCAAATAAGGTCGTATAATACTACTTTGTTGCTACTGCCGGAGGCTGTTGTATTTCTTCCTTCCATTTATTCCTAACAATTGTTTCACCTTTAACTACAGCTCTGAATTTCCATATGCCTTAAAGATGACTTAGATGATAATATTGGTTTATTTTTCCAATTCTTTCCTTGATTTTTTCGTACATTAAAGACACCTGAACCTTTATAAAAATTTCAATTAAGCCACAAATTATTTATTGGCCACCTGGTATATCGAATCTGGTAAATTATCATGGTTACTATACTTGTTTTACCACTGTGATTCACTTCTCTCATATTATCATCATTTCAGTTCATAATACAATTTCTATAATTGTCTGTATTTAGTACGTTTACCCCAATGTTTTTATAAGAAAAAGCATAATGACCTTTTCTCGCACACTTGTGGCAAGTCACATGCTCATTTATCGTTCTCACCTCTTTTCTTTACCCTGATTATCAGCGAAATCCTTATAATTTCAATTCTATCAATTTCGTTGTGAATATATATCTCTCCCCCATTCACCTAACCTCTCAAGACAGCCAATAAAATTTTAAGTTTATTAACCTCTTTTGTTATGCCCTTTAATAAAAATCGCCTTTACATGAGCTAATTATAACTCATTATCTATTTCTTTTTTGTTGTATTCTAAGTTAATTGTACTCTATTTAAGTTTATTAAACAACAATTATTCCATTAATAAAATCATTATCAATTTAATGTTGCCTGGGGCTATATTAGAAGGATAGTTTATTAGATTCATTAGCTCGATTTTTTATCATCATTTTATATAATATGTAAAATTTTATTTTAAGAAACAACGAACCAGATTTACTATTTATTTTTTAGATATTGTAAAACTACATTTTATTCAAAAGTTAATCGTTTGAATCTAAAAATTTGATCATATTAAGTTATATATTAAAGTGATGGTTAAACTGATTTGAACCAAAAATTGTTATTAAAGTTGGTTTTAGGGAAAGAAAAAATGGAAATCAACATAATCAACATTCTCCTCTCTGAGAAAATCTTCATAATGCATTACTTAGTCGCTAATCAAAACGATTATGGAAAGCGTTAAAATTCATATATATGCTATATATATATACCTTGATTGCATTGCTATCGTAACCTGATAGTTTTATGTTAGTTTTCAATTTTCATCGCCTTGCTTATCCCAGTTTTGATCGCTACGTGTCGTGGTAGGTTAGTGAACCTTATGTCTATATTGATTTGTCGTCGTCGGGATATCGTTAATTTTAATCATGACTTTGTACGAGCTTTACACTCGTTCGTACCTTGGTTCATGTTGCTCACGTACATGTTTAACAAGTTATTTTCTTTATTAGAATATTTTGTATTGTCGTCATCCGCAATTTCTTCAATATATAGTGTTTATTTTACTTGAATATCTTAGATTTCTATCGTTATATGTTATGATGCATTCTTTCTTTCTTTCTTTCTTTCTTTCTTTCTTTCTTTCTTCTCTTTCTTTCTTTCTTTCTTTCTTTCTTTCTTTCTTTCTTTCTTTCTTTCTTTCATTGTTATTATCATTTAGTAATCTGTTTTTTTGATGCTTACTCTCAATGAGTCATTTCTATTGATTACAAAAAAAAGTAAATTTCCCAAAAAATTTTTAATGTAGTAAAATAGTATTTTTTTAATATTTTTTTAACGCATATATAAATAGTATTATTGTTTTTTGGTTCCCATGATTGTCTATAATAGTTGTATTTAAAATTGTTATCATTGTTGAATCTATTATAATTATAATTGGCTCTTCGATAAAGTCTTAAAAAACCATGAATGTAAGCATTATTTCCTCTATCAAAGCTATATTATCTGTCGTGGTTGTAATACCTATTGTAGTGGCAGTTGTCATAATAATTGTCATGACAATTGTAGTTGTTGTCCGATGATGACGTATCGATTGTGAGTTGCTTGAAGTTTTGTATTAGTTTAGTACTTTCCTCGTATTCTAGTTTTCTATTTTACGATCTCGGCTTGTATCTGTCCATAATATCTCTCCTCAAGTTTGGATATAAATTTTTCTTCTTTGAGCCCTGATTCATTACGTTTAATGTCTCGAACGTCAAACTCTCTCTCAAGCTCAACATATGTCTTATTTCTTTAGATGAAGCGGCAATTCTAAGTTCTTTGATAATCCTTTCTCTCCCTGAGAAATTACATTCTTTACTTAAATGGCTACCGCGGGCCACCCAATTGATATATGTTTCTTCCTTTTTTTGGACTGCCTCAGAGCATTTGAAGACCTTGAATTATCATCTGAGACGAGTGTAGTAACTTGAATTTACTTCTAAGCGCGGGTCAGCGAGTTCGGCTACGGTATAAATTGCTTCGATGTTGACGAATTCTTCCCAGGTTTCACAGAAAGCAATATTGATCCCACTAATAAATTTATTAAAGTTCATATATAATGATCGTCGAAAACGCGAAATGCCGGACACTTGTAAAATAAAATATAACCGTAATGTATAAAAATTTGAAACAAAGTATTTAAGTTGCGTTAATATATATAAAAATAACAAAAAAATTAAAGTTAGTTTTAGGTTATTAAATTAAAAACAAAAATCAACATAGGTGATAATAAGAAAAGCAATGATGTAATTCCAATGGTAAATTCAAAAATGATTTTTTCCCCAATTTAAAAATCGGCGCTTCGCACTTATCATATAAAAATAAGAGATGGGACTTGTATTTTTTTCGCATTACCTAAATTTGTAAAATTAACCGATTTCCATTTAAAAATATATTTTAATATTATGCCCTTGTAGATTTTATTTTTGATGAAGATCAACATAAAAATTAATGATTTACATATTAAAGAAATTTTACAAAAAAATTGGAATTTTAAGTAAACATTGATCAAAAATCTTGTTTAAGATTCTCAAAAAACCTTCATTTTAAAAAATCTGATGATTTTTTAAATTCAAACTATTACTAAGTTTTGTGATTTATGTCAGTACTCAGCAATAAAAATCTTCTATGGATACCATCACTCAAAATCTCTCAAATTCTCAATATTGTCAGATTCTACTTCTCTTTCACCACCTAAACCTAAATAGGTATAATTTAAAAAACTTTCTGTTTAAGTACTTTGTTAATCACAATTTTGTGATTTAATTATTATGGAGAAAAATTTTCGTGTGCAGTTTTGATTTGAATTGTTTTGGAAGAGGAATTATTTAGTGGTAAATTTGTTAATACTATTGATTAGGGAATTGAAAAAATGTAATTAATGCTTGTATACAAATCAAAATTTAGTTTTATTTTTATTTTATTTCTAATTAAGAAATGATAATATTTATTTTATTTAAAATTGATGATACAATCTTTATAAGGAAATATTAATATTTCATGGGACTCACGCCACTGTGCGCCATTTCCTAGTGACACTAGATTGCAGGCCTTTGGTGATGTTATATTTTTTAATAAATAATTATGAAAAATTTTTTATTTTCAAAAATTTTGAATTATTTAATTTTTACTTATTTTATTTTCAAATTATTGCTTATTGTGATATATTTTATATATCTGGAGATAAGAAGGGGGGGGGGATTTTATTAGCTTAAAATATTTACAAGAACAGGAAAATTTCCAAAAGGAGGAATTTTCTCTTACCCCTCTCCCTCCCGGGTACGCTATTGTTTTAAAAACAGGGATGTGAGCCCAGGCCCTGAACCCTCATGAACCCTGGTATTTGGCTGATCCAAATCCGGACTATGACATTTTGTAAAAATGGAAGGTTCTAGGTGTCAATGGTTCTAGGTGTCAAAAAAAATTTTTTTTTAAAAATTACTTTAAATTGATGAAAAATAAATTTAAAAATTTTTTCGAAGAATTATCACTTTCTCTTTTTCCCATAGTTAAAAATTTTCTGATTTTAATAATATTTATATAAATTAACATGAAAATACCTTATAATAAAAATACGCTGCTTATCTACTTTTATATCTGTAAGAACCCCATATTATCAACCCTTCCTATACTTAATCGGTATTTTACCTTTGTTCCTTTTGGAGTTTGAATTGATTTCCGATAGTTTAAACAAAATATTCTTTATTAGTAATTTTCGAAGCACAAATGTTACAAAATTCAATAATTTAATAATTCTATAGTTTCAATAATTTCAAAAATCTCCAAAAACAAATATAGGCTAATTTTATAATCATATATCTTATCAAAAATAACTCATGATTTTATATAATTATATTTCTTTTATCAAAAAAAAAATCCCATAATTTTACAATAATGTTTTTACAATTATATTTGTAAACGAAAATATTTATTCATCACGTGTTATTCAATGTTAATTATAATCCAATCAACCTTATTTATTTCGGTTGATTGGCATTACATAAAATGAATATAAATACGTATATAAAAATATGACAATATCAATTTTAGAAAGTGATATATTGGAATGTAGCAGTATTATATAGATGTTATCAGGGGCGGACTGGCCATAGTGGGCATTTTGCCCACGAGGCTGCGAGAAAATGTCGATTTTGAGGCCGATCGGAGGAAAATATAAAAAAAGAGGCCGATTAGAAAAAAAATAATATTATTATGTCCATAATATTTTCTCTTATCATTTATTTTTAATATCGCATTCCTTGAGAATTATCATGTAATTTACTATCGTCGCTTGACGCTATACATCATTATCACGTGCTTTTCCTTGTTTTTTTTTCGAATGAAGTGAATCGCTTCCTTTTGAGTGAGTACGAGTAGAGTGTAAATTAAGTTTTAATTAATTTATTATATTATATTTTTATACATTCATTTATTGTAGAAATAATATAACAAACTTTTGTTATTGTATTGTTCTTAATTCAAGAAAAGAAATCAAATAAAACCCAGGTATAATAATAATTTTAATAAATAAATTTTTGATCAATTTGATTTTCTAAAGTTTCTTTTAATATTAATTTATTGTTATTTTATTATATTATTACTAACTAAGCTTAACTCAACGAACACAGATTGTTAAAATCTCACCTAATATTTGAATTGCAACAATTTACTAATCATTTGCAAACATATCTAATTTAATATTTATATAGCTATTTTTTGAAATGTATGTAAAAAGTCAAAAGTAAACAACTTATTTATATTTCATAACCCATAGATAGTAATTAATGTTTTTTTATTATTACTGGTTGGTTCATCAGATTTTTATAAAATTATATTTCCAGTTCACATCTTGTAATATTTTTTTAGCCTTAAGTTATAAATTAATAATAATAAATTTTTTATATTATCATGCATAGAAATGCCAAAAGGAAATTTAAGGGTGGAGCTGAAAAATTAAGAGAAAAAGATGTTGCTTGTCTCAAAGCAGCTAGTGCTGATCCAAAACAACTTAAATTATCTTTCTTTGATAAATCAGTACCAAGTATTTATAATACTTGTACTTCATATTAAAAAATCTATTATCTTAGGAATATCAGCAACTACCTCCCATTCACATCTACCTGAAACAACTACATTATCTGCAACATCTTTTATTATTGCATCAGTTCAATCATTGCCATACCCACCTATAACTATATTACCAACCATTACAGCAGATAAATCATTCACACACCCTGAAAATAGATTATCTACAATTACAGCAATTCCATCTTTATTATCCTCACACTTGTCAGAAGCAACTACATCAATACTGCCTTTAGATATTTCACAAAGTGGATTATCAGAATTGGATATGCATAAACATGAAAATTTTAAGCTGCAATTAACAGCTACTATACCACAAAAACTTGCATTCTTAATGCAACATCCTATACAACCAATAAATAGTAAATATGATAAATTATATTATCGAATGGTAATGAATAAAAAAATACCTAGAAAATGGATTACAATAGAACTAATGTGCAATAAAGCCAAAGCTGTGTACTGCTCAATCTGCCTGGCATTTGCAGTATGTGAAAACACTTTTACAACAGGCTCAACAAATTTTCGTCATATGCATTCAGTAATTAAAATACATGAAACAAAAGTACATATTAGTACTGTCGAGGCCTACCTCAGATCATCAAAAAATAAGTCATTTGATAATTCAATTAGTATAAAAATATTAAATGAAAAAAATCGACAAATTTATAGCAATGTCCACATAATAAAACAAATATTTGAAATAATAAAGTTTTTAGGCAAACAAAACTTACCCTATAGAGGATCAAATGTTACTGAAACACTTAACCACTTTGAAAATGAAAATTTGAATCATGGTAATTTCCTGGAAATGATTCGTATTATATCAAAAAATGATCAAATATTAAGAGATCATTTAGAGAAGGCTATTTTAAAGAGCAAACGTAGAAAAGAAAAGCTTAAACTCTCTGAAAAATCAAAATCAAAGGGAAGAGGTTCTCTCATAACCTTGTTGTCGAAAACAACTGTTAACAAAGTTATAGATGTTGTTCTTGATCAAATCAGGAATTTAATAAAAAAGGAGATTGGTAACAAACGTTTTAGTTTGCAAATGGATAGTATAGTTTGCAAATGGATAGTACTCAATACATTAGTGTTTATGATCAAGCAACTATTTGCCTACGATACATATATAATGGCAAAATAACAGAAAGGCTCTTTGCACTTACAAAAGTTACAAACTCTTCTGGAAAAGGATTTTTTGATATCTTGAGTGAATGCTTTTTAAAACATGGAATTCAAATGAGAAATATAATTGGAGAATCATTTGATGGTGCGGCAAATATGCGGGGTGAATTAGTTGGGTTGCTAGCTCTTATTAGACAAGAGGCTCCAAGTAGTTTGTATATTTGGTGTTATAGTCACATATTAAATCTATGTATATGTGATTCATGCCATAATGTTGAAGGCAAAAATTTATTTGGATTGTTGAACAGACTAGCAACTTTCTTTGGTATATCATATAAAAGGATGGATGCTTGGGTGAAACAGAATAACTCATCTGGCCAAAATAAGTTGAGAAGACTGCAAAAAATAGGAGAGACAAGGTGGTGGCCACATGAAAAAGCCCTTAGATGAATATATGGCAAAGAGAGCCTACTTCCAATAACGATAAGTGCCTTACAATTTATAATTGATAATAAATCATTTGAGGCAAAACCCTCACCAGAAGTGATTGATAATTTATGTAAATTTAAGACTCTAAGTACTTCAATAATATATTTAGAAATTTTTGAAATAATGGGGCCATTGTCATTATATCTTCAAACTAAGAATTTAGATATTTTATCAGCGTGGAAAATGATAGAAGATGCCAAGTTTTCTGTGCCATCTATAACTATTACTTCAATTAAAAATAAAGCAACAAAATGGCTTCTAATTTAAATGGAACACTTTCATATTTAAAGCTCCCAAAGAGTATCTGGGTACAAACTGCTCTGCCAAAAAATCGAATAGGACGAGTGAAGAGAATATATAGTGACGAAGGACAAGATGAACGTCCTCAAGAATCGATTGACCTTCATAGGGTCGAAGTATTTCGTCCTATAATTGATCAAATTATAAACAGCTTGTCGGAACGGTTTTCTGCAAATAAAGAGCTTATTTTGAATATGCAATATTTGCATCCAAGGCATTTTGAGGATATAAATAGTAAAGGTATTTCTGAAAAGGCCTTAGAAAAACTGGCACAATTGGCAAATATATCTAGTGTTAAATTACGTAACGAATTGTGTTCATTTGCCAGTGTATTCAAAGATTTAGTAGAAGAATTAAATGAAACGGACAATGATATCGTATGTACAAGTGAGGATTCATATGAAGAAGATGAAATATTACAAAATGATAATAACTCAAAATGTGATAATAGATGTAACAAGTGTTTAATATGTGTGTACGAAATTATTAAAAGATACAATATGCATACAAGTGCTTACACTAATTTATTTTTAGCATATGAATACATTTTAACTTTATCATTTACGCAAGTCAATAGTGAGAGAACATTTAGTAAATTAAAAATTATAAAAAATCGGCTGAGACCAAATATAGGACAAGAAAAATTAGAAGCATTTTTAATGATGTCAGTTGAATGGGAACTTTTAGCGCAGATTGAACTAAAAGATATTCTTGTTTATTTGTGCAAAGGTTCAAAGTTAATGAGAGATTTATTAACTTAAAAATTTATATTAATTCTTTTATTTAAATCTTATTTATATCTATTTACAATATGATCGGCGGTAGCAATTTTATTTTCTGTGCAATATTGTATAATTGCAATAATTTTTTATGTGAAATTAATTGATTTTATATATTGAGTATTATGTTTATTTTATAATTAACATGTGATGTATGATTTAATTTTATAGTGCATTATTGTTGTATATCTAATATAAAATATATGTGCAATAAATATGATTTTAGATGTGCAATTTTATGAAATAAAATATATATGAGTATCATGTCATTATTCTTTTTTTTTAAAATGTACATCGTTTGTACCTATTTTCAAAAATAAGAAGTTATAAAAATCATATAATTCAGAAGCCATTTAAGGGAACCCGGCCGAAGGCTGGGCTAAACAAAATTAGGAATATGGGGGCGAAGCCCCTATAAAAATGAGGCCGCTATAAAAAAAATGCCCACGAGGCCGTAGCGTCGCCAGTCCGCCCCTGGATGTTATGTAAATATTTATAATCAAAAATCAATCTTATAATACTGAATTTGAAAATAAAAATTTACATTGTTAAAAAAAAGTAAAAATTAATTTTTAAATTTTTTTACTAGTAAATTATATATGTGAATTTTTATGGAGTATTAAAAATAAACAGAGTTTTTCAAAAACAAAGGATAACATTACGGTGCCAAAATAGTTTTGAAGGAATAACTAACAGAAACTGGTCTAAATTGTAAATATTAATGCTGGATGATTAGGAAAACGGTATGGTTAGACCTAGCGCGTAATCAATGCGGGGAAAGGGGGAAATTCCCCCCCATCGCAAATTTGACTGTTTTCATAAATATCATTTTAAGCTAATAAAAATTTTACCCCCCCCCCCAATCAAAATTTTACAAATATTTGAATATCAATTTTCCAACATATTATTCAAAAATATTAATAAAATGGAAAAATATTTAGTCAAAGAATTGAAATCAAACGATAATTTATTTTATTATTATATATATTTATTTTATTAAAAAAATTATTAGTGAGTTAGAATTAATAAGTATTTTTAATAATATTTTATAAATATCTATATTTAAATATTTTTCATTTTTACTTCCATTTTGTAGAACAGAAGAAATAGAAATACAAAAGATAAATAAGGCTGATATGAAAAAAAGTAACGTGTCGTCAGATATCATTATTGAATTCAATTGATCAATCAGAGTTTATCATTGCTGCTAGTTGCATCAATAAATTATTTTTAGCTCACTACTTTGTAGAAATTTACAAAAACCAAATTTAGATTTGGTTCAGGTTATTGATTTGGCGGAAAATATATAACAACAGGTAGATACAATAAGAATGAATGTAGATAATTATTTTCATAATATTTATCTAGACGTTAAATCGAAGGCTAAATTTAGCATCTAGGTCATTATTGAGATTTAAAATAAATATTGGCTCAACTAATATTATAAAATATCCATTTTTATCCCATTCTTAGATACTTTTTTATCGCAAATAAAAGTATGGTTTTTAGATAAAAAAACAAGTCTTTAGCAATCTTCAAGTTTTATTACCCAAAGATCCTTCTTCGTTTTCTAATGCTACTATTGGTAAAATTAAATATTTAGCAAAATTTTATTCCTATGATGTAGATACTGAAATAAATTTAATAAGTGAATTCGAATTATGGTATAAATATTTACTACGTTTAGCTATTTTACCTGCTATTGATGCGCTCAATCGGTGTAAAGAAACTTTGGCTCAATTTCCTAATATTTTGAAGTTGTTTTATATACTTGCATGTTTTCCTATTACAACATGTACGAATGAAAAGACTTTTTCCAACTTGAGAAGGTTGAAAACATATTTACGAAGTACTACTTTCGAATCTCGGCTAAATAGGTTAGCTCTGTTAAATATCCACAGAGATTTGGTTCCAACGACAAACGAAATTCTTGATGAATTGGCAACATTCCCACGAAAATTAAAAATCTCATTATAATTATAGTATTTAATAAAATTTTTTGTATATTATTGTATTTGACAAGAAGTTAAAAAAAACTTGTTTTTTAAATTATTTTTTAGTCAATATTTTATACACACTACTATTAGTATTTTCAATAAAAATATTATACTCTACTTATATTGTATGAGAATTTAAGCTGAGGCTAGTTTTTAAAGAAAATTTTATAAAAAAATGACATTAAACTTTATGTCAACTTTACATTTAAAAAAACTTTATTAAATATAATATACCTAACAAATAATAAAAAATAGGCTTGTAATATCCATAAGCACGATAGTAAATAATAGTTAAAAATAGTGAATAATTTAATAGAATAGCTAAAACATAAGACCCGGCCGAAGGCTGGGAGAAAGCTGGCCGAAGGCCAAGTAAAAGGGGTTTGGGGGCGAAGCCCCCCCCAAAAAAAATCCCCTTCCCACCCCTATAAGAAAATCCTGGATACGCCACTGGGTTAGACCATGCATGCACTGCTTATACTATGGAAAATGTTTATTCTGTTGAAAAACTCGTAATGAGTCAAGAAATCGACCTGACACTCACAGAACAATCGCCAAATATCCCAAGAAACTGATATTTCGCAAACTTCAGTGAATCGGATTATCCGTAGAGAGTTATAGCTGGAATGTTTAAAAAAAAGCCCATAATCTAACCGACGCAAATAGAAAATATTAATAATAATTAATAAACTAAATTTCAAATTTTATTAAAAGAAATTGAAATACCAACCTCCCCCCCCCCCTCCCATTTTAATAGTTTTTTTATTAATTATAACAATTTGTTGAGCTTGTCATAAGATTTAAAAAAACTATTTATTTTGATTTCGCGGCTATGTCCAAATGAAAATCTTGGATTAATCTTAACTTAAATATAGAACAAACATTCAAGCAATATTGATATTTAATTTCTGACCAAGGAATATTATTACTCATATAGAATTTTTTTAAATATTTTTAAATATAGAATATTAATTAATTTATCAATATTGTCTAGCTCTAGTTCTAAATTAATTCAGTAAGAGCGAAATTATATATTTAGAAAAATATAAAATGTTCATTGTATAAAAAGTAAATAATGAGAACTTTAATACATTATTTATGTATATAAACATTTATATTTTATTAAATCTTGTAAATTGTAGTGTAACCCTGGTGTCAATCTAGTCCTAAACGTCTGGGATTTTTTTTGAAGCTAGAGTTTGATAGGAAGAAAAGAAAGAAAGGGGAACCTAGAATTTTATTTTTCAAAGATCCGAATCCGAAAATTTGTTTTAGAAATAGATTTGAGAAAGTAAATTTTTAACGAAATCCGATACACCATATGAATTAATATTTAAAAAATATAAATCGTAGGCCATCTAGACAGCAACAATAATTTCTTACCTTACTTATTGAAAATAATGGAAGAAAATTGAGTTGAGGAAGGGGAAAAAATAGTTTAAAAAAATATAAAAATTAATACTAATAAAATTGGTTCCCGTTCTAAATAGCTAAAAATTGGGAATCTCACTTATATCTACTAGAAAATTTTTAAATAAATTCAAAATTAATATTAATAGTTGTTAAGGGAGTAAACACTCGTATTTAAGTTGCAAATTTTAAAAAATCGCTAAAATTGAGGAAGTATCATTATATTCTCAGTTTGATTCCCAAATTGGTAATCAAATTGGGAGCAATGATAATATTTCCACTATTTATAGTAATTTTTCTGATAACTCAACTTAAATATAAGTGTTTACACTTTAGCATCCATACTTTTTTCTAGGAGATATAAGATAAATTTCCAATTTTTAGAGATATTTTTATAGCGATTTTGAACTTATCCCTAGGGGAAAGGCCCAGCGAGATTGAAAGTTTAATTGAATGAAAAATTTTTTTTTTAAATTTCTTCATTTATAAATAACTGTAAAAATAATTAATAAATCAAAAATATTAAAAAACGGAAGTTTTATTAAAAGAATATATATTATATATTATTTTACCTAAAAAATTATTTTTAGAATAAAATCGTCCTTAAAAATACATCTCCCCTTCATTATGGGAATAAAAATAGAAAATAATTTATTTGAAAATTTTTTTAATATTTTACCCGAAAGTGACATTCTCCAATTCAGAAAAGTCAAAAGGAGATTTTTTTTGTCTTATTCTGATACTCGGGGAAATTTTTAATATTATTTTTTAATTCTTTCTTTTTAAAAAATAATAAATATGCGATCATCTGGATATTGGTGGAAATTTTTTGATGTAAAAATGTGAAAGTAGCATCATACAATTTTATTTGGCCTCTACTATTTTTATCACTTTTATTTTTTTTTCAAAACTTAATTATCGACAATGGATCTACTCCTTCAGATACTGATATCTCACAGGCCCTCACCTTTTGGGACAACAACTGCTCTCCCACCCTTAGCCGTCCCGCTTCAAGTACCCAAAAAGACTGGGATGCTCCTCTGATCGCCCGTTCCGTTGAATATCTTATTTCGAACAGGCCCTTTGAGGAAAATCCCAATAATTTGGTACTAAATGCAAACTCTGGCTACGAATGGTTGGAAGCCATCCCCAGCGCCAATCTTGGCCTCCTCATGACTGGCGAACAGCTACGTATATCTATAGCCCTCCGCCTCGGCTGTAATGTCGTAGTTCCCTCCATCTGCATCGACTGTGGTCAGCCCATTGAATCGAAGGCTTACCATCCCTTGCACTGCAAGTTCTCCCGTGGACGACAACCTCGTCATAAATCTATCAATAACATTTTACTAGCCGCCCTCAAAAAAGTTAATATCCTATCTACCCTCGAACCAGTGGGTCTTTCAAACGAATACGCCATACGCCCGGATGGTATTTCTCTCATACCCTGGTCTAATGGTCTTCCGCTAACATGGGATTACACTTGCGTTGATTTTGCAGCCAAGTCTAACCTCTCATTTTCTGCTATCGAAAAGGCAGAAATCCTTAAAAAAAATAAATACGCTGGCCTCGCCAACACTATGTTCATTCCTATCGTTACAATACCCTAGGCATGTTTGGAAACGAGACCCTCAATTTCATTAAAATCATAGGAAAAAAAATGAGACAGATCTCAGGGGACCCCAATGAAGAATTTTACCTTCGCCAGCAGATTTCCCTGGAAATTTGCCGGTCTAATTTTTTAAGTATTCACTCTTCTCTTGGATGATATATACCCCCCTTTTTTTAAAATATATATATATTTTTTTATAGTCATTTTTAATGTCTTCATAGATTATATATATATATTATATATTTATTTTTTTTATATTTAATTTTTAATATATCCATTTTAATATATATTTTTTAATCCTCTGTAATTTAATGATTATGAATAAATAATAAAGTTTATTATGAAAAAAATAATAAAAAAAAACTCATTTTAATTTTTTTCAATAAAGAATCAATCTTTATGAGGATTAATGGTCCTGATTATATTGGTAAAGAAGGACTTATATATTTGGAGGCCAAATTATCAAATATAGAAAGCTTAGTTTCAAAATTACACATCTTGCAGCAGGCATATTAACCTTTTAATGGGGATACAATAATACCTCTTTTGTTAGAACAAGATGGAACCGCGTTTATCTTATGGTAAAAGCCATTAATAGGGTATAAAATAAAATATTTTTATATATTTATTATATTCCTTTTATAATTTTTCATATTTATTTACATAAAATTCAAGGCAATATTACATCTTAAGCCAGCTTGGGTTAAGTGAAACCGATTTGACTCCTGATAACTTAGCATTTTTCACAAATTTAGAAGAATTTCTATTTTCAATCGCTGTAAAAATAAGCGCACACTTTCCAATAATAGAGATGGCAATATTATTCTACAATGATATTATGGAATTTGAAATCAGAAGATAGGGAATTCAGATGCTTCAATAAGAGAAGCAGCAACACTGATGAAAAAAATAGGACGAATATAGCACATATAATAATAACGCATCAATACTAGATCCTAGGATTTAAAAAAATCGCTAATTAAAGAAGTTAAAAATATGGCTATATTCGAAGATATTTAGGCATGGAGTCATTTGATGAGTACTTAGTCGATAATAATAATAATTCTTCTAACCTTAAAACTATTTCATTATTGCAGGGATTGAAAAGAAGGTATATTTATAATATAATACATTATGATAGGATTAATATAAATGATACATTCGATGATTTATATTTATTTTAAATTTATCTCTTTATAAAAATATCATTAATTGATGATAGTGACAATCAAATAATTACCTATCTTCTTGAGCCGGTAGCGCACAAAACAATAAACGTGCTATATCGGTGGAGAGGGAATGCAGATAGAATTCCTCATTTAGCTAAATGTCAACAAACAACTTTCGTGGTATCGGAAAGAACTTTTTCTCTTGCCAGAAATACTATTATTAAATTGAGGAACAGGATGGCTCCCTCCTCCTTGAAACAATGCGTATCGATATCATGAGATATAAATATAATGGCTCTCCATGACGATATATGGCAATAATTTGTTAGACATAATTAATTTTTTTCAAAATTTGCACAACTTTTATTTTTATTTCTTCTTTAAATATCCATAAGCGCGAATTAGTAAAAAATCCAAAAATATTAATATAATAAATAATTAGAATGAATTTATAAAATTTAGATTATAGATTAATTCTAATATTATTGGAAAAAAATATAATAATAGTAAATCGCAATTATATAAAGTCATTAATTTTTGCTGTATTTTATTGACTGAGATCCATGTTTCCTTTTAACGTCAACTTTATAGTTGGGAGTAAAATAGCCTATGTATCTTATGCATAGAATGTTCAATTAGGGGGTTTCGGTCATTGAGAGTATAAAGCTGAGATAGATGCATTTTATCATATTTATGTCTATAGGTAGAATCCCTCGTTGGGTTCCTCGCCTAGTAGAGATCCGTTTTCCCAGCTCTTTAAAGAAGGCCAGGGCATGAGAGCCAAACGATGTTAGAGTCGTGGCGATAAGTGGTAGAAATGTATAGTTAGCAGGAAGCGATGGCGAATATTTAGCGAGTTCATTCGTTTCGGCGTCAAATATGGCATCTCTATTTATAATGGAAGGGGCAAGAGGATCGATGCATAAGAAATCCCAGGTTAAGAATTTCCCCCTCTTCCAAGGGATCATTGGAACCATCCGGGCGCTTACCATCGTAATTATATAGGCTAGTAGGTTCGAGGGTTTATGGGATGCCTGCAGATTTTAAGGCCCTGGCAATAGTATCATTACTTTTGAATGACTAATAAATCTGCCTCCATAGCGCTTGCAGTGTAAAGAATGACAGCCTTTGAAGTTGATCGACGTTTGACAAAAGATACATTGATAGGGTATTACTATATCACATTTAAGTCTAAGACCGATAGCGTGACGTAGCTCATGATTGCTTAGGAGCTGATCAAGGTTTCGTGATGGGAAAACCTTGAGAAATTCGTACCCGCTTTCTGCGGAAATGGAGAAGAGTAAAGAATGGTCTTCGGGTTGGCTCCTCGATTTAAGGTACGTGGCGAGTTACAACCCAGTCCTTCTGTAGTGCCGATGAAGGAGGATCGACTAATGAGAGAGACTTCCATAGATCAATTGCCTGCAAGAGCAATGGGGCAAAATGTTTCGTGAGTTTGTGTATAATGGACTCTCAAGATATGCTAGAGGATATAAACGCACTAACGGAAAGTAGAGAAGGTGACCTTATGCTAATGCCACCGTATTTGGTTGGTAATATAATCTGTAACCAAGAGAGGTCTCCAAATTAAGATTGAGGATATCTTCTGTAAGGCATTTAATCTCGAGTTCATGTGCAGCGAGGTTGACATCGTATTGAAAGATTCGTGACGATCAGAGTATATATAAAATTCTTGGGATTAGAAGGAGTTCTTCAATAGGAAGAAAGCTTAGTGCGCTGGGAGACAGGATAGCGCGTGAGGGATATCTTTCATAAAATATCGGCGAAGAAGATAAAGGACTCGTCTTTACCTACTGGAGATCCGAGATGTGTTAAAGCGTTCAACGGTGTATGATTGAACATAGGTTCATGGTTAAGGTCGATGATCCCAAGAGGACAATATTCGCTCTTGTCTTGATTAATTCGCAGTCCCAAACTGCTCTAGTTGGATTTTATTATTTGGATTGCCTTCATAACTTCAGCCGGTGGGTCGCCTAGTATTACATCTTCGATATACCAGTTATGAAGATTTAGCTTGCATTGGTCATTAATGTCTAATGTTAGGTTATTAATTCCTAGAGAACAAAAAGGAACCTAAGGGTCACTTTTTGTATCATACCGCAAGAAGGAATCAATCTATCTCCAAATTGAAGATGCGAGGGATTAGCATAACAATCGAAGATAAATTGTAAGTATTCTGGGAAGAGATTAAGGATAGGATTTAGAAACGCTCTACGCCTTAGAGAATTAAAAGCGTTCAAGAAGTCTATTTTAGCTAGGATATCTTTGCTGGGGTTCGTTTGTAAATATATCCGATTTTTTATAGCCGAAAATTCGACTATCATACAATGGCTGCTTATTAATGTACACAGGCGCCTAAAAAATTAAATATTAAATAAAAGAAATTTCATAGATCGGTTCAAATTATTATTTTGAAAAGGGGGTTTATAAGGATTGCTGAGGGCTTAAGGGAAAGGTGTTCAATTAATTTAATGGGTTTAAGGAAACAAAGACATTAGTAATCATTTTTCACCACGTTTATGGCTAGTCCTCCCAGACAACTTATAAATCTAAAGAAAAGGCGAATAAAAACGTATTTTATATTAACCCATTTATGTAAAGTTAATCTCAATTTAGGCTGCATTCAGATAGGAGAGGGATCCATTTTTTACATCCGTTCCGTCAAAAGTAAATCTCATTAAAAATGATATATAAATTGATTTTCATTTTTAAAAAATTATAAGTAACGTTATAACGCTTTCTTAAATTAGCCGGATCGAAAAATTCAAAATGTTTTGACTTCAAAATTTGCCAGATCCGTTTTTAAGACGGAAGGTATCGGAACGGACGCTTTGAACATATATATCATTTTTAATGAGATTGATGACGGAAAAGATGTAAAAAGCGGATCCGTCTCCACTTTGAATGCAGCCTTATGAATTTTTACAATATACAGCTTAAACCTATGTTAAAAAAAATATGGTATAAATAATTCCAGTTAAAAATAAAATAATCATATTATTTCGCAGGGTTGCTAGGTCAAAATTTTCAAATTGTGGGAGAAATTGATATTTTTCTGTCATATAAATGTGAGTTGGTTGTTAAGAATATAAACCAAATGGCTGTACCTTAATTTGTATAGAATTAAAAGGTTTTCCCAACTCCTTATCTGCCTAAAAGCTAGAAATTATTGAGTAAACTTTAGTATGTTTAATTATAAATTAAGATATTTGGAAAGATAAATAAGTTAGATGACTATGTGCTCATTTATATCTATTTGCTACCTTTCTATATAAGTTCATAATTTGTGCAATGTATAATCTTTGTAATTTCAAAATGCTTACTAGAGTCAAATAAACATGTTAATGAATTAAAGGAGTTAAGTTTTTTTAAAACCATAAGTAACAAAAATCAATTTATAGATGATATAATATTAAATATAATAAATGCAATTGTGTAAAATAAATTATAATAATATACCTTAAACTTAATAGTCGATATTCATATAAGCTTATAAGAGAAAAAAATTGGGCCAGGTAACCCTTAGTTTTATTAAGACACGAACTTATTAGAAAAAATACACATGGGATATTATATGAAATGGGTATCATAAAAACCATCATTGTAGTCATAGTTGTATAGAAAGTGTTGCTAATATATAGAGATCCATTTCCATTTAAATTGCATATTTAGTTTCATATTACCTATGAATAAAGTATTGTTATTAAAATAAAAATAGATATGAGGAGGAAATTTTTTTTAAGCAGATCATCTGTTAGATATTTATTTTTGGATCCATGCTGACGAAAATTCATATCTAAAGGCATGCATTATATATCATTATAATTTTAATGGCAAATTCATTTTTATCTTTTTCCATGTTTTAAATAGAAATTCAAACTAGATAAACTTCGCAAAAATTTAATCAAATCCTCTGTGATATTTTTGGTTTTTGAAAATGATCAATACAATATTCCATGCCTTATCTATGAGCTTAAAATTAAAAATTTTTTAAATATTTTGGTTTTAGTTAAATATAAAGAGTTAATATAGGTCTTTTCAGAATTTTGAATTTGTAACTGAAATTTAAATATTATTTATATTGCATTTGATAATCAGGTAAAACTTTAATCGACATTTTTTTCTTATATGTTTAATGATCATTTTTTAAAAAAGGAAAAATGCAACATACTTTTATAATCATTTTCAAAGTTCGTGTAAATAATATTAATATATAGAATGACTTGTAAGAATTATCATATGAAACTTTTAATATTTTAAATTTATAAATAAAATATTTACCATTTACGAAATTAAAATACCATCTTAAATTTTTGAAAAATTGATTGTAAGAATTACGATGTCAAAAAACATTTTTAGAATTCTCAAATTTGAACTTTATCGCTCACAAATTCGTTACTTTATTTATTCCCAAGATAATTAATTATAAAAGGCTAAGTTTTCAATTGATAAAAATTTATGTAAACTCATCATCATTAAATTTACAATAAAAAGGGAGGATGAATATATAATAAATTAAGGAGGAAATGTATTCGAATTAGATTGAGTTTATTATGTTCTTTGTTTTAAGTTATAAAATTCACGGGAATATATGGCAGTATTTATTAATTTTCTTAATTAAAAAGTGAAAAGGCTTATAATATTAAAAATTTGATTATAATTTTTAAATTTAAAAAAATAATGTCTATTAGAATATTTAATAAATTATTTGTAGTTTATGTTTTTTTTTGGTAACGATCCTCAAACTTAATAATTTTAGTTACCTTTTCATTTATTTTAAAATATACAGAAAATGATAACACCTATCAGTAGCACCTAAGGATTAAATTAAATACAAGATTTTTAAATTAAAATTAAATAATATTAAAAATAGATTTAACATTGAAAACTATTATTCACTATCAAGGTTTATTGATTTCATGATTTGATTTTTTAAAGTTGACTTTGTTAAAAAATAAAATTGGTATCAAATGGAAATAGGCTATAAAGTTATATTCTTGACATTGGGTAATCATTTATAATTATATAAACATATTTATAAATATTTTTTAACGTAGTATTTACTCGACGCAAATTAAATTATTATTATAAAAATTTTAAAATGATAATACAAAGGTAATGCGATTATGAAGGGGGGGGGGGGAATTTTTGGGGACTTCGCCCCCAAACCCCCCTTCTCTGGCCTAAAATAAATAGTATTTTAAAAATAGTCATTTTATCAGAGATTAGTGGAGGGGGCAGCTGAGAGTTCAAACGAGTGAGGAGTTTCGATTAGGCATTAAATAGTCATGTTTTACATGTTCATGTACACTAATTAAAAAGTAATTAGGACCATGTTGTAAAGAGAAACTTTCGGACCCAATAGTCAGGTGTAGTGTTGTTAAACGGCTCATTTTGAGCCGATTTTTAAGAACGGCTAACTCGATATTTTAGCCTGAAAAATATAACCTAAGCCTTGAGATTTCTCTAATAGATGTCCTAACCTTGGTTCCTTCTACAAGCAAAATCCTCAGGCTTAAGTTATATTATTCTGGGTGAAATAGTGAGTTAGCCGTTTTAAAAAATCGGCTCAAAAGGAGCCGTTTAACAGCACTAGTCAGGTGAGATCTAAATCGGACTGGACAATCGATCCACTACAAAATGTGCATACATTCTAGTATTGTATTGATAGGTTTATATTTAAAGAGATGATATTTTGTCAATTAAGCAATAGTTATATTCAATTTTATTTTAACCACTTTACCCCGATGCTTAGCCCAGGATATGGGGTAAAATGGCGAAGGGCACACTTCACGTAACTAATCACAGCTAAAGTATCATAGGTACAGAACTACACCTTTTTCATTTTGTAGATGAATGATTTGACTACTTATAAATAGATAATTTGTTAATGTTTCAAGATATTATGGTAAAAATGCAAAACAATCTTTTTATCCCGGTCTTTCTATCATTATGTCAAACCTTTAATATATATATAATTCAAATTTTTTTAAATTTGTTATATTATAAATTAAATTAACATGACTTTGATAAATTAATTGGCTTTGTTGATCAAGTTGACAAACCCCCCCCCCCTCAAAAAAAGTTGGGAGCAATATGAAAACCATAACAGATAGTGATATATGTTCTGACTCATTCATAACCATCCGACAGCAAAGCTCAATGCTTTTTTGAAGAATTGGAGAGACGGATTCGCGAAAAGGCTGAATAGTCGATGGAATCTTTATTTTTAAGACAAAGGCTTGATCTAGTGATTATTCGCTCTAACTTCGTTTTATTTCTTCCATCGAATAATTGCCCATGCCTCCCTCTGTTTCTTTCTCCTTCTTAGGTTTAGTTTTTTTTTGAGATCTTTATCCATTTGCTCTCCTAATTATATTTTTATATTTATAGCTATTATTAATTTTGTATTAGAAACAAAATATTTATATACTTTTCCTATTTTATATTATATTAGTTATATTTACTCATATAGAAACAATTAAGAGAATAATAAAATTGTTAAATTTTTTTAACAAAATTCAATATTAAAGTCGAAAAATATTTTGGCTAGGGTGTTAAATTTTTTCTACGGCCTTGGTTAATAATTAAATTTACATATTGGGTATTTTACGGATCATTTTTCAGCGTAAATTTCTAATTATTTGTCTTGCCATTTATCATAAAAAGAGTAAGGTTGAATAACCACACTTTGAATTCAACTGGTCGATGATAAATTCATTATTTCCTATTCCTCTTGTGATTTAATAATCTTTTATATAAGTAGGTAATTTTGCGCTCTCTCTCAGTCAACACACGTAATTGGCTGAATTTGGGATAGAGAAAAAGTGAAATGATACTTATATAAATTTTTTTCTTAAAAAGTGTATTATGATTTGAATATTGAGTGTATTTTTGTTACTTTTAATTTGATTGAATATTTACCTATAATAATGATTAGTTTAATAATTAATTTATATAATATTTTACTAGAAATATTTTCTAAGGATCGAAAAATTGGAAATAAGAAATATGTGAATAAATGTGCACAGGTTTTAAATATCCATTTATTTATAAATTTTAAAAAATAATAATGCCGATTTAAAACTTTCGGCTCAGCCCGGTCCGGGTATTTAAAAATAAATTTTAGACCTGCCCAGATATGTTTAAATATTATACGGGCTTACAAGTTTTTGATTCAAGTATTTTGGCAATAATCAATAAATGATCTTTTTACAGTTTATTTTGTCAATGTAATAATAATCAAATAGCTCTTTAGAAGATAAATCTGTTAAAAGAAATTTATTTACATAAAAAAGTATGTGAATACAGCAATATTATCTCTTCTGTGATGTTCGAATTCAATCAGGAAAATAAAAAATGTTGTTTATTTTGTTCTTTCATAGTGTCAGTGTCAGTTTCTGCTCGAAAACAACAAAAATTCCTATATAATTTAATTTAAAAAAATTAATCTCTAAATTATTTAAATAAATACAAATATCAAAGAGTATTTGTCAATTTTTAATGCAAATATTCGGGATACTGCTTAACCCTGCCCACACTTTATAATTTAAACCTAATTGTGATGTCAGGTAAGAAAATATTTTACTATCTAGCTCGCTTACACATTCACACTCTTGCCACTAATGCAGCCTACCCATTCAACTTAACTCCAGACACGGTCTAAACTGCACCCGCAGCCAAGGACACCATCTCCGGCATAAAGCAATTAATAAAATCATACATAACGCTTTTAATAAGGCAAAATACCTAACATCCTTGAACCTACCAATTTCTTATTACAAGATGGCCTAAGACCCGACGGCTTAACCTGCACCCCATGGTCCAATGGAAAATATCTTATTTTGGATGCAACCTGCTTCATCAATTAATACAAACTCTCTTACTTGTGGGGAAAATAAAAAAATTAATAAATATTCAAAATTAAATAACTTTATATTTCAGCCAATAGTCATTTCAACTAACGGCAATTTTTCACAGTCTACATATATTTTTTTAAAAACTTTATCACGAAATGTTTTTAGCATAACAAACGAAAATCGCGAATCCTTATTTCTTAAACAGAAACTTCAAATGGAAATTTAGGTACATTTTCATTATTAAATTAAGCTCTTTTTAGAGCCTTCGATACTATTAAATATATTTTTATTTAGTCATTTTATAAATTTTTACATATTTTTATATAATTGTTTTAATATTTAAGTGTTTTATCATTTCTTTTCAAAATTATATCAATATCAATATTATCAAAATAAATAAATAGAAAAAGTATATCATAACCAAAGCCTATATCAAGCTTTATTCCTATTTGGTTTCTGTAAAATACATTTAACCATAGAATCTCATAATACTAACAGTAGCCCATATTAGATATCATATAGTTATAGATTAGATAGAGCAAAAAATTGACCAGAATTAACAATCAGGTCTCAGCCCATACATAATTGATAAAATAGATCTAACTAGCAATCTCGTATAGATAACTCTAGCCCAGATCAGGCTTTTATAGATTATTATTTTTTTATCAAAAATATGTCTATTTTTTACTATTATTAGGGGAAACTGGGGTTAGGTAAACCGGGGCTTGACAAACCACTTAATCTCATTTTAAAATTAAATACACCAGAAGGTTAAAATTTTATCCTAATATAGTTTTCATTAGTATACATCTCAAAAAATATTTTGAAATAATTAATTACTAAAAATTTTATTTAAGAAATTTTGATGAAATTTTCAAAATATTTTTATTTGACGGAATTTCAATTTTTATTAAAATATATAATCTATGTAAATTAAATTTTATTGCAAAGTTTAAACACTCTTCTATAATTTGGGTAAGTTTTATGAGTATTTATCAATTCTAGATATTATTTCAATCATGATTTGTCAATTTAGAGCTAGCGGGGTTTGCTAAACCATACACGTCAATTATGGCAGTTAATAATGAAAAAAATTTAAAATCTTGAAAAGGCAATTTCATGGCTGTTTATGATTGGTATTTAGGATTTATGCTAAAAAATCTTAATCTCTCCTTAAAATTCATATTTTTTTATGTCCAAAATGTTTATTAAATTAGCCAAAATTAAGTTTCAATTTTTATATATAATTAGCTTCAATTTATAAGTATTATGATATTTTGAACAATAAAACAATAAAATTATTCTATACATATCACTATTAATAAATAAAAATGCATTTCAATTTATTATGGCCTAAAAAACAGATGGTTTAGGAAGCCCCTTGAAGTGGTTTGCCTTACCCCGCTATTGGGGCTTGTTGAACAAAATTTTTACTTTTACAAAAAATAAAATTTAAAAAAAATGATTATATTCTTAAGAGTTTTTATAAGGCACCTTTATAGAGTATAGTTTTAGGTATCCAATCATATATTATTTTTTATATTATCTATAAAAACAGGAGA
Organism: Gordionus sp. m RMFG-2023; assembly: GCF_954871325.1. Lineage (NCBI taxonomy): Eukaryota > Metazoa > Nematomorpha > Gordioida > Chordodea > Parachordodidae > Gordionus > Gordionus sp. m RMFG-2023. Next base: position 15,531,859 of record NC_088779.1, on the reverse strand, counting down.
TATAGCCAATTTTGTAAAAATTGGTTCGACTAAATGAGTAACAACTAAAGGCCTATAATGGGCAGATTTTTAAAAAATTTAACCTGTTCACCCGCACGCCAATGATATTTTTAATCACCCATCCGTCATCCATTTATCTAAAAATATTGTTTAAGCCGTTCGCCCGCACATGTTTAAAGATATTTATTGGTTGGTTTGGCTCTTTATTTTATTTTATGAATTTTAACTTAAACTTATAAAATAATAAAATTTAATTTTAAATCATTCTGCTCATTTCGCCCGAAAAATATTTCAGATTCGCACATACATTGTTTTAAAATTTCTTACCCGCCCGCCAACCCGCCTAATGTTTAAAATTTATAGCCAGTCCGTCCATTGAAAACCTCTAATTACAACATAGTATAAACATCCTACTAAATTTTATTATATTAAAAAAATACCTTATTTTTTAAAATATACTTTATTTGCGGTGGTATCAAATGATTGGTTCTTACATTTCAAACCATTTTTTTTTTAAATTTTAGCAGTCCTAGATTATCCGATCACTGGGAATGACATGAGTCTATCTTTTTTATGTTTGATAAAGAAACTCTGGACATATCAGATAGATTTTTTTAAAACCAGGGTTGCAATAGTATTTGACAGGTCAGATCTCTAAAATTTTGCTAATAAATATTTTGATATAATTAACTAGTCTGGATTAAAAGCATTTTTATCATTATTAGGTTACAATTTATTTTAAAATATATTTGTATCATGAAGGAATCGAAAACAAAATAATTTTTTTTATTACTAAAATAAATAACATATAATAATTTAGCGAAGTCATGGTTTATTTAATAAATTTAAATTTTATTTAATCTTTAGCCAAGTACAAATTATATTAATTCTCATTTATTTTACTTCCACTTGCTACATTTAAATTTATAAATTAATTTTCTTTTTAGTTGTTCTGGTCAGATTTACAAAATAATTTATTCAATTCTGATAAGAAGTGATATATTATATTTTATATAATATTAAGCCAAATTATTGAAATAATTGATCAATAATTATAAAATAATTGATATTGATTAACTTTTCAATAATCAATATCTTTTATAGTAAAATTTTAATATATTAGGGATTGTGATCAAACCAAAGCATCAAGTTTGGTCATTTCCAAGAAGTACGCAATGGTAAATCAGTTAAATCGGTATGCCGGTTTTGCAAGATGTCCTATATTATCTACGTTGATAGAATGATCAAGCATTTATACGCAGCTATACTATGTGCCCTGTCATAATTAAGGAAAAATTTCATTTAAATTTCAAAATAACAACCTCTACAAAAAATCAAATAAATGTAATTTGTAATAAACGAAGAATTGGGGGAAATTAGTGTGAATGATTATCAAATTGACAATATTTTGTCTTGTGACTCAAGAAATCCATTATCTCTTATCAATCTACAAGCAAGGCGATTAAATGAACCGGTTTCAAGAATGAATCTCAAAGAAAAAAATGAGCTCGACCAATTGTTTGCAAAGGCTGTGTATGCGAATAATTTACCTTTCCACGTCACTGAAATCCCTACATCCAAGAATTCTTTAAAAAAAACGTGCCCAGGTGAAGGCAACTGGCTGGATATCTTCTAGACAAAGCTTCATGAGATATGGAGACTAGAGTTGCAGATATGATAAATAAAGCTCCTCCCTTATCAATTGTATCAGATGGCTGGAGCAGCCAGCATCAGAAACGAGAGTATTATTTATTTTATGGTGAAGACACATGTTCCAATATTCTACAAATTTTTAAATACTGAGGAAAATCCCCATACGGCAGAATATATTGCTCAGGAATTTAAAAATATAATGAATCCGGTATAAGTATATTCTTTAGTTACTGATAATGCCGCTAACATGAAACAGCCTGGAGAATTTTAAAATCTGAATTTTTTTATAATCTTATACAAAGTTATGGTTGTGCAGCGCATACATTGCAGTTATTCTTTCACGATTTTGAACGATTGAACGACTTCAGTTACCATATTTCAATAATTAAAAATTGTTAAATTTTTCAAGAATAAACATATACCTGCTGCAGTATTTTCCCGTAATAAGTATCAACATGGTACCATCTACATGTACAATTAGCAAAACAAGATGGGCATCGTCAATAAAATGTATGTAGCAAATATAAGAAAGCACTAAAAGCATCTGTTGTTGAAGAAGATGTATGTGGTATTTGTCCCATAGAAATTACCAATAATATAATTAAATTAGAAATTTTTGGACGAAAAGTTTAAAATTTTTAGATCTACTACAACCTTTAGCTACCTCATTGTTGAAAGTGCAAGGGGATAAATGTACTTTGGCACATAAAAACGAGATGCTTAATAAGGAATAACACATGATTCAATCATACCATGATTCTATATTTTTTTCATCTGAATAAAAAAAATTAAGTTATGTTGAGAAAAAATGATTTAAATATATGTGCTCATAATGTTATTTATTGGACCCCCAATATCAAGGTGAGCATCTTACTAGTACTGAATTTTATGAAGCATGTGATATAATACAAGAATTAGGTATTTTACAAGGTGATGATAATTAAAATAAAGTGGTATAATAAATTTCAGAAGTAAAAGCAACATTTTTAATAGCCAAAGTATGTGGAAATGGTAACCTCCATAAGAAACAATCCGATTTCGGCATCAAGTTGGTGGAATGCACTTTGCCCACCTTGCCCATTAAGAGAAGTATCTAATATTTTACTAACATTTCCTAGTTCGACTTCTTCTTCAGAAAGAAATTGATCAGTTTGGGGCAATATTCATATAAAAAACAGACGATTGAGAACTTCTACAACAGGGAAATTGGTAAAAGTATATCATAACTTAAGATTGATTAAAAATATCGAAGAAAATATGAATCGGAACAAGACTCTGCCACGGAGGGCGAAACATTAATTATGGAATGAATTAAAAAATATTATGAAATTTAATATTATAGATTCATTATAATATTACATATATATACAAAAAAAGCTAATATTGGAAATTTGAATTTGACCATATTTGATAGGTCAAATATAGGTTAATTAATATGGTATTTGACCGGTCAACTGCACAACCCTGTCTAAAACCCCTCATCAAATATATAAATATTAAAAAAGGTCTTAATAATTGTTTAATAAAATTGAGATATTTTTGAGCGGATTTAATCTGTGTCTTGTGTATTTTCATATCCTATGAATTTTGTCCGAGTTTTACCAATAATCTTTCTTATTAATATTTTTATTTATAATAACATCGCTTAAGGAATTTTACCTGTGTGTTTACCTACAACAAAACATGATATCATTGAAATTATCAAAGTCCATAATAATATCCGAGCAAACGTACAGCCACAATCAGACGGGATGTTTAAAATGGTATATTATTTATTCATATAAGGGATATAGTCTCAAGAGGATATGAATTAGTGGATGTTAAGGTCGTTATTCTTTGGACAGGATCAAAACTAGGTTTTAACAAAAATCTTGCAAAATTTTGAGCAAAATATCTTTGAGATCAAAAAATTGAAGAACTAGGCTCAAAATTATTTTTTACAAAAATATTTTCACATTTTTTGATCTTCAAAAGAGCAATGGTCTCTGAAGATTTTTGAATTTTGAGCAAATCTTAAACCCTGTTCACAAAACACAAAGACTTGAATAGATAAAATTGGAATATAGTCTACAATTTTACCGAAAGTATTTTTAATATTTAGGTTTATTATAATCATAGATTTATATTAACATAGACTGCTTAATGCCAACTTTATAATGTTATAAAAACATCGTTTATTTGGCAGCCATTTGCAAAGATACAGCATTTATTTTAATAAGTCTATGTTTATAATGATACCGTTAAATATTTCATTGTATTTAAGAAATTTTAATTGCAAGATATAACATTTTTCATAAGGCTATAATATAAGAGTAGTTAATTTTTTAAAATTTTATATTTTAATGAATGTAGAAAATTAAATAATATATATTAAACAATTTTTATAGTAATTATATATAAGAAAATAAAATAACAGAAAAATTTCCACTAGTTAGAGTATTTTAAAAATTTGATTATTATATTTTTTTAACAAAGCGACTTAATTTACAACAGAATAAATATATAAAATGACATAAATTTAAAGTTCTTGTAAGTTTTTTGTTCCAGCAAAAATAAGGATGTATTTTTATTTTTTGTATTAATAATAATTATATTCTTAAATTTTTTAAACCTTTAACAATTTTTTTATAATGAAAATTAAGTTAAATCTGAATTAATATATAATATCATGACATTAAAAATATATTTCTGTAATTTTAATTAATATTATTTTTTACTATTTTTTAATTTACAGACGTAATGTTAATATCTCTTACTTTTTTCCTATTATTTTTATTCCTGATCACTTTAATATTGAATAGAATAGGATGTTGGCTTTGAATCAAATTTAATTTTTCAAATTATTTAGTTCCAATTAACAATAAAGTATGCAGTTAATATAGAGAATTTTTAATTGAACATTTTTCAAATAAATCTTTTTATCCAGCATCTACAAATTATCATAATCTTGGTTATTTATCAATTATTTAAATGTGTTTTTACAGGATTTTTAAATTCTTCCATAAACAAAATATTTACAAGTTAAATCTAAATGGCCTATATAGTGGCAATTTCAATGGAAGAAACAAGTTTCAAATAAATATTTTAACGATAATGTGTTTTTCCGGCAATGTGTTATTTTTTAAACTTTAAATCATTTTTCGTGTGTGTATTTTAAATTTAGAATCTGATTGATAAAACACGGAAGGCTGCGAGAAATAATAAAATGAAATAACTTTTTTTATTTGTCAAAATTATATCTCTATCTCTTTTACAATGTTCATTCTGTAATATTTTATATAATTATTTACATACAAAAGAAGAATTTTATAAAATTAAGATTTATTTTTAGGTTAAAGAATTTAATTTAAAGTTTTTTAATTTTAAAAGAAAAGTGCGTAAGTAAATTTTTTAAGGTTATAAAATTTTAAAGGTTACATTAATCATTTTATTTTTTACATATTTATATTTAACATTTCCCTCTTTTTTTAAGTGACTTCATTCCTCAGTTTTAAATCTTCTCCATTAGTCATTTGTGTCTCTATTTCTCCATTAGTCATTTGTTAGAGTACGGCTTAAGTTTGTTTGACCATTGAATCAGTGTTATGGCTTGAGTTTGTTTGTCCATTGAATCATCGATTGTTAAAATTTGCTGTTTGATCATCCCATTTCCATTTTGTTTGAACTTGTGAATTTTGAACTTGAACTTGTGATTTTAAACTTGAACTTGTTCTTCATTTTCTTCACTTCTTCCCCCTCTAATAATCTTTCTGCTTTGTTGTAGAATTTTCATTTAATATTATGTTTGTTGTTTAGCCTCTCATATCTTTTTCATTGGTTTGTTCGTAGATTGTTATCCTGATCGTCTAATCATTCGCGTGACATCATCACATTAGCTTGTTCATCTCGTTAATTATTATCATATTATGATCAATTTATCTCAAATAAAATAATTTTGGAATAATTGAAATTATAATGGAATAAATAATTTATCGGAATCATTCATAGAATAAGAACAATAATCAATTGGAATATTGAATATCGTATCACGTCAATACCTCGAAACTTTTACCGCGAAATGTATTATCGCGAATGCATTGTCGCGAATGTCGATTACCGCGAAAAGTTATTATAGCGAATGCATTACCGCGAATGCATTATAGCGAATGTATCAAAGCGAATATATTAGCGCGAATGCATTACCGCGAAAATATTATAGCGAATGCATTACAACGAATGTAATACCGCGAAAGCATTATCGCGAAAGCATCATAGCGAATGTATTATAGCGAATATATTAGCGCGAATGCATTATAGCGAATGCAATACCGCGAAAACATTATAGCGAATGCATTACAGCGAATGTAATACCGCGAATGCATTATCGCGAATGCATCATAGCGAATGTATTATAGCGAATATATTAGCGCGAAAACATTATAGCGAATGCATTACAGCGAACGTATTATCGCGAATATATTAGAGCGAATACATTACAGCGAATGCATCATAGCGAATGCAATATCGCGAATGCATTACAACTCATTATCACAATGCAATAGTGATTTATATTTGACAAAATTATATTTAACCCATTTATTAAGTTCCAAAAAACCAGAGAATCAGTTTAATTGTCTATATTTATTTAAAGTAGCGTTTTAAAATTATTTACCTCTAAAACACGTCACTTGTTATTTATGAAATTCGTATTTAATTAAAAAATATGTGAAATTGGTATACTCAATTTTTTTAGCGATTAGATTAAGTCGTTTTTTACAAAAGACCCTATTAATAAATATTTTAGTATTTTATATTTAAAGATTGATTCTAGTAAAAGTTAATTTTTGCCCCAACAAGCCCCAAACCCCAGGCTTGTAGATTATATTGGTTTATTAAGTCTCCTATAGGATAATTGTTATTTTCAATAATACACCATTTGTATATAAATAATTCATAAAAAATTTCAAAATGTGATATTTTATTTTAAAAAATGTTTAAGTTTTAATGAATTTTATAATTTTTTTCTAATTCTTTTGTTTATCAACCACCAGAAAAGGTGAAAGTTAAAGGGAAAAAAAATAGAATTTAAAGCTATAATAGTAGCCAATGAATACTTATTATATCATATTTTTAAGCATAATATAATTAATTCGACCTAATTCTACTAGCCCCTAGTTACTGATATGATTTACCCTTTCCAGCGCTAAAAAAATATGTTGATAATTTTTTCTTTTTATTATAGTAAATGGTTTTAAATTTTTCATAAATATTTTTAAAAAAATAAGTGGTTATAATACAACCCTCCCCCAAGCCATATCTGGCAAAAAAAATTTTAAATAAGATTAGACGAAGGGGAACATTGGATTGAGACCTCTATCTTATTAAATCTTTTGTAATCGTCAAAATTATTAATTTTATAGCTTTAAAACATAAAATCTTATCTTTTTTAAATTTAAACATTGTTAAATTTAAAAATAATAAATGCTCCTGTTTCAAATATAAATCTTAAAATGATAAAAAATATATTTAATTATATATTTTGGTGGTTTCAATAGAGATGATATGTGAATTTAGTTCAAATTTAATATTTTGTAAGTTATTTTCAAATCATAATATTCTGCCTGAAAGGGAATGCCTACAATAAATATTTTTAAACATAATGATTATGAGACTTTCTGAAATGGGAAAAGAAGATTTTTTATTCTGTCTATTTAATTATTTCTAAATCTCACTGTGCAAATTGGTTTATTATTCATGATACGGTTTAAAACAATTTCAACTTTAAGAGAGACAGAAGGCCACAAATCCATATTTTTATGCCGTTTAATATTATAGTGAAAAACATTTTAAATATGCTTTAATATTATTTACTTATCTTAAATTCCGTATAAAACAATTTATAAAATACAGAGAAAATATTCAAAATAACGAAATTTGAAAATTTAGGGCAGGGCTTTAAATAATCAGAGCTAAAAAATGCAGACCGAAGAACACAGGTATATTAATTTACGACATTTATATTATTTATTTTATTACTAATTATGACATTGAAATATGTTAAATTCAATTTTGTCTGTACTGTAAAAAAATAGCTAAATATTAATAAAAGTATAATTTTTTTTTGGCGTTGATAAAGCTATTCTTTTAAAAATAACCCGGCGGCTGAAATAATATTTTCTATTAAAATCTTTAGACATTTTTGGAATTGGATAAAAATAAAGTTATTACCATATTATAATTTACTTTTGGCCCTTACTTTAAAAAGATGAAAGGTGCAATAATTTTTTTTCTTTTTTTAAAGATTTATTATAAGTTAATTGATGATACTACGAAATAAGATTTATAAATAGATTACATGACTTGTTTATTAACTCATATTTTGTTATATTTTATTACTCTAAAATAATAATATAATTTTTTTTAAATTCTGGAACCCTAACTGAACTTGGGATCAAGACTAGTGCCTGAAATCTAACTCGTTATATTAAAATTTATTAATGTTTACAACCCTTAATATTTTTGATTAGTAATTTTTTTAAATCTCACTTTCGCGTTTCAATTTATATATAGAATTTAATTTTATTTATAAAACTCTTCATATAATATTAAAGATCAATTCACTATATTGCCACAAAAATGAATTTTTCTAACCAAAAATCTAATAATAATAATATGAGAATACAATTACAATCTGCTAGCTGCTTATAGAGTTTTATATTTTTACTAAAAAATATAAAATAATATAAAAATATATATTTGCTATTTTATTTTTTTATTATAATTGAATACATTATTGTAAAATTATATATTTAAATTAATATTGGATGCTGGCCCTTCAAGTACGATAAAATATCGCGATTTCTGTAATCCGATACTATTCTTTTTAGTCTTTCTGAGAGATTCCGGTATTTTTTTTCTTGGAGAAGCTTCATCATCACCTCCTTGTAGTTGGACAATTTTTAATTCAGTTAAACTTTGTTGCTTTTTAAGTCCTTAAAATGATATAAATATTCAATGTATAATCAATTTTCCTTTTTTAATTAAAAAAAACTAAATTATTCTAGAATTTTTTTCTTAAATTTTTTACCTGGAAATCTAATATTATACCTGTTATAAATCTCCATATTGTAGGATGATAGGAAGTCAGCAATGAATTAAAACTCCTGTGCCATCTCTCCACAGAATTATTTGTATTCGCGTCGCCATTAAGTGTGGAATTATAGCAATTTCATAAGGGAATGGGAAAAATTGGGATTAATCTTTCCCTCCCATAAGATTTCCCTATATATGTGTTTTCAAAATAATCAATAATCGGCTGTAAAATAACATTTTCTTGATAAAACGGAGACATTATTAATGTCTCAAAAGCCATTGTAACATCTGTTTCTGGCACATAGGTCAAACATACTATCATTTTTAAAAATAAACAAAATTGTGTATTGGTTTTATATTGCATTGATATTTCTGGAAACCTTTGTATTTTTCTCCAAAAACTTTGACCAAAATGAAATAAACATCCTCTTTGTTTCGTTAACGGGAAGACCGATTTGAATGCATTGATTGCCGATAACTCAAAATCGGTCATTATAAAATCAGGAGAGATTGTTACATATGATCGAATAATTTCAAAAACTCGCTTGTAATCCTCACTCCTTTTACCGGTCATCAATATGTAAACTAGTGGGAAAACCGTTTTTTTTTTACTCCGTGAAGCGTATAAAGTTGATGAAAAGGAGGAGGTGTACATTTAAAAGTACCATCGGTGAACCACATCGCACATGAGGAGAGAAATTCAAGATTTCCATCAGTGGAGAATATTAAAAGTCGCTCGTTTATCTTAATTTATAATATAAAATTGCAATATTAAAAGTTTAATCTAATAATTTTTAAAATAGTTACTTGCAATTTACCAAAAATATATAAAATTTAAACAAATTGTTCAATTTTACCTCATCATCATGAATGATAAAATTCTCGCCTTTCTCGGTAATAGTATATTCGTAGGGTAAAATTAATTCGGCCAAAGAAGTTGGGCACGGTGGTGGATGATTGTGAGAGCTTCTTGTACGGTGTATTATCCTTTTAATAAGGCTGGAGTTAGGAATCTTCATTGCGATGGAGTCATCTAGATTTGCCGATATCTCCGAGATAATCATACTGGGAGTATCGATAGTTGTTTTCGCTTTATGCTTAATTTCGTTAACAATTTTTCGTGACTCAGTTTGAGCAATATCCGGAATATGATTGTGCTCGAATTTATTTGGAATTTTTTTATTATTTCGGCATGTGAGCCTGGCCATACACTTGTGAGTATTTCTCTCTACGCACCTATATTAGTAGGTAGGAGGCACCTTTTTATCAAGGCTGTAAACAAAGTTATTATATATCTCTAGATCTAAACCTTTATAACTTTTAATCATAATTATTTAAATGATATATTGAGTAATTTGATTCTCAGAACACCCTTGAATAAAAAAAGGGATAAAATAATCTTAAAAACATTTTGTCTGGGTCATAAATAATTTTACGCCAGTTTAAAATTATTTTTAAATATATTTTGCCTATAAAAATAAAAAATTTATTTTTTATATCAAATTTATGTCTAATTTTAATTATGATTAATGATAATATAGATATAGATATAGATATATATATATATATATATATATATATATTTTAAGGAAAAACAAATTACTAAAATAACTATATTCACATATATACAAATGAGAGGTTTTCTTAATAATAAAATGACCATATAATAATTATTAAAATGACCACATAAAAATATATAAGTTAAAATAATAATTATTCAAATAACCACATAAAAATATATAAAAAAATAAATATTCAAGTGACCACATAAAAAATATTTTAAAAAATAAATAAATAAAAAAAAGATCAAAAATTTCCCCGTGATTCAGGTAGTTACTCCTTTATCAACGCCAAAAAAAATTATACTTTTATTAATATTTAGCTATTTTTTACAGTACAGACAAAATTGAATTTAACATATTTCAATGTCATAATTAGTAATAAAATAAATAATATAAATGTCGTAAATTAATATACCTGTGTTCTTCGGTCTGCATTTTTTAGCTCTGATTATTTAAAGCCCTGCCCTAAATTTTCAAATTTCGTTATTTTTAATATTTTCTCTGTATTTTATAAATTGTTTTATACGGAATTTAAGATAAGTAAATAATATTAAAGCATAATTAAAATGTTTTTCACTATAATATTAAACGGCATAAAAATATGGATTTGTGGCCTTCTGTCTCTCTTAAAGTTGAAATTGTTTTAAACCGTATCATGAATAATAAACCAATTTGCACAGTGAGATTTAGAAATAATTAAATAGACAGAATATGAAATTAAAAAATCTTCTTTTCCCATTTCAGAAAGTCTCATAATCATTATGTTTAAAAATATTTATTGTAGGCATTCCCTTTCAGGCAGAATAATATGATTTGAAAATAACTTACAAAATATTAAATTTGAACTAAATTCACATATCATCTCTATTGAAACCACCAAAATATATAATTAAATATATTTTTTATCATTTTAAGATTTATATTAGAAACAGGAGCATTTATTATTTTTAAATTTAACTATGTTTAAATTTAAAAAAGATAAGATTTTATGTTTTAAAGCTATAAAATTAATAATTTTGACGATTACAAAAGATTTAATAAGATAGAGGTCTCAATCCAATGTTCCCCTTCGTCTAATCTTATTTTAAAATTTTTTTGCCAGATATGGCTTGGGAGAGGGTTGTATTATAACCACTTATTTTTTTAAAAATGTTTATGAAAAATTTAAAACCATTTACTATAATAAAAAGAAAAAATTATCAACATATTTTTTTAGCGCTGGAAAGGGTAAATCATATCAGTAACTAGGGGCTAGTAGAATTAGGTCGAATTAATTATATTATGCTTAAAAATATGATATAATAAGTATTCATTGGCTACTATTATAGCTTTAAATTCTATTTTTTTCCCTTTAACTTTCACCTTTTCTGGTGGTTGATAATCAAAAGAATTAGAAAAAAAATTAAAAAATTCATTAAAACTTAAACATTTTTTAAAATAAAATATCACATTTTGAAATTTTTTATGAATTATTTATATACAAATGGTGTATTATTGATAATAACAATTATCCTATAGGAGACTTAATAAACCAATGTAATCTACAAACCTGGGGTTTGGGGCTTGTTGGGGCAAAAATTAACTTTTACTAGAATCAATCTTAAAATATAAAATATTAAAAATATTTATTAATGTATAACTTAAGTTAAGTGTTTGTTGGGCTATCTCATGGTATTTAATAAATTCAATTATAAATTGTCAAGCTTATGATGATATTGACAAAAACGAATACTAGCCATATTCCTACTATTGGAAGAAAGTTGATAATGAGATCAAAAATTTTGATTATTTACCGGCCGGCTAAAAAACGTCGCGTTTTGAAATCTTATTAACTCCGAAACGTGTCATTCGTTTTTTATGAAATCTCCTGTCTTAATATTCTCAAAATATATAATTTTATAAAGTGGTTTTTAGAAAATTAAGATAAAAAAAATGTAGTCGTACATATATATTTTAAAAGATTTCCTTTAATTCATAAACTATAACATAAAAACAAAATATTTTAAATTTTATAAAGTGGCTTTTAGAAAATTAAGATAAAAAAATATAGTCGGACATATATATTTTTAAAGATTTATTCAAATTCATAAACTATAACATAAAATATTTTGGCATTATTAAACAAATCTCATTATTAAATACCACTAACAATATAAACATACGATAATTTTCTAAATTATGTATTTTATCAAAGATCTGATAATGATAAAATTTTGACATGAGAAGAAAAATTGGAATCAAGTTTAATTCCTGAATTCTCTAGGAAAAATTGGAATATTAATCCAGTTCACCAAGCTAACCCCATTGTTATCATATAACTCATCAAGCTCCTTTTGTTTTTCAACTAAGATTTTATCAAGCAAAACCATAGATTCGTAATACGAATTCCACTAGAATTTATCAGATACCTACCCAATTTCTTGATGTTACCTGCCATATTGGTAGACATTTTTTGTTTATTTTACAAAGTAAGACACTTTTGGATAGAACTTTGTGATATTATTTTATGTTATCAGCTAAAGCTAAAAAATTTTTGATGCCCATAATTAGGGGAGACCTGTATTATAATGAACCCAGGGTTATAGTGAGAGTACCTTTATTTTCTAGAGTATTAAACTCTAAGAGATAATTTTTTACCAAAACTATATACTTATATATTGCATATGCGGCTATAATTTTTATTTCTATCGGACCGCTTGAAGAATTTTTATAATGCTTTATATCATTCATACCTTCAAAAGTAACTTTTTACACTTTTACTATTTTTCAAAAATAAAGATTAATATACAATTTTACCACACAAAAATTATCTTATATAAAAGAAAAAATCCTATTTTATAGAATAACAATTTACCCGAACAAAATTGATAATATAAATACTTCAAAATATGATCTTAATCAAAGTGGTGCTACTGGGGCTATTTTTATGGGGTTAGGTCGAACCTTTTTTTTTTTTGCTATTTTTTAAAAATTTGACATGCAAAACTAAAAGAAAAAAAATCGAAAAATGTTATATGATAAATAATTGTTTGGTATACAAATAAATTATATCAAGCATAACAATCAAGACTGCTTTCAATGTCAGTTATTAGTTACATGGCTTTGCAATTTTATTGTTTTTTTATTTGCAAAGATTGTGAATTTAAATGATTTTATATAACACTTTTATGTTTAAATCATTAAATTCCTAAAAAAAAAATATATAACTTTTATATATGGAAAATTAAGCAGAGTTTGTAATAGCCTCGACCAAGAGCTTGTTCGTCCCCGGGTAGGGTTCACTCGGTTACCAAAAAAAATTCCAGGAAAAATGATATTTTGAAAAAATTATTAGAGATGTATTTTTGAAATTTAAACATATCATAAAACTAATAGAGCTGAACAAAATGAGATATTTTTTATTAAAAATGATAAAGTACTTATAATTTTCTTAAGGTTTGCCTTTAGGGTTCGTCATAACCCCGTTCTCCCCTACAAGTTTTCAATAAATTAAAAAGAAAAAACTTGATGTTTAATATTTAAAATGATTAGATGAAAAAGAGAAATCTATTTTATTACTTAGAATCTTTTTTATATATTTTGAGTCAAAAAAAAGATAAGCCTTAGCCTTAATTTCAATAAAAAAATGTTTTTAGAGCCAATCCCCTTTTTAACTTAATTTTCAGATTCAACTAAGTCAGTTGAAAAGTCGATAAATATAAAATTGTAACTTTCATGAAACTCCATTCGCGATATGATAATGCATTCACTATAATGCATTCGCTATAATGCATTTGCTATAATGCATTCGCTATAATGCATTCGCTATAATGCATTTGCTATAATGCATTCGCGATAATTCATTCGCTATAATGCATTCGCTATAATGCATTCACTCTAATGCATTCGCTATAATGCATTCGCTATAATGCATTCGCTATAATGCATTCGCTATGCATTCGCTATAATGCATTCGCTATAATGCATTCGCTATAATGCATTCGCTATAATGTATTCGCGATAATTCATTCGCTATAATACATTCGCTATAATGCATTCGCGGTAATATATTCGTATGATCTTCTTATCGTAAATATTTTTCTAAATTTAAGACGTTTATTTTTTACATAGCCTCCCTATATCATACTTCTATGCTAGTGTTGTTAATCGGCTTAGCCGAGTCGGCTCGAACAGAGCTCACCCAAATTTTGGGTCGTTTTTTTCGACTCCAACTCAAAGTTTTGGTCGTTTTTTACGACTTCGACCCGAGTTCAAGCCGAAAAAAACGACTTCGACCCAAAATATGGGTCGTTTTTTTCGACTCCGACCCAAGTCCAAGCCGAAAAAAACGACCTCGACTAAAATATGGGTCGTTTTTTACGACTCCGACTCAAAATTTGGGTTGTATTTTTCGACTCAAACTTGAAATTTGGGTCGTATTTTTCGACTCAAACTTGAAGTTAGGGTCGTATTTTTCGACTCAAACTAGAAGTTTGGGTCGTATTTTTCGACTCCAACTTGAAGTTTAGATCGTATTTTTCGACTCCAACTCAAAGTTTGGGTCGTTTTTCTGACTCAGACTCAAACATCGGGTCGTTTTATTCAATCCGACCCAAAATATGGATCGTTTTTTTTAAAGACGCCTTAAAGTTAGGGTTGCTTTTTTTCACCTAACCAAATATCTAGATCATTTTTTTGGACCAAAAGTCAAATAACATTTAGTAGATATTAATATTATAGGCGGGAAAGTTTCTTAAAGCTTCTTTAAATTATAAAGCTCTGATTTAACTATTCCATCATAGTTATTTTTTAAAATTTTTAAGTAAAGATGTACCATAGAAAAGAGCTATTTGTTATGATGGTTATTTTTGAACTTTTTTAAATGAAATAGATAAAAATATATATTGTAGACATGTTAAATCTAAATTTCAGTGAAGATGTACCATAGATAAGTGACAATTGTCATAATCGACATTTTTGAACTTTTTTGAGTTTTTTATAGCAAATTGCTAAAAATATATATTCTGAACATGTTAAATTAAAAATTCAGTGAGGATGTATCATAGATAGGTGACAATTGTCATAATCGTTATTTTTGAACTTTCTTCAATTTTTTTAAAGGAAATAGCTAAAAATATATATTCTAAACATGTTAAATTTAAAATTCAGTGAGGATATATCATATATAGGTGACAATTGTCATAATCGCTATTTTTGAACTTTTTCAAATTTTTTTAAAGGAAATAGCTAAAAATATATATTCTAAACATGTTAAATTTAAAATTCAGTGAGGATGTATCATAGATAGGTGACAATTGTCATAATCTTTATTTTTGAAATTTTTTCAATTTTTTTAAAGGAAATAGCTAAAAATATATATTCTAAACATGTTAAATTAAAAATTCAGTGAGGATGTATCATAGATAGGTGACAATTGTCATAATCGTTATTTTTGAACTTTTTTCAATTTTTTAAAGGAAATAGCTAAAAATATATATTCTAAACATGTTAAATTAAAAATTCAGTGAGGATGTATCATAGATAGGTGACAATTGTCATAATCGCTATTTTTGAACTTTTTTCAATTTTTTTAAAGGAAATAGCTAAAAATATATATTCTAAACATGTTAAATTTAAAATTCAGTGAGGATGTATCATAGATAGGTGACAATTGTCATAATCGCTATTTTTGAACTTTTTCAAATTTTTTTAAAGGAAATAGCTAAAAAAATATATCCTAAACATGTTAAATTAAAATATCAGTGAGGATGTATCACAGATAGGTGACAATTGTCATAATCTTTATTTTTGAACTTTTTTCAATTTTTTTAAAGGAAATAGCTAAAAATATATATTCTAAACATGTTAAATTAAAAATTCAGTGAGGATGTATCATAGATAGGTGACAATTATCATAATCGCTATTTTTGAACTTTTTTCAATTTTTTTAAAGGAAATAGCTAAAAATATATATTCTAAACATGTTAAATTAAAAATTCAGTGAGGATGTATCATAGATAGGTGACAATTGTCATAATCGCTATTTTTGAACTTTTTCAAATTATTTTAAAGGAAATAGCTAAAAAAATATATCCTAAACATGTTAAATTAAAATATCAGTGAGGATGTATCACAGATAGGTGACAATTGTCATAATCTTTATTTTTGAACTTTTTTCAATTTTTTTAAAGGAAATAGCTAAAAATATATATTCTAAACATGTTAAATTAAAAATTCAGTGAGGATGTAACATAGATAGGTGACAATTGTCATAATCGCTATTTTTGAACTTTTTTCAATTTTTTTAAAGGAAATAGCTAAAAATATATATTCTAAACATGTTAAATTAAAAATTCAGTGAGGATGTATCATAGATAGGTGACAATTGTTATAATCGCTATTTTTGAACTTTTTCAAATTTTTTTAAAGGAAATAGCTAAAAAAATATATCCTAAACATGTTAAATTAAAATATCAGTGATGATGTATCACAGATAAGGGACAAAAAATGGTTATTATATATACGAGTAGTTAGGTACATAATAATCTTTAAGTGATAAAATGAGATGCTAATATATTTCTTGTAATTTTAATTTATAATAAAATTCTTAAATGTTATTGTCATAGACTGGGTTAGAAAATCAACTATTACATAAACTCATCTATGTTTTATTCATATTATATTTTTAAGTTTGAGGATATAAAAATATTTCCTCTTTGAAGTTACTAGTTAGGATAAAATTTACTTGGCACATCTTACAATGATATTTATACTTGTTTTTTTTTCGATAAATTTTATGCGATATACATGAAGGAAATTACATATCATTGTACAGAGAAATAACTTTGTATATATTATCTGCACCCATATCTTTTTTATCAATCTCTATCGATGACATTTTAAATTATATTGGAAACTAGATTGTGTAGATTTCTAAATATTAATTTAAAAGATTAAGATGCTAGAATTAATTATAGATATATCTTAATAATTTGTATATGCATTTATTATTATTTGAGAGAGTGTTAGAAAAGCGGATAAGGGAACAAATCAAAATTGATGAAATGCAGTTTGGTTTTACATCGGGAAAAGGCACGACAGATGCAATTTTTGTGGTGAGACAAATTCAGGAGAAGTATCTTGCGAAGGAAAAGAAACTCTATTATGCGTTTGTTGATTTGGAGAAAGCATTTGATAGGGTGCCGCGTGAGATTACAAGATGGGCCTTGAGAAAATCCGGTGTGGAGGAATGGTTAGTTACCGCAGTGATGGCAATGTATGTTGGAGCACAAACAGCAGTACGGACGGATCATGGTGATAGTGACAGCTTTGAGGTGAAGGTAGGACTTCATCAAGGATCCGTGCTGAGTCCATTATTATTTATCTTAGTAATGGATGTGGTGGCTAGAGAAATGCGTGAAGGACTTCCCTGGGAGATATTATATGCAGATGACCTTGTATTAATGGCAAACAGTGAGGGAGAATTGAGGGATAAAGTTAGTAAATGGAAGATGACTATGGAAGCAAAGGGCCTGAAAATGAATGCATCAAAAACAAAGGTGATGATTGGTGGGGAAAATCTAAAGATAGAAGAATCAGGTAAGTGGCCTTGTGGTGTATGTGGGAAAGGAGTTGCTAGAAATTCTATCCAATGCACCAGATGCCAGAAATGGGTACATAAAAGATGTAGTGGGAAAAAAGGCAGTTTGATGTTAGAAAGAATGACCTTTATTTGTAAAACATGCATGAAAGGGATACATAATAATGATAACCTAAAAAATGGTGGTCTGGATATTGGCAATGGGTTAACCCTAGAAAAAGTGGATAAGTTTTGTTATTTAGGTGATATGCTAAACGCAGATGGTGGTGTAGATTCTGCTGTTGTTGCAAGGATCAGACAAGCTTGGAAGAAGTTCAGAGAGATGTCATCTATTCTTACAAATAAAAAAGTTTCTCTGAAGTTAAAGGGGAAAGTTTACGTAAGCTGCGTGAGGAGTTGTTTAGTTTATGGCGGTGAAACATGGGCAATGAAAGCAATTCACGAAGCCAAATTAGAAAGAACAGAGATGAGGATGGTTAGATGGATGTGTGGGGTATCTCTGAGAGAGAGAAAAACTAGCAAGGAATTGCGAGCAAGATTAGGTATAGAAATGATTGGTATGGTAATGCGACGAAATAGACTAAGATGGTTTGGGCATGTGGAACGTATGACAAGAGATGACTGGATAAAGAGATGCACAATGATGGAAGTAGGAGGATCAAGACCTAGAGGAAGACCCAAGATGACGTGGACAAATGTGATAGCGGCGGATATGAGAAGCTTGAATCTTACAAGTATTGATGCTCAGGACCGTCAAAAATGGAAAAGAAAAATCAGAGGGAAAACTGGCCTACCCGGGTAAACCTGGAAATCGCCATAAAACGGAGAAGAAGAAGAAGAAGAAGTCTATTACAATTATTCTAAATAAATTTGATATTAATCAATAATTGTTATATGTCAAAGGCTATCAAATATTTAATATTTAATTGGTGGGGGTGGGGAGGGGGGGATTTGGTTTTATTTGACGTATTGAATTCTCCTCTTAAAAATAAATTAAAAAAGTAATCAATGATTTTATTGAAGAAAGAATTTAATTTTTTATATATTGTAAATTCTATAATTTCTTAATAGGAAAAAGTCTAACTTTAATTTAATTTTCCCAAAGTGGCAAAAAAGAATGAAACTTCTGATTCCGATATTCATCATCTTTTACAAATGCATAATTAATTCCAGTGATATTTTCATTATAAATGAATCTAATGTGTTAATATTTGATTCTCATATGAACACTGAAGGTAGCTCTTTCTGTTAATCCTTGGTAATGTTTGACTTGGGCTATTGAGAAAAAATGTTACTCCACTTAGATTCCAACTTCAAGTTCACAATGGCCTAGATTTTCAGGGAAAAAAAAAGTTGATATATTTTAATTTTTTGAAAACCAATCATTTTAGTTTTGAAATAAAAAATGGCCTAAAATCTGCAAATTTATTAAAGCTCACTCTTATATAAATATAAGTTTCTTTAAAATTAGAATATAATTCCTTATATAGCATAAAACTAATATTTTCTTTGATTTCTCTCCTTTAATCTTTATTGATATAAAACGGTTTTACCATGCATTCTCTTTAATAGAAAAGAAATTTATATATGTAATTTTCTTTAATTATTAATTTGAATGAATTATAGTAGTAATAAAAGTGAATGATTTATTATTATTCATTACGAGTAAAAATATAATTTTAATTAATATTTTTTTTAATATACATATTTAATATTTTTCAATTTACAGATATAATGTTAATATCTCGGTTAATGATGCATACTACCTTAAGGTATTACCTATCATATTTTTATTTTGTTTATTTTTCATTTGGATTGGCACTACCAAATATATTTATAATATATATTTGAAAAATCGTTATTTTTGGAAAACGTCTGTGGCCTAGTAGGTAAGAGCGTTGCTTGCCAATCCGATGGTTATGGGTTCAAATCCCAGCAATGATATTTTTTTCTTAATCTAACTTGGTGGTTCCGTCTTTGGGAGATGATATATATGAGACCTGACTCCACGTGATTCCGTATAAATATATGTTAAATAATAAGGGTCTTATTACATTTTAATAAATTTTGGTATTTGGTAGTATGTATCAGAGCCCTGCAGGCCTGGCCCTAAGCCCGGATTTTATATTTTATAAATATACCCGGGCCGGGCCGGGCCTAAGATTGTTAAACCCGCACCGGGCCGGGCCGGGCCTTAATATTTTTATAAAAGAGTTAATGGTTATAAGATTATATTATATTATAGTTATGATTAATATAATATTGGGTAATGGTTAACACACCTAACACCCACAGATCGATCTAATTATTAATTTCCTGCAAATTTATTCAAAGTATTAATATATTTTTTTATAATTCATATCTAAATTTTTACAACATATTTTACCAAAACAATCAAATAAAAGAATATTTTAAATAAGCCCCAATATTCAAGTATTAATAATATAATTTTTATAATTCATATCTAAATTTTTAGAATATTTACTAAAACAATCAAATAAAGGAATATCATGGCACAAAATACTAATGATATAATTAATAAAATTAAAAATAATATTTATTCTTTTAGAAATACAAATAATAATTTAAAATCTGAAATATGGGCTAAATTTAACATCATCATAGATGAAAATAAAAAAAACATTGGCTACGTACAATGTAAGAATTGTTCAAGTATATTATTTTATAATTATAAACATGGTACATCACATCTAAAAAGACATAAATATGATGGTAAATCCATGAAAATTAATAATTTTTTTTTACACCTGAAAAACCAACCTATAAATGTAATATAAAATATTTAAAAATTAGAAAATAAATTATATTAATATTGTGCAATTAGATTATATTTTCAAAATACTATTTATTATACATGCATTTTTTTAAATAGCGATTTATTTTTATTTTATAAATTAAATAGTAAATTAAATACAATATATTATATTCTCAAAATATTTTCCATTTTTATAAATTAAATATTAGTTTTATTTTTTTTAAATGCAATATATAATATAGTATATGCTCAAAATATTATTACCATTTTATGAATATTAGTTTTATTTTTATAAATGCAAAAAGATGAATTTTTGTATATACCAGGTCGAATATAATTTTAAAAATAAATTCCGAGCCGGGCCTGAAATTTTTTTTTTAAATATCCGGGCCGGGCCTCAAATTTTTAAAAACGGGCCGGGCCTTAAATCTATAAATCCGGGCCGGGCCGTAAAAAATTTTTTTTTAAATATCCGGGCCGGGCCTAAAAAATTTAAAACCGGGCCGGGCCGTGCAAATGGTGCCTCTGCAGGTCTCTGGTATGTATAAAATAAAAATTGTAAATCACGATTCACTCGGTATTGCTTAGCATCATTAACCTAATATCTCAGACTTCATTTTTTCTATTATTTATATTCCTGATCACTTTATTATTATATAAAATAGGGTATGGCATTAAATCAAAACGACTATCATTTTTTTTAAATTATCAATAATTTTTTTAAATAGCATATTCTGAATTAAGAGTTCTAAGTAAATTGCAAATATTGAATAAACTCATAGTTCTTAGATATAAAAACATTTTGTTTCATCATTTTGAGATAAAAGAAAGCTTAAATTTCAAAATAAATATGATTAATTAATTTAAAATATAAGTTAGGCCAATAATTTTTTTTTCATTATAAAAAACATAATCTCCCTTTTTATAAACTTTAATGTTTTCATGAATTACTTTTCATTCATTTTGTAATTTAATTCTTTCAAAAATATTAAAAAATTTTTGCATGAATTTTAAATTTATATTTTCATATTGTGCTATAAATTAAACCGTAATTTTTAAAAATATACAAATTAAATTTTTAAAAATGCTCCATTTTGCGGAAATTTTCATATAATATATTATTATTATAATAGTTATTTAATATATAATTAATTTTTTACATTTATTTATATATGAAATTTTTTACAATATTTTTTTAAGAGATTAAGAAAAAATTAAAACATATTTATAATATTATTTTACTTAGAATTGGAATCAAAATGCATACAATAATGTTGAAAAATTTGTTAAAAAATGTGAATTCAAGCATAATCTCATGAAGGACAGAGCTATTAAAGGTTATATAAATATATTTAATACTTTAAAGGTCGATTCCAATATATAAGGAAACACTGATTTTTTTTACCAATTATTTATTTTAAACCTTTAGAAAAATAAGACAAAATATAAAGAGAAATGCACATATTTTATGAATTATAATGTCACAATTCACGAATAAAAAATAAATCTCTCTCCTAAAAATTTTGGTTTTCCTAGGACTGTCAAATGAGTTTTTTAAAAATTCCACGATGGATTCATAATAATTACCTCAGATTTTGAAAACTGACAAAATAAAATATTGGCCTTGTTTTATAATTCCAAGCATTGATATTCCAGGCTTGGAGCTTACTTTGATCACTAAGTATATCTCAAAGTAAAAATGACGTTCTATCTAAGACGCGCATGGAAGATCTAAAACATTACAAATTAAAGTTCAGACAAGAGGTTTTGTTCGTTTTCATTTTGTTAATAAATTGATTTCTTTTTTATGGTAAAACAAAACTGATTAAGGAATCAATCAGACACTAAATATTAGCACAAACCAAATATTAATATTATGGTATTAATAGGTCACCTTGTTTATCTTTACTAACTAGGGATATTTTTTCCAATTCAAGCAACTTCAGTTTCTTTATAAAATTTCTAAATAAGGGTTGTTTAATAGTAAAGAATAGAAATATATTAATTATCAACAGAGAGGAACTGGAAATTATTCGGTCCCGTGGGCAATTACAGAGCCTCATTTTTATGGGGCATCGCTCCCATACCCTTATTTGCTGGCCTTGACTCTTTTTTGTCCGACCTTCGGGCTGGAACACCTCCTTTTAAATACTTTTTATATCTTTTTTGACAACATTTGACCAAACGATGGATTTTATTATAAAAACGATTTTAATAAATGGAAAAACTAATATATCATACCATACTTCATATTTTATTCTAAGATAATTGTACTTTTATCTTTAATTATACTCATTATATTCCACATAAAATTAATATACATATATTTTATATATAAAACATTGCAAGAATAGTGTTTACAAAAGCAGCATTAATTAAAAAAATAAATGATTTAAATTGAATATGAAATAATATTTGATTAAAAATTGAAATTTAGTTCTAAAATAGAATTCTATAATATCCATAATTGAGGATGAAAATAATTTATAATATTTAACTATTTAAATTTTCCGTTATGTCATGTTTTTGATGTAAAAATTACAATATTTTCACTTAATATTATTAGGTTGTATTAAAAAATTAAACGTTTAAACATGACAAAATGAACATTATATGAAAGTTAAATATCTATTTTAATATTTGAGAAAGTTTCAGATTGATATATAATGTTTAAATATATGTTAAGATCAAATTAGTAATATTACCACCATTGAGGTTAGTAGAATCGTGAACACTAACTACGACGATCCCAAGTCCGTGTGCAAAAAGTGGAGGGTTGGCGTCAGGTCGGAAACCGGCTGTAAAAACGTACTCCAAAATGATGATAGTTTCAAATAAAACTCTACAACAGAAAGCTAGGGCGTCCTCAAACGACGCGCACTGCATCTCCCGCCCGTGCAATGCGAATAATACACTAGGGTTACCGCCTGACTCAGAACGAAGGCGGTCAAGGAATTTAGTTGTGGATAGAATGCCAATAACATGCTGGAATGTGGGTACATTGATGGGAAAGAGCTTCGAGGTCGCATAAATGCTAAAATTCTAAGAAGAAGAAAGATACACATCGCCTGCCTACAAGAGACGAGGTGGAATGGAACTAAAGCTCGGGAGTTAGGAGAGGGATACAAGTTTTTCTACAGTGGGTCACCAAATCGTAGAAACGGGGTGCGAATCCTTCAAGGACAAGGTGGTGGAAGTCAAATCATGAGACAGGTTAATGTGGGTGAAGATTGCAGATCAAGGAGGCCTCCTAACCGTTATGTGCGAGTATGCTCCTCAAATTGAGTGTATGGAATGAGAGAAAGATATATTCTTCGATTCATTGGAAAAAGAGATGCAAGGAATACGACATGAAGAAAAGATAATTATTGGGGCGGACTTCAAAGCCCACATAGGAAAAGATCGTCTCGGGTATGAACGAAATCATGGAGGCTATGGGTATGGTCTGAAAAACAAAGAAGGGGAAAACTTCTCCAAGTATCCCAAGCATATGATATGGCGATCGTTAACACTTATTTTCAAAAGCGTGAAGATCATATTGTGACTTATAGATGTGGAAAGCATTTTAGTCAAATTGACTATCTGCTTATACGGCGAAAGGATTTATGGAGGATCAAAGATTGCAAAGTAATACCGGGAGAAGAAATCGTCAGGCAACATCGTCCACTTGTCATGGATCTTGAAAGAAAAGTGTTTCCGGAAAGAAGAAAGATTTATGAACCTCGAATTAGGTATGAAATGCTAAAGGACATGCCGACGAACGATAAATACCATCAGAAAGCCTCCACACTCTTAGGTGCCAGGAAGTTAGAACGAAACGTAGACGACGATTGGGAGACGCTAACTGCGGACATAAAGGAAACAGCGATTCAGATTCTAGGACAGACCAAAGGAGGCAAAGCTTTGAATAAGGAACTATGGTGGTGGGATCAATCGGTTAGGGATTTCATCGAAAGAAAAAAATTCTATATAGACGGTGGCATAAATCTAAAAAGTCGGAGGATTATCAACAGCGTCTACATGAGCGGGAGGGGTAGGAACAGTTTGCATCCTATTTTTTGAGGGGGTAGGGGGTAAGCTGCTTTAATGGGTGTAGGATAAATTTTTTTGGGGACTATTATTAAATTTTGAGATGAAATAGGACAAAATTTATTACTGTAAAAATTAATACTTTTATTATAGTATTATTATAATACAATTCATCGACCAAATTTATATATTGCCAACAATCATACACATTGTTTTCCAAATAAACATCCTTTTAAATATAATTTAAAAGGTTTAGATATTTCAGCATAATAATTAATTCATTGTAAATAATGGAGGTTTTAATTAAATTTATTATCTAAAAAATAAATTCTTTATATTCACCAAAATATCGTTAGTTGGTAGTAGAGATAGATTAATTTAAGTTATTCTTTATAAATTCTTTGAAAAGAGTATCAATAAATAAATAGGTGGAAATAATGATAAAGACAGGGGGGTTTTGAAGGGGGTTTGCTTCCAGTGAAAATCCTGTCATGTAGACGCTGATTATCAAGAATATAGGGAGGCAAAGAGAGTCGCGATAAAGGCCGTTGCAATAGCGTAGAATGCTGCGTACACCGAGATGGCAAACAAACTGGATCATAAAGGGGGCGATAGGCTTATGTACAAATTGGCCAAGATAAGGGAGAAGAAAAGTCGCGATGTCGGAGTCCTTAAAATAGTCAAAAACGAGGAGGGTCAAACCTTATTCAAGCCGAAGGAGGTGATGGAAAGGTGGAAAGGATATTTCAAGGAACTTATGAATATTGCTAATGGCAAAGATTTACTTCCCGATATTGAGCCAAACATAAGTATGGTCGAACTCATTCAGGAGGATGAAGTTAGGATGCAAATGAACAAGAAACAAAAAGGAAAAGCTAATGGCCCAGATGAAATTCCTATGGAAGCATGGATCGGATGCCGAGAAGAAGGAGTCACGACCATGACGAACCTCTTTAACAAGATATTGGGAAAAGAACGAATTCCTAATCAATGGAGAGCAAGCACGATTTTACCCTTATTCAAAGGCAAAGGAGACCCTCAGGAGTGTGGTAATTACAGAGATATCAAGCTAACTTGCCACTCCTTGAAACTTATAGAAAGGATCTTAGTAAAAGATGGAAATATCGGCTAACCAAATCGGATTTGTGGCCGGTAAATCCATAATCGATCCGATCTTCGCACTAAGACAAATGATGGATAAATATGGAGAAAAGAAAAGAAACCTACATATGGTCTTTATTGACTTGGAGAAAGCTTATGGCACGGTCCCTCGCGATTTAATATAATGGTGCTTGAGAAAACATAATATCCCTGACGCATATGTACGGCTTATAAAAAATATATATGAAGCATCAACTACTTGCGTTAGAACGACAGAAATTGGATTATATCAAGGATCTGCTCTAAGTCCTTTTTTATTCAATATAATTATGGACACGATAACGAGAGACATCCAAAAGCCATCTCCTTGGTGTAAGCTATATGGCCGATGATATAGTACTATGTGAAGAGACAAAGGAGAAAGTATTCGAAGTAGCCGAAAAGTAGTCAAAACGCTTAGCTGGATATGGTTTAAAGGTCAACAATCGATACATTGAGACAGGGGCGTCGCTAGCCTTCACAATCTCTGGGGGATCAACTAAAAAATTTATTATGGGGGGCCAATTTGCAGGCCTTTGGCCCACTTTTGCCTGGCCTTCGGCCGGGTTTTATATTAATATATTATACTTTTTTATAATTTACTAATTCTGAACAATTATTCTGATTTTCATATTTTGCCATTTATTATATTATGCATACAAAATAAACTGACATATAAAAAACGACATAATGCGATAATATAATTCTTAGCAACTTACATTGACAAAAGGTTATCAAACTAGTATAGCTCTCTGTTACCATTTTAGACAATGTTTTATAGAATGGATTAATAAGGAAAAATTTATTGGCCTAAACCCAATCAACAATTTTTGAAGGAGAGAGTATAAACGACCAATCCAAATTATAAAACTATTGGTTAGAGCTTCCTCTTAGATGACATGATGGAAGCTAGATAAGCAATTGAGAAAATTATTGTGAGATATTAAATTTCTAAAAGATTATTTTTTATTTTAAATGATATATAAATTACTACACAGTTGACCATTATTGTTTATCTAAAATATGCAATTATATGCTCTCAGCCGCATAGTAATAATCTTAAATTACATAGCAACACAAATAATAGATGCTGGTATATTTGCAGTAATAGCCATGACACTAACGATGTAAACTAATATCAGAATTTATTATGTTGGATAAATTGATAAAATAAAAACACTAAAAATCTTTGGAAGAAATAATTATGCAAATATATTGAAGCCTGAAGTTATTTATACGGCAATGCCATATTAGAAATGAAACGTTTTCTAACTATAAAATAAGGACCAGAATGATATGATGAAACAATTAAGATTTTACATATTGTCGCACCACCTTGATATATTATATCTTAAAATAATAGTAGCTTGTAATAATATCAAAAATATACTTGTATTAAAAATTTAACTCAAGACTGTTTTTCGAAAAAGAAAAAAAATAGCTTTCCTAAAAACACGTAAAAAAAGAGAAGAAAAGATATCAAATTTATTACATATATTGCAGAATGAATAATAAAATGTTTAATTTTTAAAATTATTTATATCTAAATAGATGGCGTTAAATACTTGAATGCAATTTGTTATTATATTTATTATCAACGTCTATAAAAGTGGCATTATATCTAATATTTTATAAACAACTGTATATAGTAGAGGATTATAAACTATATATCTACGACCTTGAAAATATTTTTAAGGTATGATAATAAAATTTAATAAATATACAGATGATTAGTCATTTTGAACTCGGCTAATTACAATATTAAATTTGTTAATTTTTAAATAATATATGATTATATGTTAAATAATAATTTAAATAATAAAAGTCAATTAAACTTCAACTGTTAAAGCTAAATTAATATTTAGTGAGTTAATGATATTATATTTTTAATACAGAATCTGATTGCAAGCTGATGAAAATATAATTTATATGTATTAATCTAATCTAATAATTAAAATAATATTCGTTTAATAAAAATTTAAATAGTCTTATTTTCTAAATAATAAAATTATATCTATATATAACTTAATGGAATTATAAAAGAAATTATTCAGTGGGTATTCAAAAAAATTTATTTTTAGTTCAAGGGGATATTAAGGAGCTATTAAAAAAAAAATTTGCATCAGGGGGCTATTCAAATTTTTCAGGGGGCTCGAGCCCCTGCGCCTCCCTCTCCCCTTTAGCTACGCCACTGCATGGAGATGAACGTTACAAGCACCCCATCGCTGGATGACCAAGTACCCAAAAGTAGACAGGTTTACATATCTAGGCTCGATGCTATATCAAGAGGGAGATTGCAAAAAGAATCAATGCACGGATCCAAAAAGGATGGCTTAAATGGCGAAGTGTATCCGGTGTAATGTGCGACAAGAATATGCCAATATAGTTGAAAAGCAAAGCTTACAAATCCATCGTAAGACCGGTGTTACTCTATGGAAGTGAAACATGGGCATTAAACGCTGCGGGAGAAAAGTTATTACAAGCCACGGAGATGAGAATGATACGGTGGAGCTTGGGGTATACTAAACTCGACCATATGATGAAGAGCAAAAATGGGTATTCAACCTATGGCGGACTTGATAAACAAAAATCGGTTAAGGTGGTATGGTCATATACTAAGAAGGGAGACGAATGTTGTAAATAGAAAAGTATTGGACATGGAGTGCTGGGGAAGAGAGGAAAAGGATGACCTTGTGTTACGTGGAAAGGTCAAGTAGACAAAGTTATGATGACTAAGAAGATAAATCCGGACGTGGCCCTTACTCGATCAAGATGGAAGAAACTTATCAAAACAAACCCCACGACTGTGGGACCATATGCATGATAAAGAGGTTAGTAGAATCGTGGCTAGTCGCCGCAATCAGTCAATTTTGCATATATTATTATGGTACCCAAATATATATGCAAAATTCAAAATAGTAAAATTTTTAATAAAAAAAGATTATGAAGATACTATAAAAAGGTATGAAAATGATATCTCATTAAGAAAAATACCATTTATTACAGGTTAAAATATAAAATTTTATAAATGTAATATATTAAATAATAATTATTAAATAAATATATTAATGTGATTGATTTTTCATAATACATTTCAATTTTAATATAATATCAGACCAAAATAAATATCTTGCAAACTAAAATCTTCATATACATATTGTGATTATATATTATATATTGTCACAGATAATATAATATTTTATAAATGTAATATATTAAATAAAAATTATTACATAAATATATTAATGTGATTGATTTTTCATAATACATTTCAATTTTAATATAATATCAGACCTAAATAAATATCTTGCAAACTAAAATCTTCATATACATATTGTGATAATATATTATAAATTGTCACCGATATTATATAAATTGCATATATAAATTTTAGCCTGATAATAAGATTAATTATTTAAATTAATTATATCTAGCAAACAAATATAATATATATATATATATTTTTAAATGACAATATATTATGATTCAAATTAATACATTTTATTAGTTGTGAACATTTTAGCATATAAATTTTAGCCTGATAACAATATCAATATATTTAAAATGAATTATATCTAACAAACAAATATTTATATATATCTATTTTAATTGACAATATAATATGATTCAAATTAATTCATTTTATTGGATATGAACATTTTAGTTATCAGATTATATTTAGCCTGATAATAAAATCAAATGATGTTATATATTTAAATATAGAATTAGATAAATTTTGAGTAAATTTATTATTAATAAAAAATTACTAAAAGATGTGTGTATTATGTAAACAGGATTATAAAAGTTTTCCTAATTTTGAAGATTGGTTTCAATGTAGAGTGGTTCTCTGTCAAAAAAGATTGTTATTTTATTTGTTATAATTGTAAATAGAATATTATATAAATAAAGTATCATAGTTATATATTAAAATCTGAAAAGAATTATTTTGTCCCATAAGAAGCCTAATAAACCACTTGATTCGACTAGCCTCTACTAGGTTCAAAAAATGACTTTTATAGAAACCTTTCTAGAGAAATAATTATTAAATATTTAAAAAATATAACAGTATATATTTATAGGTAGATGTTTAAGGTAGAGATCTGCAAAGTTAGGCCCGGCCCGAAGCCTAATTTTATTTAAAATAATCGGGTTCGGGCCGGGCCTAATATTTTTAAAAAAATTTCGGGCCGGGTCGGGTTGGACCTTGGAAATTTTATTAAATATATCTAAATTTATCAATTTTATATTAAATTTTTTATGTAAAATAAAATTTTTCATTTAATTTATTGAAACTAAACGCTATATAACATAAGTATTTTATTTAGTAATTATAAAAATTAATTTCTATATTTTAATAAATTCATGCCTGGCCGGGCCGGTAAATTTTTTTAAAATAAATTTCGGGTTCGGGCCGGGCCGGGCCGGCAAAACTTTTTAAAAAAATTTCGGGTTCGGGCCGGGCCGGCAAAACTTTTTTAAACAATATTTCGGGCCGGGCCGGGCTTGAAAAATTAGGCCCGATGCAGATCACTAGTTTAAGGTATCTATTGGTATTTTGTAAGATTTTATATGATCATTATTTTCGGAGCTATGATGATTTTGACAAAAGTTGCGCCGACTAGCCCTGGTCTCCCCTACTTCATAAATATGTTTTCAACCTTCTCAAGTTGGAAAAAGTCCTTTCGTTCGTACATGTTGTAATAGGCAAACATGCAAGAATATAAAATAACATCAAAATTATAAGAAATTGAGCCAAGGTTCCTTTACACCGATTGAGCGCATCAATAGCATTCTCAGGTAAAATAGCTAAACGTAGTAAATATTTATACCACAATTAGAATTCATTGATTAAATTTATTTCAGTATATAGGAATAAAATTTTGCTAAATATTTAATTTTACCAATAGTGGCTTAGAAAACGAAGAAGGATTATTGGATAATAAAACTTGAAGATTGCTAAAGACTTGTTTTTTTTATCTAAAAACCTTACTTTTATTTGCGATAAAAAAGTATTTAAGAATAGGATGAAAATGGATATTTTATAATATTATTCAGTTGAGCCAATATTTATTTTAAAACTCAATAATTACCTAGGTGCTAGACGAGGTTTAATTAGTTTTATATCTTAAATTTAGCCTTCGATTTAACATCTAGATAAATATTATGAAAATATTCATCTACATTCATTCTTATTGTATCTACCTGTTCATATATATTTTCCGCCAAATCAATAACCTGAACCAAATCTAAATTTGGTTTTTGTAAATTTCTACAATAGTGAGCTATAGGAAAATAATTTATTGATGCAACTAGCAGCAATGATAAACTATGATTGATCACTTGAATTCAATAATGATATCGCTTCTGACGACACATTACTTTTTTTCATGCTCAGCCTTATTTAACTTTTGTATTTCTATTTCTTCTGTTCTACAAAATGGAAGTAAAAATGAAAAATATTAAAAAAATTATAGATATTTATTAATAATTAAAATAATATTAATAAATATAATTCTAACTCTATCATATACCGCCATAAAATTTCTATTTTAAATATTTTATTCATATTAACTGCCATAAATAATATATAATAATGAAGAATAAATGTATACCTTTTTAATTGAAATACCATAAAATATTTTGCTAGCTTGAATTATATAATTAGTTAGAGTCCCACCTTCTTCATATTTAATATTGTTAAAATTTGATCTTATTGTATAAAAATTTGTTAATCTCTATTATTTTACATTGCTAAAATTTGATTATATTGTAAAAAATTACTATAAGGAAACAAAAAAGTTTCAACAAATACTAAAATTTATTTACTCCAATAGTGATTTCCACAAACGGCCATTTTTCACCATTAACCAAAATTTTTTTAAAAATCTAGGCACAAAAATTCGGCTTTTTACAAACGAAACTAAAAAATTTTTGTCAAAATATTCTGATAGAAATTTTTAAAATATTACTTTTTTGGGAATACAATTATAAAACTATATTTAACATTTTTATAAGTGTTTAATATTATAATGTTTTAAATTAATTGTATTTTTATAGTGTTTTAATATTATAATGTTTTATTTATTATGATAGTAATTTTTAATAAATAAAAATCACAAATTTTAAAAAAAAATTTATTTTAAATGATTATGATAAACTATTGAAAATATTTGGCATCATTAATGTTATAAATTTCCTTTTTCACTGGATAAAATAAATTTAACATTTTAAGTATCGTGGCTCAAAAAATATAAGTGACTTGCCTACCCATATATGAAAAAGGAACATTTTGTAAAGGTTTTTGTCATTTTTTCATCAAGATATGCAGGAAATGGTTTACAAAAACACAGAACATTGATATGTCAAATTTATACAAGATGGAAAGATGCCCTTGAAAAATTTAATACTCGTCAATAAATTAAAAATCATCTCAATTCTTATGAGATAACAGGTGCTTTAAAAGTCATCTCTAAAAAGCAAAAGATATCAATATCTATGATATTAATAAATATAAAAAAATTTACATTACAAGCAACAGAGTAAAAATAATTATAATAATTGATGCAATCGTTTGGTTAGTGAGGCAGAATTTACATTAATAGCTCATAGAGTATCTGCTGGTCTCTTAATACTTATGTGCTCTTTTAATAATAAATGCAATTTCAAGGAATTATTGAAACTTTTATACAATAATCATATTAGCTTTATAAAGCTTTTTGAAACCTCTTCAGCTTTACAACACAGCACTTTATGTTCACTGTAGTTCAAATTGCCTATTGGTGATATCTACGGCGTTTGAATATCGTGGGATCCGGAACAGTTCACATATAAATAGTCATTTAATTGGAATTTGTTAGTTTTTTAATATTATAAGCGATATCTTTATATAATGCTAATATATTTTTCAAAATTTGGAAACAATATCGTTGTTTGTAACTTTTTCACACCATCCAAGAAGAGGGATCTATTTATCCGAACACTTGAGGACACCGACTAAAATAATAATAATAAAAAATTAAAAGATAGATTGTCCAACTTAATTCATTGAAAGAAACTTTTCATAGAATTATATAAAGTTATTTTTGCAGCGCTTGAAACCAACATATCAACAAAAATTCAGCAGATGCTGAGTTTTTTGCTGGCTACTAAGCCACATTATTTAATATCAATTCAATGTGTTTATTTTTTGTTTAATTACACATATCATTTTAGAAAACTGCTGAACAAAAATTTATTTGGATTTAAGGTGTCATGAATAGAGCGGAAGATATTTATCAGATATTTAAAAATAACAAATGTTGATAAGAAATTTTATAAAATATATGAAAGAGTAATGGAGAACTCTAATATGATTGGGATTGAAATTTCAAACTTAGAGTAGTTTCTATACAATCCAAATTTGAACCGTACATAGTCCATGCATGAGTAAGAATATCAATATTTTTTGTTTAAAAATGCGATAATGGCCTGATTATTTTAAATTTTCTAAAAAATTGTCTGATATTAAAATGGTTATAAATTTTAATAAGTTTTCAACAAATTATATCTCGTAGAAGTTTAAACTTCAAACGAATGTGAATCTTTAATATATTGCCCCTCTATTGCAATAGGTATCAAGAAATCTTTTTCATATACCTATGTGACAACTTTTTCTCGAGTACACCATCTGTTTTCCCGATCCATTGAAGTTTTTGTAAATTTTTCTGGGTTATAGAATATTTATGTTCTCCTATCTTGCATACCTTTATAGAATTCTCTAAAAGATTACACACCGTTAGAAACTACTTGTTTAATATGAATCTACATCCTTTGAATTTATTGCGCACCCGTCAAATTTGCTATATTGATTTGAATGTATGTTTTCAAAACAATCACGAACTAAATACAATCCTTTCCCTGATGTATTAGTTATTTTCTTTAATGAGAAATGTGTTTTGGTTATATATAATATATTTTATATAACGCAGGAAAATGTTGGCTTTGTTCGAAACAAAATTTAAATTTACAAATGAGCACATGTGACTACAATTCCTATGTTATAAGAAGTTTTAGATTAAATTTTTGATTGTGATAGTATACATAAAATTATATGTATATAAAATATTTATTCAATCGGTCCCAAAAATAATCTGTTATTTAATCCGGTCCCAATCATTTATATTTTAATCGGCCCCCAAAATTATCTGTATTTTGCCCACGATCATGTTGGCATTTTGCCCACCTACCATCATGGCCAGTCCGTTTCTGATTATCAAACATTGTGATATAATCTATCATAAAGTTGAAATATTTATTGTTCAATTAAATCCTATTGAAGATAAAATATTCTATAAAAGAAAATAATATAGTTACTATTGTGTGTTATTTATCATATTTTATTATTCCTGTATTTGCAAATAACTAAAATTTTTCAATTCTATTCTATATAATAATATTTTATTTTATATAAGTATTTAAAACCAAATAAAATTGGTCCGATCCACGATCCGTTCAACATTTATATGTTGTCATATTTTTCTGGTCGGTCTATTTAATTGATTCCGCAGTTCGGTCTTCCGTTCTTGACCTAACAGTGATCTTCATAATTCATGACATGGATTGCGAGTATAAAAATAATATCCTTTTAAAATATGAGATTTTCCTATCATAGGATAAAAAAACCTTTACTTGTTATTTATATGGGGGGGGGGGGCAATTAGGGTAAAGATATATATGTTAGCTTCAGTTTTTCCTGTAATGTGTTATTCAACTTTAAATCATTTTTTGAGCATGTTTTTAAAAATCTGATTTTACCGGAAATGATGTTTGAAATACCTTCCCTATGAATTTCAGACAATTTCTTCATAAACTTTTAAACCTAGTATAATTTATATTAAACCGATTTTCAAATATATTAAAACGAGCTCAAAAAATGATTTTAAATTGTAAAAATAACACATTGCCGGAAAAAACACATTAACGCTAACATATATACTAAAATATCTTTTATTATTTTGAGAACAATTTATAAATTATCCTTTTTAATTCATTAATTAATTTTACTAAAAGTTTTAAACCAATCCAGATTATTGGAATTTTTCACATGTTATTATAATATAGATTATTTATTCATAAATTATGTTAGGATACATGACAGGTGGTGGTCAAAACTTATTAATAAACTCTAACAACGTTAGTTGGCGACATGTTATAAATAGCTGGAAAAATGAAATTAAAAATTTTAGTTATGGATCGAAAAATGATCTTTCATCTGTAGGACACTATACACAGGTTAAATAAAATTATGCCATGTATTAGTCTCATCAACTATAGATTGTATGGGGAGAAACATTTAATATAGGATGCTCATCAAAATATTGTAAAAAGTTCTATTTATATGCATGCCAATATTATCCAGGGTAATTAAGTTATTTAAAAATAAATTACTTAGTTGTGTATACATATATATAAAAATTTATTTATTAAACTATAAAGTCTATTATTTCTTTTTAAAGGTCAATTCGACTAAAAAATAATTTATAAATAATGTCTTTTTTCACAATGTCAACACAAAGTCGAACTTTACCAAATTTGGCACAGTAGATAAATAGTTTTATAATAATTCAACAATTATCTTTCATTTCACTTTGAAGAAACGCAGTGTCGAAATATAATTTGTCTAATTCGCAACATTTTATTGTTTCGAGAAATAATTTTTTAATTAAAACTAAAGGATTCTAGAAAACGCCTAATAATTTAAAGCTTCACGAGGAGTCTGAAGTGGCAGAGAATTAAAAGTTTAGTTGGGATAACGAGTTATCGGAATTCTTTGTGATAATTTTGAATTTATCAGTTATATATTATTATGGAGGGCATTTTTAAATATAAAAAATCTGATTTTACCGAAATATATGAGCACTATAAATTTCAGACAATTTCTTCATGAACTATATTTTTAAATGTATATTAGAAATTATAATTAAACATGGTAAACAAAAAGATAAGAAGGTCCAATAAATAAATTTGAGCATACATTTTAATATTACTTTAAAATTTTATTTTTAAGCGGTAATATTGCTAACCAACTAGGAATTCCATATCATATTGCTATTGATGGTAGACAAAGTTGTAACCGTTGCAAAAAAGGTTTGATTTGTGCTAGATCTCCACAAGACATAAAGGGAAAATTAATTGAAAAATGTGGTAATATTTTAAATTGATTTTTTTATTTTATTAGAAGTTTTTAAAGTTGCTCAAAAAGAATGGATATATAACATAAATTGATTTTTTTATTTAAGTATCCGACTTTTACTATGAAAATTAACCAAACCAAATATACTATATAAACTATCATAATGTTAATTAATATAATTCATTTGAGGGTGGAAATTAGTCCTTGTTATAATGCATGATTTTTTTTTGGAAAAAATTTCACTACCTCTGACTCTAACATATATATTTAGAAATTGTAAAAATATTTTTTTATATTAATTATATTTTATTATTTTGGCTATTATAATATATATGAGACATATGCACTAGAGCATCCAGGATTTTTTTAGGAAGGGTAATAATTTTGGACATTTTTTCACCTTCAATTTTATTTCTTTTAGGTCACCTCAACGGATTATATCTTAAATTTTATATTATTTGGTTTTTTTTTCAGTGAATGTTTTTTTCTCAACTGATTAGGCTCCATTTTTTTTTCATTTTTGAGGTTTATATGATTTGCAGCATATTTTTTAAATAAACATGTGGTTATTAACTTTTTTTATAATGGAAATTATAATTATATATTTTTATTAATCCTGAATATTAACCCGAAAAGATCTATTTTATGCTTATATTCGTATATTCACCATTAAACGCATTAATGTGGAATCTATAAGTTAATTTTCATAATAGAAAATTTATAAAACCTTATGTTTGTTTGAACTGCAATACCAAGCCTCAAAAATCAAAAATAAGCTTCTTTATCGCATGAAAAAAACGCCTATCAAATTAGGGCCTTCTAGTCATTAATTATATAAAATCATTAACTTCTTAAAATATATACGATTTGCAATGAGATATTTTAATCATTTTCTGAGGGGAGGATGGGGAGGGGGTGAGGGGGAAGATTGATTGGGTAACGAATTTATGCAATCTATTTGTCACATATAGAACCATTCCTGTGGATTGGCAAGAAGTATAATTATTCCAGCATATAAAAGAAATATGATATTTTAGATTGTGGCTTTTGACAGGGTACTTAGTGAGATTAATAGGTGGGTCTTGAGAAAATCAGATGTGGACGAATGGCTGGCTATGACAGTGATGGCAATGTATGTGAGAGTAGTGTTGTTAAAAAGTCGTAGTTATAAAAAACGGCTCCGACTCAAGCCGATCAAGGAGCCGCATGTGCCTACTCATTTAGTCGGCTCGTGTAGTGGGCTCGTTTAGTCGACTCGTGTAGTCGGCTCGTATAGTCAGCTCGCTTAGTCGACTCATGAAGTCGGCTCGTATAAGTCGACTCGCAGGGTCGATTCAATTTTTTGTTTTTTTATAAAATTAAATTGCTAAATTTGGAATTACTGATTAATGTGAACAAAATTATAATAAGAATATTCATATCGTAACTAAAAATGGCTCAGGACCAGGGTTGCCATATGTCACAATTTAGCCGTGATTCTCACGATTTCATACCTAATTTTTTATTACCCACGTTTTCTCACACCATGCTTTTCTCACGTTTTTTGAGTAAATTAAAATAATCACACTTAGTCTTACACCTTTTCTCACGTTTTTAAATTTTTTCAAAATATTTTTAAATTTTTTTAAAATATTTTTAAAAACAAATATAAAATTTTAAATTAATTTTTTTTAAAAATATTTTAATAAATTATAGTATTTGTTAATAGTCCAACTAACCAATCATATTCATGATCAATTACCCACAACAGAAATTCAATTTTTAGAAAGTTTATCAAGTATAATTATAATATGAATTTAAATAATTATACATTTCTTTTATGGATTTTATAAATCTTATATTAAAACTCGTAAAATTTTAAATGAAATAAATTAAGGGCAAATATTATAAAAGATCTAAAAAACAATCATCCGTTTTCAATACTAACGGGTGCATAGAATAAAGGTAATATAAAAACATTTCCCTTATTACTTAGATACTTCAACAAAAAGAATGGAATAAATGTTTAATTACTTAAAATTTTTTCGTCTGACAGTGAAACCCCTAAAGACATATCTAGATGCTTGCTAGAAAATTTAAAATTCGCAGAGTATAGTAATTAAATGCTATAATGAATTTAGCAACTCGACAAAAAGAGTTACCTTTTTAAAAGAATTGGTAGAATGGTGCAATTTAGAATGGTCAGAATCACTTCGCCATGTTCCAACACGCTGGCTTACATTAATCCCAGCGATTAAGCGGATGCTTAAGTATTTTCACCCCCTTAAAGAATATTTTTTATCATTATCAGCAACCCCACCAATTTTGAAAATAATTTTTGGAGATGATTTTGCAGAGGCATATTTAGGTGTTGTCATTAACGTTGCCACTTTAGTCAATAACATAAATTTATATTGCAATCTGAAGATGTATTAGCAATATAAATACATGATTTTATCCTAAACTAAAGAATTCATTAAATTTTAAAATTTGACAAAATTTTTATGGGAGCATTTCTAAAAATATTTTACAATATAATAATGATGTATAAAAGGCAATAAATTTAAAAAATGAATCAAAGATATTTATAAAAAATATTATAGAATATGTAGAAAAACGTTATGATATTATAGATAATATATGGGAAGATGTTATGATTGTCAAAGAGTGAAGGACGCCCCCTGAAGCAAAAAAAAATATTTTTAATGGCTCCCTATAGATACAGAAATTCTCTTCGAGGAATATTTATAATTTAATTCCTATTATGAAGAAAAATTATCAAAAAACTATCACATGAATACCCAAGAAAAATGGATGGATTTTCTTTTTAAAAACTCACCATTGATAGAGAAAATATGCAATTTTATATTTTTTATTCACATTCAAATGCTTCATCAGAGAGAATATTCAGTCTAATGATTACAGCTTGGCGAAAAGAACGTCATCATTGGAAGCTGAACTTATGGTTAAACAAAATATAACTATTCATGCAAAGAGTTTTCAGCCTATCTCCACAGTGCCGATGGGAAATCTTTATTGCCTCTTAAAATCATCCATAAAATATAATAATTAATATTATGCTATATTTATAAACATGAGAAAATTATACAACATAATTGTTATTAGTAAATCAATAAAGAATTTTTATTGTTTTTAAAATCTTGTTATATTAAATATAACATATTAACTTAGAGAGTATGCTACCAATTACCCCGGCCGAAGGCCCGCAAAGTGGGGGGCATGGGGGACGAAGTCCCCTATTAATTATTATAAAAGAAAAACTCACGTTTTCAAGTGAAGAATATCTGGCAA
The DNA here is from genome assembly GCF_954871325.1 of Gordionus sp. m RMFG-2023. NCBI lineage: Eukaryota > Metazoa > Nematomorpha > Gordioida > Chordodea > Parachordodidae > Gordionus > Gordionus sp. m RMFG-2023. The sequence goes on along the minus strand of NC_088779.1, from coordinate 15,492,587 downwards.
CCCTGCTCAGGACCCGAATTCGACTTTAGGGATTATATACCTAATTTTTATAATACAAAAATGTAAAAATATAATTTATATTGTAAATATGTTATATTAAAATTTTAGTGAAGATGTACCACGGATAAGTGCAATTGTCATAATCGTTGTTTTTAAAGTTTTTTAAATTTTTTTGACATAAATGGGCTAAAATAAGTATTGCTAACATGTTTAAATAAAATTTCAGCGAATATGTACCCTAGATAAGTGACAATTGTCTTAATCGTTATTTTTAAATTTTTGAAAAATTTTTAAAAATAACGATTATGATAATTGTCATTTTTATATGGTACATCTTCACTGAAGTTTAATTTTTACATGTTAAAAATGCATATTTATGTCTAATTAGCATTAAAAAAATAAAATATGTTTAAAAATACCGATTATGATAATTGTCACTTTTCCAAGGAACATTTTCATTGAATTTATATTTAACATCATTACTATATAAATTATATTTTTGCCCTTTTGTGTCAAAAAATTTCAATAATCTTAAAAACTAACGAATATGACAATTGTCAGATTAAAATATTATTCTTACAAAAAATAAAAAAAAGTTAACTCATTCAATATATTAACCAACAATTTTGTCACATGCTATATATAAATTAGAGATCTGCAAAAAGTAGACCCGACATTTATCAATTTTACTGAATTTTTTATATAAAATAAAAATATTTAATTTTATTTATAAAACTAGACGCCATTTATTTAGAGTAATTATAAAAATTAATTTCTTAAATAAAATCGGGCTAGACCGGTAAAACTATTTTAAAAAAAATTTCGGACTTGGCTGGATTTGAAAAATTAGGCCCGTCACTAATATAAATAACGCATTTATCAAGCATCTTATTCGAGGCCTTTTTAATAGCCTTAATTTGGTGATAGATGTGACATGCCCATTTGAGGTTCTATGAATTTTGTTGCCATCCCAATTGTAGGGTTTCTTTGAGAATAAACTTTTCACTTTCACCTAATTTAAAAAGAGGTAAAACAAATAGTTCGAGTTTTTTTAAAAAATTCGGAATTCTCAATATTTCAACAAAAATTAATATTGAGAATTTTTTTTAAAATTATTATTTTATGTTAATTATTAATAGCTGGCTAGAAAAAAAAACGTAAAGAAATCGCAAAAATTTAGAAATAAATTAAGAAGGAATAACAAAAATAAATAAAAGTTTAAGAAAAATTGACAAAAAATTTAAAAAAATTACAATTTTCCTTTTTTGATTGGGAATTTTACTTTTTTGATTGACACTTTTCCTTTCCTTTTGGGAATTTTCCTTTTTTGATTGACACTTTTCCTTTTTTGTTTGGGCCTTTTAATTTTTTGATTGAACTTTTTCCTTTTACTATTGACCCTTTACCTTTTTTGATCAGACCTTTTCCTTTTATGATTGAAACTTTTCCTTTTTTGATTGGGACTTTTCCTTTTTTGAATGGGAAACCTATCTAGGGTACATCCTCACTGAAGTTTTATTTTAACATGTTAGCAATATTTATTTTAGCCCATTTACGTCAAAAAAATTTAAAAAACTTTAAAAACAACGATTATGATAATTGTCACTTATCTATGGTACATCTTCACTAAAATTTTAATATAACATATTTACAATCTATATTTTAACCCACTTGCGACAATAAATTTCAAAAATCTTTAAAAATAACGATTATGACAATTGTCATTTATCTATGGTACATCATCACTAAAATTTTAATATAACATATTTACAATCTATATTTTTACCCACTTGCGTCAAAAAATTTTAAAAATCTTTAAAAACAACGATTATGACAATTGTCACTTATCTAGGGTACTTTTCAGGTAAATTCTATTTAAACATGTTAGCAATCTTTATTTTAGCCCATTTACGTCAAAAAAATTAAAATTTAAAAACAACATTATAACATTTGTCACTTATTTAGGGTACATCTTCACTTAAGTATTATTTTAACATGTTAGCAATATTTATTTTAGCCCATTTACGTCAAAAAAATTAAAAAACTTAAAAAAAACGATTATGACAATTGTCACTTATCTATGGTACATCTTTACTAAAATTTTAACATAACATATATTTACAATATAAATTATATTTTTACATTTTTGTGTTATAAAAATTAGGTATAAAATCCCTGAAGCCGAATTCGGATCCTGAGCCATTTTTAGTTACGACATGAATATTCTTATTATAATTTTGTTCACATTAATCAATAACCCAAAATTTAGCAATTTACCAAATTTTATAAAAAAACAAAAAAATAAAGCAAACCCAGCGAGTCGACTTACACTAGCCGACTTCATGAGTAGACTAAGCGAGCTGACTACACGAGCCCACTAAGTGAGCCGACTACTCTAGCCGACTAAGATAGCCGACCACATTTAGTAGACTGCAGTCAAAGTTATTTTATCGACTAGAAACTATGCTCGAGTCGCAGCTAAGTCGACTCGGCTTAGCCGTTTAACAACACTATGTGGGAGCACAGACTGCGATACGAACCTTTGATAGAGGTATTTTAAGCTTTGAAGTTAAGGTAGAGGACTTCATCAGGGATCCGTGCTGCTATTATTATTTATCTTAGTAATGAATGTTGTGGCTGTGAAGGATCCATTGGAGCTATTATATGCAGATAACCTTGTATTAATGGCAAACAGGGAAGAAGAATTGAGACATAAAATTACTAGATAGAAGATGGCTATGGAAGCAAAGCGTGTGAAAATGAATGAAGTAAATGAAAAGGTAAGGATTGGTAAGGATAACCTAAATAGGGAGAATCCGGCAACTGTTGTGGTGTATGAGGGAAAGCAGTTCTAAAAATTGAATGCACCAGATACCACAACTGGGTGCATAAAAGTGGGGTGCGGAAAATTGAATTCTGATGTTAATAAGAGTGACTTTTATTTGTAGAACATGCATAAAAGGTACAAAATAATGATAATATAAAAAATGGTGATTTAGTATTTGGCAATGGGTTAACCTTTAATGGAAAAGTTTTATTATTTAGGTGATATGCTAAATGCAGATGGTAGTGTAGATTCTGCATTTGTAAAGGGTCAGACAAGCATGGAATAAGTTCAGAAAGATGTCGTCCTAAGAAATAAAAACGTCTCTCTGAAGTTAAAGGGGAACGTCTACGTAAGCTGTGTGAGGAGTTGTTTATGGCGGTAAAACATTGGCAATGAAAGGGACTCACGGAGCCAAATTTGAAAGAACAGAGATGTGAATGATTAGGTGGATGTGTTGGGTATCTGAGAGGGAGAAAAACTAGCAAGAAAAGGATTAGAAGTGATTGGAGTGGCATAGAGAAGGTATATACTAAGGTGGTTTGGATATGTTGAACGTAAGACAAAAGATGACTAGGTAAAAAGATACACCTTGATGGAAGTAGGAGGATCAAGACCTAGAGGAAGGCCCAAGATTACGTGGATAAGGTATAGAAGCGTATATGAGGTAAATAAATTTTACAAATATTGTTGCTCAAGACCATCAAAAATGGTAAAAAAAATATCAGAGGGGAGACTGTCTAACCTGGGTAAACGTGGAAATTGTCATTAAAAAGAAGACCCTCCTTTAAAACGCGTAACATAATTAAATTCGTAATAATTATTAACTAAATGTTCCTATTCAACAATTTTGAAAATTTTAACACATATTTTATAGCTCAAAAAAATTAGTGACCCTGAAAATTGATTTTTGAAAATAATTGGGTAAAGCTAATTGTAATCATTAATAATATTAATTACTCACTTCAAAAACATTAACTGCCATTTTTTATGAAGATGTTTGAAAATATATTGGATTAAAATGACTACGATTTATATATGATTACTAATAAATAATATTATCTTCTCGTTTAAAAAATATTGGCAGACATTTTTAACAAATTTGTAAAAGTTACACAAAAATTAACAAAAATTACAAATTATAAAACTAACCCAAAAAATACTCAGCTTATAACTAATACAAAATTAAGAAGAAAATACCAAAAAATTAAGAGATTACCAAAATTAAGATTATTTATAAAATTTATGATTAAATTTCAAATACAAAAAGAAATAAAGTAGAGCACTTAAAATTTAATATGAATAATATTTTCAATAATAATTTTTTAGCAAATTTTTTATTGATTTTCCAAAATATTTCTTTTTTATTAATCTTAAAAATCAAAATAATGATAATAATGATCCAGAATTTTCATCATGAATTTAAAAATTTTATATCAATGTTAAAAAAAAAATTCAATAATAATATCATTAAATTAAGAAATTTTTTTATCTTTTCACAAAATCGAATAATATTTTTTTTACAATAATCTTAAAAAATCCATATATAAAAAAAACTAGAAAAAATGTTATCAAAAAATGGTTGACATTCTATAAAAAAATATATTGATATAAAAATCAAACAGTTATGATAATTTTAAATTTAAAATTCATATTTTGGAAATAAAATGATGATTAATGCTAATAAATTTCAGAAGCAAGAAATCCTATTCCACCTTTTATTTTAATTTTAATAATATTTTTTTTTCTCTTTAGCTTTCACCTTTTCTGGTGGTAAGCTCCTTCAACATCTCTCTCCACTTTTTGTTATTCATACAATCACTTTTATCTAATTTATACTTCTTTAAATTGGTTCTAACTTTATGGCCACATTGAAGTTTTGGCCTTCCTCTTTTACGTTTGCCCATCACTTCTAAACTCTCAACCTTATTTCCAATGTAGTTCATAGGCCTTCTCATTGTGTGCCCATACCACCTAAGTCTGTTTACCATTAACTTAATCTTAATGGGCACCACCTTTAAACTAATTAGTATTCTTGTACTTCGCACTTCTTTCTTGTTACCCCAGAAATCATCCTCAGCATTCTCATCTCCATAGTTTGTAGACTTCTCTCGTCTGATTCTTTGGTTGGCCATGTTTCCGAACTATATAGAATAGTTGGTTGTACTATGGAACTGTAAATTTTTCCCTTTAATTTGTGTGGGATTCTTTTGTCAAATAGCACTCGAGATAAAGATCTCCACTTTAACCACCCTTGATTAATTTTACTCTTTATCTCTTTTTCTATTGTGCCGTTTATTTGTATAGTGGAGCCCAAATATTTGCAGCTTTCTTGCCGATATCTGCGATTCATTTATATCAATACTCTTTGTTTCATCTCCTCCTATCACCATATACTCTGTCTTTTCTCTATTTACTTTTAGTCCGTGCTTTTCTAGGATATTTATCCAACTCACTAATATTTCTTTCATTTCATCCTTGGATTCGGCAAGTATCACAATATCATCTGCAAATATCATATTCCACGGGACTGTTTGAGGTATAGACTGTGCTAATACATCTATTACTGTAATGAAGAGAAGTGGGCTGAGAGCCGAACCTTGATGAACTCTTTCGGCTATTGTGAAGCCTGCTGAAGTACCTGTTGTGCTACGGACCATTGTTGTATGGCTTATATACATATCCTGTATTATTCTTATATATTTTTCGGGAATCTTTTTGTGGCGTAGCGCCCACCAGATAAGTTTTCTTGGGATTCTATCGAAGGCCTTTTCTAGATCGAAAAAGACCATGTGTAGCTTTTCGTTCTTTTCTCTGTATTTTTCACTCATTTGCCTAATTGCGTGGATAGCATCAGTTGTTGATCTTCCAGACATAAAGCCAAACTGAGTCTCTCCTATTTCGATTATGTCTCTTAATCTTTTTTCTATTATTTTTTCGTATAGTTTTAGACAGTGTGACATTAGTTTTATGCCCCTGTAATTTTGACAATTGTGTGGATCCCCTTTATTTTTGAAGATAGGAATTAGATAGCTCTGCCTCCATTTTTGGGGAACCTCTTCATTTCCAAGTATTTTATTGTACAGATTTGTGAAGAGATGTAATCCATCATCTCCTAGTACTTTAAGGCTTTCTATTAGAATATCGTCTGGACCCCTAGGTTTGTTGTTTTTCATATGCTTGAGGCATGTGATTATTTCTTGTTCTGTTATAGGCTGTACAAGGTTTTGACATGGGGAGTGTTCGTCTAGATGTAGTATGTGGAGATTAAAGTTGAGAAGCTCCTGAAAATATTCTTTCCATCTATTTATTATTTCTTTTTCCTTTATTATCAATTTCCCATCTTTATACTTGATTACTTTCGGAGCTCCGTTTATATCCCTAGAATTCTTTTCTCGCTGATTGGCTAATCTGTATATTTTATTTTGCCCTTCTTTGGTATGTAGTTCTTCATACATGTTATTGTATGCCATAGATTTGGCCCTAGCCACCGCCTTTGTAGCTATTCTCTTGGATTTTTATCTTGTCTTGTCATCTGGGTTTTTGGATTTGTACCATTTTATAAAGGGCTTTTTTCTCCTGTATAGTGATTTGTATCTCTTCATTCCCCCACCATAGTTCTTTGTATGATTTGTTACCTCCCCTTGTCAAGCCTAGTGTCGATTTGGCAGTGTCTATTAATCTGGATGAAAGGTCTGTTCACATTTTTTCACTGACTTGTGAGGAATCTATTGTTTCAATATTTGCATTGATTGCAAAGGCATCTGTCATTGTTTTTTTTAATTTGCCCCATTTGATGCATGGTTCCAGTTTTATCTTGTTTTGAGGGTATTTATTTGAGATGTGTAAATCCATGACTAGTAGCTTGTGTTGTGCGGCGATTCTTCGCCTGGGATGACTTTGCAGTCTATTACATCTTTTAATCTTCTGCGAGAGATTAGCATGTAATCTATCTGTATTTTCCTTGTACCACTTTCGTATGTTATTAAATGACTGTCTTTTTTCCTATAGTAGGTGTTGGTTAAGGCAAGGTCGAAGGCTTGCGCAAATTTCAGTACGTGCTCTCCCATATCCAAGACCACCATGATTCCTTTTGTAGCTATCTCTTGCTTTCCCCACATGCGCATTTAAGTCACCACCAATTATGACTAGGTCATCTTTAGGGATTTCCATTATCGCTTTATCAAGGATAGCTCTAAAGTCATCTTTCTCTTCTTCCTTGAAACCCGTTTGAGGAGCATATACTGAAAGGATGTGTAGTATTGATTGACTAATGCAGAGTTTTATCTTCATTAGTCTATCAGAGATCCTGTTGACTTTTACTACTGAGGAGGTTAGATCTTGACTGAGGATGCCGACACCGTTTCTATTGCTAACAATTCCATTATAGTACAATTTATACCCATCTCCAATCATTAAAGTCTTCTGACCTTTCCATTTCGTCTCTTGTATGCACGCTATATCAACTTTTCTCTTGTTCAACATTGATGCCAACTCTCTCGTCTTACCTTTAAGCGTCCCAATATTCAAACTTGCTAATCTTGTCTTCTTTGCTTTGACCTTTACTTTACTTTTCACAAGATGGAGGTCTACACCCTGCGCGTCGCTTGGAGGGAACGCCCTAGCTTTCATATTCATATTTTTATTTAAATAAAAAAATGAATCCTAAGTATCAAATTTAATAAATATAGTAATATTGTTATAGATTTGGTAAGGGAAAAAAATAATATGAACGTAGAGATTTTATTTTAATTTATTTTAATGCAAATTTAATAAGCAATAAATTTGTTAATTCTAAAAATAATTCAATAAAATTTTTGAATTTGAGCTTGGGAATTAACAATGTTTTCTACAAATATGATCAAATTTTATCAACAGGGTCTTAAGTTATGGACATTTTAAGTTAGGCAAGCAATATTCGGACTTTTCATGCAAAATTTATTTTTTATCAAACTATACATATAAGCAGACGATAATGAAAAATAAAAAGAGTTTTCAGTAAAAATGACTTGAGTTTGAATTTAGTTAAAATTTTAAGACAAGAGAATTACAAAACTAAAAGGTTTTAAAAAATTTTTAACAAAAACCGATCTGACTTAAATCTTGATTGAAAAATTGATGTCTACCTGATCAGCAGTAAAACGACATGGTAGTGGTCGAACACGCACAGCTCGTACTATGGGAAATGTTGATTCTGTTGAAACATTCATATTGAGCCAAGAAGATCGATCTGGCACCCGCAGAACAATAGGTCAGGAATTAGTACATTTCATGTGGTTTACGATAAAAAGCTGTTTACATAACTCAATTATTAAGCAAAATGATAGGGTGTGCGTTGAAGTTTCAATGAAAAAAAAACAAGTTGCAGCAAATCGATTGCTACTACAACATTTTACTCAAATTAATTTTAAATGTTAATGTTTTTGTCGAATTGTAAAGTTTAATTAAAAAAAATGAATTTTTTACATGTTAGAAAGTTCGAATTTTGTTTGTCCAACTTTGAATGTGCATAACCTTAAATTCTGTTGATTGAATTTAATGGAAATTTCGGTTAACATTGATAATTTCTTCCTCTTTCAATTTTAAAAATTTTATTGAATAATCAGGCGCGTACGCAGCGGGGGGGGGGCAGGGGGACAAATCCCCTCCCCCCAAGCTAAAAAATGCAGATGCCGGATAAATTTTTAAAAAATATTATTGTTTATATTCAGTTGTATTTTATAATATTTATTCCATTCTTTCTTTTTAAGTATATATTTAATTACATTTATTTATCACATTCATTTACTAAGTTATTTTATCAATTAATTTCGATTTCAAGTTTTTCTGGCGTAATATTTATCTATTATTTTTAAATTTCTAGCCAAATAATAATTATGGACATAAGAAATTTTTTTAAACATATTGTTGATGATGAAAATCCTAGTCATCTTACAAAAAAGAAAAATAATTTTATAACATTTTATAATTAGCCTAGAAGTAAGACATAAGCTTATTAAAGATACCTATGATAAAATTTTATTTAAAAAATTTTAATATCCACAAACTTTATGTGCTAATTGAAAGTTAAAATTTTAAAACAGCTATTTTACTAGATGGTTATGGCTAGAATTCTCTATCTGAGACAATTGAGCTTATCGCAAGATATGAGTCCTGTTAGTTAAGTCAACATGTACAAAGATGCTGGAGAAATTTTTGACAATCATCAAAAAACAAATTATCACAAACGCTGGGAACCTATTATTTCTTCAAATAAATTGTGGGGATATGATTCCTATTTTATCACATATTAACAAAAATAGGATTAAAATAGCAAAAGAAAATAGATGTAAGATCAAGCTAACTATTTAGGTCATTCTATATTGTGGATTGCAGGGACTAGAATTACTTGGCCATTTGGATTCAGGAAGCTTGAATTTCAATAATAATGATAATGAAGGTAATTTTCGTGGTGTAAAATTTAAAACATTGGATTCTGTAAACAGAATTATTTCTGAAAATCCTTGTCCAACAAGGAGAAGGACATTGCAAAAAGCTTTTCCAACGAGTTAGAGTCTTCGCCATCAAACAGTAACAGCTTTTATAGATTTAGAAGAGTCGATTATTAATGCTTAAATCACAATTGCCTGAAGGAGATATTCAGAAGCAAGTAAATCATTAAATTCAATACTTATACTTTTTTTCTCATTAGAATGTATTTTATACAACTATTTTATGTATTTTCAAAAATATAACATTGACTTGATTGAGACGATGAGAATAGCGGAGAGCATTTTATTAGAAATCAGGGAAATTAAGGCTAATGTTGTTTAAGAATTTCATATTTTATATGTTATTCTTGAGTCTAAAGCAGAGCTATACGAGTTTAACATTTGTCTCCCTCGACTTGCAGCGAGGCAAGCTCATCGTCCTAACATTAATATAGGGTCAGTAGAAGAGTATTATAAAATAAATGTCTTCATCCCTCTCTTAGATACATTTATTACCCAAATAAATGAACGGGTTTTAATTCATCAGGCAGCACTTAACAGTCTGCCTCTGCAGATATTACTTCCACAAAACTCTTTTTTCAGATGGTAATAGAAAAAAAATAAATTATTTATCAGATTTTTTTCATAAAGATGTTTATCTTATGATACCTTATTAGATAAATGCCAACTATAGTATAAAAGATTAACTATGGTTGATATAGTCCCAAAAAATGCTATGGATGCTTTGCATCATTTCAAACATCTTTAAGATTATTTTCCCTGTGTACTAAAATTATTAATATTAATAACTTTTCACATTAGTACTGCAACTAATGAGAGAACATTCTCTTCTTTAAGAAGAATAAAACATACCTAAGGAGTACAAATTCTGACAATATTTTGAATATTCATAGGCATTTGATGCCAAGCACAGATGAGATAATTGAAAAATTAACCCAATCCCAATGATTGGATTTTACATTATAAATTTATAATATGCTTCTTAATAATATTTTTTGTGCGAATTATATTTTTTCATGAATAATTTTTCAGTTATTACATACAAAATACAATTATTCCTAAGAAACTTTTGTAAGAATTTATATTTCCAACATTTAAATTTTTATACTTTATATATAAATTTTAAAGGCTCAAAAAATTTAAATTTCTATTTTGGGTCATTTATGTTATAGTGATTTATATGCTGGTTATATCCACTTAATATTTTATAATTCACATTTATGTTGTAGTTTTTTATATGCCGTCGGTCATATCCGTTTAATATTTTTTTAATTCACATTATTTTATAGTTTTCTATATGCCGATTTATATATTTATTTTTTATAATTCACATTAATTTAAAATTTTGTATTAGAAATAGTTACTAGTCCTAAAAAAATTTATGCTTGATATTTTTAAATAACAATGAATTTATTTTAAAAGAATTTAATCCCCCCCCCCTCTTCCACACCAAATTCCTGCGTACGCGCCTGTGAATAATTGATAGATTGCTAAAGCATAAATGGTATAATTTAATTGACACAAAACAAGAATATCCATAAAATAGTTTCAAATTAAATTTTGATTAAAAATAATTATTTTGCCGACTATAATATATAAGTAGGTTGAAAAATAATGCGCAATATAAATATAAAAACGTCTATTAGGCTGGATCTCTAGTTTTTTGAAAAAGGTTGAACTTGCTAAATGATTTAGAATATAGTAGAAATCTTTAGAGCAGGTAAAAAAAATCATGGTCTCTCCTCCTTTCCTTCATAAATAACCCTCTTACTTGCGGGGAAAATAAAAAAAATTAATAAATATTCAAAATTAAATAACTTTATATTTAATCCAATAGTCATATCAACTAACGGCAATTTTTTCCAGTCTACATATTTTTTTAAAAAAATTTTATCCGCGAAGAATTTTTTATAAAACGAACATCGCGAATCGTTATTTCTTAAACAAAAACTTTAACTAGAAATTTTTAAACACATTTATACTTGATTTTAGGTACTTATTCATTATTAAATTAAGCTCCTTCTATGCTTATTATATATATATAATTTTATTTAGTAATTTTATATATTTTTATATACTGTTTTAATATTTTAATGTGATTTTAAAACTTTAAAAGGTAACAAAATTATAGTTTTCTAAATAGTTAAAAATAGAAATATATTAATTGATGAACTCCTTATTATAAAGTAGAAAAAATGTACAAGCAGCAAATTAATACTTTATATTAATTATACAACCCAATTGTCAAATATAAATAAATCATTAATGCATTCACAATAATGCACTCGCTATACATTAGCAATAATGCACGATAATATATTCACGATATTACATTCGCGGTAATACATTCAATGTAATGGATTGTAGATATTGTATTCACAATAATATATTGGAAATGCATTCGCTATAATACATTTTGCGAAAAATGTTTCGCGGTATTGACGTGATACGAAAAATAGTGCATTCTTCAAATATTGTTTTGCGAAAATAAAATTGTTTTTAATAGATTAAATTATGGGGAAGGTAGATTTTAATGTATTTTATATTTAGTGGATAGGCTAATTTAATATATTTATTTTAAAATCTTATATCTGACTCTTTTGTTTATATCATTTTAAATATAATATTATAGCTCTCCTTTGCACAAATCAATTATCAAATTGCCAAGATATTAAAAGAAAGAATGCATGTAAATATTTTGAAAAAGATTGCGCTTTGTCATGCAACAACGAATGCCGTAGTTGACAAAGTTAATATTTACAATAAATTTATGTAATATGAAAAATTTTTAAAGTAAAAATTAAATTAAAACACTATTTGACGTACCGCCACCAATATGATTGGCTCACAATTTAAATTTTTAAAATTATAAATGGGAAAAAGATTTTAGTATATAGGTGGGTGAAATAATTATAAATCATTTACAATAAAACACATTCAGTACTTGTAATAGTTAATAAAAAAAATTAATTATAAAATAAAAATATTGTCACATTTTGTTACTACTTTTGTCATTATATTTTGTGACAAAGTGTAGCAATATTGGAATTGAACTCATAATTAAATATGATAACTGAACATTTGTCGCAACAGCAGCGCTATGTTCTCATCGCAGCAGTTATATGCTTTCACTGGTTCTCAAATTTTATTGTTATTTATTTATTTTTAAAGTTTTCTTTAATCAACACAAAATATCGATATAGGTATCAAAGAAAATCTAATTTAATTATCTTTTGATTGAAAGTATTCACTCTTAGTCTTAATGGGTTGAAGGATGGGGGGGGGGGGGTAATTAAAAGTAAATATTTGATAGGGTATTATATAAAAAGTGATTAAAAAGTCTTTTGAATGTAATGATAATAATTACCCTAGGTGGGGGGATTTAGGTATTAGGAGTAGAGGTATGCATGGGTTGCTGTAGCCCGACCCTACCAGAGCTTGGATTCGGACATAAAAAACTTTTTATTTTCGGGTTTGGGTCAGATTGTAAGAGGTGTCCGACACAAAGCCTGATCCTAAATAATTATTTTAATGCATAGTGACAATTAAAATAACACGCATTTTTTATCTACACAATTTCATCATTAGAATGTCAGCAGAATAACACGTCATCTTCAATTAATATTTCACATAACATCTGTTCACCAAACTATTTTGTTATTAAATGTTTGTGTTATTATTGCATACTTTATTTATGTCATATTCTATCAGATTAATTAAAATATATTTATCTAATATCTATTTAATTAAATAGCCTCAAATTTTCAATATTTAAAATAGTTTACCAAATCTTAAATTGGTGGAAGACTTATCAAGACGACTTTCCCAATTTAAGTGTTTTGTTCTTAAATTCCTGACGATCCCTGCTTCCTAGTCTAGTAGTGAAAGATCTTTTTTCAGAGGCTGGTAGGGCCTTTGGGGATAGGAGGACTTGTTTAAACTGGATTTCTCATTATTTATATATAACAAATATTCACTATGTGATACTATTGATAATGAATGATTTATATCATGCACATTATTTTTATATATGGCAATAATTTTTAAATTCGATTGTATTTCAACTTTTTTAATTAAACTGAATAAATTATATATGTTTTCAATTTAAATAAAATACAATTTAATATAAATTGATTTTATTATGGCTATCAAATAAACTCTTATTAAGGTAACAAACATGATTTAATTATTTTTGGTTAATATAATATTAATATTCAAATTTAAAAAAAATTTGAATTCGGGCTCGGATCGGGCTTGGACAAGGTTTTTATAATTCGGTCTCGGGCTGCGAAAAGATCACGTTGCAGACCTCTACTTGGGACATCAGGAATATTTTTATCAACATAAAATAATGATATGGGTATCAAATAAAAGCGAATTAAAAAAATTTTTCATTTTTAATGGGTTGGACTTAGGTTAGTGTAAAAGTCCAAATTGTAAAAGTCCACTTTATTCAATAATATCCAATTAAATTGTAAAGGTCCAAAAATATTTAATAATATAATAATATATACAAAACCATATACAAAATACGAATTGATTCAGTCCAGCTTCCATGTTTTCTTCTTAACAAACGAACATGTCTTCTTCCTCACAAAAGAACATGTCTTCTTCCTCACAAAAGAACATGTGTTCACTCCTTTCAACTCCCATCCCCCCAGGAAAAAATTAATTATAATGTCAGAAAATGACTGACATTTAGTATATTATATTAAATTTATTTCTTCTTTTTTCAACGGCTACAACACGCCCACCCTTCACAGGCCCAGCGTCCCTCTCTTTCTGGTGGCATTGTATCGAATCGTCTCCTTTTATGATGATTTATAGTATAATATCTCCCGGACATTTCAATATATAATCGCTGGAAAACATATTAACAATAATGACATCGGGGTATCCATATTTATAATCTATGGAACAGTAATATTAACAATATAATATACAAGCAAAACATAATAATTTCATGCATCTGGAAAATACGAGTTATATTATACATTATTCGTGGTCTGATTAATGGAGATTAGGAAATAATGATTTTACATATAATACTGTAATGTGAACAAATGGTTTATGTTTGAAATGCAATTTCAACAACATATAATTTTCCTTCTGTCATTTTAAAAAAACAAAGCTAAATTTTTTATAAATATCCAAAATAGATAGACAAATCCATTTTTAGGTATTAAAAATAATTGCGAAAATTTGCCGAACAAAGATTTTAAACAAAATTAGAAGGAATATGTATAGACATAAATTTAATATTTTATAAGGAGGAAAAATATATAATATGTAGAAAATAAAATATTTTTCTTCAAGGAATTACTCAGTATCCTAAGAAAAATATACCATTTCTACCTAACCCTGCCATCACATCTAGTACAGATTCACAGAAATGTAGAATGCAAAGTAACAAAAATTAAGAATATAATGTGCTATATGGTATACATATAGAGAATTTTTAATATAACATTCAAAATATAAAATAATCTGAATTTTTTTAAAAAAAAAAAATATGTTCATAATATACATAGTAAAATGTAATGTGCTATAAAATTATTACAAAGATTAAAAAAAAAATGTAATACACAAAATACATCTACAAATAAAAAATTCTAAAACAAAAACCTTCTCAAGTATTTAAACTAAACAATATTTCTATTTTAAGGCATACCCATCAAGACATGGCTGACCTTATCCATAAACATATTTGCCTTTCACCTCATCATATACAATGAAAATAGTATAATAAATGCAAATAAAAATTTTTATAAAATTTTAAAATATAAAAAAAATATATATATATTAATTATAAAGATTTCATAATTTAAAAAAAAATTAAATATCATAATTTCTACCAATATATCATATAAATCCATGCCAAATTTATATATATATCACAAATATCAAACTTATACCAATGTATCATATAAATCCATACCAAATTTATATATATCAAAAATATCAAACCTATACCAATATATCATATAAATCCATACCAAATTTATATATATATCAAAAATATCAAACCTATACCAATATATCATATAAATCCATACCAAATTTATATATATATCAAAAATATCAAACATATACCAATATATCATATAAATCCATACCATTACATATGGTTAATTACTTCAACATAAACAACATTAACACACCCACAATAGATCCCTTAATAATATAACAATAACACTATAGTAACATTAATTAATAATAAGTCATCTCACACGTGTCTACACCTTTAAAAACCCAAAATTACACTCACACTATAGTAAATTAATAATAAGCCATTTCACACATGTCCCTCCCTTTAAAAACCCAAAATTAATAATTATATAACAAATATTTCATTATAAAAAATCCACTTCCATATATATTTTCATAAACCATCAATTACACAAATATATATCTTAATCACACTTACAATCACCAATTTAATATTTTTCTAACCCTATACTTACATATATATCCCTGCTCATTATCTAAACATTTAAATATTAAGCAATCTTTTTTGTCCTGCATTACATGAGGTCTGTTTTCCGGATGATTGAAACCTATTCTCCATTCAATGAGTCTTAAGGCTTACCAAATAATAAGACAATACTTATTGTCAAACATTGGATGTAAAAATGTAAATTCAGACATATAATACCACAAATATTATTGTCTTAAATGGGCCAAAATGAATCCAATATCATTAGTTCTCAACAGTAAGCCCCTTTCAAAGTAATATATAATTATTATACATTATATATATAAAATAAATTCATAATTTTATTTTTATTTTCAGCCCTAATACTCATTACATACTTTCTATCATATTCCTTATTTGCCAAATATCTAAAACAAAATGCGAAAATCCCTTAATCTCTACTCATATCAAAATCTTATTTTCCCCTCACCTCTTTCTGACACATCGTATAGTGGTTAATAATTGCGTGGTGTTACCAGAACTTTGGATCCTGACGTCATTTGGCACCATTGTAAAAGTCCACTTTATTCAATAATATCTAATTAAATTGTAAAGGTCCAAAAATATTCAATAATATAATAATAATTAACAAAACCATATACAAAATACGAAGTGATTCAGTCCAGCTTCCATGTCTCTTCTTAACAAACGAACATCTCTTCTTCCTCACAAAAGAACTTGTGTTCACTCCTTTCAACTCCCATCCCCCAGGAAAAATTAATTATTATGTCAGAAAATGACTGACATTTAGTATATTATATTAAATTTATTTCTTCTTTTTTTCAACGGCTACAAGGAGGAAAAGAAGAGAGGGGGTAAAAAAGAAAAATTAGGTAAGGGTATCAAATATAAAATAAGAATTCATCATCATATTATGAATAAAACTATCAGTCCCCTTCATTCTTGATTTTATAAAATTCTTTTAAATATTTTAACAGGATACTTTGCTTTCTGTTCCCTCATGAGCTCACGCTGAGACCCATTAGAGGGTATTTTATGACACAGGCACCTTCTCATAAAAATTTATGTCAGCTCTTTTAAATAGTTCAAAATGTTAAGTAAAAGATATTTTTTTATTTAATATAAAAAAAAATTCAATTTACGATCATCTTCATATTTACGACCTCAAGAAGCTAAATAATAAATAAATCTCGATAATTTAAAATTATGAAAATGATATTTGAATTTTGTGATCTTGTAAATTTCGAAATTTAATTTATTTGCGCTTCTTCATTATCATAGTACATGACTTTTCATATAACCCCTTTAGAGTTAAATCGGTTTGTCATATAACTAAATGAATTAGTTGAATAGCCATTAACAATAATGTATGATAAAATTCCATTTTATAGCTTAAACAAAGTTAAACTAAAAAAATATAATCCCTTGGAATTAGTTGATTGGTAGAAATTTTTTTGATTTACTATTTTATGGAAGTAGTCCTAGAGGGTAAAGAAAACTATTTTTTGATTTTTAAGGTAAGGAATAAATTTGCACATGTTACCTAATCTTCTTTGAAAACTCTGACAGATTAGAAATCAAACTAAATGCTTTGTTTTTAAGAAAATAAAATTTCTATTAGAATTTTGAAATATAAATATCAATTCCTTACAATAAATATAAAATGTAAGAACTACAGGACGAAATTTCCATTTTAAAATCTTTTAGATCTTTAAATAGGAATTTAAAATTTTACTTTGAAAGAAATAATAAATCGAATTTCTCGATGCCCTTTTGCCAATTAATCATTTTTTTATTTTGACTGATATTTAAAAATATATTAGGTGTTGTTGACAATAATAAAATATTATGTAAGCATCGTCTAAATGACAAATTTATTGGAAGAAAGCCCCCTCCAAAATCTACACTCTACCCTTCTAAACAAATTTTTAGGGCTTCAGCCGCGATATTTATTCACCCATTATGCTCTAACAACCCTATGATATTAAGTTATAAAATCTTATAATGAGCCACCAATTATAACCTCAAAACAACTATAATAACTTTTTCAGGCCTCATGATTATTTAGGCCAGGAATAACAATTAATCATTATTTATTAATTAGTGATAAGTAACTGTATTCAAAATATTAGAAAAATGTTATCTGTAAATGAATGAGTAATAAATATTTATTAAATTAAAATTTTTTTTATCAGATGTTTTTATTCTTAATCTACAAATAGTATTTATTTTACTTTATCCTACCCCCTTCAGAAAAATTGAAGGTAAATAGCTCCTACCTCACATTCTCATGCAGACTCTGTTCTGTATGTAGGTAAATATTAACAGATGTCGCTCTATTTATAAATTCAACTTCTATTTAAAAATCCAAAATAGTAAGATTAGAAATAAACCATTTTATATTTTTTATAGAAAAATATAGCCCAAAGAAAACGATAAATATTTATAAATATTTTAATTTGTATATCGGCGGACTTAAATTTGATACGTTGTTTTTAAAATATAATATAAATAATAATTTATTCATATTTCTAATCGTTAAAATCTATTTTATATATTTTTTGAATTTAAAAAAAAAATAGTGCCTACCATAAGAAGTTTTTAGGCAATACACCACTCAAGGTAAAACAAAAGCCCATATTGTGATACCATCACCTGGTGAAAGGTTAAGCGGTTTTAATTCAGGATTAGACTTACTTAGGAATAAACTGAGAAGTTTAAAAATGAATGGCGTTCTCGAAGGCCCCGATTTTTAATACAATTGAACCTATGTCTCCCCTTAACATTGACTGGTAAGTTAAAATTTTGTCTCAATAAGATTTAAAGCTTCTATAATATAGGTAGATGGTCACAAATAGTGCCATTATCATATCAACTGCAAAAAATTTGGATTTTAGATAATGTACATTATATTGTTTATTAAATTTAAATACCAAGCAATATTATTTGGCATAATCGTCTAAAGATTGAGGGGCTATTGGGCCAATCCCTCTATCAGATTTTGTAAGGTGATAAGATTAATTATGTTAATAAATTATCCCATAATTTGATGTTATTAATAAAAATATAATATTAACTTGCAAAGTCAATGAAACCAATAGAAGAGGGAAAAAGAGTGGATTATAAAAATTGAGCCTAAATATGAACAAGAGAAAAAATCTATTTAGACACCTATGCCAAAAATAAAATTTGATTGTTATTCTAAGGCTATTTAACTTTTTTCTAACATAAATTAAACATGTAAATTTATCTCAACTTCAACATTAAGATAGAAAATAAATAATAAGATAACATTATTCAGCAGTTGCCAGATCAAGATGAGAAAGTGGAGAATCTTGTAAACCAATTCGTTCTATACACATTTATGATGAAAATACAAAGAAACCAGTATTTAACAAAAATATTAAATTAATTTCGTAGGCAAATCAATGTAAAATCCGAGCTTATAAGCGATTATTTTAAAAAGTATCGAAACATGTACGGATATGAATATAAATAGGCTCGCTGGTACCAATATAAATGCTAAAAGTCCGTTGATATTGATACTATATTTTTCGTAAATGCATTCTATAAAGGTAATTGATACTAAAAAGCATAGATATTTTTCGATTCATTTTTGGAAATATATTGTTAATAATTAACAAATACATCTATTAAAAATAGCATAAATAAAATATTTACTTTACAAATTAACATTAATACTAAATATTATTATTTGGTTTTAGCATAAAACCTTTTCAAAGCTTTTACCAACACATTCCTTTTTATCAGTAAATTTTTTTAGCAACGTTGAATAAGGGTTGAACTAGGGTGCTGGAAAGAATGGTAGTAATATATTTTATAAATAATTGTTTAATATTAGGGAAATTATTAAAAATGGCAAAATTTTAATTCTTTGTGGTAAAATATTTTCAAGATTTTGTTTTAAATCTAAATTATTTTTAATTTATTTAGGTAAAATAATATTAACTATCATTTAAGATAAAAATGATCGATGTTTCTCTGCCGATATATCAAAATATAGTTCCTAGGCGTTAATATTGTCGATACTGATCAATAAAAAAATGTATCGGATATAGGAATATAATATCAACTCAATAGCTAATTATATAACAAATATTTCTAAAAAATATTGGAATCAATAAGAGATGATAAATCATTGAATTAAAGAGACTACTAATTTTGTTGACTTAGAGCCAGAATTTCTAAAAAACTTAAGAGAATATTAGATAATGAATGTTACTGATTCGAATGAAAAATTTAAAGTCTCATAGTTTTTGCAAAAAATTTATCAAAATATATATATTATCTTTCAAATCGTATTTTGAAATTTTTTCCATTTTCATAAATATTCAAGGTAGCAAATTAATGTCAAAAGAAACATTGTAAATGTATGCAGTTCAAAATAAATTACACTGGCGAAAAAGACATATAAATGGTCTTGCAGATGACAATTGGTTTAAAAATTAATAAAAATGTCAGTCTTAAAAATTATTAAAAGGTATCCTCATATCGCAACTAGTTTGCCATAAATAAATATCTCAAAAATTATGATTCGAATTTAAAAACTTATGCTCAAAATATGATTAAACGATTTGGCAAAAAAAGCTTTTTTATTTAAATTTTGTAAAATAGTTATAAAAAAGTTAATAACCAATCAAAATAATTCATAAAACAGGTTATTAATAATATATCAAATTGATTTGACGGATAAAATTTAACATATTAAATCCCTAGTTCTTTTTTTCCAAATAGTAGTTCTGTTTATACCAGTTGTAGGTCGAGCAATAGTTGAAAAATAATTGTAATTTATTTCAATGCAGAGTCCAAATTTGATAAGGGCTTCTTTTAATTGATGAACACCGGTTTGATTTAGAAGATTAAAAATGTCCAAATATTTCAATTTCGTCAAAACTTTGAGTTGTCTAAATGAATAGAATATTTTTAAGATATAATACGAATAATATCCTAATCATTTTAAAATTTTATTATTATTGATAATATATTTTGGAGATCAACTTGATAAAAATATTAAAAATGTCAATAATTTGGAGTGGTAATTATTTTGGATGATACATCTACCACAAATTCATGAATATAATCCTCATGGGATAAAAGAAATGTCTTGTCTTGAGATATGAGCAGGGTTGCCAGGTCAAAATTTTCAAATTGCGGGATAAATTTGGTATTATGCGGGAGAAATATAAAAATTGCGGTAGAAATATAAAAATGCTAAAAAAAATATTTTTGATTGACTTAATTATCCGCCTATTATTTTTTATTTAGTTTATATAAATACAAAGTCGGTAACTATTTTTCAAAATAAAATAACATCTTGATTTATTAAAATATATTTTAAAAAACCAATGATCTTTTTTAAATATAAAAGAATGTAAACAAGATAGAATTTTATATAAAAAAACGATTTTAATTTTACAATTAAAAATATATTTTATGCGAATGTCTCACAAAACGATCGCAATTGGAAATCTACCGTGTGTGTGTATAACATTATAGGAATAGGCGCTTAATTATCACGTATCACTTTAAATACATAATAAGGTACTCCAAAAATAAGAAATAATATAGATGAAACTATAGTTGCGACAATTATAATCACTTATCTTGTAGTACAGCATTCACAGATATACTTATCATCACAATGTTGGAAGAATCATTTTCCCATAATATTTAACGACTTTAATATAAATGAAAACTATACTTGTAGAACAAAAATGAGCAAGGCTATCATGTTTTAGGATCTAAATCCAGGAGGTCAATTCTTGACGAGTTGAAAAATGGGCATACATATGCAATTTGAACAGATGATCTAATAAGGGAAATATTAAAATATTTCCCTTGATCATCCGCTATTTCATAAAATTAAGGTCGTTTCAATAAAACTATTAAATTTTTTCCCCTCAAATAGTGAAAAATCCAAAGACATAGCTAACAATATAATGGTAAATATAGCAAATTCGAGATTAACAATAAATTTCATGTCAGCTTTCTGATCTGATAATGCCTCAGTGAATTTGGTAAAAACAGAGTGTATTTACAGAATTGAGTCAGCACAATGTTGGTTGCGATATGTTCCTAATACCAGCCATCAGAATTTTAAAATTTTATAAACCTTTAAAAAAATTATAAAAGCTGTCCTAATATTTTGAAAATTTTTTTCAATGAATGGAAAAGGTATATTTAGGAATGATTTCACATGTAGGAAATCTACTACATGCTGTTAATGTGTGGTTGCAATCAGAAGAATCTTAACAAAGATTCACAAAATTATGCTGCAGATGTGTTCATCTTTACAGTTAAAAATTGACAATAAATTTTATGGCGACATTGCTAAAACTTAATTATATTTTATTTGAGATTTAAATAATAGAACTAAATGTTTACCGTCGATATTGAGATTAGTGATCTGCATCGGGCCTAATTTTTCAAGCCCGGCCCGAAATTTTTTTAAAATGGTTATGCCGACCCGGCCCGAAATCTTTTTAAAAAGTTTTGCTAGCCCGGCCCGAACCTGAATTTTTTAAGATAATTAACCGGCCCGGCCAGAATTTATTTAAATATAGAAATTAATTTTTATAATTACTCAAAAAAAAGGCATGTTATATGGCGTTTAGTTTCAATAAATAAAATCAAAAATTTTTATTTTACATAAAAAATTCAATATAAAATTGATAAATTTAGATATATTTAAAAAAAATTTCAAGATCCGACCCGACCCGGTTTGATTTTTTAAAAAAATATTAGGCCCGGCCCGAATCCAATTATTTTAAATATAATTAGGCCCGAACCCGAACGAAGCCCGTTCGGGCCGGGCACGGTCGGACCTAACTTTGCAGATCTCTAATTGAGATATTTATAAAATTACTGGCATGACATATTATATATTTGTTTAATGATTAACTCGGCCTCTAATGTTGTTAAAGCAATCCGATTTCTCTCCTTTTTCCAAGCAATCCTCATCAGGCTAAAAATGCGCTCGGATGAGGCATTAGAATGAGGTAAGGAGAAGAAATACTCGCATATTTTTTCCAAGCATGGGGATTTATCGTTATTACGAAAAAATTCTACACATTTCTCCTCTTCTTTTAGACCATCTAACTTTAAATATTTTGGCGAATCATAAAATATAGAGAATTTCTCCTCAAACAAGAAATCAATGTCTTTCGGTATTTTTAATATATTTATTAATTATAAAAACCATCAATTGATGATTTCTGATCCAAGGTCATAATATTTATACATTTGTAAATAGAGTTATTAAAACAAATTTTGATTGTAAATATTCTAAAATTGTCTTAATAAAAATATCTGCTTCATTTAAAAATGTATTAATTAGAGTATTATTTGAACATTTTAATATAATATTTTTAGCAATAGCGCCATAAAATTTATTATCAATTTTTAACTGTAGAGATGAACAGAGCTGTAGCATGATTTTATGAATCTTTTTTATAAAGAATATTCTGATTGCAACTGAATATTAACTGCATGAAGTAGATTTCCTACATGTGAAACGAATCCCAAATATGCTTCTGCCATTTCATACTCGAAAAAATTTTTCAAAATTTTACAGCTTTTAAAATCTCTATTTAATAAGTTTTTTTAAGTTTGTAAAATTTTAAAATTCTATCGATGACAGGTATTAATGACAACCACCTGATAGGTATATATCGCAACAACTCACACCATTCCAAGTCAGACCACTTCACCAACTCTTTTAATTCATTAACTCTTTTAGTTGATGAACTTCGTTAAAACATTTCATCACAATTATTTCGACATTCACAAATAGTACATTCATTGCCATCTTGCAAGAATTATGTAGTATATACAGCCAATTGGTTTAATTCATTATTATGCTGCCTCAATTCGGTAACTTTGGTTTTTGCCAGAATTTACAAAGGCATTATCAGCGCAGAAAGCTGAATAATCCTGAATCAGCTATATTTACCATTATGTGGCTAGCAACATTGTTGGATTTTTCACTATCCGAGGAAAAAATTTCAACAGTTTTATTGAAATGTTCTTATTCTTGTTGAAATAGCGAAGGGGGAAATGTTTTATATTTCCCTTATTAGATGCATCTGTTAGAATTGCATATGGATGCCCATCTTTCAAATCGTCTAGAATTGACCTCTAGGATTCAGGTACTAAAACACTTGTGATAGCCTTGCTCATTTTTGTTCTGCCACAAGTAAGGTTTGCACTTATATTGGAGTCTTTAAATATCATGAGAAAATGATTCGACCCACATTGTGATGAAGCTCTGTGAATGTTGAACTTCATGATAGATGTATACAATTTCCGCAAATGTAGTTGCATCTGTATTATTTATTATTTTTGAGAATATTTTTGTATTGCAATATATACTCCCCTGTACTGACTTATATGAATGAAAGATTTATTATTTGATAAAAATAAAACAGGATAGAAAGATATTTACAAACTAGACATGTTTTTCGAATAAATATTTAAAATTTATTTTAAAATATAAAAATAATCAATTAATGTCTCTCAAAATTATTATTTATATATTAAAAACGTTAAAATACTTTTAAAAAAATTGCGGGAGAAATTAAAAAATTGCGGTAGATTTTTGCGGGATATTTCCAATTGCGGTAGTTTTGCGGGAGAGATGTCTGCGTGTAAACTATAAATTGCGGGAGTCTCCCAATGATGGGGGGAGACATGGCATGCCTGGATATGAGAGGGCTAATAAAATATACAAGTTGATATCGACAAGATTACCAACTAATAAAAAGCTTATAAGGGATCCATTTTATTTATGCCAAATAAATTCTTAAATTCATGATAATATAATCGATTTTATATACATGATCGTGAATATATGATTAATATTTAAAAACTAAATAGCGATGTATCTATAAACTAGATATTTTTGGCATAAAATTTCTAAATTATATTCAATCATACTTTTTGCAGATGTTTATATTTTAATTAATCGTTTTTCAAGGATTATTATTCCAATTATTAGTCTTATAGTTTGGCCTAATTATTACTTATATATAAAAGTTTATTTTTTAAATTTAAAAAAGGTTGAAATGATGCTTAGAAAAATATTGTAAGATTCTTTAATAGCTAAGATTTAATAGCCAGCCGCTTTCGCGACTAAAAAAAATATATTAGATATTAGGTGTATGTATTAAATCTAGAGAAGGGTTGTCAAAAAATTATAAAAGGAATATCTGATTACATTTATTCTATTTTAATAAAATCTTATCTTTGGTGTGCAAAGGTTTCATATAAAATACCATAGTTCATTACTCTTCATAAGTGTATATTATTTATTTGTTTATCTCATATAGGTATTAAAATTAATCATCCACTATTCTAAATATACAATGTTTGACACATTTATTTCAATCTCTTCATTCGATACATATTCATGCTAGACATCCGCGTCCAAATAATATTTCCTAGTTGCGAATAAGAAGTTTAGGGAGATAGATAATGGAACTAACTTGAGAGGATGTAAAGAAAAGAAGAGGGGATTAGATAGAATGGAAAAATGGAAGCCCACTTATCACATTTCTTTTAATCCTCCCCCCCGCCTCCATTTTATATTATAGCTAGTAATTGGTATGTCAATAAATAAGAATTGTGACCTTAATTTGATAATGAATCATATAACGCCTTATTTTAATAACTAGAATTAGAAAATATGTTATATTTAATCAGTAATGTAGCAATTATTCTTTTTATATTATATAAAAAATACTATCAAGTTTCCCGTTGGATTTATTCAATTAATATATTTAATATTTGGCCAATTCAACTTGAAACTAGGGTAAACAATAGCAGTTCCTAACATCTAGATAATTAAGATAATAATTTATAATATCTTATGGCCAGTTGAAACATACCATGTTTGGACTGAGCAATAAATTCTATTTTCACATAAACTCATCTAGCGCTAAAATTATTATGGATACAGATTTGATTTAAATTATATTTTAAAGATTAAGGATTGTTTGATATAATACCTGTAAATGTTTTCTCAAGTTGAAGTTATTAGTCGTGTTTGATGATTAGATATATAATGCATATTTCTAAATATAAATTTCAAAATTAAATTAAATTAAAAAAGATTATGATTTTAGAATTAATTATAAATATATTTTAATTTTTATGTGTATTTATTATATAAAATTGAAAGTTGATTAGCGCGCTACTTAGCTTTTCTAAATTAGCAGCAAGCAACTTTAATAACACTGCTATTATAATATAATATTAGTCTTATTTGTAGAAAAATATTAAATTAAATGCATTTCCATAGAAAATATTGTTTTTACATTTGGTTCAATGGTTGATGGTAAAAAAAATCAATATAAATATCAGATCGGTTTTGAACGAATATCGGAAAATATCGGATCGGTAAAAAATTTGTGAATCGGCATAACCCAAATGAATAATGGTTAAAAAAATGCAAAAAAAATTTATGCGCCGGTCGTACGCGGTGAATATAAGAAATGTATCGACGAGAGTTCAATAAACGGCGGCGTATCATAAACTTAAATATGATAAATCCATTTTTTCAATAACTATTTAAATATTAGTATTTGGGGATAATTTTAGCACTATTAATTAAATTTTCTATACCCATACTTTCTTCATTCATTAGGAATATAATTCTTCATTATTTTAGCTAAAGCTGAATAAAATTCCCAAGAACTACCTTTTTTCTAGTCTTCATTATAGTTCGCTTGAATTTTTATATATTTTACCATTTTGATATCATATCAAAATAATGGTTTGTGGTTGGTAAAATTTATAGAACCCTATAATAATATCAACATTCGATCAAAATAAGTTAGAACTATATTACATAAAAAACATTTAAAATTGATATTTTGGGTTATGTAAATGGGTGGAAAGGACCCCTGGGAATAATATTTCGGCCCATCTCGACAAGGAGATAGAAGTCTATAATAATCAAGCAAGAATATATTTTTTTGAACGTTATAATAGACCTAGTTATTTAAATTCATTAAGGACACTTCTGACTCCTCTTTACAGAACAGAGCCAAATTGGCAATGTTAAAATAACTTTATTATATAGTTAACTTGTTATAAACCCTAGTTTAAGTCAAATGTAGCCAGAAAAGAATTTATTAATGAAATATAATCTAATCATAATAGTCATCTCATATCATTCATATATACACGTGCACTAACACTAGTTCATATCAATCAGGTATATTAGCCCATATGTAATATTTTTGCAAAATCAAGCAGACAATTTTATATCAATATAAATTTAACATTTAGATCTATACCCCTTCAAAAATTTAAAAATTGAGATTCTTGGCAAAATTTCATTCGCATTTTGATGAATATTATATATATATAATATCTTACAAAAAAATATTAGGATCAATTTTATAACACCGACTTAGAGCAAGAATTTTTAGATTTTGCAAATTTTTTGTTATGTAAACTATGGAAGAATCCGACAATTGATTGCAATCACTCAGGTCTAATTCTTGAATATTTATACAATTTTCGGTAATCACTTTAATGTCTAAAAAGTTTATATAAAAAATATGTATTAATAACCTTCATCGTTTAATGTTTCTCTATTTCCGCTTAAATTTAATTTTATTAATGATTTTGGTAAGTATCGACAAATGTTTTGTAAATCCTCTGTGTTTAAATTTGTCCATGCCAAATTTAATTCAACAATTCTATTAAATATAACATATGTTATATATGAAATAAATCTAACCTATCAGAGGCTAAAAGAATTCGTTGAATTATATTAAAACTAAGATTTTGGCATCGTGATAAGTTCAAAATTTGTAAATTATATTTCGTGTACAAGCTAAATCTAAAATTCTATGTGTAATTTAAAAAAATGTAAACTTGGTTATTTCTTCATCCAATTTTAGATCTTCTAAACTTAAATGAGTGATTGAAATTTGGTTTTCTAATATATTGTTTAAAATTTTGGAAGATATGGAACTAAAGCTCAAATCCAAGTGTGTTATTTTATTGATTCTATAATGAGGAAATTATCAAATTATATTTAAAATAGTGATATATTATTTAGTTAAGTTTTCAAGGATTAATTATGTATCTCTTAGGCAAGGAAAAGTGATGCAGTTTAATCTAATCTTCGGCAACTAGTGACTAACTGGTTAAAAAACTATATCCACTAAGATCTCCCATTGACCGAACATCATTTGTATAATTTTAATAGAAGTTGGGATATTTTAAAAAAAATTCAGCTAGAAAAATCTTTGTAGCCATCAAATTTCTGAAAAATATAGCTAGAATTTAAATATTCTAGAAATAATTTTAATCTATGTCACAGATTTTTGATAAATGTTCTCCTACTTAACTTGGTAAATGTTACAATTTTGTAATGTCAATCTCAATCTTTATTTGAAATGGTGTTATAACTCCTTCGATCATCTACCATTAGTTAGGTTAATTTTGATTAACTTATTATTTTTACGTCTTTTGTCATTCCTTTATGCTTTGTTTCATTTTAAATCTGAATTAATTCTAAAATAAAACTCTGTCATTCATCATTTACCAAGAATACGCCTTGCAATTACCCTTATCACTATTCAAGATGCTATCTCGCATCTTAATCATAATTTTCTATCGAATTACATTTCTTAGCCTCATCCTCCTCCATGCATATTTCCCATCATATCTTTAGAAGTCTGCTCGAAAAACCTAACCATAGTCAATTTTCAAAAAATTTGTTAAATGAGCAAGAAAATGAGATTTTTCGACCCCCTTTAAATTTAAAAATTGGTAAGCAAAGAAGGGTTAATGTAAGTAAGATATGGTTACTTCTATACCAAATCGATAACTTTTCGGCCTGATTTTTTAATTTTGAAAAACAAATATGCCGAAAATGACTTTTTTTCGAAAAATAATATAAGTTAAAAAATATAAAAATAATTCAGTGTCATTTGTATTAAAGGCTTAGTAAATATTAAACTATATTTTAAAATAATAATTTTGAGGTGGTTTTCTTTATCTTATAGATTTTGCACCTGAAAGGTCCAGATGTTTCGCTTTCCGAATTTCTTTGAATTTAATATTTTTTATTCACTTACTATTTGTAAATTAAATGGGAAGGCCATGGGTTTTTTAGTTATTGCGAAAAAATGATTTTTTTTTCAAAAATAGATGGCTCTCCTTTATAAAATAATGCATTTTTGTTTAAAATTTTTAACAAAAATAATAAGATTTTCTAGCATTAATATCATGAAATTATATTATTTAAGTCACCTTTTATTGGCTTACTTATTGTTAAAAGAAATTACAGTGTTGTGATAATTTATTGAAATATTATTCAGCTCTTAAATGGTTTTATTCCTCATGATTTTACTAACTCCTATAATTGCATGCAACAACATTTAAATTTATTAAGTACAACTGATTAATTAGGATATTGTAAGAAATAATCTAAAATAAAAGAAATTATGTAAAATGTAATTCAAACTATATTTATTTATATCACCATTTAAATTTATAAAAACAATATATTTCCAAACATGATCCATCCGAAATTTTTTATATCCGACCTACCTCGAAAATAAGAATTAATAATTTACACCACGGGTTTGCAGGTTGAGTTTTGCAGTATAATCTTCATGACCTAATATACTTATTGAGCAAGGCAAATTAAAAAAAATTATCAGGCCTGGCCTAGAAATATATCTAACGGGTCTTAAATTTGTGTCAAAATTTTTACCGGTTATTATAAAATTTCATAGTATATATCATATTTTTATCGAAATAAATGGTTACATAATAGATTGCATTCCAAACTTTTTCATATATAATATCTTAATATGAAAAACAAAGATAATTGAAGAACCGAAGATTAAAATGTTTAATATCATCATAAAAGATTTTATGCATAAAAAACACAATTTTTACAAAATTTAATCAAAAATCATACTTAATCTTTCTCGAAAAAGGTCAAAAAAATTGTGATTTTTAATCATACTAAATTAAATTTCTAATAATTTCTCTTTTAATAATTTAAAGATGATTTTAAGCTCAATTAATTGCTTTCACTTTTTTAAGTTAAAATTAAAGTTTTATAAGATCAATTTTTTAAAATAATTTGTGATTTTTTAAATAAATTTAATTTCTAACATTGTAATACTTTTAAACATGAAGTTTAAGCTTATTTAATTGCTTTCTTTTATTTAAGTCCATTATGTTCATAAATTAATATAAAATTTTTGTTTCTTTACCCACTTTTGTTATATATTTAATGAAACATATTTCCCTATAATTATTTTTTTCTTAAAATTATTTATAATGTTTAAATATAAATGCTCAAACCTTTTAAAGAATCTAAACACTTTAAGTTATGCTATGGCTGACTCAACCAAACATAGTATGTATTCTTAATTCATGATTTATTTCAATTGCATTTGATCCCTTTTTTAAAAAAAATCGACACTCCACCAGAAAAAATTCATTAATTTTCTGATGGTTCAGCAGCGCAATATAAGAATAGGAAAAATTTCATTGATGTTTGTTACCATAATCGATTGGTGTTTACACAGAATGCTATTTTTTGCTGACATATGGCAAAAGTGCCTGCGATGGCATAGGCAGCAACATAAAAAAAGGGTATTTGCCAATGATGAAGACATAGAAGCAAGGGAAGTATTGTGCACTTTCCCAGAACATTCCAAAAAATAATATGAAAAATTTAATATTATACATCCTTTATATAATAAAGCTATCACATTTTGTGAAAAGGTGCAATGCTATAAGTTGGTATCAAACTCTAAACTAAATACAATATCTGAATAGCCTTCAGAGTTCTCATGAATGAAGTATTTTATCTATTTATTTTCAATTTTAGAAATAGTTTATAAAATTGAGTAGTAATTAATATTATATTTTATGGTAGATGAATAAGAAATCCTTGTATTTTTAAATGTATTGATTTTTTTAAAATTTCAACTACCATAAATGAAGATAACTACTGGTTGTTAAATATTTTAAATCATTAAATTTTATTGATAAAAATCATCTGATGGAATATTTAAAAATTGCTATCACCAAAAGTTGTATTTTATTGTCTTCAAATTACAGATTTTTAAAATATTTACTTATAAATTTAGACAAAATATCTTTTGAAGATGTTGAGCATAATTCTTGGGCTCTTGAAAGCTGGATCCTGTTTGAGAATTCTCTACTATTAAATTACTATTATGTGCTCATATTTATTATACATTATGGTAGATGAATAAGAAATCCTTGTATTTTTAAATGTATTGATTTTTTTAAAATTTCAACTACCATAAATGAAGATAACTACTGGTTGTTAAATATTTTAAATCGTTAAATTTTATTGATAAAAATAGATGGAAAATTTAAAAATTGCTATCACAAAAGTTGTATTTTATTGTCTTCAAATTACAGATTTTTAAAATATTTACTTATAAATTTAGACAAAATATCTTTTGAAGATGTTGAGCATAATTCTTGGGCTCTTGAAAGCTGGATCCTGTTTGAGAATTCTCTACTATTAAATTACTATTATGTGCTCATATTTTATTTTATATGCTCCTTGATTTCATCAAGAAATATTTTAATATATATAAATCATAAATGATTTATACTTAAAAGATTTTTTACAATTTGGAATTATAGATAAAATTTGATCATAAATTCAGTTTGAGCATTCTCAAAAAATTTCAGATTCTTATTTTAATTTTTTTTTTATTTTTGAGCAAATGTTATACTCTGCATGTTTTCCCAGATTGGAGATCTTTAATCCCAACACTACTCACAAAATTTATAAACAAAAAATCGGCATTTTAAAAAAAATTCAGATATCATGATCTTTGAAAGTTTATACCCTATCTACAAAATATTTTCCTTTAATGGTGATCTTTAATCCCTACTACTGTTCACAAAATTTATAAATTACCCCCAAATATAGATAATATCTTTAAAAATTGTATGTCTAATGTTTAAAAATCCTGCATCTTTCCCAGTTTTGGAAATATCTGATGCCTACTTTTTTGGTAAAAGCTTTAATATTATAAATTTTATCATACTATTTTTTCTTTTTATATGTTACAAATGTGAATGTTGAATACTGATAACTCTAAAGTCTTAAATATAAACACTTATTATAAGATAGGAAAATTTCTGATTCTTTCACAATTAAATAAAGGTAATTTTTAATCGTTTTTTATTAAATACATAGTTGTAAAAAGAATTTAAAAAATTTTAAAATAATTTTAAGAAAAACATAATTGGGTTCCTAAAAATGAACAATAGTTAAATTTAAACATGTTTATTTGTATATTCATTTGCATAATTCCTGTTTGCTTCATAAATAAATTAACATTATAAAAAAAATTTTTTATAAAGTTTAAATAATTATAACTTTTTAGATAATTAAAATTTTAAATTCCAATGGATAATTTTAATACCAAGCTAGTTAGTTGTTTTTGACCAAATTTATATTAACTCTGGAATACTTTATAGATACATAATTTACTACTTAACTTTATAAAATTTATGAGTAAATAATTTAAATAGTCATAGGCTATAAACAAGATTTTTGCAAATTATTTTCAGAATAATCAAATAACATAATATTTTATTTAAAGAAATATACAAATAGGGTAAAAAGATATTCAAAATCTAAAAATGAATTTTTTTATCTGGAAAGATCCCTGTTTATATATATATTGCCTAAAACATATTTCTAATATTTGAATGTTGGTCAGCTTTTTGGACATTATCTTTGTTGGGGGGGGGGGGGCAACTCTATAAGTTTTATTATGGCTAATGAATTTTTATAAATTTTAGACAAATTGTTTTAAGCTTTGATCAGTATCAATGATTATAATAAAATATACTTAAAAATGAATTACTTGTTTGTGTTTACAAATATTTCTTGATTTAATAGTGGTAAGTAATCAATTTTTTCCTAAATCTTCATTATCATATGAATTTAATTTAATATTACTGTTATTTCAGTATGTGATAATTTAATAATTTTCAATCCCACATGAATTAAATGTATAATAGTAGATATTGACAATTTTTTATTACTTAAATCAATTGACTGCCATAGGCTCTCATCATGACTAAAACATTTTTTTTATTTATATATAAAGTATAATAAACCTTAAGATATAAAATCTGTGACAAACTAAAGATATTTTGCATAAAAATGTTTTAGGAAGCCAATTAAATATAGCTATAATAATTTCATCTGATAATTTGTTCCAATTATCTACAAATTGATAGATATATTTGTGCAAGATTTCTAATATTAACTTTCTTTTTCTTCATTATTTAAAGATTTAAGTTTAAATTTAGTATGTAGTATAAAATCTTCCTTCTGCCAAGGAGGTGATAATGTCAATTCTTGTTTTATATCATCAGATAAACACTGAATAATAGATTGAATTTTGTAATAAGAAATTGTATAACTTTTAAACTCATCATGAAAGTCTCAATGTATTTAAATTTCAGCGGGTAGAGATTTGCGTCAGAGTATCGAATTAAATAGGAGGATAACCGAAGTTATGTTGCTACACAACTTTTCGGCACCTATAAGTAGTGTTGTTAATCGGCTTAGCCGAGTCGGCTCGAACGCAGCTCACCCAAATTTTGGGTCGTTTTTTTCGACTCTAACTCAAAGTTTTGGTCGTTTTTTACGACTTCAACCCGAGTTCAAGCCGAAAAAAACGACTTCGACCCAAAATATGGGTCGTTTTTTTCGACTCCGACCCAAGTCCAAGCCGAAAAAAACGACCTCGACCCAAAATATGGGTCGTTTTTTACGACTCCGACTCAAAATTTGGGTTGTATTTTTCGACTCAAACTTGAAATTTGGGTCGTATTTTTCGACTCAAACTTGAAGTTTGGGTCATATTTTTCGACTCAAACTTGAAGTTTGGGTCGTATTTTTCGACTAAAACTTGAAGTTTGGGTCGTATTTTTTGACTCAAACTTGAAGTTTGGGTCGTATTTTTTGACTCAAACTTGAAGTTTGGGTCGTATTTTTCGACTCCAACTCAAAGTTTGGGTCGTTTTTCTGACTCAGACTCAAACATCGGGTCGTTTTATTCAATCCGACCCAAAATATGGATCTTTTTTTTAAAGACGACTTAAAGTTAGGGTTGCTTTTTTTCACCCCTAACCCAATTCTAGATCATTTTTTTCGACCAAAAGTCAAATAACATTTAGTATATATTAATATTATAGGCGGGAAAGTTACTTAAAGCTTCTTTAAATTATAATGCTCTGGATTAACTATTCATCATAGTTATTTTTTAAAATTTTTAAGTGAAGATGCACCATAGAAAAGAGCCATTTGTTATGATGGTTATTTTTGAACTTTTTTAAATGAAATAGATGAAAATATATATTGTAGACATGTTAAATCAAAATTTCAGTGAAGATGTACCATAAATAAGTGACAATTGTCATAATCGCCATTTTTGAACTTTTTTGAGTTTTTTTAAAGCAAATTGCTAAAAATATATATTCTAAACATGTTGAATTAAAAATTCAGTCAGGATATATCATATATAGGTGACAATTGTCATAATCGCTATTTTTGAACTTTTTCAAATTTTTTTAAAGGAAATAGCTAAAAATATATATTCTAAACATGTTAAATTAAAAATTCAGTGAGGATGTATCATATATAGGTGACAATTGTCATAATCGCTATTTTTATACTTTTTCAAATTTTTTTAAAGGAAATAGCTAAAAATATATATTCTAAACATGTTAAATTCAAAATTCAGTGAGGATGTATCATATATAGGTGACAATTGTCATAATCGCTATTTTTGAACTTTTTCAAATTTTTTTAAAGGAAATATCTAAAAATATATATTCTAAACATGTTAAATTAAAAATTCAGTGAAGATATATCATAGATAGGTGACAATTGTCATAATCGCTATTTTTGAACTTTTTCAAATTTTTTTAAAGGAAATATCTGAAAATATATATACTAAACATGTTAAATTAAAGATTCAGTGATGATATATCATAGATAGGTGACAATTGTCATAATCGCTATTTTTGAACTTTTTCAAATTTTTTAAAGGAAATAGCTAAAATTATATATTCTAAACATGTTAAATTAAAAATTCAGTGAGGATGTATCATAGATAGGTAACAATTGTCATAATTGCTATTTTTGAACTTTTTCAAATTTTTTGAAAGGAAATAGCTAAAAATATATATTCTAAACATGTTAAATTAAAAATTTAAGAGGATGTATCATAGATAGGTGACAATTTTCATAATCGCTATTTTTAACATTTTTTAAAGAAAATAGCTAAAAATATATATTCTAAACATGTTAAATTAAAAATTCAGTGAGGATGTATCATAGATAGGTGACAATTGTCATAATCGTTATTTTTAAACTTTTTCCAATTTTTTTAAAGCAAATAACTAAAAATATATATCCTAAACATGTTAAATTAAAATATCAGTGAGGAAGTATCATAGATAAGGGACAAAAAATGTTATTATATATACGAGTAGTAAGGTACATAATAATTTTTGAGTGATAAAATGAGATGCTAATATATTTCTTGTAATTTTAATTTATAAAAAAATTCTTAAATATGTTATTGTCATAGACTGGGTCAGAAAATCAACTATCACATAAACTCATCTATGTTTTATTCATATTATATTTTTAAGTTTAAGGATATTAAAATATTTCCTCTTTGAAGTTTCTAGTTAGGATAAAATTTACTTGGCACATCTTACAATGATATTTATACCTTGTTTTTTTTTCGAGAATAAATTTTATGCGATATTTCATGAAGGAAATTACATATCATTGTACAGAGAAATAACTTTGTATATATTATCTGCACCAATATCTTTTATATCAATCTCTATCGATGACATTTTAAATTATATTGGAAAACTAGATTGTGTAGATTTATAATTATTAATTTAAAGGATTAAGATTTTGGAATTAATTATAAATATATCTTAATAATTTTTATATGCATTTAATATTTAAAATCTCTCGTTATAAGCCTATTTAGCAAGAAAAATATTGACTAATCCTGAAATTACGATAATAGATATCTATACCTTTATATAATCTATGAGAAAAATTGCTCTCATAATATTCTTCTTAATAAAATAGTGAATAATTAACGCCTGAAAAAAAGTATAGCGCTTTATAACATGGTTCAAAGTTAATCCCAGTATCAATTTTAATTTGTAATTTTTCTCAAGTGTTCAAAATTCTAAATCTTAATATCAAAAACTATTTTAGTTATCAATTTAGTCAAATAATATTAAAACACTAATATTCTCCAGTATTCATAAAAAACAACAGCCTGAAACAAGAATACTAAGCTCAAATCATCTTAAATATTTGATACATTTATAGTTTAAATATTTTTATTTAAATTATATATATTTATTAATGTACAAAAAATTTAATTTAACAATATATATAGATATAAAAATTATGTATAAAATTTATTATTCATGATATTGATATCCCATGAATCAAACATAAACACTGTTTAAGTGTTTCGGAGGCCATGCGATTTCTTTTCTTTGTTACGGTGTCCACCCCTCTTGAGAAGACACGCTCGCTCTCAACGGATGTACTTTGCTGCGACAAAAAATCTTTAGCCAACATGCAAAGGTACGGAAAACGCTCAGAATTACAGTACGACTTAAAAAAACTCGACTTAACACTACATTTATGAAAAATATGGCTCGCCTAAATTATTAAATTATATTTAAAAAAATTCATATTTTAATTGAAAAAATGCATCCGGAATCGCAAATACTTATTTAAAAAATTTATTGTTTTATTAGTTTAAAAATTCCATATGGAAGTGAAGTGACTATTTAAATTCTAAAATTATAAAAGATATTTTATTTTACTTTTAGTGGTGCCAGCTAGACGGCAAATTTGTTGAGATTTTTTCTTTTCTTCATTGTTAGGGATAGGGATATGATTAATAATCATTTTTTTAACTTTCCAAATTTTTTTTTATTATTTTTAGGGGTATAAATCTAAATTTTTTTATTTTATTCATTTTTTGTTTTTAAAATTATAATTTAATATTATTAACATAAATTTTATTAATAAAAGTTGTCCAATTTAAATCATTTCTTAAATATTATTTTTATATAAAACTTTTCTTAGTGTGATGTCTCAAAGTTCAAGTTCTACGCCAGCAAGGTCAACTCAAGATGATAGAGAAAATCAAGTTAATCAATAACCATAAATCTTTATGATATTATTTCGATTTTATGCAATTATAACCTTTATTTTAATATATTTATAATTTTAGATGGAGCCTTTTTCGGATTCACTAATAGAACAGGATTTAAATTCTTCTGCGATTAATAGTAGTTTCAATATTAAATCAAATTATAATTATAGTCCAAATAAATCACACAAAAAATGCAATCATTGCGAAAAAATATATCGTTCCACTACCGCTACAAGTTTAATAAATTTTTGTTTTTATATAGTTACATTAAATTAAATTTTCAAATTTAAAAAGAAATTATTCCTTATGGCAGTAATGTTTTTTAATATTTAAAAAAACATAAAATATTTCGGGGTTTTTAGGATTTTAATGTTGGTCTAGAATTGTTTTGCTTTCCTCCAGTTTTTAAATATTTTTAAGCTAAAAGTGGATAATAATAACTTATTTATTTTCAATATATAAAAAAATAAAAACTAAATTAAAAAAATTTTAATTTTTATGACGGTACAGCTCTTTCAATTTTGCGATATTTGCTTATAAAGATTTAATTATTACTTCATAATGGCCTATTTTATCTTATTTAAGTGCTAAATTTACCTATCTTTTTATTTTTTACTCTAATTTTTTATTATTTTAAACCTAATTAAAATATAGAAAATATATTCAATATATAAACCTGGCTATATTTTTCAAAAAAGGTAATAATTTATACTTAATATTAATTATTTAGAATATTAAGTTAGGTTACTATTTTTTTCGAGGGGCTCATTATTATGTTGTTCAAACGTCGCGACCCCGACCCAGAGTTTGGGTCGTTTTTTTGACTCGGACTTCTTTTTATATTAAATTTTTTTGTTATTTTTTTAAATGTTTTTTATGTTATTTTTTTTTGATATATTATTGTTCTTTTGTGATTGGTTAATTTATTTTATTTTTAAAATAATATACATATATTTTTTTATTTAGGATATTTTTAAATAATATTTTTATAAATTTTATATCAATATAAATACAGTTCTATTTATAATAGATTTTTATAGCTAATAATAGGTATTACAAATATTTAATTTACAATATACGGCTAGCCCGGCCCGGATTTTTTTAAAATATATTATATTTATAATAGATTTTTTAGCTAATAAAAGCGATTTTAAATATTTAATTTGATATATATGGCCGGCCCTGTTCGGATATTTTTTTATAAATAATTTTAGGCCCAGCCCGGCGGTATATATAAAAAAATTAAAATACGATCTAGCCCTCTGATATATTTTATTTATTAATTTCTGATTGTAACTTAGCTTATTAACAACAAAATAGGTATTAATTCTTAGTATTATTTAATACTTCTTTGTATGGTCATTGTCAAATCAATCACTTTTCTGCCGACCCCTTTCGATTTCTTAAAAATGGCCAAATTAGGATTTTAGCAAAATAATAAGTAAGCCTCGAGATTTGGTAAAATAAAAACCTATCTGTCATCTATGAGCAAAATCTCCTTGAATACATAATATTATTCAGGTCTTTTTAAAAATCGATCAAATCGGGCTTAACATTAATGATAGGCAATATATCAGTATTAAAATTTTTATTAGTTAGTGCATTATGCATCAACATTCAAATGTTTGAATAATCGAAAGGAGGCAGGGTTTAGAATATAGTTTCTTTTGATTTATTTAATAATATATATGTCGTATTGGGGAATCATGTGGGATTCGGAATCCCAACGTGGGGATTCAAGATCTTGAATCCCCACGTTTTATTCGGGATCTTTTTTTATATTTTAAAAAAAAATATTTAAAAAATAGTCCGAATCCCCATGCTCTTTTTTGCGGCTGGCACCATATAATTAAAAAACCAAAATAAGGGATTTAATAAGAGAATTTTAAAAAAAAGTAAATAGTATAAAATTAAGAAATATAATGAATGAAAAGGGATGAGGTTAAGACTTTTTTGTTTTAAAAAATATATTTACAAAAATCCGAATTATTGCAACATTTAAGCAGGGACCCGAACCGTTATTTATAACGGTTCAGTTTGGTTACGGTTCAGTATATAAAAAATTATAATGGTTACGTTTTGGTTACGGTGCTTGAGAAGGAATTTATATAAAGGTTCCGTTCGGTTCAGCTAATTATAAAGGTTCATTACGGTTAGAAATTTTTTTTTATTGAAGCAACACCATCTTTTAATTTATTTTTATTATAAGCATTTATGAATTATATATAAAAAAAATATATAAGATTCAAAATAACTCATTTTTAAATATTTATTTGAACATATAAGCTATATATTTTCAAGTATAAATAGATTCCTTTTTATTCGTAGTGACGATAACACAAAAAGCCCTTTCTACAGAAATTTGTGTTGCTGGAACCGCCTGATTCAGATATTTATAACAAAAATAAATTTTTTTTAAAAAAATATTTAAGGGGATTCGGAATCTTTTTTTAAAAAAAACAATTAAATTATATTTTCACCAGAAAATTTTATTTTTTAGAGATAATTAATATTGTATTACTTTTATGCTTTAAATCATTAAATACTCGAAGGCAATATTTTGTTTCACGCCCGAAAATTCACGGTGTTTTTAAATTTTTCAAAACTTTTAATGCTATAATTTTTTACACTTTATTGAATTTATTCTATTTATTTCTTTAATTCCATAATCCATAATAACAAAAAATAAATACATATTATAAATCCAAATTTTTACTTAGAAAAAGAAGAATGTCTATTTTTTTTATTTCAATTGTGTACGCCTTTCCTCTAATAGGCGATTGGCTACAGAAAAATAATCTTTCACTAGAAGCCGAATTTGCCAGGGCTGACAAAATTTTACTCTCTAATTTTCTCAAAAAAGGAAATAAATTTTCCTGCTTCCAAAACTTCAAAATATTGCCATTGTTATTTGTTTTATTTTTTAAAATTTTATTTTGATAATATTGATATTGTTATAATTTAAAAAAATATGACAAAACACTAAAATATTAAAACTATATAAAAATATGTAAAAAAAAATTATAAAAACTAAATAAAAATATATATTGGTCCTTAGCTTTTTTTAAAAAAAAACATTTTTATTATAAATAATTAAGTTTTAACAATCTCTAAATGAGTCTGACCTTATTTGTCTCAACCTAAAGATACATAGTATTTTTCCTTATTCATATTTGATTTTTTAGAACGGCTAACTCAATATTACATCCAGAAAAATAAACCATTATAATTTTTTATATACTGAACAGTTATAAATGTTTGGATCCCTGCTTAAATGTTCAATGAAATGCCATATTGCATTCAATAATTGTTGCAATAATTCGGATTTTTTATAAATATATTTTTTAATATTTTCTAAAACAAAAATGTCTTAACCTCATCCCTTTTCATTCATTATATGCCTTAATTTTATACTATTTACTTTTTTTTAAATTCCCTTTTTAAATCCCTTATTTTCGCCTTTTAATTATGTGGTGCCAGCCGTAAAAAAGAGAAGAAAAAGTATAATTTTATTTTTTATTCATGGGGATTCGGAATATTTTTTAAATATTTTTAAACAAAAAGATCCCGAATAAAACGTGGGGATTCAAGATCTCCCAACGTTGGGATTCCGAATCTCACATGATTCCATATCCCAATACGACATATATAATATATATAATTTATTTAATAATATATATAATTTATTTTAGCCAATTTGCGCAAACATCTTCTAACCAAACATCCTGAAGTAATCAATGATTCGCCACCTTTGCCTGATTCTATTATAGGGGCAAGAAAACTTACAACAGACGATAATTTTCATTTAAATAAATTAATACTCAAATATATCATCAATGAAAATATTTCATTTAGAACGTATGATAGTAAAAATTTTAAAGACATCTTTACATATTTAAACAAAACCTCCAAAGTTTGGTGCAGGCAAACTGCTATGAAATATTTAAACAATATATATAACGAGGCTAAAACAAATATTATGAATTCCTTCCATAATTATAAAAATAAGATGGCAATAACAACAGACATATGGACCAGCAATAATTTAATAAGTTATTGCGCCATAACGGTCCATTATATAAATGATAAATGGAATATAACTAATGCCTTATTATCAATTACGGAATTTGCCCACCCTCACACGGGTGAAGATATTAAAGAATTATTATTATCAATAATGACAGAGTACAAAATAATAGATAAAATATCATCCATTACCCATGATAATGGATCGAACATGCTTTCGGCGGGAAAGCTCATAATTCCTTTAATTCGTGAGACATATAACCAAAATTTTAACACAATTAGATGTCTTGCCCACATTATTAATTTGATTGTACAAGAAGGACTGCCAACAATCTCAACAGATTTAGAAAAAGTTGAGATGTTGGTGAAAAAAATTCATAAAAGTCCTTCCTTGATGCAGGATTTTGTTGATATTTGTAATTGCAAAATTCCATTAGATGTGTCAACTAGGTGGAATTCAAAGTATCTCATGCTTAGTAAAATTAATAAGGTATTAATATTAATATTTAATTTTTTTACTGTTTGATTTATAGAATTTAGAAACTATTGTTAAAATGGGGAAAAGATGTATCAATGAAAATTTTTACATTAATACAGATGAGAGTAGAATGTTAAAAGATATAGAGGATTTTTTATATCCTTTTTATAAAATAACGTGCGAGATAAGCACGAATACATCTACAATAGGGATGTATGCACTATATTTAGATACGATTCAAATATTACTGGTAACAAGTATTGAAACCAGTAATAATAATGTTATAGTAGAATCGTCTAGATCTATGTTGGCTAAATGCCAAAAATATATCAATATTATGGACAATTTCGAAATATATGTGTGTAGTTTTCTTGATCCACGTATCAAGAAAACATTCATACCTTTATGGATGAACAAAGAATGTTATTATGAAAAATTGATTGCTTTATATGGTAAATACCGGTGTAATATATCGCCAGAAATATCAGAAAAAGACGATAATTGTGAAATGATGTCAATAACTATCTTAAATAGTCTGAGAAGGTATATATTTAATATTCTATAACTATTTTAAATTTTCTCAAAGTTGATATATTTAATTTTAATAATTTATTTTATATTTTTAGGAAAGCCTCGTTAGTTCCAATGGTGAACGAGATCGCCGAATACCTAGCTGATCCAGTAGTCTCAGCAACGACTACAGTGTTGGATTGGTGGAGCTGTAATTCTGAGCGTTTTCCGTACCTTTGCATGATGGCTAAAGATTTTTTGTCGCAGCAAAGTACATCCGTTGAGAGCGAGCGTGTCTTCTCAAGAGGGGTGGACACCGTAACAAAGAAAAGAAATCGCATGGCCTCCGAAACACTTAAACAGTGTTTATGTTTGATTCATGGGATATCAATATCATGAATAATAAATTTTATACATAATTTTTATATCTATATATATTGTTAAATTAAATTTTTTGTACATTAATAAATATATATAATTTAAATAAAAATATTTAAACTATAAATGTATCAAATATTTAAGATGATTTGAGCTTAGTATTCTTGTTTCAGGCTGTTGTTTTTTATGAATACTGGAGAATATTAGTGTTTTAATATTATTTGACTTAAATTGATAACTAAAATAGTTTTTGATATTAAGATTTAGAATTTTGAACACTTGAGAAAAATTAAAAATTAAAATTGATACTGGGATTAACTTTGAACCATGTTATAAAGCGCTATACTTTTTTTCAGGCGTTAATTATTCACTATTTTATTAAGAAGAATATTATGAGAGCAATTTTTCTCATAGATTATATAAAGGTATAGATATCTATTATCGTAATTTCAGGATTAGTCAATATTTTTCTTGCTAAATAGGCTTATAACGAGAGATTTTAAATATTAAATGCATATAAAAATTATTAAGATATATTTATAATTAATTCCAAAATCTTAATCCTTTAAATTAATAATTATAAATCTACACAATCTAGTTTTCCAATATAATTTAAAATGTCATCGATAGAGATTGATATAAAAGATATTGGTGCAGATAATATATACAAAGTTATTTCTCTGTACAATGATATGTAATTTCCTTCATGAAATATCGCATAAAATTTATTCTCGAAAAAAAACAAGGTATAAATATCATTGTAAGATGTGCCAAGTAAATTTTATCCTAACTAGAAACTTCAAAGAGGAAATATTTTAATATCCTTAAACTTAAAAATATAATATGAATAAAACATAGATGAGTTTATGTGATAGTTGATTTTCTGACCCAGTCTATGACAATAACATATTTAAGAATTTTTTTATAAATTAAAATTACAAGAAATATATTAGCATCTCATTTTATCACTCAAAAATTATTATGTACCTTACTACTCGTATATATAATAACATTTTTTGTCCCTTATCTATGATACTTCCTCACTGATATTTTAATTTAACATGTTTAGGATATATATTTTTAGTTATTTGCTTTAAAAAAATTGGAAAAAGTTTAAAAATAACGATTATGACAATTGTCACCTATCTATGATACATCCTCTTAAATTTTTAA
The DNA here is from genome assembly GCF_954871325.1 of Gordionus sp. m RMFG-2023. Classification (NCBI taxonomy): domain Eukaryota; kingdom Metazoa; phylum Nematomorpha; class Gordioida; order Chordodea; family Parachordodidae; genus Gordionus; species Gordionus sp. m RMFG-2023. Next base: position 15,448,990 of record NC_088779.1, on the reverse strand, counting down.
TTTAACATGTTTAGAATATATATTTTTAGCTATTTCCTTTCAAAAAATTTGAAAAAGTTCAAAAATAGCAATTAAGACAATTGTTACCTATCTATGATACATCCTCACTGAATTTTTAATTTAACATGTTTAGAATATATAATTTTAGCTATTTCCTTTAAAAAAATTTGAAAAAGTTCAAAAATAGCGATTATGACAATTGTCACCTATCTATGATATATCATCACTGAATCTTTAATTTAACATGTTTAGTATATATATTTTCAGATATTTCCTTTAAAAAAATTTGAAAAAGTTCAAAAATAGCGATTATGACAATTGTCACCTATCTATGATAAATCTTCACTGAATTTTTAATTTAACATGTTTAGAATATATATTTTTAGATATTTCCTTTAAAAAAATTTGAAAAAGTTCAAAAATAGCGATTATGACAATTGTCACCTATATATGATACATCCTCACTGAATTTTTAATTTAACATGTTTAGAATATATATTTTTAGCTATTTCCTTTAAAAAAATTTGAAAAAGTTCAAAAATAGCGATTATGACAATTGTCACCTACCTATGAAACATCATCACTGAATTTTTAATTTAACATGTTTAAAATATATAATTTTAGCTATTTCCTTTAAAAAAATTTGAAAAAGTTCAAAAATAGCGATTATGACAATTGTCACCTATCTATAATACATCATCACTGAATTTTTTATTTAACATGTTTAGAATATATATTTTTAGATATTTCCTTTAAAAAAATTTGAAAAAGTTCAAAAATAGCGATTATGACAATTGTCACCTATCTATGATATATCTTCACTGAATTTTTAATTTAACATGTTTAGAATATATATTTTTAGATATTTCCTTTAAAAAAATTTGAAAAAGTTCAAAAATAGCGATTATGACAATTGTCACCTATATATGATACATCCTCACTGAATTTTGAATTTAACATGTTTAGAATATATATTTTTAGCTATTTCCTTTAAAAAAATTTGAAAAAATTCAAAAATAGCGATTATGACAATTGTCACCTACCTATGAAACATCATCACTGAATTTTTAATTTAACATGTTTAAAATATATAATTTTAGCTATTTCCTTTAAAAAAATTTGAAAAAGTTCAAAAATAGCGATTATGACAATTGTCACCTATCTATGATACATCATCACTGAATTTTTAATTTAACATGTTTAGAATATATATTTTTAGATATTTCCTTTAAAAAAATTTGAAAAATTTCAAAAATAGCGATTATGACAATTGTCACCTATATATGATACTTCCTCACTGAATTTTTAATTTAACATGTTTAGAATATATATTTTTAGATATTTCCTTTAAAAAAATTGAAAAAAGTTCAAAAATAACGATTATGACAATTGTCACCTACCTATGATACATCCTCACTGAATTTTTAATTTAACATGTTTAGAATATATATTTTTAGCTATTTCCTTTAAAAAAATTTGAAAAAGTTCAAAAATAGCGATTATGACAATTGCCACCTATCTATGATACATCCTCACTGAATTTTTAATTTAACATGTTTAGAATATATATTTTTAGCTATTTCCTTTAAAAAAATTGAAAAAAGTTCAAAAATAACGATTATGACAATTGTCACCTACCTATGATACATCCTCACTGAATTTTTAATTTAACATGTTTAGAATATATATTTTTAGCTATTTCCTTTAAAAAAATTTGAAAAAGTTCAAAAATAGCGATTATGACAATTGTCACCTATCTATGATACATCCTCACTGAATTTTTAATTTAACATGTTTAGAATATATATTTTTAGCTATTTCCTTTAAAAAAACTCAAAAAGGCTCAAAAATGGCGATTATGACAATTGTCACTTATCTATGGTACATCTTCACTGAAATTTTGATTTAACATGTCTACAATATATATTTTTATCTATTTCATTTAAAAAAGTTCAAAAATAACCATCATAACAAATGGCTCTTTTCTATGGTGCATTTTCACTTAAAAATTTAAAAAAATAACTATGATGAATAGTTAATCCAGAGTATTATAATTTAAAGAAGCTTTAAGTAACTTTCCCGCCTATAATATTAATATATACTAAATGTTATTTGACTTTTGGTCAAAAAAAATGATCTAGATATTGGGTTAAGGGTGAAAAAAAGCAACCCTAACTTTAAGTCGACTTTAAAAAAAAAGATCCATATTTTGGGTCGGATTGAATAAAACGACCCGATGTTTGAGTCTGAGTCAGAAAAACGACCCAAACTTTGAGTTGGAGTCGAAAATACGACCCAAACTTCAAGTTTGAGTCGAAAAATACGACCCAAACTTCAAGTTTGAGTCGAAAAATACGACCCAAACTTCAAGTTTGAGTCGAAAAAATATGACCCAAACTTCAAGTTTGAGTCGTAAAAAACGACCCATATTTTGGGTCGAAGTCGAAAAAAACGACCCAAATTTTTAGTCGGAGTCGTAAAAAACGACCCATATTTTGGGTCGAAGTCGAAAAAAACGACCCAAATTTTTAGTCGGAGTCGTAAAAAACGACCCATATTTTGGGTCGAGGTCGTTTTTTTTGGCTTGGACTTGGGTCGGAGTCGAAAAAAACGACCCATATTTTGGGTCGAAGTCGAAAAAAACGACCCAAACATTGAGTCGGAGTCGAATAAAACGACCCGAGCTTTGGGTCGGGGTCGCGACTCGTGGCGTTTTAACAACACTACCTATAAGTCATTATTAAAAGGTTCAATGCTGAGAGATCAAAAATTATCTGTGTAATCTATACCTATCTGTCGAAGGAGTTAAAAAAATATATAAAAAATAATGTTTATATTTATGTTATATTAATCATTTATTGTATATTTTAATTAGTTAATTTTATATTTTAAAAACTGAAAGAAGTTTTCAATAAATTAAATTTAATTTTTAATTAATGTAAATCATAAATTAAACTAAAAAGCTGAATTTTATCATTTGAATATGAAAGAATTGGATAAATTGATATCTAGAGAAATTTTAGAGGTTTTTCTATAATATCAAGATTCTTTCCACTAATAAAATGAAACCACGATTGTGATGTAAAAAATAGTTATAGTGATACAATCAAAAAATTATTGGGTAATCTCTTAGAATTCATGAATAAATATGATGGGAGAAACAATGTAGTAAATGTTTATAATGTAGAAAATAATTTAATAAGTAAGATATATTTTTTTATTAAATGGCATATATATCTAAATCTGAAATGAGAAAGCTTGTTAAGGCTTATCTTCATGTGCTTTATATTCATATCACCTATAAGTTCAATAATTATATATATATCCTAAATATATATCATCTATTTTATTTTTTAGATGATTGCAGCTTAAATGTTCCATGGATAATTTAAAAAGAATTAGATTCACTTCAAAATTTGATAATAAAAAGAATATTTAATAATATTTTGTTATTATAAATTCCAATATATTGTATTTTATTAATTACTTAGTAAAATATTACAAGTCCTTATATAATTTTTAATCTAGATTAATTTATATATCCTCCTATAATTTTGATTATATAAAATAATTATAATATTTAAATTTCGAAGTCAAAAATAATTGTATACTAATTTTATTCTTAATTAGTAAAATTGTAATTACAATTATATTTATAATAGACATTTTTCTTTAATATAATAAAACAATTTGTAATACAATAAATAACAAAATAAATCTTTTAGCTCCCTAACTAGTGGATAGCCCATCAAAAATGACGGGGTTAGAGAATTTTCTTCGTTCTTTTACGAAAGATGTTACTTATTTATAATTATAATTTTTATACTTTTAACCTCCCTCCTTCAGATCAAGTCCAACCCATATTAATACTAAGAGTGAATACTATTTATTGATTGAAAATATTAAAATTAGCTTTCAAATCAAATCAAAATTATTTGTTAAAATATTATTGATTACCTATAGCTAATATTTAATATTATAAAATCCCAACCCAGGTCCCAGCCCACAATATTTTTGAAAAATTTCTCTAAACCCGGGTCAAAATATAATAATTTTGATAATTCAGAACAAAAATAAATTTTAAAAAAATAATGCATTAATCAGAGATCCTCATGGTCCTTTATTTTGATCAGGACCGGCCCAGGCCTGGGAAAATTTTTTTTAGCCTATGTCTGGTTCATATTATATATTAAAAAATTTCCAAGCGTTCAAGACCTTAATAATTTTGAAAAATATTTAATTTTAAAATTTCTCAAACCTGGTCCAAATAATAAAAAAATTTTCCAAGCCAGGCCCATAATAATCTGTAAAAGATTGTTCCAAGCCAGGTCCAAGCCCATATTAATTTTGAGGAATATTTTCCAAGCCCAGCCAAACCCGTAATAATTTTGAAATATTTTTTTTAAGCCAAATAGTTAAATTTCTAATTGATTTATCATAGCCGGGCCTTAGGCTGAAGGAAATGCAGCCTGGGAATTATAAATGGCATGAAATCAGAAATTCCCATGAATAACAAATGGCGAAGGATGACAAACCAGGAGATATCAGAGTGTAAATAAAAATATAATAAGGGTATGTGGTTAAGAATGGATATTAAAAAAATATTATAAATTTATGTATTGCCATAATATAATTAAGTATATTTTCGTAGGCTAATTTTATTGAGAAGGAACCATGAGAAATAAAAATTATACAAATATTATATGAAAAATAATAATTATTTATGTAAATTAAGATAAATATTGTTTGGAGAATCATTTTGGCAAGTTTTCTATAATGTAGGATCGTAGAGAATATAATTTGTTTTTAAATATTTAAAAAAGTAACGTTTTTCCATTTTTGAATTGGAATTTTCCCCTTTTCATTGGATCTTTTACTTTTTTGATAGAATCTTTTCCTTTTTTGATCAAACTTTTAACGGGAAATTAACGGTGACTAAGAATGATAAGAAGAAATGGAAAAGAAAAATAGAAAGAAGAAGAGAAATGAAAGCAATTGGGAAAGGGAAGGAAAGGGAAAAAGAAAAATAGAGGAAAATGGGGTAATGAAAAGTGAAATAAAAAAATAGAGAAAAAAGGAAAGTGAAATAAAAAATAGAAAAAGAGGGAAAGTGAAAGGAAAAATAGATTAAAAGGGAAAAGTGAAAGAAAAATGAAAAGGAATGAAAAAGGGTAAGGAAAAGAAAGAGCAAAGAAAAGAAAAAAGGAAAGGAGGAAAAAAAATGTAAAGGGAAAGAAAAAAATAGTAGAAGGAAAAGAAAATGGAAAATCTGGAAAGGAGGAGTGAGAGGATAAGGCAAATAGAAAGAAAATGGAAAGGCAAGGGAAAGAGTAAGAAGTAAAGAAAGGGGAAAGAAAAAGGTTGGAATGAAAAGAAAGGGGGGGGGGGGAGGTGAGGTAGGATTGTTAAAAATCTGATTTATATCGATTTTTAAAAACAAATTAATTATTTTAGCCAAAAAAATATGTAAGACTGAAGATTTTGATTGTAGATGGCAAAAATGTTTGCACCTATATTTTGCTAAATTTTGAGGCTTATATAATATTATTTTGCTTAAAATAATAATAGGGTTATTTTTGTAAATCGACTTAAATCAGCATTTTAATAACCCTATAATTGTTGAAAGGTAAAGAAAAAAGGTAGAAAAGGAACAGAGAAAGAGAAAGGAAAAAAGAAAGAAAAAGGAAAGAATAAATACAACTTATTATTATTTTTATTGAAATAAAACCTGTAGAGGAGTCAGCTAGTATTAATACCCTTTAGAGAGCATATCCAGTGTAGTGAATTAATATCCACTGATTGGAAAAATAAAACCCGGGGTGAGGGGCTCCTTGTTGCTAAATCCACCTAACAACACTTTGACAAGAATGAAAATAGACACCCTTAATAAAATGTGTATTTAAAATTTTCCTCCCTTTAAATGATATTTATGATATATAGCTTTATCATTAAATAAATATTTTAAGAGTTTAAGAGGTTATTATATTTTGATTTTATAAATTTATAAAATGCTTTAAAAAAAAATAAATATTGAAATTTAAATGATGATTGATCTATTTAAAAATAAAATAAATAAGAAAATTAATTTTAAATATTGTAATATAATTGATATAATTAAAATGTATCATATTTTATTTTACATTGGTGAATAATTGTTTTCACTAGTAGCTTCTTGAGTGAGAGTGGTAAGTAAAAATATTGGTATCATATTGTATTTTACAATGAATTGGTGAATAATTGTTTTCACTGATATCAGCTTGTTGAGTGAGAGTGGTAATATCATCTTGCATAGCTTTATAATTGATATAATAAAAATATTATGCAAATTTTATAAGATAAATTAAAATGATTTGTAAAACTTTGTAAAGATAAATTAAAAGAATATTTAAGGTTTTACTTTGGCATCCTACAGTGCATGGTTAACTGAAGTTATAGGCTCATCTGTTAGTATATATTGAAAAAAAAAATTAACAAATATTAAATAAATATGTATCGATGACATGACGTAGTGATGACGTAATGAGAACATCGGAAAATTATGATATAGATAATATAAAACTCTACTATTACAACGCTATTCTATAACACACGCAATTTACCAAAACACAACTCCAAAACTAAAATTAATAAATTTTCAACTTTAAATTTTATTGGCCAACAAAATATATATCTACAAAAAAATATATATATATAAAATGAAGAAGTTGTTATGATAAAAAATTTTGTCCTTTTATTCGTATTTGGGACAAAGAAATCACAATTTCTACACATGATATATAAAATCAGGCGACTATTTTAAAACGATAAAAATTAAACAAAATAATTATTAAAAATAAATATATTTAACACTAATACATGAGTAAGCAATATAATTTTAAATATAATAAAACATGTCCTCCATAAATGAGCTCATTCGGCACCCATATTGTTCGCTCCGTTATGACTTTAGAATATGCACACTTTTAGAATCTAATTCATCATGGTTTCTCTCAATCGTCTCAAATATTCAATTTTAAATTTTGAATTTCTATTATTAATTAATTATAATCTATTTTATTATCAATTAACTATCAAATGTGATTCAAAATTTTGATAATATATTAATTTTTCCCTTTTATTTACCCCATTCGATTCCTTGTCTGAATTGTTATATTATAGAAATTAATAAATTAAAATATTATATATTTTGGTTATTGAATAGTATTATGTTTTAATTTATGTAACGCGCATTCATTTAATTCTGTTTATTCAAATTATATTTTTATTTTAGTTATACTTTTATTTTATAAGTTAACCTTTTTAATATTATATTCTAATTTTAGTTTGTAAAAAATATATAAATAGTAGATTGAAAAAGTAAATAAATGAACATTTTAATACATTCTTTATTTTAGTGTTCCGAGGTTTCTTTCTTCATGATGCCCCGGCTCTGGGTGATGGACTTGAAGAGATGACCAATGCCTAATCTAATGAGATGTCCAATGCCTAATCTAATGAGATGTCCAATGCCTAATCTAATGAGATGACCAATGCCTAATCTAATGAGATGACCAATGTCTAATCTAATGAGATGACCAATGTCTAATCTAATGAGATGACCAATGTCTAATCTAATGAGATGACCAATGCCTAATCTAATGAGATGATCAATGACTAATCTAATGTGATGACCAATATCTAATCTAATGTGATAACCAATGCCTAAGCTAAGGAGATAACCAAGAACCAAAAAATTTCCCTAGCACGTTATTTCATGCCAAAAGCTTCTTTCTTCATGGTGCACCGGCTCTGGGTGGTGGACTGGAATATGATGACCAACACCTAACCTAATGTGACGACCTAGAAAGAACTATGGAAGTTGGACGTTAGGCTATGAATTTTATATGGTGAGACCAATGATTTACTAATAATTCTAAATCCACATAAGAAGAAAAGTTATTATAAATAAAAATTATATGCCGAGATTATGGTATAAATTAACTTAACAAAATAACTTAAATGTAAATCAATCATAATGGACATATTTGAATACATAAAAAGCCTTAAAAAATATCTTAATAATGAATTAACAGTTGAATTTCTTAGTGAAATGCCTATTGATATTTTTCATATTTTTGATTTCTTGAATTATGACCAATTTTGGAAATTAACTGAAAAACCCTAAGATGACTTTTAAGTATAATTAAAAATATTACAAAGTTAAACCATTAAAAATCCTAAACAAGAAAATAAAACTAGTCTTTATCAAAATGTAATTGAAACATATAAATTAAAAGATATAAATCATATGATTGAATTTGAAAAATTATAAAATTAATATAACTCTTATAAGTAATACTTAATGTGATAAAAAGTTTTTGAAATTTAAAGCTTGAAGATAAAAGATGATGTAAAAACTAAACATCTTCATTTTAGAAATATATTTAAAGATGTGATGAGGATATCATTTTCTATAAATGACCTTGTGAAGAAATATTATTTTAAATATACTTTTTTTGAATTAAAACTAGGGTGTGAAATTTAAATGTGCTTAATATTTATTTGCATATTTTAACCTCGTGGATTGAAAATATTAACATATAAATAAAAATAAATTAAATGCTAAAACGCAAAAAATTAATTAAACACTAAAACGTGAAAAAATAAATTGGATACTAAAACGCTGAGAATTTATATAACAATCTTATTGATTTATCATTCTTCACTTATTTTTATATCAACTTGATGAATTATTATTTCTAATTATTCGTGACTGACGGATGATAATAACAATTTTGAAAATTGATAATAATAACGACTGAGTACTACAAGCAAGCTACATGACAAATTCACGATATATAAGGATAACTTACGATAAGGATATCAAGCTTACGATTTAAACAAACCAACGATTGGGACAAGCCAACGATTACAATGACTTATGAAATAACTTGATGACCAAAACGATAAACCACTTGGACAACAAACTCTCTATGATTGCTTAGATGAACTTATGGGAAGGCTTTTTAGAAGAGGGAGGATGTTATATTATAGAAATTAATAAATTAAAATATTATATATTTCGGTTATTGAATAGTATTATGTTTTAATTTATGTAACGCGCATTCATTTAATTCTGTTTATTCAAATTATATTTTTATTTTAGTTATACTTTTATTTTATAAGTTAACCTTTTTAATATTATATTCTAATTTTAGTTTGTAAAAAATATATAAATAGTAGATTGAAAAAGTAAATAAATAAACATTTTAATACATTCTTTATTTTAGTGTTCCGAGGACTTCTTTCTTTCTTCATGAATAATATAGAATTCCATAATATTTCACAAGAACCAACATTGAATTTATCTTCCTTTAAATATCGCCGTCTTCTTTTCAAATTCTCGCTGGTTTCGCTGGAGTAGACCTTGCCTGTATCGTTTATGATAGAATATTAACTTGACCCAATTTTAATCATTTTCCTCAATAATCTACATCGAAACGAATATTGTTATTTATACCTAGCTTTAACTATTGGTCTCCGTAGTCTTTATTGAGTCTCAACGAATATTAGTTAACTGTAACCAATGTTAAAGAGTTTCCGTGGTCTTTATCAAGTTTGATCAAGAATTAGTTATCTGGTCCTAACGCTAACGATTCATCTTCATGAGTTGATAATCTATATCCATTAGCACAATCAATTCCTGATAAATTTTATAAATTTATTAAAGATAAAAGAAAATTAAAAACTGTATCATTGAATCAATCTTGTATCTATTTTTTTAATGTATATATTCAATTAATACATTGCCATTATTAGCAATTAGTGTTGCTAAGACAACTACTAAAACTTAAGAGAGTAAATTAGTCTATTAGTCGACTAAGTTGATCTATTCGGCTTAGTTGACTCATTTAGTCGATTAAATCAAATTTTCGAATTTGCATCATTGTATTTTCGGGGTAAAAATAAAATTGTAAATTAAATTGGGATTTCAATTAAGATGAGCCATAGAAAAGTGACAATTGATATATAATCTTTATTTTTTAAATTTTTTTGACGCAAATGGATAAAAAATAAATTATAAACATGTTAAATTGAGTTTGGGAAGATGAACTATAGATAAGTGCCAATTGTCATAATCATTATTTTTAAACTTTAGTAAAAAAAAATTGTAAACATGTTAAAATGAGATTTATATGAAAGATGAACCATAGTTAAGTGCCAAATGTCAGAAAATTTACTTTTTAGCTTCTTTGAATTTTTTTGCTGAAACGAGCGAGTTTTTAGCTCATGTCTGCCCATCTAAGAGGCGTGAGAGTAAAATAATTTCATAAAACAGACGAGCGGCTAAATAATCTTTAGACTCTTCACATATTAAATAAGTTATAAACAGCAAAATAAATTTTAATAAAACATAATTTATCGATTTTAAAATCAAGACAAATATGGACAAATCAGAAAGTCTGAAATAGCGTTTGTTTTCTCTACATATAAATATAATTAGGTAAAGATCATATTTTACTTATAACATGCGCGTAGTCAGCGAGGAGAGAAACCCCCTCTTCCATCGTATCAAAATTTTTTAAAAAATATAAAAGATTTTCATAATATTATAATTGCAAAGTTATCCTTTTCAAATAAGATTATATATTCTATTTTAGATATTAGCAGAAAGTTAAAATTAATTTAAATATTTTTTCTTTGCATTAAATTTTATCTCATAAAAATTTTAAGTTTATTTTCTTACAATTTTTTTAAATCCTTAAATTTTATCAATCAAAAATAATTCATTTAATTTATCTCTATTAATTATGATTAGGTAAATTTCTAGTGAGTATGAAATGTTCAGATATCCAAATAGACAAAATTTGCTGAATAAATTATTTCTAAGGTGCTACAGGAAGAAATAAACTGCATGAAGCATTCCCGACAAGATGGGACCTTCGATATAAAACTGTTACAGCTCTTTTAGATATAATGAGCCTATTTTGAGTGCCCTATCAGAATTGGCATAACCAGATATTTCACTTGAATAAGATATATTATTAGATTCAATACTATACAATATTTTTAGTAATTTAATATCTTGAAATGAAATTTTAATTAATTCAGGAGACCATGGCAGGTTTTGGCAGGGTACTTATTAGCCATTTTAAAGCAGGGTTTTTTTTGAATAAAAAATATCATACATTTATTAAAACATTAGAAGCCACTAGATTGTCTAGGGGCACGAATGATAATAGATGTTTGACTTATTTTTTGTAAATAATAAGTAACAAGTTCTCTTGGGTTATATATACATAAATATAATTATAGATGCTAGTAAATTTAACAATTTATTTTCATTTATTTATTTAGGAGTTAGGACTTGTATTTTTATGCAAATTTTAAAAAATAAAGATGCGCTATGATACACAACGCCGGTAACCCGTGTGTTTTTTTATTTTTAAAATTTAATTAAAAACTTAAATTGTTTTTTTCTTAAATATTAATTTCTACCATAGAGATTTTGCTAATCATTTTTTATAGCTTAAATTTATTAGAGACAATATAACCCCAACCTCCCCTAATCATCTCTTTACAAAATAAAAGATTTCATTTATTAAAATATCTTTATTTTTGATTTAAATTACAAATTATAATATTTATAATATATATAAAAGCCGTATCACACTCACAGTGTCACAATTTAAATAATATATTTAAAAAATCGTAATTTTGAAAAGCGTCGGTGGTTTAATCGGCAAGAGCGTGGCTTACAAATCTGATGGCTTTGGGTTCGAATCCCATATCATTTTTTTTTCTTAATCCAACTTGGTGGTTCCTTCCTTTTGGATGAGTAATAATTAAATTCCCATTGGGCCTGAAAATGTTATTTGAAGACCTATGGTGTAAATGCATAGGAAAATAAAAGTGGCAGACACATATCATTTATAAATGAATGCTTTGGCAGAGGTAAAATCCATTATGATCTGCTGTTTTCGATGTCATCTTGACTAGTCTGCAATGGGTTGCACCTGCCTGCTTATTAATTTTAAAATTTTGTTTAACTTACTTGTCCAATGTTTAAAAATTATTACATTGGTTGATTTGGTTCATTTTGTATTATTTTAATGTTTTTTACTTAAAATTATAAATTTTAAATTTTAAAATAAAAAAATTATATAATAATAAATAGGAGTCAATTGCTCATTTTGCCTGATATATATTTCAAATTCACCTAACCATTGAAAAATATTTTTTAACCCTCCCATTCACCAACCCAATATCTTTCAGTTTATCCATAGTATAAGCGGGTTTAAATATTTTTTAGGTTTTAAATTGCATATGAATCTAAAAAAAATTCATTTAGGAATATTTTTTTATTGAGCACAAAATACAATGTTTACAGATTTTATGAAATTAATATAATAAAAATTCATATGTTTCAATTATATATTTATAAGATAATAAATATATCAGAGACCTATAGGTACCATCAGCACAGCCTGCCCTGGATTTTGTTTAAAAAATTTTGGCATGGCCCGGTCTGGATTTTTTTTAAATATATTTATTTTCAATTTTTATAAATAATGGCTATGTAAAATATACAGCCCGACCTGGGTATCTTTGCAAATTTTAGGCCCAGGCCGATTATATTAAAAAAATTAAAATATGGCCTAACCCCTGTACCTATATTAAAATATATTTTCTTATAATAAAGATCATCTTGAAGAATGGATCGATATGAGAAGATGCAAATTTATTCAAATCTCTGTGGATAACAATTTACAAATGAGTGCTTTGTGGTTTTCATTGTTAATAAAAAAAACCCTTAAGGAAGGATCCATTCCTACAATCTAATAAATATTTGCATTTAGATTACTAGCTGATGTCCCACTAGAATGACAAGGAATTAGTATACTCCTTAATTTGATGATGGATAAATCAGAAATACGCCTATATGAGGTGTGAATCAGAAATTTACCTTATTTTGATAATAAATACCAAGATAAAACGTGCTCCCTGCTGGATCCTTTGTGACAATATCCTCAAGCCATTTATATTCCGTGTTGAAATGTTGAATTGATAATGGAGAATTATTACATTGATTTAATGGAGGGGGGGATCAATACTTTGATTTATTGGGGAGGGGATGCTAAAGATCAAGGAAATGTCCTTCAAACAGCTTTCGAGTAAAGGTATTCAACGTAGTGGGATTAATCTACCAAAACCCTTGGCCATCACCCTCTTCACTGCCGTTTCTCTAAAGACCGCTATCCACGCCACCAAACAATAAATTTAATTATTGTGAGAACTCTCCATCCAGCTAATATTTCATCAACTTTTGAACCTGTAGGTCTTATCGGAGACAATATCAGGACTGACGAAATGACTCCTATCCCATGGAGCAGAGGAATCCCGCTATCCTGGGATTATACATATGCGTTGATCGCTTTTCACCATTACAAATGGCATGTGAATTTATTTTGCCTTCTCCTTTAACACCAAATCCTAAAGGATAGGTGCACTTAATAAGTTAAGACCCTGGGATTTGAACCGTGGCAATTATCTTTGCTAATAGTCATCTAAATAGCCCATTGCAATGGGGTGGATACCATCACAGTGTTTGTGAGATAATCAGTTTTGCCCCAATAATTGATTCGAATCTATGCTGGCAGGTCATTTTTTAAAAGAGTATTTAGGAAGGTTTTAAAAGCATTTAAATGATTCTTTGAGATGAATGTAGATTTTATACGAAGGGAGAGGGCAAAAATCATTGCGTCTGAATGTGGAAAATTTATTAAAAGAACTGATAAATATCATTAACAAATCATATTTATTTATTCCATATTTTTCATAATATTTTTCTCTAAAAATTTATAGAAATCTTGGAAGAATGAATACGGATAATCTATTCCTCTCATTTGACTATTCTGATTTATCCATCGTAAGGTAAGATTCAGGGATCCAAACCGAAACAAATATCGGTTCGGTTCAGGTTCAGATAAAAATAACGGTTCAAGGTTCAGGTTATATCGGTTCGGTTCGAACCTCTAAAAACCGATTTGAACATTTTTGTATTCAAATCTTTATTAGAATTATGTATAGGGAGGTATATTTTTTTATTTCATCATTAAAATAAAAAACGTATACATAAAAACCTTCATTTTTATTATAATTGCAAATTATAAAATAATATTTTAATTATAAAATAATATTTTAATTATAAATAATACAAATAAATATCAATTATTAATTTTAATATAAACAATATTTAACTTTATATACGTAAAAAAAATTTATTAGGCCGCACAATTAATATATTTTCAAGATTCGCCTCACTCAAATTACATCTATAAAGAGATAGTATAAATTTAATTGTTGAAAAACACTTCACTAACTTGGGTATTCGATTATATTTTACCAAATATTTATGGCTTATTCTGCAACATTAGATGGAATAATTTGAGAATTAATTTTAATTTAACCCGCGTCTTCTAATATAGGATCAAGAAATTTAAAACCGTATCATCGATTAATTTGAATGGTCTGTTATTAAAAGTGACCCACTCATTACAAGCATCGATTATTTATTTTATTATTTAGTTTTACTGATATTGTTTGTTCTATTAATGCCTTCTATCGTTTGTTGGCTTGATGACATCTTAAACTTTTATATTTTATTAGGCTTTTGCTGTGATATTTCGTTAATTTTATGGAATTTTAGATAGTGGTTTCTTTTTATGTGACGCTCAAGATTTATGATGGCCTTTCATATTTATTTGACAATCAGTAATATTACATTTTGTTGTGTCATTTATAATATTGTAAGTAAATAATTTACATATTCGATTTTTTCTCTAGGCATTACAGGCGAGTACGCAGGGGGGGGGATGCAGATGCCGGATATATTTTCCAAAAAGATTATTGTTTATATTTATTTATATTTGTTAATATTTATTCCTATCTTATATTAAATATTTAATTACATTTATTTATCACATTCATCTACTAAGTTATTTTATCAATTAATTTCGATTTCAAGTTTTCCGGCGTGATATTTACTTATTATTTTCAAATTTTTAGTGGCGTAATATTTATCTACCATTTTCAAATTTCTAGTCAAATAATAATTATTTCTGAAACTCCTTGTCCATCAGGGAGAAGAAATTGCATGCTTCTCCAAAGAGATACAGTCCGCCATCAAGCAGTAACAGCTTTTATGGAGTTATAAGAGCCGATTATTTGCTATTAAAATATCACATGAAAGAAATATTTCCTCAGAAGCAAGAAAATTATTGGATTCAATTTTTTTTCTTACTAGAATGAATTATTTAATTATACAACTATTTTATGTATTACTTTTCAAAAACATGACATTGACTTGATTAAGAAGATGAGAATAGCGGAGAGCATTTTATTAGAATTCAAGGAAATTAGGGCTTATGTTGATGAAGAATTTCATATTTTATATGTTATTATTAAGTCAAAGAGCTATTCGTGTTTAATATTTGTCTCCCTCGACTTGCAGCCAAGTTCATAGTTAAAACATTAATATAGGATCAGTAGAAGAGTATATCTTAGATACAGATACATTTATAACCCAAATAAATGAATGGTTTTTAATTCATTATGCAGCACTTACCAATCTGCAAATATTACTTCTATAAAAGCCTTCCCAACCTTTTTCAGATGGTGTAGAAAAAAAATATTTGTTGGATTTTTATCATGAAGATGTTAAAGTATCTTATGATGCCTTATTAGCTGAATAACTATGTTTATAAGATTAACTATGGTTGATATAGTCCCAAAAAATGCTATGGATGCTCTGCATTATTTCAAACACATTTTAGATTATATTCCCATGTATTAAAAGGGTTTATATATATTAGCAACTCTTATTAAAAAGGTTTATATATATTAGGAACTCTTCCCATTAGTAAACTAAAGAGAGAACATTCTCTTTTTTAAAAAGGCCCTGCAGAGGTATCATTTGCAGGGCATGGCCCGGATTTTTTTAAAAATTTTTATGGCCAGGCCCGGGTTTTTTTAAAAATAGTTTTCAGGCCTGGCCCGGCATTTTTAAAAAAAATTCAGACCTATAGCTCGGCTTTTTTTAAAATAAAATTTTCATGCTCGATCCAGATTTTTTTAAAATAAATTATATTTATTTTTGATTTTTATAGCTAATAATAACGATTTCAAATATAGGCTGTTTTAAAATATACAGCCTGGCGCGGATTTTTTTAAAAAAAATTTATAGGTCCGACCTGGTTTTTAAAAAAAAATTTAGGGCCTGGGCGGGTATATTTAAATAAATTAAAATACGGTCCGGCCTGAAGGCCGGGCATGCAGGTCTCTGAAAAACATACCAAGAAGTACAACTTCTGGAAGTAGATTGAAAGATTTGGATCTTTTGAATATTCATAGGCATTTGACGACAAGCAAGGATGAGATAATTGAAAAATTAGCTCAATCCCAACGAAGATTGGATTTTACATTGTAAATATATAACATACAAAATACAATTATTCCTAAGAAACTTTTTGTGTATTAATTTATATTTCTAACATTTAAATTTTTTATACTTTATATATAAATTTTAAAGGCTCAAAAAATTCAAATTTCTATATATAATTATTTTATAATTCACATTAATTTAAAATTATGTATTAGAAATAGTTATTAGTCTTAATAAATTTACGCTTGATATTCTTAAAAAACAATAATATTTCTTAAAAAATTTTATTATCCCCTCAGACCAAATTCCTGCGTACGCGCCTGAGGCATTAAATTTATAAACTTAAAATATTTAAAAAATGCTATAAAATGGCTATATACTAAAGTTTATAAAAATTATGACTGACACTTATCAATCAAATATAATTGATAATAATCTTTAAAACAATTCGAATATAATTAAAATATTTGCAATATACTAGTAATAACTTACATATTAATTCATAGGCATATTCATGAGGCTCGAACCGGTTCAAAGGCATTTTAGCGGTTCGGTTCAGATTCAACTAGAAGTTATTTTAGCGGTTTAGGTTCGGTTTAGATTCAATAAAAATACCGATTTTAGTGGATCAACGGTTCGGTTCAAGGATCGGATTTTAGCGGTTTAACTCTTCAGTTCAGGTTCGGTTTGGATCCCTGGTAAAATTTATTATTTATCCATGAGGAGAAAATTCTGATAGTTTTATATAAAAATTTAAAATATATGGGAATTTAATTTATTTATGCTTTTTGTTCTATATGTATGGCGCCACATATCATTTATTTTTATATTGTTATATTTTTTAAAATTAAAAATAAAATATTAAAAAAACCATAATATTATAAATGAAATATTAACATACAATTATACTTAGTGTTGTTAAAAAGTAGAGTTCACCCGACTCTGACTCAGAGTCTGAGTCGTTAGTCGAATTGGTCGACTCACTGAAGTCTTAAACTCGAGTCGAGAACTCAAGTCGAAAGTCGTGAACTCAACGACTTAAGTCGTGAACTCAAGTCGACTCGAATCGTGAACTCCAGTCAACTAGAGTCATGAACTCTAGTCGACCTGAGTCAAGAACATGAGTTTTCCACTTGAGTCGTGAACTTAAGTCGACTAGAGAACGAATATTTTGAATAGGTATTGTATAATATTATTTTTGTTACAATTAATTTGTGGTTTTCACGCAAATATTTTAAGCAAAATTTGAATTGATAAGAATTTAAAATCTTATTTTTTAATTAATTTTTTTGTGAATTAATCTTTTAGTTGAAATCTTTTATAGGTTTACTTTTATCATTTTTCTAAAATTATCTATTTTTTTAGTATTAAAAGAACTAGTTTAAATAATTTATTTTTAAATATTTATATTAAATTTTTATGTTATTTTATACATGATCGTCTTATAATATTTTAATGTGACAATTGTCATGTTATTTTTTAACATTTTTGAAATTTTTGGCACAAAAGGGTAAAAATATAATTTATATTATAAATATGTTAAATTATAAATTCAATGATGATGTTCCTTTGTAAAAATGACAAATATCATAATCTGTATTTTAAAACATATTAGCTTATTTTTGACGCTAATGGGTAAAAATATAGATGGTAAATATGTTAAATAAAAATTTCAGTGAAGATTTCCCCTAGATAAGTGACAATTGTCATAATCATTATTTCTAAAGTTTTTAAAAATTTTTTGAAGCAAATAAGTAAAAATATAGGCTGTAAATACGTTTAATTAAAAATTCAGTGAAGATGTACCATAGATATGTGACAATTGTCATAATCGATATTTTTAAAGTTTTTTGAATTTTTTTAAAGCAAATGGTAAAAATATATATTGTAAACATGTTAAATTAAAATTTCAGTGAAGATATACCATAGAAAAGTGACAATTGTCATAATCATTATTTTTGAACTTTTTTAAATTTTTTTAAAGTAAATAGGTTAAATTATATATTGTAAATATATTAAATTAAAATTTAAGTAAAGATGTACCATATAAAAGTGACATTTGTCATAATCATTATTTTTGAACTTTTTTGAATTTTTTTAAAGCAAATGGGTAAAAATATATATTGTAAACATTTTAAATTAAAATTTCAGTAAAGATGTACCATAGAAAAGTGACAATTGTCATAATCGTTATTTTTGAACTTTTTTTGAATATTTTGAAGCAAATGGGTAAAAATATTTATTGTAAACATGTTAAATTATCATTTCAGTGAAGATATATATACCATAGAAAAGTGACAATTGTCATAATCGTTATTTTTGAACTTTTTTGAATTTTTTTAAAGTAAATCGGTAAAAATATATATTGTAAACATGTTAAATTAAAATTTCAGTGAAGATGTACCATAGAAAGTAACAATTGTCATAATCGTTATTTTTGAACTTTTTTGAATTTTTTTAAAGTAAATAGGTAAAAATATATATTGTAAATATGTTAAATTAAAATTTAAGTAAAGATATACTATAGAAAAGTGACAATTGTCATAATCGTTATTTTTAAAGTTTTTTGAATTTTTAGACGTAAATTGGTAAAAATATAGAATGTAAATATGTTAAATTAAAATTTAAGTGAAGATGTACACTAGATAAGTGACAATTGTCATAATCGTTATTTCTAAAGATTTTGAAATTTTTTGACGCACATAGGTAAAAATATAGATTGTAAATACGTTTAATTAAAAACTCAGTGAAGATGTACCATAAATTATAATCTTCATTTTTAAAGTTTTTTGAATTTTTTGACGGAAATAAGTAAAAATATATAGTGTATATATGTTAAATTGATATTTCAGTGAAGATGTACCTTAGATAAGTGACGATTATCGTAATCGTTATTTCTAAAGTTGTTTAAAATTTTTTGACGCAAATAGGTAAAAATATATACTGTAAATAATATTAAATTAAAATATCAGTAAAAATTACTAGACATCCTATAGATTTTATTTTAAAATTTCGAATTCTATAAACATTATTTATCCCTAAAAACCGGGGCAAATTGGCATTTTATTACCCCGTCATCGGGAAAGAAATAAATATATAAAATCATTATGATAATATCTAATCCTAATATAGAAATTATTTATTTTCTCTATTTTCATCAGACAATCTTGTTTAAATTGCGGCTAAACATTTTTTCTTTATTAAAATTAATATTGATGTAAAAACACAAAAAATAAGTATTAAAATATTTAGAGCTATAAATTAAATGTCCTTCACTCATATACAACCTTTATTATTTTCTGCTAATACAATATTTTTTATATTTATTTCTTCATAAACGTATTAAATATGATATAATATATTTACTAACCACTAACGAATAAAATTATATCTATCAATTATATAATTTATTTCTCATCGCATATATTCATTATTGATATATGCAAAAATAAAAAAAATTTCATTTTATTTATATTCTACTATAAATAATAAATATAATTATAAAATTTAAAAAGAGTTAGGTTATTTCATATAAAATAATCAAAAGAAATCACAAAAGGTGTCAGCTAGGCGCAAAATCAACTTAAAATAAGAAATAAATATTATAAGCCTTCTTGCTAAATTTAGTGGTACTTTGGTATAAAAAAATAAGCTTATATTTTTTTTAATGTAATAAATTTAAAATAAGATTAGAGAGAGAGACGAAGGAGGGATTGATTATTTATTTTTTTAAATAATTATTATAAAAAATATTAAATAATTAATAAATAAAATCGCAAAATATGAATGATATATTTTATTATAATTTAAATTTAAGCATTTTTCATTTTTATTTTAATTAGTAATCTTGTACACTTTTTTTTTAAATTTTATCTTCTTCTACATATGTAAAATACATATTCGAATCTGAACCGTAAAAAGAATATTAATAAATTCTTAATTTTTTTTTGACTGTCATATTTAAGTTGTAGCAAATATGATATTAATAAAAAATAATGGCATATAATAGATTTTTTCTAAGATAAAATTGATAAAGGTAAATATAAAAATTAGATTTAATCATTTAGGTGTTAAAAATTAAAAATTTAAAAACCTAAACTAAATCAAAAATCAACGGATTATAATAATGGAAAGCCTAATAATATCTTTAAGCTCCTATTTTTAATATGTAATAATTTTTAAATACAATGTGAGAGAAAGAGACGAAGGGGGCTTTGATTATTTAAAATCGCAATTCGCAAAATGTGATGATAATTTATTATAATTTAAATTTAAACATTTTTCATTTCTTATTTTAGTATCTAGTTTATTTTTTTATATAACTAAGACCAGGCAAATTTATAATATTTTATGTCAAATAAAAATAAGATGAACATCGTCATGTAAGTGTAAAAGTAATTTATGATTTTTTTTTATAAAACAATATTTATCTGCAGCACTTCTACCATACTGTTAAGATTAATTTGTAGTTAATGGAATAATATTAGGATAAAATTTCAAATTAACCTATTCTTTGCTAATTTTGGTTTAAATTTTCTTTCTTTTTGCTAACTTTAAATGTTATTTCTTTAGATAGCGTAGTCACCAAAGTTTCAAAAGTTAATAAATCTAAAAAACCTTTTTAACACATATTTATTCATAGATATTCATCTCTAATAGTTCTACTCAAGCCTATTTAATTATTTTTCTTTTAGAACTATACTTATATACCCTAATTTAGAATATTTAATTGTTACTTAATGTCGATTAACACCAAAATTAATAGTGTGAATGTTGACAAAATGCCAAAAATATATTAATGGACAATTTCGAAATTTATTTATGTAATCGGATCAAAAAAACTTTTATACCTTAATGGATGAATAAAGTATGTTATTATTAATGAGGAGGTATGTATATTTTTCCATTATACTAAAACTATGAAATGTTCTCATAAAGTAGATATATTTAATTTTTTTTAAAAATTTCATTATGACGGAATACCAAGCTGATTCTATCATCTCAGCCTCGCATATAGTGTTGGATTTCAGATAGTGTCTATGTCTAAATGCCTGGAAAATAATTAATGATATGTGGGGAGTGGATATATTAATTATTTCTATTTTATTAAAATGTCTAAGTTGCAAATTTATAACTTTTTTTTTCATATTTTATTATTTGTAGTAAAATATTATTCAAATATATCTATCAATTATATAATTTATTTATCATCGCATATATTCATTACATTATTGATATATGGATTAATAAAGAATAAATAAATATAACATTAAACAGATTAAATATGGTTCTGTCTTCTATATTTTCATAAAAATATGTTATTCTTCTATGCAATTGGCTATTTTTGTTTTATGCTTTTTTTAATTTTAATAGTTCTTTTGTCTTCTATTAGAGTATAAATGGCCTCATGCTGATGACATTTAGAAAATCTAAAATTTTATGTTGACAGCAAACCAAAAATTTTAAGTATAAAACATAATAAGATATTTGCAAAATTAATAATTTAATAAGATTTTATTCGTTTGTGGTTAGTAAATATAATATATCATATTTAAAACGTTTATGAAGAAATAAATATAAAAATAAGGTATAAAAAATATTATATTAGCAGAAAATAATCTAGGTTGTATATGAGTGTAGAAGATTTAATTTATAGCACTAAATATTTTAATATTTATTATTTCTGTTTTTACATCAATATTAATTTTAATATAGAAAAAATGTTTAGCCGCAATTTAAATAAGATTGTCTGATGAAAATTGACAAAAAAATAAATTCTATATTAGGATTATTTATTTCTTTCCCTATGACCAGGTAATAAAATGCCAATTTGCCCCTGTTTTGGAGGATAAATCATGTTTATAGAATTCGAAATCTAAAAATAAAATTTATATGTGTCTGGTAATTTCCACTTATATTTTAATTTAACATATTACAGTATATATTTTTACCTATTTACTTTAAAAATAATTCAAAAAACTTTAAAAATAACGATTATGACAATTGCTTATCTAAAATTTAAGTTATTTAGAATCTATATTATATAACCTATTTGCTTCAGAAAATTTTAAGCAACTTTAAAAATATCGATTATGACACTTGTCACTTATCTATGGTACATCTTCACTGAAATTTTAATTTAACATATTTAAAATCTATATTTTTACCTATATGATTCAAAAAAATTCATAAAATTTTAAAAATAACGATTATGATGTCATTTATCTAGGGAACATCTTCATTGAAATTTAAATTTAACATATTTACACTATATAGTTTTACTTATTTCCTTCAAAAAAATTCAAAAAACTTGAAAAATAACATTTATGACAATTGTCACATATCTATTACGTCAAAAAATTTCAAAAAACTTTAGAAATAACGATTATGACAAATGTCACTTATCTATGATACATCTTCATCGAATTTTTAATTAAACGTATTTACAATCTATATTTTTATTTATGTGCGTCAAAAAATTTCAAAAAACTGTAGAAATAACGATTTTGACAATTGTCACTTATCTATCACTGAAATTTTAATTTAACATATTTACAACCCATATTTTTACCTATTTGCGTCAAAAAATTCAAAAAACTTTAGTAATAACGATTATAACAATTATCACTTATCTAGGGTACATCTTCACTGAAATTTTAATTTAACATATTTACACGATATATTTTTACCTATTTCCGTCAAAAAAATTCAAAAAACTTTAAAAATAACGATTATGACAATTGCCACATATCTATGGTACAACTTCACTGAATTTTTACTTAGTATTAACAATCTATATTTTTACCTATATGCGTCAAAAAATTTCAAAAAACTTTAGAAATAACGATTATGACAATTGTCACTTATATAGGGTACATCTTCACTGAAGTTTTAATTTAACATATTTACAATTTATATTTTTACCCATTAGAGTCAAAAATTAACTAATATGTTTAAAAATACAGATTATGATAATTGTCATTTTTAGAAAGGAACATCACCATTGAATTTATAATTTAACTTCTTTTATTATCCTTTTCTGTCAAAGATTTCATAAATATTAAAAAATAACATGACAATTATCACAAAGACTATCATGTAAAATAACTAATAAAAGTTTAATATAAATATTTAAAAATAAATTATTTAAACTAATTCTTAAAAAAAATAGATAATTTTACATAAATGATAAAAATACCTATAAATAAAAGATTTCAACTAAAAAATTGTTTATTTATGTTGATATGATTGATTTATACTAACCTTAAATTGTTTTTTTGTGTTTATATAAATTGATTTTTTTTATAAATTGTGAAAATTGATTTTTTTATATAAATTATAATATTAATATGTAAATTGATTTTTTGTTTGAAACATGCTATGAAACTTTTAGTTTTATAGAGGTAAAATTTTAAAATAAATTAAATAAAATTAAACTCGTAACATTCAAATATTCTAAGTAAACTTTATGGTGGCAGTTCCGCTACATATTCGAGGAAATCGTAAATAAATAAATAAATATGAAACAGATTCCCAATAATAATGTTAATATAAATATTGAATTTCCAATATACTCAGGCAATGGTAATCTTTTTTTGAGTAGATTCGAAGACATCTTCAAGGACACTCAGATCTCGGACATCGAAAAAGCAGGTTCCTTTACAAGAAGACTACCAGATGAGGTATATGTCAAGCTCAAATGGATATTTCACCTACCGACTTGATTGAAAAATTCAGGTTATTACACCCGAGGAAATCTATAAGTTCGAACTTATTATTATTTAACGCAGCTGTACAAGGTAAAAACGAAAGTTACATCAATTGGGTAAGTAGATTATACATTTTAAAAAATGAATGTTTGCTAAGTGATAGTAGAGTTATTGAAAAAGTAAAAATTTCATTAATCAGCAAAAATATTAGGCAGAAATTACATTAAAAGAAAACATTACATTAGCAAAAGTTCATACTTTAAGAGATGATTTTGAAGAGTTAGAATGAAAGAAAATATAATTGCTAAAGTTGAAAATATTTCTTTAAACGAAAAAACAGAAGATGATACAACCGTGAAACATGTAGAAAGGCAAAGAGGCAGGAAAACAGAAGAAAATAAACAACTGGTGAGATATTGAGACCATGACGAACGACAAAATTTACAATCTAATTACGATAACAGACAACGATGGACAACGATGGACAACAAGAGGCCATGACTTTTAAAAAAATAATTATCAAGGAAATAATTATAACCCCAGATATCAAGGAAATAATTAAAACCATAGATATCAGAAATATAACGCGAATTATTACAACAACGTCAAACTATCCAGGATCGTACAATAATTCTTCGAGATTTGATAATAGAGCTAGTTATAATAACAATAACTATAATAATTATAGGTTTAATAATGATTATAATTACAGATATAACAGACATTATAACGATTCAAGATTTATTCAAAGACATAACGATAATCATAATATTGGAAATCAAGGAAAAAATTAAGTATGCAATTGTAAATATCATAACAACGATAATAATCAATCACGATATACAAATAAAGTAAACACTGTAAATATAGAAGAGATAAAAGAAGATTATAATGACAAACTAGAAAGAAAAGAATATAATTTATACAATTTAGACATAAACAATATGGATATCGATAATAATTACACAGCTAACGATGCATATAAGGTTACAGTATATTTGAACGACATGCCTATTTTGATGCAGATTGATACCGGCTCAAGGTATAGTATCCCACCGCTGCCACCATAAAGTTTTCTAAGAATATTCAAAGTTAAGAGTTTAATTTTATTTAATAAATTTTAAAACTTTACCTCTATAAAACTAAAAATATCATGCTTAAATAGCATGTTTCAAACAAAAAATCAATTTACATATTAATATAATAATTTATATAAAAAAATCAATTTTCACAATTTATAAAAAAAATTAATTTATATAGACACAAAAAAACAATTTAAAGGTTAGTATTAGGTCATATCAACAATTTATAATAAAATTTACAGAAGAATTAATAAAAAAAGTTTATTAACAAAAAAGAAAAAATCATTTAAAATTCAATCAAATCAAATTTTGCTTAAAATTTGGGCGTGAAAATCACTAATTAATTGTAACAAAATAATATTACTTAACTTACATTGTAGCTTATCATTTTTTTATTAAAAGATATCAAATAAATATTCATTTTCATAATATAATATAAAATAAAAATTATTAAATTATATCATTTCTTTAAAATATAATAAATATTTAAATATAAATAATATAAATTATTGGTTACTGCCACTCTCGGGGGGTATATTATTTTTTTTTTAAATTTATTTTTTTTGTTATTTTTTTATGTTATTTTTTTATGTTATTTTTTTATGTTATATGTTATTTTTTTATGTTATATGTTATTTTTTTATGTTATATGTTATTTTTTTATGTTATATGTTATTTTTTTATGTTATATGTTATTTTTTTATGTTATTTTTTTATGTTATTTTTTTATGTTATTTTTTTATGTTATTTTTTTATGTTATTTTTTTATGTTATTTTTTTATGTTATTTTTTTATGTTATTTTTTTATGTTATTTTTTTTATGTTATTTTTTTATGATATTTTTTTTATCAATTTTTTATTTTTAAGTTATATTTTTGAGAATTTTGCATACAAATTTATTTTTTGTGGTAAAATTTAGGAATTATTAATTCCGCATGTTTAAGTTATATTTAGAGAATTTTGCATACAAATTTAAGTTTTTTTGTGGTAAAATATAGGAATTATTAATTCCGCATACTTAAGTTATATTTAGGAGAATTTTGCATACAAATTTAATTTTTTTTGTGGTAAAATATTTAAATTATTTATATTATTTAGGTCTACAAATTTTTATTGACCCCACCTTTGAAGTTTAAGTGATTTTTAACCTTTCTAGTGAAGGGTTAAATCGAAATATAGTATTAAATGACGCAATTAAATATAGTATTCAAATTTATACACGATATATAGTATTAAATACTCAATTTTATTAATTGAATTGAAATATATTATTAAAGTTAATACAATCATTTATAAAATGAATAAAAATTATCGCGATCCCCATGTCTTTTGTAGTTTGTTTTTAGATCCCGCCACTTTGAAGTTTAAGTGATTTTTAGGAGAATTTTGCCTACAAATTTATTTAAGATATAAGTTTTTTCTATAAATTTTTATTTAAGATATTTTGAAAAATTTTTTCTACAAAATGTTGTATTAGGAGTAAAAAATATAGGAATTCTTAATTCCGCATCGTTTATATATGGGGGAGAGAGGGGGTAGGAGAATTTTGCCCAAATTTTTTTAAAAAAATTTTATAAAAAAATAATTTTTACTTCCGATTATTCTTCCATACAATCTTAATATTATTTCCTCTTTTTTTATAAAATAAATATTTTTAAAGTGGGTTTATATACCCAAAATGATGAAACAACTTATGAGTTTTGTCTAAACAACCATTTAATACCTTCAGGAATACAACATACTTGTTGCAATTCCATAATGAGGGTATAAAAAAACAAGAAGAGTTTGCGATACCGATGCAATAGGTGTCGTAGATCACATTCGATATGGAAAGGTAATATTAATTTTGATATTATAAATGACCAATTTTTAGATTCTATTTTTGAAGGGATTCGGGACATCACTTAAACTTCAAAGGTGGGGTCAATAAAAATTTGTAGACCTAAATAAAAAATATAATTTGTAGGCAAAATTCTCCTATAAAAATAATTTAAATATTTTACCACAAAAAAAATTAAATTTGTATGCAAAATTCTCCTAAATATAACTTAAATATGCGGAATTAATAATTCCTATATTTTACCAAAAAAAAATTAAATTTGTATGCAAAATTCTCCTAAATATAACTTAAATATGCGGAATTAATAATTCCTATATTTTACCACAAAAAAATTAAATTTGTATGCAAAATTCTGCTAAATATAACTTAAATATGCGGAATTAATAATTCCTATATTTTACCACAAAAAAATTAAATTTGTATGCAAAATTCTCAAAAATATAACTTAAAAATAAAAAATTGATAAAAAAAAATATCATAAAAAAATAACATAAAAAAAATAACATAAAAAAATAACATAAAAAAATAACATAAAAAAATAACATAAAAAAATAACATAAAAAAATAACATAAAAAAATAACATAAAAAAATAACATAAAAAAATAACATAAAAAAATAACATAAAAAAATAACATAAAAAAATAACATAAAAAAATAACATAAAAAAATAACATAAAAAAATAACATAAAAAAATAACATAAAAAAATAACATAAAAAAATAACATAAAAAAATAACATAAAAAAATAACATAAAAAAATAACATGAAAAAATAACATGAAAAAATAACATGAAAAAATAACATAAAAAAATAACATAAAAAAATAACATAAAAAAATAACATAAAAAAATAACATAAAAAAATAACATAAAAAAATAACATAAAAAAATAACATAAAAATAACATAAAAAAATAACATAAAAAAATAACATAAAAAAATAACATAAAAAATAACATAAAAAAATAACATAAAAATAACATAAAAAAATAACATAAAAAAATAACATAAAAAAATAACATAAAAAAATAACATAAAAATAACATAAAAAAATAACATAAAAAAATAACATAAAAAAATAACATAAAAAAATAACATAAAAAAATAACATAAAAAAATAACATAAAAAAATAACATAAAAAAATAACATAAAAAAATAACATAAAAAAATAACATAAAAAAATAACATAAAAAAATAACATAAAAAAATAACATAAAAAAATAACATAAAAAAATAACATAAAAAAATAACATAAAAAAATAACATAAAAAAATAACATAAAAAAATAACATAAAAATAACATAAATAAATAACATAAAAAAATAACATAAAAAAATAACAAAAAAAAATAAATTTAAAAAAAAATAATATACCCCCCCGAGAGTGGCAGTAACCAAATTATTTTACTAAAAATAAATAAATAAAAATTATGCTTGTAATTTCTATTCCGACCGACTCAAGTTGGAAGTTTAAATTAAAAAAAATAATTGTATTGTTAATTAATAATAAAAACTAATTTGAAATCACGACTCGAGTTTATGACTTGAGTTTACGACTTGAGTCGACTTGAGTTCACGACTCGAGTTCATAACTCAAGTCAATTTGGGTCGATATAATGGCTTTATTGACCCTTTATTAGAATCATTAACTAAACTTTGTAATAATGTCCTTATATGCAAAATTCCTCTTTGTATATGCCCTATTCTATTTGTGCACGTCTTGTTTTTTAATCAAACTAGATGTTGATATTAGACCCATAACTATCATTTTTCCGTTGATTAATCGCCAAGGTTATATATAGTACATAGGTTCCGATCTAAGATCATTTCCCTCCTATTTCCTTCACAGTTAGGTTTTGGTGTTAGAGGTGTGTTGTGTACGAAGTGGCCTCACATGTATCGCGTATTTTTATAAACACTGAGGCAGATAAGATTTTCTGCAAGTTTGACTTAAGAAATGCCTTCAATAGCATTCATTGGAACTTATTTTTACCCTCTTTCTTTCACATTTCCCCAAATATTGGAATTTCCTTAATTCCTGATATGGATTTTCCACGTTATGCAAATTCGGGGAATTTTCCATATTCTCTGAAAAGAGGATTCAGCAAGGTGATCCACTTGGTCCTTTGCACTTTACCATAGGTATTCAGGATTTTATCCAATTTAAAGCCTGATTTCAAATTAGACCTTAATTTATCGTATTTTGACGATGGCTCTTTTGGCGGATCTTTACCCAATGTTATGTCGGCCATCGTTAAATTAAAATGGAAGCTTCGATAATTGGTCTTTCCTTAAATAAAAAAAAAGTGAAATATCTTCCCTCAACAATAAAGATTTCATCCCTCCCCCAGATTTTAAAATAATTCCGAAAGAGAAACTCTGCTGTTAGGTTCTCCTATAGTCTTTTCAACTTCCGTTTTTTTAAATTTTTGACAATTTGATTCAATTTCTTTTTAATTCGTTTAAGAATCTTCGTCATCTTCCCAAACATCAGTTTTTTTCCTTATCAAATAATGTTTTTTCTTATTTAAATTCTTACAAATCTTTAAATCTTCACCGGCTTTCCAATATAATTCCCTCTTTAAGTCCTTCGAATTAAAATTTAGACATTTTATAAAATCTCCTTCTAAAATTTTCTAATTTTAATTGGTCATTTACCTCTTTGCCTGCTTACCATGGAGGACTTTGATTTTCATCCCCCAATTTAATGGTGATTGCTTGTTTTCTTTCTTCTTGGACATCTTTTAACGACTATTTCCTCGCTCAGCGAGTTGAACGATCTTTTAACTTCGGCCAAAAAATCTTGGCTTTCTTTCTCCAAGGATCCGAGCACCCCGTTTTCGGCTATTTAAAGAGTTTTTTTAGTTCCCATGCTTCAATGTGATTTGGAAATCTTTGTTTGTGTCCCGATCAAACTAATCTTAAACTACTCAGAACCGCAAAAAAAATCCTACCATAAGGAATAACTAGACGTGACCCGAGTGAAAAAAAGGAAATGTTATTCATAAACAATGAGTTTCAAATTGTCATTGGCCATAGGCTAGGTTAGCTATCCTGCCTATTGACATCTGTGCTGCCTGCAATAAGTAAGTTTATCCATTTTCTAGACATTGTTTCTCTTGCCTTAAAATTAGTAGCCGTTTTATGTGACATGACAAATAGTTTGATCGGCAAATCCTTGATTTTGTCCGGTTTCCCCAATAATTTAGAGCCGTTAAGTCTCTTAAATGAGGATGGTAAGCGTCCCGATGACATGTCTTTAACATCTTGGCTTGGCGGCAAAAGAAATGTCTGAGATGCGTTATGTGTTACCTTATATTCCTTTAATAGAAATCTGTCTTGGAACTCCAAAAATGCAATAAATATAGGTCCCTTTTAAATTCTTTTATTTTTATCCCTTTAATTTTTAGTGTTTTGGAAATTCCAATCCCCAATTCCTAAAATAGGGCTGGTGTTAAAAGTCCCTTTCTCTCAAACAAAGAATTCAATTTGCAATCCTAAAAGAGAGCTGAGATTATAATTAGTTAGTTAGTATATGACTAAATATACTTTATTAATATATTTTATAAATATTAAAATTTAGGAGAAAAATAGGTAAATTTGTGAATCACACCTCATAAGATATTCTTAATTTCTGATTTATCTATCATCTAATAAGGGAGAAAAGTATGATGACCGGTCTTTCTTGATGGGCAAAATGAAAAATATATAACTAAGAGGAGCTCCCATTAGTCAGCATTGCTGACCCCATCAAAAATGAAGAGGAATGAGAATTTTCTCTTTACTCTTATGATAGTTGTTACCTGTTATTTGAAAATAATATCCAATTTTTGATCTTTATAACCCCCCACCCACCTTCAGCATTAAAATTAAGTTTAAATACTATGTTTTTAGTCAAAATATATTTAAAGCTTTTACTTGATACCCATATCAATATTATTTGTTAAATTATTACTGACCACCTATGCTTAATATTTAATATTAAAAATTCCCAAGCAAGGTCTAAGGTCATAATAATTTTGAGAAAATTTCCAATCCCAACCAAGATCTTAATAATGTTAATAGTTGAGAATTGGAATAAAATATTTTAAAAATCATAATGAATTTAAAAATACAACTAAATTCAGATTTTATGGGCCTTGGTTTTTTGATCAGGCCAAGTTCAGGTCTGCAAAAAAATTTGTAGGTCAATGTCTGATCCATAATAATAAAAAAATTCCCAAACATCGAAGCTGATAATAATTTTGAAAAATTTCCTAAAGCCCAGCTCAATATAATTTATAATATTTTCCAAGCCCAGTCCGCCCTGGTTAATGATGCGTACTACCTTAAGGTACTACCTATCAAATTTGAATTTTGTTCATTTTTCATTTGGATAGGCACTACCAAATATATTTATAATATATATTTGAAAAATCGTGATTTTTTAAAAACCTCTATGGCCTAGTAGGCAAGAGCTTGACTTACTGATTCCATGCTCCCGGGTTCGAATCCCGGGAATGTTCATGTTTTTTTTCTTATTCTAACTTGGTGGTTCCATCCTTGGGGGGATGATATATAGAAGGCCGGACTCGACCACGTGATTCCGTATTAATATATTAAATAATAAGGGTCTTATTACATTTAATAAATTTTGGTCGGTATTAAGCAAATTAGGTTGGTATTTAGAATATTTCCATACATTCACTTGGTAGTAAGCATCATTAACCGTCCGCCCCCTTATAATTTAAAAAATTTTTTCTCAAATTCCCTCCACAAATACAGCAGATAGAAATCCTGAAATTCCTATTTTCCAACTTTATAGGATTTTCCATCCTGAGCTTATCATTCTTTTCACTCACTATGATTTCTATCACAAATTTAAATTTATTCTAAATATTAGAAATAATTGGAATATAAAATTAAATTACAATAGAAATAAATGGCAAAATTTTATGAAAATTGATGGGACTTGGTTTTTTGATCAGGCCTGGTTATGACTGCAAAAAAAATTTCCAGATAGATACTACCAAGTCAAAATATAGGGGTTTTCTAAATACCAACCTAATTTGATAAATATCGACCCAAATTATATTAAAATATAATAAGAGCCTTATTATTTAACATTTTATAAAGAAATCACTTGATCGAGTCCGGCCTCCTATTTATCATCCCCACAAGAACGGGACCACCAAATTGGATTAAGAAAAAAAACATGATCTTTTGCTGGGATTCGAACCCAAAACGATCGAATTTGTAGGCAAGGTTCTTGCCTATTAGGCCACAGACGCTTTTTCAAAATTAACAATTTTTTAAATATATATTATTAATAAATTTGGTCGTACCTATCCAAATTAAAAATACAAATTTGATTGTTACTACCTTAAGGCAATACCTATCATTAATCTGTCTAGCCCATATATAATGAAAACAATAAATGCCCAGAATAAAAAATAGATATAATTTTTTTTATAGAGATTTACCAATCTTGGCTTGGGAAAAAAATTTCAAAATTATTGTCACAAAAAATTAGGCAATATGGTAATAACGGCAAAATTTAAAAATATCAGCTATTAATTAATATATATATATATAATTAATTTTTTAAATTTAATTATATTTAAGTTGGTGCATGCGTAAATCATACACTTTTAACGATATTTGTTGTTCGACTCTCGTAGAGAGCAAAAAAATTAACTTACACTTGTCTCCTTAAATTTTATATACATTAAGATCATATGAACGATCATCTTTTGATTATGGAGATTATATATATTAGATATTTTATTTTTTTTATACAATAATATTCCTTGATATATAATATATAAATTATTTAATTTTATAACATCACTATTGTGCACAAGGGAAAATATAACAAAATTATTTTCTTACTATTATATCTGTTTAAAATCGTAGCCTGGAAAATGTTTTATTTGCTTTCGATTAAAGTAAAATTTAAGGAATATACTTATTATAAATTTTTAGTACGAATATTATTTTTTGAATATTTATTTTAATAAAATAGAATGAAATATCCTTACAAAATGAGAAGAAAATAAGAAGTAAAAAGAGTCTAGGATAGTTCTTTGGAAAGTTAACTAATATAATATTTGAAATTATTTTTAAGCCTGAATTACCAATCGTATGAACGAGTTACTTTAATACTAATCTAATCTAATCTAATCTATCCTAAAAAATCACCTACGGTATAAGATTTTAAATAATTTCATAAACTTAAGACCAATATTTTTTTTATTGTAAAATTATCATAAAACATTGAATACAAGATATGTTCCTATAAAATAAATTTTTTAATAGCAATGATGGCAGCATGATGCTTGATGTATTCGACAGATACCTTTTTTGTAGTGCCCGCAGATTGTTGTAATCATACGCCTCAATTTTGATGGGCAAAACTTGCAAATAGTAGGAATAGATTGGGGTAGATCTTCCAATCTCTGATATGTTCATATATAAGGGTTGTTTTGACTTATCATTCGTAATTTTTACTAGTAAAGTGCTCTAGTTCTGATGACGATAAAAAAAAATTTAAATAAAAATTAAATA
This sequence comes from Gordionus sp. m RMFG-2023, assembly GCF_954871325.1. Taxonomy (NCBI): domain Eukaryota; kingdom Metazoa; phylum Nematomorpha; class Gordioida; order Chordodea; family Parachordodidae; genus Gordionus; species Gordionus sp. m RMFG-2023. Next base: position 15,415,391 of record NC_088779.1, on the reverse strand, counting down.
ACAGTAAAGAAAATTATTATTTGCAAGCGTATCTACTAATTTAGATATTTGTCAAAACTACGTAAATCGTATACGAATGTGTAGTATTCTTTTATTTTTTTACATTTATTCCACATCTATAGATCACTTTACAAATTTTAATAATTTTTTCATTTTTGAAAATCTTTTTAAATAATTTTCGATTCGAATGTTTTGATGAAAACCGAATAATGTTTGTATTATTCGTATATTAGAATCGTAAGATACGAATATTAAAAATAATCGATTTAATCCAATATGAATAATGCAAATAAATTCATATTTTGGAAAGTATCCTTGGTAATAAAATCTGAATGTAATTTGCTTTGGTTTTTATTGTAGTTTAAGATTTGGTTATAAGAAATATATCTACCAAATTTGTTGAGCTTGGAGAGTATGGAGTAATTCCCGACAAAAAAATGAAAAAATATGCTTGAGCCAACAATTATTTAGCATAATGAAATTATAACTAAATGATTGAGGATCCACTAATATAGTTATTTTTTGTGAATAGTAATTTTTTCACAATATTTTGGTACCTTAAATCAAAAGAAAATAGACTCGGTTCCTATATTTTTTTAACAAGTATTATATACTGTGTATTAATATCGTTAGGTAAAGATCAAACTTTACTTATAACGTATTATTCTGTTTTTGTTGCAAATGACAAATAATCAACTTTGATAATTTTCAATGGTGTTTTAAATTATATAAACATAATAGCAAAAATAAAATGAGATAGATCGAAAATAACTAAAAATTATGATTTTTTTTTATATATATTCTCATAGTATTAATAATGATATATTGTAGTCTAGAATGGTAGCTTTTATAAAATTTATATAACATCATTACGAATATGAAAATTGTCACTTTTCTTTGGTTCATCTTCACTGAAATTTTAGTGCTCCCAATTTATATTTTTACTCATTTGCTTTAATAATGAATAAAACAATTGTCACTATCATGGTTCATCTTCCCTAAAATCTCAATTTAACATGTTTATAATTAATTTTTTTGCCCAATTGTTAAAAATAAATTCAAAAAGTTGAAAAATAACGATTATGACATTTCTCACTTTTCTATAGTACATCCTAAATTAAATTCATGTTTACAGTTTATATTTTTAGAAAAAAAAAAGAAAGAAAGAAAGAACCTTTTAATACTCGTCTATCAATGGTTGACCATATATGAGGCCACTAATTTTTATTAATTTTAAAATAACTATCTTTATTATAGGGGTCAAATATCCCAAATGCATTTTTCTTCAAATTTAATAATTTAATTAGTTATATTATTAAAATAATTAATATTACAATCAAATGTCGTTTTAAATTGGAACTTAAAGATTTTGACACTGATATAATACTTTTTGGGCACATTTTACACTTGGTAAGTATTGTATTAGTTCCTTCAATATATGAGGAATTAAAAAAATTGAATTGTGAAAAAGGAAAACTAAAATATAAGAGTTTTTTCTTAAAAAATTCGGATTAATACTAAATTTTTCAAATAAATAAAAATAAAAAGTGTTTTTAAAATTGATCGAACGTTAAATTAGAACGCCGTCATAAAAAAGAAATGCGTTCATGTTCAAAGTTCGTCAAAAATAAAAGGAACCGTTTTTTCAAAAAAAAACGAACTTCGTTCACGAACGCGTTTGTTAACAACTCTAAGAAAACAAATTCCTGATGCAAAAATATCATCAGGAAGATAATATATTGGACAAATATTTTATAAATAATGATATCAAAATTACTATTTTTGATAAATTTCCTGAATTATTTTTATAAAATACAATACCCCACTGTTGAACGCCTGTTTAGTATTGCTAACAGGTTTTATGGGAGAGAAGTGAATGTTAGATTCAAATTTAGAAAATTTATTACTTTTAATAGGTAATAAAAGATTATAAATATTTTGATATATCATTTAACATAAATAATAAAAAATAATTTTGTTTCCTGTACTTTCTAAAAAAAAATAAACTCAAAGGAGGGGCTACGCACCATTATTTGGAGCGGGTTTCATCCTTTTAAAAACTTAGTAGCGGGAGCGGGAGCTACTTCTTTTGAGAAGGTAGGAGCTAGCTACTATTAAAAAAGAGCGTTAACAACTCTGGTTAATATAAAAATTTTTAGCAAAAATTCTTATTCTGTTTTTTGGGGGAGGAGAATGTAAGTAACACTTACAACGTTATTGCCACCCATCATATTATTGGCTAATAATTTATAATTCGGTTTGACAATTTATAATCTGTTTCCTTTGTTTTCAAAGCTGTGAAAGTCTAATTGAAATGGACACTTTTTGCTCCCCTTCCTTAGATACACCACCAACATGATTTATAATATATAATATAGTTCAATTTTATATAAAAAAAACAGTGAAATATATTTTTAAATTAACTTATTTGTCTTTCAAATTTTTTTTGTAGCACTTGGTTATAACTACAAAATTAATTAGGTTAAAGAGAGGCTTTAAAGAAGCAGAGTAGTGGATTAGTCTCACATTTTATTAATAATAAATCTTATAAGATAATAAGTTCTATTGGAGGTTTATTTATTTCTAAGCTAATATTCGCCTTGTGCAATGAGTTTTGCTCAATTTAGAAACTATATATTTTAAGGAGTAGCGAAGTAATTTTTAGTAATATATGAATCAGTAGACCCGTGCCTCGGCATGCGCAAGTGGGGCAGCCGAATCGGGCCCCAGAAATTTGACGATTTTAAGGGCCGCCAAATTTAGTTTCTTGTTTGATTTTATAGAAAAAAATGCAAATTTTATAATATTTTTAAAAAAATGCAAATTTTTTAATATTTTTAAAAAAATTAACCCTAACTACTAAAATAGTCAAATGAAAAAATATAATTTATTTTGTAAAGTCCATAATGGTGAAATTGCAATGTTTTTTATATGCCAAAATTTAAAAGAATCTATAAATTGTTTAATTATTTTATGATTTTTTAAAAAAAATAAAGTTTTCACATGTCTTGCAATATATTGGTTACAAAAAATTTGATTTAATTTTTAGTTATAGCAATTTTCTTTTTTCTTCTAAGAAACTTAAAAATTTTAAATCAAAAATTATTTATTCAATATACTAAGTAAATTAGAGGTAAAAAATTTAATTGATCAATAAAAATTAGATAGAACTATATTTTATAAATTTGAAAAATCTGGTTTAAGAAATCACCTAGGTGACATTCTATGGATATTAAGATTAGTTTTATCATAGAATTGTCTTCATTTAAGACATTAACTTTATATGTAGGTACTTTAAATTGCCCTCATCTAATTGAGTTATTTTAATTAGGCTTTGATTCGACGATTAGATTTTAATTTAATATAATATTATATACTAGTTTCAGACATGAAGAGGAAACAAATTTGATTCAAGTGCTGAGAAACTTAAAAGAAAGAAGTGAGAAGCTGAATTTATTTATCTCAAAAGGGGCGCTATTAAAACACTTTAAAAGATACATTATACACCAATCGATTTCGATCAGGTACCTTTGGAAGAATGTAAGGATCATAGTAGATTTCCATTTGATATACCTGCATTGGGCCTGAAATTGAGCTAAACAATATTGTGATCAACTAAATATTTTATTAATGGATCAAGATTTGTTAGAAAGCGATAGTAATATATTAGATCAATTAGCCGAATAAAATTTTTAAATAAATATTGTGTAAGCTAGACCATTAAAAATCTTTTTGTGATATATTTACACAAGTAGGCTAAATGAAGCCCTCCAAACAGCTGAACTCATCTTCTCAATGTTCAACTAATTATTACTTACTTAAAATCCTACATGGCGCAAGACCGCCTCGCAACTTATCCCTAATTTAAATCGAAAATGTATTCGCCTAGTCGTTAGATATTACTGATGTATATATATCCTCTTTTCCAATAAAAGGCGAGAAGGACATATGTTTAAACGAATATTTTTAATGAATATATTCATGCAGTATACTAATTTTTTTTAATATGCGTTACTCATATTTATGATTAAATTTAAATAAATTTTACATGCTAGTGTCTGTCAAAATACTAATTTTTATAAACTTAAATAGATTGTCGTTTTTTAAAGAGCTGCTGATTTAGATTTTGCCCTGGGCCGCCAACTAGGTCCGGTACTAGTTCATTCATTTAACTTTACCTATTCCTAAGTATATTCTATTTAATTTTAATATACATTTTTCTTTATAAAATTTTGTCTTTTAACCATAAGTAAAGAACTCCAGGTAGCAAAAACCTAACCAGATAAGGTTAAATTAATGAGTGATGCGGTATAAAAATATAATGTGTAACTTTTATACATGTGGTTCGGCATGTGCTACATAATTTAGAAATTTAGTTATAGTTCCGGTGCTATAAAATATAAAATAAAGGTTATGGTTTTAAAAAATTATAAAAGGTTCATTACTATTGTGGAATATTTAGTGTAGATTGAAGATTATAAAATACAGGCATAAATATTTAGGCAAACAATACAAAAATATGGATCATTTTTTAAATATTATATAATATAATCAATATTCAGTTAAATTGGCAAATCTAAAATCCTTTTAACGGTGTAGGGATAAGCATTGTTATTGGTAATTGAAATAATTTCAGTATTCATATTTTTGATAGGCACTATCATTTTATCACAAAAATAAATCAAGGAAATTAATATTCGATTTTTTTCTCAATTCTTAAGTCAATAGTTATATTATCTTGAGAGAATAATTAATCTCTAATTTTATCATCAGAAATTACATGAACTAAGCTCTTGGTAAACCATTCAATTCTAAACCTCTTTGTTATGATGCTGTATACTATGCCATGTCGTGTTGTGTGATGTGCCCTTTCTTTCTGATTAAGCGCGAGAAGAAGTTTGAATAAATCTACCAAGAAATGATCCAAATTAAAAGAGATGTTTTGAATGATATTTTGAATTATGAAAACTGTTCTTAGGTTCACGTTTGTTATCTATATCGGGCTCCTTAAATATGGTAATACATGGTTCAGACTTTATAAATATTTGTATCTTTTTAAAAAAACAATACTAATTCTAGTTCATTATATTAAATAAAAACACAATTATCTGTCGGTGCAATCTAGGGATGAAGGCTTGGTCTTAACCCTTGCAAAATTTAATTTATTTCGGTCCAAAACCCTATCCCAATTTTTCATTAAAGAAAGAAAGAAAGAAAGGACCTGAGCTAAGTCTGCCTAAAAATTTTAATTAAAAAATATAATTCATTTTATACATCAAATAAAGTAAAAAATTTATTGCTTTATCCTAATTTCAGAGCGCCTTTTTTTTAAAAAAAAAAATTGTTTGAATCCCACTTTAAACCCTATTGAGGGCTGAATTTAGCCTGTTCAAGGGCCAATAAATGTAATAATGTAATATTGGCCAAGCGACAATTCATTTACGATAATGCATTTGCCATCAGATAATACATTCCCAATGCATTTGTGATAATGCATTGGCGGTATAATATATTTGAATACAAAGGACAATATATTTGCAATGAAGCATCGGGGGTAATATTTTAGCGGTAGTAAATTCATGGTAATACATTTGCCAACAAAAAGCATTCATTATAAAATTTCGTGATAATGCATTTGTGATAATTCTTTCGCGAAAATGCATATGTGGTAATGCAATAACAATAATTTTTCGCTGTATCATATTCGCTAAAATGCAATCGCGATATTAATTTTGCGATTATATTCGCGTTATTTGGGGTAATGAATTCACTGAAACATCTTTTGATAATCGATTTTCGCGGTATTCCTTTGTGATAATGTCTTTTGCGAACAAATTTTTGCATGTAACATAGCTAAAAGCCGTTTTTAGAAGAAAAAATTTTTTAAATTTGATTTTGACTTCCCTAACTTTTATATCTTGGGAAGGGGGGAAATAAGGGTTCCAAATTTTCGGTTTTATGTTTTTTATTTGTGTTTTTATCAAGGCCCCTTTTCGGTAAGTTTTTCATATAGAGGTATTTTTTTCAAGATTTTCCTTCCGAGAATACTAAGATAGATTTGTTTTATTCTTTTACTTTTTCATAATATTCGCAATTTATAAATTTTCTTATCTCAACCTACACCCAATAAACTTTTAATTATGTTTTTTAACTTTCTCGTATAAATCATAATCTAGATTATTATGACTTTATAATAACAATAAAATGATAAATTATGATTATTAAGATCATAATTTTTAATGATAAAATATATTATTTATTTTCTATTATTTCTTTAATTCAAAATATGAATTCACTTCTAAAGATGTCAATATGCTTAATGGTATATTTAAAAATTGTTTCTTAATGGCTTTTTATCTCTAGGTATATCATCATTATGAGTGCTTTCCATTTTATGATCTCCCTTTATCAGCAAATAATGCGTATCAGAAAGGTTATTTTGGAAATTTGATGGAAAAAATCATATCGTTTCCTAGTCTTCCTAATTCCAAAGGTTCTGGACTAATGACAATTCCAGGATATAATGTTCCATTTTTAAATGGACTTTATAGTATGTTTACATATAAATAAATAATATATTTTAAAATGATTATAGTCTATAGATCATAGCATGCATTTTTCTCTTTTTCTCTTTTGACCTTTTACCTCTCTTTTATTTATTCTATAATCTCAATACATGTTTCATCTTATAATTACGCATAAATTTTAAATAAAATAATTTATGTGGCGAAAATCATTTGAGCTCATTTTCTTTAATTTGTAAACTAAATAGAAAACTTATAGTTACTTAAATATTTAATATAAAAAGAATTAAATGTATTAGGCTAATTTAAATAAGTTATACAATCATATTTTAACATGTGCGCATCCAGGAATTCTACAAAGATACTAATTACAGTATCATTGCCAAAATATATTAATTCTAATATATTTGGAACTCATAAATATATTTTAAAGATTAAAATTAATCTTTCATATCATTTATATTCTAAAATTAAGAGACGTTCAGATACATTTATATCCTCTGAATAAAATTTAGCTAAATATTTAATTTTTTCCATATCAAGATTTAATATATACTCAGACCAGAGAGAATTATAAGATACAGTATTATTTATAAATTGGATAGAGCCATTTGATGAATCACAAATCAATCATTGATTTAAGTCAATAATGTATCCAAAAATGGAATAAAACGGTTATTTTATAAAAATCCTCAATTGTGTTCACATTAATATTGAAACGATTTATTTGTCAGTTGAGCCTTGACAATCTCAAAATCATTTTCGCCTCAACAATCATAAATCTCGAAAAATTCTTGATAATACTATCTCTTAGTTTTTTAAGTTGTAATATAATAATATTCCGATTCTCATATTATCGGCCAATTTACATCATTTTTTTGAAAATATTGCTTGAAATTGTTGTGTAATAAATAATTTATTAAGACATTCCAATGAAAAATATCAGAAGTCATATTAAATCTAAAAATGTAGCTTGAATAGTTAGCATACAATACAATAAAAAGTAGACGAATATCTATATTTAAAATAATTATAAATTAATTATTTGATCATAAAAGGCATGCTGAATACATTATTCATCTCTGTATGGAGAATAAGGGAATAAGATATTAAACGTTTGAATGAGAAATTTAAAATAAAAAATTACATCATTTTCCTTGGTTTGAGACTTGGCTAAAAATAAAAAATTATCTATTATCCTTGTTATAACTTAAATGAGAGTAAATAAAAAAAATACAATTTGTACATCATTTTTAATATATATTTCTTTGAGGAGAATAGAATAAGATAAAAGATGAATGAGATTTTAGGCCAAGTTTTTAATATAAAATTTGTCAATAAGAATATCATAAATTTGATATAAATAAGACCTGCAGAGGCGCCATTTGCCCAGCCCGGATTTTTAAAAAAAATTATGGCCCGACCAGGCCCGAGTTTTATATTTTTAGTCTCGACCCGTGCCGGATTTTTTAAAAATATATTATGCTTATTTTTATATTTGTAGTTATTAAATGACGATTTAAAATATTTGGTTTTAAAATGAACGGCCCTCTCCGGGGCCCAGGTATTTTTTTTAAAATATAAACCCGGCTCGGCCCGGGTATTAAATAACGGCCCAGCCTGGGTACCGCAGAGCCGGCTTGTAACCTGGTCTGCAGATCTCTGATGAATGTGAATAAAATTTTTGATTTTTTATTTGATCTACAAGAATTCTTAGAAATAATTAACATCTTGTGATTGTGAATTAGAATTAGAATATTTATATAGTGTACTATATTTTATAAAAAAATTATTAATTAATATGTCAATATGCATTTATAAATATATCTGGCTCCTTCCACCAAATAAATAAACTAAAAATTTATAATAAGATGATTTAAGAAATAGAACATATTTTAAAACATTAGAGCGTGTATCAATATTTCACTTTTAAAAACAAAGGTGGGTGGGGGGGGCGGGGTTAAGGTTATGGGAAAAGTACAAAAATTTAGTTATAATAGTATTAATGTGTTTTGGAAAAGAAACATTCTAGATTAATAAATAAAATTAGAAAAAGGCTATTTTCTGGGATTTTATCCAATAAATATTTTCCTGATCATTTTTGGTGGAAGTTTTTTTTCTGGATTTTTTTTCTGATGTATTAATTTCAAGGAAAATTATTTTCCGGGAATCTTAATGTTTGCATATTGAACGTTTTAAAAATTTATACCTTTTTTTTCATTGCCATTTTGAATTGAAATTAATTAAATTTTTAAATAATTTTTTATAAAAAATCGTATTTTTCAAGAATAAAATTAGATGTAAAGATAAAAATAATTTCATAATAAATTATTTATTTATCACTTTGGATATAAAATTATTCTATTTAATATTTATTAGATAATTTAAACCATGATTATAATGACCCAATTTACGAATTGCCGTCTCGGAAATTTAATCAAAGAAATTCACATAAAAGACGCAACAAACAAAAGCCAGATCAAATGTTATCTGATATGATTCAACCAGAATTTTTAATTAGATTGGGTCATTCCTCACTGAAATAATTTTATTCGAATAAACAGTGTTATGTTACATGATTATATAAAAATAAATTTATAAATAATATTATTAATATATTATAAATAAAGAAACAAATGAATTTTAAAAAATAAAGTTTGGATGTTCAAAAGTTAAGCAATAACGAGATAGTATGTGAAATACAACTCTAAAGCGGCCTCTCTTCGCTTTAAAAAAACCTTTTGTTATAAAATGGCCATAGGCCAAAGTTATGATAAAAAAATAGGGATCCAAATCCTAAGGATATCAGTTGGAATGGAATAAAAATAACGGTTCAAGGTTAAGTCATAAAAATAATAATATGGGTTTGGTAAGATCTTAAGTTGACTTTTCTCATACAAACTAATTAGAATTATGTATATAGATATATAAAAATTAAACTGAATAAAAAGTGTTTGGTTTAATTCACAATTTGAGTTTTAACATTTAATTTTTAATTTTGGCATATGCACGCTTATGGTTAGAAAATTCCTAGAAATTTTTATTGCAGAAACTTTCCCATTTAGTTAATAAATAATATCAAAAAATTAAAATTCTAAAATGGCAAATTAATTCCTTTAAAATTAAAAAATATATTCTTAATATAATTAAATCATATCTGGATCTAGTTTGTGAAAATTGTACAGTCAAATAAGATATATTTGTTATTAGGGTTAGGAAACAAAACTATAAAATAAAAATATGAGATACTAGATACATAATAAATGAATAAATGTATTCAAGCTAATCATGATTATTCATAAGAAAAATTAAGATTTGATCTTCTTTAATAGCATTGTTAGTATAATTAAATCATATCTGGTATAAGTAATCTATTTTGGGGAAAGATGTACATCAAATAAAATATATTTGTTTTTAGACTTAGGAAAGAAAAAATGTGATCTACGAGAATATTCTTAATGAATAAATATCCAAGCTATTCAAATTATATTTAACTTTTTAATTTACCGTTCTAAATCGTAAAAATTGTGAATCTCGCTTATATCACATGTAATATTTTTGAAGTAAATTTGAAATTAATATTAATAGATACTAGAAAAGTTAACACTTGTATTTATATTGAGTTTTTAAAAAAATTATTAAAAATAAAGGAAATATTATCATTGCACGCAATTTAATCCCAAGGCGTTAAGTCTCTACGCAATAAAAGTTTTCTGTAAAATTCGAAGAACTGTAATTTAGTGATATTTATTCCAAACTGTAAAATTTGATTATACTAATTATTTAGATCCAGAATTGAAGATGACAAATCAATTTATTAAAATAATAGTTAATCAAAATCATTCTAAAATAAATAAAATATAAAATCAAAATATAAAGTAAAATTATAAAACTTTCCCTATTATTTTTTTTCATTATTACATTTACGATCTCACTTTTATACTATTAAATTTACATTCCATCAATAATTATTTCATATAATTGTCATTTTTGCTTACAATTTAAACCTTTCAATTACCTTTACAATTTAAACATTTCAATCATCTTTAAAAATTTATTAAAATTAACTGTTTATCTTTAAAATTATAATTAACTTTTCTTTTTTAATACACGTATTTGATAGTTACTTGTATAAATTCGCGAAATTGGTTTCGCGATATCTTTGCTTTATAATTTCTTCGCGATCAAAGAATTGACATATGAAAAAATTAGACATGTGCGCCGAAGCTTCAATTAACGGCGGGAATTTTTTAATTTTTTTTACCGGCGTTCGGCTGTTGTCGCGGCGAGCTATTTTTTAAAATAAATTATTTATAATTTAAAATATTGGTAATATAGTTTAATTCATTTTTTAAATTATTTTCTGTCTCACTCCTATTTATATTTGTGCATTTTCTCATTCTCAGAAATAGATTAAGGAATTGTATTTTCTGAGTTAAATAAACAATACATAATAGTCATAGGCGTAGCCGGGGGGAGGCAAGGGTAAATCCCCCCCCCCTTCAGAAATTTATTACCTTTTGTGAATATCATTTTAAGCTAATAAAAAATATCCCCCTTAGTCATCCCCCCATCCTTGACACCCAAAAATGTATGCATATATCTTAAACAATAATTTGAAAGAAAGAATGTAAAAGTTGATATTTTTTTATAAAACTATTCATCATAATTTATACATTTTTGGAAAAAACATTTATATATAAAAAAAGTGAACCAAAAATATTTTTTAAGAAATTAAATATAAGCCAAAGATAAGTCTTAAGACAAAGGTGAAATGTATTATAATTATTAATAATAGATCCATAAAAATACTAAATAATATAATGTATCAAATATAATTTTTTATAAAGTGAGTAATTTTAATTTATTTATCTTAATAAAAGTAAAATATAATTATAAAACTATTGATAAAATTAAATCATAAATTTAAAAAAAATTAAAGCACAATACAAACAGTGAAATGTCGTAGATTTACAATATATCTAGTTTTATCAATTATCATAAGATAATCAAGTAATTTTTACCAATATAGCGAATTATAAATTTTACAGAAAACTATAAAATATTGATAAGGACATCAGAAAATATCTTAAAGACATTGTGGGATGAATAATATGAAGATTAATTTTTAACATTTTTTATTTAAAATAAATAGTTGGCGTTAAATGAATGCAAATTGTTGCTATATTTATTATCAAGAGCCTTGATTAGTAAATTTTGATAAAATACTAACTATTATTTAACTGTCCAATATGTGTAAAAGTGGAATTTTACCTAGATGTACTTTTTATAAATAAATTTCTTATACTTGTTTGGAATAAATTATTACCATGCTTTTATATATGTATATACAAGTGATTTATTATATTTTATATAAACTAATAAAAATATATTTCATATTTGTTCCAAACTTATTTTTTTTTATTAAAATTAAGCTCCTATCTTGTAAAAATATTTTATTAATGTATATAGACTAAGGTAACCCGGCCGATGGTCAAGCAAAAGCGGGCCGAAGGCCCGCCCAAATTGGGGTCTGGGGGCGAAGCCCCAAGTAATTTTTTAATTCCCCCCCCCTTAGAAAAATCTTGGCTACGCCTATGATAATAGTAATTTTTTATCGATATTTATTAAAATAAAATAAATTAAAATATAAATTTGGAATGTAACAAAATATAAAATAAGAAATATAGTAAATTAGAAATCAAACTTAGTAAAATTATAATTTTCATGAATAAATAGAGAGGCGTGGCTAGCCTTAACAATCTCAGGGGGCTCAATTAGAGAAATTTTTTTTTGGGGGGGGGGGGATTTGCCCCCATACCCTTCAATTCGGGACTTCGGCCTGCTTTTTGACCGGCCTTTAGCCGGGTTTTATATTAATATATTATATTTTTTTTAAATTTGTTTACCCTGAACAATTATTCTGAATTTCATATTTTGTATTTTATGCATACAAAATAAACTGGCATAATAATTAATATAATACAAGATATTTCTAAAAATAATATTTTTTAATAAAAAATCTATTTATTATAGTATATGCTGTTATAAAATTTGCGTATAAAGAATTACAAGTGATAAAAAAGATTAATTAATTCATACATATGCCTCAATTGATAATGGTTTTTAAAAACCACATAATAATATAATTCTTAGCAACTTACATCGACAAAAGGTTATCAAACAAATATAACTCTCTGTTATCATTTTAGACAATGTTTTATAGAATGGACTAATAAGGAAAAATTTATAGGCCTAAACCAAATCAACAATTTTTGAAGAATATATAAACGACCAATCCAAATCATAAAACTATATGGAGGTTATCCTTTTAGATGACATGATGGAAGCTAGATAAGTAATCGAGAAAATTATTGTGAGATATTAAATTTCTAAAAGATTATCTTCCATTTCAAATGATATATAAACGACTACACAGTTGACCCTTCTTGTTTATCTAAAATATGCAATCATATGCTCTCAGCTGTTGTAGTAATAATGTTATATTACATAGTGAAGTGTTTTATTAAATAAAAAGTAAGTTAAAGTAAAAGTAAATTTAATACAAAATATCACGTATATATATATATCATGAATTCAATCCTTCAGGTTATATAATTTACAAACGAAAAGTTAATATTATATTCAATTTAAATTCAATTTATATTACAGTTCTCCCCACTATAAATTGAATTCATCGTGATAACGTAATGGGGGTTTCGAAACTCTTTTTTCAAGAGTTGTATTCTCATGTTCTGCCTTTTCCACTTCTTCGGTCAACGTAACGGGTATTTCCTTCTCTTGTGTATGTGCATCCCTCAATTGATCTGCATGCTTGTTTTTAACGATCCCCTCTGATTCCACATCGTACAATATTGCTTTTTTTCGTTGTAACACTTTTCCTTCATGCCACCCTGCTGTCCTTTCGTTTGCTATCCAAACTTTTTGCTGCTCTACAAACTCCCGAGGTTCAACACTTCTATCTTTGTAGTACTTTTGTTTCCATAGAGCGTTTTCCGTCCTTTCTCTCGTTGATAATTTCCACTGATCCAATGTCGTCCTAAGCGACCTTCCAAACATCATCTCGGCAGGAGATTTACCAGTAGTTGCATTGGGAGTATTACGGTGAGTAATTAAAACATTTGCTAAATTTAACTGGTCCGGAGTCCCACATCTCCTTCCAGCATAGAAACGCGTCTTTATCGTCCGTATATATCGTTCAGCCAAACCATTCGATTTGGGGCTATAAGGGGCCGATCTAAAATGTTTTATATTGTTTTTAAAAAGAAACGTTTTGAATTCAGATCCAGTAAACTGAGTACCGTTATCTGAGACAATGTAGCTAGGTAACCCAAATCTAGCGAAATAATTACGCAGATTATTTATTACACTCGCCGAATTAATATGTGTTAAAATTGCAACTTTAACCCATTTGGTAAAAGCGTCTACGCAAATTAACCAATATTTTCCAGATACGGGGCCTGTCAAATCAATGTGTAATCGTTCCCACGGTCGGGTAGGAATGTTCCAATTGTATAATGGCACTTCTTTAGCTCCGGCCTTCCTTCTTGACAACTCTTACAACATTTAACAAAGTCTTCAACATCAGTATCGAGATTTGTCCAAAACACGTAATATCTAGACAATGATTTCATCCCCACTATCCCAGGATGTCCTCGATGAATCACATATAAAACCTCATTTTTTAAAATATCTGGAATAATAATTCTATCATTATAAAATAATAATCCTTTTTCGAACGAAATATTATCTTTAATCGAAATATATTTTTTTACAATCTCCGAATAATTATTTATATTATCAATATACCAATGATTAATAATCTCTTTTAGGTTTATATCATTGCTCGTTTCACTTACAACTATACTGCGTGTGAAAGATAAATCCTCTATTAAATTAATTTTTAATCCTCTGATTTCTTCTTCGAATTTTTTTGTAACTTCATTGGTTTTGCTTTCTCTACCCCCAAACGGGACAGAGCATCGGCACATTTATTTTGATTACCTGGTCTATATATTATCTCATAATCATAATTTAATAGTTTCGTCGCCCACCGTATTAAACGGTTATTTGTTATTTTGTTAAGATCTCTTTTATCACCTAAAACATATTGTAATGGTTTATGATCAGTAACCAAGATAAAATGTCTTCCAAAAATATATTGATGAAACTTCTCGATAGCGAACATGATCGCCGAAGCCTCCCGATCAATTGTGGCATAATTCTTTTCAGCCGCCGAAAGTGTCCTCGATGCATAAGCAATCGGTTTCTCCTGGCCAGTAAGAAATCGGTGTGCAGTAACAGCTCCTAGACCATCTTCGGAAGCGTCACAAGAAATCACGACAGGGATATCGGCTGAATAAGGAATTATTGTATCTTCTTTTGACAATATATTTTTAACTTTAGTAAATATTTCATTTTCTTTAGCTGACCAAAACCAACCAACATTTTTACTCGTTAGTCGGTGTAAAGGGGCACAAATAGAATGCAAATTTTTAATAAATGCCTCATGATAATTCACTATTCCAAGAAATGAACGTAGTTCTTTAACATTGGAAGGTGTTTTAAAATTTTTTATAGCGCGTAGGGTGAATTCCGAAACTGTCAATAACATGACCTAAATAAGTGACTGACTTTTCTCCGATTTTAATTTTATCGGTCGTCGTGGTCAGTCCAGCCTTCTCAAATCTTCTTAATACTTCTTCCAAATTAACTATATGATCGGAATTATTCTCACCTGCAATAATTATGTCGTCTAAAAATACACTAACCATAGGAATTCCCTTTAATAGGTTTTTCATAAAGCGTTGGAATATTATCGGAGCGCTAGTCAAACTAAATGGAATTCTTTGGTATCGGTAATAACCGACATGTGTCGAAATTACTAAAAGGTCCCTACATTCTGGACTAACTCCGAATTGTAAAAATGCACTTAAATCTATTGTTGAAAATATTTTACTTTGAAAGTTGGTAGTAAATCGTTATCGATCGCTAGATATTTGTTGATTGTTAAACGAAAATCTCCGCATATCCGTACGGCACCGGATTTCTTTAAGATATTAACCGTTGGCGTAGCCCAAGTGATTGGAGTTATTGTTGGATCCACCTTCTCGATAACGCCTTCGTCTAAAAGTCTGTCCAACTCAGCTTCAATGGTTCGACGCAACGGAAAAGGAACTCTTCTTGCTGGTAATGCAATCGGTAACGTGTTCGGTTCTATTCGATGACTGCCTTTTGCAGTTTGATTTCACCTAATTTTTTTTTAAAAACTTGAGGGAATTTCGAAACAATCGTATTTAAAGAGGGAATATTCATATTCATATTTATTTTATTAATACGAACTTCTTCCGGTAGTTTTATATCAAATTCTCTAATGAAAGGCATCCCAAAAATAAGGGAATTCTCCCCTTTAACTACCCAAATAAGTAAAAATTTCGAAAAATTTTTTACTTTGACTTCTACGGTACATTTACCTAGTACTTCGATTTGGATATGATTATATCCCACTAATTTATAAGCCGGTGATAGTTGTGGTCTGCCAATACGATTCCAGGTGACCTCATCAATCACACTACACGCGGCACCGGTATCAAACTCCATAGCTAGCTGCAACCCATTTATCTTAGCATCGATGGTAGCTTTATTTGAAAATGACAGGCGAGGTGTCCGTGGCAGAATCATTTGTATGGCATGGGTTCTACAATCTTTCGCTATGTGGTTTGCCTTACCGCAACGAAAGCATATCACTTTCTTTTGAATAGAGTTAGGTTTGATACTAGGTCTATAATTATTATTAGGAATATAATTGTTACTAAAGTGTTTATTATTATTGAATCTATTGACGTTAGTATAATTATTATTTCTAAAATAATTATTTTTCGAACCCTGTGTTGGCTTATTTTTAATTATTTTATTAATTTCAGTCTGGGTTTCATTTTCCAACGAAGACAGCGCGATCGCTAAACGCACGGTCTCTTCAAAAGTAATATTGCCTTCTATATACTTTGACCGAAGTTCTTTGTCCAACTCAGGTAAGCCTACTCCTAGGATAAATATATCTCTTAAAAGTTCATCAAAAGGCGGTTTAAAATTACAAAGAGAACAGACAGTTTTAACCCTAATTGAAAAGTCAATAATCGTCTCATTACATCTTTTTAGCGTAAAAAAAATTTTCTTTACGAAAATGCTCGAACTATCCTTGAACACCAAATTTAAGCTTTTTATTAAAGTATCATAATTTATCATCTCTAAATTTATTGGAAAGTGAAAGTTCTTAATTTTGATAAGATTGTCTGTTCCGATATAGGCTAAAAGCAGGTCTTTTTTTGTATTTAAATCTATAATATTTCTTACTTTATAAATTAACTCCAAGTTAAATAAGTAGTCCTGAATATTTGCTTTTTCTTTGACGAATTCTGGAATATGGAATTTAATAGGAACTACTTCCATTGAGTCTTTAACTTTAATAGGGACTACTTCCATTGAATCTTCAACTTTAATAGGAGCTACTTCCATTGAGTCTTTTACTTTAAATTTAATAAATCAAATAAATCTTCTCCAAAAATATCGTCGCCAATGAAGTGTTTTATTAAATAAAAAGTAAGTTAAAGTAAAAGTAAATTTAATACAAAATATCACGTATATATATATCATGAATTCAATCCTTCAGGTTATATAATTTACAAACGAAAAGTTAATATTATATTCAATTTAAATTCAATTTATATTACACATAGCAACACAAATAATAGATGCTAGTTAATTTGCAGTAATAACCATGACACTCAAGATGTAAACTAATATCAGAATTTATTATGTTGGATAAATTGATAAAATAAAAACACTAAAAATCTTTGGAAGAAATAATTATGTAAATATATTGTAGCCTGGAGTTATTTACACGGCAATGCCATATTAGAAATGAAACATTTTCTAACTATAAAATAAGGACCAGAATGATATGATGAAACAATTAAGATTTTATATATTGTTGCACCACCTCTTGTTGGTATATTATATCTTAAAATAATAGTAGTTAGTGTAATATCAAAAATATATAAAAATTTAACTCAAAACTGTTTTTCAAAAAGATAAAAAATAGCTTTCCTAAAAATAGGTAAAAAAAGAGAAGAAAAGATATCAAGTTTATTACATCTGTTGCAGGATGAATAATAAAATGTTTAATTTTATAATTATTTTAAGTAAAAAGATGGCGTTAAATACTTGAATGCAAATTGTTACTATATTTATTATCAAAACTAATATTAACTGTAATGTGACGCCACTGAATAAATAGCATTTTATCAAGATAAGTGAGAGATATCCTTTTTAAATCGAGTATTAATCTAGCGATGAAAAATATTTTTCACCTGATTGTACTGGTTGTGTATACAAATGATCTTCATAGCTAAATTAGCAAGGCTAGGAAGTTCGTTTTTTTCCCAGAAAGTGCATCCACTGGTTTACTGTTTTAGCTGAGCAAAAAATGACACTCTTGCTCCAAATTTCTAATGTTGTTATAATCCTTTCTTGGATGGAAATGTTTGCGAGTCATTTTAATTACATAGTGGATGTTTGCCTATTATCTTCAAATTAAATCTCACTCTGTGCATTTTTATCATGCTCTAAAAGTTTTAAATCCAATTAAAAATTATTATGATGTAGTAGAAATCAAATTTAGATAATCTGAAACAATTTTTAAATTGAAATCTTGGATCAAGTGGTGTCAATATCTAATCTTTTTAAAATAATTTTCTTAATAAAAATATAATATAAAATAAATTATTTGAAATTTGGTAATTGGAAACTTATGGTCAATCTTTTTATGATATAAATCAGATTTATTGATTTGTATATGTTTCTAATTCACTACAAAATAATCCTAAATTTGTTATTGATCCTTTTTGAGAGGAAAGAAATTCCATCGATTCTCAGAATGAATTTAATAATATGTAAAGTTTTTATTCATTCGTTATTAAAAATTGTAAAGATTGTTTTCTATTTTATTTAGAACATTATTTATAGAAATCTTGTTAACACTACGGATACTTCCTAGCATAATTAATATGCTGTGCTAGTGGGTAAATTTAATTTTAAAGCCTTTCTTAATAATAAGATCTATTGGTGCAATGCAATTTATACTATCAATTTCACTAGAGATAACAAAATGTTTATCAAGGTATGGATCAGAATCATCAATGTCCAAAATATAAACTGTCTCATAAATTGTTACAGGCATTTACTATGCTCATCCTCAATTTCACATTCCAAATCATCTAATCGATATCTGAGGGCTGAAGTGATTTCTCTTTAGTCAGAATATTAATTCTTGCAATTTGAAGTCCATGCTCTAGCATAAATGATGCTCATAATCCTCCAATCTGACGATTCTTTTGACATTAGCCCCAGCATCAGTTACCATCTGTATATTTTGTTTTTTGAAGTAATTCCTCTTCTATACTATCGATTAGATAATATGGTTTAAAAAAAACCTGATTCGGGTAAAAAAAGATTTTGGTTAGCTGGCAGAAATTCTTCGATATATATTTACCAAATCTAGACGCTTGCATAATATTATTATAGATAAAATCTTAATCGGGCCGTTTTGAAAAATCGATCCAAATCAGGTATTTTAACAACTTTTACTATGCTTTTACATCACGTTTCTACTTGCCAGAGTTAAATATTTTAAATCAAAATTTTCATTTAAATGACGAAGACTAAACGTGATATATACACTTGAAGTGATCTCTCGATAAATTAAAAGTGATGGAAGAGAATTTTGATCCAGAATCAATCAGATTTAAAATATGCCCCTATATATTATAGATAAGTAAACCTCAGCAAATGTACCCCAACTAAAGGTAATCTTGTCAGGCAATTCTGACGAGGAATCAAATATCATATTTTATTTTTTTAAAACAATTTATATTTTAATAATCATTATATCTAAATTTTTTTCAACATATTTTGATTTATAAGAATTTTAAATCTTCTTTGTAAATAAATCTCTTTTAAGGAATTAGTTTGTGAATTTTATTATAATTAAACAATCTTCTATGAAATCTTTTATAATTTTTTTAATCATTTTTGTAAAATTATCTATTTCAAGTATATTAAAAGAGGTCGTTTTCTCATTTATATTTTTTAAATATTTATACTAATCTTTTTTATGTTATTTTATATAATCTTTTTAATGAATTTTAATGTGACAATTGTCATATTCCTTATTTTTTTAAATATTTTGACACAAAGGGGTAAAAATATAATTTATAATATAATGGTATTTAATTATAAATTCAATGAAGATGTTCCTTGGAAAAATAAAACATAAGATCTTTTTTGACTCTAATGAGCAATAATATGTATTTTTAACATGTTAAATTAAAATTTTAATTGAGATTAGCATATATAAAAGACAATTGTAATAATAGTTATTTTTAAAGTTTTTAAATTTTTTTTACGTAAATAGGCTAAAATAAGTTTTGCAAATGTGTTTTAACTTCAGTGTAGATGTACTCTATATAAATGACAATTGTCAAAATCATTATTTTTAAATTGAATTTTTTTGAGGTAAATTAGTAAAAATATAGATTGTAAACATGTAAAATTAAAATTTAATGAATATGTACCATAGAAAAGTGACAATTGTCATAATCGTTATTTTTAAAGTTTTTTAAATTTTTTTGACGTAAATAGGCTAATATATAAATGGCTAACATGTTTAAATAAAACTTCAGAAAACATGAAGATGTACCATAGAAAAGTGACAATTGTCATAATCGTTATTTTTATCTTATTGAAAAATTTTATAAAAAAATAAAAATAAATACATAAAAACAATAAAATATTTAACTTTAAAATTATCATAAACATAGAGTAATTAGAATATAGTATCTTTGCTAATGGCGATTATTTTAAAGACGTTTTTTAAATTGTTGAGGTCTATATTATAATAAGTCTATGATTACAACACAACACATGTTTAATTTTAAAAAAATATCCATTAAATTCGAATTTTTATTCATCTAAGAAAAAATATATTAAATTAAAAATAAATTTATTCCATGATGTTTAGACCTACTACATATGAGGAGTTTTTACAAATATATTGTTTATTTTATGTTACTATCATTGTAATAATGATATGATAAAAAATAAATAACTGAATTTCTTTAATCATATTTGGAATATTATATTTTACATAATAATATTCATTCAAAAATTACGTGATACGTGCTAAAAGCGTTTTCGCCCTCTGGTTGTGGATACAACAGAGATAAGCTAGGTTTTCCTCAAAAATCCATCAAACTGGATAGTTAATTAAGGGGAGAAAAATGAGGAGCCCTTAACACGTTTGTGGGCAAGCCGCACGTACTTGTATGCGCAACAGTCCGAGAACTGTTGCTTAAACGTCTATAGGCTAATAAACCAAAAGAAATGGGCAAAACAAAAGCCTATACCCAAGAACTGCAAAAATAATTTAATTACTTTAAGGGTGGGTGGTGGCTAATTTTAAGTTTAACATCTGATGTAAGCCTTGATAATTACTATAGATGTTAAAAGTTACTTTTGAAACATAACTAGTTACAGTTACTAGTTACATTGTCAAAAACATAACTAGTTACAGTTACTAGTTACATTTTTACAAAAGTAACTAGTTATTAGTTACAGTTATTTTCAAAAATAACTAGTTACTTACTTTATACATCCTTCATATGCGCATTATTTATTTATTGAATACATTTATTTTATATAAAAAAAATTAGGATAAACATAGTATAATCAGTTATTTAAAATAATATACAATTTATTTATATAAAAAAATATCGCAAAATTGAATATTTACATCGAATATAAAAATATATATTTGCATTGAAAAAAAAACATTTATTTTTCATAAAAATTAGAATCTAATAAATGTTTATTTACTTTTAACAACAAATTAATTTCAAAGTTATTATCTAGGAGACGTGCTCGTTTATCTCCAAAAATGAGCTTACCTAGACTGAATAAGCGTTCTACGGGAGCACTTGAAGTTAGAACAACATTATATTTAATAAAGAGTAATTTTAACTTAGGAAAATCGTTATATAAGGAAAAAGTGTTGTTATTAGATTTGATAAAGTTTTCTATAAGTTCATTATCCAGAATATTTTGGCGCTTTAGGTCAAAAAATCCAACTACATCAAGTGATGTTGGTTTTGAGCATGATTCATTCGTCTGGGATTCACTTTGAGGTATTAAGGTATTTATTAAATTTAAAATTTCCTCCTTTTTTGCTTTATTCCTTTCTTGCCTAATTCAAGGCCAGTCAGTTTTAAATAAAGGGTGAAGAATTTCAGCAATGATGTTGTCATTATCATAAAGATTATTAAACCTATGACATGATATTATTAATTTATAAATAATTATTTGATTTTAGTTACCTTTTTTCAATACTAGCTAATATAGTATCCTTTAGAGGTTGACAATATTTTAATCCCTGCACATCTGCCATACATATAAGTATTTGTGTTATTGTTGGGAACAATCAGACATTTTCACAAAATTTTAAATTAATAAATTTAATTTAAAAAATAAATTTATTTTAAATTAATTTATCACAACATATTAAAAATAAAATTAATTATTTGAATATATCTTTAAAAGTAACTAGTTACTTTTGGCAGTTACATTTCAAAAATTTTAACTAGTTACAGTTACTAGTTACAATTTTAAAAATATAACTAGTTACAGTTATTTTTTACTAGTTACAGGTAACTAGTTACTTGTAACTTGTAACTAGTTACCTTAACATCACTAATAATTACTATCAATAATTGAGAATGTGTTCATATCAATTGAGATTAGAAATTATTCATGAAAATAAGAAAAAGCTAATAATTAAAACAAATATATTCCATAAAGAACGGTTAATTTGAAACTTGACAAAATGTCAATTTACTCCAACTTAATAATATTCCAATATTTTTTACAATTGTGTTACCCTTCCATGTTTTATCGATCACATAATTTAAAATATGATTTCTAGCGGTAAATATTTATTTAGAAATATTATACATATACATAATTTAGTTTATATTGCATGTACTATATGCTTGGAGAAAAAAGAAAATCCAATCTCCTTATTATGTTAATATTTAATTTTTTACATGTACATTTTTATATAATTAGGTGGTCACACTTTTCACCTTGAATGGTATGCTTATAATTTATTCTATGTTATTTCAATTAATAAACAGCTACTTCAATTTTGTTTAATTAATTATTAAATTAATAAATTATAGCTTCAATCTTAAGATATTAATTTATACATAACTTCCTGTTATTAGCCTTAAACTATTACACTACAAGTATAGGTGTAATAAATTTATTTTGAACAATATGCATAAGTTAATACTTGACACCGAACTAGTAGTTTCAAAATTATGTACTACAATGCTTAAAGGGCTGCCAAACATTAATTCTAATTTTACCCATTATAAATTGATTAAATTTTCTATTTAGCATTCAAAAAGTCGTGAATAATTCATGTCCTAACTGTCGGCAAAATTTCCAAAATGATCACATAATAAATCTTCATATAAGCACTATTTTGGACTCTCAAGTATAAACTGTATAAATATAGATTTTAGCAGTATTTTTATTTAGATTAAAACTTACTTTATGTATCTAGTGTTATAAATAGCTTGTATAAATCTAGTATTCTAAATGGCTTGATTTAAAAAATGACTAACTCAATATTTTAGTAAAAAAAGAAAATATTACACAAGCCACTAGATTGATAGATGTCTAAGCCTTTTTGCCATCTCTGAACAAAATTTCCAGGCATATGTAATATTTTTGGCTAAAATATTAGATTAGCCCATTTTAAAATTTGTGCTGTTTAGCAACACTGAACACTATACATATAATATTTATGAAAAATTGACCATCACTTTTATTAGATTCACTTGTTCTATATTCTGTAAATTAATTAATTTCAAACTTAAAGAAGTAATTTTCTTCTAAATTTTAAGGTTATAAAGAAATTGTGAAATGCATATTTAAAATATTTTTACAATTGGATTATCCTGGAACTGTTATTAGTAGAGATATACATTAATCATTTTAATGAGCTAAATAATTTACTTTTAGTTATATGAGATTTGAAAATTTGTTTTTCAAACTATTATAAAATAAAATTTATCAAAAAATATATTGACCATTTTTTTATTCCATATCTAATTTTAAATTGAAAAGATTATAATAATATGATGATTAAGAAGTTTCTATTAAGTTATTAAAAAAATTGATATGCATATTAATATGGGTTGGGCAGTATCACAGATATTTTTTTCTAAGATACAAATTATTTAAATGTATCTGTATCTTAATCAACTTTGTATACAAAAAGATACAGATACTTTAAAAAAAATTATATTTTAATTTAAATAAAAAAATTTATAGCAATTTAACTACCATATTTTGTTTGAATCGTTTTATATCCATCTATTTTAAAATAATGAATGATTGAAGAAGAAGATAGAATATTATCTTTGTCTATGATTCTCCTATAATAAGCTCTCGATTTGCTTATTAATGGAATTATGGATTTTTTGAGGATAGGTTTTTTTTTACTTTCTTTATTTTTTCCAATTTTTCTATCATAAAAAATATATTCAAAAATAAACAAAAAAATACGAATAAAAAATATTATTTTTCCAAATTGCTTTTTTCTATCAATTATTCATTATATAATAAAAATAAATAAATTATTATAATATAACATGTATTCCCTTTTCAAGGTAGTACATGCCACAATTTTATTGTGACTATTAACAAAAATTAATCAGTTTATAAAAATCAATACATGAATCACCTATAATTTAAGAATTATTTTTAGGTTCTCTTTTCTTCATCATTTCATAAACCGCTCTGTTCGTCAATAATATCTGTTACAGCATTACCATTGAGCCAGAACTTCACATCGCTGTTCTCTTGATGTCGAATTTCCTTTTTTTTCTTGTTTTATGTTATTGTTGCTATCATCTTGATATTGTATCGATCATCTATGACGTTATCACACCTTAGGTATTCTTGGTCATACGACGATTTGATTTTTGGTTACAGGATTGTAATTAGTTGTTGATTTTCAAAATTATCCTGGTTAATGAGTCATAGCTTGATTGATCCATTGCATCATAGGTCAGTCATGATCATTCTATCTTAAGTTTGGTATTATTAATCTAGCATAATTGTAGCTAATTGTGCAGAATCATTGTAGTTGATTGAAAGAAATATTACAAAGAGTCAATCCAATGTTGTTTTTTTAATTACATCCAAAATGTAATTACTATTCATTCCTTTTAACATTATCCAAGATACACTTTTAATTATTATTATTTTTTTTTATATCAAGAACTAATCACTTTAACAACTTTACTCAAACTTAATTTATTTTTTATAAAATATAATCACAAAAATTTCAAAAATATTTTATTACACAAAAATTTTAATAAAATATATTATATAATCCCTTTTCTTTTACAAATAACTTCACAAAAATACATTATTTTCTTCATACTGTTATTTAATTCACATAGCCTTTATTTAACACATTCCAGTTGCTTTCTAGTAAAATAATTTCACATTCCTTAATTTTCCAACACTTTTGATTACTTTCACCTACTATTTTTTTTTTCTTTTACTAATTTTCAAAATTAATTACTTTTACTCAACACATTTCTCAACCTCTTTTTATCTTTTAATATCCTAATTATTTAATTAAAAACGAAACCTTCTACAATTTACCCCCAATCATAATTAATTATTATTTTTCCTTGACAGACAACATTCTTTCTTTAAAATTCCTTTTTTTTAAAAAATAACTTTTACAACACATTTTTCTTCCCAGTTTTATCAATTCCATAATTTATTGCTTCTATTCAAAATATATTTCTTAACCTCTTTTCTTATTTCACAACTTATATCCTAATTTTTATCTTTCAAAACGATACAATTTACCCAAACTTCCTATAATAATCGCTTTCACTTTCCTTAAAATTCAAAAATTTTAACCCCTTTTTTTAAACTACTACACACTCTTTTTATTTTTTTAAAATCGTTCCTATTAATTTTAAATCTTTCCTATATCTTGTTTTTATACACTATAATTAATTTCTCCTTTCTTCTCTTTTTTTAAAAATAGAATTTACTTTCACTATACAATTCATATTAACATTTAATCAACCCAGGTTTTTTTAACATATTTTATTACTTAGTTGCCTCAAATTAAACAATTACACTTTCCAACTTTCCTACAATATAACATAAAGTAATAACTTGATGAATCCACATATAATCATGAAATCCTTTGGTTTATTCCTTTCCCCTTTAATTTTCTGTTGTTTTTCACAATTTTTATTTCCCTATTTTTTCTTATTTCAACTTATTCTATGAAAGATGACAAGCACAATACATATAAATATGTTAAATAGTTATAAATATATAAAAGAAATATTTATTAAATTTAACACAATATTGCCATCCTCTGCCCCCATTGAATGATTATTCAGCTTTCCTAATATAGTCAATAGACCAAATTGTCAAAGACTGAATGACATATTATTGATTATTGATATTTACTAATTAATTTTTTGTTCTGATACTATTTTCATTATTATAATATACAATTTTTAAAAATTTATATCTCATTATCTTATAATATAACAAATTTGTTATTTTCTGCAATTTATTTTCATATTTTTTATAAATTTATATTATAGTTAAAAATAAAGCTTGATACATTTTGCTATCTATTTAATGTTTTTTAAACAAAGTACGTATCTTGTATATAAAATTTTTCTAAAGTATCTTGTATCTTAAATACAAAATTTTATAAAATAAATATATCTGTATCCCAGAGTTGTTAAACGCTACTTTAAAAGTAGCGCGCTACCGCTATTTGTTTATAAAAAAAATTTACAAACAAATTTTTTATTTTTTGCTTATAATGTTATTGTATAGTAAATATATAAAAATCAACATTTATAAATATTAAAATATAGTTAGTTTTGATTATAAAAAAAATTTATGTAATAAAAATAAATATTTATGGTAATTTATTGCATTTTAATAATAAAATCATTTCAATATTATCATCCCCAAGTCTAGAGCGACGATCAGAAAGTATAAGTTTTGCCTTATTAAATCTCTCGACACTAGAACTTGAGGGTAAGGGCGTATTTAATCTTATATTTTTAATATTAGATAGATTATCAATAATTTTATTTGCAAGTACATCGTATGTCTGACATCCTATTATCATTTTGAGGGCTAATACCACAGATCTTCTTTTTAAAGTTCTAGGGTCTAGCCAATGACCTAAATATAAATAAGTTTTTACCTTCTGTTATGTGTTCAACTACTCCCGTGGTACATATATATGATATCTCTGATAACTCTACTATTAGAGCATCTTTCATCATTTTAAAGTTATTTACTATAAGTGTCTGGTGGCATAAAATTGTTGTACCAGGGAAATAGAGTTTTAATCATCATGGTAAATGATGAATTATCAACTAAGGACATTGGCTGAAATTATAAAATCAACAATAACTTTATCAGCCAATTTCTAAGAAATATTGTCATTTGCATTATTAATTAATTTGGTTTGAATTGAATTAGTCTTTTTGGATGTAGAGTCACCTATACCAAAAATATTTAATGTTTCTCCATTTCCTTAAAACTCATGAACATCTTATAAAATAAATATTATTAGAATGTAAAAATGACAATTTACCTTTAGGTGTTTCTTGAGGTTATAGCTACTGGATTGATTTGGGGAAATATTTTTTTTTACATTTTAAACAAATAAATTTGAAACCAGTTTTGGTTATATATTTATTTTAAAAAATTTTCAAATCTAGGGAGTGGGAAATTTGTATTATAGCTATAAGAACATTTTCTTCCCTTATCTTCCATTTCATTAATATTATTGTCTGAATCACTTTCATAGATTTGGATATCCATAGGCGATGACATTTTAAATTAACACGTGATTTAGGTTTATAATACAAATGAAAATATAAATTATTATATTTTAATTTCAAAATTAAATAATAAATAATAAAAATTATAATTAATTATGATATTATATTTAAATTTTCATGTTTATACTTACCTTCATTATATTTTTTAAAAGTAGCGAAGTAGCGGCTACTTAGCTACTTTCAAAAAAAGTAGCACGCTAAAAAATTAAATAATTACAAAAAAAGTAGCCGCTATTAGCTATAGCTACCAAAAAAGTTAGCGCGGTACTTTAACAACTCTGCTGTATCCAAAGGC
The DNA here is from genome assembly GCF_954871325.1 of Gordionus sp. m RMFG-2023. NCBI lineage: Eukaryota > Metazoa > Nematomorpha > Gordioida > Chordodea > Parachordodidae > Gordionus > Gordionus sp. m RMFG-2023. The sequence goes on along the minus strand of NC_088779.1, from coordinate 15,387,516 downwards.
AATTTTCTGAAAATTTGCCCAACCCTGATATTAATTTACTTAATAAAGACATACTGATTTTTAAAGCAAAGAATTTTTCTTATATCTTTTTTTAAGACATATTTTTTGATAGCAACTTGGTTCCAACTGAGAAAACCCTTCCACAAGTAGCTAATATATAAAACCACATCGCTTGTAAGAATGAATGGTTGGCAAATTATAAATTTTAATGCAAAACATATTAATAATTATCTAAATATTTGATTAAATTATTTGTATAATTAAAACGAATTAATTATTTAAATAATTTGATCAAATAATTTTTTTATTAACAAACAGAACAAATAATTTGCAATTCATATTTATTTGATTGGATTCAAAAATAAACAGCATTATTAATAACGATGAGTAATTCCATCATAAATCTACTGAAATAACATGATTTTTGGACAATTATTTTTAAAATATATGAAACTTGGCATGAAGGTTAAATGATTGTATATTTTATATAAATCAAAATTTTAATGCTCTAGCTCTGATATATCCTAAGTTATTGACTTTCAAAATTTGGTGGGAACTTTTAACGAATTTCAAATTCAAAAAATTTTGGTCTAAAGTATACCTGTGCGTCGACGGCAATTTTATTCACGCCGGAACAGCCGCCGATTGAGATCAGCGGCGGGAGCAGGCTAGCCGCCGATTTTTCTTATGGCGGTGGCACGGCGTGTATAATATTTAGAATGTTGTTTAATTATATTTATATATTAAATTATTATTATTTAAATTTGAATATTAACATTAATATAATAAAACATGAATTGTATTCTATTGCTTTATATAATAGAATAGTGTATATCATTTACATTCATTCATACACCATATTCATTTCGGCTATATTAATTATTTTTATGGATTTGCGAGTTTTAAACCACCCTATATACAATTATGAAATAACAACTCTCTACTAATCAAAAATCAAGTTATGTGTGGAAGTACTTTGGAAATCTTATTTTGAAGAATGAGAATAAGAAAAGCATGATAATGCCTGATTATATTTATTGTGAACCTTGTTTAAAATTGGGGAAAAAAGATGAAGAAGATTCGGATAAAAATAATCCATTTTCACAGTAATTTATTTTAATTTTAGACTTATATTTATGTATAATTTATATTTTAGTTATGATATCAAATGTTATAGCAAACCTTTCTCGTCACTTAATTAATGTGCGTAAAATATCAGAAAAAACTAATAATAATAAATCCATTCAATCGCTAAAAATGTTTCTAAAGCCAACGCTAACATGTAGCAAGAATATAAAAGATAAAAAATGGCTCTTAGGTTAGTATTAATGTTTATTAATATTCATTTTAAATTTTTAACTGGTTTGTTAAATTAATTTTATTAAGCTCTATTTGTTCAAAACAACTAAATTTTTTAGTTTGTTTTGTCAGCTCTTATTTTGAGAACTTTTTAATGTACAAACTTAATATATAATATATTAAAATAATTATGTAAAACTTTAAAACAACTAAATTTTTAGTTTGTTTATTGTCAGCTCTATTTTGAGATCCAATGCATAAACTTATGTATAATTTAAATTAATAAAATAATTATGTAAAACTTTAAAACAACTAAATTTTTAGTTTGTTTATTGTCAGCTCTATTTTGAGATCTTTTTAATGTATAAACTTAATATATAATTTATTAAAATAATTATGTAAAACTTTAAAACAACTAAATTTTTAGTTTGTTTATTGTCAGCTCTATTTTGAGATCCTTTTAATGCATAATTTAAATTTATTAAAATAATTATGTAAAACTTTAAAACAACTAATTTTTTAGTTTGTTAATTGTCAGCTCTATTTTGAGATCCTTTTAATGCATAAACTTAATGTATAATTTAAATTTATTAAAATAATTATGTAAAACTTTAAAACAACTAAATTTTTAGTTTGTTTATTGTCAGCTCTATTTTGAGATCTTTTTAATGAATAAACTAAAAATATATTTTATTAAATTATGTAAAACTTTATTTTGAAAGTTCAAAACTAAATCAAATTTTTTATTTGTTTCTCTTTTTTAAATATCTTTTTTCTAATAGGGCGAAATTATGTTTTGATGTGCTGCTTAGATTTATAGCCATTTGATTCTATAAGCAATAATGGGATGACAGATTTTCTAAAGGTTTAAAATTTAAATAAAATGATTATTAAAAAATAAATTGCCTGAAAAATTGAAATATAAGATAATTGATTCCTCATCAGAATTGCCTAATAGGACAACTATTAGTCGGGGAGCACTTGATGATGTTTATTGTTCTATAAAGGCACATATTTTAAACCTGATTGATGCTGGTCCAAAATTCTGTTCCATTACTTTTGATTTATGTAGTTTTGAAAAATAACTGTAACTAATAACTAGTTATATTTTTGCCAATGTAACTAGTAACTGTAACTAGTTATGTTTCAAAAGTAACTTTAACATAACTAATTTTTTAAACCCCAATAAAAAGAAAATTAGATCGCCCTATTTTTTTTATTCCGAAAATTATAATACTAAATAAAATTTAAATTCTTATTTTCTTCATAAATTTTTTTTAACTTAAATATTTAAATATTTTGGTAATTCATGTATTTTTGTTTTACCGGAAATACAACGATATTTTAAATATTTGCATTTTAGGGAGAATTTTTGGTGCTTACAAAACGATATATAATTTGATTAAGACAAATAACTTGAGTATTTTTAGATGAACTATGAAGACCCATAACTCGGGATATATTTGAGCTAGGGAATTAAAATTTAGATTTTTCGTAAATATGCAATCTATCTAACTTTCGTATCAAGTTTTATCCATTTTTAAATAGATCATGGAATTCTATCAAAGTTGGTATTGGCCAATACCTTTTATTTTTTCCTGATACCAAATTATTCAATCCTCTATGGATTTGTTAAATAATTTTCTTGCAAAATATTTTTAAAATTTTACAAAAGAGTTTTTTTAAACCTTTTATTTTTATAAAATAATAAAAATATTTTCCACCTCTCTTTTGCTTCATTAACCTTTTTCATACTGATATTTAATTTTTATAAATGTTTTCTTCTTTATGGTTCTCTTCTCTTCTAAGAAATAAAAATTCATTTTAAATTTTATACTTGACTGCCATCTTTTTAAAAAAGGTTATGAAAAAATCAAGATAAATCTTAATTCTTAATCTTTATTTTATCATTAACGAATATAAGAGATCTGAAGGCTTGGACCAAAGTAGAGCCTCTAATATGGGCCAGGCTGTATAAATGTTAAAAATAAAAGCCCGACCTGAATTTTTTTTATCAATCTGGGTAGGGCCAAAAATAGTTTTTATATGAATCCAAGCTAGGTCAGAAATTATAAACCTGAATTTGCCTTAGTCAAATACTTTAAAACTACTAGTAATATTATATAGTAAAAAAGTATAATATATTTAAAAATTGTATTCATTTCACCTCCTATTTCCATTTTAAAACCATTTATATCTCACGTTAAAAAGAATACCTAACTAGTTTATATAAAAAAAGTAAAAGTAAATTATTCATACTAATTTTTATTTTTAGTTAACATTCAATTTTTATTAGTTCCTTTTTTTTCCTTTACTTTGCTAGGAATAAAATAGTCATTAATTTAGGAGCTGTTATATATTTATATTTTTAGTCAAAAATCACATAAATTTTAAGAAGGAATATTAAAAAATCTCTTTTATAAACCCTTATTAAAAACATTTATTTTTATATTTAAACTTTTTAACTTATTCCCGAAATACGATTGACTTTTATTAAAAGGATTTAATTTTTATATTTAATTCTAAATAACACTTAGTAAAACTAATTGGCACCCCAAAGCTTGAGGTCAGAATATATGTATTTATCTGGAAGAACGCATAGGTCGGATATTGAGCAGTCTGTTGATAGTCTTAGAAAATAATAAGACAGGCTTTTGTATCCAAGCAGAGATATTTTATCCATCTTGGTAAAGTTTCAGGCATCAATATTTTAGTAAATAAAGTAAATCTAATTAAATGGTGGATGGCCCAATAAAATTTGATTAATGATGTAAGTATTCTAAAAATAGTAAAACAACTATTTACTGCATCCTCGGCATCCGCTTCAGTCGAAACTATTCTCATCGTTTGGAGCTGTTCACGAAGCTTAGGAATCGGTTAGGTATTGAAAAGGTAGGAAAATTAGTTTTTTATTTAAACGTTCTAATTCCAATGTCGGCGATACTTGTGATTTTAATATGTAATTTTTTAATTTTTCAAACTTATATTTTATTTTTTTATTATAAAGAGATTAAAATATGTTTAAAAAGGTGTGTAGATTTTTTAAATCAGATTATTAAATAATTTTTCAATATTACAATGAGATCAGCAGTTATTTATACTATGTCAAAAGCTTTTACCCAACTAGGGATTACTAGTGTAATTTGTTATTTTAAATTAAATTTTTTTAATTTAAATATTTTGATTAAATATGATATGTAATTTAAATTTTGATTCAAATCGCTTATTTTTAAATAATTAGGGTGTTTTGCGATTAATCAATTGTATCCTTTTTATATGAGTTTTAATAGCTTGAACTTAATTTTATTTTATATTCTCAAACATCTTTCAATCTAAATACTTTTTAAAAAGGATAAATTATAGCAAAATTTAATGGTTCATTTTTTTAAACATTTCTTTTATAATTATGAATATTGTTTTTATTATAATCTATAAATATTTAAGTAATAAAATTATTTACTTTTCAATTTTCAATAAAGTTACGAATGACGTAGGGGAGACTGGGGTTAGGTAAGTCCCGGGGCTTGGTAAACCATTTAATCTCATTTTAAAATTAAATACACCAGAAGGTTAAAATTTTATTCTAATATAGTTTTTATTAGTTTACATCTATAGACAAAAAATCTTTTGAAATAATTAATTATTAAAAATTTTATTTAAGAAATAAAATTTTGATAAAATTTTCAAAAGATTTTTACATGATTGTCACAATGCGGAGATTGTCACAATGAGGCGATTTGTCATTGTGAATAAAAACCTAAACATAAAAAGAGAAAACATATATATATATATATATAAAGAAATTAATAATAATTAGGAATCACGAAATCATGAAATCAATTTATCTCTTTATTCAAAATTATAACATTATCAAATTAACAAATTTATAAAAGTAAAAATAATAAAAAAGATTAATAAAAAATAAAATACAAAAAGTTAATAATTATAAAAGATCTTTTTGTATGGTAAAAATTGGCCTTTTTATACTCTTTTCAATCTTCTTAAAACTAATATTCATAACTATTCAAATATAATATTTTTATCACGCGTTATAATAATAAATCCAAAAGAATTCTTTATGCAAATTAAGTACAACAAAATCCAAAAGAATTCTTTATGCAAATTAAGTACAACAAAATCCAAAAGAATTCTTTATGCAAATTAAATCTAACATTTACAACACCTCCCTACTAAAATTAGACCCAACATTCTGCGAATGATCTATCTTCTTTCGATCTCGACTTATTCTTCTTAATCTTTGCTGTCTTCTAAGTTCTAACGAAGGCTGACTCTTGTCTAGTATTCTTAGTTTCGAACGACCGTTTGTACCCGATTGTCGCTTGAAATTTTTGGATTCTATCTTCTGTCGCTTGTCACCCTGTGAAACGATCAGCTTTTTATCTCTGTAGGCCACTGACGAACTTGATACACCCCTGTTTTCCACTATCCACGATTGACGAACGATTATCGATGACATCCAGTTTCTTTTCCTCTCTTGTTTTTTGCTAGTCTGTCTTAATCTTTTTTACAATTTATCGTAGCTTGTTTCCTATCATTCTCTTGTAAGTTTCCTATCATTCTTTTGTAATTGATTGGTTGTTGCCTCTAATTCTTGTAATCGTATCTATCTTTTAGACTTCCGGGTCTTCTACGACAGTTTGCCCTTGCTGAGATATCGGGTAATCACATCTAATCTTCTAAAATAATCTATTTAAATAACTTCTGAAATATTTTATCACTTTTTATATTTATTCTCATATAAACTACCTAATACAATTATACTAATAAAATATATAAATATACCAACTTCATCCTAATGTCTACATTTAACTCCTCTAAACTAATCCTGCCTTTAATAAATGGCGTAAATTATACTAAATCTTACATTTATAATACGTAACAAAAATATATATAATAAATTATAAAAATATATCAAATTCTATCACCCCTCTCCCCTTAATGAAGCCTAGACCCATATTTTCATTGAAAAATTTACTTGTACTCATCCTTTAGCTATTGATCCTCTTCTTCTTTTCAGCTATGTCTATACTAAATTTATATCTAAAAATCCTATTCTAAAATATATATCAAAATCTATCTTTTAAAAAAATTATTTCCTCATGTACTCTTTGACACTCAAGTCTTTAAAAAAAACTGCTGAAATATATAAATCTCTTTTCATACATACGTTGTTGAGAAATCAATGACATCTAATCATAAAAGTTTTCATACTAACGTTTATGAACAACCCTTTAACTCTAACCACTATGATTTTCACCCCACGTCTTTGAAGAACTTATGAAATCTAATCATTATAATTTTTCGCACAACCGTTGTTGAAAACTGATATGTATATTTCTAAAGCATGTTTTTCTTTCTGTTATTATTAGAATAATGTTGCATAATTGATCTCAAATCTTATTTATGATTCAAAAAAATAAAAATCCGATCTCTAATTGAGTTCGATTGCGGCATAAATTTTCTAATGACGAAAGCCGTTTCTCTTTATGAAGATTTTTGGTTAATCTACAACCTAATATACTACATTCACATTAATCCTTAAGGCTGTTTTATCTCTCGCAGCCCTTAAAATAAAAGTTAAACGTAAATCTTCAATAAGAATTTAATCAACTATTTCCTAACAATAAAGTTATATTCTAATCTTATTCACCGAATTTTTTAGTTATTATATCTTAGCAAATTATTAGTTTAATATTAACTTTCGCAATTTATGTTTCTTTTTCTATGTCATAATTATTTCTAGTGATCAATTAATAATAATTCTAAAATCTAAAATATCATAGTCTTTATTAGTTTCAAATTCCAATGGTTTTTAGTTTACCAGTAACTTCTAAATATAAAATTCCTAATTATCACCTTTAAATAACTAAACACAATTATATCTTATCTACTATGAATGTTACCTTTGTCTTTAATTTTAGATTTTATATTCCTACATAAACCTAATCTTATCAAAATAATTTCTCTTTTTCAACCTACATTTTAAATATCATCTTGTCAAATTCATATTTTTCTTACCCCTTTTCCGTTTTGAATTTCTTTCTTTTGTATGGAGTTTGGTTGGCATTAGACTGAAAGTTGTAATGGTACTGTCGCCTCCTCTCTCCAACACCATTGTCACAATGCGGAGATTATCACAGTGAGGCGATTTGTCATTGTGAATCAAAACCTAAATATAAAAAGAGAAAACATATATATATATATATAAAGAAATTAATAATAATTAGGAATCACGAAATCAATTTATCTCTTTATTCAAAATTATAACATTATCAAATTAACAAATTTATAAAAGTAAAAATAATAAAAAAGATTAATAAAAAATAAAATACAAAAAGTTAATAATTATAAAAGATCTTTTTGTATGGTAAAAATTGGCCTTTTTATACTCTTTTCAATCTTCTTAAAACTAATATTCATAACTATTCAAATATAATATTTTTATCACGCGTTATAATAATAAATCCAAAAGAATTCTTTATGCAAATTAAGTACAACAAAATCCAAAAGAATTTTTTATGCAAATTAAATCTAACATTTACAACAATGATAGAATTTTAATTTTTATTTAAATATTTAATCATTTATATGTAAATTAATTTTTATGGCAAAGTTTAAACACTCTTCTATAATTTGGGAAAGTTTTATGAATATCTATTATGTCTATATAATATTTCAATCATGATTAGTAAATTTAGAACTAGCGGGGCTTGCTAAACCATTCATGTCAATCTATTTGAATGATTTTTTTTAGTAATTATTACATTATTCTATATGGTGCGAAAATACAAATCCAAAAAAATTAATAAGGGTCTATCATTTAATATTTATAATTATTTAGAAGTATATTAAAATTTGATGAATTAATATTATAATCTAATTAGGCTATTAAGGTATATGAAAATTGTAAATCAACAAGGATCACTAGCCAACTTACTGGTAAATTTATCTACATTATTTGTCTTATTTTTAAGAAATAATCACAATAATTTTATGTAATTTTTAAACAATAAAATCAATTTTTAGCAAAATTTAATAATAGAAATTATGTAAATATTTTTATTAAATGTAATTTGTAAAATGATCTTATATTTCAGATTGATTAAAATTATGATGAAGTATAGTATTATTGTATTAATTTTATATAATTTTAAACAATAAAATATAATTTTAGCTAAATTTAATAATAGAGATTTTGCAAATAAAAATCTAAATGGTAATGGTAAAGAGATTTTCTAAATTTTATGTTGCAAAATTTTAAATTTATAATTAAATAATTATATATTTTATTTGACATTTTTATTTTAGGTATACCTATGGCTAGGGCAACTGGATTTAATGAAGAAAATCTTCTATACTTTTTTGATTTTTATATAAGTTTATTAAATGATTTGTTAAGTAAATGTTTTACATTTAATATTTATGAATATTAGATGAACATAAATTAGAATGTATGACAATTTACAACATGGAAACTGGACTTACCACAGTACAAACCCCATCCAAGATAATTGCACAAAAGGGGCAAAAACAGGTAGGATCTATGACTTCTACAGAAAGGGGTACCTTAATAAAATTAGTTCTAGCAGTAAATGCAATTGGCCATGCAATTCCTCCAATGTTTCTTTTTCCCAGGAAAAAATATTATGATTATTTTGTTAGAGGTGGTCCATCTGGCTCTATAGGGGTAACAAATGGTTCAGGATGGATGCAAGAGGAGGAGATTTTATTATTTTTTAGAAACATTTTTCTAAACACACTCGGTGTACTCCAATGTCCAAAGTTTTATTAAACCTTGACAATCATATATCACATCACTCCTATTCAGCTGCCAAATTTTGTATAGATACGGGAATAATTCTATTATCTTTGCCACCCCACTGCACCCATAAATTACAGCCTCTTGATAGGTCTGTTTTTGGGCCTCTCAAAAAATATTACAATAATGCGCTTGATTCCTGGATGTAGTCATCCAGGAAAATTATTAACAATTTATTATATTCCATCTGTTATTAAGGATGTCCTGCCTTTAGCAGCATCATCTATAAATATAGCTAATGGTTTTAAAGCATGTGGAATATATCCACTGAATCCAGATATATTCAAGAAAGAAAATTATATTGCCTCAGTTTATGGGAATTCTATATCTGAACTACCTATAAGCCCAGTATTAGATTCAAGCTCGGTATCTTTGGTATTAAAAGATATTCTAAATATTAATAGAACCTTAGATATATGTAATGATACTCCATCTACCTCTTATGCTCATTTAGATAATATTCCTGGTCCATCTAGCAATTTATTAATAACCTTGCCTTATCCAAAAAAAAAGAGTCAAGAGAGTGAAAAGAAAAGCAGAGATATTCATATCATCTCCATATAAAAAGAAATTAATCGAGAAAGAAAAGAAATTGATGGAAAAAGAAAATATTGCCAAGAAAAAAATAGTAAAAAAAATTATTCACAAAGATATTTGTATTTGTTGTAAGCTTGAATATATAAAACATCATAATGGCGAAGAGTGGTACCAATGCAGAATGTGCCACGGATGGGCACATGGTACATGTTCAAAATTTGATAAATTTTTTATATGTTTAAATTGTTTATTAAATTAACAGAAAATAAGTTTCAATTTTTATATATAATTAGCTATAATTTTATAAGTATTTAGTATTTTGAACAATGAAACAATAAAATTATTCTATACGTATCATTATTAATAAATAAAAATGCATTTCAATTTATTATAACCTATAAAAACCAAAGGTTTGGGAAGCCCCTTGAAGTGGTTTGCCTCACCCCGCTATTGGGGCTTGTTGGGCAAATTTTCGACTTTTACAAAAAATAAAATTTCAAAAAAATGATTATATTCTTGAAATTTTTTATAAGACACCTTTATAGAGTATAGTTTTAGGTATCTAATCATATATTGCTTTTATATTATCTAAAAAAAACCAAGAAGCTATAGACTTTTTTGTAAAAAATCAGTTCAACTAACCCCAGTCTCTACTTTACAGCACTTATAAAAATTTTTATTGTATGTAGAGAATTTTTTGAGATATTATGAAATTGATAACTTAAATTTTTTTTATCATATTTAATTTATAATGAATATATAATTATTTTTTCCCATTTTGGTCGTAATTACTTTTGACTCTACCTATAGGAGACAACAACTTTTGTTTTTTATAGCGCATTATAAGGAACATTACATAATTTATAGTACTTTATATTGTCATATAAATTATTTGTTAATATTTAGCAAGATCAATTAATCAAAATATCGGCTGAAAACGAAAAATTAAGTTAAATTTTTATGAAACTATACATAATTTATATATAAAGAAGAAGAAAATAAATTAATGCTAATTAAGGAGAAAGAAGCCTATATTAAAGTAAAAACGTTAAGTCAAAGAAATATGTTGGCAAATCAAGCTATGCTATATTTGAAAGTTATTAAAAATTATTTTTTTAAATAAATAAATTATAAAGGAACAAATAAAAGGGTTTACCGAAACCAAAAAACAAATCGCCTCACTGGAACAAGAAAATTTAAACTTAAAAAGGCACAATAAATATTGGGAAAAGTAATAATATTTAGAATAGGAATGATTTTAAACATTTGATTATATACAATTATTTTTGGGCATGGATGTTTTTTCAATTGTATTTAATTTTTTATTAGTCTGTCACCTACTTTCCATTTATAAACTCTGGTGATAGACCAAAAAATCAGTCATAATGTTTAGACATTGTATTTTTTATCTAACGAATTTGAAAGCTTTACTAATGTTAAGTTATGAGAGTAAATTTATAATTTAAGCCAAATTGGAGACTTTAATAAATGGGGTCAAATTAAATTAAAGGAAGATTTATTTGTATAAAGTTATGAGAGCAAATTTATAATCTAAGCCAAATTGGAGACTTTAATAAATGGGGTCAAATAAAATTAAAGGATTTATTTGCATTAAAAGCCAAGGTCATAAGTAAAGCCATTTTTTTTAAATTAAACGAATATTACTTCTCTTCAGGGGCAAAAAAGTAGTGGTCTTATGGGTAGAACCCTGTGGAGTACTTCTATTTGCCCGATCTTCAGCCAGGTCACTTTAAAATTCTATTATAGATAATTTTTATTTTTGAATAAATTTAACCAAAACGATAGGTTGAAATTTATATAAGTTGCAACTTGGGAAAAAACTAATATTAAATGTACACCTACAAAAATACAAAACATTTGCTTTATTCGTATTTATGAATAGAATTGTATTATTCATGTTCATACAAATGAATAAATTTTATTTAATTTGAAAACTAAATAAATTATTTAAAATAAAAAAAAATACATTATTGAAATTTTTAAAAACGAAAAAATGAATTATTTAAATTTTTGAAAATGATAAGATATGGGAAAAAACGTTAAAAAATAAAAAGTTCCGCAAGGAACATGGTAAATACTTAAGAATAATTTCAAATATTTAAAAGTTATTTCGAATATTTTTATATCATATAAATACTTTCGAATAATTCCATCGAAGAAATTATCAACAGACGATAGGTAATTCCATGACAAATTACTATTGATTCGGACGACCTTTTTAAAAATGGATGAAACTTAGTTCTTAAATAGATTGCATATTTTTTACAAATTCAAATTTTGATACCCTAGTTCAAATAAGTTATTCTAAGTTTGATGAGAACTTTATCCTTTTTTAATGAATTTCAAATAATCAAAATATTTTTGCTTAAAGTTATCTATCTTTTTATAACCCTTAAAATTTTCCATAAAAATATCTTTGGCATCCTATTTAGATAAACAAAAAAAATATTCTGAAAAATGCCCCATTTAAAACGATGAAACTCATGAAATGTGTTATTACTAGTATATTTATGTTAGTGCTGTAAACGTTACTACAAAAAGAAACGCGTTACCGTTACTCGTTACATCTAAATGAAACGCGTTACCGTTACTCGTTACCATTTAACAAAATGAACGCGCGTTACCGATTTTTCAAAAAAGTAACGGCCTACTCGTTACTTAAAAAAATTAAATGTTATATATATTGCAAAAAAATATTTACTTTTTTTCCGACAATATATTATAAAATAAAACTATACAAAAAGAACATATAAGATAAGATCTTTTTATAATAAAATTTTCATATATAATTATAATATGAATAAAATTATACAAAAATAATATATTATAAGATAACATCTTTATGTAAAAATTTTTTATTAATTTTTAACAACAATTGATTTTCAAAATTTTTATTAGATAAACATGAGCGCTTAGTACTTAACACAGCTTTCGCCGTGCTAAACACACGTTCAATTGGCACAGAGGATGGGAGAGTGGTGTTATATTTAATAAACAAAAATTTCAATTCGGGGAATTTATTAAAAATATTTAAGGAAATATCTTTATTTTGAAAAAAGCTTGAAAGATCATCTTCACAGAGATCTTCATTCATTTCCTCATCAAAAAATTTTTATCATTATCTGAAAATATTCTAGTGTGTGTGTTGGATAAAGGAATCAAGCCTGTTCTTTCTTTATCAATATCTTTTCTCAAACTGGAAATAAGTTCCAGCATTCTTCCTTTATTGACCTCTAATTTTATCCAGGGCCAATCCAATTTAAATAGTGGGTGAATTATTGCCGATAGTCAGAGTTGGGCAGGTCCTCCGTAAAAGAATCTAGATACAGATTCAGATTCTTTATAAAAAAATGAATCTTAGATACAGATACTAGTATCTTGTTCAAAATATCAAAAAGATACAAGATAAAAGATACTTGTATCTTTTACTAAATTAGAGTATCTTAAATACAAGATACTTTCAAATTATCATTACCAATTAAATTAGAATAGTTTATAAAATACAATTTTTATTATTTATTTGTGAAGAGTATTACACATATAATGAATATTTGCAATAATTAATAAAATATTTATTGATGAATTAATTATAATAACCAGGGATTTTATTATTAATTTTTGTCCATTAATAGTTTAAACAGGGAAGGGAGAGTAGTATATTTAATGGGAGTTGAAAATTTTCAAATAAGAAAAAAAATTAAATCAAATGATTTATTAGGATTTGAAAATATAGCTTATATTCGGAGTATATGGCTAAATGGCATCTCTAAAAAAAATAATACTAGTTTTATATTCTATCTTTAATAAGTATTTATCATTACTTGTTTGTGATATTTATGTATTTTTTAAATTAGTTTTATTTTCTAGTATGACTTATTAATTCTTGCATTTGTAATTTCATATATATAAATATCATTTAAATCTCTTTTCAAATTTTTTAATATATTTCTTGCAAAATCATTAATTATATATAAAAAATATGAAAATAATGTACAGCATTATATTATTTAATTATTAAATATATAACAATTTTCTTTAATGCATTTTAAATTGATTAAATTTTGTAGATAATTACTGTAATATAATTTTACTTATATCATAAATAAATAAAAGTAACTAATAAAGTTAAATTCTACCTTATTATAATTATTTTATTAAGAGCTTTTTAAAATTATCTAATATTATATATCAATTGTAGCTTAAATATTTCCTCTAATAAGAACTAGCTAAAATAATTAAATATAAAATATATTAGGGATGTTCCGATATTTTTTATCGAACCGATATTTCACACATTTTAAAATATCAATTATCGGTCAATATTATAAAATTTGATCGGATATAAAAATGGCCTCTTTAACAAAAATAAAATGTTATAAAATTTAAAAAAATAGTTATATCTAAAATAATTTATTTTTATAAATAAAATCGAAATCCATTTTTATGTATATTTTTTTAATAATAATATTTAATTAATAAACATTCTACCATATTGTTATTTTTTTGCGCATTCTGTTTATAAAAGTGTGCGATAATCTCTTCAGAATCTGTTTTTAGTGAAGCTGGTGACAGTTAATATCGCCGCAAGCTGACCTCTGATAAATTGGAAATATTGGAATTACTAAAAAGAAATCTTCACTATTAATGTTAAATATTATTTTAAATATTTATTTCAAATTTCATAATATAATTGTTATTAATTAAAATGTATATAGATTAATGTTATTACTTGTTATATAAAAGTGATTTAACAATAAAAATATTTTATATACTTTTGGAATTGCAGTTGAATTGAATATAAACTATAACTGATCATTATAATATATTTAAATGACATAAGTTATGGTATAGTTAAAATATAGTTGTTATACTAATAAAAAGTATATTAAAAATTAAAACCATTGGTATCTTTACAGAATACAAAATTAGATATGATATCGGATCGGTACGGCCGATATCAATTGAATATCGGATCGGATCGACCTCCAAAAAGTGGTACGGTACACCTCTAAAAATTATATATCCAAAATGATTTTAATTTGATAATGAACCATCATCTATAAAAAAATTTAATAACAATTATCTAAGAGGGACTTAAGTATAGATATTATTATGTTAATAATTATAAAATAAAAATGTATAAATTCATCATCATCATAGATGTGTTTGAATCTATTGAAAATATGATAGTCAAAATTTAAATTATAAGCAATATCTGAACTGTATACCTTTTATCTATGGCTTCCAGGATTGAATCAATAAGCGGCTTACAATAATGGTTATAGTGGGAGTGAGATATCCCAAATGCATATTTTCTTCACTCTCTAAAATAAAAAGAGCCGTAGCTATCGGTTCCATAACCTATAAAATCATATATATACATATCATATTTTAATTAACACTAACCATACCATATCTCTGTAATCCAGATTTGTCACAAGATTCATCTAATTTTTGGTAAATCACCTAATAAGACTATTTATTAATTTTACAGAGTTATGGTAACAATTCCATCTTGTTATAACAGGTTTAATAAAATATCTTCCCATATTTTCCTTAAAAATGGCTGCACAGTTAGAAGATTGCCCATATTTATTCCACAAAAGCTTACATTTAGAAAATGTAATTTTTGAAATGGTTTTATAATGGACAGAAGTGGTTGATATGAATTAAAACTCGGCTTAAATTATTAATATTAAGAATTAAAAAATAAAAAAAAATAAAAGTAATCTTATAAACAATAAAATATGTTTTTCTTTTTATTGATATTTTTTAAGAAAAAATATAAAGTAACGTTTTGCGTTTTCATTACTCAAAAAAAGAAACGCATTACCGTTACGGGTTACCTATAGATGAAGGTAACGAATGGCGTTACTTTTTTGACATAAAAATATTAATGGAGTAAGAATTTAAATTTTATTAAGTTTTTTTAATTTTAGGAATAAAAAATAAATTAGGACGTTTGAAACGATGAAACTCTTCAAATATGTTATTACAAATTTATTTAAATATTTAATTAAAAATATTAATGGAAAAAATAAAAATTTTAATTCTATTTTGTTTACAATTTTAGGAATAAAAAAATGAATTATAGAGGGCGCTATATTTAGATAATTGTAATATATTTTCTCTTTATTGGGGTATATAAAGTATTTTTTTTAAATTTCTAGTTCTTATAATAATTAGAAATATTAATAGTTATATATAATATAAAATGTAGGGCTGTGCCGATATTAAATTGGATCGGATCGGTACCGATTTAGCGTTTTCCAAAAATATCGGATTGGGCCAATACCTGTAAATATCCAGATCCGATCCTTTTACTAAAAATTCTATTCTTAAAACTTTTGAATAATGAAACTTTGAATTATTATTACATCATATTTATTATTTTTTTAATAAATAAATAAAAAAAAGATATTTAAAAAATAATAAATTTTTCCTAGTTTCAGTGAGTTTCTATTTTACATTAATAATATTTTCTAAATAATTTTTTTATACAATGCAAATGTTAATATTTTTTTAATTAGATTTTAAAAGTTTTTTTATAAAAATAGAAAGGAACATCCAAAGTTTTATTTATTTTTAATTTTTTTATACCAATTTTATTATTTATACTGGGGGTGTACTGATATCACTTTTTGGAGGCTGATCCGATATTCCCCATATTAAATTTCCGATTACCGATCCAATATCATATTTAATTTTGTATTCTGTAAAGATACCAATGGTTTTAATTTGTAATATACTTTTTATTAGTATAATATCTATAATTTAATTATACCATAACTTATGTCATTTAAATATATAGAATGATCATTCTATTGCAATTTTAAAAGTATATAAAATATTTTTATTGTTAAATCACTTTTATATAATAAGTAATAAACAAATATATTATGAAATTTGAATAAATATTTAATATTAATATATCGAAGATTTCTTTTAGAAATACCAAAATTTCCAATTTATTAGAAATCAAATTGCGGTGATGGTAACTGTCAATATCACCAGCTTCATTAAAAACAGATTCTGAAGAGATTATCGCACACTTTTATAAAGAGAATGCGCAAAAAAATAACAATATTGCAGAATATTTATTAATTAATTATTATTATATGCATTTCGATTTTATTTATAAAAATAAATGATTTTAGATATTTAAAAAATTTATAAGATCTTATTTTTGTCAAAGACGCCATTTTAGGATCGGCAAATTTTATAATATTAACCGATAACCGTTATTTTAAAATAGGTGAAATATCGGCCCGATCCGATAAAAATATCGGTACATCCCTAATTTATACTTTAACTAAAAGAATTATTTTAAATATGGTTTCTGAATTATGGAAATATTTTGATAGAGATAAAGAGAATTTTGCAAAATGCGTTATCTGCGGAATTCTATTGGGGAGGAATAATGAAAAATTCATTTAATACAACAAATATTCGGAAACATTTAAGGCGATTCCATCAAACAGAAATCGAAAAGCTAATACATAAAGAACGAGAAATATTAGAAAAAACAAATCAAATTTTTTAAAAAAGAGCCCTGAAAGTCAGCCAACAATATCAGCCATTCCTAATAAACTAATATTTATTCTGATCCTTTGCCTGAAAATCTAGAGGCTCTTATATTTATTTAAAAAAATCTAATATATTATTATTTTATATGTTAGATATTACAATTTTATAAACCAACATAAAATGGATATATTATTATATTTATTTTAATTATAATATAATTTTTTTTAAATTATAGTTGAAATAAAAAAATTAAATTAAACGCATAATTCTTTTGCATAAAAAATATTGATTTCTTAATTACATTTGGTTCAAAGAGGGCTGGTGAAAACTCAATATAAATATCGGATCGGTTTTTAACCAATATCGGATCGGATCAGTGAAAAATATGTGGATCGGCACAGCCCTAATAAAATGCATATTTTTATTTATAAAATAAATTGTAATTAAATTTAAAAAAACTCTTTCTATAAATGATTTATTAAAGTAAATAAAATTTGAATTCTTAATTTGTCCTATTATTTTTAATTAAATATATAAATATATTGTAATAAATTTTTAATGAGTTTCATCATTTCAAATTAAGACCTTAACAAAATAATATTTTTTTATTTTATCGGAAATATAATGGCACTAAAGATATTTTTAAAATATTTATATATAATATGTTTTTGACTATAATATTTTGAGTATTGAAATTCATTAAAAGAGGATAAGGCTCTCATCGAACTTTGAAGGTATTACGAATTGTATTAAATACGTACTCTATTTAACCGACATGCCATGTTTCATCTATTTTAAAAATAGTCGTCCGAAATCACTCTATTCCAATCGATTTGGAATTACCTTAATATTATTCTTGTACGATTCAAATTTTCTATTGGACTAATATTGTTATTCGTATTCGTAAAAAAGAATCGACTTGGACATTGAATAACAAATATTTTATCTTTGGTATAATTACATGTGGAGCTCAATGATATATTCCACATATTATACATGTAAAATTCAACTTGTTGCCCTTATAAAATTAGAAATATTTGTTACATATATAAAATCAGAAAATATAAAATATTGCAAATAAGATTGTAACTATTTCTAGGGATTCCCATCTAAAAAAGGAAAAGTCTTAATCAAAAAAGGAAAAGTGTCAAACAATTAAGGAAAAGGTCCAATCAAAAAATGGAGAAGTTCCAATCTAAAGGAAAAGTGTTAATCAAATAAGGAAAAATTCTAAAGCCTTAATAAAAGTATCAGTCAAAAAAGTAAAATTCTCCCAAAAAATTACAATTTTTTTTTTTTCATTTATCCTTCTTATTTTTTTTTCTTTTTTTGCCATCTCTAGTCATTTTAATTCTTATTTTTCTTCTCATTTTTGATCATTTATTTTATCATTTTTAAAATAATTTATTTCCGTCATTTTTCTTAACCCTTATTTTATGTCATTTTTGACAATTATCTTTTCTCTATTTTTCATCCTACATAACAATTTTTTAACTTTTTAGCTACAAAATATTATTACCTCAATTCTATAAAGATTATTAGGGTAATTAGGTCCTTCATCTGAATATATTCTTTTTTGTTAGTTTAATTTTGTGACATAGAAAAATCAGGATGAATTGGGTAAATGTTATATTCATAGAATATTATAATAATTAATAAGCTCAGAGTACACTGTGAATTTTATATATTTTGAATTTAAAATTGATGGAAAATTTCAAGTTTATTGATATATTTTATCCGCCCCTTTGCCCATAATTTTTTAATATTTAATTTAGCTTATTTTATAAAAATTACAGATCCTTTGAAATTATGAAAATATCGCCAACAAAACTAAAAAAGGAATTTGATAATCATTTTAATACTATCCCTATTGAAATGGACTTAATCTCAAACTATCATGTTGCTAACATTGCCCTTATTGAAAAAATTATTAGATTGAATAGAAATCAAGATGAAAAGGTAAAATTTTAGGGTAATATTTCAATTTCAGCAAACCATTTATCGCTAATGATTATTATATTGAAACTATTTTTGCGAACCACATTAGCAAATACTATTCCTATAAGACAATATCGGGTCATCAAATAAATCACTTTATAACCCGAACATCTCATATTTTGTTAAATTTGTTATATAAGTTAATGAAGTGTTGTAATTGACGAATCCAAAATATTAGCCTCTTTAGATCCGGAGATATAGAATCTCAAAGTGGCTCTGCTACTCATTTTTCGTAAAATATGATTTTTTAAAATTGGGATAACTTTACTATTAGATACACTATATATATGGTAAATTCCATATCAAATCAACAAAAAAAGTCGATTTTCAACCCGACCTCCTTCAATTTTCATTAAATTTTGTATACTGGTAGTATATACTAAAACTAAGAAAAAAAATGAAATTTTACCTTCCAACACTGTTTACCCGCTAAGATATGGCCGTTTAAAGCCCGGATAAATGGTATATTTTTGACAAAATGCACCTCATTTAATTTCAAATATCTCGAGTAATAATTAAGTAAGAAAATAATTTAAATTTTATTTTGTAGCTTAATAAAAGTTCTTTAAAATGACATAAAAATAAATATGATGGACATTTTATTAATATCGAAAACCTGATGTATAAAACTTCTGTAGATATTTATCACACTGCTTTATATTTGTACAAAATCCTAGACTGGGATGAACATGGGTTTAGGAATTACCACTCCTTATATGCCTAAAATTGAACAAATTTAACATTAATATCATCATATTTTAATTTAATGAATAGTTATGAAATAATGTTAATTTAAAAATTATGTCTAAATGATAGGCCCTTACTTTTTTTTTATCTTTATCAAAATTTTTGAGAAGTGGCTGGAATAATCAGCTTTGTTTAACACTTTAATTACATTTTGTCTAGAAGTTACTTGATAAAATAATTCTAAACATATTTATAACTTTTTTGCCTCAAATTGCATTACATATAATACAATTAAAAATTAAAATATATCATATTAAAATCATCCAAGGAATATTAATAAATTATGACTTTTTTCGTCTAGGGGGAATAAAAGCTTGGAACTTTGCGTTCCAGAAATTCTCTTTGCTCTCAAAAAACTGCTTTCAAGATGACTTTCTATGTTCATATATTCATTATTGCTCACAAACATATAATTTACCCCTTTGATATTATTTCTTGCATAGTTAAATAAATCTATTGTTGTCAATATCGGTTTTCAAAAGCTCTTTTCATTCCTAGAACTCAAAGAATTTATGCAATTTATCATGTTAGCTTATCACAAATAATTACGAAAAAATATTCCAGTGCTGTTTAATCAAACCATACCACATTCAAAATTGAATAGGCGAAATATCAACCAATGATAAAAGTATAAAGCAAAATAGAAGATTTTTCTACGGATAACAGCAATGCAATATTTAGTGATATCCATTAAATTTAAGGAAATCAATATAACTAATCATCAATACTATAAGTAATTTTACTATTAATTCAATAAATATTGTCGAATAAATATAAACTTCGACTGACATATTTTACCAAAATTAGCTTTTTATCTATTTTAAATTCCTTGCGCTATCTACGGGATTTTTCTAAAATAATTGTAGTCAATAAATATTATATTAATATCAAAAAATGTAGATTGACTTATATAAAGTTTTTAAGCAATTTAAAATTATTAACGACATCTAGTGATAATTTTATTTTAAACATTTTTCCTACTTAACTTTTATTTACCACTCTGAAAATTTTTATATGAATAGTTCTTGGTACTCTTTACAAAATATCTAAAATTTTGGAAAAAATTTATATCTTAAGAAATTAATTACAAATTTTTAACCGCAATTTAAAAAATTATATTATTTAAAAATTAATTTTATTTAAAATACGTGCAAGAGTTTATTTAGGTCAAAATGAGTCATAATATATAATGCATCTAGTATTAAGGTTATCCCAATTTTAAAGAGCCACTTCTTTGAAACCCTACTGTTCTAGTAAAGTTAAAGGTCTAATATTTTGGATTCGACAATTACAACACTTCACTAACTTATATGCCAAATTTTTTCAAAATCTGAGATGATCAGGTTGTAAGGTGATTTTTTTTGCGAAACCTTTATTGCCAACTCTTTGGATCTAATATACAACAGCGAAATTTTTATAAAGAAACCATATCGCGAAAATGCTCCGCGAACCATATATCGCGATAATGACTAATAGTGACTTTTATTTTAAATCACTCATATGTAGGACCATATTAATTTAAATATTTCATAAAAATAGTTTGAAAATCGATTTAAAATATAGTTTTTATATTTTTATATATAATAATTCTCGAGCTTAAAGATTGGTTTAGAATTTATTATAGCTATATACTTATTAATGCTACCCTGTCCTTCCTTTAAGTCTATTTTATATGAATCTCACTTAAGAAACCAGGCTTTAAGAATATATTAAACATCTGAGCTACGCCAACATCTATCACCTGATTAGTTATTAATTTTTCAATTTTGCAAGTCACTAACCAAAAACTAGTTATATAAATATAAAACGTCACGCCGATTCAAAATCAATTATATCTAGACCTGATCAACAGCCTTATCGGCGGCTGCGTTTATTTTTTTAAAACGATCGGATGGCGGCGGCGAATCGATTTAGACGTCACACAATAATCAACGGTGGCGTTAAATTTTTTAAATTAAAATTATAAATTTATTGGAAACACTTTTAAAATAAAATTTGTGTTTTATTACACAAATTTCGAATTAAATTATAACTATAATTTAACTGTTTTATTTATTTATACATTATCATTGTATAAATATTATTTTATTTAGACCAATAGGACATAATGATGATCTTTTGGAGTTCAGAGTGAGCCAAGCTACGGAAAATACAGGCTCGTTGGGGTGCTCATAGCTGGATAACACAGGACATTTCTAGATAATATATAGAAATTTTAAGAAGATCCAATGCTCTTATCTTCCAAAAATCGAAGACATCTTTTATCTCTAATTAAAAGGCTCAAATAATGAATTATACTCTTTTTTAGACTAGTTAAATAGTCTCGTTATTCCAGATTCTTGTGATGAATTTTTGGTAGCTAATCTTAAGATAATCGAATTCCCGAGCAAATTCTGCCGCGGTTTCACATTCGGTTAATTCGTCAGTGAAGGCGACAGTGAGGTAGAATGTTGACATAAAAATTACACCGATGTAATATTTTTTTCCATTAAATATTCATTTCCTATGTTTATAGATTGAAAACGAGGATCCAATGTACTCCTAACACCTAAGTAACAAAATAAAACAAGGAGAAATGAAGAATTAAAATTAACTATATTTTAAAATACTACCAGAAGATCGGTTATTGGAAATCTTTAATTAAACTTATTAAGCATATTTTATTTATAGGATGCTATGGGAGGGATATCATATTGTTTATTAAAGGATTTTTAATTTTCACTACGATATAAAAAGGATAAATTTATAGTACATCCTATAAGGGCGGATAAAAATTCAACAATTTTTGAAGGTTTTAAGGAAATATGTAATTTGAGATCCGGTTTCTCCATTCTATTATAGAATATATTTTTGTTAATTGTCACTCACTTTCTAGAATTATTAAAATACTATATCAACGTGTGGAAACATTTAATTTTAAGGTTTTATGTTTTTTTCTAATATATTTTTGATTTGCACATCGTCATCAAACACAAAATGATCTTCGTAAAAAGGATCATTATCATTTAAAACTAAAATATCCAATTTGATTGATATCGATTATAAGTATTTATTTTCGATATCGATTATATCTTCAAAATCCGCTGCTTTGAATCTTAAGGCAACTATAATTTCTCTCACTTTTTAATGAGATTTTCTATTTTATTCATTTTTTTATTCCATTTACTTATTGTCACTAGATTATATAATCCGTGCCACAAACATGTATGCGTGCACCCCTTAGCCATTTGAATTTTCTTAAACCCGAAATTGAATTCATTTTCAACTTTATCTATCTCGGAAGGAATAGTTTCGGCGATATGTTTGAGTGATATGATGCTTAGCCATTATATAAAATGCGATATTAAAATTATTATATTCCATGAAATGTAAGGGTAATATAATTTCGCCGTCTATATTTTTCGGTCCACATATGAAAAGTTATATCACAAAATAAATCGCATTTTATAATAAGTTAAAATATATTTAATATTATCTTTCGTATTCATAAAAAGTACATAAAATAAATATTATTTTTAATAATAAAAAATATTTATCACGCCGCTCCATCGGCGGCGTCGTTTTGGAACGGCGGCGCACAGATCTAATTAGAGCAAGGGTTTTATGATTTTGCCATCTTTATTGATATTAATTTATCTTTCCTATTTATTTAGATGAAGTAAATATCTTTTCAAAAAATTTGATAAGAATCTGAATCCAATATTAAGATGAAGTTTTCCAAACTTTTGAAAGCATTAATTTGAAGCTTTAGCCAATATGTAATGCATAATTATTATATATTTTATTTTTCTGCTTTAATCCGTTTAGTATAAAATATAAATAAAAGGTTATAAGCAAAATAAAGAAATTTCCCTGATTGACATTAAAATTTACGATAGAACGAAAAACACAGAAGCAGTGAGGATTTTTACAAAATATTTTTGGATGTATCCTAATCTCACCTTTCTCATATTTCCACGATTATTGTTTCTAAAATAATTCCTCATTTCCTTACTAATTATAAATTTAAATTTATAAACGTTCATATTCCTAACCCGCAGTTGTTTGTCGTTATATTTTTATAAGCAACATTACAGTAATAATATGATTTGTTGTAACACATTTCTATATGTTTAAAAACATTCTTATATAGTTTTAGTGTTGAAAACATTTTGATATAAATTTTAAAAAAATATTAATATTTTTAAGTCTATATAAATCAGGATATTAGGTTGTGTCCAAATCTTTTAGGTAGACTAATCTTAAAATTATAAAGTATTGAAAAGTTTTTTATGTTTTAGACACAAAATTAAAAAGGAAGATGCTAATTTAATTTATATTGTTTTATTTAAAATAAATTAATAAATTTGTTTTAGCCATTGAAATAGTTCAAACATTTTTTTTTTAAATATCTAGAAACCTCATATGCTGATCTTTCTCTCGTTTTGATTGATATTTCTTTTATATATTTATTATTCTTTTCCTATTTTCGCATGTCAATTCATTGGATTCTTATTGGGGTATTGTGTATTCGTCATCAACTCCAATTATCCCCTTTTTATATTTCACATTCTCCATTTAGCTTTATTTATGGCTATATTATATTATTCTTTATACATTCGAGACTTATTTTTAGTAAAACTTTCCAATATTGAACGTCTTTCTGGTTAAATTTGTAGTTTTTCATTTGTGCTCAAATGGATTTATCTTTTATACCATATTAATTATTCTTCGGCTATTCTCGCTTTTCAATTCATCCGATTCTGATTGGATATTGGAAATATTCTGCATTCGTTTTTTTCTATAGGTTGCTTATAACCCTGCTTATTTCGTACTAGCCTTTCTTGCTTTAATTATCGCAATATTAAATTATTTTTCATCTATTCGAGCGTTATTTATATACTAATAACAACGAATGTTGTGTATCTTTAGTTAAATTTAGTGTTATTAATTCGTGCCTTGTTGGATACATCAACATTTTATTTATCTATCTCTATTCCTTCTTTTTTAATGATATATTTAGCAGATTTACCTTTCACATTCGCTTTTCATTTTGTTTTAATTATCGCGTTATTTTATAATATTTTATTTTTAATCCTTTCTCGCTATATTGAATACGCGTCATTTTTTTATTTTTATTCATTCGCTCTCAGTTGACTTGAACCCTTTTTTGTTGTATCACCACCGGGGTCATTACATTCGCTGCTCCTCCCTCGATTTTTTAACGTTATTGTTTAAAATATTTACATATTACTGCATCCATTATTGCCCCTTATCTTCAAGAAAACATGAGCAAAGAGGATAAAAAAAATAATACCTATACAACTTTTTAACTTAAATTTATTTATACTATTAAATTTAGTCAATATTTAGATGGGCTGATAAAAATAAAAATTGCTGTTTTATATTTTTTGTTTTTGAATATCAAAAATCACATTTATGCAGCTGTCAAAAAGTCATAGTATATAATAAATTCCTAAAAACCGATCCGTCATAATCCATAATGGGACTCTATAAGGGTCATTCCATATCAAATCAGTCACTTTACAACCCGACCATCTCAGATTTTGCTGAAATTTGGTATATATGTTAATAAAGTGTTGTAATTGACGAATCCAAAATATTTGCCCCTTAACTATACTAGAACCGGAGATATAGGGTCTCAAAGTAGCTCTGCGAGGTCATTTTTCGAAAAAAATGATTTTTTAAATCGGGATAACTTTAATATTAAATGTAGTATATTTATCTATCATGGCTCATTTTATAGCCCTAAGTAAACTCTTTCACATATTTTAAATGGAATTAATTTTTAATTTATAAATTTTTTTTAAATTGAGGTCAAAAATTTGTAATTAATTTTTTTAAATGTTAGTATAAGTTTTTTTTTCCCAATTTTCAGATATTTTGTAAAGAATATCAAGAACTGTTCATATAAAAATTTTCAAAGTCGTAAAAATTTTTTTTAAAAAAAACCGCTAGATGGCGTTAATAATTTTAAATAGCTTAAAATTTAATTTTTGAAAATACAAGTCAATCTACCTTTTATTTATCCTGTAATATAATATTTGTTAAATAAAATCGCATTTTGGCACAAAAATAAAATTTCCGCTAGATAGCTCAAGTATTCTAAAATGGATAAATATTCTTTAAATTAATTATCGATTTTTCGATTTATTTTCCAAATAAATTTATCAATTCCAGTTGTCTATTTTTACAAGAATTTTATCTATTTTTAAAATTAATTAATACTATTTAAATTTGAATATCATGATTTGTAAAAATCCTTTTAATATAAAAAAGCATTTATCAAAGAAGGGACTCCGTAAGGTATGTCCATGGATGTCTGAATTTTCTGATATCAACATTGGAGATTATATCTGTGTTGCGTGCCGCTTAACTTTATATAAATATAAAAAGGAGGATATTCCAATTTACGAGGAATACAACATCCCTTCAACTTCAAATGAATTTTTAAATACTACCATAGAAGCAGAAAATGATGATAACCCACAACTCTCTTCATCTCTCTTCGAATCCTTAAATTCTACATTATTAGATATTGGACAATCTCCAATTAAAAAAAGAGATTAAAAGAAAATATATATCCTAAGCAAAAGCTTGCAAGAATTTCAAAGGGAATAGGCGAAATTCTTCAACCAGCTATGGAAATAAATAATATCAACGATTTGATAATTCAAAATATGAAAAATAGTTACCCTTTCTTATCTAAATTAAATTAATAAATATTATAGAATAAATAAAAATATCTACTGACATATTTCACAAAAATGAGGTTTTTATCTATTTTAGAATACTTGCGCTATCTAGCGGAATTTTTATTTTGTGCTAAAATGCGATTTTATTTAACAAATATTATATTATAGAATATAAATAAAAGGTATATTGACTTATATTTTCAAATTAAATTTTAAGCTATTTAAAATTATTAACACCATCTAGCGGTTTTTTTATTTTTTGGTTTTTTTCCACTTAATTCTTTTTTTGCCACTCTGAAAATTTTTATATAAACAGTCCTTGATACTCTTTACAAAATATCTGAAAATTGGAAAAAAAAATTTATACTAGCATTTAAAAAAATTAATTACAAATTTTTGACCGCAATTTAAAAAAAATTTATAAATTAAAAATTAATTCCATTTAAAATATGTGGAAGTTTACTTAGGGCTATAAAATGAGCCATGATAGATAAATATACTACATTTAAAGTTATCTCAATTTTAAAAAATTATTTTTTTAGAAAAATGACCTCGCAGAGCTACTTTGAGACCCTATATCTCCGGTTCTAGTAGAGTTAAGGAGCTAATATTTTGGATTCATCAATTATAACACTTCATTAACTTATATACCAAATTTCAGCAAAATCTGAGATGTTCGGGTTGTAAAGTGATTGATTTGATATGGAATGACCCATAATAACATGGAAATAATATGTTAATTTAAAAATAAATATGATATATAGTTCTTTGCAACTAAATTATAACAAATACCAGTGGACTGAATCATTTTAACCTAATTAGTTAAGATTATCGGGATGCATTTTATCAAGCAAAATAACTTATAAAGCTGGTTAGCTTTAGAAATAATTATGTGTAATATTATAATTAAATAATTAAATTTAATGTTTTAATAATTTAAATAAAATTATGGTTACTTAATTAAATGATCAAATCATGTAGTGGATAATATTTTTATTTATAGTTTGATCTTCTGACCTATATTTAGATAAATACAGAATGATGTTATTTGCAGGAATCCGAACCATTTAATATCGGTTTAGGTTAGGACAAAATAATGGTTCACATTCGGGTAGTAAAAAATAATATGTAAAAAAATTGATTCGATTATTTTCACAGGCTCTTTTATTAGAATTATGTAAATTGAAACACATCTTTTAAAATTAGTCCCTATTCTCAAAAAAATTATATTAAGTCATATATTAAAATATCAATATTCTCTTTTGTCAA
This sequence comes from Gordionus sp. m RMFG-2023, assembly GCF_954871325.1. Taxonomy (NCBI): domain Eukaryota; kingdom Metazoa; phylum Nematomorpha; class Gordioida; order Chordodea; family Parachordodidae; genus Gordionus; species Gordionus sp. m RMFG-2023. The sequence goes on along the minus strand of NC_088779.1, from coordinate 15,359,583 downwards.
ATTATATTTATAAGGAAAAGTAATAAATTTTTTGGTTTATGGTTATTTGTCACTTTTTAACAATATTTCTTGATTAATTTGAGACTAATTAAATAAAAATCAGGTCTACCCAGGATTTTGAAAGCTCCTTGCAACTATTCCCCCAGAATAGCAAAATGAGTCCAACGGGCCTATTCAAAAACGAATATTATTCGAATTGTTTAAATGAATTGAATAATATAAAATAATTCATATAAAATATTGACAGATTTTTTTATTTAAAAATCTAACAAAACAAATTATCATAATTGCGATAAGATTCTTTTTCTTTATCATTGATATGGTCCCACATTCGTGGGGTTTGTTTTGATAAGTTTCTTCCATCTTGATCGAGTAAGGGCCATGTCCGGATTTATCTTCTTAATCATCATAACTTTGTCTTCTTTTCCACGTAACACGAGGTCGTCCTCTTCCCCGGCACCTCCATGTCCAATACTTTTCGATTTACATCATTCGTCTCCCTTAGTATATGACCATACCACCTTAACCGATTTTCGTTTATCAAGTCCGCCATAGGTTGAATACCCATTTTTTCTTTGTCGAGTTTAGTATACCCCCACCGTATCATTCTCATCGTGGCTTGTAATAACTTTTCTTCCGTTGCGATAAGATTATTAATAAAATTAAAATGCATACATTTAAGATATAATCTCTAGCCAATTTTTAATGTAGAAGTTTTTCTTGTTGTTTCTGCAATTTTTGACAGCAGATTAGTTCCAACTTAGAAATCATTTCACAAGCAGTTGTTGTTAAACCTCACCTTCCAGATTGATAAGTTATTAATATAAATGACAGATAATTAAAATATATTATTTATTTTATTTGAGTCAAATAATTGGTATTCGAATAAATGAATATTTTACTATTATTCGTTACTATCTTATTCAATTCTCCTATTCATTTTTGAATAGGCCTAATTCTAACCTTGTCACATAAATTTATTCATTCCCTTAAGTTTTAAATAAACTTTTTAATGTTCTATATGATTGATCATTCTATTTTTTTAGGTTGACATTTTAAATAATAAGATAAAAAAGTTGAAAAGGCTAGTAAATATTCAGAAAACACCATGCTCATCCGATATTAATCAACAAATGGCTCGAAATAATCAATCCCCTAAATTTATACTTTCAAAAATTAAATCAACAGAAAATTATCAACCAGATTTAAAAAATAAACTTCAACAATTCGCCAAACCTAATCATGAAAATATGTGTTCTGTCATATATAATGATAATATTGATTTAGTAAATGAAAGACAAAATATGAATAAAGAAAATATACCTTTTCTTATGATTTCAAATTCAAGAAAGACGGTTAAAATGGATAAAAAATATTTTTATAGATCGAACAGTTTTAATTCTACATTTGGATTTCCACAAAAGTTATAATGGAATGCTACATATATTTAATATATTTTTTATTTTATGTAGTAAGTTGAAAATTATAAATTTAATAAAAGAAAAATTATATTGTCTATATTGGTAATGATACGTTATAAATAGATGTTTTAGAAATAGTTAGATAGTCATAATAATTTTTTATTCACCCTCTTTACATATCCAGTAGCGAACGGACCATAAAATTATGTAGGAATTTTGCCCACGACACAGTGTGATGTCAATATTTAAGGCTGCCTGAATAAAAAAAAGCCGATCAGAAATTTTTCATCAGTTAATTTGCAAAGATTTTTATCTTAACTTATTTTATTCATATTTTTACATTAAAAATTATTTTTAATTATATTTCTTTTTAGCAGACAAAATTAAATCTCATTAATTGTTATGCTTTCTTAAAGCTTTTTTGAGAATTTGTTTATATCAATTTTTTTGATTTTATCAAATTAAATAAATTGATATAAAATGTTCATGCAAAGCGAAATATATTACCAAAAAGAAAATATATATTTAAATATAACGCTATAATTCCAATTTAAAAAATCTAATTGTTATCAAAATTATTGATCTTATTGTTTTCCTTATTAATATCAAAGTAATTATAATTTTTTTAAATTAATATTCAAATATATATAGTTTAATAAGTATATAAAAATATAATAAAAAAATATTGAATTTTTGGAAGAAAAAAAATATAATATTAGTAAATCATAATTATATAAAGTCATTAATTCTTGCTATCTTTTATTGATTGTAACCCAAGTTCCTTTTAGCATTAACATTATAATTGGGAGCAAAATAGCCCAATTCTATCCTATTCCTTTTTTCAATCTGTAATTTCATTTTTATATATTTCTATCATTTTCTCCTATTTATTCTATCTTCTTATTTTTGATTAATCTAATAATAAAAAATAGAGAATGAAAGAAAAGTGGCAAGGAAAACAAAGAAAAGGAGAAGAGAAGCCTTCTTTTCAAAAGAAGAGAAAAAAATTATAAGAAAAGATGATAAAAATACATTAAAAATGACCTAAAGATATGCAGAAAGTAAGAAAGAAAATTAAAAATAAACGAAGATTTAAGGAATATGATTTATTCCTTTTTTGAATGAGAATTGTTTTTCGATTGAACCTTTTCTCGTGGAACTAAATTAAAAATAAACAAGGATTTACAATAAATGATAAGGAACCCTTTTTTTTGATTGGACCTTTTCCTGTATTTAGTATTTTTCCTTTTTGATCGAATCTTTTACGATTGACACTTCCTTTTTTGAATGGGAAACTATATGCTATATTCGCATACGAGACATTTTGATGAAATAGATATCAAAGGTATTTTTAAGACCTAGAGAAAATTTTTTAATTTAAGAATTATCCAGTGTCAAATTGCGACATTAATTGAATTCGCTTGTAATAGTAGAGTTAAATAAAAATGCCTACTATACAGAGTTGTTAAAGTAACGAGATACTTTTAGCCAGCTATCTTTTTTGGTAGCTATAGCTAATGGTTACTTTTTTTGTAATTATTTAATTTTTTAGCCCGCTACTTTTTTTAAGGTAAGTATAAACATGAAAATTTAAATATATTCTCATAATTAATTAAAAAATTATTATTATTTTGAAAGTGATTCAGACAATGATATTAATGAAATGGAAGATACTAGAGAAGAAAATGTTCTTAATAGCTATAATACAAATTTCCCATTCCCTAGATTTGAAATTTTTTTTTAAATAAATATAAAAACTAAAACTGGCTTCAAATTTATTTGTTAATGTAAAAAAAAATATTTCCTCAAATCAAACCAGTTATAACCTCAAAAAACACCAAAAGGTAAATTGTCATTTTTACATTCTAATATATTATAAGACTTTTCATACCAATAGCTTTAAGGAAATGGAGAAACATTTAAATAATTTTGGTATAGGCGCCTCTACATCCAAAAAGACTGATTCAATTCAAACCAAATTAATTTAATCCAAATGCCAATATTCTCAAAATTGGCTGTTAAAGTTATCAGCCAATGTCCTTGGTTTATAATCCATCATTTACCGTGGTGATTAAAACTATCCAATAATTTTATATCGCCAGACACTAATGAATAAAATAGCAGATAACTTTAAAGTGATGAAAGATGCTCTAGTGGAGTTATCCGAGATATCATATATATGTACCACGGCAGATAGTTGGACACAACACTAGGTAAAAACTTATAAAATGCAACAAATTACCATAAATATATATTTTTATTACATGGATTTTTTAATAATCAAAACTAACTATATTATCTAATATAATCTCCATAATCAAAACATGATCGTTTTCGTATCTTCCTAATGTATTTAAAATTTAAGGAGACTATAGTGTGATGTTATTTTTTTGCTCTTTACGAGAGTCCAACCACAAACCTCCTGTTTCATAGACGTATGTTTTAAGCATGCACCAACTTGAATATAATTAAATTTAAAATATTAATTATATATATATTAATTAATAGCTGATATTTTTAAAATTTTGCCGTTTATTACCATACTAGCTGACGGGTTGAAGGGTAATTATTTAGTTTGTTTGTATGGTACTAAATATACATTATTAATAAATTTTATACAAATATTAAAATTTAGGAGAAAAAGAGGTAAAATTGTTGCAATGTATACCGTGAGAATGTATTAGAAATATCTAAATTTAAATTTGTGATGGAAATCATATTGGATAAAATTTAAAATAGAGAAGCTTTAAGATTTTTGAATTTTAAATATGGGTTATACAATTAGCCTGAAATTTTTTTTTGCAGACATAGCCAGGCCTGATCAAAAAACCAAGTCCCATGCAACTTTCATAAAATTTTGCCATTTATTTTTATTGTAATTTAATAAAAATGTCTTAAATTTAATTTTATATTTAGAATAAAATTTAGATTTGTGATAGAAATCATATTTGGTAAAATATAAAATAGAAATTCATGAAAATTTTTTAATTTTAAATATGGGCTAGACATTGGCCTGAAAATGTTTTTTTTGCAGAAATCGCCAGGTCTGATTAAAAACCAAGCCCATACAACTTTCATAAAATTTTGCCATTTATTTCTATTGTAGTTTAATAACAATGTCTTTTAAATTTAATTTTATATTCCATTTATTTCTATTGTAATTTAATAACAATATCTTAAATTTAATTTTATATTTAGAATAAAATTTAAATTTGTGATAGAAATCATATTGGGTAACATTTAAAATAGATATGCTTAAGTTTTGGCATAAAAGTAAGGGCAATTACTATTACCATTAGTTCAATGGTGACAGTTCCATCAATATGCAAAGCTCTTAGCCCTTTATGCAACATGGCAAGATTTCCAAAAATAATAATTTCATAAATTTAATTCCCATCATATGGGTGGTGTAAATCATAGAGTTAAGATATTGTCAAAATAGAATAAATATATGTAAAAAAATTCTGGTGGCCTATTTTTAGAAATTTTATTGATGTAGCAATGAAATTCATAGAGGTTACGGAATCGAATTAATCCTGATGACAAAAAATTATTACTTACATTTCAACGGGAAATAACTAAATAAAAATTCCCTAGTAAATTTAATTAGAATAGTACAAATAAGACCCCATAGTCAATTTTCATTACTAAGTGGAATAACTGAAATTTTTTATGTATTTTAAGATTAATGATGACAAAAGACGACCGTGTAAATTTGGAAGATATGTAAACATGTCAAATATCAATTATAATATTGATCTAATAAATGTAAAATATATCAATAAATTTTGAAATTCTATATCGTATTTCGATTTTTTTTAATAATATAATATCTTATTTTTATACCCCCTGATATGCAATGGTTTACAGTACCTATTTAGGGTACTTTTTTTTAATTTTGATAAAATGCTAATCAGAATATAAAAATATCACATTAATTTTCCTCGAATTTTATAGATTTTAATTTTAAACTTGATTTTATTTTAAAAATGTCAGAATATTCTGCTACTTTATAAAATATTAGAAAACATTTTCTATTTAAATTCAAAAATATTCTCTTAAATTCTAGTAAGTCATGGTAGTTTTATTAAAGTAACAAGTTCATTTTTGCAAAAATAATTACTTTTAAAAAACTAACTAGATGTATTTATTGGAATATGCAAAAGTATCTTTTTGCAATTCGTACCTCTTAAATGTGTTAAATATTTATGTATATCTCATTCATTATCTTTATATGATTATTTCCAAAATTTAATAATACTATTAATTATATCTAATTCTTCACGTGTTGTAAAGGCGCCTGCACATTTTTATTTATTCCATTTGCACAATAAAGTTGAGAAGGTTAACCCTACAAATTGATTAAATTACTCTCTAGGCCAATATTGGGAATATATGTATCCAATAATAAGTGGAAATGTATAAAATATCTTATGTAATGAATATTTCAACGAGCTGACGATTTCCAAATTATTATATCAAATTCTGCTGGTTATTTATCCAGAGTTACTATCCTACAATTTTTCAAATCGTTTAGAATTTTTTGAAATCACCCGCTGCAAATTTTTAATTTTCATAAATATGATTTTAAGCTAATAAATATTTTCCCCCTTTGATTAGATTAATTCCGGGTCTCTGATATCGACAATGATTGGATCCCTCATATGCAAAACAAAAAAAGCTTTGATATTTTTATACGTGTTTCTATAAGAAAATCACATTTTTTATAAGTTGATAATATATTGGAATAAAAGTTTTGTTTTAATTATATTATCAATATGCTCTTTTATAATATTATGGGTATATATATTATTCCAATTTTAAAATTATATAATATAATACAAAACATACATAATTTGACACATTTTGATTTGGCACTTATGCGAAATATTTATTATGATGAGATCAGTCGATTAAAATATAGGAAAATGAATTAATTACTATTTGAATTATGGGCGAGAAACATTAGTTCTAATTTCGATTTTGACATATGTCTTTCAATAGCTTCTGATTCACAAGAGTGATGATCTAATATGTACTTTGTCATAAATCCTCTATTACAAAAATTGCAAGTATTTATGGATCTTAAAATATGTGATTGAGCCTTTTTATGTCGGTTAAGATCTGATTGAGTAACTCCGTTGTAATTGCAAATATTACAAGAAAAGCATTTTATACCTGAATTGTAAAAAAATTAGTTAAAATAAATTATATGAATAAATAATATTTATGGTTTAAAAATTAAGGAGATATTTTCACAGTCTATTTATTGAAAAGGAGGTGATCTTTATTAAATAGGATTGACCAATAAAAATGGTCACTTTTGGCGGTGAATCCTCTATAACCTTTAGATATTTTTCAATAAATAACAATTTAACCTTGATGTCGTTTCATGTGAACTTTCAATTGACTACTTGTGCGACTCCAATATCCACAAAATTGACATTTAAATGGTCTTATATCTAAAATATATTTATATACGCATATATTTTACAAAAATATATTTTCTTTTTTAATTCAAATTTAAGAAAGAAATGAGATTTGGGTTTAAGTACAGTTTATGGGCACCTACAAGACCTTGCAATGGGGGAGGGGGGGGGGTACTTAATTTCCTTTTGGATATTTTACGTAATTTGTTTGATGTTTATATTGTAATTTTAAAATTTTATAAAATATTTGATTGTTTTACCCCACCTCCTAAAAATATAACTATATGTTTAAGATATTGGTAATTTATTTTAATATCCTTGAAATTTAGCCCTCATGCCACGACCTCAATGTAACTATGCCGCTGGGCTCCCCGACCAATTTCAATATGGCTACAGCACGGCTTTTCATTTTTTTTTACATTTTTTTTTAAAAATTTAATAAGTTTTTTGCCCCACTCATTATTTAATTATTATTTTTTAATTTATTAAAATTAAAATATGAATTATAGTATGTTATCAAATCGATCACAATTTAATCAGCATATGATTTTCGCGAAATTTAATAATAAAACTAAGATTTTTTTAACCTATATTTGGGCAAAATTTCAACCCGCTAGCTGTTTTATTTTTGGACATATAAATAGTAACATAAAAATAACTTTTTTATGAGTGTCGATTTTTATTTAATTATGATCGATTAAAAAACTACCGCTTTTAAATAATGAATTTAGTATTAAAATAAAGCGCATACTTAATACAGTTAGAAAATAAATTTAAAAAATGTTTTAAATTTTTTTTTATCAAATTTCTTTCTTTCACCCAGAACAATATAAAAAATAAAATTTTAAGCGAATATTAATATCACTATTTAACACGAATAAATTTTTTTAGAGATGTGCCTTTACATCAGGTAAAATCAATGTTAACTAGTAAAATGAGCAATAGTTTTTATAATATAGAAGGTATATTTTATTTTATTCTTTAAAATGATAATAATGATCATATATTATATTTTAAAAATTTCCTATCACGACATTAAATTGCTGACCAGTGAACGAGGCTTTGGTGCGTGGGTTATTGGGCCAGGCTCTGCAGAATCTCATCAAAAAAATAGAGGAGACCAAGGCTAGTAGGTGCAAGGGCTTGTCGGTTAAGCAGATTTTATTTAAAAACCAGACATGGTTGGAAATTCAAATTTAATTATGTATTATATATTTAAATCAATTCGATATGAGCAATAGAAAAGCGAAATAATAAAAAAATTATTAAAAATTTTACACATTTTTTATATTTCAAATAATGTCATATTTTGTTATTTTTTATATGAATTAATTTTATTTAAATGATATATTTATATCTATATAACCCGAGAAAGTAATCGAATAATAATATTAATTATCCTATGGTATACTTAATATAATAATATCTACAAGCCTCGGGTTTAGGGTTTGTTAGTGCAAAAATTCATTTTTACTAAAATCAATCTTGAGAAAAACGGATAAATATTTAAAAATTTTATCAATTTATAAGGTTGGGTAGGTGTTTGGGTTATCTCATGGTATTTTGTAAATTCAAATACGACAATTATTTTCGAATCTATGTTTTTGACAAAAATTGCTCCAACTAGCCCTGGTCTCCTCTATGTTATAGTTTTTTTTTTAAATTGTAATTTCTTTCTATTATCAACAAAGTAGTTATTTCTTAAGCAGGGATTACATTTTATAGGGTTAGGCTAGGTTAAAAAATTAATGGAAAATTTTATATTAATTAAAGTCTTGGTTTTGTGCCCTAAATAATTCTTAAATGTAATTGAATAATAAAAATATTTAGATAATCTATTCAATTTATAAAATTTTTGATATGAATTGGTCCATTAAGATTTTATAAAGGTTATCGCAAATATTTTTTAAAAAAATATATTTTTTAAATTTTATTTCCGAAATTTTGCAAAATTATTTCCTTTAATTTCCCGGCGTGCAGATCTTTAATACTTGAACTTCTAAATTAATACTTTTTCTTTCATTCTTTCATTAAAAAATAACGAAATCGGTTAATAACCTATGCAATATTTTTATGTTAAATTTGTGCAACCCGGCTCAAAGTCTAACCCGCATCCCAAAGCTTCGACTACATGCCAAATATTGAAAACATTGTGATAGGAACTTAAATATAAAATATTGCCCATTTTTTAAACTAGTTTTTATCTATGATCTAAATGCTAATAAACATTTGTATTCATGTTGTATGGTTATAGTAATGTTTGTTTAAAATTTTATTAAAATCGGAGCGATTTTTTTTTCAATATGAGGTTTTTAAATATTTTTCTTAGAGCCAAAAATTTTTTTTTTTAAAATATCAAGTTTACATTTTATTCCAATACTAAATTATTATTAACAATTGTTTTTAAAATCAATATTAATTAAATAAAATACACATAAAAAGGGTCATTTTTCACACTTCCACTCCTGATTTCCAAAAATGTAGCAGCTAATCTGAAATTTTCCCAAATATGAGTTTCACAAACCTAAGTTTGTATACGAATTTATTAGAAATTCAGAGGGTCGTCTAAAAATCATCTTATGCAATATTATTTTAATAAACTCACGAATGCATTAATCCAGTCTATATGTAGCAATGAAATAACGCTTTCTAATAATAATCAAACTAGTTGGTTATGGGCGTTGTTTTATTTTTTTATTATATTTATTTATCAGGGTTGGTCTGGATATTTATATTATATATAATTTAAGGTCTATACCCACCCCGAGTACCCAACCTAATTGAGATTATCCGGATTGGGCTAGCTTTTCAAGGCTACAGATTATAAATATTTTAGAAATTCAATTATGATGTGGCTGGCCATGAAATTTTTTGAGTGCTCAGTAAAAATTAACGAGATAAAAACATTTAATTTTTTATTGTGAATTTTATTTAAAAAAAATTTTAATTTAGAAAATAAAATACAATATATACGATATTAAAGTGGAATATATTTTTAAAAAAACATAAGAATATAATTTTTTTTATATAAATTAAAAAGAACTTAAAAAATAGTAATACATATTATACCCTAGAGAGAGGTTAATGCATAGGAAAATGGAACTGTAGATTTCGAAAGAAATCTGCTGACGAAGGAGGAATTCTTTAGGGTTGCCTGTAATATCAATATGTCTCCCTTTTTGTCTATGGTTTTGACAAAATTAAATACCATCCAAACATGCCTAAGGTGTTAGTAACTATTACTATGAACACTGTGTTTATGAGACCAGCATATTTGTTTTTTTTTGAGGCCTCTGCCTTTTCGATGGCTGAAAATAAGAGGTTAGTCTTCCCTGCAAAAGTGATAAAAGTGTAGTCCCAGGTTAGTGGGAGACCGTGGGTATACCATGTAGGGGTAATAAATATTTTGAGGGCAGCTATAAAATTTTGTTAATAGATTTATAGCGGGTGAAGTTAACATTCGATACTATGATGCAAATGGAGGAGACAACTACATTTCAGCCAAGGCGAAGAGCTATGGGTATGCGTAGTCGTTCACCAGTTATGAGGAGACGGAGATTATGATTTGGGAGGGCTTCCAGCTATTCATAGCAAAAATTTCAAAAAAATAAATGTAAAGCAAAATTATTATTTATAAAATTTCAATCGTGTTCATTTTTTTGTAGTATAAATATTTTTTGCTTTTGCTTTCCTGTTCTCAAAAAAAAATATCTTGCTCCAGTTAGGGCTTGATATATTTACCAAAACTAGATATGGGTTAAGGACTGGTGTGTTTTAAGCTTAAAATATATATGAGATTATTAGGGTTGATAAATTTTGTCGAAACTGAGTACCGGTTATGTGGGCTATTGTTAGTATAAGATGATAGGATTATTATATTACTGAAGCAAAGCTAAGAACTAGTTAGTAAACATTTAAATGTAAAGTATAATTTAAGATTTACCGTGGGTGCATCTCATTTTCTTCTTGAAAAAATTAATTGGAGGTTTTCTTTTGTAATTTTTAATTGTATTTGTCTCAAAATTTAAGTCCAAAGATTTTCCAATATTCATCGATATGCTTTTAGGACAAATAAAATGATTACAAATTAATTTAAACTATAAATTAAAGGTGATAAAGTGTATGAAGATATATAAGGGAAAAAAAAGAATATGATTTATCGAAAGCTACAAAACCGATTTTTAATGCCTTCAAAAGTTGATTTTTAACATATCCAAGGAGAACCTAGCTGGGTTTCATTAGAGGATGGAAAGTTAAGATGATCAATTTATATCCTCAAATTGTTTTATTTAACCTTCAAGATATAGTTTGAATATTTATAAATTTATTTATTTTAAAGTTACCGTTTTTTCTTTAGAAGGGTCTATCTCAATAAGTATATTTCACTGCATGGGCGGACCAATGCCACCCCTGCAAAGCTCTAACCTAACTTTGGGCTCTGGTCAAACTCTTACATCAAATGCTTTTTTATCGGGCCTGGACCGCACTATAAGAGCTAGGCATACTCGAGGCCATATCCGAAATTAATTATTAGAAATATGCTCAAGTAAGTAATGATTAAAAATTAAAAAAAATTTCTAAAATAGAATTCTATAATATGAAAATAATTTATATTATTTAGCTAATTAAATTTTTATCTGTTATGACATGTTTTTGACGTAAAAATTACAATATTTTCACTTAACATTAGGATTATTATCACACTATTCAATTAAATAAAAATACCTAAATCTTGGACAACTAATAAAATGGCCAGAATGGTTCTCTTTATTTAAGAGAAGAAATCCATCTCTAAGATCTTCTGAGGCTATTAGTTTAGCTTAAACTGCTTGTTTTAATCAAGGAGCTGTTCTAAATTTTAATCTATAAGTAACTAATCAGCATGAATTAAGACCTGCAGAGCAAGGCATTCTTGTAACAATGTCGCTGGCTGTTAGCGCATTCCCCCATGTTTATTTTTCTCGGTAAAAAAATTTATAATCATTTTATTAGAGACGGTCCTCAGGGATGTATTGGCGCATCCAACGGATCTGGGTGTATGCAAGAGGATAAATTTATATTTTTAAGTCACATTATTTAATACCAGATGTAGCCAGAAATATAAAATTTGCTAATTTTGGATAATCACATATCCCATCAATCTTATCATGCTCTTCAATATTATATAGGTAATGGATATAATATTTCTCTTCCTCCACACTGTACTCATAAATTCCAACTCTTAGACAGACATACCCCTATAATGAAAATATTCGGAGGAGGATTTTATTCCTTCATCAAATCATGATAGATCGTTTATATTATGAGAAAGTCCTGAACATCCTCTTCCAAAAATGATATTCCTAAATCACCCAGGTCCATCATTTATCCCGGTTCCAATTTTATAATCATAATTCACAAAATAAAGGAACAAGGAAAATAAAGGCTGAGATTTGTACCTCATCCCCATATAAATAGCAGCTTCTATTAAAACGAAAGAATAAAAAATATAAAAAAATACATTGTTAAAAAATTGATAAAAGATGTTTGTTTTATATATGTAAACAGGACTATAAAACTTTTCATAATTTTGAAGATTGGTTTCAATGCATGTAAAGGTTGGGCTGAGGTGCCAAAAAAGATTGTTATTTTATATGTTATAATTGTAAGAATATTATATAAATAAAGTATTATAGTTATATATGAAAATCTGAAGATAATTTTTTCTGTCTCATATGAAGCCTAATAAGCCACGATTAGATTAGCCCCATCCATGATCCGACTAACCACTGGTTCGGGGCTACTAGGTTTAAAAAATGACTTTTACCAATATTTGGAGAAAAAAAAACTAAATATTTAAAAAATATAACAATATTTATTTATAGTTAAGTGTTTAAGGTATCAATTGGTATTTTGAAAGATCATTATTTTCGGGGCTATGATGATTTTGAAAAATATTTTACCTACTAGCCCTGGTCTCTCTATCGATAACATAATAAGAATTATATTTTATTTTAAAATAATTGATTTAAAATATTTGAGGTTTTTTAAAACAAAGGGTGGAATGGTCTTCTAAAATTAATATTTTAACCCTGATATTTTTGACCAAAAGTGTAGTAAGAACCCAATAATAATCAGCTATAGGTAATAGTAACTTCTCCTGTATATAGTGATTTCTTATTGTAAACAGATTTAGTTTGCATTTATATTTTATGCTCTGTATCTGGTATTTATTTATTCTTGTACATATAAAAAACGCCGATAAAATGAGCAATAAAAAAAATGTAAATGCAATATTTTATCGCTGGGAATTTTTGAACGCTTAATATTTATGGGTTATCCGGTCACCAACAGTCAATTTAATGCAACATTTAAAATCAACATCTAACTTGAGTAATGAGATAAAATGATTATCACAGCCTTGAAACCCAATATAGGAACTGTTTTATCCGGGCCTAAACATCTTAATGAGATAAATAATTTGAAGGCAACAAGACCATCCCCTTGCCCAAAAATATTTTTTACGGGTTTTATACCAAGAGTTTACTCGCCCATTTTAAGAAATTTAACCTGCTACCCATTTCATATACTCATCATTTGCTTAAAAGTGTTACCTTGTTTACTTATTTTAAAATATTTATATTTATACTTAAACTTATAAATTATGTTTAATAAATATAGGCCGACCCTGCCTATTTCGCCATTAAAATATTTTAAACTCATCTGTGCCTACTGTAAAAATATTTTTTACCCACCAAACTATTGCTTAATTTTTTAGCACCTTGCCCTTACTTTTTAGCCGGCATTGTAGTCTTTTCAACTTCTATCCCTCTTAGTCAGTCTAAGGCCGCCGCCTTTTTTTAAACAATTCTCAAAATTTTTAGGGGCTGGAGCTCTTGTGCGTTCCTCTTTAATGACGCTATGGATTCTAAGTATGGTTAATCACGTTCCGTCAAATATTATCCCTTCAAGCGCATTCTAAGTTGTCTTTGGAAGTGTCCTTTCAAATTATGGCGTTCCCCGCCTTCTGCTAAATATGCACTCTTTGAACGCGTTTTGTCTCATGAGTAACATTTTAGGGGGCGTTATTAAATGATGAATTGGGCATTTGACTTTCACTACAATATAAACAAGGAAGTATAATCAAGAATGAATTTTGGGTGGATGAAATGGCCAGAGATTTGGACTTAGTTACTATATAGAAGTATAAAATTTTTCATAGTGAAAAATATTATCAGATTGGGGAAGTGAATGTAAGGGAAAATTGCCCATTGTAACTACGTTATTAGATACGGGGCAATGATTACCATATGAGTTTAATGGAGAGTAAAAAACTATGGCCTATAAGAAAAATATATCTAGATAGATGAATACATCAGTTTGATGGATCCTAGATTCACATCTGAAGAAGAATTTGGGTAGAAGTGAGAAATTGGGATATCTGACAAAGATTAGAATTTTTTATTTATTTTTAGCTCTGGTGGTAACTCCTTCACTATCTATCTCCATTACTCTTGCTATTTATTTTTATCTAATTTATATTGTGATCGATTAGTATCAAATCGAAAAATATCCCAATCTTGATCCCACCGGAGTATCAATCTCAATGAATCTCCCACCGGAGTATCGTTATCAAGTCCATTGTAACTTGGTAGACATTGAGCTTGAAGGCCAAGAAATTGTTATTATCTGACCCATGAGTTCAGCTGGCCGTCTTATTTGGTTTATTGGACAAGTATCCTAGCACCCAGCTGTCCAAGCCTGTCGGTGACCGGAGTCGCTTCTCAGCTCAGAAATTTATCATATCATATGTCTATACCCATCCGTCATCAAAGAAAAACTTGAAAATTTTTAGTTCCTTACCAGGATTGAACCTGGGACCTACGGTTTCCAAGCATATATCATACACCACTGGGCCACCCCGGAAATATAGACAAAGATTAGAAATATGTGAATTAAAGAGAGAGACAGATAATATATGCATCATACACCACTGGGCCACCCCGGAAATATAGACAAAGATTAGAAATATGTGAATTAAAGAGAGAGACAGATAATATAATGGGATGGTATTGGTCTAAATTATTAAGCCCAGAAATAAATTGGTGGGGGATATTTCCCAAAAGGGATGATAGAGAAAAAGAAATAAAAATGAATAAATTAGAAAGATGCTCAGAGAGAAGTATACTGCCTGTAGAAGGGGCAAATATTTTTAAACAAGAGGGAATTGGTGAAGAATATATTCCCGTGTATAGTACTGAATAAAAGAAGATGAAAGTCAGGGAATTAGAAAGGGAAATCGGTGAAATTGGATTTCCATTTAGGGGTAAATTGCCAATGAAAGAGGAATAACAAAGAAGGATCATTCAGAAGAACAAAGAATTAGGGCTTTTAAAGGATTTTGAAGTAGAAATAAGGTTAAAAAAAGATTTTGAACCAAAGTATTGTCCAGTGAGAAGAGTACCATATGAATAGAGATATAGGAATTATTAGACAAGTATAGTGAGTGGACTACTCCGCTCCAATAAAGAAACCTAACGGAGATGTGAGATTATGCGCCTATTTTAGAATAATTTTGAATCCTTTGATAATGGAGGTTAAATATCCATTATATGGAATTGAAGAAATTCTAGCGGTATTGAAAGAGGGAAAATATTTTCAAATTAGATTTTTCAAACGGATACTTTACAATTGCCGGTTAGTTTTCAGGCCAGCAGGTAATTAACTTTATCCACGCAAAAGGGGTTGCGTTTTTAAGATTACCGTTTGGTTTAAGTATTTGCTCCGGTATTTCAAAGAACAATGGCTGGAATATTTCAAGGAATAGAAGGAGCATTTTGTAATAAAGATGTTGTATTGGTAATAGGAAAAAATATTAAAGAACATGATGAGAGATTAGAAGTGTTAAAAAGAATAAAAGAGAAGGGTCTGAGAGCAAGTAAAAAGAGGAGTATAGTTTGAGTGAAAAAGGTTGAATATTTAGGACATAAAATAAGAGGAGATGAGGTAGAACCGTTAAATACAATATAAAAAGTATGAAGCAGCCTTTGAACAAAAAGGAAATGCAATCCTTTTTTGTGTATGATAAATTATTATCATAGATTTATAAATTCGTTTGCAGAATTAGTTTCCATTATATCAGTTGGCAAAAAAAGATGTAAGATTTGAATGGAGAATGGAGCAAGATATAAAGAATTGATAGAAGAAAGACAAATTTTAAATTGTTTTGAGAGAGAAAAGGAAGTGATATAAGTAGTGATTGCTTCAATGAAAGGAATTGGAGGAGCTTTATTACAGTTAGTGGATAATTATGAGATACCATTAATATATTTTTCGAGGAAATAAGACGAGCAGATTAGTAATAGAGAAGAAGCGTTAGATGTAATTTTTGGACTAATAAAGTGCAGAAAATATGTTTGGGTAGAAGGTTTACGATATAGACAGACTATAAGCCATTAATATAAGCCATTATAATAAGGTTATTTAAAAAGGAACACATGATGCTATCAACAAGGTTACAAAAATGAAAAATAATGGTAGGGGGGTGTAGAAGTTACGTATAGGAAGGACAGAGAGAATAATCTACCACTCTTCTCTTCCCAAAGATTAGTATTATGGATGGGTAGATACGGATTAATAGAAATAGGCTCAGCATTTATAAGTGAAAAGTTTAGTAAATTTTGAAACGTTTAGGTTTTAGACACATTTTATCACCACCATACTCCAAGTTCCAATGGACAGGTGACGGATGATAGGGTTTGGAAATCGTGGTTAAAGAAGTCAAGAGAAGAAGGGGGAGAAGTATGGATTTTGTGGTTGTATAATATTAATAGTATAAATGATGCAGGCAGAACATTGTCCGAAATGTTTTAAGGGAGAACAAGATTATTTTTAGATACATTAAAGAAGACTGATATGGAACGGATAGAAAGAACGTAGGGTTTATCAATACGCGAAAGGTCTAGCGGTATGGGTAAGAATGTTTACAGGATTAAATAGATGGATAAAAGAAATAATAGATAAAGTGACAGGAATTGGATTTAGTATTGGTTAATTATTATATCTAGGCATGAGGAGAAATTAAGGAGAAGAGGATAAGAAAGGAAGAAGTTAATTAAGCGGTTAGACCAATGGCGAATTATGAAAATTAAAATTAATATTCAAATTCGAAGGAATTTTGTGAATATAAATATAAGTATAATCGTAAGAGTCAATATGAAATTTAATTATTTGATTTAGGAGAATTCGACAGAATAGAATAATTGAATTGATAGCTGGATAAATAAGATAATTCGCGAATAATTCAAAGAAGGATTCAAATTGAACAAGAAAATAAAGTAGGAGAGGTGCAATAGGAATATTCTTTCATAGAAGAATGACTCGAATATTGAAATTATTCTAATTGGAAAAGAAGGAAAGAAAGTAAGAGATGGGGAGAGATAAAAATTCAAAGGAAAGAAGAGGAGAATAGAGGAGGGTAAAAGAATTATCAATGGAATAGGAAGGGAGAAAACATACATAGGAATATATAAGAATTAATAGAAAAAAGAAAACATTAATAAAACTTATATATTATAACTAATTGCATTTAAACGGGACATAGATATAATTGTAACAGTAATCACATATAATTGAACGTAACAACAATACACATAAAAAAGATGATAATTGTAACATGAATTACATATAAACTTAACGGTACATATTTATAAAATTAATCACACACAAAAAAGAAAAAAAAATGTTAGAAAACGTAAAGGAGGATAGGAATAGAATAGATGACCATGGAGGAGTAATGGATTTGATGGTCGAAATTGTATGAAGGATGAGAGGAATCGTAGCATTGGTGTACGAGTACATCATATACAGAGTATTGAAAAAATAACAACCTGGAGAAGAGTGATTTTAAAAAAGCTTGGATTTGGGTAGTGGGGAATTCAATATTGAGAGGTAGAAGGAGAGTTGAGGGGAGCTGATAAAATTAACACAAAGGTTTCACAAGTTAGAGATTGTTGACGATGAGAAAATACGTGAGGTGACGATTAGAAAAAGAGAAAAATAAAGGACTTTGGAAAAAGAAATAATAGCACTTTCATTCATTGATTATTAATTTTTGTTTTTAATTTGAATATATTATTTTGTTTTTGGAAATATGGAATAGGAAATTTTATAGAATTATCAGATAATAAAATAATTATATATATTTATTTGATAATTGTATGATATAGTAAATATTAATAAAAATAATATTACAAATATAGTAATTACATATTCAAAACAAATGTATATAAAGAGAGACCGGGGTTATATTGTCCATAAAAAGTTGAAGCGTAAAAAATAGATGAAGAATTTTCCAATATGTTTAAAAGTAAGAAATTTATATATTAGAAAAAAATCTTCTAGTTTTTTATAAATATAAATTTTAATAAATGAAAACGAATTATAAAAAACACCCGTGGTACCTATTACCCTTTAGCATTGCATATCATAGCTTCTTTATTTTTAGATTTTTTTAAATTTTTTATATAAGAATGTTATTTCTAAGTAAAAAAAGAAATTAAATTGTCAAACATTTTAAATTTACCAGGTTCATCTAATTTATAAAGAACTTTTTGTGTTGTTACACGGCCCAATTTGGGTCGATTTTTTAAAACGGTCCGATATACTGTTATATTCATTACAAAAAATAAGTCAATCATCTTCTTATTGTCATTAGTGACATTAGACAAATTAGTGGCTTCTAATGTTCTTAGTTTTTTATTCAAAATAATCCCTGCTAAAATGGCCCATTCGTATTTCGCAAAACCTGACCCAGGTCTTCACATTTAATTAAAATTTAAATTCAAGATATTAAATTACCATAAATATTGTCAATATTTTTATACATGATCAAATAACTTTAATACTTAGGTAGAATTAATATTTGGATTGAATAACTTTTATAAAAAAATTTGCTTATAAAAATTAAAAAGTTTTTTGACGTGTTAAAATTTGCATTTGCATTTAAAACTTTTCATGAACATATTTCTCGAAATTTTTTTAGAACCATTGAAGCATCTTATAATAAACATTTATTTTTTAAATTTCAAATATTAATAATTATTCATTTTAAAATTATTTGCCAAGAAATTACCACCGGGATAATACTATCCCCGGTCTTCCCTGCAATTATTATTTTTAGGTGATCCACAATTTCATAAACTTATGTAAATAATTTACAAGCAATTGCATAACTCCATATATATAAAGAGAATACATTTCGAAATACTATTTTATTAATGATCTAGAAATTAAAGATAAAACATCAAATAGAATGCTATTATTGATTGGCAAAACTTTTATCTGTTTTAGATTATAATAAAATGCATTGAATATGGAAAATCAGTTTCAAAGATTCTAATTATATTGTAATTTAGCCAGTCCTCTATAATAAATTTGATTGGAGGTCCTCTTCCCTCTTAAAGATATATGGTAGTAAATGGTATCTACCGTTCCCTCTCCGATGTTGTGGATTCTATTTATTCTATCAAACATCAAATACATTTTTTTTAAAACAATTATAATGGTAATTTATAACAACTTTACTTTAATTGAGATTGAACTGAATTGCAATGAATTTCCTTTAAATTGTTTTTCTCTATAATATTATATTTTATCGATATGAGTTTTAAATGAAAATTGTTACCTGCTATGTTACTATATTCATTATCCAATTTAATTTTTTTTTTTTTATTATGTAAGAATGAATTCTTAATAAGGTTATATCCTTTGAATTTTGCTTTTATTGACTTGATTTTACTCCCTTTATTCTTATATTTATTGGAAAATCCAGTTATATCATGATTGTCAATTAATTGACTTTCATTATTAAAATATATGGATGATATAAATTTGTTCCAAATCAGATATTTAAAATTTTGATTATCAGTATTGGTACAAAATACATATCTCATTATTTCAGAATTTAGATGCATCATCAGAGTTTGAAAATCCAGATTATTTTTTATTTCAAAATATGCTTTAATCATGTAATAGTAACTATACCATTTAAAATAATTATATGAAGTGATGTCAGGTATTAATCCTTTATTTGTATTTTCAAAAGAATTGTATACTTCAGAATTAATCAAATCATGGGTATCAAATATTTGAGAATATGTTAAATAATACTTAAATTTCTCTTCTAATATATCGTTAAAATTAAATAGATTATCGTGACTTGACACATAAGTTAAAGTTGAATTATAGTGTAGATTTGGTTGATAATGAATATGGGCTCTTATATTTTTGGTGATATCATTAAATACCTTTAATTGGTTAGAGGAGATTTCGGTATTACCATTAATATTATCTAAATACACTAATCGTTTATCATCATAATCAAAAAAATTGTTATATAGAGAATTCAATATAATATTTTTTGTATTTTTCCCCAATTGATCATAATTGCTAATCGCAATATCTAGGTCATATGAAGAATTATTTTTATGTGTGTTCAAAAAATTATTATCAAATACATCTGATTTTAGGGTTTCCATTACAGGAGGTGGCAAAAAAGGGAAACATAAAGATGGATATGTGCATGATAAAAATGATTCATATTTTAAATAATTTATAACCAATCGTTATTCTTGAAATTTATTTAAATTCTTTGTGTCATGTCTTCCTCATATTTTTGAATAAGCAAGATTCACTAATTGTTGACAATAAAATTTATTAAAGTATACCATTCATATTATCATAAAAATAAAAATTTATTTTATTCCTAATATAAAATTATGATATAACATAAAATTTAACAAATGCAATAATGAGCATAGGATTTCTCTTAAAAAGTATGCCTATAAAAGGCAAAGTGCCATAATCAAAAATATCAATTTGTTTAAAAAAAAGATTTTTTTCGTAACATTCAAAAAAGTTTTATTTTAGCTAGGATTATCAGACGTCCTCTCATAAGATGTCCTAAATTATAACCGGTATCTATTATTTTACTTTAATTTCTCCTCTTTTTTAAAAATAAATTTTTTTACATATTCTTACAGGAAGAAAATTTTTTTAAAATTACATCATAAGTTTTGTTAATTTTTTTGTCATGTTTTTATTTTTCATGAATTTTTTATATGTATCCTCGTCATATACTTTTCTGAATTTTTTGAGCTTGATTAACAATATCACTCAAAAATACGATAGCTTTTTATTTCCTTATATCCAACGATTTCTTAAAATGTACAAAGCTTTAAAATCGTACTTTTTTTCAATTAACAATTCACTAATTATTAGAATTTTTTGAAATGATTTAAAAAAGGCATATCTGTGGCTTGTCCATTCCTTGATGTATATGTTTGTGAAAAAATTAAATCAGTTGTGAAATAAAATAAACAGTTAAATGTTAAATCAATTAAAAATATTAAAAAATTTGTTAACTGAAAGAATGAATGAAATATTACATTAAAAGTAAAAGCAATATTTGAAATAAATATTAAAAAAGGCATATCTGTGGCTTGTCCATTCCTTGATGTATATGTTTGTGAAAAAATTAAATCAGTTGTGAAATAAAATAAACAGTTAAATGTTAAATCATTTAAAAATATTAAAAAATTTGTTAACTGAAAGAATGAATGAAATATTGCATTAAAAGTAAAAGCAATATTTGAAATAAAGAATAAAAATGTAAAAAGAATCTAAGTAGAGAATTGGAATGTTTCCAATGGATGGAAATAAAAATGCCAAGTAGTCAGATTTAGAAAAATCTACATTTTTTGAAAAATGGTGCGTTGAATTACAAAACTTCCTCTTGGCCGAGAATGGGTTAAATATTTCTATGATATTTTAGTACATGAATATAGTGAACTGATTATAGCAAGCTACAATTTTCTTATATCAGCTCATAATGCTAACTTTGAAAGAATTTTTTTTATAATCACAAATGAGAGGAATAGTGGAATTTAAATTTATAAAAGCAATATACAAGTAATACCATTATAAATTTTTTTGTCCAGATTTCTATAATTTTTTTAGAGAAAAGGCTAAATATATTATGAAAAATATGGAATAAAAAATTATCAATTGCAAGATTTATGAATTTAATTCGATTTTATTTATTTAATGTTATTTATGTTAAAAGGAATGAATAATGATTACATTTTGGAATTGGTTTAATATTTGAAATTTAGGATTACGATTGATAGGGAAAGTGTATATGGGATAATGTTGAAAGAATAATGATTACATTTTGGATATAATTTAAAAAAAAACATTGGATCAATTCTTCGTAATATTTAATCAACTAGAATGATTCTGCGCAATTAACTACAATAATGCTGGATTAATAATACCAAGCTTAAGATAGAATTATAATGACTGACCAATGATGCAATGGATAAATCAAGCATGACAACTATTACGTATGGTTAAGGAAAAAATGGGTAGCAAAAGCTCAATGAAAGTTATATATGGCCAAGAAAAAATATGCAACTACCTGGAATAGAAAAAAGAAAATTTATTGAAAATAATTAGGAATAATTTTTATATTTCTTTTTGATCATTTATTAGAATTTATGTAGACATTTACTTAGATTATATATATGTCGTATTGGGATATGAAATCATGTGGGATTCGAAATCACAACTTGGGGATTTCAGATCTTAAATTCCATGAAAAAAAATAATAAAATAATATAATTACTTTTTATTAGTGATCTGCATCGGGCCTAATTTTTCAGGCCCGGCCTAAAATTTTTTTTAAAGGTTTTGCCGGCCCGGCCCGAACCTGAAATTTTTTAAAAAAGATTGCCGGCCCGGCCAGAAATTATTTAAAAATATAAATTATTTTTTATAATTACTCAAAATAAAAGACATATGTTATATGGCGTTTAGTTTCAATAAATAAAATAAAAATTTTTTATTTTACATAAAAAATTCAATATAAAATTGATAAATTTAAAAAAATTCCCAAGATCCGACCTGACCCGGCCCGAATTTTTTTTAAAAATATTAGACCCGGCCCGAATTATTTTAAATAGAATTGGGCCTGAGCCAGGCCCGAAGCCCGTTCGGGCCTGGCCGGACTCGGGCCAGGTACCAGCAGGGCTTAACTTTGCAGATCTCTACTTTTTATTCTCTTTTTGCCGTCTGGCTGTCACCATATAATTAAAAGGCCAAAATAAGGGATTTAAAAAGAAAATTTTAAAAAAGTAAAAGAAAAAATTAATAAGGTTAAATTTTTGTTTTTATAAATATATATTAAATATTAAATATTTTCACATGAATATAATTTTAAAAAAATCCGAATTTAAAAAAAATTATATTGCAACAATTCTTCAATGCTATATGACATTTCGTTGAAATTTAAGGTTCTTCTTGAAACATTAAAACACCTTTTATTCATGCAACCCATTTTGCAATTGCATAACGATGGTTTCCCATAGTTTGTGACATTCTGGAATCTCCTAAATATTTTAGCAATTTAAACAATTAATTAATATATTTTATATACATGAATTAATTTGAGGAGTATATGTGGTTACTTTAATGATATATCTTTGTTGGGAACTTTAAAATCTTTTAATTTTATAGTATTAGACAAGAAGCAATAAATGGTGCTGAAATTCTTCCAGCACACTTTCTTAACCATATTTTGTTCAATTTTTAATATTTTCCCTTCTAAATTTTAAGGAATAAAATAATTCAGAGACATGCAGATGTACCATTTGCAAGGTCCGACCCGGATTTTTTGTAATGGCGATTTAAAATATTTGGTTTTAAAATATACGGTCTAGCCTGGATATTATATTAAAAAAATTAAAATACGACATGAGTATACCCGGACCAGATCTCTGAAATAACTGATATGAATTATCAATAAATTTAATTTTAATATAAATTAGTAATTATTGGGCGAGATTTTTTCATAGAATTTCTAAATTATTTCATTTTGAAATGAAAATTTATTTTTAATATGAATTAAGAATTTTATTGGGCTGGATTTTTTTTCATGGAATATCCATTATTACAATTTGAAAATTTATATTAATACGATTATTTTATTTTTAATATTAGTTTAAAATTTTTTTTAATGCCTTAAATTTGTTTACCCAAAACAGTTACAGAATATAATTTATATAAAACCATATTAAAAACACCCAAATACAAATCTATTCAAAATATACGGAAGGAAATATAGATAATATTTTTAACGATTCCACACCTTTTTTTATTGTGTACCAATGAGGAAAATTACGTGAAAGCTATATACATTGCTACTAAAATCAAAGGTTTCATCAAAAATTCGAGCTTTCGAATTGTCCATAATATTACTAATAGTCCTTGAAAAATGTTGGCCATAAAATTACATGGAAAAATAGTTGCTACCAATAATATTGGGAATAGTATTTCTTTTAAAAAGGACCCCTTATTTTATTTATATTTAAATGATCTTGGGCGTCAAAACAAAATTTTTTCTCAAATAATTTACAAAATAACTTTATCTTAGGTCATCACTTGATATTACCTATCCATAGGACAGATAGAACAAATATCTGTCCTAAAAATTTAGAAGGGAAAGTATTAATTGAACAAAATAAAATATGGGTAGGGTGAGCTGGAATAATTTCAGCACCATTTATTGCCTCTAGTCTATATAAAACTATAAAATTAAATGATGTCGAAGTTCCTAAAAAAGATTTATCAATCATAGGTAATTTAAGCTATTTTCATATTAACCACATATACATACTCCTCAAATCAATTCATGTACATAAAATATATTAATTTTTTATCTAAACTGCTAAAAATATTTAGGCGCTTCCCCGAATGTCACAAAATATTCCATTTTGCAATTACAAGGTGCGAGTGTTTCAAGAACATCATCAAATGTTCAACGAAATGTCATATTGCATTGAATAATTGCTGCAATAAATAATTTTTAATTCGGATTTTTTTAAAAATATATCATGTGAAAATATTTATGATTTTATATTAATTTACAAGAAAATGCCTTTTAACCTTATTTCTTTATTCATTATATGCCTTAATTTTATACTATTTACTTTTTTAAACATTCTCTTTTCCTTTTTGATTATTTATATAATATATTTATTTTAACAAAATATCTCTAAAAAATAAAATTTTCTGGTACCAGCCAGGCAGCAAAAAAGGAAGAAAAAAATATTATTTAATTGTTTTAAGAAAATATATTCCGAATCCCTATGTGTTTTAAATATTTTTTAAAAAAATGATTCCGAATAAAACGTGGGGATTCAAGATCTCGAATCCCACATGATTCTATATCCCAATACGACATATATATGCGTAAATGTTCTTTACCCATTGATTTCTCATGATAATTGACATTTATGAACGTTTCTCAATTGATTTCGAATAAGAGATATATATAACATTTTTTTTATCTTTGTTCTTTTATTTAGAATTGTATCATGTGACATTCTTATATTGATAAATTTATTAAATAATAGAAATCGTGGAATTATCATTATAGAATCATTTATTTTTAGAGAGTTTTATATAAATGCAATATATTAAATGACTGATTAAAAATCAATTCAATTTTTAAATTCATTTTAATGCCTTATTTAAAATGCATAAAAAAAATATGTCATCTTAAATGTAAAAAATAAATTATATCTTTTTTTTTCAATTTCAACCTTATTTTCTTTATCCTTTTTCCTTTTTAGTAACCAAAGTTTAAAAAAAACTTGTACATTTTCAAAAATGCCACCCTAAAAATTTGAATATAATATTTATCGATTAAAGTCAATAATATTATCTAATTTCATTTGCGTGCTCAGGTAATAGGCTCTAAAGTATCTAGATACATAAATATTGTATCTTATAGATACATTTATAAGCATTTTTTGTAAAAATATTTAATCCTATTTATTAAATTTATTAAAATTCTCTCAGAGTATATTTGTTTAAAATTAAAACAAAGCAAATTTTATTTTCAACGGATGCTCCAAAGAAAAATCAAAAGAATTAATATGATTTTCTTAAACAATAAATTTAGAGACTCATCAGTTTAATTGTTTAAAAAAAATGAATATGGGGATTTTACTATTTGAATTGAATATTATCCTAATATAAAAATGTTATTAAAATACAACACTACCTTTTGGTGCTCCAGAGGAATGATTTTTTAATATGGTTAAAAAAGAGTTTATATATAAACGGGGGTGTCTTTCTGATGAAAACTAACTTTGTGAATGTTTTTATTATTGAAAAATAATATTCTATAATTATTTTATTATTACCTTACTTGATTATAAAAAAATTAAATCTTAAATGCATCTTGAAAAAAATATTTTATATATAGATACATTTTTTAAGAGTATATCAGTGTCTAGATACCCTTTTAGATCATTATCTAGATACATATGAAAAGAATCACAACTTTGGAAGCTTAAAGGCCAAATTTTTACCAGGATCATGAAACAAAATTCTCTAGATCTTTATTTCACTTTAGCATAGAGGACTCAGGTGCTTGGCCATCTTTTTAGTAATATTAAATCAGATGTTTGCCATACCATTACTACAATTCGGTAACATTTGCTTTTGCTGTGACTATAAACAAATCACAGGGGTAATCCCTTACTGTTATTATGGGTCTCTATATCTTCCTAAACATTAAAACAAACCTCTTAAAATTACCTCATGTCAATCGCAGTCTCCACCCATCTCAATAAGCTTGACTCTGACTAGATACCTGGTATTTAATCTTAAAATTGAGTCTTTTTCTAAAGCGTAACCCCGTGTATAGGGCGTATACAATTATTTATTACTACGAATATTTTTTTGTTATTATTGCTCTTTATAATGAAATGAAATGAAAAGAAAGAAATATCTCTAACTGGAGGAAATTTTTAATTTAAAATTCTCACCCCCTATCCTGGCTTCAAGCATCCCTCTCATCGAAGTCAGGAGGAATTGAATGGAACACTGAAAAGTGGGTGTACGGGCCTTAAAATTTTTAGATCCGGGCTTGGACCTAATTTATTAGAAATCAGACTTGGGCTAGAAAATATAATTTAAAAATAATATATAAAAAATAATGATATCTTTATCTAAATAGAATGATAATTAGAATTTCTTTGTGATAAGGACAAAGAAATTGGTGATTTTCATTTCATTTAACCTTATTCAAATTATTTAATTCGGGTCTAGAATCAATATAAAATTTTGGATCGTGCTGAGCTCTCCATGGCCCCTACAACGGAGGGAGGGGGTCCGAAGCAACTGCTTATGTAAATTTGAGTGGGGGTACTTTTTTAAAAAAAAATTTTTTTTTTAATTTTCTTTATTATTTAATTCTTTTACTGTTTTGTTACATTCATCATGATCAAGTGATTTCTGGTTTATAAATGTAATAATAAGACCCCCCCCCCCCAACTTATAATATTGACGGAAACTTTGGTCGATGTTTAGTAAATTAGGTTGTTATCCGAGATTTCTTGTCACAAATTATTTTTCCAATTTAAAAATACTAAAAATATTAACCAAAAAAAATACAAATGCCTAATTAAAAATTGCAAATCGCATAATATAAGAGATGATTAGAAATTGGATTACTTATAGTATTAAAATGAATAAAGTTTTTTGCTTAACATGTCTCTTATTTGGAGGTCTACACACAAATTCAAAATAGACATGTGAAGGTCTAGAGAAATGGCAGAATATTAGTGATATTATTCTGCATGAATCTTCACAGGCACATATGATGGCCGATTATGGAAGACTTTCTCACAATAAAAATTCGATATTAAAATTTATAACACCTCAGTAAGAATGTGTAGATAATAACCGTTCTATCATAAGAATTATAATAAGATGTTTAGATTATTTAATATCTCGTAACCAAACCTTCTGGGGGAACAGGCAACAAGAAGGCAATATGATGGCCCTTATTAAGCTTATTGCAGATTCTGAACCTGTACTAAAAATGTATATACAACAAAATGAAGAAAGAAAAAGGGATTAAAAACGAAATTATATTCAGATCTATTATCATATAATAACATAAATATTCTCAGTGAAACCATGAAAAATATGGTTATAAAAAAAAATTCAAAATGAGATTACAGGTACTTTAATAGTTTTGATAGTAAATTATGTTGAAAATAGTGAGACGCCGATGTTGAAAGACTGATTGACATATTTTTTACGGAAAATACCACAGGTCTCGATATTAAGCATAATATAATATCCAAACTTGGCTCGATAAATTTACCCCTTGAATTTCTAGTTGGGCAAAGTTATGATGGCGCCTCAAACATGAGTGGAAGAATCAATCGTGTGCAGGTCTTGATTAGAGCAGAGGCGCCAAAGGCAGCTTTTATTTGGTGTTATTGTCATCGATTAAATTTAATCATTGTTCAATTATGCCAATCAATTAAAGAACTTCGAAATGTTCTAGGAATACTAGATGAGATTTATATCTATTTTAATGGTGTAAAAAGATATGAGGTACTCAAAAAATGTCAGTGTAATGATCTGAAAAAATCGCAACGATTTCTACGCATCAAGAATACCACTCGGACGGTAAGAGTACCTTATTTATTTAGATTATAAATGTTTTTTTATTTAGAAGCTGGCTATCGTCATATAAAGCTATTGTAAATCTTTTTCTATTTTATGATGCCTTGAGGGCAGCTTTAACAAATTTAAAGGATTCTGAAGATCCTGCCACCACTATGACTAGTGCTATAGTCTTTAGATTAGAAAAATTTGATTTTATCTTATCACTTTGTGTTTTGGATAAAATATTGTTGACAACAAGTTTGGCTTGTACAAAATTGCAAACCATTTCGAAGGATATAGGGTTTGCAATAAATCAAATTCAATTGGCAAAAGATTGCTTGATTAATTTGAGAAGTATAATATAAATTATTTTCTTAATTATTTTTTAATCTAATAAATATTAACACTGAATTTTTGGATGATTTTTCAAAGGCACGATTTTATGAATGAGAGAAAACTACCTTTTGATTTTGAAAGTTCTAGACTTTAAACATTACAATCCAAAAAGGAGAGGTGTATATATACTTTCATCATTAAATATAGATATTTTTTTAGCTTTAAAATAGGTGTGTTTGCAGTTTAACGAAAGATTTTATGATGTTTCGATGAAATTTTTACATCAAACATCATTTTTAACGCCACAGGGAATTGCAGAAAAATCAATTTTTAATAAGATATCGAGGATATCTGTGAATTTTACAATTTAAATTCAAGTCAAATTTTCGAAGAAATGTTGAAGTTTAGAAATATTTATAAGATGGCCAAAATGGGGAATGTAATTATTACTCTTTTCAAGGGGGTAATTTTCAGGGAGGTATTCTGTTTCATTCGCTCAGAAAGTGTAGGGGCCACTGAGAGCTCTAGCTCGGATTTAAAAATAAATAAAAAAATTGGGCCAGGCCAGAATTAAAATTTTGAAATAAACTGAATTAGCCGAGTTTTAACTCGCAATCTGTTCTTCTTCCACTCTCTATCGCCTCCCCAAGACTGTGGCTCTCCAACCAGATATTTACTTAAGCTCTTATAATCTTGGACTTTAAACCCTCAATATCGACTTATACATTATCAAGGCTTCAAAAAGATTGATATATTTTAATCATTCAGTTCAATTTTTACCTTCGAAACGCAACTAGTCAAATTCTAGCACCCTTTTATAATTAAGTGTTTATAACAGGCCTCGTACTTATAAAATCATTTTATTCTAGGAAATGTTCAGGTTTTCAAGCCTTTTTTCTCTTTGACTTTAAACTTGTATAATCAAAAGACCAGTTTATAATAGCTACTCTCAGCCTGAATCTAATTGCCAGGCTGAATAATCGTTAAGGATTCTCTGGCGGCAATACTCCTCTTAAAACAATATTTTCGTTCATATCGGCACTACCAGGATAGGAGGCGCCCTCCATTTTAATAATAATAGAAAAACATATGGGCTATCTTGGATTATCCTTTATCTGAGACAAAATTTGGGTTAAAACAAAATAAACCTAATCTAGTTTTTATTCACCTAGTACTTTATTATAATTTTTCTGGATTTTAGCCTTAATACAATATTATGAATACTTGTTAAAACATTATTTAAAATTAATGGATCCCAATATAATATATACATATGAATTTTTAAGTTAGATAAAGAGTTAATTATTTAACAAATGTAATATACCACTTCCCTCCCATACCCTTCTGATGCAGTTGCGTCAATCATTTGTAAAAAAAATCTCTCAAATTTACTGATATGATCATGTCTAACTTCCCACGTTATAAGGTGGCTGGCTGTCTATAATGAGGAAGAATAATTAATTGCAAAAAAAAGAATCAAAAACTCGTTCAGCTGGGTAATGGCTAAATATTGGCTAATTCTGCTCAATGTTTAGGCGCTTGCCGGAGAAAATCCGTCAACATTAAGGCTTTTTAAATATTATTTTCTTGCTATCTTTTAAAGGAAAACCCCGAGACCAAAGTGATAGTTTTCGGCTAAAACCTTGGTTTAGCAAATTTTTTAGCCTTTTTTAAAAAAATAGTAATTACCCAAATATACTGTGAGAAAAAAATCTCAAAAAAAATTTATGAATAAAAAAGGTGGAAAATAAATTTCAAGACAGTAAAACTTTAGAATTCAAGGCAAAAAGCTTAAGAATTAAAATTTCGCAAGATTTTAGCATTTTTTTATTAATTATTTTTATAGAATTTTTCCCATTATTCTAATGATCTATTTTCAATGAATTCGGAGTTCTTCCTATGAACGTAAGATTCTTCCTAAAACATAATTGAAATTTTTATATTTACCCTTTTCTTAATATTACTAAAATATATTAAAAATTTTCTTAAAATAATTGAAACTTTCTAAATTATTTATCCCTTTTCTGATATTAACAAACCCAGCTTTTTTTTAAAATTTATAATTGAAACTTTTTAATATGAATATCAATGTTGGAATTTGCTTTTTTGATAACTTTTATTTATAGGAATCCGACTACTTTACCTATGATTTTTTTTATTATAAAAACCTTTCCTGCTTTATTACTTTATGATTAAAACTTTAATTTTTTGATTGACCCTTTTTCTAATTTTGATGTGAAAACCCTTATAATTAAAGAAATATACCACTAAAAATATAACATACTTCTTAAACTTACAATAAAATTTTATAATTTTCTAGAAGAGAGGTTTTTATTTATAATATAATAGGAAAATGTATTTATTTTTGGTAAATGAATAATTCTCCAGGATATTATGAATTAGAATGTCTAAGATTATCGTATAATATCATTTTTTCCAATTTTTAGTAAAAATCATGATTTTTAATTGTAGTTATTTTTAATAAATACTTATTTTTCAAAAATAAATAAAAATAATTTTTTTATCGATGCTTAAATATAATCATTAGTTTTTTTTTATCAAAGTATAATGAGTAGAAATATCTGATTTGATTTATTTATTACATTCTACCAATGGAATTCAGTGTTAAACACAATTTACGAAATTTGTTTATTACCCTGTATATTAAATGTATTAGAATTTCTTTAATTCTATCCCAATTATCTATAGTCTAATACCATAAATTACGGAACTTATTTTACATTATAAATCAAATAACCTTGTAGATATTATCACTGATTATAGGACAATTTTGCAATGAATGAGAAAAAGGTTACAGAATTGATAATATATAGAGGCCATCACTTATTTATTAATTAACTGTGTTTATCAGAATTTAGAAGAAAAATTTTTTATATAAAAACTTTCAGATTAAATATTTTTTAATAATAATATATGCAAAAACTTTTTATTTTAAACGAATTAAAATTTTGACAGTAATATTTGTTACATTTATATTATAATATAATTTGAATTAGTATATATCATGCATGTTTAAATTACCTTTAATGATGCGGATAGGAAGAGATAATTTATCTCCGAAGCAAAATATTGTTTGCTCTACCTTACTTAATGTTATAAAAGGCTAAATTTGGCTAAGTTAAATAAAAAATTTTATTTAAAATTTATAAATCTTAAAAGTATGCTAAATCTTTCATTTAATTTTATAAAAAAATCGATAAGACTTTTTTATTTTTAAAAAATGCATGATATCTTTTTAGTTTTTCTTTTTTTTTTGTATTTTATTTATTTATTTTAGGCGCTTTAAATTTATGAGTTTTCGGTATGGCTTTAATTTTTTAGTGATGGCAAAAAATCAATATAACAAGGTCTTTCACACAACCATGCAAGTTTTGATAAATTAACTGTCCGAAAAAATTATTTAAAATTTTAAGTTTTAAATCACATAAAGGTATATAATGTTTCGTTTTCTTTTGTGTCATTTTAAAATATATTATTAAACCTTCTTCTATATTATATTAGCATTCTTTAAAAATATTATGAATTATTTTCCATTTTGCATTTAAATAAAGTAATTGTTATTTTTTTACTAGATTGATTAAGAAAGGCAAGTTTAACTAAAATCGAATCCTTTTATTTATTTGATTCTTGGATAACCGCGGATTAAAATCAATAGATGATAATTATTTAGTAGAAAAGTGTTAATTTATTTTCTTATAGATTTGCCCCCCCCCCCACCCGTCGAACATTTAAAATGAAAGTAAAATCATAACCGTGTTCTTTTATAATATAATTAAAATTCTGCATGTATTATCCTCGGATATTTAATATTTCGGAATAAAATTGAACTTATTTAATTCAAGACAATAAACATTCTGAAGGAACCATAACGTTTAAGTGGACAGCGCAACATCCAGGAGATTTTTAAATTGTTATTTAAAATCTGTCAATATTTAGACCTGGTTTTTCAGTAAACTTTTATTTTATCCTAAACTATGTTTCTGCAAAGTTATATGCATTTTATTGAATAAAAAATAATTTTTTGGAAGTACAAAAGCACATTAAATAAACCTAAACTACATTACATTTAATAATTAAATATTTCAAAAGATTTTTTGTCTATAGATGTAAACTAATAAAAACTATAATAGGATAAAATTTTAACCTTCTGGTGAATTTTAAAATGAGATGATTTGCCAAGCCACGGTGTTTACCTAACCCCAGTCACTCCTATAAAAATTGGTTTTATAACATTATAAAAATATAAAAATTTATGTTACATTATACAATTTATTTTTGGCGCAGGCGAATAATAACGGAAAACGAGATCAAGTCTACAATAGATCAATTTGTTATAAAGGGCCAGACTATATTTTGAAATTTGGAATTCATGTTTTCGATTAAGGAAGATAATTCCTACAGAAAAATAATCTCTTTGATTATGATAAAATTAAAGAACCATAAAAACTATATATGAGATTGAGGATTTAAAGTTTCGGCGATAGATTGTTATTATCTTAATAATATTGACGAATGCCTAAGTGAGAGGTAATGGTAGGCATGGAATCAGGCCCAAATATCGAAGAAGAGATATCTCTAGCTTTTTGCCAAAGGGAGGGGGGGGGAGGAGTGCTAAAAGGGGCTAGTTTATTTTAGAAAAATATTTTTAACAAGTTCCTTCTTTGATTTTGTATCTTTTTTCAAAAATAAAATTAGACTAATTCAAAAATGAACATTAAATTAATTGAAAAATAAGCCCAAATTTTGTATACTAAAAAACAGTATTATCATTAGGAGGGGACATGTAGGGGTTCAAGCCCCTTGAAAAATTTGAATGGCTTTCAGAATAAAAATTTTTTTAATGGCTCCCTGATAGCCACAATGGAAAACAAATTTGATAGCCCTTGAAAGATTTTTTTTTTAGAATTTTGTTATGTATTTAGATTTGATATTATTATAAAAAATTAATAATACTATATAAAATATATTTAATATGAACAATTGCAAAAATTCTGTTTTAAAAATGGAAACTCACTGTCACTCATAATGTCTAAATATCAATTAAGCATTAGAAGTTGAAGCTTAATTAATAATATTATTTAAATTATTTTACTATCTTAATAAATATAATCATTTATTAATAGAAAATAAAATTAATCCACTTTAATATTTTGATTTGGATAGCCAAATTCAAAAACATTGTATACTACTCATTTTTAAATTTACTATGCCTTTTACTAAGAAAATTTCTAAGATCCAAACTAATATACGAAACTTCTTTGTTAAAACTCTTAGTTTAATTAAAACTTACATTTATTTTATATAGATAATGAAGAAAGAAGAGATGAGTTTATGA
Organism: Gordionus sp. m RMFG-2023; assembly: GCF_954871325.1. Taxonomy (NCBI): domain Eukaryota; kingdom Metazoa; phylum Nematomorpha; class Gordioida; order Chordodea; family Parachordodidae; genus Gordionus; species Gordionus sp. m RMFG-2023. Next base: position 15,325,531 of record NC_088779.1, on the reverse strand, counting down.
TGAATGCTTTTAATGTTGGAGTTGATGATATTTTAGACAGAAGAAGAGGAAACAATGAAGGAGTTGGAGTTCACCAAAGTACATATAGAATATAATTTCTCAATATCAAACTATTCTTTAGATAATAAATGAAAATTAGTTCTGAGAGATATAAATAATGGAAGCAAAAAATTAATATAAAGAAAATAGGTAAAATATAAAATATTTTTTTTATAAAACAATTATAGCTATATGTGAGTTGAATATAGAGATATGAACTATGATAGTAATAATTAATATAATTTAAGATAAAATTGATATAGGCATGGAATGTGACGAGGAAGCTATGCCAGTTCTGATTCTTGGTAGCAACAATCCATATAAAGGTATATTTGATAAAGAAGGAGTTGTAGTTCAACAAAGTACATTTAATGAAATACACGTTTAAAATAATTTTATTTAGATTTTTTGGATAATGAAGAAAGAAGATTAATTATGAATGCGAGAGATATAAATAATGTAGGCAAAAAGGAAAGAAAATAAATAAATTTATATATAAGATATTTTATTTAAAAACTATAGAATCTATATGTAAGATTAAATCTGGAGATAAGAATTATGATAGTATTAATTTTTTAATATTATTAATGATAAAATTAGATATAGGTATGGAATCTGATGAGGATGCTAGTCTGATTATTGGTGGCAAACAATCCATATAAAGGTATATTGTATAATGAAAGAGTAGGTTTCAACAATATTTAATAAAATACGCTTTAAATTAATTTTATTTAAATTTTTTGGATAATGAAGGAAGAATGAAGATGATAGATATAAAAAAATGGTTACTAGTTATATTATTTGTTTGACTTTTTGTCAATGTGAGTTGCTAAGATTTATATTGCCTTGTGTAGTTTTCTAAATGGATTTTTAATTGAGTCAGTGTAGGAATAAATAAACATATTTCAAATTTTGTTATTCTTTAATTGTAAAAATTTTTATGTCTGCAATCCCCAATTTTTAGTACTTTAAAGGCCAGGGTTGGGCAAATTTTCAGAAAATTGTATTCGGATACAGATACTTTATAAAATTTTGTATTTAAGATACAAGATACTTTAGAAAAATTTCAATAAGATATAAGATACAAGATACTTGTATTTTTTTTAAAAAAAGTATCTAAGATACAAGATACTTTTTTAAAAAACTTTAAATAGTCAAAATAAAAATGTATAAAGCTTTATTTTCTTATCTATAATATAAATTTATAAAAAAATATTTAAAATAAAGATAATGCGATATTCCATTTAGTAATTATATAATTAGTAAATAATAATAAATCAGCATCATAAATCAGCATTATTTTTTAATATTATTAATTTTTCGTTCAATCTTTGACGATTTGGTCTATTAACCATATTAGCAAAGCTAAATAATCTTTCAACGGGGGCTGAGGAGGGTAATATTGTGTTATATTTAATAAATATTTCTTTTATATATTTATAACTATTTAACATATTTATACTCCGCCTGTCATCTCATATAATTTAGGACCTCTATTTCAATATCATTTATTGAATTATTAGAATTGGATGTGGTACTTTTAAGGCAAAAGTAATCATCATCTTCATCAATTGAAGATTTTGTTGAAGTATTAATTTCAATATTATTTTTAAAAACAATTAAAACTTCATGTAATGACAAATCCTGAAGGTATTTTTTTCTTTTTCACCATCAATTCAACGATTTTTATAATAGGGATGAGAAATAGTTGCCAAAAATGCACTCTTAAAATTGTTATCAAAATCATATATATTTTTAAATCTTTTATTTAAATAATTTTCTATGGCAACAGCTAATGGTTTGCAAAATTGTAGATTGGTTTGAATTAAATTTGTAATTTTTTTAACGACATTTAAAATTGGAGCTGATTCTCCATAATAGCAGTTGATTTCACTCTGTATTTTGTCAATTGCTATAGCCAATGGGGCCATTATTCTTCTAAATATTGAATTTCAATATCTCTTAATTTAGGAAATTCTAATTTTTGACATAATTTAGGAAGTTCGCCTTTAAATTTTAATAAACTATGAAGACTATCATACTAAATATTCCATCTAGTGCAACAAGGTGTAACTAATTGTTTTCCTAAAACTGCTTTGATAAGTTCTGCAGTTTTAGGCCTATTATTTGCATTCCATAGCTTAGTACATTTAGCTATTGCAGGATGATGAATTTTAGAAATGTTAGGATAATAGCTCTCTCGACATCTGTTATGGCAATTAGACTTATCGTATGGCACAAACAACGAATGTGTTGAGGCAATGTTATTGAGGCTTCTTTAGACCCTTAAATAAACAAATAAATAATTTTATTTGAATAAATTTTTTTACTAAATTTACAATATCTAATAAATTTTAAAGAAGTATTAAATAATACTTTCAATGATTTCGAATTCTATACATTCATCATCATTGATGTCAAAGTCATTCTCTACAGCTTCCATAGAATATCCAAACTCCTTGAAAGCTTTCTAAAAGTTAGAGCCGTTATCTGTAACAGTTGCTATAACTTTTTCGTCAATACCAAAGTCACAATGAATTTCTTTATTATGATCATCTTGAAGTACTTCAAAAAATTTGCCATTAAGTATGCTTAGTTTAAATTTATTGTTATAATTTTCGGTTGAAGAATCATCTGAAGACGAAGATAAACATATTATTCTATTTTCTTCTTCCATAATTTTAAAATAGACAGATATAAAACGATTCAAATATGGTAGTTCTATTGTTAGCAAATTGCTATATGACGACCAACGTCATATATCAAAAATTATCTTAAAATATCTAAATTTTGATTAAATTTTTTATTTAAATCTTAAAACAATATCATTTTAAATTTTAATACTATTTAAATTAACCAATATAAATTTTTTTTAAAGTATCTGTATCTTTTTGAATACAAAGTTGGTTAAGATACAAATACTTTTAAATAATATGTATCTTAGATACTGGATACAAGATACTTTCCAAAATTTTAAAAAAGATACAAGATACAAATCTTAGATACAAATATCCGCGATACTGCCCAATCCTGAGTAAGGCATTGCAGAAAATTTTTTTTGCACTATTATAATTCTTAACTTGCATTTTTTCATATTCAAAATCACAAATATTTAATGTGCTTTGATATTATAAATTATAATATATCTATTCTGTTATCACGAATATATATATTGTAATAATGGATAATGTATTGTTTTACTTTCATTATTTATATGCTAGTATTTGTATGTGGTATAATAAATGACAAAATATAAAATTTAAAACACTAGTTCAGGCTTTGCAAATTCATCTAAAAAGTAGAGTATATTTTTAAAAAAATACGATCGTAACCCGGGGAAAATAGGGGATATGGGGGGCGAAGTTACCATAAAGATTTCTTAGTTTAGTCCCCTGGGATTTGTAAGACTATTGATATTTCTGCTAAAAATTCAAAACAAAAATGGATGTGCATTAAAACACGTCTAATTTGGGCTCTTGATAATTCAAGTAACTTCTTATTTTGACCAAAATTTTGAGTCCACCAAATTCCTATTAGCTATTATTCAAGTGTAGAAAGTTATGATAGATTGGGCAACTGTCAAATAAGTTTTGGTTTCAACGGTGCCCAAATTTTTTAAGTTATCTTGCTATTAATTACGTCAAGCCGCTGAAAGTTTATAACTGAAGTGGGTAGATTTACTTAATTTTCTAAGTTTTTATCTTTTCACTTTTTTCCAATAAATTTTTTAGATTTTTCCAATTTTTATTTAAGAAAAAATAATGACAATTAAAATCTATTACTACTGTTTTTAAGTTGATTTTTGTTTTGCTTACCAAAAATAATTTCTTTTTAATTAGAGCCCTATATAAATATACAAATGACAAATTATATTCAGGAAACGAATAGTTATTCAATCTGGCAAGATTTTTATTTATAAACTTCATAAAATAAATATCTAAATTTTGCATTTATAAATAATTTACACAACTATTCTTTCTAAAATCTATTTTAATTTTTCACCATTTTGTTTTTGCTTAAGGCGATAGGAAAGGAAACTATAATAATAAAATTGTTGTAGATTTATATTTTACTTTTATCTAATATCATATTACAATCAAATAATTTATACGTGTCGTAGATGTATATTATGTCATATGCCAATCAAACATTTATATTATTATAAATTCTATATTTTACAGAGAATAATACAGCTGTTATTGTTATTGCTTTTGATTTTATTTATTTTTATAAAAGTGTAATATCATTAATTTTATGGTGGATTACAGTGAAAGGGGGGATATTTTTTACCAGATGTTAAAACAAAATAAAATGATACTATTATATTTTTATTTTAATCATACTTAAACATTAATCTATGTTAAAAAAATATTAAACAACTTTTTTAAATGTCACACTTACATAAAAAAAAATTTTTATAAAAAAATATAAAAAGTTTTGTCATCACATATTTTCTTTTACTTAGTTAACGATATTTTATGTATAATAATTTTAAATATAATGATAAATTATTCATTTAAGTTGTAAGATCTTAGTCAGAATCTTTTATTTCTGAAAATAGTTTTTTTCTCTCACTTTATTTTATCATATTTGAGACATAACTTTAATTTAATATTTTATTCAATTCGTATATGTAATACATATAATTATATATAATAAGAAATATATTCGTAATTACACTAATACATGAATATTAATTAATAAAATATGAAATATTTAATGATAGTTCATAGTCATAAATTGCTTGCTTAAGTAGTACCTATAAATATTAAAAAATGTTAATCGTAATTTATTATATAATTAGATTACTTTAGTCAAGAGGTAGTCCACGATAGCCCAGCTCCAAATAATGTTGCATATGATTCTAGAAATTTGTAAAATCATATGGAATAAATTGATTCATTATTTGATTAATATTATTTATTATATGTTCCCTTGTACTTGATCTGGGAATTAATGACCTGTACTTGTTTTTGAAAACCCCGAAAAAATTTTCAATTGGGTTTAATTGTGGTGAGTATGGGGGAAGATATTCAATTCTCTCTTTATAGTCATCAATTAGATGACTTTTATGTATTGACGCATTGTCCATAACTAATATAACATCTGGTGGTAATATACTAATAATATCCATTAATGAATTTCGGAATAACATACCATTATATGATCCTTCGATGATTTTATAATGTATAACTCCACAAATTCCTATAGTGCAAAGTACACTTACATTTTTCCCTTTTGAGGGTGGCACCTTTATTGATGGTCTAACGTTGAGTGGTGCCCAAGCATAGACAGGTACAACATGAAAATTGATGCCTGTTTCGAGAGTCTTTCTCTGGAGATGTTCAGCAATTTGCGGCAATACACCTGTCGAATATTGATAGCTCCTGGTGTATTCCTGCGATCTGGTTCTTTCCCAGCTCTTTTTTTGGACCATCGGATGTTTTTAATATATTTCCTTATAGTTCCAATATTTTTTGGAGGAGAACCAGAGGGCAAATTCTCAATTATATCCTTCACCGTGAAGGTATTATTGTCGATTAGCAAATCCATAATTTGCCTTTCAATATTTGCTGTGTCTTTAATTTTTCTCCCCCTTTGTTTAAAATTCCTTTAGGGGCTCACGAATAATTTCTGATGTATCCCGTTTTATTTTATGTATTGATGCCTTCCACATATTAACAAATTTAGCAATGTCCTTAACCTTCATCTGTTCTTCCTCTGGCATTGCTAATATTTTCATTACCATTTCAATTTTATCTTTGTTCCAACAATTGTATGTTCTTTTGGGTTTAGGAATGGATGATATTTGAGAATGATTTATATTTTCATTAATAGTTGCTAAAGAATTATTATTTGCAGAAATATTAGAATGTGATTGATAATTTTCCATATCATTCCCATCTGAGATTGGCAAAGAATAATTTACAGAAGTACTTGAGAGTAAAGGAGATGTATTATAAAGAATGTGGTCTATATTAAACATTATAAGATTGAAAAATTAATTAATATTAAATTAAATATACAAAAATATTAAATTACGTAAATGATATGTGAAAAAATATGTTTTTTTTAAAAGTTTTTTTTTTAAAAAAAGTTGTTTAAAATTTTTTAACATAGATTAATGTTTAAGTATGATTAAAATAAAAATATAATAGTATCCTTTTATTTTGTTTTAACATCTGGTGAAAAATATCCCCCTCCAATAAAGTTAAGGAGTTGAAATTGAAGATATACAAAATGGAATAGATTCAATATATAATTATGAGATGAAAATGGATGAGACTAGAGGTTTGCAATGGGCGGGTTATTAGCCTACAAGCCCGCCCGTCCAATATTTTTAAAAAATTAACCCGCCCACCTAACCTTCTCTTTTAAAAAATATTAGCGCCCGCCTATGAGTCTAAAATTCTTTATCCGCCCGTCTGCCAGTCCATTAGTCTAAAAATTTTTACCAGTCTGCATAAAAAATATTAACTCATGCCGCGCATAATATTAAAATAAGCCCATTCTTTCAATTTTTTAAAAATCTAATTTAAAAAAATGATTCAGTTTCAGCTTATACCCCTACAAAAAAGTTTTATAATTTAGGAAATGCTATATTAAGCAAAATAAAATATTCAATTAAAATTACGGATAATTAATTAATTTTATTTAATAAAATATTTATGAAAAAAATATAAAATTAATATTTATCGATACTATTTCTAATTATAATACAAAAATAATAATGAATCGACATTTTCTGGATTCATGCACGTTCCTTTTTGTTCTATAAACCTTCTAGCAATGTTAATTCCTCGTTCAGTAAGAGCACTGGTTAATCTTGATAGCTAAGATGAATCTTTTTTTTGTCGTTTCCAAGGATATCCGTTTGAAGTATATTCTCTACTTAAGTCAAATATTTAAATAAAAAGTAAAACCATTAATAATAAATAAAAAAGTAATTCAAATTAATTGTTTATAAATGGTAAACTTAAATTAAACTTAGTAGCCTAAAATCTTGCTAAATTATACAAAAACTCGCTACTTTAAGATTTAACTATTTTGTTATATCAGTAGGTAAGGTTAGTGTTGTTAAACGGCTCGTTTTGAGCCGATTTTTAAAAACGGTTAACTCAATATTTCATTTAGAAAAATACTACACAAGCCTTACACATATTTTATCGAAATCTCTAGGCTTAGATAATATTTTTCTGGATAACATATTTAGTTAGCCGTTTTGAAAAATCGACTTAAAAAGAGCCGTTTAACAACACTAGATAAGGTACTCTTTTCTGTAGAGGCCACATCTTCCCATCTGTTGTTGTTTAATTTTGACGTAGTTACTATCTATTTCAAACATTGCATTTATAATTTAATACCTTTAATTGAATTCTCTTTGCTTTTGGAGAAACGGGTAAAATCAGATTTTCATCCAGGTTCATGTTATATTCATCCATGCATGTACATTTTTAGATATCAACCATCCTCAGATATCGATTGGTATTAAAAATGTTGAAATTTAATGGAGCATTTTTTTAATATCTACTACATAAATGATTTTAAGACTAATAAAAGTAGTAAATTTTTTTGGGCACTAAAACCCGCCCAATGCAGACCTCTAGATCGGACTTTTACAAAAATGATTTAATGCCACAAGAAAAATAATATTTATTTAAAATAGGTCCTTTTGTAAAAAAGTCATTTAGATAAAATATTATTGTATCTGTGTTTAAATGGATACTAATTTTTAAAAATTGGATGTTAATTTATTTTTCAAAATTGGTGCTAGTTTTGAAAGAGGGGTTGATTTAGGATCCAAAACATTTAGCTAACGACGCCCCAGCCTCGAAAATCTCAATAAGAATGATAAGATAGTGACATTTCAGTTTATTTTAGATATGGCACTCGCGTCGATATACTAATAAGGCCATCTCGATAAATAAACTAACGACTTATAAGAAAAATTATGCTACGAATATCATTAAGAAAAATTATGCTATGAATATCAATAAGAAAAATTATGCAAACCAAATGCTAATAATCAATGCGGTAATTTGGTGCCATGTTAAAAATGAGAACTATTGGGAGTCACATTTAATAAGTATATTTTTCTATGTTATTTATAATCTAAATTATTTAAATTTAGCTGAAATAAAGAAATACTTGTGGAAGAAATTATGAAAGATAATAATTTTATTAATTCGATAGTTCAATGAGTTTAAGAATATATTGCAGGGGTGTTCTGCACGGCAAGGGTAGCTTGAAACACTGTTTAGCTAGGGTACTTAAGTTAAATATTTTAAGTTTAAATATATCTAAAAATTGATTTTAAAGAAAATTACACAGGTCCGGAAGGTTTAAAATCATGTATATATATACCTATTGTAGAGGCTAATATTTTTACAAAGTCAATATTTATAGTGATAATTTTTACAATCAGACAATTAATTAATTAGCTTTTATTTAATAAACATAAAGAATTTTAATTGTCAGATTTTTTCCAGCCAATGAAAATGCCAAATTCTTCAAATAGTCTAACTAATAAATTTAAAAAAATCCTTTTAAAAAATACGAACCGTTGTATATCTGCAAATGTAACGTTGGGCATTAAAGGGTATAAAAATAAGGTAATTTATATATATATAGAAAAAAATTAAATACCATGAAGAATTTAAAATATCGTCGTAATTATTCTACTCCACTTTTTCCAACTTTACAGGAGAGCGATTTTTGTAACATTTTAGTATTTTATGGAGACTGAATATGTCCATATAACATAATGTTTCGGCCAACAAATGTAGTGGTTGAGAGAATTTAGAGCATAAAATAAATAGTATAAATAAACTACTAATACTTCATTAATTAATATAAAGACTAATTTCGTAATCATAATTAAAATAATATAAAAAAATTAAAATAATATAAAAAAATTAAAATAATATAAAAAAATTAAATTTAAAAATTAAGTTCGTAAAATCATTATATTTAACAAGAAAAATATCCTCGATTATATATACTTTTCTATAATATTCATTTACATAATGTTTAAAAAACAAACTGAAATAATCTTGAACTTTATTTAATCTGAATAATAAATCTTTTTTCTTCATTTTTCTTTAACTCATTTGAATATTACAACACCCTTCCACTTAGATTAGACCCCACATTTTGGGAAAGACCAATAGTCGTGCATGTATTCGATTACTTCTTCTCACCGGTAGATTCTGTTTCTTGTCTTCGTCTGGTATTGATTGCATGCTTTTAATCGATTCACGATTGCTAGTCAATGATTATCGATACCCCATCTTAAATTCTCCTGTTAAATTATTTTAATTTTTTGCTTGTTTCTAACGTTCTTCTCTTGTAACTCATGATAAGTGCTTTTTCGGTCAACGATAGGCTATGCTTGATCTGCGATTAACGATTGTTTTCACGAATTCTTGTTTCTAAGATCATCGATTTTTTATCCTCTACTAAAGTTTTGATAAGCAATTGGCGATAATTTGTCAACGATTAACGATTGCATCCTGGTCTTGACCACTTGTTCTACCTAGTCGCTTGTCAAGATATCCCCGTTGCCTTAAGATCTCTTATACGATAATGATTTCTTGTATCTTTTGATCCAAAATAAAAATCCGATCTCTAATTGAGCTTGATTGCGGCATATATTTTCTAATGACGAAAGCCGTTTCTCTTTATGAAGATTTTGGTTAATCAACAACCTGATATTTTGCTAAATATTATCAACTTAAATAACAGTTAAACGTATATCTTTAATAAAAATTTATCACGAATTTCTTTTAGCTACCTCGATCACTTGTATGTATAACGATCTCTTGTGACGAATTCTTTTTAGCTAAACGATAACTTGTACCTATAACGATCTCTTGTGACGAATTCTTTTTAACTAAACGACTAATTCTATTCTTTTCCGAATTACGATCATTAATATTGATACGATACCATTGTTTTATTGCTCTAATTCTTTGTCTTAGTCGATAGTCATTTCATACATCTCCTTCCCCCTTTATTTAGAATTTCTTTTCAGAGTTAATTAGACTGAAATGTTGAAATTGCCCTGTCGTCTCCACTCTCCAACATCATTGTAAAATAAAAAAAATTTTAGGATTGGGAGATTAGAACCGTTGTCAAATAAAAAAAAGGTTAGAACTAAAATGATACTAAATCTTTATTAAATACTTAAATATAAGTTTTACCGAATAAAGATAGAATTTATAAAAAAAAAAGAAAAAAAAAAGGTAAAAACATAATCAAAATAAAAGAAACTAAAATAAGAAATTAAAATAATATAAAAAAATTAAAATTAAAAATTAAGTTCGTAAAATCATTATATTTAACAGAAAAATATCCTCGATTATATATACTTTTCTATAATGTTCATTTATATAATGTTTAAAAAACAAACTGAAATAATCTTGAACTTTATTAAATCTGAATAATAAATCTTTCTTCTTCATTTTTCTTTAACTCATTTGAATATTACAACAATTTTAAAAATTCATTTTCTGTATTTTGAATATTAAAAATGCTTTCTTAATTTTTTTTTTTAATTTGAAGATGTATATATTTAATAGTACCTCAGCATTAAATGTAATAAAATTATTGAAAATATAATTATAATAATTTTACCAATTAATGTAAATAAGTCAACAGACTAAATTGCAAATTTAAATAATTTTCTTAAATTTATAAAAATTAATGTTTAAAACTAATTATCATTGTACAAAATTTTATTTATCTATAAATAATGCTTAAAATTATTTTTTGTCAATTTCTAGCATATTTGAGAATATGATATTCATGTTGTGCAATTTTATTATCCGAAATTTTATATTCACATCAAACTGATCCTTTTTTGGTGTGATAAATTCAATATTAAATTAGAAATTAAATATATGTTTATAAAGATAATATTAAAAGGATAAAAGTAAATCTTTACAATAATCTTAATATAGATTATACATCATTTGTAAATTCAGTTGACTTTCTATATATTCCCTTTGAATATTACAGTAATGAAATTGAAGGCTAGGAAAGCTGTTAATGTGTAGCATAAGATGTTCTTTTTTAGCGATCTAATTAATTTTTTTTGTGTGATTTTCTTGTTACATATAGGTAATATTATTATCTTTTATATTATTAAATAATAGATATTCATTTCTGATTATTACCTAATTTTGATAAAAAACTTTTGCACACTCTGAATTAACATTATTAACATTGAAATTGATAGGGTAGTCATATGAATAATTTCATTTTGAAAGACAAACTGATATGACTCCTGCTATAGTAATACAACTTATATTTATAGAAATTTGATTTTTTATCTTAATATTGCTAAAATTCATTATGAATTTTTTCCCTGTTGGTCGATAAATTTGCAGAAATAAATCTGCATTCTGTGCAAGTCCTGATATTTCAGGCTTCTTTTATTATTGCACTACAACTTTGTGACTTTCTCCTTTGTAATAAATTTGTTCTTTGAGTTTGCTTCCATTGATCAAAATTATAAGATCTCTTTCTTGTTAATTTTTTATAATATCAGAATTTTTATATAAAGCCATAAAATCAGTTAAAAATAATTTTTAATTCCATTTATGTGATATGTGAAGCGTTTTAAAAATTAATTATTGGGTGGATTAATTTTAACAATAAGAAGAAATAGGGAGATAGAATAATTGTATATTGACTATAATTAATTTTATATTTTAAAAGAAGCAAATAGATTAATATATTCTAAAAAAAATAAGGATAACCTATTAATCAGGCGACGATATTATAATGTATTGCGTTTATTAGATGCAATATTGGCATTTTTTTATATTTTATATAATTTTTTCAAATAATCAATGTCGATGGTATGCGTTACATATATCTTGTATGGCTACGATGAAATTTTATACAATTTACTTTTCATTCATAAGCATTTTCTGTCATTTCAATCAATATGAAAAGCTGACCAGGTGGTACTGTATTTGTGGTCTATTTTTCTCTTGCCATGGGGATTTTCATAAGTGTCTGGTTCTCTCGAAGAAATAGTAATAACTTCTACCATCAGTTATATGATTTTTTCAATTTAAAAATTGAGGTATTTTAAAAGAAAATCTGAAACATTGCATAGATCTGTCTGCTGAAGCAAAATTCATTATTGAATTATCGTCCCATCAAACATATTTCTTTTATTTTTTCTAACTTTGAACCATTTAGGAATTAATATGCAAATTGTGAAGGTTATTATAAAAAGAATTGAAATTTCTTTTATTATTCCTTTTTATTTTAATTATTTTTGCAAAGATTATAATTTTATATGGATGGGTTTTAATTTAATCGTCAATATGTTTCATTAAATCATCACAACACTGTAAAAACAAATATATAATAGATTTTATTTTAAAATACCTTATACCTTTTTTATATTTTAATTTAATAATAATGAAGATTTTAAAAAAATATAATGAGAAAATCCTTTACCTACTATATACTTGTATTACTATAACTTTTTTAAATATTAATTTTTATTTAATTCATAATATATAGATTCCAAAATCATAAACTATAATATAATAAAAATGTGCCATTCTAAATACGGAATCGGGACTACAAGTTACCAAGAAACACGAATATTGATATTTTAAAATAGTGATAACTATTTACATTTTTGCATGCAAAATGTAACTAGTTACTTTAAAAAATATTCATATACATTAATCATAAATATATTAATATAATTAATTTTTAAACTTATTAATTTAAAATTTCGATTAAATATCTGATTCTGCATGCGTGTTTCTTTTATATACAGATGTGAATTCCGGAAAATAATTCCCCGGAAAAAAAATCCCGGAAAAAAATTCCCGGAAAATAAATCCCCGGAAATTAATTCCCCGGAAAAAAAATTCCCGGAAAATAAATCCCCGGAAATTAATTACCCGGAAAAAAATTCCCAGGAAAAAAATTCCCAGGAAAATAATTACCCGGAAAAAAAATACCCGGAAAATAATTCCCCGGAAAAAAATTCCCCAGAAAATAATTCCCAGGTAAATAATTCTCCGGAAAAAAAATCCCCGGAATAATATTCCCCTGGAAAATAATTCCACGGAAAAAATTTCCCCACTATACATTGAATTGCATTGCTAAACTGCATTGCTAAACTGCATTGCTAAAAGGCAATGAATCATTATCAATTATAAATCAATCAAAAATTTATTACGTATAATTTTTTAAACTTTTTTTAAAATATATTTAAATCATTTTTTTATTATAAATGAAGAATAAATTTTATTTTTATTTAATATTATTAATAAGAAATTTATTTTTCTAGCTTATTAAAACAAATATACATTTTATTCAATTTTAAAAATTAACAAATATATATCCGTAAGAGGGCGTTATATGTTTTAATATGTATCATTTTAGGAAACCGGAATGATGATTGGATAGCACTTTTTATATATTTGGGTATATATATACATATGAAAAACCTAAAAATTAAAAATTTTTTTTAGGTTTCTTTGATGTTTAATGAGTAGGTTTAGAATAGTAAAACAATGGAAATTTTTTAAAGTAAATATTGCTGGCGTTATTTATCAAAATCTCTTCATTTTTGTTTTATACGTGTATATTTACGTGCTAAGCATTATTCTAAAAAATATTTTGAAAATAATTTGATTTGACCGATTGCCGAGCTCAAAACTGACCACTCACTAAATATTCGATTGACCAAATTTATTAGGAATATAATTTGAAAAATGTTGATTTTCGTTTTATATATCTATAAATACGTATAAAACATAATCCTAATAATTCTTCAGAATTAATTTTATCAAAATTTTTAAATATTTTATTTGAGAATTATTATTTCGTTGATTTATTTATAGGGAATTTTTTCTCCTAATTTTGTAATTTTAATTATCTTAAAAACGGAGATTTTTTTTCCGGGGAATTATTTTTCTAGATTCTTTTTTAATATAGCTTACATTTAATATATTTATTGTAGCTTTCGTTCTCTTCGCTACACTGCACAAGGTACGATTCCCAAACAATTTATTTTAAATGAAATAGTTACATTTCTCATATTTAAATAAATATATTATGCTAAGCTAACCTATCTCATATTTTACATTTAATAAACCTTTTATCGGTCCGTTGTCTCACCCCCTCCTTCATTATTATATAGGATTTAACTTGTAATATACAATAAATTTATTGAATTTAAAACAAATTAAACAATAACATAAAATTTATCGAATTTAAAAACATTTAATGGTAAATCTAAATATATTTCTGCGAATATGAAGTTGATGATTTATTTTCAAAAAAGATACTCCAGCAGTAGTCCGCCAACATATTTATACGATTCTTGCCGGGAATTTAAATTGAAAACTTAAGACATCCCAAAACGAAATTCTTTACCATTTTTCTCAAAAAGCAATCGATAAAAAATTATAAAAATTAATAAATTTATAAGGAAATATAAATCTAACACTATCACCAATTTTCAGGGATTTTCATTTGATACTTTTTAAAATATATCCGTATTACCATTTTTGAGATTTCGAAAAGTTGCCTTTATACGATAATATTTTTAAAACTTGACGTGAAGGGAAAACTTAGAAAACGAATTCGAAGTCAATGTCAAATTCTACACCAAAACTTGTTTTTATTTATTTTTTCTCCCATTTTTCTTGTCACACAGTACAATTAATAAAAATTGATAAAGACATAAATATTAAATAAAACCTATACAATAATTTTAATCTATATTTTTTCAACTTTTAGGTAGAGATATCAACATCCAAGGATGTTTTTATCATCTAACTCAATCACTCATAGAAAGATTCAGGAATTGGGGTTAGAATCATCATATCGGAATGATCCAATGTTATGCTTATTTGCAGCTATGATCGATGGATTAGCATTCTTACCTATACACGATGTCAAACGAGGTATGGAGTATTTAAAAACCATTGTATCGGATGAAAACAAAGAATTATTGTTTTATTTTGATAAAAATTATGTGAATGGAGAATTGAGACATGGGAAAAACTCTCAAAGGCAAGTAGAGCCATTGTTCCCACCAGAAACATGGAATGTGTTCAATGTTACGATTGCTGGGGAAAATCGAACAAACAATGTATGTGAAGGATGGAATAACCGATTTAAGCATATTGTAGGCAACAAAAAACCGAAGATATGGGAACTACTCGAAAAAATAAGGATGGAAATAGCGGTTGATATGGGAAAAATCGGCCAATGAAATATTGGGACATACACTCCCCAAAAAAATCGTATTTATGCAACGAAACAAACTATTTTAAAAAATTTATGCATTGATTATTTAGAAGAGAGAAGGGACTTGCCCAATTTTCTCTCTTCAATTGGAGAACATATACGTTCTAGAATTGTTTCTTTTGAATAATATAATTTATTATTCTATATATCATTTAATAAAATTATAATTATTTCTTTTCTGTAACTTTTGAAAAAAATTCATAAGCAAAAAAATAATTGTTAGATTAGAAAAATATAATACTCACTGCTGATAATCACCTCTGGATGTATTTTGATTAAAGTGGTCAGCATTTTTCATTACTTTTGGCAGTATTTAATTAAAATTGGGCAGTAAAAAATATAATTTTGCAAGTTTTATAGTGATTCTGTATTCAGTCAGTTAAATTCTTAAAGTAGGTAAATACTTCAGTAAAATAATTTTTATTAAATAGAGGGTATCAGATTGAATTGCTAATTTCCTATTTAGCCACAAAATTTATAAAATTATATTATTTAATAGCTTATCCTTGTAAAAACAAAAAGGGGCGCTATTTAAGAGTCAGTAAACTGTGAAAAGCCTTTTATCATATTTCTAAAAAAATGATTAAAATTTGTGTAAAAATAATTTTTCAATAAATACCTAAAAGTTGATGAAAGTGTGTAAAGGTGAACTAGATTTATTTAACTTTCGTTTTATTATTTAAAATCTCAAATCCTCGAAGAAATTTGACTTTAAAAAACATTTCTATTTAATTAAATACTGCAGAGCAGATCCGGGTCACGGGATTTTTTTTCCGGGGAATTATTTTCCTAGATTCAAATTTACTAGTAATATAATTTGAAAATTGTTCATTTTTGTTTTATATATCTATAAATACATATAAAACATAATCCCAAAAAATATTTTAAAAATATCGTGGTTTGGCGGATAACCGACTCGTATATGTTTTACTCGTAATTATAGATATATAAAACAAAAAATGAACATTTTTCGAATCATATTACTAGTAAATTTTATCAATCGAATATTTAGTAAGTGGGGTTTTGAGCTCGGCAATCAGTCAAATCAAATTATTTTCAAAATATTTTTTAGGATAATGCTTAGCACGTATATATATACGCGTATAATACAAAAATGAAGATTTTTCCATGGATAACGCCAGCAATGCAGTATTTGGTCATTCGGTCGGTTTTCGGGTCAAATCACGATATTTTTAAAATATTTTTTGGAATTATGTTTTATACGTATTTATAGATACATAAAACAAAAATCAACATTTTTCAATTTATCTTAATAAGTGGTCGGTTTTGAACTCGGCAATCGGTCAAATCAAATTATTTTCAAAATATTTTTTAGAATAATGCTTAGCACGTAAATATACACGTATAAAACAAAAATGAAGAGATTTTGATAAATAACGCCAGCAATATTTACTTTAAAAAATTTCCATTGTTTTACTATTCTAAACCTACTCATTAAACATCAAAGAAACCTAAAAAAAATTTTTAATTTTTAGGTTTTTCATATGTATATATATACCCAAATATAAAAAAAGTGCTATCCAATCATCATTCCGGTTTCCTAAAATGATACATATTAAAACATATAACGCCCTCTTACGGATATATATTTGTTAATTTTTAAAATTGAATAAAATGTATATTTGTTTTAATAAGCTAGAAAAATAAATTTCTTATTAATAATATTAAATAAAAATAAAATTATATACTATATCATTTAATCAGTATTCTTCATTTATAATAAAAAAAATGATTTAAATATATTTTAAAAAATTATCATTAAAAAAATATGCGTAATAAATTTTTGATTGATTTATAATTAATTATGATTGATTGCTTTTTAGCAATGCAGTTTAGCAATGCATTAACAATTCAATGTATAGTGGGGAAATTTTTTCCGGGGAATTATTTTCCAGGGGAATTTTATTCCGGAGAATTATTTACCTAGGAATTATTTTCTGGGGAATTTTTTTCTGGGGAATTATTTTCCGGGTATTTTTTTCCGGGGAATTATTTTCCTGTGGATTTTTTTCAGGGGAATTAATTTCCGGGAATTTTTTTCCCAGGGAATTAATTTCCGGGGATTTTTTTTCCGGGAATTTTTTTTCTAGAGAATTAATTTCCGGGGATTTTTTTTCCGGGGAATTATTTTCCGCTTACCTACAGATGTAAACTGTATCCTGTATTTTGCCAGGGGAGAATCACTATTATAAGAATTTTCGCCCCATAAATTTTATTCGTAGATCCACCTTTGTAGGCCATTGGCTAGGTTAAATTTTTATAAAAATAACATTGGTTTTTCATTCTTCCTAAATGTTTAATTATAGTCGTTATTTAAAAAAATTATTATTCTTATTTTCTTTCAAATTCTTATTTATAGTGTGATATATTGATAGATATCGGAAAATGGGGTGGTGTGTATAGGAGGGAATTTTTTTAGCCTAAAATGTTATTTACGAGAACAGGCAAATTTTTTAAGGGGGGGGGGCTGCTCCTATGTACAGAATTTAATATGAATTCTAAATCTGACACTTAATGTTTATGATATTCTAATGATGAAATATAAATTGTACAATCCCCTTCTAAAAGTATTACCAAAGAGACTGTTAAAATACCTTAGCCAATCAAAAAGTTTTTTGGATTTCACATAATGAAGACTGTTTAGGTTCACCTTTGAAAGCATTTGTTAATATATATTTTTATAAAAATCATTTTGGTTTTTCACTCTTTCTAAAAATGTTGAATTATAGTCGTTATTTAAAAAAATTATAACGTTTACTTATTTTTCTTTCAAATTCTTGTTTATAGTGTGATATATTGAATATATCTTGGGGAGGTGTATGTAGGAGGGAATTTTTTTTAGCTTAAAATCTTATTTATGAGAATGGAAATATGTGAATTCTGACTCTTTAAAAAACTTATAATATATTTTTAAGTATGCAATGCTTCCACCGTATTTCTTAGAGGATTACTAAAAAAAATAAATCTTTTAAACCATTTAAATTCTGAAATTAATTGGCCTTCAGATACATTCATATCCTTTGAATATAATTTAGCTAAATATTTAATTTATCAATATCAAGATTTGAATCATCAGATCAGAGGAAGTATGTGATATAGTATTTGTAAATTAGATAGAGCCAATTGATAATGTTTTGAGTCAAAATTAAATTCAAAAGTGGAATAAAAACGGTTATTTTATAATGATCCTCAATTGAGCCCTTAATATTGGAAAGATTTGGGGTGTTTGAATCAATAACAATTTATTAAATTGGAAACCAATTACATTTTAAATAATGATAATAAGTTATTTTTAATAAAATTATAAGTATTTAAAAATTTTAATTAAAGGTTCAATAATTGATTGATGTGTTAAAACTGTGGGTAAAACAGTTTCAGGTAAAGCTAAAGATATCTAAGAAGTCAAGGCCGAATTTAAAAGGTTATCTTTAGGAGTGATAAAAGATATCATGGCTTGTTCATCTAACGTGATGGCAAAAATGATGAAAAAGATATAAGATATAATTGGATATAAATGTAAATAATCCATTTTTGAGAGTAATAGTGAGCAACTCTAGTATAACTAGAGCTCTGCAAGGGTTGCTCTCTGACAATAAAGATTTTTTTTTCTCGGTAACCCGACATGGAAATTAAAAATTAGAAATATTCATAATAATAATTTTGTTTCAGTTAAATGTCAGTCAGAATCATGTTATTTTTCCTAAATTTACATTTTGTGACTAGTTAAGTTATTAATTCTGATTCTATCTATGATTATATACAAATTAAATAAAATGTTATACTGGGTTAGCAACTTTATTTGACTATTGATAATAGCCTATTGGTGGTTAAATATACTTTTTTTTAAAGTGGCAAAATGTAAATAAATACACATAATTTTTGATTTCTACTTCGATATTCTAATATATAAAGTCAAATTCCATAATAATTTTAATCTTCAGGCTCGGGTGGGGCTGGAACAAAATATTGGCGCTCAGGCTTGGGTCGGGCTCGAACAGCGAAATTTTTTAAAGTCTAGCTCGGGTCGGTTTCAGACCGCAAAATGTTACTTTGCAGGGCTCTTGATATAACCATATCAATAAAGAAATTAAACTAATTTTCATTTGGGATAGAACTAAATTGTTATTAATTCATTTTTTCTCCAGATTATTTAACTTCATTACTATTTAATGGGGATAAAAGTGTATTTTGCATTTTGTCAGTGTTCCGTTTCGGTTTTAAATAAGTTTCGGAATGTTCAATAATCTTTATTAAATTGAATTATTATATTAAATGTTCTAATTTTACTGCTCCTGACCATTTTTTTAAGATTATCAATATATAATTAAAAACTATAAAATCATATTCTAGGAAAAAATATTATATTTTAAAATATATGTTTAAACCAAACAACTTAGTAATGCAGTAAGACAATCTTATTATATAGACTGCGGAAAAACATTGTAAGCCAACCCTACAACAAGTCTACCAGTTATTTTATAAAGGCAGGAATTCTCTCCATCTTAGAACTAATATGTTTCTATAAGCTTTTTAAAGGCCAGATAATATAAACCTAACTCTTGTCAATAGTCTCCTATAGCCGATGACTTCACCTTCATCAAATTCTCGGCCAAGTTCAATAATTAGCACTTGGATTTGGTCGATGGAGAAAAACATAAAAAACAAATATTCTGACCTGAATGATATCATTTTATAATAATAATAATAACAATAAAATATAATCTACTCTAATGCCCACTGCGAAATATTTATTTTCAAGCAAACTTATATTTTTTGCGTATTCAGATGAACGGAATGCAATTGTTTTTATAGTTATTCGTAATTATCTTTCTTTTTAGTCGTTTTTTTAGAAATTATTTTCTTATAGTCACTATTTAAATAGATTATCGATGTTTTTTAATATTTCATTTTCAAATATACGTTTATCCAGTCTTTAAGTAGGTGTTGAAATTTCTGAAGGTTGCGAGACTGCAGTACAGCTAATCAGAATACATTCATTTAGAAATTTTGATATATCAGGACAATATTATATTTTTATTTATATAAAATCTGGATAATAAATATACAATAAGCAAATTCTTTTACAAAAAAAACAAATTAAATGCGATTGATTATATTAATTTTTTACCGGATATATATATATAGTTGGCAGTATTGTTGATAATTGCATAGTTTAAACAGCCTTTTGGCAAACTTGACATCTTCCTACTTTAGATCGTAAATTTCCAGATTTTAATGTTTGCGCTATTGGCTTTGCAAATTGTTGAGAATCTTCAATAGTAGTTAACCAAAAACTAAATTTATTGGCAAAATAATGGCATGTCCCTCTTGCCCCATTACATTCTATGAAGGGAGTTGTTCTAAAATCTTCTAAACAACTGCCAGGGCTTGATAAAGTTTGACCACCTCCTTCTCCACCAGCAGCCGTATGCTTAAAAATATTGTAAAAAATTAAACAAAGTAAAGCAATTTACCATTGTAAAGCTATAACCAATCCATAATCCAGTCCAGCCGGTAGGGCACTCCGGTATATTAAGTGATTGACTATGAACAGCTAAAATATTTGAGGGCGATTCACATACAGCGCATTTACTAACATGAGGCTTTATTTGAGTGTCTCCTACTGGCATCATTGGAATAGGGGCTGATGTAGAGAGCCAATATGATTTATCGTTTCTAGTTGCATAATCGCATATATTATTTGTACCGCAAAATAAAAATGGCATAGTATTAAAATGTCGTACACATGAGCCAGCTGAACCTAAAAAAATAATAAATGTTAAAATTTTTCATATTTAAAATGTAACCTAAATCTTGATTATGAGCCTTTTCGTTTCCCTCAAAATATAATAGACTGTAGCCATCCCATAATTTATTTTGACCAGGTGGGCATTGAGGTGTCTCTGGAGTTTGACTATGGCGCGCATATAAGAAACCAACAGGGGGAATCATACCAGGAGAGCCAGATATACCATTTATCCCTGGATAACCTGGAGGGCCTGCAAATAATAAGCAATTGAGATCTTTCAAATTAAATAAATTAAATATTTACCAGCAGATCCTTCTAATCCAGGTGGACCTGGTCTCCCAGGATTACCTCTCTCACCACCTAAGCCTGAAGGTCCGGGTATTCCGTCTATGCCTGGCAAACCTATTTCACCTTTGAATCCTAGTCGTTTTTATTTTTTATTATTAAATAATCCGTTATATATATATATTTTACTTATTCTGATTATATTTGAATAAAAGTGACCTAAACAATATGATATCTTATGATCTGCCATTTTAAAAAAGGTTGAAATAGTTATATTTATAAAATAAATATATATAGTAGAGCCCTGCATCGATAGTCTGATTAGACATGGATGGGACAGGACGGTTCTTTTTTCAGACAACCCTAACCTAAATTATTCGATATTTTTTTTAAAATGACTTTTTATATTTTATTATGATATATTTTACAGCTTAAATTTTTCAATTCATGGAAAAATAAATTTAATTTAGTAAGATTAAGAATTACAATATTTTAAATTTAAAAAAACTGAATGGTGTTAAGTAATCAAAATACATTTGTCAGAATCAAAATAAGTTTTGAATATTAAATAATTAAAATTTAGATGTAGGTTTTTAAAAATTAATTAGTCTGAAATTTATTTTTAATTAAATTTTAAGACCAAATTTAGAGGCTAAGCCACTTTAAAAAGAATTAAATTATACCTCGATCTGATGCAAAGCTCGTGTAGTATATTTATAAATAATTAAATCAAGCAACCAATAAAAGTAATGTATTTCTGTTTTACTCAGGGTTGGCTAGTCTCAATTAACCTGTCAAATATGGTCAAATGACTAAAAGTTCATTTGACGACAGGTCAAATATATCAAATACTCTTGTAGTGCTGGAAAATAATGTCGATGGAAGTAAAGCGCTTAATTAACGGCTTTATTTTTGAGAGAAAGGAAATGTCATTCGTTACTTGTTTCAAAAAGTAATGACTAGAACGTTTCTTTTTTTTAATAAAGGCAACATATTTTCTTAAAAGTAAAAAATATTTTTTTTATTTCATTAATAATAGCTTTTAAACTAAAAAAAACTAAATGGTGCTAAGTAAAAATAATAAAACCAAAATAAGTTTTGAATATTTAAATAATAAAAATTTAGTTTTAGGGTTGTTAATTTTAGGATAAATAAATTTCGAGGCTGAGCCACTTTAAAAAAAATTCATACCAGATCCCTGGTGTGATATATTTATATTTAATTAAATCGAGCAATTAAAGTAATGTATTTCTGTTTTATAGTCAAATACGGTAAAATAAAATATATAAAATACTTATAAAAGTTATTTTTGTAGTGCTATAAAATAACATGAAAGTAACGCGCTTTATTGACGAAGTTATTTTTGAGGGAAAGGAACTCCATTCGTTATTTGCTTTAAAAGTTAACGAATAGCACGTTTCTTTTTTTGTGAGTAATGGAAAGCAAAATATTTAAATATTTTTTTTTATTATATATATTTTTCAAAAAAATGAATTAGCCAAAGAGGGTTAGAAAGTCTCTTAACGTTGAAGACTATAGAAGAGATAAAAGGCATAAATATTTCATCCATAAGTCATGGGCAGTTTCAAATAGACTATTCTACCACAATCTTACTTATAACTCCTCGCATTGAAGATGAGAAGAGAGGAAGGTAGACAAAGAAAATTTGATTACTCTTGAAGCGGAATATAGAATATGGAAATTGTGATATGTTATCAAGACTACCATTAGCCGTTAAACAAATAAGTGAATGAACCTACCAGACATCAAAAATATGGTATATGATCGGTATATGATCAATTAAAAGTTATATCAAATATATAAGTTTAATAAGAAACCGCAAGTGATCCAATCTTGTCAAGAGTAGCCAGATATGTAACAATGTAGAAAATCGACGAAAATATACAAAAGTTTTATTTAAAAAAAGATGCTTTAAATTTTTTATCTTCATCATTAATTATATTTACATTATGGATTACTTGTTCTAAAATATTCGGTTAATTTAAATTATCTCTACCAAATATTTTCGCCACAATAAAAAAAATTAAATTCATATCTTTAATTTTCAAAATTATTTTTCCTAATACAATAATATATTATTTGTATATGATTTTAAAATAATATTTGTTTCAAAGTTTTCTTATTTAGTAATGATACACCGTATCTACCAAAATAATAGGCAAATTATAACATAAAATTTTCAAAGGAAAATTATTTATTTGTTTTCTTCTTCCTTTCCCATATTCACTCTTTTTTTAAATTCCGATGATTTTTTATACCACATCTGTAACAAGTTAAAATTTTCAAACTACATGGAGGCTTCATATTAACTTTGCTATAACCTTCACACCTACGTCCTTTTTAAATTTCCCCATTCGATTACTGATTAGTTTGCTTGATAATATATCTTTAACTAATCAATTATTTCGGTATATTTTAATTGTCCATTTAGGATAGCAAAATTGTAGATTATGATATACATCAGTACCCATCATAATCAAAAAAGTTAATCGTTTTACTTATTCATCTATAGGTATTCAGTGTCCATTATAGTGATCTTTGCAATATATTTAAATTTAATATACATAAATTATTTAAGCCGAGTTTTCAATCAGATCAACTAGATCTTCATTTTTATTTTATTTTTGTTGTTGAATTATTATTTAATCAATCAAGGGTATGTTAATGTATATTATCTATTATTATAGTTTATTTTATAAAGAATATATATCAATGGCAATTATTTCTTCAGATAAAGATGATTTAATTCTGCCCTGGCTCCAGTCTGTATATATAAATAAAGAATAAGGGCACAGCCTAGATTGTGCCCTAATTCAAATATTTTAATCTTAATATCTAGCAGCTCAAATCTAAAAAGAGATATAAAGCTAAAAATATAAATTCAGACTAAATTCTGATAAAAATAAAAAAATTAAGATAATCTAGTAAGATTTTTTGAAACATTCTTTATATTTATGATAAACCCCCAATTAAGATTTTTATTTATTAAATATAATACAACTCGCCTAGCCTATGCGAAAGTTGAACGTGTGCTTAGTACAGAGAAAGCTGTGTTGTACTAAGCGCTCTTGTTTATCTGATAAAATTTTGATAATCATTTGTTAAAAATAGAAAAAAAATTATTATAAAAAGATCTTATCTTATAACATATTATGAAAATTTATATATAATATTAAGTTTTTTTAAAATAATTAGTTACTTTTTTTGAGGAGTTTTTAAGACTCTGGTAATAAAAAAGCTCTAACATATATCAGTAAATTATTCAATATCTTGTTCACTAGAAGAAGAAAATGAAACACATGCTTCAAATAAGTAAAGAATCTTAATAGGTAGTATCTATAAATTCAGATGTCAGCATCAATCTGGTTAAGAGATTTTCCCCACCTTGCCTTTTAAGGGAAGTGAATGTTGTATTAACCGGGCTCAAGTTCACCTTATACTACTCCAAAAAGAAATTAGTGAGGCAAATTTAAGCAAAGAACCTAAATCGATATAAAACTTTGACTATGAGAAAATTAGTTATAACTTACGATTAATTAAAAATATAAAATAATAATTATAATTTAATTAAAATCCGGAAAAAGACTATGGGGTATGACGATGTCACAGTCTAAATGAAGGTCTAATTCATTACAAAGTTCTTCGTTTGGAAAGGAGCAAACCAAGGTTGAAGCTAGGGATCCTCGAGCCATTCATAACCTAAATTATTGTTAGATTGCTGAGACGAAGAATCACTACTTTGATTTAATGAGGAGTTAATACTAGGTAGAACAAGGAAAGACCCTTTAAAAAACGTTTGAGTAAAGAAATTCAACGAAATGCTGGATTAAGGGTAAGTCCTAGTATTGTCATTCATTAATGACATATATTTTATATATTTACTATTATATTAGGGAGACATGGTTTTAATTGTATATATAGTCAATGAATACAGCGATTAATTCAATTATTAACCGTTCTCTTACGAGGTCCACCAAATACCAAACATACTGGAGCCTGCTAATTTATTATCAGATAATGGCCTAAGATCAGATAGTTTAACTTCTATACATTGAGTTTTTAGGTAAATCCTCAATTTGGGTCTTTACATGAGTCTCTTCATTTCCAAAAAATGTAAATTCTAATCCAGTTGATATAACCGAGAAAAAAAATTACATATTCGAAATTAACAAATTAAATATTTTACCAATACTTGGACATATGTAAAGCGAAACTTTAAAGTTTTTAAAAAATATAGGCAAAATTAGAGGCCTTACATCAGAACCTAAGGAATTTTATTATATAAAATAAAATATTCAAATTACTATTTTAAAATAAAATTATTTATGTTTTTTGGGAACTTGTAGTCCCAATTCCGTTATTATAGAATGAGCGCCTTTTTATTTATTATATTATAGCTTATGATTAGAATTATAGGTATTATGAATTATTACATTATGAAATTATGTTAATAAAATTATACACAAAAAAAACAAAATAAAGTAAATACTGTCATAAAAATAATTAATTGAATCTGGCCATATATTTGACCGGTCAAATATCGGACAATTTACTGGTCAAATACCAAACCCTGGTTTTCTAAAACTAAATAGTTATATTACAGAACTTAACAAATGAATTTTTTATTTTCACTATTAACATTTAAATATAAAATATTAATTAACATTTAAAGTGTTTTATGTAATGATGAATTAGCATAAAGTATAAACCAGGGGATCCAGCTAATCCAGGGAATCCATCAGGACCAGGTAATCCAGGCAATCCCAACATACCGTCTGCTCCAAGAGTACCCTTTGGTCCTATTAATTGATTTTCGGATGGCAAATAACCAGGATCCCCGTCATACCCCTTTTCCCCATCGCGACCTTGTTTTATATAAATATAAATTGTTTTAAGCGTCTATAGCTTATAAAATTTGTAAAAAATGTTTTTCTTTTTAAAAAATTTTTTTTTATTGCCATAAAGATCTTTTAAAAATAAAATATGCATATTATTAAATAAAAATATTTATGAATATTATAAATATATAGGTATTTTATTGAATGGAATACATATATGAAGTTAAACTAAGTTTAAAATTATATAAATTTAGGTTAGTTAGTTATTTTCCAGTTAAGTTCACATATTTTGCTAAAATACGCAAGTTTTATTAAAATTTCCAATTTTTTAAAAAAAATTTTATAGTTGGTCATGGCCCGCATAATCAGAAATGATTGCTAATTATTTCGCTCAGATACACAAGTTTAATTTAAATTTTTTTTAAAAAAGAGTATTATTTTAAAATAAATGGTATAGTGTGAAATGGAATATCAAATTATATTTTTTTATTTTATATAAATTGAGTCCACGTTGTGCTAGTGTAAAATGGAATTCCATTGGCTAAATTAATTAAATTAGGTTTAATATCGATGTGTTGGCTTGATACTGTCAATTTATTCTTAGTTATTCCGATCTCCAACAAATCTTCTGTCATTCGTTAATTTGATAAGGCATGTATTTTAAGTGATTTTCATAATTAAGAGTGTTCTTCTCATACACATCTAAAATATGATTTTAAAATGTTTGTTTTTCTTCAAAACATCTATAAATTCCTTCATCTTATGTCATATCTATGCCAAATATTTCTTAAGATCTTTGTTTCAAAAATTCTATATCTATAAATAAAATCTCCTTATGTACATCAATAATTAAATTTTATTTTCATATCAACATGTTATTTTGAATTCAACTTTATTTTAGTTAAATCTTATACATCTACCATTATCAATTTTCATATCTAATATATTACAATTTAAAAGACTATATAAACTAATGTTAATTTCATTTTATTTTGAAATAATTCTCCTTCTTTTTAAAATTCTTCTCTTTTTAAAACTTTATTTTTAGCATTAGATTTAGAGATACAAACTCGCAATTATTCGCGCACTAATATTATTTTTATATAAAGTCAAAACTGCCCACTCCACTTTATGAATCTGATATGAATAATCAATTTGCATTTTTTTAAACAATTTATGGTTACTTTTATGATGATAGAATCAAGAGGAATCACCAGAGGTAAAGAGTAAAGATAAAGGTAAGAATTAAAATATTAGGCCAGATATTCATAATACAGTGTTGTGCAGATTTAATTCAAAACATTTCCATATTTTTTAATTCGTTTGTAAATAAAATTATTTAACTTGTTACTGATAAGAAAATATAAATAATTTAACAATTTTTTGCAAGTCAAATAATTTTATTATTTTCAAATAAATTAAAAAATATGGAAATGTTTTCCATTAAATCTGATGAAAACTATGAATATATTAATATTGTAATGAAAGCTTGAATAATACTTAAAGTTACGGGTCTGATTTCTAATTTTTAACAATTTTTTTCTTCTTTTATAAACCAACCTACTCGAGAAGTTACTTAAGGATTAGATATTCCCTAGAGAGGTTAGTAATAATGGTTAATTAAATTTGGCAGTCAGTAGTAATCCAAACAAGAAGAGTAAAATACAATTTGTTCTATTTAGCATTCACCAAAATATTTCGCTTAATCTATAATTTTTATTCTTGAATATCTCCATAAATATAAAAGCTAGAGGCTAAAATTTTGCAAGTTTACATTAACCCTAGTTTGTATATCTTTATGAATATTTAAAGTGATAGACGGAAAATGGTATTTCTTAGTCGATTTTGATAAAAAAGATAATATGGAATAGATAATTTATAATACTAGATAAGGTATATCAATTCATCCAACTTTATATAATTAACCTATTATGACCATATCTATTATTGATGTATTTAAATTAAAAAACCAATATATTTAAATTAAAAAAAATTGATAATATTAAATTAAATAACCTTGAAGCCCAGGATTCCCAGCTAGGCCAGGAAAACCAAATTCACCCACTAATCCTTTCAATCCAGGTAATCCTGGAAGTCCATCTAAACCATAAGATCCATCATCCCCAGATGGTCCCGGTTGACCATCAAGACCTTTTATATGCATATAAAATTAATTTATAAACAATATATTAATTTTCAAATCACACAAAATTTTAATAACTAAATTAAATATTTTGTAATTGGTAAGAAGCTGCCAATTATGGCCATTAATAATTTAAGATATTATTTTATTAATTTAGTATAAAAATTTAGAGTTTTTAAAGAGAATTTATTCAAGTGGGGTTATTTGCATTCTCCTCAAAAAAAATATTCTTGAGGGCTATTATATAATTTGAAAATTTTGCTCCTTTCTGTAAAAATAAATTTAAAGATCATATATATTTTTAGAATTATATTATTGACATTGTGTTATTGAAACTTAAGTTTAATTTAAGCAATTGAATTAAGATTCTGCGAAAATATAATAGCATTCATTTTCTTTATTTAAATAACAATCAATGTTAAGGATGTTAAGGGGAAAAAGTTTTTCTGAATGACAGCTAATATATCTAGTTTAAAAAAAATAAAGTAGACAATTTCCAGGAAGATGCGAATATTTGTATGAAATGTGGAATGAGTAAAAAATAGCACCAATCTTCTTATTTCAATGAAATTAATATATCCAATACTAGATAAGATACCATATATTTATAATCATCTAGGAGTTTTCGTTTTTTGAAAAGAATCAAAAACTATTTTCGGTCAACAATGCGTGATGGTAGGTTAACTTCCTTTTGCAGGGTATCCATTGCCATCGAATCATAGAAAAAGATGAAATTTTGTTCAAAATTTTTTTAAACGTATTTTCACAGTCAAGAAGATTGCAACTAATATTTACGGCAAATTTTTTATATTTTATTTTTAGGATGATAATAATTCATAAGGTTTTATACAAATCTTTTTAAATATAAATTATAACATTTATATTATGCAGAAAAAGTATTACTAAACCACAAAAAATGGCGCAAAAAAAAGTATTTTGTAAAAAATAATTTTTAAACCACGCATAGGAGCATAAATACATGTAAACCCATAATTGGGAAAAAGCATGCAAAATAACGCGGAAAATGACGGAATATCAACAGAAAAACACAAAATATAATATAAAAAAACAAGTAAAAATGGCAATATGCATGCATATGCAAAAACAGCAAGATGTAGAAAACAATAAAAATCTAAATACAAATATTTTTGACCTCTCTTAGAAAAATTCTTGAGCACATAGACTTACACTCAAATCTAGTGGTTCATATTCTTTACTTTATAATGATTAATTTTTATTTGATAATTTGTTTATCACTTAAATTTTAAATTCGTTTTAAAATCATTTTTATGACATTTTTCTTTAGACAAAAATTATTTTTTTTAGCATACTTAGCTAATCGTAATTTTTCATTCTTATTGTGAGAATTTTAAACTTGCCTAATATACTTAAATTCTAACTAATAATCATAAAAAACTTACCATTTTTTGTTCTGAGCTCCATATAAAAAGGTCAATTTTTCTTATTTTTTAAAATAAGTAGCTAAGGAAAATTCTATAACCTAGCAGAAAGCCGAAATCCTGCCAAAAACTACAATTTAAAAAGAATTATTTTGCCTAAATTGTAAAACTATAATATTTTATTAAAAATAAAAAACCTGATGGCCCGGGAGGACCTTGCTGATTAGATAGAGCATTAGCTCCAGAATTTCCAGGTTGGCCCTTTAAACCATTTAAGCCTGGATATCCATCGTCTCCCGGAGGTCCAATCGGCCCAGCAGAACCTGGACTACCTGGAAAGCCAGGAGTACCTGATTCTCCCTTAGCACCTGGGATTCCTCTTGCTCCCATCCCTGGATATCCTGGCAACCCTGGCAAGCCATCACCTCCAGAGAACCCTAATTATAAATGTAATTAAGTTTCAAAATAAAATATTACCTCTGTCTCCTTTTTCTCCATGTAAACCATCTAAGCCAGGAGCACCCGGACTACCCTGTGCTCCCTTAACAGACAATCCTGGGTACCCTTGAGGTCCTGGAGTTCCATTACCACCTGGTAACCCCGGTGGACCAATGGATCCTGGTTTTCCTGCTATTCCATCGGAACCAGAACTGCCCAACTCTCCTTTAGCACCTATAAAATAGATTGTTCAGCGTTGCGCATCAGCAAATATAAAATATTTTAAAAAGATAGAAATAACTATATTTTTTAATAGATATTAATTTTTTTTAATTTTAATTTGTGATGTGTTAGACAATAATATTCACTTCTAACCCTAACACATTCATCCATGATTATATCATCAAGTTAAAATTAAATTGATTTGATATTGAGTAGTAGCATAACTAGAAAGGGGGGCAGGGGTTCGAGCCCCTGAAAAATTTGAAGAGCCCACTGAAATTTTTAATTATTTCAGAAATTACCTTTACCCCCCCCCCCCCTGAGATTGTAAAGGATAGTACGTTACTGATTCTTATTAATATGTTATATAAATTATTTATTTATTTAGTCCTGAAGTTAACGAAACGCCTGATTACAATTTAACGATACAGGATGGCCAATTGCAAATTTTATAAATTGAAATATATTTATTATTTTATTTAATTTGTTGATATTTCTCCTTTTTCGTTACTACTTTTCCATAATTTTCTTATTTTTGAAAAATATGATTTTTAACTTAATTTTTTAATTTTCTTATTTACTTCTACTCTTGTATTTATTTTCTGCACATGTTTGAGTTATTTTTTTTTAAAAAAATATTTTTATTAATTTTTGAGTGTTTTATCACATTTTTAAATTTGTTCGAATTTGGATTCTAGTAATTATAAGTTAAGAAAAAGAATAGATTTTATCGTCTTGGGACGACTCAAGGTGTTCTAAAAATGTGTTACGAGAAACGAATGACATATGTGATCTAAGGTTTGATGTTAAATTAATACAAAAAAATATATAATTGGATACAGGGTAAATTATTTATATTTAAGCATTGTATATAGGTATAAATTTATAAATATGAAGCGTTATGAAGATAACACTGATAAAATTTGAAAAACATATATGGAGATGAGTTGATAAAAAAAATATGCTACGATTATAAAAATGAAGTTGCGGGGCTTCAGTTACTGGTAGTATAGAAGGTGGCACCTGACCAGTCAGTCCATGAGATGGGGTATGAGTCATAGATTATTTAAGAAAACTAAAACGCTTGTATAAATAAATGACATGACTTTATTTTAAATTTTATTAAGTTAGAAAAAAAAAATTAATTATAAAAATTTATAAAACCAAAATTATTTTATCAAAATTATCAATCAAAAATATCTTATTGAAAATAATATTTTAAACTAAAAAAAGTGTATTCATATACATATAAATTAGTCCCTTTTATAGGGAAAATAAAACGCGCAATTATAAATTAAAATAAAATTGCCTCAAAGTGAAAAAAGAACGTTTGCGAGTTGTGTTAGTTTTATCTTACATAATTGGGGATAAAACCTACCCCATTATATTTTCCGGAACTCAAATTATACCTCTGGATGCAGGGCGATCTCCGGAAACTAAATATCTAACTTATATTTGTTGAATACCTTACTAAGGACTTCAAAATTAAGAAAAACACCTGAGTAAAAAAACACAAAAACTATGTTTTACTTTTAATGTGCATAACTCAAACAAAAAAGAGACCTAAAAAAACTTCATTTAATTTTTGTATTTAAGACAAAACAAAAGAAGGGTAAAAAAAATATTTTTTTAATTGAAGTGTACTAGATTAAAATAAAATATGGAATAACATATTTAACAAAAAATAATAGCGAATTCGTTAAAAAGATAAATGATTTTTTATAAATATCATATAAAATAATTATCTCTATTATAGCTTTATCTTAAATTAGTTTTTAAAACTGAATCCTTGAACATAACGCGTTTACTATAAATTAGAATAGGCAAAATTAGGGAATTTTAATATTAAAAAATTGGAAAAATATAAAAATTTTCTAAAACCTAGTTTCATAAAACAAAAATTTGTAAATTAGCTCATTTTATATGTAAGCTGTTACATGTATACAAATAAAAATCACCTTATTGAATTATAATAAATATATTATAACAAAGTTTAACAAAATAAAATATAAACACGAAGGAACAAATATACTGATTAATCACCATACATTGATATAAGTTTTCAAAATGAATACTTTTAGGCTAAGGCCTGTACCAATCATCATTCTAAAATTATAAGTTCGAAAATGATTAGTGTCAATATTAATAAAAGATATGAAAAATTAAATAAGTTTAATTTTTTATAATAAAAAAATCATATCCAGGACTCAATAACAAAATTTATTTTGATAATAATTTTTATATTTATTACTTTAAAGCACACTCTAGACCCTAATAAAACACTATAAATATTGATATAGATTTTAAAATTAGCGCTTCTAATTCGTCCTACTAACTTTTCAAGGCTGTTGATAAATAAAATATCTTAAAAAATAAAAATAAGAAAGGGAAAAGGAAAAGGAAATATATTATACAAAATTTTTAATTTACAATAGAAGGGACCCAGTCGAAGGTCGCGCAAAATGTTTGAGGACGATGCCCCCTCCCCAATCATAACCCTCATGGAAAATCCTATCTATGTCCCTGTCATTGAGACCGAATGTAAAGTGCGACCCCCTTTCCCACACTTTTTTAAAATATAATATAATTATATATAACTTTATCGATATTTTATAATAAAAATAATGGTCTAAATTAAAACGCTTGTGCATCCATTTAATACTGTAATATTGTTTTTTAACACAGACGATGATGAATAATCGTGGGCAGTTTTTTAAATAATAGGCTAATTATTTGTTGCAAAAATAATAACTATGTATGCAATTTTAACAAAATGATTGATAAAGATACCATTTTTATGTATAAAATAATTATAGTTGATAAACTATTCCTAAAAAGTATTCATTAAAGTATTTGTATTTATATATTATTTTGCGAATTTTGAAAGTATTTAATATTTGTATCTTTAAAAAAAAATTCGAACGTATATTTAAAATACTTTATTTTGAATGTATTTGTATTTATCTAAATACTAATTTAAAAATTTTCATATCCCTGGTTATAAATAAATATTTTAAACATTTACATAGGATTTTGAACTTAATCACCAAATAAAAATATTGAAATTACAAATGAAAATTGTAAACAAATTTTTAGAAAAGATATATTGATAGTTAATAAAGTTCTCGATTCATAATTACCAGATACACCTGGATAACCATCTAATCCTCTTTCGCCCTTGAATCCTGGAGTTCCCGGAATTCCTGAATAACCATCGTTACCAGGTGGACCAGATTGAAACGAGGCTATAAATAGAAATATTTTACGAGTTTTTAGATCAAAGATAATTTACGTTGGCCTGGGGTGCCTGAA
Organism: Gordionus sp. m RMFG-2023; assembly: GCF_954871325.1. Taxonomy (NCBI): domain Eukaryota; kingdom Metazoa; phylum Nematomorpha; class Gordioida; order Chordodea; family Parachordodidae; genus Gordionus; species Gordionus sp. m RMFG-2023. The sequence goes on along the minus strand of NC_088779.1, from coordinate 15,291,766 downwards.
TCTCCCTTTGCGCCCAAAATGCCAGGAAATCCGTCAAGGCCAGATATGCCAGGAACGCCAGCATCTCCTTTCCTACCAGGTGTCCCTGATACACCCGATATACCAATAGGACCTTTGGTTCCAGGCGTTCCTGACGTCCCATCCAATCCTCTTTCTCCCTTTAACCCAATATATCCATCTTCTCCCGGTCCACCATTTTGACCATTGAATCCAGGTAAACCCTAAATATTACATTTAATTTAAAAAAATATTCTATTATTTACCGATTCCCCTTTTAACCCAGGAAGTCCAGGCAACCCATTATCTCCTCCCATTCCTCTTGAACCAGGTGATCCAGGTAGTCCATCAATACCTGCTAATCCCATCTCACCGGACATCCCATTTAATCCGGGATAGGATTCCCCTCTTTCCCCTTTAGCACCAAGTGCTCCAGGATATCCTTTTAAATGCGAATAATAAAAATAACATTTTAAACACATAGTATTATTTTATATATATAAAATATTACCATTAGAACCAGATTTGCCTATAATTCCTGAAAACCCAGAGTTTCCGAGTTCTCCTTTATTTCCTGGCATTCCAGATTTTCCAGGTATACCAGGACTACCAGGAAATCCTTGTGTACCACTTTCTCCCCTATAGCCTATTTATTTATAAATTATAAATTTCGTAAAAATATTATTTTAGACTAAATATTAAATAAAAGAATATTTGTTTATTTTAAATATTTGTATGAAGTTTGTAACGATTATTATTATTGTTACCTTCTTCTGATCAATCCAATGAAAAAATTACATATAATTCATTTTTTGAAATATAGAAATATCATGAAAATAATAAATTTAATTTTATGTTATTTAAATATATATATAAACTAGTTGATAACCCATCAAGAATGACGGGAATAATAAAATCTTGAACTATATATGAATTTTTTTTTAAATACATTTTTTTATATAAAATAAATGACAAATTTTAGTGATTATTTATTCATTTTATTAAATTAAGCATAAAATATATGAAATTGTAATCAAAAATGTAGTGTAGATATTGATAAATTGGTATTGTATGTCATTTCCAGAGTTCAAATATTGTTGAGATAAAATTTTTATACTGGCATAGGGGTGGTAATATGAGATAAATGTATTTGCTAAATATAATTTAAATTTATTTGTTAAATCTAAATTATAAAAGTATTTAGGATTAGTGAGGGAGGTTATTTTCTGGCATGGGAAGATATTGATAAATAGGTATTTTATACTATTTGCAGAGCTTCCATATTGTGGTTGAGATAAAAAAAAATTTTAATGCCATATTTTGGGGTGGTAAATAATAAAAATTTATTTGTTAATTCTAAATTGTAATATAAAAATAAATTTTACTTTGATTGAATTTAAATCTTACGCTAAAATTAATATGAGATAAATGTTGATTTTTCAATTGGCTAAATATAATTTAATTTACTATTTTAAATTTAATAATATTCATTCTTATCATAATTTGAGGTGAAATTAGTATTCTTTTTAATATAACTAAATTATATAAATTAATCGAAAAATTTGTTAATAGCAAATTAATAATGAAAGATTATATTACAAAATTTAATATAGAAGGTGGTTGAGTGGGAGGAACGTTTTGCTTTAAAACGTTAAGTCATAGGTTCGAATCCCGTGATGTACAAAAAATTTTCTTAAAATTTAACATTACAGATATATAGTCTCCAGATTTATTTAACAATAAGAAGATAGGAAAGTTGATAGAAAAAATAAAAATTAACATTAAGATGATAGGAAAAATAAAAACTAACATTAAGATTATACGAAAACGTTCATTTCTTGATTACGGTGATAAAATAATTTCTAGTATTATAAGATTTATTTAAGATAAAATGTAATGTATTCCTAGCAGAGGAGTAACCAGGGAGGATCCGTCCCCCAACCCATTGCAAATTTGCAGTTTTTGTAAATATAATTTTAAGCTAATAAAAATTTTCCCTTACCACCCCCACTCTCCTAAAAATGTAATAACAATATATAACTATAAAGAAGAATTAAAAGAAAAATTAGTAAGATGACTTTTTAAAATAAAGACTATATTGAGGAAACAAACATTTTTATAAAAAAATAATGCCAAAGGCCTACAATAAGTGAACCTAAATAGCTCCAATAAAATTTATGGAGGAAAAACTCGCCTAATAGTGCTCTCCTATAGGAAAATCCTAATTACGCGTATAATTCCTAGTTATAATAATATAACAGCAGCTGTACAAGATTAGGTTAATCTAAATAAAGAAATATAGCATAAAACTGATAAAAAAATTAGATTATATACTATTATATACCATTGGATCCAGGTAAGCCAGGTAATCCCATTATTCCATCAAAGCCCCTTTCCCCTTTTTGTCCAGATATACCAGGTAAACCATCTAAACCAGGGTTTCCAGAAGATCCCGGTAGGCCATCTAGTCCCAAATCACCTTTAGCACCTGATAAAAAATTATTTAATTTATTTAACAATAAGTCAAGTCTCAATAATAAAAATTTAATCAAAAAAACCAATTATGATGAATTTTAATAAGGGTACAAATAAGATTAAGGCATAGATTATTTAAATATTTATTTTTGTAAAATATACCATTGCTATACAGTATTCATTAGAAATCTGCAAATTCAGCATTTTTAAAAAATATTTTCAATTCATGATGGGGGCCTTATATTTTATACAAAAATTCGGGCCAGGCCGGGGCTAGCTTAAATTTTTAAATATAATATTATTCAATTTTGTGAAATAAATTAAGATATTTTAAAATTCTGAAGAAACAAGGCGTCAACATTTTTTATTTGTAGAATATGCTTTTTTACAATTAAAAAATATTAAAATTTTCTATATATTTAAATAAATTCGGCTGAGGCGGGCGGACAAATAATTGTTATTTATATTTCGGGTCTTTTCTAGACAAAAAAAAAGAAAATTAGTTCCAGATCTAGCCGGACAAATTTATTTTAAAAAATCCGGGCTTGTGAAAAATTAGGCCCCTTTGTAGATAACTTATTTTATGAATGATACAGGTGTGTCATCTCTCTTATAGAATTAAAAATTAAAGTGACAGAAATTAATATAAATCTGTAATTTTAGATTATAAGATGTAAGGTCTATACCTATTTTTCCTAATGCAAGACATTAACACGATATTAATTTTGTTAACATTTTAAATTTAATCTAATTTTATAAATTATCGTCTGTATTCATTGTCATTCCATGACCTGTTTTTTCACACCTCTAAGTATTTACAATTTAAAAATGAGTTTTTATTTATATAAACCTTGATTCAACACCAACTAACTTCTATATCAAAAATACGAATGTTTTACCAGGTATTCCTGGAAGTCCTGGTAGTCCATCTAAGCCTTGTCCTCCAGGTACACCGGATATTCCATCGAGACCCGGAAATCCAGGTAGGCCAGCATCTCCAACAAGACCTTTAAGACCATTCGCACCAGGAAATCCTTGTTCTCCCTTAAATCCCGGATTGCCAGATTGTCCTATCATAACATTTATTTATAATTCACATTTGTGTGGTATTTTATTATTCATTCCATTAAAGATAATTTATGATATATCAAAATTCTTAAAATCAATAATGGTTGGAATAATTTTTTTTATCAATGGATACCGGAAGGACCAGGGTAACCATCAGCTCCTGATGTTCCGGGTAAACCGAATCCTTGTTGACCAATATCCCCTTTGTCTCCTTTTAATCCGGGAAAGCCTGGAAGTCCATCTAATCCAGGTAATCCTTGTTGTCCGGGAGAACCCTCCATTCCTGGGAAACCTATTTTTTTTAAATTTATAAATAATTGTTATAATTCATTATGTAATCGAAGGCTTCTTTAAGTTGTAAAGAACAGATAATTTTTAAAATTTAAGATATAAATGGGTCATCCATGTCAAATGAGCAAGTAATATGAGATTTTCGGCCGACCCCCACCGAATTTTTTAAAATTTGGTAAGCTAAGAAAGATAATGTAACCAGGAATTGGCTAAAATTTTAGCCTCCTAACTATATAATTTTAAAGATGTTAGGGTTCAGTGGCAAAATGTGTATTTTTACCATTATCTGCCTTCATTCAATTACACATATCTTAAAAACTACACAATTGAAAATAACAAATTTTATATCAAAATTACGTACAAAAATATACTTTTAGATATGAAATCTTTTTTTTATTTTCCGATTCCCGGCCATATTTAATATAATAAAAAACGAATTTTCGGAAATAATACTACCTCCCATTTTTATATAAAATTTAGTTGACATTACTAAACTCCTCTTTTAAATTTACAAAAAAAATAAGTCTGGGACGCGGCCAGCTTCATTCTCAAAATCGTATATAAAAACATTTATCCATATGGATATTAATAAAAATATGTCCAATCAAGTTTAAAGTTTTTGTATGAATCAAAATCTTGTGTATTTCATATACACTTGATTACCGAGATACAGGTCTCAGAGGTGCAAAAAATTACGAATTTTGCAACTATAAAATTCTTAAATTCTTATATCTTAAAACCTATCTAAGGTAAAAAAGTAAAATAAATTTATCATCTTGTAAGTAAAAGAAATCTCTAAAGGTCATCGATAGAAAAAAAATTGGCGCCAATTTGAATCTTTAACCTCCGGTTTACTTTACGTATGAAATTTTTTCGCCTTTTATTTAGACACCTTTTATAAATATATATATATATATACTAGTGACATGGCGGCGCTATCGGCTTTACCGGAATATGCATTTTTTCCAAAAATGAAATTACAAAATAAATGGCCCTATACAATATTATGGATAGTTTACATTTTTTTTAAACTAAAATATTTATAATTTCATGGCCATTCCATGTCAATCGATCAAAAAAGGTCCATCCGACCCCTTTTAAAATTGTTAAAAATTGCTGGATTATTTGAATCGGTAAATAAGATAGCCGTTTATTGTATCTAGCGAGCACAAGTGATTCCCGAGTTACAGAGCCTTTGAGGTGAGAAAAATTACGATTTTCGCACTTTAAAAATTTAAAAATTGATCTCAAAAACTATTTAAGGCATGAATTATATAAATTGAATTTAAATGAAGGATAATCTATCGTTCAGGCAAATCTTTCAGATTATTTTGCCTTTATGGTTCAAGATGAAGCTTACAAAGATTAAGTTATCATTCATCCCTTTGTGATTTATTACAAGACAATAATATCGAAATCTCTCATTCATAATACAATCTTGTCCCATTTATTCCAAAAAGATTTAGTCCGCTATTTAACTTATTCAATTTCTAGAGATAAAATTGAAACGAAATTTTATTTAAATTCAACAGAATAGCAAATATTAACTATAACATTTCACTTGAATATTAATGCGATTCTAATATATGAAAAAATAAATGGATATATAACATCAATCTATGACAATCAATCGTGGATGGCCTTTTTTAGAAAAAAAAATTAGAAAAAGAGACGTTAGTTAGTTTCTTACATCCTCAAGAACCCCAAAATTCTTATACATATCCCTCTCTAAGTCACAGATTGTGGATACATAAAGCATAAATTTTAGATATATGATGTCCTTCAACTGCTACCTATATTTTACATAAAGTTATTTTCTTAAATATATATTATATTTATATCTACCTAAAATTGTCTTAAAATTTTAAATTTTGAAATCAATTTGATATTTGTATTTCTATATCATAAAATACGAAAGAGATTGATTTTGGAAACTTGATAGATTATTAAGATGTCTAAGGGGCATTCCACTGCCATTCGGTAATATTGGTACATTTAATAGAAATTCGAAATATTATAGTATAAAGATGAAAATATCATTGATTTTGTCAATGTTATTATTTTGACATTTAAATTATGTAATTATAAATATACAATTTTAAGATTATTCAATAATATTAATATGTGCCAAGTATAGTAACGTCGTTGCCCCTTTTCCAAAAAGGCAGGTTAAACTAAAAGCGTTATTGTTAAAAATAACAAATTAAAATAACGCGTTATTCCTTTTTTTAAAGTGACTCGTTTTATTATTTAAATATAAAATGGCGAATATTCAAAGTTAATATGTATGTTAATCATAGACAACCTGATCCTGTTTGACTAAACTACAAATACCTAGGTAAACTGCAAATGCCAAATTAAACTGCAAATGCCAAGTTAAACTGCAAACGCCAAAGTAAACTGCAAATGCCAAGGTGAACTGCAAATGACAAGGTAACTGCAAATGTTTAGGTAAATTTTTTAATATATTCTCTATTCATTGGAATGAGATTTATTTTCTTATGATATAAATAACTTATAAAAATAAAATTATTAGATATATTCAATTATAAAGAAATTACATAAATAGTTGTAAATATGCCAACTTGCGGATTTAATATCATTGAAATGTAAACAGTATTATAATTATTTTTAATATAATTATATTAAAGGATTTAAACCAGGGGTTCGAACAACCCGGAAAAGAAAACCCGAGTCTTTAGGAAAAAAATCTGAACCCGAACCCAATCTGAACCTCGTTTATAAAATTTTCAAAACCCCGAACCGAAGCCGGGAATTTTATTTGAACCCGCGTTTAACCGTGTTCAGTGTATTGTTTAAATTAATATAAGATATTTATATAATTGTAAATACAAATATTAATAATTTACTTGACATTTTATATTATTTTATTTCCAATTAAGTGAGTGAAGTGTTAATAAATTTTAAGCAACTTAATCCCTTTACTCCATTTTTAAATTTTTTTAAAATTTATTCTCAAAGATTCCTATTGGATTGTTAATAAATTTTAAACAATTATAAATTAATTTACGCCATTTATTTTTAATTTTTAACTTATTCTCAAATATTGTTAATTGTAAGAAATAAGTCTAAATAATTTTTTTAAATCTATGCATGACTATACTTTATATTTTTAACTATATTTTCCTATAAATAATATAAAAAATTTATTTTTATACCAAATTTATGTCTAGTTTTTTTTATGATTTAAATATAGAATATTTTTTTTATCAATTCAAAAATTCTTAAACCCGAGATGAACCCGGAACCAAACCCGGGTTCAAAACTATTCCCTTAACCGAACCCGAACCGAACCCGGGCAAAAATTTTGCCGGGTTCGCATCCCTAAACTATTTATTATGAGATAAACTATTAATGTATTATTGAATATATATATAAATTTAATTTTTATAAGTTATTTATATTATAAGAAAATGAAATAGAGTATATAATCAAAAAATTTTACCTAAACATTTGCAGTTAGTGTTGTTAAATGGCTCGTTTTGAGCCGATTTTTAAAAACTAACTCAATATATTAGCTAGAAAAATATTGCCTAAGTCTAGAAATTTCGATAATATATATCTTGACCTTTGTTCTTTCTATGAACAAAATCTTCAGGCTTGCGTAATATTTTTCTTGATGAAATATTGAGTTAGCCGTTTTTAAAGATCGGCTCAAAACAAGCCATTTAACAACACTATTTGCAGTTTAGTCAAACCCCCTCATTTATATTAATTATATATATATACTGTTGGGTATAGTAATACTTACCAGGGACAAGAACCCTACTTCTAAAAAATGGGTTCGGGTTTGGATTCAGTGAAAAATCTCTGGGTTCAGGGTTCGAAAACCAGAAAAATAATAACTTATTAAAATTAGTTAAATAACAGAAACATCATATTTTTAAAAAATTAAATTAGTATCGCCATAAAAATAATCTATCATCAATTATAATATATTATATATAATAAAATACTACAATATAATTTAAAAAATAACATATATTTCTTTTTAAAATATTTTTACGAAAAATGGCAGACTATTAAATATAACAAAAATAATTACACGAAAAAATGATCAAAAAATGTATTTGTTTTAAATAAGAACTCTTCATAATTAGGAAATCTTCAATAAATAAAATCTAAAATAAATAAAATGAAAGTTTAGAACAAAAAAAATAAATTTTAAAATTAAAAAAAAAGCTTGAACCCTGTGGAACCCTAAATTTTAAAAAAAGGGTTTATACTCAGCGAAATATTGGTGGTATCAGTAACTCCTATTGTACAACATGAGGATATGAGAATATTAAAAATGGCAATTTTCAAAAATGTGATAAATTATACACATATCAATGCATTTTTAAATACAAAAATTCATAAAATTGAGTTTGAAAAAGATATTAAATATAAATTTCTTAGAATAAAATATTTTATAATAAAAATATAATTATACTCTAAATATTTCTATAAATTTTGTAAAGTAAATAAATATCATTTATTTCATATGTGGAATATACCATCTAAACCAGGATAACCAGGTTCTCCTCTATCTCCCTTTAATCCATTAAATCCGGGAAGTCCATCCAACGGTTGTATTGAGCTAGCAGTACCGGGGTCTCCAGCTTCTCCTTGAAAAAAAATGTATTTAATAGTGTTTGTTATAGCGAAAATTACCCTTTATCCCTTGAAATCCAGGTAATCCGGGGGGACCTTTAGGCCCTGGATATCCATCTAAGCCTGGAAATCCATCATTTCCAGGATCGCCTCTAGGTCCTGACAATCCTATTTTTTTTTAAAATATTCATTTTTTTAATAAATAATATTATAACAAACCCTTTTGTCCTTGGCTTGTGGATAAAGAATCGTATCCAGGTTCCCCAGGAAGTCCTGGAAGCCCATCTAAACCAGGTCTCCCATCTTCCCCTGGAAATCCGGCTAATCCAGGAAAACCATCTTCACCTCTAAGGCCTTTTAATCCGGGATTTCCTGGAAGGGCTCTTCCAATCACAGCACCTAAAAATAAATGTATTTTTTATAAATTTATCTAGTATCCGCTATAAATTTTATGTTTAAGTTGCATAATATCATGAAGATAAATCAGAATGATACAATTGCTTAAGTTTATGTTGCTTTTTAAAATTTTTGTTGATATAATAATTAATATATTTAGATTTAGAATCGAATGGATCTTTTTTAAGACACATTTTGCATATAATTTGTATTTTATACCCGATCCTGGTTAGAAATTTTTAAATATAAATATAAATTAAATGCATTCTTATAAAATTAAATTCGCTCTTTGCCTTAATCCCATAGAAATTCAAATTATCGCTTTATTTTATTAATAGATTATTTTCTATTTTTAAATATTTTTATGTTTGGAACAAAATAGGGAAGAGTCAAATACATGATAATTTAAAGGACGCATATATACGAATGGAGATAAAACCCAAATCATTAGAATAATTATAAAGACACATAAGGGACATTTCAAATTTAAAATAACGTTCAACTTATCACGAGTCATACATCTAACCAATGTACAAGCAGTCTTAAAAATTTTGCAGTGATTTGCATTAAAGTCAAATTAACAAAAATAAGATTCCTACCAGATCAGGTTTTATTCTTAGGGAAAACATAAACAAATCGGAGATATAACTAATCCTAGAAATGTCAAAACAATAAGTGATGACAAAAATGGTAACTTTTTAGGACTGATGAGGTAAAAATGTTGTTCAATACTTTAGTTTTAAGGGATTGGAAGGAAGGATCAACTTACAGCATATCATATAGCATAGTTCAAAAATATTGTTCAGAAAAGTATGAAACTCAAATTGACAAGGAGGTACGTGCCTTGCTCTTTGGAATAAAGAAATTTCACCATCTCCTATAAGATGGTTTTGGTTGATAATGATTCATAATTAGTTCCCTATTTGGAAAAAAAAGATCTACCAAAAATATCAACCAACCGTCTAACTCAATAGGCCTTGAAAATAACTAATACAATTAAAATATTTAATATAGGCCGAGAAAAGAAAATACCGTGGCGTATGTCTAAGATAAGGATGCTAAACAATATTCATAGTTAGCATTCTATTAGATTTAATGTGCTTGTAGACTAAATGTGAAGAAGGAATAGAGCAATACGTGAAAACTGGGTGTCAAGTGGAAAGATAGGAAATATCCTGCGAAAATGAAAATATTTTATCCAAATTTCAGCCTTTGTATTTTATTTCTCATAACTTTGATATTTATTTATCTCTTCATGTTTTTAGGAAATTATTCAGGTTTGTACTTTCATTTATTTTTGAAATTGTTCTTATTAAATTGTTAAATATTTAAGATACGTCCTAGTGGGATTCTATCGTGAATATTAAAATACAAAAGTTGAATAGGAGAAAACAGAAAAAGTAATATATAGAGTATAGTATTTAAAAATATATTGGACCTTTTTTAATATTAATTAAAATAACTCAGAAAACTTCAACTGGAGGGAAACTTATTAAATATTATTATGATAGCGATAATTTGGTATTTATTTAAGGTGGAAATGAAGATGAAATCAAAAGGATTTTAAAATGTACAATATAAAAAATTAATACCTGGTTCTCCAGGTATTCCAGCTAACCCGTCAGATCCCGGAGCACCTGGATTCCCGGGAGACCCTTGTATGCCTGGGGTTCCAGAAAGACCATAACTTGGTTCTCCTTTTTGACCTGGTAATCCTGGTAATCCTGCCATTCCTACGAAACCATCTTTTCCAGGAAATCCAGCGCCACCCTAATTATTTAAATGTAAAAAAATATTTTAAACCGTTTATTTAATATAATGTCTTTAATGCATACTATAAATTTAAAAATCAACATTCTAATCAGATGTGAGATAAACTGTTTTTTTATCGAAAGAAATAAAGATTGCATATTAGGGTAATTCCATGACAAATCGATCCAGTTACTCGGACTACCATTTTTTCAAATGAAACTTGCTATGAAGGTTAAATAGATTGTATATTTTATATAAATCCAAATTTTGAATTCAAAGTTTGATGAGAGTCTTTTCCTCTTTTAACTAATCTCAAAATATTATATTAACTTTTTATTGTTCAAAAATATGCATTTTTTAAAAAATTTCTAGTGTATTATATGATAATTTTAAAGAAATATTAATGGTTTTTATAATATAAAATGCATATTCTTATTTATAAAATGCATATAAAAACTTTTATTTATTTCTAAAATATAAAACCTATTTTTTCTTATTTTCAACGTTATTTTACATATTTAAATATATTAGTAATAAGCATATCTGATGAGTTTCTTCGTTTCAAACGCCCTATTGATTTTTTTATTCATAAAATTATAAAAAACTAAGTAAAATTTAAATTCTTAAATATAATGGTAATAAACAAATTTCATGAGTTTTATCGTTTTAAATTGGGCACTTTTCAAAAAATTTTCTTGTTTTCCCGGTAATACATCGACAATAAAGATATTTTTTTTAAAAAAATAATTTTCATAAAGAGAAATTTAAGGGCTACAATATGATATCATATATTCTTTGAGTAATTTGAGATTCGTTAAAAGAGGAAAAAGGCCTCATCGAACTTTGAAGTTCTATAACTTGGGACATATTTGAGATAGGAAATTAAAATTTTGATTTGTATAAAATATACAATCTATTTAACCTTCATGTCCCACACGTTATTTCAGTCGATTTGTCATAGATAGAGATTATTTACTTAAATAAAATAATTGCATTGATAAAAAAAATTAAAACAAATATATATGTATTTTATTATGATAATCAAATAGAAATTTTTAATAAGAGAAATTGTTCGAGGTTAAAATAACTCGCTTGCCAATCATCAATAATCAAATTAACATCCGAATTCGACACTTAGAAGAAGTCAGTATCAGGGCCGAGTCACCTCTGCCCAACATGCCTCGTACTTCTTTTGTTTGGCAAAGGGATTAGGATACCCCTGTTGAAATAAAAGTCGATAACATCGAGCTTGAACGAGTTACGCGTGTTGATATCTTAAATCGATGAATATACTAACTTTGCTTAAAATCGAGATTTAATCCCCATTCAAAATTATTGAGAAGTGGCGCTATCTCAAAGAAGATATTTTATATTTATAAAAGATATTTTGATTAATTATTTAAATCATTATATAATGTTTAATTTATATTTATAGTTATAATATTTTTTAACAATACATATTTTGTATTTTCCAATATTTTATTATTTGTGTTCGAATTTTCATTTTTAATATGATTGTTTATAATAAATTTTAAGTTAATAAATTTCTAATGTTCAAAAACATTTATTTCAATATGAAAAAATATTGCCCCCCCCCCCTTACCCGTAGAAAATGCATGGTAAGCGCATGACTTATAACAATAAAAATAAAAAATAATGATCACAAAACTAACATTTCATAAAAATTTATAAAAGTACTGAAGGTTTTAATTATTTGTTGAATATATTGCATATCAATTTTAGCAAATATAAAATGCCATAAAAAAATATTTTGTCGATTTAAAGGTCTTAATTACATAATATTATTAAAAATTAGACTGAATAATAGTTCTATCATTGTGCTATACATTTAGAATGCCTCCCATCGGAGGCTGTTCATCAAACCGAGACTACAGTGTTTCTAGCCAAATTTTCCTTAAACAAGATGAATGGACATACCATTAAACCTCCATCCATTCAAGAAATGGTATTAAATAATCTCTTTTACTATCCCCAACTCAACAAATCCTAAAAAATCTATTCCTTATATAGGTAATTCCATACCAAATCGATAACTTTTCAGCTCGACCTTTTTAATTTCGATAAAATTTTGTATACTGAGAGAATATCATTAGAAAGCATCGAATCCAAAATTTTAGCCTCCTAGTACTCATATTTCCTGAGATATCAATGGTCAAAAGTGCCAAAAATGACGTTTTTTCGAAAAATGCGATTTTTTAAAATTGAGATAAGTTAAAAAATAATGATTTTAAAAATATAAGTTATGTGTCAATTTATAACTCTATTAAGGGCCTTTTATTGAATATTAAAAAATTTTTCAAAATAATATTGTTGCGGTTTTTATTTAAGTTATAAATTTTAAACATGAAAATTCCAAGTGTTTCGCTTTCCAAATTTTTTTGAATTTAATATTTTCTTATTCTCTAACCTTATATCTATTCATAAAAAAAATTTAAACTTGGGACAGCCATGGGTTTTTTAGTTATTGCGATTTAAAAAATCAAAAAATAAATATTATTTTCAAAAATAGATGGCGCTCCTTTATAAAATTACGCGTTTTGTTAAAATTATTATTTTTTTTAAACTTTTTTCCATTTTAAACATAAATAATAAGATTTTCCAGCATTAATATTATGAAAATATATTATTTAGATCATTTGATAGACTACTTATTATTATTACTTTATTGATAACTTGTAAAAATTATTAGTTTTTAAAATAAATGATTAATTTCCTAAAAAGATAATTACAATTCCTATATAAGAAAATATAATTAATTTTTGAAAGATAATAGCAAGTTTTCATGCACCTGCCTTGATATTAATTAATTTTTATTTTACAAATATTTCAATATTAATTTTTTCTTAAAATTATTTATAATGTATAAATATAAATGTGCAAATCCTTTTAAAGAATCTAAACACTTTAATTGTAAAAAGAACCTGCGTAAAGTCACGACGTGGATGACACAATTTCCAAACATTGAGGCAGAACACTATATTTGTGATAAATGTCGTAAGGGTTTATCACAAAAAAATATTGAAAATATAAATTCTGATAGCGAATATGTAAATAATATCCCCACAGCATCCGCATCAATAGATACAATCAATTTAACCTTAAACGAAATTGGAATATCTCCTATTAAGAAAAAAAAACTAACTGAAAAAAATTATCCAAAAAAAAGATAGCAAAAATATCAAAAGCTCTTTCAGATATAATAATTAACAATCCAGAATCGGACACAAAAGACAATAATGATATTCTCAACAATATGAAATTACATTATCCTAATTTATCTAAAAAAAAAATATCAATTGCTGACCATTCTGCCTCCTAATTGGAGTGCAAATAAAATAAAAACGGAATTCAACGCTACATATCATATGGCATATAATTCCAAAATCATTTTAGAAGAAAAGGGGATTCTTTTAACTCCAAATCGAAAGCCTGCAAAATATCTCAATCAAAAAACAGTTGATATTGTTTAAAGTTTTTTTTGCAGTGATGAAGTTAGCAGGGTATTACCAAGAAAAAAAGATTGCATATCTATCATTGAAAAGGGGGAACGAGTGAACGCTCAAAAAAGGCTAGTTCTTAATAATTTAAAAGATTTATATAATCATTTTAAGGAGAGTAATTCAAGCATAATAATTGTATTTTCGAAATTCGCAAGCTTAAGACCAAAAAATTGCATATTGGCAGGGGCTAGCGGAACACATAGTGTATGCGTTTGTAGCATACACCAGAATATTAAACTAATGATTTTAGGCTGTGAATTAGCAACATTGACTAAAAATGGTGAGGACATATTAACAACTTATAGAGATGTTATAGGCAGAATGATTTGCAACCCCCCATTACCAATCTGTTATTTTGGTGACTGTAGCGAGTGTCCTGGCTCGACACTCTTAAAAGAACGCATTGAAAAATTATTTATAAAAAATGATATAGCTCTTATTACGTTTAAACAATTGGTTTCGGTAGATAGAACTCTGGAGACTTTCTCAATCTTCAGACGAATTTATTAATTATTTTTTCAATAAAATAAATATTCTCATACGCCATTCATTTATTTGTGAACAACAAAGTTCATTTCACAATAACCTTAAAAATAGTTTAGAAAATAATCACTATCTAATTATTTGTGACTTTTCAGAAAATTATTCCTTTATTGTCCAAGATGAAGTAGGGTTATCATTGGACAACTTCGCAAGCTACGCTGCATCCATTCTCAATTTATTATAAAATAGGAAATCTAATTAACAACCTAAGTTTTGTGGTAATATCGGAATCCTTAATTCATAATACTGTTTCATTCCATTTATTCCAATCGCATTTGATTAATTTTTTAAAAAATAAATTCGACACTCCACCAGAAATAATTTACTACTTTTCTGATGGTTCAGCTGCTCAATATAAAAATAGGAAAATCTTCATCAATGTTTGTTACCATGAAATCAATTTTGGTGTCCAAGCAGAATGGCATTTTTTTTCTACGGCACATGGTAAAAGTGCCTGCAACCGCATAGGCGGCACAGTAAAAAGGTTAGTTGTCAAGGCAAGCTTACAAAGACCTTATACTGATCAAATAATTACACCTTTATAATTTTATAAATATGCGGAAGAGCATATAAAAGGTATAAATTTTTCTTATGCCACCATACCAGAGTATGAGGAAGAGATGAGGCTACTTGAGAGATTTAGTAAAGCTATCTCAATACCTGGGACACAAAAAATTCACGCAGTGTTTCCGATTGGTTAGAGATGAAATAAAAATTAATTTTCTTCATCCTAAAGGACCAGCAAATTCTTTTGTTTATCCAGCGGCACAAGATCTCCTTTACATACCAAAAAATAATATTTTAACAATAATTAACCCATCAACGGCTACTGGGCGTACATATAATCTATCGTAAAACGAAATTATCATGGCGTCAAAACAATTAAATTTAAGGAAAACCCGAAAATAAGTAATATCTTTCATGAATTTTTATTTATCTATTATATTTACAAATTAATAAAATAATTTTACGAAATTTAAAATTATTAATGCTGGAAAATCTTATTATTTATGTTTAAAATGGAAAAAAGTTTAAAAAAAATAATAATTTTAACAAAACGCGTAATTTTATAAAGGAGCGCCATCTATTTTTGAAAATAATATTTATTTTTTGATTTTTTAAATCGCAATAAGTAAAAAACCCATGGCTGTCCCAAGTTTAAATTTTTTTTATAAATAGATATAAGGTTAGAGAATAAGAAAATATTAAATTCAAAAAAATTTGGAAAGCGAAACACTTGGAGTTTTCATGTTTAAAATTTATAACTTAAATAAAAACCGCAACAATATTATTTTGAAAAAATTTTTAATATTCAATAAAAGGCCCTTAATAGAGTTATAAATTGACATATAACTTATATTTTTAAAATCATTATTTTTTAACTTATCTCAATTTTAAAAAATCGCATTTTTCGAAAAAACGTCATTTTTGGCACTTTTGACCATTGATATCTCAGGAACTATGAGTACTAGGAGGCTAAAATTTTGGATTCGATGCTTTCTAATGATATTCTCTCAGTATACAAAATTTTATCGAAATTAAAAAGGTCGAGCCGAAAAGTTATCGATTTGGTATGGAATTACCCATATAACGTATTTCCTCTGTCGAACCAATTGTATTGATGTCTAACAGCTTACTTGCGTTAAACACACTTACTCTAAAGCTGACATTTCCCTCTTTTAACATATTCTAATGCTAGTAATATTTTCCCGAAAGGGGGCGTCTTTGTATAAAATTATATATTAATCAGTTTTTAATGGTTTTTCTTGGACTATTTGATATAATTTAAAGGATTATTCATCTTGTAAGTGAAAATAACAATAAATGGGGCTTTTATTCAATTATAGAAATTGTCTATCGATAAAAGAAATTCAATTTATTACTTTATTATAAAATTTTTTGCCCATATAACATATACTTAATGAATATTAATAAAATATATTCAACCAAGTTTATAGTTCTTGAATATATGAATCAGAATCTTGTTCATTTCATAGACGCCAAAAATAATATCAAAATTTTCTCTACTCAATTTTTTAAAATAATTTGAAATTTTTAAAATATTACAAATATTAATTTATTATTATTATGAAATTATATACAAAATAAAAGTATTATCATAAAATTACCCAAAACAATATAAATATTGGATCGGATTTTCTAAAATCGGCATAGTCTTTCTAAATTAGAATAACAATAAATAAGTGTTTCAATCAATAAAATAAATAAAAATTTTAAAATTGATTAACCCTTTCGCGCCCAGCGAGATCATTTGTCATTAAAATTTTTAATCAATTAATTTTTATATTTAAAGAAACTAATGGTTGGTACTTAGAGATATTAATTTATAAAACAATATTTATTATTTCATATTTTATCATTAACCTGTCAAAATCATTATTTTATTATGTCAAAATGATTATTTTATTATATCAAAGTACAAGTATTTTTTGTTTATGGGAAATATTTCAAGCGCGAAAGGGTTTTATTCATTCAATAACACATACTCACTATATTAATTCATTTTTTAATAAATTTCTTGGTATTTTGATTTCTATCAACACCTAACCCCAAGCCTGGAAAAACTATAGACGAATATACAGTTAAAATTGTACAAGAATTTTATTGTATGGACGAAATAAGCAGAATCATACCAGACAAGAAAGATTGCGTTTCGATTTTGACCAAAGACGGAAAAAAGAATACCATAAGAGATTAATTTTAGATAATTTGAAAAAAATTTATATATTTTTTAAAGAAATGAGGCCTGATGTTAAAATTGGTTTTTCGAAATTCGCAAGCATTCGCCCAAAAATTGTATACTCGTTGAAGGTAGTGGTACACATGTATGTGATTGCAGCTACCACCAAAATTTAAATTAATGATCATTGGATCAAATTTAACCAATGATATGTTGCCCTTTAAAACATACAAACATATTTTACACTTAATAATTTGTAATTCGCCTCAACCATCCATTTATATGGGCAAATGTGATAATTGTCCAGGGTCAACACATTTACGCGATCAAATAGAAATATTGTTTCGTTCTAAGGACATCGAATTTATAACATACAAACAATGGCTATCCGTAGATAGAACCACCCTTGAAACAATAACCAAACCAGTAGGTGAATTTATTAATGCCTTTTTAAAATAAATGGAATCTTTATCATTTTTTTATTTCAACGCAACAATCGTTGTATCAAAACAATCTAAAATTGAACTTAGACGAAGACCAATATTTAATTTTGTGATTTTTAAGAAAACTATAGCTTTATACTTTAGGATGAAGTACAAAATTATCATTGGAATAGGGCTCAATCCACTGTTCACCCTTTTGTTATATATTATAAAGATAATTTTGCCAATATTTGTTGCCTAAATTATGTAATGATATCCGAATCTTTGCAACACAATACAATAGCAGTACATAATTTTAAAAAAACATTGCTAAATTTTTTAATTAATAAAATTTTTTATTTTTCGGTGGATCCGCTGCACAGTACAAAAACGTAAAAATTTTATTAATATTTGCCATCATGAGATGGATTTCGGGGTACAGGCGAAATGGCATTTTTCTGCTACAGCACACGGGAAAAGTGTTTGTGATGGGATTGGTGGCACTGTTAAAAGATTAGCCGCTAGAGCTAGTTTACAAGGCCTTACTCAAAGTACACATCATATGAATTGTACGAGTTAGCTAAAGAAAATAATAATGTCATATATTTTGAATAGATGACCAAAATAAATTATGATTACGAAGATCTATTACTCAGGGAAAGATTTTCAAAAACTAGATCTATACCTGGAACACACAAAATACACCTTGATTCCAACAGATCTACATAATTTAAAAGTAAAATATATTCCAATTTAATAGAAAGTACTTTGGAATAGTTATCATATAATGATGAAAGTATAATTATTGAAGAAATATCATGATACCTAACTTATTTTTATGATTCTAATTGGTGGTTAGCTTTGTTTTAGTGAAAAATCAAAAGCAGGAAGAAATATATATAAAGTTTCTACACCCATCCGGACCTTCAAATTCCTTTACATTTCCAAGATAGACGACACTCTTTGCTTGCCCAAATGTCATATCTTAACATTAGTTTCACTGTTAAATGCTACTGGCCGTAGTTATACTATACATTGTCGTCACAAGAAAGTAAATGCGCTACCGAAAAATTAGAATCTTTTAAAAGTAAGTTTAAATTTAAATTATAGTAATTTTTTTAATATTTAGGGCGCCATATATGAAATGCACAAGATTCTGATTCATATATTCAAGAACTCGAAACTTAATTAAACATATTTTATTAATATTTATTAAATATATGTTATATGGGCAAAAATTTTTATAATAAATTATAAATAAAGTAATAAATTGAATTTCTGTTATCGTTAGACAATTTCTATAATTGAATGAAAGCCCCATTTATTGTTATTTTCACTTACAAGATGAATAATCCTTTAAATTATATCAAATAGTCCAAGAAAAACCATTAAAAACTGATTAATATATAATTTTATACAAAGATGCCCCCTTTCGGGAAAATATTTATACACTTTTCTAAACATTTTTATCGATTTTGAGAATGAAGATGGCCGCGTCCCAGACCAATTTTTTTTTATAAATATAAAGGAAGAGTTTAATAATGTCTACTAAATTTTTTAAAAAAATTGAAGGTCGTATTATTTCCAAAAAATCGTTTTTAGTCCTTATTAGCATTTCCCTCTCTTTTACATGTTCAAATAATCTATATTAAATTTTAGCCGATACGAATCCATGATTATAACTACTCATTAAGGATGCCTATCATCTCAATTTAGGTTATAAATAATTTGAAAATATACTAAGTTCTAGTCAACTCATTTTAACCTTTTCATATTTTAAATATCATAATTGTTATATATATATATTTCGGGGGCGAAGTTAATTTTGAGCATTCATTGTTATTTGTTTTATTAATAATAAGCAGACCTGCAGGCCCGGCCCTAAGCCCGGCCTGGGTACCAGGGCCTGGCCGTATTTTAAATTTTTTAAATATACCCGGGCCGGGCCTGAAAATTTTTTTTAAAAAAACTCGGGCCGGGCCTGAAAATTTTTTTTAAAAAAATACCCGGGCCGGGGCGGGCCGGGCGGGCCGTATTTTTTTTTAAAATTTATACATTGTTATATTTGTCAATTAGATTATATATAGTTATGATTAATATAATGTTTGGTGAAAGTTAACACTATCTAACACTCATAGTATCTATTACATAATAAAATTATAGTTTAAAGGATTAAATACATTATTATATAATATATAATATATGTTATATTTTTTATTAATTAAAATATCATTTTTATTTTTTTTATAAATACATAGTATATTCTCAAAATATTATTTACACAAATTTTTTATAGTATCAATTTGTAATATACTAAATATTTATTTAGAATAAAAAAAAATAAAATATGTTTTTAAACGGCTTCTTTTGAGCCGATTTTTAAAAACGGCTAACTCAGTTTTTTATCCAGAAAAATATTATGCAAGCCTGAAAATTTTGCTCATAGAAGGAGCAAAGGTCTAAACATATAGTATCAAAATTTCGAGGCTTAGTCAATATTTTTCTGGTGAAAATATGAGTTAGCCGTTTTTAAAAATCGGCTCAAAACGAGCCGTTTACTAATATACTTGCTTATTAAATGATAATACTCGCCGAAAAATATGATAAAATACGAAATAATCAATTTTTTGTATATACCAGGTCAAATATAACTTTAAAAAATTCCGAGGCCCCAAAAATTTTTTTAAATATCCGGGCCGGGCCTAAAATTTTAAAATCCGGGCAGGGCCGTAAAAAATTTTTGAAAAAAATCCGGTCCGGGCAGAAAATGTTTTAATCTGGGCCGGGCCGGGCCGTACAAATGGTACCTCTGTTAAGAATTTAATTTTGCGTATATATTCATTGTCAATTTTGTTAATTTATCGAGTCATTATCATGAAAAATATATATTTTATTTTTAAGAGGAGATTATAAACTATATTTATTTTTCAAAATATGCAAGATATAAAAAAGACAAAAAAAGGTAAAAATATCATTATTTTTTTTGTTTAAAATTATTAAATCATTATATTATTTTGTTTATATATTAAAAATTATTTTTCATCATTTGTAAAAAATTAATTATAAATTATTGTGTCGCATATATAAACTTGTTCTTTTTTGGAAATATTTCTGTATCTGTAGAGAAAAGTATAAATAAACAAATTATCTCTGACGTTAAATTGTGTGTCATCTTTATATAATATTGTAAGCGCGAAGTTTAAAATTATTACTAAAGTCCTCTTAAGTGAGGCGGCTGAATATGAAAAAGGGATACCAAAGTCCTCTTACGTGAGACGGCTGAATATAAAAAAGGAATACCAAAGTCCTTTCAAGTGAGGAGGCTGAATATAAAAAAGGGATATCAAAAGTGAGGCGGCTGAATATAAAAAAAGGTGTAACAAATTCCTCTTAAGTAATGCGGCTAAAAAAGGGATACCAAAGTCCTCTTAAGTGAGGCGGCTGAATATAAAAAGGAATACCAGAGTCATCTTATCTGTAAGCGATCTTTGCGCTGTGACCTTTAATAGTAAGCCCTATCGTACGGAAGTGCTGTCCGTTTTTTGTTACATTTTTAAAGTAAGCACTGTCGTACGGAAATGCTGCCCGTTTTGTGGTACATTTAACAGTAAGGCCTATCGCACATAAATGCTGCCAAATTTTTTTTACAGTGGTAGCCAGGACGTTGTGGGAAAAAGAAGGCGTCGATAATTATTTTATATAATAATAATAAAAGGTATACGGGAATTACAAAGTTTAAAGCTGTAGATTTATCCGGATCTTAAAAGTTGGTGGATGTATATGTGCATCATTTGACTATTTTCACTATTGATAATATCTTATCTGTTGACATTACAAATTACCAAAATATTTATTTTGAAGTTGATCATAAACTCTCTATGTTTAAAATTTGTGGTATTGGGAAATATAATATAATGTTTTTAGGGCGTTGATTGTGTTACTAATATGGTTGTGTAGTTTAATCCTGGGAAAAAGGATAAGAAGCTGGAGCGCGAAGATAAAGGGGCAAACTTTGACGATTGAAGTACAATGGAGGGGAAGATATGATGGGCCGAGTAACGTGGTTACCGGTGCAGGAATTAATTAAAGGGTAGATTGATATAGAAATCAGAAGAAAAATAACCAGGAGATTGATAATCGGTATAGAGGATCTGGATATAATCAAGTGTGGGGGGCATATATAAGACCGAGAAAAAATTCACAAGGATGGCGAGTGGAAATGAGATTATTGATTCGCGAGGATCTGGGAGAAAAGGCCATATGATGAGAGATTGTCGGGAAACGAAATGTTTCTAATGTGGAAAATATGGTCATATAGCCCCGTACTCGAGCAATTATAACACCAAAGGAGGTTTTCCGCAGAGAGTAATGGGTCAAAGTGCCCAGATCGTGCGAACTATTGAGAGCGAGAAAGTGGAAGGATTGTTGGACATATTTTGAAACAAACTGGAGAACAAAACATAATGTTTTAGATGTCGAAAAGAAGGGCAAATAGCAAGAGATAAAAATTTATGACTATATAATAGCGATGAATCATCAATGAAGGTCGGGGTGTGGCAGTATAAAAAAATTAATATAAATATAATAGTCCTAGAGTGTAGTTGAATTTAAATGGGAGTATGGTATCAATGTTTTTTGACACCGGAGCGGCAATATCTATGATGGGTCGGGCCATATATTTTTTTAAAAATTCGGGCCGGGTCTGGTCGGGCCTTGGAATTTTTTTAAAATATATCTAAATTTATCAATTATATGTTGAATTTTTTATGTAAAATAAAAATATTAAATTTTATTTATAGAAACTAGACGTAATATAACATATATCTTTTATTTTGAGTAATTATAAAAGTTAATTTCTATATTTAAATAAATTCGGGTCGAGCCAAGCCGGTAAAATTTTTAAAAAAAAATTTAAATTCGGGTCGAGCCAAGCCGGTAAAATTTAAAAAAAAATTCAAATTCAGGCCTGGCCGGGCCGGCAAAACTTTTTTAAAAAAATTTCGGGCTTGGCCAGGTTTAAAAATTAGGACCGATGCAGATTACTACCTTATAATACTTTAAAAAAAATTCTAAGTTTGACTTTACTGACCATATAATTAAAATTAAGATAGTAAAAAAATTATGAAAAGAAAAATTGAGCATTCCTTTATCTTTCAAAATATAATAACAAACCAAAAAATCAACGATGAAATTTTTGTACTTGATTTAATTTTTAAAAATTGACAATTTCATTCATTTTGTATTATTTTATTACTTTAATTTAGTTCTTTATCTCATATTTTAAAATGTTAAAAATATAATTGCAATAGTAAAATAAAACCTTAGGTCCTTTAAGCGAATCATAACTATCTCCAGATTTTCCTGGTAAGCCAGCTAGTCCTGGTTTTCCGGCCACCCCTGGTGGTCCTGGTAATCCAGGATTTCCATATTCTCCCTTTTCACCTTTAAATAACATTAATTATAGCAATAATGAATTAATTTACCTTTATAGGACTGTAGGCGAGTATAATCTATTTGTGCAGGCTCACCTTTTTGTCCAGTAAATCCACTCATTCCATCTAAACCTGGTTGGCCCTAAAAAATTATTCCATTTTAAATAATATTTTTATAATTAATCAAATATAGAGCAAGACATGTAAAGTCTAATTTTTTCGGCCCTAGCCCGTCAGCAGCCTCTAGGCACAGTAGTGGCCTGTTTCGGGACGCTGTCCATATTTTTTAAAAAGCTTATAGGAAAGAAATCTAAATAATTTTATGCTCATTTTAATGTTATGTATTAAATATTCGACAATATTTTTTATAATTTAATGAGGTTTAACAATTTTTTATTATATTAGTTACAAAATATCATCTGAAAATGAATAATAAGTAGTAAGTCCGGCGGTTGCGTTGATTATTTTACTGCCAGGCCTGGCTGACGACCCGCCCCTGCAGGACTTTAAGCTGTAGTTAAATGAGTGGGATTAAACTTTATAAAATTGTAAAAATAATATTCGTTTAAATTAATATTCGTATGAAGCAATTGAATAATATTAGAATACTTATAATTTATTGAAATAATTCTAATTAAATGAATATTATTCCAATAAATGGGTAATTCCATGAAAAATCGACCAGTGATTCTGCCGACTATCTTAAAAATGAATGAATGGCATGTTAGTTATTTATGTTGTAAATGTTAATAATATCCAAATTTTAGAGCGCTAGTTCAACCATATCCAAAGATACACGCTTCGAAAATCGCGTAATGTTTGAATTCATTAAATCTTTATACTTAAGATAGAGTTAGAAATAATATATCATTTTTTAGCCCTTAAATTTTTACATTGAAAAATATCGAAAAAAAATTAAAAAATTCTAAGTGTTTTCGTATTTCCGGTAAAAATAAAAAATTAACATTGTTAGGAATGGATTTTTTTGGGGGTAGATATTCTCTAAAAATATTTATTACTTTTATATTATACTATTTAATAAAAAATCTAGATAACAATTTTTGATATTTTAATTTTATTAAAATTTTTATTATTTTTATAAATTAGATAGCGTTATATTATCTAATAAAAAAAAATATGTATTATATTGGTATTAAAATTTTAAAAAATCGATTAAGTATAATCAATATGATGTCCTGGGGCAATAAGTAATTGTTGACTCTATATTTTAAAATATACATATTTTAACAAACAATTATAAAAAACAATACCTCTTGTTTTAATCTTATCCCATTTTGCGCTTATTAATAGAATTTCCTGAGGCAATAATTTGTATAGGTCCTGTCACTTTTGTGGGATCTATTATCGTTATTATTTGATTTTTGGGCAACCATATCTTTTCCTCAATTGTGGGGTAGTAAAAGGAGAGGATGGTGACGGTCCATGGGGATCTAAAAAGGAAATATATGGATCTAAAAAGGAAATATATATCTCCTCAATAATTTCATTATTTAGTACTGTGGCTAACCACCAAAATCGTCATAAACACATGTTACGAATCCTTTAATATAGGCAAGACAAATTATCGGCATTTGATATTGTTAATTTGAAAGTCCTCTGCATATGAATATATTTTTCATAGGTTTTCTTAAACTCAAACGAAACAGAATAATTTCCCGAGTTCCTGGAATGAGGCAAGATAAATTGAATCTTTCTCGTAGTTTAATCTCTTCTAAATTGTATTGTTCGTTGGTTATATATGTAAAATTTACTGATGGCATGTTTTGTTTTGCAAACTGATATAAATCAATTGGTGTTAAAATATGTCCAGAACTGGTGCGCTTAAGGCTTGAACGTGCTGCTAATCTTTTTAATTCCGCCAAGCCCGTCACATAGACTTTTCCCATGGTATGTAGCTGAAAAATTCCATTCAGCTGCTACACCAAAATCTGATTCATGAAAACATAGATTTAAACAATTTTTGTTTTTATATTGCGCAGCTGATCGTCAGTGCAGTAATATATTTTACTGGTCATAAAAATAACGATAGAAGATCCAAAACAATGAAAGGATATATCTAGAAATTATGGCCTCAGGATTCTATTAATAAGCGCAAAATGGAATATGAAAAAATAAGAGATATGATTTTATAATAGTTTGAATATAAAATTTTAAAATAAGTTTATTTTACAATATAGCGTCCTATTAATCATATCTATGTGAACTGCCTGCTATATCGCCCCAGAACATCATTTGATTTTTAATCCCAATACAATTCATATTATTTTTATTAAAAATATTATATTATAATGATTTTTGAATATAATGCCATCTATAATATTATCTTATAAATAATAAAAATTCAAATAAAATTAAAAAAACAAAAATGGATATAAAGTTTTTTTGTTAAATAGTTTAATATAGGTAACATTTTTAGAGAATATCAAGACCCAAAAAAATCCCTTACTAACAATGTTAATTTTTTACTTTTACCGGAAATAAGAAAACACTTGGAATTTTTTTATTTTTTATTTATTTTCGATATTTTCCAATATAAAATTTTAAGGGCTATAAAATGATATATAATTTGTAACTCTATCTTAGATATTTTTTAAAAAACAATTAATGAAATCACGCATTGCGAGATTTTTGATTTTGAAGGAGTATATCTTTGGATCTGGTTGAGCTAGCACAAAATTTTGAATTTACAAGAATGTACAAAATAGATAACCATCATGCCAAGTTTCGTTCTTTTTAAAGATGGTCGTCCGAAAATCTCGTTTTTTTGGTCGTTTTAGATTCTTAAAACGAAGCACTAGTATTGACACAATTAAAAATTCACTTTAGAAAGGGATTTAAATTTTCTTTTAGAGTATGAAGATGATAATATGAATTACTTTGAAGGGACTCTTATATAAATAGGAGTGAATTGGGGGGGGGGGATACAAATTGTTAATAAAATATTTTATTTCATGAAAGGATTGTGCGACAATTTAGCGATAGAAAGTATTATCTTTGAGAGACAAAGAATTAGAAAAATTATACAAGCTCATTTTTATGATATTTTTTAAAAATATCATTAACATATTATATAATGAAAAATGTTTCAAACGAAAATATCAAAATTCTTTGAAAATAATTTCATAAATTATGATAAGAAGTAAAGATCACCGCAAATCCAGATCTCCCTGGTTGTCCAGAATCGCCATCATCCCCTTGTTCGCCAATTTCACCTTGTTCTCCATGCGAACCTCTTTCTCCTTGTTTACCTGGGAACCCATCCATGCCTCTTTCACCTTTTGTTCCTTTTTCTCCTGACCTGCAAAAATTACATGTGCCCCCAGGTTCCCCTAATATTACATAGAATTGAAAAAATTATCATCATATATAATAAAACCTTTTCCTCCCTGTGGACCAATTGGTCCTGGTCTGCCGTTAATACCAAGATATCCCGGTTCTCCTTTGGGTCCTGGAATCCCAGTGGGACCACTTACCCCATCAATTGTTTCTCCTGGGTATCCTTATTATATAGTATATGTTATAAATTTTGTGAATTAAATAATATTTAAATTAAATTAAAATTATTCATTTAGGTATTTATTACCGGCTGGTCCATCGAAACCGCGTTCTCCTTTGTTCCCAGGGATGCCATCCAATCCTGGTAATCCGTCCATTCCCGTAGGACCACTAATACCCATTCCAGGTACACCAACATATCCTAACTCACCTTTAGCTCCAGAAGGACCTTGCAATCCAGGAAATCCCTGAGTTCCGGGAAGACCTAATATTTATGATGTATGTGTGTGCATGTGAAGTGTAAATATAACCTGGTAAGCCCGAATCTCCTTTCTCCCCCTTTTCTGAAGATATGCCTTGAATACCAGGAAAACCTGACAAGCCAGGACTACCTACAGGGCCCACAGGCCCTCGAGGGCCTGGAAACCCAGCTAAACCCTCCGTTCCTGGAGAACCTTGTCTCCCAACTGCTCCTTCTGATCCAATTCCCCCAGAAGGCCCAGTTCTTCCTTCCATATCGCTCTTTTAAAAAACATTTACATAATTTTGATAATAATATTTAAAAATATGTTAAATTTAGTTTGTATAACATCATCCTAACTAAACTAGTTTTTAAATATGCAAACTAAAAGAAGATCAAACGTTCATCGTTTATTATTTTCGAGACTGAAGGTACCCTAACTCTATATCTGGAATGGGGCGCATTCTATAGATTCTATTTAATATTCAATTTTATCGTTCTAGAAGAGAAATAAGCAGCGGCAAAAAGATTATAAACGAAAAAATTTATTGGGAATTTAAATTACTAAATAAATATTACTCATATATTTTATTTAAAATTATGTTTTTAAAACTTTTAATATAATATTTAAGTAGAGGAACAAATATGAATGGAATATATTCTGCATGAATAAAAAAATAGAATCTATGAATTTATCCAATGTGCTACCTAAAATCTAATCGGAAATTATAAAACCAGTAATGTAGTGAAATTAGTATTAAAATATTCTAAAAAAAATTGTAAACCATCATAAAAATGAAATTTTAATAGCTAAACCAAGATTGAGCTCAAATTAATATATCGGGATTAGTGTTGTTAAATCATCTAACTTTAACCAACTACAGTAAGCAAAGCGTTCAGTCTGAGAAATCGCTTTAAAACTTTATGAAAAATTGAATTAATTTATAAAAACGGTTAAATATCAAGTATTTATTTTAAACATCCAAAAAAATCGTTCGGTCAATTTGTAATATAAAAATATTTTGAATTATTATATTATGATAAAATATACTCCAGCAATTCCGGGAGCGCCTAATAGGCCAGGCCGGCCATCCGGGCCAGGATCACCTCTTAAACCAGGTTCACCTAATAGTCCATCAACCCCTGGAAACCCATCATCACCTCGATCACCCTGTAAATATTATTTATATTTAATATAATCGATTATAAACTTTAAATCCAGATGGTCCAAATAATCCAATACGTCCTTCTTTACCCTACACATATATAGTTAGTTTAATTTAAATAATTTGTAAATACTCGTTTGCCAGCAGGACCCATTATTCCCTTTTCACCTTTTGAGCCTCTCAATCCAGGTATACCCTGAAAATATAAAATTGTTTTAAAGTAATGTGACAGGTCGCAATTAAATATACAGATAGTTTGATAATATAAATTAGTTTGCTAACTTCAATAAAATTTGCTAACGAAAGTGTAAAGTTATAAAAAGTAAAGATCACATAATTTGGTAAAGCTTGATTTATAAAATTTAAAAAGAAATAGATAAAAAACCGGTTTTCCTAAAGCGCCATCTAATCCTTGAGGACCTGGATCTCCACGATCTCCTGGGTATCCAGGATTTCCTGGTGGGCCTCTGGGACCCTCAAATAAACTTTCTATGCCTTCTTGATATTGATATGTTCCAGGAGGACCGGGAGGACCAGGGGGTCCTTGGTCGCCCTATTTTTATAATTATGTAAAGTTTCAATTAATTTTATTCTTTTTATGCGAAGTGAAGTGCGCCACTGATAGCCAACAATTTTTGTTAAGCTATGATTGTTGACTTAGAGCTATGCAAGTCAACTTAAATCTGCCTAAAACCATAAAAAATTTGGCAAGTCTCCTAAAAAAAGCAGGATAGGATCGGGTTAATTTTGAAGATAAAGCCAGGTTTACCAAAATATTTTAAATTACCAATTAATGCTTACTCTTTTAAATTAAAGTAAACCTTGTTCAATGTTATATTTTTCATTTAAAAATTTCGTATCATCCGTGGTTCACTCCTAAGATAAAATTTGGTCCAGGCCAGGCTTTAACATAAATTTAATTCAAGCCCGGCTTAACAATAACTATAAAATTTTGGCCAGTCCGGCTCGAGCCTAAAAAATTGAAACTGCAGGGATCTACGGTTGATTATCGTGTTGGAGTCATAAAAATCTGGGTTGAAGATTATATTTAATAAAATTCGTGATGTGAAATAATATTTTTCCCAATTTATAAATATTATATTTTAAAATAGTGTATAATAATGATTCCATTTTAAATTATACAGAAGTTGAGAGAATCTAAATTTTATCATCCATTAAATAATACTTCTATAAACTTGTTTAATCCATCTCGAGCCTAATAAATTTCAACATTTGTTAATAATTTATTTAGATCGAATGATAGATAATAATAACAATCCATGGTAACTAAGAATAAATGATAAAAATGATAACCAGGTAACGAAACGCTATATATGTGGAAATATAAATTTCGTACATAATTGGAAATAAGCATGTTCCGGTCGGAATCCACATGATTTATATATGGTTACTCTATAAATGTTTTGCCCTAACCGTTTAAAACGAGTTTTCGTAAATAAAATTTGTAAAGAAAAAAAAATTATAAATAAATTGAAAAGATTTTTTTGTTGGATCTGGAAGTTTCTAGGGATATTTTCTGCCTAAGATATAAGTTTTCTTTCAACTAAATAAAACTTAATTATAATGAAGATAAAATTATATATTCTTTTGAAAGAATGTCGCGGTAGATCCATGATTTTTTTTAGATAAAATCATTAATTATAATTTTAAAGAAATGAAAACGCCATAATAAATAAATTATAGAAATGCATATTTTTAAAAATGTTTTTCTTTATTGTTTAAAAAGTGATCAGCATTATATTTTTATAAATAAATTAAATATTAAATATATTAAAAATTCAATTATTAATTATGCATAAATATTTGAAGAAAATTTTTTTTAAATAATTGGTATTATTATCATGATAAATTAATTCTACTTAGTTCCTCATAAACAAGAGTAAGGTATTTTTGTGATAAAAATCATTTTAATTTTTTTGCAATTTCTGATAAATTCGGTAAAAACATAAGTCTATTAAGCATAACATATACACGCTACGCGATGATATATATTTGCCTAAATACCGGCGTTATTATAATTTTGCGATGTGGAAATTTATTTATAATATATTTTAAAGTTGAATGAATAAAGTAATAAAAAAAATTACAAGCTCCCCCTTTTCCCCCCAAAGTCCGATTCCCATATTTCCTTCATCTCCACGTGGACCTCGATTTCCTGCTATTCCAGGAAATCCAGAATTTCCTAAATCGCCTTTAGATCCAGGATAACCGTCTATACCAGGAAGACCCTTTATACATTATATTTTCAGTTGGATACATATATATATTGTCATAATTAATGTAAATTTTTGTAAAATCATCGTTGGTAGGATTTAGATTTGTAAAATTTGATTTTTGGTAAAGTCATTATGTATTGCGTTTTGTAAGTTATTTTTATTTTATATAATTTTATTTTTAGTTTTATCGCGTTAACATTTTATTTTTAGATTTGTGAAATTGGTATATTGTGAAGTAATTATGATTGCGATTTTTTGAGTTATTTTTATTTGATATAATTTTGTTTCTAGTTTATCAATCGGATTTTCAGCATGATTTTTATAATTTTTAAAAAAATGTATTTTTAGCATGATTATGATTTTTATCATTTTAAAAAATATATTTTTAGATATTTATTGTTTCGACTTATTTTTATAGCTTCCCTATAAGGGAAGCAAATAATAATTATCAATTCGTATTTTTTTTCTGTTTTTAAAAATTTATTGTAGAATAATTTTTTTCCCTTCTAGTCTGTATTATAAATTGTGGAATTTAATAAAGTTTTGTCTCAAAGAGTATTCGTAGATTAATATTCTTAAATTAATAAGAGGCACAACGTGATATATATATATACTATATTTCAAAAACTCTGAACTTTAAATAATAAAAGTAAAAAATAACTATACTGGTAATCCTGATATCCCGTCTCTACCCAAATCCCCCTTGAGTCCAGTTGAAACTTGGCCTATAACAGCTGGTTCACCCATAAGCCCTTTTAATCCAGGATTCCCAGGTAGTCCTGTTTGTCCGGGTGGGCCTAAAAGACCAGGTAAGCCCATCATTCCCTAGAGTATGTGTAATGATTAAAGTATTTAAAAATAAGATAAAAATTTAACATCCGTTCCATTGCAACCATCAGCTCCAGGAAATCCTCTAGAACCAGAAGATCCTTGAATACCAGGAATACCATTTATACCAGGAAATCCGGGCATACCCATTTTCCCCTAAATATATTAGATTATTATAATCTCAATATATGATTACCCTATCGCCTTTGGGACCCATTGGTCCAGGTGCACCGATTTCTCCTTTTCCCCCTTTTATTCCTTCTATACCTGTATCACCGGGAAGTCCTAATGGCCCTTGTAGGCCCTGAAGTCCTGGAGGCCCTGGGATACCCTTTCAATTAAAAATAAATTTCATATATATGGTATCGAAAGTTTTACATTTTTTTTGGCATAAAAATTTAACACATAAATAATATATAATCGACTTTAATAAAGCCTTAATTTGGGGTTTAGTTTGATAAAGTTAATTAAGTGTAAGTGTGTGAATAGATTTCTAATAACCAAATTTTTATAAAAGATCAAATTAAAAATAAAATAGCACTAAAAAAGTTTATACAATTTTTCATGTAAATTTTTTAGCAGAATATATATATATATCTAATTCCACATATACTAGCGACCATTTTATAAAGATAAATGAGAGTGAAAAAGTTTGTTTTTATGAATAAGGAGCAATAAAAATGTATAAATTAGAAAATTACTAATTAGGATATATAAACTGTTAACAGGGAAAAAAAATTTTAAATAATTAATTATGTTGAAAAGAAAGAAAATAATTTATAATATATTTTACGTACAAGTAATCAAAAAAAAATTAATTAAATGTTTTGGTGAATGAAAAAGAAAAGATAATATATAGTTATTGATAAAATTGATTATAAACAGAGGACAATCAAATATTGAAATAAATACTAACGAAACCAACTGTGAATATGAACGTATCATAAACAACAATAATGAGACTACCACTGAAAGTGCTATTTGATTTTTAAATTACTTATTTGACTTTTTATTATTTATGAGTAATTTGGAAGGCGTGTTGTGTATTAAATTATTTTATTATTATCCTCAACATCTTTAAAAAAATTTAAATTATTTTATATATACTTTTTTTATATAAGATAGTTATTGGAAAATTAAAACCATTATTATCTTTTATTTTTATAAATTGAAGCTTTTAAAAAAGTTACTTTTAAGAGTAGTATAAATCATATATAGTGTTTTGAAAATTTTAATCCGATATTAAAATAAATTAAAACCACATATGCATAATTGTATATTAACCATTAGAGTTGAATATTCTAGAAGAATCACCCAAAAAATCTTTCATTAGCTTTCATTTTTACCCTTATTTTTAGAAAAAATTTGTAACCCCTCTCCATTCTCCGACGACATAAATTTGGACGTAGAGTATATTAGGAACACTCAAAAAAATATTCCTATTTGCTTTCATTTAACATGCTTGTCAAGATACTTTTCGGAAAAAGATTAACACCTCTTCCCTCCCTACGACTAAGTCTTGAGGACCTATGATAATTATTTTGATAGCACTCAACTATTTTTTAATTAGTTTTGATTTGATACCCTTTGTCGAGATTATTTTTTAATTTACCCCCCCCCCCATCCTAAACTTGAGGACTTAGAGAATAACAATTGTGGGGTAATTTTAAAAAAGCACACGTGGGTCATTCTATATCAAATCAATCAATTTACAACCCGCCCATTTTAGATTTTGCTAAAATTTGGTATATAAGTTAATTAAGTGTTGTAATTGATGAATTCAAAATATTAGCCCCTTAACTCTATTAGAACCGGTGATATAGGTCTCAAAGTGGCCTTGCTTGGTCGTTTTACGAAAAAAGTGATTTTTAAAATAGGGATAACTTTAATATTAGATGCACTATATATATCAATCATGGCTCATTTTATAGTCCTAAGTAAACTCTTCCACGTATTTTAAATAATTTTAATTTTTATTTTTAATTGCGGTCAAAAACTTATAATTAATTTTTTTAAATGTTAGTCTAAATTTTTTTACTCTATTGTAAAGAGTACCAAGAAATGTTCATATAAAAATTTTCAGAATGTTGAAAAAAAGATTAAGTAGGAAAAATGTTTAAAATAAAAATTCCGCTAGTGGCGTTAATAATTTTAAATGGCTTAAAACTTCATTTTTGAAAATAATAGTCAATCTATTTTTTATTTATATACCATAATATAATATTTGTTGAATAAAATCGCATTTTGGCACAAAAATAAAATTGCCGCGAGATAGCGCAAGTAATTTAAAAAATATAGCTAATTATGATTTAAATTAATTATCGATTTTTCGATTCATTTTCCATAAATTTATCGATTTTTAAAATTAATTAATACTATTTAAATTTGAATATAATAATATCTAAAAATCCTTCTAATATAAATAAACATTTATCAAAGAAGAGATTAAAATAAGTACTTGGATGACAGAATTTGCCAAAATCAATATTGGAGATTATATCTGTATTGCATGCCGCTTAACTTTATATAAATATAAAAAGGAGGGTATTCCAAATTTCCAGGAAAACAATACCGATACAACTTCTAATGAATTCTTATCCGCCATAGAAGTAGAAAATGATACTCCAATTAATAACGATAAAGCACAACTCCCTATATCTTTCTTGGAATCCTTAAATTTAACGTTATTAAATATTGGATAATTTCTAATTTAGAAAAAAGAGATTAAAAGAAAAGTAATGTACTAAGCAAAAGCTTGCAAAAATTTCAAAGGGTATATAGAAAATTACTCAACCAGCGATGGAAATAAAAATAGCAACGTTTTGATAATTCAAAATAGTTATGTATGCTCCAATTTGGAGGTAATGTCGTTAATAATAGATACTTATGTGTTTTAAATAAGAATTGATAATCCTCCGAATTGGAGCATTCATAACTATATTTTGAATTATCAAATTGTTGCTATTATCTCCATTTCTGGCGTTGCTATTATTTATCTCCACATCTGGTTGAAGAATTTTGTCTATACCCTTTGAAATTTTAACAAGCTTTTGCTTAGGATATTATTTTTCTTTTAGTTTCTTTTTTTAATTGGAGATTGTCCAATATCTAATAACGATGAATTTAAGGATTCGAAGCAAGATATAGGGAGTTGTGCATTATCGTTATTAATTTGAGTAGCATATTCTACTTCTATGGTGGATTTTAAGAATTCATTGGAAGTTATAGCGGTATTGTTTTCCTGGTAAATTGGAATACCCTTTCTTATATTTATATAAAGTTAAGCGGCATGCAACACAGATATAATCGCCAATATTATTTTGGCAAATTCTGTCATCCGGTGACTTACTCCAATCTCTTCTTTGATAAATATTTTTTATATGAAAGATTTTTACATATCATGATATTAAAATTTAAATAATAAATTTATCGGGAAAATGAATCGAAAATCGATAATTAATTTACATCATAATTAGCTATATTCTAAATTACTTGCGCTATCTAGCTGAAATTTTATTTTTGTGTTAAAATGCTATTTTATTAACAAATATTATATTATGGTATATAAATAAAAGGTAGAATAACTTTTATTTTCAAAAATTAAGTTCTAAGCTATTTAAAATTATTAACGCCATCTAGCGGATATTTATTTTAAGAATTATTATTACTTAATCTTTTTTTTACCACACTGAAAATTTTTATATGAACAGTTCTTGGTACCCTTTACAAAATATCTGAAATTTGGAAAAAAAAATTTATACTTATTATTTAAGTATATTTGCTTTATTATATATATATAGGTGGTTTTATACTTCCTTTATTAGAATATTTCGTATAGTTTATAAATAAAAATATAAGACGTTAAAAACATTATA
Organism: Gordionus sp. m RMFG-2023; assembly: GCF_954871325.1. Classification (NCBI taxonomy): domain Eukaryota; kingdom Metazoa; phylum Nematomorpha; class Gordioida; order Chordodea; family Parachordodidae; genus Gordionus; species Gordionus sp. m RMFG-2023. The sequence continues at coordinate 15,256,691 of NC_088779.1, read as the reverse complement.
ATTTTAGAATAAAAATTATTTGTAAAAAAAATAATAATTATAATTTTTTCCCCTTTTTGGGTTTATATAATTTTTGAAATTGTTAAAATAAATATATATTTATTAATAATTAGAAAAATATAATATTACGCCTTATAACAATGACTCGATAAAAAAAAATATAATTCATTAGTAATCCTATAAAAAATAATATTTATTAACAATGACTCAACTATTATTATAATAACTTCTGTTACTCAAAAAAAACGAAATATATAACAATACTAACATTTAAAAAAATTAATTACAAATTTTTGACAGCAATTTTAAAAAATTTTATAAATTAATTTTATTTAAAATACGTGGAAGAGTTTACCAAGGGTTATAAAATGAGCCATAATAGACATATAGTGCATCTAATAAAGTTATCCCTATTTTAAAAAATCATTTTTTCCGAAAATGGCCAAGCAGGGCTACTTTGAAACCCTATATCTCCAGTTCTAGTAGATTTCGTCAATTACAACACTTCATTAACTTAAATACCAAATTTTAGCAAAATCTGAGATGGTCGGGTTGTTAAGTGATTGATTTGATATTGAATACCCACATGCACTAAAAATAATTTAAAGCATTGAAAATGTAAAAAAATTTTCTAACAATTTATTATATCATTTGAAAAAGAGAAATAAAAATTTTATATTGGATTTTTAGAAAAAAAGTTGAGAAAATTAGTAAAAATCCCTATAAGTTTAATTCTAGCAATTAAGGAAAGAATTCTGAACATTTCAATTTTTATTCTGAGCTAAATAATATGTCTAAATATAATATACCCTCGCTCCTTTTTCGCCTACGCAAGTACATTTTGAATTCGAACAATCTCGACCACGACAGTCTTTGGGGCGAGGTAAATAATATTGTTTTCCCTGAATATATTTAAATTAATTAATACTCAGCAAAGTCATTCAATAATAAATGAATATTTTAAATGAGCTAATTCTTTTACTTCATATTATTTATAAAATTTATACATTTATGATTACAAAAAATATAATAAACAATTTATAAAAACATAGCTATTAGATTAGCACTATAAATAAATTCGAGACCTGCAGGCCCGGTCTGGAGAAGACCGTAAAAACGGGCTTTGCCAGCACTTAAAAATACAAATGCAAAATCCTGGTAAGATCAAATTTTTTAAAATAAATTAAATTATACCAACTAATTAGTTTGAAATCATGTAATCGATCTTTTTTTTTCTAGAACAATTTACAAAATAGTGATAAAATTATTTTACATGACAAAATTTTAAAAATCCAGGCCGAACCGTGAAATGGTTAAAATTTTAAAATCCAAGCCGGACTAAAAAAATTATTAATTCGTCCTGGCCAGGCTGGGTTTTAAAATGAAATTTTAATTCAGGTCGATTTTAAAATTTAATCTAGCCTAGTCTTTTAATAAATATTTGAATTGGGGATACAGAAAATTTTTACTATTTGTAAAAATTTAATTGATATTTAAAATATATTACTCCTGATTCGATGAATGGGATATACGTAGATAAAATAAGTAAGATCAAGAATGAAGGTGATATAGATAGCGGAAAAATTCCATAAGCTCTATATATCAATATGGTTTTCGTTTTTTTCATTAATCTAGATATATAATATAACATTTTAAAGAATTAAATAGTCATTCGTATATTTAAAATGTATTTCGCAATATAATCTAAAACAATGTTCCTATATATGATCTTTTTTAAAATAATATATTATCATAAAGGTTCCTATCAACAACATTTTCAATATCTGGCCCTAGGGTGAGACCTTAGGCTGAACTGTGCAGATTTATAATATAAAAAATTAATTCTTTTGCTGATTCATTTATTTCTATTATTAATCGCTAAAAGTATTTAGAGCTACCCACAGTTCAGCCTGCAAACCAACAGGGATGAAAATTTTAACGGAGTAAAATTTAAACTTTAAATTCAAAACCATAATCTAAAATTTTTACAAACTTATTGAATGCAATATGATATCAAGTCAACGCAGGCGCGTACGCAGGAATTTCGTCTAGGGGGGGGGATAATAAATTTTTTTAAGAAATATTATTGTTTTTTAAAAATATCAAGCATAAATTTATTAGAACTAATAACTATTTCTAATACACAATTTTAAATTAATGTGAATTATAAAAAATTATATGTATAAACCGTCATATAAAAAATATAAAATAAATGTGAATTAAAAAATATTAAACGGATATAACTGGCGGTATAGAAAAACTATAAAATAAATGTGAATTATAAAATATAAGTTAATATAACCACTATATGAATTACTTAAATGACCCAAAATAGAAATTTAAATTTTTTGAGCCTTTAAAATTTATATACATAAAAAATTTAAATGTTGGAAATATAAATTAATACACAAAAAGTTTTTTAGGAATAATTGTATTTTGTATGTTATGTATTTACATGTAAAATCCAATCTTATTTGGGAATGAGCTAATTTTTCAATTAACTCATCCTTGTTTGTCGTCAAATTGCCTATGAATATTCAAAAGATCCAAACCTTTCAATCTACTTTCAGAAGTTGTACTTCTTGGTATGTTTTTAAGAGACCTGCAGGCCCGGCCATCGGGCAGAACCGTATTTTAATTTTTTTAAATATACCCAAGCCGGGCCCGAATTTTTTAAAAAAAAACACCCGGGCGGGGCCTGAAAATTTTTTAAAAAAATATCCGGGCCGGGTTGTTTATTTTAAAACAGCCTATATTTGAAATCTTTATTATTAGCTATAAAAATCAAAAAGAAATATAATTTATGGAAAATATTCTTCTTTATTGCTTTATATCACAAAATTTTTAATGAATCAAATTGGTACATTTAAATTTATATTTATAATATCAAGCAATAACAATTAAATATCAAACAATAAGAGAATATAAGTAACAGAAAAATATCATTTGCTACCAATACTTAGTGACAGAAAATATCCTTCCTTTACTGCTTTAAAATATCACAATTTTTTAATGATCAAATTGGTACATTTAAATTTATAATTATAATTTTATATCATGCAGGAACAGATAAATATCAAAAATATCCTTTATTGCTAATACTTATAACAGGAAAATATTCTACTGCTCACAAAATTTTTAAGAAGGTAAATGTGATCACAAAATAATAACTTCTATTTATTTATTAGCTTTAGTAATAATGGATGAAGCTGAGAAACAAAGGGTAATATCTATTATTCACCAAGGATCAGATATATCCCTAGAATCTAAAGCTATTGGTGCCCACCTAGGCATTAATAAAACTCAACTTAAACTCTCTGAAAGGTATTTATTATGGTGTTAAATTGTTAATTTTGTGTTTATAGATATTGGTGGCCAAAATTATTTTAAGACACTATTGATTTTATAAAATCATGTGATAAATGTCAGAAGGCCAATACAAGATTTTTAAAAATTTCTTCTACTTTGAATCCAATAGATGTACCACCTCTTCCATGGGCTCAAGTAGGAATTGATCTTTGCAGCCTGCCCACTTCAGAAGAAGGCTACACATGTATTGCAGTTGCCTCTGATTTTTTCACAAAATGGGTTGAGGCAGAACCTATGAAATCAAAGACAGCTGAAGAGACTTGTAAATTTATTTATGGTCTGATTTGCCGCCATGGCTGCGCAACTGTAAATCAAATTATATAAATATATATCGGTTAAAAAATGTGCATATATGATAATTTATAAACTTTTGATTTTATACAATATAGATACAAATCAATGATCAAGAGAGTTTGTGAATGAAATGGCCACGAGATTACATAAAATGACAGGGACGGAGCAACGCATTTGCAGTGCATATCATCCTCAAGCTAATAGGTTGACAGAAAAGAGTAATCGTACTATTCAAAACTTAATGTTAAAGGTTTTGAGTGATGATCAAACACTATGGCCTAGGGTTCTTCCGGGGGTATTATTTGCAATGCAAACCAGTGTCCACAAATCTACAGGATTCACCCCATTTTATATGATGCATGGTCGGAACGCAAATCTGCCATCAGAAATTCGAAAATTGAGCCAGATATTGTTAAGGAAATCAATAATAATATTGAGAATGACTTTGAAGAGAGTGAATTATTAGAAAGAATAATGAGCCTATCAGTCGTATGGAAAAGGGCAAAAGAAAATATACTTGTTGCCCAAGATAGACAAAAAAGGGATTATCAAAAAAGGCAAAAGGATAAAATCCCTTATGAAGTCGGGCAACAGGTCCTGATCTGGAACTCACGACGTGCGGATAGAAAGGGTGGGAAAATGTCCGAATCGCTGCTTGAGAAAAGAGATCACAGGCAGCGAGGATCACCATGCAATTATAAGGGGATCTATAATCTCTTATATGATGCTGTTGGAAAATAATGATATTTTTATTGATGGGGAAAAACATAATAAAACATTTGGTTGATACAAAAAAACATCAACTTGGATCGTGGGCGTATGAATTAGATATCGTAGCATCTGCTACGTTTTCCCAGACGCCTTATCAAAAATGGACTGTATAAAAAAATTTAATTTAAATATATATTTGATAAATGCATCTTCAGATCATTTTAATTATTATAGTGTAATATACACTCCTCAATTTTTTGTGATAATTATGTTTCCTTTTTTGGGATATATTTTCTTTTTATAATATTTTTTTTGTTTTTTTGAAATAAAATTATGTATATCCTTTTTATTTAAATAGTATTAAGAAATCAGCCAGTTTTAATATTATTGCAATAAAATATATATATATACAAACAAAAATAGTTGTTTCAGTTTAAAAGAATAATTTAAACATTAAGATTTGATTTTAAACCTAATTTTATATCTGTATAAAAAATTTTGTATTCCATAAATATAAGTGTTAAATTTTAATCAGCTAAAAATATAATTATATATACATCTAATAAATAAAATGACGATTTTAAGAGGCCAAGAGGAAATGATTAATCAGAGTGATAGATAGTGATTGGGGTGCTTTGACATAATAGAAAACCTTATTTGTTTGTGATTTGCTTACTTTTGTCTATTAAAATTTTAAGGCTTGAGATTCCAATAATACAATGTATAAAAAAATTAGTATACATTTTATTTATTTAAAATTTTCTGCAATAATTTACATCTAATTAATAAAATGACGATTTTAAGAAACCAAGAGGAAATGATTAATCAGAGTGAGTGATTGGGATCCTTTGACGTAATAGAAACCCTTATTTGTTTGTGATTAGCTTACTTTTGTCTATTAAAATTTTAAGAAAACTTGTATATATTAAACAAATAAAATTTATATAGGATATTAAGAATTGTAAAATAAATAAACTCCCTTAAAAAATTATATAAAAGAATAGAAAATCATTTATATAATCATTTAAATCTATTTTAAATAAATTTTTACAAATCGAAAATGGCCGCCAATATTTTTGAAGCGATGAAAAATATAATAAAAAATATTTTATAATTTTAATGGCCGCCATTATATTTGAAGCGATGAAGAATATATATAATAAAAAATATTTTATAATTTTAATGGCCACCAATATACTTGAAGCGATGAATATATATATAATAATATTTATTTTAAAATTTTAATGGCCGCCAATATATTTGAAACGATGAAAAATATATAATATATAGATATTTTACAATTTTAATGGCCGCCGATATATTTAAAGTTTTGAAAACATCTCTTAAAAATCAATACGGTATTGATTCTACAATACCAAAATATCACTACGGTATTGAATCTACAATGATAATATCAATACGGTACTACAATGGATATTGATTTCACAATCCTACAGTTTACTAATGGGAAGATTTGCTAATATATATAAACCCTTTTAAAACATTGGGAATATAATTTAAATGTGTTTAAAATGCAAAGCATCCATAGCATTTTTTGTGACTATATCAACCATAGTTAATTTTATAAATATAGTTATTCATCTAGTAAGGCGTCATAAGACACTTTAACATCTTCATGATAAAAATCTAACAAATATTTTTTTTTCTATCACCATCTGAAAAAGGTTGGTAAGGCTTTTGTGTAAGTAATATCTGCAGATTGGTAAGTGCTGCATGATGAATTAAAAACCATTCATTTATTTGGGTTATAAATGTATCTAAGAGAGAAGACATTTGTTTTATAATCTCTTCTACTGATCCTATATTGTTTTAACGATGAGCTTGCCTTGCTGCAAGTCGAAGGAGACAAATATTAAACACGTATAGCTCTGCTTTTGACTCAACAATAACATATAAAATATGAAAATCTTCATCAACACATTAATAAAATGCTCTCCGCTATTCTCATCTTCTTAATCAAGTCGATGTCATGTTTTTGAAAAGTATTACATAAAAAGTTCTATAATTAAATAATACATTCTAATGAGAAAAAAAATGGAATAAGCTTTGAATCCAATAATTTTATTGCTTCTGAGGAAATATTTCTTTCAGGCCATTGTGATATTTCAGTAATAGCAAATAATCGGCTCTTATAACTCCATAAAAGCTGTTACTGCTTCATGGCGAAGACTCATCTCTTTGGACAAGCTTGCAATTTCTTTCTCCCTGTTGGACAAGGAGTTTAATAAATAATTATTATTTGACTAGAAATTTGAAAATGGTAGATAAATATTACGCCACTAAAAATTTGAAAATAATAAGTAAATATCACGCCGGAAAAAAATCGAAATTAGTAATTGATAAAATATCTTAGTAGATGAAGGTGATAAATAAATGTAATTAAATATTTAATATGAGATAGGAATAAATATTAACAAATATAAATTAATATAAACAATAATATTTTTGAAAAATATATCCGGCATCTGCATTTTTTGGCTTGGGGGGGGGGGGGGGGGGGGGGGGGATTTGTCCCCCTGCCCTTCCCCCGCTGCGTACGCGTCTGAGTCAACGCTCTATATAAATTTATGCTCAATTAAACTGCCCATTGCGGTCTGATAATTATAAACAAATAAAAAGTATATTTCTTATAATTTGTACATGAAATTTATAAAAACTATTTTAATCTCATTAAATTTTTTTTTTCGAGTAATTTAAAATTTAAACTGATAATATAAAAAAAATTAATAAGGTAGTGGACAGTCTTCTTTGTATTTAATAGTCCATGATTATATGGGTATTATTTAGTCTAGCAGTAAAAAGAACCAGAAGCAGGGATTTCTGCATCCCTTTGAAATGACGATTTACCCTCTACCGCAGAGGTATAATCCTGCCTTGCGGCGAAGTATGTGAGCAGGGTTCGAACGCCTGCAAGCAAATTATTTTATAAAAATGTAAACTGCTCATTTTTGATAAATGGACATTCATCTAAAAAAATTTGCTCAACCCGCCCGCCCAATGTAAATAATTTTCATGGTTGATTTGGTTTATTTATTTAATTAATATGCAATTTAAATAAAAAAATGATTTTTAATTAATAAAAGTCTATTCCGACCATTTCGAAGAAAAATATTTAAAATATAATTGCCCATAGCCCGTCCATTGTTTTGAAAGCATTTTCGAAGCCCCACCGTAAACCCGCCCAAGGTTTATAATCTTTTAGAAAGCGGGCGGGCTTAAAACCGTCAAATGTTGACCCCCTACCATTAAGAGGTAGAGAAGAGACACGATCCCAGCCCGCTAATAATATTGTTTGTACATGAACGTAAACAATAAAAAACATTTTAATAATTTAAAGTTTATCTAGTGAGGAGAATAAAATTGTATACATTTCATTTCTTTATGAATTAATAACCTAAATAGAAAAGATTAAATTACTCAAGGTCATTATAGTTTTTTAAGTTAAAATAATAAGAATATATAAATAATAATTTATAAAAACGCTATTTTAAATGTTGATGAGGTCAGTAACTTAAAAATAAAATTTATCTGGAATTTTGTGAGGTCGATATATAATAAAAAAAATGGAGATATTTAATTTTAATTTAAAATATGAATTTATTTAAATTTTGTTAAACTCAACTAACCAAAAACCTCAAAAAAATTATGCCTCCATTAAAAGTAACTATCCTCTTTATAATAATAAACAACAATTCGATCTTATAATAGTAATTGTATGTATTTAAAAAATATGATCAGGAAATTAATTATCATAACGTTACTTGTTGGAGAAGATTTAAAAATAAAATAATAGTTAACAAATTTTAACTAAAGATAATTTATAGATAAGGTATTAAGAATATTTTAATATTGCTATATATATATATATAACTTACTATTTATATTGGTAGAATTTTTTGCGATAATTAATATAACAAATATTCAAAACATTAAAAGATTCGTAAAAGAATTGACTTTTTTGATAATATTGAAAATTAATTTATAAAAGAATTACAAAATAACAATATGGAGGATGCAAAAAATTTCTTTTAATGTGAGGCTTAGAAGAAAATAGCAAATGTGGAATGGAAAATTAAAAAGTGAATATCAAAAATAATAATAATAAAATCTTTGAACATATGTTTATAAAAATTACTGCGATCTATTTTGTAGCATTTTTTAAAAATCATGTATTTTTTACAACAAAAAAATTAACTGCTAAAAAAAGAATACTATCTCATTGTTATACTTATATCATTATTCAACGAATAACACCCCCCCCCCTATGTGGTGGTGAAATCAGTTGCAAAATGGTGTAATTTAAATATCCAAATTTAAAAGTCATCTCGATTTCAATAATTTGAAGGTCATTAGTAAATCAATATTTTAAGTTTTTTCGATAATGTAAATAAATAATTAAGAAGAAAATTTTTGTGTATTTTTTAATAACTTGTATTTAGGAAAATATTTCAAAGGAAGGCGACATACGACACACATCCCTTAAAAATATACTAATATAATTTTTTAAATATATATATAATCACATATAAACTTGTCGGACACGATGGGAATAAAAAAAATTACATATTATATTTTTTAATACTTATCTTATTCAGCTCAGTTACTGAATTTCACAATTTTTTTAAAAATCTAAGGTCATTTCATGAAGCGTATTTTGACCCATTTTTCCATAATTTTTTTTAATTTCCAAATAAAGGATAATAATTTTTAGAATATATAATTCTCCAAAAACATCAATCAAATTTTGCTAATAGTATTCTCCTAGGAGTTTTCATTCAATTTTATAATACCAGTATTTATCCAATGATATTTATTGCATTAAATATTCATTCAATAATATTTATTTTCTATCATGATTTATATCTAAACAATTTTTTATTACAGTTGAATTATATGGATTATTAGTGTCCGGGCGCGTGATACGGAAAATTTAATCAGTGAGTTTGAATTGTGGTATAAATTTACTATGTTTGGTTATTTTGCTGGAGCCTGCTGAAGCACTCAATCCGGTATAAGAAAACTTTGGCTCAATTTCCAAATTTTGAAGTTCTTATATAATCTTGCATGTTTGCCTATTACAATATGTACAAATGAAAGTACCTTTTCCAACTTGAGAAGGTTGAAAAAATATTTATGAAATTGTACTCACAAATCTCGAGTAAATGGGTTAGCTCTTTTAAATATCTACAGAGATATGGTACTACAACAAATGAAATTCTTGATGAATTGGCAAATTCCCAACGAAAATTAAAATTCACATTATAATTATAATATTTAAAAAAAAATTTGTATAAAATTGTATTTGAAAAGAAGTTATAAAAACTTGTCTTTTAAATTATTTTCTAGTCAATATTTAATACACACTACAATTTATTCAATAAAAAAGTTGTTCTACTTATATTGTATGAGAATTTTCTAAGCTAAGGCTAGTTTTTAAAGCAAATATAATAAAAAAATGCACTACTTAAACTTTATTTCAATTTAACATATAAAATTTTCTTATTTATACAACTTAAAATAATTAAAAATTTGGTTATAACCTTTATTTCTTTTTCAATATCCATGTGTGAATTATTAAATAAAAGCGAAATATTTTGATATGATTATTGAATTATGAGTAGTTCAATAGAATATAACAGTGGTTTGGGGGGGGGGTCCCCTCCCCATAGGAAAATCTTGGATATGCCATTGATCTGAAGGCCCATTAAGAATTTAAATGGTATGAAAGATTCATTTTTATGGATAATCTTCCAAAAAATACAATGGAAGCATTGCATATATAAGTTTTCCAAATATATTAAAATTAGAGTACCCCTAACCCTAAAGGGTGTGATATATATCTTAATATTAGGATATATTTTGGCAATGATATAATTAAAATTTGGTTATAACCTTCATTTCTTTGCGTGAATCTATTATAATAATCCTCAAAACCTTCAATCAAATTTAGCCAATAGTGTTCTTTTAAAAAATATTTGTCTAATAAAAATCATCATACAAATGTTTAGCTAATAGTAATTTCTATCATGTGATGCTAGATTATGTATTTTATTTTTAATGGTGATTTTATATACTACCCAAGATACTTCACCAGAAGACGTTAAAGATATTGGTAATTTATGTTACAGATGATTTTATTTTAATAAATATTTCATATTGATGCCTCAGATTTAGATAAATTATCAAATTAAGAAATATAGCCTACCCATTTCATCAGTGGGTTAGGATTTAGATTTTCACAGTATCAGTGTTTAAATTCTCAAATACATTTTCTTACAATAAAGATCTTTTTGAAGAATGAATCCATGTCATGAGAAGATGTGAACTTACTCAAAATTCGGGAGAACAAATAACGAGGGAGTGCTTTGTGACTTCCATTATTAAATCCCTTTAAGAAAGGATCTAATCCAACAATCTAATAAATATTTGAATTTTATAAGATTATATATTTTTTAATAAGGTAATTTTTACGTATAAGAATTGCTAGCTGATACATCATCAAGATTGCATGGAATTAGAATTTTTTCCTTAATTTGATGATGGATGAATCAAAAATTCCCGTTTATTGATAGACAAATTTGAAATAAGCCTATATGAGGTGTGAATAAATTTTCATTATTCTTATTATATATGTATGAAGTATATAAATTTATTACTTTCAATATAAACAAATAATTGGAAAATGTGTGAATATGCTTTTTTCCTTATTTTTTTTTTAAATTTACGTTAAATTCAAAACCATGCTTTATGAATTATCACTTTTATGTAATAACCTAGGTCTGTAATTTTTCAACTTGGTAAATCAATAAAATCATGGAAGCATATTTTGGTTTTGGACTAATTAAGAATGTATCTTAAAATTGACTTCAAAGAAATTTAAGATTTTAAATTTTTGATTATAAGTGAGAAGGATGAAAACCATCGCGTCCAGATGTAAAAAATTTGTTAATAGAATTGATAAATCCAATTATTTCTTTATTAGATAAAATTCATATAACTCACAGATCATATTTTTTTTATTCCATATTTTTCATAATATATTTGGCCTTTTTTCTAAAAATTTATAGAAATCTTGGCAGAATGCACACAGATAATCTATTCCTCTTTGTAGCCCTGCGATTATGCGCTGACATAGGAAAAAAATGAATGCTATAATAGCAGTTCGCTACATTGTTTAAGGATTGGAATATAAGAGAAATCAGACCAATTTTTGGTGAAGAGCATATTTTGCATATTCAACACATCAGATTTTATTTGTAATAAACAATTTAAAGTTGCAAAATTGGTTGAACAACTTTAACTCATTTAAAGAAACATTTTTATTTTTTTAACTATAAACTTTTCTAAATCTGACTACTTGTGAATATTTTTAATTTCTATCCATTGGAAACTTTCCAATCTAGAGGTTCTGACTAAAGAGCAAAATATAAAATTTATGTCTTTATACATTAAATTAAATAAATTATCTTTCATTGCACCTATTTAAATTTTTTTGTCCATTTTTAACATTTATATCAAATATTGCTAAATATTGCTACTTAATGGATTTTTTAAAAATGCTTTAAAATTTCAATCAGAGATATTCATGGGCCGGCTTGCGACCTATGGGGTGCCAGGTATAATATTTTTTCTAACGCGCTTGGGTCAGGTCTGGGTTTTTGATGCAAAAATTTAATGGCCTTGGGTCTTAAAATATTTTATTTGAATTTAGCTTATTAAACTGTAACTTAAAAATATATTGTATTATTTTTCTTCTAATAATATTAAATTTCAGTAAAACAAAGTGATTGCCTAAATACAATGAAATATTGTTTTTTTTTCATTCAAAACAATAAATGAAATTTTTGGATATGGGCTTAGACAAAATATTTGTAACTTAGGATGGGCTTGGATTTGGATTTTCTTATCAAACATGGACTGAGCCTACAAATTATTTTTGTTGAGGCCTGATGAATAAATTAAGCCCATGAAGGTTAATTTCAATAATTGAATTATTTCATTTTTCATCTGACTTTATTTGAACTAAAGGAATGGACAAACCACAGATATGCTTTATTTAAATCATTGCACAAATTTCTAATAATTGCTGAATTGTTAATTGAAAGAAATTACGTGAACCTAAAATCCTTTTTATTTATTTCATTACAAAAAAATTTTCTGACCTATGGTGAAAATACCTTCCCACTTTAGCTTACACGCTGAAAAGACTCCACCATCTCCAGTGACACAGACTGCAAATTCTCATCCACCTCCAATACTCCACTATTTAACTTTATTGCTGCTGCGGGTCTATCCCTCTACGTAATTGGTCTTGATGCCTCATTCCCACTTTGCCATCTTGAAAACCGACCCTACGCAACTTCTTCCCAACATTTTTAATCAACACATCTGACTGTCACTTCCTCCTTTCCCCATATACTCTTGCCCACACTGTCTGTCCCACAGTGAATTTTACTGTACCATCCTTCTTTCGTTCCATTTTTGGACTATCGGACTCCGGTTTTAAAGCATCCAATCCAATTCTGTTCTGCGTCCTACAAATTTCTCTGACGGTTACATCTCCTCCCCCTTCCAACTGTTAATATAGTACGCCACAGATATCCACACTTCTCCTTTCCCGTACTTAGCCTTTCATAGCCATCCTTCACCACTCCAACCATCCGCTCAGCCTGTCCATTTGAGCTCGGATGAGCTAAAAGATGCTTGATCTCAATTTCTTTGCAAAACCTTGCAAACTCTGCACTGCTAAACGCCAGTCCACCATCCGAAACTAACACCTTCGCTACTCCGAACTTCGCTCATAGATTTTTCAATTTTCTGACCACAATTTTCGTTATCCACCCACCATCTCAAACTCCACCCACTTGGAATATGCATCTACCACGAGGAAATACTCTTTCCTTTCAAATTCAAAGAAATCTACATGGATTCTCTCCCAAGGTCTTGATGCTTTCAGCCATGTTATCTTTTTATCCCTCGCTGGCATACTTGCCCAGGTATTGCAAACAACACATTTCCTAGCTAGCCTCTTAATTTCTTCATTCATTCCCGGCCACCACACATACTCTCGGCCCCATTCATCCGTTTCCCTCCCTGATGTTCCGCATGTAACATCACCATTACTGCTTCTCTCAGCCTATTTCCCCGCACTACACAATCGTCCATCATGGTCAATTCTTTTCCTACATTCTAGTATCCTTTATCACTTTCTCGCCATGGCCTACTCTTCATTATACACTCCTTTATCTTGCACAAATCTCTGTCTTTCATCGTTTCTGCCCGAATTTCTTTCTAATTTAACGGGCCACCCTTTAAAATTCTTGACATCGCCCTCACCGTGGCCATCTCCCTTTTATCGTCCACTGTCTCACCTTTTTTTTCAACCTCCTCACCTGCTCCACATCTTGACATAATGTTCGGCAGATAGTTTTCTCATTCTCTTCGTCAAATCGAAACTTCCTACCAATAACAACCACCTTTGCAACCGCGGAGACATCATCAACTCTTTGTTATCCTTTTGAACAAATGTATCAAAGGTTTGTGATCCTTATATACAATGAACCTTCGCCCAATCAAATATTCCATGCACTTGGTCAGTCCAAAAATCACTGCCAAAGCCTCCTGTTCGATTACGGAATAACTCGTTCCCGCATTCCGGAATATTCTGGATAAAAATAATACCAGCCTCTCTATTCCATGTATCTCAGGTAACAACGCCCCTCCTACTCCTTTACTGCACGCATCTACCTCCAGAACCACCTCCAACTCATTGTTCAAATATACCAAAATTGGCTCCTCTCCAATTTTCTTCTTCAGACATTCAAACGCAGCATCCTGCTCATCTCCACACTCAAATCTTACCCCGGTTTTCAATAGCTTATATAACGGCGCTGCCATTTCGGCAAAATTCTCCACAATGATAGTAATTTACCATCCCTACCAAGGATTGTACCTCCGCCTTGCATCGTGGCTTTATCATACTTCCAATCATATTTTTATCTAGTGGTCTCACTTCTACTCCAATAATCCGATGTCCCAAGTATACAACCTCCATTACTCCTAAGACACTCTTCTCTCTACTCGCCCGCAATCCCTTTTCCTGGATTCTCTGAAATACTTCCTTAAATCTTCTATTGTGCTGCTCTGGCATAACCCCCTTTATTAATATATCATCCATATAATAAAACACTCCCTTTAATCCCTGAAAAGCTGTTGCCATCGTCCGTTGAAATATGTACGCCGTTACACTCAAACTAAACGGCAACCTTCTAAAAGCAAACAGACCCTTTGGCGTTGTTATAGTGAACAATCTTTGCATCTCCTATTTGCCCGTAATTGCAAATATGCTTTCGAAAAATATGTGTTCTCTTCTAAATTGGCCAATATTTCCTCTATCCTGGGTAACGGATACTTCACCTTAACTACACATGGATTCCATGTTACCTGAAAATCCGCACACAACCTCAACTTCCCGTTGGCCTTCTTTACGAGTACCAAAGGCGTCGCCCATTCGCTGTACTCCACAGGGATCACTATGCCCTCCTTTACCCAGCGATCCAACTCTTTCTCTACCTCCTGCCTCAACTCAAAAGGACGCAGAGCACAATATTTTGGTTCACATCCCTCCTTCATCCGTATATCCACTTCATAATCTCTCAAACAACCCAACTCTTCACCAAAAATTTCATTATAATCCTGGGCTCCCATTTTTTTAATTTGAAAATTCGCACTAATTATTTTGGACGCTATACTCCTTTTTTTACAAATCAACTCCCCCAAAGACTCCTCTGGTCTACTCATTTCTCTTCCTTGTTCTTGCAACTTCTCCCCTTGTAATTCTCCATTTCCTACACCTAGCACTTGCAGCCCAACTTCTTCCTTTCTCACTGTTGAACATCCCATTTCCATATTCCTCAATATTTGACCTTCTCTCACCGCATCTACACGATCCTCCATTGTAATCCCTTCACTTTCTCCCCAAAACATGAATTCTCACTCATCCACTTTTATATTGTCTCGGCTCCACCCATTCATTATTTCTCTTGGAAATTTCTCCATCCTTCTTGACCATCTTTATAATGTCCTCTCTGATATCTTTTTTGACGACCAGAAATACTCCCCACTGCGCAAATACTCCCCAAAAATCATACTCCGGCACCACACTCGGAATCCAGTCCCATCCCATCACTGGCTCTACTCTTCTATAAATTATCCAAAAATCCAACACTTTGCATCCATCACTCCCTACATATTTGCACTCTTCCCATCATCTCCATTTCAGATCCATCAAACTGACTCACTTGAATTCTCTTCCTAATTATTGCACTATTCGGCCAAAGTCTTCTAAAATCTTCATATCCCATCACCGAAATAGCCATCAAACAACATAGATATCATTTTTCCATTTATATTAAACCACACTTTCGGACACGGAAGATATACTTGTTCCTATTTACCCTCCTCCCGCAACATCTTCACAACACTTTCTTACTTCTCTGTTCTCAACTCCTCGGCCTGAATTTTCCGTTCCTAACAACAATATAGTCATGTCGCAATCTCTCACCCAATGTCCTCATTCTCGGCACTTAAACATATGATTTTGCATTCGGCCCCCATTTATCCTTTTGCTGATACATCGGACATACTCCTCACATTAATTGTATTCGAATTCTCTCCCCTTTGTGGAAATCCTCCTCTTGTTTCTACCCTTCCAACTCGGCAATCATTTTTAGCATGCCCAAACCTTGCACATCCTGCGCATCGTAATCTATTTCTTTTACTCGGACAATACGTTGAAATATGGCCCTTTTCTCCACATGCAAAACATTTGGCATCTCTACAATTCACCGAAATATGTCCCCTAACACCGCACTTAAAACAAACAATATTTCTATTCCTCAATTCCGCTCTAAACAACCTTGATGATTCTTTACGACCTCGATACATTTCCATTCTTCTATCTTCACATCCTTTCCCCTCTTCGCTCTTCTTCAAATCTTCATTACTCGCTCATCCATGCAACATCTCCTGCACAGGCAACCACGTTACTCTTCCATATCTATCCTCTTTCCCCTTATGTCCTTCAATCAACAGCGTCTGTCCACTTAATACTCCTGTTTCGGCACTTTCCGAAATATAGACTTCCCAACCAAATTAGCACCACCACCACTGCTCCCAGTATATTATACTGTACTTCCACATATTTTGCTATTTTAAAACTTTTCATTTACAATTTTTCAAAATATTTAAATTTCAAAAAAAAACTTCTATAAAAAATTTAAAATCCAAATAATTTAAGTTAGCACTAACTATATTTAAAATATTCTCCAATATTATTTATAAAAATTAATAATTAACTTTACCAAGAATATTTTCGTAACTTGTAAAGTCAAACAATAGGAAACAATTAATAAAACTAACACAGAAACGATACAACAGTACATAACACTGTTACCCACTTTTTCACTTCTACCAATAATAATTGACAGTTAATTGTTTTTAATTCCTTGTTACTACTTCCTCTAATTAACGATTACTTGTTTACAATTATTCGCTACTACTTCCAATAATTGACGGTTACTTGTTTTCAATTCCTCTCTACTACTTCCACTAATTGACGGTTACTTGTTTTCAATTCCTCGCTACTACTTCCCCTAATTGACAGTTACTTGTTTTCAATTCCTCGCTACTACTTCCGCTAATTGACGGTTTGGTTACGGCACCACTTTTACATTATGCCGTATTACACAGAAAATAAAATTACTCCGAATTTTATTATTAAAATAATATGAAAATTCAAATTAATTAAATTACAATTTCATAAACGCAAAAAAATATGAATGAATAAAATTACAAATAATTTTATAAAATATAAAAATATATAATTAAAACAAATCCATAACACAATCCATATTTAACATAACACATTTATTCAAAATTATATTTATCCATAATAAAACAACAATCTAATACCTATCCATTAAAAAAATATAAGATTATAAATTATCATAATTATTCAGCTTCATATATTCTTCATCCCATAAGTCCATTCCTTGTTCCTCCCAGCTGATATCTGCTCCAATTAATCCAATATCTTCACTCCAAAATAGCTAACAAAGAAATCCTTAAAAACCAGACATGTAATGATCACGTTTTCCCCCTATCCACCAGGAAAACTTAATTCCCCTGTCAGAAAATAACTGACATTTGATGTATTAAATACAATTTATTTCTTCTTTTTTTCAACAGCTACAATTAACGCGATTAAAATAAAATTAGATATAAATCATCATGAATTAACTAAAAACACATAATTATTTTTGAAGGAGTAAAAAGAACCTTTATAAATGAGCTTAACCCGGTTTCCACCAAAATAAAGTAAAAATTTTACTAAGGTTTTAATTTTATATATTATTTATAAAATTTTGGCATTTGAGTGTATTTTAAAACATTAGTATTAGCCTTTATTAAGAAAAATAAATTTTGTGTTGTCTTGAAATGCATATTTGCAAAGTTGTTAAAATCTGTTTTTTTTATCATTTCCTATATGTGAGGCTGATAATCTTTAACTAATAATAACTATATGATGTGGCTTTACATATTGATGGTGAATTCTAATTAGTTTATCAATATAATAATCTTAGAATATTTGTTTGTTCTGACCTTATTTATGTTGATAAATTTATTTATTACCTTTAAGAAAATTTAAATGGTTCGAAAAGAGTTAACCCAATTCATTCATTTTTTACTTATAAAATTCCCTTAAATAAATAAGCCTGTAATATAAGTGCAAATCATATTTAAAGTAGACCATGGAGCTAATTTTGTTAAGAATTTTTAAAGGCATCATTCAAAAGAACATGAATCTTTAACTATAAAAATATTAAAGCTTTCCAAATCTATTTTGCCATCAATATCAAAATCTAGCCATAATTCTGATCAGGGTTATAATGGATAAAAACACATTAAAAAATTCTTGCACAGAGTTATGATTCTTATATATTTTTTATATAATATTCATATATACTTATAATAAAAATAAATTAAAACGGTATACTAACTTAAGTGGTGACAAAATTAATAAAATCATATACGATGGTGTTGCTTCAATAAAAATAATTTAAATTTTTTTAAATAACCGCAATGAACCTTTACAAACCCTTACAATTAGCCGAACCAAACCTTTACAAATTTTTTCTTAATCGAACGGTAATCATTATGAATATTTTTATATTGAACTGTAACCAAACTGAACCATTATAAATAAGGTTCAGGTCCCTGCTTTTTTTCTCTGAGAACTAAAAAAACAATGAGTGATCGTCGTATTGAAAAAAATATAAATCCTTTCAAAATAATTCTCATAAGTGGTAAGATGAAATAAAATAATTCAAAGGGTAAGATGGTCTCCAACTTTTAATTGCTATATTTCGATATGTTTTGAAGATCTTAAGCTAAAATTTAACATAATATCTTAAGACAGGCCAGATTCTACCTTCACCAATTTGAGGGGAGGGGGCAGTCAAAAATTCTGGAGGGGCAGTTAAAAAAAATTCCTAACATTATAGAACGAATATTTGAGTTATTTGAACACAAAAGAGAACTATATGATTTTATTTGAAAATGCCACATGTAAAAATATATAAAAAATCAAATAAGTTTATAAAATTAGAAGGAAGTTGAGAATTGACTTATAGCTGAAAAGAAATATGCTGATGATTCTGATGCTTAGACTCATTTTCCTAATTCTGAATCTTGACATCTTTATCATTTTCACTTTTATTCACCTTGTTCCTCAATACAATATAGGATGCAGTTGGCGCTATTAGGTATTTAAAGCCGACATATGAATTGTTTTTTTAAACTTAGTTTGAACATCAGTTATTTATTTCCTTTCATTCTTATTTTTTAAAAATTTATCCAAAAAATATTTTCCAGGCACCAAACGAATTTTTGAATATTTTTTTTGTAAATGTGTATGTGCGAAGGGCGGGGGGGGGGCAGTTAAAATTTTTATCAAAATAGGCCTAGATCCGGGCCTGAAAGAAAGAAAGAAAGAGGACTTTAGGCCAGGCCTTGCCAACTAATATTCATACATGCAGTGCACGGTCTCAGCATAAATTTTTATAAAACAATTTTTATATTCTATACATTTTTATTTTAATGATTGGTCAACATAGCCATTATTATTATATAACCTCACCAGAAAAGAAAGAGTTGAATTTCTTCGTCATAAAAGATGCCTACATTAAACTTGGCATTAGAAGTGAAAACAGAGGCATATTAAGGATTTTGCTAAAAAGGGGGGGGGGGGGCACTTTTAGGTGAATTATTTCTTCATAACATTTATTAGAGATATTTAGGTCCCCATAGTAGGCCTTTGGCTATATTAAATTTTTATAAAAATAATTTTGGTTTCACTTATTTTATTCAAATGTTTTTTTTTCTATTCGTTATTTTAAAAAGTTAATATCTTTTACTAAATTTTTTTCAAATTCTTCCTTAGGATATATTGTATACATTTTTGGTGGATAAAGAGGAGGGTGTAGGGAGGAAATTTTTATTAACTTAAAATGATATTTAGGAGAATAAGCAAATTTGCGATGGTGAGAGATTTCCCCATTACCTCCATTGACCTGAGTGAAATAGAAACCTATTTAATAGTAAATGATAACTCAAATATATTTTACAGAAAAATGTTTAAAAACCTTACGCTACGATTTCCTCTTTGAAATCTGTAAATAATATTATACAAGTATTTTAATTTAGATAATTAACTTTTTATATCAAAATTTAGAAATATTAAATATAAAATATTTGACAAGGTTAGCAAATAAACATTCTACATTAAGAAAAAATTATGATTAGAACAAGAATGCCATATTTCTCCCGGAAACCTCCATTTACATGACATGGCTGTTTTATATTTTTGGAGAGAAAGAGGATAACACTTTCATATCTATTAGCCAAAAAATTTTTGTATTCTGGCAATTTGCACACCTAGGGAAATTTTCTATCGGTGGATAGACGTTATATTCTAGGAATTTAAAAATTATTTTCATTGATAACTATAATATTAGAAAATTGAATTTATAATTTGATTTCTTTTCAGTAAAAAATCAATTTTATTTAAATTGAAATTTAATTCATTTTTTATAGAATTATATTTTTTAAATTTGATCTAAATGATTATATAATGATTTTTAGACAATTTAATTTTCCTTATAAAATAAATATTTTTTGAAAAATAAATATATTTACTCATTTAAAAATCAAAACACCTTCTTAATAAAACTTGATAATAAGAGAAATTTAGAAGCAAAGACTTAGATAATTTTAGAATTAAATAATTTTTACATGAAATATACTAAATTATACGAGTAAATTTATTAGATAAAAAAAAATATTTTGTATTTCATTGTTTCAATTTTTGACATCGTATACAATTAATCTAAATTTAGTGAGAAATTATTTAATATTCTAAAAAAAATATAATTAGTTTGTTAAATTTAGGGTTGTGAACCCTCCTTTCTAAAAAGGGTTCTGGTTCATTGATATCTCTCAACAAGAGACTTGAAATTTAATTGTTTAAAAGAAAAATAGTTACCCTAAACGATTTCTAAATTTGAAATATATTCCATATGATGAAAATACAATGAAGCTGTTGATTGTTTTATTATGAATTAAAGAGTCCTGCTAAGGCTAACCAACATTTTTTTTCGATCTGAAAACCTAATTCTATTAAACGAATCAGAAGTAGCTTGGAATTTTACCATGGTTGATAGATAAGATTGGTTGAAGATATAAAATTAGATACGTTTCATTGCCACTCATTATTTGTTAAATTTGAAATATAATTGGGGGTTTGATAAGAAATGTGTATTATGAAAATGTTGATTTTAAGATTGATGGATTATAAAAATAACCATATAATAATTATTAAAAAATAAACTAATCTAATTTCGATATAATTCATTATTTTTTTTTGTCAAATAACTAATGTTATGAACGAGTTCGTAAACGAAGTTCGTTTTTTTGAAAAAAATGATGAACGGCGTTTCTTTTATTTTTGACGAACTTTGAACGTGAATGCGTTCCTTTTTTATTATGAACGTGTTCAAATTTAACGTTCGTTCAATTTTAAAAACACTTTTTATTTTTATTTATTTAAAGAATTTAATATTAATCCGAATTTTTTAAGAAAAAGGTCTTATATTTCATAATCAACTGTTTTTCCTTTTCACATTTCAATTTTTTTTTAACATACCATTATTATAGATTATTAATTTGAATATTGTTTATATTTTAATTTAATAGATTAGCATAAGCATGGATATTATTATTATATCATCATTATCTGATTCTGAAAATTTAAAATCAGATGAATTAACATTACCATGGCCTAAATATGATAAATATTTTACAGTGACATCCTATATTGACTAATTCAATACTTACCAAATGTAAAATGTGCTCAAAAAGTATTATATCAGTTTCAAAACCTTTAAGTTCCAAT
The DNA here is from genome assembly GCF_954871325.1 of Gordionus sp. m RMFG-2023. Taxonomy (NCBI): domain Eukaryota; kingdom Metazoa; phylum Nematomorpha; class Gordioida; order Chordodea; family Parachordodidae; genus Gordionus; species Gordionus sp. m RMFG-2023. Next base: position 15,234,784 of record NC_088779.1, on the reverse strand, counting down.
TTAAAACGATATTTGATTGTAATATTAATTTATATAATATAACTAAGTAAAATCATTAAATTTGAAGAAAATATGCAGTTGGACTTGACCCCAACAATAACGATAGTTATTTTAAAATTAAAAAAAATTAGTGGCCTAAAATATGGTCAACGCTTGATATATGCAGTATTAAATAGGATTAATAAAAGGTATTAAACCTATCACTATCAAATTAATTACATATATTTTATTTTTTGAAGATTTGAACATATATATGAAGATTAATATATTCTTCCTACAATTATACATCCAGTATTCAAGCTTCAAGGCCATGGATAAAACTTCCACAGAATGAACCTATAAATGCATTGAAAACCATAGAAATGATATTGCTGAGCTGTTAATTTCGAGATATCCTTTGACGAGGCACTGCTGAAGCATTAACTTATTACTTACAAAAAAAATATTACAATGTATAATATTTTTTAGAGTTTTCAAAAAATACTTTTTAAATGGATCTAGACAGATACAATTTTTATTGTACTTACAAGGTTCGCCGTTGTTCTCGAACAGAAAATCTGATTATGAGAGCACAAAATATGTAAATTACATTTTAATATTTTTCATTCAATTTGAAAACCATATAAAAAAATGTCAATACCCCTATTTTTATCGTTCTTTTGAACAAATTCTAATGAGCATTCATTAAAAAAATTTTTTTACATAAAACCTAAAATTTGTTAATTAAATGAACTGAATATCTATTATTTAAAAAATACTAAATAAATTTATTTGCATAAAATAATTTTGTACATCAATGGTATGTTTTTAATAATTTATGGGTGTTATGGCTAAGCAAAGATTTATATTCCTTTACATGCTAAAAATATCCTGCACAAGTTGAACTGATATCTAGAGATTTAAATTGAATAAAATATGTATATTTTTTTATTATATTAGTCTTAATATTTTATAATATATATTTATTTAAATTATATGTTCATATGAGATAAAATGAATTTTGCTAAATATAAAGAGTTAAATTTCCATCAAAATTATCTTTAAATATCTAAAAATAGATTCAGATACCTCTAAAATAGTATCAGATACATATATTTTTTATAAGATATTTTTCGATCAAACCGGTACTTCTCTAATTGAAATATTAGTATTTGGTTTAAAACGTGGTTTAAATCAAAAAATAACAAATTTTGCCAACACTATCTGAAAATATGATATAAATTTAACTTTTCTTTAAAATTATAATTAGTTATTAAAAATATATAAGAAATTTAGACGGCTAAAAGTATGCCGCCCCCAACCATTTAGATTTCTAAAACTAGCGCTAGCTGCTTATAGTTTCGTGAGAGCACACAGTTGTATAAGTATCTAGATATAAAAATGTCGAATCTGATTATAAGTTTAATGTAAAAAAAATTTTAAAAATATATTCTCGTTTTAAATGAGAATTTATTCGAAAGAATGATAAAAATAGAGGTTATTGACATTTTTTTATATGGTGTTCGAATTGAATGAAAACAATATATAAAAATGTTGTTTACGTATTTTGTGCTCTCATAATAAGAGTTTCTGTCGGGAACAAGTGTAATTCCTGTATATAAGTAAAATAAAAATTGTATCTGTCTTTAGATACATTTTTAAATTGTATCGGTATCTAGATCCATTTAAAAAGTATTTTTAACGCTCAGTAAATTAATCATAAGACATATTCCAAAATAAAATTTTAATTTTATATTATGAAAATAATAATTTTCAGATTTTGCAAAAATTATGATTTTTATTTTAAAATTCATATATAATGGGGTGTTTTTTAAGAATAACTCATAATAGTGATAAAAACCTATAAAATATTATACACATTAATTGGTTATTATAGGAAAACTAAGACACCCAATTTATTTTTATGTAAATTTAAAAAAGTCAGAAGGTTTTACCCTCCACCCCCCTTATTTTACCTTTCGAAGGTTAAGAAAAATGTCTGAACTTAACCATTAAAAAAAATATTTTTGGTTAATTCCCAGACAAATCAACATGAGGTTTATTTCAACCCGATCCAATCAGATTTTACTAAAAATTTGATTATACTATCATTATAAAAGCATAAAAATTTTAGCCTTGCACTCCCTTTAATTATAGATATCTTTGGATATAATTAAGAAGTGTCAGGTAAATTTCGTTATACAGTCTAATGGTAGGCCTTTAAGGTTATGATGTTTAATAGTTTAAAAAAATTAAATGTCAAAAACAAGAAAACTCGGAAATATAAAATCAAATTAGCATTATTTGTTCACTCTCAAATTCTTTATTCATAGCTATAGGATTAACTAATAAAATGCAAAATTATTTTTCCGAGCACAGGTTCTTAGGCGATATGGCATTTCAATCATTAGTCAATTGTTAAAATCCATAATAAATATTTGATAAATCATTCATTGCTTAAAGCCTTTAAAGATTTTATGTATTTAAATAAAAGACCGGTAAAAATGTGGGTGGGGTGAGGCTATTATTAATTTATGATATTTATTTCTTTCCCAAAATTCGCAATTTTTTTTCTTTTTTTAAACATTACATTCGATTTTGATAAACATATACGTTGTGAAGCTTAAGAAATACACTTCCTTTAATTATTACAAAATAAATCATTAATAATTAACGATAAAATTTGAACTATCTATCATAAAAAATTACATGCTTCGACCAGTATCCGCTTGAACATCTAAATGATTCATTATTATTAATGTGATAAAACAAGTAAGAAAAAAAGCTTAAGAGAAAAAGATATCACATATTAAAATTAAAAATCCAGGAAAAATTCAAGATGTTCTGAAAATTTTTCAGAAGTAATTATAATTTATCGATGAATACGAAATCATTAAACAAAAAATAATTGTGAAACAACACATTCTCAAAATGAAAAATTAAGGGATTAACGGTTTTCCAAAATTCTTGGCTAAAAACAAGAAGAATTTTCTACAGAATTCATGAAAAGGATAGAAAAATAGGTCAAAGAAAAGGGTGTATTTTATCTTAAACAAAGTATCCCCCTTACCTCAAAAAAACTTTTCTTGATTTTAAATAATTATCCTTATAAAATCAATCCTTTGACATATTACAATTATTGATGAATATTAAATAATTATAACGAATATCATATCTCCTAAACTGGAACTATGCACTTGAAAATTTTCATATTCATTAATTAATCCTTATATCCATAAAAATTTGAGATAAAAAAATGACATTTAATTTTATGATTTCCGGTTTTTAAAATTTAAAATTATTTATAATATTTAACATTATATAGTATTAAAGGCCTAAAGTAGGCTATATAAGAAATTTAAATAACGCTTCTAGATTATATTCAAAATTAAAAGGAATTGCATTTTGCTCAAAATACTTAATTTTTCGACGTTTATAGACCCATATCCTAGCCGCAGTTTGGAGGCAAATATTTTGCTTTTTTAATATTTATAATATATATACTTTTGTAAAATTTTTAGTTTGAAGGAATCGGGTTGGAAATCATGTTTCTTTTGTTAATTTGCCATGGAACATATTCCTATTTTTAAAAAAAGTATTGTATAAAAATAAAAATTCTCGCGAGGAGAAGAATATTTCCTTTCATCCCTTTAACTGGAAAAATATAGTCGACTGAGTTTTTTCTTATAATTGTCCAAATCATTTTTTAAAAGGTATATTTCTTGTATTTTTAAATAACCATAAATAATACAAATAATTATTATTCTAAATTTTATTTTAACATTTTTATTGTCTTTACATACACAATATAAAAAAACTTTTTACCTAGATTTTTATACATTTGTAATTGATGATCTAAAAAAATTTAATCTTGTTAGATGATGGGTTATCATTTATTTACTATTTATTATTGCTAAATTTTCTCACTTAAATAACGGAATACTCTTAAGTTTAAACATTATTTTCTTTTTTGAATTCACAGAAAAAAAAAGAATTTTTTGATAGTTTTGTTACCCAAAAGATTTATTAAATCTTATAAATAAGTTTATTTATAAAGGAATTTTATTTTTCAAATATAATTACATTGATTATATAATATCAGTTACTACTATTATCAAATTACTGTGATATCTTTCAATGTTTTTTTTTCTTCCTTAGTTAAATTTGATGGTGAAAGTTTAGCCTTCCTTACTACATTTAAGCAAATTTATGAAGCTAAGTTAAATAATAATTTAATATTTTGATTTAACCCTTTGACGCCCAACTTTTTAATAATTAAAAAAAAATATATTTTCTATAAATTATTCATTTATACACTCCATAGATGCCCAAAATTTTCCAACTTTTATTTAAAAATACACAGGTAAATAAAAATGATTATGCAATTTGATATCATCAGGAATATTGAAATATCTATTTTTTATGAAAATCTCGAAAATAATTTCTATATTAATTAAAACAAAAATATATATTACATTTTGCATATTTTGTTCTGGAGTATGCATAACTTACATCTTTGCCTCGTTTCGCAGGTATCCGGCCAATGACCAGTGTTGTCAAATCTGATATCAGATAGAGGTGCCATTATAGAAGAATTTTTTCTATAATGGTTCCTATATCTGATATATTATCAGATTGCTTCTAATAGTCCCTACCATAAATATACCGATTTCTTTTAATTTTTTAGCCAATTCTACTGATGGAAAGTAGTTATCGCAAAAGAGTTTATGATTTCAAAGTTTCGGGATTTTTAGCCAATTGGAGGACTATATCACCACTTTTCCCTAATTCCGATGGTGTCGGATTAGTTTGCTTTCTCGCTTAAATCTTAAAATTATATACAATACAGGAGGATCGGCTAATGGAAAACTTTGATATCCCATTTATGAGGCTTCGATTTTGTATATTGTTTTAAAGTACTCCGCCCTTTGAAGGGATGATTATTTCATCAACACATACTCTTTCCTCATCTCTAGTTTTCGCATATTTTATTGAATCCCTGAAATAAAAGGTCTAATTTTAAAACATTTATCTTATCCATCTTGATTTCTTTGGGTAAATTGAGAATTATCGTTAAAATGTAAATATTTTCGCAATATTTGAAACCTGCTACAAGACATAGTTTCCGGAACCTGAGGGAATGTCAATTCCGTAGACTAATATTGTCTATATGAAGAAACTCTAATTAAAGAAGAAAAAAGATGTATGCCTAAAAATTATTCTAATTCATTTATATCAAGATTTAGCGATCGATTTATTTGCTGAAAACTGAATAAATTATTTTATTCCCATATATTATTTAGTATATTATTTGAAATAAATAATTTAAAGTACTGATATTGAGTTAATATATTGGTTAAAGTGGAAAAGTATAATTTGTGTCCAATTGATGAATATCACCTGCTTTCCATTTTATATTATTTTGGATGATAATATTATCATTATTTTCTGGATCTTCTATCTCGACTTGAAGATTATTAGATGTTGGAATTGATGAAGTTGAAAGAGAATCATCGTAAAGAGTGTGCAAGATATCTTCTTCATTGTCTGATTCATCTATGTCGGCTTCGGAAATGTCTCCCTCGACTAGTATTAAATTATTTAGCATCTATAAATTATACAGAATAATTTTCAAAAATATAAAATTAAAATATGAGTCATGGACATAGGTCTTATTAACGTCAAATTCAAAATTGGTGTGGTCAGATTGGATTTGGAATACATTTTATGGTGAAATATAATTATAACTATAGAAAATCATTATAAATATAAAATAAATGTTTAAAAAAGGTATTCTAAAATCCCAGACTTTTTTGGCATCATACACTTTAATAAAAAAAGAGTAATAATTAATAAAAATTTTAGAATTATTAAATATTATCCACAGAATTCGTTATATTGCCGTTATAAAATCATATAATTCAGTAAAATGGTAAAGATAAAATTATGAATATAGGATTGGATGAAATTTAAAAATCGTATGATGTTAAATTAAATCTATAGGCTTTTATAAATTTAAAACATATAATTATATTATATGATGTCAAAACAAATCGTGAGACGTTAAAGGGTTAAGTGGCAAAAATATTATAAATTAGCAGGAGTTTATTATAATTAAAAGGCAGGTCAAAGAAGATGTTTTAATAAAATCTCATTTGATTCATATGAACTTTATTCCTATTGTTATTATGGCATAATATAATAAGAATTTAAATAAGGGAAATAAATTATAAAAAAATATTTATAGAATAATAAATAATCATTTCAATTGTAAATGACTGTTCCGTAGTCCTGCTGAATCTCTCCCTATTTGAGATATCTAATTTAATTAAAATTAATCATATAATATTATTCAATTTATATTATAACTTACATTACATATAGAACATAATTGTTTATTAAATTCTGGCATATAATTAGCATTGCAATATGGGCACTTTATCAAATCTTTACCCCTAAAAATCTTAATTAATAAAAACAAATTTAATATAAAACCGATATATGGGTTTGTAAGTTCGAGCACAAATTGTAAACGGGTTGAATTCATCATAACATAGTGTTTCTTCATCAACTGGATTTTTTTCACATAGTTTGAGTATATTGCGCACCTGTTGATTATTTTGATATATAGATAATTACAAATAATCAATTATGTTAGTTCATCTGGATTATCACATTTATTAAAATCGCTGAGCTGGCTCTCAAGACCTTTAGGTTCAAATCCAAGTTATTGGGTTATTTTAGCCTTTGTATTACATTAAAAGGGTCTATGTTTAAGTATTATTGTCTTGTTAATGGGTAGCCCAAATTCTTTGTCACACTAAGAAAATAAATGTTTTCATTACCAAATATTTTTCAAATAAAATAATTAAAAACGTGTTTTCCCCCGTTCTTATGGAAATTTTCTTGCCTAATTAATTAAAAATTTAGGGGATTGAGGAGCTGGTTTCCCGAAACGCTAAAAATTAAAAGGATATTTTTTGCATTTTCTGATTTCTTGGAGTTCCAAGAGGTCTGAATTTCTGGAGGTAAACAAGGTGAGAGACATGCCAAACATGTCTTTTGCCGCCGAGCCAAGATGTTAAAGCCATTGGAAAGCTTGCCATTCTTATTTAATAGGCCTACTACAAATTATTGGGGGAACCGGTGGATATCAAAGATTTGCCGATCAACCTATTCTATTCTGATAAGCATGTCACAATAGCGGCCGCCGACTTTAAGAGAGAAAGAATGCCTAGAAAATAGATCCACTTGCTTATAGCAGGGAGCTCAGACGGAATAAGACAACATAACCTATGGCTAATGGGAATTTGGAATCCTCGTCCATGAAAATTCCTTTCTCCTACTCGGGATCGCTTCTAACCAATGGCGGTTAGAAATTTTGAAGATTAGTTAGATAAGGAGATAAACAAAATTTTTCTAATGTGAAACATGGAAGTTATAAGGCCATCTAAATGAGTGGAAAAAGGGTGGTCGGAACCCTGGGAAACTAAAGTGCCAAGATTGTTTGGCCGATAGAAGGATCGCTTAACTTGATAAGCAAGGAAATAGTCATTAAAAAAATATTCGAGATGAAAGGAAACAAGCAATTGCCATTAAATTTGGGGGATGGGGGGGGCGTGAAAATCCAAGTTCCCCTCGCCAGCAAAGAAGCAAATGACCAAAAAACTTAAGAACTAGAAGGGGCTCGACGAAATGTTTAAATTTTAATTCAAAGGACTTATATTGGAGGACCGGGGAATATTTAAAGATGTACAAGAATTTAAAAAACCTTTAAAAACTGATATGTGGGAAGGTGAAGAAGATTTTTTGGCGAATTAAAGGAATTGAATCAAAGTTATCAAAATTTTTTAATAAAATGAAGTTGAAAACCGAAGAAGCTAAAAGACAGAGATCTTCATAAATATAATGTAATATGGGTAAAAAAAATTTAATTATAAAAACTTTTATATATCATATAAATTTAATCATTTATAAAATAAATAAATTTATAATAAACATAAAACCCTTGATAAACTTTAAAATAGTGATTAGATTATAATTTCAAGGAATCATACTAAAAATAAAAAAAATTTAAAAGATATTAGCAACTTTATTTCTATGAATTAGCATATAACATTTAATGATTTTTACCATAATATTTAATAAGCCTATGTAATACAAATAAATTAACGGGCTACTTATGATTTTATTATATAAAATAATAAATATTAAAAAAAAATTTTTTTGAATTAAAACTTAAAGATTTTTGAAACTGTTATACTTTTTGAACCTATTTTACATTGGGTAAGTTTGATATTACTATATTAAAGTTAATGTTTTTGTAAAATTTTAATTTAATTTAATTTTGTATTTTTATTTGTTTATTTTATCAACGAAAAAAGACTATTATATTTTATGAGAATTATTGTAAAAGAATCATTAAAATCATTAATGTTTTTTATGGATTTAAAAAATTTTTCTAATTAAAATTTTTATGGAATTTAGAAATAAAATTACAAAAACAGTTTAAAAAGAGTTGCAAAAATATTAAATAAAATCTTAAAAAATTAAGATCGAAAAGGATTGAATTTGTTCTTTGAATATAGGATCTTACTGTATATTTAGGCCGTAATATTAATTCATCTGATTCTGAATTTTTAGAATCAGATGATGATGATGAAATAATAAAATTCATGCATTTGCTAATCTATAAACTTTAAATAATAATATTTAAATTAAACTATATAATATAGGACAGATATAGTAGTGGGTTTAGAGGTCTGCATTGGGCGGGGTTTCGGCCCGCCCGGCCACAGGCGGATGGGCGGGTAAAAAATTTTTTTAAAGTATATATCGAATATTAAGCGCCAAGGTGGTATCATAAAAATTCTAAAAAATTTCAAGGGCCTATGAAAATAATATTGAAACTATGGGCGGGCGGGTTAAGAAATTTGACAATGGGCGGGCGGGTTAAGGAAATTTAAATTTTTTGTTCAAAAACAAACTAAAGAAAATCATAATTAATTATGATCAATAATAATATTTCTTTTTTTATTGTACCAATCGTTTTTTTAAGTGAAGAACACTTTTCTTTATTTAATTTTTCCCACCATATATAATGTCTCGTAATGGATGTCATTGTTGTAATACCCGGATGTCACGTTGCAATATATGCAAAACTCTTTTTTGAAGTGAATACGGAATGATTAATCTGCCATTCCAAAATAAAATACCGTCATCATTTTCTATTTCATATATTCTTGTTCTAAGCTTGCAAATCTGATTTTGTAAATTTGTACCATTTCTTTTCTTGATAGAGTTAATGTGTCATAAGTAAGATTTCTTATATATTTCACTGTTTTATTTTCACTTGTTATTCTATCATCATTTTTCTCTAGTGGGTTTCGCGATAAAGCATCTGCAATTATATTATTAGCGCCATTCTTGTACATTATATTATAATCATATGCAGATAATTTATAAACCCAACGTAATAATCTTTGGTTTGTTAATAAGCTTAAATCTCTGTTATTACCATATATCTTTATTAAAGGTTTGTGGTCTGTTCAAATTTTAAATTTTCGTCCATACAAATAGTTGTGAGATTTTTTTTGCTTCTTTGTCTATTCTAGAATAATTCTTTTCAGCGTCTTGTAAAGTTCTTGAGGTGTAAGCTATTGGAAATTCGTTACCATTATCATATTTTTGCATGAATACAGCTCCATGTCCTTGGTTAGATGCATCTGTTTCTAATATTAACTCGAGGTCTGGTTTATAAAACTGTATAGTATTTTGTTCTGTTACTATTCCGAATAGCATGAAACGATTACGAAAATAGCACGGTATTTTATTTTGGAATGGCAGATTAATCTTTTTACTCACTTCAAAAAAGAGTTTTACATATATTGTATATGGGACATCCGGGGAAGAGGATATACTTCAGACGTATATCCTACTTTGGTGGAAACGACAAGAGATTTGCCAAAGCTATCAAGATTAGCAAGAAAAATATTGGCAATTCCTGCAACTAGTGCTTCTTCTGAACGAAGATTTAGCATTGCTGGAAGGTTTTTAGAACAAAGAAGAACGTGATTGAATCCATAAAATGTCGATTCATTATTATTTTTGCATTATAATTATATATAATATTAATTTTATATTTATATTTATTTCATAAATATTCTATTTGATCAAATAAATTGTTCATAATTTAATTTAAATATTTTTTTATGCTTTCATTAATTTCCTAAATTATAAACTTTTTGTAGAGGTGTAATGCTGAAATATTTATATTAGATGCTTAAAAAATTGAAAAAATGGCCATTATTAAATTTTATAAGTGGACTTGGGTTAAAATTTTTTATAAATAATGGGCGGGTGGGTAAAAAATTTTAGACTAATGGGCGGGCGGGCAAGGAATTTAGACAAATGGGCGGGTATATATTTTTTGAAAACTATAGAAAAATTGAATGCTGTTCATCATTTTTTTCAAAAAACGAACTTCATACAGGAATCGTATATAACATTAGTAAATTTAGATGTTAGGGATACTCAAAATCTTTTTTTGATGACGAAGATAACATTTTAACAAGAAAGGTTTTATGGAAACACTCGACAAATTATATAGGATTTCGCTATAGATATGAGACCTGTGGAACATAGATCTCCTGAGTAGGAACTATTCCTAAACCCCCTACTGAATATTTTGAGTCCCATACTACATTTAATCAAATTAGATAATAATTTTATTATTAAAAATTATAATATAAAATCTTATATAAAAGATATTGTGATAAATCAGTTAGAATGCCTTATATATTAAAGTGTTAGTAGATAGTATATAAATTCAGATAAGGTTTGTATCTGTTTTCATGTCTGCTATTATCGAGAGCGATTACTTTGTGTTTAAAAATATTTATTTTGATTTAATAATGAGCGGTTATTTAAACCCCTTAAAATCAAAAATACTAAATCCAATAATCATAAAAATTGATCCCTATGACGAAAATTACTGAAATATTAATGATTAATGGTGAAACAATGTGATATCACGTATAGTTCTAAAAAAAGTCAGGCTAACAGTTCTCAGCAAAAAAGGTAGAAAAAGTTCTACCACCCAAAAGAGATTTGAAATTTATAAAAAAAAAAATTTATTGATGGAAAACAAAATAGACATTCACGTACTAGTCATATATGCTTAGAAATTTTATTATTAATTGCAATAAAAAGATTCATTCGATAGGTTTTTCAATTTATAATTTAATATCTTAAAATCTATATCAAATTTTGACATTTTTAAGGAAAAGAGCATTTGTTGACATGCCAACAAAGCAAAAATGACTCAAATTGGCGAAAAAACATAAATGCTGGGGATGAATCCATATGAATACAGAAAATTTGTTGACATAATTATGGTTCCTTTTTGGGAATTAAAAAATTGAATTTTTAATTATATAATTTTTTAATTTATTATAAATTCTATTAAAAGCATAAATTAGAATGAAACAAACTGAGGGCACAGTTTCCGACATGATGGGCAAATGTACTATTAATTGAGATTCTAGAATCAAAAGTTGAAAAGATCAAGAATTCAATCAATCGAGATTTTCGATCTTACAATATATTGCGCATGTTAAATCTGTTTATGATGTAAAGAGTCTCGAACATTAATGGGCTTCAATTTGATTTTAATTCTAATTTTTTAATGTATCATATTAAGATTTAAAACTAATATTTTTGAATAGCTTATTATACCATATAAATTATATTATGAATATTGAATAAATTAAAGAATTTTAATGTGATAAATTTTGCTTTAAAAAATAATTTGCGTAATTTTTTTCAGCTGGGGTTGTGACTTAGGGTAGTATATAATATTGCAGCCCTTCGCCCATATTAATATACTAACGCCACTAGTTCACATCGAGTCCTATCCGTTACTAACAAAATAAACAAATAATTAAAAAATATATAAATTATAAAATATTAAAAAAAATTCCGTGATTATTCACTTCCGCTTTTATTATGACCTAATCTTAGAAAACCCAAAAATAAATTTAAAATTAGGGTCAGTGTTTAAAAAAATTCTAAATGTCTTATCATTATTAGAAAATCAAACAAATAAAATTATTTTCTGATGGACATTTATTTCTCTTGAATTTCTACTATTTCATTTAATTTTATTTTTAACCCGAATATAGTATTATCATAATAACATTCATTGATAAATCAATTGTTAAAAATAAAAATTCATTTAACTTACTTGAAGAGATATGTCCGGTTTCGGTGCCAATTCTAATAACTTTTTAGCAAAGCTACATGCTGATTTATAATTTTTTAGTTTGTAAAATTGATTTAGTGCAGTTCTTAGCGTCAATATTAAATGAATCGGTTGAAGACCACAATGTGTAAAATAAGCGGCGAGCTTTTAATAATTAATTTCAAAATTTTAAATCAAAAATAATATACTTCAGCGTTCCTTTTTTGATTATCTACAGATTCTTTGGATAAACCTTTTCTATATTGTTCCATCTTTAAGCCAATTATATATTCCTTGCAAGTAGATACCAATTCTTTGATCTAGAATTAGTGAATGCCATCATTTGATAAAAAATCTTAACTAACTTCATTAATTTCTTGCTTTTTTTCAACTACCAAAAGTGGAACATAGGTTAAAATAGTTTTAAAATAGTCAATAGATTCATTAAATTTTCCTGCAGTTGTTAATTGGTAAGCTATTTGAAGTAGTTTAATCAGTGAAGATAATTTGAAGCTTAAAATCGGGAAACTTCCCTTTAACCCAGGATCGTGTCTAGAGTATTTAACATATAAAATGCTTAATTGATAAATAAAAATATTTTATGTGATGCATATAATTTAAATTTTATTTAACAATATAATCTTAAAATTCATTTTCATTATATATAACATTCTGATAGAAAATATTAACTATCGAAAAGTTTCTCATACCTCTCGAGGATTAATTTAAGACTTAAATGCAAATCCATATATATATATATATATTTATAAATATAAGTAAAACTCACGTTATACGTTGGGGATAAGACGGGAATGGAGGAATAATAGACAAATTAGGAATCAGGTTTTTATTTCGGCTAAAGGTTTGAAGAAATAGTTGTTTAAATGGCTCAAAATTTACGGCACCAATTTGTGAATTTAATAACTAAAAAAAATATATTATTATAAGATTCATTCATTTTTGAGAATTCTATTTATTGAACCCGAAATAAATTAATTGAATAATAAATACATGAAATATTATCCTAAAATAATTATAAACATGAATAAGAATATCGAATAAATAATTCATACACTAAAAGCAGTTTCGAATGAGCCAGCCAATATATGATCGATGACAAATTCTGAAGATGCAGTCCATATTTGTGGTTGAGATATTCCTTGGGTAGGAAACATATTTGTTTCACCAATCAAACTATTCCTCTCGATCCCCTATACAAAAAATGAAAAAATATATACTATAAATGAAAGTACTGGATCGATAGTAGGGATGTCAATATCATCATCACCTACATCCCAGTCACCTTCGCCTCGCTCGTCTTCTGTGTTCCTCTTGTCATTTATCGCGCCATCATAATCGTCATCGTGATTAAGTATATCTTCCTCAACCCAAGCATCGCCTATGTTTTCACTGTTCGTTGTATTCACTAAAATCATCGAAGAAGTAACTTTTGAAGGCAAAGTTTCTAAAAATAATTATTTAACTATATGTAAAAATCAGCCGAACTTTTTACAAATAACATAGTTTCAAATACGCCTTTGGAATAGGTTAATAAGGGCCAATTTTCTTCATTTTTCATAAAAGCAACACATGGTTCTATATGGCTATGTTGTGAGGGGATGATTGGAATCTAATAAAAATCAGATAATATTTATTTTATTAAGAGAACATAATATATAATTTATACCTTTATTGATAAACTTTCCAATTTGTCTTTAAGTTCTTTAGATTCCTCAGTAATTCCATGAGTTATTGCTGATATGTAAGCCAATGTATATTGACCTTTAGATTTTAAAATTTTTATTTGTTCCAAAATATCATTCAAAAACATAGCTGTGCGAAATTGGTTGCAGGTTTCTTTTCTTATTTCAGCTTAATAAATTGAATCGATGTTATGTGTTAATCAATCAAAATATACTTAGTTTTAAACAAGGCAACAAATATGATCCCCATCATTAATTTTATAGGGAAAAATAATTTTAATTTACAAATATAATTTAAAACAAATTTTTGTAATTATACATTAAAATATATATGTTGCCATCAAGATGTATAAACAAATTCTGGGGTTTTCTGTGTGGTAAGTTTTATGATTTGTAATTCTTTAGTTTTTTATTTCCCTTTTTATTTAACCCAAGTTCGAAACACTATAATAAGATTTATTGGTTTAGTAAAAAAATAAAATCATGTTAATAATTTGAAAAAAATAATTTAATAATGATTTTACCTTTTATTATGTTTTTTTAATCAGGCACATTTTGACAAATAAATATAAATTTATTAATAATCTTCTCCAAAATATAAAATATATTTTTTTCATGATAATGATGACTTGATAAATTAACAAAAAAGATGACAAATACGCAAAATTAACTTCTCATTAACCCTTCAATACTCCGGTGGGGTATATGAGACCCCAGGCTTGCTAGAATTTTATATAAAAATGGTTTATTAATATGATCTGGAATTTTCAGTAGCTTGATCAAATATATCTTAGAATCTATATTCCAAATTTTATATATTTTGTCTAAATAGTTTTTAAGATATAAAGATTTTGCGACTGATTGGGGTTTGTGAGATCCACCAGAGTAAATACGTAATTTTTTTTATTTATCTCATTTTTCAAATTATTTTTATCATTTATTATGATTTTCACATATTCTGAAAGTAAATATAATAAAATTATTTAAAATGTAATATCATTTTTCATATATTTGAGTTGGATATGAAAAAATAACATTATTATCATATCCAAAGAAAGGGATGTCATAATGCTATCAATTAATATAAATGTTGATACAAATGATACAAGCAAGCCTGAAATTATAACATTTTATAATATGACTAAAGGTAGGTTAGATATGGTGTATTGAATGACAAAAAATGATATAATTTTAAGTCTTACACACTTCTTAACATAATATCAATTAATTTATATCATATAGCAAACACAAAAATATCCACTACAGGAAGTAATTTCATATGTAAAATATCAATTGAACTTATTAAGCCATATTTAGAAGTACAACAAAATTTATCAGATTGTCCTGACTTTTGAAGGAATCTATATGCAATATATTAGGCAAAGTTCAAAATATAAATCTTATCCACTCAAGAAAGGTGCAGTATGTGTCCTAGCAGTAAAAATGAGAAAATGAAATATTTTTGTCACATATGGGGGAAAAAATTATGTGGAGCTAATACTTTATGTGATAAGTCAAAATTAACATATTTCAATGTCCTATATTTTTTTTATGTTTGCATGTATAAGTGTAAATCATATTTTATATTGAAGAATAAATATCAAAATATTAAATTATAATGATGATATGATAGATAAATTACACTGTGTGACAAATTTCGACTTGATTTTTTTGGGAGAAAATAAAATAAACATGTTTTAAGACAGTTTTTTAGGCATATTCTAAATCCGCTGTCAGTTTTTTTCTAGCACGTCAGGTTTTTTATTTATTTTAGGTTAAAGTGGCCAAAAAGGTCATTTTTAGCACTTTTTGAAGGTTTATAACTTCGGTTCTAATGATCCCTACAACTAAAAAAACATCTTAATTTTTGCAGCAAACCTTCCTTATTATTATTATACATTTTTTTATAAAATCCTACTCAATTTTTAAACAACCTATATTTTTTAAATTTACCCTTATTTATAAAATCTTTTTTAATATAGCTTACATTTAATATATTTATTTATCATTTTACCGGATAAACAACCTACGAAATTTCAGGATAACGAATTTTCTTCTTATTTTTTTTGTTAAACCCAAATGTACTAATCGAGCAAAAATAACAATCCCGCGAATTATTTCTTGCTACGTGCCAAAATGCAGGTTTCGAATAAGGCAAATATGACCATTTTCCATTTACCCACGAATTAAAAGAATTATAACATGTTTTACATATGTAATTAGGGGCAAATGGTTTATCCAAATCGCAGAGTGGAATATTGTAATAAATTTCATAAATCCTTTGAATGATTGGAAAAATTGGACATTTTTGTGGGGGCAATATATAGCCCACACAGATGTAACAAAATTTAGAGACACACTTTAAACAAGGGGACCTCGGCATTAATTTTTTGTAGAATATTATATAAGGAGGGAATTTGAATAATATTTAAAATTCAATTTAAAAAAAAAAATTAATGAATTAAATGTTTATGAAAAATTAAGCGCGAAAAAAATAATTCTTCTCCTTTCTTCCTACTCGTTATTTGACATTATTATTTATTGCCCATAATATTACGGGTTCAAGGTACTCCATTGGAAAATCATATATTTTGATATAAATTGATTAAAAAAACAAATATTCTTAAAGACATCTAAAAAAGATAAATATTAATAAAAAATATGAAAAAATTACCAATTATTGCATTTTAAATGAATTTTGCTTCAAAAATGCTTAATTCAAAAAGAGTACAAATTAAAAAAGTGGGTACAGATATCTGATTTTGGAATAAATTGATCATAAATGCATAAAATATTACTAAATACAACTAAAAAAGATAAATATTACCTTAATTTTACTTTAAAAATGGTTTATGCAGAGAAAATTCAATAAAAGTGTACAAATTAAAAAGTTCGAAAATATCTGTAACGACTTTTTTAATTTATAGATTTTGGTTGAATTTTCATGGCATAGAATACTTTTGACACATAATTAGAATTAATATATAATCTTGAGCATATTTGAAGCAAAATTATATAAAATTTATCTCATAAAGTTAATAATTTTGATAGTAATTTAAATTGAAAACTTAAGACCCCTAAAACGAAATTCTTTACCATTTTTCTCAAAAACCAATCGATAAAAAATTATAAAAATTAGTAAATTTATATAGAAATATAAGTTTAACACTATCACCAATTTTCAGGGATTTTTATTCGATACTTTTTAAAATTTATCCGTATAAAGACCTAAATTTTACCATTTTTGAGATTTCGAAAAGTTGTCTTTATAAGGTAATATTTTTAAAACTTGACGTGTAGGGAAAATTTGAAAAACGGATTCGAACTCAGCGTCAAATTCTGCACCAAAACTTGTTTTTATTTTCTTCTCCCATTTTTCTTGTCACACAGTGTTATTTTTTCAATTTAATATTTAAAATTTAATAAAAGTAAAACCTTTTTTTGAAAATGTTGGCACAAATTATAATTATCCTCATTATTTTTAATCTAAGCATAATAAATTAAAATAAATAAATAACTTATCAAGTTTAGGGTTTGTTCTATCTTATATCCAAATATTAAATACAAAAGGAGATATAAACATTTGAAATTGGGGTTTATTAAACCCCACTAAAGTACTAACATCATTTTTTCCACCGGAGTATTGAAGGGTTAATAAAAAAAATCAACAATAAATGAGCAAAAATAATTTCTCCCCAATAGATATTTATATAACAATAAGTATCATCATATAGCCTGCCTAATCTCTGTAACATCTTAAGTGAGGCTGTAATAAAATGGAGAGATTATAGGATCATACATGGCCAGTCGATGGAAAAAAACGTGATTTTTTGACAACCATATTTGGAAACAAATGAAACTTCTTTTGTTGGTTATATGGGTTTAAATTCTATAATAAATTTAGAGTTCTAATTTAACTTAAATCTGAAGTTATGGGTTTTAAAAGTCCAGATCAGTCGTGATTAGTGGAGTCACTCGCCTTGTTTTATGGATCTTACATTAGAAATGATTGGCAGACCAGTCGTATCTGTCTTAGACCAAAGCCGATTGACGAACCGGCCATATCCATCTTAAACCGGACCGATCTTTTCCAAGGACCGTGTTCAGGATAGATCTTTTAATTTTTTCCTATCCGGATTGGTCTAATATATAAGTTTGCCTAATGATTCAATTCATATAATTTTCAAAGTTATTTTATTATATATTACTTTTCTAGAGGAGTTACTTTAGTTTTTGTGATTCTTATTCTTTTTTACTTCTTTTCTATTTTGCAATATACTATGAAAACAAAATCAAAAAAGCATTTTACTCATAGTCCCATTTCAGTATATTAGACAAATATCGAGACCTGTAAAGGTACCATTTGCACGGCATGGCCAGGAATTTTTTTAAAATATGTTTATATTTAATTTTTATAGTTAATAATGGCGATTTTAAATATTTGGTTTTAAAATATATGGGCTGGCCCGGGTATTTTTAAAAAAATTTTTAGGACCCATTGCAGTTCTGTTAACAGACTTAGCATTATTTAAATACAAGACGAGTTAGACCGTGGTCCTGGACCTATCTTTTGTTTGAGGGTCGTGATTCCGGTCCTGAAGGCCAAGAACAGAATGTGACCTTCACTCAAAATCTTAATTTATATCAGAGACCTGCAGGCCCGGCCCTAAACCCGGCCCGGATTTTAAATTTTTTAAATATACCCAGGCCGGGCCGGGCCTAAAAAATTTTTTTTAAACATATCCGGGCCGGGCCTAGAAATTTTTTTTAAAATATATCCGCGCCGGGCCTAAGATTGTTAAACCCGGGCCGTGCCGGGCCTTAATATTTTTTATAAAAATTTTTACATTATGAGTTAATGAAGATTATATTATATTATAGTTATGATTAATATAATATTGGGTGATGGTTAACACTACCTAACAACCCGCAGATCGATCTAATTATTAATTTCCTGCAAATTTATTCAAAGTATTAATATATTTTTTTATAATTCATATCTAAATTTTTACAACATATTTTACCAAAACAATCAAAAAAGGAATATCTTAAATAAGCCCCAATATTCAAGTATTATTAATATATTTTTTTATAATTCATATCTAAATTTTTAGAATATATTTTACCAAAACAATCAAATAAAGGAATATCACTTCTTAAAGTTTGTAATACCTTTCAAAGCGAAAAAGGAGAAATAAAATTGATTTTACTTAATATAAAGAATTTTTTAATCGAAAAATTTGTTTTACACAAGTATCATTTTATTTCTCTTTTTCTCTGTCCCAAATTCAAGCAATTACGTATGTTGTCAGGGACAGATCGCAAGATGACGGAAAACTATATAAAAGATTATATTAAATTACAAGAGGCTCAGGAAGTAAATGAAATACCATCGACCAGTCAAATTACGACTGTTGTTAAACAAACTGAATCGTTTTATGACAAATGGGGCGATGGTAATTCTGGTAATATGTCAATACCCGATGATGAATATTATAATTACATAAATAAAAAAATAGATGAAACATTTAAAGTGGATAATTTGTTAGAGTGGTGGGCGGCTCATCAAAGCGAATTTCCAATTTTAGCAAAATTGGCAAAACGGGTATTGGCAATTCCTGCTTCAAGTGCAAGCTGTGAGCGGAATTTTTCCACTACTGGGAGAATTATTGAAGAAAGAAGAAGTAATCTTCAACCTGAAAAGGTAGATATGCTTCTCTTTCTTCTTGTGAATTTTTAATATCTTTATTGAGTATAGGGTTTCGTCAATCATGCTGGTTTTTTACTTTGCAAACTGTCAAATATTTATTGCATTTATTATATTTACCTTGAGTCATGAAAGTTTTTAATACAACATTTTTCATTATTTTTTTTTACAATTATCTTCTTTTGTTAAAAATTTATATTATAAAATTATATTAATATTGTGCAATTAGATTATATTTCCAAAATACTATTTATTATACATGCATTTTTTTAAATAGCAATTTATTTTTATTTTATAAATTAAATAGTAAATTAAATACAATATATTATATTCTCAAAATATTTTCCATTTTTATAAATTAAATATTAGTTTTATTTTTTTTAAATGCAATATAAAATATAGTATATGCTCAAAATATTATTACCATTTTTATGAATATTAGTTTTATTTATATAAATGCAATATAAAATATAGTATATGCTCAAAATATCCATTTTTATAAATAACAGTTTTATAATTTTTATAAATTCAATATAATATATTCAAAATATTGGCTTTTTACATGTATTTTTTAAATAATAAGCGATAATTACTCGCTGAAAAATATGGTAAAATACCTCATAGGTGAATTTTTGTATATACCAGGTCGAATATAATTTTAAAAAATATCCGGGCCGGGCCGGGCCTAAAAAATTTAAAACCGGGCCGGGCCGTGCAAATGGTACCTCTGCAGGTCTCTGATTTATATCAAAGTAATCCAAAAATATGACTCAAAAAGTTACAAATAAGACATCATTTTGTAGCCCCAAAAATTTCCTTCGGAAAATACAATTTGGAAAAATATATTCATTGTTTAAATATTTCTGCTAAAACGATTTTTTTTACTTTGAGCATTCTACACATTTTTATGCCAAAACTCACTAAGTCTTGTATAATAACTTAATTAGTGTTGTCAACAGGCGTGATTTAGCTGATTTTTAAAACGAATAAATCAAAAAATATTGCCACACCCTAGACCTGTGTGCTGCGCTGCAAATACTTTTTAGAAATTTCACGACGCTGTCAATTTTTTTAATCGACGTCTGGGTGGTTATATAATTTTATATCGAACCCAAAATCTGTATAAAAATATATTAAATAAAAACTTATACTAGTATCAATATCATTTACATTTCTTACAATGTTAGATATAATGTGATCTCTTATATATATTTATATATGTCCTATATATATATCGAATTATTCATTCATTTGTTTTATTTACTTTACATCCATCTATTAGACGTTCCAAAATGAATTATCTGCATTATAAGTTAGATTGCTATAAAATTAATATCATAGATAGCAATTAACTAAGTATGGTAGGAAGTTTTTCAGCCAGTTCATACTTTCAAATAATAATAAGATTTCTATGTGTGTCGTAGATTTTCGTAAGAAAATTTTTACGGGCTTCGGCCAGGTTAGAAAATTTATAGACTAAAAATTCTAATTACCGAATTATTTTTCAAATATATTTGAAAAAATAGTAAAAAATTAAAATGCTATTTTCTTCATGAATCCGAACAAAACAATAATTTAAAAATGTGGCCCTGTTACTGATTCTTTAAAAAAAGATTTTATTCCTCATTGTATTTACATATTTTTTGTTTTTATCTTATTTATTTATGAAATAAAAAAATTAATTTTCTAATTTATATTTACTAGGTTTAATAAAAATATCTATTAGATTATCATGTTTAAATTAAATAAATTATAAAAATATAAATTAAAAAGATTTTTCTCTAAGATTAATATATATGGTTTATGATTTAATTTTTTAAATTTATAAATACCGGAACAAACTGAAAAAAACCGTTATAAATAATAAACCGAAATGGAACAAAACCTTTATAAAATTTTAAACTAAAAACCGAAACGAACCGAACCGCTATACTTAACGGTTCGAAACCCTGTGTTTTATTACTAATTATTTAATTCAATCCCGTATCTACTTAATTTTAATAAATAAACAGTAATATATTCATTCTTTAACTCACCTATTTTCATCATTTTCTTAACTTTTTCAACGTTGCCTGATATCAAGTAAAAAAAGGATAATTTTTCAAAACTTTTTGCACGTTGATAACACATTTCAACTATTTTTTGATCACCTTGAACTAAGGCAAGCTCTCCCAATTTTTTCCAATAAAAATTACTATCTAGTGCACGTGCCGATTCTAATGCAATCTGTATTAAATATAAAATATCTTCTAAATTAAAAAATAAATACCTCTAAATTTCCACATTCTAAAGCTAAGCCAAATCTAGTTTTTTCATCTTTAACAAAATATAAAGCTACTTCAGGATACCCTTTTTGACGTAGATAAGATATTATGGATTGTCCTATTAATTTAGAATTTTGAACCATATATAAAACCTAAACAGAACATTAACATCTAAATTATGCATAGTAAGTAACCTCTTCATATTGACGGTTAATTAAAGCAAGTTTAAATTTAAATTCAGTTGGATCTATGGTCAAAACCAATGGCTTACAACCACGATCCAAACAATATATATTATTATTGATTACTTTGGTAATATATATTTGAGTATCCAAAGTTCTAATTATGCCATAATCTCTTTTTAAATATGTTATAAGTATTTTTCAAATAAAACTACCCATTAGGTAATACATATTTGATATGATTGCTAGTATTGTATATTAAAACGCCATTTTCGTTAAATGCGCCGCTTTTAATTCTTACGTTTTCATGTATAGAGCTTAAAATATCCAGTCTGCGAGAACATATGGTCAGCACTAATAAATAAAAATTTTATTTATCAAAATAAAATAGAGGAGTAGAGTAATGTTTATTAAAATATTTTGTAAAAATTAATATTCTATAATAAATTTAAAAAATCGTTTTAGATTTTTTTTAGTGAATAGAATATAAGATACTTTTCAAATAAAATATATCGTCTAAAAACGGAATTCGATACAAATAACTAGTTAATATATGGGCATCTAGATAATTCAATTGTATCTGCACTACAATTAGTATATACAATTTTAGTCAAATATATTTTTATATAACTATATAAGGTGTGTATAATGCGTAATTTAGGACTTTATTGCGAAAATTCAAATTTTGAACCAAGCTAAAAAAAATTCTTGAATTTGTTAAATTTTAATTATACTAAATATAGAATTAAATGATAAATAACAATGTTATTACATTATCATCATCATCACCTGATTCTAAATTAACACATCCAAAATTAATAATTTATTTTAGATTATTTCACAGGCTTATTAAATTAAATATTATATGTTAGCATCAAAGTGTTTTTTCTGGTATTATTTTTTAACATTAGATCATTTTTTTCGACCAAATTTTTTTTAATTCAAAATTTTGATTTTACCTGAAATGTATTCCATCATGTTTGAAATACTCACCCTATGAATATCAGACAATTTTGTCATGATCCTCTGAACTTAATATAATATATCCTTATATTTTTAATAACCCAAAGGTCAACAGCAAAATCGACCACAATTTAAAAGATAGGTTTACAACACATGTTGGAATACATTTCAGGTAAAATCAGATTTTTATATTTAAATAATGATTGAAGTTGAAAAAATAACACTGCCAGAAATGACGCTAACATATACATAGATATAAAATAGTTAATATCTTTTAAAATTAATTTATCTTTAGTGTTTATTTGAAATTATAATCTAAGAGCTATATTTTTAAGTTTTTATCAGGGTTATATATTTTAATTGTTGAACACAATTAAAGTAATATAAATTCATATATCTTATAAATAATTAAATTTTATATGATATAGAAAATTTTTACATATTAAAAATTAATAAGAAATTTTTTTTTTAATTCCCTATATTATATTGTTTATATGAATAAAATAAAACTATTAATATTAAAATGGCTAATATCTTATATAAAGAAATATAAGGCATTTATTTATATTAAATTATTAAATGAAATTTAAAAAAAAATTATTCATAAAGTTTTGAACGAATGTGAAAGCATTCCTTTATTTGAAGGTGGTCTTTAAGGGTGTTCGATTTTTGACACTGAACGTTACGCGTTAGATTTTTTTAAAAATGTTTAAAGCACTATTATTTATTAATGTTTTTGATAATCCATATGCCTAACCTTATTCCCTCTAAAAGCATAGATACTTTTTAAAAAGTGTATCTAGATTCAGTTACACATTTTTGTATATAGATACTTTTAACTCTGGAAATAACCGTTAAAAAAATAACTGAGCTATATTTTGTTATAAAATTTTTGTTAAATTAATATAAATATGACTTAACGTTTTATAGCTTTATGCAATGCTATTTAACTTTATACAACATACTATTCTTATATACTAGAAACAAAAAATTTTAAAATAAGAATAAAATTTGGCATGATAATTGCAATTTTAATTTATATAGCGTAAAATTGTATAAATTCGAGCCCTACACCTTCTATTTTTCAGATATGCCCAGATTCGAGAAAAAATTTGTCCCACCAATCAAATTCTAACATTTTTTTAAAAGATCCGTATCCAAATATTAGAAATAAGTCTAGGTCAGATCCGATTCAAAATTATTTTTATTGAACTGTTTAAAAAGTGTTATTAAAAAATAAATGCAAAATTATAAGTGCTTAAGAAGAACAAACACTGAAAACATTAGGAATAATTAAATGAGATCCTAGTCCAAATAAATTTTTAAATCAAGGTTGAAATCTGACCAAATCCGAGTATCTGTTCAAGTCTTATTATCAGTCCGTGTGGACTATAATATCAAAAATCATATATATTCTTTTTACTATGTTTGCTAAATAATGCCAATAAAGAGTAATCATTTGACCATACAATATATTTCACTTTTGTTATTCTTGCGGATGCTAAATACCTATATATATTCAAATAAAAATAAAAAAGTTCCTAAAATTATTAAGTTAAGTAATTGAAAACAAAATTTAAGCGATAAAATGAATAAATAATTAAAAGAACAAAATAACCGTTTTTGCTGGACATCATACAAAGTAATAGAATCAGGTTCTTTTAATAATATACAGCCAGTACTGGCATAAAAAATATCATCACAACTAGATGGCACTTGAATCTTCTTCACAACTTCATTTTTTAAATTTTTTATCAATATCTAAATGCAAAATACAAAAAGGATCATGAAAATGACTTTACCAGAATATTACATAAATAAAATTTTAATAATATGTAACTCAAAATAATTTTTTGCAGATGTGTTAAGTAAATATATTTTTATTAAAAATAGCAGATCTTTTGTGGGATAAAAAAATATAATAATAATATAATATACAAAAACAGTGTCTAATATTGAATGAAAATAAGTTATAATCACGATATAGCAAGAATAATAGATAGTACAGTGTGTGATTTATCAAGCACAGCAAAACGATTTCTAGCGACCCAGACAGCAGATATTCCAGTAGATCTTTTGCCTTCACATAAGCTTGAATTTTCATCAGAAAGAAACGAAGGTCCTAATATGTAAACATCGTAAATACTATTCTCAGCCGCTCTACGCCCTATCAAAAATGCGTTCTCAGTTTGGTTATAACTCATTGAATATATCTATAGGGGAAAAAAATAATACAATTAAATGTAAATAAAAAGATTTAAAAAACTTTGGAAAGAGAGTGAGTTGACGTTGATGAAGATGTCAAAGGTGAGACAGAAGAAGAAGGGGCACTTCTTATTTGAAAAAGTGGTATATCCTTGGACGTCATAAAATCAAGGGCTCTTACAAATTTATTGTCTTTAACATAAAACAATGTTGTATTGGACAGTGTTACGTAAGCTGGTCTTTCTCTCTCCAACTTAAATATCATCATTCCACCATCATGTCCTTATCATTTTTTTTGTATATTTAAAATTTTATAAAACATAATCATAATATTAATATAAATTTTAAAATTTGTTAATAAAAAAATTAGTTTTTTTTCCAATTTATAGATTTTTTTGCAATATAAAAATGTATAATTTATACATGATATATAAGTTGTTTTTGTAATAGTAAGATAAATATGGAAGAGAGTTGATCAAAATTTACTAGAATAATATTTAATTTTTTGGGGGAATCAGAACTGTAAACCATATTAACCATTATATTCCTGAACCGGCAAAAATTTTGTAACCCGAATCTAAAACTTTAAAAAGGTATGTGAACCAGTTTGAACCTTGATATTTAAATTGTTTTAAGGATTATCAATCAACTTTGATTAGTCATTATAAGTAGATATCTGCAAATCACGGCCTTTATTTTTAAAAAATAATTCCGGTTCTAGCTGGGTAAGGCCTAATATTTTGAAAAAAATTCGGGCGGGTCTGGGAAATTAGGCCCAATGCATATCACTAATTATAAGTCACGGTTTAGACATTTATGAATTTAGCTAATGAATAGTGCCAACTTACCAAGTTGCATATAAAAGTACTTTCCACCTAGTGTTGTTAATTGGTTGGTTGCGTAAAATAGAAATCTGCAAAGTTAGGCCCGGCCCGTACCCGGCCCGAATGGGCTTCGGGCCCAATTCTATTTTAAATAATCGGGTTCGGGCCGGGCCTAATATTTTTAAAAAAAATTCGGGCCGGGTCGGACCTTGGAAAATTTTTTAAATATATCTAAATTTATCAATTTTATATTGAATTTTTTAAGTAAAATAAAAATTTTTGAATTTATTTATTGAAACTAAACGCCATATAACATATGTCTTTTATTTTCAGTAATTATAAAAATTAATTTCTATATTTAAATAATTTCGGGCTAGGCCGGTAAATTTTTTTAAAAAAAATTTCGGGTTCGGGCTAGGCCGTAAAAACTTTTTTAAAAAAATTTCGGGCCGGGCTTGAAAAATTAGGCCCGATGCAAATCACTCTGTAAAACCCAGACCCGGGGTTTGGGTCTAAAAAATACACCAAACCAGCTCTGTACACGAAACCCAAGCACAGACCCGGGGTTTATACCCTGGTTGTTGTGTTGTGACGATTTAATAAACATGTTGATAATTAAAATATATTTTTATTGTAATAGTAATAATCACTCATAGAGGGCGGGTCTAGGTCTTGGGTGGTCAGGAATATTTTTATCAACACAAAATATCGATATGGGTAACAAATAAAATCTAATTTAAATATCTTTAGATTGAAAGTATTCATTTTTTGTCTTGATGAGTATGACTTGGTCTGGGGGTGGATGGAGGGGGGGTGTAAAAAATATTTTTTTGATATGGGTATCAAGTAAAAGGTAATTAAAATATTTTTTTATTGTAATAATAATCACTCATAGAGGGCGGGTCTAGGTCTTGGGTGGTCAGGAATATTTTTATCTACACAAAATATCGATATAGGTATCAAATACTATTTTAAATATCTTTATTTGTGTTGATGAGTATGACTTGGTGTTGGGGTGGGTGAAGGGGGGGGGGGGGTTGATGTAAAAAATAATTTTATTTTATATTGGTATCAAATAAAATTATATTGGTATCAAATAAAAGGTAATTAAAATATTTTTTTATTGTAAAAATAATAATCACTCATAGAAGGCGGGAATAGGTTTTGGAGGGTCAGGAATATTTTTATCAACATAAAATATCGATATGGGTATCAAATAAAATCTAATTTAAATATCTTTTGAAAGTATTCATTTTTGTCTTGATGGGTATGACTTGGTCTGGGAGGTGGATGAAGTGGGGGGGGGGGGGGGGTGTAAAAAATAATTTTTTTTGATATGGGTATCAAATAAAAGGTAATTAAAATATTTTTTTTATTGTAATAATAATCACTCATAAAAGGCGCGTCTAGGTCTTGGGGGGTCAGGAATTTAAGAAATAAAAATATTTAAATATTATATCAAGCTTAATAGATCTATTTTATATCCAAATATCAAATGAAAATAATGAATATAACTGGAGATATATACATTTGAAATTGGGGTCAATTAAACCCCACCCGAGTACTAACGTCATTTTTTTCACCGAAGTATTGAAGGGTTAAATTGATGCCTACCTTTTTTTAAAGATTTAATTTATATCGAATCCTTATTTTTTTAGAATATATTTATATTAAAAAATAATCTAAGCATTAAACTAGTTGAAATTAATTTTTAGGGAAAATTTTAATAAAAATGTTTTTAGAATATTAAATACGATTTAAAATTTGATTTATATCCAATCTCCAAGATATCGTACGAGAAAAAATTTTAACAATTTAAATTAAGAAAATTTATGTTATCTCCACATCTAAATAAATTAATGAAATACTGAAAAATTATATTTGCATTATATATTTAGATTCGTCCATTATTTTCATTGAATTCATTAAAATAAAAACTAATTTCTAACTCTTACTGTTTTAAAAATAGGCGAGCCAATTTTTAAAAATCGCACTCCTGAAAAATTGAAAAACAAGTAGATATAAGAATGCAATTCATGACTGAAGAAACAGTAAGATTATAAGATTGCTATAAAAAAATAAAACATTTTAATTTAATTTATATACAGGTAATTATTAGAAAAGGGGAAATGTAGTAAGTAAAAGATTACCTGCGGCAAATAAATCGAGTAATGGATGAGAAGATAGGGTCCAGAAGCGTTCGGAATCTTTTCGGAAGGATTGGAGAACGGTTCGTTTGGTCATGTCCCAAACTCGAAGACTTTTGTCCTCACTGTCGGAGAGTATTAAATCTTTACGAGGATGAAAGGTCACACAAGACACGTTGTTGTAATGTCCACGACAAGTATCCACTTCCCAAGCTTTGCTATCGTTCATCCTCCACAATTTCACCTGCCTGTCATCCGCACCAGACACCAACAGGGGTAAGGTTGGGTGGAATGAGACCCAGTTAACGCCTCGGTCATGACCCTTTGTAAAAATAGCATGTTTGTATTTTATTTTAGTATCTATTCTTACTTCTAGAACATGTTTAACGACAACTTCCCCCGTACTAAATAATTCGGTTGAATTAGGTCCACGCAATTGATTCATAAGACCCTCGGGACCTGGCATGGCATTTTTTTTTCTCAACCCTTTTAATTAATATTTAGGCATGATTATTTAATTAAATTTATCAACCTGATATATCCCAAACGCGAACTGTCTGATCTAGTGAGGCTGAGGCAATTAAATCTTCTGTTGGGTGAAATTGTGCACACATTACATAGTGATTATGTCCGGTAAGAATACTTGAATAAATATAAAATATACATTGTTTAGTTAATTATTATATTGTGTTCTTGACCTATATGAAATAAATGTATGGCCTGATCTGGAGGAATATTTATATTTTGGATCAGGCTTTAAAAACCGAAGATGGGTTCTAATAGATATATCAGAAATTCATACTTAAATATATCGACAATATTAACTTTAAGTTGTAACAGTTAAATTTTTATTTGTCATGAATCAAATATAGCATTTTGAGTGTTTAATTTAATAATAAAATTTAATGTTGATATGTCACTAAAAAATTTATTTTCCAAACCTGATACAATTACGTGATTGCCAATTCCATATTCTAATAGTTTGATCATCAGAAGCACTCAAAATCCATGGATATTCTTGATGAAAAAATGTGGTTCGAATGTAATCTAAGTGACCAAGTAAAGTGAAGAGGCATTTTTTAAGTTTATAATTCCATATCTAGAAAGAATATGATTATTTATAATAGAAATTTAAGATTTAAATTTTTACTGATCTTAGATATTTATTATCAATTTGAAATACTCTATGAGGGTTCCACGTCTTTATAGAGAAACCATTATAGAGAATGTATTTTATAGAGAAACATTTATAAAGAAAACAATTATAGAGAATGTCTTTATAGAGATTTGTTTTATAAAGAATGTAGTTTATAGAGATTGTTTTATAGAGAATGTTTTATATAGAGAATAATTTTTATAGAGAATTAATTTATAGAGAATGATTTTATAGAGAATGCCGTTTATAGAGAATGGTTTTATAGAATGTCGATTATAGAGAATGATTTTAAAGAGAATTATTTTATAGAGAAGGTCCTTAATAGAGAATGACTTCAAAGAGAATGATTTTATAGAGAATGTTGTTTATAGAGAATGATTTTAAAGAGAATTACTTTTATAGAGAATTATTTTGTAGAGAATCACATTGTAGAGAATTATTTTGTAGAGAATTACATTGTAGAGAATTATTTTCTAGATCTTGATTTTATAGAGAAATATTATATATGGGACAATTATAGAGTTCAAAAAATTTATGCGGGATTTGAAAAATATATCAAAATTAACATTTTAATAATAAAATTCAGTTTATTTGTTGTATTTTTTTGATGACTTTATTTGTTTCAACAATGGTTTTTTTGTAAAATCTTTTTAGTTCATATCAAGGTTTAGTTTGATTATTAACTCAGCTAAACCAAACCGGAAACGATTTATTAAATATGTATTAACCGTTATTAAAGAGAATTAAAACTGAACCAACCATTTTAAAATTTTTATATATTGCATTTATATGTAAGCTACCTAAATTAGCCTATAGAAGGGTTCTTAACTTTACCCTTATGGATATTATATGACGGACGAGAATCTTGATTCTAATTTTAATTAAGAAAAGGTTTTAACCAGTTGTTTGGGTAAAAAATATGTCACATTCCCGTTCGTTCTGCGTTTTAAGAACACGTTTCTAAATATAATTTTCTTTCTATTATACAAATTTTATTCATAAATCTTTTTAATATAGATAACTAAGAATTCATTAATCTCTAATAATACACATTTAGATGTATGCGATGGCTTTAATATATTGAGTGTCGAAAAGTGCCGATCTCTATTTGGGGTTCCACAACCAATATTTTTGATTTAATAGAAGCACAATAATTTTGTCCTACCTAAAAAACCAAAACCGTAAATTGAAGGTTTCTATATAAGATATTATAGCGAATGCATTATCGCGAATGTATTATAGCGAACGCATTACCGCGAATGCATTATAGCGAGTATAATACAGCGAAAATATTATAGCGAATGCATTATCGCGAATGCATTATCGCGAATGCATTATCGCAAATGTATTATCGCGAATTCATTGTCGCGAAGGCATTATCTTAAATGAATTACATCAGTTGCGATATCGGGAATGGAGTTTGATGAAAACTACAATTTTATATTTATCGGCCTTTAGACAGACTTAGTTGAACCTGGAAATTAAGTTAAAGTCGGGCTTGGGTCTATTTTTTTTAAAAATAGGGTTAAGGCCTTTATTTTTTTGACTCAAAAAATATAAAAAAGATTCTAAGCAATAAAATAGATTTCTCTAAAGATTAGGGTAAGGAATTAAATTTTTATATTAATTGATTGTTTAAATATGCGTTTAGTTATATTTTTCAATTAAATTTGGGACAGGACAGGCTCAGGCCTAAATTTTAAAATTATGGCTAGGCTCCTAAAAATAAAGATTTTGGATGGAGCTTTGGCCGAAATAAATAATATTTGCAAGGCACTAAGAAAAAAAGTTTTATTTAAAACATTGAGCCAAACAGATAATTAGACCTCGGATTTATATTAATCTTTGACAAAGCATGCTTTAATTAGTGAGGGATTTAGTATGGACTTGATAAGCATTTTTTGATAATAAATTTGTATAAAGTTCTCTTATTGTTTAATCAAAAAGAAAAGGTCACAGTTTATCACAACAAGACATGAAACAATATTCAGCATCATAGGTAGATTGTCGAATTGAATTGCTATCCATCTCAGTACTTAATTCGTGTAATCTCTGATGATGAAATTGCCATTATTGTGAATCTGGAATTGGGTAAAAAATAGATTATTGATTTCCTTAATTGATTCTTGCTAAGTTCTTACTTCCTGACGAGTTTTTTTTATAATTATGTGATCAAAGACAAAATTGTATAAAAATGGATATAGAAATATAATAAATATAAGTAGAGCTAAAATTGAATGAATTGAACCATATATTAAAAAATAACTAAGCTATTTTTAACACAAATTATAGTATATTTCCATTTCAGTTCAGTTGCTATATTTTATTAATCTGATGAATGTCATAAATTTTATTAGAGTGGCGATAATAGTGATTGGACGTTACTATCATCGCTGAAGATGAGAAAATTTAATGGAATAAAAAATTTATTGTGAGTTGTACTTCAAGGAGTAGATACAAACCCTAAAAAATCGAAAGGTAGAAAATATCTCTTTTTTACATTTTCTATGCCTTTATATTTTTTTAAATGTATATTCTTCAAGACTAAAAGAGGTTTAGAAAAGAAAGATTTAAAATAAAAGTTTTAAAAGCAAGCATTGACGGATATTAAAATTAATTAAACAAGCTGTAGCGAACTTATCATTTATGATTCCACTTTTTACAGTAGAAAGCAAGGCTCTATAAAAAATATATAAGAAAAGTAAGATAACTGTCTCAGAGGAAGCTTAGATAATGAAAATCCTTATGTTATGCTGGAAATAAAAATATTGTTTTAATCATGAAATTTTTTTTATTAAGAAACACCCACCCCTCCTCCCAACAGAAAAGTTTGAATAAATAATTAGCCATAATGATACGAAAAAATTTAAATATTAATGATAATTATATTTGCTTATAACCAGATCCATAGACCGACTACCAATAATAAAAAGACGCTTAACCATTCAAACAATGTTAAACAGGACCTTTTACCACAGGGGAAGGGGTTATAACTCATGATTGGCATTGAAATTAAAATGGGTAGTTTGTATTAGGAATTCCGTTGTTCTAATTTTGATGTGGTATAGGAAATGAGGAGAGTGGGGGAAGAAGGGGGTAGTATTATAATATATGATGAAAAATCTTTTGATAATTAGGTATTTGAAATAACTTCTAAGTGTAAAAGAGTTAGTAAAATATTGTGCAATCTGCCGCAAATATTAAGCTTCGATATTTTCTAAAGAAAGACATTATAATGCGATGGAAATCAGTGTATATCATGATACAAAGCTTCTTATAATCATATGATGAAATACAAGTTTGTCTATGAACCAACCATATTTAAACAAATTGGTAT
Organism: Gordionus sp. m RMFG-2023; assembly: GCF_954871325.1. Classification (NCBI taxonomy): domain Eukaryota; kingdom Metazoa; phylum Nematomorpha; class Gordioida; order Chordodea; family Parachordodidae; genus Gordionus; species Gordionus sp. m RMFG-2023. The sequence goes on along the minus strand of NC_088779.1, from coordinate 15,202,076 downwards.
CAATAAATATAATCCCTATATGTAAATAAAAAATTTCTTATAAATATTAAAAGTCTGATCTTCGGAATGTTTAACAAGTGCAAAAAACCTATAAAAAACATTTTAAACTTTTTAATTCATCTTTCTCTACACTGCTCAGGAGTTTAGGCTTGTAATAAGAAATTTCCATTTTACTAAAATCAATTTAAAGAAATAAGTGTATTATTTTAAATTTTGTCAATGTATAAATTTTAGGTAAGGGTTTGAACTATCATTTTGTATTTTGTAAATTCAGATACAATTATTTTCGGACCTATGACGATTTTGACAGAAATTGATCCAACCACCCCCTGGTCTTCCCTGCCTACCCTGTGAATATTAGACAGTACTCTAGTGATCTTTTAACTAAACTAAATTTTGGTAAGGCGATAGTTTGATGGGTATTGTTTTATTTTTTGTTATTATTTGCATTTAAAATCATTAATTGAGTGCGTTTTATTAAATTTAAAAATCTAATTTTGCCAGAAATGCACCTGAATAAGTGTAGAATACCCACACTTAATGTTGCGCAATCGGTTAATTTTAGGCAATTCCAAAACGGTTAGCCAAGTTTTTAGGTTAAAAAATCGGCTAAGCATAATTAGGCTTAGCATAAAAATAGGCGAAAACTAATTATTCAAAAATTAGGCATCGGCTAAGGAGCTCGCTTAATCGCCCGTCATATATCGTTACATAATAAATATATAAAATAATTAATAAAGGCTAGGCTTAGTTTTGCGTAACGTTGACGGGCGATTAGCCTAGCTCCCAGTCCCTACATTTTGTCTAATTAGTTTTAGGCGATTTTTCGGTTAAGCCAAATTATGTTTAGCTGATTTTTAGGCTACTAACACTACTTATAAATTTCAGATTGATGTAAATTAAAATTTCTTCAGAGGTTCAATATAAGATCTTCTGAAATTTATAGGGTGGGTATTCTACACATATTATAATGCATTTTCGGCAAAATCAGATTTAAAATTTAATAAAACGCGCTCAATTTATGATTTAAAATGAAAAAATACAACAAAATAAAATTATTGAATACAAAAAAATTTTGGCGCAATCGTATAAAATTCCCAGGGTAGATTCTTTTCAGAAATGGTAAAATCAGATTTATTAGGGAAATCATAAAAACGCATAAATCAGAGACCTACAGGCCCGACCTTAAACCCGGGCCGTTTTTAATTTTTTTAAATATACCCGGGCCGAGCCTAAAATTTAATTTTTTAAATACACGGGCCGGGTCAAAAAAAGCTTTTTTTTTAAAAAACTCTTTAAAACCAAATATTTTAAATCACCATTATTATCTAGGCAAATTAAAAAAATATAATATATTTTTTAAAAATCGGGACTGGGCCAAGCAGATTAAAATAATGCACAAAGCAACTAAATATTGACAAAATTTTCTAAAACAATTGGCGTTTGGCTGGCTTTGTTGCTAATAGTTTTTTTTTAAAAAAGCTACTCTACTAGTTAAAGCAAAGGACTAATAGAAACTGATAAAGAAGGAAACATTTTTATTCATAAGCAATACAAATCAGGAACGTGAATAATTTTTTTTAAGATTATTTTTTCCCTTTTTTTATTCAAGAGTTCCGAGAATTTATATGAAGGCATCTGGCTTGTTTTTTTGAGAAAATTTATTTCTAAAATAATACTTAATTCATTTTCTATAAAATCATTCTCTATAAAATTCTTCAATATAAAATTATTCTCTATAGAATCCTTCTCTTTAAAAATAATTCTCTCTAAAACAATTCTCTGTAAAATATTCTCTATAAAATAATTCTCTGTAAAACAATTCTCTGTAAAATATTCTCTATAAAATCATTCTCTATAAAATCATTCTCTATAAACGACATTCTACATAAAATCATTCTCTATAAATGAGATTCTCTATAATAGTTTTCTCTTTAAAAGTTTCTCTATAAAATAAATACTCTATAAAATCATTCTCTATAAACGAGATTCTCTACAAAATCATTCTCTATAAATGAGATTCTCTATAAACGACATTCTCTTTAAAGGTTTCTCTATAAAATAAATTCTCTATAAAATCATTCTCTATAAACGATATTCTTTATAAACGACATTCTCTACAATTGTTTTCTCTATAAAAGTTTCTCTATATTTGCATTCTCTATAAAAGATTCTCTGTAAAGACGGGATACCCTCTATGAGATACTAAAAAAATCTAGTGGAATTCATTCCCATGCGATTTTTTGATCTAAATTAAATCATATTTTTATGATTAAAAATTTCATAATTCAATTTTCTTAAAAATTAGATATAAGAAATAAATTTTAAACGTGTTAAGGTGTAGCTATGACCATATATCCTGGTTCATAATCGGGTTTTTAAGCTAAAAAATTTTTTAAATAGAAAAAAAAGAGTTGTACCTATTTATCTAGTGTTGTTAAACGGCTCTCGGGGCACGATTTAGTCGATTTTCAAATAAAATTTTAGCCAAAATAATATTAAGCAAACCTCTATATTTCGTGAAATCTTTCCATCTATAAGCAAAATCTTCAGGTTTGCATAATATTTTTGGATAAAATATTGGGACGTTAAAAAACTGAGGCGCTTAACAACAACTCTCATTACATATAAGATTGGTAATAGACAAAGATAAAGCCATATTTTTTAGATTATGAACCTAGCTTAAATAAAAATTTTGGCATAGATTTTTTAAAATAACTATGAGCCTGGAAAAGCGTAATCTCAAGAAAGGGGTAAACTTTGGTTCCAATGAATAAAGGTCATTTTATCAAGTTTGGATTATCAGCCAGAGGAAGGCTCAAGAGGGAGGGAATATCGGGGTCCTCGGAATTTAATATTTTGGAATAACAGCAGTGTCTAGGTAATCAATCTACTTCTTGGAAGGTGAAAAAGGAAACCGATATGCTAGGCTATCAATATGAGACTTAAAAGTCGATAGGGGGTGGGGGTTATGATGGTAGCCTAATTAAATGCCGAAAACAATCAATTATTTAGGGATGTACCGATATTTCGCCCATTTTTAAATATCGGTTATCGGCCAATACTAAAAAAATTCCGATCCGATCCGATAAAAAATGGCGTTTTTGAAAAAACCCATTTATTTTTATAAAAAATGGCTTTTTTATATAAAACCCATTTATTTTTATAAAAAAATCGAAATCCATTTTTATGTTTATTTTTATAAAAAAATTGATATCCATTTTTATGTTTATTTTTTTAATAATAATTAATTAAACATTTTGCCATATTGTTATTTTTTTTTCTCATTCTGTTTATAAGTGTGCGATAATTTTTAAAATAATCTTTTCTTTTATTTAATATTATTTGGAATATGTTTATAAATAAATTTTTTTTATACATTTCATTAAAATAATCTATTGTTTTATTTCGCATATTACATAAATTTCCGGTATTAAAATTAGTAAAATAATGGCTTCTTATTCGCTTATAGGATTATTTTAAATTGGATTCGCCATGTTCTAATTTTGCTAAATGTAAAGTTACTCTTGTACCGATAAAATTTCCAGAGGTGGTAAATGTCAAAAGTCTTACAACACCACAAACTTGAGGAAGCATCTCGAGAATAATCATAAAGATGCACTTGAACTTCTATTAACTAAAGAAAAAAGAAAAAAAATGGAAAAAGATCAAATTAAAATAAAATCTAAATTTAACCAAAAAACTTTGCCAGGTCTGTTAAATAAGCAGACAATATGGGACATTGATGACCCAAGATCCAAAGCGATATCGATGCATATAAACCATATGATAGCCGTAGATAATCAGCCGTTTTCTATTGTAGAGGATATTGGCTTTAATCGACTATTGAATCATCTATGTGGAAACTACAAAATTCCATCTAGAAAATATTTTTCGGAAAAATTAACCAACGAAATATATCAAGATATATTTAATAAAATTAAATGTCAATTAGATAGGGAAAAAATTCCCTTTAGTTTTACAAGTGATATATGGTCTAGATGTTCTGGGTCGGATTCACATATTAGCTTGACTTGTCATCTGATTAATGAAAATTTTGAACCAATTGCAAGATTACTTCATGTTGCAACTTTCAATGATTCACACACTGGACAAAATATTGCCGATATTATGAACAAAATGTTGACCAGTTGGAATACCAGTAAATGTAAAATTCATGCTATTGTACGTGATAATGCGCCAAATATAAAATCTGCTTGCAATTTAGGTAATTAAATTATATATATATTTACAAACCTTATTTAGGGAATTATTCATCTGTTTCATGTTTTGCCCACTCCCTACAATTAGTAGTAAAAGAAGGAGTTTTTACACAGAGAGCTATTATTGATATGTTATCTCGAGCAAGAAAGGTTATTGGTCATTTTAATCATTCATCTATTGCTAACAATAGACTCAAAATTATCCAAAAGCAATTAAATTTACCTACCCACAAACTTATTCAAGATGTTGACACAAGGTGGGATTCGACCTTTTATATGCTAGAAAGACTCCTGGAGCAAAAAAAGCCTTACTTATTTATTGTAATGATTTTACCCTCGATATGTTAACTCCAAATGAGTGGTGTTTAGCAAAAAAGGTAAATCTGGCTCTATTACCAATTCAACGCATCACTAAAGAAATTAGTGGAGAAAAAGCATCTATTAGCATAGTAATTCCATTTGTAGAATTACTTAAAAAGGAGCTTACTAGTCATGGTGAGTATGATAAAGGTGTCCAAACTATGAAGGATGCTATGAATAAAGATCTTACCAAACGTTTTTCCTCTATTTATAATGATAAAATATACTTTATAGCAACAATTTTGGATCCACGATTTAAAACCATCTTTTTTTCAATTCAATCTATATCTAACTTTTATAGACAAAAACTACTTCTAGTATGCTTTGACAGTAATCCTGGTGAGATAATTAATTCATCCAGCCTAGGTAAAGAATTAAATCATTTTAATAAATATTTCATTTAAATTTTATAATTTAAACAATTTAGAAAAGGATAATCAAAATATGGAGATAAAAGAAATTCCATCAACATCAGCAATGGATTCAACTGGCATATTTAATTTGTGGGGATCTTATGCTGATGTGGTTAAAGATAACGAGAAATCTAATAACATTACCGGTGTAAATTGTCCTTATTCCCTTGAGATTGAAAACTATATCAATGAACCAGTTTTCAAAGCACTAAATGATAATACCCCTGCGGATCCATTGAAATATTGGGCTGTGATTGCCAAAAATATCCAACCCTATCTAAACTTACTCGTCAATATCTAGCAACACCTGCCACAAGTATCTCATCTGAATCTGTTTTTAGTGAAGCTGGTGATATTGACAGTCCCCATCGCCGCAGACTGACCTCAGATAAATTAGAAATTTTGGTATTTCTAAAAATAAATCTTAGATATATTAATTTTAAATATTAATATCATAATATATGTGTTTATTACTTATTTTATTTTGTAAATAGATTAATGTTATTACTTTTTATATATATGTGATTTATCAATAAAAATATTTTATATACTTATTGAATTGAATATAAGCTTAAGCTATAATAACTGACCATTATAATATATTTAAATGACATATGTTATGGCATAGTTAAATTATAGATGTTATACTAATAAAAAGTTATTAAAAATTAAAACCATTGGTATCTTTATAGAATACAAAATTAGATATGATATAGGATCGGTTATCAGCCAAAATCAATTTAATATTGGGAATATCGGATCGGATCGGCCTTCAAAAAGTGGTATCGGTACACCCCTAATTATAAATATTAGGTCTGCGCCTGTCCTGACCCAAATTTAATTTAAAAATATAACTAAACCCCTATTTAACAATCAATTAATATAAAAATTTATCTTTACCCTAATTCTAGAGAAATCTATTTTCTTATAATCTTTTTTATATATTTTGAGTCGAAAAAATCAAAAGCCTTAGCCCTATTTTCAAAAAACAATGTTTTTTAGACCCAAGCCCATCTTTAACTTATTTCAAGGTTAATCTAAGTCTGTCTAAAGATTGATAAATATAAAATTATAATTTTCATTAAACTCATTTCCCGATATTGAAACTGATGTAATTCATTTAAGATAAATGTATTAGCGATAATGCATTCGATAATATATTCGCACTAATACATTCGCGATAATGCATTCGCGATCATACATTTGCACTAATGCACTCGCGTTAATGCATTCGCTATAATGCATTCGCTATAATGCACTTGCGTTAATGCATTCGCTATAATGCACTCGTGTTAATGCACTCGCTATTATGCATTCGCGTTAATGCACTCGCGTTAATGCATTCTCTATAATGCATTCGCTATAATAAATGGCCGTGACTGCATATAACACCTGTGATATTTAGTGAAAAAACTAAACATAACACCTGTGATATTTAGTGAAAAAACTAAACATAACACCTGCTATATTTTTTTAGTGAATAAATTAAATATCACACCTGCTATATTTTAATTTTTTAATACACTTCGTATATTTAAAATATTAAAGGATGTTTTTAATTCTTCCAATTTTTATTAAATATAATTTTTATTTACTTGAGCTATTAAGGTAATATTTTATATTAATAATCTAAATATTACTGTAGATCCCTATAAGTATTTTTATTGAAGTCTTAAGGAGTAATAATGAAGAGGAATATAAGATGAACTTAGCCATATTTTCAAATATCAATATCATTAAAAATTTTTTTAGCTGAATTCTAAAAATATAACGATGACATAAATTTAGGAATCTTGTAAGAATTAGGAAATAACAAATATAACATAAAGATACACCTTTTTTAAAGGTTACAATGACATTCAAGAAGACCTACTTAATAACCAAAGCTCAATATACACAACACAATCCCTTATAGCAAACAATTCAAATTTACAAACTGCTCATTAAAAAATATGAATATGGGTTTATAAATATTTTATATATGAATATAAATACTTTGATATGTATATGGGTTTATCAAAGCTATATGAATAAATACTTTTTTGATTATGCCCATTAATTGTAACCATATTTAATATGAAAAATATAAATAAAGACTTCTAAAAATATACTCACAAGTTTTATATGGTACAATTTTTTAATGTATTTTGACATAAAATTTATTTTTAGTTTTATAATCTGCAAATTAAAAAATAATTTGAACCCAATTTTTTTTTAAAACACCCTAATATTTAATCAAAAAATATTAATTTATAAAATTTTAATTGCATTGTCCTAATCTCAGACTCATATTTTTTTTAATAAATAAGAATTAAAAACATTTTTTTAATTATAATAATAGCTAGGCTTGGCATAAAAATAAATAAAAATTTTGGAGCTTTGGCTAAAATAATATAAATTTGCAAGGCCCTAGAAAAGTCTTATTTAAAACATTAAGCCAAACAGATAATTAGTCCTCGGAAATCATTTATATTTATTCTTTGACAAAATATGCTTTAATTGAGGGATTTAGTATTGACTTGATAAGCATTTTTTGATAATAAATTTTTATAAAATTCTCTTATTGCAAACAAAAAGAAATGCCACAATTTTGAGAAAAAAGTATACTATATTAAATTATGTCGATGTATAATTTATAGGTAAGGATTTGAACTATCATTTAGTATTTTGTAATTGTGGCAGAAATTGATCCAACCAGCTCTGGTCTTCCCTGCCTACCCTGTGAATAATAGACAGTATTTGAAATCTTTTGACTAAACTTAATTTTGGTAGAAAATATTTATTCAGATCGGTGAAAAATAATTTAATATTTTTTTAAAATTGTATTGTATTATTATAATTATAAATTATTTTTATGGTGAATGCTAAATATAGTAAAATAAATTTTAGAAAAACTGGTTTCAGTTTTGTAAATTTTATAAATCTTTATTTTGGTGCACCACAAACCCTGAACCTGATTCAAAGATATTTCACTGAACCCAACCTGAAACTTTTTTTAGAAAGAGGGTTCACAGTGGAGGTTTGCATTGGGTGGGGTTTTGGCCTGCCCACCCATTTAAATGGTCAGACAGGTGGGCGAACAAAAATATTTTTAAGAATGGGCAGGTGGGTTATTTTAAACTATGGGCTGATGGGTGGGTGGGTTAAAAAATTTAAACCATGGGCAGGTGTGTTAAAAAATTTAGATCATTTAAGTAAATATTAATAAAAAATTCTATGACCTTTTTTTGGATATCTAAAACTTCTATGAACTTTTTTTTGGATATCTAAAATTAAAATGTCCTTTTTTGGTATCATAAAAACTTTTACTTTTTGTATATTTAAAACTTTGGTGAAAATGAGAAGAGATTTGCCAAACCTATCAATATAAGCAATAAAAATATTGGCAATTCCAGCAACTAGTGCTTTTTCTGAACAAGAATTTAGCATTGCTGGAGTTCTTATAACAAATTACATTTTTTATAGCAAACTTAGGTTAAAAAATTTTTATAAATAATGAGTGGGCAGGTAAAAAAATTTTAGATTAATGAGCAGGAGGGCAGTTAAGGAATTTTAGACTAAAGAACGGGAAGGTGGGTAAGAAATTTTAGACCAATGGGTGGGCGGGAATATTTTTTAAAAAAATTATAGGTGGGCGGGTTTTTAAATATTGGGTAGGGAGGCTTATGGTACAAAAACGCACCCAATGCAGACCACTAGTTAACAGCCCTGCCCATATATAACTAATATATTATTATATTTCAAATTTGAATAAAAATTTCATTAGTGATTATAAAAAAGATATAATTGGTTGCAATATTTTATTTATTTAACTTCAAGAAAAAATTTTTAGATTTAATTTTTATAGCAATTAAAACAGCTAAGGTACATATAAAGTGTAATAGCAATGCACTATTTTTTGATAAAATAGCTCATCAGTTTGGAAATTAGTTGTGGCCATAGCAAACTAATTTTTTTGAAAGTAGTTGTAGCTATATAACGCTACTTTTTTAAGTAATGTTACTAAGATATAATAATACTAATACTTAGCATCAATTAATATTGGTACTGATTGACTAATGCAATGTTAATGGTATTTATTTATGTATCAATATTGGCTAATTCAAATATAATCAAAAAATTAATAAAAATCTTAAAATAATTTAATTTCAAGTAATTGTTAAATAAAATATTATGATTAAAAAAATAAATAATTTTTTTTGTATATTTATTAAAACTAAATAAGCTTACTTTGATTTTATAATCATCCCCACCTGATACAAATAAAGGCTGTTGAAGATGAAAACATATACCTCTAACAGGGCCTATACGAATATGTGTAAATATATACAAATTAAGTAAATACCTTCATGTTCATCATATTTATCTAATTGTGTACACATTCGATAATCCCATAATTGAATTTGGCCACTATGTAAACTAGTTAATATCCATGGTCTTTTAGGATGAAATGATAATCCTAATTTTCTTTGATTAACTGGGGGTTATTAATAATAAGAGAAACCTTTTACTCGAGCAGATTTGGTTTCTAGCTTAATCAGCATCGTATCACACGTTTTATATATTAGAATATTAACTAGGAATATAGGAAAATATATATTAATATGTTTAATTAATATTTAGTTAACATATTGTATCAAATTAGGAAAATAAATAATATATTTAGAAAATGTTGTTCTATTAATAAAATTAATCATATTCTACATACCCGAATTAAATTAAATCAATTTTTTTCAATTTAGGTGTCTTACGAATATAAGCAGTGGCGTAGCCACTAGTGTTGTTGAATGGTTGGTTTTTTACGACCCACAACCCGAGCCGAAGTCGTAGAAATCTGCTCAACCCTGAGCCAGGGGTGAAAAATTGACCACGACCCAACCCGACCCAATGGGCCTGTTGAGCTGACCCATTTGGTCGGCTACTGGGTCGGCTTGCTGGGTCGGCTTGCTGGGTTGGCTTGCTGGGTCGGCTTGTTGGGTTTGCTCGCTGGGTCGGCTTGCTGGGTCGGCTTGCTGGGTTGGCTTGCTGGGTCGGCTTGTTGGGTCGGCTTGCTGGGTCGGCTTGCTGGGTTGGCTTGCTGGGTCGGCTTGTGGTCGGCTTGCTGGGTCGGCTTGCTGGGTTGGCTTGATGGGTCGGCTTGATGGGTCGGCTTGACTGGGTCGGCTTGATGGGTCGGCTTGATGGGTCGGCTTGATGAGTCGGCTTGATGGGTCGGCTTGATGGGTCGGCTTGATGGGTCGGCTTGATGGGTCGGCTTGATGGGTCGGCTTGATGGGTCGGCTTGATGGGTCGGCTTGATGGGTCGGCTTGATGGGTCGGCTTGATGGGTCGGCTTGTTGGGTTGGCTTGATGGGTCGGCTTGCGTTAAAATTTGTCATAATCGTCATCTTTAAATTTTTCCAAATTTTTTTGAAGCAAATAGGTAAAAATAAATATTGTAAACATGTTAAATTAAATTTTCAGTGAATATGTACCTTAGAAAAGTGACAATTGTCATAATCGTCATCTTTAAGTTTTTTCGAATTTTTTTGAAGCAAATAGGTAAAAAATAAATATTGTAAACTTGTTAAATTAAATCTTAGAAAAGTGACAATTGTCATAATCGTCATCTTTAAATTTTTCGAATTTTTTTGAAGCAAATAGGTAAAAATAAATATTGTAAATATGTTAAATTAAATTTTCAGTGATTATGTACCTTAGAAAAGTGACAATTGTCATAATCTTCATTTTTAAGTTTTTTCGAATTTTTTTGAAGCAAATAGGTAAAATATATGTTATGAACATGTTAAATTAAATTTTCAGTGAATATGTACCTTAGAAAAGTGACAATTGTCATAATAAATAGTCATTTTTTTTTCGAATTTTTTTAAATTACATAGATAAAAAAATATATTGTAAGGATGTTAAAATATTTCAAATAATTTCTTATAGCAGGGCATAGGCTGGCATGAGATAACTTGCCTGTTGCTGACCTTTAATTTAAACATCTATCAGAAAAATCTAGAGATTTAGACAATATTTTTCTTAAAATATTGGATGTGATAAAAATCGGATCAAATCGAGCCGTTTAACAACCCTATAGCTAATATTTTTAGAATCTTAAACTGACGATTACTAGAACAATAGTTATTGCTCTTATATATATAAGTAATATGATTTGAATCCCATATTATACCAAATATATCGACTCAGGCGCGTACGCGGGAATTCGGTCTTGGGGGGGGGGGGGGATAATAAAATTTTTGAAGAAATATTATTGTTTTTTAAAAATATCAAGCATAAATTTATCAGGACTAATAACTATTTCTAATACACAATTTTAAATTAATGTGAATTATAAAAAAATTATATGTAAAAAATCACTTAAATGACCCAAAATAGAAATTAGAATTTTTTGAGCCTTTACACAAAAAGTTTCTTAGGAATAATTGCATTTTGTATGTTATATATTTACAATGTAAAATCCAATCTTCGTTGAGATTGAGCTAATTTTTCAATTATCTCATTCTTGCTTGTTGTCAAATGCCTATGAATATTCAAAAGATCAAACCTTTAAATCTACTTTCAGATGTTGTACTTCTTGGTATGTTTTTCGGAGACCTGATTTTTTTAAATATACCCGACCAGGGCCCGAAAATTTTTAAAAAAACACCCAAGCCGGGCTGTATTTTTTAGAACAGCCTATATTTGAAATCGTTATTATTCGCTATAAAAATCAAAAATAAATAAAATTTATTTTAAAAAAATCTTGGCTGGGCCTGAAAATTTTATTAAAAGCCGGGCAGGCCTGAAAATTTTATTTTAAAAAAAGCCGGACCGGGCCTAAAAATTTTTACAAAAAAGCCGAGTCGGGCCTAAAAAATTTCTTAAAAAGGCCGGGCAGGGTCTGAAAATTTTATTTTAAAAAAAGCCGGACCGGGCCTAAAAAATTTTAAAAAAAAGCCAAGTCGGGCCTAAAAAATTTTTTAAAAAGGCCGGACCGGGCCTGAAAATTTTATTTTAAAAAAAGCCGGACCGGGCCTAAAAATTTTTAAAAAAAAGCCAAGTCGGGCCTAAAAATTTCTTAAAAAGGCCGGGCCGGGCCTGAAAATTTTTTAAATAAAACCCTGCCGGGCCTTAAAAAATCTTTAAAAAAAATTCGGGTCGTGACCGGCAAATGGTACTTCTACAGGCCTCTGTTATTCTTCTTAAAAAAGAGAATGTTCTCTCATTAGTTTATTAATGGGAAGAGTTTATAAACCCTTTTAATACATTGGGAATTTAATCTAAAATATGTTTGAAATAATGCAGAGCATCCATAGCATTTTTTAGTACTATATCAACCATAGTTAATCTTATAAACATAGTTATTCAGCTAGTAAGGCATCATAAGATACTTTAACATCTTCATAATAAAAATCTAACAAATATTTTTTTTTCTATCACCATCTAAAAAAGGTTGGGAAGGCTTTTGTGGAAGTAATATTTGCAGATTAGTAAGTGTTGCATGATGAATTAAAAATTCATTTATTTGGGTTATAAATGTATCTGTATTTAAGATATACTCTTCTACTGATCCTCCCCCCCCCCCGCTGCGTACGCCATTGAAATCAAGACTTAAAATATTGTATTCAACATGGTAAAAATTATTAACTTTAATTTTAAAACAAAAACACTTTTCAATATGATATATTTTAATAAATACTCTAACTTATTGTACCAACATGGTAAAAATCATTAATTTTAATTTCAAAAACCAAAACACTTTTCAATATGATATATTTATAATAAATACTTTAACTTATTGTACCAACATGGTAAAAATTAATAATTTTAATTTCAAAAACCAAATCACTTTTCAATATGACCTATTGTAACTATTTATCTCAAAACACACATTTCTTTTTTTCCTTTCTTTTAAATAAAAATGGTCAACAATAAAATAATCATTTTATTCAATTTATATTTTTTTATGACTTATTTTTAATAAATAACAAAATTACATTTCAAATCTTCCCTTTTTATCCATACCATAAACCGTCATTTTATTATCGGTGATATAGAAAATTATTTTTAATCCCACATGGGGGTATTATTAATTTAAAGGTTTGGTTTAACAAAACGAAACCCTTCAAAATTATTTCAAAAAATATAATATTTTTATTACTTTTAAAATATAATATTTTTTCCTTACTCTTATAAATTAAAAAAAATTTTTTTACTTTTTATTATGGATTCCTCTCCATCTGACATTCTATCTTTTTTTATATGATTCCCCATTTGAAAATTCAAGTCATTCTCAATTTGGTGAAGATTTTCAGGTAAAATTATATTTAAGTTAGAGACCTTTATGGGTCTAGATTTTAGGACCAAGCCCGGCCCAGGCCAATCGTAAAAAAAAATTTTAAGCCCAGACCCGGCCCGGCCCGTTTTTAATATTTAAAAAAATTACCAAGCCCGCTATAATATTTAAAAAATTTCCCAAGCCCATAAAATTATTTTGTGTATACTTAACTTATGCTGAAATATTTTATTTAGTAATAATATATCATCTCAACAATATTTATAAATAATATGTAAATTTAAAGTGAATGGAATATTTACATTGTAATTGTATGGATAGATTTATTTGATTAATTGTTTAAAGGAATATTTAAAATTCAATTAAAGTTGCATCTAAATTACATTTATTACAATAAATATAAAACTCTAAAAGAAAATCTTTTTGCAATAATTTGATTATGATATCTATGTACCTTGATTTGATTTGCAAGATATATCATGTTTCATACTTATGATTTTTTATGGTGTATGTATATATTCATAACCTTTATAGTTTATGAAATTATGTCCTTTTTGAGTTTTCTAATTTAAATTTTATTTTCAAATATTATAAAAAGTTTACTTGAATATCTATTCTATTTGTCTACGTCTAACAATTGTTTTTAAATTTTCTGCTACTGTTGGGATTTTGCTTTGAATATGACGCTAACTTGGGAAAATAAATGTCATATCGAAAATGTTGGTCATCTTTGGGAACATTTTTGGGAATATTCCCTGATTTTCGCTGTTTCTTTTTTCGCTGTTTCGTGCCCAGGCCGTTGTGTTAATTTAAGTAAAATTATACCAATTTCCGATTTAAAAAAATATATACTCTCTCAAGGTGTATAGGAAATTTGATAAATAACACTAATAAAATCAGAATGATTTGTTATATTTGTCCTATTAAATATCCTTAAAATAAGCTAAATTTGAATTTAAAAATTTTGGCCCAAGCCCTATTGCAAAAATTTCCAACGAACCCAAGCCCGGCCCAGGCCCTCTAGAAAATTTATAATGCCGTGGGCCGGCCCGACCCATGAAGGTTTCTAATTGCAGCTAGCTAAAGTGACCATTAAATCCTGACCCATATATAAATCATACAAATGATATTTTTTTTAAAAAGATATTAGATCAAAGTTTGGTTCCGCTGAAATCTTCCAATGATCCTTGTGTCAAAAAAATTATTTTGGATACACCGAGAAATGGGAATAGAAAATGTACTTTTTGTAACAAAACCTATCGCATAAGTACATCATCAAGTAAATTTTTTTTAATATATAAAATACGTAAAATTAGCATAAAAATTTTTAACGAATGATTTAATTAAATATATTTTTTTACCTTATTGTACCTTTGTTTTTACTTAATAAAATATTAGTGTTGTAAAAGGGCTAAGCCGAACTCAGAGTAGAAAATTTACTCAGATACAAGCTGGCTCAATAAGCCATATGAGTTGGCTCAGGAGTTGCTCTAGCCGACTTTTCAGCAAAAATTTACTTTTGATTAATAATTTTTAAAATTATAATTATGTAGAAATAGTGTACCATCGCCATTTGGAGTGAAAAAATTTATTCAGATTTAAGTTAAATTATAATTATGTAGAAATAGTGTGCAATCGCTATTTTGAGTGAAAAAATTTATTCAGAACATGAGTATACTAGCTAAATTAGGTTGCTCAAATATTCTTTATAACTACAAGTTAATATATTAAACATCCCGGCCCGAGACCTATTTTATAAAAATCATTTAGTTCGGGCTTAATAATTTAAAAAATATAAACCGCGCCGGCAGGGGGCGGACTCGTTACGATACGGCCTCGTGGGCATTCATTTATAACGGCCTCATTTGTTCCCTTAAATGGTTTCTTCAAATTATATGATTTTTATAACTAACTATTTACATTTTTAAAAAAATAATAGTATGACATCATACTTATATATTTTGTTTTAAATTTATCATCTAAAATCATATTCATTGCACATATATATCTTGTATTAAATATACAACGATATATATAGCACTATAAAATAAAATATACATGTTAAATATAAAATACCTACTCAATAATCAATTATATCAGAGTTGTTAATAGATACTTTTTAAATGGATCTAGATACGGATACATCGTCTGAAAATTTATCTAGATATAGATACAATTTTTATTATACTCTTATACATAGTGTTTGCAATGGTCCGGTCCCTTTTTTCTAAAATAAGATCGGAATAATGGACCGTTAAGTCAAATGAGACCGGACCGTGTGACTATCTGTTCGGTCCGGTCGGTCCCATATAATTTTTTTTTATTAAGCTACAAAAGTTTTTCCTGGCAATTTTGCTAGTATGAATATAACATGACTCATTTTACTTAAGTAATTGTTTAGAATTTTTTTTTTCGAAAGGTATTATAAGTGAACACTTTAATATTAGGATTTATGTATTCAATCATTTCCATAAATTTAATTTAATCATAGTATTGTAAACTTTTATTTTCTTTAATCGGTCTTCAATCGGACCGGAACACAGAACCGTGTTGTGGAACCGGACCGTCCCATTAGACACAAGAGCATGATGGGACCGACTTGGACCGGACCGTCGGCCCGACGTCCGACCGGACTTTTGCAAACACTACTAATATAGTTTGTATAATCTTAAATTAGATTCTATTGTAAAAATTAATGAAATGAACTAAAAATATTGACTCGTTATCATATTTATCAAAATATAACTAAAATAATGATTTTTAGATTTTAATATTGTTGTTAAACAGCTCGCTCAAGCCGTTTAACAACACTAGATTTTAATTTAATATATGGAAATATTAGTGATGTTAAAAGTTACTTTTGAAACATAACTAGTTACTAGTTACATTGGCAAAAACATAACTAGTTACAGTTACTAGTTACATTTTTACAAAAGTAACTAGTTATTAGTTAGTTATTTTCAAAAGTAAATAGTTACTTACTTTATACATCATTCATATGCGCATTATTTATTTATTGAATGCATTTATTTAATAATAAAAAATTAGGATAAACAAAGTATAATCAGTTATTTAAAATAATATACAATTTAATTATATAAAAAAATATCGCAAAATAGAATATTTACATCGAATATAAAAATATATATTTGCATTGCAAAAAAAAACATTTATTTTTCATAAAAATTAGAATCTAGTAAATGTTTATTTGCTTTTAACAACAATTAATTTCAAAGTTATTATCTAGGAGACGTGCTCGTTTATCTCCAAAAATGAGCTTACCTAGACTGAACAAGCGCTCTACGGGAGCACTTGATGTTAGAACAACATTATATTTAATAAAGAGTAATTTTAACTTTGGAAAATCGTTATATAAAGAAAAAGTGTTGTTATTAGATTTGATAAAGTTTTCTATAAGTTCATTATCCAGAATATTTTGGCGCATTAGGTCAAAATATCCAACTACATCAAGTGATGTTGGTTTTGAGCATGATTCATTCGTCTGGGATTCACTTTGAGGTATTAAGGTATTTATTAAATTATAAAATTTCCTCCTTTTTTTGCTTTATTCCTTTCTTGCCTAATCCAAGGCAAGTCAGTTTTAAATAAAGAGTGAAGAATTGCAGCAATGATGTTGTCATTATCATAAAGATTATTAAACCTATAACATGATAATTTTGTTAGACTTGGTTCTTGTAAGTAATGATTAATAATTAATATTAAATTCTAAAATAATCTGTCTTTGTTTTTCCTTATACTAAATTTAAATTTTTTTTTATTATGTATGATATGAAGTTCCAATGCTTGTTACTTGACGGAAAAAAATATATTGTGCTACATTTGTAAATAAATATAATATTAAAATTTATTAAATTACTTTTTGCTTACAAAATTATGAAGCCCAGCAGGAATGTAACAATATAAGTAAAGAAAATCAATTTGAACGGGAAATTTTCACAAAATTTTAAATTAATAAATTTAATTTAAAAAATAAATTTAATTTAAAATTAATTTATCACAACATATTAAAAATAAAATTAATTATTTGAATATATCTTTAAAAGTAACTAGTTACTTTTGGCAGTTACATTTCAAAAATTATAACTAGTTACAGTTATTTTTTAGCAAAATGTAACTAGTTACAGTTATTTTTTAGCCAAAATGTAACTAGTTACAGTTATTTTTTAGCCAAAATGTAACTAGTTACTAGTTACTTATAACTAGTTACCTTAACATCACTAGGAAATATATGATTATAAATAATTATTTATTTCAGTAATAAAATATTTTCAAAATTTTGGTCATTAAAGCACCCTCGTTTATTTGTAAAGACATTTTTAGCTATACTACTAAGTCTTTCGGCGCTTAAAAAACTAAAATCTCGACTTTTTGAAAAAATAATTTAAAATTTGTATCAAAATTTAAATCATTAAACAATCATATCTGCTGCTATGGGTTGCTGAAAAAATCGGCCAACAACTGTATGTCGGCAAATTATATTTTTTTGTGGAGCTAATGTTTTGATTATTTTTATAAATGAAAGATTTTCAACAACTGAAAATGGCTGCAGTGTTGCAACTTGCAAGTTGAGGTAATGCTAACTAAAATTTTCATATTTTTTGGTAGACATGGCAGATATGTTTTCATTATTTTGAAATATTTTTTAAAATATGCTCTATAAATTGTCATGGATAAACAATGTCGGAACTTGTTGATGCTTCATTGATTATTACTTCTTTCTCTTCCTCTTTGTCACTATTAATATTAATCTAAATAAATTTTAAAAATTAGTATAATAAAATAAAATTAACCAATTCTATTGAAAATGACAGATACCTTGAATAGATTGTAATATCAAAATTTGTTTGTTTTAAGCCTGAAATTTTTTTTAGATACCCGATGAATTATATTTGTCAATGTAATCTAAAATATTATGAATATTAGTTTTATTTTTATAAATAACATTGTTATTTCTTTTATAATACAATATTATATATTCTCAAACTTTTAGCGTTTTACTAATGTTGTTCAACTACTCGATTTGATCTGATTTTTAAAAACGGCTAACTATATTTTAGACAGGTAAATATTGCCTAAGCCTCGAGATTTAGCTTATAGATTTCCATACCTTTGTGGCATCTATGATCAAAATTTCCGGTTTTGCCTAATAATTTTATGGATAAAATTTTGAGTTAGCCGTTTTTAAAAATCGGCTCAAATCGAGCCATTTAACAACACTATTTTTTACCATGTATTTTTTATAAACTAATTAAAATTACCACAAATACAATTTATTATATAACAAATTTTTTATAGTATCAATTTGTAATATAAATATTTGTTTAAAAGATAAAACAAATATGCTTATTAAATGATAATTCTCGCTGAAAAATACGGTAAAATACCGAATAGGTGAATTTTTATATATAACACCAGGTCGAATATAATTAAAAAATCCAGGCAGGGCCAAAAAAAATTTTTAAATGAAGGCTGGGCCTAAAAAAAATTTTTCAAAAAAATCGGTCGGGACGGGCCGTGGAAATAAAACCTCTGCAGGTCTCTGATATATGTTTTAATATTTTATACATAATTTTTTTTTATAGCATTCTTAATATTTTTTAATATATATATATTTAAATTAATTATTTCAAAATATTTAAATAATAAATAAACGGAGCCGACTTGGCCTTTGTACAACACTAAATAAGATCTTGTTTGGTTTTTTTTGATCAAAATATTGAATTACTAAATAAGATATAAAAAATAATAATGAATTTTTAATGTCTAAAGTTTATTTATATTTTTAGCCAATTTGCGAAAACACATAATAACTTCACACCCAGAATCCCTATCCACTGTATCTGTTAAAGTACCCGATACATTATATGGTTCTAGGAAATTAATTGCTGATGAAAATTTGTATTGTAATAAATTAATACTTCGATATTTGATAAAAAATAATATTGCCTTTCATACAATAGATAGTCAATATTTTAAGGACATATTTAGATATTTAAATAAGAATGTCAAAATATGGTGCAGGCAAACTGCCATCAAGCACCTAGGCTCATTATATAATTGTGCCAAAAACAATATAATAAACATTTTGAATCAAGAAGAATGTCAGTTATCATTAACTACAGATATCTGGACTGGGCTAAATTCTCTATCATATTGTGCACTAACAGTCCATTTTATAAATAAGGATTGGAAGTTGAAAATTTTTCTACTAGATATAATAGAATTCCCGCATCCTCACACGGGAATAGATATATTTGAGTTGATAATATCAACTCTTGAGGAATTCCAAATTGAAAAAAAAATATTATCTATAACCCATGATAATGCTGCAAATGTTATAATAGCTGCCGATTTGTTGGTAGATTATTTCATAAATAATGGTAACGCCAATGCAAATAATAATAGATGCTTAGCACACGTAATTAATATTATCGTTCAAGCGGGCTTAGACAGCTTATCTACTCATCTTGCCAAAATACATATTTTAATTAGCAAAATGCATAAAAGCCCAAAGTTTATGCAAGAGTATATCAATTTAAGTGGAGATTGTAGGATACCACTAGATATAGCCACTAGATGGAACAGTATGTATTTAATGATAACTACTGTTAATAAAGTAATATTTTATTATTTGATATTTTTTATAATCATATTTTAATAGAATATAGATGCCATCATTAATATAAGTAGGCGATATTTACCCAATAAAGATAATTTGAACCAAGAGGAGGCTAAGTTATTGATTGAGCTAGAGTCATTTTTATATCCATTCTATAAAATCACGTGTGAAATAAGTTCGGCGTCAACATCTACAATTGGGATGTCAGCATTATATTTAGATAATATAGCGAATTCTTTATCGCTTAATGCCCAATCACATAAAAATATAATTATAAAAAGTGCTGCTAATATAATGAAAGAAAAATGTAATATTTATATCGAATATTTCACCACATTTTCAAATTATGCATCATCATTTCTTGATCCAAGAATTAAGAAAACATTTTTACCAAATTTCATAAATAACCTTGGGTTTTATTAAAAATTCAAAAAAGTATTTGATGATTATGGTACATCGAAATCAATATATGATTTCGAGGAGGAGGATAATAATGAATCCAATCTAATGTCTGTCAGTATTCTGAATGAGTTAAGAAGGTAAATATAAATACTTAATTATATAGAATACTCATAAAAACTTCTAACAAACATTTTTGAAGCTATATTGGAGTGACTAAATTTAAATATTACGCTTACATTAAACAAAAATTATGATAGTTATTTGAGTTAATATAAATATTTATTAAACATTTAAAAATAGAGACTTAAGAACTTATAAAATTAATAAAGCATATAGTTGCAAAATAGGCATTTTTAAAATATGTTTGTTACAAGGTTTTACAATGGATTTGATTATATAATAAATAGTTAATTTAATTTAAATATTTTATATTAAGGAAATCATACATTATGCCAAATTTAGACGGAGAAAAAATCGAAGAATATTTAACAGATCCGGTTGCTCAAACCTCTGTTGATATTATAGATTGGTGGTCTCGAAACGCTAATCATTTTCCAAAGCTGTCGACAATGGCCAAGGATTACTTATGCGAACAAACTACGTCCGTAGCAAGCGAACGTATTTTTTCTCGAGCCGGCGCAACCATTACTAAGAAGAGGAATAGGATGTCAGCCTCAACGTTAAAACAATGCCTATGTATAAATTCATGGGATGTTAATGTTTTAAATTTGCGTGGCGAATTTTTTGTATAATTTGTTATTTTTCAATTATTTGTTATTTGATTTCATATAATTTTTATTTTTTATTTATGAAAATAATATAGATATGAAAATGTGCCTTATTTATTTTGCATTTGTAAATTTTTACTTATAAAATATAAGAGCCTACTTGCGATAAATGAATAATAAATATATCATTTTTAAAAAAATAATAGTTAATATTTCTAAAAAGAAAAGGGGGGGGGGGGTTTATAGATAAAAAAATTTTAATTCCTAATTAGTAGTATCTCTGAAGATCTAAATGTTTTCCAAATTTTTTCTATGATATTCATTCTTAAGTATGAATATTTGGATTTTGCATAAGTCATCCACACAATTACCAAAGAAAAAAAATCAATTAAAATTTATAATGATGCAATAGTGGTAGAAAGTATTTAGGGGGTTTAGCAAGGCCCGCTAACACTCGCTTTAACAATCGTGATATGTAAACAAATTTGTAAAACTCAGAAATTATGCAAAATAATTTAAAATTTGTCAAGAATTATATCCATGATCTTAAATCAAATAATAATTAAAATCTTGTGTTTCAAATCAAATTTGATATAAAAAATTTATAGTAGTTACATATTACTTAATATTTTTATAAGATTAGAAAAAATATATCTGAATGTCTTAAATTTAAAAATGAATTCCTTGCTCAATTTTCCCTGTATTTTCCTATTATCTACCAATCCTTTAAAAAGTTTCAAATGATATACCACTCATATCTAATACCAAATATTATAAACTAAGTTCAAGTTAAAAAAAAAAAGAATGAAATATAATAGCAGTATCAATATTAGAGATTTAGAAATATTTTTCTAATTATAAAAACTTTTTACTAGTCTGAAAATAAGTATAATTTATTTTATATTTCTAGATTTTTAAGGGTGGAGTCAAAAAGTAATGAAAGAAAAAATTTCTTACTGAATCCAAATATTTTATAACATCTTTCCAATATCAAAATTTTTTTAAATAGGCTTAAAACAATTTTAAATAAAATTTTCCTCATTGGAATAAAATATAATTGCAGTGACACCTTATTACTAGATCCAATGGTTTTAGAAAATCTATAAATATCCAAAACTTTTTACAAGACTTTAAACATAAATAAAATGTTTTTTTAATTTTTACATTTCAAGCGTGGTGTTAAAAAAA
The DNA here is from genome assembly GCF_954871325.1 of Gordionus sp. m RMFG-2023. NCBI lineage: Eukaryota > Metazoa > Nematomorpha > Gordioida > Chordodea > Parachordodidae > Gordionus > Gordionus sp. m RMFG-2023. The sequence goes on along the minus strand of NC_088779.1, from coordinate 15,179,841 downwards.
ATAAAATTTTTGAACTTTATAATATTAAAAACCACTAAGATTAAAAGAAAGTTTAAAAAAACTTAAAGATGACGATTATGACAATTGTCACTTTTCTAAGATACATATTCACTGAAAATTTAATTTAACATGTTTACAAGATATATTTTTACCTATTTGCTTCAAAAAAATTCGACAAAACTTAAAAATGACGATTATGACAATTGTCACTTTTCTAAGATACACATTCACTGAAAATTTAATATAACATGTTAATATATATATTTTTACCTATTTGCTTCAAAGAAATTCGAAAAAACTTAAAAATGACGATTATGACAATTGTCACTTTTCTAAGGTACATATTCACTGAAAATTTAATTAAACATGTTTGCAATATATATTTTTACCTATTTGCTTCAAAAAAATTCGAAAAAACTTAAAAATGACGATTATGACAATTGTCACTTTTCTAAGGTACATATTTACTGAAAATTTAATATAACATGTTTACAATATATATTTTTACCTATTTGCTTCAAAAAAATTCAAAAAAACTTAAAAATGACGATTATGACAATTGTCACTTTTCTAAGCTACATATTCACTGAAAATTTAATATAACACGTTAATATATATATTTTTACCTATTTGCTTCAAACGAAAAAACTTAAAAATGACGATTATGACAATTTTCACTTTTCTTCACTGAAAATTTAATATAACATGCTTACAATCTATATTTTTACCTATTTGCTTCAAAAAAATTCGAAAAAACTTAAAAATGACGATTATGACAATTGTCACTTTTCTAAGGTACATATTCACTGAAAATTTAATTTAACATGTTCACAACATATATTTTACCTATTTGCTTCAAAAAAATTCGAAAAAACTTAAAAATGAAGATTATGACAATTGTCACTTTTCTAAGGTACATATTCACTAAAAATTTAATTTAACATGTTCACAACATATATTTTTACTTATTTGCTTCAAAAAAATTCGAAAAAACCTAAAGATGACGATTATGACAAATTTTAACGCAAGTCGACCCAGCAAGCCAACCCAGCAAGCCGACCCAACAAGCCGACCCAGCAAGCCGACCCAGCAAGCCGACCCAGCAAGCCGACCCATCAAGCCGACCCAGCAAGCCAACCCAGCAAGCCAACCCATCAAGCCGACCCAACAAGCCGACCCAGCAAGCCGACCCATCAAGCCGACCCAACAAGCCGACTCATCGAGTCGGCCCAATGGGTCGGCTCATGTAGCCCATTGGGTCGGGTCTGATCTATGGCTAAATGGGTTGGCTCGGGTTTAAGGTCGTTTTTTTAGGCTCAAACCTTGCTGGGTTTTCGGCCAAGCCGACCCGACCCAGCAATTTAACAACACTAGTAGCCACTGTGGAGAGTGATTGACATTTAGACCCACTCCCCTCCCGATTCCCCCGAAAAATAAGTATATTATGCATAAAAGGTTTAAAATTTATTTTATATGCCAAATTGCCTTAATATAATTATACATTTAAATTGTCTTTGTGGATTGATATTATATTACTATAAAATTTTTATTAATTATTCGGTATATTTTATTATTTAGTAAAGTCAGTAAAATGATATTCTAAAGTATAATTTATACTATTTCTATAATAACCTAATTCACATATCATCAACTCAAAGATTTTTTTCAATTGGATTAAATATATTAAAAAACACAAGTAGGATTAAAGGTTAGAAAGATATGGGTTAGGGTTAATTAAAGATTTGACAAAAAATGTGAGTAAGGATGGTCGTTTCCTATTTTATTATTTTTATTCATATTATCATAATTTGTGTTGTTATGAAAGTATTTATATATTTTTTTTACGTATATTAACTAATCATCAAACCTTGTTATAATTACAATTTTTAGTTGATTTAACAACTATGAATATAAATATAAATATGAATAGGTTTCAAAACGATAAAAAAACATAAATCTTGAAATTATGTTTATATGTAAAACATATGAATTTAATTTTTGTCACGTAAATATCAATAATATTTAACCACCAGGATTATTTAGAAATTTAAAGTATAAATAAATATTTTTTTATATACTTTACTAATATTTTTTCTTAGTTAATACTCTAATTATTAAGGCAATATCTTAATGTCTTATTCAACAAATATGCCATAATTTTATTTATATATTTCAATAAAGTATTTTATACATTTATGTTAAATTTATACATTTTTAAAGAGAATTTTATAATTATAAGCGCTTTTTTTAACTTTTAATTTAATTTAGTGTTATTATAAAATAAAGATACCAACTTATTTTAAAAATATCTATAGGCAAATTAAAAAAAATATCAACATGAAAAACCGGCCAAATAAATGAGAATGAGGGATATTTTATTCTAAATTTAGGAGTATCTTTGCGATATCCTTTAAATAATTAACTATGATACTCTTATAAAAAAATTCACCTCTTATAAAAAAATTCACTAAACTTTACAATTTCTTTTTAATGTATTAGATGTCAAATATTTATACTTTTTAATTTTATGAAAATATATACTATTATTTTTAGGCGTAAAACATTAATATACGTCACATTTTTTGCAAGGTACTTGTTTTTATGATACCAAAAAAGTATATTTTAAATTTTAATATCCAGAAAAGTTAATAAGAACAATTTTTTATTAAAATTTACTTAAATGATTTTAAAATCTTTTAACCTGCTAGCCCATGTTTAAATTTCTTAACCCGCCCACAGTTTAAAATTTTTTCTAAACAGCCCGCCAATCCGTTCTTAACAAAATTTTTACCCTTGGATAGGCTAGCGTAGGCAGGCGGGCCTAAACCCAGCCCAATGCAGACCTCTAGTGAAGAGAACCTTTATAAAAAAGTTAAACCGGTTTAAAGAAAAATAAAAAAATAATTCTAATTTTTTTACATTATTTTCTTGTGGTGTATTTACATATTTTACCATATCTCTGTCGTTATTTATAATTATTAAATGATCAAAATCGAAATTTAGAAAAGTTACTTCAAATGCACACAAAAAACATATAGAAATATTATTGATTCGTTTGAAGGTATTAAAAGGATCGATAAAAAATCAAGTTTTTATATTTGGGAATCGAAAAAATTTATCCAGAATTATATTTATAGTACTGGCAGTTCCCGCAACACAAGTTTATGTAGAAAGGGCCTTTTAGAGGCTAAAATGTTTGTTATTCACAATTAGAAAATATATTACTTATACGTTCAAATAATATATTTAAAAATGAGTTATTTTGAATCTTTTTTTTATTAATTTTGCATTATAGTTTATTTTATTTCTATAAATAATATATGTTATAATTTTAGATAAAAAAATAATTAATATTTAAAATAATGCATTTTTCCAAAATATTATAAAAATAATTAACATGTATATTGAATAATGCTAAAATTATTTTGATTACGAATTAGAAAAAAAAAATTAATTATAATAACAAAAAGACAATATTGAGCATCTATAATATATATAAAAGCTTTGACACAAAAATGCCGTTACGCCGACACTGTCACACTTTCAATCTATAATATATATTTAAAAAATCGTTAATTTTGAAAAGTGCCTGTGGCCCAATCGGCAAGAACGTCGCTTAGGTTCGAATCCCGCAAAGGTTTTTTTTCTTGAAAAATGTTTTTAATATTGAAAATAACAATTCGTTCGGCAAAAGGATTTTTTTTTCTCTTAATCTGACAAAATTAATCAAATAGAAGATACGATTCAAAGTTTGTAGCTACTTTAAAATTCAAACTATTAAATAGGTATTCTGATATTTTTAAATTTTAGCTGCCAGGAAGGTACAGAAAATTTTTGTATTTAGACATAACTGATCATTATTATAACATACAACTCTTAGATTTTCTTCTATAGTGGCTAAAAATGATAATTTACAAAAATAAGTTATGCATAACTTTTAAGTGTATATAAGTTAAAATTCAAACTATTAAATAAGTATTCTTATATTTTTAAATTTTAGCTGCCAGGAAGGTACAGTAAATTTTTGTCTCAAATTTAGACATAACTGATCATTATTATAACATACAACTCCTTGGATTCTTCTATAGGAACTAAAAATGTTAATTTACAATAATAAGTTATGCATAACTTTTAAGTGTATATAAGTTAAAATTCAAACTATTAAATAGGTATTCTTATATTTTTAAATTTTAGCTGCCAGGAAGGTACAGTAAATTTTTGTCTCAAAATTAGACATAAAGATCATTATTATAACATACAACTCCTTGGATTTTCTTCTATGGGGGCTAAAAATGATAATTTACAAAAATAAGTTATGCATAACTTTTAAGTGTATATAAGTTAAAATTCAAACTATTAAATAGGTATTATTATATTTTTAAATTTTAGTAGACAGGAAGGTAGAGTAAATTTTTGTCTCAAATTTAAACATAACTGATCAATATTATAACATATAACTCCTTGGATTTTCTTCTATAGGGTCTAAAAATGATTTACAAAAATAAGTTATGCATAATTTTTAAGTGTATATAAGTTAAAATTCAAACTATTAATAAGGTATTCTTATATTTTTAAATTTTAGCTGCCAGGAAGGTTCTGTTTCCATCACATATATATTAGACAATTATTATTATAACATACAACTCCTTGGATTTTTCTTCTATGGGGGCTAAAAATAATAATTTACAAAAATAAGTTATGCATAACTTTTAAGTGTATATAAGTTAAAATTCAAACTATTAAATAGGTATTCTTATATTTTTAAATATTAGCTGCCAGGAAGGTCCTGTTGCCTTCTCTACATTTTACATTATTCAATCATTATTATAACATACAACTCCTTGGATTTTTATTCTATGGGTTCTAAAAATGATAATTTACAAAAATAAGTTATGCATAACTTTTAAGTTTAAATAAGTTAAAATTCAAACTATTAAATAGGTATTCTTATATTTTTAAATTTTAGCTGTCAGGAAGGTACAGTAAATTTTTGTCTCAAATTTAGACATAACTGATCATTATTATAACATACAACTCCTTGGATTTTTCTTCTATGGGTGCTAAAAATGATAATTTACAAAAATAAGTTATGCATAACTTTTTAGTGTATATAAGTTAAAATTCAAACTATTTAATAGGCATATATTTTTAAATTTTAATAACATATCAGCATAAGGATAAAGCCAGACGGAGACAGGAACTTTGTCGAAGCAAGAAAAGACAAGAGCAAAGTCTTATTGCATCAATATCAAAGTGTAGTAGTACTGAAAATCAAGATCAATGTAATATTGCTTCAACATCTTTAACAGTAAATTTTATTATCTCTTTATTTTTGATTATATAAGCTGGTTATAAATCTTTCCTGATAAAAAAAACCAAAACCTAAATAAATTTCTTATTTACAATATATTTTTTAATGCTATTTTTTATTTCTGAAAAACCATTTCATGGAAAATTTAAAAATTGTTGCCATGAAGGTCCTGTTCTATTGTCTTCTCTACATTTTATATAATTAATACATATATATTAAATAAGTTTTTTTACCATAAAACCATTACCATCTCATCATCATATATATACTAGAACTAACTCATATATTATTGATATTCTTACTATTTAATAGGTATATATTTTTAAATTTTAATAACATATCAGCCCCAGGAGAAAGCCAGACGGAGACAGAAACTTTATTGAAGCAAGAAAAGGCAAGAGCAAAGTCTTCTTGCATCAACATCAAAGTGTAGTAGTACTGAAAATCAAGATCAGTGTAATATTGCTTCAACATCATTAATAGTAAATTCTATTATCTCTTTATTTTTTATTATATAAACTGTTTACAAGTCTGTACTGTAAAAAAACCAAGAAAATTTCTTATTTTTATTATATTTTTAAATGCTTAATAATTTTTTTCTGAAAAACCATTTCATAGAAAATTTAAAAATTGTTGCCATGAAGGTCCTGTTTTATTGCCTTCTCTACATTTTATATAATAAATAGATATATATTAACTAAGTTTTATTAAGGATATCTGATAAGCATTAAAATAGACAATCTTTATTATAACATACAAGAGTTTCTTGGATTTTTCTTCTATTGGGGTTAAAAATGATAATTTACAAAATTGAGTTATGCATAACTTTTTAGTGTATTAAAATTCAAACTATTTAATAGGTATATATTTATAAATTTTAATAATATATCAGCATAAATAGAAAGCCAGACGGTGACAGGAACTTTGTCTAAGAAAGAAAAGACAAGAGCAAAGTCTTATTGCATCAATATCAAAGTGTAGTAGTACTGAAAATCATGATCAATGTAATAGTCTTAAATTTAATTTTATATTAGAATAAAATTTAGATTTATGATAGAAATCATATTGGGTAAAATATAAAATAGAAATGCTTGAAAATTTTTTAATTTTAAATATGGGCTAGACATTAGCCTGAAAATTTTTTTTTGCAGAAATCACCAGGCCTGATTAAAAAACCAAGCCAATGCAACTTTCATTGATTTTATTTTTAATTGAATGATGACTTTTATATATTTTATTTCAGTTTTCAATTAACATCTTTGGCGGGTTTGAGAAAATTTTCCCAACAATATGGTTAGAGATTTACCTATCTCCAGGCTTGGGAAAAAATTACAAAATTATTATGGGTTGGCCAGGTTTGAGAAAAAAAATTTCAGGCCAATGTCTGATCCATATTTAAAATTAAAAAATTTTCAAGCATATCTATTTTAAATTTTATCCGATATGATTTCTATCACAAATTTAAATTTTATTCTAAATATAAAATAAATTTAAGATATTATTAAATTACAATAGAAATAAATGGAATATAAAATTAAATTTAAGACATTGTTATTAAATTACAATAGAAATAAATGGCAAAATTTTATGAAAGTTGCATGGGACTTGGTTTTTTGATTAGGCCTGGCTATTTCTGCATAAAAAAATTTCAGGTCAATGTCTACCCCATATTTAAAATTAAAAAATTCCCAAGCATCTCTATTTTAAATTTTATTCAATATGATTTCTATCACAAATTTAAATTTTATTCTAAATATAAAATTAAATTTAAGACATTATTATTAAATTACAATAGAAATAAATGGCAAAATATTGGGAAAGTTGCATGGGACGTGGTTTTTTGATCAGGTCTGCTTTGTTTGCAAAACAAAATTTTGTAACCAATGTCTAGCCCATATTTAAAATTCAAAAATTTAGAAGCATCTCTATTTTTGATTTTACACACTATGATTTCTATCACAAATTTAAATTTTGATATTTCCAATACCCTTAATGCTCACGGGTTACATTGCAACAATTTTATCTCTTTTTCTCCTAAATTTTACTATAAAGTATATTTAGTACCATATATACAAACTAACTAATTACCCCTCAACCCCGTCATTCTTGACGAGTTATTAGCTAGTAAATATATAATAATGTAAAATACAAAATATATAAAAGCAAAACCAGTTTTTTTTATATATAATTCATAGATGCTTATAATAAAAATAAATTATTGTTGGCAAAAATTTTAATAAATATTCGTAATTATAATATACGATGGTGTTGCTTCATTAAATAAAAATTTAAAACCGTGATGAACAAACCTTTACAATTTGCTGAGCCGAACCGAACCTTTATAAATATTTTCTTAAGAACCGTAATCAAAACGTAACCATTATAATTTTTTACATACTGAACCGTAACCAAACTAAACCATTATAAATAACGGTTCGGGTCCCGTTTATTATCCCTTGATATTTGATTATCTCCTGATCTACCCTCTCATTAATTAATGTTAAGTCTAAATTTGGATAGACGTAACATTTAATGTGTCTATGTTTTTACCCCGACTCTGAAATTTTTATTCTGCTTTTGGAAGATCAATGCTTGCTAAAAAATTGGTCTCGTCATTTTATCAATATTATCTGTACACTGGCAAAGTATTCTAGAAAATTAATTTATTTGCTTATTTGGCTGTCATTTGCATCTAATAAACTCTATTCGATTAAAGAAAAGATAAGCTAATTGTATTCATATTATATTATAAGCTTAAATCAACAATCATTCAATTAATAAAAATATCATAATCAATTAATGTATTTACTAATCCAAAACTAGGTGCATAATTTAATCTATAAACATTTCCAGTCTAATTTAATTTCCATCATTATTCTTAACTATAATCTTGATGTCATATTTCATCGCTAATGATATCATTTACATTTTTTCATCATATGCAATTCCTATATATCGTCGGCCTTGAATTGGAGTGCCCCACTTGCGCAAATGTTTAAAATGAGAAAATCAACATTAAAGTTTAAAATCAAATATAGGAAAAGCTTATTGATCAATTTTGAGAGAGCTATAACTTTGGCAAAAATTAATATTTTTTAATCTAGTTTTTATTTATATATATATTGGGAATATATAAGTTATTATCCACTTCTAACTCAAAAATTTTGAAAATGTCGAGTGGAGCACTCCAATTCTAGACCGACGATAATTTTATTAATAAAGTAATTTCTTTGTTTAGAATCAAACAAGATCAACTTTAAATTATAATTATTTAAATAAATTTTAGTATAAAATGCAAGTTTAAATTCCTAGCATCTATGAAATCATATTTTGGCTCATTTTTTAGTTGTTATATTTATCATCAAGATATTTAAAAAAACATAATAATTTGAAATATTAATCGATAATAAAAATTATTAAAGGTAGAATTTTGTATTATTTAAATTAAATTGAACAATATTTCTAAAAAATCTATGTATAAGTAAAGAAGAAAGAAGCATGATTTTAAAGATAAACACGACCTAAAACCGGAAAAAAGGCCCGTTAACGGAGGGTCTGAGGGCGAAGCACCCAGGCTTTTAGAAGTATGGACTTCTCGTAAAGAAAATTCCTCTCTACATGATTCTCTTTTCCTGCTTTATTAAGTAGCGGCGATAATACCCCATTTCTCGCAATTGATAAGCATGTTTCCTAATAGTTCTATCCTCAGAATCAACTATATGAATAATGAGAACTTTTTAACTTAATCATTCCTTTCCGTCAGTCTGCGATACTTCGTTTTGTACCCATACCGGTTGTGAATATCTAAAATTTAGTATGATACATTTTGGATCGCGATTCATTTTTTGTAGATTTTGCCACTTTTCTATTTCATTATGGGCATTTGGTCTTACTCAATCGAAACTGCTTTTCGTCTGCCTTCCTAACATTGTCTTATGAAACTTTAATAAATGGTATATCTACAAATTATCTCTTAATTAAATTTTCAGAATCTGTCTCCCAATCTCGCGCAGCTCTATATATTTGCCTACAAATATTTTATCATGTAGATGCTTGATGTAAAAAAAAATTATGTATAAGTGGATTTTTTTGAAAGCTTTCAAGAATCATCAAATAAACGATGGAAGATCCTCATATTATCCAAAATACTAACTAAAAAAGTATCAACTCATATATGAACAAGCAAGTGGCTTAGATAAGAATTTTCTTTAGGGAGGACCCATACCATTCTTATTCAATAAAAAAATAATTTTTTACACAACTTATAATTTTTTGATTAAAATAATTTTGCGCATCAGATTGCTTAAAAATATATAAAATAATATATTTTTTTTAAAAAAAGAATATCTATAAATTTTGAATAAAAAGAAAATAGTAATTTATTTATAGAAAAGAATAGTCAAATATTCTTGATTTTTTATTTACGAGGATAATTTTGCCTTATAAGATTTGGAAAGTAATATAGAATCAAATTTTTTAAATGAAGAAGGTTAAGAATGACATTAACTAATTTTCTTTTCTAAAATATCTATTATTGTGTCATAATGAAAAAATTTAAAAAAAATTTGTGAAACGATATAAAAATTATATATAATAAAAAATGTAAATCGTATGTGGATAATTAGTTGGAATTTTCTAAAATACAAAGGTAAACATTTGACAAATATTTTTTTCCTCTTTTAAATTTATAGGTATGTGTTCAAGATTGTGAAGGATATTTACCTCATGTAAAATAAGCCATGATGCCCATTATTATTAAAATAACAATATATAAATTTTTTTATATGATTAAATAATAATTATTAAGCTATAAATTATTTTGATTATTTTATAATATACTTTTATGCATTACCATTGATGTATCTAAGAAATTTATTTAAAATTTTTTTATATAATTAATTAAGTTTTTTTGATTATTTTATATATACTTTTTTGCAATACTATTGATTCATTTAAGAAATTTATATAAAATTGTAAAAAATATTATTTTTATAAATGTTCATTTTAAATAAAAATTTGTTCGAAAAAACGATAAGATAGGGGTATTGACATTTATTCTATATGATGTTCGAATTGAATGATAACAAAATATAAAGTTTACGTATTTTATAATAACATAATAAGAGTTTATGTGCGATGATACCATGAAATTTAATTTTTATTCACTTGCTGACTGATCTCTTTTACATATTTATTAACCATTGAATTTTATTAATTTATTTTCATAAGATTATGACTTATATATAAATCAGCAACATCTAGGAAACATGCTATAAAATATTTTATCTTGAAAACTGTATACATTATTACGTTTCATTGAAGCGAAATTATTTTTTGTTTTTTTTTGTCGCTTAACATATATTCCTGATGTTCCCTTAAAAGCACAACAATAAGAAATTTTTTTTTAAAAAAAATAAGATTTACTTTTCTTTTTTACAAATAAGATTTACTTTTCTTTTTTACAAATAAGATTTACTTTTCTTTTTTACAAATAAGATTTACTTTTCTTTTTTACAAATAAGATTTACTTTTCTTTTTTACACCATAATTTAAAAAAAATTAAAATTTATTAATATAACGGGTTAAAAATTAAATGAACTAACAAAATGGAGTTTGTTTTTGAGTTTCTATGCATCGATGTCAAAGTTTATTAAGATTATTTAATATATTGTAACAGGGGCGTCGCTTGCCTTTACAAAAATTTTTATGGGGGCCGAAGCCCCCCATACTCTTAATTTGCGGGTTTATATTAATATATTATACTATTTTAAAATTTGCTAACTCTAAACAATTATTCTGAATTTCATATTTTGTCATTTATTATATTTTGCATACAAAATAAACTAACATATAAATAATTAAAACAATACCAGACATATCTAAAAATAATATTTTTTAATACAAAATCTATTTATTAGAGTATTAAATATTTTCGATGGTTGTTATAAAAATATTTGCGTCTAAAGAATTACAAGTGATAAAAAAGGTTAAATAATTCTTACATATGCCTCAATTGATAATGGTTTTTTTTAAAAACCACATAAAACTATATAATTCTTAGCAACTTACATTGACAAAAGGTCATCAAACTAATATAACTCTCTGTTACCATTTTAGACAACGTTTTATAGAATTAACTAATAAGAAAAAATTTATAGGCCTTACCAAATTAACAATTCTTGAAGAGAATATAAACGACCAATCCAAATCATAAAACTATGGTAGTTAGAGCTTCCTCTTAGATGACATGATGGAAGCTAGCAGGGCCGTAGCCAAGAATTTTCACTTAGGGGGGCCAAGTGCTTACTGGGGGGGGGGGCACTATTTTTTTAAAATCAAACAAATAATTACGCATTCATAGAAATTTTTTCCTATTTTTATTAAAAATTTAATAACAAAATAATACTATAATATGAATATACAAAACAAAATAATACTATAATATGCATATACAAAACAAAATATTACTTTAATAGAATACGGCGATTTTTATTTTTAAATTTTAATATAAATGAACTAAAAGATAAATTCTGCGTTATTCTTTTTTCATACGCCATTAATACTAAATTTTGTTTACGTTTATCCTTCATAGACTCTCTACTGCTCGATAAAACTCTCTTTAATGTAGAGAACGAGGCCTCACAAGAAGCCGTTTATTGCTGCTGAGTAGCATTTATATAATTCTTTAAATGCATTATTATATTTTTTTATACATAATATGTAAGATATTTTCAAAATTTATTTTCTTTAGCTTCCGAAGCTAGCAATCCTTTTGCTATCTTCATTTCATGATGCAGTGTTTCCAATGGGGCCATTTTATCTGATAAAAAATAATCAGGGTCAAGGGGGGGGGGGCAATGTATTAAAAGATGAAAAAAGATTAAAATCATCTTCTGTAAATCAGTCTAATCTGTTTCTGAAATTTCTGATATAGTATTACTAGTAGTTTGTAGAAGTGATGTTGCTTGACATTTGTTTAACTTTAACTTAAAATAAGAGTTAATAACTGATTGTTTCTTTATAATTTTAAAATAAACGCTGTAAAATAAAATAACTGGTTATATATTATAATATAAATGTGATACCTATAGAGAATGTTATACACAACAAAAAAAAATGAAAAAAAAATGAATGAATGATAATTTAATATTGGGTAAAATAAAAATAAAACTGGATAGAAAAAAATTTACAAACTAGACATGTTTGTATTCAAAATTTATTTTAAAAATATAAAAATAATCAATTCTAAATAGACATGTTTTTTGAATATTTTTGAATAAATATTCAAAATTTATATTAAAAATATAAAAATAATCAATTCTAAAAAAAAATTTCAAATTTGGGGAGGGGGGGCAGAAAAATTTTTGGGGCCCACTTTTGGGGGCCAAAGATTTTTATGGGGGCCAAAAACCCGTGGCTACGGCCCTGGAAGCTAGATAAGTAATCGAGAAAATTATTGTAAGATATAGAAAATTATTGTAAGATATTTAATTTCTAAAAGATTATATTCCATTTTTAATGATATATAAACGACTACACAGTTGACCATTATTGCATATCTAAAACATGCAATTATATGCTCTCAGCAGCTGTAGTAATAATCTTAAATTACATAGCCACACAAATAATAGATGCTGGTTAATTTACAGTCATAGCCATGACACTCACGATGGTAACCCATATCAGAATTTATTATGTTAGAATTGATGAAACAAAAACACTAAAAATATTTAGAAGAAATTATGCAAATAAATTGAAGCCTTGAGTTATTTACACGGCAAGGATGACATATTAGAAATGAAACATTTTGTAACTATAAAATAAGAACCAGAGATATAGTGAAAGCAATTAAAATTTTATATATTATTATCGCACCATCTCTAGTTGGTATATTATATCTTAAAATAATAGTAGTTTAATAATATCTAAAATATATTCCTATTAAAAATTTAACTCAAAACTGTTTTTTAAAGAAGAAAAAAATAGCTTGCCTAAAAACATGTAAAAAAAGATATCTAATTTATTACATCCATTGTGGGATGAATAATAAGATATTTAATTATAATAATATTTTAAATAAATAGATGGCGTTAAATAGTTGAATGCAAATTGTTACTTATATTTATTATCAAAAGCATTGATTAGAAAAATTTTAAAAATATTAACTGTAATATATTATAAAACTGTCAAATACGCTGCAAAAGTAGCATTTTACCTATAAATAATTATATATAATAGAGGATTATAAACAATATGTCTACTTACTTTTTATAAATAAATCTCTTATACTTATTTGGATTTGGACTTTGAAAATAATTTTAGAAAGAGACATGATAATTAAATTTAAAAATCAATAATATAGTTGATTAGTGATGTTAAACTCGGCTAATTACAATTAAATTTGTTAATTTTCTATTAATAAATTATTATATTAATTTAATTAGGGTTATATAATAATTTAAATAATAAAAGTCAATTAAGATTCAACTGTTAATGCTATATTAATATTTAGTGAGTAATGTTGATATATTTTTAACACAGAATTTGATCGCAAACTGACATAGTGAAAATATAATTTATATGTATTAATCTAATCTAATAATTAAAATAGTATTCATTTAATAAAAATTTAGTAGTCTTATTAATTTTTTTATAATAAAATTAAATCTATATATTACTCAATAGAATTATAAAAGAAATTGTTCAGAGAGCAATTAAAACAATTTACTTTTAATTCGGGGATATTAAGGAGTCATTTAAAAAAAAAATTCGCTTCAGGGGGGCTATTCAAATTTTTCAGGGGGCTCGAGCCCCTGTCCGCACCCCCCCCTAGCGACTCTACTGTATTGTAAGAGCTCAAAAGCTAATGTTCATTTTTTAAAAAACATTATTATGAATTGTTCTGATACAATATATTAAGCAAGGTACTTTATTTTCCATTAAATTTTAAAAATTTTGTATTCTCCTCATTAAATTCTTATGTTAATTTTTCCCTTGATATTAATCAGAGACCTGCAGAGGTACAATTTGCAAGGCACAGCCCAGATTTTTTTTTAAAAAAAATTTCAGGCCCCGCCCGGGTATATTTTAAATTAAAATACTCTCAATTCTAGTATACCCACATTAAGCAATAGGGGGAGACATACCCGGCCCTAAATCCGGGCTGGGCTTAAGGCCGGGCCTGCAGGTCTCTGATATTAATTAAACATTAGAAAGATTTTATATAAATTAGCAAATATAGACAAAGTAAAATAAAGTAGATTTAATTTAAAGAAATCTTATAAATGTTTTTTAAACAAATATATAATCATTATGCTTCATATAACAATCTTTGGTATTATAGATTGGGTATGAAAATTTTTAAGAGTGTTGTATTAGTAAACTTTTACATTTCACAAAAAATCTCCATAGTATAATACACAAATAAATTTTATTTTTCTATTATTTTAAAAATATTATTTTTTAATTTCATATTTTCTAAATCTACATCGATTTCTAAAAATATACAAGATCTCATTTTTTAAAAAATAATTGATTTAAGATATTTTTCGATTGTTTATGAGATTCGTAGTTCAAGGCAAACAAATTTTACATTTGAGTGTTGGCAAAAAAATTTAAATTGGTAATTTTTTCAATTGAAGATTTTGGTTCTGAGTGCACGATCAAAAAATAATCTAAGAATGGAAATGTAAATATTAATATAAACTCTATTATATAATTGTACCTATAAGTTTTTGTGAATAATTTGGCGTTGATATTTCATTAATGAAACATGCCGTGGTAATTCTAGTTTTGTTAAAATTAATATCTGAAGAATTTTTAGATTTGTCCAATATTTGAAAGTATGGGCATTCCAAACTAAATGCAGAAGGATTCATTAAGGATGAAACAATCGGATTAGTATTTAAAAATATGTCGTTTTTGTTTGATAAATAATAATCCTTAATAAAAAATAATTATTAATTAGAATTCTATAAAAATATTATGGAAAAATATTCATAAAAATTAGCATGTAACCATTTTTTACATTATACTTTTGTCGGCTGAAAAAAATAAATTGATCTGGGCGGGCCAAAAAAATGTAATCATGACAATAATGTAAAAATTTGGTAATCAGAGAGAAATGTCTTGACAAAATAACTCAGCAAAGAATATCATAGGACTAAGTGTTTTAAAATTTTAAATAGACATTATTTAGCTCAAAAAAAAGCTGATACGTTCAGAATTTTTTTCCTTAATTGCTCAGAATTAAAAAAAATTTAAAGCTCATAATTTTTACTATTCAGATATTTTCTTAAAAAGATCAATTTCTGAGCATTTCACATATTCGGAGCGATTCATTTTAATCTAATAGTTTCCGTTTTATACCTGGGCAATTAGTTTTTTTTATCTGAGTATTAAAAAATAATTCTGGTCATTCAATATTTTTTCTGAACGTTAAGTATTTATTCTGAGCTTAAGGCTGTGTCCTAGGTCAATTTAATTTGGATACTTAATAGCTTTTTAGTACAGGCTAAAAAGTAATTGAACAAGGACCAAATTTGGCTTATTTTAAAGTTGGTCTTTTTTTCAATAAGTATATTTAAAAGCCATAATTAGTCATTTTTTTGTATCTGTCTTAGGCCTCATTTATAGTAAACACGTTAAGTTCAAGCATTGCGTTATTTAACGCAAAGTTATTACAAAATTAGCCTATAAATATGAAGCGTTATGATAACTTATAATAAAATATGAAAAAAATATGTTGCGATGCGTTGTTAAAATATATGCGATAAGATTATAAAAATAATAGAATTCGATAAAAAGATATATGTTTTTTTAAAAATATTATGTAACATAATTATCTATTTTAACTTTTAGTTTTAAAAACTGAATCAGCTGACATAACGCTGCGTTAAATAATGCAACGCTTGAAGATAATACGTTTACTTTAAATGAGGCCTTAATAGTTCAAAATTTGTTTTAGATCTAAATAGAGAAAATAGAATAGTAAATAATATAATTAAAGAATAAAGATGTTATTCCATTGGCGTACGGAGCGGGGGGAGGGGGGGGCAGGGGGACAAATCCCCCCCCCCAAAGCCAAAATACAGATGACGGACATATTTTTCAAAAATATTATTTTTTATATTTTTATATTTTATTATAATTATTCATATCTATTTCTTTTTAAATTTTTATATTATTACCTTTTTCATTCACTAATTTACTTTATCAATTAATTTCGTTTTCAAGTTTTCCTTGTGGCGTAATATTTATCTAATATTTTTAAATTTCACGGTATTATAATTTTCAAATTTCTAGTCATGGATATTAGACTTTTTTTAAAAAACGCTGAAGGTGAAAATCATGCCAAAAAGCAAAAAAGTAAAGTATGATAATTTAATAAACAAAAGCTGTGAACTGATGATTTCCTCAAAAGAATCAATTCAAAAGGGGGATATGATTTCCATTTCATCAATGATTGAAATAGGGTTGAAATTGCAAAAGAAAATAGAGGCAAGATAAAACTAACTATTGAGGCTATTTTATATTGTGGCTTGCAAGGCCTAGCACTTCGTGGCCACAAGGATTCAGGAAGCTTAAATTTTAATAATAATGATAACGAAGGTAATTTCCGTGGACTTTTAAAATTTAAAGCATTAGGAGATCCTGTATTAATGGAGAGCCTCATTAGTACCAATAAAAATGCTACTTATCTCAGCCCTAGGATATAAAATGAGATAATTGATATTTGCAACAATATCATTTTAGAAAAATTGATTGTTGAAATCAATTCTGCCCCATGCTCAATTTTGGCAGATGAGACCACGGACATTGCTGGCATTGAGCAGATGTCGTTGTGTGCGCGATATGTAGATACTCATAAAAACATTATCAAGGATTTCTCCAATTTATTCCTGTTTCAAGCATGACTGGGGCTGATGTAATATTTGTGAATCTTAAAAAATTAAAAGTAATAATTAATCTTATTATATAATTATTTTAAAAAATATAGCTAAATATAAATATGATACGTGGGCAAGGGTATGATGGAGCACGTGCAATGAGTGGACAATTCAATGGGCTTCAGGCATTTATTAAAAAAAAATGCCCAACAGCTATATATGTCCACTGTGCTGCCCATTCACTCAACTTAGCAATATCGGATTCATGTTCTTTACCATTGATATCAAATTGCTTAGGTTTTTAATTATTAAATTAAATTTTTTATATTTATATCAGGTAAAATATCTAGCATCTATGAGTTGTTTAGATATCCCAAGCGTCAAAATATTTTGAACAGAATTATATCTGAAACTCCTTGCCCAACAAGGAGAAAAAAATTGCAAAAAGCTTGTCCAACAAGATGGAGTCTTCGACATCAAGCAGAAACAGCTTTTATCGAGTTAGAAGAGTCGATTATTAATGCTCTTATAGAAATATCACAATGTCTGAAAAAGATATTTCTTCAGAAGCAAGCAAGTTACTGGATTCAATACTTATACCAAATTTTTTTTTCGCATTAGAATGTATTAATAAATTATTTAATTATACAACTATTTTATGTAATACTTTTCAAAAACCTGATATTGATTTGATTGAGATGATGAGAATAGCAGAGACAATTTTATTAGAACTCAAAGAAATTAGAGCTAATGCTGATGAGGAATTTCATATTTTATATGTTAATGTTGAATCAAAAGAAAACCATACGAGTTAAATTTGTCTCCCTCGACTTACAGTAAGGCAAACTTATCGTACAAATATTAATATAGGGTCAATAGAAGAATATTATAAAATAAATGTCTTTATACCTCTTTTGGATACATTTATAACCCAAGTAAATGAAAGGTTTTTAATTTATCAAGAAACACTTATCAATCTGCAGATATTACTTCCGCAAAAGCCCTCTGAACCTTTTTCAGATGGTGATAGAAAAAAAATAAAATATTTGGAAGATTTTTATCATAAAGACATTAATGTAGCTCATGATGCTTTATTAGCTGATGCCAACTATGGTATAAAAGATTAACTATGGTTGATATAGTCCCAAAAAATGCTATGATGCTTTGCATCATTTCAAACATCTTTTAGATTATTTTCCCAATATATTGAAATTATTATATATATTAGCAACTCTTCCCATTAGTACTGCAACTAATGAGAGAACATTCTCTTCTTTAAGAAGATTAAAAACGAAGAAGTACAACTTCTGAAAGTAGGTTGAATGGTCTGGCCCTTTTGAATATTCATAGGCATTTGACGCCAAAGAGATAATAAAAAATAAGCTCCCTCCCAACGAAGATTGGATTTTACATTATAAAAATATAATGTTTCTATAATATTTTTTGTGCTATCATTTTTTAATGTCTTATATATTTTTCTTTTACATAAAAAATATAATTATTTATATTTCCAACATTTAGATTTTTTATACTTTATATATAAATTTTAAAAGCTCAAAAAAATTTAAATTTCTATTATGGATTATTTATTTTATAGTCATCATATCCTGGTTATATCCACTTAATATTTTATAATTCAGATTTATTTAAAGTATTTATATGCCGCCGGTTATATTCGTTTAATATTTTTTAAATCAAATTTATATTTATTATATATCGGTTTATATATTTAATTTTTTATAATTCATATTAATTTAAATTTGTATATTAGAAATAGTTATTAGTTCTAATAAATTTATGCTTGATATTTTTAAATAACAATAATTTTATTTTAAAAAATTTTAATTATCCCCCCCCCCCCCCACACCAAATTCCTGATTAGTAATAATATATACAGTATATATTATAAATTTTTGTATCAAATTTAATTTCTATGCACAAATAAACCTAAATTTTTATATAAAAGTGTTATAGTATACATTGCCACATCCTGTTATATGGAATAATAAGTAGATTAGCAACCAATCTCATTTGATTAATTTATAATATATACAAATTAAAACATTATTCCAATAGATCACCTAGTCTAGAACTGTTAATGTCTGTCTAGCAATCTGAGGTTTAGGTTACATATCTTGCAAGGTAAAATTACATTTTTTTTAAAAATGAATTTGATACAAAATTATAATGATACGGGATATGTATAATATTTTAAAATATAATTAGTGTAAGACACTATAATGAGTGGCACTTTTTTTAAATATAACGACCGAATTAACTAGTTACTTTTCAAGTTACTTATTAAATATATTTCATTCATTGTATTTATAATATATCCCAAATTAAAAATTTATTTGTAATTTTATCGCCTGCTTTATATATAAATTATTTTATATTTGTTTATAATAACAAATACTTTTAATTTCTCTCTCATAGATGGATTTTTTAATAAGTTATAGAATAAATAATTTTCATGGAATTGTTAGCGCTAATCCATGTTCTAGCAGCCTATGATTCACAAGAAAGATCCCAAATAAATGAAATAATCGCCATGATAAAGAATGGTTTTAAAATTTATTTAAGGAATTATTAAATGATGACACAATTCTATACGTATATGAGGATGAATATTCAATTAATTATATTCTATATGATTGCATCATTTAAAGATCCCAAATAAATAAAATAATCGCCATGATAAAGAATGGTTTCAAAATTCATTTAAGGAATTATTAAATGATGAAACAATTCTATAGGTATATAAGGATGAATATTTCAATTTTTAATTATATTCTATATGATTGCATCATTCTTGCAACATATATCTATAAGATAATAATATGCAATCAACTTCTATGGTAATATTTGCATGCTTGCTCATATAAATATAATTTAAACTGATATGTTAATCGTTAATTTAGAAAATTAAATAAGTGGCATGCTTTAAATCTTAAATTCTTCTTATTAATCTTAATTTCTTTTTACTTTTTTGGCTATTTAGCCGATACTTAAAGCTAGCTATTAAGTATTAACCCATTAATGGTCACACTTTTTTCAGCCGATGAAAATTCTTGATTTTTTCAAATTTTATTTATTTTAGTCTAACTGAGAAATAATAAAAAATCAGCATGAAAAAATCATCTTAAATAGGAAATATGAACCGTTACATATCTGTAACGTTTACCATTAGGGGTATAAAATATGATAACATTATATTATTGCTTGAAATACGATATAATTACAATATTTATTTATTTATTTTATATTTATAAGATACAATTTGGTAATTTTTATATTTTATGAAATTTTTTAAAACAATCATTATGTATTGGTATTTGACACAATATATTGTCTGAAAATGACAAAGCTTAAACGTCGCCTTTTGTTATCGATAATAGTTGTAACATAATGACCATAAGAATTTTAAGGTGTTTCACTTAGTGAGGATATTTGACTAGGGTGGACTCTGCTTATCTTTTTATTTGCCAGGGGAGTTTTCAAAAGCGTCGTAGTTATTTCACGCCGAAATTTGAATAAAGATTTTTGATCATCAGGATTTCCTAGATTCCATAACTTCCATGAATTTACTACTGCTACATCAATAAAATTGCTTATGCCACCACCATTTTTTACCTCATATATTTATTCTATATTTGTTTCCTTTATTTTGGTTTATTTGACAAGTATCCTTAGCACCCGGCTGTCAAATCCTGTCGGTGACCGGGGTGCCATCTCAGCTCCGAAATTCATCTTACCATATGTCTTTACACATCAGTCATTGAAGAAAAACCTGAAAATTTTTACTTTCCTTACCAGGATTGAACCTGGGACCTTCTGTTTCGAAGCATACATCATAACCCACTAGGCCACCACAAGAATACTAGGAAGTTAAGACTAAGGTAATGGTGAAATAGACTTAGGTAATATGGGCACACAATGAGAAGGCCTATGAACTACATAGGAAATAAGGTTGAGAGTTTCGAAGTGATGGGCAAACGTAAAAGAGGAAGGCCAAAACTTCAATGGGGCCATAAAGTTAGAGCCAATATGAAGAAGTATAAATTAGATAAAAGAGATAGTATGAATAACATAAAATGGAGAGATATATTGAAGGAGCTTACCACCAGAAAAGGTGAAAGCTAAAGAGAAAAAAAATATTTGTTCTATATGTTGACACTAGGTTATCGTGCAGATCAACGCTACCCATCTTTTTTGCCATAACTTTAATTGTTTTTAAAGGATAATTTTTTTAAGTCTATTTTCTCTTATAGTAGTCCCAGTTGCGAAAAATCAAAGATGCTTCGAATACGATAAAAGCCTTAGAGATATAAAATAAATCATCGAAGTGAATAGAAAGCTAAGAAGGTACAATTTGTAACAACCGTACCTCCTAATCCAAGATCCGAAGATGTTTGGCTTTTATTTTTTCCCTGTTTACATTAAATGCAAATATATATCCGGAGGAAGAAAGTGTTAATGATTTATATCTGAATCGAATGGGTTAACCTTTGATAAACATTTTACAGGAATGTCTTCTTCGATACGGTATCATCTATGCATAAATTATGTAAACATATACCGAATTGGCGAAACTTTTATTTAGTAATTTTTTAAGATTATCTTCATCAAAAGTTGAGTTATTAGACAAATGTAGATTCCTTTTGATCTTTCGAAAGTATGTTGTTATTTTTCTAACGATTTGTATAGTAATATCATTGTCATTCACCAATACATTCTTACTTGCAGCAAGGAATGATATTCAGTCAGCAAAATAATTCCTATAAATCTTTTGATCTGACTAGGTTGTAATAAAATTTTCCAATTGTTTTGTTTGGAATAATTATGTGATTGATCCACATTCAAATAGAAATTCGATAATAATTTATTACATTATCAGTAGGTCTCAATGTGTAAATTAGATCAATTTTTCTCCATTTTAAATAATTTCCAAAATATAATTTACTTTGTAGTTATTGAGGTTTCTGAAACAATCAATGTCTGCTGGATATTGGATTTCGATCTCCCTTGCAGTATCTAGTGGAAGATTAGGTGTGTCAGTTAGATCGTTTCATAGAAATCTTCTTCGTCACTAACTAAAGAAACATTATGGGGTATAATTACAATATCTGTTTTATAAATAGGACCTTCAACGAAAAGCATGGATATGGCTTCATCAACTTTTAAAAATTGCTGTCATAATAATATTTGATTATTATTTAAAAATTTGGCAAATATAAGATGAATAATTTACAAATAATTTTTATATTCAAATGAAAAAATATAATGAGAATAAGAATAAAATTATGAATTTTCTTGATTTTTTTTTATATATAATAAAAATATTATGATGAAAAATTAGCATTTTTGTTTAGTAGGAATATGAACAAAAATTTATAATAAAATATTATGCCATATTTTTTTAGAATTTTTTTTGAACCCTTATGTGGTTAACGTTGCATAAATGTTATAGTAAAAAAACATATGATTATAAATCTAGGAATAGATAGAATTGATGGTCCAAAATTAATTAGAATGATAAAGGCATCTATAAGAAATAAATTTATGTCAATTGCATTAAAAAAAAATTTCTTTCAACGAGGGAACCTTTTGCCATTTGAATAGTCCAAAATAGTCGAACCTAAATGGCATCTAGCGCACTCATAAATAAATATTTTTTCAAAATTGTTTTTTATGTTATAGTACAATCTTTGAGTTATAAGACATATGTGAAATTACTCAATTCATAAGATTTATATGTGAAAGATCAATAAATAATAACCGTTGCAGATATGGTACGTTGACCATTAATGGGTTAAGCCGATCTAGGACAGAGCCGAGCATTTAAGGATTTTTTTCTTAGCATTTCAATTTTAATTTATTAATAGGAGCCATTTATATATCCTCTCAGACAAAATTAATAAAAAAATTTATATTTTTTTATAATTATATTCTAATGGCTGTTACTTATTTCTCCAGTATTTTATTCGAAATGAATGTTTTTCAGTATAATAAGAAAAGA
The DNA here is from genome assembly GCF_954871325.1 of Gordionus sp. m RMFG-2023. NCBI lineage: Eukaryota > Metazoa > Nematomorpha > Gordioida > Chordodea > Parachordodidae > Gordionus > Gordionus sp. m RMFG-2023. The sequence continues at coordinate 15,156,623 of NC_088779.1, read as the reverse complement.
ATTGTCAAATATTTTATTAATTTACCAGTAAAAATAATGTCAGCATCTTAGAATTCAGTTTAAAATTTTTAGCAAATTCTTTTATGCCATAAATATATATTTTTTCAGTATATTAATTGATTTGAAACTTATTTTTCTCCATTATTTTAATAATATTACACTAAAATAAGTATATATTAAAATTAATTTTCCATTAAAATAAATTCATTATTTAATTATATCTAAATTTGTATTTATACTAATTAAATATATGGTAAAAGTTAAAAAATTTACTGATTAAAAAATATTGAGAATTTTATAAAATATTGGAAGTTTTAATTATTCGCCTATTACAATTTTTTAAAGAGAAAAACAAGTTTTTTGGGTTAAGTGAACAATTGAAAAAGTTGAAAGGGTATATTTTCAAAAATTCATTTAAAAATAATTATTATAATTAATTATATGTGTAGAATGGATTTCTACAAAAAATAAATATATTTATATTTGATCCGTCAAATTAGCTAAAGCAAACTTCGAAAAGAGCTGTTTTATCAATATTAGATAATTACTTGTATTTGGTCTTGAAGTTTATTTGAGGGTCCAATATCTAATTTATGTAAATTTTCTAATAGAATGGACTCTTGTGTAGCTCGCATCGATGTAAGTAAATCCGTTTTGTTTTTCTTGAATTTTTTTAAAAAGTATTAAAATGATAAAACTATACCGAACGTTTTTTCATCAAACATTTTTCCAACCATTTACGTATAGTTTGTTTGGCAACTTCTTCCCTAATTAAAAATTCTAATTCCTCGCGTTCAAGTAGCTCTTCTATTTGTAAACTTTTTTGTATATCCACTGAACGGTAGGCCAAAACACTAAATATAAAATATAGTTTTTGAAATGATCGGATGTCCTAGAGAAAAATACCTTATTTTATGAATAATTAAAAATTCATATTCATTTATTATAATAAAACAATGAAAAAGAGTTTTGGGTAAGAAAATAATTCACTGTAAAGGATTATATGGGAGTTAATTTTATATAATTTACCCATAGATTTATATAATAGGGGAGACTGTGGATCTTATGAGCCCAAGATTCTTTTTTAACCAAACTACATTATGCATAAAGGCTATAATTTTTTTAATATTGGATCACATATTTTTATAATATGATTTATACCCTCAAAAGTTACTTTTTTAAATTCTGCAATTTATAAAAAATAATAAACGTTTTAATTATCCAATAACTATCTTATATGGATTAAACCCTACTCTAAATAAAATATTCTATACTTGAACAAAAAATGTGTAAATTACCATAAAATTATTGAGGGTCTGGGGCTACTTTTCAGAGACTCATATGAGCTTTTTGAGCGTTATTTTTAAATTTTTTTTTGCTTATTGAAATTTGAAAATGGTAAAAAATTATATTAAAGAAGAAATAACAAATAAATAATGAGATCATTACTAAATTTAATGAAAATCCGTCCTTGCCAGTCGTTACGGAAAACTTTAATTCATTTTTTTGGTTTAAATTGTCAATAAATTTCACTAATTTCTTATAATTATTTTCCATTATGGTTTTTATCGCAATAATATACATATCATTTTTATATTTAAAAAAAATTAATATTAACAGCTCAAAAACGCCTAGTGGGAAAGCTCACCCCGGTTATAGCTCATCCTTTCCCAAATATTTGTTTTTGGAAAATTTAATATTGTTAAAAAAGTATTTTTATGCATAGCAAAAAAAAAATAAGTGGAATAAAATGAGATATTATTTATTCAATATTATCAAGTAATTTTAATTTTATTAACGTTTGCCTTTTAGGGCTCGCATGCTCCGCGGTCTCCCCTATAGTCTTTGTTTTTATTATAGTAAAGAGTTTTTATCTACTATATACTTATATATAATTAAAATTTCAAATATATTTTAAAAAAATTAATGATATCCTTCACCTATATCAGTGGGCAAAAAATTTAAAGAGATGTTCCATTGATTAAACATCTATCTTAATTAATAATAATAGAATTTGAGAATTTATTAATAGCTTTAAAAAGATCAGATAAAATCTTATCTGTTTTAAACTGCATGTTAATTTATGGATTCTATTCGACTTAACTAGTAATATTTCCTCCCCTTATCTTAGCTAATTATGTTATTTGTTTTAATTATATACAAATGATATTTTTAATTTTTTTAATACAAAATGATGAGCATTTTTTCAAAATAATAATAAAAAAAGGGTATTTTTGTCCAATATCTTTAGGGAATCAGTTTTTGATCTGAAGTAAATATGCTAATCAAAAATGTGCTATTTAATTATATTATTTCATATTTAAAATGAAATTTGTTTCTAATAACAATATAATGATTAAACTATTTTTATCGTAAGAAAAAAGAATCGATCATATCGGTATTTAAAAAATATTAAAGTTAAGTATCGGATCAGCACTCTGGAAAAGTTCATAGCTTGTAAAAATATTTTTAAATGATGGAGGTGAGGTTCATTTTTATAAATAGTCAAAAGAAATGTTTTAAACTTTAAAACATCATGAAATGAGACTTCTTCCAATGTATTCATTTTTTCAATTTCATAACACATATGTTGAAACAAAGTTTTTTCTTTTTCCAAATCTACTTGTAAACGGCCTTTTAACAATCGAAGCAAAAACTTTACTTTCCATTTAGATATATCACCCTATATATTTTTAATATACAAATTTATATTGAAAAATTTATTTAACTTTTTGATTTATATCAACAATATTCCAAATCATTTGAAAATTTCTAATATCTGTATGACTTATAAGCGCATCCTCTTCATTTGAGTAAAATAAAGAAAAATTTTCCATAATAATGGCTTTACAAAATATAAAATATTTATTCTTAAAATTCATCAAATTTTTATTTATACATATTTAAAATTTTAGGCCAAACAATTTATATTAATATAATATACTATAAGTAATTACCAACTAATAAATTGAGGACGATGTAAGTGATTATAACATAAAAAGAGCAAAAATAAAATAATGCAGCCGTGGGATTTCCACAATCAGTGTGCCAATAGTTTTTTGCGGGTGTACAATAAGGGGGTTGAATCATTGTATCGTGAAGTATTTTGTTCCAATCTTCTCCTGTTACAATTCTAAATAATACTAACATCGCTCTCGGGGCTGTCTTAAAATTAGCTTGTCTTTTAATAAGAAAATATAAAATCAACCATTATAAAATGTACATTCATCATAAGTGTTTTAGATTACTAACATTATATCATTTAATTATGGTAAATTGTTTGTAGGGATGTAAATTTCCAGGAAACTATAATTGAGTGAAATAACTGGAAAATAGGGAAACAACTAAAAATTTATTTTAAATATTGATTTTTTTTTCTAAAAATACATAGACTATTAATATTAATTTAATTATTGTTTTGAAATTATTTATATCTTAACTTTCGGTTACTACATTTTTAATTCTTTCATATTCACTGTTTAACAAATTTCTAATTAGGCATTTTAAATGCTGTTTTTAAAGATTGAAATAATTTCATCCAAAATGTTGCATTATGGAAAATGAACAATTTAACATAAAAATGGATGTTGCGAAATTATTAATATATTTCATATTATTTTTTCAGAAATTTGCATCATTATTAGTTAAATTAAAATTAGAAGAGGAAGTTGATCTACTCCATCCTATATCCCTTCACGTTTTAATCCTATTTAAAAATCTTAAATCTATTTCAGTCAATAAAAAAATTTCTTCCGATGAACATTACTAGAGTTGAGCTATTTTTATATTTCGAAAAAGAATGTAGGGAGACTGAGGTTAGGTATACCCTGGGGCTTGCTAAACATCTTAATCTCATTTTAAAATTAAATAGGCTAGAAGGTTTAAATTTTAATATAGCTTTTATTAGTATGCATCTATTAGCAAAAAATCTTTTGAAATAATTACTAAATATTTTATTTAAGGAATAAATTTTAATGCAAAATTCAAAGATTTTTAAATGATAGAATTTTAATTTTTATTAAGTTATATAATCATTTATATTTAAATAAAATTTTATAGTAAGTTTTAATTCTTTTTTATAATTTGAGCAAGTTTTAAGAGTATTTATTTTGTCTAGAAATTATTTCAATCATAATTAGTCAAGTTAGAGCTAGTGGGGCTTTGTAAACCATGCATGTAAATTATGGCAGTTAATATGAAAAAAATATTTCAAAATCATGGAAAGAAAATTTCATTGCTGTGCATGATTAGTATTTATGATTTATGCTAAGAAATCATAATTACTTCATAAGATCATTATTTTGGTCCCAAATATTTATTAAATTAAACAAAATTAAGTTTCAATAATTAGCTACAATTTAAAAGTATTATGATATTTTGAACATAAAATTAAACTATCCGTATCAATAAATATAGATGTATTTCAATTCATTATAGCCTAAAAAAACTAATGGTTTAGGAAGCCTTTGCAGTGGTTTGCCCAACCCCGTTATTGGGGTTTGTTGGGCAAAATTTCAACTTTTATAAAAAATATATAATTTCAAAAATAGGTTTATATTTTCAAAAATATTTATAAGGCACCTTTATAGAGTATAATTATAAGCATCGATTCATATATTGTTCTTTATAATATTTTAAAAAAACACAGGATTTATAGCCGATTTTGTAAAAATCAGTTCGACTAGCCCCAGTCTCCCCTTCATAAAAACAAAACACAATTATGACAAAATGAACCAAGAGGAAAATAGAAATCCTGATTATTCTCTTTATTTCCACATTTTTAACATAATTGGTTACAAAAATATATTCTAAAGTATTCCAGATTTGGGGAAGGGTAAATCTTCTGCATAAATATAAATATACTGTTAATTTTATTTTGCAAGAGGAGGCAAAACTTTCAAATAACAATCCTTAAAAATAATAAATATTTTAAAAAAATCATAGCAATTTTCAAGGGAAAACAAGTATATCCACTCCCCCCCCCCCATCATGGTATTCTTGGATTTAGGCTATTTATCTATGTCATTTTTAAAGGCTATGCTTTTTTGATACTACTAAATATGAATATATTTAACAATTGTTAAAAATATTAGTATTTGTAGAATAAGATAAGATGTTTTATTATAATTTTTTTTAGTGGAGAGTGGCATTATAATATAATATTACTTGTATCTTTATAAAATATGAAATTCTAATGTGAGTAATAATTTTAAAAAAATAATAAATATTAAAGGTTGGTAATTAAAAAAATATATTTTATACCTCCCTAAATTTTCACCATATTTTACGGTTCCGAATAAAATTACTCCAATTAAGGCATATGATATTATAAGTAGAAACATCGCCATTATAATAAAAAACGATTTAAAAAATGTCATAACAACTGTTAACATTAACATTTGAAGAATAGGCTGGTAAATTTATATAAGAATTAATTTTTTTATCTAAGTTAATAATATACATGCTTTCCAACCAAAGAAAAAAATCGTAAAATTATTACGAAATAACCCATATAGTAAAATGTGTCTGTCTATAATGAATATGTAAAAGGTTAATTTAACTAATATACGTTAAATCCAAAAAATAGGAAAATCCAAATGACAGATATCAAAGTAATTATAAAATCATATCGATTTCGTTTGCTTTGCCAGTAGCCATTAATTGAAAAGGCCCCGATTTTGATCATTATTTCAATTACAAATAAAAATATGAAGACAGATGAAATGATTGCTAAATATAAACTATATTTCGAATCTTTATTCCACTAAAATATGGTTAATTTTTAATATAACATTTAAAATTTACTTTAACTGATAACAAACTGCTTTGAAATATGATGAGATAAACAAATATCCTTTTAAAATATTTACTTTGAGTAATATCATATAATCGAGAACCAAAGCAGGAGGCTAAAATAGTTATAGTAAAACAGCTAAAAATATCAATTTATATACATGGTTTTGGAGGCAAAAACAAAGGTTGCGCAATTTTTAATCTAGCTTTAAGATCACACCATCGTCGTTGATCAACTGTAAGCAAAGCAGTACCCTTTTAATAAATAAGATAAAGCATCAGTATTTAAAATATTAATGTTTGTTCTTGCTAAATACAACAAAACAAATGTAATGAATCAAATCGATTGGTTTGCATTATTTTTATCCTTGATTTAATTATATTAACCAGGCGCCAAGTCTAGAATTTTTTAAGGAAGGGGATTCGGGGGAGGGGGGGGGGGGTCTAATTTTTTATGAAACTTTAAAAATTAATTAGAACAACCATATATTTATTAAAACTGTCTCAATTGTGGTTAGTATTCATTATTTTGTTGAATTCAGATTATGTTTTTATTAAACATTTGTTTTAATATTATTTAAATGTTTCGCCTAGTGTTGTTAAATAGTCGATTAATTCGCGACTCAGAGTCGGCAGTTGATCTAGACGGCTAATCTATTTCACACCTAGAGTCGTGAACTCAAGCTATGAACTAGAGAAATAATATTTAATAATTACCTTATATTAAAAAATGATTTTTATTTTCGTTTTTTTAGAAATAAAATTAAGAATATAGGAGGACTTGCTTTAATTATTTTGGATAAGAACCCGCGTTTTCTTATGTGATAAAAATTTTGGATATTTTATTAAAATCTAACATAATTTAATTATATATTTTGTATATGAATTATTGAAATCTAACTATCATTATTTTAAATATATATTTGTATATAGATGTGATATCAGCTTAATAAATATTTTAACTAATCTGTATCGAGATACATTTGTAGATTGTATCTGTATCTATATACATTTTTAAACAATCTATCTAGTGGTTTTATAAACGGCTTAATATATCTTATCCAGAAAAATATTATGCAAGTCGACATCTATTCGCGAAATCTCGAGGCTTAGGTAATATTTTCCTGATGAAAATAATTAGTTAACCTTTTAAAAATCAGCTCAAATGGGGATATTTTGCAGAACTAGATATATCTATATTTAAATTTATTTTTAGACGACATATTTAAATCCATTTTAAAAAATATCTTTTAACTCCAGCAAGTAGTGTTGTTAATCGACTAAATTTAGTCGACTAACAGAGGACTAACTAATAGTTTTAGTCGAACAATTCGACTAAAAACTTTAGCGACTAAAACGACTAATTTAGTCGACTAATCAGAGAAGATAAACAAAAAGAAGTAAAGTGAGAATTTGTCATTAAAATAACTATATGAGTTATATATAAGTTATTTTTAATATATTTTTTTTTGAATTTCTTTTTTTTTGAAGGAACAGGTTAAAATTTTAAATTGTTATTTTTGATAAATATATATTGTAAACATGTTATATTAAAATTTCAGTGAAGATGTACCATAGAAAAGTGACAATTGTCATAATCGTCATTTATAGGTTTTTTTGAAATTTTTTGAAGCAAATGGGTAAAAATATATATTGTAAACATGTTAAAATAAAATTTAAGCGAAGATGTACCATAGAAAAGTGACAATTGTCATAATTGTCATTTATAGGTTTTTTTGAAATTTTTTTAAGCAAATAGGTAAAAATATATACTGTAAACATGTTAAAATAAAATTTAAGCGAAGATGTACCATAGAAAAGCGACAATTCTCATAATCGTCATTTTGCTTCAAAAAATTTCAAAAAAAACCTATAAATGACGTTTATGATAATTGTCACTTTTCTATGGTACATCTTCGCTTAAATTTTATTTTAACATGTTTACAATATATATTTTTATCTATTTGCTTCAAAAAATTTCAAAAAAACTTAAAAATGACGATTATGACAATTGTCACTTTTCTATGGTACATCTTCACTGAAATTTTGATTCAACATGTTTACAAATATTTATACCTTGCTTTAAAATAATTTAAAAAAAGTTCAAAAATAACAATTTATAATTTTAACCTGTTCCTTCAAAGAAAAATAAATTCAAAAAAAAGTTATATATAACTCATATAGTTATTTTAATGACAAATTCTCACTTTACTTCTTTTTGTTTATCTTCTCTGATTAGTCGACTAAATTAGTCGTTTTTAGTCGACTAATTAGTCTTTTTTAGTCGACTAATTAGTCGTTTTTAGTCGACTAATTAGTCGTTTTGACTAATTAGTCTTTTTTAGTCGACTAATTAGTCGTTTTAGTTGACTAATTTAGTCGCTAAAGTTTTTAGTCGATTTCCTCGACTACGACTATTAGTCTTAGTCGGAAGATATCAACTAATTAACAACACTACCAGCAAGGACAGGAGTAGCATAAAAAATTGTATTCCTATTTGTCATAGTTGAATGTAAACATTTATAAAATCATCGTGTGTTGGATTTATTAAGTTATTTATATTATATATTTAGAATTATAAAATTTGATTTTTGTGAAGTCATTATTGCGATTCTTGAGTTATTTTTATTTTATATAATTTTATTTTTAGTGATAATTATGATTTTTTGGCGTGATTTTGAGGTTTATAACTTTAAAGAAATGTATTTTTAACTTTTTAATTATTTATTTTTTAATAAAAATTTTCAATTATTCGGTATCTTCCATTTTAATTTAATAAAGAATTCTTATTGCGAACAACCAATGCTATTATAAATCTGTAAAACACGGCCCCGCCTGGGTTATTTGTTCGGGCTAGGCCTAATTTCTAAATATGATATCATAATATTAAAATAGGTATTACTAAAAACTGCATTGCTATAAAGCAATTAATCATAATCAATCAAAAATTTTTTATGTATAATCTTTTTTTAAAAATAATTTTCAGAAAGTTTGAAACATATTTAAATTTATTTATAAAATATTGAGATTAAATAGCAAATAATATATAATTCTATTTTTACTAAATATTAATTGAAAAAAAGAATATTTACTAGCTTTTACAACTCAAATTTTATTTTTCAATTATAAAGTTATACTGGTATATTAAATTAAATATTAAAAGAAATTTAAAAAAATGTATTCATAAAATTTTGAAAGGAGGTGAACGCGTTCCATTTTTTGAAAGTGAATGTTGAACGTGTTCAACTTTTGTCAATGAACATTGAATGCGCTAGATATTTTAGAAATGTTTACAGTTCTAGCTTTTACCAATTTTTTTCAAATTCTTCTTTATAATGATATTTTGTATAAATTTTTGGAAGAGAGGGGAGTGGGATGTGTGTAGGTGGAATAAATATCTTAATAAAACAAACAAAAACAAATATTATATTAAATTATGTAAACTTTTAAAAAATGCAGATAAAAAATTAAAATAATTGCGTAAAATGAAATAAATATTCCATGAAAGAAAACTTCATCGAAAAGTTCTTATAAAAATAAATCTTAAAAAGTAGATCTCCTAAATTTTTAAAAAAGGTTTAATATAATAATGAAGGTTCGGAGGTTTACATTACAGCCCTGATAAATAAATCGGTAAAAATGCAATCATAAATAACTTATTTTATTCATATTTCAATAAAATTATATACTTTGTTTTCCATATAATTTGCAATTACAACGCCTACAAACAGAGTCAAACCAATCATACAAGCGACAAATACAAATATATGAACATAGATTGCATGGAGCTTTCAATATAAAAAGAAAATATAATATTATTATATCGTAATCAGTATATTATAGTATATATTTTGTGATTTTTTTAAAATAAACATCAGATCATTAAATTTATTATAGTAGGGATTAGGGAAGATTGATGGTGTAAAAAAAAGTTCACTAGAAATTTTTTTTACCTTAAACATATATACCAAGTCAAAATGTACTTTCATATATAATTTATAATACTAAGCATAATATATTCGGTTAAAATATATTTTTTAAAAAAGTTAAGAGTAAATTTGAATATTTAAATTATAAAAATCAAATCGATCAGTTAATTTCGTTATTGCGAAACAAAATGCAATTTATTAGCTTCCCCCAATAATGTTATGGTAGAAAATTATCATGAATTCAAAATAATGAAAGATTAAATGCTCTAATTGATTGAATTGATATTGATTGTCTGTTTCGCTTTGGCTTATTGTTTAATCATATTACTATTTTTTTACATTTACATCATAATGGTAAATAAACTGAATTATCCTATCCTGGCGAAACCCCTTTAAAAAAAACTTCTTATTTAATGTGGTCCGGGCTTTTTTCTATCTCATTATTTCTCGTGGGCGTTTAAGCAAAGATTAATTTTTGTGAGTACAGGTAACTAGACCTGTTCAAAAATTGTGGATCTCATATTTATTTCCCTAATTCTCCTCCTATTTGGGTTTTGATTTTGAGAGAACTAAGAGTTGCAATGTTGAATTTACAGCTTATAAGGTTAAGCACATAATATTAAGCATATCTTTGGTTTGATATGTTTTCAGAAGAACCTATTTTTTTACTCAATTTAAAAATTAGTTTTTTTTAAACTTTTCGCCAAATATATATCGTAATGATTTAAAACCTGTACACATGTTCATTAAAATCATAACTATAAAATAAATATTGATGGAAGATCTACATAATGATTTCGATTTATATAATAAGAACGGTCGAGTTTTGTGAAAAATATTTTTATTTTAAGCCCGATATGATTTAAATCCAGGACCGGGATTTAAGCCTGGTCTTGGTCTATAAAAAAGACCTGTAGAAATTAAATAACCTTGGCCTACATTTTTTTTAATTGACCCGGTTATCATTTTTAAACTTTTAATTATTTTACACCCCAATCCGGGTACCGGACATGCAGATTTCTGAAGCAACTAATTTTTTATAATAGTTCAAGAATTAAAAATTGAATAAAGATGTAAAATTACAGGTCCAACTTGAATGATGAGCATATCTCTTATATCAGTCCAACCTTTAAATGATAGTATCTCGAAAAGGGCTAACATTGCATTTTGAACATTATCAAAATTAAAATTGCGTGGATTAGCCCTAAAATATATTATTTTAATTATTTTAACAAGATAATATATAAAATTCATTTTTACCATATTCTAGGAACCATTATTTTTGGATGAATATTTTGAGATTTATCTGGAAATCTTAATTTGGTAACAAATATTTCTTTTAAAAAAATTCCTTTGCACTCTACCTTAAAATAAAAAATTATAATAAAACTCATGACCAGTTTACTTTCAATTTAATAGATTGATCATTGCATCTAGCTAACTTCCCTGCATACAATTGAACTCCGTAAGATGAAAATATAAATAGTGAGACAATCAATAATATAGACACCTAATTAAAAATCACAGATCAAAAATAAAATTATAATATAGGAAAAGTTATTATCATGAAAAAGAAAACATATAATGTTATCTTACTAATGTAATTTCTTTGAATCCTCTAAAGAGTTCCTTTATAACTTTTCGAATGTGGGGGAGTAAAACAAAAATTCTAAGTGGTCGAAAAGCCCTAAAGACCATTAGCATTTGGGCTAAAGAGGCTTGGGGGACAGATGTTGGCATCCAGATTAAAAAACATACATTAACCTGTTAATGATAAAAATAGAAAATATTGAAATATATTAAAATAAAGAAATATATAGAACATTATATTAAATTTTTGTTGAATTTTAATAATAATAAAATTAATTGATTGTTTGATTTTTATTTTATGAATTAAAATCTTGTCATTGTGTTACCATGTATATAAACAAATCCAACAAGCCTCCAAAATCCTTTAAATATGCATTAGGAGTAAAAATTAATCCATTACAAGTTATCTTCAACAAAAGTTCAACGGACATTGCCATTATAAATACGTAATCATTGATCTAAAATATAAATTGGATGGATTTTTTTATTGGGGAGTTAAAAATAATTTGAATATCTTCTTGGTTAAATAAAACTTTGGAGACACAACATTAGAAGGCAGGTTAAGTGAAATGTATGAAAGATACCAGTGTTATATGGCAGGTGGCTCTAAAGTTACAGGCAAGAACGATTAGCTAATAATGATAACATCAAAGAACCTACGTGTAATGAAATTAATCTCCATTATATTTTAAACACAATCTGGTGGCGCAAATCCGACAACTATAGTTGTGTAATTACATTTTTAGCTGTTATGTAATTATTTAAAATAGGGCGTTTCAAATTTTTGTAGGAAATTATAAAATATTATATGTATAATTATCTCTGGTTCTCCAGCTCAGCGTGTCCCCGCCACAAATCATAGTAAACAATTATAGTTTATTTTATTGCTCCAATTCAAGGTTGTAAATTTCGATTAACCTTTAAAAAGACTAATATTATAAATTTTAAGGTGAAAGATGATAGGCAAATTAAGGAGTATCTGAAATGTTATGATAGGCATAACATAAGATTTCAAAATATTAAAAATTTATAAAATTATCTAGATTCGAGATAAAACTAACTTTCACTAAATTTAAAGGCAGCTCGTTAATAAATATTGTTTAACAAGGAACCACAATATTTTAATATTTCTTCATCAATTATTTTGTATGATGATTTATTTATTAGATTACAGATTGAGGTACAGCACAGACATTGGAAAGAAAAGAAACAAGATTGTTAAAACAGCTCATTTATATTTATTTGTATATTATCATTAAGTGTAGTCAAAATTTTGTTATTGATAGGGGACGTAAAAATAATATTTCAATAAAAGTGTATAATTTAAACTTTCAAAAAGTAGGTATTCATAATTCTTTTCTCTGATGTTTCCATCATTAATGAGATGCATGACAAGGATGTGAATAAAATCATAATCCAATCCAAATAAGTCACCATACCTATGAGATTGCTAATTGATTAAAAAATTATATCATGCAAAATTAATCGATATATAATTTATTTATGCAGATTAAACGTTTTAAAATTTAAAAAAAATACTTAGTTGGTTCAAACCATTTTTACCTGCTATATAAATTTTTCAAGTAAAATTTAACTTGTATTTTATTAGATATTTAGGGCTGCAACTATGAGGGGACATTTGACGGCCGCCTCACCTCCCCCACCTCACATTGAAAAGATTTTTTTTGTGCACATTAATTAAAAGTATTAAATATATACTTAATTAATCTATTTTTTTTAAATAATGGGAAATTTAAGAAAAACCCCTCATAAAATAAAAATAAATTTCTGAATCACATTTCATAAGATAGGAAAATTTCTGATTCACCCAACATCAAATAAAGGTGAAATTTAATTCAACCATCATAAAGAAGGAAATTCTGAGTCCCTATCACTCTTGAAGAGCCATCAGCTATTAAATAACTTAATATGCTATAAATAGGAATACTTTGCCTATTTTAGAAATTAAATTATTGGGATAAAAACATACAATCAATAAAGTAAAATAAAATACAATTTTTTTTAGCTACTCAATTTAAATTTAAACTTAAAAATGATATTTTGGAACATGTTATGATTGTTGGATTGAATAAAGCATTTAAAATTAAAATATAAATTAATTTTTTTGCTAGTAAATAAATGGTGTTTATATGGAGTAAATAAAAAATTAATAAATGGGAAAAAAAGCGTTATTTATTGAACTCTAAATCCATTATATAATAAAATGTCTACATTATATCTTTTTTGTTGGGTACTACTAACAAATAAGAATACTAAATTATTTAACTCAAAATTTTTGAATACGAATATTTCTTAATTCGATACGATTTTCTACCCAGGTCGAAGAAATTGCAAGTTAATCTATTCAGTGCTGCAATAATTAGTCCATTCTTTAATTAAAATTTCTTGCCTTTTTATATTGTAGTTTATTTAAACTAAACCTGTCTAATTTAGGCGCACGTGAAATTTCCTAATTTGACTAAAATTTTGAGTCCTAATCAAATAACTTATTAACTACTATTAGAATGCCTTGATAAATAGGGCAACTGTCTTCTTTTGTCCATTTGCATAAAACCTCTATAAAGTGGGCACTTGTTATTTTTTGCTGAATATATAAAATTTTATTATTTTTTTTAACTTATTCATGTCAAATAATGGAATAGATGGTTACTTCATAGCTAAAGATCTCTTTAATAAACACCATCCCTATATTAATAATCTTGTGTCTATTATAGGTTTATCTCTTAACGTGTCCAAATAGGAATTTTCTCTCACAAATTCTATTATCCCTATCCTCTTTAAAATATATTTCAAACCAGGAACTTATTCAACTTTCCAATTGGTGGTGTCACGGCAAATAAAACCTTTCTTGGTCTATAGGGAAATTCTTAATTTGTGACTTCACATCCATATTTTCTTTGCCAAAAAATTTAAATTCTAATCCGGTTGATATAGCCGAGAAAAAAAAACAATGAAATATTCCAAATTTACAAATTATATTTTTACACCGATCGTTATCTCTTCCCTTGGATATATGCCAAGCGGAACTTTAAAATTCTTAAAAAATATAGGCGATAAGATAAGAGCCCTTACATCAGAACCAAAAGAATACTATTTTTTAAAACAAAATCTACAAATAACTATTTTAAAATATAACTATTCATGTTTTTTGGGAACTTGTAGTCCTACCTCCGTTTTTATAAAATAATGTTTTATTTTATTTTATATTTGATATGTTAATTTTAATATTATTTTATTTGATAGTAGTAATAAAAGGAATAATTTAACAATTAAAAACAAATATTTTAATATGGTAGAAATACAACCAATTTCATATGAATTACCAGCCAATATCAGGAGTCCTTTCTAAAAACTTTCTAACAAACTCAAGATCATTATGAGATCACCCCCAATCTATCATTACAAAGGTCTCTTCTACAAGCATGAGTTTCATATCCCCACAATACTGTGGACAATCGTCAATATAAATTTTCCGTGACCTCATGCCTCCATGTAAAAATGATGGGATTGGTTTCCGTCCCCCATCTTTCCTCTCACTTCATTTTTCTCCTCAAAACATTTCAAGTTTAATACCTACTGGTCATGATCTTGACCTAGAAAGCGTTATTAGCTTAGCAGACCCATATCCTTCCTTCAGAAATGTGATATTCCTCTAGTGTCCCACTCCATGATTATCTCTTATCAATGTCCCAGCCATTATTCTAAATTCTAAATTGGGCTACAAATGGTTGTCGTCTATTCCAGGCAAAAATCTCGGTCTTCTCGCTAAAGAAGAACTTAGTATAGCTATTTCACTTCGTCTTGGTACCATATATCTCTTCCTTCTAAATGTATTATATTCTTTATAATTGATTCCAAAGGACACCATCTTTTACATTGTAGATTCCAAAGGTCACCTCCCTCGTCATACAAACATAAATAATTTAATCTCAAAAGCTCTTAAAAAGGCCTGCTTCCCAAATACCTTAGAGCGCAATAATTTATGCCCAGTATCAACAGAAGACCCGATGATATCAGACTAAATCTTGGTCCTCTGGTCTTTACACATCCATCGTTTTCGGCAAGATCCAACAGAAATCAGTAATTAATTCGGCAGAAATCTTGAAAATAAAAAAAATACTAAGACTAATTATGTAATTCAATACTCTAGGTGTTTTTGGTGAGGAATTAATGAAATTTATATTATTAGGAAAAAAAATTAAGCCAAATAAGTGGCGATCGTAATGAAATACAAGCTATTACGATGGCTATTCATCAAAGTAATTGAATTGATATTCATGGTTTATAGCAATACAAGTAAACCGATCTCTAAATTTAATTTCTGTTGTTTGTTTTTTTTAATTTATATATATATGCTATATTTTTATAATCGTGAATTATTTCTTATATGACCTTGGTTTTAAACTCGTATTTTAATAATAACTTCAATGAATAAAAAATAAAATAACGGGTTATCGTTAATTAAAAAAAATTGAGGTTATTAAATTTCTAAATCATCATACTCAAAGAGAATGTGCTAAAAGATTTAATATTTCTAAAGGTACTGTTCACATGATTCATAAATTCAAAGAAGACATTATCAAACGGCATGCAAATAAAGGTGATTGTTTTATAATAGGTGTATTTCTTTACATTTTTTTATAACAAAATTTAAAAACGGTTCCAATTTAAAAATAAAATATTAAAAACTATTTTAATATTATTCCCAAACTCCTCTATGCCCTGTAATCTACAATGTTCTTCAAATGCAGTGATTTGCTAGTTTATCCAAATCAAGAAACTCCTCGAAAATATATTGAACATAAAATTTTCATACTCATCCAGAATGCTTAAAAAATTGGATCGGTGAAAAATTTATAATAAAAAAAGAGGTTTAAGAACTATTTTGACTCCCTGTAATTAATATGAGTGCCTTTCAATTTAAAATAAATAATTTAGTATTGTTGAACTTTTAAAAGTGGTTAAGAATATGGCAATTATTTAAATATATTAATAAGGTAATATTAATATTAAATAAAACTTTCAATAGTTGAAAATTATAAAAAGTTTACAAAATTCTTTCACAGAATGAAGTATTGAGGCATTTTAAACTAAATTTTGATAACAAATCCTTAGGGGAATAATCGAATCGCGCATATACCAATCTTGTTATTATCTTTTTTCGTATCATACTATCCCTTCCTATAATAAATAATGGCGAATCAAAGAAAGGATGATTTTCTCTTAATTCATCTTCTTTTAAATTTCTAAATAATTATAAACATAAAATTTAACTATAATCAAATGGACCTTTTCATCTCGGCTTGTTGTTTTTTATGTTGAAATGCTTTAATATCAAAATTTCGGTCTTCGCCTGTGCCTAAAGATATTTTTGATTTCGCATTTGCCTCATCTCTATTCAATTTGTTCGTTTCCAGCCCCGCTTTCTCATCAGATCTATATTTACGTTGTTTTAAATGCAGTGTATTTTTCCTAGAACAAAAATATTTATAAGTACATAAAATAAAAGCTCTCAAGATACCTCAAATTTTTTTCTTTTTTGTCTTTAAAAGTACCGATTCTTGGATATTTTGACCTACTACCTCTGTTGTAAAAGGACTGATTTAATTGCGAACTTTGATCTGATGGTCCATCCCTATACAATTCTTTCATCGGTGAATTAAATTTTATTATTGTATTTCGCATATCCTCGTATTTTCTGATGGGCACATAAACAGTTATACATATTAAGTTATATTATTTTAAATTAAATATAATTTTTAACTTGATAAATGCATCCAAAATTGATGGATCTCGTAAGGAAACTGTATTAGAATCTTGATCGTAGAATGGTCTGTTAATGTTAGCGTCCATAACTGTTTGAAACGCTAGAAAATATTTAATATTAAATTAATATTAAAATATTACCTGGTTTATTAAAGCGCTTATAGGGCAAAAAAATATCATCCTGTTCTTTTTGTTCATTTGATGTTATTTTAAATATATCTTCCCCTAACAATTTTTCTTCTTTACGTTTAATGTTCATGTCAATTTGGATAGTTTTGGTAGAAGCTTGATTGCATTTTACAAAAAGTCCTTTTACAGGATTTAATAAGATTGATATTTCAGAATTATCAATCATAAATTTTCGTAAGAAACTCTCTCGTATTTTTGGTAGTGAAAAGTCTGAGGTCATCCTATAAAAATATTAATCAATTTCAATATATTACAATATTTATACACGTAAATTAAAAAATGTGTATAAGAGTTTAAAATAATCCGGGAACTAACTTACGTCCAGCTATTTATAATGAAGCCATCAATCATATCATTAATAATTTAAATCATGTATTTTATATAATTTGTAAAAAAATAACACTTATATGTATATAATTGTTAAATAACAAACAACAAAAATTTTAATACCTGTGCAGTTTAATAAGTTGAGGATGAGGTGAAAATTTGTCAAATATTCGTAATCTCCAAGGTAATTGAGCTTCTTTGCCTGCTGTTTGTTCACTCAATTTTAGCTAAAATTTTTATGATTTAAATTTAAAAATTATAGTGAGTAATTGGAAAAGTTCTTCGAAAAGAAAATCTTCTAAAAAAACCACCAAATATAATTTTTAGAATAAAAGCTAACTGGTCCGATTTGAATATTTAATATAATCATTTTTGAGTCGTACTATGTAAAGAGTTTGAAAAAGGGAACATGAACCCTTTTATAACAATTTTACGACCTCCGTTATGTATTTTATTAATTTTTCATAATTTAATTCACTTAATAGTTGAATGCCTAACCATGAGAACATTCGTGGGAAAAAATAATGCGAGCATTCATGGGGTGAGTAAAAATAATTTAAGGGACAACATCTCAGTCTATTTTATTTTTCTCATATTTATAAAATATAAAAAAAATAATATTAACAAGATATTTATTTTACATTCAGCTATAGACATTACCCATATTTTAATGAAATGATCAACTTTTGAGAAATAAAAATAAAATTGAATTAATCATTCGTGATTCACCTTGGCTTATAAAAACGGAAAATTTAAACTTTTTTTGTTTAACCTATAATTTAAGACAAAGGTCGTTGCGGCCTGTCCCGAATAGGTTCGTGGACATTTTTGAACTGTTTTTATTTTTACATATAAAATATTGATCGTTCAAAGATGGATGGTAAATAAAGATCAAGGTTATGGTATGGTTATCAGATTTGTACAAATATCGGATAGAATGTGAAAAATTAGTAGCTCGGCACAGCCGTTGCTTTATAATATAGAAATCAGAAGTCAACATTTTATACCCGGTCCGGATTTGAATATAAATTCATTCAGACTACCTTATTTTTTAAGTTTGGCATGAATTAAATATATAAATTTTAGATAATTAACTGCACTGTAAATATTTCAAAGTCCGGGCCCTCTGATATAAATATAATGAACTAGAACATAATGAAGAATAATTAACTTGTTTCATTTTTTTGATATCTTCTTCAAGCTCAAGATTATCCAAAATTACTGCGACAAACAATGAAAGGACTATCTTTAATAGTTAAAATATTATCTTAAATATATTAATAAAATTGAACAATTATTACCAAGGTTACAAAGAGATGATAAAATGTAAAATATATTGCGACCAAGGGTGCAAAAGTGGATCCGATACTCCATAAAATTTCATCTAATAATTCAACCCATCCTTCTTGAGTTAAAATTTGAAACATAGACATAAAAGCCTAAAAATAAATGCATAGAAAATTATCTCCGATTTCATTAGTTTTAAATAAAAATATTTTATTCACTCCATTTAATTGGCCATATTATAAAAAAAAAATCTATTCCATACCACACTATAAAAATTTCCTATTATGATATATATAAATCATATGTCGACGAAATATAAAAAGAATATTGGAAAATGAACAAAACAAGTAAATAAATGTAAAATAGGAGGGGGGGGGGAGTGGAAGGAAAAGGGAAAAGCTAGTCATTTATAGGAACCTTGAAAACATAATCTGCTTTTAATGTTATATATAATTTATACTTTTTTAAAATTACAATTCACTTTGAAGCATAAGAAAAGGGATTTGATTGGCGGCCCTTCATTGCCACCCTAGTTCCATCCCCCCCCCCCCCGCTCCGTTTTGGCCGTTATATCCACGACACTATCCAATTAGACTATAATTATATAAAATTTTAAATATATCAATAACTCGTTAATAAGATTATCATATTAATGATATAATCATTAATTTTTAATTAAATTTCAAATAATTAAGTTTCTTACATAAGGAAAGGTGCTAAATTGTTTAAGATCCAAATAACAAAATAGTTGAAGACTAATGCTTGAGGCTATTATAAGCAGGCAAACGGTAAATAATATTAAACTTCCAAGTTTTTTTCCAGGTCCAAATATTTTGTTAACAAAATTTTCTAACATAGGAGATGCTTTAATTAATCTCACTATTCTTAGAACCTTAAACAAAATAAATTGATATTAAACAATTATTAAATATAAAATAAAATAGTCTTCTTTTTATTTGAACATGTATATATATTTTTACAATACAAATAGTATTCAGATTACATTTAGTATGTCAGTGGTAAGGTGTTGCACAACATATAATTTAAAAATTTATTTAAAAACAACGAATTAGAATAGTTTCAAATGATCTAATTAAAGTTTATAGTAATAAATACGAATAGTAAATTATTCAATTAGAGACTAATTTATTAAATACTTGATTTTTAAATAACAACAATGCAATATTATATAGATAAAAGTTTTTTAAAACTAATTTTATCGTTGTTCATTTTCAATAATAGCCTTGTTTAAACAAAATGAAAAATATCGTCGGTTTTACATTTTGACTCTTCTATCAATCTTTGTACGTAAAATTTTATATGTAGTTATATTTTAAACAAAAGATTAGCTTTAAGATTATTCCAATGATTTAATCATTTATCTTGGATAACTAATTTAGATGTTGCAATATATAGGAAAATATTTAAATAACACCGTTTTAAATTTTGCGTTTTAATCATTGTTTAAATGGTCATCATTAATGTCAGAGTGAATGATATCATCTGCTTTTATATATCTGCATGAATGAATAATTTAGCCATAGCCGAAATACTCCACCTAAGCTGAGAAACGATCCGAGGCAATTTAATAAATTAACTGATCCCATCAAATCTGCTAGCAATGGCCTCAAAATGTGAACAACCAGGGATAAACGAAGTTTACATAAATGTTGTAAAGTTATTTTCATTTTTATAACTTACTGTACATTATCTCTATCAACAGTTAACCAAAAGAAGCAACGATATAGAAATATAAAGTGGGCTATTACTAAATGGTCAAGATTGTTTCTGACCGGTCTAAGTTTGCATTGGAATTTGAGAGGTATTCGTAATTATGTGGTACGCAAGGCAAATAAAGCATTTTATCCTGATAAATTATAAATGGTTTGGAAAATTAAATATCTTAGCACTGCCAGGGAATGTTCGAGACAACGCCTATAAGAGTTCCGTTAGTTACTAGAACTAAAAGAACAATTCTAAATATTGACTTGACCCATATTAATATGTTATATCAATGAATCAAGCTATTTGACATATTCAACCTTTTTTTAAAACAAATTCTTGTTTAGATGTGCAATTATATGTATATTTATTATAATTATGACAATAAATAAAACATTTCATCCTATTTTAATAAAGTGTTTAGTATTGCATTGCACAAAGTAAAAACCGGTATTATTTCTAATTTTGGAAGTTATATGATTTTATTTTACTTTTATGGCAATTATGATTTTTTAAAAATAGGAAATATTCGATTAAATAATACTATTACAAAAATATAAAAAATTTTATTTGTAAAAATATTACAAATAGTAATATATTCGATTTAAACGAATCTAATATTCCTATTTTATTCTTATTCATTTTTAAACAGATCTCATGCAGATATGTTTAGATATTTTGACGTGGTTTTTCAGTAGCCTCCTATTTATATTATATTTATTTTGAAAGTTTCTCGCAATCGTTATTAAAATATATTATCGAGGATAGATTGGCACCTGTATATTCATTCCATGAAATAGATAAAAAGGCCGATTTTCATAAAGCAATTAAAATTTCTATGATGATTTAGTTTTGTATCAAAATTTAATAGCTCTAACTCATATAGATCTGGAGATATAAGCCTTTATATTCAAATTCACCACTATCTTGATTTATAAATCTCAAATTACTCAATAAATATTTCTGAACTCGATAGAGTTTTTAGCTGGTGAGTAGTTGTGTTTACAACTTATTTCTACAAAAAAGATTCTAATAAATCACAACAAAGGATCAAAAAATGACCCACAACCTGCACTATTTTGTGGGGAATTAATTAATTAAAAGTAAGCTTTTTAATATAAAAATAAAAACGTGCCCAAAATATATTTTTAGAAAAGTTTAAAAATTTAACATTACGCTTTAATTAAAATTTCTGAAACTTTTCTTTTAAAACAGATTTTAGATGCAACCTTAATAAATTTCTTATAAAATTTTTATCTCTAATTCAATCTTTAAAATTCTTATTTATATAATTACAAAAAAAATCATCTTATCCATGAAATGTTAAGCATGCTGAGTGATGGAGCCTTCGCCACTCCTTAGAGGAGGCGCAACAGCTTCATAAATTGGAAATCTAACATATCTTTGAAATAATAATGAACCTGAAAAACAGTGAAAAATTGAGTATGGTAAAAAATCGGTAAAATATGTATCGTGCTGCCCAGAGCGAGTATAAATTCAAATTTAAAAATTGATCTTTTAAAATATCCAGTAATTCCTATGCACCATATTTTGTATATCGCTTCAATGTCAAATATCAGTGTAAAAACGACCTAAATATTTAAAATGAATAAATAAAATTAGCAAATAGTTGTAATATTCAGAGTAGACTAGATAATTAATTTTAAATAGTTTTGTAAGAATTTTTATAAAATTAAGGTCCGGGGTCTATGGGTGGATCATTTATACATGCCTAAGGTTAATAAAATTACCAAATGGGAACCAAAAACCATATCAAATGAGTATATTATTCTATTGCATCATGTATTTTAAGACGTTAAAAACGGGACTAGTCCTCATACATAGTCTAAATAACCGTTGTTTTCATTAAAAGGACCTAGGTGACGCTAGGCCACCAGAAGAAGTCTGTTTTTAAATTAACAAGTATTGAAGTGCTCTATCTATATTTAAAAAAAAATCAGAAACCTGAAGTGCGGCCCTGAATAATTAATATACACAGGGAAAAATATTTTCATTTATTAACTATTTTTAATGTTTAGGAACCATTCAATTATCGATTATGCATCATTATCATTAATAATTTATGTTGAGATAGCAGAGGAGTATCTAGACACAAAAATGTAGCTGTATCTAGATATATTTTAATAAAAAGGATTTGTAAGTATCTAGATACTATTATATTTGTAATTAATTTAATAATATGTCCGAGTTTATATTACAAAAACAAAATAGTTAAAGATCAATATTTCTATCAGAGACCTGAAGGCCTGGCCCATTTTAATTTTTTAAATATACACGTGTCGGGCCGGGCAAAAATCTATTTAGCCAAATATTTTAAATAGTCATTAGCTATAAAAATTAAAATAATACATTTTTAAAAAATTCGGACTGGGCCTGTGAATTTTTAAAAAAAAAACCGAGCAGCCGTGCAAATAGTACATTTGCAGGTCTCTGAAAGAAATGAGTAAACTATAGAATTGTTAGGCTGTACCGCTAGTGGACTTTTATGAAAAATATCGGATCGACTAATATATTTTTTTAAATTTAACAATAGATTTTATGCATATTTTTATTTATATATATATATTATATATTTTTTTAAACTAATTTCCCTTTCTGGTAATAAATTTTCATAAATCCTATAAAAAAGTTTTATAAAATAAAAATGTTTATGTTTTTGCATTTTTTAACGATAGAAGAAGTAAATATTAATAAACTAATATAAAAGAAATTATTCATATTTTTGTGCATTATTTGAATATTCCAGAACTTATAGTAAATAAAAGTCTGCGAATTTTTGATTAATTAACAATATCAAGATTATATCTCCGATTGATCGTCTTGATTATTGGAGGATTAATGCTCAAAGATTTCAAACTTTGACAAACCTTCCACTTAAGTATTTGACATCTTTTGCCACAAGCGTTCCATCAGAATCAGCCTTCAGCACAGCTGGTGATATAGCTAGTGTTGTTAAACGGCTCGATTTGAGCCTATTTTTAAAACGGCGAACTCAATATTTTAAATAAAAACATCGCCTAAGCCTCGAGATTTCGTTAATAGATATCCAAATCAATGCCATCTAAGGCCAAAATTTTCAGACTTGCTTAAAATTTTTTTTAGATAAAATTTGGGTTAGGCGTTTTTAAGAATATACTCAAATCGAGCCGCTTAATAAAACTAGATATAGATAGCCCTCATATAGGAGAAACTTATTATCATATAAACTTGAGGGTATAAAGAAAAATATCCAATATTATAATTTTCATTATTTCATCATTTTATATTTATATAGATATTTAATTTGTTTACTTTTTACTCAAATAAAGATATATAGTTTGCTATACAGACTATGGTGAATTCCATATCAAATCAACCAAGGTTTCAACCCGACCCCTTTCAATTTTTTTTAAATTTTGCATACTGGTAGTATATACTATAACCAAGAAAAAAATGAAATTTTACCTCCCAAAAAGGCTTACCCGCTAAGATATGGGCGTTTAAAGCGCGGAAAAATGGTACATTTTTGACAAAAAGTGCCTCATTTATTTTCAAATATCTCGAGAAATAATTAAGTTAGAAAAATAATTTAAATTTTATTATGTAGCTTAATAATAGTTCTTTAATATGACATAAAAATAAATATGATATAAATATGATGAATCTCCAAAACCGGATGTATAAAACCGGAAATGGCCATAGAAAAAAAAGGTATTTTTTTTTTCAAAATTTTTTTTCTGTAGATAGATATAACACTGCTTTATATTTGTGCCAAATCCTAGCCTGGGATGAAAAAGGGTCTAGGAGTTATGACTCTTTATATGGCTTAATAAATTGATCAAAAATATCTTCATTTAATGAATACTTATGAAATAATGTTTATTTAAAAATTATGTCTAAATGATATGCCTTTACTTTTTTTTATTTATTACCATAAAACAATCTATCATAATTAAATTCAACAAATATCATCATATTTAATTGATAAATTCACATTCATATTGTAGTTTTCATAACCCCTAATGTGTAAGCTCTATAACTTTTACTTCATCTTAAAATCATAATCACAATTTTCATTTATATTAAAGAAAAATGAATTCTCCGAATCGAAAATAGTATTCTTAAACGGAAAAAATAATAAAATTATTATATTATTGGGAAAAAGAAACTAAATTATTATAAACTAAAAAAATAATAAAATCATATTATATTATTGGGAAAAAATGCAAGACCATGCACAGGGATTTCATTGGACAAATAATCAGTCCACTATTCACTCTTTTATCATTTATTATAGTCAGGACAACACTATAAAACATATAAGTTTAGTGGTGATATCAGATTGCTTAAAGCACAATGATCTTATTTTTAAAAGAAAGATTTGATACAATTTATTATTTTTATGATGGGCCGTAACCCAATATAAAAATAAAAAAAATTTCATAAATCTCTATAATCATGAATGTGATTTTGGTATAAAGGCCGAGTGGCATTTTTTTGCTACAGCTCATAGAAAAAGTCCGTGCGACAGTTTAGTAAGTATTAAAAAACGGCTAGCAGCTCGAGCTAGTTTGCAACGGCCATATCAAAACCATATTTTGACACCAATGGATTTATTCGACTTTGCAACAAATAATATACATGGAGTAAATTACATTTTTGTAAGCAATAATGAATACAATAATAAGGAAAATCATCTAGAAAGCAGATTTTTGAGAGGAAAAAGAATTCCGGGAACACAAATATACCATGCTTATATTCCCCTTGACGAAAATAAAATTAAATTCAAAATTTATTCCAATTCTTTAGATAATTTAATATATGATATATTGTAAACATAATTATGAATTATTATATTATATGTAATTATGCATTTCAGAAAAATAAAGTTATAAATTGGTTTAGAATTATTTTGTTAAGTAATTTTCAGTCACAATATGTTAACAATTAAAAATAAAAAAAAGTTAGGGCCTATCATTTAGACATAATTTTTAAAAAAACATTATTTCATAAGTATTCATTAAATGAAGATATTTTTGATCAATTTAAGCCATATAAAGAGTCATAACTCCTAGACCCTTTTTCATCCCAGGTTAGGATTTGGCACAAATATAAAGAAGTGTTATATCTATCTACAGAAAAAAAATTTTGAAAAAAAAAATACCTTTTTTTTCTATGGCCATTTCCGGTTTTATACATCCGGTTTTGGACATTCATCAAATTTATATCATATTTATTTTTATGTCATATTAAAGAACTATTATTAAGCTACATAATAAAATTTAAATTATTTTTCTAACTTAATTATTTCTCGAGATATTTGAAAATAAATGAGGCACATTTTGTCAAAAATGTACTATTTTTCCGCGCTTTAAACGCCCATATCTTAGCGAGTAAACCTTTTTGGGAGGTAAAATTTCATTTTATTCTTAGTTATAGTATATACTACCATTATGCAAAATTTAAGAAAAATTGAAGGGGGTCGGGTTGAGAATCGACTTTTTTTGGTTGATTTGATATGGAATTCACCATATATATATAGTGTACTAGCATATAAATTTATACTTATTATTTGCATTAAGGCTAAAATTAAAAAGTGAAAATTTTGATCATCATTAAAATAAATAATATGGAACTATATGTATAATATTTCTCTAAGGGTTATAACTTAATATAAGACTTTCTTTACTATATATCTTATAAATGAAAACCTTTTTACAAATTTAAAGACTATTTTTAGAATTTTAAAGCTTTGAGGCTGTATCCTAGGTCGGCTTAATTTGGATACTTAATTCCCTTTTAGTACAGGCTAAAAAATATTTGAACGAGGCACTTGGCTTATTTTAAGTAGGAACAAGTTCGTTTTTTTAAGTATACTTAAAAGCCATAATATGTCAATTTTTTTGTATGTGTCTTAATTGATTTTAGATCTAAATAGAGAGAAAATAGATAATAATTATAGAATAAAGATGCTACTCTGATTAGTAATATGAAATATATACAGCATATAAATATTTTTGTATTAAATTTAATTTCTAAGCATAAATAAACCTAAACATCGTGATATAATAAGTAAGCAACCAATCTCATTTGATTAACTTATAATATAAAACATTGTATTCCAATAACTCCCTAGCCCAGTACTGTTATGGTCTGCCTAGCAATCCGAGGTTTAGAGTTCATACTTTGCAAGATAAAATTTTTCCACATTTATTTTAAAAGATACAAAATTTTATAATAATATGGGATCTGTATAATTTTTTAAAATTTAATTAGTGTTGTTGAATTTGATAAAATGCAGAAAGACACAATAAGGAGACATTTTTTTTAAATATAACGACCGAATTACTTGTTACTTTTCAAGTTTCTTATTAAATATATTTCATTTATAAGATATCCCATATTAAAATTTTACCTGCAATTTTATAGTGAGCTTTATATGTAAATTTTTTTAACAATTTTTTTAACAATTTCTTTCTCTCTCTCAGAGACGCATTTCTTTATAACGTAAAGTAGAGGAAATCATCTGTGCTGATTAAGAAATATCCCAAATAAAGAAAAAATATATTAGATTTAGAATCGCAATGATAAAAATGGTTTCAAAATTCATTTAAGGAATTATTAAATGATGACACAATTCTATAAATATATGAGGATGGACATTTAAAATTTTAATTATATTCTATATGATTGCATCATTCATGCAACATATATCTCTATAAGATATTTAATGCAATCAAGAAAGAGTTGCTATTTCTCTTCTACGGTATATTTGCAAGTTTGCTCATATAAATATAATCTAAACTGATATGTACAATTGTTATAGAAAATTACATGAGTGGCATGCTTAAAATCTTAATTTTTTCTTACTTAATCTTAATCTCTTACGTTTTTGGCTATTTAGCCGATATTTAAAAGCTGGCTAAATAACCTGTTATTAAGTATTAAGCTAACCTAGGATACAGCCTTAGACTTTTTTTTAACTTTTAAGAGCCGGGATAAGTAAATATTTTGATTAAAAAACTTTAAAAAAATTTGCACACAAATTTTTATTATCCCATTACCTTATATCATATAAAATAATGGATAACAAATCAATATAAATATCGGTTCCGTTTAAAATAAATCGGATCGGTGAAGAATTGTGGATAGGTGCGACACTAGTTAAAATCACTGCTATTTTTTTTAATTATTATTAAATTCCTTTTGCTCTATAAATGCAAACAAAGTTGAAGTTTAAACTTTGACTGCGAATATTATTTAATTTAAATTAATTATTAGATAAAGCATTCCAATCTTTATCCGAAATGTCGCTAACTTTTTAAATAGTAAATTTTATTGGATCTAAAAATTTTAGTGCTTTCTTTTTAACTTGCACCTTTATAATGTAAGATTTTTATGTTAAACTAATCATTTTAAAACGATATTTCTTTATAAAGAATCGTAATTATAAAAGAATATACTTTTAGATATTAAATATAATTTTTTTTAAATTTGTTATTAAGGTAATAAATGGTGGGTGGGAACTATGTTAATTTTATTTTGTAAATTTAATATAATACACAAGTTGTAAGATTTTTATATATGTAATTAGTATAGTATTGTAACTTGAGCTAGATATTTATTTTTGTGTTGTCGAAATAAATAGGTTTTGTCTAGAATACCCGCTGCTATTATAGCGTCAATTATTATAAATAATATGATTCCGATGTTGAAATAAGGTGTATGGAGAACAATCTATTTTTAGAAAAATATATATAAAAAACAGTGGCGTCACTAGCCTTTACAATCTCCGGGGACTCAAAAAATTTTTTTGCTATTTTTGAAAATTATTTCGCCTTTTTATTAGAACATTTTCAAAATGACCTTCCTTTTTTAGGTGTTTTTTAAAAAAATTCAAAATTCTAAGGGGGCTTGAGCCTCAGTGCCCTCCCCTACTGACACTAGTGGGAAAAAATAATCATATGTTATAGGGCCTAATTTTCGTTTTTTAGATAAAATAAAGGAATTAATTTATTATATAGTAATAATTATTAACTTTTTCTATTAAAAATATGATAGAATAGGAATATCTTCACGAAACTGTCTAAATGTAAAAATTTTGTCATACTTTAAAAATATGTGGAGCATATCCACTATTTTGTTCCATTCCATTTTTGACTAATTTCCATTGATTATTAACTATCACAATGTGCTATTATAAAAATAAGAGTTTTATGAAATTAACAATAATATTTATACATGATCAACGGTAGTATACTGATTCGAAGCACGAAAACCCCACATTTGTTGAAATTGAACTCTTATTTCTGCAAAAGTTTCAGTGATAACGGCGATAAACACATTTTTCACCAGCCAAGCAAGAAAAAATATTAAAGAGACAAAGTAAAGTATGGCTCTCCAAGCTGGCAAACTATCTATCATTTTATACATTATAAAAGCCCATCCTTCTTGAGATCCACTCTCATAAACAGTGAAGAAGCTATTGACTTTATATTTATAGATTTAAAAAAAATTAAATATATATTAGCGCTTGCTTGACTATTTATTATTCGTCTTTTAAATATACAGGCACTCCCCACTTTTAACATAATTTTGTTTTTTATATCGTTTTTATTAAATAGTGTATATGTAGAGTCTTTAATTGTTAATGGGTATATTTGAAATATTTGACTGTATAAAATAGTCAATTTTTTAAAAAAAGGCCAAAAAAATCCTACCAAATTTATAGAGTATCATATGAGACTTGAAGAATATCATATGAAATTTGTAAAGTATATTTTAAATAATAATGTAAATGTATTCTTTAAACTAAATATTTATAACTTTAAAAAACTTCAAAAATTCTAATTCAAACTCATATAAAGTCAGCTCAAGATAAACGAATTCTATTCTTGGCGATGTTATTGGTACCCTCCGTTTGGCCAGCTTCAGGAAATATTGCTTTCGTTGGATGAATTTACTCACCTATATAGCTCTGTGTATCGCCCAGATAATAATATGACTTCTCCTGACTCTGCTTGTGCCCCCCCCCGATAATTTTCACTCAAATCCTTTACAAATGCATATCCACTGGCTTTGATCTGCGTCCTTCCCTCTTTCTTAATTTAATTGAAAAGATAAAGAAAAATACTAATAATTTATTAACAGGTCTTACCTTTTTTCAATAAAATTTTAACCGATACCTTCCCATCTGTTATTAGCCCTTTATTTAATGGGGCTCGTCTGATGGTCTTAACTAACCCAGCGGGATGCGCTCCATGACTGCCAGTTCCCTATTTGAAAAAATAGTAGCTAAGAGAATCATAGAGAATAAATCCTAATCAGTTTGGTTAAGGCTGATGTGATATCGCTTCCCATACTATTGGGATTTTCAAATATGGCCTCATGTTTATCTGATTTAAAACACCTTGTCGCGATATTTTCCTCCTTTATTTTTATAGCCAATACCTACAGTTCGGTTATCATATCATCAAGAGGGCATCTCGGTGTTAACACTATAATATCTATCTCAAAAGATAGGTTAAATTCAGATGTAAATTTATGGTATTAAATTTATGGTATCTGGATGATGGCGCATTTTGCAGTTTCTTCGCCAATATTCTAGATATCAATATCATTATAGACAATTATTCTTTCAAACTGAGAGTTGTTGGTAATTTTTCTTTTTATTATTGTAAAAAATTTTATTTTTATCTATATAAATAAAATATACTTAAAATTTTCCAAAAAATAGTGGTATCATATGGACCACCTTCCCCACTTCTAACAGGAGTCATGGAAATTTTTAAATAATGATTTAAAATCTTATTTTTTTAAATTTAACATTGGAAAATTTGAAAATAATAAATGTCAGAACTCCTGTTTCAAGTTTAAATAGTGTATAACTTACGTGTATTAAATTGTAATTATTAAAAATATACTAAATTTAACATTTTGATGGTTTCAATAAAAATCATTTAAGTATTAAATTCATATTTAATATTTTGTAAGTGGTTTCCAAACTCATTATCGCCTAAAAGGGTTAAATATTAATAAATAAATAAATATTTTTTTCTCTCGTTCAACCTTCTTGCTCTTCATATAATCCCAGGCTTCAGATTCACCTCATCCCAAAAACTTAATCCTCTTAGATTCTACAATACATTTTCACCTCGAATCATTTTACATCAGAATTGATAACAATTTTTTACATATTTGGTCTATTATTGATCTTCCTTTTAAGGTTCTAAATATGCATAATCAAATATTTTACCTTCTAAAAATCCTACCTTTTGCCCAAGAACACTTTTATATCTCGGACCTCGCCGCTATTAATAACGCCTCCCTACTATTCGATTTTGAAAATAATTTCAAAAAAAATTTAAACGTATAATCAATTTAAACTTCTCAGAAAAGAACTGGCAGTCGATTTCTCCAAAAATGGGAGGTCTAGGTGTCATACATTTTTCCCATAGCAGAGCCTATATATTATTTCCTTTCATCGTTTATTATATTTGTCAAAAGTATCCAAACAATGACAGACTTTTCGACAACCCCACCAAACCATGGAGAAGAAATGTTATCTTCTCTTATGATTGTTCCAATCGTTTTTCGCTCATAAATCACCTTCCTCTCTCTTTTATCCAGGATAAATAATTATGAGTTGTTATTGGCCTCTGATTTACAAAAATATTTTCACTCACATTTGCATAAACTGCAAGGGTTCGTTAAGGCGCCATTAACGTGTTTAAAAACATGTGAATTTAATATTATCTGAATATCTTTCTTCTGCCGGATTGAGTTCCCGAATGAACTCTTCTATCAATTCCTCATCGATCGTAAAAGGCCCGATTTAGCTACTTCTTTAGTTGAAAAGCAGTAATATCAAAACATGAGATTTTTCCCCGAAACCTCAGTATCGACCTAATTTTACAACAGGAAGTCAACAAAATTAATATATATTCCGTCTGGCTAATAGCCAGCACCCTTGACCATAAAACTCCTAAAGGCCAAAATTCACAAAAGGAGTTTAACTTTTTATGCCCGAACTTTTCGTCCTTATTTTCTTATATTATTTACCCATCATTTTAAATATATTTTCATGAGATTTTAATAGTATTTTATATTCTTACCATAATTTAATTTGCACTTTATATTTTATAACTTTCATGAGATTTTACTTTAAAAATTTTGTAAACTGTTCAAATTTCAAATGACAATTTGAAAAAGATTACATAATACATTCCAAGTTTATGATTTTTATATAGATCCAAACTGAAATAAAGTTGTTATAAAAAACTCGTTTATAAACATTAATATCGCAATGAATGATCGAAAGTCTGCTAAGCACGCCTATATTTAATTCGAGCTTAAATGATAAAATTTCAAATATGGTTTAAAAAACTATATTTTATGATAAGGTTAATAACAAAAAATTCACAAATTTTTAAGTCGAAATGTAAAACTTTTTCTAAATTATAATTGAAGTTTTAATTTAAGAGAAAAAAATCAGAGTTATCTGATTAATATAATACTGGTTGAGTTGAGAAATCCAATATTTAAATTAAAATGTTTTATGTATATAATTTTACAAAAATTATTGAATCCATCAAATCCCCCAAGACCATATGGTAAATTTAACTCCATGCATTTCATTCCACGAGGACAATGATAACCGAAATTTGGATTTGGTGAACAATACGAATGAGGAATCGAAAAAGAATTTATCGTAATGACGCTTAAATACAAATGGGAAATATATTTTATGAGTACGATAGGAATTATGCTATAAATTATATATGTTTTAACTAAAATTGGTAAATAAGTATGTTAAAAATCTAATCAAAATTTAGATATATAAAAAAAACTTCGCTAAGCCTCGAGATGGTGGAAAGAAGACCAAATTATGAAATTTCGAGGCTTAATTAAAATATTTTTAGCAAAAATCTTGATTCGTTATTTTTTTTAAAAGCATTTAAATTGAGGTTTTCAGACAACACTACCATATCGGACTTTTGCCCATATAGTTTAGGAGTTATTTATCTATTTGTATTGAAGGATTTTTTAAAAAATTAAAATTTTTACTTTTTGGGTTTTCTAATTATAACTTTTTAAGATATTTAAATTTGATTATTTTTGAAAGTTTGGATTAGGAAAAGAAATATATTTTGTATTTATACTTAGTCATTGGCAGAGCTAAGATTTTTTGGGAGTTGGGTGCCCTTCATAAATTTTATTGGAGAATATAGGACCAATTGCGGGTAATTTTGATTTAACACTTCTTTTAATGCATTTTTATGAAATAATTAATTATAATCCTTATTTTGACAAAATATTTTATTGTTTATAATGATATATAGTGCTCCTATGATGAAGAGGAGAACGGGAGGGGGGGGGGGGGTAGTGGGATATTTTATATCACCCGATATTTACAATAGGGAGTTTCCGTTTTGTGCCCCTTGGGCTAAACCTTTGCCTTAGGAAACCTGCAAGAGAACATTTTGACTGAACCCTTTTTAAAAATATTACTGACCCAACCCGGCTATAATTTTTTTTTTGAATTACCATAACCTACTAACTCAACCCGAAAATCAAAATATAAAAAAATTTAGCCTAAAATTTTTTTTTTTTAGTATGTAATAAGAAGTTATCAAAAAATTGTAAATTATTATACAATGAAACCATGATTTATTGATATAACTTTTAAATTCAAAATTATATTATATTCCAAGCCCAACTCATCCAAAAAAAAATATTTTCCCGAATAGACCTAACCCTAAATAAAAATTAATTATAATAACTCGACCCAACCTACGGATCGGATCAGTGAGTGAGGTCGAGGCAGACCACTATTTAGAAATAATTGTCAAAATATATTGAATTTTGGCAAAACTGAATGGGGTTAAAAAATATTAGTGACGTTCAATTTATATTTAATATATTTAAAATTCAATTACCTATCTGGCTGGGTATCATTTGTTACGCAGTGATGTTTTATTTTACCAAAAAATTGAACACCGTTCATAGCGTATAACGACATAAAAAATAGGAAGAATAATGTCACATTGTAAACTTGTTGACTTGATCGTCTATTTTTAGCAAATATTCATATTAGATTGGTACTATATATTATATCTTATCTTATCTGATTTCTTATATTATATTATATTGATAATTTTTTGGAATTAAACTGCTTCTTTTATATTTTAATACAATAGCCTAAAAATGATACATAAAAAAGCGGTGATTATCCAAGAGCAGAAACAGAGGTGCACCGATAACACAGTTTGGTATCAGTGGCATTGTTCAGTATCGGTATTGGACGATACTTTCGATTTTACCCGAGTGGTTGACTTAAAAATAATAATTGACCTTTATATTTAACAAAATATTGTTCACATTAGCTATGAATATATATTATATAAATTATAACCTTATAGGAAGGAAAGTAGGTACTGGTAATTTTATTTCCTATTTCTTTTTATTTATTTACTTTTATAAATTTCATAATAAATAATAAACTACAAATAAATAAAAAATAATCTTAATGTTGAATTACATCTTTGCTTTATAAATATACTATATTTTTATTTTTTAGGTATGCCAGATCGATATACCTTCTTAGTATCGGTTTAGATATCTGCTAAAAAATGTGTATCGCTATATCTGTTTGAAAGCTCATTCTCCAAAATATTTAGGGTGTTGTTATTTAGGAGTAACAATAAAACTAATTAGGTCTACGTTATTCGCCTTGGCCATTCTTGAACTAATATGTTGAATGCTGATATAAGAGAATTGAAGACTGTAAAAATTTGACTGCATTTAGAGAGTTAAATTACAGCAAAACGTATTGAGTTAACATTTGAAAAACCAAGTTGATGGAAAAATAACTAAGTTTAACCTACTTAACCAAGGTTTAGTACTATTAGCCAACAAAAATATCTAAATAGTTGCTGTCGCAAAAAATGACTATGGCTATTTAAATAAGTATGAATAATAGCCATAGTCAATTAAAATAATTATAACTAATAACCATAATCAATTTTATAGATCGGCTATTAGCTTTTTTAAATTTTCAAAAGAAAAACTATCGCCTATTGAAAGCGACTAGTCAACCCTCATCTATAGTTATGAACTGAACAAGGAAGGCAAGACCAGGCAAGGCCTGAAATGGGTATTTCTCCAGGTCGCTAAAAAATGTATAAAATTTTAAAAAGATAAATAACTTGAAAATTTGATTGATCCTATTTTTAGGTAGTTGAAATTTTAACAATGGACTAAACAATCTTATTATTATTAATGGTCTTGGACATCTTAAAATTGACCATGGTTTGCCAAATTTGACTATTTTCATTATTTCCACCATCTTTATTTAGAGCTATAATATATTTTTAAATAATTAAGCATACTTGTAGAATTAGTGATGACCAAAGACAAATAACCATAACTAAATCAAAACGAGTCCATTTATTTTTCCAGCATAATGTAGGGTTCTTTTGATATTTAATAAAGATACAATAAAAAAATTAGAAAATAGTTAATGATCTTGATATTCGTTTAAATTTTTAATACTCACTTTATTATTTATTTACCTTTTCCGATAACTTTTGAAAAAGCTCAATTGTAAATATGAGTGAACAAAAGATATCCACGCCAAATGTCAAATAGGTAAGAAACGGATAATGTGTTAGAGTTACTGGAGTGTTTATACAAACTGATAGAAGCGATAAAATGGCTGATACACGTATTATTGCGCTATAAATGGGACCTTTAATCCATGAGTTATTGTTTTTAAAATCCCTAAAATTTTCGGTTAAACCAATCAATTCAGGGTAGATGCTTGGTTCACGAAGCAAGCTTTGTTTTCTAGCCAAGGCGGAAAACACTGCAGCACTAGCCCTTAAAATCATCATAAAGGGATAATATTAAATATATTTTAGTAATTTCAATTAAAAAATAATAGTTACGATTACATAAAGATAAAGATAACATTTTAAAAAAATGTGCAAAAATTATTGTATATCCTAATTATTAGAGTTGTTAAAGATATTTTTAAAATAGCTCTAGATATAAACATCACCTAAAAATGGATCTAGATACAGGTACATCGGCTAAAAACCTATCTAGATATCGATACAATTGGAAAAATGTAAATAGATATAATTTTTATCATCTAAGTCAACTTAATAGACTAGAGTAATTTAGTCTATTTATGTATAATCAATAATGATAAATATTAATCATAAATAAGAATTAATAATTATTATTATTTTCTTTTATTTCTTAAAAATATATAAAAATAAAACTAATTCAAAAACAAAAAAATTAAATTATATGATTTTGAAATTTCAACTATATCATAAACCAGTCAGAAAAGAGAAAAACTAAATGAAACTACTTCATAAATTTTTTTTAAAATAATTTTAAAATTTAATTTTGATAATATTGATCAGAGACCTGCAGGCCCGGCCCTAAGCCCGGCCCGGGCAGGGCCGTATTTTAAATTTTTTAAATATACCCGGGCCGGGCCGGGCCGGGCTGGGCCTAAAAAAAATTTTTTAAACATATCCGGGCCGGGCTTAAAAAATTTTTTTTTAAATATATCCGGGCCGGGCTTAAGATTGTTAAACCCGGGCCGGGCCTTAATATTTTTTATAAAAATTTTTACATTATGAGTTAATGAAGATTATATTATATTATAGTTATGATTAATATAATATTGGGTGATGGTTAACACTACCTAACAACCCGCAGATCGATCTAATTATTAATTTCCTGCAAATTTATTAAAAGTATTAATATATTTTTTTATAATTCATATCTAAATTTTTACAACATATTTTACCAAAACAATCAAATAAAGGAATATCTTAAATAAGCCCCAATATTCAAGTATTATTAATATATTTTTTTATAATTCATATCTAAATTTTTAGAATATATTTTACCAAAACAATCAAATAAAGGATTATCACTTCTTAAAGTTTGTAATTGATTTTACTTAATATAAAGCATTTTTTAATTGAAAAATTTGTTTTACACAAGTATCATTTTATTTCTCTTTTTCTCTGTCCCAAATTCAAGCAATTACGTATGTAGTCAGGGACAGATCGCAAAATGACGGAAAACTATATAAAAGATTATATTAAACAAGAGGCTCAGGAAGTAAATGAAATACCATCGACCAGTCAAATTACGACTGTTGTTAATCAAACTGAATCGTTTTATGACAAATGGGGCGATGGTAATTCTGGTAATATGTCAATACCCGATGATGAATATTATAATTACATAAATAATAGATAAAACATTTAAGGTGGATAATTTGTTAGAGTGGTGGGCGGCTCATCAAAGCGAATTTCCAATTTTAGCAAAATTGGCAATTCCTGCTTTAAGTGCAAGCTGTGAGCGGAATTTTTCCACTACTGGGAGAATTCTTGAAGAAAGAAGAAGTAATCTTCAACCTGAAAAGGTAGATATGCTTCTCTTTCTTCATGATAATTTGTGAATTTTTAATATCTTTCTTGAGTATAGGGTTTCGTCAATCATGCTGGTTTTTTAATTTGCAAACTGTCAAATATTTATTGCACTTATTATATTTACCTTGAGTCATGAAAGTTTTTAATCCAACATTTTTCATTATTTTTTTTTACAATATTATATAATACAATTATCTTCTTTTGTTAAAAATTTATATTATAAAATAAATTATATTAATATTGTGCAATTAGATTATATTTTCAAAATACTATTTATTATAGCGATTTATTTTTATTTTATAAATTAAATAGTAAATTAAATCAGAGTTGTTAAAGTAGCGCGCTACTTGTAGCGCGCTACTTAGCGCGCTATCTTTTTTGGTAGCTATAGCTAATAGCCACTACTTTTTTAAAATTATTTAATTTTTTAGCGCGCTACTTTTTTTAAAAGTAGCTAAGTAGCGCGCTACTTCGCTACTTTTAAAAATATAATGAATGTAAGTATAAACATGAAAATTTAAATATAATATCATAATTAATTATAATTTTTATAATTTATTATTTAATTTTGAAATTTAAATATGTTTTCAATTTTTAATTTATATTTTCAATCTGTGTTAATAATCTAAAATGGCATCGTCCATGGATATCCAAATCCTTGAAAGTGATTCAGATATGGAAGATTCAATGGAAGAAAATGTACTTAATAGCTCTAATAACGTTTTTCCATTCCCTAAATTTGAAAAAATTTTTTAAATAAATATTAAAACAAAATCTGGATTCAAATTCATGTGCTTAAAATGTAAAAAAAATATATCATCAAATCAATCGAGTAGCTATAACCTGAAGAAACACCTAAAGGTAAATTGTTATTTTTAAATTATAATATTATTTATTTTATTAGACTGTTCACGCCAATTGCTATAAGGAAATAGAGAAACATATAAAAAATTTTGGTATAGGAGAATCTTCATTCAAAAAGACAAATACTATCCAAACCAAATTAACTGATAATAAACATGCCAATATTTCACAAAAATTGGCTGATAAAGTAATTGTTGATTTTATTATTGACACAATTCAGCCATTGTCCTTGGTTGATAATCCATCATTTACTATGATGATTAAAACTTTATTCCCTGGCACAACAGTTTTATGTCGCCAGACACTTATGAATAAAATAGCCGACAACTTCAAAGTGATGAAAGATGCTCTAATAGTAGAGTTATCAGATATACCTTATGTATGTACCACGGCAGATAGTTGGACACATAACAGAAGGTAAAAACTTATTTATATTTACAAATTGATCTGATTAAATATTTTTAGAGCTTATTTGGGAATCACAGGCCATTGGTTAGACCCTAGGACTTTAAAAAGAAGATCTGTATCCTTAGCCCTTAAAAGGATTATAGGATGCCAGACATATGACGTACTTGCAAATAAAATTATTGACATCCACAAGTATTTTAGGATTCATAATAAAGTTTGCAAGATGGTTACTGATATGGGTCTAACTACCTGAAGGCATTTAGGTTATATCACAAATTTATTTATAATATTTATTTTAAGTTATGATTTTTATCAGAATGGAATGGTTATTATTTAATCTATAAAATATTTAGTATTTTAATATTTCACATTATTTACAGAATTTTTATTAACTAAATACACACATATTTTAGTAATATTATGATTATCATAATTTATATCAAATTATAAATAAAATTAGTGAAATTAACTAATAAAATATAAAACAGAGGTGGATTATTTCATTAATTTTTATTGTAAAGTATCTAACATTTAATAAGATATGGTTATTGACAGAGTTGGGCAGGTCCTCCAGAAAAAGAATCTAGATACAGATACAGATTCTTTTAAAAAAATGAATCTTAGACACGATACTAGTATCTTTTTCAAATAATCAAAAAGATACAAGATAAAAGATTCTTGTATCTTTTACTAAATTAGAGTAACTTAAATACAAGATACTTTTAAATTATCATTACCAATTAAATTAGAATAGTTTATAAAATACAGTTTTCATTATTTATTTGTGAAGAACATAGCATACACATATAAGAATGAATATTTGCAATAATTAATAAAATATTTATTGATGAATTAATCATAATAACCAGGGATTAATAATATTAATTTTTGCCCTTTAATAGCTTAAACAGGGAAGGGAGAGTAGTATATTTATTTGAAGTTAAAAATGTGCAAATAAGAAAAAAAATTAAATCAAATGATTTATTAGAATTTGCAGGTTATTTTCTGTGTTGTTTTAAATATAGCTTATATTAGGAGTATATGGATAAAAACATCAACGCGATAGGCTAATGGCTAAGCTGAATAATCTTACTCCAACAAACATAGATTGCCGAGTATCTACCACGAAGATATCCTCAAATAATTTTTTTGAAATTAAAGATGATTTAATAGAAAATCCAATTGATCTTTTTTTTCAAACAAAAAATATTGAAATGAATATTTTTGATAATTTTTCATATATTAAAAATTTATATATAAAATTTAATACCCCCTTGCCCTCAAGTGCTAGTGTCGAGAGATTATTTAGTAAAGCAAAGCTTATACTTTCTGATCGTCGTTCTAGACTTGGGGATGATAATATTGAAATGATATTATTATTAAAATGCAACAAATTAAAATAAATATTTATTTATATTGCTTATTTTTTTATAATCTAAACTAACTATATTTTTATATTTATAAATGTTGATTTTTATATATTATTTATTATACATTTACATTATAAGCAAAAAAAAAATTAAAAAAATTTGTTTCATTTGTTTCTAAATTTTTTTTTATAAAAAGTAGCTAAAGCTATTTTGAAAAAGTAGCTAATAGCGCGCTACTTTTTTTCACAAATAGCGAAAGCGGTAGCGCGCTACTTTTTTTGACAAATAGCTATTACGGTAGCGCGCTACTTTTAAAAATAGCGTTTAACAACTCTGTTAAATACAATATATTATATTCTCAAAATATTTTCCATTTTTATAAATTAAATATTAGTTTTATTTTTTTTAAATGTAATATAAAATATAGTATATGACAAATATTATTACCATTTTTATGAATATTAGTTTTATTTTTATAAATGCAATATAAAATATAGTATGCTCAAAATATCCATTTTTATAAATAACTGTTTTATAATTTTTATAAATTCAATATAATATTCTCAAAATATTAGCTTTTTACATGCATTTTTTAAATAATAAGCGATAATACTCGCTGAAAAATATGGTAAAATACCTCATAGGTGAATTTTTGTATATACCAGGTCATTTTTAAAAATTCCGAGCCGGGCCTGAAATTTTTAAATCCGGGCCGGGCCTAAAAATTTAAAACCGGGCCGGGCCGTGCAAATGGTACCTCTGCAGGTCTCTGATATTGATTGGTATAATTTTAAAAAAATGATAAAACCAGGGATGCGAACCCGACAAAATTTTTGCCCGGGTTCGGTTCGGGGTATAAAAAAAAAGGTGGGTTCGGTTCGGGTTCAGGGAAATATTTTTGAACCCGGGTTTGGTTCGGGTTCGGTTGGGTTCAAGAATTTTTGAGTTGATAAAAAAAATTCTATATTTAAATCATAATAAAAAACTAGACATAAATTTGATATAAAAAATAAATTTTTTATTTTATTTATAGGCAAATATAGTTAAAAATACAAAGCATATAGTCATGTATCAATTTTAAAAATTTTATTTAGACATATTAGCATAATATCTTCCAAGAGTTGTTTACTCATCCTCGATCTATGTGGTGAAAGAATGAATTTCAAATGTGAAAAAGATCTTTCAACGCCAACCTATGTTAAATGTATTTATATGTGAAAATATGAAAAATTACCTTGGGTTGCAGGAACAGCAAATAAGATTTTAGATAAAATATATAATTCAGGGCCCAAAAATGCAAAATATTTTCCTTCTTATCTAATCTTTTATAATCGCTAAATCCAGTAATTATTGTTCCAATACTTTTCTCAGCAATCGTTGGCCCTCTTTTAAGTATTTTCTCCTGCCTTTCTTTAAGTTGTATCAATTTCTCTAAATCCTCTTCTTGTTCAATAACTTCATCGGAACTAATATCATCAGATAAAATCGGCGTTGTTAAGCTTTTAATTCGTCTCCATAAATTGACAAGATGTTTTTTCGCACAAATCTTATCATCATCACTAAGTAATACCTGTAATATTTAAGGATTATTGTTTATATTTAAATATTTCATAAAATAACAATTTTAATATAAATCTAAAATAATTAATTTACTAAGCTTTTAATTCTTGGGTCCAGGTATATGGCAGCTAAGAGAATTTCGTTCTTTATAAACCTTTCTTCTCTGTTCTTAAGACAAGAATATAGTAATTGAGCAAAATGGTTTGGATTTTTTTCCAGTTCGATGCAGCATCTTAACCATGCTGCATAAAAATCTGTCAGTGTTAACTGTTCAGATTGGAATTGTTTGGTTGCGATTTTTAGCGGTTTTAAAATTTCAACAATCGTTATTATCTCTTTCCAATCTTCAGTCAATAAATAATCAGATTGCTCTGTAAAAAAATCTTCGATATTGGGTTTTAGTAAAATCAGCCTTTCTAACATATCATGGGTTGAATGCCATCTGTGGCAGCTTAACACAGGCTTAGGGAGTTTCATATTTTTTAATAACTTTTGGTAAGTGGGATGTCTTAATTTTAAATTTAGGCTCCTAGCTTTTGCAATGGTTTCCATAATAGGTGATAATTTTATAGCATCTTGAAGTGCCAGCTGAAGTGTATGAGCTGCACACCGTACACTATAAATCGGATATGATATAATAGTTGATAAAAAAGTATTTTGTATATCATCAATATCATATTTATATACATTTACATCCATATTTTCCTCATCTGCTGATTCACTCCTTATATCATAATCAGTTTCAGGTTGCAGGAGCTTTATAGCTCTTAAAAAATTACAACCATTATCAGAAGTAATTGTGTATATTTGTTCAATATTAATTTTAAATTTTAGTAAAGTTTTTAATATATTCTCTTATATTCTCCTGTACATCTCTCTTTCAGCTCTACAATTCCAAGAGTCCTCAAATTTATAATGGACTTTGATATAAATTGAATATTTACACCAAGAATTGACCTATCTAGTCGAACTGCATCAACTTTTAAACTTATTAATTTTCCTTCTACCTCTCTCGATATTTTGTCTCTAATTGATTGGGCTGTTTTATTAATAGTTCTGGATAAATTTTCTTTGTTTATAACTAAATTGAGCCCAGATAGGAGTGGATTTATAATTCTTTGAAATCCCGAATCTTCAATAATTGATAAAGGCCGGCCATTTACAGTAACAAGTTCTAGTATAGAACTCATCAAATCATTAGATGATATATTTATACTTATATGCTTTTTTGGAAAAAAGGTTTCTATATTAATTTTAGGTTTTTTTGCCAATAACAATTCCTGATATTTGGTTTTTTCATTTAAATAATTTAAATATTCATTGTTGTGATTTCTTTCCAGGTGTCTTTCTAAATTTGACAAGTGATTACCAGACATTTTTACTTTGCAATATGAACATATTGATTTTTTTTCTATTGTATTAAGGGTAAAATGATTATCAAATATGACTTTATCTTTAATCTTAAATCTATAAAAAGAGAACAATTTTTTTAAATAGCAATGATTTCAGAATTAAAAAAGAGATATTTATAAATTTAATTTCATTTACAATATGCACTTCATTAATATCTTGTAAAAATTAAACTGAACCAAAAATAAATGATTAGCATATATAAATTTTAAAATCATTTTAATAAGTTCACAAAAACTGCCCTACATTTAACAATTTTTAAGTTAGATGTTTAGAATTTTTTAAATTAACAATATAATAATTTTTACTTTGATTTGTTAACCATTTTCTTCTAATTAATAATCTTTAAGAATAATAAGATAAAAATTTAAAAATAAATGGCGTAAATTAATTCAATTGTTTAAAATTTTTTAACACTCCAATAGGAATCGAGAATAAATTTAAAAATGGCATAAATGAATTAAGTTGCTTAAAATTTATTAACACTTCATTTAATTGGAAATTTGAAAATATAATATTTGTATTTACATATATTAATATATGATTTTAAATAATACACTGAACCCGGTTGAACCCGGGTTCAAATAAAATTCTTGGGTTCGGTTCGGGGTTTTGAAAATTTTATAAATGGGGTTCAGGTTCGGTTCGGGTTCAGAGTTTTTTTCTAAAAACCCGGGTTCACTTCTCCGGGTTCGGGTTCGGTTCGAATCCCTGGATAAAACACTAAAATATTCAAACAACTATATAAAAATATGTAAAAATATATAAAATTACTAAATAAAAATATGTATAAATAGTATCGAAGGCTCTAAAAAGAGCTTAATTTAATAATGAAAATGTACCCAAAAAACAAGTATAATTGTGTTTAAAAATTTCCAGTTGAAGTTTTTGTTTAGGAAATAAGGATTCGCGATTTTCGTTTGTTATGCTTAAAAAAAATTTGTGATAAAGTTTTTAAAAAAAATATATGTAGGACTGTATTTTGATGTTTCAAAATGTTAAATATGTTATTCCATATTTTATTTTATTTTTTTTTTCCGATCATGGGTTACTTTATTTGAATATTTACTGATATAATATAGCTTTTTTATCCTTCTTTTGCTTATCCTTAAGTACACATCAATTAAAAATAGTTTTCTTTATCCCTCTTTTGTTTTGCCTTAAGTACATAAAAATTAAATAAAGTTTTTTTTATGTCTCTCTTTTGTTTGATTTAATCACATTAAAAGTAAAACATATGGTTTTTGTGTTTTCTTTTAATCATAGGTAGTTCATACTTTTGGATTCCTTAATAAGGTGTTCAATAAATATAAATTAGATATTAAGGTCCAGGAGATCGCCCTGAATCCAAAGTTATAATTTGAGTTCGGAAAAGTATAGGGGGGAGGGTAGGTTTTATCCCCAATTATTGAGCTTTTATTTTCCCCATAAAAGGGACTAATTTTTATATTTAAATACAGTAATAATATGATTTGTTGTAACACATTTTCATAATGTGAAAAAAC
Organism: Gordionus sp. m RMFG-2023; assembly: GCF_954871325.1. Classification (NCBI taxonomy): domain Eukaryota; kingdom Metazoa; phylum Nematomorpha; class Gordioida; order Chordodea; family Parachordodidae; genus Gordionus; species Gordionus sp. m RMFG-2023. The sequence goes on along the minus strand of NC_088779.1, from coordinate 15,112,422 downwards.
ATTCTTATATAGTTAAATAACTTTCCATAATTTTTGTAAAAAGTATTTTAATATAAATTAAATTTTTTATTTTAAATTTTTAAAAGTTTTTAAACTTTAATGAAGACTAACATCAAAGTTATGAATCAAATAGTTTTTTTTGGACACAAGTTTAAGTGGAAAAATGAGAATTCAAAAAAAATATTTTAATAATAAAGTTTTGAAACTTTAGTGAAGACTAACGTCAAAGTTATGAATCGAATATAGTTTTTTTTATGTTATGGACATAAGTTTAAGTGGAAAAATTAGAATTTTAAAAGATATTATATAAAAAAAAATTCTAAGATTTTTACAATACCTTTTTTAAATTTAAAGCATTATTACAATATTTTAATTTTACTTTTAGTTATCCAAAGAATGGAAATCAGGATAAGAAATTTGAATAATTTCTTAAATAAATATAAGTGAAAACTCGAATTTAGGGTTTTCAGATAATTCTTATTTGTTTAGAATTTTTTATGATGAATTCGAAACACCAAAATATAAAAAACCATTTATTATTTATTTATTCTTTGTTAATAAAATATTACACAATATAAATCAATTACAAATGCAATCATTTAAAGGAATGCATCGAATTCTCTCTTCAATAAACTTTATGATGTGAGAATAAAAATTTAAAAAATTATATGTAAAATAATTGCCTAAATTACTCGTAACAATTGAAATAACTTCATTTCGGTTATTGGGTTTAGGAGAATTTGATCTATATTGATTTTTAATTACTCCGAAAAAAATTTCTATCGGATTTAATTGCGGCGAATAGGGTGGCAAAAATATGATATTTGGATAATTCTCACAAATTATCCTCGCTCGATGTTTAGGAGCATTATCCATTATAAGTAATGGATTTGATGGTAAAAGTGCGAATAATTCATCCAGGTATGCCTTGAATTTTATCGCAGTAAAAGCCCCATCTATTATTGTGAATTTTTTCAATCCACTTATTCCTATTGTGCATAGGTTACCGGAAGTTTTTTAAAATATAATGTTTTTCTCAAAATTTTCTTTCAAGTTTTTATAAGTTTTTTAAAAAAAGGATGCATTTTTCTCAACAAGTTTTTACAATAATTACGGAAAGTTAAATTGAAGTGTCGGGGCTTCCGTTATGGGTAGAATGGTTGATGGCACATCTCGATGATTTTTGGAATGCGTCATTTTAGGTTAATAAAAGCAACTACAACAATTAAATTTTATTTAATTTTAAAACCAAAAAAAAAATATAAAAAAATAAGAATTATCTGAAAACCCTAAATTCGAATTTTCTTTCACTTATGTTTATTAAGAAATTATCAAATTTCTTATCCTGATTTCCATTCTTTAGATAACTAAAAGTAACATCAATATATTGTATTGTAATAATACTTTAAATTTAAAAAATTTACAATGCATTTAAAAAAAAAATTATTTTAAAAATCTTAGAAAATTTTTATTCTCATTTTCCCACTTAAACTTGGGTCCAAAACATAAAAAAATTATATTCGAATCATAACTTTGACGTTAATTTTCATTAAAGTTTAAAAACTCTTATTATTAAAAAAAATTTAAAAAATATTATATCAAAATTTTTTTTAAATTTTATCAAAATGTTTTTACAATAATTATGGAAAGTTATTTAACTATATAAGAATGTTTTTTCACATTATGAAAATGTGTTACAAAAAATCATATTATTACTATAGACCAGAGTTTTTAAACGCGCTAACTTTTTTGGTAGCTATAGCTAATAGCGGCTACTTTTTTGTAATTATTTAATTTTTTAGCGCGCTACTTTTTTTGAAAATAGCTAATTAGCCGCTACTTCGCTACTTTTAAAAAATATAATGAAGGTAAGTATAAACATGATATTTTAAATATAATATCATAATTAATTATAATTTTTATTATTTATTATTTAATTTTGAATTTAAAATATAATTTCGATTTGTAATTTATATTTTAATTTGTATTATAAACCTAAATCACGTGTTAATTTAAAATGTCATCGCCTATGGATATCCAAATCGTTGAAAGTGATTCAGACAATGATATTAATGAAATGGAAGATACCAAGGGAAGAAAATGTTCTTAATAGCTATAATACAAATTTCCCACTCCCTAGATTTGAAATTTTTTTTAAATAAATATATAACCAAAACTGGTTTCAAATTTATTTGTTTAAAATGTAAAAAAAAATATTTCCCCAAATCAATCCAGTAGCTATAACCTCAAGAAACATTTAAAGGTAAATTGTCATTTTTACATTCTAATAATATTTATTTTATAAGACTGTTCATGAGTTTTAAGGAAATGGAGAAACATCTAAATATTTTTGGTATAGGCGACTCTACATCCAAAAAGACTAATTCAATTCAAACCAAATTAATTAATAATGCAAATGACAATATTTCTCAGAAATTGGCTGATAAAGTTATTGTTGATTTTATAATTTCAGCCAATGTCCTTAGTTGATAATCCATCATTTACCATGATAATTAAAACTCTATTTCCCTGGTACAACAATTTTATGCCGCCAGACACTTATAGTAGATAACTTTAAAATGATGAAAGATGCTTTAATAGTAGAGTTATCAGAGATATCATATATATGTACCACGGGAGATAGTTGAACACATAACAGAAGGTTAAAACTTATTTATATTTAGGTCATTGGCTAGACCCCAGAACTTTAAAAAGAAGATCTGTGGTATTAGCCCTCAAAATGATAATAGAATGCCAGACATACGATGTACTTGCAGATAAAATTATTGATAATCTGTCTTATATTAAAAATATGTATATAAGATTAAATACGTCCTTACCCTCAAGTTCTAGTGTCGAGAGATTTAAAAAGGCAAAACTTATACTTTCTGATCGTCGCTCTAGACTTGGGGATGATAATATTGAAATGATTTTATTATTAAAATGCAACAAATTACCATAAATATTTATTTTTATTACATAAAATTTTTTTATAATCAAAACTAACTATATTTTAATATTTATAAATGTTGATTTTTATATATTTACTATACAATAACATTATAAGCAAAAAATAAAAAATTTGTTTGTAAATATTTTTTATAAAAAGTAGCTAAAGCTACTTTTAAAAAATAGTAGCTAATAGCGAGCTACTTTTTTGACAAATAGCGGTAGCGCGCTACTTTTAAAAGTAGCGTTTAACAACTCTGCTATAGACAATATATTTTTGGTTCATAAATTGTTATAATTAATTTATTTTTTTTAATAAAAAAGTTTTACTTGTCTTTATAGTGTATTAGAGCGTTTTAGTTTTCTTAAATAATCTATGACTCATACTCGATCCCATGGATAGACTACAGGGGCGGACTGGTCAGTAATCCTAGTGGGAAAATCTCCCACGGGGCCTCGAGTTACAAATTTAGAGGCCTCCTTAGTAAAGAAATTTTTTTTTAATTAAATTGGCATAAAATATAAATATGTTTAAATACAAATTTTTTTAAAAAAAAATTAGAAATTTAAATAATTATTAATTTAATTATCTAAACCTATTAAAAGCACTATAAAAAAAATCATTCATTTTATTTAAAGTTTATGTTTATATATATAAAACACATTGAAAATGGACCAAAATGAAAATAATAAATAACACAAGTAAATATAAACACCATAAAAATAATTTATGTTTTTTCATATCCATATCATTTTATTTATTTATCTTAATTTAAAATGAAATTAACTATTCTAACCCAGATCTAAGTATAAGTATTAAGAAAATTTATGCCCCTCCTCCCCAACTAAAATGAGTCATATTTGTTTCACAAACATAATCCAATGTAAATGTTTAAGGATTTTTCTGGACTAGAGTGGAATTTTTACCTAAAATATATTGATTATTAATGATCTTATAATTCAAACATAACATCAACATTTTATCTGACATAGATCATTTAATATAAATAGAAAATATATAGATAACCTTGACAGCAGTTTTATTAAATAAATTCCAATTTTAAATTAAAATCTATATTTTTTATATTTATCATTGCATAAAAATATATAATAAAAAAAAGAAAATACAAAAGGGCAGCAGAAAACTTTATGATAAATCTTGCAAAGAACTAAAGATAGCTGGTGAAAATCCAAAACAGCAAAAGTTGACTTTTTTCAATATAATTACAAACTTATCAGAAACATATTCAATTCTTGAAATTTCTTTAGACTCTCCTTTATGCTACAAAAAAAGCAATAATACAACGCTGCCCGACATTGTAATTCATACCATAAAAAGTCCACATAAATCACATATTAAAAAAATAATCCATCATTATCAGATAAAGGACTTTTTGATTTATTAAGTTTTTGTTTCTATAAACAAGGGCTACAATTAAATAATATAATGTAGAATCTTGTGGTAATCTCGAGGCAAAAAAATCTATTTGGATTACTAAATAGGCTTGCGACATTTTTTCATGAATCATATAAAAGAATGGAAGCTTGGACGAATGCAAGTGTGACCGCTTATTGGTTTAAAAAAATTAAAAAGGCTTCAAAAAATTGGGGAAACAATTGGTGGGCACGCGAGAAAGCAGTTTTTCTGAATGTTAATAAAAAAGATGCGCTAATATCTACTACAATAAGTGCCTTACATTATATATATAACAAACATTCTTTTGATGCATTAAGAATCCGAGGCTTTATTAGAAAAGTTATGCAAATTTAAAACACTCCTAACGGCACAAATATTTTTGAAATAATTGGGCCTCTATCAAGATATTTACAAACAAAAAACAGATATTTTGACTGCCTGGAAAATGGTTGAAGATTCTAGATTTTCTTTAAATTCTATAAATTTCCTCCCAATACATATGGAACCTACAAATATGGCATTATCAATCAACATGTGCGTGGAAACTGAAATACCGCAGTGTAGAATTAGTCGTAAAGAAGATGTGTTTTGAGGAATGCTTAGATGAACGTCCTAATGACTCTATTAAAATTTACAGAATTGAAGTGTTTCGCGATATCATTGATAAGATAGTAACTAGTTTTACAGAAAGATTTTCGAAAAATCAACATTTAATAATTGATGCTCAATATTTCCATCCTAGAAGTTTTGATGAAATTAACAGGGAAGGTATAATTAACGATTCTTTGAAAAGAATCTCTTCGTTAGCAAGGTAGATAGGGATAAACTGCGAGAAGAACTAATTTCATTCTCTAGAATATATAGCAATTTACTCACAGAAAATTTCATCTATGATAGTGATTACATGTCTCTATGAAAAAAAGTTGCAATGGAGATTTTTTAACAAAATGCAATTTAAAATGCAAACAATGTTTGATATGTGTATATGAGACGTTATGCCGATGTAATATGCATAGATCTGCATAAACACATTTATATATAGTATATGAATATCTACTCACTTTATCTTTTTCACAAGTGTGAACAAACCTTTAGAAAATTAAAAATAGACTGCGAGCAAATATTGGACAGGATTATTTAGAAGCCTTTTGTGATGGTAGAATGGATATTATTAGAAGAAATAAAATTAAGTGAGTTCATGAATATCTGCGCAAATGTTCACCATTAATGAGAAAATTGTTAAGCTAACCTTGATGGAAATTTAACCTTAAAATAATCACAAAAGTTCATAAATTAAATTCAACTCAAAGTAAGAGTAATTCTTTTAAATGGATCATACATAAATATTAAAAAGATAAAAATTATTTTAAATTTTAACATAGTGCAGTAGATTTCAAATGTGCAGGCTGGGTAAAAGCGGGCCGTAGGCCTGCGAAGGGGGGTTAGAGGGCGAAGCCCCCAACTATGGGGCCTCTCTTAGAAATCTCCCACGGGGCCTTTAGTCTCCCTGTCCGCCCCTGATGAACTGGTGAGGTGTCACCTACTATACTACCCTTAACTTAAGCCTCGCAACTTCACATTGTTAATATGATCTATTAAAAATAGTAACGCCGTTTTAAAATATTTGCAATCCAATAATCTAGATCTGCAAATTGCAACGGCTGGTTTCCAGAAAAAATCTTTGGCCCTCAAAAGTGGCCCCCAAAAATTTTTTTGCCCCCCCCCCAATTTGAAAATTTTTTTTAGAGTTGATTATTTTTATATTTTTAATATTAATTTTGAATATTTATTCAAAAATATTCAAAAAACATGTCTATTTAGAATTGATTATTTCTATATTTTTAAAATAAATTTTGAATATTTATTCTACAAACATGTCTAGTTTGTAAATTTTTTTCTATCCTGTTTTATTTTTACCCAATATTAAATTATCATTCATTCATTTTTTTTTCATTTTTTTTTGTTGTGTATAACATTCTCTATAGGTATCACATTTATATTATAATATATAACCAGTTATTTTATTTTACAGCGTTTATTTTAAAAGAAGAAACAATCAGTTATTAACTCTTATTTTAAGTTAAAGTTAAACAAATGTCAAACAACATCATCTCTACAAACTACTAGTAATACTACATCAGAAATTTCAGAAACTTATTCTTCTCATAGTTAGTATAAATTTATATTATTATTTCATGACTTATACGATATTGATATAGGGCAATACCTATATATTATTATTTCATATATATTTATTTTATATAAGATAAGAAACAGACATTTATTATTAATATTATCATTTTTGTATAATAATTTTAATTATTAAAATAAATATATTCACTCATATTTCAAGATATGAATGAAACTAATAATCTAGAAAATGATCCTCACTACACTCAGGAGGAGGAAGATGGTAAATAGTTTAAAATTTAACCCAAATTTTTCTATTTATATATTTTTGACAATATCAATAGGAGTAGGAGATTATGGTGTTTCATTATTACATTTTGATTTTAAAACAAATAAAGACGAAGAAGAGACTCAATCATCTTCATCTAGCAGCTCAGTCTATCATTGTCAAGAGGCAACTAGTAATTGATTTATAAATATCAAAATATTATTTTTTTTTGTTAATCTTTAAAGATATAATGTTTATGACCTTTTTCTAGTTTTTAATACTGAATATCTATAATTTTACTGATCAACTTTACTGATAATCTTCATCAGGGTTGGGCACTACAGTTAGCAAATACTTGTATCTTAAATACAAGATAAATTTTGTGTTTGTTCATTTTCAGCATGCCCTTCCTTCGCCCATCCTGATGACCATTATTATTTATAACCCTTTCCCTCATTACAATTTATTAATTATAATATTTTTAGTGCCAAAAAAGTCCTCTAATGGTTCAATTCAAATCCCAGGTGACCTTGGCCAGAATAAACCAAATCAAATTAAACAATTACGCGAAAAAAGATATCCATGGGCAAAGATCATTTCAAAAATCATGGTATAGAGGCCGAGACTGGTTGGAGTATAGTGTAGAAGCTGGCGCTGCCTTTTGTTTTCCATGTAGGAAATACTTGTGTAATCCAAGTGATGAATTTGGACAAACGGGATTCAGAAATTGGAAAAATGCGTTAGCTGCCAAGAAGGGACTGCTAAAACACGAGAGCTCAAAAGCTCATTTAAATTCAATTACAATATGGCATGATAAAAATCATAATATAAACAAAGGTACAGAAATAACTAAAATGTTGGGGGGGGGGGGTGATCAAATTAATCGTAATCAATATTATATTAAATCAATATTTGATTTGATGCTATTTCTTAGCATACAAGAGCTACCTTTCCGTGGGACTGGTTCAACAAATATTACGGATGCTGCAAAAGATGAAAGCATAATTTATTCTTCTGGGCTATTTATAGCAATGTTTTCCTACACCATCCAAAAAGACCCTGAATTAAATAAAATTATGAAATTGATACCCCAAAACGCCCAGTATACATCACCACAGATTCAAAACGAAGTAATATCCATTATGGCAGATATGGTGCTTGAACATATTTCAGACAAATATAATAAAAGCGGATGCCTTTTTTTTGTCTTAAGGCTGATGAGACAAAAGATGCTTCAGGTTGTGAAAACCTGAGCATAATAATTCGCTATATTTTTTCTGGAGAAATCCAAGAAAATTTAATAGGAATCATTAATTTAGAGTGTCTTTATGCTGATTAAGCATTACAGATTGCATTTTAAAGCAACTTAATGATCTAAATATTAATTCAGCTAATATAATAAGCCAGGCATATGATGGTGCAAACGTTATGTCTGGCCGAAATGGAGGAGTGCAAACACTTCTTCAAAAAAAAATTAATAGAAATGTTCCTTTTATACATTGCTACAACCACAAGTTGCATCTTGTGGTTCAAAATTGGTATAATAATATTGTTATTATTTCTAATTTTTTAAATTTATCAAATGCATTGTATAATTTTTTCAGGCGTTTTAACGTATCCTGTAAATATACAGGCCACACCCTTAAGAGACTTTTAGACCAGAGGTGGACAGGTCATTTGGAAACATCTCGCATTATTTATGAGAATTTTGAGGCTATTGGTAAAGTATTATTTTACTTTTCTAATAGAACTCTTAATTCAGAGGTTTTAATTCATGATTCAGTCGAAGCTTCTGGTCTTTTATCTCAATGTATTAATATAAATTACATTATATTAGCCATCATAATTTATGAGATATTAATTACTATAGATCCACTAAATAAGTATCTACAATCAGTAGGTACTAATCTAGTGGATGCTAAAAATTGTATTGATTCTACTATCAATATATTAAAAAATAAAAGAAGTGATAATTCTTTTGCTTTGATTATGATTAAGGCTGAAAAACTTTTATCAAAATTTAATCTTACTCCCCAAAAATCATCACGGCTACGTAAAACGCTAAAAATTTCCAAGATTTTTTAGTTGATAGCAAACTAGAATTCAATTGTGAAAAAGACTCCAATTGGAATTCTTTAAAAAGGATATATTATGAAATTATAGATAACTTTGTGGATCGTTTTTTAGATCGATTTACAGAAGATGATTTTAATCTTTTTTCATCTTTTAATACATTGTCCCCCCTTGACCCTGATTATTTTTTATCAGATAAAATGGCCCCATTAAAATCCCTGTTAAACTTAAATATGGAAACACTGCATCATGAAATGAAGATAGCAAAAGGATTGCTAGCTTCGGAAGCTAAAGAAAATCATAATTTTGAAAATATCTTACATATTATGTATAAAAAAAAATATAATCATGCATTTAAAGAATTATATAAATGCTACTCAGCAGCGATAATCATTGGGATATCAACGGCTTCTTGTGAGGCCTCGTTCTCTACATTAAAGAGAGTTTTATCGAGCAGTAGAGAGTCTATGAAGGATAAACGTAAACAAAATTTCGTATTAATGGCGTATGAAAAAAGAATAACGCAGAATTTATCTTTTAGTTCATTTATATTAAAATTTAAAAATAAAAATCGCCGTATTCTATTATAGTAATATTTTGTTTTGTATATGCATATTATAGTATTATTTTGTTTTGTATATTCATATATAGTATTATTTTGTTATTAAATTTTTAATAAAAATAGGAAAAAATTTCTATGAATGCGTAATTATTTGTTTGATTTTAAAAAAATAGTGCTCCCCCCAGTAAGCACTTGGCACCCCTAAGTGAAAATCCCTGGCTACGGCCCTGTATTTAAGTTTTCAATAAAGAGTTTATAAATGAAGAACCTTGGTACATTAATTATCCTTAGCCTGCAGCTAAAATCCTGTAAAGTAATTTTCATGGTCCCGACTTTAAAAAAATTTCGCTATACGAGTCCGACCCTAGCCCGCGTAAGCAGGAATTTTTAGAATTATTCTAAGAGTTATTTAAGAATATTTTAAGTTTCAGAAAATTTAAAATATTGACAATTTTTAATAAACAAATTTAAATATAAATTAATAATAAAATATTAAATGTATATTATATCTTTGTAAAAAATATTCTTAAGAATTATTGCAACTATAAAAACTTTCAAATTATTCATGGAAAAAATATGGTGTATTAAAAAATGTGAAAAAATAGAATTAAGATATATGTGATAAATTTATAATGTAAAATTCAATCTTCTTTAGGATAAGCTAATTTTCCAAAGATCGATCATTGCTTGGTATCAATTTCCTATGTATTAAAAAGGGCTAACAGCTCAATCTGTTTTCAGAGATAGAACTTCTCAGTAGTGTTTTTAAAGGGGTCAATTTGAACAACTTAATGACAAACTTATTATTTTATCCAGAAAAATATTATGCAAGCCTAAAGATTTTGCTCATAGATGGTACAAAATTTTAGAGATTTCTTAGCGAAAACTCGAGACTTAGAGCAATATTTCATCCAGAAAAATATTACACAAGTCATAAGATTTTGCTCATAGATGGCACAAATGTTTGGACATCCATTAGCGAAATCTCGCTGCTTAGGCAATATTTTTCTAACAAACTTTAGCTATTTACAACACTAATTCTCCTATATGTATTTATCCGTTAGAGAAGAAAATGGTAATGATTTTGATATATTAGGAAAATAGTCTAGATTTTTTAGAACATTTTAAATCATATTTAACCTTTCATACTATAGTTTAAAGCTAGTAATGTATCATGGGATACCTTAACATACTCAAAAATCTGTCAAATATTTTAAAAAATTTCTATCAAATTTTGAAATAGATTCGGAAGGATTCTGAGGTAATAATATCTGCAGATTTGTAAGTGCTGCCTTATTAACCAAGAAACTTTAATTCATTTGAGGTATCCAAGATGGAAATAAGGAGATTTATTTTATAACTACTAACCCTATTTTAATATTGGAGCGATAGGCTTGCCTTGCTGCTAGACAAATATTAAATTCATAGAACTTGCTTTTGGCTCAACAATGACATATTTTATTACATTTTCCCTAATTTCCTTAAGTTTCAATTGAGCTATTCTCATAGTTTTGACTAGATCAGTGAAAAAATTCAAATGAAAAGGTGAGAACCAAGGAAAATTAGAAATTTTAATTGATAGAATAAATTAGTAGCGTATTTATTTCTGCTGTAAATGTGATGTAAATTGGAATACATATGCGAAAAGAGATAGAAATTAGTAATATTTTTGAAAAATATTTTAGAAAAATATTTTAGCCGGCATCTGAAATTTTTGGTTGGGATAGGGATTGTCCCCCTGCCCCCTCCCCGCCTCGCAAGCGCATGGAGCCCAAAGATTCAAATTATTTTAGAATTAGAATTTGTGTATATTTATTCACAAATTGCCACCTAAATTGTCAAATAAAGTTGCAAAACCGAATATATGACATTTAATTTAATTTATATATAATAATAATGAAAATATTAAAGAGACATATCTTTAGAATCAGAATATGAATTGTTATAATATTTAAGTAGTCACAAAGTGTTAATTTAGAACTAGGAAATGGAAATTACGTAAATGAATAAATTATGTAAGATTAAAAATAATAGTGTGATTCTGATTGAATTTCGCAAGAATTTTAATTAAAAATTAAATCTCGAAAATTACGCGAATTTAGTGAAAAACAAATATATAAACCATTTTTAATGTAAAATTAAAATATTGGCCTAAATAATTTTTTATAATCCGCGAATGTTTTGTGATTCTTAAAAGTTTTACAAATCGTGAATATTTAATCATTTTATCATTAAAATCTTATCATTTGTAAAATATTTACGAGAAAAATGGCAAATGAATATGATAAAATACAAATTTCTGTGGTAATAGCGACTTAAAATTGAATATAGAAATGGAGAATTTAACAATACTTTTGAAAATTTAATGGAAGATTCGGGACATGTTTAGTATCTCTAAAAACTCACAAAGGTTGTGCATTTCTTAAAACTTTTGTTTATTTAGGACACAGCCTTATATTTTAATTTATAATAAAAATGATCTTAGTTAATAAAATTTTCATATTTAATGATGAAAAAAGTAAAAACTTACCCGCCCGACATTCCGTTTAATAATAACCCGCCCGTTGCAGACTTGTAATTTAACGTTCTTTATTAGCGATCTTGAAATACCATAAATATACACTATTTTCGTTTATCAAATTTAAAAAGTTCTTTAATTTTCGAAGACATTTAAAAAAAATAATAATAATTCGCTTTAAATTGGGAATTAAATGTTAATGGTTTCCAATTCTGATATTCCTACAAGTACTTTGAGAAAATAATGATATGCAAAAAATTTAAAATAAAAATTTTATGGTTAATTTTTTCCCCAAAATTTTAAGCAAAAATCTTTCAAAAAAACTGAATATTTTTTTTGAAGATAAAGATTTTCTTTTTAAAAAATTGTAATTACAAAAATCGTAAATAATATTTATAAAATTTGAATTTAAGCAAAATTTGATCAAAAATCCTGTTTGAGCTCTTTACGAGATCAAAATTTTTTTAATTGATTTTGTGAAACGTTGTTGTAATTAGATGTGGGGGGGGGGGCAGGCATAATAATTTATTCAGTTCCCGCCTCATCATGCTGGCGAAAAAAATTAATCCCGCAGCTCAAATTTTTAAACAAACCAGCTCATTCCTGCTGAAAGGCAACGTTTTTTATATGTCATGTGGAAATAGCAAAATATCATTTTTTTAACTTTGCAAAGAATTATTAATATTTTACAGACCTGCAAAAGTCAAAATTCTAAAATTTTTCATTTTTAAGTCCGGTGTGATGTTGCAAAAATACACTATTTAAAAATCTATTTGGCTTTTTTTACCGGTCCAACTTTGAAAAAGTACTCTAGTCAATGGTGTAGACAGAGGGGGAATAAAAAAATATGATTAAATACATTTATATTGATACGAAAATTTGCTTTCATTTCAAATTGATAAAATCCATTTCAAATTCTATAAAATAGGAAATTTCATCTTTTTTAAAAAAGTGAGTAAAAAATTTATTTTTGAATTAACAATATTTAATGCACAAAAAATTTAAAAAAGACGCCTCCCAAAGAGGCTATAATTGGTATGGGATTGACATTTAATCTTTTCGGATTTCAATTGTAAAGGGCACTTGATATTAATATTATTTTATTGAACAATCGCTCAACAGAGCTTGAGGCAAATACCAGAGGTACCATTTACCAGAGTTGTTAAAGTAGCGCGCTATCTTTTTTGGTAGCTATAGCTAATAGCCGCTACTTTTTTTTAAATATTTAATTTTTTAGCGCGCTACTTTTTTAAAAAGTGGCTAAGTAGCGCGCTACTTCGCTACTTTTTTAAAAAGTGGCTAAGTAGCGCGCTACTTCGCTACTTTAAAAAAATATAATGAATGTAAGTATAAACATGATAATTTAAATATAATATCATAATTAATTATAATTTTTATATATTATTTAATTTTGAAATTTAAATATATTTTCAATTTTTAATTTGTATTTTCAATCTGTGTTAATAATCTAAAATGGCATCGCCCATGGATAACCAAATCCTTGAAAGTGATTCGGACATGGAAGATTCAATGGAAGAAAATGTACTTAATAGCTCTAATAACGATTTCCCATTCCCTAATTTGAAAAATTTTTTAAAATAAATATTAAAACAAAATCTGGATTCAAATTCCTGTGCTTAAAATGTAAAAAAAATATATCATCAAATCAATCGAGCAGCTATAACCTGAAGAAACACTTAAAGGTAAATTGTTATTTTTACATTATAATATTATTTATTTTATTAGACTGTTCACGCCAATTGCTATAAGGAAATAGAGAAACATATAAAAAAAATTTGGTATAGGAGAATCTTCATTCAAAAAGACAAATACTATCCAAACCAAATTAACTGATAATAAATATGCCAATATTTCACAAAAATTGGCTGATAAAGTAATTGTTGATTTTATTATTGACACAGTTCAGCCATTGGTTGATAATCCATCATTTACTATGATGATTAAAACTTTATCCGCTGGCACAACAGTTTAATGTCGCCAGACATAAATGAATAAAATAGCCGACAACTTCAAAGTGATGAAAGATGCTCTAATAGTAGAGTTATCAGATATATCTTATGTATGTACCACGGCAGATAGTTGGACACATAACAGAAGGTAAAAACTTATTTATATTTATAAATTGATCTGATTAAATATTTATAGAACTTATTTGGGAATCACAGGCCATTGGTTAGACCCTATGACTTTAAAAAGAAGATCTGTAGCCTTAGCCCTTAAAAAGATTATAGGATGCCAGACATATGACGTACTTGCAAATAAAATTATTGACATCCACAAGTCTTTTAGGATTCATAATAAAGTTTACAAGATGGTTACTGATAATGGGTCTAATTACCTGAAGGCATTTAGGTTATATCACAAATTTATTTATAATATTTATTTTAAGTTATGATTTTTTGGGCAGTAAATTAATCAGAATGGAATGGTTATTATTTAATCTATAAAATATTTAGTATTTTAATATTTCACATTATTTATAGAATTTTTATTAACTAAATACACACATATTTTAGTAATATTATGATTATCATAATTTATATCAAATTATAAATAAAATTAGTGAAATTAACTAATAAAATATAAAACAGAGGTGGATTATTTCATTAATTTTTATTGTACAGTGTCATTGAGCTAATCTAACATTTAATAAGATATGGTTATTGAATATTTCATGGATGATTAGATTTTTACTATATTTATTTCTTATTGATTAATTGCCATCAATTTATATACAGTACAGGGAATTCATTCAATGTATTCATTTGATAAAATACTTTTGCTTAGTTTCATTATAATTCCTGAGGTTCAAAATTTAGAATACTAAGAAATGATTTTTCCACACCATTTTTGATAAATATTACTAGACATTTCTATTAAAACTGGATGAATAATTTAATTTGTCATATTTAATATGAATATAGAATATTTGTGAGGATAATGCTGAAGATGAGATACAGAATGATAGTCAACATGTATTGGAAGAGGAGGAAATAGGTGTTGATACCAATGATATTAATGAGATCTTAGAAGAAGGTTTAAATTATTTTATAATACATGTTAATCTAATCAATATTCTATAGGATCTTCAACTAACTCCACAATGTTACCCAGCCATCAGAGATGCTCCTGTCATAATTTTAATTTGATAGCAACAGTAGATGCTGAAGAAGCTTTAAATGATGAAGATTTTAAAAGGGTGTCAAGATCGACATTTTATAAATGTCAAACTTTATGGAATAAGCAGAATAAATCTCCTAAAAGTTCTGACATGTTTAAAAAAAAATTAGGGAGGTATTTATTAACCCCTAATCGTACAAGATGGAATTCTGTATACCAAGCAATAAAACTAATCGCTTTTTTTCTGGAGGAAAGAAGATTAGAGATTAATTATCTCTGTGATCTTGTTGAAATTGAATATATTAACGATGAAGAGCATACATTTATAAAAGAGTATACAGAAGTAATTCTAATTAATAATGATTCATTTCCAAATCAAATATTTATTTATATTGCTTATTTTTTTATAATCTAAACTAACTATATTTTTATATTTATAAATGTTGATTTTTATATATTATTTATTATACATTTACATTATAAGCAAAAAAAAAATAAAAAAAATTTGTTTCATTTGTTTCTAAATTTTTTTTTATAAAAAGTAGCTAAAGCTACTTTTGAAAAAAAGTAGCTAATAGCGCGCTACTTTTTTTGACAAATAGCTATAGCGGTAGCGCGCTACTTTTAAAAATAGCGTTTAACAACTCTGCCATTTACACGGCCCTACCTAAATTTTTTTTCAAAAATTTTATTCGGCCCGAGTTTTATATTTTCAGGGCTGACCCGGGCCGGGCATATTTAAAAAATATAAAAAATGTCATGGCCCGTGTACCCGAGCCGGGCTTTAGGCCTGCAGGTTAAAAATCAGCTATTGTAACCGTTTTCCATTTACAAATATTCTATCTTATATTGGTATCAAATTTTCCAAATATATCACAAGTATCTTTGACTAATTTTTTATGCCACCGCTATTAAAGTATCAATACCGCCATATCAAATCATATATTTTGAAAAATGATAAAAAGGATTTTTTTAGACAGTAAATTTTTTTTCTAAATATTTCGATTATTTAATTTTTTTATTATAATTGCTTTGGTATCACTCTTCACAGTAGTAATTTGAGGAGTAATCGGTCACTCATTTTGTGCTTTTAAATTTTCGATCTCTGATGATAACCTTTTTTTTATACTCTTTACCAAGAGGACACTTGTTTTCTCCTGGAAAAATTACTTACCCTAAAACAAATTTTTAAAAAAGGGATAAACATGCCAATTTTAGTATGTAAAGAAAATAACAGAACTTTTGAATAGTGTGGATGATTAGAGAGCCAAGTAAAATTTACTCCCCCATTCGCCCCCAGTGGCCCATTGATAAAAATTTTCGGCCCCCATAAATGGGCAGGGGCACCAAATTTTAAAAAATATTAGTTATTGAATTATAATAAGCCAATAACAATTAAATCTAAATGAAAAGAGAAGAGAAGAGAAGAGAAGAGAAGAGAAGAGAAGAGAAGAGAAGAGAAGAGAAGAGAAGAGAAGAGAAGAGAAGAGAAGAGAAGAGAGAGAGAGAAGAGAAGAAGAAGAGAAGAGAAGAGAAGAGAAGAGAAGAGAGAGAGAAGAGAAGAGAAGAGAAGAGAAGAGAAGAGAAGAGAAGAGAAGAGAAGAGAAGAGAAGAGAAGAGAAGAGAAGAGAAGAGAAGAGAAGAGAAGAGAAGATTCACAGAAAAATTATAGTTAAAATTTTATTTAGCCAAATTAATTGGACAAACAAAAAAATACTTATAAAAATATTGGCTATAAAATATCCATTCACTCCTTAACCATTAAATGAAAAAATAACGAACAATATTATTCCTCGGTAAAAAGACGCTAGTGTTGGTGAACTCGTCAGTTCCCGTGATCATTCTTCTCAACCTCTTATTGAACATGGTAAGTCAGTCAATGTTAGCGAGATTTTTATTAATTAAAATATTAAGATAAATTATAGATAATAATTACAAATTACTTCCTGCTAGTGCTGTGAAGTAACGTCAAAAAAGTAATGTCGTACTAACGTTACTTTTTTGAAGAAAAGGAACGTCATTCGTTATCTTCTTCTAGAGGTAACGAGTAACGGTAACGCATTTCTTTTTTTTGAGTAACGGTAACGCAAAACATATTTTATTGTATTATTTTATTTATTTTTTAATTCTTAATATTAATAATTTAAGTCGAGTTTTAATTCATATCAACCACTTCTTTTATATTTATTTTAAATTCTCGTTAAATTTTCTGTCAAAATTAATATTCAATCAAAATTCAAAAGTAAATGTTAATAAAGATATTATTATTCTTATAATTTA
Organism: Gordionus sp. m RMFG-2023; assembly: GCF_954871325.1. Lineage (NCBI taxonomy): Eukaryota > Metazoa > Nematomorpha > Gordioida > Chordodea > Parachordodidae > Gordionus > Gordionus sp. m RMFG-2023. The sequence continues at coordinate 15,095,084 of NC_088779.1, read as the reverse complement.
TTTTAAGAATATTATGTCCATAGTACTTCTTCAGATGATGATTTAACCCTTCTCTGGTCCCAATTTGAAATATATTTAAAACCAATAAAGAAAATTAATGGAAGTCTACACTTTGTAAATGTAAATTATAATCCCAACACAATTATTTCAACCTCAATGTCCAACAGATCAGACTTAAAAAAGCATTTCAAGGTAAAAAGATGAATTTTAATATCGAATCGGCTCAGATATTTAGCGTTTTCCAAAAATATCGGATCGGTTCCATACCTGTAAAATACCGATCCGGTCTTTTTATTTGTTATTTTATGTTATGTATATTTATTTTACATTATTATAATATTTTCTAAATATTTTTTTTTAAACAATGCAAATGCACAACACCCTCTAAATTTTATTCTTTTTTTAAATAGATATATAGTATTTTAAAAGCTCCGTGAAGTTGGCCGAACATTTGGAAGCACTAACGATGAATCATATGTCATTTTTTAGTGCTTCGTTAGTGCTTATTAGTGCTTCAATCCGTATAGTAGCCGAATTTAAGGGAAAAAAAGTTACAAGCAAAAATAAAAATTTGTGCCAATTTCACGCTTAAAAGTTGACGGAAAGCACTAACGATAAAACTTCTATCATTTTTTAGTGCTTAGTTAGTAGAGGTTAGTGCTTCAATCACTTTTGTAGCCGAAATTAAGAATAAAAAGTTATTGGCGAAAAAAACAAAAATAAACAAATATTGGCGATGTGCCAAAACATAAACTAGAGTAGTACTAAACATTCGGTTTTCGCCATTATTTAGTGCTTAATTAATGTATTTAAATTCCGTTATTAATTTGGTTAACCGCCATATGGAAAAAAAGTTATAAGCTAAATAAAAATTATGACGTCACGATTTAAGCGTGAAGTTGGCCGAACTTTTGGAAGCACTAACGATGAAACTTATATCATTCTTTAGTGCTTCGTTAGTAGAGGTTAGTGCTTCAATCACATTTGTAGCCGAATTTAAGAATAAAAAGTTATTGGCGAAAAAAACAAAAATAAACAAATATTGGTGACGTGCCAAAACAAAAACTAGAGTAGTACTAAACATCCGATTTTCGCCATTATTTAGAGCTCAATTAGTAAATTTGAATTCCGTAATTAATTTGGATAACCGTCATATGACAAAATCGTAATATGCTAAATAAATATTTAGAGGTCAAATTTTGGCCAGAAAATTATGAAAGCACTAACGATGAAATTTATATCCTTCTTTAGGGCTTCCTTAGTAGAAGTTAGTGCTTCAATTACTTTTGTAGTTGAATTTAAGAATAAAAAGTTATTTGCGAAAAAACAAATAATGGCGACGTGCCAAAACAAAAACTATAGTAGTAATAAACATCCGGTATTGTTATTATTTAGTGCTCAATTAGTAAATTTGAATTCCATAATTAATTTGGTTAACCATCTTTATAAAAAAATGTAATACGTTAAAGAAATGTTTAGAGGTCAAATTTTGGCCAGAAAATTATGAAAGCATTAACAATGAAATTTTTATAATTCTTTAGAGCTTCCTTAGTAGAGGTTGGTTCAAACAGTTTAATAGCCTAATTTAAAATAAAAAAGTTATTAACAAAATAAACAAAAAATCTATCAGCGACAAACATTTTATTTTCACCATTATTTAGTACTTATTTTGTAAAATTTAAACCCTAATTAGTTTGATTAAAAACCCCAAGTAATTAAAAAATGCATATTGTCTTTTTGCACTAAACCTATCAATGTTTCCGTAGATCATCTGCCACATTTGATTAATATAATGTTTCAGAAGATTATATATATTAAGGTTCCCAAAATACATGAATAGCTATAACCAAGTCACAAAATATTATTTCCACTACTGCCTAAATGGGTCCATTGAACCCCATTCTTTTGTAATAATTATATAATTTTTATTATTTTATTGTAACAACTACATTTTTTCTCCAGCATCTATTATTCTGAGGTGTCATTGAATGATATGGTTAAAAACATTCTCAGAAATTTTTTATTCTTAATTCAAATTGTTCTATTTACATAGTTTTATTTTATTCGTAAAAATTACGCATATATTTATATCGGTTAGGGTACCTTTTCAGGGGCAATTATTTTTGTTATTTTTTATGTTATTTTTTTATGCGATTTTTTGTTATTTTTTTATGCGATTTTTTTTTATGTAATTTTTTGGTTAGGGTCCACTAGATCGTATGAACATTTGTGAAAAAACGTCAAATGACCTAAAATGGCCACAAATATATTTGAAGCGATATAAAATTGTATAATTTTGAAACGTTGTAACAGATTTGGCAAAATTAAAAAATTCTTTTTATTTTAAATTAAATTTAAATGGCTAAATGGTAATTAATATTTATATTAATACAAGAACAGTATATATTAAAAAATAAATAGCAGATAATTTACAATATTTTAGCAAACTCTTAATGCTCTAGATCCATTAATATATAATAGACAGCACAATTGTATTATAAATATATCTTTGATATAACATCATTAAAATTTATATGAAATATCTCATAATAAAATTTTTAATTAATATATAAAAATGCAATCTCTTTTTTTTGCATGATAATGTATAAATTGAATTAAATTTTTGTTAGAATAGATAATATTATTGTTGTATTTTGATTTGATCAAACTATATTGAACCATTTGATTATTAGAATTTGAATAATAGCTTTGTTTAAAAATGATATAAATAGCAGATAATTTACAATATTTTAGCAAACTCTTTATTATAAATATATCTTTGATATAACATTATTAAAATTTATATGAAATATCTCATAATAAAAATTTTAATTAATATATAAAAATGCAATCTCTTTTTTTTGCATGATAATGTATAAATTGAATTAAAATTTTGTTAGAATAGATAATATTATTGTTGTATTTTGATTTAATCAAACTATATTGAACCATTTGATTATTAGAATTTGAATAATAGCTTTGTTTATATGCACTCTTTGTTTTGCCTAGTTTTCTAAAAAAATTAATTATTATATGCAAATTAAATAATATATACTTTACAATTTTCTTATTGATAATTGTTGCGATTTAGCTTTAATCTCTTGGATTTTCATAATTATTTTGGGAACAAACTACTTTGGGAACGAACTATTGCAAATTGGCTTTTTTTTGGGAACGAACTATTGCAATACGACAAAAAACCTATTTCCTAAATTTTCATACGAATTAGAGGGACGATACCAATTTTTTTATGAAAGCTATTATTTTTATGTTATTTTTTTATGATTGGTTTCTTATTGGTTAATTTTTTATTTAAGATATTTTAAAATAATTTTTTCTAAAATTTAAAATTCGTACAATTATTTAAAGGAAGTGATGGGGGCAAATAAGGGGGAAGGCTAGGGGTAAGATTTTTAGTAGACGAAACTTTCCATTTTTAATTTTTTTTTTGGTATAAATCTTTTTTTGGTTCCCTTTTTTTTAGTTCCAATATATATTATATAATTCCTTCCATTTTTTTTAAAATGAATATTTTTGAAGTTGGTGTTTATACTCAAAATGATGAGAAAGCTTATGATTTTTGTCTAAATAATCAATTTATACCGCCTGGAATACAACATACTTGTTGCAATTCCGTAATGCGGGTTGAAAAAAACAATAAGAGTTTACGATATCGATGCAGTAGGTGTCGTAGAACGTATTCAATATGGAAAGGTAATATTAATATATATATATATATCATAAATGACGAATTTTTAGATTCCATTTTTGAAGGAATTCATGATGTTGGGAGATTTTTAAGACTAGTGTACTTGTACATAAGTACCAATTCTTTAAAAAATATTAAACAAAATTATTTTTAGGCCGTTATAAAATTTTAACTGCTTCGAAAGAGTTAGATTATGATAAGAAGGCAATTTCAAGATGGTAATCTAAAGTATAATATGGTTTTTTACTTCACTTATATAGGTTTAAAAAATTTCGAAAGGTATGTGGATTCCATATAGCCTCGAATCATTCAAAGATCGGGGGGCCTGGCCACGTTATTGAAATTGATGAAACTCATGTATGGAAGCGTAAATATAACCGTGGTCGGCATTTGACTTCCGAGGCTATATGGATTATTGGTGGTATATGTCGGGAAACAAATTAGATATTTTTAAGTGCCACCACAACAAGAGATCAAGATACCACCTATCGTGTGGTTAAAGATAATGTTATGCAAGATTCCACGATAATGACTGACTCGTGGTTAGGGTATGTGAATTTATTTTTTCAATAAAGCAAAAGTGGTGATAAATGTAAATATATTTATCTTAGATATAATCGGCTAGAAAGTTCAAACTATTTCCACTATCGGATCAACCATTCGCAAAATTTTGTTGATCCAAATGACAGATCGATCCACACTCAAAAAGTCGAGAGGCTGTGGCGGGATCTAAAGGCAAATTATAAAAGACATGGGGATCGGGATAATATTCATGAATATCTTCTTGAATATAGATATTTTCGAAAATATAGATTATTAAATCGTTTTGATGTTTTTATTCATTTTATTAATGATTGTATAAATTTTAATAGTATATTTCAATTTAATGAATAAATTATTTCGATTGTTATGCTTAAATTTTATTTATTTTTGGAATCTTCCTTTAATTATAGTGTTATCACTAAAAAAAATTAAATTCTTTATACAAATTTTAGAAAAAATTATTCATATTAAGTTTGTATAGAAGGAATCATATTAAGTTTGTATAGAAGGAATCATATTAAGTTTATATAGAAGGAATCATATTAAGTTTGTATAGAAGGAATCATATTAAGTTTGTATAGAGGGAATCATATTAAGTTTGTATAGAAGGAATCGTATTAAGTTTGTTTAGAAGAAATCATATTAAGTTTGTATAGAAAGAATCAACCAAATAAATTTTAAATAGCGAAGTTTCATCTATCAAAAATTTAACCCCAAACCTACCCGCATTGTACATAATCTAATAATTTTACCCCTTACCCCTAGCCTTTGCCCCCATTCACTTCCTTTAAATAATTGTACGAATTTTAAATTTTAGAAAAAATTATTTTAAAATATCTTAAATAAAAAAAGATATATTAATTTAAAAATATCTTAAATAAAAAATTAACCAATAAGAAAATGAACCAATCATAAAAAAATAACAAAAAATCGCATAAAAAAATCGCATAAAAAATAACAAAAAATCGCATAAAAAAATAACAAAAAATAACATAAAAAAATAACAAAAATAATTGCCCCTGAAAAGGTACCCTAACCCAAAATAATATAGATGAAAACTTTTATTGTGAGAAAAAAAAATTACTTACTTATCTTATATTTTAAAATGGAATATTTTAAAAATTAAGTAAATAAAATGGCAGACGATAAATATAATTTTTGAAAGACATCCTTTTTTTAGAACTTTGTTAAAATTTTTGAATCGACGGATATTAATAAAAAGAAGTATTATTATACTTTTGAAACATAACTAGGTACCGTTACTAGTTCGGTAAATTTTTTTAAAAAAATTTCTGGTTCGGGCCGGGCCGGCAAAACTTTTTTTAAAAAATTTCGGACCGGGCCGGGCTTGGAAAATTAGGCTCGATGCAGATCACTAATACTTATGCAGGACTTCTGAGAGTTACCCTGATTCGATAAATTATTGCCATATTAATCCTTCAAATTTTCTGACACCTTTCTCGACGCCTAAGAAAATTTTAGACCAAAACATTAAAAAATTATATTCGATTCATAAATTTGACGTTCGTCTTTATTAAAGTTTAATTATTAAAAAATTTTTTTTAAAAATTTTATCACAAAATCAAAATGTTTTTTACAATAATTATGGAAAGTTATTTAGCTATATAAGAATGTTTCACATTACGGAAATGTGTTACATACTATAAAAATTTACAAGTAATCAAAAATTTTTTGAGTAATATAAAAAATTAACCACAGAATTTTCCACATGTGATTAATAAATCAACACTCAGCTGCAAACCATATAATAAATAGAAGCCTAACAGCTGAACACATTCCAAACAATCTTGAACCATCAAATTTATCTCAAGTAGATGGTTTAAGACCTGGTGGTATGACAACCATACCTTGGGCCCTCGGCAAATCACTCTTGGGACTACACGTGTGTCTCATCATTCCCTTCAAACATAAATTTCAATTTAATAAGACAGGCAGAAATTAAAAAGGCAAACAAATACAAAAATTTTAAAAACTTCATATTCACTCCAGTAGTGACTTCTACTAACGGGCATTTTTCGCCTTCAACATTTATGTTTTTAAAAAATTTGGGTAATAAAATACGACTTTTCACAAATGAACCCAGAGAATTTCTTTTTATTAGACAAAAAATTCAAATAGAAATTTTTAGACACAATTATGGTTCCTTTTTGGGGACTCAATTATAGAATTTTATTTTTAATTATATAATTATAAATTTATAAATTACAATTTTTTTAATTAGGTTTTATTACATATTTATTTTCATAATCCTTAGTATATTACAATTTTTAAAGACGGTTTACTAAATTAATTACGGAATTCAAATTAACTCACTAAATAATGGCGAAAACCGGATGTTTGGTATTACTATAGTTTTTGTTTTGGCAAGTCGCCATTATTTGTATATTTTTGTTTTTTTGGCAAATAACTTTTTATTCTTAAATTCGGCTACAAATATGATTGAAGAATTAACCTCTACTAAGGAAGCCCTAAAGAAGGATATAAATTTCATCGTTAGTGCTTTCATAATTTTCTGGCCATAATTTGATCTCTAAACACTTCTTTAGCGTATTACAATTTTTTATAAAGACGGTTAAACAAATTAATTATGGAATTCAAATTTGCTAATTAAGCACTAAATAATGGCGAAAACCGGATGTTTAGTACTACTATAGTTTTTGATTTGGCACATTGCCATTATTTGTTATTTTCGCAAATAACTTTTTATGTTAAATTCGGCTACAAAAGTAATTAAAGCACTAAACTCTACCAAGGAAGCCCTAAAGAAGGATATAAATTTCATCGTTAGTGCTTTCATAATTTTCTAAAACCAAAATTTGACCTCTAAACATTTCTTTAGCGTATTACAATTTTTTATAAAGAAGGTTAACCAAATTAACTACGGAATTCAAATTTGCTAATTAAGCACTAAATAATGGCGAATACCGGATGTTTAGTACTACTATAGTTTTTGTTTTGGCACGTCGCCATTATTTGTTTTTTCGCAAATAACTTTTTATTCTAAAATTCAGCTACAAAAGTAATTGAAGCACTAACCTCTACTAAGGAAGCCCTAAAGAAGGATATAAATTTCATCGTTAGTGCTTTCATAATTTTCTGGCCAAAATTTGACCTCTAAATATTTATTTAGCGTATTACGATTTTTTCATATGACGGTTATCCAAATTTACGGAATTCAAATTTACTAATTGAGCTCTAAATAATGGCGAAAACCGGATGTTTAGTACTACTATAGTTTTTGTTTTGGCACGTCGCCATTATTTGTTTTTTCGCAAATAACTTTTTATTCTAAAATTCAGCTACAAAAGTAATTGAAGCACTAACCTCTACTAAGGAAGCCCTAAAGAAGGATATAAATTTCATCGTTAGTGCTTTCATAATTTTCTGGCCAAAATTTGACCTCTAAATATTTATTTAGCGTATTACGATTTTTTCATATGACGGTTATCCAAATTTACGGAATTCAAATTTACTAATTGAGCTCTAAATAATGGCTAGTTTTTGTTTTGGCACGTCGCCTATATTTGTTTATTTTTGTTTTTTTCGCCAATAACTTTTTATTCTTAAATTCGGCTACAAGAGTGATTGAAACACTAACCTCTACTAACGAAGCACTAAAGAATGATATAAGTTTCATCGTTAGTGCTTCCAAAAGTTCGGCCAACTTCACGCTTAAATCGTGATGTCATAATTTTTATTTAGCTTATAACTTTTTTTCTATATGGCGGTTAACCAAATTAATAACGGAATTTAAATACATTAATTAAGCACTAAATAATGGCGAAAACCGGATGTTTAGTACTACTCTAGTTTTTGTTTTGGCACGTCGCCAATATTTGTTTATTTTTGTTTTTTTCGCTAAAAACTTTTTATTCTTAAATTCGGCTACAAATGTGATTGAAGCACCAACCTCTACCTACAAGCACTAAAGAATGATATAAGTTTCATCGTTAGTGCTTCCAATTCGGCCAACTTCACGCTTAAATCGTGACGTCATAATTTTTATTTCGCTTATAACTTTTTTCCCATATGGCGGTAACCAAATTAATAACGGAATTTAAATACATTAATTAAGCACTAAATGGCGAAAACCGGATGTTTAGTACTACTCTAGTTTTTGTTTTGGCACATCGCCAATATTTGTTTATTTTTGTTTTTTTCGCCAATAACTTTTTATTCTTAAATTCGGCTACAAAAGTGATTGAAGCACTAACCTCTACTAACTAAGCACTAAAAAATGATATAAGTTTCATCGTTAGTGCTTTCAGTCAACTTTTAAGCGTGAAGTTGGCACAAATTTTTATTTTTGCTTATAACTTTTTCCTTAAATTCGGCTACTATACGGATTGAAGCACTAATAAGCACTAACGAATCACTAAAAAATGACATATGATTCATCGTTAGTGCTTCCAAATGTTCGGCCAACTTCAATTTTTATAAAAATAGAAAGGAACACCCAAAGTTTTTATTGTTTTAAATCTTTTTAATTAATAACGCCAATTTTATTATTTTTACTTTAAATAAAAGAATTTTTTTAAATATGGTATCAGAATTATAGAAATATTTTACAAAAGACAAAAATAATTTTGCAAAATGCGTTATCTGCGGAGTCATCTGAGTTTACCTTTACGGCAGGAGATATAGATACTCTATATCGTAGAAGCTTATTGCCAGAAAATCTAGAGGATCTCGTATTTATTTTAAAAAATCTAATATACTATAATTTTATATGTTAAATACAATTTTATAATTCATATCAACATAAAATAAATATATTATCAAATGTATGTTTTTTTTATTATAGTCTTATTGTAGAAATAAGAAAAATTAAATTAAAATGCATAATTTGATTTTTTGCATAAAAAATAATGATTTATAATAATTTCTTAACTACATATGGTTCAAGGGGGGTGGTGAAAAATCAATATAAATATCGAATCGTTATCAGTATCGGGTCGGTTTTGAAGTAATATCGGATGGGATCGGTGAAAAATATGTGGATCGGCACAGCTCTAAATATAAGCAATTAAATTATACTATAGTATTGAGCTGGGAACCAACATTAAAAACCCAAGATTAACAAAATATTGGTATTGGTTCAAAATATTATATTGAGTTTTTTATATCTTCTATTTTGACTATAATTGTTAATAAATTTAAAGAATAAAAAATAGGGATTTTAAAAAACTTTGTTTAATTATTAAAATACTATATATAAAATATAACATCCCATTATTTAACCAGCTGTGTTGAGCACTAAGCGCTCTTGTTTGTCTGAGCAAATTTTGAAATTAATTGTTGATAAAAATAAATAAGAAATTGTTACATAAAGATGTTATCTTATAATATATTATTTTTGTATAATTATACTTATATTATAATTAAATAAATTAATTTTTTTTTATAAAATGATCTTATATATTCTTTTTGTATAGTTTTATTTTATTATATATATTGTCGGAAAACAATAAATATTATTTTTGTATATATTTAATTTTTTTAAGTAACGAGTAGCCGGTTACTTTTTTGAAAAGTCGGTACCATTTTTGAAAAGGTAACGAGTAACGATAACGCGTTCCTTTTTCAGATGTAACGAGTAATGGTAACGCGTTTCTTTTTTGTAGTAACGTTTACAGCACTACTTCCTGCTATTCAAGCGATAATACTTAAACAAAAGTGTTAATTTATAATATAATAGTTTCAAAAAGTTGAAAGAGAATAAGTATTATGACATGAAGAAGACTTATACTTTTTCAAAGTACCTATCTTTCCAGTGAAGTTCAAGATATTGAAATTGACAAACTACTTCCTGTATTTCACGCGATCATCCTTAAAAGTTAATTATGGATCAATACATATCAAATATTAAAATAATATATATATAATTTGAAGAGGATGAAAACTTATATAAAGAGGGCGAATATTTTACTATGAAGTGAATGAATCTTTTAAAATACCAATTTTCGTAGTGGAATGTAACTGAACCACCCTCAGGCACCGGGCGGATAGGTAAACACCTTACATTAGAATAATTATTTACATCCATAAGACTTAGTAACTTATTTAATATTTGATCTTTAATGTTGTACTTCCAATTGTTTAGAGAGTCAATGAAAGATAGACAAAAACAAAGTTTAGTTTTAATGGCATATATGAAAAAAAATAACGCAAAATTTATCTTTTAATTGATTTATGTTAAATTTAAAAATCAAAATCGTCTAATTATATTATAGTATTATTTTATAGATTTATCAGAACGTGCAGGCCCGGCCCTAAGCCCGCCTGGTACGGGTACATGGGCTGGGCCGTTTTAATTTTTCAAATATACCCGAACAGGGCCTAAAAAAAATTATTAAATACCTAAGACCAAATATTTTAAATCGCCATTATTAGCTATAAAAATTAAAAATAAATATATAAAATCAGGGCCAGGCTTGAAAATTATTTTCTAAAAAAATCCGTGCTGGGCCGGGCCTGAAAATATAAAGTTTGTACAGTGGGCGGGTGAAAAATTTTTCGAAAATGGACAGGCGGGCGGGTTAAAAAAATTTGAAAATATGGGCGAGTTGGGCGGGCGGGTTAAAAAAAATTGAAACTATGGGCGGGCTGGGCGGGCGGGTTAAGAAATTTGAACAATGGGCGGGCGGGTTAAGGAAATTTAAAATAAACTAAAAAAAATAATTGTTTAAATGAACTATAACAATATTTCTTTTTTTATTATACCAATCGTTTTTTTTAAGTGGAGAACATTTACCTAACTAAATTATGTAATAAACACAACAATAAAACTTTTTTTTTAGAATAAATAAACATTTTTGTCTATTAAAAATTTCCTTTTATGGGAATGTAATAAAACTTTTCTCTTAAAATTGTTTTTTTCACTTTTATTTAAAGATCTCACTTGAGAAAGAGGATATACTTCAACCGAATATCCTACTTTGGTGGAAACGACAAGAAAGAGATTTGCCAAAGCTATCAAGATTAGCAAGAAAAATATTGCCAATTCCTGCAACTAGTGCTTCTTCCGAACGCGGATTTAGCATTGCTGGAAGATTTTTAGAACAAAGAAGAACGTGTTTGAATCCAGAAAATGTCGATTCATTATTATTTTTGCATCATATAATATTAATTTTACAATTATATTTTTTTCATAAATATTCAATTTGATCAAATAAATTGTCCATAATTTACATTGATTATTTTTATACTTATATTAATTTCCTAAATTATAAACTTTTGTAGAGGAGTAATGAAATATTTTTATTAGATGCTTATAAAAATGAAAGAATGACCATAATTAAATTTTATAAGCGGGCTTGGGTTAAAAATTTTTTATAAATAATGGGAGGGCATGTAAAAAATTTTAGACTCAAAAAATAATTATATTGGTTCGGTTAAGGTTCAGATATTTATAACGGTTTATAATGGTTTAACAGTTCATTATGGTTCACTCCGGGTCCCTTTTATAATACAAAAAGTTTTCATAAAAAGAAGAACATGTGATGCTAAATGAGAATTGACAGGAAGTGAGCATCAAATTGTTAAAAATGAATAATTCTAGGTCTTTCAATAAATCAAATTTTCTAAATTGAATAATATAATTGTTTTAGTATCATGTATGAAACATGTTGAAAATTATTTTCGATTAAAAATTATGATTAAATTATCATTATATGTCTTTAAATTTTTGTTAATCCTATTTGGGCTGTTCAAGCCTCAGGTCAGGTTTGACATTTAAGACCTTTTTCTCAGGCTTGGGTTGGGCTGTAAGAGTGTCAGAACAAAAGCCTAACCCGATTAATAAATAATAAAAAACAAATATCCTCAATAAAACAAATATCCTTTATGATCATTTTGTTTCATAAAAATTATATTGTTATGTCTCTATATTTTTTAGAAATTTTATCTCTATATAAACAATAATATCATCTTTTATTGACACTAATCATGGAAATTATTTTTATATAAACACAATAATTTTTAAATTTAATTGTATTTTAACTTTATTTTAAATATTTTAACTAAATAAAATTTATGTGTATACTAATTAAATAAAATGCAACTTTATATAATTATTAATTAGATTATGGGGGTTAAATATATTTTTATTAAGATGGCAATATGTAAATAAATACATATAATTTTCAATTGTTTCTTAAAAAAACCCAAATTATAAAAAAAATTTAGTCAAACTTAGGTTGAGTTGGCCTAAAAATTTATGCTCAAGTTGGGTTCTGACAAAAATATTTTAACAAGCCTGGGCCTTAAAAAAAATCACCCTGCAGGGTTATTGTAGTTAATAAATCTTAGTCAAAAAAAATGAAACTTATTTTGATATTTTTATAAAAGTTTAGATAAAGATCCTCCTCTTTATATATATATATATATATATATATTAATTGTTGTTAAATGAGTATCTATGGTACAGAAAAATAAAAATTTGTTCAGAGATTATCTCACTATTTTCACACTGTATAGATGAGAATTTATTGCTAATAATTAGATCATATGTAAGCATTTGGAATAAGAAAATATTGGAAAAAAAAAATTTAATAATATATATTAAGGTTAGAAAATAATATTGTAAGAAAATTAATAACTTTATTTCATCCCAATATTAATGATTATCTTAAAGTTATATGTTAAAATATTAATAATAATTATACTTTATCGAAACATGTGAATTAGTCATAATATATATTTTATATATAAATTGTGTTATTAATGAATTTGATAAAAAAAAATATATAAAGCTTTGTAAAATTCTACAAGTTTTATTTTTCTTAAATTAGCTAAATTTATATTATTTTATACCTATCAGCCATATGTTTGATTATCTTGATGATATAATAATCATCGATATATCGATTTTTTTAAATTCAGATCATATGTTTTATAGATATGAATGCTAATAAATTTTAGTTTTATGCTCGATTTTTACGTATCGTGCCGCATGATATACTTTTTTTTTGTGTTTTGATGTTTTGTCGCGTGACTTTTTGCTAAATTTTGCTTAAGCTTAAAATTTGTATGCTCAATTTAACAAGCTGATTGCTCAATAATATTTTCTCCAGCATCATTTGAGACCATAACCAACCCAGGTAAATTATAGAATATATTACTATTATGCTATCTTGTTAACCTGGAAATTTTCTTCTTAGATATATTACTAATATGCTATTTTGTTAACCTGGAAATTTTCTTCGTAGCATCAATTGATAATCCTTTAAAATATGCTATCTTGTTAACCTGGAAACTTTAATCTTAGCTTCAATTGATAATCCATTCAGGAACTCCAACTAATCAAGGTAAATTTAAAATATGCTATCTTGTTAACCTTGAAATTTTAATCTTAACATCACTTGATATAATCCATTCAGGAACTCCAACTAATCAAGGTAAATTTAAAATATGCTATCTTGTTAACCTGAAAATTTTAATCTTAGCATCACTTGATATAATCCATTCAGGAACTCCAACCAACCTGACAAAAACAAAAGGAAGCTTCAAATGTTAACTATATAAAAAATTACTAAAACTAACGAAATTCTAAAGTAAGAATTAACTCAGAAAGAATAACTAAAGAAAACACGGAACTGAAACTTGGATCTATATTTTTATTGTCACAGTAAGTGAAAATTCAAAAGTTTTATTGTAATTAAAAAAAATCATGAAAAATTAAAAAGTCAATCTTTGTCAAAAAAAATCAACAACATATTTATCAGAAATGACTGACATTTCATTAATTATATACAATGGATAAAACTAATATATATATATAAATTGATTGACATTATATTAGAAAATGTCACATTTACGACATGCCACCCCTTTATGGGCTGGGGCTCGCCAAAAAAATATATATATAGAGATATTTAACAAAGCTAGGATGCACGGATCTTGTGGGAGTCCTCACGACAGCAATTGGTTCTCCCACAACTCCATATCGTCGATACGAGGGGCTTCCGCAGAAAAGGCGGACGTCGTCGGAGCAGGCCCGTGGATACTATCGACGGCTCGCTGCAGAATATTGTCGATGGGGGGGGTTTGATATACTGCTGAAACTACCATTGAAGGTGCCAATTAGAGCACCCCGGTTGGCCGACGGAGCCGTTTGCATCTGAGAAAAGGGAGTTGGCCCTTGTGTTGAGCCCACCATTCTCCTTCGATGATGTTTGGTCGATCGTCCCAGGGCATTGTCACTGATCGGGGCTAGAGGCGGTCGTCCATCTCTTCCTAAGCTCGCGCACTGACTTCGAATGTGGTCATCGCTACGACAATGGAAGCATTTCTTTATACGGAGACCCCCAGACATCATAGAATTATCTTGCGACATCGGGGCTTGTATCGTCATGCCGGTGTTCTTGGGTATCAAGGTGACCTGAATGTAACATGATCCCAGATCTACTAAGCGGCTGGTAGTTTCCATGTGACTTATAGTCTGGAATATTTGGATATCAGATGCAACGGGAGATAATAAAAAAAATCATCTTCTTATATTTTCTTTTAAAAAAAAAATTTAATTTTTTAAAAAATTTTAATTTTTATATAAAATTTTATAATTAAAATCTAAAAAAAAATTACTTTATCTTATTTTTTAAAAAAAAAATTTTATGATTAAAAATATAGAAACACCTTCTATATATAATGTTATAGTTGAATCCTTTATTAAATAATAATAAATATAATTAAATACAAAGTGAAACATAATCAAAATAAAAGAAAATTAAAATTAATCTAAGAAAAATAAAAGTAAAAAATTAAAAAGTAAATTTAAGTTAAAAAAATTGATCATTTTTCGTATCATAATTTATCCATTATATATCCTTTTTCTTTAATCAACATTTACATAGTCTCCCTAGCGAAGAATAAAAAGTTCTACTGTTAAAGTATGAAAAAATCTACAAATATCACGCGTTTTTTCTCATTTACATAGACGGGGATTTTATTTTTGTTTACGATTTGCATAATGCATTTTTTTGTAACGCAAAAATGCAACACCCTTCCACTTAAGTTAGACCCACGGCGCAAAGCACATTATATCAAAATAAAAACTATTTCTCCCATGTGCTTCAATTTTCTCAATAATTTTATTACAATATCCCTTGGTGTGAGCGTCAAATGAAACAAATAACATACTTTCTAACTCATTCACGCGAATCCCCCAATAAAAATAAGTAAGGAAAAATTTTGCAACCATAGAACTAGGAGAAACAAATATTGAATACATCAACCATCTTCTTACCAAATGTTTAAGTTGATCAACATTAAAATCACTAACTATTTGAATACCCTTTAAAACAAAACTTTCTATTAATCTAATAAAAGATAAAAACATCTTTTCATTACACTAAAAAAAAAATTTTCTATTAATCTAATAAAAGATAAAAACATCTTTTCATTACACAAAAAAAACTTTCTATTCATTTAATAACAGACAATATACAAACATCTTTTCATTACATTGAAAACAAAACTTTATTTAATACAAGATAACATTAACACAAATCTGTTATTCATTTAACAAAACAGACAAAGAACATTCCTTAACGAACCAAACCGAAGAAAACTTTCCATATCATTACCATGTTGACAAACTTTTTATTAAACCCGTCTACATTGAACTATGATTTTAATCGAAAATGACCAACAACCCGTCTATATTGACCTATTTTTAATATGACCAAATATATATCATTACATGTTGACAAACTTTTTATTAAACCCGTCTACATTGAACTATGATTTTAATCGAAAATGACCAACAACCCGTCTATATTGACCTATTTTTAATATGACCAAATATATATCATTACCATGTTGACAAACTTTTTATTAAACCCGTCTATATTGACATATTTTCAACATGACCAAATATATTCGGAAACCTTTATTAAACCCGTCTAAATTGAACTATGATTTTAACTGAAAATGACCAACAACCCGTCTATATTGACATATTTTCAATATGACTAAATATATTCCGAAACCGAACCCATATGAACCCCCCAAAAAAAATAAGACGCTTCTTATTTATCCCAATCTTACATGTGATGACGAATCACGGTCACCCCTGTTATTAACAAAATTTCACTTGATTTCGAACCCCGGTTCAATATGACCCAACCCTTTTCCCATTTGGTTGCCCGATTGTCAAACAATCGGGCCCAAACCTTTTGTCCCACGGCAAACCGTACCCCTAATTTTACTTCCATTGAGGTAATAGTTTTCTTCTTTGGTTTTAAGAAATCCAAAGGACCCCGTGTTCGCCTACCTAAAAATAACTCGACAGGCGTAACTCCCTCTCGATTATGAGAATTGAGGTAATATAATTGAGACATGTAAGCCTCCTCTTTATGGGTTCCAGCCTTTTTGATCCAATTTTTAACAATGGCTACCATCCTCTCAGCTTGTCCATTCGAGCTGGGATGATATGGTGGAGCTAGAATGTGTTTTGTCTGTAACTCAACACAAAACTGTTTAAAATTTTTACTGACAAAGGCGGGACCCCCGTCAGACACTATCTTGTCCGGAAAATCGAACCGAGCATATAATTCTCTTAATTTTTAAACAACAATTTTTGTGGTATATCCATGTACTTCTGCATATTCTATCCATTTAGAATACGAGTCTACCACTAAAAAATATGTCTTTTTATCAAGATCAAAGAAATCGAAGTGGATACGTTGGTTTCTTTGATTTAGGCCAAAATTGTCCTACCTCTTTACGGGGCATAGGAGCACAGGCATTACAAGGAACGCATTTCCTGGTAATCCGTTCAATATCCTGGCCCATACCAAGCCACCATACATATTCTCGAGCCCAAGACTTCATCTTGTCTCGACCTTGATGACCGGCGTGCAATAATTTCATAATTTTACTCCGTAATTTATAAGGAATCACGGCCCTGGTCATATTGAACCGGGGTTCGAAATTAAGTGAAATTTTGTTAATAACAGGGGTGACTGTGATTCGTCATCACGATCATGTAAGATTGGGATAAATAAGAAGCGTCTTATTTTTTTGGGGGGGTTCGTATGGGTTCGGTTTCCGAATATATTTGGTCATATTGAAAATATGTCAATATAGACGGGTTGTTGGTCATTTTCAGTTAAAATCATAGTTCAATTTAGACGGGTTTAATAACATCGGTTTCCGAATATATTTGGTCATATTGAAAATATGTCATTATAGATTCCTTATAAATTACGGAGTAAAATTATGAAATTATTGCACGCCGGTCATCAAGGTCAAGACAAGATGAAGTCTTGGGCTCGAGAATATGTATGTGACAAAAACAAAAAGGAAGCTTCAAATGTTAACTATATAAAAAATTACTAAAACTAACGAAATTCTAAAATATAGAAAAATCTAAAAGAAAACACGGAACTGAAACTTGGATCTATATTTTTATTAAGTCACAGTAAGTGAAAATTCAAAAGTTTTATTGTAACATGAAAAATTAAAAAGTGATTATTTGTCAAAAAAAATCAACAACATATTTATCAGAAATGACTGACATTTCATTAATTATATACAATTGATAAAACTAATATATATATATATATAAATTGATTGACATTATATTAGAAAATGTCACATTTACGACAGTATGGTGGCCTGGTATGGGCAAGGATATTGAACGGATTACCAGGAAATGCGTTCCTTGTAATGCCTGTGCTCCTATGCCCCGTAAAGAGGTAGGGCAATTTTGGCCTAAATCAAAGAAACCTTGGGAACGTATCCACATCGATTTCTTTGATCTTGATAAAACATATTTTTTAGTGGTAGACTCGTATTCTAAATGGATAGAATATGCAGAAGTACATGGATTTACCACAAAAATTGTTGTTAAAAAATTAAGAGAATTATATGCTCGGTTCGGTTTTCCGGACAAGATAGTGTCTGACGGGGGTCCCGCCTTTGTCAGTGAAGATTTTAAACAGTTTTGTGTTGAGTCACAGACAAAACACATTCTAGCTCCACCATATCATCCCAGCTCGAATGGACAAGCTGAGAGGATGGTAGCCATTGTTAAAAATTGGATCAAAAAGGCTGGAACCCATAAAGAGGAGGCTTACATGTCAATTATATTACCTCAATTCTCGTAATCGAGAGGGAGTTACGCCTGTCGAGTTATTTTTAGGTAGGCGAACACGGGGTCCTTTGGATTTCTTAAAACCAAAGAAGAAAACTATTACCTCAATGGAAGTAAAATTAGGGGTACGGTTTGCCGTGTGACAAAAGGTTTGGGCCCGATTGTTGTTAATAACAGGGGTGACTGTGATTCGTCATCACGATCATGTAAGATTGGGATAAATAAGAAGCGTCTTATTTTTTTTTTGGGGGGGGGGGGGTTCGTATGGGTTTGGTTTCCGAATATATTTGGTCATATTGAAAATATGTCAATATAGACGGGTTGTTGGTCATTTTCAGTTAAAATCATAGTTCAATTTAGACGGGTTTAATAAAATCGGTTTCCGAATATATTTGGTCATATTGTAAGTATGTTAATATAGACGGGTTGTTGGTCATTTTCAGTTAAAATCATAGTTCAATTTAGACGGGTTTAATAAAAAGTTTGTCAACATGGTAATGATATATATTTGGTCATATTAAAAATCATAGTTCAATATAGACGGGTTGTTGGTCATTTTCGATTAAAATCATAGTTCAATGTAGACGGGTTTAATAAAAAGTTTGTCAACATGGTAATGATATGGAAAGTTTTCTTCGGTTTGGTTCGTTAAGGAATGTTCTTTGTCTGTTTTGTTAAATTAATAACAGATTTGTGTTAATGTTATCTTTTATTAAATAAAGTTTTGTTTTCAATGTAATGAAAAGATGTTTGTATATTGTCATTAAATGAATAGAAAGTTTTTTTAGTGTAATGAAAAGATGTTTTTATCTTTTATTAGATTAATAGAAAGTTTTTTTTTAGTGTAATGAAAACAATATAAAGTTTTTTTTTAGTGTAATGAAAAGATGTTTTTATCTTTTATTAGATTAATGGAAAGTTTTTTTTTAAAGGGTATTCAAATAGTTGGTGATTTTAATGTTGATCAACTTAAACATTTGGTAAGAAGATGGTTGATGTATTCAATATTTGTTTCTCCCAGTTTTATGGTTGCAAAATTTTTCCTTACTTATTTTTATTGGGGGATTCGCGTGAATGAGTTAGAAAGTATGTTATTTGTTTCATTTGACGCTCACACCAAGGGATATTGTAATAATATTATTGAGAAAATTGAAGCACATGGGAGAAATAGTTTTTAATATAAGTTTTTAATATAAGTTTTTTTTTAATAGTTTTTTTTTAAAATATATTATAAGTTTTTTTTTAAATATTATAATAGATTCCTCATATAATTTTTTTTGTAAAAAGTATTATAATAATTTGTTTTCATACAGATACCCACTAGATCTCTATTCATAAAAATTTTTGTTAAAATTTTTAAGTAAAGTTTTTTTTTAAAGTTGTTTCTCCTTCGTGTCCAGTTGATTATCAAACCAATGCTCATGAATTATCGTTTACTCCACCACTCCACCTTTCGGAACAATTACAACCACCCGATTATAATAATAGTGTCTTCGTTATCCCAAAACTCCACAAAGGAATACCACAGTACCACCAATGATGAATTTAGGCAATGAACAGTCTTTATTACAAATGGATATCGCCGACAAAGAAAACGAAGCAGATGATTTGACAAAGATTTTATTATCCCCGACAAAACAAAATAATGTTGATGTTTAAAATAATATTAATGACAATTCAGAAATTAGGGAATATCTATTGTCCCTTTCGAGTTGGGTATTTCCCATAGTTATATTCACTATCACAATCATTCACATTGAAATTAGCTATTTTTTTTGAAATATTTAAGGTAATCATGATATAATTAAATTAAAAATAAAATCGAAGGACTTTATAAAATTTTACAAATCTGCTATAGCAATTTGATTGATCATGCAACACCGATATATATCGATCATTTTTTTTGGCCCAGAATATATATACCGTGACAAATTTTTTAAAAATATCTATTTTTTCTTGTTTATTTGTTTGTTTATAGGCGTGCCACAGCCCATAAAGGGGTGGCATGTCGTAAATGTGACATTTTCTAATATAATTTCAATCAATTTATATATATATATATATATATATATATATATATATTAGTTTTATCAATTGTATATAATTAATGAAATGTCAGTCATTTCTAATAAATATGTTGTTGATTTTTTTTGACAAAGAATCACTTTTTAATTTTTCATGATTTTTTTTAATTACAATAAAACTTTTGAATTTTCACTTACTGTGACTTAATAAAAATATAGATCCAAGTTTCAGTTCCGTGTTTTCTTTTAGATTTTTCTATATTTAAGAATTTCGTTGGCCAACCGGGGTGCTCTAATTGGCACCTCCAATGGTAGTTCCAGCAGTATATCAAACCCCCCCCCCCATCGACAATATTCAGCAACTAGCTGTCGATAGTATCCACGGGCCTGCTCCGACGACGTCCGCCTTTTCTGCGGAAGCCCCTCGTATCGACGATATGGAGTTGTGGGAGAACCAATTGCTGTCGTGAGGACTTCCACAAGATTCGTGCATCCTAGCTTTGTTAAATATCTATATATATTTTTTTTTGGCGTGCCACAGCCCATAAAGGGGTGGCATGTCGTAAATGTGACATTTTCTAATATAATGTCAATCAATTTATATATATATATATATATTAGTTTTATCAATTGTATATAATTAATGGTGGAAAGACCCATCCTTTTTTTCCCGAGTTTTTCGGGATGTCGAAACGAGGTATTCGGTAATTGAACAGGAGGCCTTGGCCGTGATTTTCGGTTTGACGAAATGCCGTGAATATTTGATTGGTAAAAGACAAAACTGTTTAAAATCTTCACTGACAAAGGCGGGACCCCCGTCAGACACTATCTTGTCCGGAAAACCGAACCGAGCATATAATTCTCTTAATTTTTTCACAACAATTTTTGTGGTATATCCATGTACTTCTGCATATTCTATCCATTTAGAATACGAGTCTACCACTAAAAAATATGTCTTTTTATCAAGATCAAAGAAATCGATGTGGATACGTTCCCAAGGTTTCTTTGATTTAGGCCAAAATTGCCCTACCTCTTTACGGGGCATAGGAGCACAGGCATTACAAGGAACGCATTTCCTGGTAATCCGTTCAATATCCTTGCCCATACCAGGCCACCATACATATTCTCGAGCCCAAGACTTCATCTTGTCTCGACCTTGATGACCGGCGTGCAATAATTTCATAATTTTACTCCGTAATTTATAAGGAATCACGGCCCTGTTTCCCCTCATAATACAGTCATCAACAATTGATATTTTTTTTCTGTATTTTTTTATATGCATCATATTTGTTTTTCCAAGGTTTATCTCCTGTTAGACTTAATTTTATCTGACCTAGAACTTTGTCATTCGCCGTATTGGTTTTCAAATCCTCCCAATTGGTAGGACCCCCTTTTAAAATATAAGACAGAGAACGCACTAAGGCCTTCTCTCTATCAATGTTTCTACTATCATTTACTTCTAGGTCTGCACAGCCAGAACCCAACCGGGACAAAATATCAGGCAAATGATTCTCTTTGCCCCGACGATATCTAACTTCTACGTTAAAACTGCCCACTAATAATAACCAACGTTGTAACCGGGGAGATAGCATTAACTCCCTATTATCTTTTCGGAATAGGTGGATTAACGGCTTGTGGTCAGTAAAAATTTCAAATTTTTTACCAATCAAATATTCACGGCATTTCGTCAAACCGAAAATCACGGCCAAGGCCTCGTGTTCAATTACCGAATACCTCGTTTCGACATCCCGAAAAACTCGAGAAAAAAAAGGATGGGTCTTTCCACACCATCAATTACATGTAATAAGGCTCCTCCAACACCTTTGTTGGAGGCATCAACATCTAAAATAATTTCTAAATCATTGTTGAAACAGACTAAAATTGGCTCTTCCCCAATTTTTCTCTTTAAAATTTCAAATGCTTCTTGTTGCTCTACTTTCCAATCGAAATGAACACCCTTTTTTAATAACTCATATAACGGAGCAGCTACCTTCGCAAAATCCTCTATAAAACGATGATAGTAATTTACCATACCCAAAAAGACTGCACTTCAGCCTTATTATTGGGCTGCTTCAAATTTTATTTTTCAAATTTTTTTGCAATGGCTTCACCTCAATCCCATTTATTTGATGGCCTACATATTCGACCTCCATTACGCCCAAAATGCTTTTTTCTTTGCTGGCTCTCAAGCCTTTACCATAAATTCTTTTAACTTCCTCCAGACGATGGTTATGATGCTCAGGCGTTATCCCTGTAATTAGCACATCATCCATGTAATAAAATACACCCTCTAGTCCTTGGAAAACTGACGCCATGGTGCGCTGAAAAATAGGCGCTGACACACTCAACCCAAATGTTAATCTACAAAAAGCGAACAACCCTTTGGGAGTCGTGATCGTCAATAATTTACGAATCTCCTCCCTCAAAGGTAATTGTAAATAGGCTGACGAAAAATCAACCTTTGAAAAATATTTCGCTCCCTTCAACTGGGCCAAAATTTCCTCAATTCGGGGTAAAGGATATTTAACCTCTACTACCCATCGATTAACGGTTACTCTGAAATCAGCACAGAGTCTCAATTTACCATTTGATTTCTTAACCGGTACCAACGGGGTTGCCCATACACTATATTCCACTGGAACAATGATACCATTTTTAACCCATTGATCCAATTCTTCGTCAATTTCCTTTTTCCATTCAAAAGGGACTCGACGACACGCTAGGAAAATAGGTGCAAATCCTTCCCTTAATTTTATATCTACTTGATAATCATTAAGACAACCTAATTTGTCTTCGAAAATTATTTCATACTTCTTCATTAAACGAGATATATTTTCACTCATTTTATGTAATTCAGGAATACCAATAGTAGCAACCACTGTGGTTTTATCAATGCTAATGTTGTTTTCAGCCATTAATTCCGTGGACTTTACATACCTATCAGAATTACGGGTTGAATCATTTTGTTTTACGGTTAAATCCTTCCCTTCTATTTCACGGATATTTTTTCGAGCGTTATAAGCAATATTTTGGTCTTTCGGGTTAATTATGGCCGAACCATTATGTAGGGCAAAAATATTCCAATAATTACTGAAAGGACCTAACTGAACAATCCAATCCCACCCCATGATGGTTTCCACATCTTTCTTTACTACCCATAAATCTAGGAAAAATGTGGTATCATGAAGAATTACGCCCAATTTAGTTTTTCCCAAAACTATTATCTCAGACCCATCAAATTGTCTGACACACATAGATTCTTTCTCGAGCTTACCTTTAGGCCAATACTTAAAATAATTTCTTCGAGACATTATAGAAATGCTAGCCCCTGTGTCGAACAACATGTCAATATCCCTCGAGTCAACTCTTACGATAACTCTTGGACAAGGACAAGGTTCGACTAATCTCTCAGTCATTAAAATATCATATGTTTTAATTGACTGATCAATATTAATCTCATTTGAAACATCAGTTTCATGAGAATTCTCATTTGAACATAAATTCAACTCGGAATTTAGTGGTTCCTTAACAATATTCATATTTTTTTTTGCAATATAACTGGGATATTTTTCCCATCTGAAAATATTAATATTCCTTTCATCGGAATATTTAACAATACCCCTAGGATATTTCTCCCATTTAAAATCATTAGAATCTTTATTATTTTTATCATCATGAATACAAAAATTTCGGTTATAACCCCAGCTTTTACGAGAATTATATCTCATTTCAGCATGATCATTGACTTTATTATCATTTTTCCATCCCGATCTCCTACCTACTATATGATTACATTTGCAATCATATAGTCAATTTTTACAGTTTATGGCTACATGTCCCGGTTTGTTACATTTAAAACACAAACGGGATTTGCCATAATTCGATCGTAAAACATCAAATTTATTCGTGTTAGTACCAGAAATTTTTCTAACATTAGAATTTTCTAATGCCAGTTTCTTTAACGGAAAACCTTCACAAAAATTTTGTTCTTTGATTTCGCAGGTCTCTTTCTTGTGACCCACATACCCACAGCGGGTACATTTCAAATCTTCTAAAATTTTCTTATGACCTGAAAAGCCATTTTTTTCAATGGAAATATTTTTTCTATTTGTCCATGTCGGACCACGTATTTGGCCTTTATTAATATTACTATTCGCCAAAACCAACGTATTTATATCTTGATATATAATCTTAATCACTTCTTTTAATTCTTTCAATTCCTGGAGGATAACTATAGATCACTTCACACTATCCAAACGATCATAGTTATTATCTTTCATCGTTTCCACCTTTTCAGGTCTGCCGTTCTTGATTTCATTTAAAATTCCATTTAAACTACTTTCCAAGACCGAAATCTTTTTCCAACAATCAGCCGACACCGGAGTGTCTATTTTCCAATTACCATATACTCTGGTCGCAACCAGCGTACATTTTTCAAACAAAAATTTTATAATAATATGTAACACATACAGTAGGACCAACAATAAACTTGTCACTAAGGCATTATTTACATCAAATTTATCAACCATTTGATACAAACTTTGATAAGTAATACTCGGATACTCCGAAATTTTATCAAATACGCTAGGCTCAATATCAAAATTAAATATAAAGCCCATCTCATTATATGAAAAATTTATATTACTTTAAAACGGCCGTGTTAAATTTCTAAAAATTTACACAAAAAGGTGATTGCGTTGTGTTCTGAATGGAGATACAAAATATAAAATAAAATATTTTTTTTTTACCTTAAAATACCGAATAACCCTGGAATCGACTATCCTGGTAGTCGCGGTCAACAACTGTCAAAACAAAAGGAAGCTTCAAATGTTAACTATATAAAAAATTACTAAAACCAACGAAATTCTAAAGTAAGAATTAACTCAGAAAGAATAACTAAAGAAAACACGGAACTGAAACTTGGATCTATATTTTTATTAAGTCACAGTAAGTGAAAATTCAAAAGTTTTATTGTAATTAAAAAAAATCATGAAAAATTAAAAAGTCAATCTTTGTCAAAAAAAATCAACAACATATTTATCAGAAATGACTGACATTTCATTAATTATATACAATTGATAAAACTAATATATATATATATATATATAAATTGATTGACATTATATTAGAAAATGTCACATTTATGACACAACCAAAGTAAATTTAAAATATGCTATCTTGTAAACCTGGAAATTTTAATCTTAGCATCACTTGATATAATTTATTCAGGAACTCCAACCAACCAAAGTAAATTTAAAATATGCTATCTTGTTAATCTGGAAATTTTAATCTTAGCATCACTTGATATAATCCATTCAGGAACTCCAACCAACCAAAGAAAATTTAAAATATGCTACTAGTTTTATCTGGAAATTATGATTATTCAATAAATCAATTAATTTTTTTAAAGCTAAATGAAAATATGAGTAAATCTGATATTTATAGGAATAATAAGTATAAATCTCTACGATAAAAATTTTATTAATGGAGTTCCTAGTAAGAAAAGAGATTAACATATTCCCATTAATCAATAGAAATCTAAAAATAAATTAAAATATGAGTAAATCTGATATTTATAGGAATAATAAGTATAAATCTCTACTATAAAAATTTTTTTAATGGAGTTCCTAATAGGAAAAGAGATTAACATATTCCCATTAATCATTAGAAATCTAGAAAAAAATTAAAATATGAGTAAATCTGATATTTATAGGAATAATAAGTATATATCTCTATGATAAAAATTTTATTAATGGAGTTCCTAGTAGGAAAAGAGATTAACATATTCCCATTAATCATTAGAAATCTAAAAGTTAAAATATGAGTAAATCTGATATTTATAGGAATAATAAGTATAAATCTCTACGATAAAAATTTTATTAATGGAGTTCCTAGTAGGAAAAGAGATTAACATATTCCCATTAATCATTAGAAATCTAAAAAAAATTAAAATATGAGTTAATCTGATATTTATAGGAATAATAAGTATAAATCTCTACTATAAAAATTTTATTAATGGAGTTCCTAGTAATATTAACCATATTGTATTATATATAATATTGAATTATAAATAAATTATATTAAATAGATAAATAATATTATAAATATATAAAATATGTAAATAATATTATAAATATATAATATAAATTATACTATTTTAATTATATATTAATTATGTTAATAATATTAATTATTATATTATAATTAAATCATATTAAATATTATAATTATATATTACTAAAATTTATAATTATATATTACTAAAATTTATATTAATACAATTTATATATTTTTATTTATATTAAATTAATTTCTTTAAATATTATATTAATAATATATTATGTTAAATATTACAATTATATACTTATTAAAATTTATATTAATACAATTTATATATTTTTCTTTATATCAAATTAATTTAATTAATTTAAATATTATATTAGTAATATATTATGTTAAATACAATTATATATTTATTAAAATTTATATTAAATGATTGTAATATTAATTATATAATTATATTAAATATTTGATTAAGGTATTTTACTAAAATTTATAATGATATTAATTTAATATTAAATACTTAAATAGAAAAAACTATCTAATCTGTAAAAGTAAAATTTTTGATATTTTTTTAAATCTCTCGCTTCAAACTTATAGGGGCCATTTTGACAGCCATTTTAGCTTATTTGTCTTTTTGATATTTTTAAGAGTATATAAAGCGGACCCGAACCCGATTTTTATTCTTGATATATAATATACTTGAAGTAGTTTGTAGTATTTAAAATTCCTTATTACCACAAATCTAACGATTGGATTAAAGCGAGTACACTGACATGGAGCGTCCGATAGGTTTAAAGGGAAACTTAATCTTGTCCAGAGTTGTACATTTGCTCAAAATAAAAAGAAAGATCTTTTATTTTTAAAAATTTTGTGTAACGATTTTCAAAGATCTTCATGATATTTATTTTTTTACCCCTTTATTTAAAGCCCAGATGTTTTTCAATTTTATTAGTATAATATTTCTTTAATGTTTTATACCTCTCCTCCTGCCTTGATGAAAATTAAAAAACATCTGGGCTTTTAATAAAGGGGTAAAAAAATAAAGATCTAGATCTTTGAAGATCGTTACACAAAATTTTTAAAAAATAAAAGATCTTCAAATTTTACGATCTTCAAAGATCTTGCTCAAATTTTTGAGCTAGATCTCGCTCAAAAATCTTCAAAGAAGATCTTTTGTACAACTCTGCTCTTGTCTTCGCTTAACATAAATGCTTAAAAAGCAAGTTACCTGTTTTTCCTAGGCTAAGCTGAAGAGAAAGTGGATGTAATCGCGATACAAGAAACCCACTCTAAAGACAACAATATGGCCAATTTTAGTAAATATACTGTATAGTTAGGGCACTACTTTGAATGATTGGTCAGGGGTTGCCTTCCTAATTAGTAAGAGAGTACATAAATGTTGATAAATTTGTATCCATTTCTGAAAGGTGTGGTCTGCTGTATCTAAATACCTTTTTCAAACGAACGATCTTAATAAATGTCTATGCTCCCCCTAACAGAGGTGATAGGCTCTCCTTCTTAGACCACCTTGAAAACATCGTATGCTCTCTTCCTAGGAGCCGTAATTTGATAATCTTGGGGGACTTGAATATCAGGATTGGGAAAGAGGAGTCCTTCATAATAGATGGAGTAATTGGAAATGCGGCCATTCCACAACCAAACCGTGATGATAGTAGGAAGCTTTTAGATTTGTGCAGGAGTTTAAACCTTAAAATCGAGAACATCTTCTTCTTTCACGGTGAAAGCAATACTATAACCTATAGGAGGAACAACACTATTTCTCAAATTGATCTTTTCATTTTCAACATCTATGGTTGGTTTACTGATGTGAAAGCAATGCAGAACATAAATATTTCAGATCATAAACTAATCAAAACGAACATCTTCATAAGGAATTTTCTCAACAGTTCCCCACTTCTAATCAGCCCAGATATCCTCCCTGGACAATAAATGCTAAAATCCTACAACGACTTGAAGTAAAGCTGCTCTTAGGTCAAAACTTAAGAGATAGGATGACATTATACGAAGTTACATCGGAGTCTGATTCTACGGAGGCATGTTGGTCGTCCTTTAAGAGTATTTTATTTGGAGCCTGCAATGATCTCCTCAGCATTAATAGTCCTCCCCCGAGGCATGAATGGTTATCCGAAGACACTGTTTTCTTGATAGCGGAACTCAAGTCACATGAAAGACGTGATGGTGCCCTCTGGACTACAATCCATGGACGCCTTAGGTGGACAGAAGGATATATATAGCAAAAAAGCTTTCGAGATTGACAGAGATATGAGAGAAAACAGAACATTCGATGCCTTCAAAAAGCTCAAACATTTGAAATGCAAGAGTATTTAAGACTCTCCCATCGATCAAACTTGAAAAAAAAATATCGATTACCGACCCGGATGAACAGATGGCTTTATGGTTAAACGATTACATGGGCATCTTTGATTCTAGGAAGCCAATCTTAATACCATCCTCTAGCTATAGCTTAGAACCATCTGAATCTAATTTTTCTGTGGCTGAAATAGCTAATGCCATGAATATACTTTGGGAATAATAAATCTCCAGGTTCTGATAATATCTTACGGGGACATCTGAAAGCAGCCCCCTCAGAGGTCTCTCATCTCTTGCTGAGGCTGTTCAATAAGATTTAGCTCACAGGGAGGATGCCAGCAGAGTATTTTTTACAACTTCCCCAAAACCCCGGACCCTATCAAATTTAAGGATTATAGAACCATTGCTCTTACATCTATTGTGTCCAAGGTATTTATGATCCTTCTAAAAAACCGCATCCTTGCTTCCACACCACCATCTCCGCTTATCGCCCAAATAGGAATATCAACGAACCAATATTGGCATTGAAGATTATAATACAGAAGTGCCTGAAGTACAAATTACCGTTTTACTTTATCTTCATTGATTTCAAGCGTGCTTTTGACAACGTTATTCATAATATTTTGTGGGCAATCTTAGAGGGATGTGGCATTGACGTAAATGTCATTAGGATTCTTAAGACACACAATAGTAATCTTTTTGCCTCGTTTAAAATTATTAATAAAGTTTCTCCCCCCTTTAGAACAAAAAAGGAATAAAGCAAGGGTGTGTCGCCTCCCCGCTGCTGTTTAATATAGTTATGAATAAAATAATTACCGATTAGCTGTTGGCCGCAAATCTTTTGGAACTTGGATGCAATCAGTCGTGGTTTTTGGAGAACAGGGTGATTTGTTATGCGGACGACTTGGTGATGATTACTAAAAGCTTGGAGGAGGCCCAAAATTTGCTCTTGATACTAAATTCCTTCAGTTTAAAGGTCGGATTGGATATAAATTTTGACAATACTGTAATTATGCCATCGTCTCATGCACCCCCTCTGGGTGATTGGGTGGTAGGGGAAAGATGGTTAAGGAGGTTTCCTCCTACAAATATCTTGGGGTTAGCATAGATAATAGAGGTAGCTGCAAAGATGAACTAAAAATCTGAATTCAAAATGCAAGAGCTGCTATAAATATTTCAAACTGTGGAAATCTAGGGAGATATCGGTTTACACTAGGATGCGAATCTTCAATTCCACTATCATTACAATTCTCCTTTACGGCGGTAATATATGGGAAATAACAAAGACAGAGACCAGGAGAGTACAGACGTTCGTTAACAAATGTCTAAGAAAAATAAATGGCATTTTTACCCTAACATTTTCTCAAATGATAACCTTTGGAACAGGTCACACCACACTCCAGTACACGTGACTTTAAAAAAGAAGCATCTTACCTTCTTCGCTCATATTCTGATAAATCATACTAATAATAGGCTGGTCCTCGAGGCCATTGATTGGTTATTTTCCTTCAATGGCAAAACATATGAGAAGTTTAAGACATTATGGTCCTACAGGGCAATGAAGGATATAATAAATTTAAACTTAAACACGAAACAGTTTCCAAAGATGAATAAAAATAAGAGGTCAACAAAGAAACTGTTAAAAATCAAATTGAATAAATCTCCCTTAAACTCCTCCTAGAAACAGGTTATTTTTGTTTTTGTTATTTTCCTTTCATTTACTTTCACTGCCTTTTCTCTGTTTTTTCTCCACTCTTAGTTACCTTCTCATTCTTTCTCTGACTTATTTTTCCTTTCCATTCATAATTTGCTTTTAAATTTCCCACCATATATTTAATGTACCATGTGATTAAAATAGGTCCTCCTTTGCCTTTAAGTAATTAAGTACATAAACATTTTATGGGTGTGGACTGTGCTAATTTTTGACCATTCCCCATCAGCCCACAGACGTTTAAGTAATAGTCCTAGGACTTTTACGCCTACAAGTACGTGCGGCTTGCCTTCAAAAGTGTGAAAGGCTCCTCATTTTTATCCCCATCTTTAATTTGTCCATTTAGATGGTTTGGAAAACCTAACGTAGCTCTTTTGTATCCACAACTAGAGGGCGAAAACATTCTTTATCACATAGTTTTATGCTCAATCCAGCAGCGTCTATATGAACAGAGGGGGGTAGGAACAGTTTGCATCCTATTTTTTGAGGTGGGGGTGGGGGCTTTAATGGGGGGGGGGGGGGTTATCTATTAAATTTTGAGATCAAATATGACAAAATTTATTTCTGTAAAAATTAATACTTTAATTATAGATAATTAGAATACAATTCATCAACCAAATATATATATTGCAAACAATCATAGACATTATTTTCCAAATAAAACTTTCTGCTATCCTCTCTCATTTAATTTAAAAGACTTGACATTTTCAGCAAGCTCATAATGCTATAATAATTAATTCATTGTAAATGATGGGGGTTTTAATTGGATTTATTATCTAAAAAATAACTCCTTTATATTCACAAAATGTCGATAGTTGGTAGTAAAGATAAAATAATTTTAGTTATTATTTTTAAATTCTGAAAGAGTATCATTATAATTAAAAATAGAAAATTAAAAATTAAAAATGGAAAAACAACGCCACCTTTGGCGGCAGAATTTTTTAGGGGGGTAGGTCTAGGTTTTTGAAGGAGGTTTGCATCCAGTGAAAATCCTGTCATATAGACACTGCCAACCAGTCAGAAAAAAGATTTACTATACATAATCTTTTGACTTTAGTAAAAATTAGTATACTTGTATTATTTTTCATACGTTTTTAAATTTCCTTTTTTTGTTGAAAACATAATAAAAATGGCTCAACAAATTATGAGAATTATTAATCATTTACTGAATAAAAAATGATCGTGTGCTTTTAGTGTGAAACAATAAAATTTTTGAGAATAAAATCATACAAACACTATGTTAATAACCACCATCAGCATGTAAATTTTTTTTAAAAATTTATTAATAGAGCAATTTCATCACCCACCGAGAGTTGAAGCGGGCATTAGGTATTTTCACTAATATATAAATCCTATGCATGATGTCTACTCGTTTTATTATAGTGGACGGTACCATTATGTGCATGTGGTCAGCTAGCATAGTAAAGAAGAGAGGAGTAAGAAGGTGGTAATATATTAGTTCCATTACCGACAAATAAGGTTAAAAAATTGTAAGATCATGTAATGAAAACAAGGATATTAATGTACCTGACGCCTGGTTAGATTCTTTAAGAGAGGAAAATAATTCTTATGTTTTGGTAAATATTCCTTTTTATAATTTAACCTGTTGTAATTGTGGTAACATGCAAATTTACTAGATTAAGAAAAACGCCAGACAGGCAAATTACTTTTAAACAAAATTACGAAGCCCAAAGATATTCAAATCTACAAGAATTAAATCTCGGTACAAATTGAGACTATGCAAATGTTGATTAAAGAAAAAGGATATATAAGGAGAAATTATGATGCGAAAAACGATGATTAAATTATGATTTTACGAACTTAATTTTTTTAATCTTTAATCTTAATTTTTATTTATTTATTTTGATTATGTTTTTATCTTATTATTTAATAAAGATTTAGTATCATTTTAGTTCTAACCTTTCTTTATTTGACGAATATTATAGAAAAGTATATATAATCGAGGATATTAATCTGATTTAGTATCATTTTAGTTCTAACCTTTCTTTATTTGACAACGGTTCTAATCACCCAATCCTTCTAAATTCTCAAAATGTTACATTAACCTTATGTCTATAGATGTCCTATAGGTAAAAAGGGAAACTCTTGTTTTTAATATCTTACGTACAAGTTCCAGAGGTTTCTAAGATCCCTATAATTTTAAAGTTAGTCCCTGAATAACATTATCCTTTTTATCACCATATCTTGTTTAAAATGGAAATAAAATTTTTGATGTTGTAATTGGGAATTTTTTGTATAAGTTCTGTGTCTGACATGTTGTGATTTTGTTTGTATAAAAACTTCTCAATTTGGAGAGGTTTTTTCAATAAAAAAGGTGAAGTCATATAGTTAAATATTGGTTTACCTTCTATTATTTATTTTTTTCTTACTTTGGTTTTTTTTTCATTGTTAGTTTTCTTGTATCAAACAGTATCCTAAAGTTTAGATCAAATTAATAATAAATTATAAAGAAAAATAAATTCTAAATAAAATAATATCTTAAACTTGGCTGGAAGGCAACTATAATAATTTTACTTTGCTTTTTTTCTCTTTTTATATCTGCTCTAAAATTAATATAAATTGAATAATATTCTAATTAATCTAAAAATAACAATTTTTAGATAAATCCTTTTAAATAATAATACTTTAAAAGAATGATTGCGCAAAATAATTTTTAAAAAAATATTCATCACCAAAAATGAATGACTTCACAATTTAACATAAAAAACGACCCACACAACATTTTATAACATTTATAATAGCATTCTATTATGGTTCCATGTCAATTCAGCGAAACTTTTATCGCGAAACCCTTTTTCTCGAAACTTTTATCGCGAATGTCGTTTATCGCGAATGAATTTTATAGCGAAACTTTTATCGCGAATCCACATTAGCGAATATTTTTCAGCGAAAACAATATAGCGAAACAAATATCGCGAAACTCTCATCGCGAAACCTTTAAAGCGAATTCATTAGAGCGAAATTTTTATCGCGAATCAATAATCGCGAAAATTTTATAGCGAAGTCAATATCGCGAAACATAAATCGCGAAGACAATATAGCGAAAACTACTTCGCGAAATATAATCGGCCTATTATTATATTTTATTTTTATTAAAATAATTTATTTTATTTATATTTAATGTTAATATTTTATTTATCAACAAATAAACATATTATATTATATATATTTTTTATTTATATTATTATATTATTAAATGAAATGAAATGAAAAATGGATTTTTTTATTTGATATTTTTTTAATAAAAAAAATGATATGCTATTATTGTATAATAATTTTGTTACAATTTATTTGTGATTTTCACACGCCTAAAATTTTAAGCAAAAAATATTTTTCGAAGTTCAAAAAGATTTTTAAATATAATTTGATAAAAATTTTAAATCTTTTCTGAGGAATTCTTTTGTGAATTTTATTATAAATAAGCAATCTTTTAGGTGAAATCTATTATAGTTTTTTATATGATTTTTGTAAAATTATCTATTTTTTAATTATATTAAAAGAGGTGGGTTTTTCTAAATAATATTTTTTATAAATATTTTTATATAACTTATATATATGTGTATGAACTTTTTAAGGATAATAATTTAATCTGACAATTTTTATATTCGTTATTTAAGATGTTCCTTGGAAAAATGACAATTATCATAATCGGTATTTTTAAACATATTAGAATTTTTTTACGGAAAAATATGTATTTTTAACATGTTAAATTAAAATTTTAATTAAGATGCACCATATAAAAGTGACAATTATCATAATCGTTATTTTTAAAGATTTTAAATTTTTTGACGTAATACGGTTAAAATAAGTATTGTTAACATGTATTAATAAAACTTCAGTGAAGATGTACCCTATAAGTGACAATTGTCATAATCCTTATTTTTAAAGTTTTTTGAATTTTTTTGATGCAAATGGGTTAAAATATAGATTGTAAACTTGTTAAATTAAAATTTCATGAAGATGTACCACAGAAAAGTTATTTGTAATAATCGTTATTTTTAAACTTTTTTTGACGTATATGGGACAAAATAAGTATTGATAACATGTTTAACAAAAACTTCAGTGAAGATGTACCCAAGATAAGTGACAATTGTCATAATCATTTTTAAAGTTTTTTGAATTTTTTTGACACAAATGGGCAAAAAATAAATTGCTAACATGTTTAAATAAAACTTCAGTGAAAATGTATCCTAGATATGTGACAATTGTCAAAATCGTTATTTTTAAAGTTTTTTGAATTTTTTTGAAGCAAATGGGCAAAATAGAAATTGCTAACATGTTAAAATAAAATATCAATGAAGATGTACCATAGTTAAGTGACAATTGTCATAATCGTTGTTTTTAAAGTTTTTTGAAATATTTTATACAAAAGGGTAAAAATATAGATTGTAACAATGTCAAATTAAAATTTAATGAAGATGTACCATATAAAAGTGACAATTGTCATAATCGTTATTTTTAAAAGTTTTTAAATTTTTTTGAAGCCAATGGGCTAAAATATAAATTGCTAACATGTTAAAATAATATTTCAGTGAAGATGTACCCTAGATAAGTGACAATAGTCATGATCGTTATTTTTAAAGTTTTTGAATTGTTTGACGCAATTGGACAAAAATATAAATTGTTAACATGTTAAAATAAAATTTCAGTCCAAGCAAAAAAACAAATCGAAATTTTCATTCTCATAATCGTTGTTCCTTTTATCCTGCTTAAAATTTGATAAAAATATGCAAAGTGATTATTAAAGATAGTTGTAACCTATGTTAAATTCTAAACTTTTAAGATATGGATTCACAATCTTATTTAATTATTTAATAAATTTTAATTCTACATTATAAAAATGTATAAACTTGTTTTCACAGTTAGCAAATATTTTTGTATACTCGTTGCAAAATAGTGCTGAGTATGAATTCAGGATAGGATTTTTATAAAAAGAACTTAAAAACCATATGAATATTATTTAGTAATATGATACAATCAACATCCTATAAATTTAATATTAAGATTTATTATGGTTAAAATGGATTACAATACAATCCATATTTCAACCCATTTACATCAAAGAACTTTAAAAATAACGATTATAAAAATTGTCACTTTTCAATGTTATATTTTCATGAAATTTTAATTTAGCATGTTTACAATCTATATTTTAACCCATTTGCAACCAAAATATTCAAAAAAAACGTTATTAACAACGATTATGACAATTGTAACTTATCTATGGTACATCTTCACTTAAATTTTATTTCAACATGTTTGCAATACTTATTTTAGCCCATTTATATCAAAAAAATTCAAAAAGTATAAAATAACGATTATGACAATTGTCACTTTTCTATGGTACATCTTCATGAAATTTTAATTTAACATGTTAATCTATATTTTTACCCATTTGCGTCAAAAAAATTCAAAAAACTTTAAAAATAACGATTATGACAATTGTCACTTATATAAGGTACATTTTCACTGAAATTTTATTTTAACATGTTAGCAATACTTATTTTAGCCCATTTACGTCAAAAAAATTTTAAAAAGTTATAAAATAACGATTATGACAATTGTCACTTTTTTATGGTACATCTTCATGAGATTCTAATTTAACATGTTTACAATCTATATTTATACCCATTTGTGTTAAAAAATTACAAAAAACTTTAAAAATAACGATTTTGACAATTGTCACTTATCTAGGGTACATCTTCACTGAAGTTTTATTTAAATATGTTATCAATACTTATTTTGGCCCATTTACGTCAAAAAAAAGTTTAAAAATAATG
Organism: Gordionus sp. m RMFG-2023; assembly: GCF_954871325.1. Classification (NCBI taxonomy): domain Eukaryota; kingdom Metazoa; phylum Nematomorpha; class Gordioida; order Chordodea; family Parachordodidae; genus Gordionus; species Gordionus sp. m RMFG-2023. The sequence goes on along the minus strand of NC_088779.1, from coordinate 15,058,783 downwards.
GTTATGATAATTGTCACTTATCTAGGGTACATTTTCACTGAAGTTTTATTTAAACATGCTAGCAATATTTATTCTAACCCATTTTGGTCAAAAAAATTCAAAAAACTTTAAAAATAACGATTATGACAATTGTCACTTTTCAATGGTACATCTTCATGAAATTTTAATTTAGCATGTTTACAATCTATACTTTTACCCATTTACAAAAGAATTCAAAATAAACAACGATTATGACAATTGTAACTTATCTATGGTACATCTTCACTGAAATTTTATTTAAACATGTTAGCAATACTTATTTTAGCCCATTTACGTCAAAAAAATTCAAAAAAGTTATAAAATAACGATTATGACAATTGCCACTTTTCTATGGTACATCCTCATGAAATTTTAATTTAACATGTTTACAATCTATATTTTTACCCATTTACGTTAAAATAATTTTAAAAAGTTTAAAAATAATGATTATGATAATTGTCACTTATCTAGAGTACATCTTCACTGAAGTTTTATTTATAACATATTAGCAATACTTATTTTAACGCATTTTGGTCAAAAAAATTTAAAAAACTTTAAAAATAACGATTATGACAATTGTCACTTTTCAATGGTAGATCTTCATGAAATTTTAATTAAACATGTTTACAATCTATATTTTTACCCATTTACAACAAAAAAATTAAAAAAAATTTATAAACAACGATTATGACAATTTTAACTTATATCTATGGTACATCTTCACTGAAATTTTATTTTAACATGTAACAACTTATATTTTTGCCCATTTACGTCAAAAAGTTGAAAAAAAACTTTAAAAATAATTATTATGACTATTGTCGCTTTTATATGGTACATCCTAATTGAAATTATAATTTAACATGTTAAAAATACATATTTTTGCCCATTAGCGTTAAAAAATTTAATATGTTTAAAAATACCGATTATGATTTTCCAAGGAACATCTTCATTGAATTTATAATTTAACATCTTTACAATATAAATGATATTTCTACCCTTTTGAGTCAAAAAATTTCAAAAATCTTAAAAATAACGAATATGACAATTGTCACATTAAAATATTATCCTTAAAAAGATCATAAAATGACATAAATAAGTTAAATACAAATATTAAAAAAAAAATTATTTAGAAAACCCACCTCTTTTAATATACTTAAGAAAATGATAAAAAAAACTATAAAAGATTTCACCTAAAAATTGTATATTTATTTATAATAAATTTCACAAAAGAATTCCTCAAAAAAGATATATTTACAAAGAAGATTTAAAATTTTTATCATAATATGTTCAAAAATCTTTTTGAACTTCAAGAAATATTTTTTACTTAAAATCTTGGGCGTGAAAATTACTAATAAATTATAACAAAAATAATATTACAATAGTAGCATATCATTTTTTACTAAAAAAACCTCAAATAATAAATAATATGTTGTTTTCCTTTAAATAAATGCATTCACAATATATTTATTGTTTCGTGGTAATGACTTCGCGCAAACATATTCGCGATAAAAATTTCACTGTAAAGTGTTCGCGTAAAATGTATTCGCTCTAATAAATTCGCGGTTAAGGTTTCGCGGAAATAAATTCGCGACAATGGCTTCGCTATAGTTTCGCGGAGATAAATTCTCAGAATTAGTTTAGCGATTTTACCTTAGCTATAAAAAAATTTCGCGATAAACAACATTCGTGATAAAAGTTCCGCGTAAAAGTGTTTCGCGATAAAAGTTTCGCTGAATTGACCTGATACGTCCTATTATAAGGGAAAAGGAGCATGTGTGTTTATTTGTTGAGAAGTTAAAGATTTAATGAGAGCAGTGGCGTAGCTTGGAATTTTCCTTAGAGGGGGTCCATACATATAAAAGCCTGGGGGCTTCGCCTCCCAGACCCTAATTTAACGGGCTTTCGGCCCTTTTACCGCGTTTATCTTAAAAATCATATTTGTTTTTCTTATAATATAGAAGTCATAGAATTATCGCCGGGGTGGCCTAGTGGGTTATGATGTAGGCTTGGAAACAGAAGGTCCAGGTTCGATATTGGTAAGGAAAGTAATTTTCGGGTTTTTCTTCGATGAATGATGTGTAAAGACATATGGTAAGATGAATTTCGGAGTGTAGAGATGACACCCCGGTCACCGACAGGCTTGGACAGCCGGGTGCTAAGGATACTTGTCCAATTAACAAAAATAAGGACACAAATGAAAATACGAATATGAAAGCTAGGGCGTTCACTCCAAGCGACGCGCAGGGTGTAGACCTCCATCCTGCGAAAAGTAAAATAAAGGTCAAAGCAAAGAAGACAAGGTTAGCAAGTTTGAATATTGGTACATTTAAAGGTAAGACGAGAGAATAGGCATCAATGTTGAACAAGAGAAAAGTTGACATAGCGTGCATACAAGAGACGAAATGGAAAGGTCAGAAGACTTTAATGATTGGAGATGGGTATAAATTGTACTATAATGGAATTTTTAGCAATAGGAACAGGTCGGCATCATCCTCAATCAAGATCTAACCTCCTCAATGGTCGAAGTCAAAAGAAACTCTGCATTGGTCAATCAATACTACACATCCTTTCAGTATATGCTCCTCAAACGGGTTGCAAGGAGAAGAGAAAGATGACTTTAGAGCTATCCTTGATGAATTTGTAATGGAAATCCCTAAGGATGACCCAGTCATAATAGGTGGTGACTTAAATGCGCATGTGGGAAAAACAAGAGACAGCTACAAAAGGCATCATGGTGGTTTAGAGCATGTACTGAAATTTGCGCAAGCCTTCGACCTTGTCTTAACCAACACCTACTATAGGTAAAAGGACAGTCATTTAATAACATATGAAAGTGGTGCAAGAAAAACCCAGATAGATTATAGGCTTATCTCTCGCAGAAGATTAAAAGATGTAATAGACTGCAAAGTCATCCCAGGAGAAGATATTGCCGCGCAACACAAGCTACTAGTCATGGATTTACACATAAATAAATCCACTCAAAACAAGGATAAAACTTGAAGCATTAAATGGGGTAGATTAAAATCAATGACAGATGCCTTTGCAATCAAAGCAAACATTGAAACAAAAGATTCCTCACAAGTCAGTGAAAAAATATGGACACCTTTCATCCAGATTAATAGACACTGCCAAATCGACACTGGACTTAAGGGGAGGCAACAAATCATACAAAGAACTATGGTGGTGGAATGAAAATGTACAAACCACTATAAAGGAGAAAAAAGCCCTATATAAAATATGGTACAAATCCAAAACCCCAGATGACAAGACAAATTACAAAAAATCCAAGAGAAAAGCTACAAAGGCGGTGGCTAGGGCCAAACCCAAAGCTATGGCATAGGATGACATGTATAAAGAACTACATATCAAAGAAGGGCAAAATAAAATATACAGATTCGCCAAACAGCGAGAAAAGAATTCTAAGGATACGGAGCTCCGAAAGTAATCAAAAATAAAGATCTCAACTTTAATCCCTACATACTACATCTAGACGAACACTCTCCATGTCAAAACCTTATACAACCAATAACAAAACAAGAAATAATCACATGTCTCAAGCATATGAAAAACAACAAAGCTAGGGTACAGATGATATTCCAAAAGCGCTAGGAGATGATGGAATACATCTCCTCACAAATCTGTACAATAAAATACTGGGAAATGAAGAGATCCCTCAAAAATGGAGGCAGAGCTATCAAGTTCCTATCTTCAAAAATAAGGGCGATCCACACAATTGTCAAAAGAGCATAAAACTAATGTCACACTGTCTTAAACTCTACGAAAAATAATAGAAAAAAGGTTAAGAGACATAATCGAAATAGGAGAGACTAAGTTTGACTTTATGCCTGTAAGATTAAAAACTGATGCAATCCACGCAATTAGGCAAATGAGTGAAAATATAGGGAAAAGAACAAAAAGCTACCCATGGTCTTTCTCGATCTAGAAAAGGCCTTCGATAGAATCCCAAGAAAACTATCTGGTGGGCGCTACGCCACAAAAAGGTTCCCGAAAAATATATAAGAATAATACAGGATATGTATAATATGGGCCATCAACAATGGTCCGTAGCACAACTGGTACTTCAACAGGCTTCACAATAGCCGAGGGAGTTCATCAAGGGTCGACTCTCAGCCCACTTCTATTCATAACATTAATAGATGTATTAGCACAGTCTATACCACAAACATTCCCGTGGAATATGGTATTTGCAGATGATATTGCTGAATCCAAGATTGAAATGAAAGAAAGATTAGTGAGCTAGATAAATATCCTAGAAAAGCACGGACTAAAAGTAAATAGAGAAAAGACGGTATATGATGAATAAAGGTTGTTTTTGTAATTTTGTATTTGATTAAATTTTAAAATATATAATTCCATTTTTCTTTTCCGAGAGATTTTTATGATTTTGTCTTGATTATAATATATTTCCCCTCAAAACCAAAATTTGCGCAGATGCCGGATATATTTTTCAAAAATATTGTTTATATTAATTTATATTTTATAATATTTATTCCTATCTCTTTCTTTTCAAATATATATTTAATTAATCAAATTCATTTACTAAGTTATTTTATCAATTATTCAATCAAAAAAGTCCCAAAGGCTAGGAAAATGTTCGATCAAAAAAGGAAAAGTCCTAAACAAAAAAGGAAAATTCCCATTTTAAATCAAAATCGTTATTTCTTTAAATATTTTAAAATTGTTGTCAATTTTTCTTATATTTTTTATTTTTTTCTAACTTTTTGCGATCTCTTTAGTCATTTTTAATATTTATTTTTCTCTTTTCTCAATTTATTTTTCTTATCATTTTTGAAAATTTTTTTTGTCTTTTTAAAAATAATTTATTTATTTTCCCTTATTTTTCTTTATTTCTCTATTTTTATGCCATTTTTAACAATTCTTTTATTTTATTTCTTAAATTTAACTTAATTTTTATTTCTCTTTGGCAATCAAAATTTTTATTAATATTTTTTGCATGTCAAACTATTTCATTACAAATATCATGTATATATAGCAGAGGCGGATGTGTAATTTCTGATTCCTTTGTTTGGAAAGTAATAAGAGATATTATATTCAAAATAATCTCACAGTTTAGCCCAGTTTATAACAATCGGTGGCGAAGAGCTAGTAATCAGGCCTTTAGATCAGTCTGATTCCAAAAGGAAAATATGTATAAATCCATGATAGGCTCTCCCAAGACCAAACAGCGAATAGTGTAGTGTTGGAAGATGGAAATGAGGGAATATACATGGAAAATATATAGAGGGGGAATAATTATAATAGGTTGATATGTATATTTTAACAATAATTTGGTTAAAATGTTAGGGAATTAAGAGATTATGTAGAGAAATCAATTTCAAGTTAAATGGTAATATCAGGTTGATTAATATTGGAAATAACTTATATAAAAATTTGAGGTGGAATAAAATAAAATTTAAAAAAAGGTTATTGTTGAACTTAAAAATCAAAATATCTGATGAATAAGTTTTTAGGTTCAAATAAATTACTCAAAATAAAATAAAAATTTTATGCAAAAGCTTAGTTGTGATTTATTAGGTGACACTTGTAGTTAGGAATAATTTGTTAAATGATATTATATATAGGAAATTGAAACGAATAAGCATGTATGGGTACATAATTTATGTCGATTAAAAGCAAAATTGATAGGATTATTAATTTACCTTTTATTTTAATTTTGAATATTGGGTGAGGTGGATAATATTTAGTATATTGGGTTTTTGATTACCAAAATCCATTTCATGCCACAATTGACAATTAGAGATCAGATTTTTCTTTGGGTAAATGTTACTACTAAGATTTGAGATAAAAATTGTGTAAGCAACATATAGCTTTTTAATTCCTTTGTTCACAAAGTAATAATAAAAGATATTGTATTCAAAATAGCCTCACAGTTTGACTTAGTTTATAACGTAGAAGTTTAAGGTGAAAAGAAGACACGTCTAAATATACAATTTTTACATTTAGTTTATTTGAAAATTTAAAAGAAAAATAAAGAATCAAATTTCATAGTTTAAAACATGCTTAGGTTTTATGAAAATTAAAAAATCTTGTTAAATAATATAGTATTTGAGGCTTTAATTTTATTTTGTTTCAATGTAACTTATACAAATAATGATAATTTTACATGAGTTATAATTCGCAAATGCTAAAATTTCAAATTATGAAATTGATAATGTTAACATAAATTTATATATTTATTAATCATTTGAATTTTTCATATAAAATAAATCTTGAAAAATTTTCTTAGCAATAGTATAAAGTATAATATCGAAATTTTTCAAATTTATTATTATTGTTGCAAAAAATTGAATATTTTGGACAAAAAAGAAAAATTTTCAATAAAAACATTATTAAATGAAATGCAAAGTCCAGCAATTTATTAAAATTATATCACTAATTCGAAACATATGAAAATAAATATTAAAAAATCCATCAGATCTACAGTTTGTATTATTGAAATTTTTTCATCTTTTATCCAAAATATCTACTAAATTCATCTTTATTCGAAAAATTTCCGATAAGTTTTAGTATACTATTTTACTAATCTATGTTATATTATAAATCGATGTGATAAAATAATTTTTTTAATTTTAAGGGCTCCAAATTTGTATTATCGCCTTGATGGTCCTCCTTTTTTGATTAATGTTCTGATACAGTTATCAATCTTTTGATTCATCCTAAATAATTTTTATAAAATATAATATTTTATGGCAAATTATTCAAAATCCTTATCAAGATTGATAGCTAAAATTTTAAAATTAATTATTCATCTCAATTCAAGTACGATAAATAATTTGTGCCAGGCAAAAATTATGTTTTTTCTTTGAACAAATTACTTTTATTTTTCGGGCCAGGTTTTTTACAAACTTCTAGATTGTATAAAGTAAGCCAACTAGGGTGGGATCAATACCAATATATTTGTCTAAAGTTGATTCCGCTCAGTAGCGTCACTAGGGGAGGAGGCAGGGGCTTACTGAAAAATTTGAAGAGCTCCTCAAAATTTGAATTTTTCCTTTATACCAAGTGTAATTTTGATAGCTAAAAAAAATTTAAAAAAAGGTAATTTGAAAATGTAGAAAAAGGTAATTTTTGATAATGTTAATTAAAAAATAAAAGGTAATTTTGAAAATTAAGCCCCAAATGAGATTGTAAAGGTTAGTGACGCCCCTGATTTCGCACAAATCAATTAATTATCCAGATATATTGGCTTCACTCAAATCATTAATTTGCCTGAATACATTAATTTCTCTCAAATAAATAGCGATGATTAGTATCTTATAAAGTATTTTAGGGTAATCATTACCGTTACTTTATAATATAAAATTTTGTGCCTCTTGATTCTCAAATTTTTTTTCGATTTTAATCTTACAGTGGATTAGTAAAATGAATAATTTATTTTTTAAAAAAATTGGACGTGTTGGGGGTAAATAAAATATAAAATTTTGTATGTGATTTCAAAATAAATTAAATTCCATCAGAGAGATTAATATTCGTTCAAACTAGATACTACGGAGACAACATTAACTTTGAGTCCAGATAACAATATTTCAAACTCGATAAAGATTAGGTAGCAAATCATTAAAGTTGGTTCAAGATAACTAATATTCGATCATAAACGAAGCAACAATGCCTACTTCAGCGTGACTATTGGTATTTTGAAAATGAAACCACTAAAAGATATTGGAAGGAAGATAAAATATGTCGGTTCTTGTGAAATATTATAGAATTCTATATTATTCAGATAAGAAATCAAATGGGGTAAGTTAAAGAAAAAAAAATATATATTCTTCAAAATTTTCAATCATATTTGATGGTTAATTTATAATAAAATAATTTGGAATTATTGATAATTATTAATAGAAATTCAAAATTTATAAAACTGAATATTTGTCACGATTGAGAGAACCCATGATGAATTAGAATTCTAAAAGTATGCCTATTCTAAAGTCACAACTGGGCCAGGAATATGGGGGTATTTATGGAGGGCGTGTCATATTATTTAAAATTATTTTGTTTAATATTTATCATATTTATAAATAGTCGCCTGATTTTATATATCACGTGTAGAACTCGTGATTTCTGTAAAGTATAAAAGGGACGAATTTTATATTTATAATTAAATTTTGTTATTTTTTTAAAAATATATTTAGTTGGCGAATAAAATTTGTAGTTGGAAATTTATTACTTTTAGTTTTAGTGATGGTTGGAAAATTTAGTATGAAGATGTATTTTTATATATAATATCTTACATATTTATACTTATGGAAAATCTTCTTGGTTTGTCACATTTAGCCAAAAAACCGTGTTTAAGCCAAAAATTATACAAATACCTTCTAGTATAATTTTATAGCAAAATATATTTTATCCAAATTATTCAAAAATTTAGATGCCTTTAAGTTGTAGCTATGAAATAAAATTTATCTGAAGGTTATAGCATAACTAGAACTCAAGTAATAACGATTTGTATAATATTTATCACCTTGGTATAAGCTGTTATAAGTAAAACAGTTAAAATGATCCTTCTGATTAAATCTGCAAAAAAGAATTTTGAAATATTAACGCTAAAAAATATAAAAAGATATTTTTGAGCAAAAATGAATAAATCAATAATTTGTGTTATATATGGAATAAATTAGTAAAATTAGTTGCAAAAGTGAAGAATAATTGAAATTTATTATGGACCTAAAATGAGCACATTCAAAATATGATATTTTTAAAAATTTATTTATATTCCCTTATTGAGTAGTTTATATGCATAAAAGTTTAATAGATGATGTCAAAATTAAAACTATAAAGTTGAGTTCAAATTTATTTTAACCACGGGTACTTAGCATTTCACCCTAGGTACGGGATAAAATGGCTCACTTCACATAATCATAATTCCTAAATAGGTAGAGTTACACTTTATTTTATTTTTCTAGGTGAAAGATTGATCCATATAAAAATTTATAATTTGTTCTGTTTTGCCTTTATTTAAAATTTTTATGGTAAAAATACAAAATATAAATCGTTTTACTCCAGTCTCCTTTAATCATAAATTTTTATTAAAAATATTCTTTCTTCTTCTAATATATTTAATATTATTAATAAATGGCAATAGGATTTTCCATTTTTAACGATTTTTATTAAAACTCAATTAAATATAAGTATTTACTTCCCTAACATTTATTAATATAAACTTTTATGTAAAAAATTTCTAGGAGTTATAAGAGAGATTCCCAAAACGGGACCATAATAAATGGACACTACTTAAAAAATCGAAATAAAGCAATAAAGATTACTCGTTCCTGTTTCGGTTAGCAGGGTTGTTGTGATTAGGGAATAAGGGAGCTAATTGTGTGATTCTGTTTCCCCCGAAATTCTCGTTAGCGCTATACATATTGCTGACTTGGTTTGATAGGGGGTTAAAATGCTTCTTTTTCTTTATGGAATTCATGATGTTGTCCATCATATCCCTCATGAAACGGTTATTGTTATTGGCATTAAGGTTGGGAATATTGGGATTAGGAGGGATCATTTGTAATAGAGGTTGAGGGAGTGGTTGCCTGTAATTTCTATCTAGGCCTAGTGAATGGTCTATATGACGTGCAGGGACTGGATAATCCTTAGATGAAAAAGAGTTTAAATTCGGTCTTGGGTTGTAAATAAATTCCTCGGCTGCTCTCAAATTACCATCGCGGTTGTGGTTCCCTTCCATTTTAGAAATAAGTTGTCTCATGGCGTCATTCGCTGGATTTTTATAAAAATTTTAATTAGATATAACAATATAAATATAATGACTTACATTATTTCTTGCCTCAGAATAAAAACTAATACATTGAGAATTGATAATAATAAAAACTAAAAAATTTTACTGGTTTTCCCAGATATTTTATTTAAAAAAATTAGAGGATTTTGATATGAAAATTTTAATTTTCTCAAAAATTTTTGAATGTATCTCTCAAAAGAAATATACAAACTCTCCGAAATTTTCGCCATTTTAAATATTTTTTTATATTGTGCATTTAATTTGTTAATTTTTTATTTAATTAATTATCACTCTAGGTTCTCGAGTCAAAATCATGGTAAGTAGGAGTGGGGAGGGTAAATTAAAATATTTCTATCAAAATTGATCATTATTCTAGGTCCTCAGATCTAGGTCATGGGAGAGGTGGGGAGGGGGGGTTAAAAACTTTTCCCAATAATATCACTAGGTATTAAATGAAAGCTAATAAAAAAATTTAAGGCTATTAAAATTAATTGTCACGCTAGGTCATGGAATAAAAGGGGTAAGAATTTTTCTAAAAATATCTCATCAAGGGTATCAAATTAAGGCTAATAAAAAAGCATTTAATCATTATTCTAGGTCCTAAGTCATGATGGTAGGGGGAAGGTCAAAAACTTTTTTAAAAATATTAACAATGGCATCGAATTGAAGCTAATAAAAAAAATTGAGGGCTACAATATTTTTATTATGACCATCGTGCCCGAAAATTCATGGTTTTAAATTTTAAAGACTTTATTGCTATATTTTTGCTTTTTTGATCTTATTTTATCAAAAGTTTTTATTTCTCTAATTTCATAATACACAAAATACAATTTATAATCATAATTTATATTTAGAAAAAGAATAATGACCATGCATTTTTATTTCAATTGTGTTCGCCTTTCCTCTAATAAGCGATTGGCTATAGAAAAAAACCTTTCACCATCTAGCAAGATTAAAAGGTAAAAATATTTTATTGAATATGCAGAGAAACATTTTTGAGATATTGTGAAATTCATATCTTAAAAATATAAAGTACAATATTTTCCAAATAATTTCTGCATAGTTAAAAGTATAAAATACTTTGCAAGTACTATATCAAAATAACAGAAAATTTCTGAATCACCTTAACAAATTATAACAAGTTTCATCCTAAAATAAAGGAAAAATTTTTTATTCATTCATCGTCAAATAAAAGGGAAATTTCTGCTTCACCCATATCAAATAAACGAGAAAGTTATTATAACCCTTCATTCTTGACGGGTTATCTGCTAATTATATATTTTTTGAAATTCCATGTATTTATTACAATTCTGGAGATGAGAGCTTGAAGTGGTCCAAAATGTATATTTTTTACGAAGACTTTTATTCACATTTTTTTGTGAACAATTTTTTTATATAGTGAAAAAGGAAATAAAAGGTGATATAAAAATTGTTAATTAATTAGGTGTTGTGCCATTAGCGGTAATACACTTATATTTTTTAAAATTAAATATTGTATATTTGGGACATGATAACTATTGGAATCAGCTTCCACAGTTTCAAGATTTCATAACTTCAAAAGGTATCAATCAAAATATTTATTAAGGCAATTGTTAAAAATGATTATAAGCCCTCAAACATATCTTACTAAGAAGAAGGGGGTGGGGGTTATAATAAAATATTTTGACATCCGCCTTAAATCAAAGTGAATATAATTTGAAAATAAAAAAAAAGCAGGTAAAGATAAACAAAAAATGTTTAATTTATAAATTTATTTATCTTTTATAGGAATGGCACCAAATAGGAAAAAAAAATTGCAAAAAAGGGGAAATTTCTTGGATTTATTTAGTAAAACCGGGCTCTTAATAATATGAGCCACTCCCTAACATGACCAAAATTCTAAATTCCAATCAAATTCCTATTAACTAACATTAGAAAATTTGATAAATTGGGCAATTGTCAACTTTAGAAAGTGGGCATTTGTTTTTTTTGTTTCATAGATTTATTTATATTATAAAATTTTATCATTTTTTTAAACTTATTCATGTCAAATACAAAATTAAAGAAAACAAATATAACGAGTTATGGTTAATTAAAAAAATGAGGATATTAAATTTCTAAATCATCATACTCAAACAGAATGTGCTGGAAGATTTATTATTTCCAAAAGGAACTGTTCACAATATTCATAAATTCAAAAGAAGACATTATCAAACGCTATGCAAATAAAACATATACCAAATAAACAAACAAAAATAACATTAAATTATATTTCATAAATTAATTTTATATTTTTATTCTTTTTGTATATAACCATTTTATGTATACAATAATTTTACTCATGCTTTTAAAAAATTTAAAAAAAATGATTGAATACAATCTCACTTTTTGCTAAATATGAATATAACAGATGGTAAAATGTTTTTTTAAAGTAAAAAGTTTAGCAAATTGAGCAAAAATCTTGGTCCCATCCTATCCAAATTAGATAGATTTGACTGTGTTTTAATCAGGGTTGTGCATTTGACCGGTCAAATACGTTTCGGTCAATTGACCGATATTTGACAGGCCAAATATGGTCAATTACGGTCAAATGTGGTCAAATTCAAATATATTTTTTTTAAGTTAATATTAACTTTATTTTGAATATAATAGTAAAATGAATCTATAATATTAATTTTTTAAATTCATTCAATAACTAACGTGTAGCTATCTGTATCAGAGTCTTGTTCTGATTCATATTCAATATTATCATTTTCTTTAATATTTTTTAAACAATTTTCCTGATATCTTAGATCTTAAATCGATTTCTATTTTCATAAGAATATTAACCCAAATCGACCTATTTCTTTATAAAGAAGAAGTAGAACTAGGAATTGTTAGTCTCTTAATGGGCAGGGTAGACAAAGTTTAATCTATTAACTTGAGGTCGGAATTGATTGTTTCTGGAAATTACTACTTTCCACATATTTTGCTATATTAAACATGCTGTTTTTGCTTCTGAAATTAATTATATCACTTAAAATATTTTGGTCATCACTACCTTGTAAAATAGCTAATTCTTGAATTATATCACATACTTCATTAATTTCACTACTAGTGAGTTTTCCTCTTGATATTGTGGACCCGAAAAATAAGCAAACATTGTGATCACATGTATTTACATCTTTTTTCCCTTTTTTAAACATATTTTTAATTTATTTTTCCTTTAAATTTTTTAGAGTATTTGACCGTATTTGACAGGTAAAATACTCCTCCGGTCAATTGGCCGGTCAATTGACTGAATTTGACTGGTCAATTGACCGACTTGCCAACCCTGGTTTTAATTGCATAGATTTTAAATAGAACTGAATCAAAGATTTTTTAAGTAAAAGATACAAATATTTCAGAGAGTTTTTGGAAGAGCAATATCGCGAATACTGGGATTAAAACCTAAATAGAAATACTTTTTTATATTTATTTGGATAATTTCGAGAATTAGTATTTTTATTTCATTTTGCATTTATTAAGATTTCAAATATTTTTAGTTTTTTTTTCAATTATATTAATAAAATTGAATTAAAAATGCAAAATTTACAATTTATTTCTAATATTTATGATCCGAGTTAGAAAAAAGACTCAAAATCTTATCTGTTTCATCCTATTTTATTAAAATGAGCAACCTTCATACTAAAAATGAAACCATTCCAGTTGCACTGAGTTGAGTTTATAAGATATTTTTAGTAGAGTATCTGAAAGAGTCTCAAATCTATTAATCAAAAAATATAAAACTAAACACCGTCTAGCGCGCACCAGTTGAGAAAATAATTACTGAGCCAATGTGTTAATAGGTAAACGGAGATGCCTTGGTGATAAAAATTTTAAGAGTGTTTACTAAAAAAAGTTAACAATTAATTATGTTTTTAAAACACTAAGCCACAAAAGTTGAAAGGCTACAAAATCATTGCTCCCAATAGTTTAACCCTACTTGGGTACCCATTAGCCAATGCTACCAAGTCTGAAGATTTCCTTCAGAACATTCTTAAAAGCTTTTACAGCATGGAGCACATTCTATGTCACCTACCGGCACACCAAAGTTTATTTTTAATAGGCAGATACCTTTATATACCCAAATTTTGCACATTTTCTGATCATCATCTTTTTTCAAAAACAACGAATTCATATCTATAATTCAGGATAAATTTAAAATATTTCTAGAAAAAATTTTAAACAAAAATTTAAACTCATTCAATTGGTCACTTGCTCAGCTACCTTCTAAACTTGGCGGTTTAGATTTTTTGCCACTCAATCTTTTATCCTTCATCATTCGTATCATCCAGATTTCAAACAATCCTATGATTTCTGGCTTCATATGTCCTACCGATCGTTTATTAGATGACGCTATTGACAAATGGAAGGCAAATATACCCATTAACACGGACTTACCATCAATCATCACACAAAAAAAATTTCACACCTTTAATCTAGAAATACCAAACAGATATATCAGTCAATTCCACCTTTAGATTGCATTCAACTCCTTCAATTATCTGACAGACTTGGTAGTCATGAATGGTTAGAATCACTCCCTTGTCGTAGCCTTGGTAATCTCTTATGAGGTAAACAATTGAGAGTAACCATTGGTTTACGTCTAGGTTGTGACATCGTACAGCCTCATGCTTGCATCAAATGCAAATCACCCGTTGATTCAAAGGGAAGGCATGGCTTTAATTGTATATTTTGTCAAGGGCGACACCAACGCCACACAGCAGTAAACAATATAATAAACAGAAGCCTAACAGCTGCTCACATTCCGAACAATCTTGAACCATCAAACTTATCTCAAGTGGATGGCTTAAGACCTGATGGTATGACAACCATACCTTGGGCCTTCGGTAAATCACTTATATGGGATTACACATGTGTCTCATCATTCCCTTCAAACATAAATTTCAATTTAATAACACAGGCAGAAATTAAAAAAACAAAAACAAAAATTTTAAAAACTTTATATTCACTCAAGTAGTGACCTCTACGAACGGACATTTTTCGCCTTCAACATTTATGTTTTTAAAAAATCTGGGTAATAGAATACGACTTTTCACAAATGAACCCAGAGAATTTCTTTTTATTCGACAAAAAATTCAAATAGAAATTTTTAGACACAATTATGGTTCCTTTTTGGGGACTCAATTATAGAATTTTATTTTTAATTATATAATTATAAATTTAGAAATTATATTTTTTTAAACTATTTTATGTAAAAAAAATATATAAATAATTTTATAATCATTTAATTATATATTTTATATATAACTAAAATATTAAGCAGAATAAAAAACGTTTGGTTCACCTCCTATTTGAATTTTAAGGATTTCATTTTAACATGATGCACATCTTACATAATTTTAATAAAATATAGATGTATCTTAACTGCACTTGTTTCATATACTATTTTAGGCCAAGTGCCTGTATCTAGATAGATTTCAAAAGCATTTTTTAAAAATTGTTAAAAAAATGCACAAATTTAGGGAAAAAAATTGAGCGATAAATATTTGAATTTTTTTAGTGAAAAGAAAATTGTTACAGAGTTGTTAAATTAGCACTATCTTTTTGGATAGCCATAACTATCCAAAAGCGCGCTGCTTTTTATAAAAAATAGGCATTGAGTTAGCGCGCTACTTTAAAATATAACTTTAAATACGAAAATTAAAATATAATTTTATTACGAATTTATAATTTTAAATTTTATTATTTAATTTTGAAATTTAAATTTTCAAAATTTGTAAACCCAAATCAACTAGTATAAAATATTAAAATTGTCAAAGCAAATGGATATTGAGGTAATAAGTCCGTGTGAGACAGAAACCCATAAATACGCTAAAGAATATTTTTGATATTAATATTAAAAAAATTATTTATAAAATTATGCCCCATTACCAGTGACCCCTACACTTTTTGAGGGATAGAAGCAGAATACCCCCTAAAGTACCCCCCCCCCTCCATTGTAAATTATTTTTTGACACCAATAAATTTCAAAAATAATTTTTATTGCATCAATATTTAGTATAATATAAATATAATGTAAAAAATATATGCTTTAAAAATATTATTTTTAAATTAATAATTTAGATAAATTAGGGGAAGAGAAAGCAAAAGAATTTATAATTTTATCAATATTTAATTGTTTAAATAAATTATTTTCCATTGATAAAATGGTTAAATTATTAAGAAATGGATCTTTCATGACACTACGAAGTCTTGTTTTAATTAGTTTAATTTTACTCATGACCCTTTCGGCAGTACATGATGTAGTAGGAATAGTTAATAAATATTTATATAAAATTGTTAAATTTGGGAAGGCAGAAAAATTTATAAGCAGATGATAAGGTAAAATAAATGAATAGTTTTTCCAGTCTGAATCATTCATCTCAGAATTATTATCATCATCAGAAGAAGCTAAATAATGTATTAGTAAAAATATTTTAATTAAATAAATTTACAATTCTCAGAATCTGACAAATCTTCTTTAACCTCTAGGTCACGAGTAATAATTATGTCCCCCGTTTTAGCCATTTTATAAATATTTCTAAACATCAACATTTCCTCAAAAACTTGACTTGTATTTAATTGATAAAATTCACAGATATCCTTGATATCATCTTTAACAATTGCCTTTTCCGCCATTCCCTTTGGGGTAAAAAATGATGTTTGACTCAAAAATTTTATCGATTCATCGTTAAATCTTTCACTAAACTGCATAATAATTAAATCAAGTGCAGCATAAAACACACTGATTTTAAAGCTAAAATAAAATATTATATTTAATGATGAAAGTATATATATATCTCTCCTTTTTGGATTGTAATGTTTGAAGTCTTGAACTTTCAAAATCAAAAGGTAAATTTCTCTTCTTCATAAAATCTTGGGCCTTTGAAAAGACATCCAAAAATTCAGTGTTATTATTTATTTTAGGATTATAAAATAATAAAAGATAATAATTTAAATTATACTTCTCATATTAATCAGGCAATCTTTTACCAATTGAATTTGATTTATTGCAAACCCTATATCCTTCGAAATGGTTTGCAATTTTGTACAAGCCAAGCTTGTTATCAACAATATTTTATCCAAAACACATAGTGATAAAATAAAATAAAATTTTTCTATTCTATAGACTATAGCACTAGCCATAGTGGAAGTGACAGGATCTTCAGAATCCTTTAAATTTGCCAAAGCTGCCCTCAAAGCATCATAAAGTAGGAAAAAAATTACAATCGCCTTATATGATGTTAGCCAGCTTCTATAAATATAAAATAAACATTATATATCGAAACAATTAAGATAATATTACCGAGTGGTATTCTTGATGCGTAAAAATCTATGTGATTTTGTCAGTAAATCACTCTGACATGTTTTGAGTACTTCATATCTTTTAACACCATTAAAATATACGTAAATTTCGTTTAATATTCCCAAGACATTTCGCAGCTCTTTTACTGATTGGCATAATTGAACAACTATTAAATTTAATCGATGACAATAGCACCAAATAAAAGCTGCCTTTGGCGCCTCCGCTCTAATCAAAGCCTGCACTCCATTAATTCTTCCACTCATGTTTAGGCGCCATCATAGCTTTGCCCCACTAGGAATTCGAGGGGTAGATTCATGGAGCCAAGCTTGGATATTATATTCTTTTTAATATCGAGGCCCGTTGTATTTCCCTACAATAAATGTCTATCAGCCTTTCAACGGGCTTAGGTGTCTCGCTATTTTCAACATATCTCACTATCAAAGCTATTGCTTCTGATTTCGATACATCATATGTGCCATCAACTATAATTGAATAGCACCTGTTGAATTCAATCTCCTTTTGAATTTTTTTTATAACTATATTTTTCATGGTTTCAATAAGAATAATTATGTTATTATATTATAACAGATTTGAATATAATTTAGATTTTAATCCCTTAATTTTTTTCTCACTTCTTCTTTCTTCATTATCTTGTATATACATTTTAAGAACAGGCTCAGAATCTGCAATAAGTTTAATAAGGCTCATCATATTTCCATCTTGTTGCCTGTTCCCCCAGAAGGCTTGATTGCGAGATAAGCATTTATATTTTTTTTGGTTAATATTTTTGGGCATATTTTGACAATGATCTAAAAATTATAAATGAATATATATAAGATTTAATATTTAAATTTTTACTATTCCCTTTGATAAAATTTTAATTTTGCGTCAAATCTTGAAAGTGGAAAAATAATTTTATGATAAGAAATATCGGATAAAAAACTAATTTGCTAAACATCGACTATAAAAATTTTTAAAAAAATAAAATAAAAAATTTTTTTTTTAAAAATTTTAAAATAAAAAATTTAAAAAATTTAAAAAAAAAAAAGTACCCCCATAGAAATTTATAGAAGCAGTTGCTTCGGACCCCCCTCCCGTTGTAGGGGTCACTGCCCATTACCCTCAAGTACTAGTGTTAAGCAATTATTTAGTAAGGCTTAACTTATACTTAGTGATCGCCGTTCTAAACTTGGGGATAATAATATTGAAATGATTATTAATATAATACAATAAATAAAAAATAAAATTATTTTTATTACATTATTTTTTTATATAAAAATAATTAATAAACTTTTAAATATTTTTAAATGTTAATTTTTTCGACAATGTGAGGTAGTGGTAGGCAATACATTGCCGAAATACCCCGGCAATGTGAACATTGCCTGGTTATTTTAGGCAATGTGTTATTTTTGTAATATTATATTATTAATAATTTTGTTTTTATTATTAATAATTTTTTTAAGATTAAAATTTTATTTGATAATTTATATTATTTTTTTAGATATAATAATATGTTTTTAAATATATTATTTGATTGATATTTTTTTTTAAATATATTGAAATATATTATAATATATTTTAATTTGTTGTATTAATTTTTTATATATTTTTTGATTGATATTTTTTATTATAATGGTTTTTTATGTTTTTTATCATAATGGTTTTTTATGTTTTTTATCATAATTTATGTTTTTTATCATAATGGTTTTTTATGTATTTATTTTTCAGGTAAATTTTTTCTTGATATATTTTTTGACTAAATATTTTTTTTATTTTTTGCTAAATATTTTTTGTGTTATATTATTTTTTTAAATATATTTTTTGATTGATATTTTTTTTAAAATAATTTTAGATAATATATTTTAATTTGGTATATTTTTTTATATATTTTTTGATTGATATTTTTTAATATAATGGTTTTTTATGTATTTATTTTTCACGTAAATTTTTTCTTGATATATTTTGTATGATATTTTTTTTAAAATAATTTTAGATAATATATTTTAATTTGTTATATTATTTTTTATATATTTTTTGATTGATATTTTTTAATATAATGGTTTTTAATGTATTTATTTTTCACGTAAATTTTTTCTTGATATATTTTTTGATCTAAATTTTTTTTTATTTTTTGTGTTATATTATTTTTTTAAATATATTTTTTGATTGATATTTTTTTTTAAATAATTTTTAGATAATATATTTTAATTTTTTATATTATTTTTTTATATATTTTTTGATTGAAATTTTTTAATATAATGGTTTTTTTATGTATTTATTTTTCACGTAAATTTTTTTTTGATATATTTTTTGATAGCTAAATTTTTTTTTATTTGTGTTATTATTATTTATTTAAATATATTTTTTTTTAGAGATAAGATATTTTAATTTGTCATAATTTTTTTAAAATATATTTTTTGATGGATATTTTCTTTAAATGATTTTTATATAATTTATTTTTAACGTTTTTTTAAGTTTTTAAAAGCAATTTTCAGTGAAGATGTATTATAGAAAAGTGACAATTGTCATAATTGTTATTTTTGAACATTTTTTAGTTTTTTTAAGTAAATAGGTAAAAATATGTTTTGTAAAAATGTTAAATTAATATTTCAGTGAAGATGTACTATGGAAAAGTGACAATTGTCATAATCGTTATTTTTGAACATTTTTTAGTTTTTTTAAAGTAAATAGGTAAAAATATGTTTTGTAAAAATGTTAAATTAATATTTCAGTGAAGATGTACTATGGAAAAGTGACAATTGTCATAATCGTTATTTTTGAACTTTTTTGATTTTTTTTAAAGTAAATAGTTAAAATTATGTTTTGTAAAAATGTTAAATTAATATTTCAGTGAAGATGTTATATGGAAAAGTGACAATTGTCATAATCGTTATTTTTGAACTTTTTTGATTTTTTTTAAAGTAAATAGTTAAAATTATGTTTTGTAAAAATGTTAAATTAATATTTCAGTGAAGATGTACTATGGAAAAGTGACAATTGACATAATCGTTATTTTTGAATTTTTAAAGTAAATAGGTAAAAATATGTTTTGTAAAAATGTTAAATTAATATTTCAGTGAAGATGTACTATGGAAAAGTGACAATTGTCATAATCGTTATTTTTGAACATTTTTTAGTTTTTTTAAAGTAAATAGGTAAGAATATGTTTAGTAAACATGTTAAATTAATATTTCAGTGAAGATGTACTATGGAAAAGTGACAATTGTCATAATCGTTATTTTTGAACATTTTTTAGTTTTTTTAAAGTAAATAGGTAAAAATATGTTTTGTAAAAATGTTAAATTAATTCAGTGAAGATGTACTATGGAAAAGTGACAATTGTCATAATCGTTATTTTTGAACATTTTTTAGTTTTTTTAAAGTAAATAGGTAAAAATATGTTTTGTAAAAATGTTAAATTAATATTTCAGTGAAGATGTACTATGGAAAAGTGACAATTGTCATAATCGTTATTTTTGAACATTTTTTAGTTTTTTTAAAGTAAATAGTTAAAATTATGTTTTGTAAAAATGTTAAATTAATATTTCAGTGAAGATGTACTATGGAAAAGTGACAATTGTCATAATCGTTATTTTTGAATTTTTAAAGTAAATAGGTAAAAATATGTTTTGTAAAAATGTTAAATTAATATTTCAGTGAAGATGTATTATGGAAAAGTGACAATTGTCATAATCGTTATTTTTGAATTTTTAAAGTAAACAG
Source organism: Gordionus sp. m RMFG-2023 (assembly GCF_954871325.1). Classification (NCBI taxonomy): domain Eukaryota; kingdom Metazoa; phylum Nematomorpha; class Gordioida; order Chordodea; family Parachordodidae; genus Gordionus; species Gordionus sp. m RMFG-2023. The sequence continues at coordinate 15,037,964 of NC_088779.1, read as the reverse complement.
GTAAAAATATGTTTTGTAAAAATGTTAAATTAATATTTCAGTGAAGATGTACTATGGAAAAGTGACAATTGTCATAATCGTTATTTTTGAACATTTTTTAGTTTTTTTAAAGTAAATAGGTAAAAATATGTTTAGTAAACGTGTTAAATTAATATTTCAGTGAAGATGTACTATGGAAAAGTGACAATTGTCATAGTCGTTATTTTTGAACTTTTTTGATTTTTTTTAAAGTAAATAGTTAAAATTATGTTTTGTAAAAATGTTAAATTAATATTTCAGTGAAGATGTACTATGGAAAAGTGACAATTGTCATAATCGTTATTTTTGAACATTTTTTAGTTTTTTTAAAGTAAATAGGTAAAATTATGTTTTGTAAACATGTTAAATTAATATTTCAGTGAAGATGTACTATGGAAAAGTGGCAATTGTCATAATCGTTATTTTTGAACATTTTTTAGTTTTTTTAAAGTAAATAGGTAAAAATATGTTTTGTAAAAATGTTAAATTAATATTTCAGTGAAGATGTACTATGGAAAAGTGACAATTGTCATAATCCTTATTTTTGAACATTTTTTAGTTTTTTTAAAGTAAATAGGTAAAAATATGTTTTGTAAAAATGTTAAATTAATACTTCACTGAAGATGTACTATGGAAAAGTGACAATTGTCATAATCGTTATTTTTGAACATTTTTTAGTTTTTTTAAAGTAAATAGGTAAAAATATGTTTAGTAAACGTGTTAAATTAAAATTTCAGTTTAGATATGTTTTATATTATATAGACACTAACAGGAATATTAACATTAAAATTCCTAAATTCGCTATTATTTATATATTGAAAATTAAAGATGAATTATTTTCCTGCAAATCGTCAATGCCTTGATTTGATTAATCTCGAGATTTCAGCATGAATACATTAATGACCTCAAATGATAAAAAATTTTACTATTATGATTACACCTTAATCTTCATAGCAGCCGGAAATGTTTTTTAACATAATTTATAATAGTAGACCGATGTATAAATAAAATATTTTTAGGATTAATTTATTTTTTCCTAAAATATTAACTGCGAAATATTTAAATATGAATCCTGCATCGGTTATTTGTATATCAACTAACTATAATATCTTTGACTTATTTATTTCAATTCTGTGAGTAAATATATTTTAAATATTTATACACTTTAGTGAACTATCTAAAATTACAAGTTAGAGCTATTGAGATGTATATCTATCACTAAATACATTTTCATGAATATATTTATAAACGAAATAAATTTTAGCAATTAACTATGTTGCAATATAGCGAACATTAAATACTATTAGCCCTTATATTTATTACTAAGATTATGCGTCAAACATTATAAGTACATCTGAAATTTTAATTTAACATTTTTACAAAACATAATTTTAACTATTTACTTAAAAAAAACTAAAAAATGTTCAAAAATAACGATTATGACAATTGTCACTTTTCCATAGTACATCTACACTGAAATATTAATTTAACACGTTTACTAAACATATTTTTACCTATTTACTTTAAAAAAACTAAAAAATGTTCAAAAATAACGATTATGACAATTGTCACTTTTCCATAGTACATCTTCAGTGAAGTATTAATTTAACATTTTTACAAAACATATTTTTAACTATTTACTTTAAAAAAACTCAAAAAATGTTCAAAAATAACGACTATGACAATTGTCACTTTTCCATAGTACATCTTCACTGAAATATTAATTTAACACGTTTACTAAACATATTTTTACCTATTTACTTTAAAAAAACTAAAAAATGTTCAAAAATAACGATTATGACAATTGTCACTTTTCCATAATACATCTTCACTGAAATATTAATTTAACATTTTTACAAAACATATTTTTACCTATTTACTCTAAAAAAACTAAAAAATGTTCAAAAATAACGATTATGACAATTGTCACTTTTCCATAGTACATCTTCACTGAAATATTAATTTAACATGTTTACAAAACATAATTTTACCTATTTACTTTAAAAAAACTAAAAAATGTTCAAAAATAACGATTATGACAATTGTCACTTTTCCATAGTACATCTTCACTGAAATATTAATTTAACATTTTTACAAAACATATTTTTACCTATTTACTTTAAAAAAACTAAAAAATGTTCAAAAATAACGATTATGACAATTGTCACTTTTCCATAGTACATCTTCACTGAAATATTAATTTAACATGTTTACAAAACATAATTTTACCTATTTACTTTAAAAAAACTAAAAAATGTTCAAAAATAACGATTATGACAATTGTCACTTTTCCATAGTACATCTTCACTGAAATATTAATTTAACATTTTTATAAAACATAATTTTAACTATTTACTTTAAAAAAAATCAAAAAAGTTCAAAAATAACGACTATGACAATTGTCACTTTTCCATAGTACATCTTCACTGAAATATTAATTTAACACGTTTACTAAACATATTTTTACCTATTTACTTTAAAAAAACTAAAAAATGTTCAAAAATAACGATTATGACAATTGTCACTTTTCCATAATACATCTTCACTGAAATATTAATTTAAAATTTTTACAAAACATATTTTTACCTATTTACTTTAAAAAAACTAAAAAATGTTCAAAAATAACAATTATGACAATTGTCACTTTTCTATAATACATCTTCACTAAAAATTGCTTTTAAAAACTTAAAAAAGTTCAAAAATTACGATTATACCTTTTGTCACTTTTACCTATAAAATTAGGAATCAAAAGATTAAAAATTACGTTAAAAATAAATTATATAAATATCATTTAAAAAAAATATCAATCAAAAAATATATTTAAAAAAATTATGACAAATTAAAATATCTTATCTCTAAAAAAAAATATCAATCAAAAAATATATTTAAATAAATAATAATAACACAAATAAAAAAAAAATTTAGCTATCAAAAAATATATCAAGAAAAAATTTACGTGAAAAATAAATACATAAAAAACCATTATAATAAAAAATATCAGTCAAAAAATATATATAAAAATAATATAACAAATTAAAATATATTTTCTAAAAATTATCTTAAAAAAAACAATCAAAAAATATATTTAAAAAAATAATATAACACAAAAAATTAAAAAAAATTTAGCTATCAAAAAATATATCAAGATAAAATTTACGTGAAAAATAAATACAAAAATAATATAACAAATTAAAATATATTACCTCTCAAAAAACAAAAAAAAATTAGCTATCAAAAAAAATCTACGTAAAAAATAAATATATCAATCAAAAAAAATATGTAAAAAATAATATAACAAATATATTATTTCAATATACTTAAAAAAAAATATCAAAAAAAATATATTATATATTACCTCTAAAGTTTTATTTAAAAAATAATATAAACCAAAAAACAAAAAAAAATTATCTATCAAAAAAAATCTACGTCAAAAATAAATATTTAAAAAAGTAATTATATTAAAAAAAATATATAAAAAAAATTATATTAAAAAAAATTATCAATCAAAAAAAATATATAAAAAAATAATTATATTAAAATAAAATATCTATCAAAAAAAATATGTAAAAAAATATATAACAAATTATAATATATTATAATATATTAAAAAAAAATATCAATCAAAAAATATATTTAAAAAGATAATATAACAAATTAAAATATTATATCAAAAAATAAATTAATATTAAATAAATAATAAATTAATATTAAATAAATAATAAATTAATCTTAAATAAATAATAAATTTATAAATTTGTAAAATACACATTGCCTAAAATAACCAGGCAATGTATACATTGCCGAAATCTCACATTTACATTGCCTACCACTACCTCACATTGCCGCTAACATATACACAAATAAAATACATTATAACTAGGGATGCACCGATTTATCGGTCGTAGGATATTTTACCTTTTTTAAATATCGGTTATCGGCTGATATTATAAAATTTCCCGATCCGATAAAATGGCGTCTTAATTTAAAAAAATTTATTTCAAATTTCATAATATATTTGTTTATTACTTATTATGTAAATAGATTAATGTTAATCTTAATATATAAATAATTGATTTATCAATAAAAATATTTTATATAACTTTAAATTCATAAAAATAAACTATAACTGATTATTATAATATATTTAAATGACTTATGGTAGATTTAAATTATAAATGTTATATTAAAAAGTATGATGAGTATGCAATAAAAATTAATCGACTTGTATGTTTACAGAATACAATATCGGATATGTAATCGGCCGATATCAATTTAATATCCGCAATATCGGATCGGTCTCCAAAAAGTGGTATTGGCATACACCTAATATAAACCAAAAAAAAAGATTTATTAAATTTTCTTTATAAAGTAGCGGTAACTAATAGCGCGCTACCTCTTTTGGCAAATAGGGGTAGCGGTGTAGCACGCTCCTTTTAAAAGTAACGTTTAACAAAACTGATTGTTAGAAATGGCAGCACAACGCTGGATGTACAGAATTTTAATATCGGATCAGCCCGATCGCTCGTATTTTTTAAGAATACCTGTTATTGACTGAAATATATCAAAATGAGGGATAACAATTATTTATAATATAATAATGTTAATATCATAGGTTTTTCTATAAAAAGCAAGAGAGTTGAGAGTTTCGACCGCCCTTTCATCTAGTTAATATCAAAATGAAATTTTAACTCATTATAAATTATATTAACTGAGATAGGTATAAACCCCGCTTTTTTTAACCCTATACTGATGTTAAATAATTAAAATTAAAAAATAACTTAGTTCGAATATAATTATGGGGGGAAGCATCAAAATTTGATTATTTAATATATGTCTATTTGAAAATTAACATTTCGAATATATTATGAACTACAATTTTTCAAATTTCTTTTCTATTTTTCTAATAATTTCTTGAATAATTAGCGTAACTGGGTATTAATTTTAAAAAATATCGCGAATAATGAATTAATGTATAGATGGACCTATATATCAACATTTCAATGTAATATAAAACTTCCTTTATCGTTTAAAATTGATTTACAAATAGGGTTATTATTTAAAAAAAACATTAATCTACATCAAAAAAAATAGTGAAAGATAAGGACTTAAATAAGCAAAATCTAAATTAAGTAACCAAATTGCATTATTAATCACCACTTGCTTCAATTAGTTTGTAAAATTAAAAATAACATATTTTAAAAATTACAAATAATATTTATATCATCGACATTGGTATTAGAATTTAATTGTATAATTTAGAAATTTATATCTAATGAACATTTCAAAAGAGATTACCTTTATACTTATTTTATTTTTTACACAATAATACAAAATTTGATTTTCAAAAATAATAGTAAGAAACTGAACGGAAAAATAATAAATTTATGAATGTAAAATATGCTCTTAAGAGAACAGGTTGAGAAGTAGCAATAGGTAATTTTAGTTTTAAAAAATTAAATTTGATTTGGCATTTTTATTTAAATCAGAAAATTTTAAAATAAAATTATTTTAGCCAAAAATATCAGCTGACCTTTTTCGACGCCGATATTGATAGTTAAATTATTTTAAAAATAATTAAATTATTATCATCGGCTCTTTAATTTAAAAAATATCAAATTACAAATATTTAATTTTTCACCAATTTCCTAACTTGTTCCCTTGAGCATTAGTCCTTTACTTGCAAAATATTATTAAACTGAAATTTTAAAAAATAATATTTTACAATCTTACACCATAATCCTTTAATTAAAATTTGGATTATTTATATTTGGTTTAAATCGCAATGAAAATTGCTTGTTTTTTTAACTTTAAAAAATCATAATATTTGATTTTTTTAAAAAACATAACGATATTTGCCAACCCTATTTACAAGTAATATCATGCATATTGAAATTTTTTTATTTTCATATTTTAAGAATAAATGAATTTAACGATAAAAAAAACCATTAATTGCATTGAAATGTTCAAATATAGTGCCAATACGTTTTTTATACATTATTCGCGATATTTTTTTCTAATAATTACCCAGATACGCTAAATATTGAAAAATTATTAGAAAAATAGTTATTGAATAATAAAAATTTTAAAAAATTGAAGTTCATAATCATTTCGAAATTTTAAATTATTTTACTTAGTTATTAATATTAGATTCTAATTCAACTAATTTAGTTATTTAAAAATTAAAACTATTTAACATGAGTAAAAGGCTTAAAAAAGCCAATTTTTATACCTTTAATCCCCATTATCTCAGGTATTATAATTGCTAATGTCTTCAAATATTACTAGAACATATATAACGTGCCTATATATTTTTATCGAAATTGAAATAAGTAGACCGAAAGTGTTTGATTTGACATGAAATGGCCTATAGTGTAAAGATTTTCCCTATTATTAAATTGGATCTATTGATAACGGATAGAATCGTCGATACACCCCTACTTGTAAGATTACATCAAATTTATCACATGTTAGGGTTATTGATAAAAAATTGATTATGAATAATAAGTATAAACAAGATATAATATTAAACCTTGATTCAGGCTATTGATATTCCTAAAATTATTTGAAGATTCGTTTTCTGGATGCTCATTATTATTAGGACTGTACGAATGGTCAATTCTATTTATATTAATATTAGGATCGGTTTGAACATAATTGTTAGTAGGAGGGATGTTGATGGATTGTCCGGCCTCTGAATCAAATTTTCTTTTAAGACGCTTGTATAGTATAAATTCCCTGAACTCTTGTTCGTCAGCCATTTCTTCTGACATCAAAGGTGCGGATTCATGATTAGATGGTAATTTGATTAAGGGTAACTGAGGTAAAATATGCTTATTGGCAGTAATAACTTGCCATGAATTTGCAACTTTTGGGTGAGGGTGACGAGAATGCTGCTGATCTTCGGGGGCAAATATCGTCTTTTTTCTAACGGGTGAGGGAATCCGAGTAACTTTGATGGGCAATAATTTAATCGTTTATAAACGTATAGTATTATGGTTAATTAATAGAATTATCAAAATAAAACTAATTATATTTTTATAACTAAAATTCATGAGATGACACTTAAAGTCCTTTATCTTTTTGTCAAATGGAAGCATTTTTAAATTTTTCAAACTATGGAATGTAAATCTTATATTTTTCTTATGCTTAATACTGCGTTTTATATGAGTTTTTGAAAATATAACTCGATTCAAAATGTAATGAGATTTTAACTATTATTTAACTAAACAGAAAAGAATAATAATATCTATAAAGGTATTTAATCATAATATTCAAAAATATTTTACAAGGAAAAGGAACCTTGTATTTAGATGTAATTGATTATTAAATCACTATTCAAAATCGATATTAAGATGTAACGTTAAAGTTTGTATTACGCTTATAACTAGGTTTCAATTTAGTGGCTGGCAAAAACTGATTGATAAATTAATAATTACTAATTAATTGATGCAGCCCAAATTAGAGATCTGAAAAAGTAGGCCCGGCCGTACCCAGACCGGCTCGAAAGGGCTTAGGGCCGGGCCATGAAAATTCGGGCAGGGTCGGGCCTTAGAAATTTTTTTAAATATATCTAAATTTATCAATTTTATGTAAAATAAAAATATGTGATTCTATTTATAGAAAGTAGACGCCATATAACAAATATCGTTTATTATGAGTAATTATAAAAATTGGGCCGGCAAAATTTTTTGAAAAAAATTTCGGGTTCGGGCCGGGCAAAACTTTATAAAAAAAATTTCGGGCTGGGCCGGGCTTGAAAAATTAGGCCCGATGCAGATCCTAGCCCAAATATTCAATGCTTATGCTTCTTTAATTTTAGTTTTGTCATATTGTCAATCTTAGCAATTTTTTCTTATTTTACCAGTAATCTTCTTCAAACCATCAAATTGTTTAAGACATCAAAATATACTAAATAACGCACTAATTATTAATATAAGTTTCAAAATCTTAATTATAGCTTAGGTCGTGCATAGTTTTTTGGTGCAATAAATATAGGGCAAATTAGATACTTAGAACTTCAACACTACACGTTCTGGCATATGCTAATTTGGCTACTTTTTTATTATTTTACACATACCCTTTTCTCATTTAAACCACGTATAGGGATGCAATTGCAGTAATTAAGCACTACTTAATAGTTTGGTATAAATTCCATAATCAGTGTTTAAAAATGTTTGGCTCTCAGGTTTAAAGAGTGACATTATAGACTTAATTTTGTTCTCGGCTTATTTTTTTAAGGTTAGCAAAACTAATTGAGGAATCAGTAAATACAAACCAGCCACTAATAAGGGACAAGCCAAATATTTGATTCTTCTATATTTTTACTTCTAACATGATGCCAATTTTCTTTATTTTGCTAATAACTTTTTAAATACTATCCAATCCACCAATAATTAAAATTAAAAATTGATAAAATTCAGAATAAATGCTGTCTGATTATTTTCAATAACAAGGTTGATCAAAATTTTGTTGCTAATAATTTATTTTAGAATAAGTGCTTAATTGTTGAGAAGCTTAACGGGGATGATAAAAAGAATATTACAAATATTATAAACAAAAATACTTAATCAGAGACCGGCAAGCCGGATCCGGATTTTAATTTTTTTAAATATACCTATGCCGGGTTTTAAATCTTTTTTTAAATAGGCCTGGCCTTATATTTTAAATCATCATTATTGTTTATAAAAATTAAAAATAATTATAATATATTTTAAAAAAATCCGTACCGGCCTTGAAAATATAAAATCCAGGCTAGGCCGAAAAATATTTTTTATAAAAAATCCGGGCCGGGAATGTTCAAATGGTATCTCTGCAGGTATATGATCAGTTATTCTATAGGAATTTAATAACCACCTCCCCCTCTCCTTGATAAATCCTAGCTATCTGAGTGGTATGCAATTATTTCTAAAATGATTTATCTCTAAATTAGAATATGAAGGCTCCAAAGACGATAGGTCTCAATAAATAATTTTTAAAAAAGAGGAATCAATTCGTAATTGTGATTACGACAAATCAAAAAATGTTGTGGAAACTTTTTAATTTTGTAAAAAAGTCAATATAAAATTTATGATATTGTAAATGAATAGATATGCAAGAGTCCATAATCCATTTTCTAAATGTATTATAATCAGGGTTTCGAACCGTTTAGTATAACGGTTCGGTTCGTTCCGGTTTTTAGTTTAAAATTTTATAAAGGTTTTGTTCCATTTCGGTTTTTTAAAAAAAAATCATATCGGTTCGGTTCGGTTTATAATTTATAACGGTTCTTTTCGGTTTGTTCCGGTTTTTATAAATTTAATTTTAAAAAAAATTAATCATTAACCATGTATATATTAATTTTAGAGAAAAATCTTTTTAGTTTATAATTTCTTATTTAATTTATCCATGATAATCTAATAGATATTTTTATTAAATTTAGGAAATATAAATTAGACAAATTAGTTTTTTTTTATTTTATAAATAAATAAGATAAAAACAAACATGCGTAAATACAATAATGAATAAAATAATATGTATACTATACTATTTAGGTTTAAAAAGAGAATTCGAAAGGATAACTAAAATATTTTTAATATTTCAGGATTTAATTTAGTTCTCTGGGCAGAGAGTATAAACTTAAGGCTTGAAAATGCTCTTTCTACGGAGACCTGCGTAACTGAAACTGCTAGCACAGTTATAGCTAACTTATAAAGTTCTGGCATACTATTCTTTACATTTTCCCAATAATTCAAAAGATTAGTATCTTTTTCTAATCTCTCTATATTATCAAATGAACGAATTATATATTCTATTTCTATACATTTATTATAATTTTCGATGCCCTGAGAATTATTCTTATTAAGACTTTCATGCGACTTTAATAAATCTTCAAAATCATCATCTAAATTATCCTTCGAATACGAACACGTAGGCATAGTATTTAGAATTTCAATATTCTGATTATTTAGATTTTGTATCAAGTTCCAAGTTTTACAAAGATGTTTTCTGGCGATCTCTCTTTCTTCAAAAGTTAAAAATACATTATATCTAGGGTCGAGATAAATAGCAGAGCAAAAAACTTCATTTTTGAAATTTATTTCTCGTGCTTTCATCGTAGAAACTAAAAGTCTGGCAAATGGAGTGTCCACTTTACTCGTTTGCATGAGACATTTGATCCACGCAGCATAAAAATCGCCCATTGTCAATTGTTCACTTTGTAAATATTTTGTCAAAACATAAGCTGGATATAAAGCTTTTAATATGTCACTAATTATTTTCCATTCATTCTCTGATAAACATTTTTCGCGATCGCTTTGGAGCGATATTTCTTGGCAAAAGCTTTTTAACTCTAGTAATCTCTCCAACATTAAATAGATAGAGTTCCATCTTGTACAACAATCTATTAGTGGTTTTTTCAAATTTAATTTTGAGGCTTTTTAACTCTAGTAATCTCTCCAACATTAAATAGATAGAGTTCCATCTTGTACAACAATCTATTAGTGGTTTTTTCAAATTTAATTTTGAGAGAATAGCCATTGTTGTCTGATTTCTTATTTTTTTGCAGATGTTTCTTGCTTTATTTATAATGACAATTTCATTTGAATTTTTAATGCAATCATTAATTGCTAATTGAAATGTATGTGAAGCACATCTAATACCTATTAATATGGATCTAGCATTTGGTGCAAGATTAATATTTTCAATATTAAAAAGTTCTTTATTTTCATCATGAATTATATCATTATTATTTAAATCGTCATTATCTATATCATTATTATTTAAATCATCATTAATTAAATAATCGTTAAGGTCATCATCTTCATCATCTTCTTCATCGTGTAGTATTAATAGCTTAATTAACTTAATCATATTTGCTGCATTATCGGTGGTTATTGTGTAAATCTGCTCAATTTTTATTTCATATTCTTTTAGAACATCTAGAATAATTTTTTTAAGATATTCTGATGTGTGTCGTTCTTTAATCACTTTCATGCATAGAGTCCTTAATTTTATTTTTCCGTTATTTATAAATTGAATATTGATCCCCAATATGGACCTATCATATCTAGTTGCTATATCTAATTTTAACGAATTAAGTTTTTGATATACTTCAGGAAAATTAAAATTTTAAATTTAGGTTAATAATTTAAAATTAATTATTTTTAAAACCGTTTTGAACCGGTTTAAACCGGTTCAAAATATTTATAACGGTTCGGTTCGCTCTTTTAATATTTTCTTCATAACGGTTCGGTTAAGGTTACGGTTCAGAAAATCATAACGGTTCATTCCGGTTTTGCGGTTCGGTTCGAACCCCTGATTATAATGGGAAATGTATACTTATGCCGCTTGTTGATCTAGATGAGAGCCCCAAAATAAAGGAATCAATTTTCCTATTTTTATTAATAATTTTAATTGTATATCTTGGAGTTTTATTATTAACTCCGGGATATAAAAAATGATGATTCTCGCTCATGTTTTTCACCTGAATACAATTACTTCTGATACTGAGAATGTTGAGTGTTAAAGATGGAAAAAAAGTTTTTTTTTATCCTCCTCTTTTATTATGGTTAAGATGAAAAAGTTTTTTAATCCCCCTCTTTTGTTAATGTTAAAGATAAATAAAGTTTTTTTTAATACCCCTCCTTTGTTTACAATAAAATGAATGTTAAAAAAAAGGTTTCTCTTTTTGGTCCTTCTTTTGTTTTAAATTAAACAGTGAAAATAAAACATATGGCTTTTGTGTTTTCTCTCACTTTACTGGATTTCTTACTTTAGGAGTCCTCAGTAAGGTGATCCGAAAATATGAGTTAGACCGTTGGGTCCGGGAGACCACCCTGCATCCCAAGGTATATTTTGAGTTTCGGGAAGTTTAGGGGGGTAGGTTTTATCCCCAATTATGTACGATAAAACTAACACAACTCGGTTCCACAAAAACGTTCTTTTTTTCACTTTGCGCCAATTTAATTTTAATTTATAATTGCGCCTTTTATTTTCCCTATAAAAGGGACGAATTTTTTATAGTTTAGATATACTTTATTTTTTTTCTGTAAAATAATTTTGAAAATCTTTACACACTTTTATGTTTAAAAATAATTTTGGAATTTTTATCAATAAAATATCATGACCCGATCTCAAAGTTCTTCATTGAGTTTGTGGCTTAGCAGTGCAAACAAATAGCATTATATGCTACTTCCTTAATTTCCCAATTTTTCTTTAAAATATAATTGATTTAAATTCGAATTAAATCAAGTGATTTTTTTTATAATATAGCAAAATATTTTCCAAAGGTTCCAAAATAATATTAAAATCTTTGTACATTTAGAGCGAAAATTTTGTAAATTCATAATGGTAATAAATCAAACATTGAATTACAGAATTATTTTTATTAATTACTGATTGTATTAATTAAAAAGTTTGATTTAAAATCTAAAATTGCATTTTTAAAAATAGATTAATCATTTAAATATATCCTGATATAATAATCTGAGGAGTCATCAATCGGGGGGGGGGGGGGGCTCAAGTTCCAAATATCTGTTAACTATGGACGGTAATGAGAGGTGCTAAATTCAGAATATATAAAAGAAATCAATTACTATTGATATCTCTATAATTTGAGGTGTGATTGAAGCTTATATCGACGGGTCTACTGTGAGACGCTTTGTTTAAGAAATCGTTGACCAGATCTAATTGATGGCTTGATCCGTCACTCTTTTTATCATCTTTATTAGAGCGAGAACTTACAACTATAATTCATGTATACATATTAATATAATAAATATTTACATACATTTCTCAATCATTAGAAAATCTAAAAAAAATTTTAAAAAAACTAACATTTACAAAAGATTGCTCCGAAAAATTGGTCTTCGGGAATATTGCCCCCAAAAATGCCGCTCCCCTTTTTTTAAAAAAAAATTCTTTTTTATAAATATTTTTTTAAAAAACCCTTAATTTTATTAAGATAATTGTCTAAAAAATTTTTAAAAAAATCAAAAATTTGAAAATTTTAATGAAATGTTAAAATTTTCTATTTTTTGAACATGTTATTATTCTTTCTTATATTTAAAAAACCTTATTTCTTTTTTATTGATAAAGTTTCAAAATATGCGAATCAATTTTTTGACATTTTGGACAAATCTAAGTTAAAAAAAATAATAACAATTAAACCATGATAAAAAATTTGCAAATTATAATACAACCTGCATCAATTTAGCTATTTTTTATTCACATAGTATATTCTCTCTATCAAGTTAGCATTCAAAAAATTATCACCCAACTTAAAAAAAAATCTATATACATAATTGTAATAATATTTGTTAGATAATTAAAACCATAAGCATTATTTTTTGGCCGGGCTTTTTATTTTTAAGCTTATTCCATTAAAATAATTTTGGCTGCATTTTGTAAATAATTTTAAAGGGAAATTGAAAATATAAAAAGTAAATGTATGTTAAAAGAATATATATTCCAGCTAATTAATTGGTAAAATTTTATTTTTTTTATTTTTTAAAGTGGCAGAAAAAAGGGTCTAATATTTGCCAAGTTGGCAATTTTTAATCCAAGCCTGGATTTTTAAATTTTTAAGTTACTACTCGCTTCAGGCTAGGTCTTGTTTTAAACGGGCGTGCAGATCTCTGAATAAAATCAGGCGCAGAAAATTGGGTAAGTTAAAATCTCATCTCTAAATTACTAATTATTTTCAATACATTTTGTGTTTTATACTAATCGCCGGGGTGGCCTAATGGGTAAGATGTAGGCTTGGAAACACGAGTATGAACAAGGACGCGGGTTCAATCCTGGTAAGAACCATAAAAACTTTCAAGTTTTTCTTCGATGACTGATGTGTAAAGACATATGGTATGATGAATTTCGGAGCTTAGAGATGACACCCCGGTCACCGACAGGCCTGGACAGCCGGGTGCTAAGGATACCTGTCCAATAAACAAATGAAGGACACAAATGAAAATATGAATATGAAAGCTAGGGCGTTCCCTCCATGCGACGCGCAGGGTGTAGACCTCCATCCTGTGAAAAATAAAGTAAAGGTCAAAGCAAAGAAGACAAGACTGGCAAGTTTGAATATTGGGACGCTTAAAGGTAAGAGGAGAGAATTGGCATCAATGTTGAACAAGAGAAAAGTTGATATAGCGTGTATACAAGAGACGAAATGGAAAGGACAGAAAACTTTGATGATTGGAGATGGGTATAAATTGTACTATAATGGACTTGTTAGCAATAGGAACGGTGTCGGCATCATCCTCAGCCAAGACCTAACCTCTTCAGTAGTAGAAGTCAACAGGATCTCTGATAGACTAATGAAGATAAAACTCTGCATTGGTCAATCAATACTACACATCCTATAAGTATATGCTCCTCAAACGGGTTGCAAGGAAGAAGAGAAAGATGACTTTAGAGCTATCCTTGATGAAGCTGTAATGGAAATCCCTAAGGATGACCTAGTCATAATTGGTGGTGACTTAAATGCGCATGTGGGGAAAGCAAGAGATAGCTACAAAAGGCATCATGGTGGTTTTGGATACGGAGAAAGAAATGATGAAGGAGAGCACGTACTGAAATTTGCGCAAGCCTTCGACCTTGCCTTAACCAACACCTACTATAGGAAAAAAGACAGTCATTTAATAACATATGAAAGTGGTACTAGGAAAACACAGATAGATTACATGCTAATCTCTCGCAGAAGATTAAAAGATGTAATAGACTGCAAAGTCATCCCAGGAGAAGATATCGCCGCACAACACAAGCTACTAATCATGGATTTACAAATCTCAAATAAATCCACTCAAAATAAGATAAAACTGGAACCATGCATCAAATGGGGCAAATTAAAAACAATGACAGATGCCTTTGCAATCAATGCAAACATTGAAACAATAAATTGCTCACAAGTCAGTGAAAAAATCTGGAACAGACCTTTCATCCAGATTAATAGACACTGCAAAATCGACGCTAGGCTTGACAAGAGGAGGCAACAAATCACACAAAGAACTATGGTGGTGGAATCAAGAGGTACAAACCACTATACAGGAGAAAAAAGCCCTTTATAAAATATGGTACAAATCCAAAAATGCAGATGACAAGTCAAGATACAAAAAATCCAAGAGATTAGATACAAAAGCGGTGACTAGGGCCAAATCTATGGCATACGATGACATGTACGAAGATCTACATACCAAAGAAGGGCAAAATAAAATATACAGATTAGCCAAACAGCGAGAAAAGAACTCTAGGGATATAAACGGAGCTCCGAAAGTAATCAAAAATAAAGATGGGAAATTGATAATAAAGGAAAAAGAAATAATGAATAGATGGAAAGAATATTTTCAGGAGCTTCTCAATTTAATTCCCACATATTGCATCTCGATGAACACTCCCCTTGTCAAAACCTTGTACAACCTATAACGGAACAAGAAATAATCACATGCCTCAAGCATATGAAAAACAACAAAGCTAGGGGTCCAGACGATATTCCAATAGAAAGCCTTAAAGCACTAGGAGATGATGGAATACATCTCCTCACAAATCTGTACAATAAAATACTTGGAAATGAAGAGGTTCCCCAAAAATGGAGGAAGAGCTATCTAGTTCCTATCTTCAAAAATAAAGGGGATCCACACAATTGTCAAAATTACAGGGGCATAAAACTAATGTCACACTGTCTAAAACTATACGAAAAAATAATAGAAAAAAGATAGAGATATAATCGAAATAGGAGAGACACAGTTTGGCTTTATGCCTGGAAGATCAACAACCGATGCTATCCATGCAATTAGGCAAATGAGTGAAAAATACAGAGAAAAGAACAAAAAGCTACACATGGTCTTTCTCGATCTAGAAAAGGCCTTCGATAGAATCCCAAGAAAACTTATCTGGTGGGCGCTACGCCACAAACCCGAAAAATATATAAGAATAATACAGGATATGTATATGGGACATACAACAATGGTCCGTAGCACAACAGGTACTTCAGCAGGCTTCACAATAGCCGAAGGAGTTCATCAAGGGTCGGCTCTCAGCCCACTTCTCTTCATTACAGTAATAGATGTATTAGCACAGTCTATACCTCAAACAGTCCCGTGGAATATGATATTTGCAGATGATATTGTGATACTTACCGAATCCAAGGATGAAATGAAAGAAAGGTTAGTGAATTGGATAAATATCCTAGAAACGCACGGATTAAAAGTAAACAGAGAAAATACGGAGTATATGGTGATAGGAGGAGATGAAACGGAGAGTATTGATATAAATGATTGGCAGATATCCGCAATTAAAAGCTGCAAATATTTGGGCTCCACTATACAAACAAACGGCACAATAGAAAAAGAGATGAATAAGATTAATCAAGGGTGGTTAAAGTGGAGATCTTTATCTGGAGTGCTATTTGACAAAAGAATCCCACACAAATTAAAGGGAAAAATCTACAGTTCCATAGTACAACCAACTATTCTATATAGTTCGGAAACATGGCCAACCAAAGAATCAGACGAGAGAAGTCTACAAACTATGGAGATGAGAATGCTGAGGATGATTGCTGGGGTAACAAGAAAGGATAAGGTGCACAGTACAAGAATACTAAATAGTTTAAAGGTAGTGCCCATTAAGACTAAGTTAATGGTAAACAGACTTAGGTGGTATGGGCACACAATGAGAAGGCCTATGAACTACATAGGAAATAAAGTTGAAAGTTTGGAAGTGATGGGCAAACGTAAAAGAGGAAGGCCAAAACTTCAATGGGGCCATAAAGTTAGAGCCAATATAAAGAAGTATAAAATAGATAAAAGAGATTGTATGAATAACATAAAGTAGAGAGAGATGTTGAAGGAGCTTACCACCAGAAAAGGTGAAAGCTAAAGAGAAAAAAAAAACATTTTGTGTTTTATACTATTGTTAATGGTCTTTTCACGCTAATTTATCAGCATATACAGACTCCATTGAATATGCTTTAACACCTATTTAAAATCTTATCCATATATATTTCATGTTTCAGGTGGGTATTTTGACTGAATATGACGTACGAATTGAGATTTAGAATTCTCTTTTAAATAAACCGATTACATCATTTTTGTCAAAATATGCAAAAATATTTCTAAACTATAACTGCAGCCATTTGTGTGCTTTTTATAATTCATATATAAATGACCTGGTAAAAATTTTCTGATGATATTCCCAAAAATAATTTCTAAAATATTTTCGTACGAATCTTGGGCTTTTTTATTTTATTCCCAAAAAACAATAAATTACCATCCATATATTAAGATAGTTAAGGATAGAAATTTTAAAAGCTACATTTTTCCAAAAAATATTATTCTGTCTTTAGTAAAAAAAAAGACCATTATTATCTGAGAGTATAAAACGTGTAGAATTTTCTGGTCCGAAATTTTTCCAAACACCTTAAATATAAATAATAGCATAAATATAATTTTTAATTATTCATAAATTTTGCAAATGATCAGGAATTAATAGATGTTATATTTAGCTATCAGAGTTCTTTTGTCCCCTGATAGCATAGCATATATATAGCATATTTGTCAAAAATTTTATTCAGCAAGTAATTGGAGAGACTTCTCAGTGCCTATGGTTATATCTTTATGTTTACCAAAATTTTAAGATGGCGTGCCTATTTTCATCAAAGAAATAGACATGCATGTCATTTAATGTAGGTTTTTTTATTTTTTTGTGGAAGATTGCTTTGCATTTAAATTTTCTCTATTTTAAGTATCTACATTCTAATAATATTAATACTTTTTTATGAAGAACATATGAATATCCCTCAATTATATATTAGTATTTATAGACACCACATTTTAATTTTTGTATTTAAGAATTACAAAATTTGGGGACCAATATTCAGGCCAATTTTCTAGGGGCCTAATCTTCCGTGACCTATCTTTCGGGGACCAAATTTTAGATTACTTTCAAATATATGGGGATATAGTATCAAAAATAATATTTACTTTGACTTTTCACAATTTTGTCAACTGTTTTGCTAGAAGCCAAATCTATTATAATAATTTATACTAATTTCAATATTTTGAATAAGAATTAATCATTTAATTTTAGTTCTATTATTTTTTAATTTGTGTTTACCTTACGTAATATGAGAGATGCACCTATACCTGGTGGATATGTTTATATCAAATTATTCAAATTTCGATGCAACTTTGCCCTAAAAAAGGGCTATTGTCAAAAAATTAAGCATACCCCAGACAAGAAATGTTTAAAAAAATGAGGAGCATATTTCCAAAAAATTTGAATTTTTTTATAATGGCATTTTAGTATATATTAATATTTTTTTATTATGAAATAAACATAAAATATTTTATAAACAAAATGGTAGTATATATTAATGTAATTGCATTGTATATTTTTAATTCAAAAACTAAGCTTTCCCTAATTTAATTGGTTCTTAGAATATTTAACGATCATACCCTGGCATTTGTTTAAATCACCGTTTAGAATTTGTGGTGTCCGATCCAAAAAAGGTTTTAGAGAAGTGAATCACTGTAAAGCTTTTGACACAATCAATATATAGTTTATATAGTCAGTCTAACAAAAATGAAAAGGCGTTAGATTGAATAGCGTCTGAATTGGGCCTTCAGTTGCTGAAGATTGAAAGGGTACTTGATGTACGATGGGTGTCTGGAGGTCATCGTAACGTTAAGGCCATTTGGAATAACTAAGCGCATTTCAAAATTTTAACAAATTCTAGCAATAGTGCAAAATTTAACGGCTGTTCACCCAATAAAAAGTGGTGAATTCTTATCAGATTTTCCTTGATGTATGATGTTCTAATTGAATTATCCAATCTGTCTAGCCTTCAGGCAAGAACAATCAATTCACCTAAAGCTGAAAAATCAATAAAGCGAAAGATTTGTGTTTTAAATGGTTCAAGGGTATGCTTAATAGGTTCTAAATCTTTATAATTGAATATTTATTTAATATGTCTAAAGGAGAAAGTATGAAATAACTAAATAAATTTTGATTAGTAATATTCCGACTGAAACTCGTGTGGATCTCGCGAAAAATGGGATGAGGGAATATATTGATAATATTAATTAAAGTAATAAATGCCCTAGTTATTTGAAAGAGTATATTAAAAAAAATCCCGTGTAGTATTGCTGAGTAGCGCGGCTATCATCATATGAATGTCATTATTACGGATTCAAGTGCAAGTTTTATATGAACATATTTCTAGTTTAATGATGATAAACGTTACGGGGTCTCCCCTCAGTCAGTGATTATTCTTCATATATTAAAAAGTAACTGACAATTTAGATGTCTGCAACGAAAACCAATCAAGGAAACGTGTGGTTAATATTATTAATGAAAATGATTCGCTATGGAGATTATTGTAGTTTTTTTTCACCTTTTTTTGATCTATTTCTTTATGCATTATATTATAATAATATAATCATTTTTTAACTATGAAATGCATTCTAAAAAAATTACCTCATATTTTATTCAATACATATGGTGTCCATGAATATCAACAACAAAAACACCCCTTAAATTTTTCTAAAAATTTTACAAGAATTTGTATATATAAAAAAAAATTAAGTCTCCAACTCCAAACAGCAGCTGAGATATGGGCCTCTAAATGTCGGAAAATGGGCATATTAGGAAAAATGCACTCTCTTTAATTTTAATATCTATGAATATAATTACTAGCTTTCTTAAAATTTCTATATATGTACTCCTTTGTAGTAACATTATGTTAAATATTTTTTAAAAAAATTCAAATGTCAAAAACCGGAAATGATCCTTAAATCAAATTGGCATTTTTTTCTCTCTATATACTATAAGATTAATTTAATAAATATGAAAAATTTCAAGTTGAACCGAACATTTTAATTATAGGTCAATTGCAAAAATTCTTAATAAATATTTGATATTAATCAATAATTGTAAAGTCATTATCAAATATTTTATGTTTAATAATTAAAAGAATAGTTTTTTAAGATCTGGAAGAGTATGGGATGGGGGCTTTGGTCAATTTATTTAATAAATTCAATTTTTCTCATAAAATATAGAAAAAATACAAATCAATTTTTGATTATAATTTCATTGGACAATATTTAAAATTATTTTAAAAAAATTTATTTTTATTGAATATTATTTAATTTTCCATAAAAGACATAAAAGCATGAATTTTGTATTCCAGGAATAGATTTGACCTTAACAAGATGTTCGTATGTTAACGTAAATAAAGTGATATTTGCTTTATAAAAATTAAATACTAAAGTGTTTAATATTTTATTCTCATATGGGCGCTTAGCTCTTTCTTAACATTTTAATGCTTGCCATGTGCTGTTACGAAGAAATATCATTCAGCCTTCGTTTCAAAATCAAGTAATGGCATAGATTATGATTATATTGTATGTTGTGTTACTACACACAGAAAAAAAAACATTATACATTTTGATTTAAGAAAACCAATAATTTTAGTTTAAAATAAATATTAAAAAATTGAACCTAAATTTGCAAGCTCACTTTAAAATTAGATTATAATTCTATAAGATTGCAAAAAAATGAGTATTTTCAATTGGTCATCTCTTTTAACCTTTATTCATATAAAATAATTTTTATTAGAAATAATATGACTCTTTTAATCGGAATTATAAAATTTTCGGATAATATCTATGATATTGTCTCGAAAAACGCCTTTATGATATTTGGATTCGATAAAACACCCTTTTCCTTGTCCAATTTTTTTCTGTCCTTGCTATGAATTCAGTCGTAGAATATTCTTGTTTTTAGGATCCAAGAATTTGGTAAAACCGTCAATATCTATTTTTTTTATTTCGAGAATGTGTTGTTTCAAATTTATTTTTCAATTGCTTAATGATTTCACATTAATCGTTAATATTAAATTCTGGAGAAATTTTTAAAACACCATTCTTAATTTTTTCTTGGATTTATAATTTTTTATATCTTTTGTTACTTAAGTGTTTCTTCTTAATTGATGTCTAGCACATTAATAATAATGAATCATTTAGATGTTCAAAAGCAGTATCAATATATTCCTCATAAAATATAGTTGAAAGATTGGTTGAATGCAACCTTTTAGGTCAGATACTGCAGATTTTATAGTTAATTGTCAAATATTTATTCTAGTTCATCATCCAAGGAAGTATATTTCTTAGGCCTTCGCAATATAAGTTATCAAAATTGATTAGAATGTAATCTACAATTTTAAAAAAAGAAAAAAATTGCGAATTTTAAGAATGAGCTAAATATATTTGATAAATAAACAATAAACCCGCCCTCCCCATCCCCATCTTTTATTTACATATATAAAATATATAGAAGAATTTAGCTTAAATATTTTAGAATTATATTTATTAAGAATTTTAACATTTGGTTAATAATGACATGTATCCTAAACCTGTACATGGCCCAACTTGAAATTTCATTTATTTGTTAATTAATCCCATAGATAAACGTAAAAAAATATCGATTTGATTTTATAATCATTTCCGGTTTTTGACAATTAATTTTTTATATAATCTTTAAAATATATGACAATAAAGTTCTACCATACTATAGAGAAATTTAAATGATGCTTCTAGCTCAATCACATCCAAAGATATCAAATTAAAAGGAGTGCATTTTGCCCACAATACCTCATTTTTCAACATTTGGAGACTTATATCTCAGCCGCTGTTTAGAGTTGGAGGTAAAATTTTATTTTTTTCTTAATTATAATATATACACTCTTGTAAAAATTTTAGAAAATCTGAAAGGGTCGGGTTGAAACTCATGTTGAATTGTCCATATGTATTTGCAATATATTTCAATTTTTATATAACTTTTTAAATATCTATTTTACTATTAAAAAATTCTTGGAAAAAAATTCGCCTCCATTTTTTGCCCATTTCTGCGTCTATTATTTATTTTTTGGGTAATAGCTACCCTCTTTCGAAAATTTTACAAAAACACTGCTAAAAAATTTAGATAAAGTTTGATCAAAATATGAGCATTCTCAAAAAGTCTTATTTAAAAAAAAAATATTTGTTCATATCTAATTGGTAAAAAAGGTAATATTAGTGCATCTCTGCCTAAAATAAATGAATACTTCCTAACTTAAAATTGAGGCACACATTATTTCCAAAATAATGAAAGATTTTATTTAAGGCAATCATTATAACCTGAATGCATAGCATCTTCTATTGTCAAGATTTTTGTGTTGCTCACCGTCATTGACTTTTTAATCTTAAAAATATTCAATAATTATATAATTTGGTATTATTTTTATATAGCCTTAATACTTATGTATTCAAATTACAACTTAGCTGTTGTTTTTAGAGTTGTTAAAAGATAACTTTAAATAAATCTAGATAATACATGGTCTAAAAATGTATCTAAACATAGCATCGTCATAAAATGGATCTAGATAGAGATACCATTTTTATCACACTTATATTCCCGAACAGAAACTTTTATTATGAGAGCACAAAAAATGTAAACAAGAGCTTGGACGCTTGGGAATTTTTTATTATTAACTATGGACCAGTTGGCCTAAAGCATATTTTTGGCAGGCTTGGCCTGATCAAAAAATCAAGGCCCATGAAAATCTGATTCTAATTGTATTTTTAAATTCAATTTTTCTAATAATTTATTCCAGCAACAAACAAAATTATTATAGCCCTTGGTTAGGCTTGGGGAATCTTTTCAAATTATTATTGCCTTGGACCTTGCTTGGAAATTTTTTTAATATTAAATATTAGGCATAGGTGATCAGTAATATTTTAACAAATAATATTGATATGGGCATCAAGTAAAAGCTTTAAATATATTTTGACACAAAAGTTTTAATGGGTTGGACCTGACCTGAAGAGGAAAGGGGGTTAAAAAGATAAAAATTGTATATTATTTTCAGATAACAAGTAACAACCTTCAGTGAAGTAATGAGAAAATTACCATTTCCCGCCATTTTTGACGGGCTATCTACTAGTTATTATAATAAGTATAAAATACCAATACCTTTCTGGAAAATCCTTCTTCCGCCTCGATTCTATTAGAATATTCCTCAATAGCATCAGTTCGATCTTGTTTTCTTGACCCATATTCTCTAATCTCATTTGCGTAATATGGATGTTTGAGCTTCTATATTTAACGGTATCAAAAAATATTAATTATATTATATTAAATTTGTATTTATAAAGAAAATTTAAATCACTAAATTTTAAAAATCATGATTTAAATTCATAATTACTTTGTTTTCTTTATATGTTAAGTAAATTAGTTTTTCAAAAGTAAAAATATTTTATAAATGTCAGAGCAAGTAGGCTGGATCTTGACAAAGCAAACCGTAAAATGGTATGAATTTAAAAATCTAGGCATTAACTTAAAAAAATGGCCCCAAAAAATATTTACAACCGGCCAATTTTAAAAAATATATTTAAATTATATTAATTACAAACGAGAATTTATATTACCCAACTTGTATATGAATGAATTCTAATCTTGGTATAAGATGGACTCGGACATATATTTTTATAAAACATATGTCAATTCAGCATAATCTTTATTGGGATTAGATTTTATAACAAAACTTTTATCGCAAAACCTTTAAAGCGAGTATAATACAAATCGCGAGGTCAATATTCAATAATTGCGAATAGTGTTGCGTAATCGGCTAAAAACTACGCCTAAACCTAATAAGGCTAAGCCTAAAAATCGGCTAAACCTAATTAGGTTAAGCCTAAAAATCGGCTAAGCTTAATTAAGCTAAGCCTAAAAATCGGCTAAGCCTAATTAGGTAAGCCTAAAAATCGGCTAAAACTAAAAATCGGCTAAGCCTAATTAGGTTAAGCCTAAAAATCGGCTAAGCCTATATAAATCTGCTAAAATTAAATTAGTCAAAATTCTGCATCGATGCTTAGTATTAATTATTATTTATTTATTTTAGTAAAATAATTTATTTTATTTATATTTAATGTAAATATTTTATTATTATCAACAAATAAACATGATATGATTTAATATTTTTTATTTATATTATTATATTTTGAAATGAAAATAAATTTATTTATTTGATGTTATTTTAATAAAAAAAATAATATGCTGCTATATTGTAAAATTGTAATATTCTTTTTAATATAATTTATTAGTGATTTTCACAATCTTCTTTATAAATACATCATTTATTGAGGAATTATATTGTAAATTTTATTAGATAAATAAACAATCTTTTAGGTGAAATCTTTTATAATTTTTTTATCATTTTTTTAAAATTATCTATTTTTTATTAAATGAGGTGGATTTTATGAAACTTTTTTGAAGAATTTATATGATCTTTTTAAGGATAATATTTTAATGTGACAATTGTCATAATCGTTATTTTTAAAGTTTTTTGAATTTTTTTGACGACAATATGTTAAAATAAGTATTAATAACATGTTTAAATAAAAATTTAGTGAAGATGTACCATAGAAAAGTGACAATTATCATAATCGTTATTTTATGAGTTTTTGGAATTTTTTTGAAGAAAATATGTTAAAATAAGTATTAAAAACATGTTTAAATAAAAATTTAGTGAAGATGTACCATAGAAAAGTGACAATTGTCGTAATCGTTATTTTATAAGTTTTTTGAATTTTTTTGAAGAAAATATGTTAAAATAAGTATTGATAACATGTTTAAATAAAATTTAGTGAAGATGTACCATAGAAAATTGACATTGTCATAATGGTTATTTTTAAAGTTTTTTTTTGACGAAAATATGTTAAAATAAGTATTAATAACATATGTAAATATAAATTTAGTGAAGACAATGAAAAGTGACAATTGTCATAATCGTTATTTTTAAAATTTTTTTGACGAAAATATGTTAAAATAAGTATTAATAACATGTGTAAATATAAATTTAGTGAAGATGTACCAATGAAAAGTGACAATTGTCATAATCGTTATTCTTAAAGTTTTTTGAATTTTTTTGACGAAAATATTTTAAAATAAGTATATATAACATGTTTAAATAAAAATTTAGTGAAGATGTACTCTAGATAAGTGACAATTGTCATAATCATTATTTTTTAAGTTTTTTGATTTTTGTTGACGAAAATATATTAAAATGAGTAATAATAACATGTTTAAATAAAAATTTAGTGAAGATGTACTATAAAAAAGTGACAATTGTCATAGTCGTTATTTTTAAAATTTCTTTGATGTAAATGGGTAAAAATATAGATTGTAAAATTAAAATTGCCTGAGTATATGCCATAGAAAAACATATGGTAATAATAGATTTTCCCCAAAAACAGGAGCAAATTGGCATTTTATTATATTTGTTCATCGGGTCAGAAATTAATATGCAAAATTTATATCATAATATCTAATCCTAAGTTAGAAATTATTATTTTATTACCAATTTTCACCAGACAATCTTGTTTAAAATTTGGGTAAACTTTTTTTTCTATTTTAAAATCAATATCGATGCAAGTTAACTATTTTCGTCAAAAAAAATCAAAAAACTTTAAAAATAACGATTATGACAATTGTCGCTTATCTAGAGTACATCTAACTAAATTTTTATTTAAACATGTTATCAATACTTATTTTAAAATATCTTTGTTAGTAAAATTCAAAAAACTTTAAAAATAACGATTATGACAATTGTCACTTTTCATTGGTACATCTTCACTAAATTTATATTTACACATGTTATTAATACTTATTTTAACATATTTTCGTCAAAAAAATTCAAAAAACTAAAAATAACGATTATGACAATTGTCACTTTTCTATGGTACATCTTCACTAAATTTTTATTTAAACATGTTTTTAATATTTATTTTAACATATTTTCTTCAAAAAAATTCAAAAAACTTTAAAAATAACAATTATGACAAATGTCACTTTTCATTGGTACATCTTCACTAAATTTATATTTACACATGTTATTAATACTTATTTTAACATATTTTCTTCAAAAAAATTCAAAAAACTTTAAAATTAACTATTATGACAAATGTCACTTTTCATTGGTACATCTTCACTAAATTTATATTTACACATATTATTAATACTTATTTTAACATATTTTCGTCAAAAAAATTCAAAAAACTTTAAAAATAGCGATTATGACAATTGTCAGTTTTCCTTGGTACATCTTCACTAAATTTATATTTACACATGTTATTAATACTTATTTTAACAAATTTTCGTCAAAAAAATTCAAAAAACTTTAAAATTAACCATTATGACAATTGTCACTTTTCATTGGTACATCTTCACTAAATTTATATTTACACATGTTATTAATACTTATTTTAACAAATTTTCGTCAAAAAAATTCAAAAAACTTTAAAATTAACCATTATGACAATTGTCACTTTTCATTGGTACATCTTCACTAAATTTATATTAACACATGTTATTAATACTTATTTTAACATATTTTCGTCAAAACAATTCAAAAAACTTTAAAAATAACGATTATGACAATTGTCACTTTTCTATGGTACATCTTTACTAAATTTATATTTACATGTTATTAATACTTATTTTAACAAATTTTCGTCAAAAAAATTCAAAAAACTTATAAAAGAACGATTATGACAATTGTCACATTAAAATACTATCCTTAAAAAGATCATATAAAATAAAATCAAAAAAGTTTCATAAAATCCACCTCATTTAATAATAAATAGATAATTTTAAAAAAATGATAAAAGATTTCACCTAAAAGATTGTTTATTTATCTAATAAAATTTACAATATAATTCCTCAATAAAAGATGTATTTACAAAGAAGATTGTGAAAATCACTAATAAATTATATTATAAAGAATATTACATTTTTACAATATAGCAGCATATTATTTTTTTTATTAAAGAAACATCAAATAAATAAATTTATTTTCATTTCAAAATATAATAATATAAATAAAAAATATTAAATCATATCATGTTTATTTGTTGATAATAATAAAATATTTACATTAAATATAAATAAAATAAATTATTTTACTAAAATAAATAAATAATAATTAATGTTAAGCATCGATGCAGAATTTTGACTAATTTATTTTAGCCCATTTTTAGGCTTAGCCAATTTTTAGGCTTAGCCCATTTTTAGGCTTAGCCAATTTTTAGGCTTAGCCGATTTTTAGGCTTAGCCTAATTAGGTTGAGCCGATTTTTAGGCTTAGCCTAATTAGGTTTAGCCGATTTTTAGGCTTAGCCTAATTAGGTTTAGCCGATTTTTAGGCTTAGCCTAATTAGGCTTAGCCGATTTTTAGGCTATACCTAATTAAACTTAGCCGATTTTTCCACCTAAGATCTCGGCTAAGCCGTTTTTAGTCGGCTAAAATTAGCCGATTACGCAACACTAATTGCGAATAATGACTAATTCTGAAGATATTTATTTCTATGATCATGTAAATTTGATAATACGTTTTTCAAAATAGGTATCAGAAATATTTTATGAAAATATTTAATTTCTTTTAACCATAATAAATTTATATAATGATTAATGAACTTAGAATTGGTTTATAAAAATTTTTTGTGCTATACTCATATGTTTTTCTTCAAAGTCTTATTTTATATAAATCTTGCACAAAGAACTCAGGGTGAAATTGATATTCGATTTGCTATAATATTTATTGTCTGATGAGTACTTAATATTTATAAATTCATCAATCAGTTTTGACATTCACTAACCAAAAACATAGTTATAAGCTAAATAAAAATAACATTACTCACTAGACTGTCTTTGTCTTGGCGATTTAAAAATAAATGACATCCAGGTGAAATAAAGGTTTTCCCCATATTTTTGAATCTTTTGATCTTTATGGAATAATTTTTTTATCCTTGATAGGAAACTGAATCTAATATTAAGAAGCGGCCTTAAGCAGGAAGTTTGCTGAACTTTGGCAAGCACTTCTGAAGTTTGAGCCAATATGTAATGCCTAATTACAATATGTAGGTTAGTCCTTCAATATTACCTTTTATCCTTTAATTACTCAGAATTAAAACTATATAAAGCAATTTTTACTGAATTCTTAAAAGATGATTTGGCTTGAAAATTTTAATTTTCTCAGAAAATATAATAACATGGCTCAGAAATTTTTAATATTTTTAGCATGAATTTTTTAGGTTTATTTAATTTTCTCAGAATTGAATTTCTCAGAAAATTTAATATATGGCTGAAAAACTTTTACTTTTTTTTTATTTTCAAGTCATAAACATGATTTTTTGTTTTAAAATTAATGAATACTATATGTCTTCTGGTTTATGTCATGGAGAGGTTGATTGGGGGGAGGGAACATTTTTCTAGAAAATATTTAAACGAAGTTATCAGAAGCCAATAAAATGTTTTTAAGTGCTATAATAATTACCCATCACTCAATCCAGGCCATTGGGTCTTTTGGAGAGATTTAAATTTTTATTTGCAAAAAATATACAAGTACATCAAATGAAAACTAATAAAAATATTTTCTGAATGCAGGTGAGGGGGGGGGCGGTATAAAAACCTACTTTGAAATAACGATAAGAGTATTAAATGAAAGCTAATTAAAAAATATATTTAATTCATATTTACAGTCACTTGGTTCTAAGTCTGGGAAGGAAGGGAAATGTAAAGTATTTATAACATATTTCCACATGGATATCAAATGCGAGCGGACTAGAATTTAATATTTTTAGGCTGGACTAGCTCTGACATCTTTATAACATTTACGGGCTGGACTCGGCGGACAAAAAAATTTCAAATTTTCTCGGATCAGGTTCGAATTCCTTCAAGAAACATCGAGCCGAACTAGGTGAAAAAAAAAATTGAGTTGGGGGACGATAAATAGGTCTGATGCAGGCCTCTAGTACACAATATTGACCAATATATAACGTGAAAAAAGGTAATTTAATTACGATGTAGGACCAGCGATGGCTGTAACCGATTACATGGAATTCGAGTGTCCTCAGATCACACTTTTTATCGCATAGTTCACAAAAATACTTTGGTTCACTAGTTTTATCCCCTTCGTAAAAATATTCCACAACGAACTGCAACCCTTTATACCAGCAATAAATATAATTAATAAATAATTTGAAAATAAATTATGACAAATTGATTTCCACTATTCGGAAAAATAATTAAAATATAACCAATTAAAGGCTTTTCAATCAAGATCAATTTAGCTTCAATATTCAATTCCATCTCTTTTTTAGGTTCCAATGTGAGTAAACATTTAGTAGCAGAGGACTTCTTATCAAGAGAGGAACCCTTTCTGTCGGGATAAATCGGAAAATCGATGCATGGTAGTTGTGCGGCCATGACTAAATTATCTTAAATATAATTAAAACAAGCATCATAAACTAAAATAATAGTGCTGTCAGGCTGCACTGACATTAGTCATTTATCCGATATCATTTAAAACCAGATCCGATTTTTAAAAATATATTAATGATTTAATAAACTATATTTCCCTGGCACACTCGTTTTTATAATTAAAAAAGTACACATTTTTGTTTATTTTTTATAATATTTTTATAAGGAAGAGATTCAAATAAAGATATAGTTTAAATTTGATTTTATATAATTTAAATAAAATATTGATGAATCACATGATCTTAATTATAGGATTAATTTAAATTTACGATTATATATTATTTGCAGTAAAGTTGAGATTAGGCCTATTCAAAAACGAATTCTAATCGAATGGTGCATTATTCGTATTCGATTCTTTGCTATTAGTATTGGATGAATAATAATTTCTACTATTTGTTTTCGATTTGAATTATTATATTAATCCGAATTATTCTAATAATTGTATTGACAAATTTTTTTATTACAAATTCAATTTCAAGCAGAAAAAATTATTATAATAATCTGATGATAATATGTAATCGAGTTATAAACAAAATTAAAATGTATATTATTAATTTAATTTATAATTATAAGTCAATTTTTAAGGCAAAGAGTTTTTCTTATATTTTCTTCTTTATATAACATGCGAATTTTTGACAACAAATTAGTTCCAACTGAGAAAAGCCTTTCACAAGCAGTTGATGTTCCTTATATAAATAGGTAATCTCTTGCCATTTTCGAGAGTATGGGGATCCGATATGCATTTGTCTACCATGACATTAACGGGTCAGTATCACTCTTTGCTCTTGCTCACTCAGATAAAAATTTATACAGTTGAATATAATTTTGTCTAAAAACGATGTCTAGACCGTTATATTGAATTTCAATCTTATTTGTTTGACAGTTATAATTATCCGCTTATAAAATAAAATCATATTTATTTAAATTGGGGGGGGGGTAAATTAAATACCTGTATAGCTGTTATAACTCTCTTTAAATTTGTCCGTTAACTTGGATATATCAATATCATAATAAGCATATCTACTTTAAGCCTGGGATCTATTGTGGTTATTGCATCATCAACAGTTAAATTATAATAGCCCAATAATTTATTATATGCTGCTTAAAAACCATTGTTAAAGGATTTATGGAAATCAGATTTTCCATTTTTAAGTGTTCAAGAATTAGAATATAATAAGGTATAACCAAATTATAAGTAGGATAATTCTCCACACAAACTATATTTTAGTTTCATATTAAGGCAATAGGATAGCTTTAATTATTATAAGATCCTCCCATTTATCCTATATGTTAACAAAGTATTATATTATTCCCTAACTAAAATTTTTAATTTATTCCACCTAATTTCACAATCAAATTTTGGTTTTAAAAAATTTAGGGGAGAGTATATTTTTTAATAATTACTTTTTTGGGAGAATTACGAATCAATCTAATAATGTTTTTCAGTTTTAAAATAGAAGGATCTAAAAAATTTAAAATTTCTTGTGAAATTAAATTAATTAAATGGGAAAAGCATCGAATTGCCCTATTTTTAATAATGAATATTTTAAAGAAAATATATAAATAAAGGTTTTATAGTTACATTATCCAAAGTTATAAGTAAAATTTTTATTCTCCAAATTAAAATTAATTTAACAAAGGCTTTAAATATATTTTTACCCGAATGTGCTCTATTTATTGGAGCAACATCCAAAATTATGTTATTTACATTAAAATTATCATTAATAAAATTCTGTTGACCCTAAAAAGGAACCTGTTTCCAAATGTCAGATGAAAAGTGAATCTGACTTTTATTTTTGGATATTATTTTCTTTACCAACTGTTCTTTTTCTGCAAATGTATTACACATATGAAATTTAAGAGTATTGGAGCATATTGATTTTACAGAACAATCAAGATCACTTAAAATCTTAAAAACATTTTGTATTGACAGTTTTAAAAGGTATATTATTATCTATAAATGATATTTTAATTACACCTTTAAAATAAAATCCAAAGTTTAAAATCAAAAAATAATATTAACATGCAATTTTTAATTAAATCATCGAATCGGATCAGTTTTTAAATAAAATCCTGTTTACATCTTTTAGTAAATTTTATTATTTATTATATGGCATAAAAAACTTTGACGAATTGAAATGAAACTACTTATTAACCAACTTCTAACATTAAACTTCTTCAACCTGGACCTACCCAATGGCATAGAAGCAGACGCATCCAAACGAGGATGCGCCTGAGTATTGCCAACATTTAGAGAAACACATGATAAATATTATAATCTAGGAGCTTCATGGTGGCCAATTGTCTTGCTATATAGATTTTACATACTAAAGTGAAACGACGTTTTATAAATTATACATAGGCCATTCCACGTCAAATCGATCACGATTTGGCCGACCCTTTTTAAAATTGTTAAAAATTTCTGGAATTATTTAGATAGGTAAAAGAGTGAGAAAGTCGTTTATTTTAGCTTGCTAGCACACCTGGTTCTCGAGATATAGGGGCTCAAAGGTACAAAAAAGAGCCACTTTGGAATCTGTAAAATTTTTTAGTAAAAAATTATAATATATCATTTTGTAGGTAAAAAAATTCTCTAATGGGCTAACAAACAATAATAAATATAGGCGCCATTATAGGCTTTTAACATCCGGTTTACCTAAATTTCTTTACTTGTATTTTTAAGCAAAATAGTGAGTTTGTTTTCGAATTTTTTTATTGTTTTTTATTTAGACATCTTTGCTAAATACATATACAATATCAAAACCTTGGCGACGCTATCGACTCCAAAAATTGATATAAAAAATAGATGGCGCTTTATGAAATTACGGATTATGGTTAAAATTTTGCTGCTAACTTATCAATAACCAGATATTTTCACTTTTTATACTAAAAAATTTTGATTTTCTTTTAAATATACTGATTAACTGAGGAGCAGAGTGAGCATATGCCCATTAGACACTAATAATGTAACAAATTTCCAATAATAAATATCTTTCATATAATTTTTTTAATTTTTAAGGTATGTACAATTTCATCGAATTTTTCATCATTTGATGAAGATAATGGTATAATTTTAGTCGTTAAAACTTTTTTTTACTCTAGATATTTTTTTCTTCGAATAATTCTATTCACATAAGCGTTTTCTTTTAATGAGAGATTCCCCATTTGATTGTAGGGATATATTAATGTTATCAATAGCCTCTTGATTAATTATATGAAGGGGAGAATCAATATCTACATTGTCATTTGAAGTATAAGGAATGTTTGCTAATTTTTGTCGCCATGAAGAGCATATTAACATATCTAAATTGAATGGTAAATTTTTTTGGGTCATCCAGGGTAAAATCTTTCTTAGATTCTCGCGATAATAAGCATGTCTCTGTAGATTAAATAGGTTGCAACATTTTAATATTTGGTACGTCCATCTGTGATATAGAATAAAATTTTAATTGATATACACCTATAATACATGTTTTTGCACTCTCTAAATCCAGATTGTTATTGGTAGACAGACGATAAAATTAATCTGAATGGACAGGTTAAAATTATTTCGCAGAAAGAGAGATCGTTTTAAATTTATTTTGTAAAATATAATCGAATATATGCCTAATAAAATATTCGTTTTTACTGCAGCTGTTATATATTATTGAGCTAATAAGTCATTCGCTCGCTATAGTAGCAAAGTATAGATCTAAAAAATATAAAACATTTTAAGGATAGTGTAGTGGGAGGGGGCAGAACTGGGAAATTTTATCACAATTCTTATAAACGTATTAATATTTTTATTTTCCTTAAGAATAATATTTTTTCTTCAATTTTTGGTAAAAATGTATATTTCTGTTGACATCGTATATATATTTATAAAAGGTGTCTAAATAAAAAGCAAAAAAAAAAATTTGAAAACAAACTCACTATTTTGCTTAAAAATACAGGTAAAGCAATTTAGGTAAACTGGATGTCAAAAGCCTACAATGGCGCCAATATTTATTATTCTTTGTTAGCCCATTAGAGAATTTTTTTACCTACAAAATAATACATTATAATTTTTTTTACTATAAAGAGTTTTTGAGATATAAGCATTTTAAAAATTATACAGATTCCAAAGTGGCTCTTTTTTGTACCTTTGAGCCCCTATATCTCGAGAACCAGGTGTGCTAGCGAGCTAAAATAAACGGCTTTCTCATTCTTTTACCTATCTAAATAATTCCAGAAATTTTTAACAATTTTAAAGGAAGTCGGCCGAAAAAGTGCCTTCTTTGATCGATTTGACATGGACCCACATACCGTTTTAATTTTATTAACATTTTAGCGTAATATTCGATGGCAAAAAGGAGGCAGGATGTAGTAGGTGTTAAATGTTTGAAAAATATGAAAGGAAAAATGGTGATTGATAGTAGGTTGTATTAAGAACACCTTGAAGATCTACATGGAGGGGCTTTTGAAAGAAGTGAATGAATGGAATATTAATGTTAGTTGTGAAAGGAAAGAAGGTCCAGAATGTATATTTGGGAAGGACGAAATTAAGATAGCAATGAAAAGATGAAAAAAGGGAAGGCAGCGGGTTTAACGAGAGTTATAAGATATAAAGGTTCTGATGACTTAGGAGTTGAAATAAATTTAGCAAATCAAATTGACACAGAAGGAGCTATTCGCGAGGATTGGCGAAGAAGTAAAATATTCCAGAATATAAGGGGAAAGGTGATTCTTTGGGGGTCTTATAGAGATATTAAACTCTTGGAACATGCAATGAAAGTATTTGAGAGGGTGTTAGAGAAGCGGATAAGGGAACAAAGCAAAGTTAATGAAATGTAGTTTGGTTTTACAACGGGGAAAAGCAAGACAGGTGCGATTTTTGTGGTGAGACAAATAAAGGAGAAGTATCTTGCAAAGGAAAATAAACTGTATTATGCATTTGTTAATTTGGAGAAGGCATTTGACAAAGCGCGAGGTTTACTAGATGAGCCTTAGAAAATCAGGTGTGGAGGAATGTTGGTTATGGCAGTAATGGCTCTGTATGTGGGAGCACAAACTGCAGTACGGACGGATGATGGAGAAAGTGAAAGTTTTGAAGTGAATGTAGGACTTCATCAGGGATCCGTGCTGAGTTCATTATTATAATGTATGTGGTGGCTCGAAAGATGCGTGAAGGACTTCCATGGTTATATGCAGATGACCTTGTATTAATGAACAGTGAGGAAGAATTGAGGGATAAAATTAGGATGAAAGATGGCTATGGAAGCAAAGAGCCTGAAAATGAATGTAGTAAAGACAAAGGTGATGATTGGTGGGGATAATCTGATGATGGAGGAATCACGGGCTTGTGGTATATGTGGGAAAGGAGTTGCTAGAAATTTAGCCCACGATGCCAAAAATGGGTGCATAAAAGATGTAGCGGGGAAAAGGGAAGACTAGCAATAATGAATTTGGTATGAAACGCGAAAAATTGAGGACAAAATAATATTTAGCCCATTACAGATTTTTTAAATTTAATTTAAATAGATGTATTTACTTCCTTAGCATCTATTAATGTCAATTTCAAATTTACTTTAAATATTTTCTAAGAGATATAAGCGAGATTCACAATTTTTCGCTGTTTTGTTTTTTGCTATATCGTGCTCTTACGGTTAACCCTGGGAAAATGGAAAAGTTTTGCTATTTAGGTGATATGCTAAACGAATGAAAGCAGCCCATAAAAAGTCAAATTGGAAAGAACAGAGATGAGGATGATTAGATAGATGTGTGGGACATCTCTGAGAGGGAGTAATTAGCAAGGAATTGCGAGCAAGAATGGGAATAGAAGTGATTGGAGTGGTAATGCGAAGAAATAAACTAAGATGGTTTGGGTATGTGGAATGTAAAACAAAAGATGATAGTAGTAGGAGGATGAAAACCTAGAGCAAGGCCCAAGATGCCGTGAATTAAGATGATAGCGGCGGATATGAGAAAAATGAATCCTACAGATATTGAAGCTCAGGACCGTCAAAAATGGAAAAGAAAAATCAAAGGAGAAACTGGCCAACCTAGTTAAACCTGATAATAGCTATTGTCATATATTCTCAGCACTTAATTAAATTTATTTGAATTCAAATATCTTTTAATTATTTGCTTATCGAATATTCAAGAATTTACCACAAAAACATAGTAATTAGATAAATCTGAACGTTTTAATAACAAACTTCCAACGTTAATCTTCAAAAAAATTTTAACTTCCCAAATAAATAATTAAGGCTAAAAATTTTAAATATCTAATTATTTTAAAACTGCCTTTTTAGTTTAAATACTGCCCAATTCACTATAAATCTTAAAAATTAATTATTAACCAATTAAAAATTTAAAATACCAACCAAATGTTTTTTTCTGCCCATTTTGATTAATTTTACTGCCCATTTCTTATTAAAAATCGGCCCAAATAAATTATCTTTAATTTTAAATATAACATAAATAAAGAATTTATTCATTCGCAATTAAAAGAATTTATTTAATATATATCATATTTTTGGATAATATATAAAATTTTCTAGAATACCAACCTCCCCTCCACTCCTGCCAAATTTTTAAGAAATATACTAATGATTACGAAATATTATATTTAAATAAAATTTTAATTTTGTTCTGGGGGATCTTTTTAGTTAAAAAAAATAATTCATCATAATAATCTAAAAAAAATTATATATTTAAAATAATCATAAATATACTTTCTTTGGTTTTCTTCATTTTCTAAAAAAAAATATTAAATTATTAATTATTAATAATCATCAATATTTGATTTTAAAAAAAAATGATTTAAATAATTTAACTTTAAAATGTTTAGAGCCTTTAGTGTGTGCTTCGAAACTTTGAGTCCCATTCATCCTTACATTGCATAACTATAGGGATAAAAAACCAAATAAATTGCAAATGGTATAAATAAATATATGGATCAAAGATATTAATATTATTTATTTCTTAGGTCCGGATTTTAAAAAAATCCCATTTTTACGCTGTCCCAGCTTTAAAAAGATTAAATTTTGATTTCTGGTTTTTTTAATTTTTAGCTTGGCCTATTTTTTTAAAATCTCCTTTTTTGAGGCGAGATCCGGATTGAGCTTTTAAAATTTTAATATTTTAAATTGCAACATTTTGTACTCTAAGGAAAATTGAAAATATACAAAGGTGAATGAATTTTAAATTATTCATCGTGGCGCTGTGTAACTTTTTTAAATTCCAAGCTCGTTTAAGTGTGTAACTTTTTAAGCTTGGGTCAGCTTAAATTTTTAATCATAGCAATTTCCGGCTCTAGACCTGCTGGTTCTTAAAATAATATATACTAAAATCTAGAGGCTAAATATCAAGTGTTTAACGCCACAATGATTAATATTTTGTTGATTCGATATTTATCATGACTAAAACTGCTCTAAATACGATATTTACATAAACCTATAATTTTATCCAAAATTTCATCCTTATATTATCATTTTGTGTGGGTACTGTAAAAGTTTGAATATTACACTGTTCATAAGAATTTCAGCTCTTAGATCAGATATTATTTTATATTATAAAAAAATTTCAGCGTATTTTTTTCTTTAATAATTCATTATAAATATTAACATAATCATATATGAGAAATATCGTCGACTTTTATCTTGGTTCAATTAAAATAGTTGGTTATTAAATAGGGTAGGTTTTTTATAAGTATCTGCTATTAATCGTCTATTGTATTTATTTGATAATTTACGTTTGAGTTTTTATTTCTTTGGATCTTGTTTTATCATCTTACTTTAACTTGTAACACTTTGAATAATTTTTTGTGGTCCCACCTCTTGAAATAAGTAAATAGCTTATATTTCGTAAATCTCAAATAATGGGCATTTTATTTTAATTTTTGACTAAAATTTTAAAATTATTTTATAAAATTTAAGAATATAGTTTTTTATAAAACTTAGACAAGAATCGATAAAAAAGAGCCATTTCATGAGCTTTTTTAAATCGAATGACACTTTTCATGATTATAATATATGGTGTGTGGACCTATGCAATTTAATTTTCTAACTTCCAACACAGTTAGTTCCAGAGATATGGCAGGTCTATGCTAAAATGGTGTCCTTACTAATTCGGAAAAATGGATAAAAATAAAGATTACTCAGAAATATCAATCATTAGATAGCCCTTGAATCCCTTTCTTAAAAATAAATCTCAGGTGTTTTTCATTCCAGGGAAAAGTAAAAGTGCCATTGATCTCCATTTTTTGTGGTTTTCAAACCGTCTGTGGTGTAGGCGTATAATTACACGGTGTTGCTGTTTGGAGATTAATAATTCTTATAATGTTATTGACAGAGGTAATAATTTATCTTCATTAGGTTGAAAAATAAAGGATGAAGAGCAGTGACGTAGCAAAAATATATCCATAAGAGGGGGGTTGGAAAAAATTTTGGGCTTCGCCCCATACTTCGTTTTACCTGGTTTTCGGCCAGGTCCCTCCTATAAAAAATATATGTTCTCGTGATCTTTATATCATCTCTGTTAAAGTTGACTCCAATTGGAATTATTGATTCTAAAATATATCAATGTTTTGTGCTTTGTTGGTGTCTGGCTTTAACCAGTATAGTAGCCAGCATAAATGAAAAAATTATTGATAAAAAAAAGTTGGACAACCTTACGATTAAAAGAAGATTTAAAGCATTATTCTGAAAATTTTAACAATGTTTAGTACTCATTTATAAATTAATTAAATCTAATTGGTAGAAAGTTTTGGCATTTAGGGAAAATATAAAAAAAACTACAATATATTAAATACAATACGATATTAATTATTTCTCTCATATCTCTTTGCATCTATCGTAAACCACTCTCCATGACATCTTTGAATCTTTTGCCCTAAATTTGAACATACCATCATCTCCTTGACGCTATTATATTAGAAGTATACTTTTTGTATTGTCTTGAAAATATTGATATTGAAAAAGGCGTATTCACTCTAAAACTCCCTATTGACGAAACGATCCTTATTGAAAAATTTAGACTTTTATACCCAGACAGGTCAATTATATCAAGTTTAATTGAATTCATTGCGGCTGCCCAAGATAAAAACGAAATGCACCGCATTTGGGTAAGCCGCATGTGTGTATTAAGTAAAAAATGTAAGTTCCCTGATTATGGTAAAGTAATAGAAAAAGTAAAAATATCATCTTTAATAAAAATTCAGGCAAAATATTTCTCTTAAAGAAAATATGATAAACGGAGTCTTTAGCATTGGATATGAAATAGAAGAGGCAGAGTTAAAGGGGGATATAATTGTTAAGATAGAAAATATATTTTTAAATGAAAATATAGAAGTTAAATCATAATCGATAAAACATCAGGGTGGGCAGAAAAGTAAAAAGATGGAAGCAGATAGACAATTGGTTAGATACGAGGATAACAATAGAAGACAATGGCATTAAGATGCAATGACAACCAAAGAAATTATTTAAAGGGAAATAATTATAAGGCTAGATATTAGAGATCTGCAAAGTTAGGCCCGGCCCGTACCCGGCCCGAACGGGAATTTTTCTAAATATATCTAAATTTATCAATTTTATATTGAATTTTTTATGTAAATTAAAAATATTTGGTTTTATTTATTGAAACTAAACGACATATAACAAATGTCTTTTATTTTGAGTAATTATAAAGATTAATTTCTATGTTTAAATAAATTCGGGCCGGGCCGGCAAAACTTTTTTAAAAAATTTCGGGCAGGGCTTGAAAAATTAGGCCCGATGCAGATCAAAACTACATTCAAATTTTGTGTATCCATTTCTAATTAAATATGGATTGATATTTAAATGCCAATATTAAGAAAACGCACTACAGCTTAAATATAAAAAAACATGTAAGTCGAATTTATAAAAGATTTAAATAAATTTATAGTTTTTTATATATAAATTAGTAAATTATGTGAGGAACTGTGCTTTGTAAACTTGGAAGAAAAGGTAAATATTTGTTTCTTTAACTGACACAGGCTGGAATAAAAAGCCGCTCCTCCTTCAAGAGCAAACTATATGTTTATTTTTTGATATATATTTATTTTATTTTAAAAAAAATAATTTATATTTTTAACACATCGCTCTATAATTATTTTTATCGATAAAAAATTAAAAATTAAATAACTAAAAAAATAATGGCTAAACTAACCTAATTTTTTTTGATATATATTTATATTGATTTAATAAACATATATACAAATTTTTAGAAAAATTTAAGCTTAGCATATACTAAACTATTTTTTCCTTTACCGGAAATGAAAAAGACCCGAGATATTTTTTAAAAAAATTGATTATTTTTTAAAAAAAGGATTCAAGGGCTAACTAATGATACCAAATATAGGACTTTGTCATTAGTTATCTTTATTTTTATCGGTTTTCCCAAAGGACGCCATCATTCCAACTTTGACAATCATATCTCCGGAACTAATTAGAACTAAAAAATTAAATTGCATAGATCTTCACAACATATGTAATCATCATGCAAAGTTTTATTCAATTTAAAAGACATGTGGAATGTATATATACTATACCGATTATCCCATTATACACTAAGATTGTTTAATAATAAGTATTATATATTTCATA
The DNA here is from genome assembly GCF_954871325.1 of Gordionus sp. m RMFG-2023. Classification (NCBI taxonomy): domain Eukaryota; kingdom Metazoa; phylum Nematomorpha; class Gordioida; order Chordodea; family Parachordodidae; genus Gordionus; species Gordionus sp. m RMFG-2023. The sequence continues at coordinate 14,998,030 of NC_088779.1, read as the reverse complement.
TATATCCAATTGATCCCAAAATTGATATATTTATAATTAAATTATATAAATGTTTTTATTTCTTTATTCATAGTAGGTGACTATTGGCGCTGATTCAACCAATATTAACATCGGAGCTTTAGTTTAAATTTAATAGACAATGTAAAATTCCCGGGAATTTTAAGCTCATAATTCAGGCCTCGAAAATTTTAGGGAAACTTTATTGTCCCAAATCGGTCAAAAATAAATTAAATTTGACAAATTATTCTAAACCTAAAATTATATTTATTTCCAATAATTTAGATACAACTAAATCTAAAAATATTAAATTACTCTAATAAATGTTGAAGTGAAATTTTAAATTTGATATTCTTTCCCATTTTTTAGATCTATAAAATTAATATTTTAAAAAAAGATGGCACAAGTATCGGGGGTAAATGGCAAGTGGAAAGTTATGAAGAAAGTCTTGGTGAAGACAATTGAGGAGGTATGTGGATGGACAAAAGGGCCGCCTAGACATAAGGAGACATGCTGGGAATCCGAAAGTAGCGAAGTGGGCGAGACACGGAAATGTTTCAAAGAATGGTATAATAGTAAAGAAAATAGTGATACGATATTTACAATGTGGCGAATGCCAAGAAATTAATAGCGGAATCGTAAGAAGAACAAAGGCAGGAGTTTGCTTAAGAAATGGAATGCGCGGAAGTAATAGGATATGTAGTCCGGATGGCAAATCTGATGGCAAAATGGAAGCCGAATATGGTAGTTGTTAAATGTTTGAAAAATATGGAAGGAAAAATGGTGATTGATAGTGGTATTTCACATGGAAGATCTACATGGAAGGACTTTTGATGAAAAGAATGATTGAATAACGATTAAATTCGGCAAGAACGAATTAAGAGAGCAAAGATGAAAAAAGGGAAGGCAGCGAATTCAACGAGAGTGATATCAGAAATGTTTAAAGGTTCTAATGACTTAGGAATTGAATGGTTAATGAATTTAGCCAGTCTAATTGTCATAGAAGAAGCTATTCCCGAGGATTGGTGAAGAATTATAATTATAGAAGTATACAAGGGGAAAGGTATCTTGGAACATGCAATGAAAGTATTTGAAAGGGTATTAGAGAAGCGGATAAGGGAACAAACGAAATTTAATGTAATGCAGTTTGGTTTTACACCAGGGAAAGCACGACAGATGCAATTTTTGTGGTGAGACAAATACAGAAGAAGTATCTTGTAAAGGAAAAATAACTGTATTATGCATTTATTGATTTGGAGACGATAGAGTACCATGCGAGGTTACTAGATGGGCCTTGAAAAAATCAGGTGTGAAAGAATGGTTGGTTATGGCAGTGATGGCAATGTATTTGGGAGCACAAACTGCGGTAGGGACGGACGATGGAGATAATGAAAGCTTTGAAGTGAAGGTAGGACTTCATCAGGGATCCGTGTTAGACCATTAGTAATGGATGTGGTAGCTCGAGATATGCGTGAAGTCCATGGGATATTATATTAAGATTAAGATGACCTTGTATAATGGTAAACAGTGAGGAAGAATTGGAAAATGAAATTAGTATATGAAAGATGACTATAGAAACAAAGGGTCTGAAAATGAAAGCAGTAAAGACAAAGGTGTTGATTGGTGGGGAAAATCTGAAGGCGAAGGAATCCAGCAACTGGCGTTGTGGTGTATGTGGAGGAGTTGCTAGAAATTCAATCCAATGCACCAGGTGCCAGAAAGGTTGTATAAAATATGTAGCGGGAAAAGGGGAAGTCTGATGTTAGCAAGAATGACCTTTAGTTGTAGAAGGTAAATAAAAGGGGTGCATAATACTGATAACGTAGATAGTGGTTTGGATATTGGCAATGAGTTAACTCAGGGAAAAGTGAAAATGTTTTGTTTGGGTGATATGCTAAACGCAGATGATGGTGTAGATTCTGCTGTTGTTTCAAGGGTCAGACAAGCATGTAAAAAATTCAGAGATGTGGTCTATTCCAAATAATAGTCTCTCTGCAGTTAAAGGGGAAAGTTTATGTAAGATGTGAGATGAGTTTAGTTTATGGTAGCGAAACATGGGCAATGAAAGCGGCCCACGAAGCCAAATTTGAAAGAAGAGAGAGAAGATTAGATGGATGTGTAGGGTAAGTGATAATATAAAAAAATAGAATAAGATGGTTTGGGTATGTGGAACGTAAGATAAAGGACGACTTGGTAAATAGATGAGGATCAAGACCTAGAGGAAGACCCAAGATGACGTGGATAAAGGTGATAACGGCGGATATAAGAAAATGAATCATGCGAATATTGATGCTCAGGACCGTCATAAATAGAAAAGAAAAATCAGAGGGAAAACTAGCCAACCTGGAAATCGTCATTAAACGGAAAAAACAATATTTTGATCGATATTTTTAATAAATATTGAACAACACAATTTATTTAAATCAGAGTTTGAAAAAAATCTTCAAAATTTTTGAGCAAAAATCCTTCAAGATTTTTTTAGAAAAAAGATATCACAATTTTTTTTAAAAAACTCAAAAATGTTGAGATTTTTTTTAAACTGTCTTAAATTCATTATTGCTGTTTAAAAATGAATGGAGATTTCTTAAAAAAAATTTATAATAAAATATGCATTTTTTTTATTTGCTTCCCCAATGCATTTTTTTTTAAACATAATCTTTTTATTTATTAAAAAAGAAGCAATTTTATATTTGGTTATTTTGAGGTAAAAAATTTTATCTGTTTTTTCTTTTATGAATTTTTTAAAACAATTTGTTTTCCGAATGGTAAAAAAAAAGTTGTAATCATTTTTAATGAAATATAAATATAAATTTTATTCTATTTAAGAATATTTTTAAAAAAAATGACAAGGGAAGCAATATTTACCTAACGTCGTTACTATAAAATTTAATAAAAATTGCAAATTTTCTGAAACTATAATAAAATTTATAACTAAACATTCAATGTTCCAAAATCTACTTCTATATTTTTTATTTTAAAAACATCGATATACCTTTAGAGATTTACTTTCAAAGTCTGTTTAGTTAAGATTTTAAATATGATAATATTATCTCGCTTTAAATGACTGAAAATAAATATGAATAATTATTTCTAGTCTTCTAACGTATATTGAAGCTATTCTTACAAATGTAATTGAATAATTTGAAGGAAGGTTCAAGAAACGTTTCTTAAATTCCTGGCCCTTACATTAGTAAATAATAAATATAGTTACGATTTATACCCCTCAATATTATGACTATACACAATTAATTACCTGGCAATAAAATTCGTTTTTGCCCAGATCCTTAGCCAATTCAGGAATAGCACTTGACATTTTATTGGAGATTGGGTTAAAGGAGTCTCCACCCCCGTTTTCATGATGCTCATATAAATCGCCATAGTATTTTTGAATTCTCAAAACATTTTTGGGCTTTTTTTTATCTTCATTTAATTTTTGCTTCTGGTGCTTTTTGGATATAAAATCAGAGGGTAAGTCATTGCCCATATCTATGTTTTTTAATTAATAGTAGTATTGATAATGTAGGTCAAGTATCAATTCATTGAAATCTTTCATTAAGTGACAAGAATAAGAACAATAAATCTAAATAAGGAAATATTAGTGGTTCGCAATAACAAGTTAAGCAAACAATATAACAATAAAGGACGAAAACACATCTTTAAAATAAAGGCTAAAATTAAATATCGAGGTATGGCGCCTCAAAATATATATGTAAAAAAATACTCTTTATTTTATAAAAAAATTACATACTCTCATAACTTTCTCTGGTTAATTGGTTCAAAATGACATTCTTTTTTTCTTTTTCTTCGTCTAAATTCTAATTAATAAAATTGAATAATATATTAAAAAGTTAATTAACCATTGATAGTTAACTTATAAAACCTTTTTATTAATGTATTATAATGAAATAATAAATTACAAATGTTTCATCACGTAATTTTGCAATAATGTCCAATTTTTGGAGCTCTTTATCGGTTTTAACATGAACTTCCTTTTAAAAGATAATTAAATAGTAATAATAAAACATTCATCATTAAAACATTAAAAATTTTCTTTTTAACAAATGAATAAAAAAAATTCTTATTATGTCTAACAGAATTCTTAAATATCTAGACATATGCTCTAGCTATATATATATATAATATTATTTGCGGTAAAAATTAAATCCTATATTTTGTATTGAATTTATAGAAATTCTCTTGGAGTTCCCCTTTTTAAATTAAAACAAGGCAAATTTTATATTACAAATGATGACTAAAAAATCCCAGAAAAAAATCTAAAGATTAAATGTTTTATTTTCAACATCCCTTAGATGATGTGGATAAAGATACAAATTTGACACCCATCGAACTTAAATTTTTTTAAAATAATTGTAAGATTTTATTATATTTGAAGAATTTCCTTATAAAAATTTTAATATAAAGTATAGAACAAGTGTGGCTAAAATGTGTTTAAAACAGCTTATTTCATTGATAAAATTTTGAGAATATTTTATTATTAAAACTAAAAGCTAACGATAATATCTTATAATCATTTTGATATATATTTTCTATATAAATAAAATATCAAAATTAATAAATAATGTCTTATGTTCACTTCAAAATTTGAGTTTTTCTTAAGATGTATCAAACATTTTTATTAAATTTAGGAGTATCGTCGCTATGGGATACCCTATAATTAATTTTCAATGATTTTTTTCTTTTCTTTTTATTCTTTTTTAAAAAGCAAAAAAAATAATCATTACACTTTTAAATGTAATTATTAATCAATCAGTTTTTTCGAAAATTATTTTATAAAAATAATAGTTTATAAAAAAATGCAAAAAAGGGAATCCCGGGAAAAAAACCGTCGGAAAAAACCCCCAGAAAAAAAAACCCCAGATTTTTCATATTTACAGAATTTACTTAAGACCTAATAATATAGGTATATTTTTATTTGGATTGTAATGGATATACTCATATTGATAATGTATAGATAAATTAGTCTTTTAAAAAAATATATTATAAAAATTTAATATAATATATTAATAAGCTAAATTTATTTAGGCCCTAATTCATTATTTAAAGATTACTCATATACCCTTACATAAAAAAATGCTTAAACAAGATTGAAGTTTAAATTGGTACTGGGAAAAAATACTCCAGTAAAATAACCCATATATTTCTTATTATCGGAAAGATTATTTGCTATAGTAATAATTAAAATATCCATCCTTAATTAAGATATTAAGTATACTAAATTTGACAAAATTTTGTAATAATATTTTATTGATAAATCATGATTATGTATATATAAATTTAATAATTTAGAATAATAATTTAGAATAATAATTATAATGATGGACATCGAATATTGAAGGAAATCGCTCTTATAAAATCTGGAAGGCTTCCCCCATCACGGTATTCCTCGCAAAGTTTCTTTAACCGAATCTGGGAATTATAACTGCGATTTTTTCGGTGTCCAACTATCTACACGCCATCGTTCAAGCTTGGTTTCATCGGTAGCCACCTCGCATTCCATTTTTTTAATAAATACCCAGATTGATAGGTTTTTATTCCCAACCAGATTAGAAAAACGATGATGATCCCAACCTTAGCATTGATTTGTGCGTTCTTCGTCGGATAATGCTCTGATTCACGATACATCTGAAGGAAATCGAGGCTCAATTCGACATGTTTGAAATTGAGAATTGCTTTTTGTGACAAATTCTATAAATATGGGAAAAAAAATCCGGAGGTTTTTTTCCCTGGGGTTTTATTATCCGGAGGGTTTTTTCCCGAGGGTTTTTTAGGGGTATTTTTCCGGGTTTTTTTTCTATTACCATTAATCAATCAGTTCTTTCGAAATTAATACTGTTAAAAGAAATTATTTATAAAAATACGAGTACATAAAAAAATGCAAAAGGTAACTATTTTTTAAAAAATACATAGCAGATGTTAAAGTATCAAGATACAAAAATGTAGTATCTGTATCTAGAACTATTTAAGAGATATCTGTATATATTTTTAGATACATTTTGATTAAATTCTATTTTATGTTTTTTATATATAGTATTTGAATTAAATTTAATATTGTGTCCGAGTTTATTTACATAAACCAGATAAATTTTATATTGCATTATTTTATTTATATTAATTTAAAAAATATATATGATAATTTTTAGATCAGTATTTCTAGACAATCTCTGAAGAGAAATTAAAAAATCTAAGAATAAATTTAAATAGATATATTTGACGCTCATCAAATTTTGAATAATTTTTTTAAACCTGTGGGATTTTAATATATTTAATGATTATACCAGTAAAAAGTTGTTAGCTCCGGTAGAAAGAGTTTGGTATGGGTAAAAATATCCTTAGAGATAAACTAATGGTGCAATATTGATAAAAATTTGTCATTATTTTAACCACCTAACCCTAACCCTATATGAATATAGATGTGATATCAGCTCAATAAATTTTTAGCTCACTTTGAAATTTGAATTTTAACAATAGAACCTTAGATTAAGCCAAAAAATTGATCTGTTCTAAATACGTTTTTAGACGATATATCTATATCAATTTGAAAGATTTCTTTAACAACTCTGCATAGTTTATTTATTTATTTTTATTGCATATATAATTAAATTTTTTATATTCTCTTTTTTATAATAATAAATAAATATTTATAACAATAGTCGTCATTTTAATAAGTCATTATTTTATTTGTATAATATTATTTGAATTATTTAAAATTAATAAAGTATTTTTTGACTAAACTGTCATTCCTATCCTATTTGCATGAGTACAAAAAAAATTTTGTCATATATTTTAACAAAATAAAAATTTTATTACTTTTTGGACTATTTAACGTGCCCCTACCTATTTTTTAAAGTAATAAAGTATTGCCGCCAAATATTAATACAGCACTGTATCGATATTTTTATATAAAAAATAAAAACCAAATCTTGCTTGAAGTTATCCATAAAAAGTCCTATTCCTATGTCATTAATTTTCTCGAATTTGTTTAAATCATCTTCACTTGCTTCACCATCTTCCATAACATGGTCACTTGAAACATTTAGTTCCTCCATTTCTCCCTGCCTGTTTTTCAATTTATCATTGGAAGTATTGATTTTAGAGGCTTCTGGAACTAGTGATAAAAGTGATTTATAGGGTGTTTTAGTGTTCAATTTTTTATCAACTTTTTCTACATTTAAATTTTCGTCAATTTGATTTACTGATTTTATTGTGCATTTTACCAAGGATTCCTCTGTTGTAACATGCTAAATTATAAAATATAGCAGTTAAATTTTATTTAGACATGAAAATTAGACATCTACAAAGCTAAGCCTTTTATTTAAAAAATTATAACGGGCCAACAATTTGCAAAAATTTTCGGGCTGTAGAATTTATATATAAAGTATCAGGCAGGGCTAATAGGCCAGATGGGACATTCAAATTTCGGAATATTTTTTTAAATTCAAGCTAATATTTTGATTTATACTATTTAAAAATAAATTATAATATGCTTATTTCTGAGTTGTTTAACCTACTAAAGCTATAAATAAATCACAAAAAAAATATTTATTTCGATATGATACAATTACACATGCAAAAAACAGATAACATAATTGATTTATAAAAGGTTGTTGTAGAAATAGATATCCATAAAAGAAAGATATAAGAACCTTAATTCATATTGGAAAAAAATATTAGATATCGATATTAAAAATGTTATGACTTGAAAATTGTCATAAAAAATTAAAAGGCCAGGGCAGACTATTCGTAAAACTTTAACAGGTCGAGCTTGATTATTCGTAAAAATTTTTACAAGGGGAGCGAGCTAATTAAATTCTGGGCCATGCTTTGCAGACCTCTAATATTTTTGTTATAAATTCTGACTTTATTTTTAAACATACCATTTTATGATTCAGGACAATTACTTCTATACATATTTATAATTTAAAAACAACTATGATATAAAATAAACAAAAGATAAGTGTAAACACCTTAAATAAAAAATAAAGAATATCTATATTTATATCAGTTTGGTAAGGTTTCGGGGAAAAAATATATAAAAGAATTTTAATTTATTTTTTTTGTTTTTGATATTTTAATAAAGAAAATCTTTTTTCTTGATTAACATCTAATTCAGGATTTTTATAAATTGAATGAGGTCAGATATGGATGTAGGGTACTACCCAACTGGTTAATATTAATATTAATATATCTTCATTTTATATATTGGTCTACATTTTGTATATTAACATACTTAGGTAAGTAAGAACAATAAATTTTGCAGCTCACAACTAGGGTGTGCCAATATTTTTTATCAGATAAGATTTGGCCGATTATTCATCTTTTTAAAAAATCGATTTTAGACTGATATAATTATATTTACCAATATGATTTGATAAAAGATGTCTAGATTTTAAAAATTTCCAGATGGCTTCATTGTCAATTCAGTCCATTACAAAAGAAATTAGTTGTGAAAATGCATTAAATGGCATGTTATTCTATTCATAATATTTTACTTAATTATATTTTTAAAAATAATTGATTTTTTTTGGAACAAATATGAATAGAAATAATTCATTTGAACAAATTAAATTCTAATAATTCGTATTTGTTTTTGAATAGGCCTAGTGTAGAGACATGGCCCATAAAAGTAGATAAGATACCTAAACTAGAATGAATTAAAAATAGAATTAGATGGAAGTCAAATGTGTTGAAAGATCAGACGAGTGTAGAGAAAAAAAGGTTATGTATATTAAAGACATCAGGATTAGGTTTAAAAAATATTTGTTAAATATGCTGCAAGGCTTAAAGTAGTGTTGTTAAACGGCTTGTTTGGAGCCGATTTTTAAAAAAAGGCTAGCTCAATATAGCCAGAAAAGCCTCAAGATTTCGATAATATATGTCTAAGGGTAAATTCACAGTAGAGAGCGACAGCAACACGACAAAATACAAATATATGTAATTACCAGAGTTGTTAAAGTATCTAGATACAAGTATCTAGATACTGTATCTAGATATAAAAATGTAGTATCTGTATCTAGATAGATTTTTTAGAAAGGTATCTGTATCTAGATATTTTTTAGAGATATCTGTATCTGTTTTTAGATACTTTTTAAGATACATTTTATATACCCCTTTTTTATTATAAATAAAAATATTTGACTGTAAAATTTATTTTATTTCATATGAGCTTATTAAATAAATAAATATATATACATATATTATATATTAATAATTATTAATACTATAATAAAAAATTATATATAAATAAATTATTAAAACTTATATATAAAAAATATATATAAATATTCATTAATTTAAATATTATGTCCGAGTTTATCAATAAACCATACAAATTTTAATATTACAATATGGAAATGGTAAATTTTATTTTATAACTAAATTTTTAAGTTTATATATTTATTTAGATCTATATCGATGAAGAAGAGGAAGAGGAAGCAACAACAAGTTCTATTGCTTTACCATGACCTTTTCACAATATAATATTAATTTAGGTTTATGCAAACCTATAAGAGCATAATAAAAAATGTATCTGTATACAGATACATTAAAAAAATGTATCTGCATCTTGATAACTTTTAGACGCTGTATCTAAATAACTTTTGAGACTATGTATCTGTATCTAGATCCATTTAAAAAGTATCTTTTAACAACTCTGGTGATTACCAATGACTATTCATAGTGAGCTTTTGCGACGCGACACAACAATCCAGCCACATTTGTCGCATTAAACATAAAAATCAAGTTACAAATCATTTTGTTTTTTTCCATGCGACATTAACTACAATATGGCCAAAAAAGATTTACAAGTAAATTTTTGATATGCTATTAAAATAATAAATGTTATATATATATATATATATATATATATATCAGAATATAAATAAATATTATATTAATAATTTTTTATAGAAAATCAATAAAGAAGATTTAATCAATTCCATTAGATACCATCCTTGTCTTTATGACAAAAAAATGTATAGGTTATAAAAATACCTTGATTTGGAAATTAATATCAGCTGAAAACAATATTGAGACAGGTAATTAAAGAGTTTAATTATTGTAGAGCAATGTTTGAGCAAATGAGTGGTAATGAAAATTATCAATATGAAGAAATATACTAAATTTTGTTAATATTTTATTAATATATAGTCATTGAAATCCCCTACATAGAGACAAGTAGTGAAAATACAGTTCTAAGGAATGTTTGTAATCATATTTTATATAAATAATATTATATATATTTAGCATCACCTTCAACTAGTATTGCATCAAATTTATCTTGCAAAAAATTAATTTTAAAAAAAAATATTGATCAAGGTAACATTTGTAAATATTTTTATTTATTTTAAACTAGATCTATTTGAGAAAATACTTGAAATAGAAAAAATGAAAGAAATAAGATCATCTACAAATTCTTGGCTTAATGTCATGCTAGACCAAACCTTTGAAAAAAGAACAGAAAGGGGAAAGAAGAAGCTTATTAAAATTATTTTTGATATTCTCTTCAACTTTGACACTGATGAAGAATGAAAAATATTATATATTGTTATTATTTCATTGGAGGGCTTTTATATTATTTTAATCATATTTATGACACTTATAATAAAAAAAACTTTCTTTTTATTATATCATTACAAATCAATATAAAAAAATAGAATAATATTTTTAAAATATAAGCTATAATTGCCAAGGTAATTTATTTCTATAAAAATATTCTGAAAATGCATCTCTAATATCTTTAGAAACTTTTGAGGGGTTTTTTACATCTGAGGATTACATAAATAATTATTTTGTTAATGATCTTGTATATTCTTGGGGTATAGATTTATGTTTTCTATTATTTTAATCATATTAAGACACATATAATAAAAATCTTTCTTTTTATTATATCATTACAAATCAATATAAAAAAATAGAATAATATTTTTAAAATATAAGCTATAATTGCCAAGGTAATTTATTTCTATAAAAATATTATGAAAATGCATCTCTAATATCTTTAGAAACTTTTGAGGGGTTTTTATGGATTGAGGATTACATAAATAATTATTTTGTTTATGATCTTGAGTATCCTTAGGGCAGAGATCTATATTTTCTTTATCAATAACCAAGTTGTGTAATAGTGCACAAGTTTTTATAATAGTTTCACTATTGGTGACATTGGTATCCAAGGCTCGATTAAGAATAGGCCATTTAGATGCCAATATGCCAAAGGTGCATTCCACCATTCTTCTGGCCCTTGAAAGGCGATAATTATAATTTTCTTGAATATTTTTACCTGTTTATGTAAAAATAAAATGTAATATAACCTTTAAAGTTGTTATTGGAACCATATTTTTATAAAATTAAAAAAATGCTTGTCACTACTACTATGAATGCTATGTCGCTTACAACAAATCAGCTGCTCTGTCGCCTAATGTTGTGTGGTGATTGTCGTGTTGCTGTTGCTCTCTACTGTGAATTCACCCTAAACCTTTGTTCCTTCTATGAGCAAAATCTTCAGGCTTGGGTAATATTTTTCTGGATGAAGTATTGAGTTAGCCGTTTTTAAAAATCGGCCCAAGCGAGCCGTTTAACAACACTAGCTTAAAGGAAGGCACAAACAAAGTTAAGAAAATGAATTGGATAAATGTCTAAAATTTACTAGCTTGAATAAATCAGCCATATTTGATCATAACTTTAGAAAGTTTGTGCAAATATAAAAACTAAGCCAATTAGGAAAGACATCTTTAAATGAATATTAATAACAATAATCTTTAAAAAAATGCTGCATCAACATCATTTCCTGCTTTTATAGACATAATCTTGACCATATCTGATTATTAAATAAATTTAAATACACGTTAACCTATATATATAGGTATTTGATCTTTATGGTAATATAAATTGTAATTATGCTTTTATCAACTAAATAATTTTTAAAAAAGGTTTTTACAAAATTAAATTTCTTTATAAAAAATGTGTTTTTACAAAAATAAATTTCTTTATAAAAAACGTTTTTTAAATAGATTATCAGATAATATTTCAAAAATTATTTAAATCAAATCTTTTTAATGCCATTTTAAATTAATGTTCAAAAATCTATAAAAAAAAATATAATAGGATTAATTTTTGCCAATTTATATTAGAAATCAATTTTAAAAAAATAAGGATTTATGATCTTAAAGCTCAATATTTACAAAAAAATTACATCTGAAAATAAAAGATAAAAAAAATTGATTACTTGATTTAATTTTGAAATATTTTGTTCTTTTTCTATTGTTAAATTATTATCATTTGGAGCTGGTATTGGATTGTGTGCATGAACATCTTTTAATTTATCTATTGTATCAACTATTTACAAAATATATCTCATTATATTGATAGTTTAGTTAGTTGTATTTTAATAAATTAGACCAAATCACAAAATTATTCCTTCATAACTGTAAAATTAATACAAGTATGATAAATTGTTCAAATCATTAATTTAAGAAATAAATAATTAATCATAAAATTATTATATATAAGTATATATATAAATTATAGGTTAAAATTAAATATAATAAAAAGCCTATAATAATTGACTTTTGCAAAAATAAAATATTCAATTTTATTAAAGGCGAATTAAATACTTGAGACGGTATCCACGTATTTACTAGGCTCCATCCGATAATACTGTTAGAATTTTTTATTCGTTAAATGGAAGATTTATATTTATTTAATCAAATTTCCCAATTACATACGATATTCTAGAATTGAACTTAGTTACTATATTCAGTATAAACTTGAAATTGACTGTTGCCATATATCCTATATGACACTTAATAATTATATTAAAATGTTTCTAAGCAGTATGTAACAATGGAAAATCTGAAAAGGGTCTGGTTATAGGCGATGTGTTGGGGGGGGGGGGGGGTATTATTAGGTAGGTTTTTCCCTCATATAATTTATTGGAGATATTGTAGAACTTGGCTATATTCGAATTTTATGAAAATAAATATGGTTAGCACATTTTTTTGTAAAAATGCCTTTTTAAAAATTTTGAATTATTGTCGTTATTTTAAAAATTTATTAATTTACTCATTTTTTTTCTTTCTAATTCTTCCTTATAGTAATATATAATATTTTTTTGGTGGGAGGGGGGCATGGGGTGCATCAAAATATCTTAGAAGAACCATAAACTTCTGACCTACTTACATTTCTATTTCCGCCTACATCCTTTCTACACACACATTTCACTGACTATTTTATCTGATACCCCCCCCCTCCCCGTTATCTTAAATGAGCCATTCAACAAACAGGAGCTTAATATAAAAAGCTTAAAAGTTGTAAAAAAAATTTTAATTAACTTTGCCACTTCTGAAGTCAATGTAAAAAATTTATCTCAAGCTTTACAAGGAGAGGTATAAATGTGGATAAATAAAAAATATTTATAAAAAAAGGTGTTGTTACTTTGGGAGTAGACTTATGCCAAATGGCGTATTAAGAAATAAAAGCTATATTTTATCTTATTTATACGGATTTTCCGAATCGATAAAAAGTTATGAAGTTAAATAAACAAAGATAATTGCCCAATATTTTTTGAATGTTCGCAATAGTTCTTAGTTCTTACCAAAGGTATATTGTTATATAGAAAAATTTATAAACCTTTTTAATTATATAATTAAAAAATCTTCTAGTGACCTAGTAGAGGTAGACTTTGTACACTCAGACTCAAAGTTAAAAAATTGTAATATTTACAATTAATTGTAATTTTTAAAAATCATGATTAATTTACTTTTTTTATATATTAAAGCCATAGATGACACATTCATTAAAATCATTTAACATACATTTAAACATTTTTATAATCCAACTACCAATATTTAGAGAAAATATGCTAGTCTCAGTAAAAAAGAAAGTCCCCCAAAATATAGGAAGGGTGCTAACTGTTCCATCACAGATGGAAACAATTGAACCAGAGAGGAATTGTTTTTACTGGTAATTTAATAATCATAAAAAAATTTGCCTGATTATATAAGTTAATATTTTATAAATTATAGTTGTATTTTTTTATACTAATATTCATAGCATAGGTTTTGTTTCTTTCTTTACCTTAAATTTTAATGATTATATCCTATATTAATTCAGAACATTCTTTTTTTAGCATGATTGATTTTTAGATAGTAACATTTAATTTTTTTAAAAAAATAATTAGATCTATAAGTATGGAGATTACAGGAAAACAAAACTCCTTGCTTTGATTAGATCACATATGGTCTTGCTTAGTGTTGTTAAACGGCTCGTTTTAAGCCTATTTTTAAAAATGGCTAACTCAACATTTTAGCCAGAAAAAATATTGCTTAAGTCTCAAGATTTTGATAATATATATCTAGACCTTTGTTCTTTCTATGAGCGAAATCTTTAGACATACTTAATATTTCTCTGGATGAAGTAGTGAGTTAGCCGATTTTCAAAATCGACTCAAATCGAGCCGTTTAACAACACTAGTCTTGCTGATGCTGCAAAAAAATTATATTTGATTATGCTTAAGGTCAAAATATGAAGATGATGTGCAACAGTAGATAATAGAAAAGGTAAATAAGAATGCTGAATGGGTAATGATGCAAAATGTAGCCAGATTTCTCAATACCCCGATTATGGTGTATGCTAACTATGGAGCTTCATTTTGCTGGCAAATGTATCCGCTATTTAAATATGATGATGGAAATATAAAAAACATTTATATTAACAATTCTGGATCCCATTGTTAATGTTATTGATTTTGAAGATTATTATTAATTACAGATGTTTATAATTTTACTAAAAGTATTTTAGTTGATTGTGTTTGTCTAGATTTTATGCATATTTCTTTTTATTTATCCTATTTTAAGCATATTATAAATAAATGTATAGAATAAAGATATCTTTTTTTATCATACCTAAAGTTTACTGCGAGAATGGTCATGGGTAAAACAAGTTTAATTTTTTATTTTGTTTAATTTATTTTTAAAATTCTTCTTTTTTTTGAAAACTAAAAATGTAATGCTTATATAGCATCAAAAAATCAATTTACAATTAATTTAATAATTTATATAAAAAAATCAATTTTATATAATAATTTATATAAACACAAAAAAACCAATTTAAAGGTTGGTATAAATCAGGTCATATCAACATTCCACCCTTTAAAAAAAATACACTCCACTCAGATTTTTCTTGCATGTGAATCTTATCGTGCAGGCAACGTTTCTTGATAGTTATATCGTTATCATTAGTGTATTTCATTAACTTTTTCTATTGAAAGTTTATTTAAAAGAAAAATATTTTATTATATATATATTTTTTTAGTCTTTATTTCATTATAAAATTATCAAATTTTTTGGGAAAAATTATATTCCTGCTTGGTCTTTGACTAATAAGACTCTGTTCTTGTAGTCCAAAATTTTGATCATCATTTCTTTTAAAACTTAGAGTAAAAGGTATTGCATTTTCAGTATTTATTTTAAAATGTGTTGTTTCATTAAGTGGTGTGATACTCGTAGACCTTTTTTTGATTTGGTCTAAATGTCTTCTAATAATTTTGTTTCCTGTATCTTCTTCATATATTAAATTCCCATTTTTGCGTTTTACCGTGCCTTTGTCCCATATATTATCCTTGAAGGTTTTATACCAAACTTTGTCACCATTCATGATATTTCTATTTGACGATAAATTACGAATAAATTCATTCACTTTATCTTTTTGTGCTTTGATTAAATCCCATCTGGTTCTTATGGTTCTGTTGAACATCACTTCGCTTGGTATCTTGTTTGTTACGTTTGGTGTGTTGCGATAATGGAATAAAAACTTTTCTAAAGCTATATCTAAGTCTATTTTATTATTACTTTCCATATTCCTTTTCATGCATATTTCCATTGATCTTATCATTCGCTCACACTGACCATTGGACTGTTGGTGGTGAGGCGCGGTGAGAATCTGTTCAATTCCATGATCATTGCAAAATTTCTTGAACAAGCTACTTGTAAAATTAGTATCATTAGCACTGATTATTTTATTGGGTGTACCAAATAAGCTGATTATTTTTAACATTTCTTTGATTGTTGACTCAGTATTTATATATCTCATTCTTCTAATGATAGGAAACTTGCTAAATGCGTCACCACATATCATGAAATTGCTACCTTCAAATTGTGCAAACACTTTTACAGCTGTTTCCCATGAATTTTTTACATTATGAGGATTGTCCGCATATTTAATACACGTATCACAGTTTCTCACCTCCTGATCTATTTCAGCGTTTAGACCAGGCCACCAAATGATTTCTCGCCAACAATTTCGTTTTCCCAGCACCAAGATGCCCTTTGTGTAATTCCTGTAATATCTCCTTTCTAATATTTTTTGCATTTTTGCGTTACAAAAAAAGGCATTATGCAAATCGTAAACAAAAATAATGTTTTACTAAAATATCCCCATCTATGTAAATGAGAAAAAACGCGTGATATTTGTAGATTTTTTCATACTTTAACAGTTTTAACAAGTGGGATGTAGAACTTTTTATTCTTCGCTAGGGAGACTATGTAAATGTTGATTAAAGAAAAAGGATATATAATGGATAAATTATGATACGAAAAATGATCATTTTTTTTAACTTAAATTTACTTTTTAATTTTTTACTTTTATTTTTCTTATATTAATTTTAATTTTCTTTTATTTTGATTATGTTTTTCACTTTGTATTTAATTATATTTATTATTATTCAATAAAGGATTCAACTATAATTTTAGTATATATTTCTTTTTATATTTAGGTTCTTAAGTTCACAAACAAAACCACTCAATTGTGACAAGGCGACAGGGCAATTACAACTTCTCAGTCTAATGCAAATCAATATATACGGTGGGACAAGGAGAAGTGCCAAACTGTATTCTAATACAAAAAAAAATAAATTCCAGAAGAACGTAAGAAGAATATGTAAATAAAAGTGAAAAAGAAAAATTATTTTGATAAGATTATTTATGTAGAATATAAAATCTAAAATTAAAAACAAAGAATTATAAAGGTAGCATTCATAGTAAGATATAAAGAAGTTTGTGTTTAGTTATTTAAAGGTGATAAATAGGAATTTTATATTTAAAAGTTACTGGTGAACTAAAAACCATTTGAATTTTGAAACTTATAGAGACTGATATTTTAGATTTTAGAATTATTATTAATTGATCACTAGAAATAACTATGACAAAGAAAAAGAAACATAAATTGCGAAGGTTAATATTAAACTAAGAGTTTGCTAAGATATAATAATTTAAAAATTCGGCGAATAAGATTAGAATATAAATTTATTGTTAGGAAATAGTTGATGTTGTAATTAGATTCTTATTGAAGATTTACGTTTAACTTTTATTTTAAGGGCTGTGAGAGATAAAACAGCCTCAAGGATTTGATATGTGAATGTAGTATAATATTAGGTTGTAGATTAACCAAAAATCTTCATAAAGAGAAACGGCTTTCGTCATTAGAAAATTTATGCCGCAATTGAGCTCAATTAGAGATCGGATTTTTATTTTTTGAATCAAATAAGATTTTAATACAATTAGAGTAAAAAGATAGAATACTAAAAAAAGTTATGTTAAGATTTTTTTAAAATTGTTTTAATCGGTTTTAGATAGAAGAAAATATCGTGCAGAATGAAGAAATAATTTTTTTTAATAATGATATGGATATGAAATACTTCGAAAAAAAAGAGACTTTTTTTTTAAACAAGTTGTGCTAGAATTAGAGAATCATAATTTTGTGTTTTAAAATTGATGATAGACATAATTGTGAGAATCATAAATTATATGGAATGAAATAGATGATATACATAATTATGAGAATCATATTTTCAGATAGAATGAAATTGATGATAGACATAATTATGAGAATCATATTTTCAGATAGAATAAAATTGATGATAGCCATAAATGATTTGTTTTTAACAAGTCTGGGAGAGTTATGAGAATCATAATTTTGGTGTGTTGAGAAACAACGAGACTTGCGAGAAAATAAGTCATTTGGTGAAAAAGAAAAAAAAAAGATATTTATTCCAGTTGTTTTTGAACAATGGACGTGAACATCATAAAGAAGAAAAGAAACAGATATTTTAGTTTTCTTTAAAGAACAGGCGTGTAACAAGATTACAAGATTTCTTATAAAAATTTAGAACTAAGATTTTTTTTAGATTCAAGATGTTCAAGAGAACTTTAGATATAGATACAACGGTAGATAGACATGTTTGACAAAGGATGTGGATATTACCTACAAATAGCTCAAGGAATATATGGATTTCAGCTACATTGAGAGTAGAGGGGTGATAGAATTTGACATAATGGTATAATTAATTTAGCGTATTTTGACGATGTATTATAATTATAAAATTTAATTAGAGAAAAAAGTGAGCAAATATTTCGAAGTTAAAAAATATAATAGAATAGGCAAGGAAGAATTAGATTAGAGGCGATACCTTAAAACGAAGTGGACATATGATATATTCGGTGTAGTTCAAATTTGAGAATAAATGTGTAAGAAAAAGGGATAAATTATTTCAGAAGTTATAAAGGGTTAAATAGATTATTTTAGGTCGAAGTAGATTAGATGCGATCTGAAATGATGAGACCAAGATCAAGTGAGAATAAAGACAAAGTCGATATCTAGGAACTGTCGTAAGATCTATACGGTTACAAGAATTAGATGCCTAGAACTTCAAAGACAAGCGACTAGATAGAACAAAGGGTCAAGACGTTCGAGCAATCGTTAATCGCTGACCAATATAGCCAAGTGTTAACTGAAACTCTAGTCACGAAAGTCGACGATATAGAGACAAGAATTCGTGGAAACAATAGTAATCGCAGACAAATTATCGCCAATCATTTTCCGAGAAAAAGCGTTGATCAATTACAAGAGAATATTTTAAACAAGAAACTAGATAGAACAAATGTTCGAGACATTCATGCTGCAATCGTTAATAGCTTACTAATATCGCCAATTGTTGACGGAAACTTTAGTCTAAGGTACGAAAGTTGATGATCATAGAGACCTGAATTCTGGGAAACAATCGTGAATATCAGACAAATTATCGTCAAGCATGACAGAGTTAAAGAGCCAATTGGTTAATTTAAAAGAACGTTAGAAATAGGCGACTAGCAAGAACAACTGGTCAATGATGTCATGCTACCATCGTTAACAAAAGTCGTCATCGTTTACCAGATAATATGCTAATCATTAATTACCAGAAACCGTTAGAAATAAGCAAAGACTAGGATAATTTACCAAACGAAATATAATTAAAAAGAGCAAGAAGAATGTATCGGGAATCATGATAACAGAAGTGAATCGAGTTCGTCAATTGCCTATAGAGATCAAGAGATAATTGTTTACAAGGGGTTGACAAGAAACAGAAGGATTCAATAATTTCAGATTGTAATCGGATACAAACAGTCCTTAGAAGTGAAGAATATTAGACAATAGACCGCCGTCGTTAGAAACTAGAAGACATTAAAAATTAAGACGAATAGATTTGGTGGGGATACAAGATCTGTAAAGTCGAAATCGAAAGAAGTTGGTCATTCGCTGATTGATGACAAAATCACTCAATTGTGACAATATTTATCGGTATTATGATCCTATTCTCTTTAAAAAGACGATCTTTAATTAAGCTCAGTTCCATTTCCAGAATCTACATGACATGATTTTCATTAATTGCGAACCCCCTTCAAAAACCTTTACCTACCCCCCCCCCTAAAAAATTCCCGCCGTCTTTGGCGGCGGTGTCTCTTTATCATTATTTTCACCTATTTATTTATTGATACTCTTTCAAAGAATTTATAAAGTATAACTTAAATTAATCTATCTCTACTACCAACTATCGATATTTTGTGAATATAAAGAATTTATTTTTTAGATAATAAATTCAATTAAGACCTCCATTATTTACAATGAATTAATTATTATGGCATTATGAGCTTTCTGAAATATCTAAACCTTTTAAATTACATTTAAAAGGATAGTTTATTTGGAAACAATATGTATGATTGTTTGCAATATATAGATTTGGATAAAATTATTAATTTTTACATCAAGAAATTTTGTCCTATTTCATCTCAAAATTTAATAGATAACCCCCAAAAAAATTTATCCTACCCCCATTAAAGCAGCTTACCCCCCCCCCCCCCCCTCAAAAAAAGGATGCAAACTGTTCCTACCCCTCCCGCTCATGTAAACGCTGTCCATTTCAATATTTTTATATATTTTATTCTTTATCTGTTCATGATTTTTTATATTGTTAATTACCTTTATTGATTCGATATCAATACTAGTTTCTTGAACTATTCTTTTAAAATTTATTGGTAAGTCCCAAAATTTGTTATAAATTATTTCATCATCTATCTCTTGTACCATCTCTTCTGTGTTCATTTGGGGTATCTTGACAAACAATCCGGTACTACATTTCGTTTCCCGGGTCTATGAATTATCGTAAAGTCATAAGCTCCCATAGCCAAACTCCATTTTTGAAGTCACATTGATATGGATGAATTATTCTTTAGTCCCTTCGTAAATATATAAACGAGTGGCTTGTGATCTGTGATTATTGTAAATCTCGTACCAATTAAATATTCTTGAAACTTTTTTTACCGCATATAACAAATAAAGCTTCTCTCTCTATATTTGTATAATTGAACTCTGATTTTAATCGCGAAAGCAATGGGTTTTTCTTTGCCAGCCTTGACTTTGATAGTTCCTAATACATTTATTGTGTTTCCATTGTATCCAGTTAATTTAATATCTGATTTATTTAAGATTTTTACTCCAATCTTTTCCGCGATATGAATAGGTAGGATGCTATACGTGGAACCGGTATCGATCTGCATCAAAATAGGCATGTCATTCAAATATACTGTAACCTTCTAGTTTGTCATTATCATCTTCTTTTATCTCTTCTATATTCACAGTGTTAACTTTATTTGTGTATCGTGATTGATTATTATCGTTGTTATGATATTCATAATTGCATACTTGATTTCTTCCTTGATTTCCAATTTTATGATTATCGTTATGTCTTTGAATAAATCTTGAATCGTTATAGTGTCTGTTATATCTGTAATTATAATCATTATTAAACCTATAATTATTATAGTTATTGTTATTATAACTATCTCTATTATCAAATATCGAAAAATTATTGTACGATCCTGGATAGTTTGCCCTGACGTTGTTGTAATAATTCGCGTTATAATTCTGATATCTGGGGTTGTAATTATTTCCTTGATAATTATTTCTTTAAAAGTCATGGCCTCTTGTTGTCCATCGTTGTCTGTTATCGTAATTAGATTGTAAATTTTGTCGTTAGTCATGGTCTCCATATCTCACCAACTGTTTATTTTCTTCTGTTTTCCTACCTCTTTCCTTTCTACATGTTTCACGGTTGTATCATTTTCTGTTTTTTCGTTTAAAGAAATATTTTCAACTTTAGAAATTATATTTTCTTTTAATTTTAACTCTTCAAAATCATCTCTTAAAGTAAGAACTTCTGCTGTAATGTTTTCTTTTAACGTAATTTTCTGCCTAATATTTTTGCTGATTGATAAAATTTTTACTTTTTCAATAACTCTACTATCACTTAGCAAACATTCATTTTTTAAAATGCATTATCTACTTCAGCCAATTGATGTAACTTTCGTTTTTACTTTGTACAGCTGCGTTAAATAATAATAAGTTAGAACTTGTAGATTTCCTCGGGTGTAATAACCTGATTTTTTTAATCAATATAGATTGATTGATGAAGTCGGTAGGTGAACATATCAATTTGAGCTTGATATATACCTCATCTGGTAGTCTTCTTGAAAGGAACCTGCTTTTTCGATGTCCGATCTAAGTGTCCTTGAAGATGTCTTCGAATCTACTCAAAAAAGTCGCCATTGCCTGAGTATATTGGAAATTCAATATTTATATTAACATTATTATTGGGCTGTTTCATATTTATTTATTTAATTTCCTCGAATATGTAGCAAAACTGCCACCATAAAGTTTTTTTTTAAACAAGTTTAATTTTTATTTTATTTAATTTATTTTTAAAATTCTTCTTTTTTTTTATGAAAACGAGAAGTGTAATGCTTATATAGCATGTTACAAACAAAAAATCAATTTACATATTAATTTAATAATTTATATAAAAAAATCAATTTAACAATTTATATATAAAAAAAATCTATATAATAATCTATATTATAATTTTCCGATGTCCTCACTACGTCATCGTGACGTCATGTCATCGGTACATAATTATTTTTATTTTTTTTATTTGTTGATTTTATTTATTTATTTTATACAAACAGATGAATGGAATTTCGAGAATTGATGGTGTACACATACCTAACATGGATTGAGAAATTTGAAAAATGGTCTTTGAATTGATAAAAACAATATTCCCTCAACTTTGTAAATATGAATGAAACTTTTTATTTCACTTAATCCTTTCTTTATTTTTAAATTACCTTATCAATTTTCATCTCATATTATCATTTACACATTAATGAAATCTCTACAAGATACTCAACTTTTATATTTATTTTGAACAAACTCACAATTTTTGTCAGTATTTTACATTACAATTTTTTATACTCATATTTTTCTTTTATAACCAATAATTAAGAAGATAACCAAGTATATTCAAATATTTAAATATTCTTATCCTAACCTTTATAATCTCCAATCCTTATAAATAACTCTTTCTTTATTTTTTTCCCCTCCCTTAATTAATTTATTTATCACTAAATTTTATTATCTAATTCTTTTCTTTCTATCTCTATTATCTATTAACAACTATTTCTCAAAACCTTATCAATTCCTTTAATTTAATTTTTATTATTTTTATAATATAATAATTTTTACCTTCTTTTTTCCCCCTTTTTTAATCTTATTTTTTAATTACCTTACAATTAATTAACCTTAATCTTAATAACATTACATTCATCATGTTATTTTTTAACTTTTAGAATATCATAATAGGCTTGATAAGTCCACCAAAAATTATTTTTGATGATAGCCCTCCAACTAGAAATATGCATCTAATATTGACCCATCTACCAGTTTTACATTATTTTAATGTTTGTTTAATTTCAACAATAGATATTTTTGCCTGATTTCTTTATTTGTTTAGGCTTACCCTAATCCCTCACATTGCTACAAAACTCTATTATTAAAGATAAGCAAAGAAAATAATGACGATTAAACAAACGCCTTACCCGTTCTAGAGTTACTGGTAGACAAAATAATAAAGAACTACGCTTGAAATGAACTCATCTGGAGGTTTATTATTTTTTTATCTTATGTTTTATATCTTTGTTTATTTTATTTTCACCTAGTTCTCCAAATTATACTATCACCACTACCACAATCCCTATGTCTCCGCCTATTTTTTAACAAATATAAACATTTAATTCTGTACTATCATTCACTTTACTAGGAGTTAATATAAATATTACTTTATCCGATTCTCTGAGAAACTTTCATGAATATTTAGAGGAATGTTCGAACTTGAATGTACAGTACGGCTAATTTCATCAACTTTATTAATGGAAAAATATGCAGTAGTTCTGTCGTGGCCTTTATAACAATACTTACGACCGTTTTATGGTTGAGTTAACATTGTCGTTTATGATTCTATTTTAGAGGGGGATACCAATGCTGACATTGACAGAAATATCGTTTTACTTTCTTCTTTTACCAGTATCCCAAGGCATAGGCATATCATCTTTATCAGGACGTAATGTTTTTTGTACACTGCTTTGTTAATCCGTCATCACTTTCATCTACAACCCTAAATGATATATAATTATACATTAATTATTTCCTCTCCAGACGACCGCCCAGATTTATTTTGTGGCTTTTTCCATCAAAAATTAAAATGTCAACAAGGATTTGCTCTTAATTTTATCAAATACATAATAAATAATCCTTATTATTTTTTAAAATAATTATCCTAAATTTATGTGTCAATAAAAAAAAATATCTTAAAAAATATATAAATAATTTGCATATAAGTTTCATTAGTGTTTAATGGCATTTTTTTAATTTTATTAGACAGCATTTTATTTTTACTTAACATAAAAAATATATATCCCTTATCAAATTCATTAACAAATAATTTCAGAAATGCAAGACATACATTAAATTTATCTGAAAAACAACAATAACCCTATGTAATAAACAACATATTTTTTAGATATAATTTTAATTGATCATATTACAAAAAAATATAAAAGTCGGTTATTTTTATTTTATTTGTCATGATTCTCTAATAAGTTGGTTGCCCAGGCCTTCCCAGTTTCCCTTAATACGGAATTTACATGTTTTTTTCCATATTAGATTAATTGGAAAATCCGATATTTCCTGTTCATGTGATGATATTAAAAATTTAACTATCTCCGAGGCTGGAAAAAATTTTCAAAATTATAATGGATAAGACTGGGCTTATAACCTCAAAATTAATATTAGCTTGCACCTGACTTGGAAATATCTTTTACAAATTATTAAGGGTTGAGCTGGGCTTGATAAATTTTTTTAAATGATAAGATCTTGTGCTTCCTAATATTGTGAGCTTGAACCTGGCATGACGCCTATCGTAAAAAATGAATAAAAATCTCATTCCCCGTCATTTTTGACGGGCTTTCTACTAGTTTATACAAACACAAAAAAAAACAATTTAAAGGTTAGTATAAATCAGGTCATATCTACAATACCATTTTTATATACATTTCATTACAACACCATATACACACCAATTATTATGTTTACTTTAGATTAATTTGTATTGCTTGTACAATTCCTCTCAAATTCTAAAAAAAAAATTGAAAATTTTTTTAAAATCTGAATTAATCTTTTTTTTTAAATTATCAACTCAAAAATGACTATATTAAATTTAGTATATAACATGAATATCATTTTATTAAATAAAAAAAATTGCCACAAAATAAGTTTTAATAAAATGTTAAAATTCATAATGAATATTTTAATGGCAAAAATTTTGCCAAAATACATAATTTAACTTTGAAGTAATTCTAGAAACCCTGAAGAACCATAAGAAAATCTCAAGAAGTCTTTTAGAAATTGGTATAAATATTTTCCAAATGGTTCATAAGTTTTTAAAATTATATTAATTTAGGTAAATTAATTAAGAAGATTATGGGAGCTCATTAAGAGTAATTTATTTTTTTAAACTATCGTTATTAAAAAAATATCAAAAGATATAAATTAAATTTCAACATAAATTCAATAAAAAATTTATATAAAAAATGAGCCATTGTTTGTAGATTTGAAGCTTGCTAGGGATTGTTGTATGTCAATTTTATAGAATAAGTCATCACAAGGTAAGAACTTTAATGTTTCCAAGTAACCTTTAAATAAGACATAAAATATAATTTAAAATGTATTTCTTTATATTTATTATTTTCTCTATCATTCTAAATTTCCTAATTCATTCCCATCTTATTTTTATTTTATATATCAAAAATTAACAACTATAATTACTTGGAGTGACCAAAATTTAAAAAAATGATATATAACATTACTGAAAAGATGGCAATAAATTCTCAGGTAATTGAATTTCGTTTACGATATTATTTATACATCCATTTTCTTGACCACTTCGTAACTTTTTATCGATTCGGAAAATGCGTAATAATAAGAAAAAATATAGCTTTTATTTTTTGCTAATATGCCATTTGGCTTAAGTCTATCATCTCCCATCATTTGAGGCATATGTATAAATTAATTTACCTTTTTTATCACTTCTAATTCTTTAGACGATTTTTTTATATCAGCAATCGAAAATATTTTATACTGTAATTAATTAACCTTTTTTTATTACTTGTAATTCTTTAGATGATTTTTTTATATCAGCAATCGAAAATATTTTATACTGTAATAAATAGATTTTGTATTAAAAAATAATATTTTTAGAAATGTCTTGTATTGTTTAAATTATTTATATGCTAGTTTATTTTTGCAAAATAGAATAAATGACAAAATATGAAATTCAGAATAATTGTTGAGAGTTAGCAAATAATAAGTATAATATATTAATATCAAACCCTGCCGAAATCCGGACAAAAGCTAGCCGAAGCCCCGCAAAATGGGGGGTATCGAGGGCGTAGGCCTCCATACAAATTTTTTTAGTTGAGCACCCTGAGATTGGGCTAGCGACTCCCTGCATTACAATATAGAATCAAAGATATAAAAACTCAGACTCAAATAATCATAAATAAGACTATTTTTAATAGGTCTGCGACCAACTCTTGGAAAATAATTATTATAAAAATAAAATATTTACTTAAATTTAATCTTATTTGAAATGTTGGGCACCTAGTCAGAATTTTAATATGCAATCAAGATGGTTTTAATGGCGTCTTAGGCCTATTTGAGGCTATACTTTAAAATGCATTTATGAATGATCATCAGTCTAGATATTATTATATGACATTGAATTAAATTTTCGATTGATCAGATGTTTTTAGTTTTATATGAAATGTCACGTTACCTGTCAATTAGAATGGTATATTTTTTAGATCGCAAAAGTTTAGCCTATTCCATCGCATGTGGTTTTTAGGGTCCATATCACAAGCTATTACACAAGCAAAGCTGCAAAAATCCATATTTATTGTTTTTATTTATGGTTTAATATTTTAAAAAATTTATTATTAAAACTCTCTTTAGGAAATGATGAACAATCTCGTGAAAATTTAAAAATTTTAGAGATGATAGACATACAACAATTATTTAGTTCTTTTAAAGTTGTAGCAGTTAAGATACAAGAATCATCATTAGAAAGCAAACAATTTTCTGATATTTATCCAGTTTTATTAATTCCATCTTTATATTTTATTGATACACGTGGCACACCTATTGATATTATTAATGGAAATCAGAGTCATAGTGAAATGACCAATAGAATATGTCAAATATTTGAAGTATAAATATAGATATTATATTAATGAATTTATTAATAATATCAATTTAAGACTATAAAACCTTTAAATTCTGCCCTCTGGAATAGATTATTAGCAGAGGTGTACCAATAATATACTTATGGTATCAATTGTTATTAGGAATTTTTAAAAAAAAAAAATGTAACAGGCCAGGCCAACAGATAAATAAAAAATATTTGACTGGGCTGGACAATTTATGCATTAAATATAAGGCAGATACAAATCTCTTATTTTTTATAAAATTTTAATAGGCTAACTAGCATGGACATTAAAATTTTGATATATTTTTTTTGAATCTCAAGCTAATATTTTGATTAATACTATTTGAAAATAAATTAAAATATGCTTATTTTTTTGTATTTTAAGAGCTGTATAATTAAACTACATATTCTATAATAAATAGTATAGTACATTCATAAAAAATTAAACAATTTGTTTATATATAATCTTGTAAGCACAATATTGATATCAAAAACAATGATTTATAAAATAGTAGTTGTGGAAATAGATAGGCATAGATGTAGGGTTTAATTGACATTGGGGAAAAATTAGATCTAGATATTAAAAATGTGATGGCCAGAAAACTCATACTAATTTTCTTTTTAAAAGATCAAACTTTTCTTAAATCTTTATGGGTCAGGGACTTTTTGTAAGATTTTTATGGGGAAAGCTGGGCAAATTTGAAATTAATAATAAGCTTGGTAGCAAATTAAAAAAATATATAATTCAATGGAAAAAAATGAAGCACAGGATGGAAAATCCTATGAGGTTGGGAAATAAGGATTTTGGGCCTGACAAAAAATTTAACAGGGTGGGCAGGGCAACATAAAAATAATAGATTAATGCAGGCAGGGCTTGGCTTCTAAGGCTTTTTTAATCCACAAATTTTTTTTACCTATCCAATTTAATTTTATATTTTCCAATATTCATACAAAACTAATCCGATAATTAGTGCATATTCAATATTAAAATAGATTTTTATTTACCATCTATCTTTGAATGGAAAAATTTTTTATGCAAAAATGAGCAAAACAAGAAACATTTTGAAATTTTTTGTTTCTACAAAAAAGAGTAACTGGCTAAAGCTACCACTAATGTTTTCAAAAAAGTAGCTGAATCTATTTTTTATTCTATTTTAGAATTTTTTTCAAAATATTTACATATCTCTATTTATGCAAATAAATAATATGACTAAAATTTTAAATATTTATTTATTTTTATTGCATCTCAATAATAATAACATTTTCATACTATCATCCACAAGTCTTGAGTGACAATAAGAAAGTATAAGATTTGACTAAATAATTGTTCAACATTAGCATGCAATGCAATTTAAATTTAATATACATATTTTTTATATAAGAAAAATTATACAATTATTAAAATATTTGAATATCTTTAAATTAAAAAAAAATCGGTCTAGATGATTTTCAATAGTATTATTATTTCAATATAATTATAGCTAGTGTCAGTCTAAAGTTATAATAGTAATAGTTGTAATAAAAATTATGTAGGGGATAAGTAGATGGCCTTGATTGCCAACTTGTCAGGCCACCACTCTTTGACTTTTTTTCTATTGAATCAATTTCTCTCAAAATTGGTTAAGATCTGAAAGGATAGAGTATATTTTTTGCATGTCTTGATAAAATTTATAAATATATAAATAGATAAGTGGTTAATTTTAAGCATGTTTAACATCCAGATAATTTATAAAATATTATTTTTAATTAGATGAGTCTGATGATAAAATGAAATTTTAATATTATTATATTTTTGTAATTTTTAATTTATAATATAATTCTTGAATAATATATTATGGTCAGTTGAAACAAACCATGTTGGACTGGACCAAAAAATCAACTTTCACATAAATTCATCAAGCACAAAAACTATTATAGATACAGCTTTGATTCAAATTTTATTATAAAGATTAAGGATTGTACTACACATTGATATTAAATTTGTTTGATATATTTCTTTTAAATGCTTTGTCTTTGAAGCTACTATTTTTGTTTGATGATAAAACCTTCCTGCACATCTTACAATGAAATTTATACCCTGTATTTTGTGAATTCAGGAAAAGAGGATTCCATATTATTATTTTCCAGGGAAATTACTTTTTCGATATGATCTGTAAACAAAATTATGTTCAATATCAATCTCTATCGTCAACATTTTAAATTATTTTGAAAACTAGATTTATTATACAGATTTTTAAATATAAATTTCAATCAAAATAAAATTAAATAAAAAAATTATGATTTTAGAATTAATTATAATTATTTTTATGAGCATTTATTATATAAAATTGACTAAAACGAACTACCGCTATCGCTATTTTTTTTTAAATAGTGCGCTACCGCTATCGCTACCCATCAAAAAAATAGCTAGCTATTAGCTACTAATTTTTAAAAGTAGCTTTGGCTACTTTTTAGGCCATTTTTATAAAAAAATATTAGAAATAAATATGTTTTATTTTTTGCTTATAATATAATTTTATGAAAATCGACATTTATATATATTTAAATTAATGTAATAAAAATAACTATTTATTTATTTTATTGCATTTTAATAATAAAATCATTTCTATACTATCATCCCCAAGTCTAGAGCGACGATCAGAAAGTATTCGCCTAGCTAAATAATCTCTCAACACGAGAACTTTAGGGTAAGGCAGTGTATAATATTATATACATATATTTAATATATGAAAAATTATCAAAAAGATTTTCTATTATATTGGTATCCTTTATTTCAAAAATTTCTTTTCTTGAGAGAGAGAAAGATCTTGGAAGTCGTTTTGTGGTTCTAATTATTATTGTCTGGCGACAAAAAATTGTTGTACTAGGGGATAGAGTTTTAATCATCTGCTAAATGATGGATTACCAACCAATGACATTGGCTGAACTGTATCAATTATAAAATCGATAATTACTTTATAGGCAGTTTCTGAGAAATATTGGCATGTACAATATCAATTTAACTTGAATTGAATTTGTTTGGATGTACTCTCCACTATTCCAAAATTATTAGGATTTTATTCTATCTCTTAAAACACTGGCATAAACACTCTTACAAAAAAATAAAAATACTATACCTTTAGGTATTTTTTGAGGTTATAGCCACTAGATTTATTTGAGGATATTTCTACATTTTATACAAATAAATTTTTAGCCAAAAATATTTTTCAATTTTGAAAATGGAAAATTTGTATTACTGTTCAAATACATTTTCTTCCAAGGTATCTACCACCACTTCAATTATCATTTGACTCACATCGATTTCTTTATTCATTTGCGATATCATTTTAAATAATTTACACCAAATGATTTAGGTTTATAATAAAAATTGAAAATATAAATTTCAAAATTAAATAATAAAAATTATAAATAATTATTTATGATATTAAATTACATTTATTTTGTTTACAGTTACATTCATTATATTTTTTGGAAGTCAAAAAAAGGAGCGCGCTAAAAAAATAATTGGAAGAAAAGAACACGCTATTAGCTATCGATAACAAAAAAGATAGCGCGCTACTTTAACAACTCTGCTAAGGCAATATTTGGTTTTTCCCAAATGATTAGGTCTACTTTTTTATTACCAAGAGTTAATCATCTTTATAAAATATTGGGAAATTTATGGCTGATTGCCACTTGTTAAATATAAATCCTTTGCAAAAACAAATAATATCTCATTTTTAACAAATTTTTCTTTTATAATATTGATTTAAAAAATTCACAATTACAAATAAATTGAATTTTTGTTCATTTTTTATTAAAATTATAAATATTATATAATGATTTAATCATAAAATGATGAAAATATCAGATTGTATTTTGAAATATTAGCCCGCTTAGATTAAATATCGGATTATTTTTAGAAAAGAAAGAAAAAATAATTGTGTAAAAAAATTTTTTTTTAAATTTCCAAAACTTTATAATTGTCGTAATTTTTAAAGGGATCATGACTATCCGGGATCTTCACGGGATTTAAAGGGATCCCTTTAAAATTTCAATTTTTTAAAGGATAAAGAACTATACGGTATTATCACTGGGGCAGAGATTGACCTCCAGTTGAATAAATCTTTTGATTAGCTATCGAATGATACCCTATACTAGACATATCTTATATCATAAGGCCAAAAAAAAACAAAATTAAAATTAAAACGCAACGAAACTCGTGGAAAACGCTTTTAAAATTAGATTCCTCTTTATCACGATTAAAACGTGATAATCCCGTATTATCATTCCTTAATTATCAACCCTAATTTTTTAGTTATCCCTTTAAATCCCGTGAAGATCCCGGATAGTCATGATCCCTTTAAAAATTACGACATAATTATTATGATAAATCGCTTTGTTTATTATTACTTTTTCTCTAATGATGGAAATGATTCTTATGTGATGCGAGTAAATAATTTATATAATTTTTAAAATCCAATCTATGATTTTGCATTATATCTTTTCCACTTCTATTAATTTAAAATGCAACACCTAAATTCTTTGAATTTTTTTGTGGGCTAAATAAGATAACCATAATAGTTCAAATGCAATTTGTATAACAATAGAAAATCAGCCATAAAGTCTATGGTGTAAAAAAACAGGGCAAAATCCTATCCAATTTAAAAAAAATAGGCAATCATCAAAAAATATTTAACCATACTTTGAAAACAACATTTTTATGGTGATAAAACCATAATATTCGAGGTGCACTACATTTATCTAGTGCACTATAAAATATTCACTTAGTTATAATATACAGATAGCAAACTACAAACTTATTGCCTATTTTTTTCCTAATTCAAAAATAAACAATTAGGGAAAATGTGTAAGAACAGAAGTCCTAAAAGTGCTAAATATCCAAGGTCCTGATCTTAAAGTATGCATCAAATGCAGTTGCTAAAACATTCCCAACAAAAAAAGGACTTCAAGTAAACTTCCAGAAATTTTTTCTGACTCGGAGAAATCGTGAGATAGTGCATTTATGCCTATCTTGTAAATTATAACCTTAAACTATCTAATTTAATACCCTTGTATTGAACTAATAACGCGAGTGTGAATTTAGGAATGACCGAATTATTAATTATGAATAGATTCAGCATCCCCATCGGTTGATTCTATCTTACAATTCACAATGCAGGAAAATAGGGGCATTCTTCATGATATAAAATTAGTTGTTTTGCTAAATTCAGCAGATCCACAAACAAGATATCCATTTTAATGAAAATTATGGATTCTAAGAAATTGAATGATCAAAACATCTACGAAGTATTCCAAACAATATGACTATCATTGTGGTACCAGTTCTCAAAAGAATTTATAAAATGATTCAGCTATTTAATCTAATTTTTTATCCCCAAAACTCCAATATTAAAATTATTTTTTGAAAACCATTTGGCCGAGGCCAATTTATCAATATATATGGATGACCTTAATAACATGGTAAAATTTTTGTTAAATTGTAATAGAGTTAAATCTTTAAAATCCCAAATTATCAATAATATAGAAAATTCCTATCAAATTTGATGATCATAAAATCTCATCATTTCAAACTGAATAAATTCCTTAATTCAATTATTTTTTATATTTAGAAAGAAAAAAAAACCGAATCTAGAAACAATAAATAGGAAAATCTAATTATTAAGTTGAATATATTATAGCCAGTTTTAATATAAAAGATATCGAATTAGATGAATTATTTCAGGAATTTATTGCTCCAACATTCATCGAACAAAATAATACATCAAATTTAGCTCACAAAAATAAATAGGTACTTTTTTTCAAAGAAATTGCTCTATATTTTGAAATATTTTCTCAGTACAAATTGATAGAGCCTATTAGTGTGGTAAAATTGCTTGGTTGGGTCGAATTAGCATGATTTTGGTTGGGTTTTTGGTCGAAAAAATGAACCAAAAATAAAGTAACCAAATTGGTCGACCAAATCCATCGACCCGTACACAGACCCTAACACAGCATCGACCCGATTTATTTTATATAAATAAAAACATGATATTATTTAATATTTTTATTTATTTAATATTGAAATGAAATTTTAATTATTTTTTATTATATTGAAAATGGTTTGATGTTTTTTAATAAAAAAAATGTAATTATAATATCATTTTAACAATAAATTTGTGATTTTCACACCCAAAATTTTAAGCAATTGACAATTTGATAAGAATTTTAAATTCTGTAAATAAATCTTTTTTGAGAAATTCTTTTGTGAATTTTAATATAAATAAACAATCTTTTAGATGAATGAAATATTTTATAGTTTTTTTAAATCATTTTTCTGAAATTATTTTTAAGTATATTAAAAGAAGTTGTAATTTCTAAATAATTTATTAAGCATGCTAAAATAAAAGGGAAGATGTACCCTAAATAAATGACAATTGTCATAATCTTTTTTTTTTAAGTTTTTTGAATTTTTTTTTGTCGCAAATTGGAAATAATTAATATTGAAAACAAATTTAAATAAAACTTCAGTCAATATGTACCCTGGATAAGTGACAATTGTCATAATCATTAATTTTAAAGTTTTTTGAGAGTACCGATTAATTATTTTATTGTGACTGAATGTGAATATTTTGTTGAATTGTATTTTACATAGAGGACGAATATTTCAATATTAGCATAGAAATATTCTTATTTAATATTAGATTTAGATCTTTTCAAAAATTGTTTATTTCATCGACTCATGGACCGGATCACTTACTCCAAACAAACCTATTATTAGTTTATTGTAAATATTTTGCGCAATCATATTTTTTTATATAGAGGACGAATATTTCAATACTAATATGAAAAATAATCATATTTATTTAATATTATATACTTTTTTTTATAAAATATTCTCTTCTTATAATCTTTAAATTAAAAATTAGAGACCGAGTAATTCAATTCCTTATTAATTATTGATATCGAATTAGAAATAATTATCTTCTAAGACCGAGAAAATTTATTATAGGAATTTATCGATTTTTAGATATTTATAATTCACTAGTTGATAACCCGTCAAAAATGACGGGGAATATTCTTTTTAATGAAACAATATCTCTTAGTAGCACCCTAAATACTATCATTATTTACCAGAGCTCCTGTTAGTCAGAATTGTCAGCGATCATATTAGGAGACCAACCAGGTTCACCATGAGGGAATAGTAAAGGATAAACCATGGGGTCTAAATTTGGACTCAATACATTAAGAATAATGAGATCGTTGTCAATAGATTTGGGATAGACTTTAATATCTCTTTTGAAAGGAGGCTCTCCATCTTCATTATTGAAAATCATAGCTACGTCATCCATAGATGGTAAATTATAACGGCGTCGATCGCTAGAACGATCTCCTTTAAAGATCATATTAATGGTTGGGAGTTTTGTATTAGAAGTAGTTGCTAATTCTAATGCAGATTGAAGGACTTCACCTAATGTCTTAAAACTAAGAGCATAGGGATTAATTTGTCGTATTAACTGATCTAATTGCTTCATAATATATTTATTACATTTACTATTTGCCGGATGGTGTATACGCTTATCTATAGCCTGTGTCGTATCTAACACGTTTAACTGGGCATAAGTAGGCAAAGAATTAGAAGGTGGGTATAAATTAGATGTGCGGTGATATATTTGGCCGTGCACTTTGAAACAATAAGGGCCACTACCTGTAAGCTCCGAAATTTTTGCGCCCATCGATGCAAAAGCTACTGCTGAATTATAAGAACGTATGTTCTTCATAAAATTATTATGTAACTTATCTTGAGGGTTTGATATAAGATTTTTTAAATAAGGAGGATATGGTATTTGGGTAAGGTTAACCTTCCCTTTATGACAGCACTGTGTGAATTTACCGTCAGTCGGTCTCTCAGCTATGAAATTCATGGAAAAACAAAATTGACATATGATATTCATGTTCAGTTATTAGCAGTTTTAGTTGATATATTAATAGGAAAAGGTTTATTTAAATTAATACTTTGAGGTGTAGGTACTAAAGCTAGTATAGGTTTGGGTTTCTTGGATTTTATATGACTTCGCACTTTACGACCACTATCTTTAAAATAAAATTATTTTATCTAAATTAATGGAAAATAAAACTTCTTTTGTTATGTTTAATCTTTTTCTATTTCCCAAAATAGAAGTGTAAGTGGTAGGGAAGATTTGTTTAATTTTTTGATGAAAACGGCTTATGCATTCGCGAATCATAGCAGTTTTAATTGATAAATCAATTGGGAGATATAAATTTGAATTAGGATTATGAGTTGTAATTAATGAAACTAATTTAGGATTATTATATTTGGATTTTATGTGATTCCGTAATTTGCGGATACTTTCCTTTGATTGTTTGGGAGATTGTCTATTTTCCATAGTATTCTATTTATTAACGTTACAAAGAATAAAAATTAAATATTATTTTCAAATAACTGGTAACACAAAAAAATTCCTAAATCTAGAAATGAACGTTTTCGTATCTTGGTAATGTTAATTTTTTTTCTATCAACTTTCCTATCATCTTAACGTTAATTTTTTCACTTCCCTCTCTCCTAATGTTAAAATATTTTTTTTCTATCAACTTTCCTATCATCTTAGTGTTAAATAAATCGAGAGCTATTATTATCTCGTTAATGTAAAAATTTTTTATGGCAACACTGGGATTCGAACTCGCAACCTATCGTTCGGAAGAACTGAAATAAAATATATAAGTCATAATTCATTTAAAAATACAATCAGAATATGAAAGTCGCATAGGCCTTGGTTTTTTGATAAGGCCTGGCCATGTCTGCAAAAAAAAATTTCCCGGCCAATATTAATAAAGCATATTTAATATCATATACACCTAACTAAATAATTACCCATCAACCCCGTCATTCTGATTAAATTAAGTTAATTTTATAAAAAAAAGTTTCATATATATACAAATATATCAAAATATAATATTGAAGGGGGGGGGGCTAAATGGAAAGAACGTTTGCCTTCCGAACGATAGGTCGCGAGTTCGAATCCCTGTTTTGCCATAAAAAAAATTTAAAAAAAAAATTTTAACATTAGCGAGATAATAATAGCCCTCGATTTATTTAACATTAAGATGATAGGAAAGTTGATAGAAAAAAAAAATTTTAACATTAGGAGATAGGAAAGTGAAAAAATTAACGTTACGATGATAGGAAAGTTGATAGAAAAAAAATTAACATTACAAAGATACTAAAACGTTCATTTCTTGATTACGGCTATTATATATATAGATATCATCAAATGAGGGTATTATATCTTTTTTTAATAATTTTGGGATCTCTAAAATTATAAAAATTGGCTAAGACTTAAACCAATTAGATGAGTTGGCTCAGTAGTTCAGTTAAACGATATCTATTGAGTTTTGATATTCATTTTTATTTATAGATAGGGGTCATTAAATTACAAATAAACAAAATATAGACTAATTAATCACTTAACAAACCACGACATTTTTTTTTAATAAAACAATTATTTCTTTTTTAGGGATGTACCGATATTTCCCGAGCACCAACCAGAGTTATATTAATGAACTGAATATTAATATTTTGCTCAATTATATTTTTGTGCATAGAAGACGAATATTTCAATATTAACATATAAATATTCATATTTATTATTTAATATTTTATTCCTTTTTTAAAAATGGTTCCTTTCATTGATCCGAGCATGGACCAGAGCACCTACTCCAAACAATATTATATTATTGTGAGTGAATATTTTGCCCAATCATATTTTTATGCATAGAGAACGAAATATTAACAGAAAAATAATCATATATTTACTGTTGTTAATTTGTTTGGCTGAAACAGCTTATTTAAAATAAATTAAAATATTTTCAGACTTAAAGGTAAAGGAGGTTGTTAGTAGTGCCTGCAAATAGGTATAACTGAGATCACGTTTTAATAAATTGCAATGGGCTCAGGCCAAAAAAAATTGAATTTGCAGAGCTCCCTTAGGTAGAGTATAGTTACTTAACCATCTTCAAAACTTTTGTGGGGTTTATTATACTTTATTGGATACCTATTTTCAATTTATAAAAAAAATTTTTCAGTTATAATATTGAGCGTTTCTTAAATTGCAATGAGCTCACTGGGGAAGTCATGGTTTTCTTGTTCAGGACTTTTTTGCCTTCCAAAAAAATGGTATGATCTAAAATGTTTTTTAAATTATACAATAGGATGCATGCATATATAATTAAATAAAAAATAAGTTATCTAAATACCCTTCCCCTAATATTCTTATTATCACAATTTTCTTGACAACTCCAATATTATACAGTTCTATTTGAATTAATATTAAAATATATATATTTACAATAAGTTTAAAATAAATATTTGACAAATGTGAGTGAAAAAATCATTAATTCGTACATAACATAAAATCTATTTTCAGAATTAATAGACTATTTTAAAATTTAACCAGAAAGTAACTCATAATATAACTATAACTGTAACTAGTTATATTTTTATAAATGTAACTAGTAACTTCATTTAGTTATATTTTTATCAATGTAACTAGTAACGGTACCTAGTTATGTTTCAAAAGTATAATAATACTTCTTTTTATTAATATCCGTCGATTCAAAAATTTTAACAAAGTTCTAAAAAAAGGATGTCTTTCAAAAATTATATTTATCGTCTGCCATTTTATTTACTTAATTTTTAAAATATTCCATTTTAAAATATAAGATAAGTAAGTAATTTTTTTTTTCTCACAATAAAAGTTTTCATCTATATTATTTTGGGTTAGGGTACCTTTTCAGGGGCAATTATTTATGTTATTTTTGTTATTTTTTTATGCGATTTTTTGTTATTTTTTTATGATTGGTTCATTTTCTTATTGGTTAATTTTTTATTTAAGATATTTTTAAATTAATATATCTTTTTTTATTTAAGATATTTTAAAATAATTTTTTCTAAAATTTAAAATTCGTACAATTATTTAAAGGAAGTGAATGGGGGCAAAGGCTAGGGGTAAGGGGTAAAATTATTAGATTATGTACAATGCGGGTAGGTTTGGGGTTAAATTTTTGATAGATGAAACTTCGCTATTTAAAATTTATTTGGTTGATTCTTTCTATACAAACTTAATATGATTTCTTCTAAACAAACTTAATACGATTCCTTCTATACAAACTTAATATGATTCCCTCTATACAAACTTAATATAATTCCTTCTATACAAACTTAATATGATTCCTTCTATATAAACTTAATATGATTCCTTCTATACAAACTTAATATGATTCCTTCTATACAAACTTAATATGAATAATTTTTTCTAAAATTTGTATAAAGAATTTAATTTTTTTTAGTGATAACACTATAATTAAAGGAAGATTCCAAAAATAAATAAAATTTAAGCATAACAATCGAAATAATTTATTCATTAAATTGAAATATACTATTAAAATTTATACAATCATTAATAAAATGAATAAAAACATCAAAACGATTTAATAATCTATATTTTCGAAAATATCTATATTCAAGAAGATATTCATGAATATTATCCCGATCCCCATGTCTTTTATAATTTGCCTTTAGATCCCGCCACAGCCTCTCGACTTTTTGAGTGTGGATCGATCTGTCATTTGGATCAACAAAATTTTGCGAATGGTTGATCCGATAGTGGAAATAGTTTGAACTTTCTAGCCGATTATATCTAAGATAAATATATTTACATTTATCACCACTTTTGCTTTATTGAAAAAATAAATTCACATACCCTAACCACGAGTCAGTCATTATCGTGGAATCTTGCATAACATTATCTTTAACCACACGATAGGTGGTATCTTGATCTCTTGTTGTGGTGGCACTTAAAAATATCTCATTTGTTTCCCGACATACACCACCAATAATCCATATAGCCTCGGAAGTCAAATGCCGACCACGGTTATATTTACGCTTCCATACATGAGTTTCATCAATTTCAATAACGTGGCCAGGCCCCCCGATCTTTGAATGATTCGAGGCTATATGGAATCCACATACCTTTCGAAATTTTTTAAACCTATATAAGTGAAGTAAAAAACCATATTATACTTTAGATTACCATCTTGAAATTGCCTTCTTATCATAATCTAACTCTTTCGAAGCAGTTAAAATTTTATAACGGCCTAAAAATAATTTTGTTTAATATTTTTTAAAGAATTGGTACTTATGTACAAGTACACTAGTCTTAAAAATTTCCCAACATCATGAATTCCTTCAAAAATGGAATCTAAAAATTCGTCATTTATGATATATATATATATTAATATTACCTTTCCATATTGAATACGATCTACGACACCTACTGCATCGATATCGTAAACTCTTGTTTTTTTCAACCCGCATTACGGAATTGCAACAGGTATGTTGTATTCCAGGTGGTATAAATTGATTATTTAGACAAAAATCATAAGCTTTCTCATCATTTTGAGTATAAACACCAACTTCAAAAATATTCATTTTAAAAAAAATGGAAGGAATTATATAATATATATTGGAACTAAAAAAAAGGGAACCAAAAAAAGATTTATACCAAAAAAAAAATTAAAAATGGAAAGTTTCGTCTACCAAAAATCTTACCCCAAACCTACCCGCATTGTACATAATCTAATAATTTTACCCCTTACCCCTAGCCTTCCCCCTTATTTGCCCCCATCACTTCCTTTAAATAATTGTACGAATTTTAAATTTTAGAAAAAATTGTTTTAAAATATCTTAAATAAAAAAAGATATATTAATTTTAAAATATCTTAAATAAAAAATTAACCAATAAGAAAATGAACCAATCATAAAAAAATAACATAAAAACAATAGCTTTCATAAAAAAATTACATAAAAAAAAATCGCATAAAAAAATAACAAAAAATCGCATAAAAAAATAACAAAAAATAACATTAAAAAATAACAAAAATAATTGCCCCTGAAAAGGTACCCTAACCATTATTTTTATATAAAAACAAACGATTTTCATTTTTGGGTTCAATTTGGGGGGGGGGGGTTTAATTGTTATTTTTTAGTTATTTATTTATATAAAAAATAAAAAAAATTTTTCAAAACGTTAGTAATGTAATGATTAATGACTTTATTATAGTTTAATTATTTGAAAATTAATGGGGGGGGGGGGGTGAATTAAGTCACTAAAAACTTTTTATTTAAGAAATATTGGTTATTTTATTATTTATGAAATTTGAAAAAAATAAAATTCATAAATATTTAGGTTGATTATTTTTATTTTATTTTTTTTGTTATGTTATTTTTTTTGAATCCCGGAAAATAATTCCCCGGAAAAAAAATCCCGGAAAATAAATCCCCGGAAATTAATTCCCCGGAAAAAAAATCCCCAGGAAAATAATTCCCCGGAAAAAAATTTCCCAGAAAATAATTCCCAGGTAAATAATTCTCCGGAAAAAAAATCCCCTGAATAAAATTCCCCTGGAAAATAATTCCCCGGAAAAAATTTCCCCACTATACATTGAATTGCTAATGCATTGCTAAAATGCATTGCTAAAAGGCAATCAATCATTATCAATTATAAATCAATCAAAAATTTATTACGTATATTTTTTTAAACTTTTTTTAAAATATATTTAAATCATTTTTTTATTATAAATGAAGAATAGAATACTGATTAAATGATATAGTATATAATTTTATTTTTATTTAATATTATTAATAAGAAATTTATTTTTCTAGCTTATTAAAACAAATATACATTTTATTCAATTTTAAAAATTAACAAATATATATACGTAAGAGGACGTTATATGTTTTAATATGTATCATTTTAGGAAACCGGAATGATGATTGGATAGCATTTTTTTTATATTTGGGTATATATATACATATAAAAAACCTAAAAATTAAAAATTTTTTTTAGGTTTCTTTGATGTTTAATGAGTAGGTTTAGAATAGTAAAACAATGGAAATTTTTTAAAGTAAATATTGCTGGCGTTATTTATCAAAATCTCTTCATTTTTGTTTTATACGTGTATATTTACGTGCTAAGCATTATTCTAAAAAAATTTTGAAAATAATTTGATTTGACCGATTGCCGAGCTCAAAACCGATCACTCACTAAATATTCGATTGACCAAATTTATTAGGAATATAATTTGAAAAATGTTGATTTTCGTTTTATATATCTATAAATACGTATAAAACATAATCCTAATAATTCTTCAGAATTAATTTTATCAAAATTTTTAAATATTTTATTTGAGAATTATTATTTCGTTGATTTATTTATAGGGAATTTTTTCTCCTAATTTTGTAATTTTAATTATCTTAAAAACGGAGATTTTTTTTCCGGGGAATTATTTTTCTAGATTCTTTTTTAATATAGCTTACATTTAATATATTTATTGTAGCTTTCGTTCTCTTCAAAAAATATAATTTTGCAAGTTTTATAGTGATTTTGTATTCAATCAGTTAAATTTTTAAAGTAGGTAAATACTTCAGTAAAATAATATTTATCAAATAGAGGGTATCAGATTGAATTGCTAATTTCCTATTTAGCCACAAAATTTATAAAATTATATTATTTAATAGCTTATCCTTGTAAAAACAAAAAGGGGCGCTATTTAAGAGTCAGTAAACTGTGAAAAGCCTTTTATCATATTTCTAAAAAAATGATTAAAATTTGTGTAAAAATAATTTTTCAATAAATACCTAAAAGTTGATGAAAGTGTGTAAAGGTGAACTAGATTTATTTAACTTTCGTTTTATTATTTAAAATCTCAAATCCTCGTAGAAATTTGACTTTAAAAAACATTTCTATTTAATTAAATACTGCAGAGCAGATCCGGGTCACGGGATTTTTTTTCCGGGGAATTATTTTCCTAGATTCAAATTTACTAGTAATATAATTTGAAAATTGTTCATTTTTGTTTTATATATCTATAAATACATATAAAACATAATCCCAAAAAATATTTTAAAAATATCGTGGTTTGGCGGATAACCGACTCGTATATGTTTTACTCGTAATTATAGATATATAAAACAAAAAATGAACATTTTTCGAATCATATTACTAGTAAATTTTATCAATCGAATATTTAGTAAGTGGGGTTTTGAGCTCGGCAATCAGTCAAATCAAATTATTTTCAAAATATTTTTAGGATAATGCTTAGCACGTATATATATACGCGTATAATACAAAAATGAAGATTTTTCCATTGATAACGCCAGCAATGCAGTATTTGGTCATTCGGTCGGTTTTCGGGTCAAATCACGATATTTTTAAAATATTTTTTAGAATTATGTTTTATACGTATTTATA
Source organism: Gordionus sp. m RMFG-2023 (assembly GCF_954871325.1). Taxonomy (NCBI): domain Eukaryota; kingdom Metazoa; phylum Nematomorpha; class Gordioida; order Chordodea; family Parachordodidae; genus Gordionus; species Gordionus sp. m RMFG-2023. Next base: position 14,955,748 of record NC_088779.1, on the reverse strand, counting down.
GATACATAAAACAAAAATCAACATTTTTCAATTTATCTTAATAGCAAATTTGATCAATCAAATATTTAATAAGTGGTCGGTTTTGAACTCGGCAATCGGTCAAATCAAATTATTTTCAAAATATTTTTTAGAATAATGCTTAGCACGTAAATATACACGTATAAAACAAAAATGAAGAGATTTTGATAAATAACGCCAGCAATATTTACTTTAAAAAATTTCCATTGTTTTACTATTCTAAACCTACTCATTAAACAAAGAAACCTAAAAAAAATTTTTAATTTTTAGGTTTTTCATATGTATATATATATACTCAAATATAAAAAAAATGCTATCCAATCATCATTCCGGTTTCCTAAAATGATACATATTAAAACATATAACGCCCTCTTACGGATATATATTTGTTAATTTTTAAAATTGAATAAAATGTATATTTGTTTTAATAAGCTAGAAAAATAAATTTCTTATTAATAATATTAAATAAAAATAAAATTATATACTATATCATTTAATCAGTATTCTATTCTTCATTTATAATAAAAAAATGATTTAAATATATTTTAAAAAAAGTTTAAAAAAATATACGTAATAAATTTTTGATTGATTTATAATTGATAATGATTGATTGCCTTTTAGCAATGCAGTTTAGTAATGCATTAGCAATTCAATGTATAGTGGGGAAATTTTTTCCGGGGAATTATTTTCCAGGGGAATTTTATTCCGGGGATTTTTTTTCCGGAGAATTATTTACTTGGGAATTATTTTCCGGGGAATTATTTTTCCGGGGAATTAATTTCCGGGGATTTTTTTTCCAGGGAATTAATTTCCGGGGATTTTTTTTCCGGGGAATTATTTTCCGCTTACCATTTTTTTTATGTTTTTTTTAAATGTTATTTTAAATTAATATAGTATTATTTGGTGATAATTTTTTTGTGATAAATTTTTAAAATATTGTTGCATATTTTTATTATTTAGTGATAATTTTTTTTGTGATAAATTTTTAAAATAATGTAGCATATTTTTATTATTTGGTGATAAATTTTTAAATTAATATGTATTTTTTCTTTTAAGATATTTTAAAATATTTTTTTCTTTTTTAAAAATATTTCTTAATTCCTAGGGAGGGGAGGAGGGTAGAAGAATTGTGATGAGTCAATTTTATTCATTAAATTGAAATATAGTCTGATAATCTAAGCAATTTTAGGAAAATTAGCATAAAATCTTAAATTTTGTATTTATTAGGGGTAAAATAGACCTTATCTTTAAATTCTAAGTGATTTTTTTAACCTTTGTTGGGAAGGGTTAATTCGAAATAAATTGAAATATATTATTGAAATTTATACAAAATAAAAATATCGAAATATAGTAATAAACGAGTCAATTTTATTCATTAAATTGAAAAATTGTATTAAAATGTATACAGTCATTTATAAATAGAATAAAAAGATCAAAGCGATTTAATAATTTATGTTTTCTAAAATATCTATATTCAAGTAAATATTCATGAATATTCTCTCGATCCCCATGTCTTTTATAGTTTTCCTTAAGATCCCGCCACAGTCTTTCGACTTTTTGGGTGTGAATGTATCATTTGGGTCAACGAAGTTTCGGGAATGATTGACCCTATAATGGAAATAATTTGTTTTATCCAACCGATTATATCTAAGATAAATAGAATATTACTACTTTTGATTTACAGAAAAATATATTTACATACCCTAACCATGAGTCAGTCATTATCGTGGAATCTTGCATAACATTATCTTTAACCACACGCAGTGTGGTATCTTGATCCCTCGTTGTTGTTGCACATTTCACCCGTCTCGCGACATATGCCACCGATGATCCATATAGCCTCGGAAATCAAATGCCGGCCACGATTATATTTACGCTTCCACACATGAGTTTCGTCTATTTCGATAACTCTGCCAGGCCCTCCGATCTTTGTATGATTCGAAGCTATATGGAACCCACATACCTTGCGAAATTTTTTAAACCTATATAAATTAAATATAAAAACCATATTTTACTTTAAATTACCATCCAGAAATTGCATTCCTATGATAATCCAATTCCTTCGAAGCACTTAAAATTTTATAACGGCCTAAAAATAATTTTGTTCTTTAATATTTTTTAAATAATTACTACTTATATACAGGTATACTAGTCTTAAAAATTTCCCAACGTCCTGAATCCCTTCAAAAATAGAATCTAAAAATTTGTCATTTATGATATAAAATTAATATTACCTTTCCATATCGAATATAATCTACGACATCTATTGCATCGATATCGCAAACTATTCTTATTTTTTTCTACCCGCATTATGGAATTGCAACAAGTATGCTCTATTCCTAAAGGGATAAATTGATTATTAAGGCAAAATTGATAAGTTGTTTCAACAGTATTAGTAAACACACCTAGTGTAAAAATATTCATTTTAAAAGAAAAAAACGGAAATAATATTAAGTTAGTATGGAAGGAATCATATTATATATATATACATAATCTAATAATAATCGGAACTACGAATTATTTCTTTAAAAAAACAATTTTTAAAAAAATATGTAGACACAATTCTTTTACCTACCTCCCCTCCCTAGGAATTAAGAAATATTTTTAAAAAAGAAAAAAATATCTTAAAAGAAAAAATACATATTAATTTAAAAATTTATCACCAAATAATAAAAATATGCTACATTATTTTAAAAATTTATCACAAAAAAAAATTATCACTAAATAATAAAAATATGCAACAATAATTTAAAAATTTATCACAAAAAAAATTACACCAAATAATACTATATTAATTAAAAATAACATTTAAAAAAAACATAAAAAAAATAACATAAAAAAAATAACATAAAAAAAATAACATAAAAAAAATAACATAAAAAAAATAACATAAAAAAAATAACATAAAAAAAATAACATAAAAAAAATAACAAAAAAAAATATACCCCTCGACTTAAGCAATAACCGAAATATTTATGAATTTTATTTTTTTCGAATTTCATAAATAATAAATAACTAATAAATTCTATTTATAGATCGAGATCATTAATTAATCTTTATTCATATAAGTAATAAATAAATATATTAAATTTGAAATAAATATTATTTAAATTAGTATTTAAAATTTAGCGAAGATTTATTTTTAGCATGAATTCTAGTGACATCGATATGATGGAAGTTGGATTAGATTTAATTTCGGCCCAATTACAGTCTACACAATATTCAGAACCTTCTTTTAACCATTCTTCTACCTCGTTAGTTATGAAGGGGAGTCTTGTTGTTACTCCCACCAAGATGCATAAACAATGTATACATTGTTCCAAAAAATACAGTAGTATAACTTCCTCAAGTAATATTTTATTCCTATAAATAAGGCAAAAAACTTTAAAATTAACGATTATGACAATTGTCACTTATCCAGTGTACATATTGACTGAAGTTTTATTTAAATTTGTTTTCAATATTAATTATTTCCAATTTGCGACAAAATAAAATAAAAACTTTAAAATTAACGATTATGACAATTGTCACTTATCCAGGGTACATATTGACTGAAGTTTTATTTAAATTTGTTTTCAATATTAATTATTTCCAATTTGTGACAAAAAAATTCAAAAAACTTAAAAAAAACGATTATGACAATTGTCACTTATCTAGGGTACATCTTCCCTGAAATTTAAGCATGCTTAATAAATTATTTAGAAATTACAACTTCTTTTAGTATACTTAAAAAATAATTTCAGAAAAATGATTAAAAAAAACTATAAAATATTTCATTCATCTAAAAGATTGTTTATTTATATTAAAATTCACAAAAGAATTTCTCAAAAAAGATTTATTTACAGAATTTATTCTTATCAAATTATCAATTGCTTAAAATTTTGGGCGTGAAAATCACAAATTTATTGTTATAAAATGATATTATAATTACATTTTTTTATTAAAAAACATCAAACTATTTTCAATATAATAAAAAATAATTAAAATTTCATTTCAATATTAACTAAATAAAAATATTAAATAATATCATGTTTTTATTTATATAAAATAAATCGGGTCGGTGCTCGGGTCGACCAGGTCGACCAATTTGGTTGCTTTGGTTTTGGTTCATTTGGTTTTGGTTCATTTGGTTTTGGTTCATTTGGTTTCATTTTTTCGACCAAAAACCAGGGTCGCGGTCGTGTAAAACCAACGAATTTACCACACTAGAGCCTATATATAGTCTATTGGAAAATATCTAAAGAAGATATCGTAATCGATTATCTTTCCTAGCTTTAGAAGTTGAATTAATAAAATTTTAAATATACTTGTAAAGATTTTAAAAATATATAACAAAAAATAAAATTAACCACTTGAGATTAATTTTACATACTCATTTTTCAATATTTTGTATAATTTGTTGTAAAAATGTTTTTTTTGGAATTATATTTAAGTTTTCCCTAAGTGGCAATACTGATATTATAAGTACACTTTTACAATCTTCGGTAACGGGTGATCGATACCGCAAGGCGATGAGGTATGAACTTTCGTTTAACGATTATTAAAAATGGTTTGGCAATGGATTTAATAATCAAAGAATTATAATAAAAAAAATATGTTGCAATTATTTCTTTTTATTTTGGGATCTATGTAATTTATATAATATCGATTAGTGAAAAGGAATTTATGGAATATTTTTTATAGTTGCAGTAATTTAAAGTGATGTAAAGGGTAATGTAAACGTAACGACCTTACAATTTTTCAGAGAACATGAAATGTTAAAACTTTTTTTTAAGTAACATCGACTCGAAGTTTAAGTTATTATTTACAATTGACTTAACAAAAGTAGCGAGTAGCGCGCTATCTTTTTTGGTAGCTATAGCTAATAGCGGCTTCTTTTTTTGTAATTATTTAATTTTTTAGCCCGCTACTTTTAAAAAATATAATGAAGGTAAGTATAAACATGAAAATTGAAATATATTTTCAATTTGTAATTTATATTTTCATTTGTATTATAAACCTAAATCATTTGATAATAAAATGTCATCGCCTATGGATATCCAAATCGTTGAAAGTGATTTAGACAATGATATTAATGAAATGGAAGATTCCAGGGAAGAAAATGTTTTTAATAGCTATAATACAAATTTCCCATTCCCTAGATTTGAAATTTTTTTTAAAATAAATATAAAAACCAAAACTAAATTCAAATTTATTTGTTTAAAATGTAAAAAAAATATTTCCTCAAACGAATCTAGTTATAACTTCAAGAAACACCAAAAGGTAAATTGTAGTGTTATAAACGAACGCGTTTTTACCGATGAATAAAACTCTATCACCTAATGCAACAATTTTATGTCGCCAGACTCTAATGAATAAAATAGCAGATAACTAAAGTGATGAAAGTTGCTCTAATAGTAGAGTTATCAAGATATCATATATATGTACCATGGCAGATAGTTGGACACATAACACTAGGTAAAAACTAGAATGCAAAAAATTACCATAAATATTTTATTACATAAATTTTTTTATAATCAAAACTAACTATATTTTAATATTTATAAATGTTGATTTTTACATATTTACTATACAATAACATAAAAGCAAAAAATAAAACAAATTTGTTTCTAAATTTTTTTTTATAAAAAGTAGCTAAAGCTACTTTTAAAATATAGTAGCTAATAGCGAGCTACTTTTTTTACAAATAGCGAAAGCGGTAGCGTGCTAGTTTTTTTGACAAATAGCGATAGCGGTAGCGCGCTACTTTTAAAAATAGCGATTAACAACTCTGCTTAATTGATAACATAATAGTTAATAAAAATTTATTTTATTGAAATTAATGAAGAAGTATTATAGTATGGATAATAAGAATGAATTTAAAGAAAAAGTATCAAAGACACCAATTGAAAGAACTAATATTTACAAAAAGTTAAATGTCGATTTGGGTAGAGAAAGAATTTTGCAACAAATTGAAAATGATAAGTTTATTATATTATATAATTGATAATAACAATTTTTCATTCAGAAAGGAAAAGAAATCCAAATGTTTAGAGAAAATAAGTGAAGAAGATAAATTAAATATGACTAAAACCACAAGTTATCATGATATGCCATCACCTACAAGGTAGAGTGTTAATAATCTTTGAATTTTGATCTGTTAATTATTCTATTTTTCAAAAAAATGAGGGTCAAGCATAAAAATATAGCTTATGAGCTCTATGTAATATGAACGATAAAATCGAGATTTTCGGCCGACCTCATTCATTTTCGATAAAAATTTGTAGGCACGTTATATATGTTTAGAAATCTAAAACGATTTAGCTCATTAGCAATTATTAACTGAGAATGTATGAAATTACTCGTAAATTAACTATAATTCCTTAAAATGATTTTTAACGATAGAAGCCTTTTATTGCATTGAAATACTTATATATAGTTCCATCTTTTAAAATTAGTAAATGAATAATAGAAAAATAAATTTTGAAAAATTGAAGATCAAAATTAAAAATTTTCATTTTAAATTTCTTACTGGATATAACATGGCCAATATTTGAAAAAATTTAATTTTGATGCTTCCCCTTGTTAGAAGTTGAAAATTTAATATTAATACGAATTGAAAATGCCATTTATTAATTTTAATTAAAATCGAAGATATAAATAAACTAAAAAAGACATAAAATCAAAACTAAAAAATTATAAAGGTTTCCCTTTCTTTTTCTTCTTAATATTACATTTTTTATCTCTATATTTATATTTAGTTTTGCTTAATCGGCTAATTTTAGCCGACTAAACGGCTTAGCCGAGATTTTAGGTGAAAATATCGGTTAAGCCTAATCTAAGCCTAAATCGGCTAAAACTAAATTAGTCAAAAATTCTGCATCGGCTAATCATCCGTCAGCGTTCCGTAAGATATGCCTAGCATTAATTATTATTTATTTATTTTAATAAAATAATTTATTTTATTTATATTTAATGTAATTATTTTTTATTATCAACAAATAACCTTGATATGGTTTAATATTTTTTATTTATATTATTATATTATGAAATGATATTTATTTGATGTTTTATTTTAATAAAAAAATGATATGCTGTTATTGTAATATTCTTTTTAATACAATTAAATCTTTTATTGAGGAATTCTTTTGTAAATTTTATTAGATAAATAAACAATCTTTTAAGTGAAGTCTTTTAAATTTTTTTAATCATTTTTGTAAAATAATCTATTCTTTTATTAAATGAGGTGGTTTTTTCTAAATTTTAAAAAAATATTTATATTAAACTTTTTTGACGTTATTTTATATGATCTTTTTAAGGATAATATTTTAATGTGACTATTGTCATATTCATTATTGATAACATTTTTAAATAAAAATTTAGTGGTTATTTTTAAAGTTTTTTAAATTTTTTTGACGCAAATGGGCAAAAATATAGATTGATAGCATGTTAAATTAAAAATTTAGTGAAGATGTACCATAGAAAAGTGACAATTGTCATAATCGTTATTTTTAAAGTTTTTTGACGCAAATGGGCAAAAATATAGATTGTTAGCATGTTAAATTAAAAATCTCATGAAGATATACCATAGAAAAGTGACAATTGTCATAATCGTTATTTTTAAAGTTTTTTTTTGACGGGAATGGGTAAAAATATAGATTTTTAAAAATAACAACTATGACAATTGTCACTTTTCTATGGTACATCTTCACTAAATTTTTAATTTAACATGCTAACAATCTATATTTTTGCCCATTTGCGTCAAAAAACTTTAAAAATAACGTTTATGACAATTGTCACTTTTCTATGGTACATCTTAGCTAAATTTTTATTTAAATGTTATCAATACTTATTTTAACCTATTTTCGTCTAAAAAATTCAAAAAACTATAAAAATAATGAATATGACAATTGTCACATTAAAATATTATCCTTAAAAAGATCATATAAAATTAACTTCAAAAAAGTTTAATATAAATATTTTTAAAAATTTAGAAAAATCCACCTCCTTTAATAAAAAAAATGGATAATTTTACAAAAATGATAAATAAATTATAAAAGACTTCACCTAAAAAGATTGTTACAAAAGAATTCCTCAATAAAAGATTTATTTAGAAAGAAGATTGTGAAAATCACTAAGAAATTGTATTAAAAAGAATATTACAATAGGAGCATATTATTTTTTTTATTAAAAAAACATCAAATAAATATCATTTCATAATAAAATAAATAAAAAATAATAAATCATATGTTTATTCGTTGATAATAATTAACAATTTATGCTAGGCATATCTTATGGAACGCTGACGGACGATTAGCCGTTGCAGAATTTTTGACTAATTATTTTTAGCTAAGCCTAATTAGGCTTAGGCGTATTTTTAACCAATTACGCAACACTATTTATACTACTAAAATATACCATCGATATTTTATATAATTGTCCTTTAATTTTCTTATTATTTAACCTTTCGATTAACTTTACAATTTAAACATTTTATCTTTTCAAAATTTATATTCAAATGTCTTTAAATTTATAATTAATTCAATACACATATTCGACACCCCTTTAATTATCAATTATTGATTTAGATAATATTGGAAACCAATTTTGTTTTTAATTTAAAACTATTTATTTAACATTAGAAAAAAGTTTAAAAAAAGTCGATTTTGTATAATTCCAATCTCAGGTAATATAATTTTTAATAAGCTAAAATGTCTTTATATTAATAGAATATATATAGCATGCCTACAAATTTTTATCGAAATTGAAAGGGGTCGGCTGAAAATTGTTTGATTTAATATGGAATGACTCTAATTAATTACAACTACTTTTAAAAAGTAGTAGATTTAATTTTTCAATGATTGCATCCAAAATTTTTTTGACCCAAAACATAATTTATTTGTTATGCTCCTCTCAATTAAAAAATTTGAAAATAATTTTAAATATTTTTCTTTTAATGTTTTAAAACATATCCAAATTATTTAAGGAATTCCAAGGCAGGGATTCGAACCGATATCAATATCCGTTTTGGTTCTAAAAAAATAATCGTTCAGGTTCGGTTCTCAAAAAATAATATCGGTTCGGTTTGAACCTCTAAAAACCGGGTTTAATTCTTGTATATAATTATATCAGACCTGCATGCCCGGCCCTAAGCTCAGGTACACGGGCCAGCCATATTTTAATTTTTTATATATACCCGGACTGGGCCTAAAAAAATTTTTTAATTATAATTACCTGGCTGGAGGGCCTAAAAAATTTTTTAAAAAATACCTGGGCCGGACCGAATAATTTAATTCCATGTTCATTTAGATGCATCATTTATAACAGTATATGTATAAATAATATATATATTGGATTTAATTCATCCTTAGGCATTAATAACCGTTTTTAAAATTTTAGTATAAAGAAGTTAAATTAATTTACAATAATCTTTAAAACAATTCGGTTATAAATTTTTACCGATTCGGTTCAGGTTAAAAATTATTTAACAGTTCATGTTCGAAAAAATACAGATTTAAAGGTTCGGATAGGATCCCTGCCCCCAAGGCTTAAAAATCCAGCCTGGCCTGAAATTTTGATAAATGATTTTTTTAAAAATAAATAAATTTTAATATTCTTATGTTTTGTGGTTTATCTTATGTATTATATTAGGATATACATGGTATTAGATTTTAAAACAATTATATTTGGAGTGAAACTAATATTAGCAGATAATATAATATATATTTTCATTATTATAATTTAGGAAGCCTAAATGTTATCAAAACTTAAAATCAAACCAAAAAGAGAATTGGCTTGTACATCATTTACTTCCTTATTTTTAGTTGCTCATAAACTTATGGTTCTAGAGGTTGAAAGGCCTTGTAATTTATGATTTTTTTTCCTTTGACCTCATTAAAATATTACCCAGAGATGCACCGATATCACTTTTTTTTTTAGCCAATACGATATCAAAATTGATACCACCTATACTTTAAAAAATATAGTGGAATTATTTATTGATAGAAAGAAAAGAATAATTCGTCAATTATCATTTTTTATTTATTTTTGAAAGTAAAAAAAGTTTAAGTGCACTTTTTTTATTATTATAGATTTGCTTATAATTTTTTTAAATATTCCAGGTTCGGACAAATGAAAAAAATAAACGCGTCGCTATAAATATTTTCAACTCTTTATTTCCTCGACATATCTTAAAATAATTCACAATAATTCTTTTACATTTTTTTATTGTCGCGTCGCGACAATTTCCCTAATGAATACTTTTTTTCTTCTAATTATATGCTCCCAGAAATCAAAAAATAATGTATATTTCTGGATAATAAAATAAACACTATTTTACAAAAAGATATGATAATAATGATCATAAAAAAATGATTATAAATTGCCTTCAAATCTAAATAAATGTTACAAAAAATTAACTCAAAAAAACCTAATAATTATTTTGTTAATGCTAAATGAATATAAGGGGCACCACTAATTGAAAACCAGAAGTCGCATTTCAACCTCACTTCCAGCCACTTTCCATAATTATTGTTCTTTCATCGTTCTTTTCAGGATTCGAATACTAACATTAATATCGTTGGTTAGTTAGCTACACGAGAGTCTTGTATCTATGTTCGCCAATAATTGTGATCCACCTTTTATTTATACCATTTATTGCGTAGAAGTTGAGTCTAACCATATCCGGTCCTTGGCTTGGCCCTTCCATTAGATTTTTCCTCTGAATAATATCTTCGATTTCCCCAATGGTTTAGCCAAAAGGTATTCGCTGTATCGTTTCCCCCAATGGTAAAATTCTCATTACTTAGGCTAAAAGTGAATGGTTAGCCAAAATAGTCGGTAAATTTCTATGTTTAGACAATTCATAACCCCAACCGCACTCCAGGGTTTTATTCCTTTTGTAATTGGTCCCGGTGCCCTACTCCTTCCATTCCATTGGAAAACTTATCCCGATTCAATTTATGTCCTATACCTATACTTTCCATGATCACCCCGGATTCCTTCTTACGTACTTCCAAATATTCTGTCCCACCACGAATTCAGACATTTCATTTACCTCAGATTCCACCTCTTCATTTGGTGTTGCTTCTATAAATCCAATCGGGTTCTCAGCCTCAAAAATTTATTTGCTGAAGACTGCCCCCCCCCCACTTAGCTGCCTACCCGTCTAATACAAGATTAATCCCAGACCACGAAATGGCCCCTCTTGAGACATTTAAGAAATTCCACCAGGACGTTTCCCATAGATCTGAAAAAATATGTAGGCTCTAGAGTGGAAGGAATTTTAGCTTATCCCAAACCTCTTAGGGTGATCGAATTACATAGATTATATAACAATACGCCTAAGAACGATAATGAAGGATGCCCTCAATTTCCCTCAACAGTTGAGTTGCATCCGGAGCAAGTATGGGGTTATAAACGAATACTAATGGCGTTGAGCTCATTTTAATTTAGTTGTAAATTTAACCGAGAGAATAGATAGAAGAAATTCATGATTTAGCAGAGAAGAGAATAAAAAATGTTCAGATAAGTGCATTCAGGAAAAAAGTGATTCAACGCAGCTATTTTTTTCCGAAAGAGTGTGATCAGCGATTATATAGGATTTTCAAAGGATAATAACGCCATCAAAGGAAGGATCATTAAATCTACCCTAGTTTTCCCTAATTTTTTGATGTGTTAACCTTTATTCTAGTAATGTAGTGATTTTTTGCTTCCTTTAAATTCTGCGTGGACTTAGTTAGCTATTTTATAATTTTTGCAACCATTTTTTAACATAATTTTTGTATTTTAAAACTAAAATAGAAATTGTAAGTAATAAAAAAACATATTTTTTCAGAATATTGATAATAATTTTTTAAACTATAATATAATGTATATCCATATAGCCCCAATATTACTCGTATTCAATTTCGTTTTCCAGACGGTTCCAATATCACTCGCCAATACGATACCTCCACCAAGTTTTGTGATTTATATCAAGATGTTAAAGAAGTTTTTAAATATTTATGCTTTTAATTTCAAATTCAATTTAGCAAATTAAAGATAAAATTGATGAATTTAATTTGGCTTCCAATTTTCCACGTCGTGTTTTTGAAAATAACTTGGAAAACGATCTCAAAAATTTAGATCTGGTGCCTTCCGCAGTTTTGATCATTATTTTAGTAATTGTATTATAATAAATTTTTGTGCATTGATATGTTATAATAAAAACATTTTAGAAAGAAAGAAAAAATCACTTTGCTAAAAAGTATTCAATTGGTATAGCAATCTTTCAGGAATGGGACATCTTAAGTAATTGGATCATAAATCCAATTATTTATGTATCAAACATCATTAAATCAATAATTGTAAAACTGACTTCCAAGTTAACGGATAACTCAAATATAAATGATCAAGTAACCACATCATCTAATCACGATAAACCAAGTACGAGTCGCAATTACAAAATTGAGAATCAAAGGTATTTATTTTTTGTATTGATTACTAGTTATCTTATTGAATAAAAAGTTTAAGATCCAGAAAAAGAAATAATCAGAACAATAAAGATGCATCTACGTCGAATATAGTTACCCTTAAGGATGAATCTGAAAATTCGGATGATAATAATACTTGGAATGGAAATTCGACTCAGCAAATGTGAAATTTATTTGATTATAATATTTGGGATTTTATTATTTTTAAATCGTGTATAACAATTTATTACCCACGAATTATATGTATCTTATTTATACCTTAATCTATGATACAATATCTCATTTTAATAAATTTTTATTGCGCCCCTTGGAAAAAAATATAAATAATATTTAATAAACCATAAATATAATTATCATTAATAATATTATATAAAACCACTATTTAGTAATCATAAAAATTGTCCATCAAAAATGAAATTATAATAATATTGCTAAAAAGACCAAACAATGTATTGGAAATGACAATATTATTATAATATTATGATGAGATATGCTATCAGTTCCTTTTTGAACTTTTCCACTGTTCAATTTTCTCCTTTAAAACAAAATCACTCTTTACCATTTCTAGTGCTAGAGGTAGTCGGTTAAATGGATCATTTTGGTCGCTAGAATATTGATTATTTAAATTAAGATATTTAATCAATACATTAAACATTTTAAATTAATATCGAACCTAAGCAAATGCCTGGCAATAGTCGACCGGTCAACAACTTTTCCTGATGTTGGCAGAATAACGGGATTAATCATTAGAGTATTCATAATTGGATCTAAAAATTCATCAGGGGCATCGGCCATAAGTTCGTCTTCTTGCTCTTGTTCTACGGCGAAATTCTATGATAAATAATCTTTAGAGAAGCCAACACATGTGAATTTTAAACCTTAACCTTTTGAGCGACAATGTCAAGTTGGCTACTTAAATTCGAAGCCATAGTGTAGGTGGAAAACGATGAAAATGAATCGTTAAGAGATGTTGAAGCTGCTTTGTTTCCGATTTTTTGCAAAACATCAAGAGCTTGAGTAAATAAACCTGCCGAATAACTCCTTCCATCATGACTGACTGCTCTAAGAAATTCTTCTTCAGATATTTTTAATTTCTCTAAATCATCTATTGATTATATTAAATTAAATTGACATAATATAAATATTACTAATGGTAGACGAAGAAGATGCATCCATGTTCTGTAAAAAAATTTCTTGACCTTTAAGATAGTTCTCAACACTATTTCCTAAATTAACGTAAATCTGGCATATGGTCGTGACTATTTCTTGAGGTCTAAATTCATAAATTGATAGATCTTTGACTTTCAAGTTTTTTTTCTTAGGTCCAACCTTTATTGAAAAAAAATATATATCTTAAAATCTGCTGTATTTACCAAATGAAGCAAGAAGTAATTGAGCATACTAGTGATTCGATTGACCATAGTAGAGTGTGTGAATATTGTATGAATATAACGCGTGACGTAAGCTAAAACTCTTATTGTTTCCAACCCCAAAACATTATGATATCTCGCCATTAATCCTAGATGTTGAAAATTATTCTCATTTTCGGTTTTTTGTTCTTGAGACAACTTGTGCCATTCACCTTTGTCTTTCGCCATCTGCAACTCTCTTAATTGACTCATAAACTTAAATGAAAATAAATGCTTTAAAGTTATTAAATAATGGTGACGTAGATAATGTATACTCAAGATTTTAATAAATAAGGTGAGGACTCTAAGGATTAAAATTTTACAGGGTGCCTTGGGGGAAAGGATTCAGAGAATTTAATTCAAAAAATTCGCCTTTATTTTTGAATTGTTTTACAATGTAAAGGAATCAGATTTTTTAAAAAAATCAGAGGCCAACAAAACAAGATAATTTTGTTTTATATTTTAAATCTAGTAAATTTAAAATTGTAAAGAAACATTAATTAATAACTTGCTTTATAAGTTATAAAAAAAAATTAATTTTCTGCAATTATGATGTGAATTCAATTATTTTTACAATTTATTTGTCATACTGTAAACACATTAATTTTTTTAAATATTAATTGAATTATTATAGTTGTATAAATTAATTACAAAGATCATGCCTTTTATTTTTTGCGATCCGCAGTATGTATATCCTATGAAACTAAGTACGGGGCTTATAATTAAATGTATCCTAGTTGAGATAATGAGGACAATTTATAAGGAGTGCCTTAATTCCGAGACTGGCTCTTCTAGTCTTCCTAAATAATTCCCCCCTCTTCTATCAATATAATGAAATTATTTTATTCTATCCACAACTAGATTTGTTTTAATTTCCTAGACCGGTTTAGCCAATTTAACATGTATTACTAATTTTATACCTAATATAATCGATCTATATTTGTATTCTTATTTTTAAAAAATCATTTTCCTTATTTAAGAAGACAGTTGATAATAAATTTAGAATAAATGAATGATTATTATCATTAGTATTTTTAATTTTATATTATGATAAAATTTTAATATCTTATAAGGAGTTTATTTAATGTATAAAGCATTATATTATATATATAATTATTACCGATAGACCTTCGTCCAATAAAAATATAGCATCGTTAATTAATAAGTTGATAAATCGAAGAAATAATGGGGGATTTATGGCTTCAATATTTTTTTCAGCTTGATCTGCCATAAACTTTATATTTTTTATTAAAATATAGAATAACACAAAATTATTAAAATATAGAACAATACAAAATTATTAAATTAAATACGATGTGATTCACTTTAACGACATTTCTGTGTTCCGTAAATTTCCAAAGATATCTCAAAACAACGTACATTGGTCTTCGATACGAAAATTTTTGTTCAAACGCAACGTTGTGACCGGTTTCTTCAATGCTTACAAAGACATGTATCAACACTGGAATCATAAAATTCCTATAGTCAATATTTTGCTTTGGGGATTCCTGAATTATAAATTTAAAAAAAAATTAAGTTAATTAGCGAAATTACATTAAAAGTTAGATAGGTCTAGTTCGAATTGGAAATTTTCAAGCTTGACCCGGTTTCTTTTATTTTTAGGAAGTTATTATCATCTCGAGGGCTGAAGATAAATCATTTCCTATTTTATTCGTAATGCGAGTAAGGTTAGATAACAAGACTAGTCTTG
Source organism: Gordionus sp. m RMFG-2023 (assembly GCF_954871325.1). Taxonomy (NCBI): domain Eukaryota; kingdom Metazoa; phylum Nematomorpha; class Gordioida; order Chordodea; family Parachordodidae; genus Gordionus; species Gordionus sp. m RMFG-2023. Next base: position 14,940,158 of record NC_088779.1, on the reverse strand, counting down.
AGGAATAAATGCTACTAATAGAGTATTAATGGGGAGCGGATCAAGATATCTCCCGATTTGAATGAAGGAGGCATAGAGGTATTGGCAATCATCAAATTTAAATTTAAGATGAATTCCAAAAAAAAATGGATTCATGTGATGTAAGTAACAAAGGTCAACGCGATTGACGGATGGTCTGGATCGTAATATTTAAGTTTGCCTTACTAAAATTTATTTAATTTTTTATTTTATAATTATTTTTTATATTAATTACTTTAGTTTTTGTGATTGTTTTTCTTTTTTAGTTCATATTTAGCAATATAGGGGTGACCGATTATATTATCCATACAAAATTGTGCTGTAAAAAAAAGACGAGACATATTTGCAATAATATTCAAATGTAATTTTATTCTTTATATATATTTTATAAATTAATATTTAAGAAAAAAGTCTTAATTAATGGTACGTGTTTGCATTAAAATTTTTTTATATAAAAATGTTAATCTTAAATAAATAAATGAAAAACTTAAATGTACCCGGTTCATCCACATTATATATATCACTCGAAAGAACTTAAGGTAAGTTATATATAAGTGTCATATAATTTATAAAAACAAGTCAACCTTCTTCATATCGTCATATGTGACCTTAGACAAACTCGTGGATTCTGTTTTTATAAACTAGATTTTTTAATTAAAAATACACCCCTCGCCAGAACCTGCCCCAAGTCTTCACATTTAACCATGTTTTAATTTCAAGATATTAAATTACCATAAATATTGTGAATAATTTTATACATAATAAAATTGAGATTACTTTATCATTTAGAATTGATAATTAATCTAAGTAATTTAAAAAAAAAAAATTATTAGTAAAAGATTAAATTACTTTTGACGTGTTAAAATTTATAAATTTCATTTAAAACTTTAAAGGCATTTAAAACTATTGATGTCATAATACATTTACGGTTTAAATTTCAAATGTCAAGGTATATAAATTATTAGATAAGGAAATGCCTCGGGATAACCATCCCCGGTCTCCTCTACTATGAAAACAAATGTCAAATACAGAATTTTATTTTTAAAATTAGACATTTGTATTATTTATTATATTATTCATATATGACTTGGTATTTTTAACATAAAATACTTTTATAATTAATAAAATAAATTAAATTAGGTAAAAATTAATCGGCATTTTAAAATTATTTTCATATAGATTTGCTCAATAATAAAAAAATGTTCAAAAAACTGCATTAATGGTTCTCATTTTTTATATTTTATTTGTTAATTTAGTAAAAAAATTTTATATTAGTTATGTTAACTAACTTATGATAAAAAGAAATATTTGTATAAAATACTAAACAACTTTAAAATAAATACTAAAAAATTGTAGTTTACTACGATGGTTTGGTATAAGGTCCAATAAGGCTTTAGTTTATTTAGGTTTATATGAAGATCATTTAAGAAAGGGTGAAGAATAGGTTCTGTGCTGTGATGGTCCTCACATTAAGGGGTTCACCTGCAATGAATGTTAAGTCTAAAAAGAATAAAATTTCCAGTAAGATGCATCTAAATACTATGAATTTAAACTAGGAAGAAAGTATTTCTCAATGCCTTAGCAGAATAAGACAGAGCTGGGGGGGGGGTCTCCTTGTTGGATTTTATGATTGAAGGTTAGCCAGTGATAAATGTATTTAGAATATGGAAAAGTTAGATAATTTGGGAAGGAAAGAGCTCCTTTTTAAAGAATTAAAAACGTTATTTAAATCCAATTTATTAGAATTCGTTTGTTTTAGGGTGCGCTAATGCAATGCAGGCATAGGTTGACGTGCTCCTCATTTAAATGGTAGAAGGGAATTCGATAAGTCATCTTTAATTAGCTTACTATAATTTTGGATACAATTCTTCTTAATACATTACCAATAGCAATTGGCGGGATTCCGCCATCTTTTTTCGAATGTTATTAAACGAACAGCAAGAAGGTTAGAGCTAATAATTTATATTAGTCTGGAGTGTGTGATTTGAGGGTATATTCGTAAACCTTGGAGATGGACAGGCCTGAGGTCATTTAGGCCTCCAGCTGTGTCCTGTTTAAAAAGATCTGATGACCTTTAGGGTTTCTGGTATATAAATATCTTCTGGTAAATAATGTTTTTATAATCTTAAAATTGATGAGTAAATGTGAAGGAGCAATGTAGAAATAAAGAAAGAAGAACGAATATTTATGAATGCAAATATTATTCATTAAATTAGGATTCTCATTATTTTCCGAAATAGTTCCCGGAATCACCGTTTATGTTTCGTAGCGTCCATAATTTTACCCAAGTTCCGTTCCATATCCCTGATTTATTGTTTAAAAAATGAGGCTCAAAATATATCTAATAAAATTAATATTATAAATAATGATGTGACTCAAGAGATTAAAAAAATTTCACCAAAATTCAAAATCTAAACTAAGGCTATTAATTATTTAAAATCAATTAAATCTTAAGCTTTGGTGAAAATTTTGTTTAATATTATTAATGTCAAATAGATTTGCATTTCGACTATTAATTAACATGTTAAAACACTTTTTGCCTATCAAATCATAACTAAAACTGATATCATTAAAAATATTATTTTAATTTTTACAATTGTTCGTAAAAAAATGCTACTAACTAGTAACCTAACTCTGATCATAATAATAAATAGATCTATGAATTATTATTGCTCAGCTAAATTCCTGCCCTCCCCCTCTGTTATTTTGAAAATACAATTTTTTACAATTATGATAAATTTATAAATTTCGTGTCATTTTGTAGAGCTCTATTTAAAAAAAAATCCCCATAACCAAAAAATCCTCTTCTTAATGTTTGATTTTAATTATATATCTATAATATAACTAAATAAAATAAATAAATTTAAACAACGTGGAAATTGTGCAACTTTGATAAAAAAATTCCCATTTAATATTTCTCTTTTAGATAGAGCTATAAAAATAACATCAAATTTTTTAACATTATTATTTTTAAATTTATTTCAATTTTAATAATAAAATATTTGGGAAAAATATAGGTTTTAGGACTCGCATGAAAATTTTGATTCTATGTGAGCTAATAATGTTCTCTAATTATGAAAATTTTTAACGAAGCAAAATTTTAACATATAGTGGTGAAATTTATAATTTAAAAATGACATAATTTCATTTTTTATAAAACAATAAAAACTAATTTACTATTTGAAAGGCGATATTATTGACTTTACCAATCGTAAAGAGTTGACTTCTACACGATGAGGTAGCGTTAATTCCTCCTCCACCCAAACTCCAATTACGGCTTTTAATAGATAAAATATATAACATAAATTAAAATTATAGATATTACATTGCCTTTATCGTAGATTTTAATAAAAAGTTATATAGTAATTAATTACAATATATTGTGAAAACACTTGTACTATTGTGAAAAATAGTTGCCCAAAACAGATAAAAATAAAAAGGAATAAAAAAAAATTTATGCGAGTCTCACAGACGAATCGAACACCGGGAATTAATAAAACCATTTAAATATTTAGTTCTTGGCTACATATGCGGCATGCAACTACGATTCACAAGGTATTATTTGAAAGATAGAATCAGAGATATAATTGTGTCACAGAGGATTGAAACGTAAGACATTTTTTAGTTATTTAATGAATTGTCATAATTGATTTACTCCGATGGCAAGGCAGTACAAAAGAGGCCTTACTATGGTCTATTTTAACCAAGGTTCGAATTTCATTATCGTTTTCACTCATATTGGCAACGCCTTTGTAGCTCTAAAAAAGATCATATAATCTAGTTTATAATTGATTTCATTCAACTTGATAAACATCTTAATTTCAATCTCTCTAGTGCTGTTATAGATAAGGAATATTTTTAATTAATATAAAGATTCTTGGTATCTTCCATCTATTTATTAACTTATTGTTTCGATGGTATATATTAAAAGTCGATGCGAACCGCCCGAGGGTCGGGAAAAAAATTTCGGGCTAGGCTGGGCAAATTATAAATCCTTACATCGGCCTGGCCGAAATGTTCAAAATGTTTTTAAAATTTATTTCGTTTTCCTTCATAAAAAATAGGGTCAAGTAGAACAACTTGTATAAAATATATTTTATGTCCGGGTAAAAATAATTATTAGGCCGGGTTGGGCTAAAAACTTAATAGAAAATTTCCATGGGTGGGTTCGGATCATGCCAACCTCTACTTATGTCAAGCAACTATGATCGATAATTATTTTATTGTGTTTTAAGAGCGACAACTATGTTTTTAATAGCGTCATGCTGTATATTATAATCAGAAATGAACGGGCATTCATGTCACAGTATCCGTTGGCAATTATAACCGATTATCTAAATTGATAATTACCCCTCGTAAATTTTTATGGCCTATAGCTATGAAATGATAAAAAAAAATTATAAATTAGTAGACCGACGTGCAGATATATTATTTCTATAATTGGGGTGCATAAATAAAAATTTCGGCACACCAATAAAACATACATGAAAACAGTGTAATCTTTAACTAAAGATAAAGAACTGAATGATCAACTAGCAATGTGTTTCAAAATGAATGAAAAATTGCAGATTATTAATAAAAAGGGAATCTATAATGGATACTGTTATATTTTAATATCTTATATATTTTAAAAGGTTATAATATGAATATTATATTTGTAATAATTATAACTTTCCTACATTTAATATTATAGTATCGAGGTTAATCAAATTGCATACTATTAGAAGTTAAATTTGATAATTATATAAAAGTATATATATACAAAAGAATAACAAATAAAATTCATTATTGTTTTTAAACATAATCTATATAATAGATACATAAATACATTTTAAACTAAAATAAATTTAGATATACAAATTAAATTTATAAATTTATATTAGATGCATAAATATAATTTTATCCAAGTTATCTGAAGATAATGAAAATCTTTTTGAATTCAATAACAAAAGCAACAGAGAAAATACGTTCACTCGGGGTGCTGGTAGATGAGTTGGAAAGTAAATATAATTCCTCCGACGGTAAATTATTTAAAGATTTAATCAATCTTTTTGTGAATATGCGATTTTAATTCTGAGTATACATAATCAAGGGTACTCTTGAATGTTGTTCTTGTTATTAAATCTGAGGTTTGCTCCACATTATATTTCTAATTAACAAAGGGGTAATTCCATACCAACCCTTTAACTTTTCGGTCTGACCTTGTTAATTTTGATAAAATTTTACATAGTGAGATAACATAGTTAGAAGGCATCGAAACCCAAATTTTATAGTACTAATAGTTCCTGAGACATCAATGGCAAAGGTTCCAAAGAGATGAATGCTAAAATAAAATATTAGGTGTCGCTTGTAACTTTACCTAGGTGTTGAGCACTCTTGTTTATCTGATCAAAATTTTGAAAATCAATTGCTATTAAAAATAAATAAAAAATTATTATAAAAATATCTTATCTTATTATTTTTGTATAATTTTATTTAAAGAAATTTTTTATTTATAATTCAATTTTTCAAGTAACAAGTAACGCGTTACTTTCTGAATAGCCAGTAACGCGCGATCCTTTTTTCATAACGCAACGAGTAACAGTAACAAATTCCTTTTTTGAAGTAATGAGTAACGCGTTTCTTTTGAAGTAATGTTTACAGCACTTATTAATAACAAAGAAGTTTTTTATGTTTTTGATGCCTTGGTATCTAATAGTGAAGGTCACTGTCCGGTTTTTGGTCTGAACCGAACCGATGCACTCGAACCGGATCATGGTCTTCTAAAAAAAGATCGATCCCGACCGTGATCCTAAAAATATTTTTGTTTTTACCTAATTTACTTCTTATTTTTGGAACTATAAGTAAAATTCTTTCCAATCGCATTTGATTCATTTTAAAAAAATAATCGACACATCAGAAAAAAAATACTATCTTCTAATGGTTTAGCAGCGCAATATAAAAATAGAAAAAACTTCTCAATGTTTGCTACCATGAAATCGATTTGGCGTTAAAGCAGAATCATTTTTTTCTATGACACATGATAAAAGTGTCTGCGATGACTTAGTCGGCACAACAAAAAGGTTAGTTGCCAGGACAAATTTACAAAGACCGAAAACGATTGGTGGTTAGGATTTATGCAAGAAGTGGATGTAAATAAAGATGATATGAAAATAGGGCTAGCAAATTCGTTCGTTTATCCAGCGACACCAGATATCCTTTTCATATTTTCAAAAAGTTTCATATATAACTAAATTGGTACTATTAACCAAAATGTATGAATAAAAAACTATTGAAAGTAAATCATAACATAATATGTTAATAAATATTAATGAAACTTGCTCCTTAAATATTTTTTTCCTTTTTATTATCATGTTTCTCACAGGCACATATTACAGAAATAAGAATCTTTTTTTATGATTTTCTAATTATTATTTGAAAGTTGATCCTGCCAAAAAAATTCCACAATACTGATTTATTGCTATGTATGGTACTAATACTAATTTTATAGCCTAACCTATATTGCAGATCATTCATTTACGAGCGTCGAATAGAATATAAGTATAAGTTTTTATATATTATAAATATTTTTATACAAGTTTTTGTGTTCAATTTGGAGATATTTATAACTAAGGGTCATGCCGCCTAAAGTTGGAGGTTGCGTGAAATGTTTAAAAAAGATCAACAGCCAGAGGTCTACAAATTAGTAAAGCAATATAGGAATGAAAGTAAATGTTAATTTTTTCCCCCATTTATTTTTATTTTTACTTTTATAAATAAAAATGATGAATAAATAAAAAATGATAAAATTATTGGATTATATCTTTACTTTTTTGCAAAAAACACAACATATAGGAATAAAATAATTTTTGGGTATCAGTACCGAAAGTACAAAAAAGAGATATTGGTATATCTCTGATTATAATAAGATAATAAATTGGATTACTACAGCTCCTTTTAAGTTTTTTTAAATATATATTTATTATTTTTAAAATAGATTCCGCATCTAATCCAATAATTGCCACATAAAAGGGTATTCTAATTAGATAACCGAGACATCTAATTATTCAAATGAGAAATCATGACTACTCTATTAGTAAGATAAAAAATTTATAATTTAAGAACAATTAATAAATGTAATTATTAAAATATTGCGTAGAACCCAGAAGAATATCCTTGATCAAAAGCCTCTAATCCTTCTCTATCATCGTCAGTTGATTTTCGAGCTTGGAGAGGTACTAATGCCTCCAAAGTTTCAGCCATTTTTGCTCTCAAGTGAGGATTCTTGACTCTCTCAGGGCATCCCATTAAAGTCATTATTAAAATCATTATAGGTTCCAATGATTTAACTCCAAAAAACTTTATTTTTATTTTACATAAAAACAGATATAACATATCTACAACTATAGCTTAATTAAATTCCAAATAATATTAAGAATCTGCTAAATTATTAAATATGCCATGTAATAATTCCGACTTTATGAGCCAAAACTTTGTCGCAGAGAGAACATAATCTTTTTTCGATTAAAAATTATTTTTTTCCAAAATTTTGAAGAATATAGAAATTATCATATAAAATATTAAAATATATTTTTAAATTTTAGTATTTATTAAACAATCAAAAGTGATATTAGTAATTAATATAGTAGAGTATATAGAATAAACTTCAAGTGATTCGTCGCTAAAATGAGACAACAATGACATGAGATCCAACATATTCTCCAAAAAGAATTCCGGTACGCAACTCATAAAATGTTCCAATCTTGATTTTATGTCCTCATCGGCGAGTTCGTCTTCCAAAGGCGCGCTAAAATAAGCATGCATATCTGCCGATTCCTTATTATTATCCAGCGTTTTGCTAATTATAAGATGGATATTGTGACAAAGGTATTGACTTATAGCTACGTTTAGATTAAAAAAACCTTCCAAAAAATGAGGCTCTAACAAAGCTGCTTTCGTGCTTAGAAAAGTGGATAGACCTTGATTTTTAATAATTTTAAGAAATTACAATGATATTATTTGACATGTACAAAAAAATAATTAATCTCTCGATAAGAACTTTTAAGATTGGAATGATCTACAGATTTAAAAAAAAACCTTTTTCCATTGCATCTTTGATATTTCTGATAGGCGGAGCGGATTCATCAGCTAAAGATGCAGAAGATAAGAGGGATTCATAGTAAACTTGCATGCGACCTAGCTCTTGGTTCAATTTAAGAAATTTTGATAAAATAACCCTAAAACCTATGTCCATACATTTTTGCGTCATGAATAAGCATTCCGTTACAAAATTAAATTCTTTCGTGTTTAGTTTATCGTCCGTTCTTATCAAACTCGTTTCTGGAAGTTTGGTTGGTACTAAGAACGTTTCCGTATCCAAATCTATTATAGTAAATTTTATAAATATATTTTATCATATTTAAAATTAAATAAAATCTAGTTTTAGAAAACGAATTATTTATTAATTTGTAATGAGTAGCACCTAACATATGAAGACCACGAGACTTAGCATCTAAATCATTTCTAGAATGCGTTTGAGTGTAGTCGATTTCTATTTTTAAGATCCGATTTGAGAATGGGTATGAAAATGGTTTGCATAACCTAAAAATACAATATATTATTAAGTCATTTTCAACTCAGGAATTAAGAGTTTATATATTTTTTTAATTTTCCAAAATTTTGCATAAAACTCATTAAAATTTTTATGTTGTGATCTCAATTGGTTCAGAGGTTATTAAGGTTTATATTGGCTTTAGATTTTAAATATAAAAAAGTTATAGGATTTAGCGACCTGATCAACACTAGAAATGGATATAGGACCAGGCAATGCAGGCAGATCAGGCCAATAATTTCCCATATTCATTTGATTTAAAATATATATACAACAAGGTTAACTAAATAAATCAAAAGAACACCATTTGTGATAGCCTTTAACAGGGCTTTGAACTCTCGTTCTAATGAAAAATAAGGCCTTATAAAATTTATTGAAAGTATAGTAAAACGGTATCCTCGGAAGAATATATTTTATCAACTTTATTAATTTATATAATAATTTCAAATTTACAAAACGGCAAATTACTATTACAATTTATATCTTTATTTAAAAATAAATTTTCCAAAACTTTTGCAAAAAATTTTATAAATTAAAAAAGATCTAATATCTCGAAAAAAAATATATATTATATCATTATTTTTTACTTCAAATATAATAATAATAATTCCCCAACCAGATGTATGCAATGCCTCTGATTGACGTCTACCAACATAAATTGTAAATACATATAATATACTCACCCCTTTATGTGCCAGTGACATTCCTTTAAAAAAAAATTACTATACTACAAAAAAAATTTTTTATTCAGCATATTCTATCACTTGACATCAGGGCTACATCAATAGCAAATCTTCCCACAGACTTTCATCCGAATCTGTTGTTGTCAGCGGTCTTGGCTCCGTTATTGTCAGCGGTTTGGACTCCGCTATTATGGGCGTTAATGGGCACACCGTACTAGCCGCCCGGTGTTGTTCCATAACTGTTCGAATATTGATGTAGCCCTGATGTTAAGTGATAGAATATGTTGAATAAAAAATTTTTTGTAGTATAGTAATTTTTTTTTAAGGAATGTCACTGGCCAATAAAGGGGTGACATGTCCTAGCATAATATATGTATTTACAATTTATTTTGGTTAGACGTCAATCAGAGATATTGCATACATTTGATTGGGGAATTATTACTATTATATTTGAAGTAAAAAATGATGAAATATATATTTTTTTTCGAGATATTAGACCTTTTATATTTTATAAAATTTTTTGCAAAATTTTTTAAAAAAGTTTTGAAAAATTCATTTTTAAATAAAGATCATTTTTAAATAAAGATATTATAAATTGTAATAGTAATTTCCGTTTTGTAAATTTGAAATTATTGTATAAATTAATAAAGTTAATAAAATATATTCTTCCGAAGATACCGTTTTACTATACTTTCAAGGTATTTATTTTTATAATAAAAATAATTTATCATCATAATTAAGTTAGTATCAAAATAATACAATAAAATTTACAAAATAATATTTTATTTGTTTTTCAATATTTTAATTAGGCGAATAATCTTGATATCTTCCAAAATCTCGATGTAAAAATATAGATATTTTATGCCTAACCTGAGAGTGCAATGCTACTTGCATTTAATAAAACTATTTTGCCTAGGATTTTGTTCCCTCCTTTGGTATTCTTCATTCCAATTATATCCACTAGATATATTCTGATATCCAAAGAGAGAATTTGCCGAATAGAATAATTTCTGAGACTTGTGCTACAAGAATAAACTGTAAAAAGCATGCCCGACAAGATGGCGCCCTAGGAATCAAGCTGTTACAATATTTTGGATCTATCAGAGCCTATTCTGAGTGCCTTTAGAGAGAATGGCCTGAACCAAATATTTTATATGAAGCTGATATAGATTCAATACGACAGCCGATTTACACTGGAATATATAAATAAATTATTTAATTACACAACATTTTTTGCAAATGGATTTAGCTACGGCTATGAGAATTGCGATATTGTTATATTACAGCTTATAAAAATAAGAGAGAGTATCAACAGAGAAGATTTTTGAGATTCGCAGGCCTCGACTTGCTCCAGACAAAAAATAGTCCCAATATTAAAGTGGACACAATTGTGAATTACTATGATATAAATGTTTTCATTCCACTTTTATATACATTTTTTACATCATTGAATGATGATATATTGTTTGAAAAAAAATTATATATTTAGCTCAATTTTATTCAGAGGATATAAATGTATCTGAAAGCAAATTAATTTCAGAATTTAAATCTTGGTATAAAAATTAATTTCAGTATATAACTCTTTAAGAAACACAAATTTTGAAGTTTTCCAAATATATTTTGAAGTTTTCCAAATATATTTTGAAGTTTTCCAAATATATTTTGAAGTTTTCCAAATATATTTTGAAGTTTTCCAAATATTTTGAAGTTTTCCAAATATATAAAAAATTAACAAATAAAATGATGCGCAAAAAATATTAATTTTACATTAATGAACGATATTTTGATTAACTTTTTAAATCATTATATGTTTAATTCTATATTACTATGATTTACATACCGGTTTAAATGGCTATAATATTTTTTAACAGCATATATTCGCTCTTAAATATTTTGTATTTTCCAATATTTTATTATTTATGTTCACAATTTTCATAAAATATTACTAGTTTTAATAATTTTAAATTTTTAATGTTCCAAAGAAAAATATCCCCTCCCCCTTAAAGAAAATTCCTGGCTCTACCCGCTAACAGCTCACTCTATAAATTTGAATTTTATAATTAACATGTGTAACATTAAAAATTCTGTCACTTTCGTATGAATATATATAATATTTATGAATATGAATTATTCAAATCGAATACAATTAGTAAATTTTATTATTAGTACGAATACGAATAGTAAATAATTGGATTCGTTATGAAATTGAATATGGCATTATTCGATTCGTATTTGAATATGCCTATCTCGTATTATGACTAACCTGTTCAAATAAATTTTTTTATTTTCCTACTTATATTTTTAGAATTAAATTATGTTATATATAAACTTGATAAGAATGGATCCAAGGTTCAGCATGAAGGGATCGGAAGCATAGGTAGAAGCAAATATTTCGGGGACTTGTGAAGACCAAATTTTAGAGCGTCCAGCATTGCAGTGCAAACAGTATCCTATCCATCTTAAGGTTTCGTGTTTAACTTCGGAGCCCATTTTAAGGAGCGAATAAAATAACGAATATATTTTGTCTACCAACGATGATAGAGGCTTTACAATTAAAAAAAAATTTGATTTATAATAAAAATCAATTCAATATATAGTATACAATATATCCCTTGTTTATTCTACTCAAAACATATCGACTAAACATTGCCAATAAATTTATCATAAATAAATACGAGAATAATTATTGTTAATAGAAAATCTTATCAATAATAAGATCCAATAAAATATAAACCTTCCATATGTTTTGTTCCATGCTTTTGTGTTCCTGGCGTGACAACTGGGAAACATTGTTAAAAAAAAGGGATCCATTACTTTTAGGTCCTATAGGTATGCATGATATTCCAATGATACGGCCTAACAGAGTATTCTCGAACATTTTACCCTTGCCAATTTCGAGATGGTTCATTCCAATACCATATGAATTAGTTGGAGTAGGAGCGGCGCTATTGAGAGGATATATGTTTCTCAAACCCCTATCAAAGGCTTGTCGAAAGGCGCTTATGTTGGTGTTGTTTTGAGCACTATTGCTGGGTACATTGATTTGATCGTTATCGATTTCTACCTCCCTTTTTTCCTTGTTATAAGCGTCCCCGTTTAATTTAATAAGAAATAACGGTGTCGAATGCGCCAAAAAAATCTATAATTTTTAAAATGAATCAATATTATTTCACGATCCCAATTTTTCCTTCTTCTAATATAGGCGATATTTAACAATAAAGACAATTAACAAGTTTGTTTAAATCGAATGAATATCAGTAAAAAAACATGCCAATCGTATTTATAAATCTAGTGGGGGAGGTTAAAAATATAACAGCTTTAGAAATTTATTTAATAATTTATCGGAAACCTGCTGTCCCGGTTCAAAATGGGCTAAAACATGGTATGATTATATTCCGGCCGGGCTTAAAAATCTAAGGTGTTCCGATTTTAAAAAATAAATTTAAATTATATCAATTAATCAGTTTGGAATCATATAATGGAATGTTTAATGTTCATGCACTGCTCATATTTTCAAAATTCAGCCAAAATAACGGAATTTTAAGAATTCCGAGTCTGGCCAAAAAATTATAAAATAAAAAACCTAGTCGGCCCAAAAAAATTTTAAATCTCGAGCCTGGGGTTTGAAAATAAATATTTTTTCATGTCCGGTTAGGAATTTTGATCTCTGCAGGTCTCTAATTTATTTAGAAAATATAATATAATCAAAATGATTTATTTATACTTCAAAATAGAGCTGTGCTGATCTACACATTTTTCACCGATCCAATCCGATATTATTTAAAAAAACAGATACGATCCCGATATTTATATTTACCATCTATCTTTAAACCAATGTAATAAAAATATCAATTTTTCTATTTTACCCAGTCGAATTCCATTCTCTAGCCCGACCTGGATTTTTTTATTGGTTATTTTATAGTCTGGGCTGGAGGGGGGGGGGATAGGGGTATTATTGATGATAAATATTTTGGGCTGTATTTTTAAAATGGTTTCAAATTAATTGAAAATATGAGATGAGAATGATTGTTTAGGTGAAACGTCATGTGATTTTTCAATGGGTTTATTTAAATTTATTATATTGGGTTCCTGTCCTTTAAAAAAATCTAAGGTCGGGCTTGTAATTGTTATGGTCAATGATTTATAAATCATATCATTTTAAGCCCCCAACCCAGGTACTGGTATATTGGGGGGGGGATATTAATTACATATAAAACTGTCTAGAAAAATAATAGTTGGTCATTATCTTTCTTGCTATATGTAGGGAAGATACGAAGTTGGGAATAAATTAATTTTATATCAAAAACTATTGTTTTCCTTAGAAATGAGTTTTTTTAAAATCAAACACCATTGTCATCTTTATCTAAATTATTGATTTATAGATAACTAATAAATATGGATCTTCCATATTATTCAAGCAACGATATAGAAAATAAGGACATGGGCAAAAAAACAATGCAACATGTTGTAATTGTGGTAACATGCAAATTTACTAGATTAAGAAAAACGCCAGACAGGCAAATTACTTTTAAACAAAATTATGAAGCCAAAAGATATTCAAATCTACAAGAATTAAATCTCGGTACAAATTGAGACTATGCAAATGTTGATTAAAGAAAAAGGATATAAAAGGAGAAATTATGATGCGAAAAATGATGATTAAATTATGATTACGAACTTAATTTTTAATTTTAATTTTTTTAATCTTTAATTTATATTAATTTATTTTGATTATGTTTTTATCTTATTATTTAATAAAGATTTAGTATCATTTTAGTTCTAACTTTTCTTTATTTGACGAATATTATAGAAAAGTATATATAATCGAGGATATTAGTCTGATTTAGTATCATTTAATTCTAACCTTTCTTTATTTGACAACGGTTCTAATCTCCCAATCTTTCTAAATTCTTCGAAATGTTACATTGGTGTTGGAGAGCGGGGGAGACCTGGCCATTACAATAATTAAAATTAACTCTGAAAAGAGATTCTAAATAAAGGGGGAAGGGGATGTAATGAAATGACTATCGACACAAAGACAAAGAATGAGGTCAATGAAACATGGTGTCAATATCAATGGTCGTAATTCGAAAAAGAATAGAATTAGTCGTTTAATTAAAAGGAATTCGTCACAAGAGATCGTTATACGTACAAGTGATCGATGTAGCTAAAAGAAATTCGTTATAAATTTTTATTAAAGATATACGGTTAACTGTTATTTAAGTTGATATATTTAGCAAAATATCAGGTTGTTGAATAACCAAAATCTTCATAAAGAGAAACGGCTTTTCGTCATTAGAAAATTTATGCCGCAATCGAGCTCAATTAGAGATCGGATTTTTTATTTTGGATCAAAAGATACAAGAAATCATTATCGTATAAGAGATCTTAAGACAACGTGGATATCTTGACAAGCGACTAGGTAGAACAAGTAGTCAAGACCAGGATGCTATCGTTAATCGTTGACAAATTATCGCCCGTTACTTATCAAAACTTTAGTATAGGATAAAAAATCGATGATCTTAGAAACAAGAAGTCGTGGAACCATCGTTACTCGCAGACAAATTATCGGCAGTCGTTTACCGTCATTAGTTACTAGAAACCGTTAGAAACAAGCAAAGACTAGGATAATTTGGGATTAAAACGAAATATAATTAAAAGAGCTAGAAGAATGTATCGGGAATCATGGTAACAGATTCGTCAATGGCCTATAGAGATCAAGAGATAATCGTTTACAAGGGGTTGACAAGAAACAGAAGGAATCAAGAATTTCAGAGTGTAATCGGATACAAACAGTCCTTAGAAGTGAAGAATATTAGACAATAAACCGCCGTCGTTAGAAACTAGAAGACATTAAAGATTAAGACGAATAGATTTGGTGGAGAAACTAGATCAGTAAAGTCAAAATCGGAAGAAGGGAGATCATTCGCAGAATGGTGGGACTAATTTAAGTGGAAATGTGTTGTAATTGTGGTAACATGCAAATTTACTAGATTAAGAAAAACGCCAGACAGGCAAATTACTTTTAAACAAAATTACGAAGCCCAAAGATATTCAAATCTACAAGAATCAAATCTCGGTACAAATTGAGACTATGCAAATGTTGATTAAAGAAAAAGGATATATAAGGAGAAATTATGATGCGAAAAATGATGATTAAATTATGATTTTACGAACTTAATTTTTAATTTTAATTTTAATTTTTTTAATCTTTAATTTTTAATTTTAATTTATATTAATTTATTTTGATTATATTTTTATCTTATTATTTAATAAAGATTTAGTATCATTTTAGTTCTAACTTTTCTTATTTGACGAATATTATAGAAAAGTATATATAATCGAGGATATTAGTCTGATTTAGTATCATTATAGTTCTAACCTTTCTTTATTTGACAACTGTTCCAATCTCTCAATCCTTAGAAATTCCTCGAAATGTTACACAACATTTAGGTAAAAATAATATATGTGGTGAAAAATGATGATTCCTAAAATTTCCATGATAGAGATTCATTAAAACGTCATCAGCATGAATATCTCAAACAAATGACCTTATATCAACAAAAAGGCTATTTTATTCTATAACGTTGCTTCAAATAAGAAACACGTTGCCGTTCGTTACCCTGTGAAAAAAGTAACGTGTATAATCGTTACAAAAAATACTTACCTATAATAAATTTTCTTGATTTATTTATTTTTCTCATAGATAGTAAAAAAAATTGTACAAAAATAATATATTGTAGGATAAGATCTTCTTGTAATATATTTATTTTTAACAGTTGTTTTTCAAGATTTTCATCAGGTAAATAAGAGCGCTTAATGCTCAACATAGCTTTCGCTATGTTAAGCAAACGTTCAACTAGTGCAGAAGATAAGATGGTTGTGTTACATATAATAAATAAAAATTTTATTTATGAAGATTTATTAAAATTATTTAAAAAATGCATTCAGATCATTGTCAAATTTTTTAAAATTTTTATCATACGTTAATCTGATATGTGGGTTATTTAAAGAAACCAAGTCTAATTTTTGTTTATTTGTCAAGATCTTTTCCCAAGGCTGAAATATTTGAATTAGGACACAATCCACACTTACAAAGTGTAGGCCTAATGCCCTTAACTTTCCATATTGGTTTAAATAAAGTTTTATACTGGGGCTAAGGTGGTTAAATCATGCTCATCTGAAGATATAAGTATTTTTAAAATATATTCTATAAAATACATTTTGAGAATAGAAATTAACATACCTTGATTGATTCAATATTAATAAATTAACAATCTTGACTGTATAAAATTCAATAACAAAGATGTGATAAATAAAATTAAAATAAAGAAATTTGGTGGTTGATCTGAATTAAAACTCGGCTTAAATTATTTATAATATTTAAAAAATATATTATTATAAATAAATATATTTTTTCGATATTTTTTAAGAAAATTTAAAGTAACAAGTAACGTCTTGCGTTACCACTACCGCCAAAAAATAAACGCGTTACTCGTTATTGAAACAAGTAATGAATGGCGTTTCTTGGAAGGTAAAGAAGTACAAATATATCGATATATTAGAAAAATAAATTGCAAATCCTAGATACTTTATTACATAAAGGAAAGTTTAATTCTGAGTTTTTTATGAAACTTGAGAAAGAAAAATTCAGAAAACACGATTCAAAATCGATATGGGGAATATATTTGACTAAATTCGATTAGTATATGAATAATAAAATTATTCGAATCGAATACAAATAAGGAAAATATATTATCCATCGAATAATTTTTAACCATTTTTCGATCGAATTATTCGAAATTATTCATATAATTTAAAATTATTCGTATCATTAGAAATAATTCGCAAATGTAATTATTCATAAACATTCAAAATTATTCATTAATATTTAAAATTAAAATTATTCTAAATTATTTAACAGGCTTAATTAGGAACTTTTTATTTTTTTACTTTTTCTACATCTATAAATCACTTTTTTAAAATAATTCATTTATTTTATTTTTTAAAATATTTTTGAAGAATTTAAATTTTGCATCAAATAGAATATTCGACAAATTATCGAGTAATGTTTTTATTATTCGTATAAATTGGATAATGCACATATCTGATTCGTATTTTTGTTGGTAAACTTGTAATTAGGGATGTACCGATATTTTATATCGGATCGGATCGGGCCGATATTTCGCCCATTTTAAAATATCGGTTATCGGCAAATATTATAAAATTTTCCGATCCGATATAAAATGGCGCTTTTAACAAAATTTAAAAAAAGTTATATCTAAAAATCCATTTATTTTTATAAATAAAATCGGAATATATTTTTATGCTTAATTATTTTAATAGTAATAATTAGTTAATAAACATTCTGCAATATAGTCATTCTGTTTAAAAAAGTGTTTATTAATCTCTTCAGAATCTGTTTTTAGTGATACTAGTGTTATTAACAGTCCCCATCACCGCAGACCGATCTCTGATAAATTGGAAATTTTGGTATTTCTAAAAAGAAATCTTCGATAAATTAATTTTATATATTAATTTCAAATTTCAATATATTTGTTTATTACTAATTATGTAAATAGATTAATGTTATTACTTATTATATAAATAATTGCAATTGAATTGAATATAAACTATAACTGATCATTATAATATATTTAAATGACATATGTTATGGTATAGTAAAATTATAGATGTTGTACTAATAAAAAGAATATTAAAAATTAAAACCGGTATCTTTACAGAATACAAAATTAGATATGATATCGGATCGGTTATCGGCCGATATTACTTAAATATCTGGAATATCGGATCGGCCTCCAAAAAGTGGTATCTACTTATAATATATGAAGAATTTTTAAGCGCTCTCATAAAAGATAAATTACCTCTTTATATTTTATAGATTAAGATGATAATATATATCTGAATGTTTTTATTATTATTTACTCGAGCCAATAATGCTGTTTGTGTGTAAAAGGTTATAATTTCAAGGTAATCAAACAAGGAAGGATTTATAATGGTGAGCGTTTGACTAAATAAATTGTACAATTTGTCAAGAATTGGTTTGCACGAATCGTATAATGTTTGGTATCCGTAATTTTCATTTATGTATGAAAGCGTCAGCATCAAATATTCGTTTAAATGTCTATTATCTGATCAAATAGGGAAAGTGATATTATTGTATTTTTAACATATAAATTTTTTTACAACTATATGTATCTATGTATCGGGATTATATGATACTCACAATTTACGCATGATTGTGTGTAAAAAAAATAACAAATAAAAAATAGTTAAAAATAACTTTTATACTTGATGTTGTATAATTTTGTAGTAAAAGATCAATGAATTGTTGCGAGGTATCCTGAGAATAGAGATCAGTCTGCATTGCTGTGGCCGAATTGCAAATTATAATATCTTTAATATTTGATGCCAATGATTGAGTCAAATTTTTCTAAATATTAACATTATAATGATAATAAAAATAGGGGGAGGGGATTAAGGATGATTTTTTCGGCTTTACCCGTCTAGGGCTAAGCCGATTCAAAAATATTTTACTAATCCGATCCAATAACAGATATTTACATTGTTACCATCTATATTTGAACCAATGTTATAAAAAATAAGTATTTTCTATTCAAAAAAATAACTAACTATAAACTAGGATAAAAAGGAAACATTTAAGGCATTATCACAAATGATAAAGTGTATTTTTTTTATGAGCAATGTTTATAACTGAATGTGACTTGTTGAATATTTTTAAAACCATTTCTTGTTGCAAATATTATTGAAAATAGTGTTGTTAAATCAGGGTAATAATGTATAGCGTTGAACGTATGTGTTTTATTAAAATATTGGATAGCGCTGTAGCATGTTTATAAAAAAAATTTGATGTTCTCGAGTCGGTTTTGTGCATCACAACAATTCGATAGTTCTGGGTTCGAATCTAGCATGAACCATGTTTTATACTAAAGGTTCCGTCCTTGGCGGATAATATAGAGTAGATCAAACTAGACCACGTGATTCCGTTAATAAATATGTATCTTATTAATTTTATAGATTTTGGTCGTGGTTCAGCAAATGGCTATATGATGTTATCCCCGTTGAATCACCCATTGACTTAATCTCTAAGTTAAGTCTCAGCATAAGATGAGACGATTTTAAGATAAAAACATGCCAAAGCCGTTATGGAGTTGGTAAAAGATAGGAGATTTAACAGCACTACAAAAATAAATTATCACATTTTTAGTTACTTTTTCTTTATTCTATTTTTTTTAAATTCCAAATATTTTTGATTCCTTTTATCGAATTATTATTATTCATGTAAAATAAAAAATGATAATTAATAATATATATAATCATAAAATAACAAAAATAGTGATAATGGGATCGGGTTTTCAAAATGTGGTCCGATCAGAAATAACGTATCGACGCCCTAGAATGTCTATCCTTTAATAAATATATATATAGTAAGTAGGGCTATGTCGATATTTAGCGTTTTCAAAAAATATTGGAACGGGCCGTTATTTTTTTTATATTGTTTTTGGTTATTTTATAAAACTTATAAAAAAAATTATTTTATAAATAATTTCATAATAATTTAATGAAATTAAATAAAATAAAATACAATTTATTTGTTTTAATGTAAAAAAAAATAGTAAATTTTAAAGTATTTTTTGTTATATTATTTGAAACAATAAAATGATTAAAATATCTAACGAGTCACATTCAGCTGGTGTTATTAAAAGGCTCGATTTACCTAATTTATAAAATAGTTAACTCAAGATTTGACAAAGGTAAATTATTTTAGTTTATTGATTTTGACCATAGATGGCAGAAAGGTTTATACTTGTATTAGCGAAATTTCGAGGCTTGGGTAATAATATTTTGGCTAAAATTTTAATTTAGCCCTTTTCAAAAATCGGAGAAATGGAGCTCTTTAACACTACATTCACCATATAAACATTGCAAATATTTTAAATGAGATTATAATCTTTTAGAGAATAAAAAAAAATACATTTTATCATTCGTGAAAATTATTTGCTTTTATTAAATAGAAAATATTGAGATATAACATTGTTACTAAGATAGATTTTAAATAATCATCAATATAAACATAGGTTCGGTCGGATCGGTTTTAAGTAATATCAAAAAATAACGGGTCGGTGAAAAATTTGTGGATCGGCATAGCCCACATGGTAGGTTCATCTGGAATTCACTGGTGGTGATTCAGAATCTTTCAATTTTAAGCCATTTAATAGAAAACAATTTTTAATTTTGAAAAATCTGATAATTTCCCAATCAAAAAAAGGAAAAAATTCGATCAAAAATGGAAAAGTATCATAGGAAAAGCAAAAGAATAAAATTTTCATTTAAAAAAAGGAGGATCGTCATTTTTAATATTTGTCTACAATTTTGAGTTATTTTATAAGTTTTTTCTTCACATTCTTTATTATTCCTTTTTTAACCCTATAATTATTTTCTTTTTGTATATTATTTATTAATTATCCCTGTCATGCTCCTTCTAAAAATTTTAGAAAAATGGCAAAAAAACACTTTAAGGTTTAGTTGATCTTCTTTCAATGTTTTGTTCTTATATGTATACTAATACTATTTCTACTATGAAAATGTAATTTTTTGAATTAATTCATTATTTGATATATAATTATAATATATTATAAAATCTAATATATTATAAAATCTAATATATTTGCAAAAGTCATTGTAAGTTTTTACTTTGTTTTAATTTCAATAAATGATTTAATGTTATGAAAATGGAAAGTGGAGTAGAATTTATATTAAAATATAAGAGGTATTATGTTATTAATCAAAATATAAGCTAAAAAATAGGATTTAGATTCCTATTTATCAAATCTCATTAGTTTCACATACTCCATAAAATAAAACATTAATCATTTTTAAGTAAAATTTGAATCAATTAAATTGATATAAATAGCAATAAAAGACACTAGATCTAATAAGAAAGCTAGCTATTTATGAAACTTAAGTATATCGGGAATGGATAAAAAAAAATTGGTTGTCATGTTTATATCCCATATTTGTAACTTAAATTCCCTCGCTTCAAACTTATAGGGACCATTTTGACCGCCATAATTTATTTGCCTATTTAATTTTTTAATTGTATACTGACGCACCCAAACCAAGGAAAAGGTCCAATCAAAAAAGAAAAATTCCCATTCAAAAAAAGTTTTTTTTAATTATTCTGGTCAATTTATCTTAAATTTTTTGTTTTTACAATTTTCCTTAAGATATATCTTACTTTTTGCGATCTCTTAAAGTCATATTTAATCTTTATTTTTCTGAATTTTTTTTTCTTCTCATTTTTGATCACTCTTTTTTATCTTTTTAAAAATAATTTATTTTCTCATTTTTCTTCAATTCTTTATTTTTTCCCCTTTTTTCATCCTACATAATATTTTTGACTTTTCATAATTTTTTCTCCTAATATTTTTTTTTAAAATTCATTAAATTTTTATTTATTTTTTTTAAAAAAATATATATAATTAATTAATTTTATTTAAAATACGTGCAAATGTTTACTTAGGGCTATAAAATGATCCATAATAGATATATATATAGTTCATCTGTATTAAGGTTATCCCAACTTTAAAAAATCATTTTTTTCAAAAAATAACCAAACAGAGCCACTTTGAGTCCCTTATATCTCCGGTTCTAGTAGAGTTAGGGGAGCTAATATTTTAGATTCGTCAATTACAATACTTCATTAACTTATATGCCATATATTAACAAAATCTGAGATGGCCGCGTTGTATAAAGTGATTGATTTGATATGGAATGATTGTGAAATGATTTAAGAGAGATATGATGTAGAGATACCAAAAAATACTGTATAAAGGTTACTATTTGGATTTCGGTAGAATTAAAAAGTTATCACAAATTCAATTCAATTAGAGAAAATGCCGAATCAAAATTAGCAAATAATACGCGAATGGTTTGTGGAGCAGCCTTAATGAAATAAAAATTAATTTTTATCGATGATAGCGAGTTTTCAATATCAATGAGACGGTCATTCCCAAATAAATAAAAGAGCTATTAAAAATGTCCAAGAGATAAATACAATTAATTATACTATCATTGCCGCTTTCACAGTTGCGGAAATCTTCAGATTCGAGGTTCTTGATGGCCCAAGCAGCGCTATCCACAGCAACTGCAAATGAAATACCAAATCATTTTGAAGAAAGTATATTATAAATATGATTTATGTTATGGATTGCTCCATTTCATCATAACCATACAATTAAAGAATCGATAGAAAGGAGAGGGCATACAAATTTCAAAATGTGAAAGAGGAAAAATTATTAATGATTAACATATAATTTTTTAATTTATTATATATCAGACACCTGCAGAAGTACTATTTACAAGGCCCGACCCAGATTTTTTTTTTAGAAATTTTTTTTCAACCCTGTTCGGGTTATATATTTTCAGGCACTACACGCATTTTTTTTAAATATATTCTATTTATTTTTATATTTTAAATATTTGGTTTTAAAATAAAAACATTTTTAAAAAGATCCGGCCCGTGTACCTGGGAGGGGCGGGCTTATGGCTGGGTCTGCAGGTCTCTACTATATATATTGTAATTGTTAATAAAAAAAATTTTGATTGCCAAAGAGAAATAAAAATTAAGTGAAATTTTAAAAATAAAAAGGAGAAAGAAATCATAAAAAGTCAAAAAATATTTATGTAGGATGAAAAACAAGGAAAACATAAAAATAAAGAATTGAATAAAAAATGATAGGAAATAAATAAATTATTTTTAAAAAGACAAAAAAGAATTATCAAACATAAATTGAGAATAGACAAGAAAAACAAGATTAAAAATGATTTAAAGTGTTCGCAAAAAAATAAGAAAATAAGATATAAAATTAGAAGGAAAATTAAAAAAGAATGGTTAAAAATGACATAAAAATAAGGAATTGAAGAAAAATGATAGAATAATTTTTTTTTATATGGGAAGAAAAAATTTCGAAAAGATAAAGATTAAAAATGACTTAAAGAGATGGCAAAAAGTTAGATATAAAAAAGAAGGAAAATTTTAAAAAACCCAAAATTTATTTGAATGGGAATTTTCCTTTTTTGATTGACACTTTAATTTTTTTAATTAGACCTCTTCCTTTTTCGATTAACACTTTTCCTTTTTTTTGATGGGAGCTTTCTTTGGTATTTTCCTTTTATTGATTAGACTTTTTCATTTTTTGTTTCACACCTTTTCTTTTTTGATCGGACTTTTGTTTAAACCTTTGGTACTTTTTATTTTTCGAACGGAAATTTTCCTTTTTTGGATGGGAAACAGTGTAATTATTTTAAATTAATTCTTTTTAAAATTTATTCATAGTAAAACCGTGTATTTAATTTAATTTAAATTAATTTTTTTTTTTAATTTATTCATAAAGTTTTGAACCCCTTTTTTGAGAATAAACGTTGAACGCGAATGCGTTCAATTTTTTCAGAACTGTGTACTATTAAAATGATAAAAATATATATATTACTTTCCTTTTTCGAATTTTAATTATCCTTTTTTGATTGAAACTTTTCCTTTTTAATTTCATTTTTTTTTACAAAGTTTAATTGACCCTTTTTGTTGATGAAACCTTTTCCTAAGACTTTTCCTTTTTTAATCTAGATTTTTTTTCAAAAAATTTGTAAAATAAAATTGATATAAAATATGATTAGTTGAAAAGTTCATGGTAAAATTTTAATTTTCAGGTTCTGGTTGAAAAGATTTATCTCAAAAAAAATTTGATTGAGGATTTATGACCAACCCTTTTTTCGATGTCTGGAATTTCGTCATATAATCGATTAAAACACGCGTATAAATAATGCAAAATTTTTCCAGAGTTGTCGGTTTTGTTAGATTTTTTCTGTGCCAAAGACATCAAATTATCAATCTCTTCCTTGGGTATCAATAACCTTTCAAATACTGCCTAAATATATTATAAAAAAAATGTTAGAAAATTAAAACGAGCCGTATAAGTTTTTCAAATAATCATAATAAACTTAAATAATATATAAACATTTTAAACATCGTATTTAATGTTGAATAACGACGCAGTCTTGTGATTTCATGTATAGCCAAATTTAGATTACGAAGCAAAAAATAATATAAAAATAAATTTTCAAATGATCAAATTTTTCAATTAATTATGACTTTTAAAAAATGACTTTAACATTAACTCTAATATTACATTTGCATTTTTAATAAAATCATATTTTCACTGTATTAACCTCCAATAAAATTTTAAAATGAGAATGTTGAGTCTATTGATTATTTTAGTACATAATAGAGCTCAGCATCTCGCTTTCAAATTTGACTAAATAAAATATTTAAAATTAATCGAGGTCTGAATTTGGCATAAAGAAATATTAAAATCAAGGTTCAGTTCAGTCTGATGAATCGAAAAAAATATCTGGCAGACTGATCTGCCGGTATAAGATATAGCACCACTAATGGGTGGTAGCTTACTAGACCTCAAACAAATAATTAGAAAATTCATTTAAAAAAATTATACTGACATTTTTCTAAAATAACATGGGCTATTTATAAAAAAAGTTTTAAATTTTCTTGTTGAAATTGAATTAAAATTTGAAACTCATAACGACTTTACAATATTGTTTTGAAATAAATTGAAAATCTAATCGTATAACACATTTTTATCATATCCAATGAACACGATATAATGTTCGTTCAAAACTTCGAATATGAATAGTGATTACATTTTAGTTGAAAAGATTTAGTCAATATTCAGTTGTTTTAATAGTATTTTGTAAGAAAGGATAAGACTTTATATAAGGTAGCCATATTTAATAGTACTTTTACAATATGTATAGAAATGTTATATCTAATAGCCAAATCCCTTGATAGTGATTGCACTACTGTTTATTATTTAATGAATATAGATTCCCTTAATAGCGATTACACTACTCACCCTATACATTGTTTAGAATATAGATTTAAATCAAACCAAAATTCAATGACAAAACAAAATGATAAGATTTCCATACTATTATTAACAATTATTAATTCGATTATTACAGATTTATTTAGGAATAAATATAGAAATTAGCTTTAGCAAGAATATGAAAGAATTTTAAAATAAAGGAATGGTAATAAAAAGAAGAAAAAAATTGATTATCTCTTCAAATCATTGTTTATCACAAGATTCATAAAATAAATATATTATTTTATAACAAGAGAGACAAAAAAAAGCATTTTAAATATTATTATCAGGGTTTTGATTTCAATCGAATTTGGGTTCAGTGAAAAATCTCTGAACCAGCTTTGGGCTCAGGTGGGTTCAGGGTTTGGTGTCCAGAAAAATTTCAAAATTTTAAATTTAATAAAGTGAATACAATAAAAATAAAAGTTATTCCACAAAAAAATATTTTTAATAATGAAAATAAAAAAAAATTGTTTTTGATATTTAATATATTTTTTTAATACTGTTCAAATTTTTATAATTTTAAAAAATAAAATAAGAAATTTTAATAAAAAAAATAAAAATATAAAAAAAATTTTTTAAAATTCTTGAACCCTGAACCCTACATTAAAAAAAAGGCTTGTGGTCTGGGGTTCTGATTCAGTAAAATATCAGGATTCAAATGGTTCTGATTCAAAGTTTGGGATCACAGCCCTATTGATAAATTAAAATTTATTAAACTTTTTAATAATAATATTATACTTATATAAAAAGAAAAATTTATATTGAAAAATTAAGAAAATTTTTTAGGAAATTTAAAAATATAAACCTATTCTATGTTGAAATAAGGCTGGTTGTTTAGATATATATTTTTACAACTTGGATAGAAAACCTAGTAATAAAAACTACTTATAAAAAAAAATATGTCTGAAGTGAATTTTTAGATCAAAAGTTTATCTGAGTTTGCCAAAATTAGGTGATTTAATGGAACTAGTTATAAGGTAGTGTAGTAATATTAATGTCAAGCTCTTAAACCAAACCATTTATGATGATTTGTTTTCTATATTTTTCCCCAAAAAACTTGTTTAAAAAACATGTCATAGTCTAATTGGGTGATTACTCAATAATATTTTTTTAATGTAACTTGAGAAGCATTTTGAAAATTTATATGGGATAAAATTTAAATGTAACCTTTAGGATAAATCATTTACATATACATATATATACACTACTGGCCATAAATGACTGCCCACCCTGCATTTTTACATAAAAAAATTAATCTTATTTGGGTAAAAGCGAATTGATTAATTAAGTTAAGATGTCTAGAAAAATTTAGAAATGAAAAAACTAGCTTTTGAAAACAACATGTCAAAATCACCAATTTGGTAAAATAGGGTTCATTAGTTTTTTTCACCAACAATTTTAAGCTGCCCATTATTTTTTAGAGTGTCATTAATCACATTCTAATCTGCTTATTAATACCCATTTTTAATTATTTTAAAAAAAATTCCTAGATTTTTTTTTGTTTTAAATCAATATTTAAAGAAACTTTTAGTCTTTATAAATTTTAACAAACATTCGACCAAAATGATTAAAAGAAAAGAAATTTCTATTCCAACTAAATGCAAAATAATTAATTTACACATAAGTGGTAAAAGTAATCTCTGAATTGTCAGAGAATTAACCCTAGCTCAACAAACAGTCGATTGCATACTTATGCAACAATAATGCAATATCAAATCCAAAGAGTCCTGGAAGACCCTGCAAAAAGACTTTAAGCTATGATAGGTATATTGCAAGGATCAGTAAAAGCAATTGACGCCTTTGCCTCAGATAGCTGTGGAGATGAATCTGACTCGGGAAAACCCTGATAAGTGTCACAACTGTGAAAAGGTGCCTTGGGAACTTTGAACTTTATGGTAAGGTAGAGGTCAAAAAGCCCCTCTTGAGCAAAAAAATAAACTCAAACGATTAGACTGGGCACAAAAACATCAATTTTGGACATCTGCCAACTGGTCCCAGGTCTTATGGAGTGATGACTCAAAATTCGAAATCTTTGGTTCTAAAAGAAGGCAAAATATCTGCCACTCAGCTGGAGAGCAAATGGGCAATAACTGCATAATTCCTACAGTGAAATTAGGGGGAAGGCCTGATATGGTGTGTGGGTGCTTTGGTGCCAGGGCAACCAGTGACATTGTCAAAATTAAAGGAATCCTTAACAAGGAGGGATACCGGCAAATATTTGAGGACCATATGATTTCATCATAAAAGCGTTTGATAGGGAATAACTTTTTATTTGAACAAGATAATGACCCAAAGCATACATCCAGGCTATGCAAAGATAATTTACAAAATCTACAACAACATGGTATTGCTGAGTTGATGATTGGCCATCCCAGTCTCCTAATCAAACTTTTATGGGATCACATTGATCGACAAGCGCAAAAAAGCCCTCTAACCTCTCATTCACACCTTTGTGAAGTATTACAGAAAGAATAGAACAATATCACTTCCAAATAAAAATATCATTGAAAGATTACCAAAAATTTGTGCAGCAATTATTAAGAATAAAGGTGGCCATGTTGATGAGACCAAAATTTGATCTTAATTAATTGCTATGTCTTTTATTTTTTTGTAATTTTATGCAATAATATGTAAACTTATAAATAAATTTGATAAACCTCATATTGTGTGTTATTGTCTTATTTTAAGAAAAATGTTAAGAAATGCAGGGTGGGTAATCATTTATGGCCGGTAGTGTATATATAATCTAAGATATAATATATTAGTCTGATTGGTTCATCTGCAACATATACTGATTTAACATATATTTTTTTATTATTAAATATATAAAGTAGCATAAATTAAAAATATTTTATGAGTGAAAGGATTTGTTTTCTATATTTGTAAAAATGTGAATAATATAAAAAATAAATCTTTGAATTTTCAAAATTGGACTATATATTTTATAAGAACAATAAACTTTAATAAAATATAAAATGAATTACTTGACTTAAACACTCGGAATCAATAAATGTTCTGCTATTTAAATTTGAGTGCAGTTGAGACAAAAAATATAATTGGTTTGAATTTTGTTTTTCTTAAGAAAAACATATAGTAGTGTGTAATGTATATTTATACTATTAGGGTTTATTGTAATTTTAAATATATTTTCGATAATTTGATCCTCTTTTAATTTAGCTTGATCAACAGTAATTATTGATGAATTATCTAATGGTATAAGCATTGTTTCAGCACCTAACAAATTAAAATTAAATTATAAAAATTGTTTCAACTTACAATTATCATCGTTTAATAAATGTTTTTCAATTGATATAGCTGAAGTCTTTTGAGAATTATCATTTAATAGTTCAGCAAAAGGGTTACTATTTAGATCTTTTTGGGCCATTATTTTATATATTTTTGTTTTATAAATGCCTGAAACATATGTAAAATTTAATATTTTTCTAAAAATGAGACGATTGGCATTTTGTCAAAGGTCATTGTATCATGGCAAATCTACATAATTCCGTGTCAATAGATGTCAACTTTGATTTTCAATTCATATTTAAAATTTTGAAAGCAGTAGATTTTTAAATTTAATTTAAGTATTTAAATTTTCTCTAACTAGGAATCTATTGATTAATATATTATAATTTTATAATTTGAACCACGATCTTAAAAGAAATATTTTGGGTGAAATTCTTTATCAAATCAATCAAGATATTACATTAAATTTTTATTGTATTTATATTCAAATATAGGTTAACATAAGAAAGTTTTAAAAAATTATTACAAAACAAAGATATCTATTTTTTTTGATATTTTTAATATATTGATAATATAATAGAAGTCACAAATTATTATGATGGAACTATTCAACTATGTTATAGACCTGCAGTAGTCTTGTTAAAAATTCCGAATCAGGTCGATTTTAAGAAACGGCCTGATTAAAATTATAGCCTAAATAATATTAAATCTGGATATTTCATAGATGGCAGGAAAGTTTGGACATTATTTGCCAAATGACAAGGCTTACATAATAATATTTTGAATAATATCTTAATTGGACAATTTTTAAAAATCGACCCAAATCAGATTTTTTTACAACAATACTTAGATACAATTTTAAAATTAGTGTACATATATTTTTTTTAGTTAATAAATAAGACTTAATATATGTAAATTCAAGAAAAAACAAAATGCTTTATTACTAACTAGATTATTTTAAAATACAAAGAACATTCTGGAAATTGATTATTATTATATCTTAAATGTAGAAATTATTTATTTAGAAGAGGATGTTGATGTTGCAACAGATTCCCTGCAAAATTTATTATTAAAATAATAGCGCTTTATAAAAAAAACACAAATGAATCTATATTTTCTTCGTTTATTTCCATGTAAATATCTATTATAATAATCCTCAAAAACCGTCCATCAAATTTAGCCAATAGTGTTTTTTAAAATATATTTGTCCAATAAAAATGATTATAGCATAATCGGTCCAATAGTAATCACCTTACAAACTAAACATTCATTCAGTCAGTTCAATTTATAAATCATATGGAAACTGTGAAATTATTATGATACTTAAATATATACCCAGATTTCAGAATAAACTTGATTGAAGATTTAAAGATGGTATGCAAATATCTAGATTTCAGAATAAACTTGATGGAAGATTTAAAGACTCAACTGTTAATATTTAATATAAAAATTTAAGGTATGTCATTGCATTTAATAAAACTCAATTAAGTGGCTTCCATCACCCAAAAGGGGGCATATCCTATGAAGTGAATTCTCATTCACTGTTTGTCAGTAAAACCCTACTGTCAGGGCCATTTAATTAAAGGAGGATGATGGTTATGATCCACTAATTGATTGACAGTAATTTACCCTACTGTCAGGACCCGACAGTAATTTACATTGGTAAAAATTGAAAAATAAGAAAATATATAATTAATAAATAGTGTGCTTATTTTTTTAGAGTATTTGTTTTAATATTAGTGAATTTTTGAATGATTATATGAGTCCATAATTGTAACAAAATATTTGATAATAAATCTAGAAATAACATTAATGAATGATTATAAAAAATTTAATTAAGTATATCTAGACATGTGCGCCGACAGCCTTATCGGCGGCGGCGTTTCTTTAATTAAAATGATTGGCTGGCAGCGGCAAATCGATTTAGACGCCGCCACAAAAATTGGCGGCGGTACGGCGGCGTCAAATATTTTTCTAACTCAAATTTTTTTAAATAAAAATTATAAATTCATTGGAAACACTTATAAAATTAAATTTATGCTTTATTATGTTTATAACTATAATTTAATGATTTTATTAAGTTAAAATTATCATATATTATATTTAGATTTATAGGACATAATAATGATTTTTCTGAGTTCAGAATGAGCCCAGCTGTGGAAAATACACGCTCGCTGGGTGTGCTCTTAGCTGGAACGCACAGAACCCTTCTAGCTAATATTGAAAGTTAGTTTTGGAAAATCCAATGCTCTTATCTTCCCAAAATCTAAGAAATCTTTTATCTATAAATTATAAGGCGAAAATAATGAATAACACTTTTTTCTAAACTAGTTAAATAGTCTTGTTGTTTCAAATTGTTATGAACAGATAAATGTTTCGTAGCCAATGTAAGATAATCGAATTTTGAAACAACTTCCGTCATTTCACATTCGGTTAATTCGTCTGTGTAAGGCCATAGAGAGGTACCGTGTGACATAAAAATTGCACCGGAGTAATATTTTTTCCTTTTAAATATTCATTTACTATGTTTATAGATTGAAAATGAGGATCCATAAGTGCTCCTAATACCAAAGTAAAAAAAAGAAATAATATAAATTTTTTTATGTATTTTAAAATACTTTCGGAAGATCGGTTATTGGATATCTATGATCAAATTTAATAAGCATATTTTGTTTAAGAGATGCAAGGGAGGATTATGATATTCTTTTACAATTAAAGATATTTAATTTCACTACGAAATAATAAGGATAAATTTATAGTAACTCCTTTTTGGACGTATAAAAATTAAAAAGTTGTTTTGAAGGTTCTAAGAAATTTAAAAGTTCATGCATCCCAATCGGAGTTAAATATTTTAGATCCGGTTTCTCCATTCTATTTAATAGAATATTTATAGGATTTTTGTTATTACCAGTCACACTTTCCAGCATTATCAAAATACTATGCCAACATGTAAGCACATTTAATTTTAAGGTTTTTTCTCATATGATTTTTTTCACTATCATCATCAAACCCCAAGCGATCTTTATAAAAAAGGTCATTATCATCCAAATCTAAAATATCCGATGTAAATGATATCGATTCAAAACATTTTCTATTTTCGATATCGTTTATATTTTCAAAATCCGTTGTGTTGAATCTTAAGGCAAATATAATTTCTCCCACTTTTTTAATGAGATTTTCTATTTTATTAACTTTTTTTTATTCCATCGACTGTCACTAGATTATGTAATCCATGCCCCAAACATAAATGATGGTCATATTCTCCTAGAAGAACACTTCTCTTTACATTGGGTCCTACATCCGTAACCATTTAAATTTTCTTGGATTTCTATCTCGGAAAGAATAGTTTCAGCGGTATGTTTTTGAGTGACATGATGTGATGCCAATGTATAAAATACAATATTAAATTTATTATCTATTTCGTGAAATGTAAATGTAAAGGTAATATAATTTCGCCGTCTATATTTGTCGGTCCACATTTTAAAAGTTATAGCACAAAATTTAGGACCTATATTAATTTGTTGACATATGTATGCTTTCATTGATAAATACACATCATCTAATCCACTCCGGTTAAGGGTTGTTCTATCTGGTAAATCTTTAGTATCTAAAATAATGCCATATTTCTACATAATAAAAAGTTAATAATAAAAATATTATGCCTTAAAAAATTCTAAATGTGGGATGAGATCAGTTTTATTTAAATAATCTATTAAAAAAAAATTAAATATTTTAACAATTAAAATAAAAATTAAGATTAAAATAATAAAATATATAATAATATCAATACTTTTTCTGTTTTACTATCCTAATCTTATCTATCACGTTGGTCACAGACCTGCCCAAAGTGAGCCAACCTTGGTTTGTTACAAATCAAATTTATAGCAAATAATATTTATTAATTTTAAAAAATAAAATCACATTTTAATAATTCAAAAAATATTTAATATTATTTTTCTTCTAGTTACAATTCATAAATAATATATAAAATAAATATTATTTTTAATAATGGCGGCGTCGGCGTAGTCAAAAATCACCGGCGGCGGCGCATTTGACAGGCGGCGCATATATCTAGGTATATCATTGCATCTAATCATCAGTGCAGTAAATTTGCATCCACTGTTTGGCAGTAAAATTTACCCTACTATCAGGGCCCATTTAATTAAAGAAGGATGATCATACCTCGTTAATATTCTTTCCAATTTTTTGTTTTTTGAACCAGTAATATCAGGATTTTTATATGAAATACATCAGTTAAAAAAACTCTTAATTCAATACTTGAAAATGTTTTAAAGAATCAGAATAATATATTTTTATCAGTAAGGAAAAATAGGGATATAGAATAATCTATTACTAGCTATAATTTATTTATAAGTTAAAATTCTTCGTTTTTTTATGTAAATAGATTAATATATTCTTAAATAATCAATCAATCAAAAAAAATTATTGACAAAATGAAGATAGAATAATCTTTAACTCAGGTGACAAAATATTTCAATGAGGGATGCCAGGTATAATATATTTACTAACGTGCCTGGGCCAGGACAGGGTTTTTGATAAAAAGGCTAAAAATTTTTCATTTAAATTTAGCCTATTAAATTGTTCCTAACAAATATATTGCATTTTTTTTCTTCTACAGTGTTGTGATTATTTAATGAAACATATTGACGATTTAATTAAAACACATGCATATATAATTATAATCTTTAAAAATAACAAAAGAAATAATATAAGAAATTTCAATAATGCTTTGTCTATATTTTAATTATTTTTTGCAAATATTATCATTTTATATGAATGGGTTTGAATTTAATCGTCAATATGTTTCATTAAATAATCACAATACTGTAATAATAATAAATATCAGTATTGCAAACAGCGTCTACATGACAGGATTTTCAATGGATGCAAACAGCCTTCAAAAATTTTTGCCTACCCCCTAAAAAATTTCGCCGCCTTTGGCGGCGGTGTTTGTCTATTATTATTTTCACCTTTTTAATTTATTGATACTCTTTTCACATAATTTATCTAGGATAACTTAAATTAATCTATCTCTACTACCAACTGTCGATATTTTGTGAATATACAGAATTTATTTTTTAGATAATAAATTCAATTAAAACCTCCATTATTTACAATGAATTAATTATTATGGCATTATGAGCTTGCTGAAATATCTAAACCTTTTAAATTACATTTAAAAGGATAGCAGAAAGTTTTATTTGGAAAACAATGTGTATGATTGTTTGCAATATATAGATTTGGTCGATGAATTGTATTATAATAATTCTATAATAAAAGTATTAATTTTTACAGCAATAAATTTTGTCCTATTTCATCTAAAAGTTTAATAGATAACCCCCCAAAAAATTTTCCTACCCCCATTAAAGAGCCTATCCCCTACCCCCCTCAAAAAATAGGATACAAACTGTTCCTACCCCTCCCGCTCATTTAGACGCTGATTGCAAACAAAGTGATTGCCTAAATCACTTAAATATTGTTTATTTATTCATTTAAAACAATAAATTAAATTTTTGGATATAGGCTTAGGCAAAATTTTTGAAACTTATGATGAGCTTGGGTTTGAATATTTTATTAAATATGGACTGAGCCTGCAAAATATTTTTAGTGCTGATCTGGGCTGGAGGCTGATGAAAATCAAGTCCCGTGAAGGTCTCTAATTTCAATAACTGAATTATTTCATTTTCCATCTGACTTTATTTGAACTTAAAGGAATAATCAAACCACAGATATGCCTTATTTAAATCATTTGCAAAAAAATTTCTGATAATTGCTGGATTCAAGAAATGTTGTACACAAGGAAATAAAGAAAGCTATTGTGA
The DNA here is from genome assembly GCF_954871325.1 of Gordionus sp. m RMFG-2023. Taxonomy (NCBI): domain Eukaryota; kingdom Metazoa; phylum Nematomorpha; class Gordioida; order Chordodea; family Parachordodidae; genus Gordionus; species Gordionus sp. m RMFG-2023. The sequence continues at coordinate 14,905,792 of NC_088779.1, read as the reverse complement.
AGTGTATATATGGAAGAAATATTAAACCTTTTTTTTTAAACATAAATAAAAACAAAAAATAATGCCTATTGTTACATTTCCTTTTACATATATTTTAGGGATTTTCTAAGAACCCGTTATCAAAAATATGTTACTAGTTGATTGTCTATCAAGAAACGGGGAATCAGATTTTCTTTTTTATTCATTGATAGATGAAAATTTTATTTTATTTGATGATAAATGAATAAGAAATTTTCCTATCTTATGAGATGTGATTCAGAAATTTATATTTATTTAGATGAGGAGTTATTGTAAAATTTTCCATTATTTTTTTATAAATTATGTTTATGAAGTATATGGTTAGTATTTTAATTTATGTGCACAATGAAAAATCTTTGTAAGTTATAATATAAAAAAAATATTCTTGGATGAGTTTTGTGTAAAAATATGAAAATTAATTATTCATCCATTAAATAAATAAGAAAATTCTGATTCCCCATCATTCTTGACGGACTCAGCAATGCTGAATAACGGGAGCTCTAGTACTCTTAATTATATATTTTTCATTTTGCCCATCAAGAAAGACGGGTCATCATACTTTTTTCCCTTATTCATAGATGAAAGAAATTAAGAATATCATATGAGGTGTGATTCACAACATTTTCGTCTAAATTTTAATATTTTTATAAAATATATTAATAAAGTATATTTAGTTATACACAAACTAATTACCCCTCAACCCCGTCATTCTTGACGGGTTATTAACTAGTATTTATTATAAATATAATACCAATAAAAAAACTCAGTCGAACTGGTGGATTCCATATTTTTCATTATCAATCAGATGAGATGAGATATTAATTTTTCTACCAACTTGGATTAAAAATTTAATATTTAAATCAATAAATCGTTAATTTACTAATAAAATTTAATTTATAAATATAAAATAGTAAAAGTATTTATATTCGCCTGAAATTAAAAAGGTCGTCATAAATACTAATTATTTTTATTTTTAAATATTAAGAATATAAATACTAAATACTTTCCAAATATTAGATAAATATGAACATGAATATAAAAATGCATTTGTATTTATTATTTTAAATACATATATTCGCATTACTACTCAACCCTGGTTTTAAATATATAAAAAAATAATTTAAATAAATAATGAACCTTTTCTTGGAAATAATTATAAGTATTTCTAAATAACAACTCATTAAATATTTATATTCTTAATTTTAGAAATCTTAACTTGCTGATAATTGTAAATAATCCTCAAATTAAATTAATTTAGAGGAAAGATTTTTAAATATCAAAATACTATTAAGTTAGTTTACAAGTTTTTTTGACGATGATTCAGTGACGAAAAAATTTTTAAATAAACTTAATATAATATTTGTACTATGCTAAATAAACTAATCTGACTTCGTTAAAAAAATTAATATAATTCTTATAACGTTAAAAAGATTAATATAATTTTTATAACGTTAAAAATAATATAATTTTTATTACGTTAAAAAGATTAATATAATTTTTATAACATTAAAAATATTAATATAATTTTTATAACGTTAAAAAGAATATAATTTTTATAACGCTAAAAATTTACTCTTATTTTTACTACGATAAAAAAAATATAGGTTAATGATGCTTGGTACCTTACCATCTATCAAATTTGAATTTTGTTCATTTTTCATTTGGATAGGCACTACCAAATATATTTATAATATATATTTGAAAAATCGTGATTTTTGGAAAGCCTCTATGGCCTAGTAGGCAAGAGCTTGGTTTACTTATCCCATGGTTCCGGGTTCGAATCCCGGGAATGATCATGTATTTTTTCTTATTCCAACTTGGTGGTTCCATCCTTGGGGGGATAATATATAGGAGGCCGGACTCGACCACGTGATTCTGTATTAATATATTAAATAATAATGATCTTATTACATTTTAATAAATTTTGGTCGGTATTTAGCAAATTAGGTTGGTATTTAGAATATTTCCATACATTCACTTGGTAGTAAGCATCATTAACCAAAAATATACATGAGGGAAGCAAATTTAATATTGCTTATTTTTTTTAATAAATAAAGAGAAAATCATGCCATGGTATTGTATAATTTTACCTTTAAAAAATAAGCATTGGGGAAGCAAATAAAAAACTTATTTTTTTAATAAATAAAAGAGAAAGTTTTATATAATATTTTTTTTCCTTACTTTATTATAAAAAAAATTTTCGTTTTTAAAATCCTTAATTAATGTTTAATAATTGTAGTTGTATTATTGAAAATTTATTAACATCATTTAGCTCAAGTAATTTTGATGCGAAAAATTGATTATTGAAAAAGGAAGACCAAAACCAATTTTATAAAACTTAAAAAAAGAAATCAAAACTTGCATCCATAATTTTTCTATCGATAAATATGAAAAATATTAATGGCTCACTAGATGTAAATTTTCTAACTCTATATTGTTGGTCATGCCTATTATTCCCAAAGGAAAATATGTTTGGAATGATAAAGGATTTTCTGATATGAATAATTTTTTAAAGGCAGTTAAACGGCAGAGAATCAACCGCTCATTTGCAGTCGATGATTATATTAAAAACATTCGGCCAAAATCATATTGAAAATATGATAAATTCGATGCGCAAAATATCAATCGAACAGCATAATTCTAAAGTCAAATCAAATAGAGAAATATTGAAAATATTGATCAACTAACTCTATATGTTTTCTTGGAATTCGGAAGCTCGTATTCCATGGTGATGATGAAGAGGAAATTATATTGTATTAATTTATTTGCTCGCGGAAGAAAATTTACTATTGAAACATCATTTAGAAATAGTGCAGTTTTTATTGGACTATCAAGCAATATTCAAAATGATTTGATTAATTCTATTTCATATGTCTTACACCAAAAAATATTAAATTCGCCGAATTGTTAGATATTAGTAAATTCCAAATAATCAATTACCCAAAATATTTATTAGATAATTTAAATGACACTTATTCTCAATTTTTCGACTTACACAAGCTGGAAACCTAATTAATGGTAGTATTTTGGGATGTTCAATTTAGAAAGAAAAAGAATGTTAATGAAATACTTGAATTTTTAATATGCACCAATTTGATGAAAAGGTTTAAAGTTTTTTAAATTATGCAAATTCATCTTAACTTTGGCTTCAACAACAGCATGTGCAGAACGGAGTTTTTCATCTTTAAAAAGAATCAAATCTTATTGCAGAAACAGGATGACCCAAAATCAATTATCGAATCTATCTTTGATTTCGATTGATAAAAATTATTAAAAAATTTAAAATCTAGCGATAACTTTTATAATGCAGTACTTGATCATTTTACTCAAAAACAAAGACGAATACCACTTATTTGTAAATCTTAATATTTTTATGGTTTGAGAATAAAAAATTTTTTTTGATTGCTTCCCTAGTAGTAAACTTGACGCTTCGTCACTGCGATGATTGACTTATAAGGCCTGTTAAGATTCATCAGGTTCAGGTATACCATATTTGCCAAAAATATAGGGTTTAACATTTGCTCAAAATTCAAAAATCTTCACAGATCGTGGCTCTTGAATCAAAAAATGTTTCGTTAAAAAAATTTTTGACATTGCTCAAAGAAGATTTTTGAGCAAAATAAAAAATGTTTTTTATAAAAAAATCTTCTATGATTTTGAGAAAATATTTTGGGAATTTTATAATATAACAAAATCTTTTGTGATGAAATCTTTATTGATGATATAAAACATTTTTGATATTTTTGTGTAAATATTTTGTGATTTCTATAAAAATAAAATTTGTGAGATATATTCTATTATTTTATTTTTTGATCTTGAAAAAAAATATTTTTTTGAATAAGTTGTAAGTGTGAGAATTGGAAATGATACCCATTGTTATTTTTTTAGTATTTGGTATAAGTAATAATTATTATTTTAAAAATGTTTTGTCATCATTTTAATGTTTTATATTTAATGTAAACTATAAAAGTGACAATTGTCATAATACTCATTTCAGAACCTATAAATTTTAATATAATAGGCTAGTTGAGATGTTTCGAGATGGTTTCAGTATTTGTGAAGCATATAAAGGTGATAATTTCCATAATACTTACTTCACATACGTTTTAGTTAAAAATAGGGAAAAAGGATTATCTCAAACATTTTTTGACATAATTTAAATATAATAATATTTAATGCAAACTATAAAAGTGACAATTGTCATATTCATCTCAAAACCTTTAAAAATAATTTTAGGTAAAATAGGCTAGAAAAAATATTTTGAGTATGTTTCGAAATGGTTTCAATGATTGTAAAAATTGTCATAATAGTTATTTTTAAACTTTTTGGAATTTTTTTAAAGCAAATAGGTAAAAATGTAAAAATGTTAAATAGAAATTTCTGTGAATATTTATTACATAAAAGTGATAATTGTCATAATCGTTATTTTTGGACTTTTTTGGATTTTCTTAAAGCAACAGGGTTGAATAATAAATTAAAAAAATGATAAATTAAATTTTAAATTAAGATTACCATAGAAAAGTGGCAAATGTCATAATCGTTATTTTTAATCTTTTTTGGAAAAATATATTGTAAGCATGTTAAATTAAAATTTCAGTAAATATGTACCATAGAAAAGTGACAATTGTCATAGTCATAATCGATATTTTCGAACTTTTTAAATTTTTTTGAAGCAACAAGTAAAATGATTAATTGTAAACATGTTGAATTTAAATTAGGATGTACCATAGTAACAATTGTCATAATCGTTATTTTTAATCTTTTTTGAAGCAACAGGTTAAAATTATATATTGTAAACATGTTAAATTAAAATAACAATGAGGATATACCATAGAAAAGTGGCAATTGTCATAATCGTTATTTTTAAACTTTTTTAAATTTTTTTGACAACAGGTAAAATGATAAATTGTAAACATGTTAAATTTAAATTTAAATGAGGATGTACCATAGAAAAATGACAATTGTCATAATCGTTATTTTTAATCTTTTTTGAATAGTATTGAAGCAACATGTTTATTGTAAACATGTTAAATGAAAATTATAATGAGGATGTACCATAGAGAAGTGGCAATTGTCATAATCGTTATTTTTAAGCTTTTTCAATTTTTTTTTGCTAAAACGAGCTAGTTTTTAGCTGACGCCCGTCCGTCTAATTGGGCGGGCTAGCTAAATAATTTTAAAAAGTGTGAGCAGACCGGTTAAAAAATTTAACAATGGGCGGGCTAAAAAAAATTTAACTTTAATTTGTTATTTAAAATCTATTAATTTTAAAGAATCTAGGAAAATAATTCCCCGGAAATAAAATCCCCATTTTTTAAGATATTAAAAATTACAAAATTAATAAAATAGGAAAAAAAAATTCCCTATAAATATATATCCAAGGAATAAAAATCATCAAATAAAATATTTAAAAGTTTTGTGAAAATCAATTCTGGTGAATTATTTTCTAACCGCTTACCCATTAAAAAATATATGCTTCATAAAAAAATTTTTAATACCAATTAATCGATAACTGTTGTGGATTTTATCGTCTGAAAAATTAATGAGATAAAAAAAAACTAGTTGGATTTGATTAGCATGAACAATATAACATCGACGTGGATAAAAATATAATTTTACCCGTTTTCCCACAGTAAAGAAAATTAAATTATTAAATTTTAAAGGTAAAGTTTGAAATAGGTAGCATCCACGTCAAGATGGAATCACAACAGTAGGGTAGATGACGTTGATAGTGAGGAGAGTACACTATTAAATTAAATAGCAATTAAGATTTTAAAGTAAGAGATTGATTAAATTTGAAAGAATTTAGGCTACTTAGTTTATTTAAAATTTATAAATAATTTAAATTTAGCATCATCACTTTTTTAAAAATAATTTTAATAGTTTCACTTATTTATTTATATAGAGATCTCACTTCAGGACAAGGATATACTTTACCGAAATCCTACTTTTGTGGAAACGACAATAAAATGATTTGCTAATACTATCAAAATTAGTTAGAAAAATATTGGCACTTCTATTACAGGAAGGTATTAAAAACAAATAGGTGAGCCCAGAAAATGTTGATTCATTATTTTTGCATGATAATTACAAATAATATCAATAAATAATAATATATAATCATAAATATTTTGTTCATAATTTAATCAAATATTTTTTTTATACTTTCTAAATTATGATATTTTTTGTTAGCGTTGAAACTGAATTATTTTTTTTATTAGATGCTTAAAAAAATTTAATGAATGGACATATTCAAATTTTATATGGGGGCGAGCGTAGTTTAAATTTTTTTTTTATATGGGCGGGGGTAAAAGGAAAAGTCTGTAGAAATTATTTATAATATTATTTCACATTTTTCTCCTTATTGAATATCCCTTATAACAGAACTATAAATTCTCCATTCTTCTATTTTGCGTATAAATAGATTTCTTGATTTAAAACTACTTATATAAAAAAATAATTAAAGGAAAACACATTTTAATTAATTCAATTTATTAGTTAATAAATGTACTCATAATAGAAATATATTATTAAAACGTGTTTACCATACTAAAAATATAGAAATAAAAAATATATTGAATTAAAAATGTTAACATATCTCAATATCATTTTAAAGTTCGATGTCCTAGAAATCAACGTGGTCCATCACCTTTAATATAATAATGAAATATCAGTAGCTGATAAATCTTCTTTGAAAACTTTTCCAGTGTTTTTTTTAATAAAAATGAATATTTTATAATAATATCGTGGCAACCTCAATTAAAAGTAAAAATAAAAAAAATTATTTTTAATGAACGAAATATAAGTCAGTAGCTAATACATCTTCTTTGAAAACTCTTCCAGTGTTTTTTTAATAAAAATGAATATTAAAATACTATCGCGAGAACCCCAATTAAAAGTAATAATAGAAAAATTTATTTTTAATGAAAATGGATATTAAAAATATTTTAATAAATTAATTCACGATGATATTCAGAAACTGATAATTCTCGGAAGCTAGCATTACTAGAAGTTACGCAATAACGATTTGTAAAATATATATCAACCTGAGGTAAAGCTTTTATGTGTAAAACGGTTAAAATATTCCTTTGATTAAAGTTGGAAAAAAATTATTTTTAAATATTAACGACACATAAAATTAAAAAATAATCATTTTTTTGCAAAAATGTAAAATAAAAATACTAATCTTACCCAGGTCTCCCTAATAAAAAAATATTTGTGAAAATAATTTTAATTATATTTAAAATCTAAATAAAAGAGACATTAAATAAATAAAAGGAGATGCAGTGGGGAAAACGAAAAGAAAAGATTTGATGTCTGACCCTGAGTTCTACTTCTATTTTATTTTTTGATTTCCATCTAGGACATACATTTTTTATACCTTAACATTTGATTTTTTTTATAAATATAAATTAAAAAAAACATTAAGTATATAAATGCATCTCAAATTTATAAAAAAGGGAGGTTTTATTTGGCTAAGGTCTGACTCAATAAAATAATATTTTTCATTCATTTTTCTATAACATTAATTCCTGATTTTTTTTTCAAACAAGTGAAATTAAAAATATAAATAAAATTAAAAGGAAAGACAAGAAAGTTAAAGATAGCTAAATTTTTATTTTATTTTTATATAATGCTTCCAAGCCAAAATAGAAAAAAATTTTCAAAGATATTCTAAAGGAGCATTTTTTAATCGTTTCTTATGAAAATTTAGCGACATGTGTGACAAAAAGATAAAGTGGATACCATGTAAAATAAATTATATATTTTCCTAGCAAATCTTAAAAGGCACATCACTTCTCAGCATAATGAAAGCAGATGAATCTAATAGTGATTCGTCCTTCAATGCTAGAAATACAGCAAAATAAATTACAAAAAATTAAGATCGATAAAATCAAAAATAGTTCAAAATATTTAAATGACACAATAAAGAATAAATACTTATTTTTTAAATGTATAGTACTGCTGATTACAGTTAATAATTTACCCATTAATATGGTCATTTATGAGGGTTTCCGTATTTTACTAGACCCTATATGTTATTCTCTACAAATAAAAATAAATACTCGGTCAGTGTTCGGCAAAATAAAATATACCGCATCCGAAATTAGACTTCAAATTATACATGAATTATAAAATAGGCTAATTTCTTTCATAATTGATACAACTACTAGATATAATAGATCATTATTAGGTATTAATGTTCAATATATTAAAGATGGTCAGATAGAAGTGCCAACACTAGGAATGATAGAAATACTAGAAATTCATACAGGTGTTAACCTAAAGGAAGAAAAACAATTTTAAAAAATTGCCAGCTTGATTTAAAACAAATATATAGCATTACTGTGGATAACGGTGATAATATGCTTTAAATGGTTGACATTACATCTAGAGATCAATTAAATAATGATAATGATTTATCTAATTCTAATGAAAAAAATTTAAGCCAAATATATTTTGATACAAGTGTAAGTGATAGGAAAATATATGTATTGATAAGAAAACATCTCTTTTTACTCTGATGATGAAATAGAAGGTATTGGCAACTATTATGACAATACGGAAAATATATTAAACGACATTAGTAAAAGCTTTGGTCTAAGCTGTATTCGATGTTCAGCTCATATACTGTAAACAGCTTTAAAAAATATTTAAAATTATAATTAGGCAAAATTCGTTATATCATAAAATTGATTAAATCTCAAAAGTATAAAAAATTATTTTTTATTTTTTATACTTTCTAACACTAGATACTTTTACTAGGTAGAGTAGTACATACCATATGATAAAAAATCTTATAGATAATAAAAATTTTATATAAAAATGGGTGAGTTATACCCAGAAACTTTAATTAGTTCAGATTTATGGGATATAATCTGATTAGGCACATCTGTTCTATGTCATTATACATATTTACTATGAAATTACAAAAAAAGACATATAGTAATTTATGATTTTTTTACCTCTTGACTAGAATGCAAAATGGAATGGGAAGAAATGGATAATGAGTTATCTAAATATATATTAGAATATTTGAACCTGAAAGAAAGTTTTCTCTTTCAAAATAATGCTTTTCGAAGTGCTATATATATGGATCCAAGATTCCATTATGAAAATGAGAAATATCCTTGGGAATGAATATATAAGCTTATAATATACATCGTTTATTTTAGGAACACATATTTGCAACCTGGAAACAATTGCAAGCTATTGACCCTTATAAAGAAAGTCAATCCTTAATTTTGCCTCCTACAAAAGATTATAAAGAAATCATACTTGATCTCTATATCTCAACAAGGCGCCTGTTCAATATGAACAGGGGAATAAAATCTCTTTTATACAACAAAAGACTGCCATCCAACCAAGATATTTTGAAATATTGGATTTCACGAAAACACCAAGATACATATATATTTAAATTTTCTCAAGTAATTCTAGCCGCTACTTGCCCTGAGGTCTTAGTTGAGAGAGCATTTAGTGCACTAGTGCTGTAAAGTAACGTCAAAAAGTAACGACGTTACTAACGTCGTTACCTTTTAAACATATTTTATTGTGCTATAAAATTACTTTTATTTATTTTTAATATAAATAATAAACCGAGTTTTTAATTCATATCAACCACCATTCTTTCATTCTTATTTAAATTTTTGCTCGTTATTTTCAATCAAATTTTAATCTAACTAATATTCAATCAAAATTCAAAGTATATATTAATATTATTATTCTATATTATAATTTATTTTAAGAATATATGCCAAACTCTATAATAGTTGATTCTTCTGATGAAGAAAATTTAACCCTTCCATGGCCTCAATTTGAGACATATTTTATTCCAATAAAGAAAATTAAGGGTATAAAATCGACACTTTGTAAATGTAGGTTATGTCCTAACACGAATATATCAACCTCGATGTCTAGCAGTTCCAATTTAAAAAAACATATGAAGGTAAAAAGATGAAATAATATATTATTATTTTTAGATTTTAATAATGATATTAATATAATATACTATTATTTTAAACAAATGTGTATTATAAAATAACCATTAAAATAAGTATACTTTCATAATATTTTGAAAAGCTTAATCATGAAATTTAGATATAAAACAATTGAATTATACTATAGTATATAGGGCTGGGAACCAACATTAAAAACTTAAGATTAACAAAATATCTAATGTATTGGGTTTAAACAATATCTTCTATTTCTTGTTATAGTCTTACTATTTGTCTAATATCAAATTGTTACTAAATTTAAAGAATAAGTTAGTGATTTTAATATATTATTATTTTAAACATATGTTAATTAAAGAAATTTTCTCTCATAATATTTGAAAAGCTTATGAAATTAAAATATAAGCAATTAAATTATACTATAGTATATAGTGCTGGGAACCTATATTAAAAACTCAAGATTAATAAAATATTTGTATTGGTTCAATATAGTATTGGGTTTAAACAATATCTTCTATTTCTTGTTTTAGTATTGCTATTGGTATAACTTCAAATAGTTAATATGAATTTAAAAAACTTTATTTTATGTATTTTTAAATATATAATGAAACTGAAGCAATATTGTTTTAGAGAACAGAACCTAGATGTTTTTCCTGACTCCTTTTTAAATGATAATTATGAATTATGAAAAAAATAAGAAATTGAAAAACCTTTGGCCATCAGAATATCAATTTATAATTTTTTAGTGAAGGATTCAAAATGCAGTTAAATTTTTAATCTTCAATTATTAAAAAAGCTTAGTTATATTTAATAAAAAATTCAGTAATAAATAATTATATTTTGTTTAAAATATAGGCTTTACATTCCTCATGTTTGAAAGTAAATGAAAACTTAAATAGTAATAAAAGAAAAAAATTGAAACCAATCAACTCACAATCATTGATATGCAGAATCCATCTACATCAAAGATCAATATAACTCAATCAACTGTTGATGAATTAGTTTTTAATTTTTTAATTGAAGAATTACAACCATTTTCAATTGTAGAAAGCCCTGCATTTATTATCAAAAAATTGCAGCCATCCAAAAATGTGATATCAAGGCCTACCCTTGTATCAAAAATTAACAAAGCTGGTGAAACCATGACAAAAAAATAGTGGATTTATTGCGTATTCCAGAAATTGTTTGTACAACTGTGGATTCTTGGTCAGCTTATCATCGGTATATTAAATATTCTTGTAGATTGATAATATTGCCTTTTGAAAAGTTCTTATTTAGGGATGACTGTACACTGGCTACACCCAGACACACTTGAGAGGGTTTCAGCTTGCCTAGCTTGTAAAAGACTAAATCAAAAACACACATTTGATTACCTAGCAAAAATAATCTTTGAAATTTTTACCACTTATAAGATACAAAATAAAGTGACCAAATGCATTACAGATAATGCAAGAAATTATATAAAAGCTTTCAAGTAAAAAAATATTATATATTTACTAAAAATTTATTAGAGTATATGAACAAGAAGAAGAACCGGATGATGAAATAGTTCATCTGCCATTATGTGATCTATTTGAAAATCATAATGATAGTATTGTGTACCTACCCAAGCATCATTCCTGTTCAGCACACACTTTAAATCTGATTGCAAGTGTTGACATTGAAAAGGCAAATAACTATGTCCATTTTAAAGCCATTTCAAAAATTACATTTTCTAAATGTAAGCTATTGTGGAATAAACATGGGCAATCTTCAAATTGTGCAACCATTTTTAAGGAAAACATGGGAAGATATCTTATTAAACCGGTTATAACAAGATGTAACTCTTTTTATAACTCTGAAATTAATAGATAGTCTTATTAAAAAGAATTGCCAAAAATTTGATGACTCTTGTGATAAATCTGAATTGCAGAGATTTTCAGATAGCGACAAGTCGTTCATGGATGATTTTGTATGGTTAGTGTAAATTAAGAAATATTATATGTATATATATGTTTTATAGGTTATGGACCCAATTGCTAAGGCTCTTTCTATTTTAGAGAGCGAAGGAAAAATGTATTTGGGATATCTCACTCCCACAATAACCATTATAATATTAAAACTTTAAAAAATGGTTTTAAATCATTTCAAGTTTTGTAAGCCACTTATTAACTTAATCCTGGAAGGCATAGATAAGAGGTATACATTTCAAATATTGCTTATATTTTGATTTTATTTTCAATAGATTTAAACACATCTACAAAGATGAATATACTATCAGTAATGATTCACCCACTATTTAAATTAGATTGGCCCTGGATAAAATCAGAGATGAATAAACAAAGAATGTAAGATCTTATTTCCATTTTGAGAAAAGATTTTGATAGAGAAAAAGTAGACCTGATTCCCTTATCCAAAACAAATTCCAAAATATTTTCTGATAAAGATAAAAAAATTTTGATGAGGAAATTAATGAAAATCCTTGTGAAGATGTTTTATTAAATTTTTTCAAAATAAAGATACTTCTTTAAATATTTTTAATAAATTCCCCGAGTTAAAATTTTTATTTATTAAATATAATACCAACCTCCCATTCTCTGCTCCAATTGAACGTGTGTTTAGCACGGCGAAGGCTGTGTTGAGCACTAAGCGTTCTTGTTTGTCTGATGAAAATTTTAAAAATCAATTATTGCTAAAAATAAATAAAAAATTATTACAAAAAAATGTTATCTTATGATTATATATTATATATGAAAAATTTTTATAATAAGATCTCATCATTTTATGTATTATTTTTTATAGTTTTGTCTATATTATATATTGTAAGAAAAAAAAAATATATTTTTGATATAATATTTAATTTTTTTAAGTAACGAGTAATACGTTACTTTTTGAAAAGTCAGTAACGCGCGTTCCTTTTTTAAAAAGGTAACGAGTAAAGGGTAACGCGTTCCTTTTTTAAAAAGGTAACGAGTAAAGGGTAACGCGTTCTTTTTTTTCCAATGTAACGAGTAACGGTAACGCGTTTCTTTTTTGAGGTAACGTTTACAGCACTTAACTGTAACTTGTCTAAGGGCAAGATTAGATAAGAATAATGTTGAGATGACCTGATTAATTTTTTTATATACATTCTTTTTCGTTATTAACTTAATACTAACCTTGCGGACTCATTTTGTAATATAAACTCAATAGTTTGATTTAAATTGATTTTTCGTTTATATAAATTATTAAATTGATTTTTCATTTAAGTAAATTATTAAATTAATTTTTCGTTTATATAAATTGATTTTTACAAGCTATATAAGCATGAAAATATATTACATTTTTAGTAAAAAAAATAATTTTTAAATAAAATGAATAAAATAAAATTTCGTATATGATTGTAATTTGAATTGATGAATAAAATCTCCTAAATTTGTTATACCTACTACCAGTAAACATTATGGACAATTGTATATTAAATAGAAATCTTCATGGTGGCAGATATTAAATTCTGGATACGATGGTAATATGATAAATGTATTAGGTACTATCAAAGTCGGGGCAAAATTCGAGGACAAAAGTCAAATCTTAACTGCTTATGTAGTCCAGAGCGATAAGATTGCACTTTTAGGAAGGACCTGGATAACAGTTTTTGGAAATATACTAGATAAATTTGTGAATCTGGTTGAGGATGATTTTGATAATACCATAAAAGAATTAATTAAACAATGCAATTTTAAACTTAACAAAAAGTCAATGTTTCGCAGCTATGTCATATTACGTTTGAAACAAGATGCCATAACGAAAATCATACCGTTAAGGCGTATATAATATTCTAGGATTGATTTGATAACAAAAGAACTGTGGATAAAGGACAAAATCATTGAACCTGTTGAAGATATTAGATGGGTTAGTCCTCTCACTCCCGTTTTTAAGAGCGATGGCTCACTTCGGCTCTGTGCTGACTTCAAAATGATTAAGCTTTAGAATATTTTAAGTACCCAATACCATGCATCAAGGATAGAATTGCAAAATTATCTAAAGGTAAGAAATTTACCAAGATTGATTTTAAAAACGCATTTCTTCAAATACCTATACACAAGGAATCTAGAGATTTTTTCACAATATCAACACACAATGAGACTTCCGTTTAGGTTAAAGACTTAGTCAGCAATATTCCAAAAAACTATGGACAACATATTCGGAGACATGAAAGATGTGATATTTTATATCGATGATCTACTGATTACTGGGGACGACGATGAAGTTCATTTGAATAACAACATAAAAATGGTATTTGATAAAATATCAAAATATGGGCTTACACCAAACTTTACAAAAAGTAAATTTTTTTTAAAAAAAACTACGGTTCTTGGGGCAAGATATAGACGACAAAGGTATACATCCGAATGCAGATAAAATTAAAGCTATTTCTAACATGCTGGAATCGAAGACAAAAGATGAATTGGCACTTTTTTGGGGATGGCGAGCTATTATCGAAAATTTTTATGTAATTTTGCGGACATAGCTGATACCTTATACAAAATAGGTAATAAAGACAAATTGGGATAGTATACATCAAAAAACCTTCGATGACCTAAAAAAAGTGATAAGTACTTCGCCTACTTTAAATTTTTATAACCCTTATCTACCAATAGGCATTACAACTGATGCTTCAAATAAAGGTCTAGGCGCTGTCTTATTTCATAATGAGGGTGATGGTAATAAACCCATTCTTTCGCGTCAAGAGCATTATTAAAATCAGAGTTTAATTATACAAATATTGAAAGAGAAGCTTAATCTGTTAGATACGCGGTAAAAAAGTTTCAAGAATATTTAATTGGTATGAGATGTACAATAATCACAGATCACAAGCCACTCGTTTATATATTTACGAAGGGACTTCAGGATAATTCGTCCATATCAATGCGACTCCAAAAATGGAGTTTGGCTATGGGAGCTTATGATTTTACGACAATTCATAGAATCGGGAAACGAAATGTAGTACCGGATTGTTTGTCAAGATTACCCCAAATGAACACAGAAGAGATGGTGAAATAATTGATGACAAATTTTGGGACTTACCAATAAATTTTAAAAGAATAGTTCAAGAAACTAGTATTGATATAGAATTAATGGAAGTAATTAACAATATAAAGAATCATGAACAGATAATAAAATATATAAAAATATGGAGATGGAATTGAGCTTAATTAAAGATTGTCTCTTTAAAGAAAATATGATAATAATACTCAATAGATTATTGTGGCCTGGTATAAACACAGAAATAGATCAGGAGGTTAAAAATTGTGACACATGTAATAAATATACAGATAATCGTCATAATATACTAAACCCTTGGGAAACAACACAAAAGTATTCGAACGCGTACACATCGACTTTGCGCAATTTGAAGATAGCAATTTTAAGGCTAAAAAAATATTAAAAAAAATATATATAAGTAATAAAATATTTTTCTTTTAAATAAACTTTCAATAGATAATGCTAATGAAATATACTAAAGATGACTATATAACTATCAAGTTCAACAAAGGACAAACGAACAATAAATGATGAAGAAACCGATAAGAAAGACAAACGATAAGATTAGACAGGGGGTAAAACGTGAAATGTCATCGACCAAGATAATGACCGTCTTGTTGACATTTAGAAGCCGAATAGAAATAAAACGTTGCCTTCGCGATATCAAGTTTATATCATGAACTTATAAGATTCACATAAGAGAAAAACCGGAGTGGAGTTCATTTCTTAAAGGATTGAATGTTTAGATGTCTTGATTAATTTATATATATATATATATATTTCTTTTTTGTTATTAACTTAATACTAACCTTGCGGACTCATTTGGTAATATAAACTCAATAGTTTGATTTAAATTGATTTTTCGTTTATATAAATTATTAAATTGATTTTTCGTTTATGTAAACTATTAAATTGATTTTTCGTTTATGTAAATTATTAAATTGATTTTTTATTTATATAAATTGATTTTTACAAGCTATATAAGCATGAAAATATATTACATTTTTAGTAAAAATAATAATTTTTAAATAAAATAAAATTTTAAAATTTCCTATATGATTGTAATTTGAATTATGAATAAAATCTCCTAAATTTGTTGTACCTATTACCAGTAAACATTAAGGCTGTATATTAAATAGAAAACTTCAAATACTATGATATATTTTAATTATAAAGCAAAATCATACATTGTTAAATAATGTGATATTAATTATTATTTATATAACCTATTTCATTATATAGTTATAGTTTATATTAAAAATTTAATAAAAATTCATATAAAATGACTGATTTGGATGATAACAATATAAATTTTTTTGTTAATCAGTAGTGATGTGGGGAAAGGGGGGCGCATTTTACTGGATTTATCCAAATGGTAGTTTCTAAGATCTAAAATTGATTTAAAAGGTTGAAGAAAAAATATTTTTAATGGTCCCCAAAATATCATGTTTATATTAATGCATCTTTCTAGTTGAACTCCATTCCCATTGCGTCTATACATTTAACATATATGATACTATTATCATTCGCACAGAAGTTTTAGTGTTTCCCAACAACATGATCATATTAACCCTAATTTAAAAATAATGAAAATATATGATAATTTCAAAATATACTAAAATAATTTTAAAAGGGAATTGAGAATGAGATAATTATCACTTTTCTAGTTTACATTAAATATCAATACATTAAAACTATATCAAAACATTTTTAAAATAATCATTTTTACTTATTTTAATTTTAAATAAATATGAAATGTGTATTATGACCAGGGTTGCCAGGTCAAAATTTTCAAATTGCGGGAGAAATTTGGTATTATGCGGGAGAAACATGAAAATTGCGGTAGAAATATAAAAATTGCTAAAAAAAAATTTTGGCGGGCCTATCCGCTTATTATTTTTTATAATTAGTTTATATAAATACAAAGTCGGTAACTAATTTTCAAAATAAAATAACATCTTGATTTATTAAAATATATTAATTTATAAAAAAAAACCAACGATCTTTTTGAAATATAAAAGAATGTAAAGATAAAGTTTTATAAAAAAAACGATTTTGATTTTACAATTAAAAATATATTTTATGCGAATGTCCCGCAAAACTACCGCAATTGGAAATCTACCGTGTGTATGTATAACATTATAGGGATAGGCGCTTAATTATCACTTATCACGTTTAAATACATAATAAGGTACTCCAAAAATAATAAATAATACAGATGTAACTACAGTTGCGGCAATTGTAATCACTTACAGTGTTGTGATGATTTAATGAAACATATTGACGATTAAATAAAACCCATCCATATAAAATTATAATTTTTGCAAAAATGATTAAAATAACAAAAGGAATAAATAAAAGAAATTTCAATAATTATTTTTTCAAAGATTATAATTTTATATAGATGGGTTTTAATTTAATCGTCAATATGTTTCATTAAATCATCATAATCATCACAATGTAGGTAGAATCTTTTTACCATAATATTTAACAACTCTAATATAAATGAAAACTATACTTGTAGAACAAAAATGAGCAAGGCTATCATTAATGTTTTAGGACCTAAATCCAGGAGGACAATTCTTGACGATTATGGGCATATATATGCAATTCTAACAGATGCATCTAATAAGGGAAAGATTAAAATATTTCCCTTGATCCTCCGCTATTTCAACAAAATTAAGATCGTTTCAATAAAATTATTAAATTTTCCCCTCAAACAGTGAAAAATCCAAAGACATAGCTAACCATATAATGGTAAATATAGCAGATTCGTTATTATCAATAAATTGTAAGTCAGCTTTCTGATTTGATAATGCCTCAGTGAATTTGGTAAAAACAGAGTGTATTTACAGAATTGAGTCAGCATAATGTTGGTTGCGATATGTTCCTAATACCCGCCATAGTAGAATTTTAAAATTTTATAAACTGTTAAAAAAATATTTCTTAAATAAAGATTATAAAAGCTGTCCTAACATTTTGAAAATTAATTTAATAATGAGTGGCAGGTATATTTAGGAATGATTTCCCATGTAGGAAATCTACTACATGTTGTTAGTTGCAATCAGAAGAATCTTAACAAAGATTCACAAAATTATGCTGCAGATGTGTTCATCTTTACAATTAATAATTGACAATACATTTTATGGCGCCATTACTAAAACTTAATTATATTTTATTTGAGATTTTTAAATAATAGAACTAAATGTTTACCGTCGATATAGAGATATTTATAAAATTAATGGCATGACATATTATATATTTGTTTAACCATTAGCTCGGCCTCTAATGTTGTTAAAGCAATCCGATTTCTCTCCTTTTTCCAGGCAGTCCTCATCAAGCTGAAAATAGGCTCGGATTAGAATGAGGTAAGGAGAAGACATTCTCGCATATTTTTCCAAGCATGGGGATTTATCGTTATTACGAAAAAATTCTACCCATTTCTCCTCTGCTTTTAGGCCATCTAACTAAGTATTTTGGCGTATCATAAATAATAGAGAGAATTACAATCTCCTCAAACAAGACATCAATGTCTTTCGGTATTTTTAATATATTTATTAAATTATAAAAACTATCAATTTTGTAAATAGAGTTATTAAAATCATATTTTGATTGTAAATATTCTAAAATTGTCTTAATAAAAATATCTGTTTCATATAAAAATGTATTAATTAGAGTATTATTTGAACATTTTAATATAATATTTTTAGCAATAGGGCTATAAAATTTATTATCAATTTTTAACTGTAGAGATGAACAGAGCTATAGCATGATTTTGTGAATCTTTTTTAATAAAGAATATTCTGATTGCAACTGAATATTAACTGCATGAAGTAGATTTCCTACATGTGAAACGAATCCCAAATATGCTCCTGCCATTTCATACTCGAAAAAATTTTTCAAAAATTTAGGACAGCTTTTAAAATCTCTATTTAGATTTTTTTATTTGTAAAATTTTAAAATTCTATCGATGACAGGTATTAATGATAACCACTTGATAGGTATATATCGCAACAACTCACACCATTCCAAGTCAACCAACTCTTTTAATTTATTAACTCTTTTAGTTGATGAACTAAATTCGTTAAAACATTTCATCACAATTATTTCAACATCCACAGATAGTACATTCATTGCCTTCTTGCAAGAATTATGTAGTATATGGCATATACAGCCAATTGGTATGAATTCATTATGTGCTGCCCCAATTCGGTAACTTTGATTTTTGCCAAAATTTACAGAGACATTATTAGCGCAGAAAGCTGTCATGTAAATCATTGATAACCCTGAATCAGCTATATTTACCATTATGTGGCTAGCAACATTGTTGGATTTTTCACTATCCGAGGAAAAAATTTCAACAGTTTTATTGAAATGTTCTTATTCTTGTTGAAATAGCGAAGGGGGAAATGTTTTATATTTACCTTATTAGATGCATCTGTTAGAATTGCATATGGATGCCCATCTTTCAAATCGTCTAGAATTGACCTCTAGGATTCAGGTGCTAAAACACTTGTGATAGCCTTGCTCATTTTTGTTCTGCCACAAGTAAGGTTTGCACTTATATTGGAGTCGTTAAATATCATGAGAAAACGATTCGACCCACATTGTGATGATATAGCTCTGTGAATGTTGAACTACATGATAGATGTATACGATTTCCGCAAATGTAGTTGCATCTGTATTATTTATTATTTTTGAGAATAATTTTGTATTGCAATCAATGTTGATATACTCCCCTGTACTGATTTATATGAATGAAAGATTTATTATTGGATAAAAATAAAACAAGGATAGAAAGAAATTTACAAATTAGAAATGTTTTCGAATAAATATTTAATATTTTAAAAATATAAAAATAATCAATTAATGTCTCTCAAAATTATTATATATATATTAAAAACGTTAAAATACTATAAAAAAATATAGCGGGAGAATTTAAAAAAATTGCGGTAGATTCTTGCGGGAGATTTCCAATTGCGGTAGTATTGCGGGAGAGAGATGTCTGCGTGTAAACTAAAAAATTACGGGAGTCTCCCGCTGATGGGGGGAGACATGGCAACCCTGATTATGACAATTGTCACCTTTACAGGTAGTATATTATCATTGAAATTATTATTTTGCTAAAATAAATGTTCATGAGATGAGAATTATGACAATTGTTACCTTAGCTTTATATGTTTTACAATCATTGAAACCATCTTGAAACATACTCGAATAATTTTTCTAGCTTATTTTACCTAAAATGATTTTTAAAAGTTCTGAGATGATATGACAATTTTATAATTTACATTAAATATTAATACATATAACTTATGTCAAAAAATGTTTGAAATAATAATTTTTCCCTATTATTAATTAAAACATGTGAAAAGTATTATGACAATTGTCACCTTGTGTGCATTACAATTACTGAAACCATCTCAAAATATGTTTAACTAGCCTTTTTTAATTAAAATTATTTTTAAAGGTTCTGAGATAATTATTATTACAATTGTCACTTTTATAGTTTACACTAAATATAAAACATTACAATTATGACAAAACTTTTTAAATATTTATTATTACTTTACCAAATATATACAATGGGTATCATGACCAATTCTCACATTTACAACTTATTCAAAAAAATAATCAGCTAGTATCAGCAATATTAGAAATGCTTAAAAATAACGATCATGACCAGCGTCTACATGACAGGATTTTCACTGGATGCAAACCACCTTCAAAAACCTTTGCCTACCCCCCTAAAAAATTCCCACCTCCTTCGGCGGCGGTGTCTCTTTATTATTATTTTCACCTTTATAATTATATTAATACTCTTTTCAGAGAATTTATAAGGATAACTTAAATTAATCTATCTCTACTAATAACTATCGATATTTTCGGAATATAAAGAATTTATTTTTTAGATAATAAATTCAAAACCTCCATTATTTACAATGAAGTAATTATTATGGCATTATGAGCTTGCTGATATATCTAAACCTTTTAAATTAAAAAGTATAGCAGAAAGTTTTATTTGGAAAACAATGTGTATGATTGTTTGCAATATATAGATTTGGTCGATAATTGTATTATAATATTTCTATAATAAAACTATTAATTTTTACAGCAATAAATTTTGTCCTATTTCATCTCAAAATTTAATAGATAACCCCTCAAAAAATTTATCCTACCCCCATTAAAGCAGCCTACCCCCTCAAAAAAATAGGATGCAAACTGTTCCTACCCCTCCCGCTCATGTAGACGCTGATCATGACAATTGTCACTTTTCTATGGTTCATCATCCTCAATTAAATTTTAATTTAAAATGTTTAATATATTATTTTACCCTGTTGCTCCAAAAAAATTCAAAAAAGATGAAAAATAGGTTATGAAAATTGTCATTTTTCTATGGTATCCTCATTTAAATTTAAATTTAACATGTATACAATTTATTTTTTTACCGCTGTCAAAAAAAATCATAAAAGTTTAAAGATAACAATTATGAATATTGTCACTTTACTATAATATATATTTACTAAAATTTTAATTTAACTGTTTACAAAATATATTTTTACCTATTTGCTTTAATAAAATTTAAAAAAGTTCAATAATAACGACTATGACAATTGTCACTTTTCTATGGTACATCTTCACTGAAATTTTAATTTAACAAGTTTATAATATATAATTTTACCCTGTTGCTTAAATAAAATTCAAAAAATATTAAAAATGACGATTATGACAATTCTCACTTTTCTATGGTACATATTTACTGAAATTTTAATTAAACAGTTTAAAATATATATTTTTTTACCTATTACCTTTAAAAAAATTAAAAAAAGTTCAAAAATAACGATTATGACAATTGTCACTTTTCTATGGTACATCTTCACTGAAATATGTTTAAAATATATATTTTTACCTATTTATTTAAAAATATTCAAAAATGCTCAAAGATAAATTTTCTAAAATATTAAATATAAATTAACTTCTTAAAATTTTTATAAAATCCAATACTATAAAATAGAAAAATTCAAGGATATTGTAAATTATAAATTATGAAACAGACCTCAAATAATAACGTTAATATTAATATTGAATTTCCAACACAGGTAATGGCGATGTTTTTCTAAGTCGTTTCGAAGACATATTCAACGATGCTCAGATCTCTGATATCGAAAAAGCAGGATCCTTCACAAGAAGACTACCAGACGAAGAATACATTAAGCTCAAATCGATATGTTCACCTACCGATTTCATCAATCCATCGATATTGATTGAAAAATTTAGGTTATTACACCCGAGGAAATCTACAAGTTCGAAATTGTTATTATTCAATGCAGCTGTACAAGGTAAAAGTAAAAGTTACATCAATTGGGTAAGTAGATTATATTTTACAAAATGAATGTTCGTTAAGCGATAGTAGAGTCATTGAAAAGGTAAAAATTTCATCAAATAGCAGAAGTATCAGGCAGAAAATTACGTTGAAAGAGAATATTACGTTAGCAGAAGTCTTTAGTTTAAGAGATGATTTTGAGGAGACAGAATTAAAAGAAAATATAATAGCTAAAGTTGAAAACATTTCTTTAAGTGAAAAGACTGAAGAAGAAACAAGCGTAAAACATTTGGAAAGACAAAGAGGCATGAAAGTTGAAGAAAACAAACAGGTGGTCAGATACGACGATAGACATAATCCACGATCGAATAACGATAACAGACAACTATGGACTACGAGAAACAACAACTTTCAAAGAAATAATTATCAGGGTAATAATTACAACCCTAGACATCAGAACTATAATGCGGGTAACTACAATAACGTTAGGGCAAATTACCCAGGATTATACAATAATTCTTCGAGATATGATAATAGAGTTAGTTATAATAAAAATGACTATGATAATAATAGATTTAATAATGATTATAATTACAGATATAACAGACATTATAACGATTCAAGATGTATTCAAAGATATAACGATAATCATAATATTGGAAATCGAGGAACAAATCAAATGTGCAATTGTAAATATCATAACAACGACAATAATCAATCACGATATACAAATAAAGTAAACACTGTAAATATAGAAGAGATAAAAGAAGATGATAATGACAAACTAGAAAGAAAAGAATATAATTTATACAATTTAGACATAAACAATATGGATGCCGATAATAATTACACAGCTAACGATGCTTATAAGGTCACGGTATATTTGAACGACATGCCTATTTTGATGCAGATTGATACCGGATCAAGGTATAGTATCCTACCGATGTATGTTGCAAAAGAGATTGGTATCAAAATATTAAATAAATCAGATACTAAATTAACTGGTTATGATGGGAGAACAATAAAGGTGTTAGGAACTGTCCAAGTAAAGGCGAAGTTCGAAGACAAAACCCAAACATTAGATGCTTATGTTGTCCAGAGTGACAAGGTTCCACTTTTGGGTAGAACCTGGATAGCAGTCTTTAGAAATATATTAGATAGATTTGTAAACTTAGACGAAGAAGATTATGACAATACTATTCAAGAACTGATCAAACAATGCGAGTCAAAACTTAGCAAGAAACCAATACTACGCAATTATGTCAAACTACATCTAAAACAAGGTGCTACACCGAAAATCATACCTCCCAGGCGTGTGCCTTATTCAAGAATTGACTTGGTTACAAAAGAACTACAGAAATGGATAAGCGACAAAATAATCGAACCTGTTGAAGAGGTAAGATGGGCCAGTCCTCTCACTCCTGTTGTCAAAAGCGATGGTTCACTTCGGCTATGTGCTGACTTCAAGAATACTATTAATCCTGCGTTAGAGGATTTCAAGTACCCAATTCCACGCATCAATGACCTTATAGCAAAGTTATCGAAAGGCAAGAAATTTACAAAGATCGACTTTAAAAATGCATTTCTTCAAGTTCCAATACACAAAGAATCAAGAGATTTTCTCACTATTTCAACTCATAATGGCTATTTCAGGTTTACAAGACTTCCGTTTGGATTAAAAACTTCGTCAGCAATATTTCAACAAACTATGGACAATATTTTCGGGAACATGAAAGACGTCGTGTTTTATATTGATGACTTATTGATTACTGGGTAGGACGATGAAACTCACGTGAACAACATAAAAATGGTTTTGACAAAATATCAAAGTATGGGCTTACACCAAATTTCACAAAAAGTATATTTTTGAAGAAAAAACTACGGTTTCTAGGTCACGATATAGAGATGACAATGGAATCCATCCGAACGCAGATAAAATAAAGGCTATTTCTAATATGCCGGAACCTAAGACAAAAGAAGAGTTGGCAACTTTTTTGGGGATGGCGAGCTATTATCGAAAATTTTTGTGCAATTTTGCTGACACCGCCGATCCCTTATACAAAATAGTAAATAAAGACAAGTGGTCATGGGATAGTACACATCAAGAAAGCTTTGATTATCTAAAAAAACTCATAAGCACTCCGCCTACGTTAAATTTTTATAACCCGGATCTACCAGTGGGCATTGCAACTGATGCTTCAAAGAAAGGTTTAGGCGCAGTGTTATTTCATATTGAGGGTGATGGCAAAGAAAAACCCATCGCTTTCGCGTCAATAGCACTATTGAAATCAGAGTTAAATTATACCAATATCGAAAGAGAAGCTTTGTCGGTAATTTACGCGGTTAAAAAATTCCAGGAGTATTTAATAGGCACAAGATTTGTAAACCGACCACAAGCCACTCGTGTATATATTTACGAAGGGACTCAAGGACAATTCTTCCATATCAATGCGACTCCAAAAATGGAACTTGGCTATGGGAGCGCATGACTTTACGATAGTTCACAGACCCGGGAAACGAAATATTGTACCAGACTGTTTGTCCAGATTACCACTAATGAATACAGAAGAGATGGTACAAAAGTTAGATGACGAAATAATTGATGACAATTTTTGGGACACATCAATAAATATTAAAAGAATAGTTAAAGAAACCAATATTGATCAAGAACTAATGGAAGTAATCAACGATATAAGGAATCATGAGCAGATAAAGAACAAAACGTATAAAAATATGGTATTGGAATTGAGTTTAATCAAAGGTTTCCTTTTTAAAGAGAATAGGATCATAATACCGAAAGGTATGAGAAAAGAGATTTTCCAAGAGTTGCATAATGGGCATCTCGGTGCTGGAAAAACAAAATCATTAGCGAGAGAGTATCTGTGGTGGCCTGGTTTAAATGCAGAAATAGATCAGGAGGTAAAGAATTGCGATGCTTGCAATAAATACGCAGACAATCCTCATAATATTCAAAACCCATATGAAACAGCAACGAAAGTATTCGAGCGCGTACACATAGACTTTGCAGAGTTCAAAGATAATAATTTTATGGTATGTGTTGACGCCTTCAGCAAATTTCCTATTATTAGGAGAATGAGAAACACAACTACGGAATCAACGATTAAAGAATTGATGAAAATAATAAGTTTATTTGGTATACCTAATAGAATAGTCAGTGATAATGGAACTAACTTTACCAGTAAATTATTTAAGAAATTTTGCGAAGATCACGAAATCGAACACTTACTCACCGCGCCTCACCACCAACAGTCCAATGGCCAATGTGAGCGTATGATTAGATCAATGAAAATGAATATGAAAAGGAATATGGAAAATAATAATAAAATAGACGTAGACATAGCTCTAGAAAAGTTTCTTTTTAATTATCGTAATACACCCTGTTGTGAATGTTAGAATTAATTTGCATAAAGATTTATTTTGGATTTTGTTGTACTTTATATGTAATTTGCATAAAGAATTCTTGAGGATTTATTGTTATAACGCGTGATAAAAAGATTATATTTGAATAGTTATGATTAGTTATAAGAAGATTGAAAGGAGTATAAAAAGGAAAATTTTTACGATACAAAGAATCTTTGTTTTTTTTAAATTATTAACTTTTTTAATTATATTTTAATTTAATTTAATTTTATTTTTTTATGATTTTTACTATTATAATTTTGAATAAAGAATTAAAGTTGATTTTATGATTTCGTAATTCCTAATTATTATTAATTTCCTTTTATATATGTATATTTGTTTTCTATTTTTATATTTAGGTTTTGATGCACAATGACAAACTTGTTGTTGTGACACACCCAACGCAACGACCAACAAAATACCAAGCGAAGTAATGTTCTCCAGAATGATTAGGACAAAATGGGAGTTGATAAAACCGAGGGATGAAAGAGATCATATACTAAATCGCAAGATATCAATAGATAGGGATATAGAAATAGGAGACAGCATATGGTATAAAACATTTAAGGATAATAACTGGGAAAAAGGTACAATAATGCGCAAAAACGGAAATTTGTTGTATGAGATAGATACTGGGAACAAAATTATAAAAAGACACTTGGACCAAATAAAAAAAAGATCAACTAATGTTGAACCTTCTTCTAATGGTGCAACAGTTTTTAAAGCGAATGTGAATAATAATGCATCACCTTATACATTGAATTTTAGAAGGGGAGGTGATGAACCAAGAAACCAAAATGTACAAGTGAATGATCAGAATCGCAACGTTCAAAGACCAGTTAGAAATAGTGTGTTGCCTAGAAAATTTGAAAATTTTATAATGAATTAAATTTGATAATAAATTTTTTTTTCTCTTCCTTATATTAAAACAAAATTAGTTTTTTTTGTGTGTGGAACTAAATTGATATAACGTACAACAAAAAAAAAAGATCAACGAAGGGGTTAACGAGCAAGAATGACAAACGACAAAAATTATAGACAGAGGGCAAATATGAAATAAAAAAAAGAAGTGTGAAATGTTAAACAGTGATACTCATGTATTTTATCTTAACTTTAAAATATTGTTTTTTTTACATCCTTAAGCTATTTATGGCGTAACTTAAAATATTTCAAATGTAATAAGAATTGTTTCTTTCTTTTTGTTAAAAAACAACTTTTATATTTTAAAAAATAAATTTGATTATAAACTAATATTAAATTTTATATTTTATATTTTATAAATCAATTTACTTAAAAAACGAATGTTCAATTTTATATTTTAACTTTAAAAAGATCAATTTATTATAAACTAAATTATCAATATATATAGGAAACTATTTTGAATTACGTGATCATTATATTTTTTAAATTTAAATATCAATAAATTGACTTAAAAATTATATTCTTGAAGTCTGCACCATTAGAAAACTTTAGAAATTTCAACCAATCTCTTTTGCAACATACATCGGTAGGATACTATACCTTGATCCGGTATCAATCTGCATCAAAATAGGCATGTCGTTCAAATATACCGTGACCTTATAAGCATCGTTAGCTGTGTAATTATTATCGGCATCCATATTGTTTATGTCTAAATTGTATAAATTATATTCTTTTCTTTCTAGTTTGTCATTATCATCTTCTTTTATCTCTTCTATATTTACAGTGTTTACTTTATTTGTATATCGTGATTGATTATTGTCGTTGTTATGATATTTACAATTGCACATTTGATTTGTTCCTCGATTTCCAATATTATGATTATCGTTATATCTTTGAATACATCTTGAATCGTTATAATGTCTGTTATATCTGTAATTATAATCATTATTAAATCTATTATTATTATAGTCATTTTTATTATAACTAACTCTATTATCATATCTCGAAGAATTATTGTATAATCCTGGGTAATTTGCCCTAACGTTATTGTAGTTACCCGCATTATAGTTCTGATGTCTAGGGTTGTAATTATTACCCTGATAATTATTTCTTTGAAAGTTGTTGTTTCTCGTAGTCCATAGTTGTCTGTTATCGTTATTCGATCGTGGATTATGTCTATCGTCGTATCTGACCACCTGTTTGTTTTCTTCAACTTTCATGCCTCTTTGTCTTTCCAAATGTTTTACGCTTGTTTCTTCTTCAGTCTTTTCACTTAAAGAAATGTTTTCAACTTTAGCTATATTTTCTTTTAATTCTGTCTCCTCAAAATCATCTCTTAAACTAAAGACTTCTGCTAACGCAATATTCTCTTTCAACGTAATTTTCTGCCTGATACTTTATTTGATAAAATTTTTACCTTTTCAATGACTCTACTATCGCTTAACGAACATTCATTTTGTAAAATACATAATCTACTTACCCAATTGATGTAACTTTTACTTTTACCTTGTACAGCTGCATTGAATAATAACAATTTCGAACTTGTAGATTTCCTCGGGTGTAATAACCTAAATTTTTCAATCAATATCGATGGATTGATGAAATCGGTAGGTGAACATATCGATTTGAGCTTAATGTATTCTTCGTCTGGTAGTCTTCTTGTGAAGGATCCTGCTTTTTCGATATCAGAGATCTGAGCATCGTTGAATATGTCTTCGAAACGACTTAGAAAAACATCGCCATTACCTGTGTATGTTGGAAATTCAATATTAATATTAACGTTATTATTTGAGATCTGTTTCATAATTTATAATTTACAATATTGAATTTTTCTATTTTATAGTATTGGATTTTATAAAAATTTTAAATTTAATATTTTAGAAAATTTTAATTTAGGATACGCTACCACCATGAAATTTCTAAAGTTTTCTAATGGTGCAGACTTCAAGAATATAATTTTTAAGTCAATTTATTGATATTTAAATTTAAAAAATATAATGATCACATAATTCAAAATAGTTTCCTATATATATTGATAATTTAGTTTATAATAAATTGATCTTTTTAAAGTTAAAATATAAAATTGAACATTCGTTTTTTAAGTAAATTGATTTATAAAATATAAAATTTAATATTAGTTTATAAGCAAATTGATTTTTTAAAATATAAAAGTTGTTTTTAACAAAAAGAAAGAAACAATTCTTATTACATTTGAAATATTTTAAGTTACGCCATAAATAGCTTAAGGATGTAAAAAAAACAATTTTTTAAAGTTAAGATAAAATACATGAGTGTCACTGTTTAACAACAATTATCATTTTTCTATAGTACATCTTCACTGAAATTTTAATATAACATGTTTACAATATATAAATTTACCTATTTACTTTAAAAATATTCAAAAAAGTTGACAAATAACAATGATGACAATTATCACTTTTCTATAATAGATCTTCACTGAAATTTTAATTTAACATGTTTATAATTTATTATTTTACCCTGTTGCTTCAAAAAAGTTCAAAAATAACGATTATGGCAATTGTCACTTATCTATAGTACATCTTTATTAAATTTTTGTTTTAAA
The DNA here is from genome assembly GCF_954871325.1 of Gordionus sp. m RMFG-2023. NCBI lineage: Eukaryota > Metazoa > Nematomorpha > Gordioida > Chordodea > Parachordodidae > Gordionus > Gordionus sp. m RMFG-2023. The sequence goes on along the minus strand of NC_088779.1, from coordinate 14,876,565 downwards.
ATGTTAGCAGTACTTATTTTGCCCATTTGCGTCAAAAATATTTAAAAAAACTTTTAAAATATCGATTATGAAAATTTTATTTTTATATGGTACATCTTAATTAAAATTTTAATTCAACATGTTAAAAATATATATTTTTGCCCATTACCGTCAGAAATCTATGTTTAATAATATCGATCATGATAATTGTCATTTTTCCAGGGAACAACTTAATTGAATTTATAATTTGGCATCTTTATAATATTAATAATTATTTTACCTGTCAAAAATTTCAAAACTGTAAAAAAAAACGAATATGACAATTGTCACATTAAAATAATATCAATAAGAATATGTTATAAAATAACATAAAAAAGTTTAATAAAAATATAACAAAAATTATTTAGAAAAGCCACCTCTTTTAATATACTTAAAAAAATAATTTTACAACATGATTTAAAAAAAACTATAAGAGGTTTAACCTAAAAGATTGCTTATTTATAATAAAGGTCACAAAAGAATTTCTCAAAAAAGATTTATTTACAAAGAAGATTTAAAATTCTTATCAAATCAAATATGTTCAAATATCTTTTGAACTTTAAAAGATATTTTTATGCTTAAAATTTTAGGCGTGATAATCACTAATAAATTGTAACATAAATAATATTACAATACAGCATATGATTTTTTAAAATAAAAATACATCAAATAAATCAATTTTTTTTTCGATTTCATAATAATAATAAAAAAAATTATTAAATCATATATGTTTTTTTGTTGATAATAATAAAATATTAATATTAAATTTTAATAAAATTAATTTACTATAAATAAATAAATAATATTTAATGCTTTGTGGAACAATAATTCTGCATAATAATATACTTAAAATGTTCACTTATAAAAAAATATTCGGCTCTAAATTAAACTCATGCTAGTCCTGAGCCGGTTTGAGCCAAATTCTGAGCCTTCCGATTCATCTGTCTCAATGCTTGAACATGAGTCAATTTTTTGACTAAAAAATTTGCTGAGTTTAGGGTTAAACCAACTTGGCTCAGCAGTTTAACAATACTAATCAAAAATAAATAAATTTCAACTCAAAAATCGGCTTGAGTTAATTCCTGAGCCGGGTTATTAATTTCATGTTATCAAAATTTCCACCAAATTAAATCTAAAATCCATAAAGTCGAATTCGGATCCAGAACTATTCTTAGTTTCGACCAATAATAAATATGATTCGTTAGTCTAGGTATTATTATATGTCATTGGTTTCGAAAAAAATATTCTTATTATAATTTTTGTTCAATTAATTAATAATCCAAAATTTAGCAATTTACCAGACATTTGAGTTAGCCGTATATAAAAATCGACTCTAATGGAGTCGTTTTACATAACACATGTAAAAAATAAATATCAAAAATTATAATTTACTGATAAATAAAAAAACCTATGAAAATTGATCCAACCCAGTGAGTCGACTATGAGCCGACTAAGCGAGCTGACTAAGTAAGCCGACCAATGATATTATATATCATTGAAGCCGACTATGTGAGCTTAAGCCTACTAAGTGAGCCGACTAAGTGATCCTACTAAGTGAGCCGAATAAGTGAATTTAGTCTGCTCATGCGACTCCTTAATCGGCTTGAGTCGGTCGTTTATTACGACTACGACTAGAGTTACAAGTCATAAGAACTCGACCAGAGTTGTACATGAAGATCTTTTATTTATAAAAAAATTTGAGCAACGATCTTAAAAGATCTAGATCTTTGAAGATCGTAAATTTTGAAGATCTTTTATTTTTTAAAAATTTTGTGTAACGATCTTCAAAGATCTTCATGATATTTATTTTTTTATCCCTTTATTAAAAGCCCAGATGTTTTTCAATTTTATTTTTTATACCTCTCCTCCTGCCTTGATGAAAATTGAAAAACACCTGGCTTTTAATAAAGGGGTAAAAAAATAAATATCATGAAGATCTTTGAAGATCGTTACACAAATTTTTTAAAAAATATAAGATCTTCAAATTTTACAATCTTCAAAGATCTAGATATTTTAAGATCGTTGCTCAAATTTTTTTATAAATAAAAGATCTTCAAATTTTACGATCTTCAAAGATCTTGCTCAAATTTTTGAGCTAGATCTCGCTCAAAAATCTTCAAAGAAGATCTTTTGTACAACTCTGAACTCGACTTTATAACAACACTACAACAATTGATATAAAAAATTAAATGTTAATTTATTTCAGACATTCATTTATAATATGGAAGAAGTAGCTGTTGTTTTACCGAAAAGAGTTTTTAAGAATTATTGATTATATAATTTAACCAAATTTAGATAGATGAGTTTTCAAATATACTTTCAACTCATGTTACACCTGGTGGTTATGAAACCCTTGATACCGAAGATTTATATGCCAAATATAAAGTATAACAACCTTATATAAATGTTAATATTTTTAACCATATAATTAACCACCTCGATAAGATTTTCATGAAAGCTTTCAGCTTATTCCACTTATAATTTTGCCAGGATCCATTTATTAAAATATTTATTTAAGTGCCTGGCCTGTTTTATTAAGGAAATAATATGAATTTGCTTGCAAGTTTAAAATATGGCATGTAAAAATTTTAGCCTATGTAGATCTCTAAATTACATACTCTATATTTACAAAACATTTTATGAATATTTTTTTAGAAACTTCAAAAACATTTAGAGTTTTTAGAAGTACAAGAGGAATATATTAAAGAGGAACAAAAAAATCTAAAGAAAGAATATCTGCATGCCCAAGAAGAAGTTAAAAGAATAAAAAGTGTCCCTTTAGTTATAGGGCAATTTTTAGAGGCCATTGATCAAAATACAGGAATAGTAGGATCTACAACAGGTATTTTATTAACTTATTTCTAATAATTACAAAAAAATAATTCAATTTTTGCAAAATAAATTAATTTATACCCTTTTTATAGATATATCAGAATTATTCTATAAAATGCAGAATATTTTAAAATGACCAATGAGATATAATAATTAATTTTAGTTGTATAAAAATATATTTAAAAGCTTTTTAAAAATTTACCATATTTTAGGTCCTTTATTTTTTAATCATTTTTAAATAAATATATATTTCTTATATATCTCTGCAGAGACGACACTTGTATAATGTCCTTTTTTTATATTTAGCCAGGGCAGATTTTTTAAAAATTTTAATTGTTCAGGCCTGATATACAGAGATAGAATTTAATAATTAATTAATAACATATTTTTGTTTTGTTTTGTCCAATTATTGAGATACTTGTTTCTATAGTAATTAATAAATTTGCCATAATTTTTTTTTCATAGACCTATTTTTTATTATTTCCTTAGCAATAATTTTGAAATGAGACAACTAAATATTTCTTAGTTTTTTTCATCATTACAAGTGCTGTAAACATTTTAAAAAATTGAATGTGTTCATATGTCCATTGATAAAAATCAAACTCATGTTTACCTTCAAAAAAAGGCACATTCATTTAAAATTATGAATATATTGTTTTAAATTTTATTTATATAAAAATATATTATTAATTTTTAATTTATTAACACTTTTATATATCTAAAAAATTTAATTATTTATAAAATATAAAATTTATAATAAATACAATTTCTATCATTATTGAGTAATGCTTATTTTTTATCGTAGGTTTTTTTTTTGAACTTGAAGATCTTATAAACCACCATAATTAAAATAATCTTCTATTGAACAAAATTGTTAACTGGTATATCTAAATATTTATTTATTTATATACAAATTTACAATCTATTAAAATGTATAAATATAAACGAATCTATTTAATTTACATATTATAAAATGCAAATTAATTTGCTTAACATTATAATCGACATCAAAATAAAATAATTCTTTATTAATGGTAACAAACAAATAATATATAAACCCAAAGGCCTAATAATTAAATGAGCTATTTACGATAATAATAATATTGATGTTTATTGAGGCAAAAACACCTTTGGCTAAAAAATTTAAGTGCATTGAGAACTCCGCCATAGATTAAAAAATTTGAAATATAAATTGAGGGGCTAAAGATTATATTTTAAGTTAGGACTACAGAAATACGAATCAAATAATTACATTATTATTATATTCATACAAATCTATTTATACTAATTATAAAATTACTCTATTTGTCAAATAATTAAAAAAATTTTTTTAATGTTTTCTTAAAGTAAAATAAAAATAGATTTTTAAATTTAAAAAAAATGACTAGATGTGGAAATAAATTTAAAAAATTTATTACAGTTAAGGAATTTATTGCTCTACTGGACATTTAAAAAAGAATTGGGTTATAATAAATTCTTCCTTCATTTTGGTCAATTGAATTTAACGAAAATATCTTTAAAATCGATTTTCTCATTTTTGATAAAAGAAAGTCTTAAATAGAGAACTCCAATAAGTCGACTATTTCTATTTTCACGCTTAATTCAATTAAAAAAATGATTTATAGCTCATAGTGTTGCTTTTCAAAACTTAGCTAATTATATAGCAAGACAACACTATGTTTTTTAAAAATGTTACTATTTCTCTGAAAAAGGATACTTGTGACAAAAAGGCTATAACTAAAATTCATTTTATCTCACCGCTTATTAAATTTTTGTATCATATAATAGATTGATTAATTATTTTTACAGGATCAAATTATTACGTGAGAATTTTATCTACCATTGATAAAGAGCTACTTAAACCGAGTTCTAGTGTAGCCCTTCACAAACATAGCAATGCATTAGTAGATGTCTTGCCTCCTGAAGCTGATTCTAGTATTACCATTTTGCAAGCAGGTTAAACAACCTTAATTTAATTAATATAAACATTATAAAATATTTTTCTGTTTTATTATAATAAAAAGCAGAACCATTAAGACTACTTTCTCATTATATTTTAAAACCAGGGCTTTGAACCTGGAGCTGTGAACCCGATTCAGTTACTATTTTTGTGAACTCATCGATTTTCAAACTGTCAAGTTAACCCAAGCCAAAAATTTTATAAAACTGGGTTCTGGGTAATTATTTTAATTAATTCGAGCTAAATTAGCATATTAATTCCTGTAATCCTTGCATTTGTCTTAAAATATATTGACTTGCACATATTTATATTATCAAAAAAATAGGGTTTTAATAAACATTTAAAAATATCCATTTTTATGAAATTTGATTGTCATTTCTTAATTCAAAATCCGATTCTTTTTTTTGCTGAACAGGCCATGATTAAATAGGGTTCTAAATTTTATTCAGATCATTACCTATAAAATGCATAACCCTTATTATGAAAGTGGAATTAACTAAAAAAATATTGTATAATATATAGTAAATACTTGATTTAAATAATAATATTTTTGAATGGAAATTAGAATTTAGAAAGTGTTACATAAAAATTTGGCAAGAAAAATTAAACTTAATTCCGGTTTTATATATCCATTATGTGATTGCGGTTCATTATGGTACGATTGTGAGCCCTGATATAAAGTGTATTTGTCTAAATTGACCATTATTATGTGCGACCGAATTATTTGCTTAAATCGAATTTAATTGGCATCCTTATATTTTCAATTTTTTTATAAAATATTTACTTTATAAAATATTAATGATAATTACTATTTTATATATATATATTCTCTGTGCAGCACTCTTCTTTTAAATTTATACTAGTAGGATTACAACACAGGACCCTATATGTAAAAATTTACCTTTTCCCATCTTTTTAAAGTCACCCCTCTAGATCTGCAATGACCTGACCCTTCTTATCGATAAACAGGAAGGATGTTCTTCAGTTCACTAGGGTTATTTATTGTGGAAGCATCACGTTATCTGGTGTTGAATACGATATTAAGGGTCATCACTGGCTTAGAAAGGTGACAGGGGAAAAAGCCAAAGGTCTCCTATCTTACACTTTCAGTCTGTGTGTGAATGTGAAAATTTTACTGGAACTAGCAAAACATTTTTTTTAAAAATGGTATTCCATGAATGTATTCGATTTTTCATTTTTATGTATATTTTTTATTTACCAAATAGGATACTTTATATGTAGAAGCATAATCACTGATCCTTTTTTTTAATTCGTAAGATAACATTGACAAGAGAATTAGTATTTATATTAGGTTATATACTGAATGACGATTTAATCATCTTAAATAGAACGATATATTAAATACTAGAAGATAACCCATCAAAAATGATGGGGAATGAGAATTTTCTTCTTACTTTTATGATAGTTGTTACCTCTTATTTGAAAATAATATCCAATTATTATTCTTTTAATCCTTCCTCCCCCCCCCCCTTCATGCCAGGTTTAATCCATTAAAACTAAGTGTAAATACTATGGTTTGGTAAAATTAAATTTAAAGCTTTTACTTGATAATACCAATATTATTTGATAAATATTACTGATCATTTATACCTAATATTTAATATTAAAAAAATTCCCAGGCAAAGTACAAAGCCATAATAATTTTGAATTTTCCAAGCCCAGTGAATATAATAATTTTGGTAGTTGAGAACTGAAATAAAATATTTAAATAAGCATAATGTTAAAAATACAATCAAAATCAGATTTTCATTGGCCTAGGTTTTTTGATCAAGCCAAGCCCAGGCCTGCATAAAATTTTTATAGGCCAATGTCTGACTCATAGTTAATAATAAAAAAAATTCTCAAGCATTCTAGCTCATAATATTTTTGAAAATTTTCCCCAAGCCCAGCCTAATATAATTTATAAAAATATTTTTCAAACCCAGCCCAACCTATAAAAATTTTATAAAAAGAATTTTCCCAAGCCTGGCCAACCCATAGTAATTTTCAAAATTTTTTCCCAACCCGGGAGATAGATAAATCTCTAAAAACCATATCTATTTTTTTACCCCTACTTCAGACAAAGGCCAACCCATTAAGACTGAGAATGAATACTATTTTTGAATAAAAATATATAAATTAGCTTTTACCTGAGGGTCATATATATATTCTGTGTTAAATATTACACCTATGCTTAATATTAAAAAAATTCACAAGCCAGGTCATCACACTTGGGAAAATTTTCTCAAAAAGACCATAATAATTTTGATAGTTGAGAACTGAAATAAAATATATAAAAAGTCACAATGCATTTAAAAGTACAATCAGAATATGAAAGTTGCATGGTCCTTGGTTTTTGATCAGACCTGGACTCCAAAGAAATTTTCAGGCTAATTTCTAACCCATATTTAAAATTAAAAAACTTATAGGAATCTAAGACTATATTAATTTTAGAAAATGTTTCCCAAGCTACTTCCAAGCCCATATTAATTGTGAAAATTATTTCCCAAACCCAGGAAAACTCAGATTAATTTATTTTTTCCTTGGATCCAGAAGAATAGGTGTGATGTAGTGGTTTATAAGAATTAAATCTGTCTAATATGTATTTATTTTTTTTGCCATTTATATTATTGGGAAAATTTTTCAAAATTAGGATCAAATGAAGGGGAAATATCTGATTTACCTATCATTCTACTGGTTAGCTCCTAGTATTTATATGAAAATCATGAATACATATTAACCCTTTAGGTTCTCTGATAAAATTAATATGATGCAACACGATATTTAGTAATTTTTTTATTGATTCATGTATAGTATAATATAAAACCCACAAAAAATTTTTTTTAAATTTAAAATGGCGGCTCTCTCTGGTCTCTGGTGGTTTCAAATTCATTTTATAGACACCTTATGAAAACTTTCGAAACAGTTTCTATTTTTATTTAGACTTAGTGGTACGTTGCATGATTTGCACGAACACTTTGTTCTTCTGGGATTTAACTTTGTACTACAGTGGGCACACCTTCTGGAGGTTCCTGTCTGAGGTTGATGAGCTGAGTTTTTTAGTCTAATTTCTGGAAGGATATAAGGCTTATTATTTTTTCTTTGCATTGATATATAATTATTATCATTCTCAATATTATCATCCCTATCAACATTTTTGCAGTGTGCCAATTCGCTAGCAATTATTTGTCTTCGGAATTCTTTCAATGAGAGTTTATTATCTGTAAGAATATTGTAGATTATGAATGAATTGATAATTGCCGCATCAATCAGCCAAAAGAATATTGGCAGCCATAATTTTCGCCACTTTCGCGAGATTTCATATAAAGACTTTAAATGGTCGAAATGGTCAACAGACCCCATAAATTTATTATATATCTTTATCATCATTGGACATTTTACGTCAAATACTTCCCCTTTTTTATTTTTCCTCTTCAAAGTATCCACTGATCTCGGATCAAAATATTTGGACATTATAAATACATCCCGATTATCTCACCATTTAATTATACTTATCGTATTTTTGTCACTTCTCCAGTCAAACTCACCTCTTGTTAATTTTGTTTCCATATTCTTTATGGGCAAATATCTCCTATTTTTGTTTAATGTTCCGGTAGCATATATATTTTTCCTTTTTATGAATCTGATAATAGAGTATAACTCGTAAAATAATTATCGAAAAATTATTTATGATTTTGAAGTCCTTCGCAAAACTTTGTTACAATATTATATACTAGATTACTTTCAACCTCTTTATTTTTCCCAATATAGATATTAAAATCATTCATATATCCTGAATTATCACACCTCATCCATACCTAAAAATATAGTTTAGTCGAAATAAATAATGACAAAATTCACATATTACCTTGAAACCGCGTTTAGTAGGTTTCTTAGGCATATATTGCCTAAATCCTATACGGCCTTTGAACCTAATCATTACTTCGTCAATTGCTTGATATTCCGAGGGAAGAAAATATTTCAAGCAAGAGGAACGGATATTATCAATGAATGGTCTTATCTTGTATAATTTATCATAATTTTAATCATTTCTTGGTGGTTCTAAGATATTGTCATTTATATGGATGTGGGATGAAACGAAATTGTCATGGAATTCTGGTTTAGAACTCCAATAATCTTTGTAATTTGCCATATTTTTAATTCCAAAAAATATATGAAGACATAAAAATTTTCTTATTTCTGTAGGAGCTGTTGGTTGATATTTAATATTTTTTTGTTGGGCATATAAATTGGTATTGAATGTAATTGTATTTATTAATGAATCATTAATAAATTTTATATATATATCAGATGGATACAATGGGTCCTTTTTTAGGGATGATATTGGACCTGATATTTTATCAAATTCTAATACTGGTTCTGAAAAATATTTTTTGCACCAGATAGGATTATTATGGTTTGTACCAGATTGATCATTCATAACTTGTCCCGACTTGTCATCAATTTCGATTTGATAAATCTGATTCTTAGTCATCACTTTCACTATCAATTTGGTAACGTGTATCAGATTCATAATCATCTTCGGTATCAGTGGATGAGTATAACGAAGAATCTTCAGATGGAATATCCAGATAATCATCCATATAACAAGCTAAAATTATTGCTAAATGAATTTGCAAAATTTATCAATTATTTTAAAAATATTGTTGTAAAGTGGCAATGGTTAGTTTAATATACCACATTAAAGAGATCAAAATAATATATAAATATTATTTATTTGAGGAAAAATAAATATTAGAAAGATAGATAATATAGTGAGGAATATATATATTTAAAAAATATTTGATGAATATACTTACTTATAATAAAATTAAAACGTATTTTGAAATAAAAGCGCGAAAAAAAATATTAAAAAATAACTCCTCCACAAACATATGAAAAAGAATATCTTTTAATATATATTCGTGGTGGTTTCATTTTATATGATTAACTCCTTTAGTAGATATTAAGGTCGTAAGGTGGTTTTATATTTGCACTACCGCCACCAAAAGGGTTAAAGTACCATGCTAAAAATATGTTCATTCTGATTTAAATTTTAAACAAACCACCACCCTTCCAAATGATTTATTACTTAGTTAAAAAAAATTTAAATTTAAGACATTGTTATTAAATTACAACAGAAAAAATAAAAAGATATTCTAAGTTAACAAATAATAGGAGGTTAACTTTAATCATAGTCAAATTATATATAAGTAAAACAAAAAAGTTATACATTTAATCAAAAATGTTATAATAAGTTATGAATTCTACAATTAAATTATGAAGTTATGAGAAAATATACAAAACTATGGAATGCGTGTAAAAAGGCCAATTTTAGAAAAGATAAGAGAGATGCAAATATTTACTTATGCATAAAAATTATCTAATTAAGAGATATAAAGTTGTATAAAATTCAATGTGGAATGGATCCTTCTTAAGGGTTTTAACATAAAACTCTCATCAAGCAATAATAAATTTTTAGATTGTAAAATTAAAATTACTAAATATATACTTTATTAACATATTTTATAAAAATAATGGAAAATTTTAGAATAACCCTAAATAAATATAAATTTTTAAAGAACACCTCATAAGATAGGAAAATTTCTGATTCCCCATATAATGGTTTAAATTTTAAATTATACATAAATTCAAGAATTAAAAAAGTATTTAAATAAATCTCGTACTTGAATTGGTACTTGATGCATATAAAGTTCTAAATGTATTTAATTATCTTGTGCAGGAAATAGTTTGAATTTTAAAGTAGCTACAAACTTTCAATTGTATCTATTTGATTAATTTTGTCCAGGCGCGTACGCAGGAATTTGGGCTGGGGGGGGATAATAAAATTTTTTAAGAAATATTATTGTTTTTTAAAAATATCAAGAATAAATTTATTAGGACTAATAACTATTTCTTACACAATTTTAAATTTATGTGAATTATAAAAAAATTATATGTAATAAAGAATCACTTAAATGACCCAAAATAGAAATTTGAATTTTTTGAGCCTTTACTCAAAAAGTTTTTTAAGAATAATTGCATTTTATATGTTATATATTTACAATGTAAAATCCAATCTTCGTTGTGATTGAGCTAATTTTTCAATTATCTCATCCTTGCTTGTCGTCAAATGCCTATGAATATTCAAAAGATCCAAACCTTTCAATCTACTTTCAGATGTTGTACTTCTTGGTATGTTTTTCAGAGACCTGCAGGCCCGGTCCCCGGGCTGGACAGTATTTTAATTTTTTTAAATATACCCGGGCCGGGCCCAATTTTTTTTTAATAAAACACCCAAGCCGGGCCTGAATTTTTTTTAAAAAAAGCCGACTCGGGCCTAAAAATTAAAAAAAAAAAGTCGGGCCAAGCCTGAAAATTTTTTAAAAAACAACCAGGCCGGGCCGTAAAAAATCTTTAAAAAAAATCCGGGCCATGCTCTTCAAATGGTACTTCTGCAGGCCTCTGTTATTCTTCTTAAAAAAGAGAATGTTCTCTCATTAGTTTACTAATGGGAAGAGTTTATAAACCCTTTTATGGGAATTTAATCTAAAATGTGTTTGAAATAATGCAGAGCATCCATAGCATTTTTTGGGACTATATCAACCATTGTTAATCTTATAAACATAATTAGTCAGCTAGTAAGGCATCATAAGATACTTTAACATCTTCATATTAAAAATCTAACAAATATTTTTTTTTCTATCACCATCTGAAAAAGGTTGGGAAGGCTTTTGTGGAAGTAATATTTGCAGATTAGTAAGTGCTGCATGATGAATTAAAAATTCATTTATTTGGGTTATAAATGTATCTGTATTTAAGATATACTCTTCTACTTATCCTATATTAATGTTTTAACGATGAGCTTGCCTTGCTACAAGTCGAGGGAGACAAATATTAAACACATATAGCTCTGCTTTTGACTCAACAATAAAATATGAAATTCTTCATCGACATTAGCCCTAATTTCCTTGAGTTCTGATAAAATGCTCTCCGCTATTCTCATCTTCTTAATCAAGTCAATGTCATGTTTTTGAAAAGTAATACTTAAAATAGTTGTATAATTAAATAATATATTCTAATGAGAAATAAAATTTGGAATAAGCATTGAAAATAATTTTCTTGCTTCTGAGGAAATATTTCTTTCAGGCTTGGTGATATTTCAGTAATAGCAAATAATTGGCTCTTCTAACTCCTTAAAAGCTGTTACTGCTTGATGGCAGAGACTATCTCGTTGGACAAGGTTACAATTTCTTTTTCCCTGTTGGACAAGAAGTTTCAGAAATAATAATTATTTGACTAGAAATTTGAAAATGGTAGATAAATATTACTCCACTAAAAATTTGAAAATAATAAGTAAATAACTTGAAATCGAAATTAATTGATAAGATAAGTAGATAAATGTGATAATAAATGTAATTAAATATATATTTAATATGAGATACGAATAAATATTAACAAATATAAACTAATAAACAATAATATTTTTGAAAAATATATCCGGCATCTGCATTTTTTGGCTTTGGGGGGGGGGAATTTGTCCCCCTGCCCCTTCCCCCCGCTGCATACGCCAATGATTTTGTCAGATTAAGAAAAAAAAATATTTTACCAGATTAAGAAACGGGGTTCGAACCCAAGTCCAATAATCCATCTAGATTTGTAAGCGAAGTCTTGCCCGATCGAGCCATAGGCACTTTTCAAAATTAACGTATTTTTGAATATATATTATAAAGTGTGACATGATTTTTGTGACAAGGCTTTTATATATATTATAGATATAGTTTCTTTATTAATTGATGCGTCTTAAATAATCAGCTTCATAACATTTTGATCCAACGACATCTATTCAAAATAAATTATTTTAATATGTCATACCACATCTTTATTAAACTTATACAATTATTCGTAATCTGGTTTCAAGTAATAAATATTATTCAAATCTCTAAATATTATAATTGTTATATGATATTTATAATTAAAATAATAAACAACTAAAACATATATAAATTATGCGCAACAAATTATATAAAATTATGTGGGGCATAAATAGTACTACTTTTTTAGAATATCGTAAATCGCATTACAAAAATTGTTTAGTACATGTAGGCCTATTCAAAAACGAATCGAATAATTTACTATTTGAATTCGTACGAATAATAAAATCTACTATTTGTATTCGATTCAAATTATTCAAATATTTCGAATTAATTTTTTTAATAAAATAAATCATACTCAAATATATTGACAAATTTGATTTTAAACAGAAAAAATTATAATAAGTAATCAATAATCTGATAATAAATAATATATAATCAAGTTATAAACAAAATTAAAATATATATTATTAATTTAATTTATAGTTTAAGCCAATTTTTAAGGCAAAGAGTTTTTCTTTTATTTTCTTCCTTATATGACATGCGGTTTTTTGACAATAAATTAGTTCCAACTGAGAAAAGTCTTTCACAAGCAGTTGATGTTCCTTGTATAGATAGATAATCCCTTGCCATTTTCGAGAGTATGGGGATCCGATATGCATTTGCCTTCCACCACCGGGTTAGTATCACTCTTTGCTCTTGGTTCACTCAGATAAAAATCTATTTCACACAGTTGAATATTATTTTGTTTAAAAACAATGTCTAGCCTGTTTTGTTGAATTTTATCCTTATTTGTTTGACAGTTATAATTATAAGCTTATAAAATAAAATTATATTTAAATGGGGGTAAATTAAATACCTGTATATCTATTGTAAATCTCTTAAATTTGTCCATTAACTTGGATATATCAATATCATAATCAACAGATATTGATTTAAAATATTCTACTTTAAGCCTGGGATCTAATATTGTGGTTATTATTGCATCATCGGCAGTTAAATTATAATAGCCCAACAATTTATCACGCTACTTTGAAACTATTGTTAAAGGATTTATGGAAACCAGGTTTTTCATTTTTTAGATGTTCAAGAATTAAAATATAATAAGGTATAACCAAATTATAAGTAGGATAATTCTCCCCACATACCATATTTGTAGTTTCATATAAAGGCAATAGTATAGCTTTAATTTTTATAAGATCCTCCCATTCTTCCTATATGTTATTAAAGTATTATATTATTACCTAATTATAAATTTTAGTTTACCTCTGATATTTGTTTTTCTTGAAGAATTTTAATGTTAGTTATTACTTCATTAACTAATTTTGTTATAGCAGGCTTTAACAATAAGCCCCTTTCAATCATTTGATAGGTGCTATTCCACCTTATTTCACAATTCAATTTTGGTTTTAAAAAATTTAGGGGAGGATGTAGGGAACTACATATAATTTTTTAATAAATTTAATTTTTGAGGGGAATTACGAGTCATTCTAATAATGTTTCTTAGTTTTAGAATTGAAGGGTCTAAAATTTTTAAAATTTCTTTGGATATTAAATTAATTACATGGGCAAAATCTCGGATGTGCCCTATTTTTATTAATGGTATTTTAAAGAAAATGTATCAATAAATGTTTTATTATTAGTTGCATTATCTAAAGTTATATAAAAAATTTTATTCTCTAAATTATAATTTTTAATTATTTTGACAAAGCCTTTAAATATATTTACACCTGAATGTGTTTCATTTATTGGACTGACATCCAAAATTATGTTATTTATTTTAAAATTATCATCAATAAAATGGGCTGTTAGCTCTAAAAAGGTAACCTGTGTTGGGCTAGTCCAAATGTCAGATGAAAAATTAATCTGACTTTTATTTTTAGATATTATTTCCTTTACCAATTGTTCTTTTTCTGCAATAGTATTATACATGTGCAATTTAAGAGTATTGGAGCATATTGATTTTACAGAACAATCAAGATCACTTATAAAATTTTTAAAATTATTAGAATTAATAATTTTAAAAAAGGAATATTATGATTTATAAATAATTTTAATAAATTATCCTTAAAATTAATTTTTTTTGAAGAATTTGGTGTAGACTTTAAAAAAATGTCAATTTTATTATTTTTACTAAGGTGTGAATGAAACCTATTATAATGATTAATAAGAGAAGATGTTGTTTTGCCTTTACATTTTATAATACTCTTACAATGATTGCAAGCAGCCTTTTCACTATCTTTAAGGATTTGATATTGGTCCCATATGATTGCTCTCTTTTGTGAGGAAATTTTCTTAACTTCAACATCAAGCATAATTTCATCAGAAGCATTCTCCTCTAACATAATTAGGCTAGCTAACAATAATTATTGTAGAAATGTAATATATTTTTATGTACCTCTGGTTTGTGTAATTTTTAATATAATTTATTAAGAAATTTAAAAAATAAACTTTTCGTGAGATTCAAAAAATGTGGCAAATAAAAATTTAAATTTTCACTGCAGAAATTTTTAAATTTGTGCTAGAATTTTTATAAACACAAACACATCACCTGTCCTATTGGCAGGTCAACAAATAGAAATGACAAATGTTAGATTTATTAAACAATTTATTAAATATTACGAATAATTCGTTTTATTCGAATCGAATAAATGATTATTCGTATTCAGATAAAACAAATAATTTATTATTCGTATTCGTAATTATTCGATTAGATTCGGATTATTCGAATCGAATATTCGAATTATTTTTGAATAGGCCTAGTACATAGCCTAGTAAAGGATCTATGATTATACCTAGTTATTAAAAACGCAAGGCACAACGAAAAATTAGGCAATAATTAAAAAATAGAAATGTTTATAACCAAGAAATTTGTTAAAATGAAAAGTATATTACGATTCAAAGCCTTTAACCATAAAAAATAACGTTAGATCAAAGGCCTGACGTGAAATATTCGGACATAGGAGGCATGGACATTCAAAAGCAGGAAATAAGGGAAGCTGTAGAGTTACCTCTTACTCATTATGAATTGTACAAGCAGATAGGTATCGATCCACCTCGAGGAGTACTCATGTTTGGACCACCCGGTTGTGGTAAAACTATGTTGGCTAAAGCCGTGGCTCATCATACCACTGGTTTGATTATTTTTATATTTTCTATTATGTTTATTAAGGCGAATACGTCGTTGTAATATTCTATTTAAAAATTAAGAGACTAAATAAAGAGGAAAAGGAAAATATTTTGGATTTAGAAATTTAAGAACTAATTTTTTAAGTATTCTGCTAACATTTTCGTTGATTATTTTTACAATCTTAAAATTTAATTTCCTATTTTTTACTATTATATATACAAACATTGAAATTTGGTTTATAAAATATTAATCAGATATGTATCGATAACTTGATATTGATACAATACTCATGTTTAAAGATGGGATCAAACCCACCCTTGATAATTTTCTATCTTATTTTTGGCTAGTACTTATTTTTACAACGCCTGGTTTGTAAAATATATTTTGTGGGTCAACTTTCTTCAAAAACACATTTATGTTTTATTATTATGTAAAATATTTTTAATAAAAGAAACAGAAAATAGATTATATAAAGGAAAGTATAAATATACACTTATAAATTATGAAAAAAGTATTTTTCTTAAAAAATTACAAATATTTTCTATCAAAAATTAGTTATATATGGTTATTTTAAGTAAATAAGATTATATAGTATAATAATATGCAATCTTAAGAAAGTATAACAAAATACCTTAACGGGCCAACCTAGTGCTGTAAAACGTTACTTAAAAAATAATCTCGTTACGGCTGAAAAGGAGTCGTTATCGTTACTCGTTATCTTGTAAAAAAGGAACGCGCGTTACTGGCTATTCAAAAAAGTAACGCGTTATTCGTTACTTAAAAAATTAATTATATTTAAAAAAAAATATATACATCATAAATAAAATTATACAAAAATATAAGATAAGATATTTTTGTAATAATTTTTTATTTATTTTTAACAAATGAATTTCAAAATTTTGATTAGATAAGCAACAGTGCTTAGTACTCATCACAGCTATCGCCGTGCTAAATACAAGTTCAACTGGCTCAGAGCATGGGAGGGTTATATTTAGTAAATAAAAATTTTAATTAACTTATTAAAAATTAAAGAATAATCTTTATATTGAAAAACGTTTAATTTCAGATCCTCATCCAAATTTTTTTTATCTTTATCGGGAATAATTTGGTATGTGTGTTGTTTTATAAAGGAAACAAATTTGCTTTTTCTATGTTTATCTTTTTCAAACTGGAAATAAGTTCAAGCTTTCTTCCTCCGTTCACTTTTAATTTTATCTAGGGCTAATCCAATTTAAATAGCAGGTGAATTATTCCTATATATATTCATCTTTATTGATATGTTCGAATCAGTGGCGTTTTGGAATTTGAGGGGGGGGGTTCTCATACCTCTTATAACCTGGGGCTACCTAAACAATCATGTTTTTTTCTACTTTTTCTTATGCAAAAAATTCTTATAAATATTATTGCTCATTTTAATTAAAATAACACAAAATTCAACATTTAATATTTTTTATTATAGATTAATATTTCAAATATGTTTTTAACTATTTATAAGATAAATATAATGTAACTTATAAATATGAGACAAAAAATGACTTAGATACTTAGATGTTGTATTCCATACTAATGATAGATATCTAGTATTTTTTTATTGGTTGATCCTAATTTAAGAAATCAATCTATTAATGATAATAAAATCTATTATTATAAATGATATTCTATAGTATTACACATCATATAAATTGCATAGATTAAGAATATATTATTTTATTGTAAACATAATCAGATGAGATTAGAAATGATTTTTAAACAACAGAATGTTGATCATGCGCTGCCTTTTTTTAGACCATATCTTAGATAAGAAATATATTTTAAGAAAAGGTATCAAATCTAATTATAATTTAGAAGATTATTATCAATGACTTTAATAAAAAATTTTGTACTGAATAATTGGTATAAAGTCTATAGTAATATAATTCCATAACAAAAAGTTTTAATGTTCAGAATCATATTAAACTAACTTAATATTAAAAATATTTTTTAAGTATATTATAATACTTATCGTGGGAGTAAGCTATCCCAGATGCATTATTTTTCCTGAAAAATTGAGAAAGACTTAGCAACAGGTTCCATAACTTATAAAATCATATATACATATTTTATTTTTTAATTAACACTATCCATACAATATTCATCTATGAACGACTTGTCATTATCGAAAATCTCTGCAATTCGGATTTATCACAAGATTCGTCAAATTTGTGGCCCATCTTAATAAGACTATCTATTAATTTTAGTTATAAAAAGAGCTTAATCTTTTTATAACCGGTTTAATCAGATACCTTCCTATTTTGTCCTTAAAATGGCTCAACAGGAGACTGCCCATGTTTTCACAATTGAGGTTGAAATATTTTAGTTGGGACACAATTTACACTTACAAATAGTGTTGTTAAAACGTCGCGACCCCGACCCAAAGTTCGGGTCGTTTTTTCGACCACGACCTGAGTCCAAGCCGAAAAAACGATCTACCCAAAATCTGGGTCGTTTTTTTACGACTCAGACTTGAAGTTTGGTCGTTTTTCGACTCAGACTTGAAGTTTATTTTTTAAGGCAAATATGTAAAAATATATTTTGCAAACATGTTAAATTAAAAAGTTCAAAAATGACGATTATGACAATTGTCACTTTCCTATGGTATATCTTACTATTATTTTTACTGCGTTAAAAAATTTACTTTAATTTTTACTACGTTAAAAAATTTACTATAATTTTTACTACGTTAAAAAATTTATTATTATTTTTACTACGTTAAAAAAAATTATTATTATTTTTACTACGGTAAAAAAATATCATAGAGCAAATTTAATATTGCTTATTTTTTTTAATAAATAAAGAGAAAATCATGCCATGGTATTATGTAATTTTACCATTCAATAATAAGCATTGGGGACAGCGTCTACATGAGCGGGAGGGGTAGGAACAGTTTGCATCCTATTTTTATGAGGGGGCAGGGGGTAAGCTGCTTTAATGGGGGTAGGATAAATTTTTTGGGGGTTATCTATTAAATTTTGAGATGAAATAGGACAAAATTTATTGCTGTAAAAATTAATACTTTTATTATAGTATTATTATAATACAATTCATCGACCAAATCTATATATTGCAAACAATCATACACATTGTTTTCCAAACAAACTATCCTTTTAAATGTAATTTAAAAGGTTTAGATATTTAAGCAAGCTCATAATGCCATAATAATTAATTCATTGTAAATAATGGAGGTTTTAATTGAATTTATTATCTAAAAAATAAATTCTTTATATTCACAAAATATCGATAATTGGTATCAGAGATAGATTAATTTAAGTTATCCTTTATAAATTATAGGTGAAAATAATGATAGAAAATCCTGTCATGTAGACGCTGATTGGGGAAGCAAATAAAAAAATGCCTATTTTTTTAATAAATAAAAGAGAAAGAAATTTTTTAATATAATATTTTTTTCCTTACTTTTTTAAAATAAAAAATTTTTCGTTTTTAAAATCCTTAATTAATGTTTAATAATTGTAATTGTATTATTGAAAAATTTATTAACACTATCATTTAGCTTAAAAATTTTGATGCGAAAAAATTGATTATTGAAAAAGGAAGATCAAAACCAATTTTACAAAACTTAAAAAAGGAAATCAAAACTTGCATCCGTAATTTTTCTATCGATAAATATGAAAAATATGAATGGCTCACTGGATGTGAATTTCCTAATTCTCTATATTGTAGGTCATGCCTATTATTCCCAAAGGAAAAATATGTTTGGAATGATAAAAGATTTTTGGATATGAATAATTTTTCAAAGGCAGTTAAACGGCAAAGAATCAACCGCTCATTTGCAGTCGATGATTCAATTAAAAACATTTGGCCAAAATTGTATTGAAAATATGATAGATATCGAACAGCATAATTCTAAAGTCAAATCAAATAGAGAAATATTAAAAATATTGATCAACTTTATATGTTTACTTCGAATTCAGGAGCTCGTATTCCATGGTCATGATGAATCTTCTAATTCAGTAAATAGAGGAAATTATATTGAATTAATTTATTTCCTCGCGAAAGAGAAAATTTACTATTGAAAAATCATTTAGAAATAGTGCAGTTTTATTGGACTATCAAACAATATTCAAAATGATTTGATTAATTATATTTCATATGTCTAACACCAAAAAATATTAATTCGGAATTTTTAGATATTAGTAAATTCCAAATAATCAAAATTTCCCAAAATAATTATTAGATAATTTAAACGACACTTATTCTCAATTTTTCGACTTACACAAGCTGGATGTTTAGGGGAATTTAGAAAGAAAAAGAATGTTAATGAAATACTTGAATTTTTAATATGCACCGATTTGATAAAAAGTTTTAAAGAGTTTTTTAAATTATGCAAATTCATCTTAACTTTGGCTTCAACAACAGCAAGTGCAGAACGGAGTTTTTCATCTTTAAAAAGAATTAAATCTTATTGCAGAAACAGGATGAGCCAAAATCGATTATCGAATCTATCTTTGATTTCGATTGAAAAAAAATTATCAAAAAATTAAAAATCTAGCGATAACTTTTATAATACAGTACTTGATCATTTTACTCCAAAAATAAAGACGAATACCACTATTTATAAATCTTAATGTTTTTATGGTTTGAGTTTGACTAAAATAAAAATAAATAATTTTTTGATTGCTTCCCTAAGAGTAAACTTGACGCTTCTTCACTGATACGCACTATAAAATTTTCCACTCGTGTATATGTATCCATCTAATAAAATTACTAAGAATATAACGTTATCCCTTCCTTTCTTTTAATTCTCTGTCTTATAGTTTTCCACTCTGTTTCCATAAAAACTTCTTTATGATTAAATCTTGCTTTCATTCAAAATTTTAATTTTGAATTATATCAAATTTTGTTTTCATCTCAAAATTTTATTTTTCCATCAACTCAAATTTTGTTTTCATCCCAAAATTTTATTTTTTTAATCATATCAAATTTTGTTTTCATCCTAAAATTTTATTTTTTAATTACTTTGTATTCTCGGTAGTATTTGTCTTACATCTGTCCTCCTATTTTTACTTCTACCTTTCCTCCTATATTTTTTCTCACTTACTATTCCCCCATTTAATAGGAGGCCCATAGAATAACAATACCCGAATAAAACTTCCTACTGGAAATTCTTCAATATCTATTTGTTATCTTGATATTACCTTTTCTTTTAAAAAATCTAATTCCTCATTTTACTTCCTGAAAACTTTTCAGCTGGAGATATTCCTTCTACGTCTTAGTATTGTTGTATGCTAACAACGATAACCACCATTTTCCTTTTTTTCAACTTTTAACTATTGCTACCATGCGTTCAGCATGTCCATTGCTCCTTGAGTAATAAGGTGGTGAAAATAAATACTTAATCTTTCACCTATCACAAAATTTCTCAAATGCTTTACCTTTAGAAGCTGGACCTCCATCTGATACTAACGTCTTTATTAATCCATATTTACCTACAAAATTTTTTATCTCGTCCAAAGCTACTTTTATGTATAAACCTGAAATATGCTGACAATCTATTCACTTTGAACATGCATCTACCATGATAAAATATCTTTTCTTCTCATATTCTCCCACAACCGCTGCTACAATATCTTTTTTTAATATTACAGGTGGTATAACTATATGATATCCTCTCATTAGACAATTGTCTTCAATGTTTAATTCACTCTTAATCTTTTTGAACGATTCTTTGCTTTTCCATTCTATATTCCCTTTCAAACATGCTTATTCTCATTAATTCTTCTCTTGCTTGGATACTATAGTGATACCAAATTTTATTATAATTTTAACTATTTTTTATATTTTGTACCGCCGTATATATATATTTTACAAAACAAACAAATCGTCGTACACAATTAATAATATATATATTTAAAATTCATCATATATTTAAATGCCTTTGAGGCTAATTGTTTCTATTACATCTATTCTCTCCTTTTTTGGGCTCTCGATTTGAAACGGTATAAATTGTTTTCTTATCCGTTTTGGATAACGGCTGCTTGTACTTTCGTTCTCTACCACCGTTTGCTCATTACTGTCGATTTTCATTTTATCATTTATGATGGTGTCTTTGTTTATTGAGTCTTGTATTGGGTCAATGTCTTTGGTCACCAATTCGTGTATAGGATCAATGTCTTTAGTCTCATTGAGTTTTGTATAGGCTCATTTTCATTCATTTGTGGTGTAGTTTGCATCGTTTCTTCTTCTCTTCCCTCCTCTCTATTTTTTAAATCGGAGTTGTCGAACCTATGTTTTAACTGATTAATATGTCTTCTACATACCCCTAATTTAGTTTCAACTAAAAACGTCATTGGTCCTGTTCTTTTAACGATGATACCTGGTATCCAATTATCTTTTTTAAAATCTTTTGCATATATTTTTTTATTTATATTAAAAAAACCTGGTAACTGAGGTATATATGGATGAGGATAAATTGGTTTTATTAATTGTAAAGGTCCTATGGGTTGAAATTTAAGCATAATTGAACTTGGTGATTGTTTTGTGGTTATTTGTGGCGTATTTCGATAATTAAACAAAAAATCTTGTATTTTATTATAATCATTATGTTTTTTTTAAAAAAATTTTAAAAGTTTGTACTAACCGCTCCGCTTCTCCGTTGGTTCTAGGGTGGTATTGGGCACTATATACATTTTTAATTGATAATTGTTTGCAAAAGCAAAATAAACTAAATTCTCTACTTTGAAATGGGGGGGCCATTATCCGTAACAATCGTATTGGGGTAACCGAAAATAGCAAAAAGTCTTAACAATTTTCTTACTTCAGTAAAATTATTCGTCGTCATTTTTTGTATTTCAATTTACTAAAACTATCTATTATTACTAGATATATATCTCCGTTAATTGGTCCGGCAAAATCTAAATGAATTCTTCCCCATGGTTTATTTGCGGAGGGCCATTTCCCTATGATCGTTTTATTGCCAGGATTATTTGTTTGACATAATTCACAATTCTTACCGTGTAATTCGATATCTTCGTTAATATTCGGCCACCAAACGTTCTCTTGTGCCAATAATTTTGTTTTAGTATAACCCTGATGCCCCATATGTAAAAAATACAAAATATTTACTTGTAATTTTTTTGGAATTATGGTTCTTAATCCCCATAATATACACCCTGCCTCCATCGTGAGTTCATTTCGGCGTTGAAAAAACGGTTTTAGATTTTCCTCTATTATCTTTGGCCATCCAGTTGCAGTTGTAAGGTAACGTGAAACCTTTGATAATACCAAGTCATTCCTTGTGTGTGCTTTTATATCTAACGCTGAAATAAATTGTGGAGCATCCGCTATTAAATTAATATCTAACTCTTCCCAAGCAGATGGTTTACCGTCAATTGGAAACCGGGAAAGCATATCCATATTACTATTTTTTTTGTCCCTCGAAGTTGCAATTCATAATCATAATTTGCTAGTAGTAATGACCATCTTACTAATCTTGATGACATATCTGTTATTCTTTTATGTGGACTAAGTAACGATATTAGGGGTTTATTGTCAGTAATGATAATGAAATGTCTGCCAATTAAATATTGTTTAAATTTAATTAATCCAAATATAATTGCTAAAGCCTCACGCTCTATCTGACTGTAATTTCGTTCGGAGCATTTATTGTTCGAGACGCGTATCTAATCGGTTTTTCCTCGTTGTTAATGATATGAGATATAACTGATCCTATTCCATGTTGAGACGCATCAGCAGCTAGAATTATCGGTTTTTCCGGATTATAATGTATAATGTGTTAAAATTGGTGCTTCTGATATTAATTTTTTAAATTTATTAATTACAATTGTTTCATTATTTGTCCATATCCATGGCACATCTTTCCTTAAAAGCCTATATAATGGAGCGGCAATAGTCGAAAAATTGTTTATAAATTTTTGATAATAATTTATTATACCGATAAAAGCTTGTAATTCTTTAACGTTTTTAGGTAACGGTGCGTCTAAAATTGAATTGACATTCTTATTTGTTGTCGTAATTCCCTCTTCGATAACGGTATGACCTAAGAATTCAATCTTTTCTTTAAAAAAATCACATTTTTTTAGATTTAATTTCATACCGTTTATTTCTAACGTCTTTAATACATTTATCAAATTTTTCTTATGACTCTCAATTGATTCCCCCGTAATTATTATATCGTCCAAATATACCGCTACTCCAGGTAATCCCTTTAATAATGAATCCATTGCTTGTTGAAAAATCGCTGTCGCTGAGGCTACACCAAACGGAAGTCGTGTCGATACAATCCACTAGGCGTGTTGAGTTGATTACTAACAGCTTTTTTGCCTCCTCATCTAGCTCTATTTGAAAATACGCTTCGGATAAATCTAATACTGTATATTTACACCCATTACCTAGTGTGGCTAATAATTCATTATATCTATCAAAATATTTGCATTAACCGTTTGTCTGAAATCACCGCAAATTCGTAAAGATCCATCTTTCTTCAATAGGGGCACAATCGGAGATGCGATATTCGAGTATTTTAGTCTTTCTAAAACTCCCATGGATTCCAGTCGTTGTAATTCCGTTTCGAGTTTTGCCTTCCACGCAAATGGTATCGGTCTACTTTTAATACATTGAAACTGAGGGTTGGATTTTACCGCTAAACTGGCCTTAAACCCTCTTAGTAAACCTAATTTTTTAGTAAATAATAAGAAAAATTTATGTACAATATTCTCCTTCCAAACCTCATTAACTATATTACATTGATTTATTTTAATTAATTTTAATTTGTTTATAAGGTTTCTACCTATCAAATTAATCCCATTGTTTACAATAATAAATTCATGATAGATATATAACTTTATTCATATAATTAACGGGTAATATACATTTACCTTTAATATTGATCATTACATTATTATAAGATTTTAAAATAATATCCGTTTTTGTTATTGGTATTTTTAAACGGTAAACGTCTTCTATATTCAAAATGGAGACTGCCGATCCTGTGTCAATTAAAAATTTAATATAAATTTTATCTATCAATAATTTCACCTCAAATTTTTCTCGAGACTCCTCTGGATTCCCAATCCTCAAAACTTTTTCGCTCATTTTCTGGAACATCTATCGTTCGAATATATTCTTTCTTCCCACGATTCCTTCTGCATACTTTTTGTAAATGTCCTTTTATCCCACATTATGGCAGATGGCATTCCAATTAGGGCACTTAGGTTTTATGTGATCTCCTAATCCACAACAATAGCAAATAATTTTTGATACTGGTTTGTACTTGTCATACTGTTCCCTTGTTACTGTTTTTGAGATTTTATTTATCTCCTTCCCTGCAGATTATTTTTCATACGACATCATTTCTGTAGTCGTCTCTATTGCGGTCGCGATTTGTATTGCACTTTCCCATGTCAAGTCCTGCGTGTTAATTAATTTCATTAATTTTTTTCCATTATTAATTCCTGACACTAATTTGTCCCGCAATACTGTATTAAACATATCTTTAAATTTACACGTCTTTGCCTTTATCTTTAATTTATTAATATACTCTACGATGGTTTCATCTTTTTCTTGTTCCATTTTAAAAAAATAATAATTTTTTAAGGAAAATATGTAAAAATATATTTTGCAAACATGTTAAATTAAAATTTCATTGAAGATATACCATAGGAAAGTGACAATTTTCATAATCGTCATTTTTGAATTTTTTTTAAGGCATAAAAATATATTTTGTAAACATGTTAAATTAAAATTTCTTTGAAGATGTACATAGGAAAGTGACAAATGTCATAATCGTCATTTTTGAATTTTTTTAAGGCAAATGGGTAAAAATATATTTTGCAAACATGTTAAATTAAAATTTCATTGAAGATATACCATAGGAAAGTGACAATTGTCATAATCGTCATTTTTGAACTTTTTTGAATTTTTTTAAGGCAAATGGGTAAAAATATATTTTGTAAACCTGTTAAATTAAAATTTCATTGAAGATGTACCATAGGAAAGTGACAAATGTCATAATCGTTATTTTTGAACTTTTTTGAATTTTTTAAGGCAAATGGGTAAAAATATATTTTGTAAACATGTTAAATTAAAATTTTTGAAGATGTACCATAGGAAAGTGACAATTGTCATAATCGTCATTTTTGAACTTTTTTCAATTTAATTGAAGCAGATAGATAAAAATATATACTGTAAGTTAAATCAATTTTTCAGTAATGAAAAACCTTGAAAAAATTAAAATAGCCATGATGATAATTTTTTTGAAATATTTTGAAGAAAATGGTTAAAATATAAAATATAAACTATTTAATTAAAATTTCAATAAAAGCCACAGAAAAGTGATAAAAGTCATAATTATTTTTAAGCTCTATTTAATCAAATAGTAAATATTTTATTTGTAAAATATGTTATATTAATATTTTAGTGTAACCCGAGAAAAAGATTCATCGTGGCAAACTATTTCATACAAATACTTATTTATTTTTGGAAAACTGATTTTATTTATAATTAGTATTTCAAAGCCTGTTTTTATAAGAGTTTCCGCTATTTTTTCAATAAAGTAGCGTCTTATTAATCACTTTTTTTACAATACTTCGAAATTTTTTTTATTTTCTTGAAAATTTTCCAAAAAAATTATCAACATGGCTATTTTAATTTTTTCAAAGTTTTTTATCACTGAAAAATTGATTTAACATGTTTACAGTATATATTTTTATCTATCTGCTTCAATTAAATTGAAAAAAGTTTAAAAATGACGATTATGACAATTGTCACTTTCCTATGGTACATCTTCAACGATATTTTAATTTAACATGTTTGCAAAATATATTTTTACCCATTTGTCCAAAAAAAATTCGAAAAATTTAAAAAATGACGATTATGATAATTGTCACTTTATTATGGTGCATCTTCACTGAAATTTTAATTTAACATGTTTACAAAATATATTTTTACCCATTTGCCTTAATTCAAAAAAGTTCAAAAATGACGATTATGACAATTGTCACTTTCCTATGGTACATCTTCAATGAAATTTTAATTTAACATGTTTACAAAATATATTTTTACCCATTTGCCTTAAAAAAATTAAAAAAAGTTAAAAATGACGATTATGACAATTGTCACTTTCCTATGGTACATCTTCAATGAAATTTTAATTTAACATGTTTACAAAATATATTTTTACTCATTTGCCTTAAAAATATTCAAAAAAGTTCAAAAATAACGATTATGACAATTGTCACTTTCCTATGGTACATCTTCAATGAAATTTTAATTTAACATGTTTACAAAATATATTTTTACTCATTTGCCTTAAAAAAGTTCAAAAATAACGATTATGACAATTGTCACTACTTTCTTATGGTACATCTTCAATGAAATTTTAATTTAACATGTTTGCAAAATATATTTTTACACATTGGCCTTAAAAAAAATAAACTTCAAGTCTGAGTGGAAAAAAACAACCAAACTTCAAATCTGAGTCGAAAAAAACGACCCATATTTTGGGTCGAGTTCGACTTGAACTCGGGTCGAGGTCGAAAAAAACGACCCAAAATTTGGGTCAGCTCTGTTCGAGCCGACTCGGCTAAGCCGATTAACAACACTACTTACAAAGTCTTAATTTTATTTATTGGTGTAAAATGTTTCTATTGGGGCCAGGGTAGGGAAATTATCTTCATCTAAAGAAATATGTACAATTGACATAATATTCTTTATAGAATAAATCAGGATATTAGAGAATTAGAATACAAATTAATACCATGATTGATTCAATAAAAATGAAGAAATTTGATAGTTGATCTGAATTAAAAACTCGGTTTAAATTATTTAAAAAAATAATTAAAAGTACAATAAAATATCTTTTTCAATATTTTTTTAAAAAAAAATTTAAATAACATTTTGCGTTACCGTTACTTAAAAAAGAAACTCATTCTAGAAGAAGGCAATGAATGACCTTCCTTTTCTTCGCATTGGCCAGACCTGATTTTCCTTAAAACCGGGTTGGGCAGACATTTAAATAATGGGTCAAGCAATTCAAGCAAATTTTTTTAATGGGCCTGATCTCTAATTCAGGTATTGGTCATCGATTGGCCATTACTTTCTAACTAATCCTGATAGCCGTAACACAAAAATGAAAATTAACCTTTTAAATTAAAAAAAAATAGCCTTCTTTGAGCTATGAACTGATAAGAAACTACATATTATAATCATATTATTTTACCCGTGGTAATAGCTATAAAAATGGTATCGGTGCATCTCTGATATTAAATACCTCATCATCCTAAATATGGATTTAAAATGTTACATTTATAGGCTCTATAATTAGGAGGGGAGGAAATACAATGTTTCATCTATAATATAATAATTTTTATTCCTAGTAATGTGTAATGAATTATTGAAATTTTATTTAAACGATGAAATATAAGTTTATGATAGAAATAAATCATTAAGATAGTGTATTATCTTCTTGATATACCTAGATTATCCAGTTTAGGTTGATATCGCTCATTAAATTTATTCGCCAACTACTAATGTGGATTCGTGATGAAGGCGCTCTAAAATTCATTTGCGAAAATAAACATTCGTGATAAATGTTATGCCTTTAAAATTTCTTTGAATTGACTTGAAACCATTTTTTTGGACGTAAAATTTTTTTAACGATTTTTATAAAAAATGGACGCTCACAAGATATATTAGAATATTATTTATCTTCTGTTCTGGTTGTATAATCTTACAATTTATATGTTTTAATTTGGTTTCAAGAAATATAAATAAAAGTCACTCACTATCACAATAAAAATAATAATTCGAATATTTTACTACAAATAATTTTAATTTATTATACATAATTTTTATTATTCGATTCGAGTTTTCGTAAATTTCGTATCGAATATCGAATATAGACTTATTCATTACAGAGATGATTTACTACTTCTCTTTTATTTGTAATATATCTTTACTTAAGCGACTTTTATAAGAGTAGTTGGTTCGGAATTTGTTCAGAAGTATTTGGGAGAAGGACCTAGAATGGTGAGGGATGTTTTTAGATTAGCTAAAGAAAATGCGCCAGCTATTATTTTTATTGATGAAATTGACGCGATTGCTACCAAACGTTTTGATGCTCAAACTGGAGGTTATAAAACTAACATTTCAATAGTATTTTTATTAAATTAATTAAATAAATTGTGTTCAAAAATAAATTGGATGAAAAGCTATTTATTATAAACTAACCATCCCATTGTAAAATACAATCTTACACAAATTTTTTATTTTTAGCGGATCGAGAAGTACAACGTATTTTATTAGAACTTTTGAATCAAATGGATGGATTCGACCAAAATGTCAACGTTAAAGTATAAATTAACATTCATATGCGCGGCTAATTTTAGCCGACTAAAAACGCTTAGCCGAGATTTTAGGTGGAAAAATCGGCTAAGCCTAATTAGGTATAGCCTAAAAATCGGCTAAACCTAAAAATCGGCTAAGCCTAAAAATGGGCTAAGCCTAAAAATTGGCTAAAATAAATTAGTCAAAATTCTGCATCGATGCTTAGCATTAATTATTATTTATTTATTTTAGTAAAATAATTTATTTTATTTATATTTAATGTAAATATTTTATTATTATCAACAAATAAACATGATATGATTTAATATTTTTTATTTATATTATTATATTTTGAAATGAAAATAAATTTATTTGATGTTTTTTTAATAAAAAAAATAATATGCTGCTATATTGTAAAAATGTAATATTCTTTATAATATAATTTATTAGTGATTTTCACAATCTTCTTTGTAAATACATCTTTTATTGAGGAATTATATTGTAAATTTTATTAGATAAATAAACAATCTTTTAGGTGAAATCTTTTATCATTTTTTTAAAATTATTTATTTATTATTAAATGAGGTGGATTTGATGAAACTTTTTTGATGTTATTTTATATGATCTTTTTAAGGATAATATATTAATGTGACAATTGTCATAATCGTTCTTTTATAAGTTTTTGGATTTTTTTTGAAGAAAGTATGTTAAAATAAGTATTAATAACATGTGTAAATACAAATTTAGTGAAGATGTACCAATGAAAAGTGACAATTGTCATAATCGTTATTTTTAAAGTTTTTCGAATTTTTATGACGAAAATATGTTAAAATAAGTATTAATAACATGTGTAAATATAAATTTAGTGAAGATGTACCAATGAAAAGTGACAATTGTCATAATGGTTAATTTTAAAGTTTTTTGAATTTTTTTGACGAAAATTCGTTAAAATAAGTATTAATAACATGTGTAAATATAAATTTAGTGAAGATGTACCATAGAAAAGTGACAATTGTCATAATCGTTATTTTTAAAGTTTTTTGAATTTTTTTGACAAAAATATGTTAAAATAAGTATTAATAACATGTGTAGATATAAATTTAGTGAAGATGTACCAATGAAAAGTGACAATTGTCATAATCTCTATTTTTAAAGTTTTTTGAATTTTTTTGACGAAAATATGTTAAAATAAGTATTAATAACATGTGTAAATATAAATTTAGTGAAGATGTACCATAAAAAAGTGACAATTATCATAATCGTTATTTTTAAAGTTTTTTGAATTTTTTTGACGAAAATATTTTAAAATAAGTATTAATAACATGTGTAAATATAAATTTAGTGAAGATGTACCAATGAAAAGTGACATATGTCATAATTGTTATTTTTAAAGATTTTTGAATTTTTTTGAAGAAAATATGTTAAAATAAATATTAAAAACATGTTTAAATAAAATTTAGTGAAGATGTACTATAGAAAAGTGACAATTGTCATAATCGTTATTTTTAAAGTTTTTTGAATTTTTTTGACGAAAATATGTTAAAATAAGTATTAATAACATGTGTAAATATAAATTTAGTGAAGATGTACCAATGAAAAGTGACAATTGTCATAATCGTTATTTTTAAAGTTTTTTGAATTTTATTGACAAAGATATTTTAAAATAAGTATTGATAACATGTTTAAATAAAAATTTAGTGAAGATGTACTCTAGATAAGCGACAATTGTCATAATTGTTATTTTTAAAGTTTTTTGATTTTTTTGACGAAAATAGTTAACTTGCATCGATATTGATTTTAAAATAGAAAAAAAAGTTTACCCAAATTTTAAACAAGATTGTCTGGTGAAAATTGGTAAAAAAATAATAATTTCTAACTTAGGATTAGATATTATGATATAAATTTTGCATATTAATTTCTGACCCGATGAACAAATGTAATAAAATGCCAATTTGCTCCTGTTTTTGTCGAAGAATCTATTATTATCATATGTTTTTCTATGGCATATACTCAGGCAATTTTAATTTTACAATCTATATTTTTACCCATTTACATCAAAGAAATTTTAAAAATAACGATTATGACAATTGTCACTTTTCTATAGTACATCTTCACTAAATTTTTATTTAAACATGTTATTATTACTCATTTTAACATATTTTCGTCAACAAAAAACTTAAAAAATAATGATTATGGCAATTGTCGCTTATGTAGAGTACATCTTCACTAAATTTTTATTTAAACATGTTATATATACTTATTTTAAAATATTTTCATCAAAAAAATTCAAAAAACTTTAAGAATAACGATTATGAAAATTGTCACTTTTCATTGTCTTCACTAAATTTATATTTACACATGTTATTAATACTTATTTTAACATATTTTCGTCAAAAAATTCAAAAAACTTTAAAACAACCATTATGACAATGTCAATTTTCTATGGTACATCTTCACTAAATTTTATTTAAACATGTTATCAATACTTATTTTAACATATTTTCTTCAAAAAAATTCAAAAAACTTATAAAATAACGATTATGACAATTGTCACTTTTCTATGGTACATCTTCACTAAATTTTTATTTAAACATGTTTTTAATACTTATTTTAACATATTTTCTTCAAAAAAATTCCAAAAATTTATAAAATAACGATTAAGATAATTGTTACTTTTCTATGGTACATCTTCACTAAATTTTTATTTACACATGTTATTAATACTTATTTTAAAATATTTTCGTCAAAAAAATTCAAAAAACTTTAAAAATAACGATTATGATAATTGTCACTTTTCTATGGTACATCTTCACTAAATTTATATTTACACATGTTATTAATACTTATTTTAACATATTTTCGTCAAAAAAATTCAAAAAACTTTAAAAATAGCGATCATGACAATTGTCACTTTTCATTGGTACATCTTCACTAAATTTATATCTACACATGTTATTAATACTTATTTTAACATATTTTCGTCAAAAAACTTTAAAAATAGCGATTATGACAATTGTCACTTTTCATTGGTACATCTTCACCAAATTTATATTTACACATGTTATTAATACTTATTTTAAAATAATTTCGTCAAAAAACTTTAAAAATAACGATTATGATAATTGTCACTTTTCTATGGTACATCTTCACTAAATTTATATTTACACATGTTATTAATACTTATTTTAACATATTTTCGTCAAAAAAATTCAAAAAACTTTAAAAATAGCGATTATGACAATTGTCACTTTTCATTGGTACATCTTCACTAAATTTATATCTAACATGTTATTAATACTTATTTTAACATATTTTCGTCAAAAAAATTCAAAAAACTTTAAAAATAACGATTATGACAATTGTCACTTTTCTATGGTACATCTTCACTAAATTTATATTTACACATGTTATTAATACTTATTTTAACAAATTTTCTTCAAAAAAATTCAAAAAACTTTAAAATTAACTATTATGACAATTGTCACTTTTCTATGGTACATCTTCACTAAATTTTATTTAAACATGTTTTTAATATTTATTTTAACATATTTTCTTCAAAAAAATTCAAAAAACTTTAAAAATAACAATTATGACAAATGTCACTTTTCATTGGTACATCTTCACTAAATTTATATTTACACATGTTATTAATACTTATTTTAACATATTTTCTTCAAAAAAATTCAAAAAACTTTAAATTTAACGATTATGACAAATGTCACTTTTCATTGGTACATCTTCACTAAATTTGTATTTACACATGTTATTAATACTTATTTTAACATACTTTCTTCAAAAAAATTCAAAAAACTTATAAAAGAACGATTATGACAATTGTCACATTAAAATATTATCCTTAAAAAGATCATATAAAATCATCAAAAAAGTTTCATAAAATCCACCTCATTTAATAAAAAATAGATAATTTTAAAAAAATTATAAAAGATTGTTTATTTATCTAATAAAATTTACAATATAATTCCTCAATAAAAGATGTATTTATAAAGAAGATTGTGAAAATCACTAATAAATTATATTATAAAGAATATTACATTTTTACAATATAGCAGCATATTATTTTTTTTATTAAAGAAACATCAAATAAATAAATTTATTTTCATTTCAAAGTATAATAATATAAATAAAAAATATTAAATCATATCATGTTTATTTGTTGATAATAATAAAATATTTACATTAAATATAAATAAAATAAATTATATTATAAAGAATATTACATTTTTACAATATAGCAGCATATTATTTTTTTTATTAAAGAAACATCAAATAAATAAATTTATTTTCATTTCAAAGTATAATAATATAAATAAAAAATATTAAATCATATCATGTTTATTTGTTGATAATAATAAAATATTTACATTAAATATAAATAAAATAAATTATTTTACTAAAATAAATAAATAATAATTAATACTAAGCATCGATGCAGAATTTTGACTAATTTAATTTTAATAGATTTATATAGGCTTAGCCGATTTTTAGGCTTAGCCTTATTAGGCTTAGGCGTAGTTTTTAGCCGACTACGCAACACTACGCGCAACACTGTATTATATGTTATTTAGGTAATAATGGCAACAAATAGAGCTGATACACTAGATCCAGCTCTGCTGAGACCTGGTAGGCTAGATAGGAAAATAGAATTTCCTGTACCAGACAGAAGGCAAAAGCGATTGGTGTTTACTACGATCACCTCCAAAATGAATTTGAGTGATGAAATCGATCTTGAGGACTATGTAGCTAGGCCTGACAAAATATCCGGAGCTGACATTAACGCTATTTGTCAGGAGGTTTAACTACAAATAATTATTATTCATACTTATTATTGGTCAACCTTTTAATTAATAAAATTTACTTAAGTGATCTTTATTTTTTTATCAGGGTTCTGAACCACCCGTTTCGGATTCTTTATTTCCGAATCGCGACTTTAAAATATTTAATTTTATGAACCCAAATCCGATTTAGGAATTTTGCACATTATGATTGATTTAAAATAAATATTAGGTTAGCTGGTTGTGAAAATAGACCTCCTAAACATGCATTATTTTACAAAATAAGGAAAAGTTTATATTTTTTAAGTAACTAAAATTTACCGAAATATTTCCAAAAATATAAGAACAAATATTTATTAACGTAACATTTAAAATAATTTAACGATTAATTAATTAAAACTTATGTGCAAAATATAATAAAATATTTTTTTAAGAACAAAAAAACAAACAAAAGAGAATTGATTTAATATATGATTTTTATTTTAAAAAATTATTGATTTAAACCAAATTCATTAAAAAAAATTAACCTGACTTGGACCCTTACTGAACCCGGCGAAAATTTTATTTCAGAACCAGGTTTTCCAGGTTAAAATTTTCAATTTGGGAGAAATTTGAAAATTGTGAAAATTTATTTTTTGATGAATGTCATTTTGGTGTCCATTTATTCCTATAATTTTTTAATTATCTTAGTCAGTATCGTTTTTTAATTTTTTTCCAAATAGGAAATATTTTATTCTTAGTTATAAATTTATATTCTACTTTTTTATAGTGGAATTACTTTTTTTTACAAAGTAAATACTTTGATCTGATAAACGAGACAAAATTTTATAAAAAGAGATTTAATTTTATACAAAAACAAACGATCTTTATTTTCTAACTGTTTCTCGAAATTATTATTTATAAATTAAAAACGTTAAAATTCTGGAGAAATTTAACAGTTGCGGGAGAGGGATCTCTGGGTGTTAACTAAAAAATTGCGGGAGTCTCCCGCTGATGGGGAGACCTTATAACCCTGATTTTCATTAATGAGCTATTACATTATATTTCTACCAAATAAAAATAATAGGCTGGTATGCAAGCCGTGCGTGAAAATCGGTACATAGTGTTGACTAAAGACTTTGAAAAAGGGTATAAGGAAATTATCAAAAAAGATGAATCAGAATTGGAATTTTATAAATAATATATCAATATTAAATTATTTTTAAAATACTATTTTAATTTAAAATTTATGCTACAATTAAACAATTATTTGAATAAAATTGTTTCATATTTTATAATAATCGGAATTCGTTTATTTAGATCCTAAATTATAAAGATGCCTGGAATTATAAAAAGCCCAAGAATTCTTAAAAATACAATAGAAAAATTATAAAAATAATTAAATAATAATTTTAAAAGATAAAAATATTTTATTGTTTTAATAGGTTAAAAAGATATTTGAAAATATTAAAATTATAATTAACATATTATATCTATATCTATATAAAAATATATAATTAAAAGAAGGGAAATTAAAAAAATTTTGATTAGGTATGATCGACTGAGCTTAGACCCATGTTTGGATATGCAGTTGGAACGACAGATTTCAGCTGATATTCTTTGTCGAGCCTTCTTTTGGATCACCTGTGATTAAACGTAACCTATGCCCTATTGTTTTGAATAATTTTAGGGCTTGGGGTTCAAATGATTCACAGGTGTCTGAGACAACCGGAACAAACAAAACATTATTAAGGCGGCTATATTTGTTTGTTTCTGTGTTTCCGGCTTTCGTGATGGAGTTGACAGAAAAAGATTTGGCAAAACGATCCTTACACATATAATCCCAGGCGAGCGGTAAACCTTGGTTCCAAGGGACAAGCGTTATACCATCCGGTCTGGTTTAACTGTCGGAGCTGAGGCCGGATGGTTTCGTAGAAGAAATATTTGAGGTTCAAGATTCTGTTGATGATTGAATTAATAGCATGGTGTCTAGGTTATCTGTCTTTTGAGAAACAACAGTGTAGGGGGTGGTATTTTAATAAATAATGTTTAATGTCATCAATATTTGTTTTGGTTAAATCATTTAAATAGTTTTCTATTGTATTATTATTTTGAATCTTTTGATGAAATCTTTTATTATGATTAATTAGTGCAGAGGTGGTTTTTTTCTTACACATTATTTCTACCTTGCATTACATTTGGTAGTTTCTGCCTTAGAATCATAAAGATAATGATTCCCTATTAAGGAATTTTTCCGCCTTGCATTAACGGGTTCAGCTTGATCAGATATTGATTGGATAGATGTAGATCTAGAACTAGTTGAGGATTGGCTTTGTCCATCACCACCTCCTTCTCCATCAAGATTTTCAAATTGATCTTTGAATATATTTAAAATTATATTCTAAGTTTACCATCCTTCCTGAAATTCCAGATCAATGATACATTAGCAGCTGTAAGAAAAAAATATTTAAAACAACTTAAGAAACATAAATCAATTAAACCTTCAGAACAAAAGTAATTTTTTTAACCCTTCACTACACAGGTGGGGTAAATACAACATAGTCTTTGTAATACAAAACCTAGTAGATATTCTGACCTGGTTTTCACAGTAGTTTAATATTTGTAACAAGGAATACAACTTCCAAATTTCATAATTATTGATTTGACAGTTTTTGAGATATATGTAATTTGTCGAACTTGTGATAAAATATTCTCCACCTGTGTAATTACATAATTTTTTTGTTACTAATTATGATTATATATGGCAGTTTAATATATAAAATTGAATTTTTTTTATTTATTTCTATAAAATTGAACATATGATTTATAATTTAAATTATTCTAATGAAAGTAATTCTATAACAATTATATAGGTAATAGATTTTGAATCAAGTGATGATGATTTTTTATTAGATAGCAATCACAATTCAGAGATTGAGGAATCACAGAGATATGTTTGATAATTTAAATGAAAACTGTAATAACCTTATAGTGTTGGACATGTTGCAATTGCTGAAATGCTTCCAGCTTAGAGGGAAAATCCCTTCAAGCAATACATGCCAAATAAGCCTTCAAAATAATTTATGCCCTAGTGGATTCAAGAATTTTTTACTCTTTAAAAATAGAATTATATGCTGGCAATTATAAATTGAGCAATAAACCTTTTGATGTGCTTGAAATACTAATTCAACCAATTTCTAAGACTAATATATATGTCATCACAGATAACTAGTTTACCAGCTATGAACCAGCTAAACATTTGTTATTGTTAAATTTCCATTCATTAACTATAGTAGGAACCTTAAGAAATAATAAAAAGCAGATTCTAACATCATTTAATTTTAAAAAGAAAGATATTTATTCAAGCTTATTTGCCTTTCAAGATAATACATTAGTATCTTACACATACCAAAAAAGTATAAGCATGTTATTATGCTTTCTACCCTTCACTAAGGATTTTTTTCTGAGCAACTTTAATAAAAATATCTTAACTTTATTTAGAAATAAATCTAAATATAGAAATTTTGTATTTATTATCTCTAATAATTTTACAATAATTGTGTAAAATTTTAGGACTTAAATTTTATTATTATCTGAGATATAGCTATTTAAAATTTGGGGTAAAACTATTGGAGTTTTTTCCACCTGTATAGTGAAGGGTTAAATCAATCTTTTCTTATTTTGACATTGTAGTTGTCCATTTTGAAATTTACTACCCAAAAAATCATAACTTAAAATTTTAGCTCTTAGAAAATTATATTTCTTTTTCACAAATATATAAATAAAATTAATTTAAATAATTTATTTTCTTTAATTTTTAATAACACGTCGGTCATAGACCTGCCCAAATGTGAGCGTACGTGAATTATATGAAGGCCCATCCTTCATATAATTATGCCGATTTTTTTACTTAAGGATACCAACAAACCTTGTAACCCAGAAATAAAGTAAAAAGTGTGGGACTCTCAGCTATTTGTATATGTTAGTAATGAGTATAGAAAGGAAAAGAATAGAAAAAAGTTCCTTCTTCCAAAAAATTATTATTATTTTTATTTGAAAATTTTAAATTTATATGATGTTTTTTTTAAAAAAAATGTTTTAATGATAATAATTAGATTTAGTGAATAAGTAATAATTTATATTTAGATATATAATTAAAGAAATGTATGATATTTTAAGTATAATTTAAATTATTACCTTTACTATCAACACATTTGTTAGATGGTCATCAATGGCATATAATATACCTAGACTGACGATTCATTCATTAAAATGCATTTTTAAGCGTCGTTAAAAGCAAATCAGCTGGGCCCGCCATTTTGGTAATCTATACCATAATTATTTTATTAAAGATATTTAATTTAACATTAATATTTTCTTAAAAAGTATTTTAATAATTTATGAATGATAAATATCTTTTTTATTTTTATGGAACTAGACTATGAGCTATTATTGTGCAATATCATGCAATTCAAAATCTATTAATAATAATTGATCCTATATTTTCCAATTATCACAATGATCATATATACATAGCCAATTTAACAGTTTTATCTAGGAAGGTTAAATACCAAGATATATATATTCAAAAATTAGAAAAAAAATGAGGGCCTCATATAAAAGGGAAACTAGAAAAAATCAGAAAATTATTGATTTAAAATCCATTATAAAACAATTAAAAACTAAAAATTTGATATATGGTGAAGGAGAGGATGTATTAGAAAATTTTTTTACAGGCATTCCTTTAATCTTAAAAATCATTTATATTAAACGCATAATATCATTTGTTATATCTAAAGTAATGGAAAATAACATTTTTGATGACCTGGTAGATCTCATGGATCAGGAAGCAGCATTCAGCCACTACCAAATATTAATAACATTAATAGTGGAATGCTATATAAACATTAGATTATATCATTTTGCAGATATACAAAACAAAAAATCAAATACCAACATTCGGCAGAAGCTGACAAAAGCAATTTTATTTGCTGGAGAATAGCTCATGATCATTTTTAATTATATTTGATTTTTAAAATGTTATTAAATTTATATCGTAAATGTATATATTTAAATGTGGATACTTTATTTTAATGATTTTTGTAATTTATGTATTTATTTCTATTTTTTAATTTATAATAAACTATTTTTTATACAAAAAAAAAGTTAAATAAAAAAAATTTAATTATTATTTAGCTTTATAGATATAAAATAGAAATATTTTTCCCTGTTTTTATCAACATTTATTTTCATTAAAGATTCTATAGTATATTGAAAGGAAAATTATTGTTTTTAATCATTTAATTAATAGGTCCCTAATTTATGAAATTCTTCAAAAAATAAGGAGGTAAGATTAAACTAAATTGATCTGAAGTGTTAAAGTCCTTTTTTTTAATAAATGAAGTCATATAATGTTTTATTTTTATTAATCTATAATTTTTGTGTTTGAAAAAATATAAAAGTGATAATTTTTTTGAATGATAAAATAAGCTGGATAATATAATGTAAATAACAATGACATATTATGTCATTGGTAAATAATCACCTTATAAGGTTCGAAATATTAAAGGGTTAGCAAAGTCTCAAATAAACATAAATTCAAGCAATGCTTTGTATATATCTAGCTTATTAGATATTTTAAGAATTGAATAGAAATTTAAAAAAATTATATTATCTCTTAAGAAAAACAAATAAGATAAGTAAGGGATCTTTATTAAATACTATATAATCAAAATACATAAGATTTACTAGTAGCATGATAAAAATATATATTTTAATGAAAATTATTATAACTATCTAAATCTCATAATATTTTAAATTATTTGAATATGGTTCTTTAAATATATTTCCTTGGAAAATAGCCTTGAAATCATTGTGAGATAGGATATTTGAAGGTACCATTAATGCTTATTGATGTGGAATTAAAGGAGGTTTAGTCGGATATAACATAGGATAAATTGGATATTGTGGTGATGAAAATGTGAAACAAACAACTGTATTAACATTATTCTTTTTAAAAATGTTGATAAATTTTAATAAAGATTCTAGAAAATTATTATATAGGTAATGGTAACTTGCTTCCTTATTATCTAGATGATAAGGCAATTCTTCAATAAAGTTTCGTTTAAAATTTTAATGGTATAGGTAACCAATATGGCGACCCCAGCTGATTTGCATTGAGGTACACTTTTAACGAATGAATCGTCAGTCTAGGTATATTATATGTCATTGATGGTCATAGATTAGTTTCATAATTTTCTTAAATAAA
Source organism: Gordionus sp. m RMFG-2023 (assembly GCF_954871325.1). Taxonomy (NCBI): domain Eukaryota; kingdom Metazoa; phylum Nematomorpha; class Gordioida; order Chordodea; family Parachordodidae; genus Gordionus; species Gordionus sp. m RMFG-2023. The sequence continues at coordinate 14,836,373 of NC_088779.1, read as the reverse complement.
CGTCTATTTGTAGCAGCCCATTTTATAAATTCCCAGGAGAGATCCATATCTATTAAGGATTTGGAAATTTTCCAGACCAGCTATTAAAATAGGTATGGTTTCATGGAAGATTCTTCCGGGAAGACTTTGTCAAGTGCTTTATAGATAAGATTATTAGGGGCTTGTCTGAGGATATGACCCATAAATTCAATTTTTCTATATTCAATTTGTTTATACACCGGAAGATTGTTACATCTAGCCCAGAGAGTTCTATTTGAAGTGTTAAATGGATAAAATGTTTTGGTTATATATCTTAGGCATTTATTGATAAAGGATTGCATTTTTATATATAAAAATGGCAGTAGACCATGTTTCTATTCCGTAGAAAAGTGTTGAAAGTATTTGTTGTAGTAAATAAATAAATATAATGATTTTTGTATTTTTTTAAATAAATATATTGATTTGTATTTTTTTAAAGAAATATATTGATTTTATTGGTATGTTTATATGTGGAAAGAAAGAAAAAATGAGGTCATTGATTTTTTTTTGATATTTTTTTTTGGTAGTTCGCGATAAAAATATATGTAATTTTATATATTCGAGATACAATATATGTTTTTGGAATTGATTAATAAAGAAATAAAAAAATATTTTAATCGCCACAGTTTGATTTAAAGAAATAAAATTATAGTATCTAGAAATCAAATCGCTACAGTTTGGTGCCGTTCATAATTAAAGATACCTGGCGGAACACCATTGTATAACATTGTATAGATTAACGGCCAAAAAGTATTAAAAAAAAAGATTCGAAAAAAAAAGGTAAAAATATTTATTTAGATATATTTAAATGAATTGTTTTTTATTTATATTGATAATTATAGCTTTATTTTTTCTTTTAGAATAGCTAAAAATTTTTTAGTAAAAGTACTGATAAGTCTACTTTAATATAAAAAATTGAAAGAAAAAAAAAATATTTAAAAAAAAAAATATTTTTTTTGATAAAATGTGGAATAAAAAAATTATTACCACGAAAAATTATTTTGAATTCAAAGAATTGAGACAAGGAGAGATGTATGTAAGTTTAATGGTAATAATAGTGTTATGGATGGGGGGATATTTATGGTATAAAAGAAATAGAAATAAAGAAGCGAATAGAATAAGGTATTTAAAACTAATTGAACAGGAAAATAAAGAAATGGAAATTGAAAATAAAAAAAAAGAAAATGATGAAATTGAAAAAATAGAACAAAAAAAAGAGAAATTGAAAATAAAAAAAAAGAAAATGAAGAAATTAAAAGAATAGAACAAGAAAAAAAAGATATAGAATTTGAAAAGTTGAAAATGGAAATGACAGAAATTAAAAGAATAGAACAAGAAAAAAAAGAAATTTGAAAATAAGAAAAAAGAATATGAAAGGGAAATTGAAAGAATAGAAGAAAATAAAATTGAGAAATTGAAAATAGAATGGGAAGCGGAAAGGAAGAAAATAGAAGAAATAGCCATAAAGGAAAGAGAAGAAAAGGAAAAGATTGAATTAAAGAAAAAAGAATAGGAAATACAGAAAATAGAAATGACAGAAATGAAAATAAAAATAAAGGAGTTGGAGGAGAAAATTGTAAATAAAAGAATAGAACAAAATTATAAAGTCAAAAAAAATGTTATAATTGTGGAAAAGTTGGGCATTTAAGCAGAGATTGTAATGCAAAAATAAATCAGAAAAGATTACCGAAAATGTGTAAAAGATGTGGAAATAAGGGGCATAATGCGGAGGAATGTTACGTTCCGGCGTACAAATTAATAAATGAAGATCAAAAACCGTGTGAAAACGGTGGAAATTTAGGGCATAATAAAGATAGTGGTTATAAAAATGAACCAGATAGTTCCAAGGCGTTTCCAGCGGTGAAATATGTAGGAAATGAACAGAGAAATACATTTAAAAGAATTGATAAAGATGATATAACTTGTTATAAATGTAGAGGTATTGGTCATTATGCAAAGGATTGTACCGTAGAATGACTGTATGATAGTAAAGTAAATATATCAGGAGGAGTGTCATCAAAAGAAACGATGGATCATGAAGTAAATTTAATAAAGGATAATGAACTAAAATTAAAAAAAAGAATAAATAAAAATGAAAATTGTGAATTTTATGAAAATATATTAGAGAATTTAAAGCAGGAAAATCAAATATGTGATTTACCTATATTTAATTTGAAGGATAGTGGGAATTATGATCAATGTCCATGGGTTAAAATTGATATAGAGAATAGAAATATGGATGTTATTAGACACAGGGGCAACAATTTCAGTAATGGGGTATGATGAATTTCGTAAAATATGGCCGGATAAATTTATAATTAAAGATAGAATGATAGTAAGACAGTTAAATGGATCTGAAGTTGTGGTGTTGGGAAGGGTAAATTTACCGGTTTTTATAAATGAAGAAATAATATATTTGGATTTGTGGATATTAAAAGAAAAAATTGGCGCTATTATAGGATGGTCTTGGATATCAAATTTTGGGTTAGAAAATAATTTTTGGTATATGTTTCAAGGAAAAAATAAAAATGAGGAAAGGATTAGAATACCAAAGATGGCTACGAAAGAAAGGGGTATCAAAATGAAAAATAAAAAAGAAGAGAATGTGATTATTGAGAAAGTTGAAGTGAAAAAAGTAAAATTTAATATGCTGGAAATTTGTGATAATATAAAAAAAGAAATGTTAGAGAATAATATAATGAAACGGAATAAAATTAAAAATTTAGTAAGTAATGTCATAGAACAAAGTGAGGAATTTGAAAATATGATAATTGGTGATCTGGAAATTAGTGATAATATAGAAAAGTGAATTTTAGAGGATAAAATAATGAAAAGGGATAAAATTAAAAATTTAGTAAGTAATTTAGAAAAAGTTCAGGAAAATGTTGAAGTTTTTAAGGATGAAATATTGCAGGAGGAACCTGATGTTTCAGTTAGGAATAGTGAATTAAATATAATAAATAATCAGGAATTTGAGAAATTTATTGATTTAAAAAACGATAATAATTTAGTGAATACAGAAATTGTTAATTTGATGAAGATTTGTGGTAAGGAATTGATTTTGGAAGAAGAAAATAAAGGAGTTTCAGAGGCATGGAAAGTAAAAAAAGATTATGTGAATGATGAGGAAATATATAAGGATTCAAATTTAGAGAGAGAGAAAATACCTGTATCGCAAAAATTTCCGGTGAAATTGGTGAGAAAAAAAATTGATGAGAATGTAATAACAAAAGAAATTGATGAAAGTCATGATTTAAAAATTTTAAAAGAGTCTGTTAAGGATTTAGTAAATAAATATAAAGAGATTTTTAGTGAAGAATTAGGTTGTTTAATAGATTATGAAGTAGATATACGTTTGAAGGAAGGATATATTCCACAGTATTGTGCTGTAAGTAGAGTGCCTTTTGAATGGAGAGCAGAAATGGAAAAAGAATTAGATAAGTGGTTAAGAGATGGGATAATTTGTCCGATTGGATATAGCGAATGGGCAACTCCATTAGTTCCTATAAGGAAAGCGTATGGCAAGTTGAGAATTTGTGCGAATTTCAGAGTAACTTTAAATCCATGGGTTGTGGAAATAAAGTATCCGTTACCGAGAATTGATGAAATTTTAGCGAATTTGAAAGGGGCGAAGTATTTTTCAAAAATTGATTTTTCATGTGCGTATTTACAGTTACCTATGAAAGAATCTACGAGGAAATTGTTAACCATAACGACGTTTAAAGGATTGTTTACGTTTTGTAGATTGCCATTTGGACTAAGTGTTTCGGCACCGATTTTTCAAAGGACAATGGCTGCTGTTTTTCAAGGGTTAGAAGGTGTTTTTTATTATATGGAAGACGTATTGATTACGGGAATAACGGTAGAACAACATAATCAAAGGTTAGAAGAGGTTTTTGAACGAATAAAGGTTAAAGGATTGAGGGCAAGTAGTGAAAAAAGTGTTATGGGTGTTACTGAAGTTGTATATTTGGGACATAGAATAAATGGAATAGAGGTAAAACCGTTGGATAAAAATTTGATGAGTATTGCGAATTTAAGAAAACCGGTGAATAAGGCTGAAATTCAATCGTTTATGGGAATGGGGAATTATTACCATAGATTTATTGAAGATTTTGCAAGGATCGCCGTTCCCTTATATGAGTTATTTTAAAAAAATGTGCCTTTTGAATGGAAAAATGAACAAGAATTGGCGTTTGAAAAATTGAAATTGGAAATTAGTAAAGAGCCTGTGTTAGTGTGTTTTAATAGTGAATTGGAAGTGATTATGGCTGTTGATGCTTCTAATAAAGGGGTGGGAGGAGCGTTATTACATTTGATAGAAGGTATAGAAAGACCGGTAATATTTTTCTCGAGAGTTTTTAAAGAAGTAGAAACAAGATATTCGGTAATAAAGCAAGAAGCGTTGGCGGTTATTTTTGGTTTGACGAAATGTAGGGAATATTTAGTTGGAAGGAAATTTGTAATGTATACTGACCATAAGCCATTGATACATTTGTTCAGGAAGAATAATAAGGAACTGATGATGTCGCCGAGACTTCAGAGGTGGCTCCTGTTAGTAGGAAGCTTTGATTTGGAATTGAAATATCGACAGGGTAAAGAAAATCATTTACCCGATGTGTTATCTAGATTAGGTATGGGAGAAGAAAATAGTTATGTAATGGAAGATATGATGGAGGAAAAAGCATTAATTCGGATATTAAAGGGGGGTTTCAAGGGTAGCCCTACTACGTGGAAAGAAATACAAGAGTATACCCTAAAGGATAGGGAATTAGGTTTAATAAAATTATTTCTAACAGGTAAAAGAGTGTGGAATGATAAAGGAAATAAGTATAAAAATATAGAAACTGAATTGGTAATAATTGATGATTGTATAATGAGGGGAAATAGAGTTATAGTCCCTCGACGTTTGAGGGAAAGGGTGTTGAATATGTAACATGGGGGGCATCAAGGAATAGAAAAAATGAAGCAATGTGGAATATGTATGGTGGCCCGGGATGAATGAAGAAATTAATGATTTGTGTAAAAGTTGTGAGGTTTGCAATGCCTGGTCTGATATGCCCCGGAAGGAAAAGGGTAGTAATTGGCCAAAGGTTAAGGGACGATGGATAAGATTGCATTTGGATTTTTTTGAATGGGAAGATAAAAAATTTATTTTGAGTGTAGATGCATTTTCGAAATGGATTGAGTTTGAAGAAGTACATGGTTTAACAGCGGGAATAGTGATAAAACATTGCAAAAAATGGTTTTCGAGGTTTGGTATTCCAAGTATTATGGTGTCCGATGGGGGACCGGCCTTTATAAGTGTGTTGTTTAAAAAATTTTGTGTAAAGATGAATGTAAGACATATATTATCACCACCTTACCATCCTAGTTCAAATGGGCAGGCGGAACGGATGGTAGCGATAGTGAAAAATTGGTTAAAAAAGAATAAAGAAAGTAAGGGAGAATTGTGGATAACGCATTTGTATTACAATAGTGCGATTGGAAAGGATGGCAAGTCACCAGCAGAGAAAATGATGGGAAGAAAAATTAATTTTTTTTGGATAATTTGAGACCGGTAGATTTGAAGATAGAGAGGGGAGATTGTGTTGTGTCGAAATTTGTGGTTGATCAATTAGTGTGGGTTCGGATGTATGGAATGAGTAAAAAATGGGAAAAAGGAATAGTTATAGAGAATGTAGGAAATAAAGTATTAAAAGTTAGATTGGAAGACCATAGTGAGGTTACGAGACATAGAAATCAGTTAAGAGTACGAGTATAATGGAATAATAATATGTAAAAAAAAAATTGGTAATTGGAATAATAATATGTGTAAAAAATTGGTATATCGCGAATAGAAAATTAAAAAAAAAAAAATTAAAAAAAAAAAAAAATTTTTGGGAGAATTTGGACCTTGTAGGGCAGCCAATCTTAATTTGTGGACCGTAAATGTAAATATATATATATAAGGTGGGTAGAAAATAAATGAAATCGGTAGAAAAATCAAATGCTTGAGGGTTCAAGTGGCCATAGGAATATCGCTAAAGAATTAGATAGGTAATGTATTACACGCGGTATATTTGTGAAATTATTTAAAGAATTCAATTTAGGAGAGAATTGGTAAAAGGAAAAATAATAATAAAGATTGAAAATAGCATAAAGAGATAATTAATTAGAGGAGTATAGAGTTGTAAAAATTTAAATAGGAATTTGTGATAGTTAAAGAATCAAAAAAAGAGATATGTAATTTAAAAATAGTAAAAAGGGGGAATTTTATTTTTACTTTGGCAATTGAGGTTAAAAGGAGAAGAAAAAAGAAAACAACTGGTAGGGTAGCATGTAAACTCTTTGATAAAATTATATGTAAATTGTTTGATTTTTTTAAAAAAAAAGAAGAATATTGTGTTATGTTTTCGAGTTAAGTAGGTTTGGTATGTAAATTGTTTTGATAGTTAAAGAAAAAGAGAAAGTTGTGTATATTTGTTTTTGAATTGAAAATGTGTTATAATAATAATAGTAATTATTATTTTTATTTGTGGTGAAAGGAAAAAGAATAAAGAAATTAGGGGTAGTGTCCATTTTAAATAATTTGTGTTGTAATTTGTTTTTTTTAAAAAAATCAAGAGGTAAAAAAAGGGAAATATTAAAAAAAAAAAATAAATATATATATTCGGCCATGGAAACCTTCTACATAAAAACGAATCGAAATAAGCTACGAATAAATTCATTAGAGATGGCTAATCCTTTATCAATGAAATGGCATGATGCCTGGATAGAACAGCAAACTGGAGAGGGAGCTCCACCGTTAATTTCGAATGGTCCTACGTCCTTACAAGGAAGAACCTCTCAACATGCAAATTTCATGACTGGTCCGGTGCATACGTCCTTGCAAGGAAGAACTTCTCAACATGCAAATTTCATGACTGGTCCGGTGGCCATACAAGCGAGACAGACCGGAATGAGGGTAGTAAATTTGAATTGTTTCAACTGTGGGGGAAGGGGGCACAAGGCCCGGGAGTGCGCTAGTGGATCGAGCAATTTGTGTACCTTCAATCAGGGAATCCATCGTTGGGCAGGAGGGCAGCCCCGAAGTGTGTTCGAGGAATCAAGATCGTTTGCAAGAGAAGCGGGGGAGTTTGCGGAAAGGGAAGAGTTATTCAAATTTCGGAGGGCTGCTGAGATCGAGAAAATGAAGGAAGTCTCAAGTGAACGAAATTCGAATTTAGCTGCACAGTTAGAAAAAATGAAAAGAATTCCCCATGGAAGAAATTCGAATGTTGCGGTAAATAAAAGTGTTAATGATGCTAATGGGACTGAAGTTGAAATGAGTGATTCCTTAGAGGATTTACTCATTAATACTCAAGTGCCATGAGTGTTTTTTTTTGTTAATGATGTGAATTTTTTTTTTAATGATGTGAATTTTTATAAATTTAGTTATATGGATTAGCAATCATTTTTTAGCATGTACCCTGAAGTTTATCCTTAGAAGGGTACATGTTGTAGTAAATAAATAAATATATTGATTTTTGTATTTTTTTAAAGAAATATATTGATTTTATTGGTATGTTTATATGTGAAAAGAAAGAAAAAATGAGGTCATTGATTTTTTTTTTGATATTTTTTTTTGGTAGTTCGCGATAAAAATATATGTAATTTTATATATTCGAGATACAATATATGTTTTTGGAATTGATTAATAAAGAAATAAAAAAATATTTTAATCGCCACAGTTTGATTTAAAGAAATAAAATTATAGTATCTAGAAATCAAATCGCTACAGTATTAAAGTTTTAAATAATCGGATTTTTAAAGGAATGGATAATTGGTATGAAGACCAAATTTTCATAAGAGAGCGATATTTATATTTAGCTTTGTTTATTTTATCTATTGTATCTAATCTTGTTTGTCCTTTATTAAGGATAACTCCTAGGTATTTCATGTAATATACTTCAGAAACATCAAAATTATTAATTTTTAATTTATCATGGTTTGATGTAGAAAAGGATGTAAGTACTTTCGTTTTTTCTACGTTTGGATGTAGGCCAAAAGAACTTGCTTCGTAGATAAAAATATTAGTTAAATGTTGTAATTTAGGCATAGAAGTAGCTGTCAGACATATGTCATCTGCAAAAGCTAAAATATTTATATCTTCTATTTGAAATATTTCAGTATAAGCGATTTTAACATTTTTAATAATAGAGTTTATAATGAAGTTGAAAAGTAACGGAGATAAAACACAACCTTGTTTTAATCCTATATTTACTGGTATTTTTTGAAATTTTAAATTATTGTGAATAATTTGAATAGAATAATTTTGGTATAAACTTTTAAAAGTTTCAATAGATAAGATGGAATTTTTTTTTTCTAGAGCAGTCCATAATTTAGAATGAATTATAGAGTCGAAAAGCTCTTTTAAAGTCTAGGGCAGCGATAAAAAATTGATTTTTTCTAATTTAGCTCTTTCTATTTGAATTTTCAGGGCTATAATGGCTTCCAGGGCATTATGACCTTTTCTAAAAGAAATTAATGAGTCAAGGTAATGTGGCTCTATAATAGGTTTTAATCCATTTAGAATGATATGGGTAAAGACTTTGTATATCACAGAGTTTAGTGATATACCTCTCCAGTCTAGGGTTTTTTATTTTAGAAAAGTTAAATAAAGTAGCTAATAGCCAATCTGATGGGAGGGTACCTTCATACCAAATTTTAGTCATTATTGGGAGAAGAATTTGAGCTGAAAGAGGAGCATCAATTTTTAGAAATTCATTATAAATACCATCATTTCCACACGCTTTATAATTTTTTAGTTTATTTATAATATTAGTTATCTCTCTTTTAGTTGGAAGTAGAAGTCTATTTGTATCTGGGTTAAATGAATGTATAAGTTGAAGGTTAGGGAGAGGATGAGGAGGGAGATATGAGGTGGAAGGGAATGTATCTAAGGTAGTGGTATTTGATGATACATGTTGAGAGTTGGAAGGAGGGAGAAGATTTGAAGTAGAAGGTATTGTTTGAATATTTGTAAAATCATTTAATAAGAGAGAGGGTTTATTTATGCTAAAAATGTTCTTATAATGAGATGTCCATAAATTCATTTGATCGTGTGTATTAGTAATGATTTGATCATTGTAAATAATTCTTGGAATAAGTTCTTTTTTAAATGTTGTAATGGATTTTAAAAGGTTGAAGGCTTTATAAGAATTATTAATATTAAATAAGTTTTGTATTAATCATTTGCTCTTTTTTCTAAAAAAATTATTTTGTCAGATCTTAATTTGTGACTTATATTGTAAAAAATGAAATTAGTTTTGTTTTTTGTATAATGTCCATTTCCAATAAGATTGGCGATAAGATTTTTTGATTGTGATGAAATCCAGTCAGGATATTTTTGTTTAGTAGGTAAAGAATTTGTAGCTGATTTGGTAAATATTTCTGAAGTATTTTCCCAAAGAATATTAATGTTAAGATTTGTTTGTAAATTGTTGGTTTGAATATGATTTTTGACTGACGTTATATATTTTCCTTTAATGTTTTGATCATTTAAGGCATTAATGTCTAGTTTTATTTTTTTTATTTATTTTTAGCTTTTATACCAGATTTTTGGGTCTATTTTTAGATAACACATAATCATTTTATGATCTGAATTAAAATTTACTTGGTGAAGAACTTTGCTATTAGTTATCTAACTAATTGTAGATTTAGAACAAATAAAGTAATCAATTTGGGACCAAGAGTTATGAGAAGAATTAAAACACGTGTAAATTTCTTTAGGGTTTGAGTGTTCAAAAAAGGTATTTGTGATTCGAAGGTTAAGGTTATGATAAATTTCAAGTAAATTTTTGCCTTCAGTATCAGATTTTATAATAAGAGCGGCAGAGCCTAAGGAATTGTGATTTTTAATTCCTAAACGTCCAAATTTGACATTAAAATCTCCAGCAATTAATAAATTTTCTCTTTTTAGAAATTTATTTAGGTATTCCAAGAGGGTAGGGAGAAAATTTTTTTTTCAAGATAATTAGCAGGGGTATATATGTTTATGATATTTAAAACTTTGCATATCGTATTTAGTCTAATACTACATATTCTACTATTTAAAGCTTCAAAATTTGAAATGTAATCAATTAGGTTATCTTTTATAATTATACAGACACCAGACCAGTTAATATTTGTTTCTCCTGACGAAAATAATTTGTATTCTTTACATTAGATTTTACATGAGTCTGTCCAATGAGTTTCTTGAATACAAGCAATATCAATTTCTAGGATGTCTAGAAGAATTTTTAATTGTGCAAGTTTGTTATTATTAAGGGATCTTGTATTTAAGGAAATTTTATTTAGGTTTCCTGAAAAGGGGGAAAAATTTTTTATTTGGGTAGAGTGAAAAAACTAAAGGATAGATAATAATATATATAATAAAAGATTATATTTATATTCATATAATAATAAATCTTAGAAATAGAGGTATTATGTTATAAAATAATAATTTATTATTAGAATAAAATAAAAGTAGTTAATAAAATTTAAATTTTATTTAGCTTATTTAAAAAAATCAATTAAAAAACATTGTGTTAGTTATTTATTTATGTTTATCAATTTTTTTCTGTAAAAATTAAAATACTAAATACTTTTCACAATTTTTTTAGTCAATCATTTATGACGTAATTATCTATTTTAGGCTCAAATTTCTAGTTTTATAAAATAATAGCTCAATTTGTAATTAGAGTGATCTAACGTTCCCCTGTACTCAATGTAACCCGGTTTTTTCTATATAAAATTTAATAAAGTAAAATGAAATGAAATGAAATCCACTAGGAAAATTTAATTTTATTTACTTACGATTTACGAATATTAACGAAAAATAAAATATTTACGAAAAATTATGAATATTAATGAATATTTATAAATAATTTTGAATAATACGAATAATTTCGAATAATACGAATATTTACGAATAATACGAATAATTTCGAATCGAATAATAAAAATTTACTATTCGACGAATACTTTTTCTAAATATTCATAATTCGTAAAATACGAATCAAATCGAATCGAATAACAAATAATTCGTTTTAGGAGTACTCATAATCAAATAATTTCTTTTGTTTACTTTATTTTTTAAGCGAAAAAATCTTTGTTGTAATTTTTTTAAGAAATGCGCTAATAATCTATATTCAAAAATAAGAACCAACCAGATCCAAAGAGGGAAGATCCTGGTTAATAATAAATGGGTTTAACTGGCAAGTAGGAGATAATTACAATTATTTCCACATGTTAAAAATAAAATAATTAAACCCAGAGACTGTATCGGCTTTTACTCATGGTGTCGATATAGATATCGGCCTATACTTTCAATTTTATCCGATATCCAAACTAATTTAGCCATTAAAGGTCTATTAAAGAGTGTTATTAAATACTAGTCAGACTCAAAGTCGTTAGTCGTTAGCGAGTCGTGAACTCGGACGGTAGTTCATATACATTAAATTAAAAATTAATTTTTGTTTTAGTTTTTTTAGAAATAATAAAATTAGGAATGTGGGGAGACTCGCCTAGCTAATATTTTGATAAAAATCTCCGTTTTTCTGCAAAAAGCTTGATTTACCATTCATTTTGATTTGCCCGAAATATATAAATATTGTTTGTTTTTTACTTTACCATATAAATAGCGAAGACAAATGGCTCTTATCCCCGTCTAGTATAAATGTTGCCTAGGTATATTTACTAATTATAAAAAATACCAAAATGGATTCTTTTACAAGACCTGGAAAATTTTTGTTTTTAATTTGCCATTTTATCCTCATTTTTTTCCTAAAATTTATAAAATGAATGTTGACTAAATTTTAAAGTATAAAATAAATAGGTATACGATTTTTTTAATTCTAAAAATGGTCCCTGGTTTGAAAACTTAAAAATCAATTAAAATTAGCCGCTAGTCGAGTTTCTAGTCGAAAAATCGACTCCAACTTGAAACAGCTCAATGAGTCCATTCGTGAGCTGACTCCTGAGCTGATTTAATATATAAAAATATAAAATTCAAATAGTTCAAAAAACAATTATTATTTATAAGAATATATGTAATTTACATTTATTCCATAATTTAAGTATAATGAATGAGTTTAAAAAAAGTTTACAATTATTCTTATTTAATGTTTTTTAACAAAATTTATATTCTTTTTTAAACTTTTTTAGAAATTTAATGTGGCTTTACTTACGGCAAAGAATATCTATCAAAACTTGTCGATTCAACTGTATATCTATACATGAATCATTAAGCCATTAATAGTTATAAATATATTTAGAATTTATTCATCAATTGGGAAATCATATATTGGAGCGTTCAATAACATCTGCTCATATTTTCAAATTTTTTTGAAAGAATTTGCCAAATACAGCTAAAATCATTGCTCACATTTTCAATTTGCAGAAAATAGTCAAAATTCTGGTCGGGCTTTAAGATTTCGGCCGGACCTAACATTATCAGGTTTTAATTGAATATTGTTTTCAAAGATTTTATCTATCCCTACTGAACTGAGGCCTGGGTGAAAGAAGAAATAAAATCAATATAAAATTATTTTGAGATATATAAGTCTCAATAGTTTTACCATAAGAGGTAGTTCTTTTTATATGGGTCTCAATTCCATGTTAAATCGAACTACCTCCTAGGATTTAAATGAAACTCGTTATATATGTATCATTAATTAATAATAATTTGCCCAAATTTTAGTTTTGATCTAGCCGTGACTGAAGATATGATCCTTCAAATTTTAAAAAATAATGAAATATTGACATTTTTGATCATAAATATTCCAAATATGAACAAAGATCGTAGAAAACTAAATGATGTTATACGTTCCATAATATTCCCATTTAAATGATATTAAAAATATTTTTTATTAATCATTAACACGGAAATAAAATTAAAAAATTGATATATCTTAAAAATAAGGGAGAAAAGTTAAAGATTTATAGGTTTTTTCTATCTCTATTGATTTACATATTTGCTTGGCTAGTTGTCTTATTTTTATTAATTAAATAAACAAAAATATTTGGGGTACTATTGTTTTTCAGTTAAAATGGACTTTTATTTTCATATTTTAGTTTTTTACTTTAAATTTATGGAATAAAGTTTAATTAATAAAAAATAACGGTCAAATATTATTTGGTTAGTTTTATTTGATCTTATTTTTTGAATTTACTTTTGATCTTTCAGAGGCAGTATTTACACTATTGGTATTTCTTGGTGAGCCTTAAATAGACTAATTGAAATTTTATGACTATTGTTAAAGAATATAGATATGGAATATAATATCAATTTTTAGCCTGATACAAAATATCTCAATTAATTCTGATGTAAACCCCGACCTGGTTATTAAAATTGTTAATAACCAAAAAAGATTCAATTCCGAGATTCCCATACATATCTAGCATATTTCCTTGATCTTGCCTATTTAAAAACATGTGGAATGTTTATCTGTGGCATGCTTTGCATTTAAAATAATGTAAATTTGTCATTTAAGATATTTGATGTAAAATTCCTGCAATAATAATTAGTTTAACTTTTGGTGCCTGCAAACAGAATTGTGGGTTCTCGTTTCACTATAAAATACAACTAAGGGGTTGTAAAATGAAACAAATTTTTCCAAAGCCTATTGAATTTGTTTTCTCATTATATATTCCAATACAAATATTTAAAATTGATCAATATTAAACGTTTCGGCTCATGCACAGGCAGGAATATTACTTTTTATCATTAATATATATACCACATTCATAAATTTCTAATTCATCAGATGTAGATTTTTAATTTTTCCACATCAGCAGGGGATAAATTCTTTCTGGATTTGATATTTGAATCTATTTTTAAAGCAAATTTTAATATATAGGTTATTCCACGTGAAACAACAAGTGTTTCCGATGACCCTCTTTAAAATAAATAAAATTTAACTTGATCCTTATTTATGTTGTAAATTTCCATATAATTCAAATTTTAGAGTGCTAGCTTGTAAATTTCCATATAGTTCAAATTTTAGAGTGCTACCTCAATCAGATCCAAAAATATATACCTTTAAAGTTGAAAATCGTGAGTTCATAAAATCAATTTTTATTCAAAAATATAATACGATGGTCACAAATTTCATAAAATTTTTTGTAACCCTTTAGATTCTACTTAAGAAAATTGTAAAAAATAAATATATTCAGTGTTCTTATTTACGATATAATTAAAATAAAAGAATTTTAAGAAGGATTGAGGTGCTGAAACTCGTTAGTAATGATTATTCCCTTTAAAAATGGTTGATTAAAAAAATTGGTAATAAATTTTCCCTTTTTAATTTTATTTTTAATAATCATTGTAAAATAATATGGCTTATGATAGACGGTGCCAAATGTATCGCCTAACAAATTTAATATTTTTTTTGGATCGCCACTGGCATATATGAATTTTTTTTTGATTTTGAGGAGCCAGTGTGGCTTAGCCTGTGAATGCGTATACCACTTATCGAGTGGATCTGGGTTCGAATCTAGGAAGGATCGTTTTTCTCAAGCTAACGTTGTTTGTTACAAGGTAGTATGGTAAAATTGCCTGGTTGAGTCGAATTAGCATGATTTTTGGTTAAAAAAATGAACCAACCAAATCAAATGGGTCGATGGTTGACAAAATCCATAGACCCGAGCACCAACCCAAAAACAAATTATTAATATAATAATTTATTGTGAATATTTTGCTCAATCATATTTTATGCATAGTATTTCGATATTAGCATTGAAATATTTATATTTAAGATTACTTTTTTTAAAGGTGTTCTCTTAAACTAAAAATATTTTATAATTTTTGCTTTACACTAGAAACTCGTGTCGCAAACTCGAGTTTTGATCGATAAACCAATTTTATTACTAGAGGACTAGTACAATTCAATATAAATAAAATATTTAACATCGTATTCGAAATAATTATCTCCTAGAACCGGGCTAACTTCATTATAGTAATTTATCGGTTTTTAGATATTTATAATTCATATATCATCAAAAAAAATTAAGGTAATATTTTTTTTTTCCTCTTTAGCTTTCACCTTTCTGGTGGTAAGCTCCTTCAATATCTCTCTCCACTTTATGTTATTCATACTATCTTGTTTATCTAATTTATACTTCTTCATATTGGCTCTAACTTTATGGCCCCATTGAAGTTTACCTTATTTCCTATGTAGTTCATAGGCCTTCTCATTGTATGCCCATACCACCTAAGTCTGTTTACTATTATCTTAGTCTTAATGGGCACTACCTTTAAACTTCCTAGTATTCTTATACTTCGCACCTTATCCTTTCTTGTTACCCCAGCAATCATCCTCAGCATTCTCATCTCCATAGTTTGTAGACTCGTCTGATTCTTTGGTTGACCATGTTTCCGAACTATATAGAATAGTTGGTTGTACTATGGAACTGTAAATTTTTCCCTTCAATTTATGTGGGATTCTTTTGTCAAAGAGCACTCCAGATAAAGATCTCCACTTTAACCACCCTTGATTAATTTTACTCTTTATCTCTTTATCTATTATGCCATTTGTTTGTATAGTGGGGCCCATATATTTGCAGCTTTCAATAGCCGATATCTGCCATTCATTTATATCAACGTTCTCTGTTTCATTTCCTCCTATCACCATATACTCCGTCTTTTCTCTATGTACTTTTAGTCCGTGCTTTTCTAGGACATTTATCCGGCTCACTAATCTTTCTTTCATTTCATCCTTGGATTCGGCAAGTATCACAATATCATCTGCAAATATCATATTCCACGGGACTGTTTATAGTATAAACTGTGCTAATACATCCATCTATTACTGGTATGAAGAGAAGTGGGCTGAGAGCCGACCATGAACTCCCTCGGCTACTGTGAAGCCTGTTGAAGTACCAGTTGTGCTACGGAATTGTTGTATGGCCCATATACATATCCTGTATTATTCTTATATATTTTTCGGGAACCTTTTTTTGGCGTAGCGTCCACCAGATAGGTTTTCTTGGGATTCTATCGAAGGCCTTTTCAAGATCGAGAAAGACCATGTATAGCTTTTTATTCTTTTCCCTGTATTTTCACTCATTTGCCTAATTGCGTGGAAAATAGCATCAGTTGTTGATCTTCCAGGCATATAGCCAAACTGAGTCTCTCCTATTTCGTCTCTTAACCTTTTTTCTATTATTTTTCGTAGAATTTAAGCAGTGTGACATTAGTTTTATGCCCTTGTAATTTTGACAATTGTGTGGATCCCCTTTATTTTTGAAGATAGGAACTAGATAGCTCTGCCTCTTTTTTGAGGGATCTCTTCATTTCCCAGTATTTTATTGTACAGATTTGTGAGGAGATGTATTCTATCATCTCCTAGTGCTTTAAGGCTTTCTATTGGAATATCATCTGGACCCCTAGCTTTGTTGTTTTTCCTTGTTCAGTTATTGGTTGTACAAGGTTTTGACACGGGGAATGTTTATCTAGATGTAGTATGTGGGGATTAAAGTTGAGAAGCTCCTGAGAATATTCTTTCCATCTATTCATTATTTCTTTTTCCTTTATTATCAATTTCTCATTTTTATTTTTGAATACTTTCGTAGTTCCGTTTATATTCCTAGAGTTCTTTTCTCGCTGTTTGGCTAATCTGTATATTTTATTTTACCCTTCTTTGGTATGTAGATCTTCGTACATGTCATCGTATGCCATAGATTTGGCCCTTGGATTTTTTGTAATTTGTCTTGTCATCTGGGGTTTTGGATTTGCACCATATTTTATATAGGGCTTTTTTCTCTTTTATAGTGGTTTGTACCTCTTCATTCCACCTGCATAGTTCTTTGTATGATTTGTTGCCTTCCCTTGTCAAGCCTAGTGTTGATTTGGCAGTGTCTATTAATCTGGATGAGGTCTGTCCACATTTTTTCACTAACTTGTGAGGAATCTATTGTTCCAATGTTTGCAATGATTGCAAAGGCATCTGTCATTGTTTTCAATTTGCCCCATTCGATGCATGGTTCCAGTTTTATCTTGTTTTGAGTGGATTTATTTGAGATGTGTAAATCCATGACTAGTAGCTTGTGTTGCGCGGCTATATCTTCTCCTGGGATGACTTTGCAGTCTATTACATCTTTTAATCTTCTGCGAGAGATTAGCATGTAATCTATCTGTGTTTTCCTTGTACCACTTTTATATGTTATTAAATGACTGTCTTTTTTCCTTTAGTAGGTGTTGGTTAAGGCAAGGTCGAAGGCTTGTGCATATTTAGCATATGCTCTCCTTCATCATTTCTTTCTCCGTATCCAAAACCACCATGCAAGGGCGGACAGGCCATAAGACCAGGTGGGCATTTTACCCATGAGGCCGCTAGAAAATGTCAATTTTTGAGGCCGATCAGAGGAAAATATCAAAAAAGAGGCCGATTAGAAAAAAAATTTATTATGTTCACATTATTTTCTCTTATTATTTATTTATTTTTAATGAAATCTCTATGATTTGAATATCACATTCCTTGACAATTATCATATCGTTTACTATAATTTAATGCATAAAATACCAGCAACGTCGCTTGACGCTATACATCATTACCACGTTCTTTCCTTTGTTTTTTTTTCAAATGAAATAAAAACGCTTCCGTTTGAGTAGAGTGAAAACTAAGTTTTAATTTATTATATTACATTTTTATACATTGATTTATTGTTGAAATAATATAGCCAACATTTCTTGTTCTTAATTCATTGAAATCAAATAAAATCCAGGTCGGTGAATTAGATAAAAGGATGGATGCTTGGGTGAAACAGAATAATTCATCTGGCCAAAATAAGTTGAGAAAGCTGCAAAAAATAGGTTAGATAAGGTGGTGGGCACGTGAAAAGGCCCTTAGAGGATATATGGTAAATAGAGCTGCACCCAATAACGATAAATGCGCTACAATTTATAATAGATAATAAATCATTTGAAACAAAAACTTGATAATTTATGTAAATTTAAGACTCTAAGTATAGCTATAATATATTTGGAAATTTTTGAAATAATTGAGCCACTGTCAAAACTAAAAAATTAGGTACTTTGTCTGCATGGAAATGATAGATGATTATAAGTCTTTTGTATCAACGATTATTACATCGATTCAAAACAAAGCAATAAAATGGCTTCTAATTTAAATGAAACACTTTAATATTTAAAGCTCCCGGAGAGTATCAGGGTACAGAATGCTCTGCCAAAAAATCGAATAGGACGAGCGAAGAAAATATATAGTGACAAATGCCAAGATAAACGTCCTCAAGAATCGATTGATCTTTATAGGTTCGGAGTATTTCGTCCTATAATTGATCAAATTATAAACAGCTTGTCGGAACGGCTCTCCGCGAATTGAGAGTTTATTTTGAATGTGCAATATTTGCATCCTAGATATTTTGATGAAATAAATAGTAAAGATATATATATTGAGTGTTAAATTACGTAACGAATAATGTTCATTTGCCAGTGTATTCAAAGATTTGGTAGCAGAATTAAATAAAACAGACGATGATCATATGTACAAGTGAGGAGTCAAATGAAGAAGATGGAATATTACAATATGATAATAACTCAGAGTGTGATAATAAATGTAACAAGTGTATAATATGCGTGTATGAAATTTTTAAAAGATGCAATATGCATACAAGGGACACTAGTTTATTTTTGGCATATGAATACCTTTTAACTTTGTCATTTACGCATAATTACGAAAATATTTAGTAAATTAAAAATTATAAAAATAAGCTGAGAGTTAATATTGACTAAGAAAAATTAGAAGCGTTTTTAATTTGGTTCGGGTTCGATTCAGGAAAATATTTTTAAACCCGGGTTTCGTTTTGGGCTAAGCTCGGGTTTAAAAATTTTTTGAATTGATAAAAAAAATCTATATTTAAATCATAATTAAAAAGTAGACATAAATTTGTTATAAAAAATTAATATTAATTTTAAAATTTTATTTAGACGTATTAGCATAATATCTTCCAAGAGTTGTTCACTTATCTTCGATCTATGTAATAAAAGAGTTATAGAGAATAAATTTTTAAATAGCAATATTCATAGAATTAAGAAACAGATATATAAATTTAATTTCATTTATAATATGCACTACATTAATATATGGTAAAATTTATTCTGAACAAAAAATAATTGATTAGTATATATAAATTATAAAATGCTTTTAATAAGTTTACAAAAAATTGCCCTAGATCTTTGCGTAACAATTTTTAAGTTAGATTTTGATAATTCTTTAAATTAAGAATGTCCAATATAATAATTTTTATTTTGGTTGTTCACTTTCATTTTCCTCTAATTAATAATCTTTGAGAATAAGTTAAAAATTTAAAATAAATGGCGTAAATAAATTAGTTGTTTAAAATTTATTAACACTTCACTAAATTGGAAATTTGAAAATGTTATAAAATCTTAATTAAATTATTAATACTTTGGCTTTGAGAAAATTTTCTTAAGTGCATAGTTCTGGCTTGGAAATTTTTTTAATATTAGATATTAGGCATAGGTGTAATATTTTACACAGAATATTTATATGATCAGCTAAAAGCTAATTTAAATATATTTTTACTAAAAAAATAATATTCACTTTTAGTCTTAATGGATTGGCCTTGGCCAATTTTCTATGGTACATCTTCATGAAATTTTAATTTAACATCAATACAATCTATATTTTTACCCATTTGCGTTAAAAAAATTTTAAAAAAATGATTATGATAATTGTCACTTATCTAGGGTACATCTTCATTGAAATTATAATTAAACATATTAGCAATACTTATTTTAGCCCATTTACGTCAAAAAAATTCAAAAAACTTTAAAAATAACGATTATGACAATTGTCACTTTTCAATGGTACATCATCGTGAAATTTTAATTTAACATGTTTACAATCTATATTTTTACCCATTTGCAACAAAAAAATTCAAAATAAACAATGATTATGACAATTGTAACTTATCTATGGTACATCTTCATTGAAATTATAATTAAACATGTTAGCAATACTTATTTTAGCCCATTTACTTTAAAAAAATTCAAAAAAGTTATAAAATAACGCTTATGATAATTGTCAATTTTCTATGGTACATCTTCTTGAAATTTTAATTTAACATATTTACAGTCTATATTTTTACCCATTTGCGTTAAAAAAATTTAAAAATAATGATTATGATAATTGTAACTTATCTAGGGTACATCTTCATTGAAATTATAATTAAACATGTTAGCAATACTTATTTTAGCCCATTTACGTTAAAAAAATTCAAAAAAGATATAAAATAACGATTATGATAATTGTCACTTTTCTATGGTACATCTTAATGAAATTTTAATTTAACATGTTTACAATCTATATTTATACCCATTTGCGTTAAAAAAATTTAAAAATAATGATTATGATAATTGTCACCTATCTAAGGTACATTTTCACTGGAGTTTTATTTAAACATGCTAGCAATATTTATTTTAACCAATTTTGGTCAAAAATAATTCACAAACTTTAAAAATAACGATTATGGGGTTAAAGATATGGTTTTTAGAGATTTACCTCCAGACTTGAGAAATTTTTTTGGAAATTACTATGGGTTGGCCAGGCTTGAGATGGACTTGGAATATTTTTATAAATTATATTAGGCTGGACTTGGGGAAAATTTTTCAAAATTATTATCAGCTTGGACGCTGAATTTTTTTATTATTAACAATGGACATTGGCCTAAAACAAATTTGCAGCCCTGGACTCAGCCTGATCAAAAAACCAATGCCCATGAAAATCTGATTTTGATTGTATTTTTAAATTCATCATGATTTTTTAAATATTTTATTTCAGTTCTCAATAGCGATGAAATTAAATAAATCCTGCCAGAAAGTTCGAAATAATCGCTCGGCTAACCAATATAGTAACTCATTTTAATTTTATTTTTTTGGTATTTCTAAGCACTAGGTGGCCCCGATTAAAAATTTTTTAACCCTAAGCTAAGTTGCATGAGGGCTTAACTCTCTACATTTAGAAAATGATATTGCATTTTACTATTATATTTTTGGTAAATATTTTTCATTTGGAATAGTATTATCAGGGTCTACATGACAGAATTTTCACTGGATGCAAACTCCCTTCAAAAACCTTTACCTACCCCCCTAAAAAATTGTCGCCTTCGGCGGCGTTGTTTTCCCATTCTTATTTCCACCTTTTTAATTATAATGATATTCTTTTCAGAGAATTTATAAAGGATAACTTAAATTAATCCATTTCTACTACCAAATATCGATATTTTGTAAATATATAGGATATTTTTTAGATAATTTAATTAAACCTCCATTATTTACAATGAATTCATTATTATAACATTATGAGCTTGCTGAAATATCTAAACCTTTTAAATTACATTTAAAAGGATAGCAGAAAGTTTTATTTTGGAAAACAAGGTGTATGATTGTTTGCAATATATAGATTTGGTTGATAAATTGTATTATAATAGTTCTATAATAAAATTATTAATTTTTACAGCAATAAATGTTGTCCTATTTATCTCAAAATTTAATAGATAATCCCCCAAAAAATTTATCCTAAAGCCGCCTACCCCCCACCCTCCTCAAAAAAATAGGATGCAAACTGTTCCTACCCCTCCCGCTCATGTAGATGCTGAGTATTATTCATCTGAACGGAGTATAAATCAAGGTTTGAACCCAGGGTTCATGCTCAGAGCAGGCCTGAGCACAGGGTCGTAAATTTTACGACCAAGCAAATTAACAACACTACTCTTGAGGACCTTGTATCTGTAAAAAATAGAAGCTTTGTCCCCTGGGATATGAAATTAGAAGATCTCCCATCCTCCCAAAAAGGAAATAGGAATAAACGGGCTATGAAAAGCATAAGAAAAACAGGCAAAACTGATTGAAGAAGTTAGGAAAGATTTTTATTAAAAGAGTCGTGTATATTCTTAAGCAAATTGGCAAAAATGTGCCCTTTACTAATGTGATGTTCTAAAAATAATTGTTTTGTTGATTTTCAAGAAAATTAATATAGTGTTTACATATTATAGTATAGCTTGTTAATTTCTTAGAAGAAGATATAAATATACTTCGTATTATAAATTATTAGAAATATATATCCCTTACGTGTACTATCAGCTTATTGGATATTCAAGTAATTTTTATAAAATAAGCGAGTCATGAGTTATTAGTATAGGTATAGAAAGAAAGAAAAAAAAATAGTTTGATTAGTTTTTTATTCCATTATAGCGCATGAAATACAGGGTTAATTATGTTATGTTATGTCATGGAGTAGGATTCATATATAATTGATAATTAATTGATTTATCATTCTTTTTCTTACTTTTAAATTAGTCCTCATGTCTTTTATAATATAATTAGTCAGTAAAGAGGAAAAAATATTAAAGAAAATATTAAACATCTGGAAAGTTTTCAAATATTATAATGGAATCGAAATATTAATACGTTATATATAGAAACTCATCTTATCTGTATCAAAACTAATATTCAACAATAATTATAGTGCATTTGATGAAGATACAAAGTTATTAACAATTTTATTAATTTAACTAATACTATTTAGTTATATTAATAAATTAAAATATTTATTAAAATTTACATTAAATTAAAAGCAATTACTTTGCTCCTGCTTCAGCTTTTACTTTTATGAATAATTTAAATTCTAATCAGCATATGAATAATAATCGAAGACAAAACCCTTACAGATATCAAAATAGGCATATGGGTATGATGCCATTTGGAATAGGTCCAATGAATCCATTCAATGTATTTAATCAAATGGAAGCACTTTTCAATATGGTGATAAATTTAACTTTTTTTATAAATATATTTGAAATTTTATAATATATCACCATTATTGTCAATTTTACTTAAATGATCTAATTTATATGAATATTTAAGATTAAAATATCTAAATTTTAAATTATATCAGAGTGATGACTCAGCTATTTTAAAATTTATCTTTTAGATTTTTAAAACAATTATTTATAAATTTTAGATTATTTGGTCATAAAATAATAAAAAATTCAAAGTTTGGAACCAGAATCTTGAACTTCAACTATATTCTTTTTCTCTCTTTTTATTTTATAACATAAATTAAACATCAATTTTACAATAATCAATAAAGTATTCTTTCTATTTTCAATGTTCAAATAGCTCTTTTAAAGTTAATACACCTTTTATTATTTACATATAGAAATATGTACATACAACATTTATAATATTTAAAAATTTTCTATGTAAATAATCAGAGTTTGGAATGGGCCTCTAGAAAATTGAATTAAATAATGCTTATATTCATAATCATGGTTGCAAGATCTCTTACTATTTACCACAAATCACTCTCATTAATCTCTTACATTTAAATTTTGAAATTAAATAATTTTTGGAAACTATGTTTCTTTTAATTTTATAATTAAATTTAAAAAGAAATTATCAATTAATATTTCTAATTTGTTTTATTAAAAAAAGGTACATTAATGCATCCTATAATAAAGAAGTTTCAAAACCCTTAATCTTTCTATTGAAATGTAGTTTTTAAATTATAATGATGAATATATCTTAACCTAATGACAGATGATGAAATTTTTTTTATTTGGAGGGTAAAAAATTGCTTTGTATAATGCAGAGATCTTGGCAGGCCGTATTTAAAATTTTTAAAATATACCTGGGCAGGGCCTGAAAAATTTTTTAAAAAAAAAACCCGGGCCGGGCCTGAAAATTTTTTTTAAAAATACCTGGGCTGAGCCATGTATTTTTTAAAAAAAATTAATACAACATTAATTATTATATTCGTCAATTAGATATGGTTATAATGATTATATATAATAATGTTTGGTGAAAGTTAAAATTAGCTAACACTCATAGTATCTATTATATAATAAAATTATAGTTAATACACAAAGGATTAAATACATTTCCAGAAAAATATTGTGCAAGCCTGAAAATTTTGCTCATAGAAGGAGCCAAGATCTAGACATATAGTATCGAAATTTCAAGGCTTAGTCAATATTTTTCTGGCAAAAATATTGAGTTAGCCGTTTTTAAAAATCGGCTCAAAACTAGTTGTTTAACAACATTAGCTAATATACTTGCTTATTAAATGATAATACTCGCCGAAAAATATGATAAAATACGAAATAATGAATTTTTTGTATATACCAGATCGAATATTATTTTAAAAAATTCCGGCCCAAAAAATTTTTTTTTAATATTCGGGCCGGGCCTAAAATTTTTAAATCCGGGCTGAGCTGGGCCGTAAAAAATTTTTGAAAAAAAAATCTGGGCTGGGCCAGGCCATACAAATGATACCTCTGCAGGTCTATGGTATAATGTGATCTTCAAAATTTAATTTTCAATTTATAAAAAATATCACATTTTATATAGAAGACATGACAAATGTCATTTAATAAATATTTTATAAAACTTGGTCTTGCTAAAATTTTAAATAATAAAAAATCAATTTACAGGTACTTTAAAAAAACAATTTACCTTTTTTTAAATATTATAAAATACAAAAAACATTTTATTTAGTGCTCAAAAAAAGATAGCAAGATCATTTTATATCAAATTGATCAACAAAACACGAGTTTAAAGGAACCCCTTGAGTTAGGTAAAATTGAATATACAAACTAAAGTACACATAACTAGCTAACATCCTATCTCTTTTATTTTTAGGGATATCAAGTGATAAAAATTGATCTATTTTATGCTTATCGATTGTGATTGGATAAGAGTTTACTAACCACCGAGTTATAAATATGATTCTAATATCAAAATTAAGTGTATATGTTAGCATCAATGTCTTTTTTCCGGCATGTGTTATTTTTAAAACTTTATCATTTTTTGAGCTCGTTATAATAAATTTAAAAATCGGATACCAGAAATATATTCTATCATGTTTGGAATACCTATCTTATGAATTGTAGACAATTTTGCTCTTAACTTTAGAGTTATTTATAATTTACATAAAAAAATATATGGAAAATCGAATATAAATTATATTAAGTATAAAAGTTTATGAAAAAATTGTTTGAAATTCATAGGGTAGATATTCCAAACATGATGGAATACATTTCTGGTAAAATCAGCTTTTTAAATTTTTAAAAATTGCTCAAAAAATGATTTAAAGTTAAAAAATTAAAACATTGCTGAAAAAAACACATTGACACTAATATACATTCTAGAGCCTGTAAATTCAATTTATTTTTGTTGTAGCCCAGCCCAAAATTTATAATTTCTTAAGCCTGGCCCAATATATATATATATATAAATTGAACACATAAATGAAGTAAAAATCGTTTTGCTATATTTTTATTACAGATAAATTATCATTTTATTTTGATAAAGCAAAAGATAACTAATGTAAAAGCCGGAATTTTGAGCAAATATCATTAAAGGAAAATATATTGTTAAACATATAAAGGACATCATATTCTTAAATTAAAATTGAAGAAATCTATAATGAATTTGATATTGCCTAGCCTAACGATAAGGGATTAGGTAGCTTTTATGATAAAAAGGTTATTAGAAAATAAAGAGATCTTTTAATAAATAGCTATTCATGACTTTTTTGAAAGTGAAAAACGCGTACAAATTCTGGATGATGATCTCTGGGCAGCCCTTGAAAATTTTTGTAACATTGTTTCCAATACTCAGATTTGCTTATTAGAAAGTGATAAATCGAGTATTTCACTAGTACAGAATTCATTTTCTATTATATCAACATATATAAAAACGAATCTAAGAAAATAATTCCCAGGAAAACCTTAGGAAAATTATTTCCAGGATACTCTGGAAGAAAGCTCTCCAATAAAATAATTCCCTGAAAAAAAATTCCCCATTTGGTCCTAAAAAAATTATTTTTTTAGAAAATTGATAAAATAGGGGAAACAAATTATATATAAATATATCCCCGAAATAAAATATTTATAGTTTTGAGAAAATCAACAAAATAAAAAAAATTCCCGAAAAAGATTTCCCAAATAAAATTGTTAGCTTAAATTATAAACAATAAAATATCTTTAGGATGCTTCCTGGTTCAACCCTTAATGATAAACTAAACTTAACCCAATTTTTATATTATTGATTAACCCTAAACTATATAATGGGTAACGTTTGCTTATGGTTTTTTTTTAAAATAAAATTTAAGCAAAAAATTATTATAATATAAACCAATACTTAACTATATCTCACTCCTAACCTAAATTTCCTGACTAGATAGTTTCTGTGTATTAAGCAAAATATTAACATTTAACTGATCCGGCTTGGATTTTTTTTTTTTAAATTTTTAGGATGGACTCGGATTTTAAAAATCATAACATTTTTTGGCCCTGCTCGGCAGGTCTCTTCTTTAAAGAAATCTAAATTAAATTTGTTTTTTAAATTCACAACTCGAAGTTTTGAGGTTTTGAGTAATTAAAAGAAAATTTAATAAATTTTTGTTCGCCTTTAAACATTTTCAACTTTTAGATTTTTATGGAAAAGTATTTTATCATGTCATGAATGTAAGAAATTTTATAAGAAATACCTTTATATCAATTTTTTTTCTTTTAAAAAATATTCATTTTTACAATTCTACAAATTTTTAGAACCTAGTTTTTTTTTAAAAATTATTAAATTATTTATCATTTCCAAGAAATTTTTTTTACAATTATTGGAAAATTTTAATTGAGAATTTTCACAATCATTTAACATGAATTTTCTCCTCATATTCTCAATTCCCGTTTATCAAATAGGTATCCCTATAATTTTTGAACTTAAAATTAATCTATTTTAATAGTTTCATTTTCATCGTAGCCACTCCAGCATAATTTGATGGCACATTTTCTTTCCAAATCTCAAAAATAATTTGAATAATTTTATGTTATCGCTCCTAAATTATATAGTATTAAAACTACGAATAGATCTATCGAGTCTCATATTTTAAAAATTACCTATAACGGCTCAAGATTAAAACTGAAAAATTTAAACGCTGAGAATATTCAAACGAAAAATTACTGAATGTCCGGAATATTTTTTAATGATCATATATAAAACGGAATGTCCCAGAAAACGAATGTTCAGTCTCAGAAAAATATATGAAAGAATAAAATAATTATTTTTATTGATTTTTAAAAAATTCACTATTAGCCATTATCGCGCTATTGCTTTCGTGCCTTTTTCTCAATTTGATTCTCAAAATAGTTTTAGATGCTTTGCGAGTTCGGGTTCGCCTTCTCTGTAAGATTTTCGCTATTATATAATGGCGACAAATGTTTCGCTGTTATTTATTAGCTCTAAAGAGATCTCGGTAAAAGTTCTGATATAAAAAATTCTCGATATAGCCTTCGCGAATGCAAATATGGATTCGCAACAAAAATTTACCTTTAATGTCTTAATTGTTAAATTTTTTTTAAAATGATTCATTAGAAATTTTTTGAGCAAAAATCTTTGAAAATTAATTTTTATATATATAAGAACTTTTATATAAAATATTTGGAATTTTAAAGGTAAAATTTAATCAATATAGATTTTTGCTTAAATTTTTTTAAAAATTAAGACGAAAACAATTTTAATATAAAATTATCTTTTGACCAAGATATCCATTACGCTTCTTTTTTATACTTTTGAGAGTCTGTCACCCTTCGAGTCAACTGGCGAGTTGCACCATGAGCAGACAGGCGCCCCCCTTCCCCCATCATTGTTTTCATTAAAATCATAATATAAATAAAATAATTTTTATATATTTACTTATTTTATTTAAAATATAGTTTATAAAGAATAATTATGACAATTATCTTTCTTTATTTCATCTTTATTGAAATTATATTATATATTTATTTTTACCATTTTGCCAAATTCGAAAAAAATTGTAATTTAAATTTTATGGTACGTTTTTCAGCAAATCATTCAATATCTAATAACTCTTAAAACATCTTTTTTATACTAAAATAATAGATGAAGATTATTTTTTTAATACTACTGAAATAACTAGATGTATATATAAAATTTATAATTTGACCTAAAAATAATTATAATTTGTAAATATTTTACTTTTATTTTAAGTATTTTCTAATGATCAATAAAATGGTTTTGAAATGGAAATAGGAAATTTGTGAATTGAATGAATGTGATATATGATACAATAATTTTTATTTATACAATAGTCGCGAAATATTCTTCAGGCCCGCTCGGGTTTATTTTTTTTAAAAAATTCACTGAGGGTTAATTTAAAAAATTAAAAGTGTGCCTCTATTTTATGCAATTTGTTAGTGTTGAACTCGATATTTTAGCCAGAAAAATAATACCTAAGCCACGAGATTTTATAGATCTCCAAACCTTTGTTCCTTCTACAAGCAAAATCTTTAGGCTTGCGTAATATTATTCTGGATGAAATATTGAGTTAGCTGTTTTAAAAACTCGGTTAACGAGCCGTTTAACAAAACTTCAATTTGTTTTAATCCAAATGAATAATTTCGAATTATTAAATATATTTAATTTTAGTACTGAGGTGGTGTTAAAAACTCCTCGTTATCTTGAAGCCTTCCTCTCAAAGGGTTTGGACCAATTTTATTTTTGTGGTGCTTAGGTTCAAGATAATTATTTTTAAAGTTTGGTTTATTTTGAGTAAAAATAGATTCTGAATAGTATTATTGACTTCAATGTAGGTCCTTTTTTAACAAAGGTTTAATCAAGATTTTAGGTAAAAATATTACCAAAGTCTCGAAATTTTGCGTCAAGATGACATAATGGTTTGACCTATGGCCTATTTCTAAAAAAATATGAAATGCTCTGTTTTAAAATTAAAAAATGCTATGTTTTATATAGAGCATATTGTTTTGATATTGGTTTTAATTATTATCCATACGACTTAAAAGATAAATTTTTTTTGAAATTCTTGGACATTTTTTTTTCTGCATTTAATTTATTATTATTAATTATATTATGAATCATATAATTTAGCCAAATGACATTCAATGTATGATGCAAAATATGAGTAACATACCTACTAATCAAGGATTTTCTCACTCTTCCGTTATGACTTTTTCTAGTAACGGAAACTCACAACCATATGTATACCAGGAGTCTCAATCCACTCGCATTGGGCCTGGAGGCGTAATATATTTTTAACCCAAATTAAAATTTGTTATTCTTCAAATAAATTTATAGGTAAAGGAAGTACGTAAAACAATTAAGGATTCAAAGACTGGTAGAGAAAAAGTATTAGTAGGTCACCACATCGGGGAAAGAGCTCACGTTATTCAAAAAAATAAAAATATAAATACGGGTGAAGAGGAAGAAGAAGAGGAGTTTATTAATATCGATGAAGGTTTCATTTAAATTTTCTTTTGATTTAATTTTATACAAGTAGTTATTATTTACTATCAACCCTTATATTGCTTTTTTTAAATCTATTTACTGATTTTTTTTCTTCATTCATTTTTTTAGGAAACTTCATTATTAGAATCATTACTGTCGAATCAGACAAATAAATTTATATTGCTATTATAGAATTTAAATTTCAATTTTTTTAAATATAAATAAGCTGAAGCGATTGGATTTAATCAAGAATGGGCCAAAAAAACTAAAAATCCTACTAAAATTAATTTGATCGATAATACCTCACCACAATTAGCTCTGACTTATAACTCCAAGTATTATATATATAGTAGACAATTAATTAAATATAAATAGCTCAGCATCCACTTCTCATCCAACCCAAAATCAAAAGCCAGTGAATAATGGTGGGCGATCTAAAAGACATCGTCAAAATCAATAAATTATCTTAAATTTGATTATTGCTATTTATAAAAATTTAAAAATATAATGTTTATTTTAAATATTGATTAATCTATAAATTTATGTTAAATTTAATAATTATCATAATTGTAACCTTGATTATAAAGTTAATATATATCTAAACAGCCTTTTTTTTGAAGTAGTCCACTACTATTATGTTATGGAAAAATATTGTTCATATAATTAATTAATTTTTTATTTAAGATTTTAACATGGCCCTATTAGTTAGCATCATCTTTACAACATCTCCTTTCAATTCAACTCCTATTTTAATCTCTTAGATCTCTTTATCGAATGAAACTTTGCATTATTATAAAATATATTGCAATTTAATTTTTTAAGTTATAACTTAATTAGTTGCAGTCCTATTTTGGAAAAACCGATAAAAAGAAAGATTATTTAAAAAATATAAATTATTCCTATATTTAGTGAATCCCGAAAAAAACCTCCCGAAATTTTTTTTTTCATATTTATAGAATTTACTTAAGACCACCTAATATAGGTATATTTTTATTTATTAATATAAGTTAAATTTTTTAGGCCATAATTCATTATTTTAAGATTACTCATATACCCTCCATAAAAAATGCTTAAACTAAATAAAATGTTATTCAAATTGGTACTGGGATAAAATTAAAATACCTCAGTAAAATAACCCATGTATTTCTTATTTTCGTAAAAATTATTTGTTATAGTAAATAATAAGTCCATCCTTAATTACTTACAATATTAAGTAGACTAAATTTGACAAAATTTTGTAATAAGATATATTTATTTTATTGGTAAATCATAATTAAGTATATACAAATTTAATAATTTAGAATAATAATTGAGTTGACATCGAATATTGAAGAAATCGCTCTTATAAAATCTGGAAAGCTTTAACCCCATCACGGTATTCCTCGCTAAATTTCTTTAACTGAATCTGGATATAACTGCGATTTTGTTTTCGGTGTCCAACTAACTACACGTCATAGTTCAACGATGATTCCAACCTTCGCATTCATATATATACGTTTTTCGTCGGATAGAGTGCTCTGATTCACGTTCTAAGTTTCTAAAGGAAATCGAGGCTCAATTCAACGTGTCAGGGATTGAGAACTTGATACTCCATTGATATAATTTTTATTTAAATAATCAAGAATATCTTTACCATTGCTCCCAGTAACCTACTATCCCACTTTGCAAATAAACAAACATACTTATTATTCATGATACGATTTAAAACAATTTCAACTATAAGAGAGATATAACGCCACAAATATGAACGATGTTCATCGATAACTTGAACAGTGAGAAAATCTTTTCCTTTGCTCGGATTTTATAGGTAAATGTGAGGCGGCATATCTTCTAATCTCCACACAACTTTTTTTAATTAGTTGTTGATGGATGGCTGGGCTCTGCTGATAAAATGTCCACTATCATTTCTTCCAGCATACCAGCCCTTCTAAAGTTTTTCATAGTCATACAAGGTCGCACTTTTTAAAGTTTATCGAAATCAAAAGATTCGCCCTGAGGGGCCAAATAATTATCGTTTGTATGGATAAGCAGCCATTCAAACCTATTGACAGGTATATACCTTATCCTCATTAGGTGGAAATGTAATGGGTAGGGAGGTTCATGTGAATTTGGAAAACTAACTTGCACTTTGGTCATTTATCTAAAACAACCACCAAAAGTTACATATTAATATCATTCATTTTATATCTCGTATCTTCTTGATAAGTAATATTTTCCACTTTACCATCATGACATTTGAATGAATTTTTATTTCAATAGTTCTTAGACTAGTGGGCATGTAACTTTTGCGCGCCGGTTATTGCGCGTAAAATTTTATCTTTTATATTAGTCTGGTTGTTCCATACCAAATATTTTGTTTTTGGTATTTGATCTCCGATATTTACTGGGAGATTACTCGATTTCTTACAATGAAACATTAATGTCCTCATCTACACTCTAGAATCAGAAATAATGTTAACTACATTTGGCAGTTTCCTTAATTTTTGATAATTCCTTTCTACATAGGTTACAAAAATAATCCGATTTAGTTTAAAAAAACAATTCATTAACATTATTTGTGACTTTCCTAATTTGTTTATCATAGTTATGTTTTATTTTAAAATTACTTTTTTATGCCCCACGAATCTTGATAATATTACTTGTTTATATGACTCTGATCTGAGTAAAAATGCAATTCCTTCGTCTATTTCTGAGAATGAGAAAAATAAATATAAATAGAGGTGAGACAGAAAATAATTTATATTAACAATGTTAGAAGTAAGAGATCCCAAATAAATTATTAGAAAATGTAATATATATTAAATTAGAACACCACGGACGCCGCTAATTTATTAGGCGGCAGCGAAATCGGAGCGCCGCTGAACGCTGAAAAAAATTAAAAAACCACCACCGTCAATTGAGGCTTCGGCGCACAGATCTAATCCTAATAGATTGTAACATTGAATTTGTGAAAGTTTTTTCATGCACGATTTTATGAAGGGGAGAAATCTGCTTTTTGATTTTGAAAGTTCTAGACTTCAAATATATAAATCCAAAAAGAAGATGTATATACTTTCATTATTAAATGTAATATTTCATTTTAGCTATAAAACCTGTTTGTTCTATTTGAATTGACATTATGCAGTTTAATGAAAGATTCAATGACGAATCGATAAAATTTTTAAATTAAACTTCATTTTTTTACACCAAAGGGAATGGCAGAAGACATTCGTTAAGGATGATATTGAGGATAACTGAATTTTACCATTTAAATTCAAGTCAAGTTTTTGAAAAAATGTCTAAATTTCGAAATATTTATATTATAGCTAAAATGAGGGGTGTAATTATTATACATGACTTAAAGAATCTAAAGATTTGTCAGATTCTGTAAATTAATTTTATCAAAATATTTATCAGAGACCTGCAGGCTTGGTTGTAAGCCCGGCCCGGGTAATTTTTAAAATATAACCGGGCCTGGCCTGAATTTTTTTTTCCCAAATCCTGGCATGGAAAATGGTATCTGATATTTATTAAATAAAATTGAAAATATCAAAATAGCGCTCTATTTAGGTATTGTCTAAAAAAAGCGCGCTGTTGGCACCGCCATTTTTTAACTTAGCTGTTCTAGCTACCGGTACTGAAAAAGATTGTGTGCCAGCTCTGGTATGAACATAATTATACAATATAAAATTTTATTTTATTATACCTTTACATTCTATTATTTTAAATATAAGGTTTAAAATATTTGTCATTTCATTCCTGCCAATATTAAAATATTGAAAAATGAAAACCTTTATTGGTTAAATAATTAAAAAATTTTATTGGTCATATTTTCCATTTTAAACTGGATTAATATTATTTTTATATTAAAATTATTTTAAAGGATTAAGAATCACAATAATAATAGTAACAAGTAAGGTTTATCGAAATATATATTAAATATTGGATCGGCACTGAGTTCTACTGGCAAAATTATCAAACTAAGGTAATAATATTATGGCTAAAATTTTGATTTAGCTCTTTTTACTAATCAGCTAAATGGAGCTGCTTAACAACACTACATTTGCCTATAAACATTGCAAATATTTTGAATGAGATTATTAACTTTTGGAGAGTAGAAAAAATAAAATACACCTAATCATTCGTGAAAGTTAGATGGTTTTTAAAAAAATACAATATATATTTTTATGACATTGATACAAAGCTATATGGTACATAAAAATCAATATAAATATCGGATCAGTTTTTTTAATATCGAATCGGTGAAAAATTTCTGGATCGGCATAGCTAGTTGTTTTTCATTTCAAATATTTGTAAAAAAAATTGTGAATAATATTATGATTGTTTAAATATATATAATTTTAATTATTATAATGCGTTTATATTTTTCAGAGTTGTTTAAAGAGACATACTTTTTAAATGAATCTAGATAAATATACATCGCCTAAGAATGGATATTGATACAGATATATCCTCTAAAAACGCTAGATAAAGATACAGTTTTATAAATATATGTTTGCAGATACAATTTTTATCATACTTATATACAGGGTTAGAAAAAAACTCTTATTAAGAGAGCACAAAATATGTAATCAATATTTTTATATTTTATTCTCATTCAATTCGGATTTGGGTCCACTCTATCGAATATTCAAAAATAGCAAAGACAAATAAGCTAAAATGGCATCCAATATAGCCCCTAAAGTTTGGAGCGAGAGAATTTAAAATATTAATGTTAGATTAAAACATGGCCGTTAATATATTTCAATCGGTAATTACATTAAATCTATAAATCTTTTTTGTTAAATTTGATTGGTAATAGAATGTGCACCTTTATTTACTACATAAATAAAATAATTGTGTATTTAGAATAGCATAAAATATATGGATGTCACATTTAATAAATAGATTTTAAAAAAATTATTTACCTTTATATTTCCTATTTATATTAACTCAAAGTATTTGAATACTAAAACAGAACAATAATGCTGAATGCTGGGTAATTCGCTTGTAAATTCAATTAAATAGGCCGTACACCATATAAAATAATAATAATAAATGACAATATCACTTATTTTTATCGTTCGAAAATATTCTTATTTAAAACAAGATTTATTTTGAAAATTATTTTACATTAAATTAATTTATTTTACAAGTCAGGGGAATATTTATAAAATCATTTTAAAAAATTCGAAATAAATTTATTTGCTTAAAATAATTTTGTTCATCAATTTTATTGTTTTTTGTAATTATTTACGTCATATTCCTTTACATTATAAAAATATCCTTCACAATCTTGGACTGATATCTATAGATTTAAATGGGGGAAAAAAAATAATATTTAATATTTTTATATTATAAGTTTATCGAATCTCTAATGAATAGAAAAACTCTTATATAGCACTTTAATTTAAGGAATATTATTTAATCGTGCGGAAAATCGAAGAATTTAATATATATTTATATGTGGTTCAAAAACAAAGCTCTGAACCCTCCTTAAAAAACAGGGTTCGAATACATTAAAATACATGAACTAGAGTTTGGGGGTTAAAACCGGGGCTCAGAGCATAAAAATAAGGGCTTATAAAATATATTTCAACAAGTATAATTATTTCATTAAACAAAATATTTTTCGAAATATCTTTATTAAGACTTCCAACCAAGTCTTGCGAATATTTTGATGAGAAAATAATTCGTTTTAATTTAAACTAACCAAATAGATTTTTAGAGATCCAACCTTAGCATCTGATTAGACATTGAAGGTTTCAGTGCATCACTGTGTTAGATTCAATAAAATTATTTTAATTACTTTATTAGTCCTATTTATTAATAGTTTAGCAAATAAAAACAAATATTCCTAAAAATATATTATATTTTATATAAATTTTATAAAATGGAGGAAAAAATCAAACTGATTCTACTAATGAAAATAAATATGAATCCTTAATCCTTAAATTAAAGAAAAGATTGGGCCCAAAACATTACGAAGGATCAGTCCTGGTAAAAATGAGTTCTTATAATTAGAAATTTGGGCTAAACAAGAAACAAAACAAAATTAGCAATAAACACATGATTTATTTAATTCTTTTTTCTTATAATTCATTTAAAGTTCTGAATCGATAATTAATAATATTGACAAAAAAAAATTAGTATTGATTTATTTTTCTATTGATGGCACATTCAATGTAGTTTCATCAAGAACACAAGGCAAACCGTAAACTATTGGAGATGAACCAACCATATAAGGTAATTTACAAACAAAGCGGGATTTTTGTACAATAATTCCCAGCGATGATGAAGGACTTTCAATCCAATTTTCGAGCAAATTTTTAAAATATCTGTCAAGATCTCTTGATGTCACATCCCATAAATTGGCTATAACGGTAGGACTAAAAATATAAAATGAGTATAATTTAATAAATGCCAAATGGATGTAAAACATACCATCCCGCCATGAGGTAATTAAGTAAGACACCGTAAGGTTCAAATAAACCATTGGATTGTAAATATCCGGTGCTACAGCCCATTAAACAGGATACTGCTTTTCCTTCTGCTTGACTCAACTCATCTTTTTTTATATATGCATTACCAGCACCATGTCCACAATATCTTTATATAATAGATATTAAATTAGTTAATTTAATATACAATTACTGTAGGGAAAAAAAAAATCTAGCATAAAATATAACCTCATTTCTCTTTCTATATTGTTTACGTTAATCTTAATAAATATAATATGAAATATAGTATCAGTGTGATATGTACCTAACAGGAATTAATTAGGATAAAGGTTGATAGGTTTGTTCTGCATTTTATAAAAGTTATCAATTTTTAATATTAGAAGTTTTATCGGTCTTTATTGTTTAAAAATTCAATTATATGTTTGCATAGAAATCTATAAAAGAAAGATAATTTATACCAGAAAATTAAATAAAAAATAGATCTGCTTATGTTTACCCAACAGAGTTCATAGTACCTAAACATTTTTGGATTGATATTTATCATTAAATTTTTGCAAACATTTAAATTATAATATAATTCATACACGAATAATTCGAATTGTGTTATAGCCTTTAAAAACTGTTCGTTCGATGGAGCCGTATTACATAATCCTTTCCAGCCTAATAATCTTGTTATGTAAATAGATAGATCATATATATATCAATTACATGTAATTAAAATATACATATTATTTAGGTGTCAAACCTGATTTACTTTTCGTAAGAAATAAAATATTAAGATAACTGTTTAATAAAAAACTTAGGACAGTTGCATATAAATTAAAGCCCTGCTAATTCAATTTTATTGGCCAATAAAAATCAGTTTGATTTAAATCATCTCGATATTTTTTAAAATCAGTGATCAATATTTTCAATATTTTATTAAATTGATGAAATTATTTATTATAATGAAAGATAAAGACTTAGAATATTCCAGAATTAAATAATTTTATAAGAAAAATATTAAATTGTACTATGGATAAAAAAAATTTACTTGATTTATTTTTATTTTCATTGTAATAATTTTTGGCATAATGTATAAAATAATTATTAATTATATCATTCTATTTCCAATGTAGTGAGAAATTTTTTAATATTCTAAATATAAAACCTAAAAAATATTATTTTTGTTAATATAGTGCTAACGTTTCCTTTATAATAAAAAAATAATTAGTCTGTTAGATTGAAAAATCATTTTTAATAGATTAATAATCACAAGCATTATTCATATCTTCTACAATGGTATTTTAATTTAATTAAAAGAAAACTATTTTCCTAAACGAGTCATAAGTTTGATAAACTCAAAATGATGAAAAACTCTACTGAAGCATTCGAATGGTTTCCTGAATTAAATTATCCTGTTAACCATCATTCAATTTTTTTAAACTTTATTACACCTGAAAACATAATTTTATACGGGTCAAATGTAGTTGCAATTTTACCATAATTAGGCACGTTCCATTGCTACTTCGGTCTCATTGTCTGTTAAATTTGAAATATATTTTGGGGTCAGATGATAGGACAAGAAATGTGTTGGTGAAGGTATTATAATCATTTTGGTTTTCAGGATGGTGGATTAGAAAAGCAACCATATAATTAGAGCCACAAGGTAATTTTTTAGTGCCCAAACCGACCCCTAATTTAAAAATTTTTGATCCGAGCCCGACACAAGCACAAATTTTTTGATTAGCCTGACCAAGCTCGATTAAAAAATATTGTTTTTCAGGAATATCTTCCATACTTTAGATTTTCCATTTGTACGTTCTTTGGTCTCAAATTCTTGAGTTCTAATCTTTTCAGAATTATTTTTAAATTTGAATCCATTCTATATACATTTTAATATAAATGTATAAATCTGAGGCTATTTAATTGAATAGTTCTAAGATAAAACTAAATTATCAAATTAAAATATTTCATAACTGTTATAACAGATTAAGAATATAATATATATTTTATTTGATAGAATATAATGTATATAAGTAACAGAGTTTTAACTAGTCATAATACAAATCACAATCACTAGAAATTGTTAATTAGGGAAAGGGAAATTTAAAAGTCAAATATGTTATATTAAAAATGATATGTGATTCTGATTGAATTCCGGTGATACAAAATGATTATTGAGGATATTTCTATATTTAATATTAGGACATTGGGTCTTGAGGCCAGACTTAATCTTACAACCCGACATTGATAAAAACGTCTTGAGTGTCCATGACGCCCTTGAATGGCTTTTGATGTAATTAAATCTTTTTAACCAAACATTTTTAAAATGATTAGATTGCTTATTTGATTTGTGTAATATTTTTTTTATAAACTATTGATTTATTCTCAGAAAAAGGTAAATTAAAACATATTTATCATAATATAATAAAAAAACTAACTTCTAATAGAAAAGGGAAAGTTAAAGAGAGTTCTAAAAATGCTGATTTTACAAAATTAATAATCAAGACTATTTTAAATTTTAAGATATTAACAAATGAACGAAAATTACATTAGCATTTTAAATTGGGAAATAACAGTAACAAAATTTAAAATAATAAAACCACTATTTTATTTGTCAAAAATATAAAATTTTAAATTTGGGTTAACAGTTTTATTTGAGGACATTCATAATAATATTTTAATCTTGAATGATTTTTTGTCCGATTTACAGATATCGACTAGTTAGGTATTTTTCAATATCAATCTATACTTTTCTAATTGAAATATTTATTTTTGATTTAAATCGCGTTTTAAATTTAAAATTTAATCAATTTTTAAGCCCGGCCTAAAATTTTATCTAAGCCAAAGCCCGGTCCGGACAAAAAGTTTATAATAAGAACATAAATTAAAAACACTTTTATAAAGTTAAAAATAATCACTAATTGCTTTGTATAGATAAATTATATCATTTTATTCTGAAACAAAAATAAAACACCATTTTCTTATGTTAATTTTTATAATTTTAAAACCTCGGCCCGTTTATTATAAATTTTTAGGCCCGAGCAGGTCTTCGGACCGACTTGCTGGACTTCATTATTGCTTATAAAAATTAAATCAGATTTGAACGCGGCCTTAATGAATGTAGTTTACATACTATCATTAATCAAAAAATGATTATTATTTATAGTTGACTAATTACTAGACCCCAACAATAATAAATAATATATTTTTTTAATCTTCGGCTATATGTAAAGATAAAAAAGTTTCCTTAATAAATAGCAGAAGACAAAATAAATGCAAAAAAAATATTTAAATTTTTTACTTTTATCATATAAAATTTATTAGATATACCGGTGCAAATTTGAGAGATGAATACCCTGTTTTTTAATATTGGAGCATAAATACACTTGTTTAGCACTTGTCCTCTCCTTTATGGGAAAAATGGAAACTCTTAAATTAATTAAACCATATATTTGGGTATTCATTATTGTAATTGTGGTAACATGCAAATTTACTAGATTAAGAAAAACGCCAGACAGGCAAATTACTTTTAAACAAAATTACGAAGCCGAAAGATATTCAAATCTACTCAAGAAAAAATAATTAAATTTCGATACAAATGGAGACTATGCAAATGTTGATTAAAGAAAAAGGATATATAATGGAAAAATTATGATGCGAAAGATGATGATTAAATTATTATTTTTAACTTAAATTTACTTTTTAATTTTTTTAATTTTTTTAATCTTTAATTTTTAATTTTAATTTTTTTTATATTATATTATTTTAATTTCTTATTTTATTTATGATTATGTAATTAGTATTTATATTAATTAATAAAGTATTAGTAGTTAATTTATTTATACTATTTATTTTATTCTCTAAATTCTCTCAACCACTATAATTGTTGGCCGAAACATTATATTCTATGGACATATTCAGTCTACTTAAAATACTAAAATGTTACATTGGTGTTGGAGAGAGGAGGCGACAGGGCAATTACAACAATTCAGTCTAATTAACTCTGAAAAGAAATTCTAAATAAAGAGGAGGGATATGTATGAAATGATTATCGACACTAAGACAAAGAATGAGAGCAATAAAGCAATGGTATCAATAATGGTCGTATTACGGAAAAGAATAGAATTAGTCATTTAGCTAAAAAGAATTCGTCACAAGAGATCGTTATACGTACAAGTGATAGATGTAGCTAAAAGTGATTCGTTATAAATTTTTATTAAAGATATACGTTTAACTGTTATTTAAGTTGATAATATTTAGCAACATATCAGGTTGTTGATTAACCAAAATCTTCATAAAGAGAAACGGCTTTCGTCATTAGAAAATATATGCCGCAATCGAGCTCAATTAGAGATCGGATTTTTATTTTGGATCAAAAGATACAAGAAATCATTATCGGATAAGAGATCTTAAGGCAACGCGGATGTCTGGACAAGCGACTAGGTAGAACAAGTGATCAAGACCAGGATGCAATCGTTAATCGTTGATAAACTATCGCCAATTGCTTATCAAAACTTTAGTAGAGGATAAAAAATCGATGATCTTAGAAACAAGAATCCGTGAAAACAATCGTTAATCGCAGATCAAGCATAGAATATCGTTGACCGAGATAAAGCACTTATCATTAGTTACAACAGGAGAATTTAAGATGGGGTATCGATAATCATTGACTAACAATCGTGAATCGATTAAAAGCATGCAATCAATACCAGACGAAGACAAGAAACAGAATCTACCGGTGAGAAGAAGTAATCGAATACATGCACGACTATTAGTCTTTCGCAA
This sequence comes from Gordionus sp. m RMFG-2023, assembly GCF_954871325.1. Classification (NCBI taxonomy): domain Eukaryota; kingdom Metazoa; phylum Nematomorpha; class Gordioida; order Chordodea; family Parachordodidae; genus Gordionus; species Gordionus sp. m RMFG-2023. The sequence goes on along the minus strand of NC_088779.1, from coordinate 14,795,837 downwards.
AATGTGGGGTCTAATCTAAGTGGAAGGGTGTTGTAATATTCAAATGAGTTAAAGAAAAATGAAGAAAAAAGAGTTATTATTCAGATTAAATAAAGTTCAAGATTATTTCAGTTTGTTTTTTAAACATTATGTAAATGAATATTACAGAAAAGTATAAATAATCGAGGATATTTTTCTTGTTAAATGATAATGATTTTACGAACTTAATTTTTTAATCTTTTAATTTTAATTTTTTTATATTATTTTAATTATGATTACAAAATTAGTCTTTATATTAATTAATAAAGTATTAGTAGTTTATTTATACTATTTATTTTATGCTCTAAATTCTCTCAACCACTACATTTGTTGGCCGTAACATTATGTTATATGGACATATTCAGTCTACTTAAAATACTAAAATGTTACATTCATATATCCATGTTCATATCTCGTTATGGTATAAAATTAATGGTATTATCCACATGCTACCCATTTTCATAGGGGAATTTTGTGTATATAGAATGCTAGTGCGCAGCGTCAATAATAGCGCCTGTTAAAATTTGATTTAATATTTAAAACAATCGGCGTATTTAATTAAGACATTAGCATTCTAATTTTAAATATTCATGTGGAGCCTAAGTTTTGAAAAAACAATTTTTAAAATAATTTTTTTTCGGAATGAATATTTGCCGCGAAGGTCAACGATATGAAAGTTAAGAATCGGATCAATTTTAAAAAACCTTCTTTGCTCTGTTATTTGCAATCGGTCTTGTTTTTTCAGTCCAAAAAATATTAATAATATTTTGAAAATTTACTCGTATGACATTTCGAAAATTTGATTTTTTAAATATTTTCAAAAGTGGAAAAAATGGATTACGGTTGTGGTTTTAAATTTTATAAAGGTTCAGGTTAGGTGTTGCATTAGATTCGTTTTTGTTTTACCTTATATAGAGGTAAATTGATAGTTTTCGTATTATAAAATTATTATCACAAAGTATAATTAAAATATGATCTAATATATCTCTGTTCAATCTTGTTCTCTATGGTAATAGAATATATTTCAACCCTAAAAATCTTTCGATCGAAACCTGTGTTGAGGATAGTGGCTAATGTTTGTAATAGATGGATTTCAAATTTTTTTAATTTTCTTCCATATGCAAGAATATAGATGTTTTTATTAAATAATTTGATGGTGTTAAAAGAATTTATAATGGTACCAATGGTTCGTTGACAAATTTTGAGTTTTGCTATTTTCTTTCATTTGCAAAAATGATGCAAACGCTCTCGGGGTCACGAAAATTTCGACTTGAATTAATGTAAGGAAGTGAATTTCTATCATTATTCATTCATTATCAAGTGCTTTAATTAATTAAGTGCCTAGTTTGTATAAGATAATTTCTAGCTATGATATTTATTAATTTGATATAATATAGATACACAGAATTCGTCATTTTATTTTTCTCCCTTGATTTTATGGAAGAAATGAGTTTATTGGAATGTGTTGTATTTCTTTATTTCATCGTCATTTTAAGAGATAAATAGAAATCACATAAAATAAATCTTCTTTTTTAAAACAATTATTATATATCTTTAATTTTTTTTAAAAAAATCGGGTTAGGTTTATTAAATTATATAGATTCCTTATCGACAATCTGTGTTAGATACTCATGAATCAAATATATACGAATAATTCAAGTGATTAATAAAAAGGCTATTATTCGAAGCATTTTTTTTTCATTATTCAGGTTCGATTCAAATTTTTAAATGGAATAATCGCATACGAAAAATTTTAATAGAATAACAATTCATTTTAGGCCGAATAAGTTGTCATCTTCTATTTATTATGTTAACTTTTATTTCTTATATAGTCGAGATTTTTTTTAAAATTCTATCTTCCATTTTGCTATAAAAAAAATAATTACTTAAACCAAGGTTCAAACATTTCCTGAGTAGCTTTAAGGTCGCCGGTAAGATTCACCATATAAAATGAATTATTAAAATTCAAACAATTCAGTGTCATATTAGCTTTTAATAATGAAACTATCAAGTTTGAATTACAGGGTTGCCGATATATTTGTTGTTTGGTAAGAAATTTGATACTTTCCCATGGTAAACAAGTTAAACTCTGTATATAATTTAAATTAATTACATTTGTACTAATAACACAATTATATTGATTTGATTCACAATTTTTTTAGTATTTTTTTATCATAAAAATCGTAGAGGTTTAAAATGCATTCAATAAAATCTTAATTATTAAATTTATTAGATAAAATAAAAAAACTCACATATATTATGATAATTTCTATATTATAAAATATTTTTTTAATATACCGGTTCCAATATTAAGATAACAGGATCATATATATAATTCTGTAAAAGGTTCGGCAAATCTTTTTCATTGTTTGTGATTGAGGAAAGTAAATTAGAAAGTTCCAAAAGAAATGATTTTGATAAACGCTGAGGATTTATAATGGCGCATGATTTTATCTGTTCAATCATATTGGATATGTTTGTCCCGCAATTGAAATAATCTATTAAAATAAGCTATGCAAATAGTTACATTTAAAAATTAGAAGAGTTAACATCAATTCATTTATTATTAATATATGCAAAATAAAAAATAAACTTATTCGCTAGTTTGTGAAAATAAAATTAGCTTAAAGGTGATTACTTGACTGATTGTAGAATATAATTAAGAATCAAAAGATGTCAAAAATTTAGATGTCATAAATTATCAGTGATGTATCTAGGATTTTGTTTTGGTGCAAAATATAACATTATTTTAATAATAAAATCCTATTTATAAGTTAAAGTAATGCCAAATTCTTGGATATATAGATAATACAAACGCCACCCCCCACCCCCCCCCCCCTTAAAACACTGCAAATTATGAGTTTATAAGTTTGGATGGTTTATAAATTAATTTGAAAAAATATTTACAATAAATTAGACTCATCTTAAATTTAATTACTATTGAAGTTTTTTTTTAAATAATATAATTGAATACCTTAAGTATTGATGCTTTGAAATTAATTTTAGACTTAAATCCTAATTCTGTTATAAGCATGCACATATCATTCAAAGTCTCATCTATTTTGCTATCATTTATAAGACCATAAAACATATATCTCGAAATCCCAATAATGTTTTCAAGGCAATCAATCAAGTCCTAATTATAAATAATATATATAATATAAATATTTTAAAGAATCATTATAAATACTTTAACTAGTGTTAAAAATTATGATTCAAACGCTTACCATATATTAATAGTCAGGCGAGTACTTAGGAATTCATCATGGGGAGGGGGGGGGATAATTAAATTATTTATTAGAATTAAGGAGTTATTCAAGAATATCTTAAGTTTCAGAAATTTATTAGGACATTAATATAAAATTCATGTATAAATTAATGATAAAATATTAAATGTAATAATCTTTGTAAAAAAAATATAATTTTTTTAAGCATTTAAAATTTGATAAAATTTAAATATTTTTTTTTAAAATATGTTGGAAATATTGATTAACGCGCAAAAATATTCCTGCATGTATATAAACTTACAAAGTGTTCATGAAAAAAAATTATTATGTATCAAAAAATATAATCGAGATATATTTATTATGTAAAATTCAATCTTCTTTGGGATTGAGCTTATTTTTCAACGATTTAATCAGTGCTTGGTGTCAGCTTCCTATGTATATTAAAAAGGGCTAATACCCAATCAGGTACTACTTTTGGCTCTCATGGATGTTTTTATTCTTGTTAAAGAAGAAAATGTTCTATCGTTGATGGAAGTTTTAATGGGTAAGCCAAAATTTAATAATTTTTACAATACTCTAAATTATGCTTGATTATTCAAAGCATCTATAGCATTTTTTGGAACATTATCTACTATATTTAACCTTTTGCACCATAGTTTGCATTCAGCTGGTAAGCATCATAGGATATTTAAACATCCTATACAATAAAATGTCTATATATTTTATCCTATATATATTGGAACGAGGGCTTGCCTTGCTGCGAGTCCAGGTATAAAAATATTAAATTCATCGAGCTCTCCTATTGACTCAGCGATGACATATAATTTATGAAATTCGTCATCTACATTTGCTCTAATTTTCTTAAGTTCCAATAAAATGCTCTTAGCTATTCGCAGAATTCTCAATTAAATTATGTCGTTTTTTAAATAATTTACTACAGTTTCGCAGTGGAAATTTAAAAATAGTAGATAAATTTAACGTTAAGGAAAATTTGAAATCGATATTAATTCATAGAATAAATTAATATCGTATTTATTTTTGCTGTGAATGTGATAAATAAATGTAAATTAATATATATGCGATAAGAGGGAGGGATCAGTAATATTTTTGAAAAATATTTTAGTCAGAATCTAAATTTTTTGGCTGGGGGATTTGTTTCCCTGCCAATCCCCCACCCCCCCCCACCGCTGCGTATGCGCTTGCAAATATTTATAGACATGAAATAAATTATTACTTAATTTCAATTGTAAAAAAAATTCGATCTATTTAAATTTAAATATTATATAAATAAACAATGTACTTTCATTTTGTTGTCTAATGACTTTCGGTACTTCCACCATTCAATTTTATCGATGTAAACGGATGATTCTTTATTTCCGCGAATAATATCGTTAAACATTTGAAATATCTTTCCCTTGTTTTCAAAACAATATTCATTAAAACATTATAAATTAGAGACCTACATGACCGGCCGGGCTTCAGTCTGCGGGCTAATAGCATATAAATAAAATATAAGCCAGGTCTGGAACTCTATTAATTTTATATTTTCTTAATTTTGGCCTGATTGAATATCACAATTATAAATAAATTTTTTAAAAATATGAAATGTTGTTTTAAAAAAATCTGAAGTAAGAAATATTATTATATTTAAATTTTGTAACTAGTATAAAAAGATATTAATCATTAAATTATCAAATTTATTGCTGAACATTTAAATTTAATGCATAAAATTAAAATAGAGAATAAAATAAATATCTTAAGTTTGAGATTTTTCCATGTTTTTACAAAAATTCAGGATGGCCGAGCCATACCTAGATCTAAAAAATGTTACCCGGTCGCGGACGGGCTCCGGCCCAAAATCTTGATTTTTCAAGTCTCTATAAATCGTCATGAATAATTAACGGGGAAAAATATTGTCATTTATAAACTATTTTTAATATTACCTGTAAAGCTTAATTGAGAACTATTCAATTTATTGATTAAAATAAACATTATTTGTATCTATTTTTAGATACATTTAGATATAATTTTATTTTATTTTTTTTAAATTTAATATTTCAACTAAATTCATTTAATATGTCAAAGTTTGTATTACAAAAACAAAACAGATAAATATTATTTTACTAAATCAAAAAATTTTTTTAAATATCTGGACAGGCCTAAAAAAAAATTTTAAATAGCCATTATTAGTTATAAAAATTAAAAATAAACAATATATTTATAAAAAATCCAGGCGGGTCGTGCATATGGTACCTCTGCAGGTCTCTGATTTCTCTACAATCTCTGAAAAGATCAAATAATTTAATATTCGATTTAAATATTGATTAGTTTTGATATTCATCAAATTTTAAATGTTTTTTTTTAAATGTCAGGTTTTAATATATTTAATGATTATACCAATATAAAGTTGTTATTCATTAAATATAAGAAACCACTCTGCCGTCAAGTGCCCCGGTAGAAGGAGTTTAGTATGGATAAAAATGATTTTATAGATAAATGGGGGTGCATTATCATAAAAAATTTAAGAATGTTTTATTGTTAAAATCTAACAAATATTTATAATCATTTAGATTTTGTAAAAGAATTATTAAAATCTAACAATCTTTATTTTAATTATATATTTGTATATAAATAAATTATTTAGCTCACTTCGAAATTTGAATTTTAACAATAGAATCTTAAATTAAGCCTTATGCACACCTTAAATAAGTATAAATTGTATCGATATCTAGATACATTTATAAAAATATTTATAAAATTAGATTCATTTGAAAACTATCTTTTAACAACTCTGAATCGATAAATTATAATCAATAAAATAAATGAGTGAATATAGTTCTATCAGCTCCTCACAAGTTTTAAATAAAAGATTATTTTTGATTCTATATCAAACTAATAACGTTCCCATTAATCCCTTAGAATTTTGTCAAAATTTGGTAGGAAAGGTGCTGTAACATACTCCGCTTGTTATAGTCTAAAATGATTTAAGGGATATTCTTACGATTAACAAATATTTTACCTCGTAAAAGTATCATTTAAATAATGCAAAATAAATTTAAAATGATACTTTACAAGTTAGGAATGACACTTTAATTGAAACGATTCATTCTTTGCCATTTTGAAATGATACTTTACGAGGTAAAATGTTAAAACACCAGAATTGGAGTGGCCCACGTGCAAAATTATTGAAACGGGAAAAACGATTTTAGAGTTTAGATCTAAAACCCTGTAAAATCCAAAAAAAGGAATGTTTAAAATAATATATTTTAAAAAAGTGTCATTGATCGGCATATGTCTACTAAAATATATTTTATAATTATTTCAATTAGGACACCAAAAGCAATATAACACGTCCCAAACCTTAATAAATAAATGCCTACGAGGGATAACGAAAATATATTACCCATACAACACCTCGAGCACCTTCTATCGAAAAGGTGCGACATGGCAGCGTTACTTTAGTGGCTAGAATGAATAAAGGTATGATGATGATAATTATTAATAACTCTGCTTCTCCTCTAACAAAAACAATTAAAGATTATAAATGGATCTAATGGCAAACTGGCCAAAATATAATGAAAATAAAGAGAGATTCCAAATACCACTATGTAAATTTTATAAAAAAATTAGTTGTGTTTTTTCTTGTTGCAGAAATATAACAAAAAATAATGAACAATTTTTGACTATATTTTTTTTAATTAAATACAACAAATAATTTGTATTTTAGTTTTTTTCATTAATTTTTCATTATGAAATTATATATAAAATAGAAAAAATTATATAATTATAAAAATATCGGTTCTAATCGGTTTTTTTAAAATACGGCGCTGTTAATTGGCTTGATTTAGTCAATTTTTAAAAACGATCGACTCAAGTTTTTGGCCAAGAGTATATTTCTCAAGCTTATTTACTTTGACAATGAGAGAAAGGTTTGGACTTATATTGGCGAATTATGGTCGATAGTAAATTTTTATTATTCGAAATTCATATTTGAAATTATTTGTAAATATTCCTTTATATTCGTAATTTTTAGGAAATATTTTATATTTTCGTTAGTATTCCTAAGTAAGTAAAATTTAAAGTAATTATTAATCCTAGTGAATTTTTTTTTCTTTTTTTTTCTTCATGTAAATCATTTAATTGTGTATATATTTGTTCAAATATCGCCTGGGTGGCCTAGTGGGTTTATGATGTATGCTTGGAAGCCGAAGGTAGCAGGTTCAATCCTGATAAGGAACTGTAAAAATTTCCAGGTTTTTCTTCGATGACTGATGTGTAAAGACATATGATAAGATGAATTTCTGAGCTTAGAATGCCACCCCGGTCACCGACAGGCTTGGACAGCCGGGTGCTAAGATACTTGTCCAATATACCAAATGAAAATGGCCAGCTCTAAGATAATAGTGATCTCGTGGGCCATTCAAGGATTATAGCGATCTCTTGGTCAGCTCTAAGATAATGGTGACCTCGTGGGCGACAATCTACAATGGACTTGATAGTGATACTCCGGTGTGAGATCAAAATACAATAGCCTCGATAGCGATACTCAAGTGGGGATCCATCGATTTTGATACTCCAGTGGGAGATCAAGTTTACAATGGAATCGATAAGAATACTCCGGTGGGATATCAGAAATATAAATTAGATAAAAAGAGTAGCATGAATAACATAAAGTGAAGAGAGATATTGAAGGAGCTTACCACCAGAAAAAGGTGAAAGCTAAAAACAATAAAAATATATTTGTTCAGATAAGGTTATGAAATAATTAGGTTTTATTTCGCTCATAATTTTCTGTAAATTTTGATAGGCTAATGACAATTAGCATAGTTTCACGAGAATCCTTAAGGGTGTCATTTTAAAACATTCACATCTGCTTATAATTTTTTTGCAAAATATATATAATCTATTTTATAAATATTAAAAAAAAATTCGAATCAAATCGAATATTCGACGAAATGAATGTACGAATATGAATTATTCAATTAATAAGAATACGAATAGCTTAATTATTCGATTCTAAAATTCAAAAATAATCGAATACGAATAATAGTATTATTAGATTTGATTCGTTTTTTTGTAGGTTGCACAATTTTATATTTCCTGCCTTAAAATGGACAAAAATATTATTTTAATTTTTTAAAATTTATATTTTAAGAATAATTTTAATATTTTATTGTTTAAATTATAAATATACAGTAAAGTTTAGCCAAAAAATATATAAAAATTAAAATATATTTCTGATAACTTTGAACACTTTATAACATGATATTTGGTTCTTAGAATTTTTAAAATCTCATAAAATTTGATATAAGTAATCTATGAAATAACCAACGAGAAAATATAAATTTAGAAAATATCTTATGATACATTGGTTCAAAGTACCATTGTTTTGCAAGCCTCACTCATAATAGCTTTACTAAACATGATAAGTAATATCTAGACACCATACATGTTCAAAAACTTAAAAGAGGGTTCAAACTTTGTTAGGTTAAATTTTATATTATTTTTTCTAAAATTTAATATAATCTTGTCTTGGGGAAAATTTTCTAAATATTATAAAAATCATATAATATCTTTAATAGTCAATTTTTTCAAAATTATTATGTATAGAATAGATGGACGCCAATAAAATCGAGACTAGAACAAAAATTTTAATATCTTTTTCATTTAAAAATAGAGACAAATGGTTTGACACAACCACAGTTCAACTAACCCCGCCCCTGACTCCCCTAATTTTAATAGTATTAAAAAAATGTATGACAATTAATTTGATAATCCAAATGAAAGTGAAGCAAATTTAGAGTCCTGAATGGAGTAGAAGATTTTTCTGATAAACTATTTTCCTGATGATTTTTTTTCAGGGGAATTATTTTCAACGAATCAGATCGACCTCATAAAGCATCCAGATATGAGTTTAATTAAAGAAAAAGGGTATATTATTAACTTAAATTTTAAAAAAAAATCGTTATCAAAATGGAAAAGTAATTTAATATTTTAATATTATTACTAAATTTTCGTGATTTACAGGTATCCAACTATTTATACATTTTTGCTCTTTACTTTCATTTCTTGTTATAAGCAGGAAAGATATGCCACCATATTGGTATATTACGATTGAGCATATAATCCAATCTATAAAATCATACCATTAATCATTTTATTTAATATAAATTTACTTTGAGGTATCTTTTCTAAACATGACTTATATTGAGTTTCGTATAATTTAAACTTTTCAGTTGCATTTTCTTGTGCTGATAATAAACTTGATAGATGTTGCTCTTTTATATTATTTGATCTATAAAATATTTACATATAGTTTTTAAATTTTTTATAATCGTATCTAATTTTAGTCGTATGGGTTCGAAATCTTTCATATTAAAATCATTTACTGGGGGTGATTTTTATATATGAATAATCCGATTTTACCTAATTATTCCACAAGTAGGAGAAAGCCATAAATGGCCATGTGTGAAGACTGGCCACCACCCTTTAACTTTTTATCTATTGGACCAATTTCTCACAAATTGGTCAAAATGTGTATTTTATGATATGTACCTATCATAAGTTCATTTATTGAATAGAGCAATTCAATAAAAAAATATTTTAAATGAACTGTGTTTAGTACCTCTTTCTGGAAAAATCGTTACACATTTTTTTGTTTGATGAAAAAATTACTAATTTAGATATTATACTTAGGCAACTAATTTAGATATTATCCTTAGGCATTTAGCATTATTCACACAAAAATTAGACTTTAAAAGCTTTATTTAATACACGTAAAGGCGTTTAATAATAATAGAGAGGTGAGTATTGTCTGACCATGCATTGATTGGCCACAATTCGCACATTCACATATTTATATTAAAATGAAAAGCTCGTTTAAAACAACATTTGGTGAAATTTCAAATAATGAACAAGCTTAAGAATGTTTATTAAAAAGATAATTTAGATATTAATTTATAATATTAACATTAAATATATGGTGATAAATTGAGATTTTAATACTAATTAAATTTGTGTATAATTATTTTTAATATAACTAAAAAATGTAGAAATATTAATATAGGTCTTTTACAAGTATTTCATATTGTATTATTTCATATTTATAATAAAATTCTTAAATAATATATAAAAAATACAAAAAGCTCATGTAGATATTATTCTGATGACATGTACTCAACATAAGCTGGTGGGGTGCTTAGGTATTGGAAAGAATTAGCGATGTTGGTATCTTCTATTTTATATCAAATAACATAACGAATAGAATCATTTATTTTTTATATTCACATGACTAATTAAACGTATTATTCGAATAATTGGTAATTTTAACTATGGGTTTTAAATATTAATATCCGCATATAATTTTAAAAAGCGGTTAATAAACAAAGTTTCAAATTGTTATAAAAGAATCATGAATTCAGAAATCAGAACCATAACGAATATCGGTGAGGATATAAATTACGGTTTTTCAGTTTCGGTTCATAAAAATCAAGATCGGTTCCTTTTACATACTAACTTAATATAATTATGCAAAGAAGCACATTTTTTATAATTTTCTCTTTAAAACTTATAAATAAAGAAATTTATGTTTATTTAATGCCAAAACAAATATAATAGAAGCCGTAAATATTTTTAAGGTCTTCTATCAAATTATATTAATAAAAAGAAAATTTTTTTTCATGATTGAAAAACTTATATACGCTAGGGTAGCTACCACCGTTGCTATCAATATAAAAATGTCTAAAATGGTAACTGATACTGATCAATCTAAATGGGTTAATAATAATAATCTTAAAACAGTTGAAATATCAAAAGATTCAGACCGATTTATAGATTTTTTGGTTCAGGTTGACAAAAATTTTGAAAATTCAGATTTGGGTACAGTAAATCAATCGGTTAATACAAGTTTAACGGTTGGATTCAAGTTTGGTTTAAATATCAAAAGCAAAACTCAACTATTTCATTAAAAAAAATAATAAAAATTAGTTAGGCCGTGTCCTAGGTTGGCTTAATACTTAATAGCTGGCTAGCCAAAAAAGCAAAAGAAAAAATTTTAAAAACAAAAAAGGAAAAACTAAATAGAGAAAAAAAACAAAAAACGAGAATAAAATATGAAAAATAGCAATGCCACCAAATATTTAAAATATACCAAAATAGGGTTTCTTCGATCAAATACTTTTTAGCCTATACTATTAACCCACCTAGGACACAGCCTTAACATTTTTATTTTATTCAATCTTATTATTATTTTAAACAAATTCTTGAACTCGATAATTGTTTATTCGTATTCTAACAAAACAAATAATTTATTATTTTTATTCTTTTCTAGCTATTCGATTCGAATTATTCTTTGATATGTTCTTGAATAGGTCTAAACTCATGTATTCACGGTATAGACAAAATCTTATGGGTGCTCAGGAAAATAAAAGCGTCAGATCTCAAGAGATCCTATGCAGGAGGTTGGGCCAATATTTATTAGTTTTAAAAATAGAATACCTATTCGATTTTATTATTGTTCAGGGTTATTTTACGATTTCTTTGAAATAATAAAAGGATTTAAAGATAATTAACAAGTCACATTCAGTCATAAACATTATCTTACTCCTAACTTTATTTATCTTTACTATTCAACTTTTCTCGTAAATCAAGAATAATGTAAGAAGAATACACCAAATTGTATTTAATAATTTTATCCTAATATCAAACATTTTATATTCCTAATAAAAAAATGAATAACAATAACATAATCAATGAATAATCTTTTTCTCAAAGTAGAAAACTATACATTTTTCCAAAAATAATAATCTTATTATTTTATTCCCGACCAATCAACAATAAATATGCAATATTGTTGATTGATGGTTGCCTTATAATTATCTATAAAAAATTATGCAAGGCTACGACCAGGAATTCGAACCGAACCCGAATAAGAAAACCCGGATTTTTGAAATAAAATCTGAACCCCGTTTATAAAATCTTCAAAACCCTGAACCGAACCGGGAATTTTATTTGAACCAGGGGGGTTCAGTGTATTGTTTAAAATCATAAATTAAGATATTTGTATAATTGTAAACACAAATAATAATTTAATTGAGATTTTATAATATTTTCTTTCCAATAAAGTGAAAACAACTTAATTCATTTACGCCATTTTTAAAATTCTTTAAATTTATTCTCAAAGATTCCTATTGGAGTATACGCCATTTATTCTTAATTTTTAACTTATTCTCAAAGATTATTAATTAGAGGAGTGAACAAGTCAAAATAAAAATTATTATTTTGGATAATTCTCAAAATCTAACTTAAAAATTGTTAAAAAAAGATGTAAGGCAGTTTTTGTAAATTTTTGTATTTTTAACTATATTTTGCCTATAAATAAAATAAAAAATTTATTTTTTATACTAAATTTATGTCTAGTTTTTTAATTATGATTTAAATATAGAAGTTTTTTTATCAATTCAAAAATTCTTAAACCCGAGCTGCCGAAACCAAACCCGGGTTCAAAAATATTTACATGAACCGAACCCGGGGAAAAATTTTGCGGGGTTCGCATCCCTGGGTATGACAAACATTAACAATGTTTTAAATGAGTAATTAACTTTTGAAAAATAACCTTAATTATTCTGATGACCTCGCCAAGATAAATGGATTTTTTTATAAGTGCCTATTGTTTTTCCCAGAGTAAAAAAATCTTCAAAAATTTTTTGACATAAATCTTGATTTTTTTTTAAAAAAAATAGGTGATTTCATCTTAAATAAAAAAATTCTTAATGCGTGAAAATTAGAAAATTTTTACTTATAACAGATTTTTTACATAAAATATTAAAAATATTTTTAAGTAAAATCAAAAACCTTACTTTAAAAAAAATTTTCAAATAAATTAGCAATTTGTATTTTCAAACCTTTTTTTTCTAAGAAAACATTTAATTTTATTATATTAGTTCAAAGATAGATAGTAAATAAAAATCAATGTAAATAGGATCGGTTTGTGAATGCTCTATTTTCTATGGTTCGAGTTCGACTTAGGACCCATTTGCAGGGCTCAAGTCCTCAGTAAATGATTTTAAATTGAGATTCAGGATCCCCTTGGATTCGCAACCCCATACTAATTTAATTTATTTAATTGTAAATAATCTTATTTTCAATATAATATAGTAATTAAGCCTTTTTGATTTACGTATTTTTATGGGAATTATGCAGATATAAATTGTGGTAAAAGCCTACATTATGCGCATCGAATAAAATAAATGATATAATTATATCAGAGTCGTAAAGATATTTCCATTTTTTGCTCCGTTTGCAGTTTCTCTCCAACGTTCTATCAGAATGAGGTAAAAGTAGTGTTATAAGCTTGCATATATGTGTGTAATGTGGATATAATGGATCAAGGTACATTGAATCACGTATATTTAATAAAATATTTAATATATCCCATTGATCAGAATCATCTATTTGTATGAAGAAAAATTTTAATTTATAAACATTAGTAACAAAATTCGCAGGGTTGGTACTTTATAAATATAGCAAGGAAAGTTTGAAATGATACTCAAAAAAAAATTCCCAAATTTTAGCTCAAAATTTTTTTAAATCTTTTTTTTGTAAAAAATCTTGTGGGATTAAATCTATATTTTCTATATAATATTTTATGAGTTATTTTTAATGTTAATTTTTTTAAGATATATTTTATTTTTAAAGAAATTTTTAAAAGTGTTTCTAACTTTTTAATAAATTTTTTTTTTCATATAATATTTTAATGGGTTATTTTTTCTATATTTTTTTTTGTATAATAATTTATGCGTTATTTTTAAAGGTGATTTTTTCTATGTAATTTTTTTAAATATATATTTTTTTTATTAAATTTTATTTAAATAATAATGCGTTATTTTTAATAGTGATTTTTTCTATATTTTTTTAAATAGATATTTTTTTTATTAAAATTTTATTTTATATAATATTTTATGGGTTACTTTTTTTTATATAATTTTTTATATTTATTACAGGGATGTGAACCCTTCGACAAAAAAAAGGGTCCGAGTCCGGTAATAAATTTAAAAAGGACCCGGGTCCAGGGTTCGGGCCCGGGTTCAGAGGAAACATAAAAATAATGACTCAAAATAAGACTTTTTTTCATTCATTTTTTTATTATACTTCAATATATACACATTTATAATTCGAAATGAGATAATTTATATTTTAAATATTTTATTCAATCGCACAATCATGATATCTTCTAAAAAATATCATTCTTCAGATTTCCACGTAAATTAGTCAACGATGAAACGTTCTACGCTTACCTAAAATAGATAGTCATTTTTATAATACATAAATTATTGTACTTGTGTCGCCGGTACAGCCATGACGATTCTAGAAAAGGTATATAATTCTGGATATATTGAAGAATTTTCCTTCCAGAATTTTAAAATGTTTGCATCTCTATTTATTCTCATGACTTCCGAGAACTTTTCTATTAAAGATACAATAGATATTTTTTGCTCCTTTCTATCAGATGATAATTTAATTTTTTTCTCTATCTAATAGTAAAATTTCCAGATCATCAATATCGTTATCATTATCATTGTTATCGCTACAACCAGTAGATATTGTTGTAACCACCAATGTATTGTAAATAATAGAGTTTTTGGTATGACATAAATCTTCAAGGTGGTCTATAGCCATTTGTTTTTGCTCACTATGTTGCTCTCTTATTTTCGTATTTTCTAATACTAACTTTGAAAAAGAACTTGTTAATCTCCCTAACTCTAATCGACATCTTAACCATATGCCATAAAAATCCGATAAACATAATTGTTCAGCTTGCACTCTTAATGTTGTTATTTTTAAAGGAACCAGCACACTAGTAAGCTCTTTTACTTGATTCCAATCATCTTCTGACAAAATGATTTCACATGCTCCTATGATAAAATCATTACAGAAATCTTTCAAACTTAATAACCGCTCTAGCATCATACACATAGAGGACCAACGTGTTGTGCAATCTAAAATTGCCATTTACCTTTTTATGGATTTTAATATTCTAACAATTGTGGGAGTTCTTAAATATTTTACAACATCCCTTGCTTTATCAATTATAGTTTTAAAGTGACTATTTTTAGGGAGATTCCACGAAAAAAATTAATAAAATTATAAAAATTTTATATTATTTTTTAAAAAATTAAAAAATTTTATATTATTTTTTAAAAATTATATTAAAAAATTTTATATTATTTTTTAAAAATTATATTTTTACATTAATTTTTTTAAAAAAAATTTTTAACACCCTGAACCCTTGGACCCTCCACTTTTTAAAAGGGTCCGGGTTCAGCCAAAATACGAGGGTCCAGGAGGGTTCAGGGTCCGGGTTCACATCCCTGATTTATTATTTTATTAAATTTTTTTATTTAAATTTTATGAGTTTTTTTAAACGTGGCTTTTTTTCCAATATAATTTTTTTTAAATATATTTATTTATTATTAATTTTAATATTATTATAATTTTTTTTTTATAAAATTTTTGGGTTATTTTTAAAGATGGTTTTGAAATAAAATAAATTTAATTACCGCTTTTAGTTTATGTATAAAAATGGCGATTGTTATAATTATTACTTTTAGACTTTATCAAATTATCTTAATTAAAATTGGTAAAGCATCTTAAATATTTTGCAATATAATTCCAGTGGCAATACTTCCTGGTTAAGTGACAATAGTCATATTCTATATTTAAAGACATTTCAAAATATATTTTCGAAGGTAAAAATAAATATTTCTATTGAGATCTTATTTCACTGATAATATAACATTGTATTATGACTAAAGTTGGTGAAAAATCATATTCAAATCACCCGATTTTAATAAAAATATTAGCGATTTAAATCAATATTTTTAATAAAATTTTATTTACTAAATTTGATCAAAATATTTAATATAAGGAAAGACAAAGACTTCGATTTTTTAAGATTAAATCATCTTTGAATGAAAAATACTAAATTGCAGGCTTGTTAATCGATCCTTTTAAAAAGATCGAATCCCGATCACGATCTTTTGAAAAAAAAGAGAATCGAAATCCAGGATCGACCTTTTTTTAAAAAAAGGATCGTAATCACGATCACGATCCTTTTCTTATATAAATTTCTGATCAATGCAAAATTAACTAATATAAAAAATAAATAAATATGGTATAAATTTATTGTAATTGAATAATATAATATAAGTATAACAATTAAAATATATTTATTTATAATTAAATTAGTTAAATAAAAAATTTTCTAAATTATCATCATTTAAACAATCATGTTTTCCATTAAGTACATGTTCAGCTTTATTAAACAAACTCTCCACAAGAGCGCTTGATGGTAAAGGTGTGTTATATTCAATAAATGTTTTTTTTTAATTAACATAATTATTAAAAATATTCACTGGATCATCATTAGAATAAAAAAAATTATTAATGGAAAGAACATTTTGTGACGAGTTTTTCCCAAAAAAGGTATCGATCCATGCATTCATTTGAAGGATCTGAATATGGTTGACCCTGTATATTTTCTAAATGGGCAATTAACCTTTCTTTTACCAACAAATTTTGTGGCAGATTAATAAAAAACCAATTGAGCTTAAATTTTGGGGGGAATTATTGATGCCAATGCTGTCTTCATATAGTAAAGGAAATCTATAATTTTTATTATATGCATATTGTTATGATTTTCACAAATAATAAAAATTGTATTTTTAAAAGAATTAATTACTTCTAAATGCCTTTTTAGGTTTGAACTGCTAATCTTTAAAGAAGATATTTTATTTTTGCATAAAGAGCATTATGCATAGATCAATGTATGGTTACTTCCATCCGTTTCACATAAAGTAAATACTTACGTAAATTATGAAATGGTAAAAGATTCTCATTCTCACTTATATCTGCTGTCACATCAATAGAAGTAGATGTATCATCTTCTAAATCTATAATGGAGGACATTATTAAAACCTAGAATTTATATTATAATTAACAAATAAATATAACTTGTTCTTACAAAAAATTTAGGAAATTGTTGAAATATAAAATCTGGTGGAATGGTGGTTGATAAAATATGATGTAGATAGATATTTTTTTTAAAATAATATAATTTTTAAAATTTTTATTTTATTAATTGCTTTTTAAATAAAAAAATAATTTTAAAAGGATCGGGATCGAATATTTAAAAAAATAATCTCGATCACGATCCACAATTTAAGGTCAGGATCTTAAATCCGAGAAAATTGACAAATTTAGGATCGAATCCAGGATCGGCGATCTTTTGATTCGATCCTTTAACAACTCTGCTAAATTGTATTAGTAATCATTACTAATGGATAAAAAAAAATCTTTATTTATTTTGTATCATTGTTTCAATTTTGGACATAATTAATTGTAAATTGTACAATTCGGATCTCAATGTAGTAAGAAATAATTTAATATTCTAAAAAAAATATTTGTTTGTTAAATTCAGAGCTGGAATCTTTTAAAAAAAGAATTCCAATAGTCCAATAGTTTTCTTAATGATAATGATTTTATAAATTATATTTAAATATTTAAAAAATAATAATATATTGTCAATTTAAAGTATGGTCTTATAAAGTCTCATTCTGAGCTCATAATAGTAAGAAGCAAATGATTTCTTCATAGGCAAATATTAATTTAATTTTATTAGATTATATATTTTCTTAAAAGGATTTATATAAATTAATTTAAATAATGTAGCAATATTTACTTAAAGGGTTGAATAATTATGCTAAAATTCATTCTACAAGAAGGATTGAACATCATATATTTAGCTTGTAAGCTCTTTTAGGTCTAATATACGTGTCTCTTTTCCCATTATTAAATAGTGTTTTATCGAGAAGGAATTTTAATTAGAGTGGCGAGCTATCATCTTAATAAAATTATATTGATAAACTTGTACGTTTTCTAGGAGAAATGTTTGAAATATTTTTCTTTACCAATTTTAATTAAGAAAATTTAATAAAGTCTAAGATAAAAATTATGATAATTGCCATTTTCATAACAAAAAACTAAAAGCTGTAATTAAATTATATATCAAAACGCTAAAATACAAAGATATTATCATATAAAATAATGTAAAAAATATAATAAATTAAATATATACTTTAAAAAAATTGTAAAGGAAAAAACCACCCTCGAAAATAACGCATAAAATATTATTTTAAAAAAATTTAATAAAAAATATATATATTTTAAAAAAATTGTATATAAAAATCACCATTAAAAATAACGCAAAAATTTTAATAAATGTATATTAGAAAAAATTATATAAAAAAATCTCATTAAAAATAAATAACGCATTAAAAAATTATTTAAAAAAAATATAATAAAAAAATATATATGTCGTATTGGGATTCGAAATCCGTGGGAATTCGGAATCCGTGGGGATTCTGAATCTCTTGATTTTAGATCCTTTACCGAGAGCGATTTAAAAAATTTTAAAGTTCGATTTAACAGGAAATGTATTCTAGCATGAGTAGAATACCCAAAATGTAAATTTCAAACAATTTTGCCATGAACTTTAGAACTACTTATAATTTATATTAATTTTTACATGGATTTTTCATATAAATTAAAAAATACTAAAATGTCTATCGCTGAAATTGGTTGAAATTTATAGAGTAAATACTCTACACATGTTGGAATACAATTCCTGTAAAATCAGATATTTAAAATCCAAAAATCGCTCTTAGTAAATTATTTAAAATTGAGAGATTCCGAATCCCCACGAATTCGAAACCCCATACGACATATATATTTAAAAAAATTATATAGAAAAAATCGCAATTAAAAATAACTCATAAAAAATTATATAGAAAAATTTATCATGAAAAATAACGTATAAAATATTATAGAAAAAAAAATTATATAGAAAAAATCACCCTTAAAAATAAAGCATAAAAATATTATTTTAAAAAAATTTAATAAAAAATTTATATAGAAAATATCACCATTAAAAATATCGCATAAAATTCAAGTTTTTAGCAAAAAAATTTTAAAAGATTTAATCCCCCTGGGATTTTTTTATATAAAAAAATCTTATATTTTTGATCTTCATAGATTTTGGGTGAAAAAATCTTCATTTTTCAAACCCTGATAGCAAGTTTTAAATTTTATAAATAAATGAGTGATTAAATTATGTAAATAAAAAGATTTTGGAAAGGTAGAGTAAAAACATTTATAATTACCATTTGTTAAAATTTTTTGAATGTCCTGATTACTTTGAACTATATAAGTATCAAAATTATGACTTTCATCTAAATAATTTATTGAAGTTAAGGTATCACAGGAAAAAGAGCTTTTAATTTTTACATCAAAGTCCTCTGTGTAAATAATTCTGTCATTAGATAGATGTGAAAGACTTTTGGATCTTATCTTAGAATTTTTTTTTATATTAGAGCATGTTTTATGTAGAATTGTTTGGGTGCGAGCGTTAATATCAATGACCATCTTATTTTTTGATCTAATCATTATAGTTCTATCGGTTTTGTATGAATTGCCATTATTTATGCGTAATTTCTTAATTTTCGAAATTAATTTCTTTTCAGGACTATAGACTTTGTTTAATAAAATGCTGTTACTTGACTTCGAGCTACTTAATTGGCCATGATTTTCCTTGATAAATGGGTGACTTTCGGATAATGATTTTTTCAATTTCTCAATATTGTGAAAAATTTCAGGGCCATATATAGTTATATTTTTCCAGGCAATCAATATAAAAGAAATGATTAATGAGGACAAGATACATGTATCAAGTTTCGACGGTTCTTCATTTTTTAATGTTCGTAAAACCAATTGGGCTTCATTTAAGACCGAACTAAACAAGGGAATCTTTTCAAAAATATCATCAAAACCATGATTAATGATTTGATACGCTATATTAATTAAGCTAACATACCAAACGTTGGTTATAGTGTTATGATATATATTGCTTATGTCATTAAAAACGAATAAGCCCTTATCATATAAAAATAAGTATTTATCAGTTTTATTAATTGATAAAAAATTGCTAAAATCATCATTGGAGAATGAATATGACTTATCCATTCTACACAATATTGCGTTCAATTTTATGATTGGCAAAAACAATGATTGGCATCTCCGTTTTAAATTAATATTAGAGAGATCTAAACATTGCTGCAAATAATGACATTGTCTTAAAATAATTTCCCTTTTATTTTTATGATGATGGCTAGGTTGTATAAATGTCATGGCCATTAACAAATATATTGCAGCTTCGAATTTTAAATTGATAAAATCTGCCATTATATGGACAAATCTATATTTTTTAAATAATGTCGAAATATATTGAACTATATTTTGGATCGTATCATAATTGTGCATATATCCTGGAGGAAAATTCGGTTTATTGTTGCAAACACTATTTATAAGTAGTTTAGGTTTAAAAAAATAAGCATTATAGTCAAGACGAGTATTAGGATGCAATATGTTTAAAAAGTTTTTATCAAAATTGATTTTTATGTATAAAGCCATATACATGTAAATATTTTGATTATTTAATTCTTTAGCCTCGATCAACATTAAATGAGCCAAATATTTTGATAATCTGTATAAAAATAAATTAAATGCAAAAAAATAGAATTTAATTTCACCTGATTGGTTGGGAATATTTTTGGGCAAGGTTAATCCCTTCGTTTAAGTAGCATTTAGCTTCGCGTGATAATCCTCTTGAATGATAATTTAAAGCTAATGAATATATAGCTTCGTGCAGATAATCGAGCATATCAAGTTTTAGTGTGAAATCAATATCTATATAAATATTTAATTATTTATAACTTATTAAAATAGATTAACCCTTGAGTAATATATTTAGTAATACCCAAGAAATATTTATGTTCGTAGCAAAAACTTTTGAAAAAATATATATGAAAAGGTTTGCATGAATTGTGAATTGCAAATTATTCTATTTCAAAAAGGTTATAATTCGATTTTAAATTCTAGCAAAATGTTAAAATTAATTTAAATATTTCTTCCTTGAGTATTAATATTGTATGCCGCAAAATTTAAAGTATATTTTCGTAAAATTTTTCTAAACCTCTTCAATGATGGATATAATATAAGATTTTATCAACCAAAAAAAATTCTAATTTATA
Source organism: Gordionus sp. m RMFG-2023 (assembly GCF_954871325.1). Taxonomy (NCBI): domain Eukaryota; kingdom Metazoa; phylum Nematomorpha; class Gordioida; order Chordodea; family Parachordodidae; genus Gordionus; species Gordionus sp. m RMFG-2023. Next base: position 14,774,449 of record NC_088779.1, on the reverse strand, counting down.
ACCACTAATAACCGGAGCTGTGACTCCTTCTAAAAAAAGGACTTATGTTTGAGTTTGGGTTTAGTGAGAAATCTCTGAACCAAGTTCGGGTTGAGGTTGGTTTAAAGTTCGATGTCCAGATTAATTAAAATAAAATGGATAAACTATATTTGAAAATAAAAATAGGTATTAGAAATGTTAAGATATCCAAAGAGAGAGAATTTGCTATTTATAAGACTTCTTGTGCTTCAAGGAGAAAGAAACTGCAAAAGGCAGGCCTGATAAGATGGAGCCTTCGACATTAATATGCTACAACATTTTTGGATCCATAAGTGCCTATTGAATGCCCTTGGAGATTAAAATTACCTGAAGCAGATACATTAAGGTTCAATACGAGAACCGATTTTTTTTGCTTTAATGTATTAATAAATAATTTAATTACACCACAATTTGCAATATTTTTCAAAAAAATTATATGGATATGGCTGAAACTATAAGAATCGCAAATATTATTAAATTATATCCTAGAAATCTAAAAAATAAATTCGACCATTTTAAATAGATATATATTATTGTTGAGGCGAAAGCAAAATTATGATTTCAAGATTCACAAGCCTCGACTTGCACCTAGACTAACAAATGATTCCAATATTAAAGTGAAATCAATTGAGGATCACTATAAAATAACGGTTGTTATTCGACCTTTGATATGATACATCTTCAAATCAAATTAATGAACATATTAAATTTTGATATTAAAAAAATTAAACATTTAGCTAACAAGATAAAAATATATCTGAAAGGCCTATTAATTTCAAAGAAACAAATTGCATGCTTAAAATATATTTTGGAATTTTTTCGAAATAATTAAAATTACTGTGTATTTTGCCAACAATACCAATTAATTAGTATAAGCACAAATGAGAGGAGAAGATTAAATTATTATTTTGAATGATATTTTGATTAAATTTTTTAAATCATATGTTTAATTCTATATTTTACTGTGATTTACATACCGGTTATAGCTATATTTTTTATAATTGTAAATACAAATATTAATAATTTATATGATATTTATATTTTCAATTTATTTAGCGAAAAGGCATCTTGTTAATTTATAGTCGGATCAAAACCATATCCGCGCCTATTTTATCTGATATTAGTTAGGATGAAGTTATTGGACATTATGATTTCGAGTGATATAACTTAAAGAAAGGTATGAGAAAATACTTAAAAAAGGGCCAACGGCAGCGAAATGTATTGGAAAGATAATTACTGTATTTGGCGATTTTAAAAGATTAAAATTATTTTGCATTTTTTGGGGTCTACTAAGTTGCAGCCCATGATTTATATAATATCCAAAATCTTATTTGATTTTCTTGCAACCCAAATTAATTTATCATATTTTCATATAAATATAATTAATATAGGTTAGCACCGAAGATCGAGGATAAGCGAACAACTCTTGAAGGATATTATGCTATAATATGTTTAAATAAAATTTTTAAAATTGATAATGTTTTGTATTTTTAAATATATTTTGCCTATAAATAAAATATAAATTTTCTTTTATATATAATTTATGTCTAGTTTTTTTTTAAAATTATGATTTAAATATATTTTAATTTTTTTTATATACAATTCAGATATTCCTAAATCCAACCAACCCCAGGTTCAATTCTCCTAAACGAAACCCATTTATTTTTTATCTTGAACCGAACCCAAATCAAACCCGGTTAATATTTTTATCGAGTTCACAACCCTAATTTTTTCTATCTTATCAAAGGACTAAGCTAATAAATATTAAAACATCTTGTCAATCAAGTGCTAATATATGAAAACATCTTGTCAATCAGTCGAGTGATAAGTGTAAACACATATATTATAAAATTTTAATTAACTTGTAATTCGGTCGATATAGTTTAAATCCTCGGACAAAATATTTTTATCGATTAACGGCTTTGAAATAGTTTTAAACAATTTAATGGATTTTATAAACATATCTTTGGACATGTTTAAAATGGTTTTATCGTTGTCGTTATCTTCTTCTAACTGCTGCATAAATTTTTTCTCTATTATTAGTCTTTTGCTAAGTAATTTATATCTAATAATATGACCTTGTAAACTTTTAGATTTTAAAAATAAATGCCCTTCAACTTCCCTAAAGAATTTAGTGGCAATATCTGACTATATTAAATATATATTATAATATTTATTTGATATCTTAGTATTTTACTTTATTATCAGCATAGTATTGAGCCTTAAGTAGGGATATGCATAAATGATCGTATATAAAATCTTTATATTGGTTTAAATTCATGTTAAATATCGATTCAATAGCCAGTTTTGATAAATTTATATTTTTATGCAACATTAAGAATTCGCAAATGTCGCTTAGGATACTTAACATTTGGTTTGAATCTCCGTTTATGTAATTGCGAGTCTTGGATAGATTTAAGTCATTTATAAATATCACATTTTTTAGGAGCAACAATAAGGATCTAAAGTAGGAATCCGGCTTTAATTTAAATTTAAAAAAATAAATACTATATTTATAAATATATTTATATAATTTATACCATAGAGTGAAATTTGAAAAAGGAGCATAATAATTTTATCCGATAAAATCGAGAATACGCTTCATGGGGTGTTTCACGATTAACAACACAAGCCCCATTAAGCTGATCTTTCCCAACTTCCCATAAAGTCAAAATATATTTGAGTTCCTTCATATCTTCGTTTAGCAAATTAATGTTCAGACTCTCTGACAATCTAAATAAATCACGATACTTAAATTTTATTTTAAGTTCTTGGTCGTTTTTGGTATCATAAATGTTCTTCTCCATCGATATTATACTTTTAGCCTAAAAAAAATTAGAAAGAAAAATTTATTTTTAAAACTTTTCTTAATAAAAACAATCGTTCATTTTATTTTAAGGACGATCTAAATTAGATGGCAACTTGGATAAAAATAAACTCATATTCATCTTTTAAACCCCTATACAGCTAAATATATTAATTTTGGTTAAAAATTTTATCTTTATACTATTGTTATCATTTTCTCCATGTGTCAATTGTAAGAGGACAAATCCAACTAATTTTGCTCCTCAAACTATAAATATATTTATTTGGTTTAAGATGATCGGTTAAAAATAGTGAGAAGTTTTTATCTCATCACATATAGAACGCGCACTAGTTAATTTTTATTTAAATTTATTAACCTCGCGATAATTCGACAGGAAGTAAAACGGCAAATGGTATTTAAAAAAATATATGACTCATTTCAAAACCATATTATATCTGTCGTATTGGGATAAAGAATCATATGGGATTCGGAATCCCAACGTGGGGATTCGAGATCTTGAATCTCCACGTTTTATTCAGAATCTTTTTTTAAAATATTTAAAACCCATGTGGGGATTCGGAATATATTTTTTTAACAATTAAATTACATTTTTCTCCCCTTTTTTACCGCCTGGCTGGCACCAGAAAATTTTATTTTTTTAGAGATATTTTGTTATAATAAATAAATTATCAAAAAGAAGAGAATGTTTAAAAAAGTAAATAGTATAAGAATCGTATTGGGCGGGATTTTTTTTCGTAGAATTTTTAAATTAATTTTAGAAATTTTTTTTTTGTTTTTGTAAATTTATATTAATACAATTATTTTATTTTTAATTTTAGTTTAAAATAATTTATAATGCCTCAATTTTTTTTACCCAAAACAAATACAGAATATAATATATTTAACACCATATTAAAATTAGATTTAACAATTATTGAGCCTTTTCATTCTATTTTGCCTCAAGTTGAAGAACATAAAGAAATTGGTAAAATTATAATTATCATAATTATTAGATATTAAAAATATTATATTCTAATACATTATACTAGTACTATATAGGGCTGTGAAATGATAAAATTAAAATATTAAAACTTTTTATTTACCAATAAATTCCTTTTAAACTATTCACAAAAATGTATGCCATAAAATAGAGATCTGCAAAACTAGGCCCGGCCCATAACCGGCCTGAACGGGCTTCGGGTCGGTCTCGAGCCTAATTTTTTCAAAAATCGAGTTCGGGCCGGGTCTAATATTTTAAAATAAAAATCGGGCCGGGTGGGGCCTTGGAAATTTTTTTAAATATATTTAAATTTAACAATTTTATATTGAATTTTTTATGTATAAAAATATTTTATTTTATTTATAGAACTAGACGCCATATAACATATGTCTTTTATTTTGAGTAATTATTTCTCAGAGTTGTTAAAGGATCGAATCAAAAGATCGCCGATCCTGGATTCGATCCTAAATTTGTCAATTTTCTCGGATTTAAGATCCTGACCTTAAATTGTGGATCGTGATCGAGATCATTTTTTTATTCGATCCCGATCCTTTTAAAAATTATTTTTTTTACTTAAAAAGCAATAAATAAAATAAAAATTTTGAAAATTAAATTTAAATATTATTTTTAAAAAAATATCTATCTACATCATATTTTATCAACTACCATTCCACCAGATTTTATATTTCAACAATTTCCCAAATTTTTTGTAAGAGCAAGTTATATTTATTTATTAATTATATTATAATATAAATTCTAGGTTTTAATAATGTCCTCCATTATAGACTTATTATAATATAAATTCTAGGTTTTAATAATATCCTCCATTATAGATTTAGAAGATGATACATCTACTTCTATTGATGTGACAGCAGATATAAGTGAGAATGAGAATCTTTTACCATTTCATAATTTACGTAAGTATTTTACTTTATGTGAAACGGATAGAAGTAACCATACAATGATCTATGCAAAATGTTCTATGCAAAAACAAATTATATTCTTCAAAGATTAGCAGTTCAAACCTAAAGAGGCATTTAGAAGTAATTAATTCTTTTAAAAATACAATTTTTATTATTTGTGAAGATCATAACAATATGCATATAATAAAAATTATAGAATTCCTTCACTATATGATGACAGTAATATATTGGAATCAATAATTCACCCAAAATTTAAGCTCAATTGGCCTTTTATAAACTGCCACAGAATTTATTGCTAAAAAAAAGGTTAATTGCCCATTTAGAAAATATACAGGGTCAACCATATGCAGATCCTTCAAATGAATGCATGGATCGATACTTTTTTTGGGAAAAACTCGTCATAAAATAATTATTTTTATTCTAAGGATGATTCACTGATATTTTTAATAATTATGTTAATTTAAAAAAAACATTTATTGAATATAACACACCTTTACCATCAAGCGCTCCTGTGGAGCGCTTGTTTAGTAAAGCTAAACATGTACTTAATGATAACGTGGTTGTTTAAATGATGATAATTTTTTAAAAAAATGGCTAATTTAATTATAAATAAATATATTCTAATTGTTATACTTATATTATATTATTCAATTTACAATAAATTAATTAAAGATTTTATCTGAACTTCGTATATATAATCTATATATATATATATAATCTATATATAATCTATATATATTATATATAATCTATATATATATATATATTATAAAAATATGTTATTACAAGGTAAGTTATAATAAGTAAAAAAAATATAATATTAGTAAATCACAATTATATAAAGTCATTAATTCTTGCTATTTTTTATTGATTGAGATTCAAGTTCCCTTTTAACGTTAACAATATAATAGGCAGCAAAATGGCCAAAGTCTATCCTATGCATAGTGTTCAATTAGGGGGTTTCGGATATTGAAAAAATAAAACTGAGATAATTGTATTTTACTATGTTTATGGCTAATATTTAGCGTAGGTAGAATCCCTCGTTGGGATCCTCGGTCCTAGCAGAGATCCGTTTTCCCAGCTCTTTAAAGAAGGCCAGGGCATGAGAGCCAAACGACGTTAGAGTCGTGGCGATTACTGGTAGGAATGTATAATTGGCGGGAGGAGATGGCGAATATTTAGCTAGTTTATTCGCCTCGGCATCTAGTATGACACCTTTATTTATATTGGAAGGGGCAAGAGGATCGATGCATGAGAAATCCCAGGTTAGGAATTCCCCCTCTTCTAAGGGATCATAGTCGAACCATCGGAATTGTAAAGGCCGGTATGTTCGAGGGTTGATGGGATGTCGGCGGATTATAAGGCCCTGGCAATAGTATCATTGCATTTTGAATGCCTAATGAATCTGTCTCTACAGCGCTTGCAGTGCAAAGGGTGACGACCTTTGGAGTTGACCGATGTTTGACAGGGGATACAGTGATAGAGTATCACCATATCACAATTAAGTCTAAGACCTATGGCGTGACGTAGTTCAACATTGCTTAGGAGCTGGTCAAGGTTTCGCGATGGGAAAGCCTCAAGAAATTCGTATCCACTACCTGCGGAAATGGAAAAGAGTAGAGAATTGTCCTCTGGTTGGCTCTTCGATTTAAGGAATGCAACGGAGTTGCCAACTAGAGGTTTATCCCAATCCTTCTGTAGTGCCGACTAGTGTTGTTAATCGACTAAATTTAGTCGACTAACAGAGGACTAACTAATAGTTTTAGTCGAACAATTCGACTAAAAACTTTAGCGACTAAATTAGTCGATTAGTCGACTAATTTGGTCGACTAATTTAGTCGACTAAAACGACTAATTTAGTCGACTAAAACGACTAATTTAGTCGACTAAAACGACTAATTAGTCGACTAAAACGACTAATTAGTCGACTAAAAACGACTAATTAGTCGACTAAAAACTACTAATTTAGTCGACTAAAAGGACTAATTAGTCGACTAAAAACGACTAATTAGTCGACTAAAAACCACTAATAAGTCGACTAAAACGACTAATTTAGTCGACTAATCAGAGAAGATAAACAAAAAGAAGTAAAGTGAGAATTTGTCATTAAAATAACTATATGAGTTATATATAAGTCATTTTTAATATATTTTTTTTTGAATTTCTTTTTCTTTGAAGGAACAGGTTAAAATTTTAAATTGTTATATTTTTGAACTATTTTAAAATTATTTTAAAGCAAGGTATAAATATATATTGTAAACATGTTATATTAAAATTTCAGTGAAGATGTACCATAGAAAAGTGACAATTGTCATAATCGTCATTTATAGGTTTTTTTGAAATTTTTTGAAGCAAATGGGTAAAAATATATATTGTAAACATGTTAAAATAAAATTTAAGCGAAGATGTACCATAGAAAAGTGACAATTGTCATAATTGTCATTTATAGGTTTTTTTGGAATTTTTTGGAGCATATGGGTAAAAATATATATTGTAAACATGTTATATTAAAATTTCAGTGAAGATGTACCATAGAAAAGTGACAATTGTCATAATCGTCATTTATACGTTTTTTTGAAATTTTTTAAGCAAATGGGTAAAAATATATATTGTAAACATGTTATATTAAAATTTCAGTGAAGATATACCATAGAAAAGTGACAATTGTCATAATCGTCATTTATATGTTTTTTTGAAATTTTTTGAAGCAAATGGGTAAAAATATATATTGTAAACATGTTATATTAAAATTTCAGTGAAGATATACCATAGACTAGTGATAATTCTCATAATCATTATTTTTTTAACTTTTTTGAAGTAACAGAGTAAAATAAATTGTAAACATGTTAATTTAAAATTTAAATGAGGATGTGACATATGACAATTAATATAATCGTTAATTTTAAGATCTTTAAAATAATTTCTGAAACAAGCTGGGTATTAGCCTACGCCCTTCCATCTAATTTTAAAAGTGCTGACCGATTTAAAAATTTAAACTTTTATTAGTTATTTAAAATTTATTAGGTAAACATTAAAAAATATATGCTTCATTTTTAACATTTTTAATACTAAAGTACCGATTACTGTTTTGGATATTATTGTTGAGAGAAGGTAATTAGATTAAAAATACTTTTTGGATTTTTTGCATATAACTAACATCGACGTAGATAAAAATTTAATTTTACACTTTTTCCCAAAAGCAAAGAAAATTCAATTATAAATGAAGTCAAGATTATATCACACAAAAGAAGGGTGTAAATTACAATTTATTTAAAGGATTCAATATGATATATATATTTAACTATCAATTGATTTTTTTAAACTTATAAATGTTTAAAATAAATAAAATATCTTTGAAAACCTAGAAAATAAATTATACAAAAATATCTTTTTCAATATTGATATTTGAGGTTCAAAATCAAACCTAGATAAGAGTGATTATGATCGATCATCGGAATTATCTGATGATTGCAACTTCTAATTCATTTTTTTTATTCTTAATCCGGTATCTGGTTTCACGTGAAAATTGATATACGACTTAATTCAATAAATAACCATACCATACCTTAATTTTAGAAAAATGATTTTTCAAAAAAATAAAATTTAATTTAAAAAATAGTATATTCTGAAATTTTCATATAATTTTCCTTATTTTTATAAGTTGTTTTGTTTATTTATTTGCCTAAATTAAATAATTCATCACATTTTGAGATTTTATTTCTTATTTTAAATAATTTTACGCCTATCTGGCGCCATTAATTTTTTGTATATTTATTAATTTAATATTATTATTATTAAATAGCCAATATCTCCCCCGACTCTCTCTCTCTTTCCCATTATTATTTTAAATTTTTATTTGTATATTCTTTTCAAAATTTTTTTGCTAAATTCTATAATGTCTTTTTCAAACTCAAATTCTCAAGAGGTAAATTAATTTTTTATAAATAAATTAAGGAACCAAATGTTTTATAATAAAAAGACCTTATCTAGATACTTGGAGGTAGAGAAGAATAGTCTTATAATTAGTTCTCAACAGGAAGAGAATGATGTAATATTTTTTTTATATATATAATTTATATTAGTATACCCATTAGAGTTGTTATTACAATGTAGAAGAAAATAGACAGGAAATCATAAGCAATGAAGAAATCTATATTCGCGAGTTTGACCCAGATTCAGATGTAATATTTATATTTCGATAGTTTAAAATTTCAATAATATTAAATGTAATTAGTTGCAGTTATATTTCAAAAACTAGTTACATAATAAGTTACTTTATACAACATTCATAAACGCATATATTTAACATAAAAATTTGGATATAATAATTATAATCAATTATTTGAAAAAAATATACAATTTATTTATATAAAAAAAATAATTAAACCGAAAAAAATATCGGACCCTAAATCTCCGGGTATACAGGCCAGGACGTATTTTAATTTTTTTTAAATATACTCAGGCAGGGCCTGAAATTTTTTTAAAAAAAAATACTTGTGCCAGGCAGTATACTTTAAAACCAAATATTTGAAATAGCCATTATTAGCTATAAAAATCAAAAATAAATATGATATATTTTTAAAATGTCCGAACCAGACCTGATAGTAAGTAATTAATTTAGTAGTTTATTCAAAAATAATTAAGTCTTTGTCGTTTACATAATTATGTTCTATGATTTAATTTAGCAAAATTAAAAAAAAACATTAATAAAATTATTTTAGCATATCCTTTATCCTTAATATTCTTTACATAACATGACCCTTTTTAAGAAACCCCTTTTTTTATAAATAAATATTCTCTTCGCATAATTATATCCAATTTTAAACTCGTGAATATATTCTTCCCTTTAGAACCAACTCATTTTTTTATTATTTTCTCCTTCGCGTCTGATTTGTTATTTCAACCCATTAGTATTCACCTCATTCCTTTTTTTGTGGCTATATTCAATGTATATTTTAAAAAAAATCAAATCTCTCCCCCTCTAAAGCTTTATTTAAAAATATTTTTTTAGTTTTTCTAGCGCTTGCTACTTCCCTTTTTATTTATATTCAACGCTTTCGTCGCTACATTATTTTTGAACACTTTAATTAAAAATTCTCGCTCTCGTTAAAACTTTGGCTTCTACCAAATTAATTCATTTTAGAGCACCATTATGCCGTTCTCTTTATTTATCACCGCACTATTCCATGAAATCTCCAAATATTTGTCTCGCAAGATGATTTTGAATATTTTATACCCCACAAAGTACAACTCATTTCTAATCTAGAAACTAATCATTTCACTCTTATTACATCCTTCGTCGTTTTTTAAACCAAAATTTATTATCTCTTCACACATTGGTCACAAACAAAATTGTTTATCTCTGCAAAAATTATACATTCATATAAATTGAAATCTCTTTCCCCTTCGAGCATTAACTTTCGGCACTACTCTGAATTTCAATACTTATACATTTTCACTCCCACATTTATATATTTCTGTATTAATATCAAGCTCTCCCACAATTTTACTATGGGCGTTTTGAGCTCTCTATATAATTTATTTCATTGACTCCAAAATAATTTAACACAGCATTTGTACACTTTATTTTCAATAATTATTAATTAAACAAATCAAAAATTCCAACAATATATTTTTTAAAACTAAATTTCATTTAAAACAATTATTGATCACAGATGATCCAAAAAAGGCCATATCAATCAAAATTTGTCGATCCAAATGTATATTTATACATGGGTCATTAAGCCCCGCCGACAAAACCATTTCTCTTCTTTTAATTATACATTAATACCTAGAATATAGATATTATAATTTTAATAAATAATATTAAAATAATAAAAAATATATTAAAAATGAAATTTATTATTTAGATTATAGAGAGAAATGTTATGCAAGCTTTAGATTTTGATCATAGGTGGCACAGTGGGTTGAACATCTAAAACAAAATCTCGAGGCTTACATAATCTGGATAAAATATTGAGTTAGCCGTGTTTATTAAAATGAGCTGTTTAACAACACTATCATTTTGTATAATAACAATAAACCAATTTTAAAAGATAAAATATATTTTTTATTATATAAATAATATATAGATAGAGCCTATAACTAGCCAAGATGCTAGTACAAGTGACTTATCACAAATTTCTGATATATCTACATCAAGTAATTTAAATATTTCGAATATATTCAAAATGACTCCGACGAAATCTCGTCGGAAATGTATATACTGCAATACACATTATAGTTTAAATACAGCCACAAGTACGTATTTTTAAAATTTAATATACAATTATAATATATATTTTTAGCAAATTTAAAACGACATATTTCTATATCCCATTCTCATCTAAGAATAGAAAATAAAAATAAAAAAATTAATTCTTTAGTAGGAATAAGGAAATTACTTCCTCATGAAAATACGCAATTAAACAAATTGATTATAAGATATATAATAAAAAATAACATCTCATTTAATAAAATAGAATCTCCATTTTTCCGAGATATTTTCTCATTTATATTTAAAAATGAGAAGATTTGGTGCAGACAAACTGCTGCCTGCTATGTAAAAGATTTATATCATAAATCTAAAAATAAAATTATTAAAGACCTTAAACAGGTAAATAGTAAAATCAGCCTGACAACTGACTTATGGACAGGAATAAATTCCTTCTCATATTTATCAATAACAATACATTATATTGATAATGATTGGAAATTTGTTAATCTCCTACTTGATTTAATTGAATTACCTCACCCACATACGGGGACAGAAATATCACAATCTATCCAAGCTTCTCTCGAATCATTTAAAATTCATGATAAAGTTATGGCGGTTACTCATGATAATGCTAAAAACATGTTAGCAGCATCGCGTATATTGAGTGAAACTTATACAGAGTTATATGGTTCATCTTTGTATAACCATAGGTGTCTTGCTCACATAATAAATATTATTGTGGGTGAGGGAATGATTGTTTTGAATGATAAATTAGAAAAAATAAATAAATTTGTCAAAAAATTGCACACATCACCAAAATATATGAAAGAATTTTTAGACATAACTGGAGGTATACGCATACCACTTGATGTCGTAACTAGATGGAATTCTAAATTTTTGATGATATCCTCTATTAACAAAGTAATTATGTTTACTTTTTATGTTTAATATTTTTTTTTATAGAATTTAGATGCAGTCAATAAATTGGGGAAAAAAGGGAGCCACCAAGATGGCCAATTATTTATAAATAATGAAGAATCAATTTTTTTAAAAGATGTAGAGGATTTTTTAAAACCCTTTTACAAGATTACTTTAGAAGCTTCATCAGCTACAAATACAACCATTGGCTCATCTGTATTATTCATAAACTGCATTGAAAATATTTTAAATGATTATATTACTGGTGATACCGTATTGAAAAATACAGCGGAGGTGATGTTAACAAAATGTCAAAAATATATTAAACATATGACATCAATTTCCAATTTTATATCAAGTATATTGGACCCTAAAACAAAGCAGAAATTTTTACCTAAATTTATAAATAAATCGGAATTTTTTCATCAATTTAAAACTTTATATACGAAATATAACAACACATCAAAGTCATCAGCCTCTGAAAATGATATCTTGGATAATGAGGCATTACCATTTTCTGTAAGCATGCATAACATTCTAAGAAAGTAAATATATGATTACATACATATATATATATTTATTATTTAGGGGTGCGTTACAAAATGATCCATTGACCGACGAAATATCGCTTTATTTAAGAGAAGATGTAGCAAGTCCAATAACAAATGTATTAGAATGGTGGTCGAATAATAAAAATTCATATCCTAATTTATCTTTAATGGCTAAAGATTTCTTAGCTCAACAAACCACGAGTGTTGCTAGCGAAAGAATCTTTAGTAAGGCAGTCGAATGTATAACTAAAAAGAGAAATAAAATGTCGTCAACAACACTCAAACATTGCATATCTCTAAATTGTTGGGAAGTTGATATTGAATAAAAATTTATTTTTTAAATGTATATGGCAGTAGTATTATAATGTAACTTATTAATTATATAATAATGGTTTACATAAAAAAGCGCAAATATTCTTTATATTGTTTTTCAATATATAAAATTTAAATATTCGTATATTAATAAAATACCATAAATTCATGTGTTAATTTTTGTTATTGAACTCGTCATTACCAGATAAGTCCTATTTTTTAAAATATTCTTGAGTCATAAATAAATTTTTAAATGAGAATTATCAGCTTATGAATTAATTTACTAAAATATTTTTAATATTCATTATCATCTTTATTAAAAAAACACTGAAAAGTTTTTAAAGGAGATTTATCAGCAACTTAATTAATTTTTCGTAACTTTAGTAAAGGTGATAGACAATAACCTTGAAGCAATATTTATTGATTGATTGTCCGAAAAATAGATGAAATGTTATAATATAAGGCATTTTCAATCATGGAAAAAGATTGTGAAATGAAATTGTAAATAATTTTCATATGTTTTTTTTTCGTCTTGCCTTTCTTTCTTTCTCTGGCTCATATGAAATTTAAATATGCCTATTCTTTAAATTTTTTAAGTATCTAATAAAAAAATGAATCAGTTTCATCGATACAACACCACTACAAAAATCTCAGTATATAGAAAGGATAAAAGAATTTACGATTGAAATTAATTATGATCAAAATATTTATGGTATTATAAAATAGTATTTATTAATATTAATTAAATTATAGTTATTATGCAAAAGAAATTAATGGTGCCAGATAGGCGCTAAAATTATTTAAAATAAGAAATAAAATCTTAAAATGTGATGAATTATTCAATTTAGGCAAATAAATAAACAAAACAACTTATAAAAATAAGGAAAAATATATGAAAATTTCAGAATATACTATTTTTTAAATTAAATTTTATTTTTTGATTTTAAAAACATAATAATTGAAAAATCATTTTTCTAAAATTAAGGTATGATATGGTTATTTATTGAATTAATTCATATATCAATTTTCACGTGGAACCAGATACTGGATTAAGAATAAAAAAAATGAATTAGAAGTTGCAATCATCAGATAATTCCGATGATCGATCATAATCACTCTTATCTAGGTTTGATTTTGAACCTCAAATATCAATATTGAAAAAGATATTTTTGTATAATTTATTTTCTAGGTTTTCAAAGATATTTTATTTATTTTAAACATTTATAAGTTTAAAAAAAATCAATTGATAGTTAAATATATATATCATATTGAATCCTTTAAATAAATTGTAATTTACACCCTTCTTTTGTGTGATATAATCTTGACTTCATTTATAATTGAATTTTCTTTGCTTTTGGGAAAAAGTGTAAAATTAAATTTTAATCCACGTCGATGTTAGTTACATACAAAAAAATCCAAAAAGTATTTTTAATCTAATTACCTTCTCTCAACATTAATATCAATGAAGCATATATTTTTTAATGTTTACTAATAAATTTTAAATAACTAATAAAAGTTTAAATTTTTAAATCGGTCCGTTAGCACTTTTAAAATTAGATGGAAGGGCGTAAGCTAAATCCTAGCTCGTTTCAGCAATGATTCTAAAGATCTTAAAATTAACGAATATATTAATTGTCATATGTCACATCCTCATTTAAATTTCAAATTAACATGTTTACAATTTATTTTACTCTGTTACTTCAAAAAAGTTTAAAAAATAATGATTATGAGAATTGTCACTTTTCTATGGTACATCTTCACTGAAATTTTAATTTATCATGTTTACAGTATATATTTTTACCTATTTGCTTCAAAATTTCAAAAAAACTTAAAAATGACGATTATGACAATTGTCACTTTTCTATGGTACATCTTCGCTTAAATTTAAATAAAACATGCTTAAAATATATATTTTTGCCCATTTGCTTCAAAAAATTTCAAAAAAACTTAAAAATGACGATTATGACAATTGTCACTTTACTATCGTACATCTTCACTGAAATTTAAATATAACATTTTTACAATATATTTTTACCCATTTGCTTCAAAAAATTTCAAAAAAAACCTATAAATGACGTTTATGAAAATTGTCACTTTTCTATGGTACATCTTCGCTTAAATTTTATTTTAACATGTTTACAATATATATTTTTACCTATTTGCTTCAAAAAAACTTAAAAATGACGATTATGACAATTGTCACTTTTCTATGGTACATCTTCGCTTAAATTTTATTTTAACACGTTTACAATATATATTTTTACCCATTTGCTTCAAAAAATTTCAAAAAAACCTATAAATGACGATTATGACAATTGTCACTTTTCTATGGTACATCTTCACTGAAATTTAAATATAACATGTTTACAATATATATTTTTACCCATTTGCTTCATAAAATTTCAAAAAAACCTATAAATGACGATTATGACAATTGTCACTTTTCTATGGTACATCTTCACTGAAATTTAAATATAACATGTTTACAATATATATTTTTACCCATTTGCTTCAAAAAATTTCAAAAAAACCTATAAATGACGATTATGACAATTGTCACTTTTCTATGGTACATCTTCACTGAAATTTAAATATGACATGTTTACAATATATATTTTTACCCATATGCTTCAAAAAATTTCAAAAAAACTTAAAAATGACGATTATGACAATTGTCACTTTTCTATGGTACATCTTCACTGAAATTTTGATTTAACATGTTTACAATATATATACCTTGCTTTAAAATAATTTAAAAAAAGTTCAAAAATAACAATTTATAATTTTAACCTGTTCCTTCAAAGAAAAATAAATTCAAAAAATATTAAAAATAACTTATATATAACTCATATAGTTATTTTAATGACAAATTCTCACTTTACTTCTTTTTGTTTATCTTCTCTGATTAGTCGACTAAATTAGTCGCTTTTAGTCGACTAATTAGTCGTTTTAGTCAACTAAATTAGTCGCTTTTAGTCGACTAATTAGTCGTTTTAGTCGACTAAATTAGTCGTTTTTAGTCGACTAATTAGTCCTTTTAGTCGACTAAATTAGTCGTTTTAGTCGACTAATTAGTCGTTTTTAGTCGACTAATTAGTCTTTTTTAGTCGACTAATTAGTCGTTTTAGTCAACTAAATTAGTCGACCAAATTAGTCGACTAATCGACTAATTTAGTCGCTAAAGTTTTTAGTCGATTTCCTCGACTACGACTATTAGTCTTAGTCGGAAGAAATCAACTAATTAACAACACTAGTGCCGACGATGGAGGATCGACTAATGAGAGGGACTTCCATAGATTAAATATGAACAATATTTTACTTTTTTTTACTTAAATTTTTTTTAGCCGCACAATTAATATACTTTCAAAATTCGTCTCACTCAAATTACATGGAGATAGTATAAATTTTATTGTTGAAAAACATATTTCCACATTAACTTGGGTAGCCGGCACTGCCAATATGATATCAGATTTGATGTGTCATTTATAATATTTTGGATTTAATTTTTCTCTAAACATTATAATTTATAAGCTTAAAATATTTTAAAAAATGTTGAAAAAGAAAATATAATAAAGTTTATAAAAATTATGACCAACACTTATCAATCAAATGTGATTGATGATAATCTTTAAAATAATTTGAATGAAATTTTTTCAATATACTAATAATAACTTACATATTGTTTTATAAGCATAAAATCATGAGGCTCGAACCGGTTCAGAGACATTATAACAGTTTGGTTCAGATTCAGCTAGAGTTTTTTAGAGGTTTAGGTTTGGTTCCGGTTTTTAACGGTTTGATTCAGGTTCGGTTTGGATAATCCCTGGTAATTTTATGTTTGTGTTTATGATAACTCTAATAGCATTGATATTATATCCCGTGCATCCACTTGATTACTGGAGAAATAATGCTGAAAAGTATCCAACTTTGTCAAAACTTGTATGTAAATTTTTGGAGCCTCTTGCAACAAGTGTCCAATCTGAGTTAATCTTCAGTACGAAAGGTGAGATAGTCTACATCGTAGAAGCTTATTGCCAGAAAATCGAGAGGCTCTCATATTTATTTTAAAAACTAATATATTATAATTTTTTATATTAAATATTACAATTTTATAATTCATACCAACATATATATTATTTAAAACAAAATGTAAACATTATTAAATATTTTTTTTTATCTGTTATAATAAAAAAAATTTAAAAAAAATTATAGTCTTAATAGTAGAAATAAAAATACTAAAATTAAGTAATAATTTTGTTTTTTGAATAGAAAATATGGATTTTTTAATTAATGTGGTTTGAAGGGTAGGTGGGGGGGGGGGGGGGGGGGTAAAGAGTTAACATAAATAACGGATCGTTGAAAATGTGAATCGGCACAACCTTATATTTTATGGCTAGTAAAGCAGTGCGTTTTTCTTATTTTATAGTTTACATATTAAAAAAATTAGAAACCAGTGATTTAATAAATTTAAACAAAGCCCATTTAAAATTGGGTTTCACAATTTATGTTAATCTTACTTTAGATGTGCTTTCCAAAAATTTTAACATGTACTTCAATAGAAAGTAAGAAGCTTTAGTGTCTGTATTAATATGTGATTCTTGTGAACATTTAGCAGCTATATGTGGTTGAATGGTCTTTAATAAATTACCTATTCTAAATATATTATATAACATATTTTTTCATCATAATAATACTTTTCTGTTGAAGATAATAATAGATTCATCCAACACTTTTCTATAACACTATATAATAAGAAAAATTCAAATGAGGGGTAATGAATAAATTTTTGTGATATATGAATGAGCTCTTCCAGAATATCAAGAATATAAAGTGGTGCATTGAAAATTTTTGAGAGATTATTCATGATTAATATGCTATCATTGTTATTTTTTATTGTATTAAATTTATTAAACAAGCAAGTATTAGCCATGTTGTATATAATATGTAATATTTGGCATATTACATATGGCGATATTGCTATTTTAAATAAAAAGTTTGATAGTGAAAAATCATATTTCATTTTGATTAAATAATTAACAACAGCTAATTCAATAAAGTTGGCAAACATATTTAAGTCATCACTTTTGGGTTCTTCAAAATAATTTAATGTATAATATTCTCTTGTGTAGTATTTATCATCAGAATATTGTCTATAAAGATTTTTCAGAAAATATTCATTGTTTTTGAATAATATTTTACCAATATTGATTGATATAAATAATGTTTGGATGTTTTTTAAGATAATTTTTGGTAAATATTCAACATGTATAACATTTAAATTGATGCAAAAAAAATTAAGATAGTCTTTGGAATTATGTAGATGATTTATTATAACCATCAGTATATAATTATATATGCTATTTATACCCAGGTTTATAATCAATTTTTCATTTTTATCATGATTTTGAATAAATTTAATAGTAGACAAATAAAAGTTGGTATATTTTATTACTATATCATTTGATTCTGTATTAGTCTCCTTTTCAAATAAAAGAGTTGAAAAATATTCTAGACAAATTAACAATCTTGAAAACTGGAAATAGGTGTGAGATAAAACTCTAATTTCAGTATCATAAACATTGTTATCATTTTTTAAAAAAGAAAATTTCTTGATATGGTGGTTAATATTTTGACAAGTATTTATAATCATTAAAAATATATCTTTCATTGGTTTTAAGCTATCAAATATCATCCGAAAAAAATTCAAAGAATTATGAATTAAATATGTTAACATTTTATCTGAAAAAAAATAATTTTCATTTAAAATAATTTTCTGCTGCTTGAGGTTAAGATCAGTGTAAGATGGAGGCATCATATTAAAAATAAATTTCATAAGATTATTTTGAATGTTAGATAAACATATTGTCATGTTCTCTTTATTCATATTATTTTCTAAAATTACAAATGTTTAAAATTCAAATACATATAAATATTACTTTTATATTCTTTGTCATTTTGATAAATTAGATGAATATAGGTTTCATATGATGTATATTTAATTGTTTGATGGACAATTGTTATTAAATTATAAAATGCAGGCAAATTTATATTTTGAAATTCACTTAATATTGATGTATTTAATATTAGATCATCATATAGAGTATCAAAATGATGTTCATCATAAATAATTTGATTATTTGGGAGCAATGAAATTATTTTTTTATAAATTGAACTGCTCAATTTTGAAATTAATTTGAAAAACCATATCATCTTAGTTAAAAAAAAATCATTATTGCATAATTTTATATCATAAATATTATTGAGATCAAATAAGATAGAAGGCATTATAACTTCCCCTGATTTTTGTCCAAAAATAAGGGCCATTAAGAAATAGCCCATTATATATTTACCATTAGTCAAGAATAATAACTCAGAATATACATGCTCAAGTTTATCTAGTGATTCTAATATTTTTTGAAGGTTAACTATTTTATTCCACACCAAGACATAAATGTTTTTAATATATGGTTTTAATATTTTTAATTCTTCAATTAAATCCTTAATATTATTTTTGCATTCATTTTCATATTTTGATAACTCATTGTATAAGAATTTTGCAATTTTAATGGAAATATCATAATAGTTCTAAAAAATTTAAAAATAGTATATCCTTAATCTATTTTAATTACCTGATCAATTGAATATTTAAATAACTTATAACATTGACTATATAATATTTGCAAATGAATTTTTAAATGATATGATGTTATAATATGAATATTTTTTTCTAAAAGAAGTGTACACTCATCTTCATTTTTCGAAGAGGCAAATATATTAATGTTAAATAATTTAATAATTTCTTTTTTATCAATATGAATTAAAGGCATCTCATAATCATAGAATAACAATAATTATCAAGTATTTCATTCCAAATGAGATTTTTAAAATTAACGCTCAATATTTTATGGCGATGCATAGAATTCAAATAATATAGATAGACTGTTTATGAAAATAAGGCAAATCGGCGAGGCATAACGAGCGCAGGATTTTTCTAAAAAATAATTTCCATATTTTCTGCATTTTTATTCTTACAACTGGTCAAGATCATTGTTGTAGATTTTTATCAATCAGGATTTTAATAAATTCTTATTTTATATTAATTTTAACATCAAATAAAATTTAAAAATGATTTTACATATTTTTTTTAAAGGAGATGTTAAAAAATTGTTTGATTAAGTGAATCTGAACATCATTTATGCTTGGGCGATGCCATGGTTTAATAATCTGGTTAAATGGATCAGTGACGAAGCGTCAAGTTTACTACTAGGAATGCAATCGAAAATTATTTTTTATTTTTATTTATTTGTCAAACCATAAAAAAATTAAAATATATAAATAAGTAGAATTCGGCTAGATATTGATAGCATTGATCGATACCCCCATACCAGATTCCAATGATAATAATAAGGCCACACCACCAATGATATATTATTCGGCCACACACATGAAAACTTAAAAATTAAATGTCCCCACCAGGTGGCATAATATATTATTTAAGCTTGAGAGCATATCTGGAGCAAATAAAAATTTTAATTAATAACGTTTTGAAAAGAATTGGGAATCACTATCTCAAACTATGAATCAGATCTAATCTTTACTTTCAAAATTTATATAAAGAGTTTAATCTTCACTAAAAGGTTTACCTTAAATTTGGCATCAATTTTTTGAAGTGAAATTGAAATAAACTTAAAATGATAATGATGGCTCATATATTATTTCCCTAGATAATTATAAAATTACAAAATCTATTTTGAATATATAATGAGTTTTCTTAATAAAGATTAAAATTCTGCCAAAATATCTGTAGTGTAGTGTATATTTTAATTTATTTTTCTTAAAAATATTAATTAGCAATTAAAAAAACCGCCGATTGGATTTTTGAAACTCGGGCTTGCCGCCGATAATTTTATCGGCGCACAGGTCTAAGTTAATGCAATGAATATAAGTTAAATGATAATACCAACTCAAGGAATTAGCAACCTAGAGAAATCTTTTAATTGGATAAAATATTTTTTTCCTTTTTTGATTTGGACTTTTCCTTTTTTGGAAGGGAAACCCTATTCAGAAATATATTACTTAAACTTCGAGATTTCGCTCGGGGATAGATTTCCAAACTTTGGTTACATCTATGAACAATTTTAAGGCTTGCTAATAGTTTTCCGGAAAAATATTGAGTTAGCCGTTTTTTTAATCGGTTAAAATCAATAAGTTTAATAATACCACCTATTAATATATAATTATTTAGAATCAGGGGTGTCGCTAGTCTTTACACTCTCAGGGGGCTCAACTAAGAATAATTTTATGGGTGGCGAAGCCCCCCATGCCCTCCCATTTGCGGGCCTTCATCCCGCTTTTGCCCGGCCTTTGGCCGTGTTTTATATTAATATATTATACTTTCTAAAAATTTGCTATGTCTGAATAATTATTCTGAATTTCATATTTTGTCATTTATTATATTATGCATACAAAATAACTAGCATATAAATAATTAAAACAATATAAGACATTTCTAAAAATATTATTTTTTAATACAAAATCTATTTATTACAGTATAAAATATTTTCGATAGCTGATATAAATTTTGCATCTAAAAATGACAAGTGATAAAAAAGGTTAATTAAATCATACATATTACATATGCCTCAATTGATAATGGTTTTTAAAAACTATATATTATAAAATTAGCAACTTACATTGACAAATTAAGAAACTAATATAACACTCTGTTACCATTTTTAGACAATGTTTTATAAAATGGACTAATAAAGAAAAATTTATAGGCCTAAACAAATCAACAATATTTGGAGAAGAGAATATAAACCACCAATCCAAATCACAAAACTATATCGAGGTTAGAGCTTCCTCTTAAATGACATGTTGTAAGCTAGATAAGTAATTGAGAAAAAAATTATTAGATACTAAATTTCTAAACGATTATCTTCCATTTTTAATGATATAAAAACAATTACACAGTTGACCATTATTGCTCATAAATATGCAATCATATGCTCTCAGAATCTGTAATAATTTATCTTAAATTACATAGCCACACAAATAATAGATTCTGGTTAATTTGCAATCATAACCATGACACTCACTATATTAACTTATATCAGAATTTATTATGCTAGATAAATTGATAAAACAAAAACACTAAAAATCTTTAGAAGAAATTATGCAAATGTATTGAAACTTAAGTTATTTACAAGGCAGGGATGCCATATAAGAAATGAAACATTTTATAACTATTAAATAAGAACCTGAGTGATATGATATGATAAAAGAAATTAATTAAGATTTTATATATTATTGTCGCACCACCTCTAGTTGGTATATTATATCTTAAAATAGTAGAGGCTTGTAATAATATCAAAAATATACTGGTATTAAAAATTTAACTCAAAACTATTTTTCAAATAAGAAAAAAATAGTTTTCCTAAAAACACGAAAAAGAGAAGAAAATATCTAATTTATTACATCCATTCTGGGATAAATAATAAGACGTTAAATTTTAAAAAAAATTTCTAAATAAATAGATGGCGTTAAATATTTATAAGCAATTTATTACTTATATTTATTATCAAAAGCATTTATAAAATATTAACTGTAATATATTATATAAATGTCAAATACGTCTGTAAAAGTGGTATTTAACCTAATCTTTTATAACCCATTATATCTAATAGAGGATAAACTATATGTTTACTTACTTTTTATAAATAAATCATTTATACTTATTTGGATTTGGACCTTGAAAATAATTTTAAGAAGAGGCATGGTAATTAAATTGAAATATCAATATTAATTAGTGATTTTGAACTCGGCTAATTACAATATTAAATTTGTTAATTTTCAATTCATATTTATTTAATAAGGGTTATATAATAATTTTAATAATAAAAGTCAATAAAACTTCAACAGTTAATGCTAAATTAATATTTAGTGAGCGATATTAATATTCTATTTTTAACACAAAATTTGATTGCAAGCTGATATAGTGAAAATATAATTTATAAGTATTAATCTAATCTAATAATTAAAATAGTATTCATTTAAGAATAATTTAGATAGACATTAATTTTTAAATTAAAATTAAATCTATATATTACTCAATAGAATTATAAAAGAAATCATTCAGTGGGCAATCAAAAAAATTTATTTTTAGTTCAAGGGGATATTAAGGAGCCATTAAAAAAAAATTTTTGCTTCAGGGGGCTCGAGCCCCTGCGCCCCCCTAGCGACGCCACTGTTTAGAATATATATAAAAAAATAATAGTCTTTATAATCTTAAGTTTATAAGATTTTATATTATGATTATTATCTACTATTATTAAATGATAATTGGCACTATATAAGCTATTTAAGATCAAATTTATGTTTCTAAATATGACTTAAAATTTAAGCATATCTATAAAAAATATTATAAATTCAACAGTTTTTAAGTTTCATAAAATTTATAAACTGCATTGTTCAATTATTTATAATAAACATCAATTATAATATCTATTTATTTGTTCATAATTAAAGCTGAAGATCGGATTTAAAAATAAAGTAGTTAATTTCTAATAGTTTTAAGTAGAGCGGTAAATTATTATAGGCCCAGAAAATATACTTATTTTTTTTTATAAAGATTTTAAAAAGGTTTAAAATGTAAAATTATGGCCTATAAACCTTGACTTTCCTAAATACTTAAAGTAGTAATCAGTTAAAATTTTTAATAAATTTTATTTTATCATGTTTATATATTATATTAGTAATATTCTTGATATAGACGGCTTTATCTAACGTAATTAATAAAGCAGTTAAAAAATCTTTTCTCGATATTAATGTTTAAATTAGCTGACTAAATATAAAATTTGGCTTCAAATTTTTTTGAAGTGAAAAATTAATATTATTATTCAATTATGATATGACTACTTATGTTAATTAATAATAATTATTAATCGCAATAATTTTAAATCCATATATTTTCAAACATCAATTTTCTTAGAAAAAAGGCCCCCGATCTTTTTGAGTGTCAAGCATCAATTTTCATTGTAATTATGGGACAATGTTTTTGAAGTCAGTAATTAATTTTTAGTAATAAGATTAAACGAACTGTAAAATGACTGTCCGTGGTAAAATGATGAGAAATTTAACACAGTCAATTTCAACGGTAGAGAAAAAATAGAAATAATAATTGATGAATAATAATACTATTGAGTTTTACGATATTATATTATCAGTAAATATATATTTATATAATGATTATAAAATATCACTAATTAACGAATAAACTAACAGGGGCGACTGACAACGCTACGGCCTCCATTTTTTATAACGGCCTTATTACTATGGGAGTTTCGCCCCAATGCCCCCATTTTGCGGGCCTTCGGCCTGCTTTTGCCCGGCCTTCGGCTGGGTTTGTTCAAATGATTTACATTTTTAATAACAAAAAAAGAATAGTATGACATAATAATCATATATTTTATTTTAAAAAATTAAACATCTGAAATCGTATTCATTGCACATATAAAAAAATATTCATTGAACACATATATTTTATATTAGATTTACTACGATATTGCAATAATACATACTCAATATATAAAATCAATTAATTACACATATAAAATTATTGCAATTATACAATATTTCACAGAGAATAAAATTAATGCACTTATAAAGGCACCGATCATATTGTAAATAGATCTAAATAAGACTTAAATAAAAGAATTAAGATAATATATAATTTTTACGTTAATAAATCTTTCATTAACTTTGAACCTTTACACAAATAAACAAGAATATCTTCTAATTCAATCTGCGCTAATAGTACTCGGTCAACTGACATCATTAAACTTCATATTTTTATTGGTTATTATTAGCTCTCAACCTATTTTTTATAATTTTTACTTTACTGTTCTCTCGCAATTAACCTGCATAAATGGCAAAGTAATGTATTTATATGCCAAAAATAAATTAGATATGCACTTGTGTGCATATTGGATCTTTTAAGAATTTTATACACGCATATTAAACACTTGTTACAATTATCATATTGTAATATTCTGTCTTCTTCATTGACTCCTCACTTGTACATACGATTAGAGATCTGCAAAGTTAGGCCCGGCCGCCGGGTAAATATTTTAAAAAAATTTCGGGCCAGGTGGGGCGGACCTCGGAAATTTTATTAAATATATCAAAATTTATCAATTTTATATTGAATTTTTATGTAAAATAAAAATTTTTGATTTAATTTATTGAAATTAAACGCTATATAACATATGTCTTTTATTTTAAGTAATTATAAAAATTAATTTCTATATTAAAATAAATTCGGGTCTGGGCCGGTAAATTTTTTAAAAATAAATTTCGGGTTCGGGCCGGGCCGGGCCAAATTAGGCCCGATGCAGATCACTACATACGATATCATAGTCCGTTTCATTTAATTCTGCTGTTAAATCTTTGAATACACTGGTCAATGAACCCAATTCTTTACGTAATTTAACACTCATATTTTTCAAGGCTTTTTAGAAATACCTTTACTATTTATTTCATCAAAATGTCTTGGATGCAAATATTGCACATTTATATTAAGCTCTCTATTTTCAGAAAACCGTTTCGACAAGATGTTTGATCAATTATAGCACGAAATACTTAGACCATATAAAGGTCAATCAATTTTTTAGAGCGTCCATCTTGGCTTTCATCATTATATATTCTCTTCGCTCGTTCTATTTGATTTTTTGGCAGAGCTTTCTGTATCCAGATACTCTATGGAGAGCTTAAAATATGAAAGTGTTTTATTTAATTAGAAGCCATTTTTATTGCTTTATTATTAATCGATGTAATAGTTAACGATGATAAGAAGACTTAGCATCTTCTATAATTTTCCATGCTGACAAAATATCTAAATTTTTAGTTTGAAGATATGACAGTGGCCCAATTATTTCAAAAATTTCCAAATATATTATAGCTGTACTTAGAGTCTTGAATTTACATAAATTATCAATCAAAGGCTGCGCTTCTGATGAGGTTTTTCCATCAAATGATTTATTATCTATTATAAATTGAAGTGCACTTGGAAGCAAGCTCTCTTAACCATATATCCATCTAAGAGCTTTTTCACGTGCCCACCACCTTGACTCACCTATTTTTTGCAGCTTATTTTGGCCGATGAATTATTTTGTTTCTCTTAAGCATCTATTTTTATATGATTCATCAAAGAAAGTTGCTAGACTGTTCAATAACATAAATAAATTTTTGCCTTCAATATTATCGCATGAATCATATATCAGAGATTTAATACGTGACTGTAACACCAAAAACAAACTAACTGAAGCCTCTTGTCTAATAAGAGCTTGCCAAATTCACCCCGCATATTTGCAGCACCATCAAATGATTCTCCATTTATACTTCTCATTTGAATTCCATGTTATAAAATGCATTCACTCAAGATATCAAAAAATACTTTTCCAGAAGTATTTGTAACTTTTGTAAATGCGAAAAGCCTTTCTGTTATTTTGTCATATCGTAGGCAAATGGTTGCTTGATCATAAATGCTAATGTCTTAAGTACTATCCATTTGCAAACTAAACGGTTTGTTACCAATTTCTTTTTTATTAAATTTCTGATTTGATCAAGAGCAACATCAATATATTTGTTAACAATTGTTTTTGACAACAAGGCTATGAGAGTACCTCTTCCCTTCGATTTTGATTTGTCAGAGAGTTTAAGTATTTCTACGTTTGCTCTTTAAAATAGCTTTTCTAAATAATCTATGAGCATTTTATCATTCTTTGATATAATACGAATTATTTCCAGGAAATTCCAATGATTCAAATCATTTTCAAAGTGGTCAAGTGTTTCAGTAGTATTTGATTTACTGTAGTGTAAATTTTGTTTGCCTAAAAACTATATTATCTCAAATATTTGTTTATGTGGATATTGTTATAAATTTGTCGATTTTTTCCATTTATTTTAACACTAATTTAATTATCAAATGACTTTTAACAATAAAAAAAATTATTATTTCTTAAAATTATTGAAAAAATATATTTATCTATAGATATTTTTTAAGTAAATCGTTTTTCACAAAGATTTATAATTTTTAAAAATTATGGTTTTGTATTTAATAAATATAATAATATTTTTTTTATCTATATATATAGCTCAATTTTCTATTTTATTATAATATTTTTATTAATTATAATGTTAGAATTTGGATTTACATCAAAAAATAAACCAACCCTCTTATATCAAAATTATGAATATGAAATTTAGAACAAATAAAAATAAATCAATTTGCTGGAGGTGCGCCAAAAACAAGTCTCAAAAATGCAATTCTTTTATAACAACAAAAGTGAATAATATTTTAAGAAGTCCTCTTGATCATACTCATATAGGTGACATTTAAAAATCTAAAGCCAGAAAAGTTATATCAGAGATGAAATCAAAATTAAGTGAATATTCGTGTTCTTCGTTGGTTCACGGAACTACATTATTAAATTTTAATGATAAAACCCTATGGTTATGGCAAATAAGTCAGCTCTTTATTGATCAATACAACGGCATAAAAATTAAGTTTACCCATTATAATGAATCCAATTCCCATGGATTTCACTTTCATATATCCGGAACAGGGACAGGCTCAAATACGATTCCGGGCCTGGGAATAAAAATTTAAGAACAATTTCAGATATGTGTTTCGGATTATGGACTATCAGATTCTTTAACATTTTTTAAAGCTATTGCCCATATTTTATGCAATTTAAACACAACCCTCCTCGTGTTCACAGAGAGACTGAGATATCCCATTCAACGAAGGCTCCATCGCTTATCTAAAATCGAGCCTTCACGATGACGATCTCATTCACCAATTGAACCAAGGATCTGGCGAGTTTCTGGAAACCATACCCCCTAACAACCTTAATTTGTTGCTTCTCGCTGACGAGCTAAGATACAGGGTTTCCTATTCAAAAAAGAAAAAGTCCCAATCAAAAAAGGTAATTGAATCAAGGATCTGGCGAGTTTATGGAAACCATACTCTCTAACAACCTTGATTTGTTGCTTTTCGCTGACGAGCTAAGATACAGAAAGAAAAAGTCCCAATCAAAAAAGGAAAAGTTTCAATCATAAAAGGAAAAGGTAGGTTCAAAAAAGGAAAATGGTTAATCATAAATGGAAAAGGTCCAAACAAAAAAGGTAAAGTGTCCAAAAAAGGTAAATTCCCAAAAAGAAAGGAAAAAGTCAGATCAAAAAAGGAAAAGTGTCAAACAAAAAAGGAAAAGGTTCAATCAAAAAAGGAAAAGTGTCAAACAAAAAAGGAAAAGGTCCAATCACAAAAGGAAAAGTGTCAATCGAAAAAGGAAAATTCCCAAAAGGAAAGGAAAAGTGTCAATCAAAAAAGGAAAATTCCTATTCAAAAAAGGAAAATCGTAATTTTTTAAAATTTTTTTAAAAAAAATTATAAATTTTTCAATTTTTCTTAAATTTTTATTTATTTTTGTCATTCCTTCTTATTTTATTTCTAACTTTTTGCGATTTCTTTAGTTTATTTGTATCTTTTCTCAATTTATTTTTCTTACTATATCTTTTCTCAATTTTTTTTCTTCTCATTTTTGATAATTCTTTTTTTAAAAAAAATTTATAAATTTAAGTCGATTTTTTTAACAATTCTTTACGTTTTTTTTCCATCATACATGTCGTAATTTTTAAAGGGATCATAACTATCCATGATCTTCACGGGATTTAAAGGGATCCCTTTAAAATTTCAATTTTTTAAAGGATAAAGATCTATACGGCATTATCACGTTTGAACCATCATATAGAAGAATCTTATTTGAAAAAGCGTTTTCTGCGCGTTTATTGTTATTCGAGGGTAAATTTTATCTGCTTGAAAACTTTATTATCTCCAATATTTGTTTTATTATGTGGACATTGTTATAAATTTGGTTGATTTTTTCCATTTAATATTTTAATGCTAATTCAATTATCAAATGACTTGTTTTTTGATGCTCTGAGGTAGGCCTCGACTGCACCAATATGAACTCTTGAATTTCATGTACTTTAATTACTAAATGCATATGTCGAAAATTTGTGTTGTGAAAGTATTTTCGCTTACTGCAAATGCCAGGCAGATTGAGCAGTATACAGTTTTGGCTTTATTGCATATTAATTTTATTGTAACACATAAATTAACATTCAATTAATTAATATTAAAAAGAAACATTATAAAATCAAATTGATCAAAAATTTATTTCATTAAAATTATTATATCAGGGGTTTATCTAATTTCAATAAAGAACAAGAAATACTATCACAAATTATGCTATATTATTTCTAAAATAAATCAATGCATAAAAATATAATATAATGAATTAATAAAAACTTAGATTTCACTCTACTCAAACTCAAACGGAAGTGTTTTCACTTCATTCAAAAAAAACAAAGTAAAGAACATGGTAATAATGATGTATAGCGTCAAGCGACGTTATTGATATTTTATACATTAAAATATAGTAAACGACATGATAATTCTCAAGTAATGTGATATTCAAATAATAGAGATATCATTAAGAATAAATAAATAATAAAAGAAAATAATGTTAACATAATAATATTTTTTTTTCTAATCGGCTTCTTTTTGATATTTTCCTTTGATCGGCCTCAAAAATCGACATTTTTTTGCAGCCTCGTGTGCAAAATGTTTACCTGGTCTAAGGGTCAGTCCGCTCCTGTATACTATTCTTAATATATAAATTACTTATTACATATATTTTCCATTATATCAATATTATATATTATGTAATTATAAATGTAATTTTCACATTACTACATTTCCCCTTCATTAATTCGGGGAAAGACATCTCTTCAGTCATTCGTCGTCTGGATATATTGTGTGACTGCCCTCGTCTTGACGCTCGTCACATTCACCCTGACCGCTGCCTACCATTACCAGTTCTGTGGTATCTGTTACCACACTCTCCCTTAACTAGTTATCATGTTTTCACACTATGCGGTCTGGCGTCTCTATTATTAATGAAGATAACCCATTCTGATCTTAGACATTCCTTCTCCCCAGCCCGTTTCGTTCCTTATCCATACTTACCAACGTCAAATTCTCTAACAGTGGAATAAGTTTCATGTTCCAGTCTTTGTTTCTCATTAGATTTATTTATCACATTCTCAACCTTAGGTCAAGCACAATCTAGACTAGTTATTATCTGATGACCGAACATAAACTTTGCTGGCGATCTACACATTAAACCATGTATTCCCAACCATTAAACTGCTACCGCCTGAGTCATTGCTTCTAGTGGGTCATTATTGTTTCTCGAGTTGCATAATATCTTGCTTTCAAAGTTCGAATGGTTCATTCAGCCTGACCATTTGTCTTCGGGTGGTATGACGTTGAACAAATGTGGCAAATATTGTTCTCACAATATCGCCTAAGTTCTAGGCCCATTATCAGTTACAATACCTTTAGGTACCACAAAGATAGCAAACCGCATTTTCCGCGTTATCATTTCCTTTGCCGATATGCTTCTTATCAGGTCTACCTCCACACATTATGAATATGAATCTACTCCTACCAACTAATATAGTCAAGAGGTCCTGCGAAGTAATATTCCATGAATAAGGATAACTCCACGAATTCACAGATGTCGCTTGATTAAGAAATTAAATGTTTATTTATAAATTTACTATTAAATAAAATCGAAAATTAGAAAGATTAAAAATAAAACAATTTATAATTTATCTAAACATTATGCAGCTTCGTTTAATAGATATCTTTAGAAACGAAGGTAAAATGACTTGAATAAATTTATTTTAGAAATTCTTTCCGATATATTCTTTATTCAAAAATAAAATTGGCCCTAACCTAGAAGAGCGATAATTAAAAAAATCTGCCACAGATTCAAATTAAATAAATATGAAACAGGTAATCAAAAATATGGCTAAGATATTCATAATAAAAAATTTAGAAAAAAATAATTAACTGCGAGAATACTTACTTTTTACTGCAATACAGACGAATGTGAAATGGGTTTTCATGTTATGAATTTGATCATGTAGATAATAGAGCGAATTTAAGAGTAAATAATTTATCAAACTTAATATTCATAAATATTAATTGACCTTCTATATTGAAGTGGATATCATATATTAAATATTAAAATATGGAGAAGAAATCATTGTGGTGCGAATAATATCTTTTCAAAAAAAATACAGCCGAAAAAAGCCTAGAAATAAATGATTTGTAGAAAATTTTCAATCATATTTAAATTTATATTCAATTTATATATAGATATTGGTATTAAATTTGGACCTTATAAAATATAATATAAAAAGATAATTTATTGATATTTGTAATAAAAAAACGTTTTTCTATATGTATATCTAGACCTGTGCGCCGCCGGCAATTTTATTCACGCCGGAACAGCCGCCGATTGAGATCAACAGCGTGAGCCGGCTAGCCGCCGATTTTTCTTATGGCGGCGGCGCGACGTGTATAATATTTAGAATGTTGTTTAATTATATTTATATATTAAATTATTATTATTTAAATTTGAATATTAACATTAATATAATAAAACATGAATTGTATTCTATTGCTTTATATAATAGAATAGTGTATATCATTTACATTCATTCATACACCATATTCATTTCGGCTATATTAATTATTTTTATGGATTTGCGCGTTTTAAACCACCCTATATACAATTATGAAATAACAACTCTCTCTACTAATCAAAAATCAAGGTATGTGTGGAAGTACTTTGGAAATCTTATTTTGAAGAATGAGAATAAGAAAAGCACATGAGGAAGATTCGGATAAAAATAATCCATTTTCACAGTAATTTATTTTAATTTTAGACTTATATTTATATATAACTTATATTTTAGTTATGATATCAAATGTTATAGCAAAAATATAAGTACGAGTAACCTTTCTCGTCACTTAATTAATGTGAATAAAATATCAGAAAAAACTAATAATAATAAATCCATTCAAACTCTAAAAATGTTTCTAAAGCCAACGCCAACATGTAGCAAGAATATAAAAGATAAAAAATGGCTCTTAGATTAGTATTAATGTTTATTAATATTCACTTTAAATTTTTAACTGGTTTGTTAAATTAATTTTATTAAGCTCTATTTGTTCAAAACAACTAAATTTTTTAGTTTGTTTTGTCAGCTCTTATTTTGAGAACTTTTTAATGTACAAACTTAATATATAATTTATTAAAATAATTATGTAAAACTTTAAAACAACTAAATTTTTAGTTTGTTTATTGTCAGCTCTATTTTGAGATCCAATGCATAAACTTATGTATAATTTAAATTAATAAAATAATTATGTAAAACTTTAAAACAACTAAATTTTTAGTTTGTTTATTGTCAGCTCTATTTTGAGATCTTTTTAATGTATAAACTTAATATATAATTTATTAAAATAATTATGTAAAACTTTAAAACAACTAAATCAAATTTTTTATTTGTTTCTCTTTTTTAAATATCTTTTTTTCTAATAGGGCGAAATTATGTTTTGATGTGCTGCTTAGATTTATTGCCATTTGATTCTATAAGCAATAATGGGATGACAGATTTTCTAAAGGTTTAAAATTTAAATAAAATGATTATTAAAAAATAAATTACCTAAAAAAATAGAAATATAAGATAATTGATTCCTCATCAGAATTGCCTAATAGGACAACTATTAGTCGTGGAGCACTTGATGATGTTTATTGTTCTATAAAGGCACATGTTTTAAACCTGATTGATGACGGTCCAAAATTCTATTCCATTACTTTTGATTTATGGACCGATCATTTCAAGCGGCGAAATTATATTACATTTAGTTTTCATCATTTAGATGAAAATTTTGATTTAAAATATTTTACCCTGGCAACCCGAAATATGACTCAAAAGCATACTGGGGAAACCATATTATCGGAGATTGATGGTATCGAAGAGGAGTTTCATTTAAAAGCCAAAATAATACAAATGGTAACTGATGCAGGGGCAAATGTCAAAAGAAGCGTCAGATTGGGGGATTATGAGCACCATTTATGCTTAGGCCATGGACTACATTATTTGGTTACAGTTGATAGCATAAAAAAAGTTGTCAGAATTGATAATCTCCTTAAAAAAATTAGAGAAATTATTTCAGCCCTCAGATATCGAGTAACTGATTTGGAATGTGAAATTGAAGATGAGCATCGTATATGTCTCCAGTCAATTTATGAGACAGGTCATATCTTGGATATTGATGATTCTGATCCATACCTTGATGACCATTTTGATAACGAAGTGGATAATAGAAATGTCATTACACCAACCAGGGGCCCCTACAACGGGGGGGGGGTCCGAAGCAACTGCTTCAGTAAATTTGAGTGGGGGTACTTTTTTTTACATCCATCATGATCATGTGATTTCTGGTTTATAAATGTAACAATAAGACCCCCCCCCCTCCCCACTTACTATTTAATTTAATATATTGACGGAAATTTTGGTCGATGTTTAGTAAATTTGTTATCCGAAATTTCTTGTCATAAATTATTTTTCCAATTTTAAAATATGCCTAAAAATATTAACCAATATTGACAATAGCAAAATTCCTAGAAATTGGATTATTTATAGTATTAAAATGAATAAAATTTTTTGCTTAACATGTCCCTTATTGGTGGTACACACGCAAATTCAAAATGGACATGTGAAGGTCTAGATAAATGGCAAAATATTAATCGTGATATTATTCTGCATGAATCTTCACAGGCACATATGATGGCCGATTATGGAAGGCTTTCTCATAATAAAAATTCGATATTAAAATTTATAACACCTCAGAAAGAATGTGTAGATAATAACCGTTCTATTATAAGAATTATAATAAGATGTTTAGATTATTTAATATATCGTAACCAAGTCTTCTGGGGGAACAGGCAACAAGAAGGCAATATGATGGCCCTTATTAAGCTTATTGCAGATTCTGAACCTATACTAAAAATGTACATACAGCAAAATGAAGAAAGAAAAAAGGATAAAAAAAATAAGGGATTAAAAACGAAATTATATTCAAACCTATTATCATATAATAACATAAACATTATCATTGAAACCATGAAAAATATGGTTATAAAAAAAATTCAAAATGAGATTACATTTAACAGGTGCTTTTCAATCATAGTTGATGGCACATACGATGTTTCGAAATCAGAATCAATAGCTTTGATAGTAAGATATGTTGAAAATAGTGAGACGCCGAAGCCTGTTGAAAGACTAATTGACATATATTGTACGGGAAATACCACAGGTCTCGATATAAAGCATAATATAATATCCAAACTTGGCTCGATGAATTTACCACTTGAATATCTAGTTGGGCAAAGTTATGATGGCGCCTCAAACATGAGTGGAAGAATCAATGGTGTGCAAGCCTTGATTAGAGCAGAGGCGCCAAAGGCAGCTTTTATTTGGTGTTATTGTCATCGATTAAATTTAATCGTTGTTCAATTATGCCAATCAATTAAAGAACTTCGAAATGTTCTAGGAATACTAGATGAGATTTATGTCTATTTTAATGGTGTAAAAAGATATGAGGTACTCAAAAAATTTCAGTGTAATGATCTGAAAAAATGGCAACGATTTCTACGCGTCAAGAATACCACTCGGTAATAGTTCCTTATTTATTTAAATTTTTTTTTATTTAGAAGCTGGATATCGTCATATAAAACTATTGTAAATTTTTTTCAACTTTATGATGCCTTGAGGGCAGCTTTAACAAATTTAAAGGATTCTGAAGATCCTGCCACTTCCATTATGGCTAGTGCTATAGTCTTTAGAATAGAAAAAATTGATTTTATCTTATCACTTTGTGTTTGGGATAAAATATTGTTGATAACAAGCTTGGCTTGTACAAAATTGCAAACCATTTCGAAGGATATAGGGTATGCAATAAATCAAATTCAATTGGTAAAAGATTGCCTGATTAATATGAGAAGTATAATTTAAATTATTATCTTTTATTATTTTATAATCCTAAAATATATAATAACACTGAATTTTTGGATGTTTTTTCAAAGGCGCAAGATTTTATGAAGGAGAGAAATCTACATTTTGATTTTGAAAGTTCTAGACTTCAAACATTACAATCCAAAAAGGAGAGGTATATATACTTTCATCATTAAATATATAAATTTTTTTTAGCTTTAAAATAGGTGTGTTTTATGCTGCACTCGATTTAATTATTACGCAGTTTAACGAAAGATTTAATGATGATTCCATGAAATTTTTACATCAAACATAATTTTTTACGCCAAAGGGAATGGCAGGAAAATCAATTATTAAAGAAGATATTGAGGATATCTGTGAATTTTACAATTTAAATTCAAGTCAAATTTTCGAAGAAATGTTGAAGTTTAGAAATATTTATAAGATGGCCAAAATGGGGAATGTAATTATTACTCATGACCTAGAGGTTCAAGAATCTAAAGATTTGTCATATTCTGAGAATTGTAAATTTATTTAATTAAAATAATTTTACCAATATATTATTTAGCTTCTTCTGATGATGATGATAATTCAGGGACTTACGATTCAGATTGGAAAAACTATTCATCTATTTTACCTTATCGTCTACTTTTAAATTTTTCTGCTTTCCCTAATTTAAGAATTTTATATAAATATTTATTAACCATTCCCACAACCTCATGTACTGCCGAAAATGTTATGAGTAAAATTTAATTAATTAAAACAAGACTGCGCAGTACTATGAAAGATTCTTTTCTCAATAATTTAACCATATTATCAATGGAAAAATTTTTATTTAAACAATTAAATATTGATGAAATTATAAATTCTTTCGCTTTCTCTTCCCCTAATTTATCTAAATTATTAAATTAAAAATAATATTTATAAAGTTATATTTTTTGCATTTTATTTATATTATATATTAAAAATTGATGCAATAAAAATTATTTTTGAAATTTATGGGTGTCATAATTATCATTTTTTCGAAGGGGGGGAGGATACATTTCAAGGGGGCACTTTTCTAGGGGGTATTCTGCTTCATTCGCTCAAAAAGTGTAGGGGCACTGACACCAACCAATCTATATAATACAAAAACGTTAAAATTAAATTGCCCTACCCGCTGGCACAGCATATTAATTATGCTCGAAAGTGTTCGTAGCGTGAACAAAAATCCTATTAATAATGTTTTGAATAAAATAGGAAAACAATGTTTAAAACTTTTTAATAATGAATGGGATATGATTGACGAGCTTTATGCCGTATTAATTCCATTCCGAGAGTCGGTGGAATTTCTTTCCTCCCAAAAGGGATCGACTATAAATCTAGGGTTATTATTTCGCAGTGAAATAGAAACCCACATACAGATCAATATATCTGATTCCTCAGATATTATTTGTTTAAAAGAAAATATGCAAAAAAAGCTTGACCATAGGTTTCCCATTACTTAACTTCAAGTTATTTTATATTTTTATTAATAAAATTATATTTTGAACATTGGATATTAGCGACTCTCTTTGATCCCAGATTTCAAAATCTGAAAATTGTGTCAGAATATTTAATTTCAAATTCTACTACATCATTGCAATTTTTAACAAGACATTTAAAACTTTTAGAAAATGATAAAAATGCACAAAGTGAAATCCAAGTTGAAGATAATGGGGAGACTTCCAGTTCTTATATCGCCAAAATAGCTCGTAAACATTCCATTCCAGGCAGTGATTATAACAATATAAGTAATTTAGAACAAGAATGCCATATTTTGCTAAGCCAAAATAATATCCCAGAAGAGGATGCATTAACCTTTTGGAAGAAAAAGCAACTGGAACTTCCTAGGCTTGCTAATTTAGCTAGGAAGGTTCTTTGTATACCTGCAACCAGTACACCCAGCGAAAGAATTTTTTCCATTGCTGGATTAATACTCAATGCAAAAAGGACTTCTTTATGTCCCATCAATCTTAATAAAATTCTATTTATTCATGATAATTATAATTTAGCTAAATCTGAATTCTGATTTATTATATTTCTTACTTAATATTTTGTTTGCATTCCAAATATATATTTGTTATAATAAAAATCAATAGAATATTACATGTCACTCTGATCTGAGTGAAAATGCAATTCCTTAGTCTATTTCTGAGAATGAGAATATACATGAATTTAAATTGAAGTGAGACAGGAAATAATTTAAGAAATAAACTATGTTAACAATGTGTTAGAAAAGAGCGCCAAATTATAAAAAAATGTAATACATTGATTTATAAATTAAATTTATTAAAAAAATTTTTTTAAATAAATATCGCGCCGCCGCCGCTGCCGACAATTTAGTAGGCGGCGGCGAAATCGGCGCGCCGCCGAACGCCGATAAAAAATTTAAAAAAAACCGCCGCCGTCAATTGAGACATCGGCGCACAGGTCTATATATATCATAAATTTTGTCAGTGGCATCTCGAGCCCCCTTAAAAATTTGGATAGTCCTTTGAAGCAAAAATTTTTTTAATGGCTCCTTAATATCCTCTTGAACTAAAAATAAATTTTTTTGGTTGCCCCCTGAACGATTTCTTTTATAATTCTATTAAATAATATAATTTAGTTTTATTATTTAAAAATTAATAAGACTATCTAAATTTTTATTAAATGAATACTATTTTAATTATTAGATTCGATTAATACATATAAATTATATTTTCACTATGTCAGCTTGCAATCAAATGTATTAAAAATAGAATATTAATATCACTCACTAAATATTAATTTAGCATTAACAGTTGAAACTTAATTGACTTTTATTATTTAAATTATTATATAACCTTAATTTAATAAATATAATCATTTCGATGTAATATTCGGAGTAATAATAAAAATCAGGATTATTTTATCAAAGAATCCCATGATATATTTTAATAAATTCATGAACCAAGTTATTTTATCAAAGAATTAAATCTATTTTTCACTGAAAATACAAATAAAATTCGTTGCTTTTATAATAAAATATAATTTATATTATCACCGAAGGTAACAAAATGACCTTTCGAAATAAATTGTAACTTGTATAATGTCATTAACAATTAGAATTTTTATAGTTCAATGTCATTAACAAAAAAAGAAAAAATTTAAAATTTGAATGTCATTACCAAAACAAAAAAAAAAGGAGAATAAAAAAAACAATTACAACTACTTAACATTTCACTTTTTTTAATTTAAGTTTTCGCCCTCTCTCTATCATCTTATCGTTTGTCTTGCTTACCGGTTTCTTTATCATTTATGTTCGTTTGTCCTTTGTTGATCTTGATGGTTATCGTTAGTCATCACTAGTATATTCCATTAGTTTTTATCCACAAAAAAAAATTTTGTTTATATAGTATAAGCTATTGAAAGTTCATTTTAAATTTAAAAATTCTTTATAATAAAAAAAATATTTTATTATTTATTATATATATATTTTTTTTTAATCTTATTTTATATTCATTATGAAATTTTCCAATTTTTTAGGCAATATTATATTTCTGATTGGTCTTTGACTGTTAAGACTCTGATCTTGTACTTGTATACTTTGATTTCGTACTGGTTGATCATCACTTCTTCCCCATCTAAAATTTATAGTATAAGGTATTGCATTATTAACATTTGTTTTCAAATCTGTTGTACCATTTTTAGAGGTATAATATTCGTTGAACTTTTTTTAATCTGGTCTAAATGTTTTTTTATAATTTTGTTTCTAGTATCTATTTCATATGATAAATTCATTCAAATGAGGATCTAAAAGATTAATTTTTAATTTTGTGGGATACCAATGTCTACATTGCAAAAGCTAATTGCGGTTTATTATTGTACTATTTGGTACAAAGAACTGTCAGCCTCTTATTTTTGATCTTCACTCTAATCAGATCATTGACGCCGATTTTTATAAAAAGTTTTATGTTAATTATAGTGTATTCTTCTATTGGGATATCAGTGTGAATAGTGCTATTAGTGAGAAGAGGAATCTATTATTATTTTTTATTTAGAGGAATGTATATCTCCCTAATTTTTAGAGTAAAAAATTTTAAAAAGATAGTTTTAAAAATAGTTAATGCTAAAGCTAATTACAGGGATACTATTAATAGTATCCCTGTCATTAATGTTAAAATAGGTAGATGGGACAAAAATCCAATAAATGGGGTATTAAGAGAAGAGTTACTATCATTTATAGTGTCCTCATCTTTCTTATTTACATGTTACCATACCTTTGTCCCAAATGTTTTCCTTGAAAGTATTATACCAAACTTTGTCTCCCATCACGATATTTCTATTTGACGATATATTTCAATTAAATTAATTCACTTTATCTTCTTGTGGTTTAATAATTCCATCTGGTTTTTTAGTTCTGAAAAACATTACTCTGTTTGGTATCGTGATTGTTGTTGCCTTTGGAGTGTTAAATTAAATAAAAACTTTTCTAAAGCTATATCTAAGTCTATTTTATTGTTCTCCATGTTACTTTTCATACTCATTCATTGATCTTATCAAACGTTTACACTGACCATTGAACTGTAGGTGGTGAGGTGCGGTGAGTATGTGTTTGATTCCATGATCTTCACAAAATTTATTAAATAAGTTACTTGTAAAATTAGTTTCATTATCACTCACATTTTTTAAGCTGATTATTTTCGTCGATTCTTTAATTGTTTCAGTTGTTATATTTCTCATTCTTTCAATAATAGGGAACTTGCTAAATGCGTCGACACATACCATAAAATTGCTATCTTGAAATTGAGCAAAATTTATGTGCACACGTTCGAATATTTTTGTTGTTGTTTCTCATGGGTTTTGTATATTGTGAGGATTATCTGCATATTTATTAAATGAATCACAATTTTTTACCTCCTGATCTATTTCTGCGTTTATACCAGCCCACAATAATCTCTCGCTAATGATTTTGTTTTCCCAGCATCTAAATGACCTTTATGCAACTCTTGCAACATTTCTTTTCTCATGTTTCGAAGTATTATTATCATATTTTCTTTAAAGAGACAATCTTTAATTAAGCTCAATTCCATCTCCATATTTTTATATGTTTTGTTCTTTATCTGTTCATCATTCTTTATGTTGTCAATAATTTCCATTAATTATTTATCAATACTAGTTTCTTTAACTATTCTTTTGAAATTTATTAGTATATCCCATAATTTATCATCAATTATTTCACCATCTATTGTACCATCTCTGTGTTCATTTGTGGTAATCTTGACAAACAATCTGGTACTATATTTTGTTTCCTATTCTATGGATTATCGTAAAATTGTGAGCTCCCATTGCCAAACTACATTTTTGAATTCTCATTGATATGGAAGTATTATCCTTCAGTCCCTTCCTAAATATATAAATGAGTGGCTTGTGGTCTGTGATTTTTGTAAATATCGCTCCAATTAAATATTCTTGAAACTTCTTTACCGCGTATATTACAGACAAATTCTCTTTCAATGTATAGTTTAACTCTGATTTTAATAATGCTCTTGACGCGAAAGCAACAGGTTTCTTTTTACCATCACCCTCAATAAGAAATAATACGGCGCCTTGACCCTTCTTTGAAACATCAATCCGGGTTATAAAAATTAACGTAGGCGGAGTACTTATCAGCTTTTTCAGGTCATCGAAGCTTTCTTGATGTGTACTATCCCATAACCATTTGTCTTTATTAACTATTTTGTATAAGGGATCAGCT
Organism: Gordionus sp. m RMFG-2023; assembly: GCF_954871325.1. Taxonomy (NCBI): domain Eukaryota; kingdom Metazoa; phylum Nematomorpha; class Gordioida; order Chordodea; family Parachordodidae; genus Gordionus; species Gordionus sp. m RMFG-2023. Next base: position 14,733,983 of record NC_088779.1, on the reverse strand, counting down.
ATGTCCTCAAAATCAGTGACCCCTACAACGGGGGGGGGGGTCCGAAGCAACTGCTTCTATAAATTTCTATGGGGGTACTTTTTTTTAAAAATTTTTTATTTTAAAATTTTTTAAAAAAATTTTTTTTATTTTTTTTTTAAAAAATATTTATGGTCGATGTTTAGCATAATTAGTTTGTTATAAGATATTTTTTATCATAAAATTATTTTTCCACTTTCAAGATTTGACGCAAAATTAAAATTTTATCAAAGTGAATAGTAAAAATTTAAATATTAAATCTTATATATAATCATTTATAATTTTTAGATCATTGTCAAAATATGCCCAAAAATATTAACCAAAAAAAATATAAATGCTTATCTCGCAATCAAGCCTTCTGGGGGAACAGGCAACAAGATGGCAATATGATGAGCCTTATTAAACTTATTGCAGATTCTGAGCCTGTTCTTAAAATGTATATAAAAGATAATGAAGAAAGAAGAAGTGAGAAAAAAATTAAGGGATTAAAATCTAAATTATATTCAAATCTGTTATCATATAATAACATAAATATTCTTATTGAAACCATGAAAAATATGGTTATAAAAACAAAAGGAGATTGAATTCAACAGGTGCTATTCAATTATAGTTGATGGCACATATGATGTATCGAAATCAGAAGCAATAGCTTTGATAGTGAGATATGTTGAAAATAGCGAGACACCTAAGCCCGTTGAAAGGCTGATAGACATTTATTGTACGGGAAATACAACGGGCCTCGATATTAAAAAGAATATAATATCCAAGCTTGGCTCCATGAATCTACCCCTCGAATTCCTAGTGGGGCAAAGCTATGATGGCGCCTCAAACATGAGTGGAAGAATTAATGGAGTGCAGGCTTTGATTAGAGCGGAGGCGCCAAAGACAGCTTTTATTTGGTGCTATTGTCATCGTTTAAATTTAATAGTTGTTCAATTATGCCAATCAGTAAAAGAGCTGCGAAATGTCTTATGAATATTAGACGAAATTTACGTATATTTTAATGGTGTTAAAAGATATGAAGTGCTCAAAACATGTCAGAGTGATTTGCTGACAAAATCACATAGATTTTTACGCATCAAGAATACCACTCGGTAATATTATCTTAATTGTTTCTATATATAATGTTTATTTTATATTTATAGAAGCTAGCTAACATCATATAAGGTGATTGTAAATTTTTTCCTACTTTATGATGCTTTGAGGGCAGCTTTGGCAAATTTAAAGAATTCTGAAGATCCTGCCACTTCCACTATGGCTAGTGCTATAGTCTATAGAATAGAAAAATTTGATTTTATTTTATCACTATGTGATTTGGATAAAATATTGTTGATAACAAGCTTGGCTTGTACAAAATTGCAAACCATTTCGAAGGATATAGGGTGCAATAAATCAAATTCAATTGGTAAAAGATTGCCTGATTAATATGAGAAGTATAATTTAAATTATTATCTTTTATTATTTTATAATCCTAAAATATATAATAACACTGAATTTTTGGATGTCTTTTCAAAGGCCCAAGATTTTATGAAGAAGAGAAATTTACCTTTTGATTTTGAAAGTTCAAGACTTCAAACATTACAATCCAAAAAGGAGAGGTGTATATATATATACTTTCATCATTAAATATAATATTTTATTTTAGCTTTAAAATCAGTGTGTTTTATGCTGCACTTGATTTAATTATTATGCAGTTTAGTGAAAGATTTAACGATGAATCGATAAAATATTTGAGTCAAACATCATTTTTTACCCCAAAGGGAATGGCGGAAAAGGCAATTGTTAAAGATGATATCAAGGATATATGTGAATTTTATAAATTAAATACAAGTCAAGTTTTTGAGGAAATGTTGATGTTTAGAAATATTTATAAAATGGCTAAAACGGGGGACGTAATTATTACTCGTGACCTAGAGGTTAAAGAAGATTTGTCAGATTCTGAGAATTGTAAATTTATTTAATTAAAATATTTTTACTAATACATTATTTAGCTTCTTCTGATGATGATAATAATTCTGAGATGAATGATTCAGACTGGAGAAACTATTCATTTATTTTACCTTATAGTCTGCTTATAAATTTTTCTGCTTTCCCAAATTTAACAATTTTATATAAATATTTATTAACTATTCCTACTACATCATGTACTGCCGAAAGGGTCATGAGTAAAATTAAACTAATTAAAACAAGACTTCGTAGTGTCATGAAAGATCCATTTCTTAATAATTTAACCATTTTATCAATGGAAAATAATTTATTTTAACAATTAAATATTGATGAAATTATAAATTCTTTTGCTTTCTCTACCCCTAATTTATCTAAATTATAAATTTAAAAATAATATTTTTAAAGCATATATTTTTTACATTATATTTATATTATAATAAATATTGAAAATTATTTTTGAAATTTATTGGTGTCAAAAAACAATTTACAATGGGGGGGGGGGGTACTTTAGGGGGGTATTCTGCTTCTATCCCTCAAAAAGTGTAGGGGTCACTGCTCAAAATTGCATAGAAATTTTCGATAATAGCTCGCCATCCCCCAAAATGTTGCCAATTCCTCTTTCGTCTTCGGTTCCGGCATGTTTGAAATGCTTTAATCTTATCTGCATTCGGATATAGACCTTTATCGTCTATATCGTGCCCCAAGAACGGTAGTTTTTTCTTTAAAAATATACTTTTAGTAAAATTTGGTGCAAGCCCATATTTGATATCTTGTCAAATATCATTTTTATGTTATTCATATGAGCTATATTGTCGTCCCCAGTAATCAGTAGATCGTCGATATAAAATATCACATCTTTCATGTCCCCGAATATGTTGTCCATGGTTTGTTGGAATATTGCTGATGAAGTCTTTAACCAAACGGCAGTCTTGTAAACCTGTAATAGTCCTTGTGTGTTGATTTTGTGAGAAAATCTCTAGATTCTTAGTGTATAGGTACTTGAAGAAATGCGTTTTTAAAATCAATCTTTGTAAATTTCTTACCTTTAGATAATTTTGCAATTAAATCATTGATGCGTGGTATTAGGTATTTAAAATCTTCTAAAGCAGGGTTTATAGTATTTTTGAAGTCAGCACAGAGCCGAAGTGAGCCATAGCTCTTAAAAACGGGAGTGAGATGACTAGACCATCTAATATCTTCAACAGGTTCAATGATTTTGTCGTTTATCTACTTTTGAAGTTCTTTTGTTATCAAATCAATTCTTGAATAAGGTATACGTCTTGGTGGTATGATTTTAGATGTGGCATCTTGTTATAAACGTAATTTGACATAGCAGCTGCGAAGTATTGGCTTTTTGTTAAGTTTTAAATTGCATTGCTTAATTAATTCTTGTATAGTATTATCATAATCTTCCTCAACTAGATTCACAAATTCATCTAGTATATTTCCAAAAGCTGTTATCTGGTCCTTCCCAAAAGTGCAATCTTGTCACTTTGGACTACATAAGCATTTAAGATGTGAGCTTCGTCCTCAAATTTTGCCTTGACTTGGACAGTACCTAATAAAATTATCATTTTTCCATCGTATCCAGTTAATTTTGTATCTGATTTATTTAAGATATTTATTCCAATATTTCTTGCAATATGAATCGGTAGGATGCTGAATCTAGAACCTGTATATATTTGCATTAATATTGGCACGTCATTCAAATATACTGTAACTTTATATGATCATTAGCTGTGTTATCATTATCGGTATCCATATTGATTATGTACAAATTATATAAATTATATTCTTTTTTCTCTAACTTATCAATATCATCTTCTTTTATCTCTTCTATATTTACAGTGTTTACTTTGTTTGTGTATCGTGATTGATTATTATTTGTTGTTATCTACAATTGCATACTTGATTTCTTCCTTGATTTCCAAATTATGATTGTTGTTATGTCTTTGAATAAATCTTGAATCGTTATAATGTCTGTTATATCTGTAATTATAATCATTATTAAATCTATGGTTATTATAGTTATTGATATTATAGGGTAAATTATTTAAAAAAAACAAACAATTAAAATAAAATAACAATATGTTTTTTTATTTTTGCACAATCCTCAAAAAATAAATGACAATCAAATATATAATATATAACAAAACAGATTTAAAAAATACATTAAAAATTGGATATTTTAATTTTCGTTTCTTCTTTATATATATATTCTCCTTTTTCTAAATTCCTTTAAAATATATTTCAATATAAATTATATTTTTATAAATTTACCTTAATTCATTGGTTGTCCTCGATAACCAATCTCCAAAAATTGATGCATTTTATTATAATAATTTGAAAAATCAAAAGGAATAGTAAATTCATTAAGAATTGATGTTACATTATTAATTATTTCGTTTCGAGTATTTGGTCGGGGATTGATCGACCTATATTTGTTTTTTAACACTCCAAAAAAATTTTTTATCGGGTTTAGTTGCGGCGAATAGGGTGGCAAATATTCTATTCGCGCTCTAAAACAATCAATGAGGTGGCTTTTATGGATGGATGCATTGTCCATAACAATAACTGCATCACTCGGTAGAATATTAATTAGTGCAATTTTTTCCTTATTCCAGTTAGTATATTTTCTTCTTCGAATAGCCGATGTTGTATCAGTAATAGAATCACCACTTACAGAGGAAGAATTGATCATATCGAAATTATTTGTAATATTAGGTATTGAATTTGAATTAGATAAAACAGGATCAGGATTTAATATAAATGAATTTGTATTACTATTTGTCGTATATTAAACATTTGGAAAAAATATTAAACTCTATTTTATAAAAAAAATTAAGTTATATAAAAATTGTAAATGCAAAAAAATTACCGTATGTATTTTATAAAAAAAATTAAATTATATAAAAATTGTAAATGCAAAAAAATTACCGTATGTATTTTTTAAATCTGTTTTGTTATATATTATATATTTGATTGTCATTTATTTTTTGAGGGTTGTGCAAAAATAAAAAAACATATTGTTATTTTATTTTAATTGTTTGTTTTTTTTAAAATAATTTACCCTATATAACTAGTTCTATTATCAAATCTTGAAAAATTGTTGAACGATCCTGGGTAGTTTGCCCTGACGTTGTTGTAATAACTCGCATTATAGTTATGATATCTTCGGTTGTAATTATTTCCTTGGTAATTATTTCTTTGAAAGTCATTGCATCTTGTTGTCTATCGTTGTCTGTTATCGTAATTAGATCGTAAATTTTGTCTTTCATCGTGGTCTCCATATCTAACTATCTATTCGTTTTCTTCAATTTTCCTACCTATTTGCCTTTCTAAATGTTTCACGGTTGTTTCATCTTCTGTTTTTTTAATGGAATATTTTTAACTTTATCAATTGTATTTTCTTTTAATTCTAACTCCTCAAAATCTGTAATGTATTCTTTTAACGTAATTTTCTGCCTAATATTTTTCCTTATTGACGATATTATTACTTTTTCAACACCTCTACTATCGTCTAGCAAATACTCATTTTTTTAAAATCCATAACTTACCCAATTGATGTAACTTTCATTTCTACCTTCTACAGCTGCGTTAAATAATAATAAGTTCCAACTTGTAGATTTCCTCGGGTGTAATAACCTTAATTTTTCAATCAATATCGATAGATTGATGAAGTCGGTAGGTGGAAATATTAATTTGAGCTTGATATATTCTTCTTTGTCTGGTAATCTTCTTGTGAAGGATCCTGCTTTTTCAATGTCCGAGATCTGAGCAATCTACTTAAAAAAAGATCGCCATTCTCTGAGTATATCGGAAATTTAAATTTATATTAACATTATCTGGGAGCAGGGTTGCCAGGTCAAAATTTTCAAATTGTGGGAGAAATTAGGTATTTTGTGGGAGAAATATAAAAATTGTGGGAGAAATTGGTAAAAAAAATTTTTTTGCAGGCCATTGACTTAGTTATCCACTTATTATCTTTTATAAATATAAAATCTAATCTATTTTCCAAAATAAAATAGGTAATTATTTTTCAAAATAAAATAGCTAACTTTTTTTAAAATAAAATAGCTAACTTTTTTTCAAAATAAAATAGCCAACTATTTTTCAAAATAAAATAGCCAACTATTTTTCAAAATAAAATAGCCAACTATTTTTCAAAATAAAATATCCAACTCTTTTTCAAAATAAAATAGCCTAACTATTTTTCAAAATAAAATATCCAACTCTTTTTCAAAATAAAATAGTTAACTATTTTCCAAAATAAAATACCCAACTATTTTTCAAAATAGGTAATTACTGTATGACACAAAATTTCTTAGAGTACTATCTTTATTATTAAAAAAACATATTGATTTATTATAATATATTAATTTTGTTTAAAAATAATAACCAACGATCTTTTTTAAATACAAAAGAATGTAAACAAGATAAAATTTTATAAAAAATTGTAATTTTACAATGTAAAAAAATAAATGGGGGAAGGGAATATGATATTTTGAGGTATCAAAAATCTTCAAAGCATAAATCAGTACAGGGCATTCTATAAACATCTATTTCAAAACAAAAATATTCTTCAAAAATAAGAAATAATATAGATGCAACTACAGTTGCGGAAATGGTAAATACCTATCATGCAGTACAACATTCAGAGAGTTACTCAACATCTCAATGTTGGTAGAATCTTTCCCCATAATATTTAACGACTAATATAAATGAATAGAATACTTTGTAGAACACAAAATGAGCAAGGCTATCAACAATGTTTTAGGATATAAATCCAGAAGGTCAATTCTTGACGATTTGAAAGATGTGCAAACATATGCAATTCTAACAGATGCATCTAATAAGGAGATATCAAAACATTTCCCTTGATCCTCCCCTATTTCAACAAAATTAATGTCATTTTAATAAAACTATTAAAAAAATTTTCTCCAGATATGAAATATCCAAAGACATAGCTAACCATATATAATGGTAAATATGGCAGATTTGGCATTACCAATGAATTGCATGGTAGCTTTCTGATCTAATAATTCCTCAGTGAATTTGGCAAAAACCAGAGTGTATTTACAGAATTGAGTCAGCATAATGTTGGTTGACAGGTTCCTCCTAATACGCGCTATCGTAGAATTTTAAAATACAAACCTTTAAAAAATAAATAGATTATAAAAGCTGTCCTATTTGAAAATAATTTTCAAAAATAAATGGCAGAAGTATATTTAGGAATTTTACATATAGGAAATCTACTATATGCTGTTAATATGCAGTTGCAATCAGAAGAATATAATTTAATAAAGGCTCACTAAATTATGCTGCAGAAATACCAAAGTAAGAATATTACTATTATCGGATAATTATTAATAAGATTTAATATGATGTCATGTTTGAGGAGATTGTAATGCTTCTTTATTTTTATGATTTGCCAAAATATTCAAAATATTAATTTTACAATGTAAAAAATAAATTTATTTGATTTTATGCAAATGTATAAATAAGATTTTATAAAATATAGAAAGTCAAATAGTTATAGTTAATTATATTTTATATGAGATTTAAATAATGGAACTAAACGTTTACCGTCGTTATTAAGATATTTATAAAAATCCTGGCATGACATTTTATAATTTTGTTTAACCATTAACTCGGCCTCTTAGGATATCTTAAGCTTAGATTAAAGATGATTAAGATAATAATATTTTCTAAGATGAGTTCCACTTTCATTGCTAATTTTTAAAAATATTACTTCTAATATTAATAATATATTTTTTAATATATAATAGTACATAAGCAGTTTATATTGAAAATAATTTTTCTTTTTATATATTTAATTATAACATTTTATTGTCCAAAAAACAACATCAGTATTGGAAACTAATGCTTTAACCTCAAAACAATCTAAATCTCACCTAGAAGATAACTATCATGGTATATATAAATAAAAATATAAAATATGTATAATATTTAGGATTTTTTAAGCTTAGATTAAAGATGATTAGGATAATAATATTTTCTAAGATGAGTTCCACTTTCATTGCTAATTTTTAAAAATATTACTTCTAATATTAATAATATATTTTTTAATATATAATAGTACATAAGCAATTTATATTGAAAATAATTTTTCTTTTTATATATTTAATTATAACATTTTATTGTCCAAAAACAACATCAGTATTGGAAACTAGTGCTTTAACCTCAAAACAATCTAAATCTCACCTAGAAGATAACTATCATGGTATATATAAATAAAAATATAAAAAAAGCACTAGTTTCCCATACTATTCTAACTTCAAATTTTGAAAATGTCGAATGGATTGGATTGGATGGAGAATTTAAAATTAGCGGAAAAATAAAATAAAAGAACTAGACATATTTTTCGAATAAATATTTAAAATTTATTTTAAAAATATAAAAATAATCAAATACTGTCTCTCAAAATTATTATTTATATATTAAAAACATTAAAATGCTAAAAAAAAAATTGTGGGAGAAATTAAAAAATTGTGGGAGATTTTTGTGGGAGATTTCTAATTGTGGGAGTTTTGTGGGAGTGAGATGTATGTGGGTAAACTAAAAAATTGTGGGAGACTCCCACTGATGGGGGGAGGCATGGCAACCCTGTCTGGGAGCCTGTTTCATATTTATTTATTTATTTACAATTTCATCGAGTATGTAGCGGACTGCCACAGGCGCGTACGCAGTGGGGGGGGGGGGGGGGATGGGGACAAATCCCCCCTCAAAGTCAAAAAATGCAGATGCCGGATATATTTTTTAAAAATATTATTGTTTATATTAAATTAATTTATATTTGTTAATATTTATTCCTATCTCATATTAAATATATATTTATATATCACATTCATCTATTAAGTTATTTTATCAATTAATTTCGATTTTAAGTTTTCCTTGGCATAATATTTACCTATTATTTTCAAATTTCTAGTCAAATAATAATTATTTCTGAAACTCCTAGTCCAACAGGGAGAAAGAAATTGCAAGCTTGTCCAACGAGATAGAGTCTCCGCCATCAAGCAGTAACAGCTTTTATGTAATTAGAAGAGTTGATTATTAATGCTATTACTTAAAGAACACAATGGCCTATAAGAAATATTTCCACAGAAGCAAGAAAAAATTATTGGATTTTTTTTTTCTCATTAGAAGGTATTATCTAATTATACAACTATTTTATGTAATACTTTTCAAAAACATGACATTGATTTGATTAAGAAGATGAGAATAGCGGAGAGCATTTTATTAGAACTCAAGGAAATTAGGATTAATGTTGATGAAGAATTTCATATTTTATATGTTATTGTTTATTCAAAAGCAGAGCTATACGTGTTTAATAATTGTTTCCCTCGACCTGCATTCAAGTAACGTCTTGTTCAAATTTTAAAAAAAATTATAAAGTCATATCATCCTCACATTTAACGATCAATTTTCGTTCATAACAACAAATAAACAATCTTGACATACTTTCCTCCCGGCAACCTTCGACCCACAATTCACAGAATACTATTCTCCTTTTTACAAAGATTTAATAAAATATATTTTATTTTTACTTCAGTTACTCAAAAACGAGTTTCTTAATTCTGAGGGTTAGGGTTAGGATTATTAGGGTTATGATTAGGGTTAGGCTTAGGGTTAGAATTAGGGTTAGGGTTAGGATTAGGGTTAGGATTAGGGTTAGAGTTAGAGTTAGGGTTAGGATTAGGGTTAGAGTTAGGGTTAGGCTTAAGGTTATGTTAGGGTTAGGGTTAGGGTTAGAGTTAGAGTTAGGGTTAGGGTTAGGATTAGGATTAGGATTAGGATTAGGGTTAGGGTTAGAGTTTGGGTTTGGGTTAAGGTTAGGGTTCGGGTAAGGGTTAGGGTTAAAGTTAGGGTTAGGGTTAGGGTTAGAATTACTGTTAGGGTTAAGATTAGGGTTAGAATTAGGGTTAATAATAGGGTTAGGGTTAGTGTTAGGGTTAGTGTTAGGGTTAAAGTTAGGGTTAGGGTTCGGGTTCGGGTTAGGGTTAGGTTTAGGGTTATGGTTTGGGTTAAAGTTAGGGTTAGAATTACTGTTAGGGTTAGAATTACTGTTAGGGTTAGGATTAGGGTTAAGTATAGGGTTAGGGTTAGGATTAGGGTTAGGGTCAGGGTTTGGGTGTGGGTTAGGATTAGGGTTTGGGTAAGGTTTAGGATTAGGGTTAGGGTTAAGGTTAGAGTTAGGGTTAGGGTTAAAGTTAGGGTTAGGGTTCGGTTAGCGTTAGGGTTAAGGTTAGGGTTAAGGTTAGGGTTAAGGTTAGGGTTAAGGTTAGGGTTAAGGTTAGGGTTAGGGTTAAGGTTAGGGTTAAGGTTAGGGTTAAGGTTAGGGTTAAGGTTAGGGTTAAGGTTAGGGTTAAGGTTAGGGTTAGAATTACTCTTAGGGTTAGGATTATGGTTAAGTATTTAGGGTTAGGGTTAGTGTTAGGGTTAGGTTTAGGGTTAGGTCTAGGGTTAGGGTTAGGGTTATACTAAGGTAAACAATCTTCAATTTATATAAATATTAACATCATTTTGTATATCTTACGACCTTTATACACCCCTTAAACTTACCTTATATTACTATAAATGTCTTATTATGTTTTGTTTTATTTATAGAAAAAAAATGACCTATAAACCCCTAACAGATTACTCACCTTCTTCTCTACATTTACAAACAAAACTATTTCAATACATGAATTTGAATATACAAATTTATTTTTTCCTTTTATTCGGGTCTTAATTTTTCTAACGTTTCTACAAAAATGAAGCCTTTAAGAAAATATTAACGATATAACATTTTATTAAATAAAATACATAATTTCGACTATAAGATTTTATTACTTTGCGAAATTATAAATTGAGTTAGCGAATTAAGCTGACACTCAGGATAAGATACAATCTTAAACATCATATTTTTCTTATTTATTTATGAGATTAACAATTTAATTTGAGAAGGAATATATTCATATACAAATTAATAATTAGAAAAAATATATATATTATATACCAATTTTTTCTCCTTCGGGAGAAGAGGAACCTGTTGATTTATAAATGAACTGCCCCTTTATCTCCGTTAACCACTTCCCGACCGTAACCGCCCTGATTCAATCCCCCTTCTCAGCTGGTCAAGATGTCTGACCCCTTTCCTCTCATCCTAGAACTTTATACTGTACATCATTCTGCCCATTTTTTCAACCACCATTCCCGATTCCTATTTCTTTTCATTTTCGTACAACCTAGCCCACACTGTTTGATCTACCTCAAACTTTCCTTCATTTTCCTGTTCCATCTATTCCCTTTCCTTCTCATTTCCTGGCCTCAAAGCATCCAATCTTCTCCGCCCCAAAAACTTTTAAGACTACGACAGCTCCGCCCCTTTCCGGCTATTATTATAATAAGCTACCGATATCCATATCTCACCTTCCCCAAATTTGGCCTTCCTCAACCAACTTTTAACAACTCCCACCATTCTCTCAGCCTGCCCATTCGAGCTCCAATGATATGGTGGCGCCAGCACATGTTTCGCCCCACTTTCCAAACAAAATTTTCCGAACCCTTCATTACTAAAGGCCGGACCTCCATCGGACACAATTACCTTGGACACTCCGAACTTGGCCCACAAATTTTTTAATTTTCTGACCACAATTATTTTGTTAATCCACCTACATTCTCAAACTCTACCCACTTGTATTATGCATCGACCACCAGGAAATACTCTTTCCTATCAAACTCAAATAAATCCACGTGTATTCTTTTCCAAGGCCCTGACGCTTTTGGCCATGTACTTTTTTTATCCCTCGCTGCATACTTGCTCAAGTATTACATACTACACATTGCGCCAGTCTCTCAATTTCTTCATTTATTCCCGGCCACCACACATGTTCGCGGACTCATTGTTTCATCCGTTCTACTCCCTGATGTCAGCATGCAACATTACCATTACAGCTTCTCTCAGCTTAGTATGTACAACCGCCCTATTTCTACTATTCAATCATCGAATACAGTTAATTCTTTTCCTACATTCTTGTATCCTTTATCTCCCTCTCGCCATGACCTACACCCCATTATACCTCCTTTACCCGATACAAATCTTTGTCTTTCATCGTTCTTCCCAGTTCACCGGGCCACCTTTTAAAATTCTTGACATCGCCCTCAACATGGCCATCTCCATTTTTTCCTCACTATCCCACTTTTGTCTTCAACCTCCTCACCTGCTCCACATCTCGACATAATGTCCGGCAAATAGTTTTCTCGTCCTCTTCTATATTTCAACGTCAAGTTGAAACTTCCTACTAATAACAACCACCTCTGCAACCGTGGAGACATAATCAACTCTTTATTATCTTTTTTAACAAATGTATCAAAGGTTTGTGATTCGTATACACTTCGCCCAATCAAATATTCTCTGCACTGTCAGCCCATAAATCACTGCCAATGCCGCCTGTTCGATTACTGAATATCTCGTTTCCGCATTCAGGAATACTCTGGAGAAAAATAATACCCATGTAACAACGCCACTCCTACTCCTTTACTAGACACATCCACGCCTGAACCACCTCCAACTCATTGTTGAAATATATCAAAATGGGCTCTCTCCATTTTTCTTCTTCCGACATTCAAACGCAGCTTCCTGCTCATTTTCCCACTAAAATCTTACCCCGCTTTTCAATAGCTTATACAACGGTGCCACCACTTCAGCAAAATTCTCTCTCATCGATAGTAATTTACTATCCCTACAAAGGATTGTACCTACGCTTTACATCGCGACTTAATCGTATTTCCAATTCCCACCATATTTTTATCCAACGGCCAAACTTCCACTCCGTTTATCCGATGCTCTAAATACACGACCTTCATTACTCCCAATGTACATTTCTCTCTACTCGCTCGCAATCTCTTCTCCAGGATTCTCTGAAATACCTCTTTAACCTTCGTGCTGCTCCGGCGTGACCCCTGTTACCAACACATCATCCATATAATAAAATACTCCCTCTAATCCCTGAAACCCAGCCCCCATCGTTCGCTAAAAAATGGGGGCAGAAACGCTCAATCCAAACGGCAACCTCCGAAAGGCAAATAACTCCTTTGGCGTGGTTATCGTTAAAAATTTCTGCTTCTTACCCGCAACTGCAAATATGCATTCGAAAAATCTCCTTTCGAAAAATATCTGCCCCTCTTCAAATTAGCCAATATTTCTTCAATTCTAGGTAACGGATACTTCACTTCAGCAACCCATGGATTCAACGTTACCCGGAAATCCGCACACAACCGCAACTTTTCATTGGCCTCTTTAACGGGTACCAAAGGAGTCGCCCACTAATTGTACTCAACCAGGCCTACAAAGCCATCCTTTACCCAGCGATCTAGCTTTTGTTCTACCTCTAGTCTACACTCAAAAGGTACTCTACGAACAGCACAATATTTTGGAACGCATCTATCCTTCATCTGTATTTTAACTTCATAATCTCTTAAACAACCCAACTCTTCATTAAAAATTTTATCATACTCCTTTTTCAATCGCTCTACTTCCTTTTGCAGACATTTCAATTCCTCCTCCGACCTCTCCGGTCTCCTTCCCTCATTTACTTGTTCTTGCATCTTCTCGCACGAGAATTCTCCATTTCCCACACCTCGAACTGGCGGTCTCATTTCCTCCTTTCTCATCGTCAACATCTCCTTTTCCCTTTTCCCAACATTTGACTTCCCTTATCGCATCTACACGATCTTTCACTGTAATTATCTCACTTTCTTCCCAATAAAGGGACTCGCCTTCATTCATCTCAATGTTATCCCTTCCTTCGATCGATTCCGCCTTACCTACCGGCTCTATTTCCTTTCATTCATCCCTCACTGTTTTCATGATCATATCTCTACCTTCGCTATCCATGGGTACAAACACACCACATCTCGCAAATACCCCCCATAAATCGTAAGCCGGACCAACTCTCTTGATCCAATTCCATCCCAACACTGTTTCTACCCTCCGATACATTATCCAAATCCAGCACTTTTAGCTCCCCTGTATACAAATCTCAGTTTTTTACTCTGCCCATAACCGTTATTTCTAATCCATTAAACTGCCTTACACAAATTTCCTCATTGCTTATAACTCCCCTCGGCCATAATTTACGATTTCATATCCCATTACCGATATCGCCGCTCCTGCATCAAACAACATTGATACCACCTTTCCATTAAAGTTTAGCCATACTCTCGGACAGGAATTATAAACAAAACTCCCTTCTCCTTCACCTTGCAACATCCGTATTTCCCTTTCCCCTCTCCCTACTCTAATGTTGCCTCATTTCGTTCCTATCTCACGGCCTGCATTTCCTTTGGCTCGCTATCACGGTCACCTTTTTTTACAATCCCTTGCCCAATGCCCTTCCTTCCGGCATTTAAAACATACAATTTCACCCTCTTTCACTATCTCCAGAGTCACTGCACCTCTGCCATCGTTTTCAATTTCTGTCATTCTCACATTATTGGCGTTCGATACTTCTCCCCTCTGAGGGAACCTTCCTCTCGTATTGACATTTCCAACATTACAATTCTCCTTCCGATGCCCAAATCTACCACATCCAATGCATCTCAATCTGTCTTGCTTAGGGGACAAAACGTCAAAATATGACCACTGTGGCCACACTTGAAACATCTAATGTCCCGACAGTTAATGGCTATGTGCCCTTTTACACCATATTTATAATATACAATCATAGGCGTAGCCAGGATTTTCATAAGGGGGGGGGAAATCAAAAAATTATTGGGGGCTTAGCCCCCAGACCCTCTTTTGGGCGGGCCTTCGGCCCGCTTTTCCCTGGCCTTCGGCCGGGTTACTTTAACCCTATATATAGTCATAAAATATTTTTACAAATTTTAATAAAAAAAATAACCTGGAACAAATATGAAATATATTTTTATTAGTTTATATAAAATAAAAATATAATAAATTACTTGTATTGTATATACCTTAATATAAATAATAATTTATTCCAAACAATTATAAAAAATTTATTTATAATAAGTAAGTAGACATATAGTTGATTTTACTCTATTATATAGAATTAGTTATAAAATACTAGGTAAAATTCCACTTTTACAGACATATTTGACAGTTAGAGAATATATTACAGTTAATAATCTGACAAAATTTACTAATCAATGCTCTTAATATTAAATATAGCAACAATATGCATACAATTATTTAACGCCATCTATTTTATTTAAGTATATATAAATTTAATCTTCATATTATTCATCCCACAATGTCTTTAAAAGATATTTTCTGATGTCCTTATCAATATTTTATAGTTTTCTGTAAAATATATAATTCCCTATATTGGTAAAAATACTTGATTGTCATTTGATAATTAGATATATTGTAAATCGACGACATATAATATTCCACTGTTTATATTGTGCTTTAATATTTTTTTAATTTATGATTTAATTTTATCAATAGTTTTATAATTATATTTTACATTTATTGAGATAAATAAATTAAAATTACTCACTTTATAAAAAATTATATTTGATATATTATATTATTTAGTAATTTTATAGATCTATTATTAATAATTATAATACATTTCACTTCTGTCTTAAGACTTATCCTTGGCCTATATTCCATTTATTAAAAAACATTTTTGGTTCATTTTATATATTTATACATTTATTTTCTCAAAAATCTATAAATTATGATGAATAGTTTTATAAAAAAATATCAACTTTTACATTCTTTCTTTTAAATTATTATTTAAGATATATACATACATATATGAGGGTCAGGGAGTGGGGGGAGGACTAAGGGGGATATTTTTATTAGCTATAAATGATATTTACAAAAAGTGATAAATTTCTGAAGGGGCGGGATTTCCCCTTGTCCCCCCCCTGGCTACGCCTATGTATACAATATTCCTATTTCTCTGACCTTCCGTCCTAAATGACCTTGTCAACTCTCCACGACCTCTATATTATCCCATTCTTCCTCCATCTCACTTCTTTTTTCATCCTCGCTCCATTTCAAATCCTTATTACTCGCCCATCCTTGCAACATTTCCTGCACTGGCAACCAAGTAACTCTTCCATACCTATTGTCCTCCTTATTGTGTCCTTCTATCAACAACGTTTGACCTCGTATTTTAATACTTCTATTTTGTAAAGTCATTAACAATTAGAACTTGTATTTCAATGTCATTAACAAAAAAAAAATTTAAAATTTGAATGTCATTACCAAAACAAAACAAAAACAAATAGTTTTAAGGAGAATAAAAAAAACAATTACAACAGAAAATTAACTAATTTAATTTTGTAATTAGCAGAGTTAAAAATCACTAATTAATTATTCATTTTTAAATTTAATTACCATGCCTCTTCCTAAAAATATTTTAAAGATCCAAATAATTATAAGAGATTTCTTTATAAAAAGTAAGTAGACATATATTTTATAATCCTCTATTATATATAAATGGTTATAAAATATTAGGTAAAATGTTACTTACAGACGTATTTGACAGTTGTATAATATATTACAGTTAATATTTTAATAAATTTTACTAATAAATGCTTTTGATAATAAATCGTCGGTCTAGAATTGGAGTGCTCCACTTGCGCAAATATTTAAAATGAAAAAATCAACATTAAAGTTAAAATAAAATATATGAAAAAGATATTGATCAATTTTGATAATAACTTTGGTAAAAATTAATATTTTTTTAATCTAGTTTTTATTTTATATTGGGAATAAATAAGTTATTATCCACTACTGACAAAATATAAGTAACAATTTGCATTCAATTCTTTAACGCCATCTACTTATTTAAAAATATTATTAAAAATTAAACATATTATTATTCATTCCATAATGGATGTAATAAATTATATATATTTTCTTCTCTTTCTTTACGTGTTTTTAAGAGAGCTATTTTTTCTTCTTTGAAAAATAATTTTGAGTTAAATTTTCAATACGAGTATATTTTAAAAAGGAAGATAATCTTTTAGAAATTTAATATCTCACAATAATTTTCTCAATTACTTATGCTTCCATCATGTCATCTAAGAGGAAGCTCTAACCACGATATAGTTTTATGATTTGGATTGGTTTTTTTATTCTCTTCTTCAAAAATTGTTGATTTGGTTAGGCCTATAAATTTTCCCTTATTGGTCCATTCTAGAAAACATTGTCTAAAATGGTAACAGAGAGTTATATTAGTTTCATGACCTTTTGTCAATGTAACCTGCTAAGAATTATTTTATAATATGTGGTTATTTAAATCCATTATCAATTGAGGCACATGTATGAACTAATTAACCTTTTTTATAACTTGTAATTTTTAAGATGCAAAATTTTTTAATTTCAGTAATCGAAAATATTTTATACTGTAATAAATAGATTTTATATTAAAAATATTATTTTTAGAAATTGTATTGTTTTAATTTTTTATGTGCTTATTTTGTATGCAGAATTAATAAATGATAAAATATGAAATTCAGAATAATTGTTCAGATAGCAAATTTTAAAAATATAATATATTAATAAAAAACCCAGCCGAAGACCCACAAATTAGAGGGCATTTTTAGTTGAGCCCCCTGAGATTGTAAGGGCTATCGACCCCCCTGAATTTTGTTAATAATATAAAAATTTGTAGCCCCCCCCCCCCCCATCTAACTTCCCCGCCAAATTTTTAATAATAACAATTTTTTTTTACAGACAAAATAATTACAACTGTTGAGCATTATGAAATGACAAAACATGTGTTTTTAGCCTTCTATTTGGGTTTGCTATACTCATTAATAAACATATATATAGGTCGAGTGTAGTTCTACCCTCATATAACCTCATATCTGGGTTACAAGGTTTGTTGGTAACCTTGAGAAAAAAAATTGGCATCATATAATTCAAGTACGCTCATCTTTGGGCAGGTCTATGACCAACTTGCAAATAAAGACGAAGATAAAGAAATTACAGGTTAACCTGCGTCTCAAAGCTGACGGAACATGTCACTTAATTTTTTTTTAAGAGTCGATACGATAGGATGAATCAAATAATTTATCACTTTAGCTCAAAAATAAAGGAGTTTAAAGAAGAATGGGAAAAACCATCTCGAAATTTAGAAAAATGTGGGCTAATTTTACAAAATTTGAAAGTATATTATAGATTTTATTTTTTTTTCAAATTTTTTTTTTCAGAATAGTCTTATGACATTAAATTTTTTTCCTATTGATCAAACAACCCCTCTATCTAAGCAAGAATTATTAATAGCCAGTAATTATAATTTTATTTTATCGCTATAATATTTTTAGGAGATGTTCTGGAATATGGTATCCAATGGAGTATTGAAGCTCAAGATATTATATCTTTTGAACAATATATATCAAAACTAAAAGCATACTATTATGATTACAAGTGATAATTATATTCATATTAATTTATAAATAAATTATTAGAAATTTACTGCCTGAATCTGCTTATTATTTTGAAAATCTTGGATTAAATCTGTTATTCTTATTATCTCAAAATCGCCTTGCTGAATTCCACTGTGTAAATGAATTTAAATTTTAAAATATATCATTATTAGACATATGTGTTAAATTATAAATTAGTAATGTCTGTTTTAAAAAAATATTCTCTAGAACCTTGTATATGGATAAAGCTTTAACTACCCAGCTTTTATAACATAATGTCCAAAATATTTTAAGTGTTGATTTCATTTAATCATTTGTTGACGAAAAAACTACACAATTGTAAATATTAAATTTAATATCAAAATGCAATGTATACTTTATTGAGCCATGTAGTTCTTTAACTTTAAAATATACCATAGGTTCTATTATTAATGGATTTCTATATATTATCAGGCAGTAAAGCATTTATTTCACATGCATTAGAGTTCTGAGCTCAGCCTTTATGCCTGGCTGGGTTAATAAAATTTAAACTTATAAGAAATCAAGGAGTTTATGATTTTATCCTTAAAAAGATTTGAACTTAATGATCGTGGCCAGATTATCTTAGAATTATTCAGACCAATCAAATATATAAATTATAAGCTTATTCATTGGATGTATCTTCTTAAGGCCATTGAATAAATCCCATTCTCTCACGGTTCACCTATTATACTTTAATAATTAAAAATATTTTTAAAAAATAATTGTATATTAAAATAATTACCAATGTATCATTGAATTTTTTTAAAATCTTATTTTATAAATACCCCAAAAAGTGTGTTTTTTCTTTTAGATTTTATGCTGAATGAAGGAAAGGTAAGTTCTACTGAATCTACTCCTGATAAAATCAATGTTGAAAGTAGAATAGTTTTAAGATTATGTGATACACTTCCACATAATACTTCAATATATTTCAATAGATAATTTAATAGCTAACAATTAATTATAATTATTTTTAAATAATTACAACAGTCTAGAGGTAAGAAATCTTATTTTAAAGAATGAAAATAAGAAAAGCACAATAATGCCTGATTATATTTATTGTAAATCTTGCTTTAAATTGGGGAAAAAAAGATGAGGAAGATTCGGATAAACATAATCCATTTTCACAGAATTTATTTTAATTTTAGACTTATTTATATATATAATTTATATTTTAGTTATGAAATAAAATGTAAAAATATAAGTACAAGTAACCTCTCTCAGCACTTAGTTAATGTTTATAAAATATCTTAAAAAATTAATAATAATAAATCCATTCAAAGTCTAAAAATGTTTTTAAAGCCAACACCAGGATATAACAACATTATAAAAGATAAAAAATGGCTCATTATTGTTTATTTTATTTATTTAAAATTTAATTGGTTTATTAAATTAATTTTATTAAGCTTTATTTTGAAAGTTCAAAACAACTAAATTTTTAGTTTGTTTATTGTCAGTCTATTTCAAGATCTTTTTAATGTATAAACATTGAATCAAATTTTTTATTTGTTTTATTCCAGCTTAAATTATTTTGACGTTTTTAAATATCTTTTTAATGTAAAAAACAAATATGAAATTTAATAGGCCGAAGTTATGTTTTGATGTGTTGCTTAGATTTAATGCCATTTGATTCTATAGAAAATAAAGGGATGACTGATTTTCTAAAGGTTTAAAATTTAAATAAAATGAAAAAATAGAAATATAAAATAATTGATTCATTATAGAATTTTCGAATAGGACAGCCATTAGTCAGGGTGCACTGGTAATGTTTATTTATCTATAAAGGCGCAAGTTTTAAATCTGATTGATTCTGAACCAAAA
The DNA here is from genome assembly GCF_954871325.1 of Gordionus sp. m RMFG-2023. Classification (NCBI taxonomy): domain Eukaryota; kingdom Metazoa; phylum Nematomorpha; class Gordioida; order Chordodea; family Parachordodidae; genus Gordionus; species Gordionus sp. m RMFG-2023. Next base: position 14,713,757 of record NC_088779.1, on the reverse strand, counting down.
TCCGGTTCTATCACTTTTGATTTATAGACCGATCATTTCAAGCTTCGAAATTATATTATCGTATCGTATTATACACTGAGGAGACATCCTACAATTAAGTGGACACTCCACCGCCCTATAGAGAGCGTCTCCAGTGCAATAAATTTGCATCCATGTTTGGCAGTAATTTACCCTACTATCAGTACCCGTTTAATTTAAGAGTGACGGTACCTTTTGTTAATAAGTCGTCTTCATCTTTTAGATGTAAATTTTGATTTAAAATATTTTACCCTGTCAACTTAAATTTCATATTTATTTTATACATTAATAAGATTTTAAAAAACATCAAAATAATTAGAGCTGGAATGAAAAAAATAAAAAATTTGATTTAGTTTTGAACTTTCAAAATAAAGTTTTTATAATTAATTTAATAAGTGCCGAGAAAGGTTACTTGTACTTATATTTTTTACTAAAACATTTTATTTCATAACTAAAATATAAAATATATAAATTAAGTCTAAAATTAAAATAAATTACTGTGAAAATTGATTATGTTTATCCTAATCTTCCTTATTTTTCTTTCCCCAATTTTAAGCAACGTTCACAATTAATATAATCAGGCCTTATTGTGCTTTTCTTATTTTCATTTATCAAAATAAAATTTCCAAATTACCTCTAGACATAACTTGATTTAAGATCAGTAGATAGAGTTATTACTTCATAATTGTATATAGGGTGGTTTCGTGCAAGTCCATAAAAATAATTAATACCTATTGTTTGTGGAAATGAAATATGATGTAGGAATGGTATTATATACTATTCTATTATATATATATCAATAAAATACAATTTATATTTTAATTTCATTTATGTTATTATTCAAATTTAAATAATAATTTAATATATAACTATAATTAATAAACAGCATTCTAAAAATTATACACGCCACGCCTCCGCCATAAAAAAAAATCGGCGGCTGTTCCGGCATGAGCCGGCGACTCACAGGTCTATGAACAGCACAGCCTAAAGCCTAACTTGTATCACAAAGCCTTGTCCACTGCCAGGCATTAAATTGTTGTGATAGGAAGCTTTTAGATTATTTATTGTTTAGAAATGAAAAGATTACTAATTTAGATGAAGAAAATGGAATACGCCATCTATAATAGCGAATAAAAATAATAGTACGTTTATGAAGTTGTAAAGCTCAACTCTGCCAGGCATTAAATTGTTGTGATAGGAAGCTTTTAGATTATTTATTGTTTAGAAATGAAAAGATTACTAATTTAGATGAAGAAAATGGAATACGCCATCTATAATAGCGAATAAAAATAATAGTACGTTTATGAAGTTGTAAAGCTCAACTCTAATTTTTTTTGTACTCATATAAAATGATAATTTAGTAATGTTTGTTCAAAATTTTATAAAATCAGAACCCCACTTTTCTTTATGAGTATTTTAAATTTGATTATATGTAAAAAGCCACCAAAAATTATTTTTAAAATTTATTTTCTATAAATATCAGGGATGTGAACCCTTCGACAAAAAAAGGGTCCGGGTTCGGGTCCTGTAATAAATTCTAAAAGGACCAGGGTTCGGGTTCAGGGAACATAAAAATAATGACTCAAAATAAGACTTTTTTTCATTCATTTTTTTATTTTTATTATACTTCAATATATACACATTCATAATTCAAAGTGAAATAATTTATATTTTAAATATTTTATTCAATCGAACAATCATGATATCATCTAAAATATCTTCCTTCAGATTACCTAATAAATTGGACAATATATATTTCAACGAAGAAAATCCTCGTTCTACGCTGACCTAAAATAGAGTCATTTTTATAATACATAAATTATTGTACTTGTGTCGCTGGCACAGCCATGACGATTCTAGACAAGGTATATAATTCTGGATATATAGAAGAATTTTCTTCCCAGAATTTTAAAATATTTCCATCTTTATTTATTCTCTTTACTTCGGAGAACTTTTCTAATAAAGATACAATAGGTATTTTTTGCTCCTTTCTTTCTAACGATAATTTGATTTTTTTCTCTCTATCTAATAGTAAAATTTCCAGATCATCAATATTGCTTTCATTATCATTGTTCTCGCCACAATCAGTAGATATTGTAGTAGCCTCCAATATATTGTTAATAATAAAGTTTTGGGTATGCCATAAATCCTCAAGATGGTATATAGCCATTTGTTTTTGCTCAATACTTAATAAAACTTGATATCGAGGGTCTAAATATATTTAAGCATATACAACACTATTTTGTAAATATTGTTGCTCTCTAATTTTCATATTTTCTAATATTTCATATGAAAAAAAATTTGTAAATCTTTCTAACTCTAATCGACATCTTATCCATATGCCATAGAAATCCGATAAACATAACTGTTCTGCTTGTAATCTTAATGTAATTTTTAAAGGAACCAACACACTAGTAAGGTCTTTTATTTGATTCCAATCATCTTCCGACAAAATGACTTCACATGCTCCTATAATAAAATCATTACAGAAATTTTTCAAACTTATTAATCTCTCTAGCATCATACAAATAGAGGACCAACGTGTTGTGCAATCTAATATTGCCATTTGCCTTTTCATCGATTTTAATATTCTTACAATTGTGGGAGTTCTTAAATATTTTACAACATCCCTTGCTTTATCAATTATAGTTTTAAATTGATTATTTTTTAAGGAATCATTAATAGCCAATTGTAACGTATGGGCTGCACATCTGATATAGTATATTTTTGTGGAGAAATCTTTTATTATTTCCTGTAAATCAATTTGACTTATTTCCTCATAATTATTATCATCATCATCTATATCATCTATTTCTTCCAGTGAACATTCATTTAATAATTTGATTGATTTTACGAGATTAGCACCGTTGTCTGTAGTAATTGTATAAACGTTTCTAATAGGAATATTAAATTTATTTAATGTTTCTAGTATCATTCTTTTTATATTTTCAGAAGTTGAACTCTCCTTAATCTCCTTCATAGCTAAATTTCTTAATATTATATTATCTCCTTTTATATACTGTATATTTATTCCTAGAATATTTCTCCCTAATCTTTGGGCGGAATCAATTTTTAATGATAATTTGTTTTTTGCTTCATTTATTATTTTTGCTTGTATTTTTTTCGATTCATTAACCACTAAGTCCTTAATTTTAAAGCGATTAATTGATCTTCCAATTGCTTTACTAATAGGGTCAATAATTTTTTTAAACCCGAATCCTCAATAATATTCAAAGGTCTTCCATTTACTGTAACAAGTTCAACTAAAGCATTCATAAATATCTCTTCACACATTTGAATATGAATGCTTTTTTTTAAGCAAAATTTTTCAATATTATTTTCATTCTTCTTTAAAATACTAACTGTAGGCTTTTTAACAATGTCTTCTTCCAAAAATTTGGTTTTTCTATTTAAATATTCATCAAAGATTATAGAATGATGTCTTTTTAAATGTCTTTCCAGGTTAGTATTGTGTGAACCTTTTATCATTATGTGGCAGGTTTTGCACTCAGAATACCCTTTAGTTGTATTATAATACTCTGACAAAATATCTTTTACTTTCATACTAAAAAAAACAATTTAATTTGTTTAAAACTTAAAAGTATAGACACATAGAAATATTTTTTTTATTAAGGCTGCATCCAAAATCTTAAAAATATAAATAAATTTTGAAGAAAAAAATTACATAATCTATTTTTAATGTAAAAAGAAAATAGTGTTCAATTTCATTTTTCATATTTATAAAAATTTCACAAATTTTTATAAAAAATTAGTAAGTACAATTTTTCTTAATGCTGTTAATTTTTTTAAATGTACTACCCATAGACTTTTATACTAATATATTTTAGTGTCAAAATAATTAAGGAAAGCATAAGAGTGCACAACCTTTGGTGCAAAAATGACTTAAAAATTAGATATTCTAAAGAAAATAGGAAAATTTGGGAGGAAAAAGAAAAAAACAAAACTTGAATTATGATCTAATGAAAAAGAAATTTTAACTGTAAAGGCTAAATTTAATAAATTATAATCTGGTAAAAATAAAAAATTATAATTTAAAAGATGCTGGAAAATTATATTATTTCTATCACAATTTTATTTAACTCAAATATAATAATTTTTTATATATATTTTATGGAAAGATTATCTTTCAAAATAGGATTATTGGTTTTCTCAACTGTTTATAAAATATTGATATAATTATTTACAACATAGTATATATTAATTAAGTATATAAAAAATCTAAATATAACTATTATCAAATAATAGGTTCTTAATAACTGAAAGGTAATATAAAATAATAAATACAATTAAATATTTATAATCATATCAAGCATTTTGAATATCTTAATTTTTTTAAAGCTTAAATGTGTCCAAAGTGTTTTGTTATTAATTTGTGAAAATTTTAAGATTTTTTCAAAACATTTTGGATGCAGCATAAATAAAATAATATGTATTTACAATTTTTATTAATTTAAATTTAATTCTCAAAAAATCTTAATCTTAATAGCACAATAATCACTTAATAAAATTTTATAAAACAAGTAAACAAAGTTAAGATATAATTATAAAATATTATTACTTGCAGTAAAAAAAAATTCCAAATATTTCACTTTCAAATCAATACTCAAAGTATTCCTAATAAGAGCAAATAAATTATCACAATTAAAATATTATTACTTACACTATAAAATAATTTATGGTATATCTCTAAATAAAATGGAATGAAGTCCAGGAAGAAAAACGCTAATATATAATAAATGATTCCACGAAAAAAATTAATAAAATTATAAAAATTTTATATTATTTTTTAAAAAAAATATTTTTACATTTTTTTTTTTAAATATTTTTACATTTTTTTTTTTAAAAAAATTTTTATGTTAGAAATTTTTTTATAATACCCTGAACCCTTGAACCCTCCACTTTTTAAAAGGGTTCGAATTCAGCCAAAATATGAGGGTTCAGGGTCCGGGTTCACATCCCTGATAAATATAATATAGACTTAGACTTAATACTCATTTTGATACTAACCTTATTATTTACAATTGTGCACTTTTAAATCAATCATTAATTAAATAAAAATCAACACTCATAAAAACATTTTTGTTCTTTTACCCTTGATATCAATCATATAAAAGCTGAGGATAAAATTTTGCACAGATATAGTCAACACCAGAGTTGTTAAAGTTTATCTAGATGCGAAAGTCGTATCTATCTAGATATACTTTTATAAAAATACAAGTATCTGTATCTAGATACTATTTTAGAGGTATCTAATCTATATCTATTTTTAGATACATTTTGATATTATTATTTAATCTGTTATTTAAAAAACAAACCAGACAAATTTTATTATTGATGGCAACAACTTATTAAATTTTATATTATAATTTATTTTAATTATATTAATTTAAAAATTATATATCAAAATTTTTCTGGACAATATCTGAGAAGAAATTATATAATTTAATATTTGGTAATTTCATGACAAATCACCTAGTGATTCTGACACTATTTTAAAAATGGATTAAACTTGGTATGAAGGTTAAATAGATTGCATATTTTATACAATACCAAAATTTAATTTAGCTCAAATATTCCGAGTTATGAGCATTCAAAGTTCGAGAGCCTTTTCCTATTTTACGAATCCTAAAATATTTTTGGTCTAAAGCAACAAATTATATATCATTTTTTAGCCCTTAATTATTCTCCATAAGAAAATGCAAAAATTATTTTAAAAATATCTTCAGTGTTGATGTATTTCCGGTAAAACAAAAGGAATTATTTTGAAAAGTGCCCCGTTTAAAATGATGAAACTCGTGAAATGTGTTTATTAACAATATATTTAAATAATAAGTAAAAATTGGAGAAATAAGAATTTAATTTTAATCAGTTTTTTATAATTTTAAGAATAAAAAAATCAATTATAAAGGGTGTATCGATAAAGATAATTATAATACATTTTCTTTCTATTGGGGTCCAAAAAAATACATTAAAAAATTTCTAATATATATATAAGAATTTTATAGAAAAATTAATAGTTATTTATGATATAAAATGCATTAACGGCCATATATTTTAAATCGCCACTATTATCTATAAAAATTACAAATAAATAAACTATATTATAAATAATAATTCCGGGCCGGGCCAAAAAATTTATTTAAAAAAAATCTGGGCTGGGCCTAAAAATATAAAATCTGGGCCAGGCCGAGCCGTGCAAATGGTACAACTGCAGGTCTCTGATTATTATCTTTAAAAATGCGCCTCTATTATTTATTTATTCCTAAAATTATAAAAACTAAATATTATTTCCTTCTTATTTTCCCCGTTAATACCTTTAATTAAATATTTAAATATATATCAATAAACATATTTCATAAAGTTCATTATTTCAAACTCCCTTTATAATTGATTTTTTTATTCCTAGAATTAAATAAAATGAATCCTTATTTTATCCATTAATATTTTTAGTTAGTTAAATATATTGGTAATATACATATTTAGTGAGTTTCTCGTTTCAAAGTAGGTCCTTCAATAATTATTTTTTGTTTTACCGGAAATACGACACTGCACATATTTTTTTTGAATTTTCTTAAAGAAAATTTTGAGTGCTACTTAATTATATAAAATTTGTCACTTATTTAAAATTGTTGTTTAACAAAGATAAACAAGGGGGTTTTGTACATAAAATCAAAATGTAATTATTTATTATTCTCTACATATGTTAACATAAATAAAAAAAAATATATGATGTAAAATATCTTATCGTAATTTTTCCGGAAAATCTATTAAAGAAAATGATATTTTAAAAAAAAATTGTTTTATTATTACTAAATTTGTAAAATTTATTCTGGTCCCATTACATCCTCCAACAATTCCTGAATCTCAGAGGCCGACAAATCAACCATCGGCCACTCTTCAGCGTAATAGGCCCTGGGACTCGCCTCCGGCGCTTCTTCTCGAAACGGCTCAATAATCCCCACCGGTCGCCCCATCGCCGTTATGGATGGATCTTGTTGCGGCATTGCCTCTATCGTCAAAGGCGGCAAAATGGTCCTAACTGGGCGTGCGTCGCTCCTTCCCGGGCTTCGGCTTCTGTGGCTCGTCGTTTCCCTATTATCATTTAAGTCTTGCCTACGATTTGGCCCACGGGGGCACCGCATTCGCAAATGACTAGGCGAACCACACAAGTAACAAGAACGTCTCCTCCTCGAGCGCATGCTGAGGTGCCGGGGCTCCGGCAATTCGGAGTGATCTAAATTGTTCGTTATTATTCCGGACACTCCCCTTTGGACCGGGGGCGATCTACTGTTTCGGCGTATTGGAGGCGAATGGTCTATTATGCTTCGGTAATTCAAAGGCGAGATCGGTCGCCCATCCTCATTAACATATTCTCGATAAATACTTATCCTAACGGTTAAATTCTCCCAATATATGCACCGATGCCTCCCCGACATTCCCTTAACCTCCAACATTATTAGCACCGGTTACCATTATTATTATTGATCCCCCTTTTTTTTTTAAATTTGATTTAATCTCGGAATTGCTGAGGTATTATCATCTTGGGTTAATTATTATTATCGATTTTTTTTTATTAAATTTGATTTAATCTCGGAACTGCGGAGGTATTATCATCTTGGGTTAATTATTATTATTAGTATTATTATTTTCTATGTGCTTCAACTCGAGAATTGCTAAGATATCTATCCCTCTCTCCTCGCCGCATCATGGCTAGATTTCAATCTTTCAGACTCTACTCTCTTCCGTATCTGTTCTACGTGTCTAACTCCTTCCTTTCCGTCCACGAATTTTACTCTCACCATTTTATGCCCCATGTTCTGTATAATTATTCCTGACTCCCATTTTCGGGTACCTCCAAAAATTCTCGCCCATACGGTCTGACCATTCACAAATTCACACTGATTATCCATTGAATTTTCCTCCTGCGCCGGTTTGGGTCTTAAGAAATCCAACTGAATACGAGTTCTACGGCCCAAAAACTTTTCTGCTGGGGACAATTCCTCTCCCTTTCGACTATTGTTATAATACGCAATCGCTATCCAAATCTCTCCACCCCCATATTTCGACTTCCTCAACCAACTCTTTACCACCGCCACCATCCTTTCCGCCTGCCCATTCGAGCTTGGGTGGTAAGGAGGTGCCAAAATGTGTCTCGCCCCAGTTTCAGTACAAAAAACTTTAAATTGTTTACTTATAAAAGCGGGTCCTCCATCCGACACGACTATTTCCGCTACCCCAAACTTTGCCCAAAGATCTTTTAACGTCTTAATTACCACTTGCGTTGTTAACCCCTTTACTTCTTGATACTCTACCCATTTTGAGTAAGCGTCCACTACGAGGAGATATATTTTATTTTCGAAGTCGAAAAAGTCTAAGTGTACTCTTTCCCATGGTTGAGTAGCCCTAGGCCAAATACTTTTCTTGTCCTTTCGAGGCATACTTGCCCATGAATTACACATTTCACAACTTCTCACCATATTCTCGATTTCTTTATTCATGCCAGGCCACCATACGTATTCCCGCCCCCATTGTTTCATTCGTTCCATACCCTGATGTCCAGCATGGATCATTGTCTTTACTGCCTCCCGCAATCTGGACGGCACCACTCCCCGACTTCCTCGTACCACACACTCGTCCACTATCGTTAGCTCTTTCTCCACTTGCTTGAACTTCTTGTCCCCATCTCGCCATTGCTTCCGACCCAATATGCACGCTTTGATTCTCGTCAACTCGCGATCTTTTAAAGTAGCATTTTTGAGTTGTTCCCATGCAACTGGTCCTCCTTTAGATATTCCGACTATCGCTCTAATCAACCCGTGCTCATCCTCTTCATCCATATCTTTCGACCTACTCGTTTCGCAATCCTCTCCCGCTCCACATCTAGAAAGAATATCCGGTAAGTAATTTTCTCTTCCTCGTCGGTATTTCACTTGCACGTCGAAACTGCCTACCAGCAATAGCCATCGCTGCAACCTAGGCGACAACATGAGCTCCTTGTTGTCCTTTCTGAAAAGATGAACCAAGGGCTTGTGATCCGTATATATGACAAATCGACGTCCGATCAAGTATTCCCGACATTTAGTCAATCCAAATATAACCGCTAGCGCTTCTTGTTCGATCACTGAATATCTTGTCTCGGCCTCTCTAAAGATTCTTGAGAAAAATAAAATAGGTCTCTCCAATTCGTCTATACAATGTAATAGCGCTCCACCCACACCCCTATTTGAAGCATCAACGGCCAATATCACTGGCACATCGTTATCAAAACATACTAGTACTGGTTCCCTTCCAATCCTCAATTTCAACTCCTCAAAAGCCTCCTCCTGTTCAATCTTCCATTCAAATCTTTCTCCTTTCTTTAACAATTTATACAACGGCGCCGCTATCTGCGCGAAGCCTTCCACAAAACGGTGATAATAATTCACCATTCCCAAGAAAGCTTGTACTTCCACTTTATTATTAGGCTTCAACATGCTTGTTATATTTGCCATATTTTTGTCTAAAGGTCTGACCTCTTTCCCATTGATTTTATGCCCCAAATATACGATTTCTGATACTCCCAACACACTTTTTTCAACGCTTGCCCGCAATCCTTTATCCTTGATCCTTTTGAACACCTCCTCCAATCTTCGTTCGTGTTGCTCGGGAGTCTTTCCCATCACTAATACGTCATCCATGTAGTAAAATACTCCCTCTAGTCCTTGAAAAACTGCCGCCATCGTTCTTTGAAAAATTGGAGCCGACACGCTAAGTCCAAACGGCAATCTACAGAAGGCATACAATCCCTTCGGAGTCGTGATCGTTAATAGCTTTTGTACCTCGGGTTTCACCTTCAATTGTAAATAAGCGTTCGAAAAGTCCACCTTTGAAAAATATATGCTACCCCTTAAATTAGCTAATATTTCTTCAATCCGAGGTAACGGATATTTTATCTCCACAACCCACGGGTTTAGCGTGACCCGAAAATCAGCGCATAAACGAAGCTTTCCATTGGCCTTCTTCACGGGTACTAACGGTGTTGCCCATTCGCTATATTCCACTGGACAAACAATGCCCTTCTGCACCCACTGCTCCAATTCCTTGTCTACTTCATTTCGCCATTCGAACGGTATCCGACGTAATGCACAAAACTTGGGCACATATCCCTCCTTTAATTTGATATCCACTTCATAATCTCGGAGACAACCCAACTTCTCATCAAAAATCTCCTTGTAATTTTTCATCAAGTTTCTCACTCCCTCTTGTACTTTGATCATACCAAATTCTATCTCTCTATCCCGCAATTCCCTCTCTTCCAGTCGTCTCGTTTCCTTTCCATCCATTTCCATTGGTTGGCTATGTGTTCCCTTAGTATTTCCTTGTTCCAAATCATCATCTTCTCTAGTCTCTTCTTCTGGCAACATTATTTTCCCATCTGCCAATCTCTCCAGCTCCGCTTCAAACTTTCCTTGATCATGAATTTCTTTCTGTTCTTCAGTATCATTTCTTTCTTCCTTTCTCCCAAAGTCGCGACAACTCCTAAAATTCTCTCCAATACCTCCCCTAAGATTCTCCCCAATACCTCCCCTATAGTTCCCCCCAAAACCTCCCTTATAATTTCCCCCGATATCTCCCCTAAAATTCTCTCCAATACCTCCCCTAAGATTCTCCCCGATACCTCCCCTATAGTTCCCCCCGATACCTCCCCTATAATTCTCCCCAATACCTCCCCTAAAATTCTCTCCAATACCTCCCCTAAGATTCTCCCCAATACCTCCCCTATAGTTCCCCCCAAAACCTCCCTTATAATTTCCCCCGATACCTCCCCTATAGTTCCCCCCGAAACCTCCCTTATAATTTCCCCCGATACCTCCCCTATAGTTCCCCCCGATACCTCCCCTATAATTCTCCCCAATACCTCCCCTAAAATTTCCCCCAATATCTCCCCTATAGTTCCCCCCAAAACCTCCCCTACAGTCTCTAACAACCCTATTATCCTCTCTTCTCCTTTCCCCTTCCAAAAAGGTTTCAATTCCTGGCAATCTCTCTCCATACCACAAATTCATATCTCTATTTTCTTCATATCTTGCAACAGGTAAAAATACACCACACCATGCGAATACCCCCAAAAACCACAATCTGGACCAATTCGGGTGATCCAATCCCATCCCACTACTGACTCTACTTTTCGATCTACTATCCATAAGTCCAAAATCTCCACTCTATTCTCTAATACCACCTTTAACTCCACCCTTCCCATCACTGCGACTTCTGATCCATCCAACTGACGGATCTTGATGTCCTCCCGTTTAATTATCCCTTCCGACCAAATACTCTGATATTTCTCATATCCCATCACGGATATGGCTGCCCCGGTATCAAATAACATGGATACCATATTTCCATTCAAATTTATCCAAACTCTAGGGCAAGGATCATGTATCCTTTCCTCTTGTATCATATATATGCCCTTTGATACCCAATCTTTCTCACTATAATCTAATCTTTCCATCTCTTTCGCCCAAAGCCCCCGACCTTTGCGGCATGCTCTTTGCCATCATATAGTCACAAATACTCGCAATCTCTCGCCCCATGTCCTTCCTTCCGGCAACGGAAACAGATTCTATTCTGCTCTTTATTCACAGCCAAAAATGGTATTCCTACCTCTTTATTTTTTTCACTTTCTATAATTCTAACATTTGGAGCACTTTGCCCCATGTCCCTCTGCGGAAAACCGCCTCTAGTTTTGAAATTACCCACATTGCATTCCTCCCTATTATGACCAAATCGACCACAACCTGCACATCGTAGCTTATCACGTCTTCCTGAACAAAACGTGGCTATATGTCCATATTTTCCACATTCAAAACATTTCGTTTCTTGGCAATCTCTGACCATATGTCCCTGTCTTCCGCAATTATAACAATTCATTCTCCCCCTTACTCTTGAATCAAAGTTAGGTCTCATTTCTCCTCTCCTTCCCTGTGAACTTTCTCTAGGTCCCCTATATGTCCCCAATCTCTGATTAGTATATGAATCTCTCCTTTCAGGCCTATAGGTTAATTTATCTAATTCGCTATCCGTCCACCCATTAATTAACTCCTGCACTGGGAACCATGTTACCTTTCCCATAACATCCTCTTCCCCATTATGTCCTTCTATAGTCAATGTCTGCCCCTTTATTTTCACACTTCGACTTCTTCTCAACTTTCTTCCCCATATTAAGCTACACATCCATATTACTAATATAACCAATGCCCCAAAAATATTATACTGTATTTCCCAGTATTTTACAAATTTTAAACTTTTCATTTCGACCTTATAAAAAATTTATAATTAATTTCAAAATAAAAATTTTTGTTATTTGTAATGTTAATAGATATGATATTATTAATAGTGTAAACAACCCAATAATACACATGTACATCTACAGTTAATAAGTCTAAAGATACGACAAAAATTTGGGCAAATTTTGTGTAACAGATTTACAACTCGTAAAATTCGGACAGCACTTCCGTACGATAAGACTTTTTTTTTATTTTGAGAGAGCAGAGAAAGGAAAAAAAAATAAATGGACAAATTTTGTGTAACAGATTTATAACTCGTAAAATTCGGACAGCACTTCCGTACGATAAGACTTTTTTTTTATTTTGAGAGAGTAGAGAAAGGAAAAAAAAAATAAATGGACAGCTGATGTCGATGATGAAGACGATGTATACTTCACTTCAAGACTCAAATACCACTATATGATATTTTTCACTCGAAGACTCAAATACCACTATATGATATTTTACCGCAAATGTAGATGAAGACGATGTACAATTCACTTCAAGACTCAAATACCACTATATGATATTTTCCACTCGAAGACTCAAATACCACTATATGATATTTTACCGCAGATGTAGATGAAGACGATGTACAATTCACTTCAAGACTCAAATACCACTATATGATATTTTCCACTCGAAGACTCAAATACCACTATATGATATTTTACCGTAGATGTAGATGAAGACGATGTACAATTCACTTCAAGACTCAAATACCACTATATGATATTTTCCACTCGAAGACTCAAATACCACTATATGATATTTTACCGTAGATGTAGATGAAGACGATGTACAATTCACTTCAAGACTCAAATACCACTATATGATATTTTCCACTCGAAGACTCAAATACCACTATATGATATTTTACCGTAGATGTAGATGAAGACGATGTACAATTCACTTCAAGACTCAAATACCACTATATGATATTTTCCACTCGAAGACTCAAATACCACTATATGATATTTTACCGTAGATGTAGATGAAGACGATGTACAATTCACTTCAAGACTCAAATACCACTATATGATATTTTCCACTCGAAGACTCAAATACCACTATATGATATTACGACAACCGCACTAACCAGGTTGCTTTGTATAAACACGGCACCAATTTCAAAATTTCACCGTACAGAAATGTTTAACTTAACAGTATATTTATTTATTTTTTTACCCCTTTTTTTTTGAATAAATTGGTTTTATTTTTCTTTAAAACAATAAAAAAATATAATTGATAATAATGATGAATTTCCACTTTTTTTTAGTTTATATAAGATTATTATTATTTTTTTTTATAAATATTAAATTATTATTTATTTTTTTTTTTACATAATAAATATTAATAGACGAAATTTTTTTTGAATAATTTGAGATTCGTTAAAAAGGTATATAACTCGGGATATATTTGAGCTAGAGCATTAAAATTTTGATTTTTATAAAATATACAATCTATTTAACCTTCATGCTAAGTTTCACCCATTTTAAAAAGTGTCTTCCGAAAATCACTTTATTTTAGTCGATTTGTCATTTAGCACCTCCTGTTTTGATATTCATCAAATTGAATAATTTTATATGAATGTCGGGATTTTAATGTATTTATTGATTATATTAATATAAATTTTTATTCATTAGATATAACCATCGAGTTGATAGCTTTATCTAATAACTTAGCTAATATTGCATTACTTTAAAAAAAAATAGCGATAGAAATAATTCACTCTTTCTTTGAAATTTTATGCCATAAATTTATACTATAAACAAAATATTAAAATTTAAACAAGTTATTTAAAATATAAAATGCCGCCAATTGTGATAGTCATAGAAGATAATTTTGAGACATATGAAAACCACAAAACTTTAAAAAATTTATAGCGAAAGACATATCGTTTAATAAATCGAGCAGCTTCAACTTAAGAAAATATGAAAAGATATTATTCACAATTTTAATAAAATTATTATCTACTGTTTTAAATTTAGAAAGTCCGCACCCAAAATTTCAGAGATTGATTGAAAGCTATGGATAATATTACTAGAAATGGCTATATTCAATAAATAAAATTTAATCTAAAATCCCTTCATCAGAACCAAGTGTTCAAATTCAGCCAACTTCTTTGGTCGATAGTCCCTTATTTATTATTCTGATTACATTCATTTGACACTAAAATATCCTGTTCACAGAAGTGAATGGCAAGAATTTTGGATAATTTTTAAGAACGAATATTAGATCTATCAGACGCCTCATCTACATAACAGTAGATTTTTGGTACTCATGAAGGTTAAATAAAGTGCTTATACTCTGATCTTTTATTAACCTAATTGGAAAGAACAGCTAAAGGTAATGGTAACGTTGATTAATCTAATACCTACGAATACATGAGACAATAAATCGTCTTGACACACTAAAATACTCAAATGAACATTTTTAATAATTTTCCTTATAAAAAAAAGAAAATTAAATATCACATTGCCCCCATGCTAGAACATTTATTTAATGAGACATACTTATACTTTCTGATCCCCACTTTAGACTTGGAGATCATAATATAGGGACGATTCTATTATTAATATGCAATAAAATAAATAATGCATATATTTTACATTTTTTATCTATTTTTATATCAATATTTTTACATGTTTTAGTTTAATATGTTAATTTTATGGACATACATTAGATATATAAAAAATATATTACATTTTTTTATAAAGTAGCTGCTACTTTCTAAAAAGTAACCAATAACATGCACCTTAAAAAAAATAGTGTTCGCGGTAGGATGCTTCTTTCAAAAGTAGCGTTTAACAACAGATAACCACTCTACCATCAAATGCCCCGGTAGAAAAAGGCTAAAATTGTCTTTACAGATAAACGGGGTGCCTTAATGATATAAATTTTGAGAATGTTTTACTATTAAATTATCATTTAATTATATATTATATATGAATTATTAAAATCTAACAATCATTATTTTAATTATATATTTGTATATAGATGTAATATCAGCTCAATAATTTTTTTTAATTTACTTCGAAATTTGAATTTTAACTATATATTCTAAATTAAGCATTTTGAATATGTATCAAAATACGTTTTTAGACTCTGAGTTTAAATTTTTAGACGATGTATCTGTGACTAGATCCATTTGAAAAGTATTCTTTAACAACTTTGGTCAACATCAACCTTAGCTTGTATGCTAAATTCCATAAAAATTGAAAATAAATTTGCCAAGCTTGATCGATTTACATGCAATGGCCCTAATCAGTGTAACCTCCATTAATGCATTCATAGATAATTTGTTAAGCCCACTATATAGAATTCA
The DNA here is from genome assembly GCF_954871325.1 of Gordionus sp. m RMFG-2023. Taxonomy (NCBI): domain Eukaryota; kingdom Metazoa; phylum Nematomorpha; class Gordioida; order Chordodea; family Parachordodidae; genus Gordionus; species Gordionus sp. m RMFG-2023. Next base: position 14,698,085 of record NC_088779.1, on the reverse strand, counting down.
TGTTTTACTGATATGGAAATGTTCTGTGAATTTAATATCACTCCTTTTTAAGGAGATTCAATAACTTTATTTTTTTATTTTAAATTAATTATATTTAGATTTAATATTTTCAGTTTTTTATACAAAAAATAATTTTTAATTGTTTCTCTTTGTTTTATTTTAGAATAATAAATAATTTTGTTACAAATGAATCTCAATGAAATTTGTCTTTTTTTTGGAAATTTCATTAAATGGTCACATTATAAAAATTATTTTAATATTACATGGTCCAATATAACTATGCAAAAATTGTCAATATTCGTCATATTTTGAGGTTTTACTGTATTATATTTCCTTCCACATTTTTAGGTCGCGTTTTTTTACAATTTAAGAATTTAATTTTACCAAATGTTTTCTATGATGCTTGGAATACCTACCCTATGAATTTCAAATAATTTTGCTATGAACTTTTCAATTTAATTTATATTCGTTTTTTTATAAATAAATGACTAAAATTAGCGGCAAGCTATAATTTATAAGGTGTTCTAAACATGCTGGAATATATTTCCAGAAAAATCAGACATTTAATAATTAAAACCGTTCAAAAAATGATTAAAAATAAAAGATTACCGGAAAAACATATTGCCGCTAACATATATAAAAATTGACACAAAATCTAAAAAATTTCAAGCTTTTATTATATATCCTATGATTAAGAGCCTTTTTATAGCCTTAGGTATATTTCTACATCATATGAAGTTTATTTTTTAACAATTATCATTTCATTTAATATATAGGGTTCTTAAATTTCGTTTCCATTCTAAATATAGTAAATAATATTCATACTTATTTTTGAAATAGAAAGGCATTTGCCAATTGTTTTAATTTGAAAAATTTTGCCCGCACCGGGCAATTAAATAAAAAATTCAAGGCCGCTTTCATAATATTTTTATATACATTTTCTAATTAGGATTTCTTTATAATTAAAAAAATTAGTAAAATAAAAATAATTATACCCAAAAAGTTAAATATTTTTATTTCTTTTATAGTTATTTATTTTCTTTTCTTCATAACATATTGTTATACAATATTCATATTGTTATACAATATTCATATTGTTATACAATATTCATATTGTTATACAATATTCATATTGTTATACAATATTCATATTGTTATACAATATTCATATTGTTATACAATATTCATATTGTTATACAATATTATGGCACCAGATTTATTTCCGATTTTTCTTGCTTAATAAAATATATCCAATAAGTTAAAAATAATTTCTTTTCTTATAAAATTAATTAAATTGTTAAATAAATAGTAAAAACGATGGAGCTATTATGATATGGTGTGAAGGATGGAAAGTACTAAAAGGAAATGGCATACAACTAATGATAAATAGATAATATTTAATTTAAACATTTAGTTTATTGCATATGATATTTAAAAATTATATTAACCCTATACTCCGGTGAAAATAATGACGTTAGTACTCGGGTGGGGTTTGATAGACCCCAATTTCAAATGTATATTAAAAAATTATTTTCATTTGATATGGATATAAGATAGATCTAACCTTAAGCTTGATAAAATATTTTTATTTCTTAAGCCTAGATTTAAGATGATGAGGATAATTATAATTTGTGCCTAATTTTTTAAAAAAAGCTTACGTTTTTTAAATTTCAAATATAAAATTAAAAAAATAACTTATCCATCATATAATCATGATAATTCATAATATGGATCTTTATTCTTCAATATAAAAATAAATTACACTAATACATAATAAAATATTGAACATACAAAATTTAATCTGGTGGAGTCTCACAAACCCCAATCAGTCACAAAATGCTTATATCTTAAAAACTACTCAACCGAAATATATTAAATTTGGAAATGGATTCTAAGATATATTTGATGAAGCTACTGAAGAATCCAGATCTTATATTTAATCGTTTTTATGTAATATCATTTCTAACATGCCTGGGTTTTCATATACCCCACCAGAATATTGAAGGGTTAATTTTTTTTATATTTAATATTCATAAAAATATAAATATTTAATTTAATTTAAAAAAATTTTCTTTCCAAAAAAATCAAGGTAAAAACGTTATTATTTAAAATTCATTTGATATTTTTGTTTAGATCTTTTAAGCTTAATATATGCACAATTAATTTTAATATCATTTAAAAGTTTGTGATTTATAACTCTTTTGGTGCTTTTCAATTTAATTTATAGATTTTTTATATAATATTATATCATTTAAATTTAAAGTAATATATTTTGGAAAATTTCGGGCCAGGCCGGGCTTCGAGCAAATTATTTAAAAAATTTCGGCAGGCCGGACAATAAATTTAGGAGGCCAGGCCGGTAACTTAAGCAAAAATTCTTTGATTTAGATATCTTGTTACTTGGATTAATTTTTAAATTATAACATTAATTGGAACCTTTTAATTTCATTCAAAATGCATTACAGTAATTTTGCACATCTTTTAAGTTTTAATATCAAATAATATAAAACAATTACATAACCCTATTTTTGTACATTTTAGGAATTAGAACGATTAAATCCAAAAGATTTAGCTAATAATGTATACATACGTTATCCGGTCATGATGGAACAATATTTAATGGAAGGGAGTTATAATAGTGTATTGATATTAAATTATAATATTCATAATTATAAAATTATATTAGGTGTTTTTAGCAAAAGGAACAGTTCCGGCATCTTCTTACAATTATTTTGTTGAGATTTTATTGCATACTATTAGGTACATTTTTATTTATTTTTACAGTGAACAACATTTTAATTAATAATAATCTATATTCTGACTTGGTTTAAAAGAAGTTGTCTTTTATTTATTGACCTTCCCAGCTTTTTAAGATAAATATTTGATATCGGCAGATAGTCCAAAAAATATTAATGCTATATTTCCTTCCCATTTTCGCTTAATGAATATCACAATTAAAAAATAAACTTAAAAATATTCATATAATATTTTGTAATAAAAGAAAAATAGATAAACATCAGAATTATTGCTTAATATTTAAATGATATTTCTTAATTCCATTTATAAAGAGTTCAACCATAGCTGGGTCTAGACCTAAAACTTTAGGGTTCTGGTCAAAAAAATATTTTGCAGAGTTGATAATTACGATATTTTGATTAAATTATCGTACCTTCTGCCTCAACATGGCGGGGGATTGGCAACATCCTTTTATTTTCTTAGAAAAAATCTATTTTAGGATTGGTGGGATAGAGTATGATCACCCTTCGAGGTGGGTAAAAACTACTCAAAAGGGTTGGTGTCAGAAAGGGATTTTGTAGCCACCACAAACTTATGCCCACAGCAAAATATGGGCGAATTACTTAATTCCCCCCCCCCCCCCTCCCGCCCTCCTCATTTGCTTACAATCAACGAGGATGAGGAACCCGGTGAATCTACAAATAATGAAAATGGGACATAAAACTTGTCGGATAGTGCGGGATAAGAATCACAACATGGAATATTAGTATCATACGGGTAGAGCTGTCATACAAGAGACAAGATGAAAAGGAAAAGATACAGAAATTGTTGGCGATACTGGTTCAAAATATAAGTTTTTCTGAAAGGGATATGATGGCTATCTTGTTTGTTGCAGAGAAGCGTGTTGACAAAGTATTGGATGCGAGAATATTGAACAATCATTGGTAAAGGAAAACGTGTTTTTTGCTTATGCATTCTAGGTCAGTAGAAGTAAAGAGAATATATTTTAGGGCAGACGGTTAGATATGGCATCAGGCATGCCTAGTGGGAAGACGATTGTCGCGTTGGTAAACACGCTGAAGGATTTTATGATTTTAGCTTTGATATGAGTGTTGAGAGGATTCGAGATTTTGGCCATGCCATGGTAATAGTAAGAAAGATTTAAAGAAATTAGTGACTTCTAAATCTGGCGATATAAAAAAGTATAATAAATTTTTTAATAGGAAGAAAAAAAGTGAAGGAGGAAGGAGTGTGTATTAGTGATCTGCATCGGGCCTAATTTTTCAAGCCCGGCTCGCCCGAAATTTTTTTTAAAAAAGTTTTGGCGGCCCGGCCCGAACCCAAAATTTTTTTAAAAAGTTTTGCCGGCCTGGCTCGAACCCGAAATTTTTAAAAAAATTTACCGGCCAGGCCCGAATTTATTTAAATAAGAAATTAATTTTTATAATTACTTAAAATAAATGACATATGTTATATAGCGTTTTAGTTTCAATAAAATAAATCAAAATTTTTTATTTTACATAAAAAATTCAATATAAAATTGATAAATTTAGATATATTTAATAAAATTTCCAAGGTCCGACCCGACCCGGCCCGAATTTTTTTTTAAAAATATTGGGCCGGGCCTAACTTTGCAGATCTCTAGTGTGTATACAAAATCGCTAATATGTACCAAAGTTTAAAGTTTGGAATCAGTAAATTGATAAGGACTGTCACTTGATGCGAAAGAAAAGTGGGAAACTAAGAAGTTATGACTGAAAACAATATTAAAAGTTTGTTGGACACAAGACACCGGGATTCCTGGAACTCAAATATTGCAAAAGCAATGGAGAAGAAAATATGTTAAAAGTAAAAAATGGCAGAAGACAAAATGAAGGAAAAGCATATAAAATAGCAAAAATGAAGATAAGGAAACGAAAAGGCTTCAATTTTCTAATGAGTATAAAACTGAGGAAGGAAATATAAATATGATTCCAATTGCAAATCAAATGATAAGAGTCATAATGTAATAGGCGTGAGAAATATCGATGGAAACCCTACAGATATCAAGGGGATTAAGATCCGGAAGATATAGATGAAAAAAGCTAAATGAAGTAAATGAGTGGGATGAAGATGTTTGCTATAAAGTTGAAGATCTTGGCTATGGGTAACTTGGGCGATGAAACGGAGCAAAATTGGGGGAAAATGGAGTTGAGTGTATAGGGTATTTCTGAGAAAAAAGAAACAAGCAAGGACTCAAAATAAAGGGTTGGAAAAGACGTGAAGGTTAAACAATGATCAGGTGAAGAAATGCACCTTGAAGGAATGGAATCAGAGCCTCGAAAAAGTCCAAAGACGACTATATGAATGAAAGTGAACATTAACAGATGACCTAAGAATAATGGATCATATAGTAGCAAAGCCCAAAACTGTATAAGTGAAAAAAGAAGGAAAGCTAGCTTACCCGATTAAACCTGGAAAACTACCATTAAACGATGAAGAAAAACCTATAATGTTAGTCTGCATACATTTTTTCCTAGCCCGAGCCTGAATTTTAAAATTTTCTTTGTCCTGACTCGAGCCCTTTATAATTTGAGTTTAAATACTATAATATTTAAGAAACATTTAAAAATTATGTGCCATTCACATTTTGCCACTTTAAATAAAAGTATATTAAACTCCCATAATTTAATCAATATTAGTTTGCATATTTAATTTGTATACATATAAATTTATCCAGTTTAATTATAAAAAGTAAAGTTAAAATACAATCGAATTTAAAATTATTATGATTATGTAAAAATAATTTGCATGATTGATGTCGAAAAAAGATTATATAATTGTTTAGAGAAAAAATTATAATAATCAACATATTAAAAAGAATTCAATATTAGTTATTCTGATTGACATTTTTATGAAATAAAAGATTTGTATCATTAAGGTTGTATTTTAATATTTATATATTGGGTCGGCTTGGAAAAAAGTTTCAATGTCCGGGTCTTCGGACATCCCTTGCAGACCTCTATATTATATATTACGATTGTGCAATTTAATATGCTGATCATTTTTTTAAATTAATTATAAATAGTAGATAGCCCGTCAAAAATGACGGGGAATGAAAATTTTCTTCTTACTTTTATGCATGTTACCTGTTATTTGAAAATAATATCCAATTTTTATTCTTCTTACCCTTCAGGCCAGGTTTAATCCATTGAAACTAAATGCTATGGTTTGAGTAAAAATAAATTTAAAGCATTTACTTGATAATACCAATATTATTTGTTAAATATTACTGATTATATAACCTAATATTTAATATTAAAAAAAAGTCCCAGGCAAAGTCCAAAGCCATATTAATTATGAAAAATTCTTCCAAGCCCAATGAAGGATCATAATAATTTTGGTAGTTAAGAACTGAAATAAAATATTTAAATAATCATAATGAATTTAAAAATAAAATCAAAATTCAGATTTTCATGGGTCTTGGTTTTTTGATCAGGTCAAGCCCAGGCCTACAAAAAAATTTGTTTTGGGTCAATGTCTGACCTATAATTAATAATAAAAAAATTCTCAAGCGTCCAAGCTTTAATAATTTTGAAAAATTTTCCCCAAGCCCAGCCCAATATAATTTATAAAAATATTTTCCAAGCCCAGCCCAACTCATAATAATTTTATAAAAAAAATTTCTCAAACCTGGCCAACCGTAATTAAAATTTTTTTCCAAGCCTGGAGATAGGTAAATCTCTAAAAACCATATCTATTTTTTAGTCTATTTTAACCCAGCTCACCCCAACCAAGGCCAACCCATTAAAACTAAGAGTGAATACTATTTTTTTGAATACAAATATATTTAAATTAGATTTTACCTGAGGGCCATATAAATATTACACCTATGCCTAGTATTAAAAAAATTCCCAAGCCAGGTCCTCGCACTTGGTTTTCTCAAACCTGCAAAAGACTATAATAATTTTGATAGTTGAGGACTGAAATAAAATATATAAAAAGTCACATTGCATTTAAAAATACAATCAGAATATGAAAGTTGCATGGGCCTTGGTTTTCTTCAAAAGAAATTTTCAGGCCAATTTCTAGCCCATATTTACAATTAAAAAAATTACAGGAATCTTAGACTATAATAATTATGAAAAATGTTTCTCAAGCTATGTTTAAGTCCATATTAATGGTGAAAATAATTTCCCAAGCCCAGGAAAACCCAAATAATTTATTTTGATCCAGAAAAATAGATCTGATGTAAGGGGTTTATAAGAATGTCTAATTTCAAAATTATCATCAAATGAAGGGTAAATATCTGATTTACCTATGATTCTACTGGTGAGCTTCTGGTATTTATATGAAATTCATGAATACATATTAAAGTACCATTCTGAAAATATGTCCATCCTAATTTAAATTTTAAACAAACCAAATGATTTATTACTTAGTTACAAAATATAAAATTAAATTTAAGAAATTGTTATTAAATTACAATAGAAAAAATAAAAAGATATGTCTAAGTTAACAAATAATAGGAGGTAAACTTCAATCATAGTCAAATTATATATAAGTAAAACAAAAAGGTTATACATTTAATCATAAATTTTATAATAAGTTATAAATAACATACATTCTACAATTATGAAGTTATGAGTAAATATACAAAATTTTCCTATCTTGTGAGGTTTTATTTAAAAATTTATATTTATTTTGGGGTTATTCTAAAATTTTCCATTATTTTTATAAAATATGTTAATAATATATTTAGTAATTTTATTTATTTGTATTTGTAATTTATAATCTAAAAATCTATTCTTGCTAGATAAGAGTTTGTGTTATTAAAGTGTGCTTTGTCCCTTCCATATCTCTCTTATCTTTTCTGAAACCCCAATATAATGGTATAAAATCTTAAATTATACATAAATTCAAGAATTAAAATTTAAATAAATCTCTTATTACTATTGAATGGGTACTTGCCATTTAAAATTCTACCTTATTCCTATTGAATTGGTACTTGATGCATTTAAAGTTCTATTTACCCCTAAATATTCAGAAATATGTATAATATTAGGTGTGTTGATCAGTGCATTCAATACACAGGCAAAATTTTAAAAATACTATTAATTAATTTATGAAAGTTGCATGGGACATGGTTTTTTGATCAGGCCTAGCTATGTCTGCAAAAAAAATTTCAGACCAATCTATAACCCATATTTAAAATTCAAAAATCTTACATTTTTAAATTTTGATATTTCTAATACATGCTCAAAGTATACATTGCAACAATTTTACCTCTTTTACTCTTAAATTTTAATATTTATATAAAATTTATTAATAGAGTATATTTAATACCATACACACAAACTAAATAATTACCCTTCAACCCATGGTTTTTTGATCAGGTGGCTATGTCTGCAAAAAAAATTTCAGCCCAATCTATAACCCATATTTAAAATTCAAAAATCTTAAAGCACCTCTATTTTAAATTTTATTCAATATGATTTCCATCAATTTTGATATTTCTAACATTGCAACAATTTTACCTCTTTTACTCTTAAATTTTAATATTTATATAAAATTTATTAATTGAGTATATTTAATACCATACACAACTAAATAATTACCCTTCAACCCATAGTTTTTGATCAGGCCTGGCTATGTCTGCAAAAAAAAATTTCAGACCAATCTATAACCCATATTTAAAATTCAAAAATCTTAAAGCACCTCTATTTTAAATTTTATTCAATATGATTTCCATCACATTTTTAAATTTGATATTTCTAACATTGCAACAATTTTACCTCTTTTACCCTTAAATTTTAATATTTTAAATTTATTAATAAAGATATTTAATACCATACACACAAACTAAATAATTACCCTTCAACATCTATATAATTAATATTTTAAATTTATTTATAGTCGGTGCATGCGGTAAAGCATATGCCTTTGAAACGGGTTTCGTAGAGAGCAAAAAATTAACATTACACTATATAGTCTCCTTAAATTTAAAATACATTAGGGAGATACGAAAACGATCGTGTTATGATTATGGAGATTATATATATAAGATAATCATATCATATTTGCAATTAATTTAAGGTTGGAAAAACTAGAAAATAATATTTAAAATAAGGGTAGAATTGTTAAAAACTATATTTGAATACCTTTTAATCCTAAATATCTCAGTTTCTGTTAAAAAAACATAATTTTAGATGTACCTTTCTTAATAATTTTTTTATTCAGGAAGGAAATGAAGTTATACATCATAATGTAAAGGTAAAGAAAGGTTATATATATTCCTGTAAAATTTAAAGTTTTAATATTAAATTTCCCCGGGAAATTTGGAAGTTTCTCTTAAACGGCTCGATTTGAGCCGATTTTAAAAAAGGCTAACTCAATATTTGAGCTAATAAATATTGTCTAAGCCTCGAGATTTCGCTAATAGATGTCCAAACCTTTGTGCCACTTATGATCAAAATCTTGCATAATATTTTTTATGAATAAAACATTGAGTTAGCCGACAATAGTAAAATGTGAATATTTTAAAAAAATATTATTTTCCTCGGGATTCATAAATCATAATTACGTTTTGATTTTGTATGTAGATTCATTTTCGATAATATAATAATAGCTCAACTTAAGGAATGTTTATCGGAAGGAAATTTTTTAATTGGCTGAAGTATATTTAAAATTAAAACATTTAATAACTGAAATAATGATTAGGATTTAATAGAGTAGGCCAACTTCCTCTTCTAATTTTAATTCAACTAATAAAAATATAAATTTCCGAAAAAACAATTTAATGAAATATATTTTATATCATCAAGAGCAAAATAAACTAGATATTGAATAAATGTCTTTTTTATGTTAAATTGTCCATTTTCCATAACTCAATAAGCATTGGAAGAAAATACTTCAATCTTTAAAACCAGCATAAAATGTTTTCATGATATTTATTCAATAAAAATTTGTTAAACTAGTTTTAAAAATAAAAATTCAAAAAAATATATACATCAAATTATTTTATAGAAAAATAAATAATCTTAAAAAAATCTTAAGAGATTTAATCCTAAAAGATTTTTTAATATAAAGAAATCTTAAAATTATGATATTCCAAAAATATTTTGGGCAGATTTTTTTTCAAACCCTGATTTCAAGCTATTCAAAATAATTTTTAATCACAATCAATAAGTTAAAAACTTTATAAATATTATATTTAAGGAACGATATAGCTGACTGTTTAGAAAAAGCTTATAAATCTATATCAATCGATGAAGTTGGGAAACTTTTATTTTTTTCAAATAAAAAAGAATTATCAGATTTTATTGACAAGGTAAATATTACAATTTTATAGATAAAACATGTATTTCATAGAAGCATTGGATAGTTCGCGGCTCTAAAATTAATTTTGTGAATAACGATATATCTGGTGCCAAAAGTGGATTAAAGCCTTATGAATTAACAATTAATTCCTTGATGTATGCCAAAGAACTGGAAAAGATTGTTTAAATTTTCTTAATAAAATTACATTCTGCATTTTATTGATAAAATTAAATTTTAAAAATTGCTTAAATTTTATTAATAAAATCACATTTTGTATAAATTATAAAAATAAACTACAATGGTTTGTAATCTAATTTCGTTTCCAATTTTTTATTATCTGCAATTTTTCTAACAGCTTTCATAAAATCTTCTTCAATAACGTAGTCCCTTTCATCTCTAATAGCACACATACCTGCTTCAGTGCAAACATTTCTCAAATCGGCCCCATTAAAACTTTCTGCTAGTTTTACAACAGGTTCAAAATCTATATAATTTTATTTTAAACATTACAAATACATAAATACCTATGTCTCCTTGTTTTGTTATTGTAGAAGCATGTATTTTCAAAATATCTAAACGGGCCATTTCATTTGGCAATGGAATTTCTATAAGTGAGATTTAAGTATAAAATGTAAAAAATATACAGGATTTAGGTATAAATTATTTTATTCCATAAATATTGTAGAATTTATTGACCTATTTTTCTATCTAATCTACCAGGTCTTAATAAAGCAGGGTCTAGAGTGTCAGGTCGGTTGGTTGCCATAATTATTTTAACCTTGCCTAATGCATCAAATCCATCCATTTGATTTAATAATTCCATTAATGTCCTTTGAATTTCTCTATCTGCTGAGGTGCCCTCCGAAAATCGCCGACCACCTGTTATAATAAATGCAATGTAATTATATTTTAAATTACCAATAGCATCAATTTCATCCATGAATATTATGCAAGGTTCATGATCCCTTGCATAATTAAACATTTCTCGTATAAGACGTGCGCTCTCTCCTATATATTTATCAACAATGGCACTTGAAACTACCTTTTATATATTAAAAGATCTTTAAAAAAAATAAAATTAATTCTACTTTCAAAAAATTAAAATCCAATTGACTTGCAACAGCTCTTGCTAAAAGAGTTTTACCAGTTCCAGGAGGACCATATAATAAACATCCCTTGGGTGGAGTAATACCAACTCTCTGAAATAATTCTGGATTTCGTAAAGGTAATTCAATGACCTAAAATATATTTAGGGTAGATTATTATTATAAACTTATTATATACCTCTCTAAGTTGTCTGATTTGTTCAGATAACCCTCCAATTGAACCATAACTTATATTTCCAGGATCCTCAGTTGACATGTGATAAACAATTGGATCCACTTCTCGGGGAAGTTTTCTTTTTATAGGTTAGTATATATGTTCTATTTAATTACCTCATGATGGTTAGAGTAGTCATATCTAAAGAAACTCTTGTGCCAGCTTTAAGCTTACATTTTTCTAAATGCCTTCTGCATCCAACTACATATCTAGGTCCATTTGTTGCCTTAACAATAACTTAGGTTAAATAATTATAAAAAACATATGTAATTTTATCAATTTATTTTATAGAGATGAGGGCTCGATTTGAGCCGATTTTTAAAAATGGCGAACTCAATATTTTAGCCAGAATAATATTACCTAAGTTTTGAGATTTCGCTAAAAGATGCCCAAACCTTTGTTCCATTCATCTATAATCCGAATCTTAAGGCTTGCGTAATATTTTTCTGAATAAAATATTGAGTTAACCGTTTTAATAAATAGGTTCAAATCAAGCTAATTCAACAATCAATGTGCGGATGTTCTCTATCCAGCCAATTCTTAAAATAAATTTGTAGGAAATAATTTCTATTATAATAACTAAGCTTTTTTGTTTGATTCACCCTTTTTGAGATTTTCTTATAAATGATTTTGGGTTAAGATTTTCTTATAAATAATTATGGGTTAAAAAATTATAATAGTTTGTTTAGGATCTGCTGTACGGTTTGACACCCTAAAATAACCATAAAGGTTTCAGTCATCTTTTGCAAACTAGTCTTTTTTAAATAAAGAATTCTCTATCCAGCCAATTCTATTAAAATAAATTTGTAGGAAATATTTTCTATTATAATAACTAAGCTTTTTTGTTTGATTCACCCTTTTTGAGATTTTCTTATAAATGATTATAAAAATTATAATAGTTTGTTTAGGGTCTGCTGTTCGGTTTGACACCCTAAAATAACCATAAAGGTTTCAGTCATATTTTGCAAACTAGTCTTTTTTAAATAAAGAATTGTCTTATATTAGTTATAGAACATTTTTCTCATTATATTCGGCCACATCGTAGTAATATTTAATTATTAGAATCGAAGCACTAGTGATAAGTAATGTATATTTATGTAATTGATGATTTAATGATATCAGTGATCATAATTGTGAAAAAAATATTTCTCTATCCGACCTATACCATAAATAAATTTCCAAACTTACAGGTCAAAAAATGGTAAGATTTTAAAAATTTGTGTTGTGCTTAAAAAATAAATTTAAATTAAAATATCAGTTGGAAAATCATATAATGGAACAGCGTAAATGAAAATATACTGCTCATATATTCAATATCATTTGCAAAATGGAAATACTTTTTTAAAAAAAATTCCGGGCGCCTCAAATTTTAATTTTAGGGAAAACTAGACAAAAAATTTTGCGGGTTAGGCAAGTTATGCAAAAATTCTGCGGGGCCTCGCAGACCTCTGATATACATCAATAGAATTTTTTATTGTTATATTATGATTCTATAATATTTTTTGATACCTAATACTCCTTATTTATATTTATAAATCTATATTTAAAAAAAAATAAGTAAACAATATTAAAAAAGACAAAAATAAGTTTTTTTAAAAAAAGAAACATGGGGGGAGGGGGGGGGGTGTAAAAAAAGGGTTCTTGTTAAGATCCGAGTAAACTAATATAGTTGCCTCGAAATACAGCGATTTGAGCTGATTGTGACATTTTAATTTTTTAACTAAAATCTTAAGTTATAAATAACTATTAGGATAAAGTGAAAACCAGAAAAGTCGTGATACTATCTAATTTTTGACCTTTCAGCTAAAATAATCGGATCTGTTTGGGTTAGAGGAAAATTGGGAGACACAAGTTAAATCCCAAATATGGTGTTTTCCTCTAAACCAAGGAATGCATGTGAGTCTATTTGGTCTTTTCCCATCAGAAAGGGATAAGTGGACGGGTTCCAGAAGATTAGGGTAATGGGCCAATCCTAATTTATTCGAGATTATAAAGTTAATAGTTCTATGTCGACTGAACCGGCTTTTAGATTTAACTAATTTACAGTTAATTATTCCAAAGATTTATAAAGCTAAAAAACCAATGGATTATTATAATATAGATCTCAATGAAATATTACCTCTTATTATTTATAAGTCAAATTTATATGCCACTCAATGTAACCCCAATAAACCTTTGAATTTGTCCAGAGATGAATTAGAGAAATCTATAAGAATAATTTTTTATATGTCAATTATCAAACTTCCAAGAGCATGTCTTTACCGGGCCACTAATACAAGACAAGCCAAGGTGGCATGCTATGACTCTCAATCGCTGAAAACAAATCAAATCATTTATTCATATTAATGATAATGGCAAACTGAAACCCTAACCAATAATGTACTTAGATCTTTATATATAGGTGAGAATATTTGGGTAGATGAGCAAATTATTCCTTCAAAGGGATGAGCAGGTTGATGCAATAAAACCCTCAAAAGTTCAAAAAATGAGGCTATAAACTCTTTTCACTATGAAGAGATGATGGTCTTCTGCACAATTTTGAAGTATATTCTGGAAAAATACTACCATAGGAAAGATTGCCTGATGATGGAGCAAATGGCAATGATGTACTCGTTTAATTTCTTATATACTACAGCAAATTAATTATTTTTTGATAACCTCAAAGGGGGAAGGGGGATATTTTGCTTGCCATGGTCAAAGGTAATCAACTTCCCAACGAGTTGAAAAAAAGGGCGAAGATTTTTTTATTTAAAAAAACCATAATAAAAGGAGTGGAGCTAAAATTAAGTGTGATAATCGTGCTGTGACTTTATTAAGCACTTTTGTAGGTGCACATCATTAATAGACTGCAAGATATGATAGAAAAAAGGATATAATCATGATAAAATGTCCAAATATTGTTAAAATTTATAATAAATCAATGGGAGGTGTAGATCTCAGGATTCTTTACTTTCCTTATATAAAATTCAAATGGTACCATAGAATTTTATTTCATATATTTGATATGTTACTTATAAATTCATGGCAGATGCTATATAGACATGATTTTAAAAGTATATCAATTAATGATCTGCATCAGGCCTAATTTTTCAAGACCGGCCCGGCCCGAAATTTTTGCTGGCCCGGCCCGAACCTGAAATTTATTTTAAAAAAATTTAAAGGCCCAGCCGGGCCTGAATTTATTTAAATATAGAAATTAATTTTTATAATTACTTAAAATAAAAGACATATGTTATATAGCGTTTAGTTTCAATAAATTAAATCAAAAATTTTTATTTTACATAAAAAATTCAATATAAAATTGATAAATTTAGATATGTTTAATAAAATTTCCAAGGTCCGACCCAACCAGGCCCGAAATTTTTTTAAAAATATTAGGCCCGGCCCGAACCCAATTATTTTAAATAGAATTAGGCCCGAGCCCAGCCTGAAGCCCATTCAGGCTGGTCCAGACTTGGGCTGGGTACGGGCCGGGCCTAACTTTATAGCATGCAAGGATCAATTTAGTTTATACAATTTCAAAATTTCGGTGGCAGAAGTCCTTTGCAAATATGGCAAAGGCACTTCAAACTGTATACCAAAACGAAAATAGGTTCAAACTGGTTATAGGGAAAAATTTGAAAAAGGACTGAACCAATATTTACCAAATGAAAAGGTTAGGAAAGACTTAACAGCTCATTGGCCCAAATATAATAAGAAGGGTAAATGTAAAATGCCAGGATGCTTATTTACAAAAAAAGTATCTAGAAATGTGGTGTTTGCAAGAAATGTGGTGTATATTTATGTTTTACACCCAAAAATAATTATTTTATAGATTTTCTTAAAATGTTTTTGTATTTAAATAAAATTATTATATATATAGTTTATAGTGCAATAAAAAATTGAAATTTGATTTCTTAATTGCATAATGTATATTTTAATATTTATACGGTTCATCTTCTAAAAATTTAGAATTTTTTTCAAAAGTGAGCCATGAGATTATCAATAGTATCGAGATAAGGGAAAAATCTAGTTTGGCAAAAAAAATTATTCTAACATAGTGAATGCAATATAGGGCTAATAATAACTAAAATAAAAATATAATAACACAAAATTTAAAACATTGCAATAAAATTATTTTTAAATAAAATAATAAAGAAGATTGTAAAAAAAATCATATTTTATCATTATGTAGCATTGAATTTTGTATATTTTCAAAATAACCTTACTTTCAAGAAATAAAAACCATAATGGGTCATTCTCATTCTAATAATATCAGAACAAAATTTTAGCTAATTAGCAAGGTAGAAAAATCACGTTTTTTCTTTTATACTCATCTTAAATAATTTGTTTTAAATTAAAAACTATAATTGTTTTACAAAATATTGCACAAATGTATAAAAAACGTATTGTCACTATATATGAACATTGCAATATAATTGATTTACAACTAATATCATGGATACTGGGAAAATTTTTTTTAAAATAATTTTTCATTATGAAGATCTCTCATTCAAGCATGAGTTGCATATCCCCACAATGCTTGAAGCTATTGTCAATATAAAATTTTCATATAATTTGTGGTTCCAGACTTCACTCCCATGCAATAATAGTGAGATTACTTTCCATTCCCCATTCCTCTTCTCTCTTGCTGCTTCTATCTCCTCAAGATTAAGCAGTTCAAGTTTAATACCTATTGGTTATGATCTTGATGGCAAGCAATTGTCAACCTCATTAGCACACCCACATTCCCTCTTAATAAAGCTTGAAATATTTGCAGTTGATTATCTCTTAACAAGTGAATTCATTAGAACAATATCCTAGCTGAGCTATTCTGAATTCTAGATTGGCCTATGAATAGCTGTAGGCTATTCTAATAAAAAATCTTGGTCTTAACTTTAATGAAGACCTTCGTATAGCTATTTTGCTATGTAATGGCTTTGATATTTCCAAATGCATTATTTGTTTTTTTATGGACTGCCTCCTATGGCATACAAACTTAAAGTATGGTTTCTTTTTGTAATGAAGAGATATTATTTAATGAAATTTATTTTATTTTAATATAATATGTAAAATAAAATTATATCAAAATGTATACAAAAATAGATAAATAGTACATTGATATAAGTATATAAAGATACCACATTTTAGTATCTAGATACTTAAACAACTATGCTAATCTAAAATTTTAAAATAATACGACAAATTTTGATGTTTCCCTCCATAATCAATTATTGATTGTTATTAATATTTGAACTAATTCAATTTAGTTAATTATTTTGCATCAGTGGTTTAAAAGAATTTGTAATTTTAATCCACATTATCTTAGGTAATATAGTTGCTAATATGCTATAATTTTTTTATATAACTATAACATATATAATGTAGCTACAAATTTTGATCAAAATCAAGAGATCCCATAAATGTTTGATTTGATATATAATGAACTTAATTATCTAGACATATAAAAAAAAAAATTTATAAACTTTTTCAAATAAATGCTTACACCAATAAAAATTTCACTTTGGAGAAACTAAAAAAAATTTTTTTTACTTTGGAATAAATGTTTTGTTTGCTATATAAATTTTATGACTTTTTTTTGGTAAATTCAATACTTCAAGGAAAAAATATGATATTTCATCTTAATAATCTTACATTTATCTTCATTGAGTTGTTTTAACACTTCACCTACAATCTAGTTATATAAAATTACATTAATACTATTTTTTGAATTTACCTGTCCAACACTTTGAAGTGCTTTTAAATCATTTTCTGATTTATCATATTGCTTAGTTAATTGCCTCATTTGATCACGAACTATAATTTTATAAATATAATATATTTTCTCATTAAAAGCACCATTTTTTAATTTCCCTTCTAATTCTCTATGCTCTTTAACTCTTGTTTTAAAATCATCTAAAGATTTTGTTTTTAAAACATCCATTAGATAAAAAATATATGTGCTAGCTTTCGAATTATTATTGACGGATTGCAAAATTAGAAACTTAAAAAAAATTATAACACTTTATAATAAATATAATATAATTCCAAATTGGTATTTAAAAAAAAAATCACATATAAAATAATGCTATGAAATAGAATGTATAAAATATGTGAAATATTAAAACAAATATAAAAATTATATACAGAGCAAATATGATACAAAGAGAAAAGAAAATACGAAGTATAAAGTTAGGATAGTACTTAGGAAAGTACACTTCCATTGAAGCCAATGTAGTTGGCTTTTGGGATGGATATAGCCAACCTTTATAAGAAGAAAATCTTTTCGCGAGATTATTCTTTGAGTTTACAGAATCGATAGACTACATTTTTGAATAATGCTAGGGCAAGTTTTCCGATGGTGGTAAGTGTGGTCGAAATGCTATAAATAATGGTTGATCAAAATTTCTCTACATTTTGATAATTTATGTTGTTCCTGGTAGTTCAAGATGTTGAGTACTTTGTAGGAGGGGACTGGAAGGGGGGAGGGCAATAGTCCCAATGTTTTTTTTGATTTATTCAAATTTTACTGAAGTTTTACAAAATTAAATCTTAAAAGTTCTGTCCATAATCATGTGATTAAAAATCTGACAAATGATTATAAAATGTCATGTGACATTAACAGATGCTAATTTTTGACTAGGTAGAATGTCATATATTATATTTTCTCTTTTTATTTAATTATTTTAAAAATGGTAATTATTTGTGTTGTTAAACGTTAGATTTGAGTGGACTAGCTCAATATTTTGTCTTGAAAAATATTACGCAAGTCTAAAGATTTTGCTCAATTGTAGTTTGGTTATCTATTGGCGATATTTCGAAGTTTGGGCAATATTTTTCAGGTTTAAATATCAAGTTTTAAACGAGCCGAACTCAAATAGTAATAATATTAATACATATATTGCTACATAATATTTCGACACTTATAAATTTCAGTTTAAGTGTTAATTTGTTGATATGAAAGAAAGGGGAAGAAAAGAAAGAAAGGAAACAAAATGTCTACAAGCAATCATTATTAATAGGGCGTACAGCATCTGGCTCATATAAAATTTTTATGAAGTTTAATTTAGATAATAAATTTCAAAATAAGTAAGGCAATTATTTTCAACTATCTAGAATGAGAAACCTTGTTGAGCCTATCTTGTATTTATTGATGCAACGTGCAAACTAAGATTATTGCACGCCATTGTTTTTAATTATTAATAGAAATTACTATTTTTAAAAAGTCAAGTTTTTGACTTAAAAAACAAATTGGAATCACACAACTCATTTATAAATGAGCGGTTCAATAGGCCGCACAAATTGGCTAGATGTGCCTGCTTCAGAATCAGCTCGATGTCAGCTTTAAAATCTGCTAAATTTTTTTGAAGTGGCCTGCTATTATTTATACCACGAGGAAAAAAGTGAACCATTTTTGGAGGGTATTAAATATTTTTTATTTTGAAATTCTATAACTTATGTGTATTTTGTTGTAAAAACATGACCATACTATTATTATCTGATTATTATATTTTCTACTCCTAAGAATAATAAAATTTTCAACTATTCTGGTATAAAATGTATTAAAGGATTTGAAATAGTTCTATTATATGTTTATTGTTGGAAAAATATATTGATAAAAAATAAATGGAGTGCAAGTTCAATTAACTAGAAAGATGCTTTGATGTCATCGATTAAAAAATTATCTTCGTTCAAATAATTTCTTTAGAACTTTTAAATTTATTTTTTTTTAACATTTTTTTTTTAAAGTGCATGCTATTTTATTTAACGATTTCTAAAAAAATATAGAAGAGTGCGTCTCATTTTTAAAAATATTGACATATTATTATCATACTAGTAGAAAGCCCGTCAAAAATGACGGGGAATGAGATTTTTATTCATTTTTTTACGATAGATGTCATGCCAGATCCAAGCTCACAATATTAGGGAGCATATAATTATTAAAAAGTTTATCCAGCCCAGCTCAACCCTTAATAATTTGTTAAAGATATTCCCATGTAAGGTGCAAGCTAATATAAATTTTGAGGTTCCAAGCCCAGTCGTATCCAATATAATTTTGAAAATTTTTTCCCACCTCGGAGATAGTTAAATTTTTAATTGATTTATCATCACATAAAGGGGAATTATCTGATTTACCAATTAGTTTAAGATGTAAAAAAAAACATGTGAATTTCATATTAAGAGAAACTGGGAAGGCCTGGGAAAACCACTTATTAGAGAATCATGACAAATAAAATAAAAATAACCGACTCTTATAATTTTTGGTAATATGATCAATTATAATTATATATAAAAAATAAATTGTTGTTTATTATAGGGGGTTATTGTAGCTTTTCGAATAAATTTAATGTATGTCTTGCATTTCCCAAATTATTTGTCTATATTTTATGTTAAGTAAAAAAAAATGCTATCTATTTAAATAACAAAAATGACATTAAACACTAATGAAACTTATATACAAATTATAAAATATTTTTTATTGACATATAAATTTAAGCTAATTTTTTTAAAAAATAATGAGGAATAATTATTATGTTGTGTATTTGATAAAATTAAGAGCAAATCCTTGTTGCCATTTTTATTTTTGATGGAAAAAGCGACAAAATAAATCTGGAAGGTTGTCTGGAAAGGAAATAATTAAAGTACAATTTCATATCATTTAGGGTTGTAGATGAAAGTAATGACGGATTACGAAAGCAGTGCACAAAATATTAATCTTTTTAACTTAATATATTAATTTTTTTAACGAAGTCAGTTTAGTTTATTTAGCATAGTACAGAGATTATATTAAGTTTATTTAAAAATTTTGTAAGAAAATTTTCAAGATGGACACTTTGTCACGGGTGCTTATAGAGATAAGGACAATAGATGGTTACATGATCTCAAGAAGAGTGACCAGGGAAGAAGCTACAAGACTATGTGAGGAAATGGTGAATGGTATAAGAATGGATACACCAGGGTGATTCGATCGAAGAACCAGAATGCATCCATATGATCATCCTATACCCAGGAATGTTGGGCCTGTGGGGGAGATCATCTAATGAGATATTGTTCTAATCAAGTAATGACGATTAACAATGAGCCGACGTTACAGGATGTTAAACCTAGATTATTGAATGGAGGCAAATCGCGTCAAGTTCACTAGGTAAAAATATCAAGGGAAGGGGTGTTGGAAGTATCGACGAAATTTGAAAAATCATTTTAAAAGAAAAAATATAAAAAGAAGAAAAAAAAGAAGAAAACAGTTTGAAGATGGATTATTATTTTTGTGTTTAAAAAATGTTTTAATTTTGTAAATATTGAATGATATAAAAGCAACGAAAATTGAAATAAATATTAATATATAATTTAGTAAATTTGTAGTTTTGTATTATTTTAATAAAGTCTAATTTATTGGTTTGATTAATCGGGTATTAAATTACATTTTAAAAACAAGGATAATAACGATTGAGGTTAATTTGTTGGCTTACATGTTTGTTATCACAGTATCATTAATATTGAGATTTTTATCATGTCATTTTCTATTGAATTTAAATGGGTTATTGAGCTTTTATGTTTTCGCTGTCTCTCTTTTTTTCAGCGAGCGTATTTTCCCAATTTTCAACTTGGCCGACTAATAAGTGAATGGATATTTTATAGCTAATATTTTTATAGGTATGTTCTTGTTTATTATTTCTATAAATTAAATAAATACTATTTTTATAAAAAATTTGCTGTATTTTCATCTAAATTTTTGTTAATCGTGAATTATTTAATAACTAATAGTTTTTTTTAAATTTGTGGACCTGAAAAATTTATTGGGGCTAAAAATCTTTTCGAGTGGTCAGATTTGAGAGTGAGAATAAATTTTTTTGGCTACGACCCTCCACCTAGCTAATGGCACCCAGCTTAGCAGCGCTATTTTATTATCGATAAATTTTACTAATAAAAAATCAAACACTTATGAGTAAAAACACAGTTTTAGAGTTTGGACGTAGGTTTAAATCAGTTTGCAATCTCTGAACTTTAAGTTCTGCATAATTAAAAATTTATGCTATATTTTTTTAGGAATAATAAAAGTCACTAGGGAATATTTGTTATTTAAGATTGTATTTCATTATAAACGAAAATAAGTTAAAATACATTTACAATGGGTTAGACATATTGTTTTTTAATGTTATAAATTCTCAAAAATATAGCATTATAATTAAATATATATTATTTTTTTCATTTTATGATTATTATATATATTTATTAAAATAAATTTAAATTATATGATAAAAATTAATTTCACCACGGCACTCATCTTTTGTTTCCTTACTAAATATGGTAAATTTTATTTATTTTATTCTGATTAATTATATTATTTAGCCACCGAAAGTCGATAAGAAATCAAAAGATACAAAATCTAAACCACTTCCAGCAAAAAAAAAGGCTGCTTCAGGAGGAAAAGCTAAGAAAAAAGTAAAATAATAATTTTATCAAATGTACATTTTTTTATAAAGAAATGGTCTAAAGGAAAGGTTAGAGACAAATTAAATAATTTAGTTCTTTTTGACAAACCTACTTATGACAAATTTTTAAAAGAGATTCCATCAAATAAATTAATAACACCATCATTAGTATCTGAGAGATTAAAAGTTAGAGGATCTTTAGCAAGACAAGCCTTACTAGAATTAGCAAATAAAGGTAAATCAAAAATTAATTAATTAATTAAAACTTGTTATAGGGCTTATTAAACCTGTTGTTAAGCATCATGCACAAATTATATACACACGCATAGAAAAGTCCACAGAAGAAGCTCCATTATAAATATTTTTGTAAATTAAAATTATTTAATACATTTGTATTGTAATGGATAGGCAAATAAATTCTAATTAAACAAATATATGGTAGTGCCAATCATTACTATTATATTGTATTATTTCTATCCTATTTAAAATAATATTTTAATATTTGTATTAATTTTCTATTTGCTGAAATAAGTTGGAATATAATTAATGTTGATAAAATTACTCTGGTAATGACTATTTTCACTTATATAAGTAACAAGTTATATTAACCTTATGTCTAAAATTTATGTAGCTTGAAATTATAAATTATTTTGGGATTTACAAATTCCAATCAAATTTAAATAAAGAATTGATTATACCAAAATATAATTTGATAAATAAAATATTTATTTGCACTAAAAATATAAATAAGAAAATTTCTTAGGTTTAGGCTATTCTACACCTTTTGAGGTTCTTAAAATCTTTATACAATACAGCACAACTTGAAGTGTATTAAGAAGATAAATATTTGAATTGAATTTTTTAAAAAATCTTTAATATAAAGCAATGTATATTTATAATAATGACGGAATAGGATATTTGTTTATGAAATGCCAATATATTACTCGATTCAGATTTTAAAGTTGAATTTTTTAAATAACTTATGGTAATCTAAAATTTTAATCTATTTTTTAAAAAGATGAGATTTTATTCTTAATGCCAATATTTCACATTGATTTTGATCCTTCATTTTTATGGGTTTTTAATCATAATTCACTAAATGGCAAAATTTTTTATTTTAACTATTTCCTTCAATACACATCATGAAGCAATTTTTAAAATGTATGTTAAAGATCTACATATCCTAGCCTGAGCCCACCCCAGGTCTATTCAAAAATAATTTTGGTTGGGCAAAATTGTGATATTACATTTTGTAAAATTGATATAATTTGAAATTCTTGCAATTAGTGTTATTAAATAATTTATGAGCTAATTTTAAAAATGGCTAACTTAATATTTTATCCAGAAAAATATTACACAAACCTGAAGATTTTGATCACAGATGGTACAAAGGTTTGGACATCTATTTGCGAAATCTCTAGGTTTAGATTTTTTTGGCTTAAATATTGGGTTAGCCGTATTTAAAAATCAGCTTAAATCGAGCTGCTTAACAACATGCTTGCAATGTGTGCTAAAATAAATTTGGTTGGGCAGACATATTTTTATTTTGTTGGGCTTTTCATGACAAATAAAAATGGCTAACTTAATATTTTATCCAGAAAAATATTACACAAACCTGAAGATTTTGATCACAGATGGTACAAAGATTTGGACATCTATTTGCGAAATCTCAAGGTTTAGATTTTTTGGCTTAAATATTGAGTTAGCCGTATTTAAAAATCAGCTTAAATTGAGCTGCTTAACAACATACTTGCAATGTATGCTAAAATAAATTTGGGTTGGGCAGACATATTTTTATTTCATGTTGGGCTTTTCATGACAAATTAAAAAATTCTGGATGAGGTTGAACAGGACAATTTTGAAAATTTTTTTGACCAAGTCTGATGCAAATCACTAATGTATATATTATAATAAATAGGCAAAAATTTCATAGTTTTAAAAATAATTTATGGGTAAATTAGATCAAGGTTTGATAGCAAAGTTTTAAAAAATGTATGTTTATAATATTTTTAACAATTCAAGTGATTAGAATTTGATATATAGGTAGTTGTTAGATGGCTGAGTCCTCAGCCAGTTTTTGAGCCATATAATTGACTAAGGCTCAAGCCAGCTCATTGAGACATATGAGTTGGCTCAAGCCAGCTTAGGAATTAAATCAAGATGACTTTTGAACTGAAATTTACTTATTTGTAATTAGTGTTGTTAAAAGGCTGAGCCAAATATAAATATTATTAACTATTCCTACTATCTCATCATGTACTGTCGAAGGGTCATGACTAAAATTAAATTAATTAAAACAAGCTTTCTAATACCATGAAAGATTCTTTTTTAAATAATCCAACCATTTATCAATGGAACAAAATTTATTTAAATTGCATTTCAGGATGATCGCTCATAACTTAAAATTTAATTTTTGAAAATCGCGCTAATTTTTCAAAAATTTGTTCTGTATTGGGGATTAATTCCCGACGTATACAAAGTAAGATTAATCCTTTCAATCAATTTTGAGATTGAATTCTTTCGCTTACTCTTCCCCTAATTTGTCCAAATTACTAATTTAAATTTTTTTATTTATATTATATATTAAAGATTGATGCAGTAAAAATTATTGTAACTTATAATTGAGGCTTGGGAGTCAATAATAATTTAGTGATCATAAAATTCACGTTAAAGTTGCGTGATAAAGTGTCGCATGTCACCAAATCAATTTATTTTATATAATATATTAATTAAAATAATACATAATAATTTTTATCAATATTTCTAGACCGATCTGAAAAAAATTTAATATTCTATTTTAAATATTGATATAAGTTTTAGCGCTCATTAAATTTTAAATAATTTTTTTATAAAAATGAGTGTTGGGATTATATTATATTTAATGATTATACCAAGATTTGTTATTCAGTAAATATAACAACTGCCATCAAGTGGCCAGTAGAAAGAGTTAAGTATGGCTAAAAATGTTAAAAAATTTGAGAATGTTTTATTATTAAAACCTAACATTTATTTTTGATTATTTAATTTTATATTAATTTTTAATTATAACAATCATTATCTTAATTATATATTTGTAAATAGATGTATATCAGTTTTAACTCACTTCGAAATTTGAATTTTAACAATAGAATCCCAAATTAAGCATTATGCACACTTTACAGTTTATAGGTGTCTAGATATATTTGTAAAAATTTATCTATATCAAGATACGTTTTTAGAAGATGTGTCTCTATCTTGATAATTTGTATCTAGATATATTTGAAAAGTTTCTTACAACTCTGTGTTCACCTAAATTTGAACTTGTAATGAATTATGAAATGTTTAATGTTGGATAGATATAAATGAATGTGGGATTGTCATATTTAATTTTTCGAAGAATAAATCTTTATATATGATGTTGATTTGCAAATATTCCAAGAGTCGTATGATCTCCATCTGGGCGTGCCAAAACTTAGACGGCCCAAGGCAAAAATAAATTAAACCACCCTTTAAAATAACGAAAATTTATCATAGCTTATTTAATTATTTTTATCATCCTGACACAACTAAAAATGATGCTTTTTTTTAGTTGTGTAATCGCTTGTCCTAATGAATTTGAAATTTTAGATGTTCATTTTACAATTTTTTTTAGAATATTAAAACTGCCCTCTTGTTTGTAGTAAATCAATGAGAATTTTATCAGTCAGCTTACAAATCATATTCACTCTTTATATTTCTTGAAATTTGAATAATTTTTGTATGTGTATAAAATTTTAAATCATTGGGATGAATATATCTTGTTAAAAGCAAATATCAGAAGGTGATTTTTATTATTTAAGGATAAAAAACGAGCTTTTGACAAAATATATCAAGCAAAGATCATTTGTCAAAATATGAACATAGGTAAGAAATTATACTCACAAAAAGTATTAAAAGTCATTCGTGTTAATATTGTTCAAATAAAGTTAAAAAGAGAAGATAATGTTTTACAGGCTAGCTTCTAGATTTAAGAAATTTAACAGAATTGCAAACCAAGAGTACATCCTCATCTCTTTGCAATGTTATAGAGGACTTCCAAAGATTGATGATCTGATGTGAGTAGTGTACCTGCAAAGATAAAATCCAGAATTTAAGATTGATCTTTCATTCTGTCAAAATTAAATTTGTAGGTATTAAGAATAACAGGATGTTAAAAATACCAAGTAATCTAGGGTCAAAGAAATCTGCAACGAGAGTCTTCAAAGCCTAGGGTTAACCTTAGGTACGGTAGGCACTCTTCAGAGATCATTTATCCTTGCTTTATAGGGGACAATACTCGCTTTTCAGGGGATTTATTTAGACCTATATTTTTATATAATTTTATTATGTCTATTACCTTATTGACCTCAACTGTCGAGCCTCCTATAATTTCTCATCTATATATCAGAAGCAGGTTTAGCCTGCATTAGTGATTAATGTCTTAGATGGTTTATTTATTTTAATCCTGACAAAAGAGGATAGAATATTATTTTATCATGTAAGTTTTACTTTTAATATCTAGATTTAAATATAATCAGATTTTAAAATATTATAAAAAGATCGAATACTAGGTTTATAAATTAAAATAAATGTGGAAGATATTAGATTAATTTCGAAATCTAAAAAATTGTAGTTATTAAAATAATAATAACTTTCCAGGGAAAATTTCATTTGCAGGAGTAAGTATATATTTGGTATGAGCAGGAGAATGAAATTTTTTTACTCCATATGAGTGGGTGGATGGTGTGATTTGAGCCAAAATTTTTCTAATAATTACTTCAAATAAACAATATTAAGAAATTAGACTCTCGAAAGGAGTCTTATTAATAAATTTATAAAATATTATTCAGAATTTATTCAAAGTTAGGTTCTACTTTTTCCCCTTTTGATTAATATTTTTTAAACAGAAGAACCAAGTTGAGCCTAGTTTTTTCCCGGATTCAATTTTCTTTAATCATTGTATTTATAGTAATATTTTTGCACACTGATTTTTCCTTAATATAATTTATTTTGTTTCATGAAATATTATATATTTAATTACATAATTTATAATTTAAATTATCGATCGAAGTATAATAGAATTGTAAACAAGTTTTTATTTATTATACTATTTTTTAATTGCTCTTTTAACTATCCCAGCATATTTATATGGTGCAGATTCCATGTATCCAACATTTGAATCCGGATATTCTCGATCTTTATTTTCACCATGATAAAATGGATCCTTTGCCCGATTATGATTCATTGAATCGTTATCATTTAATTTTGAAATTGTTGGCTTATCATACAAATTATCAACATTGTTTCCTAGGTGATCATCGTCACTTTCATAGTCTTTAGTATCTAAGATTATTATATAAATAATGAAAATATCAAAAAAATAGTTCTAGAAATTAGATCAAATTGAATTTCATCAGTTTGATATATATTCTATCTTTATAATATTAAAATAAAGCATTTAATAAAATGTTTCATTTCATTTAATAAATATGAAATAATATAATAACAAGATTTTAATTAGAAAATTCCAAGTTCAAACTTCATTCATCATCCTTAGAAAAACGTATAAATATCCTACAGTTAATTTTTGTTAAAATATAAAATTAACAAAATCTTACCTTTAAAATTTACTACAATTAATTTTCAATCATTTAGAAAGCATAAAAATTATTATATTGAATGTCTAATAACTACTCTATTAAAATGACTGGAGGCATGCTTTTGAATAATCTAATCTTAATTTTTGGAATTTATTAGTTTTTAAAATATTTACAAATTTATTCTTACTACTCTGCATTCACAGCTGGCGCGAATTCTAAGCGAAGTATACATAAATACATAAGAATACTGCAAATTTTGTATACTTCGCAATTCGTGCTAACTATGAATGCAGGGTAACTTCTCATTCAGTTTTAGCGGGAATTCGTGGCCGAGAGAACAAAAACATGGTGTATATAATTCGCCACTAATTCGCGCTTAACCATGAATGAGGGGGTATACATAATAAATATTATTTAAAAAAAAAATTCTGAGAAACATAAAAATAATATTTTTTAAAAATTAACTTACTAAAAAATTTTCAATTATTTTATTATATATTTTTTATATAAGACTCTGATCCCTAGACTAAAAAAATGGTTCTGGTTGGTCCTAAATATTTTGAAATGGTTTTGATACCGGTTTCTAGAAAAAGGGATTCTGGTATATGATTCGATTTAAGGCGGTTTCGTGATTTTTGGTTTCGATTCAAAGCTCTCTTCCAATAAATTTTGAACAATAAATAAATCCTCTAAAATAATCATAGAACATTTTAAATTTTTAACAATATAAATAATATATTATCTGCACCTTTCTTAGAACTCTTTCAATAAAATTTAAGAACCGGTTACTGTTCCGGTTTTTATAAATTTAAAAGGGGTTCCAAGTTCTGGTTTTAATCGAATCGGTTCTAGAATAGGTTTCTTGGAATTTTAAAATGGGGTTCTGTTCTTATAAACTTAAAAATAGAGGTTGTAGGTTTCTCTAGTTTATAGATTTTTCCCGGGTTCTGGAACCCAAACTCAGATTCTGAGATATATTATATGGATGGTAAAGAAACAAGTTAAATAAAGATTTTACATTATTTAATTTTTTTTTATTATTTTAACAATTTTTATTGGAAAAAGTTATAAGGGTATAATGCATTTTTTTTAAAACTTTTAATTCCAAATAAATTATTTAAATATTGATATAATTTATGTGTATTGAATTAAATTTTATACCATTTTATGATTTTATTTTACATTATTATAAAAAATTTCTGAGTTTTAAATAAGTTTTGAAGGAAACATTAAAACAATGTTTTATATATTTTGGGAAAAAATTGTATAATTTTTTACTTTTATATTTATATTTTTATAGTTTACAATAATTAAATGTCGTAGATATGAATCAATGAGGATTCAAAATCTCTTAACTTTTATCGGATAGACATTCTCTTTGATAGGTTTGGACTTTGATTTTTAAAACTAATTTCGGCTTCCCGGAACTCAAAAAATTTTTAAATTATTTTGTTTTTCATATGTTCTTATGAAAATTATTTTCAAGAACAATATTAAAATCTTTTATTATCATTCACCTAAATTTTTCCCTACTTTTTCAACAGTCCAATAAAAAAAAATGGGATCAGATGGTATTTTAATTTATTTCAAAAATGGAATTTGGATCGGACTTGGATCTTTGAGAAAAAATATTCAGATTAGATCAGTCGAACAAATATTTTTTTCCAGATCGATTCGGACAAGCGTATACAGAAAATTTTGGAAGCGTGTATTTCAAAACTTACTCCTATCCCTCTATAAAAAAATTGACGGGCTTTTTCCACTCTATTTATCCAATGATATTAATAAAAAATAATAATTATGCAATTATTTAAATATTGTTGTATTTATAAATTTTTTTACATATTTTTTATATGTATTCGTAATTTGATTAAATAATTTCTTTTTGTATTAATTTCGAAAGAGGGGATTGATTATTATTACATTTAAAACAAATTATAATGATCACATTTTTATGTTTATACTTGATTTTAAAAGAATATAAGGAAGAGAAAATGAATATAATTTAAAATTTAAAAATTTCTATAATTTTATATATGGGAAATTCCTATTTGGTTTCTTCGATGAATTCTACACGAGCTTATCTTTTTTTCATAATTTTGAAAAATATTATCCAAATTGAGCCACAATTTATAACCACCATTTAACAAAATAATGATCAAAATTATTTCAGGCATATAATTTAGGATAGGATAACAAATAAACAATGATATAGTTGTTGAATCAATTAATTGTTACTAACCATAATCTAAAAATCAGTCTCCAGCGTGTTTATAGTTAAACTGAGTGAAAATATATTCACTTTATTCCGATCTTACTAACAACAAATATTTTCTTATCTTGCTCTGAATAAGACACACTAATGATCTTTTTTACAAATTTCACAAATCTAGAGGCAATAATATTTTATTCACTACAAAATTTATGGAACAAACTTTATTGTATATATTCAGAAAAATTCATAATTTTATTATTTTTAAATTCATCAAGAAAAATCATAATCTTTTTTTTTAAAAAACTCCTAAAAAAAATAATAATCGTATTTCTATTACATAACTTCTTATCAGAAAAACTAAAACAATCACATGTGTTAAAATATAATTTTAATCCAATCAAGTTAAATTCGGTTGAATGACATATATTGATTAAAGTAATATCCAAATACGACACTGAGTAAATATTATCTATATGAATGTTTAAAATTTAAATCAGAAATAGAATCGAATAAATATGTATTTATAAATAAATTGGAATACTATACCAAATATTTTGCCTTAATCTACAAATATTGTTTATTTTTACTTTACCCTGCCCTAGTTTATCAGGACCTGGAGAGCAAAATATTATAAAGGGGTTACGCTTTTTATTGTTTTTTATAATATTACAAAGTAAATTTAGGTTTAAAATTTTGTTAAAAATTGGTGTTATAAAATAAGTAAATTATATTATTGGATTAAATTTGTCAGAGACTTACATATCCGAACCGAATATTTTAAATGACCATTATTAGCTATAAATATTAAAAATAAATATAATATATTTAAAAAAAATCTAAAATATAAAACCCTGGCCAGGTCGAAAAAAACTTTAAAAAAAAAATCCGACTAGATCTTGCAAATGGTACTTCTGCAGGTCTCTTAAATTTGTTAAAAATATAATATAAACTCCTAGTAACAAAAATGAATGATATAAATTTCCAAAAAATTGGTATTCAATAAACTATAAAAGTTTTGCTCCTGAAATTTGGTAAAAAGGTTCTATTATAAATAAATTATAAAGGTTTTTTTCTCCCTTTTCTCTGATTAAAATTAAATGTTTAATTATTTTAAAAATTACTGTTAACATCAAATTTTTACAATAAATTGTGTATGTTGATTATTAGAAAAATAGGATGTTCTTCAATTTTAGAATAATGGCAATGAGTCAATTTTTAGAAAATATAAAAGACCTCAAGGGTGTAGCCAGCTAGGTAGTAAGAGAGGAAGAGAAATTCTCCCACCCATAGAAAGACTTTGAAAATTATAAAAGGGCTTCATGAAGATGCACAGTATTCTATTTTAAATAAATAATATTCTATTCTAAATATTAGCAAAAAGTTAAAATTAATTTTAATATTTAATTCTTGTATATTAATTTTATCTCACGAAAATTTAAAGTTTATTTTCTAGATTTTTTAAACCTTAAACACTGATAAGAAAATTTTATCAACCAAAAAAAATATTTAATTTATCTCTACTAATAAATATGATTGGAAAATTTCTGCTGAATAAAATTATTTCTGAGACTTCTTTTAAATGTAACTAGTTTTATTATAATTTACTCTATAAATCATTTATATACTCGATCATTTTTTTATTTTATATAAAATTTACGATTCTGAAAAAATATTTAAAATATTTTTTTTATATAAGAATATTCAATTTATATTAATTATTCATAAAGAGATAGTAATTAATAATTATGCAAAACAATCTCGTTACATGTACATCTAATTAAAATTTAGTATAATTATTTAACACAAGTTATGTGAAAATATACTTAGAGATGTGTTTCCATAGATTGGATGGGATAACTTAGATGCTGAAATATACCTTTTTTGGAAAGCATAGGAGACATTTAAAACTAATATTGCTTGTACGCTTTCTCTTTGTGAAATCCCCAGGGTATTTTTACATAAGTACGTTGTTTTGATATAGTTATAGAAGGGGATGTACAATTTCTATTTTATCCTCTGAATCATTTGAATCTCATCCTCATCAAATGACAAGTCAGATTTTTAAATTCATGTTAGCTTTGATTCATTGGCCTGATCAATTATCAATTCAATTATAAAAAGGCGCACATACATAATTAGACATTTAATCAAATAATTATTAATTTAAATTAATTAATTATAACATATTAAAAGTAACTAGTTACATTCCACAAATATAACTAGTTACTTTAACAACAATATAAAATACTGTATATTTTGACAACGATATCAATTAGTATGTGTACAAATGAGAGGATCATTTCTTTATTACAGAGAATAAAAACTTATATTAAAATGTTACATTTTAAAATAGAATTCCCACAAAAAACAAATTATTAAAAATTGATGCAATTGCAAAGAATATTAAATTTTTATTTATGAATGTTATTTTGATTATCTTTCTAAATCATTATAAAATGTTTAATTTTATATATTATTGTGATTTCCATACCGGTTTATATATCTATAGTATTTTTTAAGCAATATATTCCCTCAAAATTGTTATATGGTGGTAACATTATAATAATGTTTATTTTAATTTAAAGTTCTTTATTATTGTCTTAAACGTTAATATACATGTCCACTTAAACAATTACTGTTAAGGCAATATTGTAGATCATGATATTATGTAAATTGGACATTTTGTTATATTAAATGTGATTTAATTTTGATATATAAAAGGAATATTAATATTAAATTTTTATATTATCGAATTTACTTATTTTGTTTAAAAAATGATATTCAAACAAATAAAATCTTGTCTTAATAAACATTAAGTTTAGATAATTAGTTAATAATAAAACATATATTATCAATCAATACAGTATCAAGCACTCTACCGACTATTAACGATCTCATTATGGTGGATGATAGGGGCACCAGCTTATTGGAAACTGGTGGGGAGAAGCCTGGAGACGACCTTCGCTCACCTTGTATGATACTAAACGAAGAGACGCTTGTTTAAAAAAAGAATGATGACAGACTCGATATAAAAACAAACATGTATGGAAAATTTTATATCCGCATATATATGAAAAATTTTGTAATCACATTTTTTTTGCAATCAAAACAGTTTTTAAAGGCTCTTAAATTTATTTTTTTGTTCAACCTGTAAATTAAATAACAATGATTGTATTTTATAATATATGACTGGCTTGTGGTAATATAATAATTAAATTAAAAACCATTATTGGTAATTATTATTATATAATTTCAATTAGCCCAATTATAGTGTAAGTTATATTTTTCTTATATATTTTTAAGTCAAGGGTATAATTACGAAAAAAAAACTATATTGGATTGCTGGGTTGACCTCTCCCCATTAGCCATTGTAATTTATACCTTTCTAAGTTAAGGGTATAAATACGAAAAAAACTATTATGGATAACTATTAGCACAATTATAGTGTAAATTATCTTATATATTTCTAAGTCAAGGGTATAATTACGGGGAAATTTTTTATTATGGATTGCTAGTTTGACCCTTCCCCACCCATTTTATTTGATTTGTTGGCATACTTGTTATTTAATTCTTTCTCCTAGATATCTTATTATCAATTTTATTTTTCCATGATAACTTCGGTTTCATATATATACGGATATAAAATTTTCCATAAATGTTTTTTTTTATATCGAGCCTCTCATCAATCTTTCTTTAAACAAGCGTCTTAAGTACCATACCAGGTGCGCGAAGGTCGTCTCCAGGCTTCCCCCACCAGCTTCCAATAAGCTGGTGCCCCTATCCTCCACCATAATGAGATCGCTAATAGTCGGTAGTAGTGCTTGATAATATAAGAACTCGATTTTTTAAACAAAATAAGTAAATTCGATAATATAAAAATTTTATAATCCTCTTATTCTGAAATAAACTATATATATAAAAATTAAATAACATTTAATATAACTAAATGTCTAATTAACATAACATCACGATCTACATTATTGCCTTAAACAGCAATTATTTAAATGGACATGTAATTAACGCTTAAGAGAATAATAAATAAAGAACTTTAAATTGAAATAAAGCATTATTATATATTACATGTTACCAACATGTAACAATAATATTTTGTATT
The DNA here is from genome assembly GCF_954871325.1 of Gordionus sp. m RMFG-2023. Lineage (NCBI taxonomy): Eukaryota > Metazoa > Nematomorpha > Gordioida > Chordodea > Parachordodidae > Gordionus > Gordionus sp. m RMFG-2023. The sequence goes on along the minus strand of NC_088779.1, from coordinate 14,664,392 downwards.
TTCCAATAATTTATTATTTGTTTTCGAAATTTTAAGATTTTTAAATACGATTGGTTCTAATAAATTTTATATGATGATTAGTTCTAATAAACTTATAATGCTCCGAAAAAATCATTTCAATATAAAAAAATTTATCCCCCCTGTAAAATTTTTGGCTACACACCTGCAATGAGCAAAAGTATTCATAATTCGAGGCAACAAATTTTGATTAAATTTCTTATAAAATAAAGGCATTCTAAAATATATTAATTTTGTTCTTCAAATGTTTTTTTACTTTTGATTTGAAGTTTCATGGTTCAAATAACATATTATCTCATTTATTTATTAAAATTTTTGTATTAAATATTAATATTTGAGAGCGAAAAAATATAAAAATCTAGCCAATTCTAGCCCTTCAAGTATTCATCAATGATATAATAATTTATTAGTTCTTATAAAAAAAAATTGTAATTTACTCATTTAGTATCAACCTTAATCGATTTATTTTATTTGTTATTCTCTTTTTAAAATTTGAGTAAAATGTAACATTAAGAATACAAGAATAAATATTTACCCCAATATGCTTTCTTAGGGGAATGGTGGTATTCACCATATCCATAGCTAGCTAAATATATTTGTCCAAATGTTGTGTTACTCCCTGTAAAATTAGTCCTATATGCAAACCCATCCACATGATGATCTTTCCAGTATGAATCTTCATGATGTGCACCTTTTCCTATTATCAAATAAGCGTATTATAATTTCTGAATTTTAAAAACTTAATAAAAAGTTTTATATCTTAAAATAATTTTGAGTAAGAATTGCTATCAAGAAAGTCAGTAATTGAACACTGTAACTGTTGTAGTTTTGTATTATTATGATATATATTTGTACATATATATTATAAAATGTCAATCATAAAGAATATATTTTATTTATTAGTTATTTTATCGAGAATTGATATTCAAACACTTGGTATTTTTTTGTTTACTTTTTGACTTTTGATAAATATATTATACGAGAAAAAATTAATGTTCATGTTTTATGGAAATAAAAAGAAAAACTTTTATGAGATGAAAATTATTTTAATTTGATGTTAATAATTTGATTCAGTCGGGGATTTTATAAAATGAAGAAAATTGAATTGATTTTTTGAAATATATTGTGAAACGAAAATTTTATTGTGAATATTTTTTTTATGGAAATTGAAAAATAAAGAGTATATTTAAAAGTATTAGTGTTAAATATAAAAATGGTACCGAAAGACCAGGATTCGTGAACACTTATTAGGGAAAAATAAGAAAATTTAAAAAATAGTGAATATTTTGTGAAGTTTTAGATATTATAAAAGAAAAATTTTCTAGGACATGGTTCCTCAAAATAATAGTGGATTTCGGATAAATAAAGGTAAGAAATATTTTTTTTGTATTATAAATTACACAACGCAATAGTAGGATTTTTGGATTAAAATTAGAAATATATAAGATAAAATTTTAAATTTTGGGTAATTAATGAAAAAATGGCTTTTTATTTTAATGATAATTATAATAAGCATAGTATTAATAAAATATCAAATTTTAAGAATAAGTTTAATAAAATTTTTGATAAGAAATTTAATGAATTGGATGTGACCAATAGTGTGGTTATAGCTTTCATTTATTTTATATTGTATATATTATTAATTGGTTTCAGACAATTAATTAATAAATTTCAGAGAAGAGCAGTGAATAATAAAATAATTAAATTAGGTGATCTAAATAGTAATAAATCTTTAGATATTTCTGAGGATATCAAAAATAGTTTACATTTAATTTTGTTAGAATTAAAAAATTTAAATAGTAAAAAAAATGTTGAAGATAAATATGAGAAATATTTAGATACTGGTGAAGTATTTAATGTTCCTCAAAATATTGACATATCGGAGGATATAAATAAAAAATTAAATTCAAAATATTTAGATACGGGAAAAGTATTTAATTTTCATCAAAATATTGACATATCGGAGGATATCAATAAAAAATTCAATTCAATTGTGATTGAATTTAAAGAGAAAATTTCTGAGGTTTTAAGTAAAAAATCAGAAGAAATTTTGAAAAATAATAAAACAGATAATACTTTGAGACAAAGTACCGAGGAATCTATAATTTTAAGTGAAATTAGAGAAATGAAAGAAAATATGAAAAATTTGTCCAGAGATGTTTCCAACTTAAAAATTAAAAATAATAATATAATTGAAAGTTGTGAACTTTGTGGAAGAAGAGGACATATTGGTAAAAATTGTCAAGAGACCGAAAAACTAATGAAATCGTGACTGCAAAACCAAGTAAAAAAAATGACATAGTGTGTCATAGATGTGGTTTTGTAGGACATATAAAAAGAAATTGTATGGTGAAAGAAGCCAATTTCAAAAGTGGATTTCCACAACGAACATCGGTAGTGATAAATCCAGTGGTTCGAAGTATACAAAATCCTCAGATTATAAATGTGGATGAAATCAAAACTTATAATACAGACCATGATAGAATGTGTTTCAAATGTGAAGAAATGGGACACATTGCCATTCATTGTATTCAAAGTGTGAGTGGGTTACAGTGACTATATGATTTGAAAGAGAATCATATAAAAATAGAAAAATCATATTAGAGAATAATAAACATTATGATGTATTTAGTTTTATTAAAAATTTTGTGGATATATATAATAAAATTGATAATCATTATGGGAATGATGATTATAAATTGAAATTTAACTCGAATAAAGAGTTGTAATGTGGGAAATTTTTATTGTCATTCTGATGAAATAAAAAATTTAAATTAACCAATAATCTGAATAAAAAGGATTATTGTAATAAAACAAGTGAGAAATATCCAGGAGAGATTTTTAATAAAAACATAAATGAGATTCAGAGATATTTAAATTCTGAGAAGAATTTAGGTATGAATATAAATTGTATTAAAAAAGAGATTAAAATAAATATCATTCAACCGATTAAATTGCATAAAAATGTAATAACTGAGGGAGCAAAAGAACAGATTTTATGTCCTCATATTAATTTAAAATTTGGTGGACAAATGGTTGAAATGTTATTTGATATTTTTATAAATATTGTCCTAATGATATTAATGGTGATTCGAATATAATGAATAAATTTTTAATGATTGAAAATGAAAGTAATTAGTGTTCGTTTTTTTAGTGTCAATATAAAATTGAGTAAAGCATAATTAAAAGTGATAATATATTGTAATAAAAGTTTTATTAAGAATAACATCTGGGAAGAAAAGTATTATTTATCTTAATCAATAGAGAAGAATATTTTAATTTAAGAATTAAATTGTTATCAATAAAATAAAAAAAACATTGACTTTAATAAATTCATGTGAATAATACCATGTGGTATGGTATTAGAAAGTTCAATGAAATACAAACTTTTGTGTAGATTAATTTTTTTTAAAAAAAAATTTGTATTTTTTTTTTAAATTTAAAGAGACATTGTTGTGAAACAATGTAAAATTAAAATTTAATATTATGTGATAAAGAAAAAGCTCTTAAATAAAAGTTGGTGGACAATAAAAGATTTTAAACTTTGACCTAGTGAAGAATTATGTAAAATAAAAGAGTTTTAAAAAAAGATGGAATGTGATGTGATGATATTGCTTATAGTTTTAATAGTTATAATAGTTATAATTGTAAATTAAAAATTTTTTTATCGGCATATCTTCATATTTTTTTTGTAACATAAAAAATATGATTGTGGTGGCATTATCTATATATATATTTGTAATTTTATATTTTTGCTATATGACATGTCTTAATATTTTTTTGTGGTTTATATTATTTTCTTAATGGGTATAACGAAATTTTATATATTTAATTTTAATATGATAATTATAAATTATTTTTTTTTATCCCTATTCGTATTCTTTTATTTTGTTTGTGGTCAATTATTTGTTTTGTAATTGAACATTAAGAAAAAGAAAATAATTGTAAAGGATTGTTGAATTCAAATGTATATGTATTATAAAACAAACAAAATATATTAATTATTATAATCCGCATATCGAAAGAAGACAATTAAGAATTAAAAGTCGATGATATTCAAAGATAAGATTCGATAAATGACGAGGAAATAATCAATGTCCTTAAAGAACGATAATTATATGGTATCTGGGTTTATGATGGGTGGGCGTGTTGTAGTTTTGTATTATTATGATATATATTTGTACATATATTAGTGTTATTAAACGGCTCGTTTTTAAAAAATGGCGAGCCAAAAATTTTAGCCAAAAAGCTTTTGCAAGCCTGGAGAATTTACTCATAGATGGCAGAAAGGTTTGGATGTCTATTAAAAACTCTTGAGGTTCGTATAATATTATTTTGGCCAAAATCATTAATTTAAAATCGGCGAAATTGAGCCGTTTAACAACACTAACATATATATTATAAAATGTCAATCAAAAAGAATATATTTTATATTAGTTATTTTATTGAGAATTGATATTCAAACACTTGGTATTTTTTTGTTTACTTTTTGACTTTTATATATTATACGAGAAAAAATTAATGTTCATGTTTTATGGAAATAAATAGAAAAACTTTTATGAGATGAAAATTATTTTAATTTGATGTTAATAATTTGATTCAGTCGGGGATTTTATAAAATGAAGAATATTGAATTGATTTTTTGAAATATATTGTGAAACGAAAATTTTACTGTGAATATTTTTTTTATGGAAATTGAAAAATAAAGAGTATATTTAAAAGTATTAGTGTTAAATATAAAAACTAAATTTATATTTTGTTTCTGCCCATGCATGGGTGGGTATGATGAACTATATGATAACTCTAGGAACTTGCTAAAAGGTTTATTTGGGGGAAATTTATTTTGTAATAACTAATGACTTTTGTTGTATCAATATTTTTCTCAAAGCAAACCCAATTGATATATATGAAATTTGAAAATGGCAACTATGATATGTTAAATATTTCTTTATATGTATAAACTAAATTTTTAGCAAGTAAATTTCTCATTATATTAACAAATTTTTAATCAAATCCAAATTTATTTATATGCTGAAATAAATATAAAAATTGATTTCTCTATTGCAAAATCTTATATGTTATAAAGGTTATGGTATTTGTAATAAGATATTATTTTAGTATTATAGGTTTTTCTTTTTAAAAATAATATAAAACATTTTAGATCGGCCCCTTATAGCCCCAAGTCGAATGGTTTGGCTGAGCGCTATATACATACGATAAAGACGTGTTTCTATGCTGGAAGGAGAAGTGGGACTCCGGACCAGTTAAATTTAGCAAATGTTTTAATTACACACCGAAATACTCCAAACGCAACTACCGGTAAATCCCCTGCCGAAATGATGTTTGGAAGGCCGCTCGACGTTAGATCAGTGGAAATTATCTACGAGAGAAAGGACTGAAAACGCGTTATGGAAACAAAAAAATTATAATGATAGGAACGTTGAGCCCCGTGAATTTAAAGAGAAGCAAAAAGTTTGGGTAAAAAACGAAAGGACTGCGGTATGGCATGAAGGAACAGTGGTTCAACGGAAAAGTGTGATATTGTATGATGTTGAGTCTGAGGGTATTGTAAAAAACAAGCATGCCGACCAACTGAGGGAAGCTCATGTACAAGCTAAAGAAACACCCATGACAATGACTGAGGATTTGGACATTGCAGAACATAATGGAAATACAACTCTAGAAAAAAGAGTTTCGAAACTCCCATTACGTTATTATGATGAATTCAATTTATAGTGGGGATAACTGTAATGTATTTAAATAAATTGATTTTTTATATTCGCTTAAAGATACAATTTATTTACAATTTATAAAAATAGAAAAATATATATATATAGCTGATATTAAATCATTTTGTAACTTTACAACTTTACAATAAATTAATCTAAACATTTCAAATATATAACCTTAAAAGGTCAATTGAATTAAATAATTATATTATAGATATATAGACAAAAATAAAGATCAATTACCTTTTTGACTATACCTTTTTTAAAATATAGAACGTAAAATTGACGGAATATGGGTCAATAATGACATCACAATGATATTCATAAACAAATTTCGAAAAGAAAGAACTTATATAGATGACTACTTGCATGACTATATTAGATATATATATTAGACGCAAATAATATTTCGCAAAGTGACGTTTTAAAAAAAATATTCGATCATTTCCGAAAAAATAGATAACCCATTATGGGTAGATATACAATATGAAAATAAAATATAAAATCAAGTAAACGATAAAATATACTAAAAATCATGATAATCAACTTTATCAAAATGATAATAAATACGCCAAGATAATAATAACAAGAATAACGAGCTATCATTGTAATCGTGATTATGCTATTCGAAATTGTTCAACATATAGTATTTTGAAATCTTAGAATAATTTGGAATTTTAGAATAGAATCCTTAGAATATAGTTTTTAGAATTTAGAATATAGGATTATTTTGGAATCAGAATATAATTTGGAATCTTAGAATATAATTTTGAATATAAGGATATAACGTAGAATCCTAAGAGTATAAATATCATTGAAAATGTTAAAATATAGACCAAATAGGAATGATCAGGGCTTTTGACCAACCCTGAACCAGAACCCTTTGAACCCGCAATATTTAACTGAACTCAAACCCGAATTTTTTTTAATTTTGAAGTTCAGGGTTCAATAACTTTTTTTTAAATATTAAATTTTTATTTATTTAAAAAAATATTTTTAAAATAACACATATAAAACTATATTTAAAATTAAATAAAAAAACATGCAAATTATTTAAAACATATTTATTTTGCGTGGAATCCTTTTTATTATATTTTAGTAATGTTGTTATAATGCCCGATTCCGGTTGATTATAGAAAGAGGCCTGATTAAGATCATAACCAAAAAAAAATTATGCTAGCCTAAAGATTTTGCTCATAGCTGGCAGATATGATATGCTTAGACACTACTTCTAACCTCAATGCTTTATTATTTTAGTTAAAATCTTAATCGGGCCGTTTTGAAAAATACCAAATCGGGCTTTTTAATAGCATATATTTTAGAGTACTCCATTTTATGTAAAAATTTTAAAATTTTACTAAAATATTTTTTAACATTTTTTAATAATAGGTAATATTATATATTTTAGGAATATTAATTTTTTTGTTGGATTATAAAATTAAAAATAATGCCAAAGAAATGAACAGAATCAGTAGGTAAAATAGCTTTATTATTTGCAAGTTGTAATGCACTGTCGGCATAAAAAATCTATATTTTAATTTTAACATCTCGGTTTTAGAAGATATCATAATTCGCTTATATTCTTAAATATAGTAAAATATAGTTTATAAAAACTGATATTTCTGTTATTTTTACTAAATTTTATAAGTCTTTTTTTTGGACCTCGAATACTTACCCCGAACCTGGTCCAGAGATATTTCACCCTAACCTGGACCTTTTTTTAGAAGGAGGGTTCACAGCTCTTGACTATGTATCATAGAATTTTGAATATAGGCCAAATATAATTAATATAACTTAGAATTTAAAATATAGGCCACATAGAATTAAAATAACGTAAAATGTAGTAAATAGGCCAAAAAGAACCAATTGCAAAAAATTCCAAATGGAAATAAATATAGAATTTTAGATAGATGCATAAATGAATATTGATGATCACAATAATTATTGATTATTGTAACATCTAATGGATATGACCGCTACTTACGATTATAATTTGATATAGCCACAGCACCAATAATATTTTAAAGGTATATATGACAATTTACTAGCTGATTGAAAAGAGACAGTAGTTTATTTGGACTATGTTAAGATTACAGAAAAAAATTATACTTAGCATTTAGAAAATATAAAACATGTCCTTATAAAATTACAGGTAAAGCGATAGTTTAATAGGTTTTCCTGATATACGCATTAGGTTTTGCATTTTAAATTGAAATATAAAATTGTCTTGGGTATTATAAACCTATTGGAATGCATTTCCAGCAAAAATTTTAAAATAAGGCGATCAATGATTTAAAATGCAAAAAATAACATAAGTATTGTTTTATTTTTTATTGTTTTTTGCATATTATTAATTGAGCGCGTAATTTTAAATTTAAAAATCTGATTTTATCGGAAATGCATTCCAAGTGTATAATGCCCACCCTATATATTTCAGACAATTTTATAATTAACTTTAAAAAAAATTAATTTAAAATTCAAAACCTCGTATATCGGGAAAACCTATTAACTATCGACCAAATTACAAAACGCGTATTATTTTCATTTTATATTTTTAAAATATTTTCAGGTATTTTTTATGCTTATTTTTTTTAACAAATAGGGTTTGGTTGTTTTTATGAATGATTAATTATTTTACATATAATTTTTATTTTTATATAAATTGATATTAAAATAACTACCAAATACAAACAATTTTTTACGTGATACGTTATCTACAGCGCTTATGCCCTCTATCGTTGAAGGTTCAATATAGCTACCCTAGGCATTCCTCATTTCCATCTAATTGGATTAAATTAAGTTTGGTGAAAATAAAAATGAGGAGCCCTCTACACGTTTGTGGGTATGCCATACTTGTATGCAAAACAATCCGAGAACTGTTTTTAAACGTAGGCTAAGAAAAGATGAGTTGGAAACAAAAGCCTCTACCCGAGAAATTCAATATAATTAAATTACTTTAAGGATGGGAGGATTTTAAGCTTAAGTGTAAGTCTTAAATGATTACTATCGATATTGAAAGATTTAATTTCATATCTATTTGAATTTCAAATTATCCTAAAAGAATATTTAACTATATTTTTTCAAGATTATTAGAGTTTTTTGATAATTTAAATAATTTTCCTTAAGAGGCATAAAAGCGTGAAACTATTTTATTCCGGGAATGGGTTTGGCCTTTTGAAACTAATTTTTGTGCGATATTTTTTAAATTTTTTTTACATGCGATGAATTTCAATAATACGGATTATGGTCCTCGAAAAGTGATTGGTCTGTCAATTATTTCTGTCTTACGATAGGACCAGACCTTTGATCTTCACCATTTTAAAGATCCACCATTAAGCTATGTAAATAAATCTAAATGTCACTTCCTTATCGAAAAATATCTATAATTAAGGGGAATGCATTTTGCCCAACAGCCTCCTTTTTTGGCCTTTAAAGGCTCATATCTCAGTCGCTATTTGGAGTTGGAGGTTAAAATATTTTATTTTTTTATTAGTTATCATATATAGATTCGACATCGTAAAGTAACTTCATAAGCCTACTAAATCATCAGCGTAAAAATCTGAGATTTTCCTAATATCTTCTCGTGTTTCAAGTGTAATCAATTAGACTCAACCGTCAAAAGAAAATAATATATTAATTATTTAATCTTTGATATAATTTGCGGTTTTAATTTAATTTTATTGTATTAATTTTTAAATTAAATCTTTGATTAAATTATATTTCGTTATGATTTTATATGAATACAATTTTTAAAAAATGAATTTTTATTTTTAAGTTTTTTTTTCAAAACTTAATTAATGGTAAGTATAAAGATATTGTAAGTACTGGATTAAGAAGTAATTGACAAATATAAATTAAATGATAATTTTTTTTTAAGTTTTCGGTTCGAAAAATTATTTTTTGTCACGAAAACATTCAAAGGGAAAAGGCTAACATTTTAAACGTAATTTCAAATATTTTTATATCATTGTACTCATAATTAAATTTCCTAATTGTTTTCCCAACAAAAAACAAATTTTTCGAACCGATAAAGTAAAAAAATATATCTAAGCATTTTTGGATAGGAAATTTAATTCTGAGTACAATGATATAAAAATATTTGAGATTACGTTTAACATGAAAAAGTTAGCCTTTACCCTTTAGCGACAAAAAAAATTTTGGAACCGATAACGTAAAAAATACATCTAAGCATTTCTAGATAGGAAATATAAATCTGAGTACAATGATACAAAAATATTTGAAATTACGTTTAAAATGTTAGCCTTTTCCCTCTGAATGTTTTCTCGACAAACAATATTTTTCGAAACGGAAACGTAAAAAATACATCTAAGCATTTTTAGATAGGAAATTTAATTCTGAGTACAATGATATAAAAATATTTGAAATTACATTTAAAATGTTAGCCTTTTCCCTTTGAATGTTTTTGCGACAAAAAAATTTTTTGAACCGAAAACTTAAAAAATAATTTATTATTTAATTTATATTTGTCAATTACTTCAATCCAGTACTTACAATATCTTTATACTTACTATCAATTTAATTTTGAAAAAAAACTTAATTCCATTTAAAAAAAAAAAATTCATATAAAATATAACGAAATATAATTTAATCAAATTTAATTTAATAATATAATAAAATTAAATTAAATTAAAACCGCAAAATATATCAAAGATTAAATAAAAAAATTGAAAAGATCTTAAAATTTCCATTTTTTTTATATATTATAATGTAATGTTATTATAATATTTTTCTCGTAAAGAAAAATTCTCATTAATCATTTTCTTTATTATTTTTTATTTTCAATATTATTTTTTGCCTTTCGTATCATGCAGCCTTTCGACTTATAGACCTACCCAAGAAAATTTAACCAAATATAGTAAATAAATAAAAGATAACCAATGGTAATTATGGCACACACCATTCTTACCCAGGGATGAGATCCCGGTAAAATTTTTCCGGGTTCGATTAGGGTTCGGAGGTAAAAAAAATTGGTGGGGTTTGTTCCGAGTTCAGCTCGGGTTTAAGAATTTTTGATTTGATAAAAAAAAATCGATATTTTAATAATAATAAAAAAACTAGACATAAATTTGGTACAAAAAATAAATTTTTTATTTTATTTATAAGCAAAATAATAGTTTAAAATACAAAGCATAGTCATGTATCGATTTTAAAAATTTTATTATGACGTATTTTCATTAAAATAACAATGTCTAATTTAATAATTTTTACTTTGACTTATTCACTTTTATTTTCCTCTAATTAATAATCTTTGAGAATAAGTTAAAAATTAAAAATATATGGCGTAAATGAATTTAATTGTTTAAAATTTATTAACACTCCAATAGGAATCTTTGAGAATTTATTTAAAAATTTTAAAAATGGCGTAAATCAATTAAGTTGTTTAAAATTTGACACTTCACTTAATTGGAAATTTGAAAATATAATAAAATCTCAATTAAATAATTAATATTTATATTTACAATTATACAAGTATCTTAATATATAATTTTAAACAATACACTGAACCTGGTTGAACCCAGGTTCAGATAAAATTCTCGGGTTTGGTTCGTATTTAGGTTATCCCTTATCTTACCAAATAAATTATCTGAAAAATAACCAAAATAAACATTTAAAAAAATAATAAACGATATATTTTTGGTGTAAACCTTTTTATTTACATTAAAAAACAATATACATTGGGGAACCAAATATAAAATTGCTTATTTTTAATATAAAAAAATCAAGCGAATGTATTGTGCAATTTCACATTTAAAAATATTATTTTAATAAGTAAAAGAAAGAATTTCTTCTTATGATTTTCAAAAAAGGATTAACACCAACTTTACAAAACTTGGAAGAAAAAAAAAATCAAATATTTCTGCCCACATATATGCATAATAAATGGAAAAATTGAAATTTTTTTAATAATTCAGGGTTCGCAGATTTAAATTAAAAATGAATGGAAGATTTTAAAAGTAACCCAGCCAAAAAACTGGAAAAAGCCAGTCGAAGGCCCGCAAATTGGGAATTATGGGGGCTAAATCCCCCTTCCCCTCAATTATGGTTGAGCCCCCAAAGATCGTCACTGACTCAACCTATTAACACTATTCTCTAAAAAAATTTCCCATAGAATAAATTTAGCAAAAATGGAAGGTTATTCCAAATCTTTATTAATAAAAATAAAGGGCAAAAAAGTTACCCAAACCCTTATGATTACATTTATATTTTAGAATTTGTTTGAATTAATTTTTTTAAAACTAATTAAAATAACAATTTAAAAAATAATTATGAGCCCTTACCATAACCATCGTTGTAACCTTTGCCTGAATCCCAATGTTTTTTTGCCTTATCGTCCCATTTGTAATTATGAACTAAACCATAAGAATGGGTTCCATTAATTCCATTCCGAACATTAAAATATGATAATGAATGGGCAGAAAAATGACCGTATTTTCCCCATTTTTTCTTTTTCCAAACGCTGTGATCGCCCTTTCCGTAGCTATCGTCGTAATCCTCCTTTTTCTTGCCATAATTTTTGTGATCATAATCATCGTCATAATGATCATCATATTCTTCGTATTTTTCATTATTATGATCTGGATACCCATAACCATATCCACCTCCACCTCCACCTCCATTTCCATACCCATAACCCCCACTGCTAGCGAGACTGTTAAACCCGTTTGGCGTGTATGTTAGAAATCCGGAATAAGGATTATATGGACCATTATTAACGCCGTTATTACCACTATGTAATTGATGCAAAATTCCTGGAGGTGGATTTTCATATGCCGCCTTATAACCATAATTGTCATCGTAATCACCGGCCTTGGCCACATATATTATCTGGGATTAAAAATGGATAAATGATTAAAATGATGGAATATTTTTACGTTGAAACAATAATAAAATGAGAACTACATAGAATATGCGTAACCAGGATTTCCACATAGCCTATTATAAACCTTATGGTCTCTCCGTTTCTTCACAAGAAAAAGATCATTGAAAATGACATAAATTTTATGCAAAGAACTGAAACGCTTAGAATTCTTTTTTTACTAAATTGCTCAGATTTAAAATACTTAAAGCTAAGGATTTATATTAAATTTTCTAGATATTTTTCTTAAAATCAAAGACGATTCTTCAAAGTAAAAATTTTGATTTTCTTCATTTTTTCAGAATTATTTTTTTTGAATTTCTCAGAAGAATCGCTGCGAAATTTTTGCTATTAATGCATTTTATTTTCAAATTAAAGTTATTCAAATGAATTATTAAGTTTTATTAATCTATGCACTGGTTGAGTTTTATTTAGGGGTAGGCTAGTGTTATTTAACGGTTTGATTTAGGCCATATTTAACGACTAACTCTATATTTTAGCCAGAAAAATATTTTCCAACCCTCAAGATTTCGCGAATAGACGTCCAAACCTTTGTGCCATCTATGATAAAAATCTCCAGGCTTACTTAATATTATTCTGGATAAAATGAGTGTTACCGTTTTTAAAAATTGGCTCATATCGAGTTGTTTAACAACAATAGGTAGGATCAATACGAATATATTATTGGTTTAAAATACCAATATATATAAACCATCTGTATTGGTTTTCAACCAACCAATTAGCTAAAATGTTGAAATAATCAATTTGTTATATCTTCGATTTATTTTTAATATATATTTTGGCATTGATACCATACACAAATGAGAGGACCTTTTCTTCATTACAGAGAATAAGAACCAATTTCAAAAGCATGACATTTTAAAATTGATTGAATAGACTAGCTTTACTCATCGAGATCTAATCCCCAAAAACAAATTAATAAAAAATTAGCGCAATCCCAAAAGAATAATTTTTAATGAACGATATTTCGACTAACTTTTTAAATCATAAAATGATTAATTTTATATTTTATCAGTGGTGTAGACAAGGTAACCCCCTCCCTCCCAAAACCTTTGAAAAAAATTTATTTTTTATTGTGAATAATTTTATTTAAAAACGGTTTCAATTTAAAAATAAAATTACGAATCAAAATGAAATATATTTAAAAAAAACATAAGAATTTTCAATTTTAAATGCATATGGTTTAACAATATATATATATGTCGTATTGGGATATGGAATCATGTGGGATTCGGAATCCCCACGTTTTATTCGGGATCTTTTTTTTAAATATATTTTTTTTAAATATTTAAAAAATATTCCGAATCCCCATGAAAAAAAAATTCCGAGTCCCCACGGAAAATAAAATAATATAATTACTTTTTCTCCGCTTTTTTTGGGGCTGGTAGCATATAATTAAAAGGCCAAAATAAGGGATTTAAAAAGAAAAAAAAGTAAATAGTATAAAATTAAGGCATATAATGAATGAAAAGGGATGAGGTTTAAAAATATTAAAAAATATATTTATAAAAAATCCGAATTATTGCAACAATTATTCAATGCAATATGGCATTTTGTTGAACATTTAAGCAGGGACCCGAACCGTTATTTATAACGGTTAAGTTTGGTTACAGTTCAGTATGTAAAAAATTATAATGGTTACGTTTTGGTTACGGTTCTTTAGAAGAAGTTTATAAAGGTTCGGTTCAGCTAATTATAAAGGTTCATTACGGTTAGAAATTTTTTTTATTGAAGCAACACCATCTTCTAATTTATTTTTATTATAAGCATCTATGAATTATATATAAAAAAAATATATAAGATTCAAAATAACTCATTTTTAAATATATCATTTGAACTAATAAGTAATATATTTTCAAGTATAAATGGATTCCTTTTTATTTGTTGTGACGATAACACAAATTTTAGCCCCGAAAAGCCCTTTCTACAGAAACTTGTGTTGCGGGAACCGCCAGTACTATAAGAGCACGTTTATATAATTCTGGACTATTTCTAAAATATAAAAACTGAACCGGTTTAACCGTTTTTTATAAAGGTTCTTTTTACTCCTTCAAAAAATAATTATATCGGTTCGGTTACGGTTATAGTTCAGATATTTATAACAAAAATAAATTTTTTTTAAAAAAATATTTAAGGGAATTCGGAATTTTTTTTTTAAAAATTAAATTATTTTTTTTGCCCCCTGGTTGGCACCAGAAAATTTTATTTTTTAGAGATATTTAATATATATTACTTTTATGCAGGTATTTATCGCTCGGCTGAAAATATCGCTCGGCTAGGAAATATCGCTCGGCTAACCACATAATAAATCATTTATTACTAATTATCGTTCGGCTGAGAAATGTCGCTCGGCTAACCATACAATAAATCATTTATTACTAAATAGCGCTCTGCTGAGAAATATAGTTAGGCTATAAATAATCCTCTATTTATATATTATATTTACTATCATATTCTAAGTGACCTTTCATTTTCTTAATATTAATTGAGTATTATTAATTTTTATATATTAGATAAGTGTTTGGAGGTATAAAAAAATTTCTATTAGATATTTAAGCAACAATACTTTTATAAAATTAAATTTAACCATAATCCTTATTTTGAATCCCGGAAAAAAAACACCTGGAAAAAAAACCCCGGAAAATAAACCCCCGGAAAATAAACCCCCGGAAAATAAACCCCCAGGAAAAAATAACCCCCGGAAAAAAATCCCCGGAAAAAAAACCCCCAGGATTTTTTTTCATTTTTATAGAATTTAGTTAAGACCTAATAATATAGGTATATTTTTATTTGGTCTCTTTTTTAATGAGTACCTAGATTGATGGGTGTTTATTCCCAACCAGATTAGAAAAACGATGATTCCAACCTTCGCATTGATTATTTGTTCGTTCTTCATCTGAGAGAGTGCTCTGATTGACGTTCCAGGTTTCTGAAGGAAATCGAGGCTCAATTCGACGTGTTTGGGATTGAGAATTGCTTCTCATGACCTCCCTTGATACTCCATTGACATAATTTTTATCGAAATAATAAGAATGTCCTTACCATTGCTCGGAGTAACTGATCTCAGGAATGTCATTGCATTGTCCATGTCACATAACGGAACGAATGCTAAGCCGTCCATGATGCCACAAAATAACTTAGAGTTTCATTGGTCCTGTATTCGCTTTCCAGACCCAGCTTCTGAATTTTTCTATGTGTACTTTGACACAAATGGTAAAAACATCCTCTAATTACGATGTGATCCTCTAATTGAAAAAAAAAATATAAATTATTAAACATATTAATAATCATACCAATGATATTCTTGACCGCGGTCATAGCAGACTTTTCGAAATCCATGTATATATATAATGGATCAGGAAATAAATCCCTTTCCTGACATTTAGACATTATTGTTTGAAATATTATTTCATAAGTACTTTGAGTTTTTTTCTGGAGTACACAATAAACCGCTGTAATAAAAATATTGTTTATTGCTACTCTAATCACATATAATTGTAGAAATTTTTTTGGGGACATGGCAAAATTACCATCCATATACCACTCTGTCCTATTAGATATTAAATTCAAGGAATCATCTGTTGCGAACACTATTATGCGTTCTTCAGCTTGTGGGCCATTATCAAATAATAAAAATCGTTTTGAGCTCTGGGAGCCACAATTCGCCCAATCACCTTATAATATTTAAATTTTTATGAATATATTATTATATTTACACTAATACCTTCAATAACTAGGCCTTCCAAATTCTCAAGATTTGAAGGGTGTTGCATTGCTTTGTGATTCCTTAGAGTTCTTTTTATAGAATCTTCCGATAACATATGCGACTGAACTCTTTGGTCTAATTTTACAATTTCCTCTGCATAAATTTGAAGAGGTTTTGCCAAAGAGTCTGCACATCGCTTCTTCATGTTAGCAATGGATTTCATTGCTACTAGTCCATCAATATTTGATGGATGATTATGAGCTGTATCAAGAACCGGGTCTTGATTATCGAGTGTTGAAAAAAGTATTGCTTGGCATTTAAAAGAAGAATACTTTGAGCAGCGCCATCTAATCTTGTTTGAGCATTTTTTATGTATGGTATAAGAATAACCTTCAAATATGAGCTTTCCAGGATGAATAAGATACATTAAATTTTTTTTATAAAATATAAATTTTATGAATAAAATATTTTTGTAAATTTAATTTTTTTTGTCTTTATATACGGCATAAAGATCCAAATTATTATTGTATAATTTTATAAATAAATACCAATTATAGCGTTTTTAATTGATAAACAATCTTTATTCTTTTGATTAAAAATACATTTTAAAACATAATGATCATAATACATTTTAATATCTGTTCATTTAACTAGTTGCTGAACAATAATATTTTTAACAAATTATTAACTTGCAATTGTCTAAATATCAATTATAGCGTTTTTAATTAATAACCAATTTTTATTCTGTTGATTTCAAAATACCAAATGCAAAAAAATCGAGTATTTTCCATTTGCATTTTAATGGTTTCAACTGAATTAAATTGTATATTGGGTGAATGTATATTTGTTTCTATTATAATAAATCACGAATTTATTTCAATATTCATCTTTTAAATATGCAATGAATTAAGTTTCTATTTCTTTATATACTGGCTGCTAACAACCAATCAAGTTATATACAGATGTATTTCTAAAAATTGATTATCTGCTTAAATAAATTTGTATTTAAAAAAAATCTGTTTGGATTGGCCTATTTATGCAAGCAGTTACTTCTAATAATTTAGAATATATACATAACGTTTTAAGTATCAATAGTAAATATAAATAACCCATCATATTGGGGGGTAAATTTGGATGGTGCATCATATTCTTAGGAGGCACACCAACTCCAGCAAGGCCCATGACAGTAGGAGGAGGTGGGGGTGGAGGAAGCATGAATGGTCTATCAGCAAAAAGTTGATGAAGTCATAATATTTTTAACAAATTATTAAGTTGCAATTGTATAAATACCAATTCAATATAAATTATTGCTAGATTATACTTAAATATGAGAGTGTATAAAAATAATCCCAAGGGGTTTTTTTCCGGGGGTTTTATTTCCTGGGGGTTTTTTTCCGGGGGTTTTTTTTCCTGGGGGTTTATTTTCCGGGGGTTTTATTTCCTGGGGGTTTTTTTCCGGGGGTTTTTTTCCTGGGGATTTATTTTCCGGGGGTTTTTTTCCGGGGGTTTTTTCCGGGGTTTTTTTCCAGGGGTTTTTTTCCTATTACCAAAAAGAATGAATGGATTTAATATATTTTTTTTAAATATCTAAATACTACCAAGTTAGCCTCCTAAATCAACACATCCACTTAGTAACTTGACCCAATCCACGTCATGTACGCAACCTTCTTCCACTGTACTAAGTTTGAGACTGTTCCTCCCTATCAAAAGTGAAATAGTAAGTATAATCACATTCTGTTTCAGATATTATAGCTTCAATAAATTTATAAAATAAAATTTACTCATTTTTTTACATTCATGATAGTAAAAAAATAATATTTTTCTATCCTCTAGATGAAATTTTTTTTATCATTCAAATTAAGAAAACAAAAATTTTGGACTGGTCTATTTTAACTTATTCTACCAAGATGCACTAAAATGTCTAACGGAGTTTTTTATTGTATGCTTTTCTATATTTTAGTAAATTAATTAGTAGTCTTTTTTAAATTTTACCATTTCCATTGATCAGAGTAATTCTTTTTATTGATGCATAATTATAAATCATAATTTCACGATATATATATATAATAATAATGCTGTTATAATATAAGTGATTATTTATATAAAATATAATTTATTCGGCATCGGCGAAGAGAGGATTAAAATATATATTTAAGATAATATAATTATATATATATTGACGAAATAAATAATATTAGTTATTCTAGAAATATAAGAAAGGGGCAGGCGAAGGTCGGGACAAGTTCACTTCACTATATTATAAACCTAATTATGTATATTGATGAAATATATCTGTTACTTTAATGGGCGAAGGGCATGCGAAAATCAGGAAAAAAATAGGGAATTAAAATTTATAATAAATATTTTCATAATTGCGAAATTTAAAAAATATTAAGTAGTGAGTTCATAAATGCATTCTAAATATATTAATGAAGTGAAATAATAAAATAAATTAACGATAAGAAATAAAGCATTAAAAATATAAATGTAGGACCCCTAAGCGAGTAAACCCGATTCGAGAAATATTCCAATAAAAAAAATTGTAAATGCTATTATGTCTAAAAGATTACACAACATTTTTATTTTAATGGATGGCCATAATAAAAAATTTACGTGATTTATGCAACTATTGTAAAAATGAATTAAAATTTTTCGCCATATATAATATATTAACTAAAAAACCCTTTAAAATAATTAAACCCCAAAATTAAAGATATTACAATGATCTATGAGAATGAATTTGAAAGATAAATCTCAGAGAGTGAGAAGATATTTATTAAATAAATATTATCCTAATTTCTAATACCCGAATCAGTAGATTGTTATGATACTTAATAATTATATGAAGATAAAACGTTATCATTGTACAACTAAAAGCTAGAACATTAATTCCCTTAGATAAATATAATTTAGTTGATATTATTTTTTCGAGTCCTTTCTGCTTTAATTCTACGTCGCTAATGTAATTTTTTTGAGCCTTTTGGTTTTAAAACAGATAAAGTTTTATCTAATGAATGTAATTTATCTTTGTTTTTACTATTAAGTAAATCATTTAATGTATCATGACAATCTATCGATTCGGGAATTAAATAGTTATGATACTCATTATTTAAAAAATATTCTCCTGTTCCTGAGAAGGATCTTTCAAATTCTTTTTCTTGTAACATTGTTATATCTTTAATTTTTTCGATTAATTCTTTTAAAGGACGTTGTTTCCAGTTTATATATGATTTTAAAACGTGATTCATAGATTCACAGTTGTTATTTGTCCATAAACAATTTATTATTTTATTTTTTAGGGGAATGTAAACATGTTCATAAATTACTTTTTGAAATTTATTTTTTATATATGGCAAAAATATATTTAAATTTTGATTATTACAATAATTATATAAATCATTTAATTTTTCATTATATATTTGGTCGTTCCGAGAAAATACAAGCCCATTAAAAGAAAAAATATCCTGTATAATTTTTTTAGACATAACAGCATTTACACCTTGTTTTTCCGACAAATATTTTCTTATATTGTCTTTTAAATGACGCGTGCATATTAAATGAGTATTAAATTTAAATATTTCCCGAATCGGTTTTACTATAGCCTTTTCTTGGTCATTACCAAATATGATATTTTTAATATTAATTTTATTTTTTAAAAATACAGAATGTAAATGAGAATAAAAAGTATGATATATGGTTATATCAGAATCCCTATGCAAATATATTGGTCCTGGGGATTCGTCTGTTTTATATCTCTTAACTGCTATATGTTTAAATACTATAGCAGTAAGATATAGATCACCCAAATTAAATGTTTTATCAACGCCTAATATACAGAAGTTAGTTTGGTTTGACAAAAACTTTATAGTTTTAATAATAAAATGAGTATAACACGATGGTGTTTTGTCTTTGATATGAATGATTGATTGGATAAATGGCGAAATATGTAAATCATTAGTAATGTGTAAAATATTATCCGCGAAATTTAGAGGTACTTTTGTATCTTTTTTAAGCTTATAATTTAAGTTATAAATTTGTTTTAAATTTTTTGGTTTAATAGGGTCTTTTTGAAATATAAAATTATTATAAATATTGCGACATGTTTGATTGTCCTTTATTTGATTTTTAATATTCGATAATAACTGATTTGATGTCTGTACATAAGGATTTACAATCTTTTCGGAATTCCCATGGCAAGCGGGACCGGGTAATTGTCCTACATATTCCACTAAATATATGTCTTTAACATCATGATTAGGGTTTTCAATAAAATTAATTTTTAAAATGCGGCGTTTATACTCTTTACTTCTCTTTAAAATACTATAGTATTTATAAAGAACAATAATATTTTTGGTTAAAGGTTGAGGTTCTATTTTTTTAAAAATTCTAGAACCACCTAGGCGAGTGTCCTGCCTAAATAGGCCATCTTTAAAAATATATGGACCTTGAACATTATCGTTATATATATTATAATATAATTTTTTTGAGCTTGATTTTGAACCCGTCCATGGTCCACAATCATCTATATATAATTTTTTATTCTTATAATTTGTAAAATTCTTATTAGAAATTAAAAAATACACATTATATTTAATACCTAAAGGTATTTCGTACAAAATATTTTTAGGAGAAAGCAAAATATTTATGCATTTTACAATGTTTAAAAAAAAAACCGTAGTTTGGATGACCTCCTTCGGCTATAATATTGTTTGAAAAAAATGGTAAAGATTTTATTCGGATATCTTTGCTACATGGTTTTTTTTAAATATTTTCTATCGAAAATGATAAATCTTTTATAGTAATGTTGGATTGGGGTTTTATAGTTAATGTATTACTATAATTATTTGGGATAAGAGATACAAAGTGATTGATTCTCAAATTAAATATATCATTTGGGCATATGGTAGATGCCCACATGATTAAAATATGAGGCTTTCTCTGGCTTACTCCCCTGCCATAAAGGATATCGTTAAAAGCTTTTAATGATTTTGATGGGCAAAATATATGAATTGGTTCGGCAAGAGCTGCACTTAATGCACATATATGCATTTGCTCAGCCCAAACATTTATACTCAGTGCCAAATTAATCACTAAACCATATATTTGGATTAATTTTATAGATATTGAAAAAATCAGAATTATTTTTATCATAATATTGTGGGTTTAAAATTATTTCGATAGCAGTTATTAATCGTAAAAAAATATGATGAATTTGTGTTTTATATAATGACATTGAAATTGCCCGGTAAAAGCAATTACCGTCAGATTCAATTTCATGTGGAAAATAATTCTTTAAGATAGATGATTATCATTTGTAATATTTTTTCACTTATAAAATCTTTTGATATCTTCTTTAGCGTCATTGGTTGGGGCTCTCTTAATTTATTTTTTTCTCTTAAGGCCATAGCTGGATCCCTTTTTAATCTGCAAAAAAAAGAAAAAACTTCTTTTCTAGAATCTTGAGTAAATAAAAAGATTGATGATAACTCTAAATCGAGGGATTCGAATTGAACCCGAACCCAGATAAGAAAACCCGGGTTTTTAGAATAAAATCTAATGAACTGAACCTGAGGCCCGTTTGAAAAATTTTAAAAACCCCGAACAGAATCCGGAAATTTTATATAAACCCGGGTTCAATCGGGTTCTATGTATTGTTTAAAATCATATATTAAGATATTTGTATAATTATAAATAATAATAATTTAAGGGATTTTATAATATTTTCAAATTTCCAATTAATTAAATGTTAATAAATTTTAAGTTATTTACGCCATTTTTGAATTTTTTTAATTTATTCTCAAAGATTCCTATTGGAATGTTGATAAATTTTAAACAATTAAATTTATTTACGCCATTTAATCCCCGCTCTTAAAATTTAAAAAAAGCTCAGATTTTTTAAAATTCTAAAACTATTTCTTATTTATACATAAATAGTAGATAAAGGTTTATATTTATAAGCTATAGAGTAAATAATGTCCAATTTTATTAAATTATCGCCCTAGAATGTAATATATAGTTCTATTTTTTTAAATGATGATCACCAAAACTCCGAATGATAAATATTTTTAAGGTGAATTCTAAAATAAATATAATAAGATTAATTTAAAGTAAAATTATGTATCTGTTATTTTAACTAAATTTTACAAGTCTTTATTTTTATGGGCACCTATTCGAACCTTGAGAGATTGCAGGATTCAAAACCCTTTAACAAACTATATTATTTGAATGAAAAATAGAACCCATAATAAAATTTATAAATCACCTATTGAAAGAAAATATGAAGAGTAAATGAATATTAACCTTAATAAAGCATCCTCCATTGAATCTGAATTCGAAAAAAATTGGTGATATGTCATAAATGATTTTATTTTGAAATAACTTATTTGACGCATATGTCACTGTTATTTCAATATATTTTATCAAGTTTTTCTGAAAATAATTTTTCTCATTCAGAGAATTAAAGTTATTTCCTGAAATTAATTTTTATTATTTTTTTTATTTAAAAACAACTCGCTATTTCGCGGAAAAAACTTATTTTAAAATTTAGGTTCAGGGTCCAAACTTTTTTTTAAAATAATTTTTGTTTAATTTAAAAAAAATACAATATTCATTAATAAAAGATACTTATTTTAATAATACTCAAACCCAGATATAAAATCAGAGCTCATTTAACGAAATTATGGGGAAAACATAAATCATTAATAGGGCTGTGCCGATATTAAATATCGCATAGGATTGGCACATTTAGCGTTTTCCAAATATTTTTATATTATTGGTAAAAATTAAAAATATGAATCGGGTTTACTCGCTTAGAGGTCCTACATTTATTTTTAATGCTTTATTTCTTATCGTTAATTTATTTTATTATTTCACTTCATTAATATATTTAGAATGCATTTATGAACTCACTACTTAATATTTTTTAAATTTCGCAATTATGAAAATATTTATTATAAATTTTAATTCCCTATTTTTTCCTGATTTTCGCATGCCCTTCGCCCATTAAAGTAACAGATATATTTCATCAATATACATAATTAGGTTTATAATATAGTGAAGTGAACTTGTCCCGACCTTCGCCTGCCCCTTTCTTATATTTCTAGAATAACTAATATTATTTATTTCGTCAATATATATATTTATATTATCTTAAATATATATTTTAATCCTCTCTTCGCCGATGCCGAATAAATTATATTTTATATAAATAATCACTTATATTATAACAGCATTATTATATATATATATCGTGAAATTATGATTTATAATTATTCAATAAAAAGAATTACTCGAATTACTCTGATCAATGGAAATGGCAAAATTTAAAAAAGACTATACTAATTAATTTACTAAAATATAGAAAAGAATACAATAAAAAACACCGTTAGACATTTTGGTGCATCTTGGTAGAATAAGTTAAAATAGACCAGTCCAAAATTTTTGTTTTCTTAATTTGAATGATAAAAAAAATTTCATCTAGAGGATAGAAAAATATTATTTTTTTACTATCATGAATGTAAAAAAATGAGTAAATTTTATTTTATAAATTTATTGAAGCTATAATATCTGAAACAGAATGTGATTATACTTACTATTTCACTTTTGATATGGAGGAACAGTCTCAAACTTAGTACAGTGGAAGAAGGTTGCGTACATGACGTGGATTGGGTCAAGTTACTAAGTGGGTGTGTTGATTTAGGAGGCTAACTTGGTAGTATTTAGATATTTAAAAAAAATATATTAAATCCATTCATTATTTTTATTTAGAAAAAATTAATAATATTGACAATATTATTTTTATTACTTTTATAAAAAATAAGGATTATGGTTAAATTTAATTTTATAAAAGTATTGATGCTTAAATATTTAATAGAAATTTTTTTATACCTCCAAACACTTATTTTATATACAAAAATTAATAATACTCAATTAATATTAAGAAAATGAAAGCTCACTTAGAATATGATAGTAAATATAATATATAAATAGAGGATTATTTATAGCCGAGCTATATTTCTCAGCCGAGCGATATTTAGTAATAAATGATTTATTATGTGGTTAGTCAAGCAACATTTTCCAGCCGAGCAATATTTAGTAATAAATGATTTATTGTGTGGTTAGCCGAGCGACATTTCTCAGCCTAGCGATAATTAGTAATAAATGATTTATTATGTGGTTAGACGAGCGATATATCCTAGCCGAGCGATATTTAGTAATAAATGATTTATTATGCGGTTAGCCGAGCGATATTTCCTAGCCGAGCGATATTTTCAGCCGAGCGATAAATAGACCCACCCCTTTTATGCTTTAAATCATTAAATACTCGAAAAAAGGGTTATATAAATTAAATGTAAAAAATAAATTTTATTTTTAAATTAATAATTTAGACAAATTAGAGGAAAAGAAAGCGAAAAGAGGTGCGGGCCTAAACGGTGGCAATAAAAACATTCACGCCCATTCATGCTTACCACTAAAAAATTTTCGACTCGACCCCCGCTCACGAAAGGCAATATTTTGATTCACGCCCGAAAATTCACGGTGTTTTTAAATTTTTCAAAACTTTAATGCTATAATTTTTTACACTTTTTTGAATTTATTCTATTTATTTCTTTAATTCCATAATCCATAATAACAAAAAATAAATACATATTATAAATCCAAATTTTTACTTAGAAAAAGAAGAATGTCTATTTTTAAAATTTCAATTATGTACGCCTTTCTTCTAATAGGAGATTGGCTACAGAAAATAACCTTTCACTAGAAGCCGAATTTGCCAGGGCTGACAAAATTTTACTCTCTAATTTTCTCAAAAAAGGAAATAAATTTTCCTACTTCCAAAACTTCTAAATATTGCCATTGTTATTTGTTTTATTTTTTAAAATTTTATTTTGATAATATTGATATTGGTATAATTAAAAACAAAAATGATAAAACACTAAAATATTAAAACAACTATAGAAAAATATATAAAAATATATAAAATTACTAAATAAATATATATTAATAGTATCGAAGGCTCTAAAAAGAGCTTAATTTAATAATGAAAATGTACCTAAAAAACAAGTATAATTGTGTTTAAAAATTTCCAATTGAAGTTTTTGTTTAAGAAATGAGGATTCGCGATTTTCGTTTGTTATGCTAAAAAATTTTCGTGATAAAGTTTAAAAAAAAATATATGTAGACTGTGAAAAATTGCCGTTAGTTGAAATGACTATTGGCGAAATATAAAGTTATTTCAACTATCATTTATAACTTTCCTAATTCATCCAACATTCATAAAAAACCATATATTCTAAATGAAACATATTTTTAGATGATTCTGATGAAGCATCAACATCTACCGATGAAAGCTGTGTGAATTTAAAAGATTCATCCCATAAAACAAACGGCTTAACCTGCACCCCCTGGTCCAATGGGAAATCCCTTATTTGGAATGCAACCTGCGTATCATCCTTTCCTTCATCAATTAATACCCTCTTACTTGTGGGAAAAATAAAAAAATTAATAAATATTCAAAATTAAATAACTTTATATTTCGCCAATCGTCATTTCAAATAACGGCAATTTTTCACAGTCTACATATATATTTTTAAAAACTTTCACGAAAATTTTTTAGCATAACAAACGTAAATCGCGAATCCTCATTTGAAAAATTTGAATAGCCCCCTGAAGCAAAAAAATTATTTTTTAATGGCTCCTTAATATCCCCTTGAACTAAAAATAATTTTTTTTGATTGCCCACTGAATGATTTCTTAATTCTATTGAATAATATATAGATTTAATTTTATAATTTAAAAATTAATAAGTCTATCTAAATTATTCTTAAATGAATACTATTTTAATTATTAGAATAGATTAATACTTATAAATTATATTTTCACTATGTCAGCTTGCAATCAAATTCTGTGTTAAAAATAGAATATTAATATTACTCACTAAATATTAATTTAGCATTAACAGTTAAAGCTTTATTGACTTTTATTATTTAAATTATTATATAACACTAATTAAATAAATATTAATTAAAAATTAACAAATTTAATATTGTAATTAACCGAGTTCAAAATCACTAATCAAGTTTGATATTTAAATTTAATTATCATGCCTCTTCTAAAAATTATTTTCAAGGTCCAAATCCAAATTATAAGAGATTTATTTATAAAAAGTAAGTAAACATATAGTTTATAATCTCTATTAGATATAATTGGTTATAAAATATTATAAATACCACTTTTACAGACTTATTAATATTTTAATAAATTTTACTAATAAATGCTTTTGATAATAAATATAAGCAATAAATTGTTTTCAAATATTTAACGTCATCATCTATTTATTTAGAAATAATTTATAAATTTAACATCTTATTATTTATCCCAGAATGGATGTAATAAATTAGATAACCTTTCTTCTCTTTTTTACGTGCTTTTAGGAAAGCTATTTTTTTCTTATTTGAAAAACAGTTTTGAGTTAAATTTTTAATACTAGTATATTTGATATTATTACAAACTACTACTATTTTAAGATATAATATACCAACTAGAGGTGGTGCGACAATAAAATATAAAATCTTAATTAATTTCTTTTATCATATCATAACACTCTGGTTTTTATTTTATAGTTACAAAATGTTTCATTTCTAATATGGCATCCCTCCTTTGTAAATAACTTAAGGCTTCTATACATTTGCATAATTTCTTCTAAAGTTTTTTAGTGTTTTTATTTTATCAATTTATCTAGCATAATAAATTCTGATATAAGTTAATATAGTGAGTGTCATGGCTATGACTGCAAATTAACCAGCATCTATTATTTGTGTGGCTATGTAATTTAAGATTATTATTACAGCTGCTGAGAAAATACAACTGTGTAGTTGTTTATATATCATTAAAAATGGAAGATAATCTTTTAGAAATTTATTATCTCACAATTTTTTTCTCAAATACTTATTTAGCTTCCACCATGTCATTTAAGAGGAAGCTCTAACCACTATATAGTTTTATGATTTGGATTGGTCGTTTATATTCTCTTCTCCAAGAATTATTGATTTGGTTAGGCCTATAAATTTTTCCTTATTAGTCCATTCTATAAAACATTGCCTAAAAGTAACAGAGTCTTATATTAGTTTCTTGACCTTTTGTCAATGTAAGTTTAATTTTATAATATGTAGTTTTTAAAAACCATTATCAATTGAGGCATATGTATGAATTAATTAACCTTTTTAGTCACTATCAGCAATCGAATATATTTTATATTGTAATAAATAGATTTTGAATTAAAAAATAATATTTTTAAAAATGTCTTATATTGTTTTAATTATTTATATGCTAGTTTATTTTGTATTCATAATATAATAACTGACAAAATATGATATTCAGAATAATTATTCAGAGTTAGCAAATTTATAAAAAGTATAATATATTAATATAAAACCCGGCCGAAGGCCCGCAAATAGGGGGTATGGGGGCGAAGCCCCCCCCCATCATAAAATTTTTATTAGTTGAGCCCCCTGAGATTGTAAAGGCTAGCGACGCCCCTGATTAATATATATTTTTATTTAGTTATTTTATATATTTTTATATAGTTGTTTTAATATTTTAGTGTTTTATCATTTTTTAAAAAATTATACCAATATCAAAAAATAAAATTTTAAAAAATAAAACAAATAACAATGGCAATATTTTGAAGTTTTGGAAGCAGGAAAATTTATTTTCTTTTTTGAGATTATTAGAGAGTAAAATTTTGTCAGCCCTGGCAAATTCAGCTTTTAGTGAAAAGTTATTTTCTGTAGCTAATCGCTTATTAGAGGAAAGGCGTACACAATTGAAATAAAAAAATAGAACCATCTTCTTTTTATAAGTAAAAATTTGGATTTATAATATTTATTTTTTGTTATTATGGATTATGGAATTCAAGAAATAAATAGAATAAATTCAAAAAGTGTAAAAAATTATAGCATCAAAGTTTTGAAAAATTTAAAAACATCGTGAATTTTCGGGCGTGAATCAAAATATTGCCCTTCGTGAGCGGGCCGGCCAAAAAATTAGGCCATCACCTCTTTTCGCTTTCTCATCCTCTAATTTGTCTAAATTATTAATTTAAAAATAATATTTATTTTTTACATTTAATTTATATTAAAACCATTTTTTCCAGTATTTAATGATTTAAAGCATAAAAATAATACATATTAAATATCTCTAAACAATAATTTTCTGGTGCCAGCCAGACGGCATAAAAATTTATTAATTGTTTTTTCAAAAAAGATTCCGAATCTTCTTAAATATTTTTTTTTAAATTTATTTATGTTATAAATATATGAACTATAACCGTAACCGAACCGATATAATTATTTTTTGAAGGAGTAAAATGAACCTTTATAAAAAACGGTTAAACCAGTTTTTATATTTTAGAAATGAAAATAATTTGAATATCCAGAATTATATAAACGTGCTCTTATTGTACTGGCTGTTCCCGCAACACAAGTTTCTGTAGAAAGGGCTTTTTCGGGGCTTAAATTTGTGTTATCGTCACAACGAACAAAAAGGAATCCATTTATACTTCAAAATATATTACTTATAAGTTCAAATAATATATTTAAAAATGAGTTATTTTGAATCTTATATATTTTTTTAATAATTCATAGATGAATAAAAATAAATTAAAAGTTGGTGTTGCTTCAATAAAAAAAAAATTTCTAACCGTAATGAACCTTTATAAACCTTTATAATTAGCTGAACCGAACCTTTATAAATTTTTTCTCAAGAACCGTAACCAAACGTAACCAATATAATTTTTTATACTGAACCGTAACCAAACTGAACCGTTATAAATAACGCTTCGGGTCCCTGCTTAAATGTTCAACGAAATGCCATATTGCATTGAATAATTGTTGCAATAATTCGGATTTTTTATAAATATATTTTTTAATATTTTTTAAAACAAAAAAGTCTTAACCTCATCCCTTTTCATTCATTATATGCCTTAATTTTATACTATTTACTTTTTTTTAAATTCTATTTTTATAAGGTGCCAGCCGAAAAAAAAGAGAAGAAAAATTAATTATATTATTTTATTTTATCTTTTCATGGGGATTCGGAATTTTTTTTTCATGGGGAATCGGAATATAAGATCCCGAATAAAACGTGGTGATTCAAGATCTTGAATCCCCACGGTGGGATTCCGAATCCCACATGATTCCATTATAGTAAAAATTATATATATGATATTAAATAGCAATAAAAATATATTGTAAATTTTTTCTCGCATAGTTAAATTAGATATTTATAAATTTAATAATAAAATTTATATTGTTAAACTATAATTAGATAGTTTTAAAATTTTAATTAATTTTTTTATAATTTTTAAATTAAAGAAAAATCATTTAATTTGGTAAATATAATGAGAAAGTAAAGGTGATTGCTAATATGTTTGGGATTAAAAATTTTAAACCTAGAATAGTTTCTAGATAGTCCAATCGCTTAAATATTGATGCATCTACGATTGAGGATTTTTATAAAATAAATATTTTTATTCCCCTTATTGATACATTTTTATTTCAATTAAAGGAAAGATTTATTAGTCCCAATTTTATTTTAAACAGCTTTTATTTTTTTTTGCCGCTTGAGTCTAAATACACTTGAAACGCGAGAGGATATTAAGAATATCTCAGAGTTTTATTCTGATGATTTATCAGGATCGTATGATAAGTTTGTGATGTCGAATTTTGGTATAAAAATCTTGACAAAATGGAGTACTCTTTGAGACCTACTATGTGTAATTGCATTTTAGATTCCCTGCCTAATATCAAAAGATTGCTCTTTATTTTAACTACCTTACCGATTAACTTGCACTAATGAAAGGTCTTTTTTAACTTTAAACTGGTTTAAAACCTATTAAAGAAATAGCACTGGTGAAAGCATTTAAATAGATTAGCCATATTAAATATTTCTAATATTCTAAATAATAATTTAATTCTTATGCAAAACTTAATTATAAAGAATTCTTGATAAAATTTTCAAAATAATGCTTTCAGTCGCTTATTAATCATATATTTTTCCAAAATTTTGTTACTAATATTTTTTCATTTATACTGGCTACTATAGTGGTTAGACACCAATAAAGCACAAAATTGGCAAATTTTTAAAATGCGGTTTGGGGGCGAAGGCCCCAAAAAATTTTTTAAACTTGGATCAATCCAGGTTACGCCTATAATGATTTACATACCGATTTATATATCTATAATATTTTTATTATTTTCGCTCTTAATATTTTGTATTTTCCAAATATTTTATCATTTGTGTTCGAAATTATCATATTTTTGAATATGATTGGTTCTAATAAATTCTATATAAATTTTTAATTCTCCAAAAAAATATCAAATTATTAAAAAAATTCCCCCCCCCCCTCCCTCCTCGTACATATAAAAACGCAGTAAAAAATTTTACATAATAAAATCATTTTTAGTTAAATAAAAAGCTAATTTTAAATAACTTAATTATATGCTCAAAATATCTTAGTCTATCACTATTAAAAATTTAATAGCATATTTAACCCTTCAAAACTTAGGAAAAACACTAAAATTAGAAATATGAAACAATATCAAACTCATTAAATAAGCTAAAATCTCTACTTTCTAACATTACATATAAATTTTCCTTAATAATGGACATATGGTTCTCAAATAAAATACCCTTTATGTGCATAACAATTCATTATATCGATAATGACTTTAAATTAAATAATCATCTATTCGATTTTATCCCTTTAACATCAGCACATAATTCTTTATATTTATAACATTTTTAATTCTGTATTAAAAGTAAAATTTGAAATTAATTTTTGAATTACATGTAATACATTAGCGTTTGTAAAAATTTTAAATCATAAAGATAATTTTAATCCAAATAAATGTGTGCAAATGCTTTTGCCATCTTATACATTTAACTGTCATGACCGCCCTGGTTCTCTTAAATGAAACTTTAAAAAAAAGAACAAAATTTATTATTTTTTTAAAAATCTCTATATCTAAATATAATAAATTCGAAAAAATATTTCTTGAAAAAATCCAACAGAATATTTATTAAACTAGTATTATTTTCCCTTATATTAAATTTCTATCAATCTTTTGCCCTGTATTTTATATACATTGACACTTAAAGAGTTTCCAAAAATAGGAAAATTCTTAATCAAAAAAGATAAAGTATCAATCATAAAAGGAAACGTTCCAAAAAAGTAAAAATGTCAATATAAAAAGAAAAAGTCCAAAAAACTTAGGAAAAAGTCCGATCAATAAAATAAAGGTATCAAACAAAAAAGGAAGGTCCAGCCAAAATAGGTTTCAATCAAAAAAGGAACAATCTCAAAGGCTTAGGAAAAAGTCCGATTTATAAAGGAAAAGGTCCAATCAAAAAAGGGAAAGTGTATAAAAAGGAAAGGGTCCAATCAAAAAAGGAAAATCGTTATTTTTTTCAAATTTTTATTTTATTTCTAACTTTTTGCAATCTCTTTAAATCATTTTTAATCTTTTCTCAGTTTTTTTTATTCTCATTTTTATATTCTTTTTTGTCTTTTTAAAAATAATTTATTTATTTTCACTGTCATATTTATTCACTTCTCTATTTTTATGTTATTTTTAACAATTTTTACTTTTTTTACGATTTTTTTTCTCCTTATATTTTTATTCTTGAAATTTCACTTAATTTTTATTTCTCTTTGGGAATAAAAATTTTTTTAAATTAATATTTTGGCTTCTAATAATTTATGTGTTAAAAAGGATAGTATCATATATATTAAAGTAACCTATAAAACTGTGATAAATGTAAAAAAATACTCTCATTTCAAGAATGGAATAAAATATAGTTTACCCAAAGTAGGCTCACGTTTATGCAAGAAATTAAACCAAGAACAGGAAGATTATATATTAAATTGTATATTTGAATTGCACTTTATTAAAAATTATCCTTGTTACTATCACCATTGTGGGAATATTCAGATTCGAGGTTTTTGTGGCCTCTGTAAGCTATACACTTTAGTAACTTTGTAAATGAAATATTAAACCATTTTGAAGAAAATAATATGATAAATATGATTTTTTGTGATGGATGATGTTATATTTCGTCATAACCATGCAATTAGAGAAGCGATAGAAAGGAGAGAGCATATACAATTAAATATTTACCAACATACAGCCCTAATGGGAGGATTTTTTCAGAAATCAAAATCTTAATTACGAGGAGGAATTAATTCGTTTTATAGAAAATAAAGAGAAAGAGGAATATCTGAGGAGAATGCAAATTTTAGAATATGGAGACCTTTATTCCAAAATGTAGAAGAGGGGAAATTTGTGAATTTGATATGGAAAAAATACTAATAAAAAATATTTGTTTCCCAATGAGAAATAAAAATTAGTGAAATTTTTTAAAAAAATATAAGATTAGAAAAAAATCATAAAAAGTCAAAAAATTATTATATAGGATGAAAAAGAGAAAAAAAGAATTCTTTGAAATAAAAAAAATAGAAAAGTCAAGAAAAATAACAAGGAAAATACATAAATTATTTTTAAAAAGACAAAAAAAATGATCAAAAATGAGAAGAAAAAAATTGATTAAAAAATAAATATTAAAAATGACTTAAGAGATTGCAAAAAGTTAGAAATAAATTAAGATAAATTTTAAAATAATAAAAATTTACAAAAAATTGACAAATGAAGAATATAATTTTTTTTTAAATATTTAAAAATAACGATTTTTCTTTTTAGATTGGGAATTTTCTTTTTTTTGATTGCCACTTTTCCTAAGCCTTTGGAACTATTTCTGATAACACTTTTCCTTTTTTGAACGAAGTTTTTCCTCAGCCTTTTGGGAGTTTTCTTTTTTTGATTGGATATTTTCCTTTTTTGATTAGATATTTTCCTTTTTTGTTTTACACTTTTCATTTTTTGATCGGATTTTTTGCCATTGGAACTTTTCCTTTTTTAATTGTGCTATATTTTTGTGTTAAATACAAAATCAATGCGTTTTTTTTATTTCATTTGCTTGATCAGGACTGTCGATCAAAAAATTTATGAAATCTAAAATTTTAACATCACTTTATAAATTGTTAGTTTACAAAAAAAATTCAGATTCGGTAAATTTAGAGAGTCGATTCTCTGCTTTAACAGTAATGCTACAGGATTTTATTTTCATGTTTATATAAAACGACAAATTATAGGGTTTATGGATTTTATTTTATTTTCTTTCTATTGGATTTTTTATCTGAAATTTGTTATGTTTTATCTAATAGTCAATAAAAAAATGAATTTTATATAATTCGCGATAGCTAATTTGTATAAATTTTATAATAGTAAAACAAACATAATTTTAAAAAAAATTTTAAGAAAAAACAACTCCTATATTTTTATAAATATTTAAAAAGTAAATATGCAATTCATATTTTTTTAGCCTAGGAATTAGTTGCCCTTAATACCGTCAGAGGGCGGGAATAAGGGCTAGAAGGCGAAGCTCCCAAATTTTATTTTAAACTGAAATACACCCACAATCTAATAATTTTTACCTGTCAACTCTGGTTGGGATGTGATTAATAAGTAAAAAGGTTTGATAATTTGATCGTTCTTAATAAATTATTATGCACTGCCCAACTTGTATTATTATTAGCTAAAGTTTTATTCAGGTGATATCAACTGATTATTTAATGCGTCAAATGACCTGTAAATCTAGAATAAGTGATATTTATAAGTGGCAGTTAAATTAGATATTTGCTTTACTAATATTTGCCAACATTTATGCCCCTTGGAATTCTTATATAATAATGAAAATTATTTATTTAAACAAAGCTCTATTTATTTTCACACCAAATGTTTCTTTTTAAATAAATATACTTAAGTTGCTGATTTAAAAAATTTAAATTACTTTTTTAGAGAGTACACCTGCAACGTTACACATCGGTTCCAAAATGATTTATATTACAAAATTCCTGGGTTTGAAATTATAAAACTTTTCAAATCTTATTCATTTTTCGGAAATATGCTGATCAATATCTATATTGTCGAACTGTTATTTTGATTAGCAAAATATTACAAAATAGTATGTTGCGAATAAAGATGAATATTGTTGGGACAATTCTCAAGTTAATTTTATAAGGTAGGATTAAAATAAAATACTATTCGGAGAGACCAATTGGCAAACTCTAAAAATTCCAATAGATATAGAATAATTTAAATAATATAAATAAACCAAATATTTTTATATTAAAATTTTTAAATTCAATTTTTTAAATTAATTCTCTTAAAATATTCTGAAATAATGTTTAAAAAATTATAGAAATTAGTAGTAATTTTTAAAAAATTACAATTTAAACTTTAATTTAAAAGTAGCAACATCATATTTAGCTTGGAACCGAAACCATTAACCTTAGGAACCGGTTCAAATTTAGGAACCAAAACCTAAAACCCCCTCTTAAAGCGTTTACGATCTCAAACCTGAACAAATCTAGTTTACAATTCGAAATTACCAATAATACAACTAAATTTTATTCTAGAATATTTTTATCATCTAAGCTTTTTAACCGCAACCAGAATCTGAAACTCTCAGAACCATTTAAAATAGAAGAAGGGGAGTCTGAAACTTTAGCCAGAACACCTTAAAAAATATTTGAATGAAAATAAAACCATTTTTTAGTCCAAGTTCCAAATGTCTATCTATTAGAGTAGCATAATTTATGTCCATACGTTATTTAATAAGTAAACGATGTTTTAATAAATAGATAATATATAATCTTACTGAGTTTAGAATACAGTAGAACTTTAGAAAATCGAATTTTCTATAATATAATAAAATATAAATAATAAATATTGTCCATTTTTAATACTGTTTACTTTGCAGCTGAAAGTTCATTTTTTATCCTTTTCATTTTAAGATTTCATAAGATAGTACCCTTAATGCTAACATAATTATAACATCGAAATTATTTATGAAAAGATTAAAGGTTAATGTAGAAAGATATTTAATAAATAAATAAATAAATGCGAATAACTTTAACCTATAGGGCAACTTGGTTAATTTGACAACCTATATATATATTATTTGAATTAATAAATTTAATTCTAAAATAAGTCAGTTTATTTATTTATCTATTACCTTATGTAACAAAGCGATTACTGTTTAGTAGATTTTAAAAAAAGCATCAATTAAAATGATGAAATTAATTAAACATTTGTAGAAATAATATTTGAGTTCTTCCCCAAAATATTTTGTAAAATTATCTCATAATAGTAATATAGACTAAGCAGTTTTGATTATAAATATTAAGAAAACATGTCTAGTACATGTTAAATCTTCCTTTTTAAAATTAAAATCCATCTTATTCGTATATTTTTAGTGTATTATACACTGTATTCCAATTGTTTCTTCTCTTCATTTTTACAAAATTCTCACTCTTTTTTGATCAGTATTTTTCATTAATTATCATTATCAATGTTAAATACAAAAGGGTCAGTATTTTTATGATCAGCAAAAAAATAATTTGTTCAATAAAAATATTTGCTCGCTTAAAATTTGTTGAGTAAAAATAATCCCGAATATCGATTCGTCAGGTTTAGGTTCAGATAAAAATAATGGTTCAAGGTTCGTAAGAAATAGTTATATCCATTAGGTTTGAACTTATAAAAGTAGGTTTAAACATACAAGTGTATTAAAATTATGAAAAGACTATTATAGGTCGTATACATAAAATATGATTCTCTTCCGCCAAATTATATCTATAAGAAGGTAGAATAAAATTTATAAGAATATCTCTATGGCTAATTTTGGCAGCTGACACCGTTAAATATATAAAAATAATTACGGATTTAATAGTCAAAACTGATTATTAATCATCTTTAAAAGAGTTAAAATATAAAAAGGATTTAACTACATTCTTAGAGGTTCAGTTCAGGTTCGGGTAAAAATTTTTTAACGGTTAAGTTCAGATTCCGTTTGAATCCCGGGTTTTAAAGACGAATACTATCTAGTTTAGTTTACAATTTACAAACAATTAAGTTAAATTATATATTATTTTAAAAAATTATTATTAAAGGTTTCATTTTTTATTATGAAGTGGATATACTTCAAACGGATATCCTACTTTGGTGAAAACGACAAAATAAAGATTTACCAATGATTTACAAAATATGAACAATCCAGGAACTAGTGTTGTTAAACGGCTCATTTTGAGCCGATTTTTAAAAACGGCTAACTTAATATTTTATTAAGAAAAATATTATGCAAGCCTCAAGATTTTGCTTATTGGTGGCACAAAGGTTTGGACATCTATTAGTGAAATCTCGAGACTTAAACAATATTATTCTGGCGAAAATATTGAGTAAGTCGTTTTTAAAAATCGGCTCAAATCGAGCCGTTTAACAACACTACCAGGAACTAATGCTTCTACTGAATGAGGATTTAGCATTTCTGCATAGAACAAAAAGTGTTAAATCATTATTTTTACATTATAATTACAAATAATAATAAATATTAGTTTTATATTTACATTTTTTTTCATAAATATTTTATTTGATCAAATTTTTCCATAATTAAAATATTTTTGAATGCGTAATTTCCTAAATTATAAAACTTTCTTGAAAGGGTGTAAAACTGAATCATTTTTTTATTAGATGCTTAAAAAAATTTTAAAATGAGCGGGCGAGGAAGTAAAAAATTATAAACTAATGGGGTTATTTTTTAAAATTAAGGAATTTGGGCAGGCGGGCTGAACCCGCGCATCAGACCTCTAATTGAGCGCTCTAAAAACAATGCTTTTTTGCAAATTTCCCATTCAGATTGATGCTTAGATGTTTAAGGTGATCAAGGACAAAAATTTTATGAAGACAACCTCTCGAACAAGGTTCGGATAGATAGGGTTAATAGATTAGAGAGATACGGAATAGGATAAATACACAGTTTGAATAAAACTGTAAATGGCTAGATAAACCGAAAATTCTACAAGTAAAATTTTTTATGTAATTTATTAATTTTTTTTATTTATTATCTTGTAATATAAGCAGGTTAATAAAATTAAATTACTGCATTATTTAATAATATGATCAAAAATAAAAATTATCAGAGACCTGCAGAGGTACCATTTACAGGGTCAGGCTAGGATTTTTTTTGGAAATTTTTTTTTGGTACTGTTATTTTTAATTTTTATAGATAATAATGGCGATTTAAAATATAGTTTTAAAATAAGTTTTAAAATATAGTTTTAAAATAAGTTTTAAAATATAGTTTTAAAATATACTTTCTGGCCTTGGTATTTTTTAAAAAAAATTTTTAAAACCTAGCTCAGGTATATTAAAAAAAATTAAAATCGCTCTGCCTGTGTACCCAGGCTGGGGCCGGGTATGCAGGTCTGTGATAATTATGTTTTATTAATCTAATAATAGATGGTTTAAATCTTAAAATGTAATTGTAAAATAATTTAATATAAATTTTTTTTATTAAAGCCAATCATCACATTAATAGAAAAATGAAAATATTAAGGAAGAATATTACAATATTTAAAATTTCTCAAAATTCATATTTTAGATATAAACCTTTTTATTTATATCAGTTACCTGTAAAGATACCATTTGCACGGCCCGACCCGGATTTTTTTTAAAAAAATTTTCGGCCCGGCCCATGTTTTTTATTTTAAGATTTTTTTAAAAATATATTAAGGGAAATGTGCCATGAATGGCCATTTTTTGCTTTTTCAAAAAAAGGCATTAAGATTTGGGTTTAACCAAGCAAATTTTATATCAATGTTTAGTTCAATTCTTAATCTTTAAAATAAAATTTGAATCAAAGTTCTATCTATAATCGTATATGTATGAGCTTGATGAGGTTATGTGAAAGTGTTTTTTGGCCAATCAAAACATGATATGCATTGACTAGCCATATAATATGTGTTTACTAGCTATAATAAACTATTTAAAAAAATTATTATAAATATTAAATATTACAATATGATATATACTTGTAAAAGACCTATGCTAACATTTCTTCATTTTTTAATTATAGATATAATTTATTATACACTAATTTAATTAGTATTTACATTTCAATTTATCAACATCTAATGATAATATTTTATAAATTTGAAGAATTATCATGAATAAATTGTGAATAGAAATATTATCATTGAAATCGTACTTTATT
Organism: Gordionus sp. m RMFG-2023; assembly: GCF_954871325.1. NCBI lineage: Eukaryota > Metazoa > Nematomorpha > Gordioida > Chordodea > Parachordodidae > Gordionus > Gordionus sp. m RMFG-2023. The sequence goes on along the minus strand of NC_088779.1, from coordinate 14,625,871 downwards.
AATAAATTATATTAAATAAATGAATTACACTTTAGGTTCTAATATTTTTTATAATTATATTTTGTCTACCTTTTAACAAAAAAAATGTTCTTTTTATATCTTTTTAAAAATAAATAAATCATAAAAAAATAATCAATTATATAAAATAAAAATGTTCATTTAAAATTGAATTTAACTTAAGTTATAAAATAACAAAAAATATAAATTGTCATAGCGAAAACATAAAACGATAAAATAAATTGATTTTAAAGTTAAGAAACATGCAACGATAAAATAAAACGTTAATATAAACTAAAAATAAAATCTCGCCGAAAGATATAAAATTTTGAATCGACATATTTAACATAATTAATATCCTATTTATCTTTTTGTTAAACATTCTTATTTCAATATAGAATTAACCAGTATATTTGATAATTATAAATTATTAGCTTAAATATCTAGATGTTAAAATAGTTATTTCAATAATCTAATCATTCATCGATTTATAAATTTATGAAGATTAATAAGTTTAATTAGACAATATATTATTTAAGAATTTTCTTATTATTAGGAAATATTACAATAAGAAATATTTTTAAAAGTTAGGTAGTATTAACATTTAAATTTATCATCATCTACTTAATAATATTTTATAAATGAATTATTAATTATCTTTTGTTAAAAATTTTTATTTTATAAAATAAACCACTATCTATTTAATGATTTTATAAATTATTATCTTAATTATCAACATGTTAAAATGATTATTTCAATATTTAATCATTCATCAATTTGAAAATTCTGATGCTCAATAAACTTAATTATGAATAATAGCTCTGTTGCATTTCAACACTAGAGGGCATAAGCGCTATATATCACGTATCACGTAATTTATGTCATCATATGGGAAAATTATAATATTTTTATTTACACGAACACATCTTAATACATTAAGTAGGCTATTCTTCTTAATGAATGCATTTAAATCACTCTAACACTTTCTTACTGTATGAATATTTCTTCTTGCATATAATGCACTCCTTTCATCATAATTTTTCTTTAGATTTATTAAATTGTAACTCATAAAATCATGTGCAAATATTCTTATCAAAAAATAAATAAATTTTAACATAAATTTATATAATTAAATCTATAATAACGAATTATTTAACAAATAATTCTAATGTATAATTAATGCTGTAATAATGTTAAAATTAGTATAATTGCATTATAATACATATATAGATAATATTATTATAATGATATGTATGAATATATGATATTATAATATTTATATATTATGAACTAGTATATTCTTTAATTAGATAGGTTTATATAGAGTGATAATGTTTTAACTGCCTAACTTTATTTAGAATGTAGAGAAACTGAAATTATCCCACTTATTAAAAATAACATTAAAAAATGATATAACATAATTGATAAATCTATAATGATAATCTATAGGACAATTCTAATATGTAATCATTATCAATAAAAAAAATGCTTTAACATCATAAATTTTAACTATTTTTTGCTAAACCTTATTAAAGATTTTTTTAGCTTATCTTATATTATATAATCTTATAAAATTTCCTTCTGAGGTTTGGTGAATATTATTCTATTTGTATTCTATTCCATATGAAGATATCCACTTTATATGGCTTACACAAGCTTTTCATTTCAATATGAATGTATGAATTTAGACCAGACAATAGGCACCTATCTATTATCTAAATAAAACTTATAAGCTCTAATTTTTTGTTTGAATAATGCTGAATGCCTAAGGATAATATTTATAAAAATTATCAATATCCTAAATTAGTAATCAAACGGTAAGAGGTACTAAAATCAGTTTATTTGATATATTTTATTGGATTGCTCTAATCGATAAATGAACTTAGGTAAAGTATATATGATAAATATACGCATTTTGACCAATTTCTAAAAAGTTAAAGGGTGGTGGTCAGTCTTTAAACATGGCCATTTATGGCGCATTTCCCCTACATTTATTTTTAATTTTTTTTAGCTAATAATTGTTATTTAAAATATTTTTTAAAGAAATATTTTAGACCCGACCCGGACATATATTTAAAATAAAATTTCAAACCCTGCCCGGGTATTTAAAAAAAAATTAATATACAGGGATTATGGAATACAGATGTAATCAGTAATTTTACTAATGTTAAAACCAAATTCATTAAAAAAAGAAGGATAAAGCGAGATTTCTAAAGGTTGTTGAGGTGGTGGAGATTATCGAAATGAATATATACCTACAAATATTTCGCAATTTTTTATTTCTTCTTTCCTAAAGTATGTTTATAGCTTGATTGAAAGGAGCCAATGGATCAATGCACAAATAGTCCGAGACCAGGAATTAACACCTCTTTAAGAATTTGGGAAATCCCATCTGGGCGTTTCCCATCAGATCTGAAAAGACATGGAAGTTCTAGAATAGATGAAATTTGAACTGATCTCAGAGCTCTTAGGATGATTGTAGAGTTGTTAAAGGATCGAAATCAAAGGATATCCTGGATTTGATCCTAATTTTGGCAATTTACCCAGATTTATGATTTTCTCTTAAATTGAGGAACGTGATCGAGGTCATTTTGAAAAATATTTGATCCTTCGATCCTATTAAAAATTTATTTTTTACTTAAAAAATATATAAACAAAATAAAAAAAATTTAAAATGAAATATTATCTTTATAAAAAAATCTATCTTTAAGCATCCTCCGCCATATTTTATAATTTTCTCATAAATTTTATCAAGATAACATTTACAAATTTGATTTACAACCTACAAGTTTTATTTATTCAATTAAAAATAAAATAAATTATTTATGTACTAATGTCTATTATAGATCTAAAAAAAACATACAGTAATTGAAGTGATATACATAAATGTGAACTTACATTTTACCTTTTCTACAGCTCCGTATAATGTTAATTATCATTTCTTAAAATATATATTACCTACACTGTGTGAAGTAGCAATAATTCAACTAAAGTTTAAGCTTAATTGACCTTATTGCCACAAAATTTTTTGATGAAAAAGGATAATTCGATTAACATTTTGAAATAGAAAAAATATAACACCTTTGCCATCAAGCGCTCCTGTAGGGCGCTTGCTTAATAAACTAAATGTTTTCAATTTAAAAATTTTTATTTATTATTGTCTTAAGCGTTAATATATATGTCCATTTAAATAATTACTGTTTAAGGCAATAATGTAGATCGTGATATTATGTAAATTGGACATTTAGTTTATTTAATTTTAATATATATATAGATTATTTCAGAATAAGAGGATTATAAAATTTTTATATTATCGAATTTATTTATTTTGTCAAACAAATAAAATCTTATCATAATAAACATTAAATGTTAATTTATATGAAAGAATTCTGTTTAGATTAATAGTTAATAATAAAACATATTCTCAATCAATATACTACCGATTTCCAAGTTCTTATATTATCAAGCACTACTACCGACTACAATCCATTTCTTAATTAGTGAAAGACGTGGATGTCTGGGTAATTTAGATTTGTTTTTTAAAAGGCTAATTTTGATTATAAATAAATATATTAATTTTGTTATATATTCTATTACTATAAATTTACACTATATTTAATTTATTTTTATATTAGTTAATTTTGCATCGAGCATAAATAATAAGAAAAAAATCGTGATCGGGAATGCGATCCTTTTTTTAAAAATAGATCGATTCTGGATTTCGATCCTTCTAAAAAGATCGATTAACAAACCTGATTTTACAAGATCGACAATGAAATCTGTCTTCCATTTCCCTCAACAATAGAACTGCAACTGGAGCAAATGTTGGATTTGGGTTTAAACAATTTAAACGAATATCCATTCCCTTGATTTTTTCAAAATATTATTTATAATGATATATTACATTTATTTTTTTAAGAAAGTAGGGGGTGGGTATAGGTAGATAATTTATATTGGCTTAAAAATATACGAAAAAAATTATCCGCGCCCCTCCCCCTTCCACCTCTGTCTAAGCCTATCGTCTATTATTTAGTCTATATTCATAGTTACATTTAGATATTTATTTTATTATCGTGTATTTTTTTTTTACTTCTTTTTGTTTTACAATAAATTATATTTAAAATACAAGTGATGCATTACTGTTAACAAAAATAGTGTCAACTGATGTAAAACTCCCTTCACAAAATAAATATAAGGGTCACTTCAATTTTGTATCGTAGATATGTAAAATCTAATCATGGACTAACAAAAATATGATTTTTAAAAATTAAAAAAGGAAATAGTAGAAAAGAATTTTTAGAATTAAAATTAAATACAAGCTAAGTTATTTTAATCATTTACCGAAATTGGATAAAAAATAATAATAGATTCCAAAAATGGGTTCTTTAAACCTCAACTGGAAAAAAATTGTAGGTTATTGGCCAAAGCTCCCGGCTCCCTGTTTGGGCCTATACGATATTGGTATGAGCCGGAATTGTGCAAAGTATTTTTAAAGTTCCCAATTTTTGAAAAAGCTCGAAATATACCGAAAACGAATTATTTGTTATTCTTTGAATAAGGAAAATATACTATTCGTCGAATAATTTTTTATCTATTATTCGATCTAATTATTAGAGATTATTCGATTAAAATAATTTATATTAATAAATATCGAAAAATAATCATATATTAGTAAAGGGAATTATTTGCAATTATTCCTATTTAATAAAATTTCATAGTGGAATAATGAAGAAACATTTTATATTTCATGTTGTTAACTGTTTTTATTTGAATATTTCATAATACCAAATTAACTTCCGAAAATTGTTTTATGATGGACGAAGAAAGTATTTATTCTTATATGTAATTTATAACACATATACAATTATAAATAACTAGTAGCTATCCCGACAAGAATGACGGGCGAACGATATTTCTCATTTGTTTGATGATCGAGAAATCATAAATTTGACTTTTTGCAAAAATTTTGTCTTTAAAAAATTTGTTGTTGGTATATTTGTCTTCTACATGATATGAATATTATATTGATTTTTCTACATTATATATAAATATACTATATGTATGCTTCTATATTATCTTACTAACAAAATTTGTTTGTCTTTTATCCATAGTTAAATTTTACAAAATAAATTTAATATTCTATCTTTTTTAATTTACGGTAATAAAATTTTCGAATTGAATCGAATATTCGACGAATCGAATCGAATAATCATTTTATTATTCGTACGAATACGAATAATGAACTATTCGATTTAAACGAATACGAATAATTCCATTATTCGATTCGTATTTTTGTAGGTCTACTTCGAAATAGGACATTTTTTCAAAACGGTTTTTGAGGCATGTTTCAAGTAAAAAAAATTTTATTTCTAAACAAAGGATAATTATTTGTTGAATTAATTTTTTTAAAAATTATAATATTAAATATAATATATTATATTTTAAAATAATGGATCCGGATTTCAAACGCCATATATTAACGATTAAATGGCGTCTAAAATCCAGATTTATAGATTTTTTTAAGATATTATATTATAAAAAAAAATTAATACAACAAATTATTATAATCCGCTTTGAATAAACGTTTTTTGAAAATGGCCTTATGCATTTGTATTTATCCTTCAAAACAAATTATTGTGGACCAGACGGATAACTTGCACAAAATTATTTTATGGACCGGGTCAAAAAACTTTTCAAAATCAAAATTTTCAAAAAACTTTTCAAAATCAAAATTTTTTACAAGTCGGTTCAGGCCGAAACCGAGCCGGAATTTAGTATGAGCAGCGTATGATATTATGTGACCAGAGGTCATCTTTGGCAACTTTAATAAAGTTTTAACTCTATAATATTTTTTATTTATAGGTTTTTGAGGATGAATTTATATTATCTATTTATTGAGGAAGTTTTTACTATAGATAACTTTTATTTGGGTTTCAACTTCTATAATTTTTTTTATTTATTAAAATATAAAATACAACGAAATTCTAAATAATCACTGTTATATTTGCTCTCAAAAGTTACCAGTTTTATTCGCAAATCTATTCAATTAATATATAAAAGTTAGTCTCATATCAGATTAACATCTCGCCAGCTGGGGATTATATTGTATATCCTATTTTTACCAAAATACATTATTCTCGATAATTCAATTCTTCAGAGTTAACTTGATTTATATCAACAATATAAAGGTAGAATTTTTTTTTATTTACATTATTATTTTTTTAAACACATTGTATTTACATAAATTGTAATTTTATGTAAATAAAAAATAAAGATAAATTTTTTGGACAAAGAATGGTTATTACTTTGATATTTCTCCACTTTAAAAAAAGAAAACTGTATTAGGTCCTTTCATAAAAATACAATATGTGAATTTTTTTAAATGAACTCCTTTTAAATTGGAAGATATACACTATAATCTTCAACAGGTGTTATTATTATTATAACTTATTTAAACATGTTTAAAAAAAATAAATTCAATAAAATTTGCATTAATTTTAGATGTGAAAAAAATTATAAATATAATTTATAGATATAAATTTCATTTAAAAAATAAAAATAATTATTTCCGGGGAAAAAATTGTTCGTGGATGAGTTGACAAAATAATGACTATTTTTAAATAAGTAACAAATCTAATTTTGAATAATATAAAAAATAAATTTAAAAATTTAGTGTTATAAATAATAACGAACAGGGCTGGCTCACGATGTTAATTGAGAAATTATAATTATTATAGAAACTCAAATATATTATTAAAATAAAGGTAACTCATATTTATTTGAAAAGTGATTGAATTTTAAATATTTATATTATTTTCTACAAGTACATTCTATTATTTGTTAAATTAAAAAAATTTATAATTACAAACTAGGCCAATTAATTTTATGCTTATGTTAAAAAAAATAGATGTATTACTATCAATAAGATAAATATAAAAGCAAGCGTCAAACAATGTGCAGATAAAATATATTATATGGGTGACAATTTTTTATACTAACCTCAATAATGATACTTTAAAAAACATTTAAAACAATTAACAGTTGTGTAAGGAAAAATGTCATGATGATAACCCTTTTGCATTCGCGTTTCAAGGATGATAACGAAGATTTATGTCTTAATAATTTAAAACTTTATGTCTTAGTAATTTAAAAACTTTATGTCTTAATATTTTCTTAAATATTTTGAAGAATTAATTAATACTTCTGGCTAATTCTGATAATTGGCAAAATTATTTATTTATTTTTATTGATCGAAAATTAAAATTTTTAACTATTTGATCATTCTTTACTACGGTTTTATTTTGATAACGTTGTCGAAGTTCTACATAAACATTCTACAAAATCCTTTAAATTACCATATTTATATTTTTTTTAATCGCTTCTTAGGCAAATGAATTCAAAACTTGTCTTATTCTTCTTATCAGTAAATCTATATCATATATTATAAAACTACTCTATCAATCTAGGTAATTAAAATAGAGTATATACGATTATTTGAATATTCCTCCGATACATTGAGTGAGAGAAATAATGGTAATTAATTAATTTTTAGATATGCCTAAATTTTCTTTAGCGGAGATCAGGAAAGCAAAGTATTATAACAATGCAACTCCTTTGCTTAAATATCCAACAACTTTTAATATAAAACCCCATAGAATGTTTAAACAAAGTGTGCTAAAATCTTTTTTTAATGCATTAGGTAATGATTTATACTATATTTATTAGATGAGAAATCTGCAGTGAACAATATTTTTTAAATTAAATTATTTTATATATAGGCGTAGTCGGGGAGATGGGGCAAGAAATTCCCCCCCCCCTCGGATATTTCCATGTTCTCGTAAATATTATATTAAGATAATAAAATTTTCCCCTAGACACTCCCATCCCCTCTCTGCCCTTCACCCCCAAAAATACATAAAATATTATCACTATAAAGAAGGATTTGAAAGAAGAATTAGTAAAAGTTAATAAATTTTTATAATAATGACTATAATTCAAAATTTTTAGAAAAAAACTGATAACCCAATTTATTTTAATAAAAATCTAATGTAGCTAAACGCCTATAATAAGTAGACCTAAGAACCTCCAATAACATTCTTGAGGCACCCCACCCCCTGTCTACACCTTATGACTTTAATACGAAATGATTTTAAGATTTATGTACAAACTAATTCAAATTATGTCTTTATCTTTAAAAATCCTATTGTGTTAATTTTTCAATAAATATTTTACTAGTAATAGATGACAAATTATTTATTTAATAATTTAAGATATCTACAATCAAATTTTTGGACTATTTCCTAGATTTACTCCGCCCGAATTATTTCCCTCCTGGACTTTTAAAATATCTTTTGTTATGGCTCTATAAAGATTTTTAAAATTTCTGTGTTTTTTAAAAATATATTTCTAGGTCCAGCCTGGGTTCCTAGTTTTAATATATTTTCAAATACAACCCATTTTTTTTAAGTCGTAAAATTTGCCGGCTGGGCAAGCAAATCTCTGATAAAAAAAAACATAAATACAAAATTATTAGCACTAATAATTTTTGTTATTTAAAATAATAAAGGACTATTATACTAAATAATAAAAACTAAAATACTTCCTAAACTTTGATTTATTGTCAAGTCTATTTATATAAATCAAAGGTCATATTTATATCAGTAAATTTGAAATAGATCGAATTCTATTTTTGATTGGCCCCTTAGCTTTTATGTAACATTTGATGATTAAACATCAATACTGCGAGAATTTTAGCGTGAAATACATTATCGATCGATTACCGCGAAAAAGTATTTCCGCAAAATGCATTGCCGCTAATATATGTTGCGAAATGATTATCGCGAATGCATTTGCGCGAATAGCATAAGCACATCAGCGTGAATGCATTATAAAGATTGTATTATATTAGGTATAGCGAATGTATTATCACAAATAAATTACTTAAGTTGCAACGGGAATGGATTTTATTAAAAATTACATTTATTTATCGGCCTTTGGAGAGATTTATTGGAATCTGGAAATGGGCCCCCTTATTTGATTTGTGAATCAAAGTTTAAAAATAATCGGGAAAAATTTACTGTAATTATTAATAAAATTATTTTTTCACTTCAAAAATATTGGCCGTCATTTTTTTATAAAAATTTGTGTTTGAAATAAAAATGTTTACGACTAATACCAAAAAAATTCAGAAGAAAGAAATTCTATCCCACCTTCTATTGGGCGTTATTTTTAAAATATAATTCAAATAACTAAAAAATTGAATCCTTAATATCAAAGTAAAATAATAGTAGATTGTGCGATCTAATTTTTAAATAGTCTAAATTTTTCGGTACATTAATTTTTTTCCGAAAAATTCACATTTACTAATCAATCTTGAAAGAATTCCCTAGGAAATGGAATATTTGTCTCCAGTTCAACCTAAAAAGACCTAAAAAGATGGATTTATATACCGAAATATTATCAAATAATAGGCTACTAACTTTGAATCTTTTACAAACGTGAATGAAAAATGGTGAAATATGTTTCTTAATTTTGTAAGAAACAATAATATTGGCGTTGATTGTTAGGTCTATACAAGAAAAAATAAAGGAATGTTTAAAACAATATCACACTAATTATATTCATTATTTTGAAAATTCTATAAAATCTCAAAGATTATGTTATGTGGTGCATTATAATTTATAATTGAATATTTTTAAATTTAATTTTAATTAGGGAATTATAATAAATTTCTCCACTTTAAAATATTATAAGTAAGTATAAATACAAATAACAAAATAAATATAAAAACGTTAATTAGGTTGGGTCTCTAAATTTTAAAAAAGGTTTAAATGCTAAAGAGTTAGAATATAGCAGTAGAGAGTTTATAGAATTTCTTTAAAGAAAAGGAGATCCTGGGAAAAAAAAATATGGGGCTGGCATTCTCAAGGTAACAAAATTATAAAATCCAAAATATTTAAAAAAATAACCTTATTATAAATTTAAAAAATGTATATGCGGCAAAGAAATTTTACTTTATATATTATACCATTTGTCAAATGGATTAAATATATAAATAAATCGCTATTGCATTAATGCATTCTCGACATTAATTTCGATGTGATGCATTTGCGATATTATTTTCATGGTAATACAATTACACTAATAAATTCGCGATATTACTAATAAATTCGCGATATTGAATTCGTGATAATGCATTCGGTGTAATATATTCGCTATAATACATTCGCATGCATTTGTATTCGCGATAATGCATTCGCTATAATATCTTTTTGCGGGAATCAACATTTTGCATTTCTTGGGAAATGTTTCACGGTATTGACGTGGTAATACGATATATAATAGGGTGGGTCTGGTTTGTTATGTTTTAAAAATCTAATTTTAATGTGTATTATTTTTAACCGATATCCATTTCCATTTTTATAACACAATTTTGTAAAACGTAATTCAATAATTTAATAATTATTATGTTTTATTATGAAAAGTATGAAGGATTAAGAAATTAAAATGTGAAAAATATTAGTATCTATGAATGCTAACACTTTTTATAGTGTGGAATAAAAAAATTTATTCAAAACTTTTGAATTCGCATGTCTTTTAAACTTTATTAATCTTACAAAATAAATATCGAGTTGTTTAATCATCTATCGGCATTTCAATAGTAAGATAATCAAATAGGCTTAGATTAACTTTGTGTTTTTAATGTGCAGTGCTCAATAAATATTACGATTTAAAATTTTACTAATTCTAAAATATTGTAGAGGAAACCTGACCTATATATCTTGCCTAGAATGGGTTATGAAATGGTAATTTTAAAGGATCCACTCCATTTCTTTAAATGGTCCTGACTTAGTTTATTTGCGATTCGTATTTTTTTTTTGAAACTGGAAACATTTAAAAATAATAAATAATATATATCTACTAATTATTATATACTTTCAAACCAGAGGCGTAACAGAGGTCTCGGGATTCCCGACAAAAAAACTAATTTATTGTTTTTCCATAGATACAGATCATCCATTAAATAAAATTCATATTAATATTATATAATTTAATTACATGGAAATAATTGCAAAGAATTGTATAAAAACTAGAGATCTGCAAAGTTAGGCCAGGCCCGTACCCGGCTCGAGTCCGACCCGAACGGGCTTCGGACTGGACTCGGGCCCAATTTTATTTAAAATATTTGAGTTCGGGCCGGGTCGGGTCGGACCTTGGAAATTTTTTTAAATATAACTAAATTTATCAATTTTATATTGAATTTTTTAAGTAAAATAAAAATTTTTGATTTTATTAAAACTAAACGCCATATAACATATGTCTTTTATTTTGAGTAATTATAAAAATTAATTTCTATATTTAAATAATTTCGTGCCGGGCCAATAAATTTTTTAAAAAAAAATTTCGGGTTCGGGCCGGACTTGAAAAATTAGGCCCGATGCAGATCACTAATAAAAACTACAAACTAGTCATTAAAAACTGAGTATATATCAATAATTTAGGCATTTAATACAAATATTCAGAGTGGCTTGATGCCATAGAATTATTAAGTAATATTTTCTCGTTTATAGCATAGATTTGTCTTCAATACTTATCATTGGAAATTAGATAGTATAGTTGCTTTTCCCGTGGATTTGTGATTATATAAAAAGATGTAACTTAAATATTAACACTAAAATATCTTGCTTATTTAATCTTTCATCTAGCCATAGTTTTCCAAATTCTAGTACTGTTATCTTTTAAAATAACAATCGATACTCCATATTTAAACCATTTTCCATATCCCGTTTTGAACCTTAAATCATTTCTCATTCTTTAGGAATAATTTTCAAAAAATCAAAAAATTTGCCTCATTAGAATAAAAATATTTTTAAACAGCATTGCTATTTTTAATTTCCCATTTTAATCTTTTATATAAAAGTTGCGTAATCTAATTCTACTCCTTTCTGATTGCTTAATGATATTGATATTTAAAATGGTTATACAGTTACAGCCTATATGTCAGGCATAAATTTTTTAAAAAAGGTTGTTAAACGCCTATAGAGTCAAATACTTTAATTTGCCCATCTAATCACAATGTTACTAATATGCATCCTATGAATTTCTCATTTCGTTAATGTTTGAAGTAACATCACTTAAGACAAGGTTCAAATTGTGGTGAGGCTGCACAATGTATAAATATGGCAGGCTCCCTACATTGAACATTATAATACACTCATTAAATCGATATTTACCTGAATCTATAGCTTAATTCGTCAATCTTTTTAATATCTTGGATCGCTTCAATATAATTGCATAAAATGAGACTTCTTTGATTTTGAAATTTAAATTAGAAACCTGTGGGCCGGGTCGTATTTTAATTTTTTTAAATATACCCGGGCAGGCCTAAGAAATTTTTTTTTAAAAACCCGGGTCGTGCTTAGTCGTTTTTTTAAAAATACCCGAACCAGGCCGAATATTTTAAAATCAAATTAATTCGTTATTAACCATAAATATAAATAATAAGTTTTGTCGTTTGATGAATATATTTAAAGCTATGTTATTTTTAACAGATTTGGGAAAATATTTATTATTGAATAAATAGTGAAAGAATATTGCAACTAACATCCATTATTATTTTAAATTTTTATAAAATAAATATTATTGTTATATATAAAATTATGAATAAAAATGAATATTATTCACAATATTCATGCATTCTATATTCAATAATAAATATTTCCTGTACCATGATTTATAATGTTATTTTTTGAACAATTTAATAAGATTGATTTTAATTTCACATTACTGACACTTTTTATTTAGATAAATTAAGTAATACAGCTTATATTTTAAAAGGCCCTCTAATTTTTCAAAAAAATTGCAGGGACCTCTCAGGCTGGAGGTGTTGCCGGGGGGGGGGGGGTACGCTTCTTATTTAAAAATAAGATTCCAATTTTTGTTATAAATTTCTTGAGATATAAATGAATATTTTAATTTCGCTATTAATTACCTATGTTTGTATTATTTTTAAATAAAATTGTATATCTATATATAAATATAAAAAAAATAGATGATGCTAAACATAATATGGAAGATAAATTCATCCAACCACGAATATTAAATAAATCAAGTAATTCTATTTAAATATTTAAAATCTTACCTACTAATTATTTTAGAAAATTAAAATAATAAAGTCAAATTTATATTTTTATGTCCACATGAGTTACATTAAATCTGAATGCCGTGAGAGTTTAAATTTTTTATCAATGGTAGGCATACGATTGCTCTCTATATTTTCCCCCTTACCTTTAAAAATCAAGGAGTCTCGATATTTTGTTTTATCTTAAAGTCTTAATTATCGAATATTTTCTGAATTTTTCTTGCAATGGTTTTTGTACTATTTTTTCTATTAGTTATTCATCCAAAAAATTTTCAATGATTTTTCTAATATATTGCGTCAAAGGGGCTATAGACTCATATTTTTCCTACTACATGCCAATATCCATGCGTTTAAAATCTAGTTTTATGTTAAATTGTATAGTTACTGATTAATTTCGTGTACACTAAGGTTGCGTCATAGTTAAGGGATATTTTATATTTTACACCATGAGTTTTATTGGATATTTCTAGGTCTCCACTGTAGGCTTTTGACGGGATTATATTTTTTTTAAATTTTTTTAAAAACAAAATATTTTCTCAATAATTTTAATTTTGATAGATATAATAAATTGTTGTCAAAAAATAATTTTAATTATAGTAATTATTTTAAAAATTCACTTTTACTTATATTTTTTTTGAAATAAGGCTTACAATGAGATATGTGCAAGCTCATACCCCCCCCCCTTCTCCCCCCATCCTATCCAAAGCTAAAAAATTTAGATGCCGGTTAAAAATTATCAATGTTTTCTGAAAATTTTATCTAATTCTATCATTAGGATTCTTATTAATGCTTATTCAGAGTTTGACAAAATTAAAACTTTCCAACATGTAAAAAAATAATTTTTAAACTTTACAATTCGATAAAAACATAACATTAACATTTAACATCAATTTGAGTCAAATGTTGTTCTTCAAAGTTGATGTTCAAATTGCTAGCCATTAGCTTGAATAGATGCTATCCATCTTGCCATTCATTGATTACGAATGATAAATTATTCCTTAATCAAAATGATTCCTCCATAAGTCTCTGTTTGAGATAGGCAACGTCACATATACTATCTTATTAAACACGTTCTTGAAAGAAGCTTCATGATCAGAGCTGTTGGAAGAGTTGGTAAAAATATGGAATTTCTTTTGATAGGATCCATAGTTCCTCTAGCTCTGTAAGCTGGAGCACTCTGCGGGAATATAAAAAATTTACTGCCCGACTATTCTTTAATAATAGGCAATAAATACTCATCAAGTAAAACGTCACAATATTAAGCACCATTAATTTTGACTCCTGAATGGATAAAACTATGTGCAGCCAAGACTTGATTTCCCTATGGGAAACCATGATGGATTTAGAAATATTTGAATTGGTACAAAGTAAACGATGGCTGTAACTTGTTTTTTTCTCATTGAAACTGAAACGCACCCCCTATCATTTTTCAGATTACCGGTGGAGTTACTGTAAACAGCTTTCCATCCGCGAATCACATCAAATGGACTAATCTCGTATTTTTGTAGAAGTTGTTTGGAACTTACTAGACGTGCAATCACTCGTATCGGTTAGATCATGGGTTTCTTTTTTTAAAAAACGTTACAGCTCTTTGTGCATACTCCATTAAAATGAAGTTCATAGTTGTTCGAGATCTTTGACAAATTGTTCTGAGGGTTTCAAGATAGTCTTCTTGGCTTAATACTAGCATTTTAACAGAAGCAATATTTTCTAAAGTACGAGCTGTGCATAAGCCTAAAACGAATTATTTGTTATTCATTATTCGATTTGCAAGATTATTCGATTCATAATGGAAAAAAAAATCTTAGATAATAAGTTTTTATATTCAATCGAATTATTCGTAATTCGAAATTATCTGTATTTTTCGAAATATTCGTACTACTCTACAGAAATTTAGAATTATTTTATATGTTCCAAAAAATGCTATAGATATTTTGTATAATTTCAAAAACAATTTAACTATATTCCTAAAAATATTATTATTATATATTTTGAAAACTATATCCATTAGTACTTTTACGAATGAAAGAACATTTTAAAACATACCTGAGAAGTACTCCCTCTAAAAATGGATTGAATGGGTTAGCTCTTCGTAATATACATAGAGTTCACACCAAGCGCTAATAAAATAATTGAAAAATTGCTAATGAAATAATTGAAAAATTAGCAATCCCAGGTAAGATCTAATTTCATATTATAATTTTATAATGCTTCTAAATTATATTTTTTCCCATTTAATATATTTTTTTCACGAATACTTTCTAAGTTTATATGCATACAATGATTCTAATAATATTTTTATGTAATAATCTATTTTTTCAACATTATAAATTAAATTTATATATTAAATTTTAAAAACTTAAAAAATTTATATTTTTTTTACAAAGTCATTATTTTATAGTGATTCACACGCTAGTTATATACATTATATTTTATCATTTATTTATATTTGAATTTATGTATTATAAATTATCAATTAGTCTTAATATTTTTCTGAAACTTAAGATATCTTTGAATCTCCTAGAATTTTTTTTTAATTACCCTCCTCGCCCACATATTAACTTCCGTAAGCGCCTGGATATGTTATCATTTTTCGAAAGAGAGAGTGATGCAGGTTATATATTTTTTATTAGCATAAGATATAATTGGCCAATTTCAATTGGATGCATCAAATCTAAAGCTCTTTAAAACATCGAATTTTTATTAGTGTAGAAACAAGACTGTTCTTGGAACATTTTTCCCCTACCTTCTAGGATCTGGATGATTTCTTGTCTTATCTTATAGATTTTTTTACTACTTTTTCTGTACAGTACTTAAAATTTAATTTTTATCCAATTATAAGACCACTTCTAAACAAGTCGTTTTTTCAAAGCGGTATCCTAGGCATTTTTTCCCCAATTTTTTAAATTGTATAATATAAATTTGCCACTATTTAATAGTTAATAAAAATTAAAATCTTCTGTTTTTTATTACCAATTTAATAATTTCTGATGTACTCATCTTGAACAAATTTTTTTTTTTAAATATTTTATTATACAAAATATTAATTCTACAAATATAATATGTTTGGGAAAAAATATATTGCTGCAAATATGCCTAGGAAACTAAAATATTTCTCTTTATTTTTCATCTAATAAATTCCAATAGTATAATCATAAAAATCGATATCAAATAATTCAAATTCCAATTCATAAATATACAACTCATTTAATAAAATCTCCGACTCATTTCATATAAAAAATCACACACTGAATAAAATATTACTTTTACAATAAAAACATATTATTAAAAGAATAATAATCTGATTGACATCTCTTGAAAATAAATAAACATTTTTATTTTTCTCTTTAATTCAACATTTGCAACACGCCCACCCTTCAAAAGCCCAGATACCATATAATTATCCTTCTTTAAGGACATTGATTATTTCCTCGTCATTTATCGAATCTTATCTTTGAACATCATCGACTTTTAACTCTTGAATTGTCTTCTTTCGACATGCGGATTATAATAATTAATAAATTTTGTTTGTTTTATAAAAATTTGGATTCAACAATCCTTTACAATTATTTTCTTTTTCTTAATGTTCAATTATAAAACAAATAATTGACCACAAACAAAATAAAAGAATACGAATAGGGATAAAAAAAAATAATTTATAATTATCACTATTAAAACTACATAAATTGATTTTCGTTATATCCATTAAGAAAATAATATGAACCACAAAAAAAAAATATTAAGACATGTCATATAGCAAAAATACAAAACTACAATATATATATATATAATGCCACCACAATCATATTTTTTAAGTTACAAAAAAAAATATGAAGATGTGCCGATAGATAAAAGAAAATTTTAATTTAAATTATAACTATTAAAACTATAAATAATATCATCACATCACATTCCATCTTTTTTTAAAACTCTTTTATTTTACATAATTCTTCATTAGGTCAAAGTTTAAAATCTTTTATTGTCCACCGACTTTTATTTAAGAGTTTTTTCTTTATCACATAATATTAAAAAAATTTAATTTTACATTGTTTCACATCACAACAATGTCTCTTTAAATTAAAAAAAAATACATTTTTCTTTTAAAATTAATCTACACAAAAGTTTGTATTTCATTGAACTTTCTAATACCATGCCACATGGTATTATTCACATGAATTTATTAAAGTCAATGTTTTTATTTTATTGATAACAATTTAATTGTTAAATTAAAATATTCTTCTCTATTGCTTAAGATAAATAATACTTTTCTTCCCAGATGTTATTTTTATTAAAACTTTTATTACAATATATTATCACTTTTAATTATGCTTTACTCAATTTTATATTGACACGAAAACACCAACACTGATTACTTTCTTTTTCAATCATTAAAATTTTATTCATTATATTTGAATCACCATGAATATCATTAATATTCATGCCTAAATTCATCTCAGAATTTAAAGGTCTCTGAATCTCATTTATGTTTTTATTAAAAATCTCTCCTGGATATTTCCCACTTGTTTGATTACAATAATCCTTTTTATTCATATTATTGGTTAATTTAATTTTTTTTATTTCATCAGAATGACAATAAAAATTTCCCACATTACAACTCTTTTTATTCGAGTTAAATTTCAATGTATAATCTTATCTATTTTATTATATACATCCACAAAATTTTTAATAAAACTATATATATCACAAAATTCATTTATAATCTGAGGAATTTGTATACTTCGAACCACTAGATTTATCACTACTGGTGTTTGTTGCGGAAATCCACTTTTGAAATTGACTTCCCATGCAATTTCTTTTTATATGTCCTACAAAACCACATCGATGACACACTATGTCATTTTTTTCACTTGGTTTTGTAATCACATTCTCATTGGTTTTTCGGTCTCTTGCATAACAATTTTTACCGATATGTCCTTTTCTTCCACAAAATTCACAACTTTCAATTATATTATTATTATTTTTAATTTTTAAGTTGGAAACATCTCTGGACAAATTTTTCATATTTTCTCTCATTTCTCTAATTTCACATAAAATTAGAGATTCCTCTGTACTTTGTCTCAAAGTATTATTGGTATTATTTGTATTATTATTTTTCAAAATTCTACTGGTTTCTCGATTAAAACCTCAAAATTTGCTTTTTAAATACTATCACAATTGAATTTAATTTTTTATTTATATCCTCCGATATGTAAATATTTTGAGGAAAATTAAATACTTCACTAGTATCTAATTATTTTCTCGGATTTTTCTTCCATTATAACATTTTTTTTACCATTTAAATTTTTTAATTCTAACAAAATTAAATGTAAACTATTTTTGATATCTTCAGAAATATCTGGAGATTTCACCAAAACTTTAGGAATTAAATTTTTGATATTTGTATTTTTTATATCATTTTCTCTATTTTTAAAAGATCTTCTTTTTATTTTCCTACTTACTTGTTTCATTATAATTAAGATTACATATAACATAAAAAAAATTAATGCAGTAATGACATTATTGGTCACATCCACTTTATTAAAGTTTGAATTAAAAATTTTATTAAAATTACTCTTAAATTTTGTCATTTTATTAATATTATACTTATTATAATTATCAGAGTTGTTAAGAGATACTTTTTAAATGGATCTAGATACAGATACATAGTCTAAAAAGTTATCTAGATACAGATACAGCGTCTAAAAAGTTATCAAGATACAGATACAATTTTTAAATGTATCTGTATACTGATACATTTTTTATTGTGCTCTTATAGGTTTGCATAAACCTAAATTAATATTATATTGTGAAAATTCATGAAATGAGCTAAAAAATTTATTGACGCGATATAACATTTATCAGAATATAACTAAAATAATGATTTTAATATAATATATGAAAATATATGATTAAATAATTATAAATAATTATTAGATTTCAGTAATAAAATATTTGGAAAATTTTGATCATTTAGGCATCCTCGTTTATCAGTAAAGACATTTTTAGCAACACTAAATAGTCTTTCCACAGGGGCGCTTGAAG
Source organism: Gordionus sp. m RMFG-2023 (assembly GCF_954871325.1). Taxonomy (NCBI): domain Eukaryota; kingdom Metazoa; phylum Nematomorpha; class Gordioida; order Chordodea; family Parachordodidae; genus Gordionus; species Gordionus sp. m RMFG-2023. The sequence continues at coordinate 14,606,691 of NC_088779.1, read as the reverse complement.
GAATTGTAGTGTTATATTTAATAAATAACAATTTTATATCAGGGTATTCTTTAAAAATGCTAAAATCTCTACATTCATTTTTGAAAAAATTATTTAAAATTTGTTGATTATCAAAATTTAAATCATTATTAGAAATTATATCTGCTGTAGGGTACTGAAAAAAATCTGAAATTAAATTATTTGTTTTTTTTGGCAGGTTATTTGCTTGCAGTCAGTTGATGACTTTGATAATTCACCAGCTAATCTTTGTATCAATTGTTTTCTTTTATTAAGATTTTCTTCCATTTGCAACCATGTCCAATCAAGTTTAAAAAAAGGGTGGAGCATGGTTGCTATAATATTATCATCTTCAAATAAGGTCACAATAAACCTAGAATTATTAAATATTTTTAATTTATTATATTAATTTACCTATACTCAATCCCTTTAAGTAAGGCATCTAAGAGTGGTAAACAGAATCTCAGGTTCATTTCTTTAAAATTCTTTAATTTGATAATAAGTTGTGAAATAGTTGCACAGTAATAAGCTGTGTACATATACTTATCTCTCTGCAAAATATCAAGGGAATTAGCTATTGGCTTCATTAGCTAATTTAAAATAATGCTATATATATAAATATTATTTATAACTTACTAAACAATATTCATGAATAAAATCACATTCATTAGGTAAAAACCTAGGTAGTTTTATTCTATCACATATCTTGTCCACTTTATCAGAGTTAGCTTTTATAATTTCTGACATTAATTGTAAGGCATTATAAGTGGAGTTCCATCTAGTTATATTAGGACATATAAAATAACGACCAATATATTCCTCCTTAATAATCTCAGATGAAATAGGAGACTTATTTTGCCTATTCCATATATTTTGGCATTTATGTAGTGTTGTGCTATATATCTAATGAAGAAAATATTACTTAAATTAAAATTAGTTTTACCCTCTGATATTATTTACACTGCATGGCTCTATTGGCATCCACAGTGGCTATAAGATTCAATGTGTGACTGGCACAACATTGGTGATGAGGTAAACTAAATGATTCTGATAATTCAGAATCCTGTGCAGTATTATAAAGATTTGATATAGAAATTGGCACAACTGCTTCATCTTCCAGATCATCAATTGATTCACTTGTATTATTTTCAATATGCTTGAAAACTCTTTAATAAATTAAGTAATCAATCATATATTATGTTTATATTTATTTATAATAAAATAAACCTAAAATATTTTATAAAATTTTTGGCATTATCTATAATGGTCTTTGAAATTTTATTTTGAATGCAATAATCCTTAGCTATATCTTGTAAATTTTTTGCTATTTTATCATATGTATGACTACCAGTCATTCTTTTACAAGCCAACGCTATATTTTTTCTTTCCAAACTTATTGGATTTATATAGTGAATGGTTACTCCTATGTATGAACTAAAAATTAAAATTTTTTAAAATTGCTGAAATAATTTATTCTTAATTAATTATTATACAAATTTAAATGTTAGCTATACCGGCGATAGGCATTCCAACAATCTGCTGTTGTGCATATTAATGATGGTTCTATAAGACTTTTAATTATTTCTTTCTTTTCATTTTCCCATCTTTGGGAAATTCTACCAACAACTGTCTGTCGGCAAATTATATTTTTGTGTAGAGCCAAAGTGTTGATCATTTTTTTAAAAGAAGGATTTTCAACAATTGAAAATGGCTGCATGCCATCTATAATAAAAGCAATAATTAAATCATCTAAAGTGCCTTGAGTTAAAGTCAAAGGTCTTTTAGCAAAAATATTATTGGAGGATGAGCCTTGTCCGATATTTTCTTTGGTAGTTTTATTTTCCTTCCCCTTTTTTATTTTTGTTAACAAGGTTGGATGTTTTCTCTTAAAATTTAAATTAGAATTTTAAATATATAATATCTATACCCTTATGTGCTTAACGATATTGCACGCTGAAGTCATACTGACGGATATTTTTGTATTTTTAGGTAGACACGGCAAACATTTTGCAAAAGAGAATTGTTTTCATTGTTTTGAGATATTATTTTAAAATATGCTCTATAAATTGGCCATGGTAAAGCAATAGAACTTGTTGTTGCTTCCTCTTCTTCATCGATATAGATCTAAATAAATATATAAACTTAAAAATTTAGTTATAAAATAAAATTTACCATTTCCATATTGTAATATTAAAATTTGTATGGTTTATTGATAAACTCGGACATAATATTTAAATTAATGAATATTTATATATATTTTTTATATATAAGTTTTAATATTTTATGTATATATAATTTTTTATTATAGTATTAATATTTTATGTATATACAATTCTTATTATAGTATTAATAAATATTAATATATAATATATATATATATATTTATTTATTTCATAAGCTCATATGAAATAAAATACATTTTACAGTCAAATATTTTTATTTATAATAAAAAAAGGGGTATATAAAATGTATCTTAAAAAGTATCTAAAAACAGATACAGACACCTCTAAAAAATATCTAGATACAGATACCTTTCTAAAAAATCTATCTAGATACAGATACTACATTTTTATAACTAGATACTTTAACAACTCTGATAATTATCATTAAAATAAAAAGCTATTTTTTTATTAATTACCCAAAATTTAAAATTTTATCTCATATATTTTTAATTTTAATCCAAAAAATATTACTATTGCGTTGTGTAATTTATAATACAAAAAAAAAATTTCTTACTTTTATATATATCCGGAATTACTATTATTTTGAGGAACCCGGTCCTAGAAAATTTTTTTCTTGATTAATAACGTCTGAAATTTATTTTTATAAAACACTCTTGTTATATTTTTTCTCTAAATATCTCAATTTTTATTTTTTTCTCTAACTTATTTTTTCCCTAATAAGAGTTCACGAATCTTGGTCGGTCGGCACCAATAAAATATTTCTCTTTAATTTTTCATCTAATAAATTCCAATAGTATAATCATAAAAATCGATATCAAATAATTCAAATTCCAATTCATAAATATACAACTCATTTAATAAAATCTCCGACTCATTTCATATAAAAAATCACACACTGAATAAAATATTACTTTTACAATAAAAACATATTATTAAAAGAATAATAATCTGATTGACATCTCTTGAAAATAAATAAACATTTTTATTTTTCTCTTTAATTCAACATTTGCAACAGAAACCATTTTGAAAAAATCACTTGTTTGGAAGTGGTCTAAAAGGAGGTTCAATAAAAAAAATTTTAGGACTTTTTTGATAGCTAACATTTTTAAAAATGACATTTTAATTGTATTTTTTAGAATTTCAACAGGGAGATCTTCAATTTTGTGAGGCTTGAGCCCCTGTGCCCCTAGTGGGGCTACGGTCTGCATTTATTTTTAAATTTTAAGCAAAATCCAATTACTTAAATAAAAAAGCGTACAAATTTAAAGTTTATAAAGTCGGGTTTCTTTAACTAGATAAAATGTAATAGAATATTAATTTTATACTTTAAATTATTTTTCGGTTTTGTATTTCTTTCTAGAGGAATAATAATATCTTCATTGGCTTCAGGAGGTAGAGTGTAAAAGTACCAGCTTAAACCTTATTTGCCTTTTTTAATTTATGTAAATAAAAATAAATCTTATTATTATTTTTACATAGTTAGGTAGATTTAAAATTTGTTTTTCTGATCATTATATTCTTAGGTATTTAAGGAGTATATCCCCTCTTAATAAATAATATACTACTTGGAGGGATTAAATATAAAATAAAATATTTTCAACTTTCCCGTAATTATAAAACTTACAATGAATTTTTTTTACAGATAGCCTCAAAGATCATAATAAATTTAAAGAAAATGCTAATCAAATTGATACGCATTCCAAAAAAGTTGCTCATTACACTGATTCTTCCTCGTTTAACAGGGATAAACTTTTAAATTTCAGTAATATTGAAAATTGTATTTCTAGTAAAAATTTTTATTTAGATATTACAACAAAATCCGATGATTCTGACTTTATATCAAGATCATTTTCAGAGGATGATAATTTTTATGATGCAGGAGAATATGAACCTTCATCTAATTTACAACCCCGTTCTTCGTCTCCTTATATACCTTATGCTAAAAATACTATTGTAAAAAAAGATTCATTAGATGATACATTCCATGATAATATTAACAATAATATTAATAGTATCAATAATGTAGCCTCTTCTAATAAATTTCCTACTTTTAATTCTAATATGCTAGATGAAAAAATTTCTGGTAATTTTACATTTAAAAAAAATAATATAATAACTATCAATACAAGATGTTCGAGTGTTTTGTGATTTTTCGACCAAAGAAATGGCGATAGATGTGAGTTTCTCTAAACCATTCGAAGGAGTTATTTATACAAAGGGCTACTACAAAGGAAAAAGTTGCAAAGGTTTTGGGAAAGGTGAATATTCTTTTAGGTTTAAAATTCCATTGGATGCATGTGGTACTCTTAAAAAAGAGCAGGTAGAAAATTATATAAGCTATTAATCATTATTAAAAAATATTTATGGAATAGAATGGAAACCGAATACTTGTAATTTTAAGCAATTCTATTAGATAAAAATAAAAGGATAGACCGGTTTCACATTCGGAATTTTAAAGTTCTATATTTAGAACCACCCCAGAATTCAAACTTTTGAAAAAATATATATCGATAGAATGAAAATAGAATCAATATTTGTATTTTATAGAAATAAAAAAAAATTACAAAAAAAAATTATTATAAAATTATTTCTTTTGGAAATTTCAGGGAAAAATAAAAACTATTAAATGTATACAATATTTTTAAATCTAATTGCAAATTAAGTTATGTGTTTCTTTTATTTTTATTGTTTTAAGTTAAATTATCTATCCGAACCAAAAAGTGAAGACTATGGAAAGAGGGTATTTGAAAATATTGTAGTGATTATGTTTGAACCTTATTATGGAATATTGAATACGGATGATAAAATATATGGAGTTAAATGTAAAGAAAGCATGGTAGGTACAAAAAGGATAAATACCGGATTCACTATACCGTAAGAGAATTTTTATATTTAAATTCCACCCTCAAATTGCATTCCTAAGACGCACTGAAGTAACTCAAGTAATTCCCTACACAGCAAATGTTCCAGATGTTTATATGAAAATAACAAAAGGCAAAAACCCAGACAATTATGCCACCGATATATTACAATTAGGGGATATAGCTACCGTTGCCGTGAATCTCCCTGGCTATTCAGGTAATATCTTTATAAAATAAGACAAAAAAGACCAATCAATTTTATATTCAAATTTTTTTTGGCAAATAATAAATAATTTTTAATATCTCATTTCTTGTTATCTGAGAGATACTAGCTGACACAGCTGATATGAATTAAAACTGTAGAAAGATTTAATACTTTTTAACATGATTTCATTATCGGGAGGTCAATCTTTTATGAAATTTGGTAGGCGCTTATATTACAATCAACTTTAATTCGTGCACAAATCTTAGTAAAAATGGTTTACCTGAAAAACTTTTTTTATTGTTCAGTTTATTAATATAAAAAGTATTTTTGTAAATTATAATAAAAATTAGTTGATCTTCATTTTGATATGTCTTGATAAAGTAATTTTCTAATAAAAAGTAGCTAAAAGATTTGAGATACAAATTTAATATAATGAAAAAGTATATACTATCCTACAATATATGATAGTTAATTAGGTGGATGACCAATAAGATTTCTTCCCAAAAAAAGAAATATAGTTGCTGCCACGGAAAATTAATTTGAAGTTTTTAAAACTTATTAAAAGCAGGGCTGTGATTCCGCTTATAAAAAAGGTTTAGGTTCAGTGAAAAATCTTTGAACCCGGGTTGGGGTCAGGAGGGTTCAGGGTTCTGTGTCGAAAAATTTTATAATTAAAAAAGATTCTACCAATAATGTTTTAATATTAAAAATAAAAATAACAATTATATTTTATATATGTTTTTTTATTATATAAATATTATACATGTTATTTTTTAATATATATTTTTAATACTATTTTTTTATAATTTAAAAAATAATTTTTAAAAGAAAAACAGATAAAATAAATAATTTAACCCTGATCCTTAAATTTAAAAAAAGTTTGTGGTTCAGTGTTCTTGAAAATATTAGGGTTGAAGGATTCTGGTTCAGGGTTCGGGTTCACAGCCCTGATTAAAAGTAGCCTTTTTTTGGTTCCCATGTTCTATTTTAATATGATTTCAACGATTTTTTAGATTATGATATGTATTTATTTGACTGCATGGCACATGATGGACTGAATTATGGGAAAATTCGTTTAAACGATGAAAGAGGGTTATTATTGATTCATTTGATTTTCCGATTAACTTTTTTAAAAGACTTATAATGACTATTTAGTTTATTCAAATTTAAATAAGAATAAAATAAGTTTTATTTTTTTGCTTAATTTAAAAAGGTTGATTTTCAGGTAATATTCTAAGTTTTATAAATCAATTATCTTTAGTATGCATTTGGTTTTTTTTTGAAAATTAATAAACTTTTATTATGAAGATGAAATGAAAGATTGGAAGTTATATGTCAATGTTAACAACTGTCTAAAATTTAATTATAATTTTTTTAAAATATACAATTTTCAAATAATTCCTATGAAATATAAAAAATAAAATCTTTACTCTGAATCTTAAGGTTTCGTTCAGAAATGTGCACCGATGCCACTTTTGGCACCGATTCCAGAACTGATATAATATAATATAGGGCTTATCTTAATATCGATATCAACAAACAATAAAGTAGCATATTTATTGAAAAAAGCAGGAATAAAATTCATAAATATTATTGTTTTATTATCTTTTTTTTAATATCTTATCTAATTAATTTATAAAAGTATGTAAATTAATAAAGTAAAAAGAGGGAAAAAAAGTACCTTGTTTCTTTCCTTTTTATCCGCTTAAAATTTTATATATTCATTTTTTTTCTATCTCGAAGTATCCTAAAAAAAATTCAAATTTATGATAATTATCATTTTTGGGTATCGGCCACTAGAATCGATTGATTCCAGGACTCTCTAGTTTCGATAGATATAAATAATTTTATTAGTAATGATTGCTAAAAAATTATAAATATAAATCTTCACCTACCAATTTATAAAATATATAATAAGTCCATTTGTATTTCTATAGGTAAAACTAATTTGAAAATTAAATTAATCAATAGATGTCCCATTGACAATAATTTAGTGAGTTCTCAATACACATACGATCCTTCCCAGGCAGATGACATAACGATAAAGGGTAATAAGATTAATAAAAATGATGATGAAAAATTTGGACGAATTGCGTATTTCAATTTCAAAACATTTAAATTTCCAGATGTCGAACATGTATATTTTGATTGCTTTGCAAATATTTGCTACCAGAAATGTCCAAATCGTGTAAGTATTTTAAACATTTTGTTAAATAAACCATAAAGCATTTTATAATAAAATTTCTAATACTTAAAATATTTACTATATATTTGGTTTTTTATTAATACATTTACGGCGAAAGATGAAACTTTAAAATCTTATCTTTTGCGTATAAATGTTGATATTTTATAGGTACTAAATGAAAATGTTAAAAGATATATTCTATATAACGGATAAAGAAATGATATCGGTATTATGATAAATAAACCATTTTATTTGATGTGGTCAAGCCTAGATGAAATATAAAAAAAAGCTTAACATGACAAAACAAAAAGGATAAAAATATTAATGAAAGTCTTATTACAATGAAAGTTTATAAAAATGGGTTTGATAAAAGAACTATTTGGAAATCAATTCCGATTTTTAAAGGATTGGAAACTGATTACCTTATAATAAAAATATTAAACAATGAATTGAACTAAATATCTAGAAACTAATCATTTATAATTGAAATAATAATGATTACATGATAAAGATAAAGGAATTGCAAAAGTACAAAAAAAAACAGAAATTTATTGTTTATATTGGAAAATATATTTTAATTAGAACAAATTAGACAATAAATGTATACCTTTTACACGTGATTTTTACACTTTTTTGAGTTTATCGAAAAATAACAAAATACACACACATGAATGAAAGACTGAACAATATCATTTACAAATATATATTTAACAAATATCGAATTATATATTTTAAATATTATATTCTAAACAGTATATTAGAGGGCAATCCCGCCTAACCCTCTGTTATTTTGAGTTGGGTACGATCGGCAAAATATTAGTTTTCAGAGGGTTAGGCTGGTTTTAGAAAATTTTTGTTATAATTTTGTAGTTGTGTTAGCAATAAATCATGGTTTGATTTAATAGTTAAACGGCTCAATAACGACGAGTCTAATATTATAGCCGAAAAACCTAGCGATTATTTTCATAGATGGCAGAGAAGTTTGGACATCTATAAAGAAATTTCGAGGCATGTATAATATTAATTTGGTTAAAATCTTAGTTTAAAATTGCCTAAATCAATCCATTTAACAACACTAGTTCGATTTTTTTTTATTTTACAATTTTGTTCTTTTTAGATTATTTCTTACTGTTAAAACATATATTAATTAAATTTTAGGCTAAATTTTTTTATTCTTGATTTTTGGTCTGTGGATCGGGAATCTTATTTAAAAGATTTTCAGGATGGGCTTGGAAAATTTTTTTTCTACTGTCGGGTTAAGTGAAAAAATTTATTACTTGCCTGTTTTTACTTTATAACAGGGTTGTTAAAGTAGGATAATTTTGCAGCGTAAGCAATAGCGCGCTACTTTTTGTAGTTTTACGACAGTACTTTTCTTGAAAAGAAACGTTTGGTAATCTTAAAATATATAATTTTTTTATCAAACCGACCATCTGATCAAAAATAAGACTGAAAATAAACGATTTACTTATGCAAGTTTATCAATCTGTTTGGTGCAAAATAAATTGCACTATTTAAGCCTGATGATCAGGGGCGGACTGTCGACGCTACCGCCTAGAGAGAATTTTTTTTATAGCGGCCTCATTTTTATGGGGGACTTGCCCCCATAACCTCATTTTGTGGATCTTCAACCCGCTTTCGCCCGGCCTTTGGCCGGGTTCTCTTAAATGGCTTCTTCGAATTACATGATTTTTATTACTTCTTTTTGAAAATGAGTTCAAACGATTTACATTTTTAATAAAAAAGAGAATAGTGTGGCACGATAATCATATAATATATTTTAAAAAATTGCACATCTAAAATCTTATTCATTGTACATATAAAAAATATTCATGCACATATATATATTTTATATTAGATTTACAACGATATTGCACTATAAAATCAAATCATACATCACATGTTAAATATAAAATAATGCTTACTCAATATATAAAATCAATTAATTACACATATATAATTATTGGAATTATACAATATTGCACAGAAAATGAAATTTAAGCACTTAAAATCAGGCACCGATCATATTGTAGATTGATATAAAGAAGATTTAAATAAAAGAATTAAGAAAATATATAATTTTTATGTTAATAAATCTCTCATTAACTTTTTATGTTAATAAATCTCTCATTAACTTTGAACCTTTGCGCAAATAAACAAGAATATCTTCTAGCTCAATCTGCGCTAAAAGTTCAACTGACATCATTAAAAACGCTTCTAATTTCTCTTGGTCTATATTTGCCCTCAGCCTATTTTTTATAATTTTTAATTTACTAAATATTTACTCTCAATTAACCTGCGAAGTCAAAATATATTCATATGAAAAAATTAATTAGTGTATGCACTTATGTGCATATTGTATCTTTTAAGGATTCCATACATGCATATTAAACACTTGTTACATTTATTATCACATTCTGAGTTGTGATCATATTGTAATAATCCATCTTCTTTGACTCATCATTTGTACATACGATATAATAGTTCGTTTCATTTAATTCTGCTATTAAATCTTTGAATATACTGGCAAATGAATGAACATAATTCGCTACGTAATTTAACACTCAATATATTTGCCAATTGTGCCAATTTTTCCAACGCCTTTCCAGAAATATCTTTACTATTTCTTTCATCAAAATGCCTTGGATGCAAATATTGAACATTCAAAATAAGCTCTCTATTCGCAGAAAACAATTCCGAGAAGCTATTTATAATTTGATAGAACGAAATACTTCGACCCTCTAAAGGTCAATCGATTCATGAAAACGTTCATCTTGGCCTTCGTCACTATATATTCTCTTTGCTTGTCATTCGAATTTTTAGCAGAGCATTCTGTACGCAGATACTTTCCGGGAGCTTTAAATATGAAAGTGTTTCATTTAAATTAGAAGCCATTTTTATTGTTATATTTTGAATCGAAGTAATAGTTATCAAGATATAGCACCTTCTATCATTTTCCATGCTGCCAAAATATCTAAATTTTTAGTTTGAGAATATATAGACAGTGACCCTATTATTTTAAAAATTTCCAAATCTATTATAGCTGTACTTAGAGTCTTAAATTTACATAAATTATCGATCAAATACTGCGCTTCTGGTGAGGTTTTTGCCTCAAATGGTTTATTATCTATAATAAATTAAAGTGCACTTATCGTTATTGGGAGCAAACTCTTACCATATATATCTAAGGGCTTTTTCACGTGCCTACCCCCTTGTCTCATCTATTTTTTGCAGCCTTCTCAACTTATTTTGGCCAGATGAATTATTCTGTTTCCCCCAAGCACCCATCCTTTTATATGATTCACCAAAGAAAGTTGCTAGTCTGTTCAATAATCCATAAATTTTTGCTCAATATTATCGCACGAATCACATATACAGAGATTTAATGTTTGACTGTAACATCAAATATATAAACTATCTGGGGACTCTTGTCTAATAAGAGCATGTAACCCAACAAATTCACTCCGCATATTTGCAGCACCATCAAATGATTCTCCAATTATAGTTCTCATTTGTATTCCATGTTTTAAAAAGCATTCACTCAAGATATCAAAAAATCCTTTTTCGAAAGAGCTTGTGACTTTTGTAAGTGCCAAAAGCTTTTCTATTATTTTGCCATTATATATGTATCGTATGCAAATGGTTGCTTGATCATAAAGGCTAATGTTTTGTGTACTATCTATTTGCAAACTAAACTGTTTGTTACCAATCTCCTTTTTTAATTAAATCTCTGATTTGATCAAGAACAATATCAATAACTTTGTTAACAGTTGTTTTTGATAACAAGGTTATGAGAAAACCTCTTCCATTCGATTTTGATTTGTCAAAGAGTTTAAACTTTTATTTTCTTGCTCTTTAAAATAGCTTTCTCAAAATGATCTCTAATTATTTGATCATTTTTTTATTATAATACTAATCTTTCCATGAAATTCCCATGATTCAAATTTTTATTTCAAAGTGGCTAACATTTGATCCTCAGTAGGGTAAGTTTTGTTTGCCTAAAAACTTTATTATTTCGAATATTTGTTTTCTTACGTGGACATTGTTATAAATTTGTTGGTATTTTTCATTTAATATTTTAACAGTAATTGAATTATCAAATGACTTATTTTTTGATGCTCTGAGGTAGGCTGCATTAATATGTATTCTTGAATTTTCATGTATTTTAATTACTAAATTATGTCGAAAATTTGTTGACCTGTTGTGAAAATGTTCTCGCATACTGCAAATGCCAGGCAGATTGAGCAGTACACAGCTTTGGTGCATATTAATTTTATTGTAATCCATTTTCTAGGTATTTTTTCTATCATTACCATTGATAATATAATTTTTATATTTCCTATTTATTGGTTGTATAAGATGTTGCATTAAAAATGTAAGGTATGGTAGCTGTTATATGCAACTTGTAATTTTTATGAGTATGCATATCCAATTCTGTGAATTGATTTGCGACATATCTGAGAAGGAGCTCTTTAAAAGAATAGATGATGAAATTGTTACAGATGAATGTGGCGTTATAATTCCTATACATGGTAAAATTGTTTCCGATATCAATAATCTACTTTGGAAAATATCTTTGATGTAGTTGCTTCTGACAGTATGATGATAATAAAGATGAAACTGTAATTGTAGATGATGTATTTTCAGGGTATGTGAATGATTTATCTGCTGTAATAGTGGATTAGTTTTAGGTGGGTGTGGTAATGATTGAACTGAAGCAATAATAAATGAAGATGTTGCAGACAATGTAGTTGTTTCAGGTAGATGTGAATGAGAGCAATTGTTGATATTCCTAAAAAAATAGTTTTTTTGCATAAAGTAATTGTATTAGAAATACTTGGTATTGATTTATCAAAGAAAGATAATTTAAGTTGTTTTGGAACAGCACCAGCTGCTTTGAGATCAGCAGCATTATTTTCTCTTAATTTTTAGCCCCGCTTTTAAATTTTTTTTGGCATTTCTATGCATCATATTTAAAAATATATCAATTTAAAAATAATGCACTCTTGTGCACTACCCATGATAAATATAAACAAGATAAGTGTAAAATTTGAATATAATTTTTTTTAAAGAATTGTATTTTAATATAAGGTAAGAAAGTCATCATGTTAGGTTATCCTTTCATTTTCATATCATGTTGCATTAAACATTTACTATTATCGATTTATAACTCAGGGCTTAAAAAAATATCTCAAGATATGAACTGGAAATTCTTATAAAATTCATATTTCATAAAATTACCTATTTTTATAAAAATCTGACGAATCAGCCAGTAATAATAAAAAAATATTACTGTTTATGGGTTATGAAATATAAATAAGTTATTTACTTTTTACATACATCTCAATTCAATGATCATATAAATATGTGTAAAAATAACTATATAAAGTTTATTATTATATTTGGTTTTTACAATAAATTTTACTGAAAATTTTTGCAAATGATGGTTTTATTAATTTCAATGTATTAAAAACAAGAAATACAAAATGTTGGCTATATTATTTCTACAATAAATCAATGTATAAAAATATAATATAATAAATTAAACAACTTAGCTTTTATTCTACTCAGACTCAAACGGAAGGGTTTTCTCTTCATTTGAAAAAAACAAAGAAAAGCACGTGGTAATGATGTATAGCGTCAAGCGACGTTGTTGATATTTTCTGCATTTACTAGATGATAATTCTCAAGGAATTTGATATCTAAATATTAGAGATTTATTTAAAAATAAATAAATGATAAAAGAAAATAATGTGAACATAATAATATATTTTCTAATCGGCCTATTTTTTGTTCCTCTGATCGGCCTCAAAAATCGACATTTTCTCGCGGCCTCGTGTGCAAAATGCCCAACTGGTCTTATGGCCAGTTCACCCCTGCTGATGATGAGATTCTAACAATTGCGATTGATTCCTTTTTAGGTGGCTAATAGCGATGATAATCGTTGAGATCAAACCTTGTGCTTTAAAAATCTTCCAAATACCAACTAGGCTTTACTACAAAAAGGAAATGCGAAATACTCTTTGGCATATATATTAAAAATCTACCACCAGAGGCCGTGGTTTATAAGGTAGATTTTATAAATGCTTTTAATTTTCTATACAAAAAAGTATTTTATTTTTTTATGAAAAATTTTCGGTGTATGCGAAATTTATTGAACAGTCATATGGCTGTAGAACCCGTTTCAAATTGGAAATTATAGGAGACCCTTTGGATTCTCTCATTTTTAGCTTGGGTATACATAACCCGAATCATCATTCTTTAAAAACACCTTTTAGCTTACATATAAATATATGGTATCTGGATTATGGCATCATCTATCGACCATCCAAAAGTATTTTTGCAGCAATAAATTATATAGAGCTGAATATGGGAAATATTTTATTACATATTTTTAGATCCTCTTCTTTTTTTTAAAAATAAAAAAATTATTCGTGAATTTTGAGAAACATATTAGAAAATATTTTAAATATTAAATTGGGAAATTTTAACTAGGTTTTCTCACCATTACCCTCAAAAATAGGAGATTTCGAATTAAAACAATATATCTCTTTCTTCATTTTAGCATCACGTTTGATGAACAACACAATGCCATCTTCTTTTATCACTCCCAAATATAACATTTTAAATTCCGCCACACATCAGTACCATTTTGTTTATTAAATTATGTTCATTTCATGATAAAAAATATTAATACAAGTGGCACGCTCTCCCTAAAATATCTGGAGGGGCACGCTAAATTTTATTTAAATCGGTGGAGCATTGCATACTCCTCTGGCCATGGTTTGACTTATTCAGAAGGTAGTAAGAAAATTTTTTAACTCCGAACATTAGATAAAGGAAGAACACGATTATATCCTATATTATATTTTTATTATTTACATCAAAACTGGACTTTGTTTAATTTATTTTATAGCGTTGATGACAATAATTTGACAAGAACTGGATTTAAAACGCTGCTATACTCGGCCTAGCTATTCAATAGCACTAATTGATTTTCAACTATCAGATACATTTAATCCTTGTCAAAAATGAATAGAGAATACTCTCTCATTTTTTCTTATACAGATGACATTGCCTAATTTAAAATCCAGCCAAAAGCATTTTAACTCTTTATCAAAATCTAGAGTATCGGCATTTTTTATAATTTACTTTGTTTAGTATGGTGAGGTTTTAAAGTATAACCAAAGGTCGTGTTATATTTTCAACTATAAAAAATTTATTCAACTAACTGAGTAATGGTATTATTTTTTTTATAGATTTTCTTTAAGGAGTAATAACTAATGCGGGACTTACTTAAAATAAGATCAAACCCTTAAAAATTTTGTTGAAAAATAAGTTCGAATTTAATTTATGTTTTCATCATGATCCCCCAGCACATTGTGACTTTATAGACTAACTAAGGTAAGCAAGCGAGTATGCAGGAATTTGGTCTAGGGGAGGATAATTAATTTTTTAAGAAATATTATTGCTATTTAAAAATATCAAGCATAAATTTATTAGGATTAATAACTAATTTTAAATTATATGGATTATAAAAAAATTATATATATAAACCGGTGTAGGATTGTGAAATTAATACCCATTGTAGCTTCAATACCGTATTGATATTATCATTGTAGATTCAATACCGTAGTGATATTTTGGTATTGTTGAATCAATACCGTATTGATTTTTAAGTGATGCATTAATCACTTCAAATACGGCCATTAAAATTGTAAAATATTTATTTATTTTATATTTATTCATCTCTTCAAATATATTGGCGGTCATTAAAATTGTAAAATATTATTATTATATATTTTTTCATCGCTTCAAAAATATTGGTGGCCATTTTCGATTTGTAAAAAAATTATTTAAAATAGTTAAATATAAATGATTATAAAAATGTTTTTATATTCTTTTATATAATTTTTTCAAGGAATTTATTTATTTTACAATTCTTGATATCCTATGTAATTTTTATTTGTTTACTCATCTATAAGTGTTGATTCAAAGTTTTATAATTGATATTATGGATTTAAACAAATTAAATGTACCTTATTGATTGAATGAGAATCTATAGATATGCTAATCTATAATTGTCTATTCCTCTATAAATGTCGATTCAAAAATTTGTAAATTATATTTTAGATTTTATTAGTAAAAGTTGAAGTTCGATCATAAATTATCAATACGGTATTGATTTTACAATATTCCGTATTGATTTTAGATGGTATTGATTTTACAATACTACACCGGTACATAAAAAACTATAAAATAAATGTGAATTAAAAAATATAAAGCGAATATAACCACCATATGAATCACTTAAATGACCCAAAATTGAAATATGAGTTTTTTGAGCCTTTAAAATTTATATATAAAGTATAAAAAATTTAATAAAATTTATATATTATAAAAAATTTAAATGTTAGAAATATAAATATTTTTACACAAAATGTTTCTTAGGAATAATTGTATTTTGTATGTTATATATTTACAATGTAAAATCCAATCTTCGTTGGGATTGAGCTAATTTTTCAATTACTCACCCTTGCTTGGCCTTAAATGCCTACGAATATTTAAAAGATCTAAACCATTCAATTTACTATCAGAAGTTGTACTTCTTAGGTATGTTTTTGGTTCCCGGGCCGGACCATATTTTAATTTTTTAAATATACCTGCCGGGCCATAAATTAAAAAAAAAAAACCAAGGCCGGGCCTGAATTTTTTTAAAAAATATTATCCGGGCCCGGCTGTATATTTTAAAACCAAATATTTGAAATTAGCTATAAAAATCAAAAATAAATACAATTTTTAAAAAAATCCGGGCCGCGACTGAAAATTTTATTTTAAAAAAAGCCACCGGGCCTGAAAATTTTTTTAAAAAAACCCGGCCGGTCCGAATATAATTTTGAAAAAAACCCGGGCCGGTCCGAATATAATTTTGAAAAAAAATCCGGGCCGTGCCCTGCAGGTACCTCTGCAGGGCTCTGTTATTCTTCTTAAAAAAGAGAATGTTTTCTCATTAGTTTACTAATGGGAAGAGTTGCTAATATATATATAATCATTTTAATACATTGGGAATATAATCTAAAATGTGTTTGAAATTATAAAAAGCATCCATAGCAATTTTTGGGACTCTATCTTAGTTAATCTTTTAAACATAGTTATTCAGATAATAAGGCATCAAACAAATATTATTTTTTTCTATCACCATCTATAAAAGATTGGGAAGGCTTTTGTGGAAGTAATATCTGCAGATTGGTAAGTGCTGCATGATGAATTAAAAATCATTCATTTATTTGGATTATAGTTTAATACTTTTCTACTGATCTTATACTAATGTTTTGACGATGAGTTTGCGTTGCTGCAAGTCGAGGGAGATAAATATTAAACATTTATAGCTCTGTTTTTGACTCAACAATAACATATAAAATATGAAATTCTTCATCAACACTAGCCCTAATTTCCTTGAGTTCTAATAAAATGCTCACCAATATTCTCATCTTCTTAATCAAGCCAATGTCATGTTTGAAAAGTATTACATAAAATAGTTGTATAATGAAATAATACATTCCAATGAGAAAAAAAATTTGGATTAAGTATTGAATCCAATAAATTTTATGCTGAGGAAATATTTCTTTCAGGCCATTAATATTTCAGTAATAGCATTAATAATCGGCTCTTTTAACTCCATAAAAGCTGTCATTGCTTGATGGAGGAGACTCCATCTCGTTGGACAAGCTTGCAATTTCTTTCTCCTTGTTGGACAAGGAGTTTCAGAAAATTATTATTTGACTAGAAATATGAAAATGGTAGATAAATATTACGCCACTAGAAATTTGAAAATAATAGGTAAATATTACGCCACTAGAAATTTGAAAATAATAGGTAAATATTACGCCACTAGAAATTTGAAAATAATAGGTATATATTACGCCAATGAAAACTTGAAATCGAAATTAATTGATAAAATAACTTAGTAGATGAATGTGATAAATAAATGTAATTAAATATTTATATAATATAGGAATAGATATTATCAAATATAAATTATTATAAACAAAAATATTTTTGAAAAATATATCCGGCATCTGCATTTGGGGGGGGGGGGAGGGGAATTGTCCCCGTGCCCCCTCCCGCTGCGTACGCGCCTGTAGGTAAGGTTGCTTTGTAGGCCAACCTGAAGTATGTCGCTTTCCAAATAGAGGTGACAAATTGACTAAACTTACCTTGAGGTCAGGGGTAATTTTTTCTGCTACGACTCCTTGTTGAGGTCAATAAAACTTACCTATTTAACCATGCTAAATTTTTCTACATATGATTAATAACTTCATTTAATTAAAAGCCCCATAAAGTGTGTTGTTTTAGAATAGCTGCATTTTCCATCTTTTTATAAAAATATTATATTATATGATTTGATCTTATCTATACAAAAATATATTCAAATAATAATTTTTATATTTTATAAGCCCGAAAACTATTGCAATAAACGTATTAGGAAAAGAGAATTAGATGTCAATCATACAATCATAACTAATGAAAGCTTTTCGCAAAAGGTTAATTTGTTTCAAGGCGTTAAGGTTGTTTTGAAAGGAGAAGAAGATTTTGATGAAATGGGTAATAATTATATCATAATATTTCATGCGTTTTTTTTATTTACTAATAGCCAAAGTTTAAATTTAAGTTAAATTTTTAAAGACTCGACAATGAGTATATATCATATTTATTTCTTAATTTTGAGTTTAACATATGCATAAATAAAAGTGAATTTAAATATTGTAATAAACTTGTTAAATAATATTAAAATATTTTATTTTTTATGTCTTTAAGAGCGAATATATTTTTCGAACAGAAAAAAAATATCGTGTTCATGTTATAATGGCCAAGTGTACATAGCATTGTTACTTATCATTGTTTTATTCATTTTCTTGTCATTTTTATTATTCGTACTGATAGCAAAATGTAGTAATTTAAATGGCGCTTTATTTGAAAATGTATTTCTTAAAAAAATGAACAAATTCGCTACTAATTATTTTGATATTAATAAATCATCAAATTAAAATGCCATATATTTATGCCCGTATATATTATATTGTAAATATTATTATAAATATAAATTTTCATATATATTGTATTTTGTCAATATAAAAATAAATTACACTATATGATTATCTATACTTAGATTATCAAAAAGATAGGTATAGCCAGGGTTTCTTCTCATTCGAAACCGATTTTTGTAAATATCATTTTAGGCTAATAAATAATTTTCTCCTACATTCCCCTGTCCCTCTTTCCCCAAAATTGAACCATAACACTAAACAATAATTTAGAAGGAAAATAAATAAAAGTAAGTATAATTTTTAAAATGATTGAAAAGTGAAAAATTATTTTTTTAAATGTAGCCTACCAAAACTTGCCATGGGCTATGCGAGTAAATGTGTGTTCACACCTAATTTCTTTGCGTGAGAATAAATATGAATAGATAAGAGTCTTATGGTGTTAAAAAACATATACCTAACTCCTCTTTTTAACTTAGTTTGGAGAATATAGAGGACATAAGCACATCCAAGATTTTATTAAGGGGGGAGGGAGGGTACGAATGGGAGGGTTTTCCATAAATTTTATTGAAGATCTTTAGGTCTACTTATTAAAGGCCTTTGGCTATATAATATTTTAATAAAAATAATTTATGGTTATAAAAATTTTTTTCTAAAAATTTTGAATTATAGCCTTTATACTAATATTTCTTTCAAATTCTCCTTATAGTGATATATTGTGTACATTTTTGGGATAGAGTAGGGGGGAGAGGGGTTATAGGGAGAATTTTCTATTAGATGATATCTAAATAGAGAAAATTTAAAAAATAAAAAACTTTCATTATCTGAGCAAAAATGATAATTAGATAATTGAGCATCTTTGATTAATAAAGAATAATATAAAATATATATTAAATTGTTAAATTTTCTATATTTTTTTTGATAGAAAACATTTAATATATTTTTTAGATTTTGGGGTATAATCATTACGATACATAATTCCTTAGGTGATTCAATTTCCATCTAATTAATATGCTCTTTTTTAGTTAAAAAAAATCAATTTTTTAGTATCATTGCATTGATATTTTTATTTCTGAAATTGCCTCCCATAATAAACATTTATATTTTTTTTTTATTTATCACAAATACTTCTAGGGCAAGGCTGTATGAAATATAGGGCTAATATTTATATATTATCAATATTTTCTAGAAATACAAATATGGAATACTCAGAGATTTTTATAAAATTAGATATTTATATATGTATGCATAAAATTAAATAAACTGGCGGACCCAAACTCATTGTTTTCATGTGAAAAAAGAATAGAAAATAAAATAAATTTCAATTACAAAATTTCAGGAAGGATGAGATGGATAGTTATTAATTAGAATTTACCTTATTATATTTCTAGTCTCAAAAAGAAATCTTGTAAATAATTTTGTACCCTTTCTTTCCATTTTATTTAAAAAAAATCTGCATATTGTGCCATTTTTGGCAGATTTTTATATTTGTTATTTTATTTAATAGTGTTAATACAGGGGCGGACTGGCAATGCTGCGGTCTCGTGGACAAATGTTTTATAGCTTTGCGTTACGTTTTTTGATTAAAAATGACAAAACGCACAGTTTGTAAGCACTGTAATATTAACATATGTAGTTTGTAAAGGTATTCACAATTGACTTGTATTTTCTTCACATTTTTATTTTCTTGGATTAATCAAAAGTCAAGGTTAAGGTAAAGAAATTAATTTAGGTTAGAATAATTGCATAAAAATAGAATATACATTGAGTTCCAATTGAACCGTTACTTTTTTTGCTTTGGCAATAAATCGGTCATTTTTAAAAATAATTCAAAATTTTGGAAATTGGAGAAAGATAAATTATCAATGTTTTATTTTATTAAGGGTCTAAAGTTATGCAAATTCAAAGTTAGGCAAACACAATTTGAACTTTTCAACGTAAAAATTTATCTTTTATTTTTTTTAAACTTTACAATTCGTCAAAAACATGAATACATCATTAAAATTAATTTGAGTCAAATATCAATTGGCTGCAACTTGTTCTTTTCTT
This sequence comes from Gordionus sp. m RMFG-2023, assembly GCF_954871325.1. Lineage (NCBI taxonomy): Eukaryota > Metazoa > Nematomorpha > Gordioida > Chordodea > Parachordodidae > Gordionus > Gordionus sp. m RMFG-2023. The sequence continues at coordinate 14,586,166 of NC_088779.1, read as the reverse complement.
ATTGAAACTGAACATCATTTTGCAGATTTACCGGTGGAGTTACTTTAAAGAGATTTTCATCCGTAAACTATAATAAAACTAATCTCTGAGGGTATTTCTTACAGGTTGTTTGATAAGTACCATATATGAGCAAAATCTTATTCGTATCGGGTAAGTCGTGGCTTGTTTCTTTTTTTGGACATTTCAGTTGCAGCTTTTTTAATCCTATGCATTGAAGTTTTTTTATCTGGATATTTCACGAAAAGTTCTGTGGGTGCCAGGTCAGTCTTCATGGTTAAATACCAATGTTTCAAAATAATCAACATTTTGCAATAGGGGAAGCTGGGGTTAGTCAAACCAATTTTTACAAAATTGGCTATAGCTCTTGTTATTTTATAGATAATTTGGATATCTAAAACTATACTCTATAAAGGTGCCTTATAAAAAATCTTAAGAATATAATCATTTTTTTAAATTTTATTTTTTGTAAAAGTGAAAATTTTGTTCAACAAGCCCCAATAGCAGGGTGAGGCAAACCACTTCAAGGGGCTTCCTAAACCATTAGTTTTTTTAGGCCATAATAAATTGAAATGCATTTATATTTATTAATAATGATATGTTTAGAATAATTTTATTATTTTATTGTTCAAAATATCATATTACTTATAAATTGAAGCTAATTATAAATAAAAATTGAAACTTAATTTTGGCTAATTTAATAAACATTTTGGATATAAAAAAATATGAATTTTAAGGAGAGATCAAGATTTCTTAGCATAAATCCTAAATACCAATCATAAACAACCATGAAATTGCCTTTTCAAGATTTTGAAATTTTTTTCATTATTAATTGCCATTGTATGGTTTAACAAACCCCGCTAGTTCTAAATTAACAAATCATGATTGAAATAATATCTAGATTTGATAAATACTCATAAAACTCACCCAAATTATAAAAGAATGTTTAAACTTTGTAATAAAATTTAATTTGCATATAAATGATTATATATTTTAATAAAAATAAAATGTCATGTAAAAATTTTTTGAAAATTTTATCAAAATTTTATTTCATAAATAAAATTTTTAGTAATTAATTATTTCAAAAAATATTTTGTCCATAGATGTATACTAATGAAAACTATATTAGGATAAAATTTTAACCTTCTGGTGTATTTAATTTTAAAATAAGATTAAGTCGTTTGCCAAGCTCCTGAGTTTACCTAACCCCAGTCTCCCCTACTATCTGTGCATGATCTGTCACCACCATACCGCTTTTCTGCTGATCCGGTAGCATCAAATTTTGCAACCAATCGATTACTCAAGGCTGCGATAGACCAATTGTTAGGAAATTCTTTCAAAAAAATATTGGCTCAGTGATGTCTTGTCATACTGAAAAAGCATTTCTTTTTCTTTTTTATTAATGTCTTCTTAAATGAATGTATAATAAAATTAAAAAATTTTTACAAGTAGAAAAGAATTTTGGTTGTATAACTTTGAATCTCCATAACTTTGGACCCTGTTGATAGAACTTATTGATATTTTCAGATAACATTGGCAATTTATTCCTCTCTCAATCTATAAAATTTTATTGAATTACTTTTATGATTAATAGGTGCAATTTGATCATATATTTTGATTTCGCCTCGATAATCGTATATATCTGGCAAAATTTTTGATCAAGTTCTCTCTTGCTTTCTTAGTTGTACTACAATAATATCCATCATTCATGATCTCTAAATATAGCATGTGTTACTAAATAATTTATTTATACATTCCAATAAAAAAAACGGCTTTCGTATTGAATTTAATAATATATCTGATTCAAGTATAATATTTTGTTCAGGCCATTTTGACATTTCTCCAATAAATCACCTTTCTGTAGTAGGGATTTTTTGAAATTTATAAAAACCTTTTATTTTTCTAAAAAATATTTTAAAAATTTGCATTTTTTTATTATGGGGCGGCAGATGTGTCATTAGCGTTAACTATCTGCTTTCAGTACCTATGCACCCCTTAGAATATGCAACAATTGTGGGAAATGGTTTGGCATTTAATACTAGTATTCAATTTTTAAAAAATTAGCACTAATTTAAAAAAATACAATATTATTATATTTTTTTCAAATCAAATTATAATGTTTGTTTAAATGAAATGATTTTCCTAATCTTATTATAGATTATTTTACAATATATTATTATCATTCAGTTCATTCGCTTTGGTGTGGGGGGAGGATAATTAGATTTTAGTTTAGAATTATTCTAGGAGTTATTTAAGAATATCTTAAGTTTTAGAAATTTATTAAGACTAGTAACTATAAAATATTGGCACTTTTTAATAGACAAATTAAATATAAATTAATGATAAATTGTTATATGTATTAATATTGTGTCTCGAAAAAGAACTTTGTAGAAATATATAAATTTTTAAGCATTTAGGCTGTGTCCTAGGTCGGCATAATTTGCGTACTTAATTTTAGTAGAGGCTAAAAATTTGAACGAGGACACCCTAATTTGGTTTGTTTTAAGTACCAACAATTTCGTCTTTTTTTAAATAAATATAATTAAAAGTCGTAAAAAGTCATTTTTTTTTAAATGTATTATTTTTTTAAAAAAATTAATATTTTATTTAAGATATTTTAAATTAGTTGTTTCTACAAAATTTTTGATGGATGAAACTTTGTATTTTAATTTTTTTTTAGTGATAATACTAAAATTAAAGAAAGATCCCATAAATATAAATTTTTTTAGCAACTTTAGGAAAATTAGAATAACTTTTTCCTGGAAATAAATATTAATCTATTTCCTCAAATCCATCAAACTGGATATTTAATTTAGGGAAAGAAAATGAGAAGCCCTTCACACGTTTATGGCAAGCTTACTTACTTGTACAAACAACAGTCCGAGAATTGTAGTTTTTAAACGAGAATAGGCTTATAACTGAGGAGTTGGGCAAAATAAAAGCCCATACCCGTGAACTACAATATAATTTAATTACTTTAAGGGTGGGTGGTGGCTAATTTTAAATTTAAATTCTTTAGTGTAAGCAGCCTTTGATTTAAATAAATATATAATTGTATAGAGAAATTAAAAATAAGAATAAATAAAAAAGGGTAAAAGTAAATAGAGTAGTGTTCTAAAATAGAATATTTTATAGAAATTAGAATAATTTGTAAGAAAAAAGTATGGTGGTAAAAAATAATTATTAAGTTTAAATTAAAAAAATAAAATAAAAATTATTATTAGAAATAAGCAAGGTTAATTGAATAAAAAATATAAAGTAAGAAATAGTGGTTATAAATAAATTTAAGAATTAATAAAAGCAAGTGGTTATAAATATTAATTTTAATAAAAGAAAATTGATAGAATATTAATTTGTAGTTAGTTTAATATGAGGAAAATTTAAGAATACTTAAGATAATATTTTTAATTTAAGGATTAATAGAAAAATATCTATTTTTTAATAGTTAATAAAAAAATTGGAAGAAGGTAGTAGTAACATTATAATTATAAAAGGATATATAAATTTAGTAATCTTATCTATTTTGAATCTATAGAATAATCACATCAATAATATAAAATGAATTAAGAATATATAGTAGTTTCCATTTCATCTAAATCGATTATCACTTTCCACATTACTCAATTAATGTAATCTCGTTGGAGAGCCTAGAAATTAACATATGATAAAATAAAATACCATCGCGAATACAGTACAATCACTTAACAAGAATACTAGATCTTTATATCAAACTTTGAAAATAATCTTCCATCACCATATCGAAAAAACCCAAAAAATCTTTGTGCTATTTCACGAATATCAGATAAATTTTTTATTATATTAAATCATGAATGTTGAGTAAAACTACGGAGGTTTGTTAAAATGCAATCTGAAGATGCCTATAATATACACTATAACTAAAACGAATCATTCTTTATTCCGATTTTATTCGGTTCAATTCGTATTTTACAAATATAAATAAGATAAATGTACTATTCACCGGTACATGCATTATTCTATCGAATTATTCAAAATTACTTGAATAATTTGATTTTTTATTTTATTCTGATTTATCATATATTATATTCGATATCGTTATAAAATATTGAAACTATTATTAAATATTAAAACTTATTCATAAATTTATAAATTATTTATATGTATTTAACATGTTAAGAAATATTTTATGTTTTTTAAGCGTGTGGCTGTATTGGGGCGAGGCCTCTTATAAATTATTATAAAAGAATAGAGTGAAAATGTTTGGCAATCCTTACGAATCTCATTGTTAGCTTTTTAAATGACCTGCCTGTCATCCATTTTTATATTAAACACAACTTGTAGTCCCACCACGGTTTTTATATAATATTTTTATTTTATTTTATCATGTTTTATACATCACGAATTTAATAAATAATAAAATGTAAAAAAAAAAAAAAAAAAAAAAAAAATTTTTGTAAATGTCAAATGAAAAAAAATCAAATTTTGCCTCTGTTGTTCAAAAAGGTGCAGTAAGGGCTAAGGAGAAGGTTTTAACATAATATAATTTACCTACAAATTTTTATAGATACTTGTAAATTTAGGCAAAGTTGATAAAACAAAAGACGACTTATTCGATGATTATATTTCAAATTTTAATAAACAGCAAGTTTTGTTTTCATTATAATCTGATATGCTCTATTTAATGTTTATAATTAGTTAATATCCAGCAAATTGTACAAAGATTTAAAGGCATATATAAATTCAATTAAAGGTAATATTTTACTCTTCATTTTTATAGCTTAAGTTTAGAAAAATCTATATGTGAAAAAAGTTTATATGAAGCAATCAAAGAAACTTATGAAATAGAATGGCAAAATAAAGATTTATTTTGCCATTTATTAGATTCATTTGATTTTATTTGGCAAGATTATATTCAAAAATTAGAAAATCAAGTTTTAATACCATTAAATTCTTATAATAATCAATTTATTGAAATTAAAGTAACAATTATTTGTTTGGCAAAATAATGCTTAATCATTTAGGACAAAATTAATAAACGAAGTCGTAAATTATTATATTTTGATTCTGCTAGACATAGTTACGATACATTAATAAATTCTGCAAACAAAAAAAAGGATGATCAAAAGATTAACAAAGTTCATTAACATTTATCATAATTTTAAAAATCTCAATTTTACTTATTAATACATTGAAGAGACTTGTTGAGTTTTAATTTTTAGGTCCAACCTGGATTGAAAGATATCCTATTTTTTAACCTAGCCAGTATTTTATTTTTTTGACTTTCCCATATAGCTTATCAAATTTTTAGTCCTGCCTCATATTTTAAATTACCTTTAGCAATCTAAGTCAATCCATAATTTAAAAAGAATAATATTTGTTATTGAACATGCTCAAAAAAATTTAAATTATTTTATGGCTTAGAATATATAATTTATTATTGAGAAGTTTTGAAATTTTTTTATTATTAGATTCTCACCCTTTCTCACTTTTTGTAGTTTATTTTTTAAAGTAATATTGAATTAACTATGAGGCATTTTGACATAACAATATTTAATAAAATCAGCATTATAATTTTATAATTTGGAATTCTTTGCATCTATATTTAAATTTAAAATCTTGAAATTTCTTTGTTTTTAAAAATATAGCTTCTGTTCTAAGCCTGATAAAGATCGATGACCAGATCGAATACATATTTGCAAATACTCTTTTGAAAATTGGTTGGGTCCTCTGTCTGATCTGGATTGAAAAAATATTTTATTGACTTAGTTTTATATCAAATTTAATATTTAGAAGAATTAATAATGCTTATTTAATATTAGAAAAGGTAAAAATAGCTAATTTTGTCACCTTTGACCCTTATTATCTTAAAGTATATAATCTACAGAATTAAAATTTCGTTTTTTTTTCTACCACATCCCATATTTTATCTATAAAATGGAAAGGGAGAATTTCAGTTACTTGTTTGACATGGAAAGACTGTAATAACTCAAATTTGTTTGAGAATATTATATGAAATGGAAACTGTATTAAAAAATGTTAAATTCTCAATAAAATAATTCTGAATTTATATCCTCTATTCATTATTTTATAACAATTTTTTTATACTTATTGATGGCACAATGTTTTTTAAATTATCTCTCATGTAAGTGCCAAATAACAGTATATTAAATGAATATAGTATATTTTTATTTAACTTTTATAAGGCTCTAGACCAACTAACAGATGCTAAAAAGGTTTATCAAGATTTAAACAATGAACTTCACGAATCGTTACCTACCTTATATCAAACGTAAAATTTAAAACTATTTCTTATATATAGTGTTTTTTCCCTTTCCCATACATTTATAAATTGGATGTTGTTTTTAGCTGTTAGGCAAGAAATATTAAATATGATAAAAGAAACTATTTGTTATTTTTTTTCTATCAAGAGGAGCAAAATTTAATATCTCATTTTTATAAATAAAAAATAACATACCTTAAATTAGAGTCCAGCACCATGGACCTATACACCAGGACAGATATTTTCCTAAATTTTTAAAACTAACAGTTGCAACCTAAAAATATGCTCTGAATATTTTAAAAAGTAATCCTGTTCTGATTCTTAAAATTTTGATAAATAAGTTCAGGTTTCCAAAATTTAATCTGGTTTCATGATTTGGTCTGTTCCTGAACTGTAAAAGCACTCAAAAAAATTAAAGAATAAATTGTCCCTTTAAAAATCGTTTGCACTTTTGTTTAAACTGGTTCTGGGAAATTAAAATAGGTTCTATTTATAAATTTTTATAGTGGGTGTCAGGTTCTGGTTCTTTATTGTCATTCTCAAATATTATCAATTTTATTTTATATATAAATTACCATTTTTGGCTTGGCTTAGACATCAGTAAAAATGCTAAAAATATACGAGTTAATTTAATACGTTTTAATATAAGAAGTTATACAAGTTAACAATATTGAATCATCAGTTCATGTGTTATTCTTTTTAGTCAATCTCTAATTGAATCTAAACCAAAAATATATTTATGGATAAACTAAAATTTAAACTGTTATAAGCAAATTTTCTATCTAAATCTTGATAAGTGGTTTGTTATATAGTCTTGTGAGCATCACATTTATCATACTTATAATAATAACCTTATTTTATTATATAAAAAAATGTGTTTAAGACGGATATCATTTTTAGTATCCCATTTTCAATCGCTCTTTGCTGCCGAGCTACAATTTCACAATGAAATGGCAAAGGTATTTATATATTTATACATCTGCAAAGCTCGGCCAATCCAAAATCTCGTGGATCATGCTAGACAAATTTTTTAAAAAAATACTACAAGCCAGACCATGCAAAAAATTAAAAAGGCCGAGTCGGACAAATTCTACATAATAAATTAAGGCCCAGGCCTAACAATCCTTACCTAAAAAATCGGGATGGGTCTTGTAAATCTCTAATTTTAAATTTATTTAATATTCTTTGAAATAACAATAATTTAAAACAAAGAGTTAATATCTTTTTGTTATAAAAACTGCCTAATTAAATTATCATAAATAAAATAAAAGTATTATTGATTTTAACTTTGGCTGTCGCCATATTTCCAAATCTATTTTTAGGAATTAAGAAAAAAATAATTTTTAATGTTTGTATATTTATGGTTATTTTATTAATGTTAAAATATAATTAGAGAAACAGAAGGTATAAATATAAACTATTATAATGAAAAAAGATTACAATTTTCAATCAAAAATTAATTATATAAGATTATTTTAAAAAGTAATAAGGTTAAAATAATAATATATTATTATGTAAATGTAACAAACTTCAGAATGGTATTTATAAAATTAAAGAAAATAATAAGTGATGTATGGCGGAAATTCATACTTCTTTAATGAATCATTAAATTACATTTTAAATGCTTATCATGCAATAAAATGCCAATACAAATCTTCATTAAGAACTTCACATCATTAGTGCACCAAAAATTACTCTATTTATTTATGATATAGATCCAATTACATATACACACAGATATTAAAACACAATTGGTTTATAAAACGGTTTCTATAGAAATCGATAGCTATAGAGTAGAAATATAAGAGCATAAATTGACATTGGGGAAAAAATTAGATTTAGACATTAAAAATGTGATGGCCAGAAAATGTGTACAAACAAATTTAAGAGCTAAGACAAACTTTTTGTAAAATCTTAACGGCCCAGGTCTTATACACTAATTTACATTATATTATTTGAAAAAAATCTATATTAAGGTGAATAATGAACTCAGTGAATTAATGGATATATTAGCGGAAGGCTTAGGAAAAAATGAAAAGTGGCAATGTTTTGAAAAGTAATTTATAATTTTAGCATTAAAATCAATGAAAATTTAGTCATGAATCTTCTGGCAAAGTTATTGATAATGAAGAAAATGTTGATGATAATAGTTCACTAACTAAAATTATTACAAGTATTATATATTTTTTTAAAATCATTCATTTTTATACAGATAATAAAATTGACATTCACACAAATATTCGATCTTCCAGTAAAAATCCTTTTGACGAAGAACCAGAAGTTAGTTATTTCAACTTTATCATTAATGATTCTTTTGTCTTTCATAAATTATTTATAAATTCTCATTTTTGTTAAAGGGCTAAATTTTGGATTTTGTTTTCCAAATTTTAAGGGTATTTTAATCAAAGTTTGAGACCAGAACTCGGAACCGGGATAAATCTAGAATATCCTTAATTTTTTTTTAGAATTTGATGGAGTCTTTTTTCAGAAAATTGGATCGAAAATGTTAAAATTTGATAAAAAAATAATTCAGGATCCTCAAATTTATTTTCAAAAGGGGGTTAGACGAGTTCATATTATGTTGAACTACCCTCGCTTTTTTTCAAATCTTCATCATAGAAAAATATTTAGGCTGCCAAACAAATATAGTTATAAAACGTCATTTATTAACACCCAATAAAATCAGACGATAATTTTTTAAATTAAATATATTATCAAAAGATAATCTTATATTGCATCCAAATTGAGTGTTTGAGTTTTGCTTTATATAATAAAACATAACTCCATCACTTCTAAAATAGTGCAGTTCAATGAGCTTTAAAGCGACTTCGAAATACTTCATAAATATTCCCAAAACAAGGAAATGGTAGACCTATTCTGCCAAGATAGATTTGAATATTGCATAGGTTTAACAAAATCATTATCTCAAATTAATAAACCTAATAGGGGAGAGTGGGTTAGTCCAACCGATTTTTACAATATTGACTATAGCTCTTGGCTTTTTATCTAAAACTACACTATAAAGGTGTCTTAAAAAATTTTAAGAATATAATCATTTTTTTGAAATATTATTTTTTATAAAAGTGGAAAAACAAGCTCCAATAGCAGGGTGAGATAAACCACTTCAGGGGCTTTTGAAACCATTGGTTTTTTAGGCCAAATGAAATGTATTTTTATTTATTAATAATGTACGTATAGAATAATTTTAATGTTCAAAATATCATAAAACTTATTAATTGAAGTTAATTATAAAAAATTGAAACATAATTTTGGTTAATTTATTAAACATTTTGGGCATATAAGAAATTTATCGAAGTTTGAACATGTACCATGTGCCCATCCTTGGCTTCTGCATTGGTACTAGCCTTCGCCATTATGATATTTTATATATTCCAGCTCAATAAATACAAATATCTTTGTAAATAATTTTTTTTACATTTTTTTCTAGCAAATATTTTCTTTTTTCCATCAATTTTTTTTATAGGGAGTGGATGTGAATCTCGGCCCTTATTTTCACTCTCTTCACTCTTTTTTTTGGGATGATTCGAGGATATTGATAAATTGCTGGATGGACTAGAATATCATCTAAATGAACATAAGTGGATGATGGAGCATCATTACATATATCTAAGTTCTATTCTCTTTCTCCGTTTAATGACGATTTCCAGGTTTACCGTTGGCCAGTTTTCCCTCTAATTTTTAATCATTAGGAAATTTTGTAGTAGGGTTTTTACAATCGAATACCCTTCCTGACATCAACCCCTATTGGTTTTTACACCCTGCCGAGGAGACGGTGATCCTATTGTATACCCAGACCACAGGTAACCTTTTATATCTCCATTAGCCGCCAAAAGATGTTACCACTCTCCCACCACGATGAGGCTAAAGGTATGGGGGGAGGGTCTAAGGTTCTATTAATATTTAAAATATTTTTTAATACTAAAGAAACATAGCTTGATTCTAATATTGAGATTTTAGGAAGTTCACATATAGAATCCCCATAGAGATATAATCTTCTTTCCTGAATATATCTTGATTCATTGGATATATTCCACATGCTTTAAAACCATTTGCTATATTGAGAGGTGATGCTGCTAAAGGCAAGACATCCTTAATAACAGATGGAATATCATAAATTGCAAATAATTTTCCTGGATAACGCATCAGGAATCAAGTGCATTACTGTAATATTTTTTGAGAGGCCCATAAACAGACCGATCAAGAGGCTGTAATTTTGCAGTGGAGTGGCAAATATAATAGACTTATCCCCGTATCTATACAAAATTTGACAGTTTGATAGGAGTGGTGTGATATATGATTGTCAAAGCTTAATAAAACTTTGGACACTAGAGTACACCGAGTATGTCTAGAAAAATGTTTTAAAAAAATAATAAAATCCTCCTCTTGCTACATCCTGAACCATTTGATACCCCTATAGAGTCAGGTAGGCCATCTCCAAAATAGTCATTATTTTTTTTTGTGAAAAAGAAACATTGGAGGAATTGTATAGGCAATTGCATTTACAGTTAGACTAATGTATTTAAGGTACCCCTTTCTGCGGAAGTCTGGATCCTACCTGTTTTTGACCCATTTATGCAATTATCTTGGATGGGGTTTGAACTGTTGTAAGTCCAGTTTCATCATGTTGTTAATTGCTGTACATTCTAATTTATGTTCATCTAATATTCTTAAATATTTAATGTAAAACATTTACTTAACAATCATTTAATAAGCCTTTATATAAATTAAAAAGTATAAAACATTTTCTTCGCCATTGAATTGTCTTTCAAAGATTTAGGAAATTTTTTTAATTACTGCCATTTGGTAGGCCAATATTTTTATCTAAAAAGCAATGTATAAAATAATGAAGAATAAATTTATACCTTTTTAATTGAAAGGCCATAAAAAATGTGGCTGGCTCGAATCAGATATTTATATATTTCCCACCTCTTCCTCTGTGAATATCCTCTGTTTATTATTTTGCCCTACACTACAAATGTGCCAATTTCTTGATCTATATTGTAATATCTCATAGAGTTTGATCTAGGAATACCTAAAATAAAAATGTCAAATAAAATATTAGATTATTTCTATAACTTTAAAATATATAATTACATTACCATGACCGATTTTTATTTACATAATCTCTATTATTAAATATTGCTAAAATTTGATTTTATTGTTAATTACATAAAATTAAGGCAATAATATTATACTTCATCATAATTTTAATCAATTTTACATATATGAACATTTTGCAAATTACATTAAATAAAAATATTTACATAATCTCTATTATTAAATATTGCTAAAAATTAATTATATTGTTTTTACATAAAATTATTGTGATTTATATCTTAAAAATAAGGCAGATAATGTAGATAATACCTGTAGAATCTAGGAAAATAATTCCCCGGAAAAAAATCCTATAAATATATCCATGAAATAAAAATCCTCAAATAATATATTTAAAACTTTTGAGAAAATTAATTCCGGAGAATTATTTTCTAAGAATTATTATTGGGGATTTTTTCAAGTGAATTATTTTCCATTTGTTAGTTGGTTAGTGATCCTTGTTGATTTACAATTTTTATATACCTTAATAGCCTAATACATTATAATATTAATATATTAAATTAATATATTTCTAAATAATTATTAATATTAAATGATTGACCCTTATTAATTTTCTTCGATTTGTGTTTTTTCACCATATCGAATAATGCTAAAAAATATCATTCAAATGGATTGACATGTATGGTTTAGCAAGTCCCCTAGCTCTAAATTTACTAATCATGATTGAAATAATATCTAGACATAATAAATACTCATAGAACTTTCCAAAATTATAGAAGAGTGTTTAAACTTTGCTATAAACTTTAATTTACATATAAATGATTATATATTTTAATAAAAATTAAAATTCTGTCGTGTAAAAATCTTTTTAAATTTCATCAAAATTATAAAATTTTTCTATAGATGTAAACTAATAAAAACTATATTATGGTAAAATTTAACCTTCTGGTTTATTTAATTTTAAAATGAGATATAGTGGTTTGACTTGCCATTCTTAAAGAATTATGGCTAAACATGTAGGCATATCATGAAAGTTTTTATTATATTAAGAAATCTTATTAAAACTAAATAAGCACACAGTTAATAAAGGTTTCAAATTTGTGTATAAATGAATCGTGTTTTTTATTTGATAAATGTTTCCAAATATTTTTAGAGGGTTGTCAAATTACTATACCTATACCCTTAGTAACTTAATATTTCAAAGAAAATTATTTACTCAAACTATTCCAGGCCATAAAATTTGAGTAAAAACAAATTATATTTAATAAAATTATTTTTATTCTAATTCAAAAGGATCAAGGCAATATTAAAGAAAATGACGAGGAAAAGCAGGATTTAAATATTCAATACAAAGTTGTTATTTATCATTATTTTTTCCTTAAATATATTATTATCTATATGTTTAATTTTGCATTACTTTGTTTTATTGATATCAGAGATGTACCGGTGTGCCATTTTTTTTGCTGATACTGTACTATCACATATCAGGCCGATTCCACCGATTCTTATATAAAAAAAATTCTGAACAAACATACACAATAACTTAACAAAATTTTAATTTATAAATTTTTATTTCTTTTATATTATATGGTTCTATTATTTCAACCTCCTATTCTTAAAAAATATCCACCCTTCTCGGAAAGTGCAAATGACTAACAAAGTTAATATACAATCAACAATATTTCTTTCAAAAAAAAATGGCTTACTTAAAATTTTGTTTGTCTGGACTGGAAGTATCTTAATTGTAAAAACAATTATCTAAAAGTTGTGTGAATATACTTAGGTATCAAAAAGATTTTTGTTTAATAATTTCTGCAAACTTAAATAACCCAACAGCGAGAAAGGGAATGACTATATTAAAATTTTAAAAAACATCTCTAATTTATTAATAATAATATCTAGGGATGCACAAATATTTTTAATATCTTTTTAAAATATCTATTAAATTTTCCGATCCGATAAAATGGCGTCTTAATTTAAAATTTTATAGCATTGGTTCATAATTTTTTAATATTTAAGAATTTTTTTTATTATTAAGAACATTATTATATAATTAAAGTGATAAATATAAAAAACGAACTAAATAATTAAAAATATGCTTAAAAAAATAAAATACATCATTTATTTTTATAAGAATGTTTATTATTTAAAACAATTGTAACAACGAATAAAATTTAGAAATATCGGATTGGTAATTAGCCGATATATAATATCAGATCTGTATCTAAAAAGTGGTATCGGTATACCTCTAATAATACGTATTAAATCAACCAATTTGGCAACCATTCTTAAAGATGAATGAAACTATAGATTTATTAAATAGGTTGTAAACTTTACCTAAATCCAACTTTCAGAATAGAGTTTACTGAGACCCAGAGTTTGGTCCTTCAATTCAAAATTCAAGTCCAGCGCAATCTTGATTTAACGAATATTCAAATTAATCAAAAAATGTTGTAATTAGTCCTTTCATTTTTTCTAAATTACTTAAAGAACTTATATTTTGCTGGAAGGTGTCTCTTTTGGCAATATACTTCTAAGTTATGTGGTGTTATTGTATAGTCGAGGTCACTCTAAATCTTTAGTCGACTATTTCAAGCAGGAGAATTACAATTGTTTAATTTTGCATTGAAATCGAAATATATATAAAATTGATTTCGAATTCTTTTGACCAATCATTCTACAAATTTTTTTAATTTTCTTTACTATATAAAAATACTGCAAGCAAAGGGATGCTGACTTAATTAGTTAACTTTTCTTATGAATCATGATTTTTACAAAAAAATACATTCTAGTATCCTTTTATAAGAATAATGACATTTTTATTTTGTTGGCCATTTCTGGTTTTTGCTATATGCGATTTTATAGCTATTTTAGAGCTATAAATTTTTATCGGGATTTTCGCTGGGCCTTAATTTTTACAAGGTCTGTTGTCCGGCCCTAGCCCGATAATTTTTTTGAAAAAAATTTAAAGGAATATATTTAGTAATATAATAATGAAAATCTTTTTTTTTATTACAGAAGAATGATGAGAAGAGAGGGACAAAGGGAAATTGTATTATATAGATTATAAATGTAATATACTTTTAATTATTAAATTCATGGATTAATTCTAAGCAGGTTATGGAAAATCCTCTGAACTGGAGTAAATCTAGGAGTCAGAACTTGGAAGCCTCTTAAAATTTATAGGAAACCGTACCTATTTTAATAATTTTAAGGTCCTGAACTCATTTTAAAATTTCCATGATCCGGTTCTACCAAATATTCTATTTTAATATCTTTTCATATTATGTTATTTTTAATATCTTTTTATTATGTTATTTTATAATATTTTTTTAAAAATAAATTAAACTTTTAACTCAATTTTTTTTATGTCGTATTGGGATATTGAATTCATTGGGACCTCTGAATCTAATATCATTTTCTGAAAGCGGTTTTTAAATCTGAAAAATCCTATTTGACCGGAAATAATTTCCAACATGCACAGAGAAGTACCCACTAATTTAAAACAATTTTGTCCGAAACTGTTGAAATACATTCATTTATATAGATTTTTCATATAAATGGAAAAATACACAAAAGTTTATGGCGGAAATTGCTTAAATTTCATAGGATATGTAGTCTAGACATGCTGGAAAACATTTTCGCTAAAATGAGATTTTCAAATTATATTTAATTTCACAAAAAATTTTAAATTCAGTACTAATAAATGCTGGATCACCATCCGATACAATACTTTTAGGTATTTTAAATCTTGAAAATATATTTTTACAATATTTCATTACAATTCCCATGGTTAATCCAAGTACTTCAGCAAACTCTATCAACTTAGAAAAAGAATCAACCATCAAAATAATTTTTTTCCCTTCCCATTCTAATAAATCTAAATGAATTCTTTCCCACGGTCCTTTGGTTTTCGGCCAAATACTATTTTTATCTTTACGGGGCATGTTAGCACAGGCATTACAAATTCACAATCTTTCCCTAATTTTCTTCATTCATACCCGGCCACCATATATATTCCCTTCCCCATTGTTTCATTTTGTTCCTAGATGTCCCGCATGCAATATATCCAACACTTTTTCTCTTAAATCCTAGGAATAACAGCTCTATTTTCCCTCATGATATATTTAACTATCGTTCTGTTTCCAATTTTGAAATTTATTTTCCTGATCATTTTACTGTTTTTTCCCTGTAATCCATAATTTTACCAAATTTAATTCTTTATCTTTTAAAGTATATTTTTGAATATCTTCCCATTTAGTAGAATTACCTTTTAAAACTCGAGTTAATGTTTTGATGAGAGCTTCTTCCCCATTTTTAGCTTTATATATCTTCATATCCTGTTCATCCTTATTAGCTCCTAACCTTGACAAAATATCCGGTAAATGATTTAAATCAAAACCACCAACCATCGTTGCAATCGAGGAGACATCATCAATTCCTTATTATTCTTTTTGAACAAATGTATCAAAGATTTATGATCTGTATAACAAATTTTCTTCCAATCAGATATTCTCTGCATTTCGTCAATCCAAAAATGACTGCTAAAACTTCTTGTTCAATTACTGAATACCTTCTTTCTACACCTCTGAATATTTTCGAAAAGAAAATCACTGGTCTCTCCATTCCTTCTATCTTGTGCAACAAAGCTCCACCCACTCCTTTATTGGATGCATCAACAGCCAAAATCACTATTTAAACATATTAGAATTTCCTTGCTAATTTGTAATTCAATAATTCAAATGCAACTTTTTCCTCATCTTTCCATTCAAAAGGTACATTTTTTAGTAATAATTCATACAAAGGAGCTGATACCCTTGCAGAATCCTCTATGAAACGATGATAATAATTTACCATTCCCATAAACGTTGAAACTTATTGGCTTGGGAATTTTTTTATTATTAAATGGGGCCTAATTTTTGTTTACTTTGGGCGCCAGGTTTGATCGACAAATTAAGGCCCATGAAGGTCTTTGGTTCTGATTTTAATTAAACTTTAAAATGTATCAAATATTCCAATATATATAAATTACTTACACTTGTTGGGTGTATTGGAAATTTTAAAATAGCTCTGGTTCCTTTAAACTTTAAGAGGGTTCCAGATTCTGGTTAATGGATGTTTCGATTCCAAACTGATTAGAATTTATTTTTATAATTATATATATTCTTTTTTTGATCTTATATATAATACAATTTTTTTGTTTTTCACTCTTTTCTCTTTCTCTCATTTTTATTCTGCTAAATATTATTGAATTCAGATTGAAATAAAAGTTATTGTTAAATGTTTACTTTACAACTGGCATATTTACTGAGATATGGTTACTTAAAATGCAAGAGCGAATTGGCCAACAGCATGGGAAAAATTTTTTTTTAGGCAAGTGCTTAATAAATTGAAATATTTTAAAGCCGAGCCAAAGTTTTTCCTTAACAAAATATTAAAGGCCACAAAATTTATTATACGAGCCTGGTAAAAATAATTAGTGACTTGCGAAAACTCAATAAAAATACATAGCTTTAATGACATAATATATAATATGGTAAAAATGAGCAAACTGGAAATGGTTATTTATAAGTTGACTAAAGTGCTTTAAATTTGTAAAAAAATTATGGATGGCAAATTATTGAAAAAAATCTAAGCACCCACTTTAAGTGTTTTTTGTAACTAACATAAATAGTTGTAGATTAAGGATCATAACTTGAATTTAGGAAGTGAGTGGTCAGTTTTTATATTAAAAACTTGGCTTCAGTTTTCTACTAGACTTAGTTCATTAATGTAAGTAGTAATTTATAATTAAAAAAAATTAAATTCTTATTTTAATTTTTTGTTCTTAGTAGAAAAACATATGATTTGATCAATTTACGTCATTCTATTTATTCATACAATACAGCAGTGGTAATTAACGCTGACATTTCAATATCCTAAATGAGAGCTAGTATAAAATATATTTTGTTTTACCAGAAATATATCCGATGTTTTATTTTTAAATGATATTTTTTAAAAATTTCTAGGCTAATATCAGTTTTAGATTCTTAAAACAAACATGGCACCTACATTCTACTAGATTTATAACTAAGCATATAAGCTAGCTTTAAAATTTTGATTTAAAAATATCTACTATATAACAGTCATATCCATTTTAAAAAATGGTAATTCGACATTGGTCAATTTTGCATGAAATCATAATAAAATTTGATCATTTTTCTTAGATATTTGAAATTAATTTTTGGAAAAAGTCAAATTTTTTTAAAGGAGTATAGGTCTTCAACTGATGGGGTTTAACCCTTCACTGTTTAAAAAAATATTTTATGTTTATCCCAGCCGTTTCTAAAACGTAGTTGGGAAGTAAAATCTTCGTCTATTTAATATAGAATTCAACATATATATTAAATCTAGGTAAAAGCTCTATATAAATATACAAAGGAAGACAATGACGAATTATCGTTCGAACCTGGAGATTATATATATGTCATAGATTCACAACAAGAATTAGTAACAATAAATTTTATATAATATATTTTATATGTTTTTAAGGATTCTGGGTGGAAGTTTGGAATAAAAGTTGAAACTAAAGAGAAGGGCGTTTTCCCAGAAAATCACACAAAGCAAATAGACTAAAACTATATTTATATCACAAATAAATATAATGTATTCGTCAAATATTCAAAATTTATAGTTTTCCTTCATTCAAGAGAATCTGTAATTGTTCAATTTCATCTAAGCTTGAGGCCTTGGCGATTGCTTCCTGTATTATTATTTAAAGATTAATCAAAATAAAATATATTACTCTTATAGCATTTATATTTTTCTTATTTGATATAGTTTTGACATCTTGTTTCGTCTCCCCAAATTGTAATTTTTCTCCGGGTGTAAAAACATTTTCCTTTACAATTTTATTAGATTCTAAAGTTTTAAACATCTTTTCCGCTTCTATTCTTTCCTTTTTTTAAATGTAATATTTTAATATAATGTTCATATTTGATAAGAGTCAGCTGAATATTTAAGTGCAATTTATAATAGATGAGGATTATAGCAATTTTGGGGATTTCTTTATTAAACAAAAGAAAATTAACAATCATAAATAATAGGATAAAATTTCAAAGCTATATGTATATCTACATAATTACCTAAAGTATTGATAAAAATATATAAGGATAGATATTTTTTTATGTACATATTCGTTTTTAATAGAATATTATGTAGACAATATCAAGTCGACCATGAATGTAATATAGAAAAAAACAAGTTGGGAGAGCAATAATCATAAGAAATCATGAATTTAATAAATGATCTTCAATTTCTAGGACACCTCAGTCTTTTTCCAATATTTCATTAATACTTTTAATCCTATTCCTGATGTCATAATTGAAGTTTTTAATGTTTATCGAGGTGTCCCATAAAAAAGTTCCATTTTGGGCATATTTCATAGGTTCTATTAATTTTTGTAAGTATGAATTAGTGTTAGGGCTCGCAGCGAAACTATAATTAGTGCCTTTGTATAGTCAGTTACTTAATATAAAAAATTTTTATTGGGTTAATATTTTTCTGAATATATACTTTGAATTTATTCGAAATAATATGAAATTGAATATAATTTTGCCACCAATTTTATTTTTTTAAATAAATAGCATAAGATATAGACCCAATATATTTTTCAGAGACCTGCAGATCCAGGGCTAGACCGTATTTTAATTTTTTTTAAATATACCAGGGCGCCTAAAAAGTTTTGCTTTTAAATCGTCGCTATTAGCAATAAAAATTAAATGTAACATATTTTAAAAAATTCGGGCCAGGCTTAAAAATAGGTCTCTGATATATTTTTTATAGATAATCTAAATTAAAATTTGGAAGTGATTTAGTTGTATATAGAGGAAAAATATACCTTTTGTTTAATTTTTTGAAAATCAAGTAGTCTAAGCTGTGGTAGTTTGTAGATTGTATAATAACGATAATTCAAAATTTTTGTAACTGGATTTCCTAGCAAGCTGAAATAATGATTATATTATATATATATATAATGATAATGAAAATACCTCAATGTATTTAAATATTTTAAGTTTTTAAGAACATCCATTACAGTTAGTTCTGATATATTATTTGAGCTCATTATCACTGTTTGTAAATTTGGAAGATTTTTATATAGATTTTCACTTATACGACTAAAAACTAATTATATACATATAGTCCATTTATATATTACTAAATATGATTATTATTTAATAATAAATGTTTCAATCTTTTTAATAATGGAAATCCGTCTAATTTTCTAATTTCATTGTCTGAAAAATCCATGCAATCAAACTGATCCTATATAAGAAAAAAATTATTACATATATAATGTATAAAAAAATAAGAAATTAGGATTTTCAGTCTGAGTTTAAGTTTAAAATTATTTAATGTTATAATTTCGAGAAAAAAATTAAAGGTTTAAGTTTTATGAATTATTTCGATTCTTTGGTAGAACTAGAGATTTAAATTTCCAGGGAAACTATAATTGAGGGAAATGTAAGGAAACAACGAGAAATTTCCTTTAAAAAATTATTTTACAGGTCAATATTGAATTTTTTCCATGTTTTAAAAATAGACTTAATATATTATTTAAACAATATTCAATTATTATGTTTCCTATTTCTTCAATTCTTTAATAAATTCACTAGATATATATATATTAGTCCGTATGCATATTGGCCCCTATTTCAATTATGTCTATAATAAAATTTATTTCCACTCTTATACCCATCATCATAATAAATGTCAAATTTTTATATTTTAGTTACTATATCTTTAATCCTTTCATATTAGCTGTTTAACAAATTTTATTGAGTAAACATCATGAGAGGGTTTTAAAGATTGAAATGATTTCTTACAAATATACACGTTGCATCAGTGGCGTAGCTAGAAATTTTCCTTAGAGGGGGTCCATACATATAAAATCCTGGGGGGGGGGCTTCGCCCCCAGACCCCCTTTAACGGGCCTAACCATATCTTCGATAATATATAATAAATATATTTTTTAAATGCATCAATAATATGTTATTATAATTTAGTAGATTATTCTCAATGACTTTATAATAATACTACCCAGAATAATTTCAATAGTAATATATTATCCTTTCACAAACATCAAAACCAAAAAATATAAATATTAATGGTATTTATTTGATATAAAGTCAATTTTAAGTCTTTTGAGTATAATTTAAAAAATTTGCTCTAGGAGGGGTCCAAACCCGAAAACCACCCCCGTAGCTACGCCACTGCGTTGCATTATAGAAGATGGACAATTTAACATAAAAATGGTTGTTGCAATATCAATATAGTTCATTAAATTATTTCTTCAGAAATTTAAATTATTAGTTGTTGAAATTAGAAGAGGAAGTTGGTCTACCCTATCCAGCGTCTACATGACAGGATTTTCATTGGATGCAAACCCCCTTCAAAAACTTCTGCCTACTCCCCTAAAAAATCCCCGCCACCTTCGGCGGCGGTGTCTCTTTATTTTTATTTTGAAGAATTTATAAAGATAACTTAAATTAATCTATCTCTACCAACTAATTTTTTGATTATAAAGAATTTATTTTTTAGATAATAAATTCAATCAAAATCTCCATTATTTACAATGAATTAATTATTATGACATTATGAGCTTGCTGATATATCTAATCCTTTTAAATGTAATTTAAAAGGATAGCAGAAAGTTTTATTTGGAAAACAATGTGTATGATTGTTTGCTATATATAGATTTGGTCGATAATTGTATTATAATAATTCTATAATAAAAGTATTAATTTTTACAGCAATAAATTTTGTCCTATTTCATCTCAAAATTTAATAGACAACCCCCCAAAAAATTTCTACCCCCATTAAAGCAGCCTACCCCATCAAAAAAATAGGATGCAAACTGTTCCTACCCCTCCCGCTCTTATAGACGCTGACCCTATCCTATATCTCTTAAACCTTTAATACTCTTATCCATATTTCAAAAAATTACCCTCCGATCATTACTAGAGTGAACTATTTATCGAAATTGAACCTACATATAAAAACAACACATAATTATGAGATATGAACCAAGAAAATATATTTTTCCAATATATGACACAGATCCTGATTATTTTATCAAAAAAATATAAATTGGGGAAATTTCTCAGATGATACATCCCTGCCAAATGTTTGAAAATAATTGGTTCGGGCTTAAAAAATGTTTTTCCTTTGTTTTAAAAAAAAATCGAATTTATCTGTGATAAGTACAAATCAATTAGTGATTTTAACTTAATACGTCCAATTTATATTTTTTAATTTAAAAAAAATCAGACTAGGGCGTAAAATAAAAATCCGGGTTAAGCTCGGGGTAAAATTTGCAGGGCTTTATTCAAAGTTTCTGAATCAAAACCATATTTATTTACCTTATAGTGAAGATATCGCTGCGTCAACTGGATCGATCGAGGCTATTTTTATTCATAGTGCAAAGCGATTTTATTAATGCACGACAAAGTATTGTTTTTATACAAAATAATCTTGAAGGGGAGTAGATAAAACAATCTTAATATTAGCAAAAGAAAAGAGGGTGAATTTTACACCACCTTTCTTAAGCTCTTAAGGCGAAATTTTTTAATTATATGAGAATGACCAAAGTATTTAATTTTTCCGTTTTATCTTTAATTCTATTTTATATAGGAAACTTTTTATTATATACTAAAACATGTACAATCAGCTTTATACATAACAGCCACAAATTTTATTAAGTATCCTATAATTATTGAAAAAAAAATTCATGGTTTGTATTAGATAATAATAAAGTACTTTATTATTTAAATAAATTTTTATCTATGAATTTAGCCACTGGCTGTAACTATCCTAACTTGGCCTATTCCTTCAATGGGGATTTCAGCAATCCAAAAAAATATTAGGACCACATTCCTAGATATATGACAAACTTTAATAAGCGTTCATATGCCAGCACCTACTCTCACTGACTTTGAGAGGATAGTAAAGAATTTTGAAAAGAAGTGAAATTTAGTCAATAATCCAATATAAAAATATATTATATTTTCAATAAATAAAATTTTACCTATTTTGTATTTTATATATTTTTTAAAAAATTGTTTTACATTTTATTGTTATATATTTTAATTAAAATTTCAAAATAATGATTTGCTGACACCATAAAACCTATATTATAAAGATTTTTATATATTATTTTAAAAATATATTTTCATTATAATAAAATTTACCTTATTTGGATTTTATATGTATATATATTTTTTAAATAATAATCTACCTTTAATATAGTCTAAACTCATAATAAAATATCTATGTAGGAATATATCAAAATAAAGCAAATAAGGTATCCAAATTTAAGAATACTATTAGAAATCATAAAAATATATATAAAATAATTAACAAATTATCTAATATATATAATCTCCATAATCAAAACATGATCGTTTTCGTATCTTCCTAATCTATTTAAAATTTAAGGAGACTATATAGTGTAATGTTATTTTTTTGCTCTCTACGAGAGTCGAACACAAGCCTCCCGTTTCAAAGTCGTATGTTTTAAGCGTGTACCAACTTGAAATTAATTAATAGCTGATATTTTTAAAATTCTGCCGTTTATTATCATACTAGCTAAGGGGTTGAAGGGTAATTATTTAGTTTTTGTTTATGGTACTAAATATACATTATTAATAAATTTTATATAAATATTAAAATTTAGGAGAAAAAGAGGTAGTTGCAATATATACCGTGAGCATGTATTAGAAATCAAAATTTAAATTTGTGATAGAAATCATATTAGATAAAATTTAAAATAGAGATGCTTTAAGATTTTTGAATTTTAAATATGGGTTATACATTGGCTTGAAAATTTTTTTTTGCAAACATAGCCAGGCCTGATCAAAAAACCAAGTCCCATGCAACTTTCATAAAATTTTGCCATTTATTTTTATTGTAATTTAATAAAAATGTCTTAAATTTAATTTTATATTTAGAATAAAGATTTGTGATAGAAATCATATTGAATAAAATTTAAAATTGAGATGCTTGGAAATTTTTTAATTTTAAATATGGGGTAGACATTGGCCTGAAATTTTTTTTTGCAGAAATCGCCAGACCTGATTAAAAAAACCAAGCCCTTGCAACTTTCATATTCTGATTTTATTTTTAAATGAATTATGACTTTTATATATTTTATTTCAGTTCTCAATTAACAAAATTATTATGGTCTTTGGCAGGCTTGAGAAAATTTTCCCAACATTATGAGCATGAACCTGTTGAGAATTTTTTCTATATTAGATATTAGACATAATATTTATATGGGTCTCAGGTATGAGCTAATTTAAATATATTTTTACTCAAAAATAATATTCACTATTAGTCCTAATGAGTTGGTCTTGGTCTGAAGTAGGATTGAGCGGGATTAAAAAGAATAAAAAATGAATATGGTTTTTAGAGATTTATCTATCTCCAGGCTTGAGAAAAAAATTTAAAAATTATTACGCATTGGCCAGGTTTGAGAAAAAAATTTTTAAAATTATTATGGGTGGAGCTAGGCTTGGATAATATTTTTATGAATTATATTGGAGTGGACTTATGGAAAATTTTTCAAAATTATTATCAGCTTGGTTGGGAATTCTATTATCCACTATGGATCAGATATTGATCTAAAACAAAATTTTTTGCAGACCTGGGGACCTGGCCTAAAGGGGAGGGGGTTATAAAGAATAAAAAGATATTATTTTCAAATAACAGGTAGCAACTATCATAAAAGTAGGGAGAAAAACTAACTAATTACCTCTCAACCCCGTCATTCTTGACGGGTTATTAGCTAGTATTATTCATCATATTCATAAAAATCAAAAATTAATTTCCAATTCATCTGCAATCATTTTAAATTTATTGTGTAAATTTTAATATAAATTTTTTTAGAGTTTAATACACATGACGTATAATAGATACACATAGATTTTATTTATTTCTATAGTTAATTTTGTCAAAAATGAAAGACAGCTATCAATATAAAAATTCTAAATAATAGTTTATAACTTTTGAATAGTTACTTTTTTATTTTATATATCATATCATTTCTCTTGTACAAATTTTTAAGGAACAGGAAGTTAAGAATCCTATTAAAAGGTAAGAGAAATGTTTTATACATAAATATATTGCTATATTCATTAATAGTGTTTAAAATTTAAGTTTTAAGGTACATGTACCCAGATACATAATGCACACAAATGCAATATGAATTTGATCCTTTTTGATTATTTTTTTTATATTATTAAATGTTATTTATTTGCTATCTATAGTCAAAATGTACTGTATTCCAGAAGATAATTATGATTCTAACCTTAGTTTATCAGATGAGGAAATTCTTGATTCAAGATCAGCAGATGTTGATTCTAGCGGAAATGTGGTATTTCAACTATTAGTACTAGTGATCTGCATCAGGCCTAATTTTACAAACCCAGCCCAAAATTTATTTTATAAAATTTTGCCTGGCCCAAACTCAAAATATGATTTAAAAAATTTTGCTGGCCTGGTCCGAATTTATTTAAATATAGAAATTAATTTTTATACTCAAAATAAACGATATATGTTATATGGCATCTACTTTCTATAAATAAAATCACATATTTTTATTTTACATAAAAAATTCAACATAAAATTGAAAAATTTAGATATATTTTAAAAAATTTCTAAGGTCAGACAAGACCCAGCCCAAATTTTCTTAAAAAATTTCGGGCTGGGCTACTTTTGCAGATCTCTAATTAGTACCACTACATTCCAATTTTAAATTGTGTTTTGATAATTGGTCCTGTGGTATAGAACTTGAGGTATTACTCATCCAAAAGGGAGTATTGCTACAGTGAGAGCTAAGAGAATTTATAATTGCCAATTTCGAACTGAAAAAAAATTCTAAAAGATGGAGCGTGGATCTTTTATCAAAAAGAAGTCATCAGTAAATAGTGTAGAATTATATGGTACTAAATTGCATGATAGTAAGTCTGTAATTATTCTAAGTACATATAGGTAATGATCTGTTGGAGATTGTGAATGGTTTGATTTAAAGGAACGATGGCAAATTAAAATTCCATGTCCAGCAGCTATAAAAGTTTACAATATAAATAGGGAGGTGTAGATTTAATCAATTTATTGATTACTTTATATCAAATTCACATAAAATCATGTAAATGGTATCACTGTATAGTATTTCATATACTTGATATGATGCTCATAAATCTTGGTTAATGTATGGCAAGATTTTGTAGCTTTAAAGGTATCGATAAAAGAACAGTTGCCATTATTAACATTTAAAATTTCAATAGCAGAAACTCTGTAAATGTAACAAAAATATGAACACTATCATAAAAAAAAAGAATATCAATTGACACCAAATATAAAGAAAAATAAATTGGTTACGAAAATGATTTGTACCAAATATGGTATATCATTATGTTTTACTATAAAAAACAATTGTTTAAAATTATTTCATGAAAATTAGTATAAATTTGTTTTATTACATTATTTATAGAATAATAAAATTATGTATATATTTTATAGGTTTGAAATTGAAAAATATGATATTTTTACACACATTGTGTATTTAAATACACAGATTTAAAAAAATTATTTTTAGTATATTAAGGATCATTTAAAGTCAAAATTAAGTTTTTTTTCAAAAATTATATCATATATTGATATGTCACACAAAAGAGGGTTAATATAAAATAATATAATAAGCTAATAAATTTAGAATAAATTTTTTAAAAAAAGACATCTTATACTAATTATAATTTATATTTTCATATTAAAAATCATAAATAGAGATAATTATAATTATACATAACTGGTAATATAATTAAAATAATGGAGAAAAATATGTTTTATGACAAAAATAAAATATCCATACTGAACCTTCAAAACATATTTGTGTAAAACAGGGACCCAAAGAACCATTATATATAAAGGGTCCAGTTTGATTCAAGAGACAAACAGTTTTATAAAGATTTTGATTTGGCTGAGCCAGTGCTTAAAATTATAAAGATTCTTGTTGTGCTAAGGTTTTAAAAATATATAAAGGTTTTTCAAGTTTTGTAATATTTATCTATTTTAAAAAATTTGAATAAAATAAATATGAAAAAATGTTAGAGTTAGGAAAATTAATAAAAGTCACCAGGGAAAAGTAAAGTGTACAAAATTATGGTTTAAGTTATAAATTAAATTTATACCCTGCCTTATGAATGATCATGGTTGTATAAATAAATGATTTTTGTATGAATTATACTATGCAATATTTGAAATTATCCCATTTATTAAAGTATCCTGTATTTATTTGTGTAAGGTGGCCATTGAATTTATTATTTTTAATATTTATTGATGACTTTAGATCAGTTAATTATAATGGAATTTCTTAGATTAAAAAGAATAAATATAAAATTTAAAGGTTTTCACTCAAGAAAACAATTGTGTGATTATTATAATTATAATATGATTAAGATATCATATTTATTTAACAATTCATTATTTTGGATGAATTCAACTATAATTTTTATTAAAAAATATAATATAGAATCGTCTTCTTATATATAATAATACAAGGAGCATATCAAAAAATCTTACATAGGTAGCCCCCAAATTTTCTATAACAGATATTTTTAATCCTTTAAGTAAATAAAATTATATAGATTTAATTTAAATAATTTACCTCTCAAATCCATTTCTCTATCTTTAAGCGGGTTAAAATATTGAGGAGATTCATTAATTAATTCAGGTGTAATTTTCACCATTTTAAATATATTGACGATAATTAAACTTTAGAAAATGACATTAAGTGACTTTTAAGATTGTAAGCTATAAAAAAATGAACTGGCTGCATTCATAGTAAACTAGTTATCTTTAAGCGTTGGTTATTTAGCGTAGCGTTATACGAGCTGATTTGGTTTTAAAAACTAATAAGATATAGTTAAAATAGATATAATTATTTTATATAATATTTAAGAAAATTCAATAACCTTTTTATCGAATTTACTATTATTTATAATCATGCAGAGTTTTTTTAAAGCTTCGCAACATATGTTTATCAAATTTTATCATAGCGTTTTGATGATGAGGATGTAAGCTCCGTCGAGGTATTCCTTTTTAGCTTAACGCACTGTTAGAAGCATTGTACTGTTGAAATATTTGATTGAGGGGGAGGGCATAATTTTTTTTATATATAATATCAAAAAAATGATTTATATCAATTTTTTTATCTCTAATATGAATAAATTCTAAGTACATTCCTACCAAGATTAATCTCATTCATTCCTACGCACCTTCTCTTCCCAACGCTCTTCTATACCAAGCACACTCTACCCTTGTAATGAACATCCCTCTCATTATCAGTATCCTTCATTATCCATTATATTTTTGTATTCAAGATTATTTAATCCTCTACTCTTTTCAATATTTATATCCTCTTCATCCCATTCCAACCTACATTATACCTTCAACCGACCCTACTTTCACCATCGGGAAATTTAATAACTATTCTTCTGCAAAATAAATTTTCCTTAATAATATAAATATATTTTTTTACACACAAAAAAAAACAATTCCTCCATTTTTTACACGACCACTAAGGACCAGACTTTTTTTATAACGCACACTATAAACTCGTATACCAGCTTGCTCATCTGTCGTGACCTTGATCTCATTGAAAAATTTTCTTATAACTATTCTGCTGACCTCCGGCCCCGACATCAATGTTGCCCCGGGTCAAATTCTCTAGGCTCTTGATTTTTATGCCGTACTCCCACCTTCCCATCTTGGTATCACACTCAACTCAATGTTCTACCAATATTGTCATTTACTATTCCAGAAAGCCACTTATCTTTCCACCATACACTCTTGCCCACACCTTATGTCCCATGATAAACTTCATTTTACCATTCTCTTTGTGTTCCCTTCTCGAACTATCTATCTTCGGCTTCAAAGCATGCAATCTATTCTAGTTCTGCGTCCCAAAGATTTCCCTAACGGAGAATTTCTTCTCCTTTTCTACTATTATTATAATACACAACAGACATCCATATCTCTCTTTTTCCATAATTAGTCTTTCAAGCCAATTCTTCTCCAATTCTATTATTCGTTCAGCCTGCCCATTAGAGATCGATGATATAGAGCACCTAAAATATGTCTGACCCCATTCTCTTTGCAAAACTTTCAGAATTCCCCACTATTAAATACCAAGTCTCAGTCACCTTAGACATTTCAAACTGGCCCACAAATTCTTTAACTTCTTGACCATGACCCGCATTGTTAAACCTCCTGCAACATCAGACTTCACCCATTTCGAGAATGCATCCACTACCAAAAAATACTCTCTCTCATATTTATAAAAATAGACATATATCCTCTCCCATGGCTCCGTCGTTTTCGACCATGTCACCTTATATCCTTCTCCGATTTTAAGCATCGTCTCGCCAATTCCTCAATCTCCTTAGTTCTCTTCCAATCCTCCATTTCAATTCCTCAAAGCACTCAAATTTTTCTCTTTCCTTAACAATTTATAAAAAGGCGCGACTATTTCCTCCACAAATCTTGATATTAATAAACCATTCCAATAAACGACTGCACTTCGGATTTGCACTTTGGCTTAAACATGCTTGCAATTTCAACCATGTTTTTATTCAACTGTCTAACCTCTTCTCCAGTAATATATGTCCCAAAACACTACTTCCGTCACTCCTAGCACACTTTTTTCACCACTTGCCCGCAATCATTTTTCTACAATACTTCTAAACAGTTCGTCCCCTATTCAAAGTAATATAATCCTCCTCTCCTAGAAAAGAGCTGCCATTGTTCGTTGGAAATCGGCGCCGAAACTCTAAATCCTAAAGGTAACATACAAAATGCATGTATATCCTTTAGCGTAGTGATAGTCATTAGCTTTTGCATCCGACTTCACTCGCAATTGTATATTGGCACTCAATCTACTACAGGCCAATATATCTTAAATTCATGGCAAGGGATATTTGACTTCCCCCACCAATGGGTTTAGCGTAACCCAGAAATCGTAGGCCAAACGGAGCTTTGCGCAGTATACTTCATCGACATCAACGGCGTCGCCCAATCGCTTTATTCAACTGGACATAATATGCCCTTCTTCATCCAGTGATCTAACTCGCATTCAACCTCCTGTCTCCACTCAAAAGGCACTCGCCCCACAGAGCACTACATTGGGACACACCTATCTTTCATCCGAATCTCCACTTCATAATCTTTTAAACAACCCAGTTCTTCTACAAAAATTTCTCGATATTCCTTCACTAACCTTTCCACCTCTCTTTTTGTACACATTTAATTCCCTCACTAGGCCCTCTCGAACTCTTGCATTTCTCTGTTCTATAGAATTTGAACACATTTCAGTGGTTTCACAACCTCATTTCTTCCCTCTTGTATCGTCCTCTCCTTATTCATAACTCGGACTTCCCTCAAACATTTCGTCGTTCGCCCTCTCTTCACTTTCACTCCAAAACAAGGAATTCTTCTTATCCACATCTATATATCTCTGCCTTTCATTCATTCACCATTCCTCCCGGGTATTTTCTCCTCCTCATCTTTCCTGACCAGGGTTGCCATGTCTCCCCCCATCAGCGGGAGACTCCCGCAATTTTTTAGTTTACACGCAGAAATCTCTCACCCGCAAAACTACCGCAATTGGAAATCTCCCGCAATTTTTTAAAAAGTATTTTAACGTTTTTAATATATAAATAATAATTTTGAGAGATAGTAATTGATTATTTTTATATTTTTAAAATAAATTTTAAATATTTTTTCGAAAAACATGTTTAGTTTGTAAATTTCTTTCTATCCTGTTTTATTTTTATCCAATAATAAATCAACATCATTTCATTCATATAAGTCAGTATAGGGGAGTATATCAACATCGATTGCAATACAAAAATATTCTCAATTAATAAATAATACAGATGCAACTACATCATCTATCATGTAGTTCAACATTCACAGAGCTATATCATCACAATGTGGGTCATATTTTTTTCTCATGATCGACTCCAATATAAGTGCAAACCTTATTTGTGGCAGAACAAAAATGAGCAAGGCTATCACAAGTGTTTTAGTACCTGAATCCTAGAGGTCAATTCTAGACCATTTGAAAGATGGGCATCCATATTCAATTCTAACAGATGCATCTAATAAGGGAAATATTAAAACATTTCCCTTGATCCTTCGCTATTCCAACAAGAATATGAACATTTCCATAAAACTGTTAAAAATTTTTCCTCGGATTATGAAAAATCCAACGATGTAGCTAGCCACATAATGGTAAATATAGCTGATTCAGATTTATCAATGATTTGAATGTCAGCTTTATGCGCTGATAATGCCTCTGTAAATATTGGCAAAAACTAAAGTTACCGAATTGAGGCAGCACAATAATGAATTTATACCAATTGGCTGTATATGTCATATACTACATAATTCTTGCAAGAAGGCAATAAATGTACTATCTGTGGATGTCGATATAATTGTGATGAAATGGTGTGAGGTGTTGCAATATATACCTATCAGGTGATTGTCATTAATACCTGCCATTGATAGAATTTTAAAATTTTACAAACCCTTAAAAAAATACTTTTCTTAAATAAGGATTTTAAAAACTGTCCTAAAATTTTGAAAAAAGCAGTAGCATATTTGGGATTCGTTTCACATGTAGGAAATCTACTTCATGCAGTTAATATTCAGTTGCAATTAGAATATTCTTTATAAAAAAGATTCATAAAATCATGCTACAGCTCTGTTCATCTCTACAATTAAAAATTGATAATAAATTTTATGGCGCTATTGCTAAAAATATTATATTAAAATGTTCAAATAATACTCTAATTAATACATTTTTAAATGAAGCAGATATTTTTATTAAGATAATTTTAGAATATTTAAAATCAAAATTTGATTTTAATCACTCTATTTACAAATGTATAAATATTATGACCTTGGAACAGAAACCATCAATTGATGGTTTTTATAATTAATAAATATATTAAAAATACCGAAAGACATTCATTTCTTGTTTGAGGAGATTGTAATTCTCTCTATTTTTTATGATTCGCCAAAATAAAGTTAGATGGTCGAAAAGCAGAGGAGAAATGCTTGGGAAAAATATGCGAGTATGTCTTCTCCTTACCTCATTCCAATGCCTCATCCGAGAACATTTTTAGCCTGATGAGGACTGCCTAGAAAACGGATGCTTTAACAATATTAGAGGCCGAGCTAATGGTTAAACAAATTTATAATATGTCATGCCAGGAATTTTATAAATATCTCAATAACGACGGTAAACGTTTAGTTCCATTATTTAAATCTCAAATAAAATATAATTAACATTATATTTAATTTTCCATATTTTTTTATTTATACATTCGCATAAAATAAATATATTTTTTACATTGTAAATCAAAAATAGAGAGCATTACAATATCCTCAAACAAGACATCAATGTTTATCGGTATTTTTAAAATATTTGAACACTTTAATATAGTTTTAGCAATGGCGCCATAAAATTTATTGTCAATTTTTAACTGTAAAGATTAACACATCTGCAGCATAATTTTGTGAATCTTTGTTAAGATTCTTCTGATTGCAACTGCACATTAACAGTATGTGGTAGATTTCCTACATGTGAAATCAATCCTAAATATACCTCAGCCATTCATTACTGAAAAAATTTTCAAAATGTTAGGACAGTTTTAACATTTTTATTTAAGAAATATTTAAAGGTTTATAAAATTTTAAAATTCTATTGATGGCGGGTATTAGGAACTAATCGTAACCAACATTGTGCTGACTCAATTCTGTATGCACTCTGGTTTTTCCCAAATTCACTGAGGCATTATCAGATCAGAAAGTTGACATATTTATTGATAATCCCGAATCTGCTATATTTTCCATTATATGGTTAGCTATGTCTTTGGATTTTTTACTATTTGAGGGGAAAAAATTTAATATTTTTCTTGGAACGTCCTTAATTTTGTTGAAATAGCGAAGGATCAAAAGAAATATTTTAATATTTCCCTTATTAGATGCATCTGTTAGAATATTGCATATGTATGCCCATCTTTCAAATCGTCAAGAATTGACCTCCTGAATTCAGATTCTAAAACATTGATGATAACCTTGCTCATTTTTGTTCTAGTAAAGTTTTCATTTATCTTGGAGTCGTTAAATATTATGGGGAAAGATTCTACCTACATTTTAATGATAAGTTACTCTATGAATGTTGTACTACAAGATAAGTGATTACAATTGCTTCAACCGTAGTTGCATCTGTATTATTTCTTATTTTTGGAGAATATTTTTGTTTGCAATGAATGTAGATACACTCTCCTGCACTGATTATAATAATGTGATTGAACAATAATAAATAAAATAATTATCATTGAAATGAGTACAATATTACCTTATTATGTATTTAAACGTGATACGTGATAATTAAGCGCTTATCCCTATAATGTTATGCACACACAAGGTAGATTTCCAATTGCGGATGTTGTGCGGGACATTCGCATAAAATATATTTATTACATTGTAAAATTAAAATCGTTTGTTTTTTTATAAAATTTTATCTTGTTTACATTCTTTTATATTTAAAAAGGATCAATGGTTATTTTTTATAAATTAATATATTTTAATAAATCAAGATCTAATTTTATTTTGAAAATAGTTACCGAATTTGTAATTATATAAACGAATTATAAAAAATAATAGGCAGATAATTAAGTCAATTCAAAATCCCGGCCCGGCCGGGATTTTGAGGCTCTTTTTTAGCAAATTTTTTATTTCTACCGCAATTTTCATATTTCTCCCGGAAATTTCATATTTCTCCCCCCCCCCCAAATTTCTCGCGCAATTTGAAAATTTTGACCTGGCAACCCTGTTCCTGACCATCCTCATAATTTCCCCTCTCATTTCTTCTTGGACGACCAACACCACATCA
Organism: Gordionus sp. m RMFG-2023; assembly: GCF_954871325.1. Lineage (NCBI taxonomy): Eukaryota > Metazoa > Nematomorpha > Gordioida > Chordodea > Parachordodidae > Gordionus > Gordionus sp. m RMFG-2023. The sequence goes on along the minus strand of NC_088779.1, from coordinate 14,552,834 downwards.
CAAATACTCCTCAAAAATATTTTTGGGCCCACACTATTCCAGTCCCGTACCATCACCGGTTCTCCTCTCCGGTTATATCCACAAGTCCAGCATCTTCCATCTGCATTCCAACACTGACACCATTATTTATTTATATTAAACCACACTTTATGACTCTGAATATATTACGATCCTCTCTAACTTCATCTTAAAACATCCTCACTAGTATCTTTTTCTCCTCTTCTCACTCCGTTCTCAACACCTCGACCAGAACTTCTTTTCTTCAACACTTTATACCCAGTACCCTTCATTTCGACATTTGAAACACACGGTTTTAAATTTGATATCTACTTCTCTTTTCGCTGCTACCCCCTCCATACTTTTTGCATTTATGGCATTCCAACTTTCTCCCCTCTGTAGAAAGCCTCCTATTGTATCTATCTTTCTGCAATCATTTTCCCCATACCCAAATCTTTCGAATCTTGTACACCTTAACCTATTTCTTTTACCCGGGTAATACTTTAAAATATAAACACATTTGAAAAATCTATGCAATCTACCGCAATATCTCTCAACACCACATATGTAGAAAAATATATTTCTGCTCCTTTGCACTTCCATATTAAACGTTCTCGACAATTTTCGACGCCCTCCGTAAACAGCCATACTTCTCTCATTATCATTTTTATTTTATATCCTCCCAATTTTATCATTATTCATCCATCCTTTTATTATCTCCTGCACCGGTAACCTCGTTACTCTAGCCAATCTATCATCCTCTCCATTATGTCCCTCCATGAATAACGATTGCCCACGAATTCGAATACTTCTCTCTCTCTCTCTCCGTATTTTCCTACCAAAATATAAGCTGCACAACCATAACGGCCCTCATTACATTGTACTGTAACCCCATGTACTTTGTTATTTTAAAACTCTTCATTAACATTTATAAAATATTTAAATAAAATAATCCAAATTTTTGTGTTAATTTATATCCAAACTAATTTGATTCAGCACCAAATATTTTCACAACACCTTAACTCAAACTATTATTTATAAAAAATTAATATTTACTTTACTAAAAATATTTTAACTATTTGTAAAGTTAAACAATATGATAAAATTAATTAAATCAACACTGAAACGACGCAAAGATACATAACACTTTCCCACTGACGCAAAGGTACATAACATTAATCACCACCGTAAATCACTTCACAATTTTTATCACTATCACTTCTAATAACCACTGCAAACTTCTTCAAATTTTTCATTATTACTTCAAATAACCACAGTGCTTCACAATATTTTAGCAAAAAAATATATTATAAAAAAAATTGGTAGCTATTATATTTTAGTAACGGCACCAACTATTGGCTGTCCGTTTATTTAAAATGAATATCTACACAAAAACGCAAACGAATTATTTAAATTAATTAAAAAAATATAAGTAATTCAAATACTTGTAAAAAATAAAATGATGAATTTTTATCATTTCAATTAGCTCCCCTTTTATATGGTAGTTCTTAATTGTAAAAAAGTAATACATAAAATATCAATTTATTGATAGATATTTTAAAAAGTCAAATACAGAAAAATCCCAATGAATCTGCTGGAAAATAAATTTTATAATTAAAGTTAGATATTTTTTTGAATACAAGTAGCGATAATCATAATGACTTCACAAATACAAAAATAAAATTAACACAAATGTAGATTTTAAAAAAAAAAAGATAATAAATGCTTTTCATAATGACTTCAGTATACTAAACTATTCGTGACTAAATTATGCGTTGGATTTTTACTTTTTTGTTCTATGGAGAAAATAATTAAAACAAAATTTAAAAGAAAAATTAAAAAATTTATTTAAAAATTTGTAAAAAATTCTAAAAATAAAATAAGAAAACTGCCTCGTAAAAATAAGTTATAAAATTTACTTGATATTTTAATAAAAATTTTGTTATGCACATATTGTTCATTTATAGAATCTTTATTATTAAAAATAATAAATTTTTATTTTACCTATATAATCTTTTATAATTCCTATCTTAATAATAAATATCATAGAACTAATATTTATTGTACTTACTTGTATTACGTTGTGCCGCTTGTGTCGCTTGAATTAATATTAGAACGAATAATATACTACTTTAAACTTTGTACCGCTTAAATTAATTTAAACTAATATTAAAACGAATAATATAGAGACTATTTTATTTTGCAAACCAAATATAATTTTACAACCAAAAAAAAATATATAATTTTACAATTAAAAGAAACCAAAAAAAACATAATCGTTAAAAAAAAATTAATTAATTTTAAAAAAATGAATTCAAAAAAAAAATGAATTGATTATTTACAATTTTCGTTTGCCTTTTATAGGGAAGCGATAATCATCACAAATAAATTATTAAATCCCATCATCATAATGACTTTACAATAATTAACTTTTATAAATCTAAAAATAAAATGTTAGCGCGATTAAACTAAAACATAAAATTAAACAAATAACAATGACTCACCAATTTAACTAAAACATAAAATTATAAAAATAAAAATGACTCATCAAATGCAATACATACTGACTTTACCAAAAATCAAATTTTACAAATCAAAGTCTCCCAATTATGACACCTCCCCCCTTTAACCAATCCTTGAGACCCCAATCCCTTTGATCACCCCTAGGAATTCTTCTGTTATTGTTGTAAGTGGACACCTTTGACCATCGATTATTCGAACATATTTCCATAATTATTATTCCTCCATCGTCTTCTTCTAAGAGTAACTACAACCTAAAATCCTTTTAATTTATTTCATTACTAAAAAAAAATTTCGGACTCCCACTTTTGCATACACGCTGAAAAGACTCCACCACTCCAATAACACGCTGCATATACTCATCCACCTCCAACCTTCGATTGTTCTGCTCTAGAGTAACCCCTGTTATTTTTACATCATGGTATAATAAAACACTCCCTCCAATCCCTGAAAAACTACCGCCATCGTCCGTTGAAACATAGGTGCCGATACGCTCAACCCAAACGGCAACCTTCTAAAAGCAAATAAGCCCTTTGGTGTTGTTATAGTCAACAACCTCTGCCTCTCCTTTTTTACCCGTAATTGCAAATACGCGTTCGAAAAATCCACTTTCGAAAAATCCACTTTCGAAAAATATCTGCTCCCCTTTAAACTGGCCAATATCTCCTCTATCCTGGGTAACGGATACTTCACCTCACACATGGATTCAACGCTACCCGGAAATCCGCACACAACCTCAAACTCCCATTGGCCTTCTTTACGGGTACCAAAGGCGTCGCCCATTCGCTGTATTCAACCGGACTCACGATACCCTCCTTTACCCAACGATCCAACTCCTTCTCTGACTCCTGCTTCCATTCAAAATATACTCTACGAACAGCACAATACTTCGGCACACATCCATCCTTCATCCGAATCCCACTTCATAACCCTTTAGACAACCCAACTCTTCCCCAAATATTTCTCCATACCTCTCCACTAGCTTCTCCACTTCCTTTCGGACATCCTTTATTCCCTCTCCACACTCCCACAAATTTTTCGCAACTCCCTGTTCTACAAAATTCTCACTCTTCTCACTAACCAGCGGCCTCAATACTCCATATCTACTGTCTTGGACATTTCCTATTTCTCCATCTACATAAATCGGACCTCTCCCCAACATATATTCTCTCGCATTCTCTTCGCTTTCCCCCCAAAACATGGATCTTCCATCGTCTACTTCAATATTATCTCGGCCCTCCATCCATTCCAAATTTCCTCTCGACATTCTCTCCTCCTCATTCACTCGGACCATATTTATCAAGTCTTCCCGAATATCTTCTTCGATCGCCACAAATACTCCCCATCGCGCAAATACTCCCCAAAATCCATACGTCGGCCCTACATTTGTAATCCAATCCCATCCCATCACCGGCTCAACGTCTCGGTTAATTATCCATAAGTCCAATATTTTACATCCCATCCTTCTCTTCCTACCTCCCCAATATGCACTCTTCCCATCATCTCCATCTCCGATCCATCAAACTGCCTCACTTGCATAACGTCTCTACTTATTTTACTACCCGGCCAAAGTCTTCTAAAATCCTCATATCCCATCACCGAAATAGCTGCTCCGTTATCAAATAACATAGATACCATCTTCCCGTTGATATCGAACCATACCCTCGGACTCGGCAGATACGTTAACTCCCTTTGAACCTCCTACTGCAACATTTTAACTCTCAACTCTTTCTTGCCTCCTCCTAACGCCACGGTCATCATTTTACTCTCCTTTCCATTATATAGTCATTCTCTACCACAATCTCTGGCCCAATGTCCCCTTTCTCGGCATTTGAAACACGTCATCTCCTTTTCACTATCCTTTCCTCCTTTTCCAGCTATCTCCGTCATACTCCTCATATTCACGGCCCCCGAAGACTCTCCTCTCTGTGGAAAACCTGCCCTTGTTTCTACCTTTCCCACTCGGCAATCCTTTAACACATGTCCAAATCTTCCACAACCCGTGCAACGTATTCTCTCTGCTCTACCCGGACAATATGTCGAAATATGTCCCATCTCTCCACACGCATAACATTTGACATCTCTACAATTCACCGCAATATGACCCATCTCCCCACATTTATAACATCTACCATTCCGACCTCTTTGTCCCCCACTGCTGAACGGCCTCGGCATGTCCTGACGTCCACGGTATACGTCCAAATGTCTGTCATCTATCCTCTCGTTCTTTAACCGGTCAATTTCTTCATTGTTGACCCAACCCTTCATTATTTCTTGAACCGGTAACCACGTCACTCTCCCTAATATCCTCTCCATTATGCCCTTCGACCAACAACGATTGCCCACGAATCCTAATACTCCTTTCTCTTCGCATCCTCTTTCCAAAATATAAACTACACAACCATATCATCAACACTACCACCGCTCCCAATACATTATATTGCAACTCCACATATTTTGTCATTTTAAAACCCTTCATTAAAATATTTTCGTATTTAAATTTTTCCTAATTTATTTCTCTAGCAACACTATATTCTATAAAATATTCACAAAAAATTAATAATTAATTTCACCAAAAATATCTTAACTACTTGTAATGTCAGACAATAAGATAAAATCAATAAGGTAAAAACTCCAATAATACACATATACATTTATCAATTTCAAAAAAAAAATCAATACTTTCAGCCAATCTTTAATCTCTTCCGTGTATTGACGTCTTTTGAAAAAAAAAATCGGCAGCACTTCCGTGTAACTTGCCTTCTAATAAATTTTTTCGAATTTTCTTCTAATAGATTTATATAGTCAAAAATTTGGGCAGCACTTCCGTGTACTCTACTTTTTTAATATATTTTTTGGAATTTCTTCTTAGATTTATATAGGCAAAAATTTGGGCAGCACTTCCGTGTACTTTACGTCTTTTGAAAATTTTCACTTGACGGTCACCTCTTTTGACGGTACTTGTTCTTGACGGATCCTTAACTCAAACGGTCCCTTATTACACACGGTACTTGTCCTTGACGGTACTTGTTCTTGACGGTACTTGCTCTTGACGATTCTTGCTCTCACAAATTGACGGTCTTATCCACCACAGCGCTCCACAAAAATATTTTCCCAAAAATAATTTATAAAAATAATTGTTTTTACTTTTGTTATTTAGTCACGGCACCAACTATTACGTTGTGCCGCTTGTGTCGCTTGAATTAATATTAGAACGAATAACATACTACTTTAAACTTTGTACCGCTTAAATTAATTTAAACTAATATTAAAACGAATAATATAGAGACTATTTTATTTTGCAAACCAAATATAATTTTACAACCAAAAAAAAATATATAATTTTACAATTAAAAGAAACCAAAAAAAACATAATCGTTAAAAAAAAATTAATTAATTTTAAAAAAATGAATTCAAAAAAAAAATGAATTGATTATTTACAATTTTCGCTTCCCTTTTATAGGGAAGCGATAATCATCACAAATAAATAATTAAATCCCCTCATCATAATGACTTTACAATAATTAACTTTTATAAATCTAAAAATAAAATGTTAACGCGATTAAACTAAAACATAAAATTATACAAATAACAATGACTCACCAATTTAACTAAAACATAAAATTATAAAAATAAAAATGACTCATCAAATGCAATACATACTGACTTTACCAAAAATCAAATTTTACAAATCAAAGTCTCCCAATTATGACAACTTGTACTTTTAATTTTATGTAATATAGTGGCTTTTACCTTAAAATAACATTCACTCATAATTTATAAGACCTGTATAGATAAAATTAAATAAAATCTACAAATTTTGTTACTAATAAGAAGGTGCTGTTAATTTTTTTCTTATTTTTTTTAACTTATTTTTATTTTGTTTTATTAATTTAGCAAAAGATATACTCTAAAAGTATATATTAATCTTAAATTGATAATCAAAAAATAATGTAAAGAAAAGGAGATTTTATAAAAATAATATCCTTTCAATTAAAAGTAATTTTGAATTAAGATGAGGTCCATGAAGTTGGCCAAACGATGTAAGGATCAATCAACAAAACCTATGCCAATATTTAAAGTCTTAATTGATCTTCGAACCAAACATCAGCGGAATTAAAGGGTAATGAGTTATAAGCAAAATAAGGAAAGTGTGAAATTTTGAAGCTGGCGGAAAGATTTGAGGACCAATTTCCAAAACCTATACCATTGTGTAGCCCGTTAATTGATCCTAATTGATCTTCTATCCGGAAAGCAGTAGAATGACAAGTTACTGAGTTATGAGCAAAATAAGAAAGTGTTGGCACTTTGCCAAAACCGAAAATATAAAAGATAATGATCTGAAACGTGATAATTATGTAGTATTTAATATGTACGTTAATAATCATCAAGCTGGATATCGGTATCACTAACCTAAACCAAGTTATAACCGTTTTATAAACCTGAAGTTAGCGGAATTTTTTTAAAAAGTGAAGATCAATTACCGAATGGCAAAGTGTAGAGCATTGATCCTCCAGAATCTTTCAACTGCATACCAGCGGAATAAACCATTCGTGAGTTATAGGCAAAATAGAAAGGTTTTGGCATTTTGCCAAAATTTAAAATTCGAGCAATCATTTTTTTAGTTAAAGCCAATATATAGTGCCTTAATTGATCCTCCAAATTCTTCAAACGGAATGTCTAAAAAATAAAGGAAAGTGTAAATTTTGACTGGCGAAACGACTTGAGGATCAATTACCGGAACTTATACAATTGTGTAGCCCGTTAATTGATCCTAATTGATCTCCTATCCGAAAATCCGCGGAATGAACCATTACTGAGTTATGAGCAAAATAATAAAGTGTTGACGCTTTTCCAAAAGCGAAAATAAAAAGGATCATCGATCATGTTCTGAAACTTGTCAATTTTGTAGTATTCAAAATGTAAGTTATTAATCTTCAAACCGGATATCAGTATCTCTAACCATAACCGAGTTATAACCGTTTTTAAAAGGCGAAGTTAGTGGAATTATTTAAGCTGGCGGAACGATTTGAGGATCAATTACCGAAACTTATACCATTGTGTAGCCCATTAATTGATCCTAATTGATCTTTTATCCAGAAAGCGGCGGAATGAACCGTTATTGAATTATGAGCAAAATAAGAAAGTGTTGGCACTTTGCCAAAACCGTAAATAAAAAAGATCATGTTCTGAAACTTGGCAATTATGTAGTATTCAATATGTACGTTAATAATCTCCAAATCTATCACTAACCCTAACCGACCTATAACCGTTTTAAAATGTGAAGTTGGCGGAATTATTTAAGCTGGCGGAAATTACCGAAACCTATACCATTGTGAAGCCCCTTAATTGATCTTCTATCCGGAAAGCAGCGGAATAAACCGTTACTGAGTTATGAGCAAAATAAGAAAGTCTTGGCACTTTGCCAAAACCGAAAATAAAAAAGAACAGGTTCTGTAACTTGGCAATTATGTAGTATTTAATATGTACGTTAATAATCTCCAAACCGCATATCTGTATCACTAACCGTAACCGAGATATAAAAGTTTCAAAAATGTGAAGTTGGCGGAATTATTTAAGCTGGTGGAACGATTTGAGGATCAATTACCGAAACCTATTTAATTGTGTAGCCCGATAATTCTTAAGCATGATATCTTTTTATTTTTTTTATATCAATGGAGCACTAAAAATGTAAGTTTCATATTTAATGCATCCATAATTTGTCAGATCTAAATTTGACCTTAAAATATTTATTGTTGATAACTCACTATCCTTTAATTTTTTGACATTCCGTTTAAAGAAAACGGAGGATCAATTAAGGCACAAAATATTAGCTTTAACTAAAAAATGATTGCTCAAATTTTAAATTTTGGCAAAATGACAAAAAATTTTTTTTATTTTGCCTATAACTCACGAAAGATTATGGAGGATAACAGGCTGCACATTGGCATAATTTTCGGTAATTAATCCTCACTTTCTAAAAATAATTTCACTATCTTCACCTTTTAAAAACGGTTACAACTCGGTTATGGTTAAAGATACTGATATCCGGTTTGAAGATTATTAACGTACATATTGAATACTACATAATTGCCAAGTTTCAGAACATGATATTTTTTATTTTCGGTTTCGACAAAGTGCCAACACTTTCTTATTTTGCTCATAACTCAGTAACGGTTTATTCGCTGCTTTCCAAATAGAAGATCAATTAATGGGCTACACAATGGTATAAATTTTGGTAATTGATCCTCAAGTCGTTCCGCCTCAAAATTCACACTTTCCTTATTTTGTTGATATCTCACTTTCCTTTAATTTTTCTGAAATTCCGTTTGAAGAATTTGGAGGATCAATTAAGGCACAAAATATTGGCTTTAACTAAAAAATGATTGCTCGAATTTTAAATTTTGGCAAAATGCCAAAATCTTTCTATTTTGCCTATAACTCACCAACGGTTTATTCCGCTGGTATGCGGTTTAAAGATTCTGGAGGTTGGTATTTGGTAATTGATCCTCACTTTTTAAAAAAACTTCGATAACTTCACGCTTTTAAAACGGTTATAACTTGCTTGCGGTTAGTGATACTGACAGCTTGATAATTATTAACATACATATTGAATACTACATAATTGTCACGTTTCAGGTCATTATCTTTTATATTTTCGGATCTGGCAAAGTGCCAACACTTTCTTATTTTGCTCATAACTCAGTGGTTTATTCCGCTGCTTTCCGGATAGAAGATCAATTTGGATCAATTAACGAGCTACACAATGGTATAGGTTTTGGTAATTGATCCTCAAATCGTTCCGCGAGCTTCAAAATTTAACACTTTCCTTATTTTGCTTATAACATATTAACCTTTGATTCTGCTGATGTTTGGTTTGATGATCAATTAAAACTCTAAATATTGGCCTAGGTTTTGTTATTGATCCTCGCATCGTTCCGCTAACTTCACGGACCTGTGTCAAGTCATCAAAATTAATAATATTATTTTATTGAATCATCGATATTAATATTGTTATCTTATTGAGTCATCTTATCGTTATCGATATTAATATTGTTATTTTAGTGAGTCATAATTATCGTAAAAAAATATTTTTATTTGAATATTAATAAATTTATATTTATTTGTTAAATTCTAAAAAATAAAAAAACCCTAAAAAGGAAATAATATTCATTAACCTTTTTTTCTTAATTAAATTAACTTTTCCTTATTTGTGAAATTTTATTTTATATTTTCGATTTATGATTTTGTGCAAATTATTCGAAAATAGAAAATCAATAAAAATTATTATTTATTTTGTAAAAATCTTGTATTTTTTTTTTGTTTCAATAAATAAATTTACTGTTGTTTTTGATGTATTCGCTTTTCTTTTATTATCGGGAGATTTAATAAAGAAAATAAAAGGTAATAAAAAGAATTAAAAGCTAAATAAGAAAAGCCAAACTAAGAAATAAATATTGTAATAATATCATTCTTTATATGAGTATAAATTATATTATATTAATCATTTATTTTAAGTATATACAATAAATATATAAAGATATAAATATTGAATGCCTTGAAAAACAAAAGATATATTTAACATTGTGACGCTTCGCATTCATATAATTTTTGATTATAAATTTTTATCCTTTTTGATTAGATCACCTATTAAAAATTTAATGTACATTAGCATAGATAATATATAAGATCAAAATTTTTATAACATGCCTAATATCTGGCCCGTTCTTTGCACAATAAAATTTTTAAAATATAATGGAAAGATATAATAATTTATATGACTTATTGATTATTAAATTGTATTGTTTTGTTTGTCGCATACCAGTTCTTAATTCCTGGTTTTTTGAGTCTGCAAAAATCTAATATTTAATATCTTTTAGAAAAATTGTATTAAATCTAATAATTAGTTACCTTTGAATATTTATTTTTATAAGAATTTCATAATAATAGATTAATGAAAGGAACTAATATACAGTTTATTTATTATAATGTTTAAAAAAATTATTCAAAAATTTTATATTATTTTTGTTATCTGCAAAACAAAAAGAAAAGAATTTTAAAACATCCAACTAGTCGTATTCAGATAGTGTTGATAAACGGTTTGATTTAGCCAATTTTAAAAACGATTAACTCAAAATATGGACAAGAGTAAATTACCCTTGCTTATTAATTTTTCCCACAGATATCAGAAAGGTTTGGACTTCTATTGGTTATATTTCATATGCATTAACATTTTGGTTAAAATTTTGATTTGGCCCTTTTTAAAAATCGACTAAATGGGGCTGTTTACCAACACTACATTCACACAAAAATTATGCAAATATTTTAAATAAGAATATTAACTTATGAAAAATAAAAAACACTTAATCTTTCGTGAAAGTTAGTTGGTTTATTTAAAGTCAAAAATATTGATATATTTATGACATTGATACAAAGATAGATAGTAAATAAAAATCAGTATAAATATTATATCGGTTTTTAGTAATATCGGATCGGTGAAAATTTGTGGATCGCCACAGCCCTAATTATTTTATATATAAATGGCATTTAATCTTTACAAAATAATGTCAGGTAATGTTTTCATATTTCATACAAATATTTTAAAAAAACTTTTTAACCCTTCTATACTCTGGTGGGGTATATGAGACCACAGGCCTAGAATTGATATTACATAAAAAAGGTTTATTATTATGATAATCTTCAGTAGCTTCATCAAATATATATTAGGATCTATATTCCAAATTTCATATATTTTGGTTAAGTAGCTTTTAAGATATAAGCATTTGACTGATTGAGGTTTGTGAGACTCTAGCAGAATATATGTAATTTTATGAATAAATTTTATATAAAATTATTAAAATGATCTCATTTTTCAAATTATTTTTTAACATTTATTATGACTTTCGGTGATTCTGAAAGTAAATATAATATCATTTAATATATATATTTGAGTTGAATATGAAAAAATAACATTATTTTCATATCCAACGAAAGAAAAGGATGTTATAATGCTATCAACTTTCCACCATAATTAAAATATTGATACAAATGATACAAACAAGCCTGGAATTATAACATTTTATAATATGACTAAAGGTAGGTTAGATATGGTGTATTGAATGACAAAAAATGATACAATTTTAATAAGGTCTTTTACAGACCACATAATATAGCAAACACAAAAATATCCAGAAGGAGTAAATTCATATATAAAATTATTAATAGAAGTTATTAAGCCATATTTACAAGTACAACAAAAATTATCAGATTGTTCTGACTTTTGAAGGAATCTATTTGCAATATATTAGGCAAAGTTCAAAATAGAAATCTTACCTACTCAAGGCGAAGGTGCATTATTTGTCCTAGCATTAAAGATAAAACAAAATATTTTTTCAAATATGGGAAAAAAATTATGTTTGGAGCATATTAATGCCATTGATTAATACTTTATGTGATAATCAAAATTAACATACAAGGTCTTATATTTTTTTTATGTTTGAATATATTAGTGTAAATCTTGTTTTATATTGAAGAATAAATATAAAAATAATGAATTAATGATATGTTAGAAAAAATATTTTTTCAATTTAATATTTAAAAAAAATTTTTTTTAATAAAATTTTGGCACAAATTATAATTATCCTCATTATTTTTAATCTAAGCATAATAAATTAAAATAAATATTACATTCAAGTTTAAGGTTTGTTCCATTTTATATCAAAATATTAAACCAAAATATTAATATAGAAGGAGATATAGCTTTTAATGTTTAAAAATGTAGAATTTATATTATTCATATATTTTTGATATAATTTTATATTAATTAATTATAAAAAATAATAAATAGAATATATTTGTGATAAGAAATATGGCTATTATATTCTATTTTATTTGTTTTATTACAATTATGAACACAGCAAACTCCCATTATCTAAATAAAATAATAAATGATTAGTCAGAGAATCATTTTTTAAGTGTAATCAGCTATTTCACCTTCATAAAAATTCATTAGACCAAGAAATAATTAAAACAAATAAAAATCTTATCATAATATTTAAAGAATAAAAGAAACTATAAAAATTGAATCCTTTCTAATTAAATTATCTTAGTAGACTTGTTTTAGCAATATTATATAATAATATTACTTGCTGACAAAAAATGGATAACCAAACCAAACTACAAAATGGCGCTACAGCTGATTACAATCACACCTATCCTCGGCCATTATGGATCGATTAAAAAATTGTATAAGGAAAGATTTTTTGGATATAATTAAACAATTTATGAATCAGATGAACATAAGATTCGCAATATTTTTACAGTTATGGAATGATAGAAAGTTTTATAAAATTTTCGATGGAAGAGAAGTGAAATCATTTATATACGAAATAAAATAACATTAAATTGTTTAGAGTTTGAGAGAGAAGCTTAAATTTATTGAAGAATGTCTTAAAATTTCATTGGAATTTTTTCTTAATCAAGGTAACTTTCAAACTCAAATTTCTGGACTCTATTTATCATATTGTTTGTACAATTGTCAAACACAAACGCCAAAATTAAAGGCATGAACAAATAATTTACATAATATAATATGATTCAAATTTTTTGCCTAGTAATATGACTAGAATTGGTTTAAATACCCATTTTTTATTATACTAAAATTATATCTAGTTAGTAATTCAAATAAATTAATTACTTCCATATTATAAAATCAATCATAGATAATAATTTTACTAAGAGTACCAAACATAATATATTATATGAGTGAATAACAAATTTACTCACTTTCTCATTAAATAATACTCTGATTTATGTTAAACATTTTACAAATTAAATTGCTTGTTTAAATTTTTATTTCCTTTTTAGATTTTTTTATCACTTTTAAATTTAAATTATATTATTTAATTCTTTATCATCTTTGATATAAATACTAGTGATCTGCATTAAGCCTAATTTTTCAAATCCAGCCCAGCCCAAAATTTTTTTTTTAAAAAAGTTTTGCCAACTTTGTTTGAACCCTAAATTTTTTTAAAAAGTTTTGCTGGCCCAAACTAGCAATTTTTTTTAAAAAAAATTTATTGGCCAACCTGGCCCAAATTTATTTAAATATAGAAATTAATTTTTATAATTACTCAAAATAAAAGACATATGTTATATGGCATCTAGTTTCTATAAATAAAATCAAATATTTTTATTTTACATAAAAAATTCAATATAAAATTGATAAGTTTAGATATATTTAAAAAAAATTTCTAAGGCCCGACCAAACCTGGCCCAATTTTTTCAAAAAATATTAGACCTGACCTGGCCTGAACCCGATTTTTTTAAAAATAGTTTGGGCCAGGTATGTTTTGCAGATCTCTAATAAATACTGTTGACTTATAAAATCAATCTTAAATAACTTTAATTTGGGGAAAACGTTTAATTGTTGCTATCAAAATAGGGATCATAGCCACATTATTGCAATATTCTAATTCATATCTTTCTTTATAAAATTAAATGGGTGACATTTTTGAGACAAAAAGGTTAAAATTTATTTATTTATCAGTAAGTTCATTTCTAAAATGTACCTCTAAATTGACGGCATTTTCTAAAATAATTATTATATTATAAATTTGGTATTTTTAAGTGGAATAGAATTTCTTGTAGTATTCATATGAGAATAAATATTTTACTTTGAATTTTTAATTGGTTTTATAATATTAATAGTTAACAAAATATATAATCACACATTCTTCTTTTTTTTAATATATTTTTTTGGAATGTAAGATCAATTTTTATGGAAAATTTGGAAGCTTCTTAAATTATTTCTTCGAAACAATTATAGTTTATCATTACAAAAAAGAAACACTTGCTGTATGTTTGACATTTTTGTCATATTTTTTGTAGGTATTACTTTAATTTTTTCCTTATATTCCATGATGATTATTGAACAAATAAAATTTTTTTACACAATTCCTCACTTTCTTACAGAAACAATATTTTTGTCACAAATATTCAAGATATGGAGGAAATAAAAAAATAATTAGATTTAAACTATCAATTAATAAAATAAATTATTGATTTAAAACACTTTTTTGGAGGTAGTTAATAAAGGTGGGCGCGGGCCTAATTTTTTCTGCGGCTATAAAAATATTTACGCCTATTCACGCTTACAACTAAAAAATTTTCGACCCGACCCTCCCGCTCACGAAAGGCAATATTTTGATTAACGCCCGAAAATACGGTGTTTTTAAACTTTTCAAAATTATTGCTATAATTTACACTTTTTTGAATTTATTCTATTTATTTTTCTAATTTCATAATCCATATTAATAACAAAAAATAAATATAATCTACAAATCGAAATTTTTATTTAGAAAAAGAAGAATGTCCATCTTTTTTTATTTCAATTGTGTACGCCTCTCCTATAATAAGAGATTGGCTACAGAAAATAACCTTTCACTAAAAGCCAAACTGGCCGGAGCTGACAAAATTTTACTCGTTAATTTTCTCTAAAGAGGAAATGAATATTCCTGCTTCCAAAACTTCAAAATATTGTCTTGTTATTTGTCTTATGAGCGATGAATCTTTTAAGTTCATCCTCACATCTTTCATCGGTAGATGTTGATGCTTCATCAGAATCCTCGAAAAATTCTCTAAATTTTTCATTTAGAATATACGGTTTTTTATGAGTGTAGGATGAATTAAGAAAGTTATAAATAATAGTTGGCATTGACTATCTAGAATATTTGGGAAGGACCATCACGCCCAGTCACGCCTAATTATTTAAAATTTATTCACACTCGACCCGCCCCCACCTCTACTAGTTAGATCAAGAATTGAATCTATTAAATTTTTTAAACCATACTCCAACAATTTTTACTGTCTATTTTAACATTATAATATGAGAAAATTCCTAACATATATTCTCTCTTTGTTTCTGTTAAAGATATTTATCCATATATTTATTACACAGTATTTTATTCTTAGAATTATCATCTTTTATTTATTTTTTTAAGTCATTCATTTTGTTTAATACTTTTAGTTATAATAAATTTGGAATGACTTTTTATTTTTGTTAACTAAACTATATAATTCGGGCTCAGCCGATATTAAATAAAGAATTAGGACCGATTCCGATATTTTTTAAAAAATAGATCCTATATTTTATTGTTTTTAGTTATATTATTATTGTGTAATTAATATCTTTAATTTTATACATAATTTCATAATAATAAATTGAAAGAACCAAAATTCAATTTATTTGTAATGTTTAAAAAAAATCGGATTTTTTTAATGGATAGAGTAGCTAAAATTTGTTTTTTCTTTTGTTATATTATCTGCAATGCACGGGTTCCCCTAAGCCTGACCGAGCCTCAGGCATTCAGGAGTTTTTTCTCGGACTCAGGTCGGGCTTTAATAAGTAGTCTGATCCTAGATTGATAATAGCCTATTTATGGGGGTTAAATATACTTTTATTTAAGTTGGCAATAATATGAATAAATACACATAATTTTTCCTTATATATTATAATATTTAAACTCAAATTCCAAAATAATTTTAATAAAAAAATTATTTGTAGGGCTTTAACTGCGACAAGAAAAGGATTTTAAAATGTCTAACGAGTTACATTAAGCTAGTGTTGTTTTAAACGACTCAGTTTAGCCGATTTTTAATTTATAACTCAAGATTTTAGACAAAAGTAAATTATCCAACTTGAAAATTTTGCCTACATTGGCAGAAAGGTTTGAACACTACTGTCGATTTTAAGACTCAGATAATATTTTAATTAAAATCTTGATTTAGATGTTTTTAAAAATTGTTCAGCCATAATATTGGCAATATTTTAAATAAGATAATTAACCTTTTAGAATAAAAAACAAAATACTTTTAATCATTCGTTTAGTTGGCTTTGTTTTGAATGGAAAATGATGATTTTTTTATAACAGATTCTAAGATAGATGGTAAATAAAATCAATTTAATTATTGGTTATCAAATCTGTTTTATAGTAAAATTGGATCGGACTGGTGAAAAATTTGATAATATTTGTTCATTCCCAAATTTTACTTTAAAAAAATATGAGTTAAATAATAAAAATCAATTTTTTAAAAATGTGTCTTCATTTTGATTTTATAAAATTATTTCCCCAAAATTATAATAAATTATTATTATTAGCTTTTACAAACTAGGGTAAAATATTTATTATATCCATTTTTTTTCAAATTAGCTTAGATTTACTTTACAACATATGCAAATTTTACCAAATTTTATTGAAAAATTAGTAACTCAACATCATCACGATACATTATATATATTGTATCAATTATTCAGTACAGGCGCTATAGATTTTGTTTTTTTAACTGATGAAGTTCAATAATATTTAAATACTATTTTTTAATTAATATTTTGTAGGTTCATTATCATTCTCATAAAAAATACACAGACGATATAGATAATCAAAATTTGGAGGATATACAAATGAGTCAAACCTTTAAACCATTTCTTGAAAATATTAAAGTTAACACTATAATGATTTTATTAATATTGTTTTAAAAAAGGATTTATCAACTATACACGAGCAACATTTTAATAATACTCAATTAATATTTAATAATTTTCCTGAAGTGACTTCATTTATACATCTATTTAATTCCAATTTCATCGAATCATATAAAGGAATTATTTTCGATGGGATTAAAAAGTTGGAAGAAGTAAATAATCAGGTAAAATAAAATATAGATGTAAATTTTTATTAAATTACTTATTACCTTTTGATTACCGATTTGCCAACCAAATTTGTCTGCCCTTTTGCTGAATAAATTGGCTTGCTAAGCGATTGGTTTCAATGAAACACGATCTCTATTTTTTTTAAAAAACGGCATCGAAACTTTAAAAAAAACCCCTATAGAAAAAATACGCATTTTTCCAATTCATTTTGGTTTCTTATGTGTTGCAACTGATGCAAATTATAATTTCGTTTACCCATTCTTAATGCCTGAGGAATCGAGACTAATATTTTCTAAATTTGTAATAACATTTTTCAAAATAATATCTCTTCCACATCTTTCATTAAAAATATGTTTATCTTAACTAAACAATCACTCCACAGGAACACTTATTAGAATGTGGATGTGATAGTATAGATTTTGAAAATTAATAAAGATTTCAATTTATTTTGTAATATATTTTAAAAATAAATTTTTTTCAAAAGGATCGATCAATTCAGTAGTAAAAAAATGGTCCTGATCCTCATTTGTCAAAAATTTACCGGTCCAGCTCAGCGCCTTTATAATTTAAAATAAGGGGCCAGGTCGCGTATTTACAAAACATAAGTGTTACTATACTAGAAAATGACCACTATTTTCTTCAATTATTTTAGAGATTGATGATCACATATATAATTTATAAATAAAACAAGTACAAATTTTTTTTACAAACAAATGCATTATGTAATTTTTTTTATTTTATGAAGAATAATTTTATTACTACACCTATAATTTAAAAACATAATAATATAAAAATTTTGTTATAAATGGATAAAAATGACCAATTATTTTTTAATTGGGTTCCAAAAAAGGAGCTCTAATTATATTTGAACATATACATTTGCATTTTTTGCCATAAAAAAAATTCTATATTTTTGCACATAAAAGTTTTAAAAATTTGTTTGCAAAGGGGAAAAGTGAACATGTAGTTTTATAATCTTTATTTTCCTTGTTTCGACTGTTGGTAAAGAGTTGGAATTTTTAATTGAAGGGAAGGAGACACATGTGAATCTTAAAAGATTTATTTGGCTCCCAGGGGATTGTAGACAATCCGCATAGCCTCAGACTAGCCTCTGATGGTAAATTGGTAGGTTCAAGAATTTTTGGGATGTGAGCACCCTTTAAGCCAACTTATACTATTAATTTGAAGTTGGTGTCGACCTTAACTAACAGTTGAGTCCATGCTTCCCCATAGAGATGACCAAAGTGTTGCAATCAAATTATGTGGCTGGACAATGTCACAACCTAGTCGTTACCTATTGCTATTCTCAATTGTTCATTTGATAAGAGATTACTAAGGTTTTGGCAAGGGAGGACCTCACCATTCATGACCACCTAGTCTGTAGTCAAAGGGGAGGAGTTACGTCGAATCGAAGAGAGGATTTGATAGTATGTCGGTAGGTTTATAAGGATTTGGGAATTTTTTTATGGTTAATAACTGATTGATATGGAGGATCTACTGTGACACTTTCTTACTATGTATTAATTGCATAGAATATAATCATATATATAACAGAATAAAGGATAGCAATTTAAGCCTAAGTAAATATCAGCGACATGATAGATTGATAAACTTACCTTTTTATATTACAGAAAATAAAAATCGAAATTTTTAAATATGATTACGGTTCCTTTAGAACACAATTGTTAAATCCATAATTATTTATACAACTTTTTAATATTTTTTTACATGCTATTTTTATAATTTTAAATTAGGATACGAATAAAAAAAAATAGTTTATGAATAATAAAACAATAAGGGTTAAGAATGCTTATGATGATTAAATTAAAATACAATATATAGGTATTTCAGACCTGTATACACTCTCAATAAAGATATTTTCTACCAAACATCGTAGTCCATATCGGATTGATAATCTTAAAAAATAAAACTTGTCCTATCTTGCATATGGTAAATAAGCTAGTTCATATCTTTTGTAAATACGCGGGTCGGCATGAAAATTATTATTTTATATTCATAATTAAATCTTTTTATATTTTATTTCTATAATAGGTATCAGAAAATAAAAAACCCAAGGCTTCCTAAATTCAATACCTGAAAGCCAGCTAATATAATAAATTTACAGTTTTTAGATAAAAATGATTGTTTTTACACTAAATTTCGTTTTTTATAATATTAAAAAAAATTTAATATGAGGTAATATCCTAATACCTAAAATTTAAGTTGATGGGAATTATGGATCTGCAAGGCAAATTTTCAACTAGACCAAAGGGATAAACCAACCCGAACATAAAATCAAAATATTTATTTTTCTGGTAAGGAATGAACAAAATTGTAAAATAATATAATATTTAATTAAACCATGATAAAATTCAAAATAATAACATTAATATTTCCAAAACCAATCTGACTAGCTTGAAAGAAATCCTCTGACAAGATCTAACCTGAAATAAAATTTTTACATAACCAGATTCAACCCACTGGTCGGTGTGTTCGGAAAAGATCACTCGTGAATTTTTTTTAAAAACTTTAATATTGACTAAAAAATTCAAATGATATTATTTTATCTAATTTATAATTTTAGAAGACAGGTGTAATCTGTCTATTTTTATTTTTATCAGGATATGTAATTTTCTTTCGAAATAAATAATATTTCAATATTTTTAGAATATCTGAAAATATATTAAGGTTGTGACCTAGGTCAATTTGGATACTTAATTGTTTTTTAGTATAGGCTAAAACGTTTTTGAACAAGGACATCCTATATTTGTTTGTTTTAAGTATTTTGTGGCATTATTATTGTTGTATATGTTAATTTATAATTGGCATTTATGGACGTTTTGTAATTATATTTTCGATGTGAACATTTTTTTTACTATGTTATTGTTATGGAATTCATAAAAATATAACATGGGTTTTAGAATATGATATGGTATGTGACAGTTATTTTTCGTATTCTATTCTCGTTTTTTTGGGTGTTTATTCGTTTTTTTGAAATTTTTTCTTTTGCCTTTTTGGTGATTTAGCCGATACTAAATAGCAGCCGACCTAGAATATGTCCTAAAAACTGATATCTTTTACAAAAAAAACCATCATTTATTTTCATTTTTCAGAAAATAAAGTAAAAAGGATAATATAATTTTTTTCAAATAAAATTTTCTCTTCTATCTCATATTAAAATTAAATTGTAAACAAATCCACTTAACTTTAAGCAGAAAAAAAGAAGGTATTAGGTATAAAAAGATATAAATCCATAGTAGACCTTTAAACAGAGATCCGATGCATATATCGCATAGGGCGATACCTTTTATTTTTCAGAAGTTATTTGAATAATTTTTCGATGAAATTAGTTTAAAAAAATTTATTTTTCTTGGAAAATAAATAGTTTTAAAATCTATAGTGTTTTTTATTTTATAATAATTTAAGTTTTGTTTTTTTAGATACACATTTTATTTTTTGTAAATCTTTTCTTCCTCTTCTAAGAAATTTTATTGTATATTTTCCGCCATGACTGAAACCTTTTTAAAGTAAGAAACTTATTTACAATCTAAAAAAAAATAAGTAGGGCTGTACCGATATCTACCATTTAAAAAAAACGATCCGATATGTTCCTGGTTATTTTATGAATGTACAATAAATATATTTTTTATTTTATACATAATTTCTTAATAATAAATAAATAGAACCGAAATTCAATATTTGTAAAGTTTTTAAAAAAAAAATCAATTTAAAAAAAAGGTACCTAAAAATTGATTATATTTGCACTAGATTTAAAAATATTTAATGAGGCAAACTTTTACCCATGTAAGTGAAATGATTAACAATTGAGAAATAAAAAAATAATCATGATAATCCACTAAATTTCACTTGACCATGAGAAATGCAAAATTTCGAAGTGTTTGGTTTATAGTGTACAGATAGTTAATTTTTTTCCATAGAAAATCAGGGATCCAAACCAAAAGCAAAAACGGTTCGGATTAAGGTTCAGAAAAGCAATTCAAGGTTCAAGAAAAGAATATTTTTTAAAATTTTATCGCCATTCTTTAATAAATAATATTGTGCCATGCAATTTAAATATTTTCAAGATTCTCTTCTGTCAAATTATATCTATATGAAGTAAAAATAAATTTTTATAACTCAAGAAAATTTAAATATAATTATTGATTATCGGTGCTGTAAACATTACTTCAAAAAATAAATGTGTTATTCGTTACATTAAAAAAAGGAACGCTTAACCTGTACTCGTTACCTTAAAAAAGGCTATTCATAAGTATGCGTTACTCGTTACTTGAAAAATTAAAAAAATTCCTATATAATATAAATAACATTATACAAAATAAGATGTTATAAGATAATATATTTTTTTTATTTATAACAATTTATTTTCAAAATTTTGATAGATAAACAAGAGTGCTCAACATATCACGTAAAACAGGTTAAAAAAATTGTCCTTATTTTGAAAAAGCTTAATAGATCTCTTCGAGAATCTTCATTTAGATCCTCATCATTTTTTAAAATCTTTATCAGAAAATAATCTGGTATGTGGTGTTTTTTAATGTAATCAAACTATTTTTAAATCAAGATAATTTCTCACAATGGAAATAAGTTCAAGCTTTCTACCTTCGTTGATCCATAATTTTCAAGGCTAATCAAATTTAAATAGCGAGTGAATACTCCTGATAATATATATTCATCTTGAAAGATATGTTAGAATCTATAAAAAATGAATATAAATTCGAAACAATATTATAACTGTAATACTTATCAATGTCTTGCAGGACATTTGGCTTACAAAACTCGAAATTATTTAAAGCAATTTTAGTTTTAATATAATAGTTGTGGGAGTGAGATATTCCAAATGTTCTAAAATCGTAAGAGCTGTAACACATACATATATTTTATAATTAACGCCAACTATACAATATATCTAAGAACGACTTGTATTATCTGAAAATCTCTGCAATTATCACAAGATTCGTCAAATTGTTCATTCTCCTTAATGAGACTACTAATTTCACGGAGTAATAAGTTATAACCGGTTTAATTAGATATCTCACCTATTTAATAATGTGCAGTTTCGAGACTGCCCATTCTTATTCCATATTGAGTTGGGACACAATTTTACATTATTATAATAAAACCCCTATAAGCAAATTTTGTAGATTTGTACCCTTCATTTTTATTTTGAAATTAAAAATAAAGGAATTTAGTGGTCGATCTGACTTAAAAATTCGGCTTAATAATTAAATAAAAATAATTTTATAATACAGTAAAATGTTTTTCCCATATTTTATAAGAAAAAATTCAAAGTAACCAGTAACGTTGTGTTATCGTTACTCAAAAAAAGAAACGCTTACGCGTTACCCCTAGAAGAAGGTAACGAATGATCCTTTTCTTCAAAAAAGGTAACGACGTTCTTTTTTGACGTTACTTTATAGAATTAGTCAAAACATCTTTAATCAGTTAAAATACAATAGGTTCAAACCTGTTCACAGGGTTAGAGGTTCTGTTCAGATGAAATTTTTTTTAACTCTTAACAGTTAGGTTAGAGTTTTCATGGAAAATATTTTTCATATGTATTAAGATTGATTTTTTCGCTCAAATATATGCTACTATGATATTTATATATACAGTTGTTGCAAATATTTATTTTAAACTTATTGCAAATATATATATTTTAATGTTAATTCAAATAAAACTGTATAATATTGGAGTTTTTTTTGTCTAGAAGATTGTGATAATAAGGGAAGGGTATTAGATAATTTATTTTTTATTTAATTATATATGCATGCATCCTATTGTAAAATTTGGAAAACACTTTAGATCATAGAATTTATCTATTTTTTTAGAAGGCAAAAAAATCCTGAACAATTAAATTAGCCTATAGAATGAAGTTTATATGATTAATTTTTGTTCAAGGAAATGATATTTGATATCTATATTATAATATTTTGTTTTTCTTTCATAGTCTTTGTTTTTTCTTATTACTAAGTAATGATGACTAATTTAGCATTTTATACAAAAATTATTTAATTCCAAAAGAATCTAAATCTTTGTCTTTCCTTATACTAAGTTTTATGCTCTAATTTAGTAAAATTTAAAAAAAATACATTTATAACTTATGAAATTCCAGAGTATAAATTTTGCCAGCAACTTGAGGGCAAAAAATATTGTGCTAAATTTGGGAAATATAATATTAAAAAATAGGTTTATTACTTGAATTTGGTTACAAAATTATAAAACCTAGTAATGTAACAATTTATGAAAAGAAAATCGATTTGGACATATCTTTTGCGAACACAATCAGACATTTAAATAAAATTTTTAAATTAATTTAGCACATAGTCCATTGGAACCAAGGTTTACGTCTCGAGGGATTATACATGTGTAGATCGTTTTGCCAGAACTTTGTTAGCTCCATCACTAAAGCTGAAAATACAAAAATAAATATATCCACCTTAATAATCTTATGTTTGTTCGGGTAGTCTCAGACCCCTGTGGATTATTTGGACTCCAAACCCTAAAATTATTCAAAATTAGGGCAAAGATTACGTTTAATCACTGGTGATCCAAAAGGCTTCTACCTACGACAAAGAATATCAATAAATTTGTCGTTCCAACCGTATATCTATACATGGGTCATTAAGCCCCGCTGACCAAACCTAAAATATATTTTTTATTTCTCTTCTTTTAATTATATATTTTTATAAAGTTATAATAGTACATTAATTATAATTTTAATATTCTTTAATAAATCAATTTACATATTAAAAATAAAATTAAATATTTGAATATATTAGATTTATACATATATATATTTTTAGAAGTAACTAGTTACTTTTGACAGTTACATTTCAAAAAATATAACTAGTTACAATTATTTTTTAGCAAAAATGTAACTAGTTGATAAATAATAAAAATGCCGATGCACTCTCTTGCTTACCGTTACCCGAAACTATTTCCGTTAACAAAAACGATAGTGATTTAAAACATTTGATAATCAATCAAATACATCAATTACCTTTTAATTCCAAAAACTTGACTCAGGAAACACAAAACGATCCAATCCTATCGCAAATCGTAAAATATTTAACCACCGAACGGCCAGATAGAATAATAAATATTAACATATTACCTTATCAACGTCTAAAACATGAACTCACAATTGAAAACTCCATTTTTTAAGAAATACCGCATAGTAATTCCTCAGACCCTCAAACGGAGATTCTCACCGAATTACATCGAGGGCACGCTAGTATAATTCAGATGAAAGATGCAGTCCGTGCCTATGTATGGTGGCCCTCTATTAATAAAGATATTCATTCTGCGTATGAACTATGTCGCCATTGCAATATATACAAGGAAAACACACTTCGGATAAAAGACTCCCCTTGGCCAAGTGCACAGAAAGTCGCTGAAAAAATCCACATAGATATAGCTGGTCCTATATTCAATAAATACTGGTTAATCATCATCGACACCTTTTCTAAATGGGCCGACGTCACCAACCTTCCATCGATCTCATCCATCAATGTCATTAAAGCCTTAACCAATACATGTAAATATACTGGTTTTCCTGCTACCAGTATCCGACAACGGCATTCAATTTACTAGAGAAAATTTACAAGTGTTCTGCAAAAAAATCACATTAAGCATCTTACCACAGCACTCTACATGCCGCAGAGCAATGGCCGAAAGATTCGTTCGAACCTTCAAAAACGCTATGCAAGGTATGAACCCTCTTTAACAAATTTTTTACATAATTTTAACAACACAAAACACACCACAACTAAGTTGGCCCCAGCAATAGTATTTTTAGGTCGACGACTCCGAAACCCTTTAGACCGTCTAAACGAACAATTTAAGCCCGAAACAGCCAGAACTAACCGCCCAAAAGAAACCGATACGAAAAGAAGCAAAAATGTGGGTCCGCACCCATAAAAAATCTCTTCGATGGAAAAGGGGGTTGACGAAAAACACCTTAGGTAATCGCTTGTATCAAATCAAAACAGAACAAGTACAATTTTTCCACGATAAGCAAATCAGAAAAAGAAGATCCCTCGAAAAATCAAATCACTAATTTTAAATATATTTTTTATCTCTTTTTTTGTCATTTTTTTACTATCCCTTGAATAATCAAATGCGAACTTTAAATATATATATATTTTTTTCTTCTTTTTTAATATACCCCCCCCCCCCCCGTTACTTATTTAGGAAGGGAGGAGTGGGAATTTATTTATAGCTTAGGTATATAATATTTTTAAAGGTGTTTTATTAGTTTATTCTGGTATTTTAATTATTTATTTTTTTTGGCATTAAACCTTTCAGTTAGTTTTATCTTGGTAATTAGTTTATTTTTGAGCGTTTTCGGAACTCAATAATCATAGGATTTTTCTTTTCAAAAGTAATCGAAACCGGGACTATCTCCCCCCCCCCCCGTTGCCTATTTAATGAGGGAGGAGTGTTATAAACTTCCATTAAAAATAGTTTGCTCTTATCCCTCTATGGTTGTCTTCAATACCTAAAAATTAAATAAAGTTTTTTTTTGCCCTTCCTTTGTCTTGTCGTAAATACATAAAAATTAAATTAAGTTTTCTTTTGTTTTGATTTAAATACTTTTAAGGTCAACATATAGTTTTTGTGTTTTCTTTTTACTTAGGGTTTACTTACTTTTGGAGTCTTTAAAAGGGTGTTCGGCAAATATAAGTTAGATATTTAGGTCCGGGAGATCGCCCTGCATCCAGTGGTATAATTAGAGATCCGGAAAGTATAGGGGGGGGATAGGTTTTACCCCTAATTATGTAAGATAAAACTAACACAACTCCGTTTTGCAAAAACGTTTTTTTTTTTCACTTTGGGCCAATTTTATTTTATATTGTGCTTTTTATTTTCCCTATATAAGAGACAAATTTTTATTTAAAGACACACTTTATTTTTTTTGGTTTTAAAATTTGCTTTAAATTATAATTTATAATTAATTATTTTCTTTTTTTAAATAAAATTTAAAATATAATTGCTGTAGTTGCTTTTATTAATCTAAAATGACGCATACCAATCATCGAGACGTGCCACCAACCATTCAACCCATAACGGAAGCCCCGACACTAGTTAATTTTAACTAGTTACTTTAGCAACACTAGATAAATGGTAAACAAAAATTATTCTAAATATCGAATCGGTATTGGATAAATCAGATTGGAAATTTTTTGAATCGATAATTTTTATTTTATCATAATGTTATTGCATATAGTCTTAATTAAAATTTTTTATCCCCCCAATTGCTTCTTTATTTGAGTAAATCAGTAAACGAATTGAAGCAATAAATGGTTATTGCCTTTTTTATATATATAATAAGCATCAGCGATATCAGCCAGATTACCGGCAATATTTCGGTATAAAAGTGGTATCTGTGCTCTGGCTTTAATCAATCTTAAAATATTTCAAAAAAACTATAAAAATTAATTTATATGAGAGACCTGCAGAGGTACCATTTGCATAACCCGACCCAGATTTTTCTTTTTAAAAATTAATTTTTCGGCTTGGCTGAGATTTTTTTAAAAATATATTCTACTTATTTTTAATTTTTATAGCTTATAATGGCGATTTAAAATATACGGCTCGGCCCGGGTATTTAAAAAAATTAAAGTAAGGCCCGCCCGTGTACCCGGGCCTGCAGGTTTCTGATTTTTGTTAAGATCAAATCCTCCAGTTAACTTAATTTAAACTCATTAAATAAGTAATGTTAAACGGGGCCAATTAGTAATTTTCTTAATAAAGCACAAATTTTATTAAATGCAATAAACATTTAAAAAATATTTTTTCCCACCCTGGTTTTATTATAGTGATTCATCAATCAGCGTGAGCCACATGTTTCTCGAGAAAAATAGAATTTATTACTATGCATCATAACCTCTGTAGCAGTGGCGATCCAGACAAACAAATGTAAATTCAGATTTTTTAAATAGCACCATAAATAATATGATAAATTATTTTTTTATATATCATCAGTTATAATTAAAGCAATATATCAAGTGCAATTTATGTAATAATAAATTGAGATTATATTCTGGCTATTTTAAAGTAGATGATCAGTCAATGAAAAAATCGGGCATAAGTTGAGACTCTTATAAATATCAAATAAAAAAAAATATATTAAAATTTATGAACAAATTCAACTTATCTTTTCAGGAGGACAATAAGAATATTTAGTAAATGAATCAATTCCCTCGTCTTTCAAAACTTGTTCATCAATATAAAAGATCCCGGAAGATTTAGATTTTGGGTTTAGTATTAAATAAGCAGCATCTGCCATAATAGATGGTTTTCGACATAATTCTTTACAATCTTTACCAGCTAACAGTTCCATAGCAGCAGTATAAATGGCTAAATATTAATTTTTTTTCAAATTTAATTTTACAAAATCCTAGGATATTATAAAAATTACATTGAAATAAAAATGTAAAGAATTATATCAACCTGTTATAATAACTTTTGATCGAATAGCTAAATCGTATAAAATGGTACATTAATAAATAATTATTTACAAACAAAGTAATAAAATTAGGTTACCTATTTTACAAATAATTAAGTCCTATTTCAACTAAGAAAATATTTTCCTCTTTATATTTCATGGAATGATTGGATATAAAAAATTACGTAAATATGCTAACCCGGGCGTCTACTAGCCTTTACAATCCCAGGAGGCTCAAAAAAAATTTCTAGTATTATCTAAAATTGCCATTTTTTTCTTTTAGCTAACATAATCCTAAATTACCTTTTATTATTTGTGGTATAAAAAAAATAAGATTTTCAGGGGGTTTGATCCCCTGCACTCCCATCCCCTAGTGACGCTATTGATGATAACTAAATTTGCTGAAAGAAATATGGCGTAAATTTAGATATATTATTATCTTGCTTAAAGTTCTGCAGGGCCGGCGGTAACATTATCAATAAATAAAGATCCATCCCGTAGCTCCAAAATTTTTATGTTCTGCCTTTTTTTTACCTGATTAAATATCACAATTATAAAAAGAATTTAAAAAAATACCAGAAAGTGGAAAATTTTATTATTCATTTTCTCATATTTTGTAATAGATTTAAATTGATAACATAAAATTATCAAGTTATTACTGAATATTTAAATAAAGTTATTACAAAATATTTATAACAACATTAAAAAAGAAAATAAATATTTTGAGTATGAAATTTCTTGCCTATAAAAATTTGGGGTAAGGGATAGCCTTAGATTTAAAAAAACTACACCGGGTCACGGGCGAGTATGGGCTGAAAATGTTTGATTTTGTAGGTCTCTAATCTGGCGTATGTATGCAAATGCTTAAGGCAATGAAAAAAATGATCCTCACAAAGTCAATTTGAGAATTTTTATTGATAAAACGATTCTACATGTAGAAAGTTAAGAATTTAGTGATAGATGATATTTAATTGAGAGGATGTCTGAATATAGGCTTTCAAACCTTAATAAAATAACATCTATGTAAAATTCTAAAAATGGTAGAACTGTCTCAATAAGTACAAACAAAAGATTGCATGCGATGCATTATTTTCAAACAAAAAGTATTTCATTTTTATAACCACTATCGGTTTTCCCTTAATATTCTGTTCCTCAATTAGATTTCTATATCATAAAGAGCAATATGCCATTTGAATCTAATAAAATAAATATTTTAACTCAATTACTTATACAGAAATATTTGTATTCAAAAATTCGGCATATAATTTTAAAATATCCAGAGTCAGATTTTAAAAAAACTTTTTGTTTTGGAATTCACCATAGAGATTATATAATATGTTCAAATTAAAAGGAAAAATTATACTATATTTATATTTTTTAATAATTTGAATGTACTATTATCATCTTGATTTAGTTATGTAATTGCATAGGCGTAGCCAGGATTTTCATAAGGGGGGGGAATTAAAAAATTACTGGGGGCTTCACCCCCAGACCCCATTTTGGGCGGGCCTTCGGCCGGGTTACTTTAGTCTATATATAGTCATAAATATTTTTACAAATTTTAATATAAGCCTGGAACAAATATGAAATATATTTTTTATTAGTTTATATGAAATATATTTTTATTAGTTTATATGAAATATATTTTTATTAGTTTATATGAAATATATTTTTATTAGTTTATGTAAAATAAAAATATAATAAATTACTTGTATTGTATATACCTTAATATAAAAGCATGGTAATAATTTATTCCAAACAATTATAAGTAATTTATTTATAAAAAGTAAGTAGACATATAGTTGATTTTACTCTATTATATAGAATTAGTTATAAAATACTAGGTAAAATTCCACTTTTACAGACATATTTGACAGTTAGAGAATATATTACAGTTAATAATTTAACAAATTTTACTAATCAATGCTCTTGATATTAAATATGCAACAATTTGTATTCAATTATTTAACCCCATCTATTTATTTTAAGAAAAATGATATTTAAATTTAATTTTCATATTATTCATCCAAAGATATTTTCTGATGTCCTTATCAATATTTTATAGTTATCTGTAAAATAGATTATTAGCTATATAGGTAAAAATTACTTGATTGTCATTTGATAATTAGATATACTGTAAATCTACGACATATAATATTCCACTGTTTGTATTGTGCTTTAATATTTTTTTAATTTATGATTTAATTTTATCAATAGTTTTAAAATTATATTTAACTTTTAAGATTAATAAATTAAAATTACTCACTTTATAAAAAATTATATTTGATATATTATATTATTTATTAATTTTATGGATCTATTATTAATAATTATAATACATTTCACTTCTGTCTTAAGACTTATCTTTGGCTTATATTCCATTTATTAAAAAACATTTTTAGTTCATTTTATATATTTATAAATTTATTTTCCCAAAAATCTATAAATTATGATGAATAGTTTTATAAAAAAATATCAACTTTTACATTCTTTCTTTTAAATTATTATTTAAGATATATGCATACATGTTTGAGGGTCAGGGAGTGGAAGGAGGACTAAGGGGGATATTTTTTATTAGCTAAAAATAATATTTACAAAAAGTGATAAATTTCTAAAGGGGGGGGGGAGGAAATTTCCCCTTGCCCCCCCCCTGGCTACGCCTATGTGTAATTGTTTATCTTTTCACTACTATCAATCCAAATTATTATGCCTGTTTTTTAGTCATAAATGAACTTACAAAAGACCCAGTTTTTGATATATAGGAGTTATAAACCACTATAAATCATAACAAATAAATTTATGCTTCAGAGACACTCAAAAGGTTATATATTCTAAGTGTATAATCTCATTGGTGTAATTATTACTGATAACATTTTGGTCTACCTCTCCCAGTTGGAAATGAAATATTCCGATACTACATAAATTATTCATGAGATACTGATAAAGCTCGCGATTATAATAATAATACTCAATTTGGACTATTTTAGTTTTATTAATTTATATAAAATATAAAAGCGGTTCATAAATTTATCCTAAATAATCGTTAATTTGAATTTAATATTTGGTTACATCCCCATTTTTAAAAAGGCCTTTATTAGACATTGAATTTATAAGATACCTTCATGATTCCCGTGTAATATAATTTCATTATAGCTTTCTTTAGATATATCCTAGTACTCGGATCAATTTTGAATGTTTTTTTCATGATATCAGAAAGTTTTTATTGGATTATAAGGAGTAGATCCTGATTATCAAAATTCCAAGTAGCTATATTTGAGTCGATTTACAGGATGTCATGATTTCCCGTTTGTTGAAATGCATTGTGTAATACAAATTTATTTGTCTCATTTTAATTTCATGAATCTATTTAATTTATAAGCCAAGTGGGTAAGCAAAATCGGTGGCGGGCTCGGCAACGGGGTAAAAATATACCTACAGCGGCGTGGTGAGATTAGTGGTTAAATATCAAATTTATTAGAAATTTTTAATAAAAATTATAATTTAATAATAATCATCTCTGTTAAATCAAAATTTATCATCGAATAAAAAAATGGTTGGGATATAAAGAAAAAATAAAAAATGATCAAAAATCTTTTGGATTTTATTTCCGGTCTGGAAAATGGGTTTCGACTAGGGTTCCCAGATATTTTTCCCTCAAAGGCGTGAGTTTTTCTTTTATAATAATTAATTGACATTTTGCCGACCTTAATCTTTTCTCTGCCTTCACTGGTATTATATAAACGTTGGCTGAAAATCCGAATCCAAACATTGGAAACAAAAGAATTCTACTTCTCCCTTTTAGAGACTCAATTATATTTTTCTAATTGTGCGCCTCCTTTTAAGCCTTTAGTATTTTACCTTGTTCTCAAAATATATATATCCACTATGGTAAGTGGATATTGGAACCATTATTTTTAATATACATATATTAACCGTAATCCATATTTCTATGACTTTTTAACCCTAACTCTTAGCTCGACCAAGAGGTTACGATAAATATTGATTTTACTGTGAATTAAACAAAAGGAAATATTAAAGCGAAGTAGTTGTGGCTCAATTAGCTAATTGTCTTAATTATGGATGATTTTAAGAGGGAAAATAAATTTCCATGTGCTATAGAAATAAGCTGAAAGCTTTTTGCACGAATAATTATAATTTTGCATAACCATAATTTGCTTGCAATACAGTGCAATATATTGCATTCTTTTCACCATGTAGTACACATTAGATTTAGATTAAACATATTCTCGCATGATATATTTGGGCGGAAATTGAGAATATAATAATGGACTTTAATAGGAAGGTTATTACTTGAAAGAAAATACATAATTTGGCTTCGTAAGTAAAAATGTGAATATTCGTTATTATAATTAATGATAATTTTTCCAATTTGTCGAGCGGTGGATTTTTTAAATACCATAGTGTTAAATCAACTAGATAAATATGTTTATGTTAAGTTTATCATTTAATAATTCAAATGTTAATAAATAAATGTGATTTGTTGATTAGACTATTTTTAAATAACGTGGCTAAAATGTGAGAAAAGATGTAATTTTTCAATTTGTTCTAAAAACATGAGAAGACGTGAGTCAAAAATTTGACACTAAATAGTAAGAATCACGGCCAATCGTGACATCTGACAACCCTAGATCCAGTTTCAATCTTGATTTTATAAAAAAAAATTGCTACCTAATAATAAATATAAACAATATTTGTCGAAGATGGGCAAATGTCGTACCTTATTATATTTAGTATAAAAATAAAACCTTATTTAATTTAGAATTTAAGGCTATTCAGTCAAAAGTAAGAAATGACCGATTGATCAGATTCCCTACTATTTTGAAAATTATATCTGAATTGAGCTATTTTTAAATATTATTAATTGAAAAAAAACTATCACCATTACATGTCAAATGAACAAGAAAATTGAGATTTTCGGCAGACCCCTTCAATTTCGATAATATTTATAGGGATATTATATCATAATGAAATAGTAGCTGAAAGATTGAAGGTACAAAAGTGGCCTTTTTACCCATTACCTATGTTAAATATATTAGTTTTAGTTCGAAAATTATTGAATCTAATATTAATAACTAAGCTAAAAAACATAATTATGTGGAAAATTTCAAGAATAAATTTTTTTAAAAATGGGACATCTTATAACCCGATGAAAATTTAAAATTAAAATTACAAAATGAATAAAAGCTCCTATATTTTTTAAATATTATTAGTTCACTATTTTTCTAATAATTTCTCAAATAATTAGTGATTGGGAAATTTTTTAAAAAAATATTG
This sequence comes from Gordionus sp. m RMFG-2023, assembly GCF_954871325.1. Lineage (NCBI taxonomy): Eukaryota > Metazoa > Nematomorpha > Gordioida > Chordodea > Parachordodidae > Gordionus > Gordionus sp. m RMFG-2023. The sequence goes on along the minus strand of NC_088779.1, from coordinate 14,519,841 downwards.
CGAATAGTATTAAAAGCGTATAGATAGCGTTAATATGAACGTTCCAATGCAAAGTAATATCATGCATATTGAATTTTTTTAAAATAATTTATAAATTCTAACTTCGGGTATGAGTGGTTAGAAACCATACCCGGTTCTAATCTTAGCCTCCTCAACAATTACGCCTACCCACAGCCCCCTGTTGCAGTTTTACCATCCATTTACGTCAATTGTGCCCATCGAATCGAATTCCTACCATTCATTGCTCTGCAAGTTCTCCTGCGGGCGTCAAACTCACCATAAATCTTAACAACATTCTCCCAAGTCCCAACAGCCCTCTAAAAAGTTAACATCCATCCCATCCGCTCTTGAACTACGGTAGTGGGCTTTTAAAATATGCTCTAGTTTTATCAGAAACAAAATTTTAGCTCATTAACAATTATGTGCTGAGATAATGAGTTATATATTTAAAATTCGATACCGATTTTAAATAATTAGTATCTAATTAAACTGATAAAATGGTCTTCCGCTGACCTGGCATTACACGTGCATCGACTTAGCACCGAGCTCTAACCTCTCATTCACAATCAAAAAGGTAGAAATCTTTATAAAGTTAATACACCGGCTTCAACAACACAGTTTTTATTTTCTACACTAACAGTATCACCCTAGGGATGTTCGGAAGGCTCTCAATCTTATCAAAACTATCGGCAAAAAAAGGTGACTCATTACAAATTCAATTTCATAAGCATTCACAGCTCCCTAGGATAACATGTTCTTTTTTTAAATGTTTTTATATTATATATATTATTTTTGAATAAATATTTTTTAATGACCCATATTTAAAAAAAATATATTCAGATGTTTATTATTGACTCACTTATTAATATTAGATTCAATATTTAAACTTTTTTTAAAATTGATATATTTTGTTTCATATGAGAGTAAAATTTATAATATAAATTTTTAAATAAAAAAAATGTTAAAATTAAAACTTATATATATGAGAATATTTATAAAAAACATTAGAAAACCATAATACTAATTTTAAAAAAAAAGAATATGTTATCGTAAAGAAAAGTAAATGCTTAAAAAATTAGATTAGCAGATTTCAATGGAAATCTCTTGGCGAAGAAAGAATCCCTCGTTTAAGTCACCAGTAATGAGTTTGCCGAGGAGATGAGTTTAAGTGCTTCATTTCTGAACAACCGAAAGAGGTTAGCGATTATGGCTATGAAAATAGTTATTAGACCGGGGTATTTATTTTTTAACAATTTTTACCTTTCGTTAGCAGAAAATGAGAAGTTAGACTTCGTTGCAAAGTCAATGCACGTGTAATCCCAAGTAGCGGAAGGCCATTTGACCAGTTTAATTAAATACTAATTATTTAATATCGGTACCAGATTTTTATATATTTAATCCTCATTATCACAGGAGCTAAAATTGTTTTTGATATATTAGAACGCTTACAGATATTTATCGAAATTGAAAGGAGTATACTGTGAGGTGTTTGATTTGACATTATATTAAGTGATTTAAAAAATGTGTCTAAGTTTAAAATGTTAGGCCAGAGCTAAATATAATCATTTAATTTCTAAATTAACCTGTTCTAGGCCAAAGTGAATTAAATTTTATTTTGTCCCTAAACTCTTCAGAAAATCCTAATGTTAATAAGGACATTGAATACTTTGATTGAGAATATGCTTGATATAAAATATAATAAAGTTACATGTTTTAAAGCCTTTATATAGGATTAGTAAATAATAAATTTAATAAAATCCAGCCAATTTGTATAAACGATATGGGTTATTGATTTAATGGCAACACCAGTTAATCTTGAGCCATTCATTTACAAAATCTATTTCTAATCTAAGTATAGATTCAACAGAGAAACATTTCGACATATTCATGATTAGTATTTTATTTTTTTTAAAAAAAGGACTAAATTTTCATTGAATTACTTGTTGGTTAAAACTAATGACAGCATTTCCTCTGACTTAGACGAATTCGGGACTTAATTTTAAAGTTTATTTCAGATCTGACAGGACTTTGACAAAATTTAATTTTATTTTCCTAATATTTTTTCAATTATATCACAAAATTGTTTAATATTCTTCAATGGTTATAATTTTTCCGATTTCTTTATATATGATACCTTTTAAACAGATTAATATAATAATAAACTAATCGAATCAAACCTATTTCTAAAATAAAAATTCTCGGATCGGGTGAGAAAAACCATAAATTTGTGACCAGACATCACAATGGCAATATTAATAAGACTATGTTATATATCAAAATTGACACCCTACCTATATTAAAAAACAAAAACTAGTATTCATGCCTGACCGGTTGAAGAGGTTTGCCAAAACAAACTCAACATTATAAAAAAAAGTTTTTTAATAAATATTCATGAGCAGGGTTGCCATGTCTCCCCCCATCAGTGGGAGTCTCCCACAATTTTTTAGTTTACCCACATACATCTTACTCCCTCAAAACTCCCACAATTAGAAATCTCCCACAAAAAGCTCCCACAATTTTTTAATTTCTCCCACAATTTTTTTTTTAACATTTTAATGTTTTTAATATATAAATAATAATTTTGAGAGAAAGTATTTGATTATTTTTATATTAAAATAAATTTTAAATATTTATTCAAAAAATATGTCTAGTTCTTTTATTTTATTTTTCCGCTCTAAAATATATTTTTTATAAAATTATCCACTCGACATTTTCAAAATTATCATGTAGTTCAACATTAACAGAGCTATCTGTCATCACACTGTGGGTCGAATCTTTTCCCTTAATATTTAACGACTCCAAAATAAGTGCTAACTTTACTTGAGGTAGGACAAAAATGAGCAAGGTTATCACAAATGTGTCAGGACCTTCCAAGAGGTCAATTCTAGACGATTTGAAAGAAGGACATCCATATGCTATTTTAACAGACGCATCAAATAAGAAAAATATTAAAACATTTCCCCTGATCCTTTGCTATTTCAATAAGAATAAGGGCATTTCTATAAAACTATTGAAATTTTTTTCATCCGATAGTGAAAAATCCAACGATATAGCTAACCACATAATGGTAAATTTAGCTGATTCAGGGTTATCAATAAGTTGCATGTCAGCTTTCTGCGCTGATAATGCCTCTGTTAATTTTGGCAAAAATCAAAGTGTATTTACCGAATTGAGGCAGCACAATAATGAATTAATACCAATTGGCTGTATATGCCATATACTGCATAATTCTTGCAAGAAGGCAATGAATGTACTATCTGTAGATGTCGAAGTAATTGTGATGAAATGTTTTAACGAATTTATTTCATCAGCTAAAAGAGTCACTGAATTAAAAGAATTGGTGGTCTGATTTGGAATGGTGTGAGTTGTTGCGATATGTACCTATCAGGTGGTTATCATTAATACCTGCCATCGAGAGAATTTTAAAATTTTACGAACCCTTAAAGAAATACTTCTTAAATAAAGATTTTAAAAGCTGTCCTAGAAAAATTTTTTCGAGGATGAAATGTCAGAAGCATATTTGGGATTAGTTTCACATGTAGGAAATCTACTTCATGTAGTTAATATTCAGTTGCAATCAGAAGATTCTTTATTGATAAAGATTCACAAAATCATGCTACAGCTCTGTTCATCTCTACAGTTAAAAATAGATAATAAATTTTATGGCGCTATTGCTAAAAATATCATATTAAAATGTTCAAATATTACTATAATTAACGTATTTTTAAATGAAGCAAATATTTTTATTAAGACAATTTTGGAATATTTACAATCAAGATTTGATTTGAATAACTCTATTTACAAGTGTATAAATATTATGACTTTGGAACAGAAACCATCATTTGATGGTTTTTGTAATTTAATAAATATATTAAAATTACCGCTAGACATTGAAGCCTTGTTTGAAGAGATTGTAATTTTTTCCATTTTTTATGATTCGCCAGAATACTTAAAATTAGATGGTCTAAAAGCAGAGGAGAAATGGGTGGAATTTTTTCGTAATAACGATAAATCCCCATGCTTGGAAAAAATTTGCGAGTATGTTTTCTCCTTACCTCATTCTAATGCCTCATCGGAGGCATTTTTAGCCTGATGAGGACTACCTGGAGAAAGGAGAGAAATCGAATTGCTTTAACAACATTAGAGGCCGAGTTAATGGTTAAACAAAATTATAAAATGTCATGCCAGGAGTTTTATAAATATCTTAATAACGACGGTAAACGTTTAGTTCCATTATTTAAATCTCAAATAAAATATAATTAACTATAACTATTTGACTTTCTGTATTTTATAAAATCTTATTTATACATTTGCATAAAATCAAATAAATTTATTTTTTACATTGTAAAATTAATATTTTGAATATTTTAGCAAATCATAAAAATAAAGAAGCATTACAATCTCCTCAAACATGACATCATATTAAATCTTATTAATAATTATCCGATAATAGTAATAATATTCTTACTTTAGTATTTCTGCAGCATAATTTAGTGAACCTTTATTAAATTATATTCTTCTGATTGCAACTGCATATTAACAGCATATAGTAGATTTCCTATATGTAAAATTCCTAAATATACTTGTGACATTTATTTTTGAAAATTTTTTTCAAAATATTATGACAGCTTTTATAATCTATTTATTTTTTAATGGTTTGTAAAATTTTAAAATTCTACGATGGCGCGTATTAGGAGGAACCTGTCAACCAACATTATGCTGACTCAATTCTGTAAATACACTCTGGTTTTTGCCAAATTCACTGAGGAATTATCAGATCAGAAAGCTGCCATGCAATTCATTGGTAATGTTAAATCTGCCATATTTACCATTATATATGGTTAGCTATCTTTGGATATTTCATATCTGGAGAAAATTTTTTTAATAGTTTTATTGAAATGACATTAATTTTGTTGAAATAGGGGAGGATCAAGGGAAATGTTTTAATATCTCCTTATTAGATGCATCTGTTAGAATTGCATATGTTTGCACATCTTTCAAAACGTCAAGAATTGACCTTCTGGATTTATATCCTAAAACATTGATGATAGCCTTGCTCATTTGTGTTCTACAAAGTATACTTTTCATTTATATTAGTCGTTAAATATTATGGGGAAAGATTCTACGAACATTGTGATGTTAAGTAGCTCTCTGAATGTTGTACTGCATGATAGGTATTTACCATTTCCGCAACTGTAGTTGCATCTGTATTATTTCTTATTTTTGAAGAATATTTTTGTTTTGCAATAGATGTTGATAGACTGCCCTGTACTGATTTATGCTTTGAAGATTTTTGATGCCTCAAAATATCATATTCCCTTCCCCCATTGTATTAACTAAATACTGTAGAACAACTTCCCCGCATTGATTATAATTATTTTTTACATTGTAAATTTAAAATTGTTTGTTTTTTTATAAAATCTTATTTATACATTAGCATAAAATATATTTTTTTACATTGTAAAATTACAATTTTTTTATAAAATTTTATCTTGTTTACATTCTTTTGTATTTAAAAAAGATCGTTGGTTATTATTTTTAAACAAAATTAATATATTATAATAAATCAATATGTTATTTTAATAATAAAGATAGTATTTAAGAAATTTTGTGTCGTACTATAATTACCTATTTTGAAAAATAGTTGCGTATTTTATTTTGGAAAATAGTTACCTATTTTATTTTGAAAAAGAGTTGGATATTTTATGAAAAATAGTTGGCTATTTTATTTTGAAAAGCTATTTTATTTTAAATAGTTGGCTATTTTATTTTGAAAAATAGTTGGCTATTTTATTTTGAAAAATAATTACCTATTTTATTTTGGAAAATAGATTCGATTTTATATTTATAAAAAATAATAAGCGGATAACTAAGTCAATTCTCCTTCGGCCCGCAAAATTTTTTTTTTTAGCAATTTTCATATTTCTCCCACAATTTTTATATTACTCCCACAAAATACCGAATTTCTCCCACAATTTGAGAATTTTGACCTGGCAACCCTGTTCATGAGTCCAGTCAGTGCATAAATTTGAAATTAATGCGTAGTATATTAAAATTGAAGTCTTAATATATTTTTAAATTCTATTTATTTCAAATAAATAAATTTTGAATTTGACTAAACTATGAATGCCGCACTCGATTTGAGCCGATAAAGACGGCTAACTCTATTTAGCCAGAATTGGCTAAGCCTCAAAATTCCGCTAATAGATGTCCAAACCTTTGTGCCATCCATGACCAAAATCTTCAGTCTTTTAATCGTTTTTAAAAATCGGCCCAAATCGAGCCATTTAACAACACTAGATCAAGTCATTAAAAATCAGACCATAAATTGAATAATGCAAAAGGTTATTAGGTTGAGTCTAGCTCGTTTTATTAAGTACAAACATGGAGTATAGTGGCCATTTATATTTAAAAAAATTGAAAGAAAAAAATGGCAGTTATCTTTTTATCAACCATTTCCGATTTTAGGTATAAAGCTAAATTTGCCATTTTAAATTTTATATCATAAAAGGGCTATTATAAAGCTATATAATAAAATTTAAATCATGATTTTATCTAAATTATTTTTTGAGAAAAATAAATGGGGTGTATTTTGGAATGCTTTCAATTATAAAGGTAGCCATGTTTCAGGAAGTAAACCGAGTTAGAAATTAAAATTTTATACCGTTATTAATTAATGCGTAGTGTGTATACTATCATTATAGAATTTTTTTTAAATATTGAAAGAGGTACAGTTGGATATTCAGTTGATTAGATATGGAATTCAACATAATGTAAATTAAATACAAAGTCCAAGTCAAGCATAACTTTGCAAATAAAATTTGCACTTTTAGCACGAGCATTTAATTAGGCATCAGCAGTTTAGTCAGCCGTATATATATAGTATAAGTTAATATAAATAACTAACAATCTTACCAACATAATTTTTGAACCATTTAGGATTGAAATTTAAAGGAGGGCTAATTGTCAAAACATTGCCTTGACTTTTCAATAAGTAAGGTAATGTGTATTTAATACTTAAAAATATATATTACATTATTTAATATTTTTATATTTACATTGAATATGTTCCTTTAAGGTTAAGGTCATGTATAAGATCAAACTTCTTTATTGAGATAGTTTCCATTTCTTTAAGCTCAATGGCACTAGCATTATTAATCACGATATTCAATCCTAAAATGATAATAAATTATGAGTTTCTTTTGTAAATTAAATAAACTTAAAACATTTTATAAAAATGAGTATATGGTTTAGTCTAACCATGGTAGTGGCTAGGGCTGGGAACCAATAGTAAAAACCCAATATTAACAAAATATTGTATTGGTATTGGGTCTAAAATATTGGTATTGGTTTAAACAATATTTTCTATTTCTTGTATTGGTATTGCTATTGGTTTATATTGGTATAGAAATAGTGATTATAAAACCCTTAATTTCTAATTTTAAATAAACATGGGAAAAAAAATCAAGATACCATAAAATCAGGGCTAAGAACCAACTCTCAAAATTTTACTGAATTCAAATTCTTTTTTTAAACTAGGAATTTATTAGGTGATGTGAATATAAAAAATTTTGATTTAATCATGTATTTTTTGTATCAACAATAATAAACGTATTGATTTTGAACCATTTTATTTATCACAAAGAACATAGCAAAATAAACTAAAAATGTAACATAACTGTCTATTTATACAAAATATAATGCAAAAGAATGATATAATTTTAATAAGAGGAAATAATTTTATGTATTTAGGAAGAATCTTGCATGCGCATCCAACTTTTTAGGCACAGGCAAGCTTGTATAGTATGCTCATCTAGTGAACAACGTTGGTCTGTTATAACATACCGTCTTTCTGAAAAAGCCCTTTAAGACTAGATGAGGTGGCCGGAATGCTATATAATCTCTGGCAATTTTATAATACTGGATATCTATTTTTATTTAATTTCCACCAATCTAATGGATTTGTATCATTGGAAATTGTGGCTTCATCTACGTATTTACTTATTTCTAAGTTGTTATTATTATGAGGTTTCACCTGATAAATTTTGTCATAAAAGGACAATTTTTTGTTATTTTGTGCTTCATTTGTAAGTTCCGCTGAATTGTTATTATTTATTTTATAAATATTGTATTCATTAGTAAGATATCCAATAAGAGTTTCCATATTATTATGCTTTAATAAATGACTTGATAGTTTAAATCTTGGGTTAATCATTGAAATAATAAAGAGGTGTTTATTAAAATTATAGTATAGTTTTGTTAAGGCAGCTAAAGAAGCTGTCTTTAAAATAGCATTAGGATTATTATTATAACTCTCCACATGCTCAAAAATACTGGAATATAAAGGAATAATTGTTGAAATTGTTGGAGTATTAGCACATGAGGTCATCTCTGTAGCAAAATTAAATGGTTCCAGAAATTCTTGGTATATTTCTATATTAATCCAGGCTAAGGCACTAATATAATTTTATTGATTGGTATTTTGTAAATGATTGGTATATGTTGTCAAATAGGGTTTGAGCAATATTGCTCTTTCAAGCATTTGGTATGTTGAATTCCAACATGTTGGTATATCCAAAATTGGGTGAGGAAATTTTAAGTGTGGATTTTTTTCAAGATATATTTTTTCGAGTTTATTAAATTTAGATATAGAAAGTTAAAAAATTTTTTATTTTTTTTTAAAGTTGTATTTAAGGGTTCCAATGCAGCCATGACAGCCAAATGTATAATATGGCAAAAGCATTTGCACACATTATCAAAATTATCTTTTTGTTTTAAAATTTTTAGAAATGCTAAATCATTGTCTAATGTAATGCAAAAAAAATCAATTTCAAATTTTACTTTTAATACAGAATTAAAAATATTAATAGAATTATGTGCTGATTTAAAAGGAATAAAATCTAATAAATGATTATTTAATTTAAAATCATTATAAATATAATGAATGTTATGCCCATAAAGGGTATTTTATTTGGAGAGGACCAAATGTCCATTGTTAAAGAAAATTTAGATGTAATGTTAGAAAGTACAGATTTTAAATTGATAAAAGAACTATGATAATGTTTCATAATTTCTATTTTTAGTGTTTTTCTAGAAACTAATGTTAGTGAAGGGTTACAATATGCTATTAAATTTTTAAAAGTGATATCCTCAACTATTGAAAAGGCTAAATTATTTTGAATGAAAAAGTTTATAATTAAATTAGCTTTATTATTTATATTATTAAGTAAAAATGATTTTATTGTCTTAATTTTTTAATGCCAATATTTATTTGCTCACATTTCTTATATAATGTTGGGTGGATGGATTTAAGATGTGTCCATAATCCTGAGGTTCCAAAATTGGGAAGTGATATTTTTTTTAACATTTATTACAAATTGCCTTTTTTTTATTATCACAAGTAGTATAAAATTCCCAGATTTTTGCTGAATTTCGTCTTTTATTAGATATTGATAATTCTTCTTGTTCATTATCGCTATTATTATTAGTACCAACAGCATCTATATTTATTAACTCTATTTGGTCTTCATTTATTATAATATCCTAAATAAATAGATAAAATTGATAGATATCATGTAAAAAATTTACTTCCATAATAAAAATAAACTATAATTATAAATAACAGAAATATTGATATCACAGTAGTATTTGGAAGAAATAACAGATGTAATCAGTTTTTGCAATGTAAAAAAATACCACCATATAATTATCCACGATAAACCCAAATAATTATGTTATTTTTAATATTGGGATTGGTTAAAATTGTATTTAAACAATATATCAAAACCAATATATTTAGGTAATTGGTATTGGTTGTAAAAGCAATACCAATATTTAAATATATATTGGTTTATATTGGTATTGGTATTGTAAACCAATATTATATTGGTATTGGTCCCACCCCTAACTAGTGGCATAAATAAGAGCGGGGGAAGGAGACTTTATATACTGAAATTTATCATTATAAATATGATTATCAGGAGTAATACTCGATGAAAATTTGCTAAAAATTTTTCTAAAAGGTTCAAGGAACTTAGTTTGAAATATCAAAACGATTTTAATATTACGGTTCTTTACAAATCATATTGGTTCTTTTCTGTTCATTCCGGTTATATTAAGTTTTGAATTTTTTTTTAATCATTTGTATATATAATTTTGTGGACATCTAATAAATGTATTTTAATTTTTTTCTAAAATAAACCAAATTAAAATTAAAGAAAATAAGTTGAATTTCTTAATTTTATTTGAATATATGCATAAAGTCATTTCCAAACAAATTTTTCGAAGCGAGAAAAAAACAAATACAGTCTAATAAATTTATCCTTTCAAACACAACATGTTTTTTGGGAAAAGATTTTGCGTTTTCCAAATATCAAACTATTTAGGAAAGATGGGTTTGACATGATTGAATGAGCAAGTTGTTTTTTAATATTACATTTAGTGCTATAAAGTAACGTCGTTACCTATTTTGACGAAAAGAAACGCCATTCGTTACCTTCTTCTAGAGGTAAAGAGTAACGGTAATGCGTTTCCTTTTTTAAGTAAGATAACCCAAAATGTTACTCGTTCCTTAAATTTTTTCTTAAAAGATATTAAAAAAAATAACCCAAGCCGCTATTATAAAATTAAATTATGGCCATTCTTTCAATTTTTTAAGCATCTAATAAAAAAAATTCAGCTTTAAACCTCTACAAAAAGTTTTATAAATTAGGAAATTACTATATTAAACAAAATATTTATGAAAAAAATATAAATATAAAATTGATAATATGTAATTATAATGCAAAAAAATAATGAATCAACATTTTCTGGATTCAAATACGTTCTTCTTTGTTCTAAAAACCTTCCAATGCTAAATCCTCATTCAGAAGAAGCTGCAGTAATTGCCAATTTTTTCTTGCTAATCTTGATAGCTTTGGCATATCTCTTTCTTGTCGTTTCCACCAAAGTAGTTTTAAATATACAAAAAAGTTTATTTATTTTAAGAAAATTTTATTATAATCACCTTATAATGAACCATCTTTCTTTTTTTAAAGATTTTGTCATCAACCAGCTGGCATTCCGTTAATCGATTAGATCGAAGGGTCCCCGATATGATAAAGCTAAATTTTATGATTTTTATATCGGGGAACAGTTTAGTTGAATAATAATATCTCCGCTAATTTTATATTTGTGGATTTTCCTAAATATATCTCGAAATTATATAGCATTCCAGATGATCCACATAAGGTGATAATTTAAATTCCCCATTTATGCGGTTTTGGGCGATATATTGCTTAAATTCACATCGTCCTCTGGAGAGGACTATCATTTCGTCGATGGATAATTTCTCCTCCAATTTAATTTTTCTCAAGTTCACTATAAATGGTCTTAGTTTGAAAAGTTTATCGTGTCATGAGTAAGTCAATTATTCGGAAAAGAAAGGCGTCAATACATATTTAATGATTTTTGAAAATAATAATGAGTCTTGTATATATATATATATATATATCTTCGAGTTTATTATAATAATCAAATTTAGCAAAATCATCATGAAAGTGTATTTAGATTTTTTTTGATATTTTATTTTTAGATATAATAATTAAATTTAGCGAAATCATTATGAAAATGTATTTAAATTTTTTTTTATATTTTATTTTTAGATATTTAAAAATTAGAATTTTAATTCATATATATTTTTTTTCAATTCATTTTTTTTGGTGTTCACGAAATTATAATTCGCTTTAAATTTTATAATATTGTGTTAAATAATATTTGAAGATATGATTAAAATTAGTATAATTTTGGGTTAAATCCGATTTTGAAGCTATCGATAGAACTAAAAGTAATCCAAGTAAGCGGACAACGTGATAGTTGGTGCCGTGACCAAACCGAAAACAAAAAGAGAAGAGCACTGTGGTTACTGGAAGTTGTAGTAGAAGAAATCCCTGGACCACGACCTTCTGCGCCTCGTCTTCTTTTCACCCCCTTCTCGACTCCCTGCACTTGCTCATATGTTGCTCTCGGACATCACCTTCGAATATGCCCCGGTTTGCGACAGGGGATGACTATATGGTTGTGGGGAAAAGAGAATACAGGCCAAGGAGGGAAGAACAGAGGGGCGAGAGATGGTTATGATAATGTTGCGGGAGGAGGGTAGAGAGGAACAGGTATATTTTCCGAGTCCGAAAGTGTGGTTTAATATAAATGTAAAAATGATATCCATGTTGTTTGATACGGGAGCGGCTATTTCGGTAATGGGATATAAAGATTTTAGAAGACTATGGCCGAATAGTACAATAATTCGGGAGAGGATTCAAGTGAGGCAATTTGATGGATCCGAGATGGAGATGATGGGAAAAGTGAAAATAGGCTATGTAGGGAGTGACGGATGCCAAGTTTTGGATTTGTGGATAGTTAATAGAAGAGTAGAGCCAGTGATGGGATGGGACCTGGGTTGCCATGTCTCTCCCCCCATCAGCGGGAGACTCCCGCAATTTTTTAGTTTACACGCTGACATCTCTCTCCCGCAAAACTACCGCAATTGGAAATTTCCCGCAAAAACCTACCGCAATCCCGAAATTTTTTTTCACAGAGCTATATCATCACAATGTGGGTCGAATCTTTTTCGAATGATATTTAAAGACTCCAATATAAGTGCAAACCTTACTTGTGGCAGAACAAAAATGAGCAAGGCTAGCACAAGTGTTTTAGTATCTGAATCCTAAAGGTCAATTCTAGACGATTTGAAAGTTGGGCATCTATATGCAATTCTAACAGATGCATCTAATAAGGGAAATATTAAAACATTTCCCTCGATCCTTCGCTATTTCAACACGAATAAAAACATTTCAATAAAACTGTTAAAATTTTTTCCTCGGATAGTGAAAAATCCAACAATGTAGCAAGCCACATAATGGTAAATATAGCTAATTCAGGGTTATCAATGATTTACATGTCAGCTTTCTGCGCTGATAATGCCTGGTAAAAACCAAAGTTACCGAATTGGGGCAGCACAATAATGAATTAATACCAAGGCTATATATATCATATACTACATAATTCTTGCAAGGCAATGAATGTACTATCTGTGGATGTCGAAATAATTGTGATGAAATGTTTTAAAGAATTTAGTTTATCAACTAAAAGAGTTAATGAATTAAAAGAGTTAATGAATTAAAAGAGTTAATGAATTAAAAGAGTTAATGAATTAAAAGAGTTGTGAAGTGGTCTGACTTGGAATGGTGTGAGTTGTTGCGATATATACCTATCAGGTGGTTATCATTAATACCTGCCATCGATAGAATTTTAAAATTTTACCTTAAAAAAATACTTCATAAATTGAGATTTTAAAAGCTGTCCTAAAATTTTGAAAAATTTTTTTGAGTATGAAATGGCAGATTGGGATTCGTTTCACATGTATGAAATTTTCTTCATGCCGTTAATATTCAGTTGCAATCAGAATATTCTTTATTAAAAAAGATTCACAAAATCATGCTACAGCTCTGTTCATCTCTACAGTTAAAAATTGATGATAAATTTAAGGCGCTATTGCTAAAAAATATTATATTAAAATGTTCAAATAATACTCTAATTAATACTTAAATGAAGCAGATATTTTTATTAAGACAATTTTAGAATATTTACAATCAAAATTTGATTTTAATAACTCTATTTACAAATGTATAAATATTATGACCTTGGAACAGAAACCATCAATTGATGGTTTTTATAATTTAATAAATATATTAAAAATACCGAAAGACATTGATGAATTTTTTGAGGAGATTGTAATTCTCTCTATTTTTTATGATTCGTCAAAATACTTAGTTAGATGGTCTAAAAGCAGAGGAGAAATGGGTAGAATTTTTTCGTAATAACGATAAATCCCCATGCTAGGAAAAAAATATGCGAGTATGTCTTCTCCTTATCTCATTCTATTGCCTCATCCGAGCGCATTTTTAGCCTGATCAGGACTGCCTGGAAAAAGGAGAGAAATCGGATTGCTTTGACAACATTAGAGGCCGAGCTAATGGTTAAACAAATATATAATATGTCATGCCAGGAATTTTATAAATATCTCTATAACGACGGTAAATTTAGTTCTATTATTTAAATCTCAAATAAAATATAATTAAGTTTTAATCACGCCATAAAATTTATTGTCAATTATTAACTTAAAGATGAACACATCTGCATCATAATTTTGTGAATCTTTGTTAAGTTTCTTCTAATTGCAACTACACATTAACAGCATGTAGTAGATTTCCTACATGCGAAATCATTCCTAAATATACCTCTGCCATTCATTATTGAAAAAAAATTTCAAAATGTTAAGACAGCTTTTATAATCTTTATTTAAGAAATATTATTTTAACGGTTTATAAAATTTTAAAATACTACGATGGCAGGTATTAGGAACATATTTCAACCAACATTGTGCTGACTCAATTCTATAAATACACTCTGTTTACACTGAGGCATTATCAAATCAGAAAGCTGACATGCAATTTATTGATAATCTCGAATTTGCTATATTTACCATTATATGGTTAGCTATGTCTTTGGATTTTTCACTATTTAAGGGGAATAAATTTAATACTTTTATTGAAAGGCCTTAATTTTGTAGAAATAGCGGAGGATCAAGGAATTGACCTCCTGGATTTATATCCTAAAACATTGATGATAGCCTTGTTCATTTTTGTTCTACAAGTATAGTTTTCATTTATATTAGAGTCGTTAAATATTATAAGAAAAAGATTCTACTAACATTGTGATGATAAGTATCTCTGTGAACATTGTACTACAAGATACAGTGTTGTGATGATTTAATGAAACATATTGACGAATTAAAACCCATCCATATAAAATTATAATCTTTGCAAAAATAATTAAAATATAGACAAAGCATTATTGAAATTTCTTTTATTATTCCTTTTGTTATTTTAATTATTTTTGCAAAGATTATAATTTTATATGGATGGGTTTTAATTTAATCGTCAATATGTTTCTTTAAATCATCACAACACTGTAGTTGCATCTGTATTATTTCTTTTTGGAGTACCTTATTATGTATTTAAACCTGATAATTGATAATTAAGCCCCTATCCCTATAATGTTATACTCACACATGGTAGATTTTCCAATTGCGGTAGTTTTGCGGGACATTCGCAAATAATATATTTTTAATTGTAAAATTAAAATCGTTTTTTTTATAAAATTTTATCTTGTTTACATTCTATTATATTTAAAAAAGATCGTTGGTTTTTTTATAAATTAATATATTTTAATAAATTAAGATGTTATTTTATTTTGAAAAATAGTTACCGACTTTGTATTTATATAAATTAATTATAAATAGACGGATAGCCCGCAAAAAATTTTTTTAGCAATTTTTATATTTCTCCCTCATAATACTAAATTTCTCCCGCAATTTGAAAATTTTGACCTGGCAACCCTGGATGGGACTGGATTACGAGTGTTGAGTCGGAGTATAATTTTTGGGGAATATTTGCGCCGTGGGGAGTATTTCTGGCCGTCAAAGAAGGCATCTGGGAAAATATTATAAAGATGGTCGAGGAGGATGAAGAAATTTACAGGAGAAATGGTGATATCCATGTTTTGGGGAGAAAGTGAAGGGATGACAATGGAGGATCGTGTAGAGGCGGTGAGAGAAGGTCAAATGTTGATGAATAGGGAAATGGGATGTTCAACAGTAACAAAGGAAATAGTTGGACCGCGGATGCGAGGTATAGAAAATGGAGAATTAAAAGGAGAGGAGTTGCAAGAACAAGGAAGAGAAGTAAATAGACCAGAGGATTCTATGGGAGAGTTGGAATTTGTGAAAGGAGTAGAGAGATTAGCCCAAGAGTATGAGGAAATTTTTGATGAAGAGTTGGGTTGTTTGAAGGACTATGAAGTGGATATACGGATGAAGGAGGGATATAAAATATTGTGCTGTGCGTAGAGTACTTTTTGAATGGAGGCAGGAAGTAGAGAAAGAGTTGGATCGGTGGGTAAAGGAGGGTAACGTGAGTCCGATGGGCGACGTCTTTGGTACCCGTAAAGAAGGCCAATGGGAAGTTAAGGTTGTGTGCGGATTTCCGGTTAACGTTGAATCCATGTGTGGTGGAGGTGAAGTATCCGTTACCCAGGATAGAGGAGATATTGGCCAGTTTAAAGGGGAGCAGATATTTTTCGAAAGTGGATTTTTCGAAGTATTCACAATTACGGGTGAAAAAGGAGAGGCAGAGGTTGTTAACTATAACAACGCCGAAGGGCCTATTTGCTTTTAGAAGGTTGCCATTTGGTTTGAGTGTATCGGCGCCTATATTTCAACGGACGATGGCGGCAGTTTTTAAGGGATTGGAGGCAGTGTTTTATTATATGGATGATGTATTAATAACGGGGGTTACGCCAGAGCAGCACAATAGAAGATTGGGAGAAGTAGGATCCGGGAAAAAAGATTACGGGCGAGTAGAGAGAAAAGTGTCTTAGGAGTAATGGAGGTTGTATAATTGGGGCATCGGATTAATGGAGTAGAAGTGAGACCACTAGATAAAAATATGATTGGAATTGGAAGTATGGTAAGGCCGAAATGCAAGGCAGAGGTACAATCTTTTGTGGGAATGAATTATGATTTGTCAAAGATTTTGCAGAAATAGCAGCGCCGTTGTATAAACTGCTGAAGACAGGAGTAAGATTTGAGTGGGGAGATTAGCAGGATGCTGCGTTTGAAGGTCTGAAGAAGAGAATCGGAGAGGAGCCCATTTTGGTATGTTTCAACAATGAGTTGGAGGTGATTCTAGCGGTGGATGCGTCCAGGAAAGGAGTAGGAGGGGCGTTGTTACATGAGATAGATGGAATAGAGAGGCCGGTATTATTTTTCTCCAGGATATTCTGGGATGCGGAGACGACTCTGTAATCGAACAGGAGGCTTTGGCCGTGATTTTTGGACTGACCAAGTGCCGGGAATATTTGATTGGGCGAAGGTTTATTGTATATATGGATCACAAACCTTTGATACATTTATTCAAGAAGGATAACAAAGAGTTAATTATGTCTCCGCGGTTGCAGAGGTAATTGTTGTTGGTAGGAAATTTTGATTTGACGATAAAATAGCGAAGAGGACGAGAGAACTACTTGCCAGACATTTTGTCAAGATGTGGGGCCGGAGAGGAGGTTGAAGACAAAAGTGGGACAATGGAGGAAAAAAAGGAGATGGCCATGATGAGGGCGATGACAAGAATTTTAAAACGTGGCCCGGTAAATTGGGAAGAAATTCAGATTGCGACGATAAAGAACATAGATTTATGTAGGATAAAGGAAGGTATAATGGGTCGATAACCCTGGAAAGAAGGCGATAGAGTTTATAAAAATGTTGGCAAGGAATTGACCGTGATGGACGATTGTGTAGTGCGAGGGAAGAGCGGTGGTACCGTGTAAACTGAGAGAGGCAGTAATGGTAATGCTGCATGAGAGACATCAGGGAGTGGAAAGGATGAAACAATGGAGGCGAGAATTTGTATGGTTGCCGGGGATGAATGAGGAGATTGAGAGGCTGGCGAGGAAATGCGTAGTGTGCAATACTTAGGGTAATATGTCAGCAAGGGATAAAGGAAGTACGTGGCCGAAAGCATCAGGACCCTGGAAAAGAATCCATGTGGATTTCTTTGAATTTGAAAGGAAGGAGTATTTTCTCGTGGTAGATGCGTATTCTAAATGGGTGGAGTTTAAGATGTGGTCGGATTGACCACGAAAATTGTGGTTAGGAAGTTGAAAAATTTATGGGCGAAGTTCGGAGTAGCGAAAGTGATAGTTTCGGATGACGGACCGGCGTTTGGCAGTGCGGAGTTTGAAAGATTTTGCAGAGAAAATGAGATTAAGCATATTATAGCTCCTCCCTATCATCCGAGCTCCAATGGACAGGCGGAGCGGATGGTTGGAATAGTGAAGAATTGGTTAAGAAAGGCAAAGTATGGGAAAGGAGAGGTATGGGTATCTCTGGCGTACTATAATAATAGTAGGAAGGGAGAGGAGATGTCGCCGTCAGAGAAATTTTTAGGACGCAGAACGAGGATTAGGTTAGATGCTTTAAAACCGGGGTCAATAGTCCAGAGATGGAACGAAATGAGAGTACAGTGAAGTTCACAGTGGGACAAACAGTGTGGGCCCGAGTATATGGGGAAAGGAAAAAGTGCAGTCCGGAGTAGTGATGGAAAACGTGGGGAAGAAGTTGAGTAGGGTCCGGTTTTAGGATGGAAAAGTGGGAATGCGGCATCAAGACCAATTACGTAGAGGGGTAGACCCGGAGCAGCAATGAAGCTAGGGCCGGATGGACATAAATAAAAAAATTTTTTTTAAATGGGGTCAAGGTCACGGATGAGGGTCAAGGGGTTGTCTCACCGAGGATGGTAAAGGGGATGTTTAAAAAAAAATAAGTTTGTAGTAAAAAGGGAAAAATTATCTTTGGTTTAAATATTAAATTGTATAGGTAAATTCAAATTGTAAAAAAAAATTTTTGTTTATTTTTCTGGTTTCATAATTAGTTGATTGTATATGAATTAGTCCCTTTTGAATTAAATTGTAAATTCATAGGAAAAATAAAAAAAGGGGAAAATTTTTCGTTGGTTTAAATATTAAATTGTATAGGTAAATCCAAATTGTAAAAAAAAATCAGGTACTTTATTTTATAAAATGTATATCATTTATATTGTATTGAAAGCTTCATTGGGGTAAAGACCTTGCGTTAAGTAAGAATCAAATAGAGATAAATAATGTCTAAAGAAAAAAAAAATAATATACATGGATGAAATAAAAATACTCCATAAGTATGATTAACCGTAAAAAAAAAATATATATATATATAGTAATGTTGTTTTTCTGAGTTTTTGTAAAAAAAAAAAGGAAAAAAATTAATTATATAAGGAATACTGTAGCGGAGGAGGAATACGGTGGTGGAAAAGGAATCGGCTGTCAAATGGAATTAATGATAGAATAATGGGGAAGGCGGAGGATTCGAATCTATGTTACGGGTGTGGGCAACCGGGGCATATTCGAAGGTGGTGTCCGAGGGCAACATATGAGCAAGTGCAGGGAGTCGAGAAGGGGGTAAAAAGAAGACGAGACGCAAAAGGTCGTGGTCCAGGGAGGTCGGAGGGGTTGTTGGAGTTGCAGATGGAGCCAGATGAGTATAGGCAGTTACTGGGGTCCCCAAGGACAGATATAGGGGGGGAGATGTCATGAGTAAGTCAATCATTGGGAAAAGAAAGGCGTCAATACATATTTAATGATTTTTGAAAATAATAATGAGTCTTGTATATATATATCGGAGACCTGCAGGCCCGGCCCTAAACCCGGCCCGGATTTTAAATTTTTTAAATATATCCGGGCCGGGCCTTAAAATTTTTTTTTAAACATATCCGGGCCGGGCCTAAAAATTTTTTTTAAAATATATCCGGCCGGGCCGGGCCTAAGATTGTTAAACCCGGGCCGGGCCTTAATATTTTTTATAAAAATTTTTACATTATGAGTTAATAGTTATAAGATTATATTATATTATAGTTATGATTAATATAATATTGGGTGATGGTTAACACTACCTAACAACCCACAGATCGATCTAATTATTAATTTCCTGCAAATTTATTCAAAGTATTAATATATTTTTTTATAATTCATATCTAAATTTTTACAACATATTTTACCAAAACAATCAAATAAAGGAATATCTTAAATAAGCCCCAATATTCAAGTATTATTAATATATTTTTTTATAATTCATATCTAAATTTTTAGAATATATTTTACCAAAACAATCAAATAAAGGAATATCACTTCTTAAAGTTTGTAATACCTTTCAAAGCGAAAAGGAGAAATAAAATTGATTTTACTTAATATAAAGCATTTTTTAATTGAAAAATTTGTTTTACAAGTATCATTTTATTTCTCTTTTTCTCTGTCCCAAATTCAAGCAATTACGTATGTAGTCAGGGACAGATCGCAAAATGACGGAAAACTATATAAAAGATTATATTAAATTACAAGAGGCTCAAGAAGTAAATGAAATACCATCGACCAGTCAAATTACGACTGTTGTTAAACAAACTGAATCGTATTATGACAAATGGGGCGATGGTAATTCTGGTAATATGTCAATACCCGATGATGAATATTATAATTACATAAATAATAGATAAAACATTTAAGGTGGATAATTTGTTAGAGTGGTGGGCGGCTCATCAAAGCGAATTTCCAATTTTAGCAAAATTGGCAATTCCTGCTTTAAGTTTTAGCCGTGAGCGGAAATTTTCCACTACTGGGAGAATTCTTGAAGAAAGAAGAAGTAATCTTCAACCAAGGTAGATATGCTTCTCTTTCTTCATGATAATTTGTGAATTTTTAATATCTTTCTTGAGTATAGGGTTTCGTCAATCATGCTGGTTTTTTACTTTGCAAACTGTCAAATATTTATTGCATTTATTATATTTACCTTGAGTCATGAAAGTTTTTAATCCAACATTTTTCATTATTTTTTTTTACAATATTATATAATACAATTATCTTCTTTTGTTAAAAATTTATATTATAAAATAAATTATATTAATATTGTGCAATTAGATTATATTTTCAAAATACTATTTATTATACATGCATTTTTTTAAATAGCGATTTATTTTTATTTTATAAATTAAATACAATATATTATATTCTCAAAATATTTTCCATTTTTATAAATTAAATATTAGTTTTATTTTTTTTAAATGTAATATAAAATATAGTATATGACAAATATTATTACCATTTTTATGAATATTAGTTTTATTTTTATAAATGCAATATAAAATATAGTATATGCTCAAAATATCCATTTTTATAAATAACAGTTTTATAATTTTTATAAATTCAATATAATATTCTCAAAATATTAGCTTTTTACATGCATTTTTTATAATAAGCGATAATACTCGCTGAAAAATATGGTAAAATACCTCATAGGTGAATTTTTGTATATACCAGGTCGAATATAATTTTAAAAAATTCCGAGCCGGGCCTGAAATTTTTAAATCCGGGCCGGGACGGGCAGTAAAAATTTTTTTTTAAAAAATGTTGCAGTTTTACTTTACAAAAAAAATGCATTATGCAAATTGTAAACAAAAATAATGTTTTATTAAAATATCCCCGTCTATGTAAATGAGAAAAAAACGCGTGAGATTTGTAGATTTTTTCATACTTTAACAGTTTTAACAAGTGGGATGTAGAACTTTTTATTATTCGCTAGGGAGACTATGTAAATGTTGATTAAAGAAAAAAGATATATAATGGAGAAATTATGAGGCGGAAAAGGGATTATTATTTTAACTAAAATTTACTTTTAATTTTTTAATTTTATTTTATTTTTTTATGATGTTTACTATTATAATTTTGAATAAAGAATTAAAGCTGATTTTAGGATTTCGTGATTTCTAATTATTATTAATTTCCTTTTTATATATATATTTGTTTTCTATTTTTATATTTAGGTTTTGATGCACAATGACAATCTTGTCGTTGTGACAATGGTGCCGAAGAGCGGAGGAGACCGGCCCTTAACAACCTTCAGTCTGTGACCGGTGGGACAACAAGGAGATGTGTCAAACTGTATTCTAATACAAAAAAAAAAATTCCAGAAGAACGTAAGAAAAATATGTAAATAAAGATGAAAAGGAAAAATTATGTTGTTAAGATTATGTTTATGTAGGAATATAAAATCTAAAATTAAAGACATTAGGAATTTTATATTTAGAAGTTACTGGTAAACTAAAAACCAATGGAATTTTGAAACTAATAAAGACTATGATATTTTAGATTTTAGAATTATTAGCAAGTGATCATTAGAAATAACTTTGACAAAGAAATAGAAACATAAATTGCGAAAGTTAATATTTAACTAATAGGTTGCTGAGATATAATAATTAAAAAATTCGGTGAATAAGATTAGAATATAACTTTATTGTTAGGAAATAGTTGATTTTATTCTTATTGAAGATTTACGTTTAACTTTTATTTTAAGGGCTGCGAGAGATAAAACAGCCTCAAGGATTAATGTGAATTAGTATATTAGGTTGTAGATTAACCAAAAAATCTTCATAGAGAGAATCGGCTTTTCGTCATTAGAAAATTTATGCCGCAATCGAGCTCAATTTGAGATCGGATATTTATTTTTTTTGAATCATAAATAAGATTTGAGATCAATTATGCAACATTATTCTAATAATAACAGAAAGAAAAACATGCGTTAGAAATATACATATCAGTTTTCAACAACGGTTGTGCGAAAAATTATAATGATTAGAGTTCATAAGTTATTCAAAGACGTGGGGTGAAAGCCATAGTGATTAGAATTAAGAGGTTGTTCATAAACGTAAGTATGAAAACTTTTATGATTAGGTCATTGATTTCTCAACAACGTATGTATGAAAAGAGATTTATATATTTCAGCAGTTTTTTTTTAAAAAAAAAAACTTGAGTAAAAGAAAGATTTTGATATATAGTAGATAAGTATTTTTAGATATAAATTTAGGATAGACATGGCTGAAAAGAAGATAGGATCAATAGCTAAAGGATGAGTACAAGTATATTTTTCAATGGAAATATGGGTCTAGGCTTCATTAAGGGGAAAGGGGTGATAGAATTTGATATATTTATATAATTTATTATAGATATTTTTGCTACGTATTATAAATTTAAGATTTAGTATAATTTACACCATTTATTAAAGGCAGAATTAGTTTAGAGGAGATAAATGTAGACATTAGGATAAAGTTGGTATATGTATATATTTTATTAGTATATGATTAGATAGTTTATGTTGTAGAATAAATATAAAAAGTGATAAAATATTTCAGAAGTTATTTAAATAGATTATTTTAGGTAGAAGTAGATTAGATGTGATTACCTGAAACCTTAAGATTAAGTCGATATCTCAGCAAAGGCAGACTGTCGTAGAAGACCCGGAAGTCTAAAAGATAGATACGATTACAAGAATTAGAGGCAGCAACCAATCAATTACAAGAAAAAGTAGAAAACAAGCGATTTGATAAGATGGTCAAGACGTTATGCTGCAATCGTTAATCGCGGACCAATAATAGCCAATTATTACCGAGACTTTAGTCTAAGATACGAAAATCAACAATCATAGGAACAAGAATTCGTGAAAACCATCGTTTATCGCAGACCAATCGTTTATCGAGATAAAAGGCTAATCGTGGATTACAAGAGAATGATAGAAAACAAGTTACGATGAAACTGGATGGCATCGATAATCGTTCATCAAGCGTGGATCGTGGAAAACAAGCCTTTATCAAGTTCGTCAGTGGCCTACAGAGATAAAAAGCTGATCGTTTCACAGGGTGACAAGCGACAGATAGAATTCAAAAATTTCAAGCGACAAAGCCTTCGTTAGAACTTAGAAGACAGCAAAAATTAAGAAGAATAAGTCGAGATCGAAAGAAGATGGATTATTCGCAGATTGGTGGGTCTAACTTAAGTGGAAGGGTGTTGCAGTTTTACTTTACAAAAAAAATGCATTATGCAAATTGTAAACAAAAATAATGTTTTATTAAAATATCCCCGTCTATGTAAATGAGAAAAAAACGCGTGAGATTTGTAGATTTTTTCATACTTTAACAGTTTTAACAAGTGGGATGTAGAACTTTTTATTATTCGCTAGGGAGACTATGTAAATGTTGATTAAAGAAAAAGGATATATAATGGAGAAATTATGAGGCGGAAAAGGGATTATTATTTTAACTAAAATTTACTTTTAATTTTTTAATTTTATTTTATTTTTTTATGATGTTTACTATTATAATTTTGAATAAAGAATTAAAGCTGATTTTAGGATTTCGTGATTTCTAATTATTATTAATTTCCTTTTTATATATATTTGTTTTCTATTTTTATATTTAGGTTTTGATGCACAATCTTGTCGTTGTGACAAAAAATATCCGGGCCGGGCCTAAAAAATTTAAAACCGGGCCGGGCCGTGCAAATGGTACCTCTGCAGGTCTCTGATATATATCTTCGTGTTTATTATAATAATTAAATTTAGCAAAACCATCATGAAAGTGTATTTAGATTTTTTTTGATATTTTATTTTTAGATATAATAATTAAATTTAGCGTAATCATTATGAAAATGTATTTAATTTTTTTTGTTATTTTTAGATATTTAAAAATTATATGCGCTTCCCTATAAAAGGGAAACGAAATTGTAAATTTCAATTCTTATATTATTTTTTTCAATTCATTTTTTTTGGTGTTCACGAAATTATAATTCGCTTTAAATTTTATAATAATCTTGTGTTAAATAATATTTGAAGATATGAATAAAATTAGTATAATTTTGTCTTAAATCCGATTTGGGAGTGTTGTAATATGTAAATTTATTTTGAAATAAAAAAAAAGTAATATTCAAATCGACTGTTAAATAGAAAAACGAAATGAATTATTAGATTATTTGAGTAAAGACGATGTAAATGAATAGGATAGAAAAGTATATATAATCGAGGATATTTTACGTGTTATTTATGATTTTACGAACTTAATTTTTAATTTTTATTAATTTTCTTTATCTTTTATTTTGATTATGTTTTCACTTTATATTTAAGTGCTTAATGAAAATTTAGGATCATAATTTAGTTGTAACTTTTCTTTATTTGACAACGGTTCTAATTTCCCAATCCTAAAAATTAAAAAATTTTACAATGGTGTTGGAGAGAGGAGGCGACAGGGCAATTACAATTCAGTCTAATTAACTCTGAAAAGAAATTCTAAATAAAGAGGGAAGGAGATGAATGAAATGACTATCGACACTAAGACAAAGAATGAGAGCAATAAAACAATGGTATCAATATTAATGGTCGTAATTCGTAGAATTAGTCGTTTAGCTAAAAAGTATTCGTCACAAGAGATCATTATAGGTACAAGTAATCATTTTATAGAATATTAGGTTGTGGATTAACCAAAAATCTTCATATAGAAAAACGGCTTTTCGTCATTAGAAATTTTATGCCGCAATCGAGCTCACGTAGAGATCGAATTTTTATTTGAGATCAAAAGATAAAACAAATATTTATCGTATAAGAGATCTTAAGACGAAGTTGAGATATTGACAAGCGACTAGGTAGAACAAGTGGTCAAGACCAGGATGAATCGTTAATCGTTGACCAATTATCGCCAATTGCTTATCAAAACTTTAGTATAGGATACAAAATCGATAATCTTAAAAACAAGAATTCGGGAAAACAATCGTTAATCGTAGATCAAGTATCGCACATCGTTGACCGAGATAAAGCAATGATCATTAGTTACAAGAGAATGTTAGAAACGAGCAAAAGACCAAATTAATTTATCAGGAGAATTTAAGATAGTATCGATAATCGTTGACTAGCAATCGTGTATCGTATGTTAATCAAGTTGTCAGTGCTAAGAGCTCATCAATAACAGATTAAGAAAAGAAACAGAATCTATCGGTGATGTAAGTGAGCAAAGGAAATAAAACAGTAATTGGATACATGCTCGAATATTGGTATTTGGCAGGATGTGGGGCCTAATTTAAGTGTAAGGGTGTTGTAATATGTAAATTTATTTTGAAATAAATAAAAAAAGTAATATTCAAATCGACTGATAAATAGAAAAAAGAAACGAATTATTAGAATATTTGAGTAAAGACGATGTAAATGAATAGGATAGATAAGTATATATAATCGAGTATATTTTACTTGTTATTAATTATGATTTTACGAACTTAATTTTTAATCTTTTAATTTTTTTTATATTATTTTAATTTCTTATTTTAATTATGATTATGTAATTAGTATTTATATCAATTAATAAAGTATTAGTAGTTAATTTATTTATTTTATTCTCTAAATTCTCTCAACCACTACATTTGTTGGCCGAAACATTATGTTCTATGGACATATTCATTGTACTTAAAACACTAGAATTTTACAGGGAGCTATCGATAGAACAAAAAGTAATCCAAGTAAGCGGACAACATGATATATCGTAATTAGGCTGAACCCTTAGTATTTTCTCAGTTCCAAGAATCTAATTCTTGTCATGTATTGAGGAACTTGAGGACTTACTGTCTCTAGTGCCCAATGTTGCCTTATTGATGGAAATTTAACAGCCCATGTAAAGTTGAATTCCAAGGAATTTTGTAATTTCATTAGTATTTGTTTATTTTCCAAATAATTAAGAATAAATATTAATTTTCTCTACTAAATTGTTAAAAATATTATCATCTATAAGTTTTTTAAAATTCGAAAGCAAAATTTATGGGGGGGGGGGGATTCTTGTTTAAATTCTGTATATTATATTTATATAATTCCATATTTGGCCAAAGGGTTTCCCTATTATTTGGGATACTATCATTATCTTCAATAACTAACCTGGTAAAATATCATAGGTTATTTAGATCAGCTATTGTGACATTTTCAAAATCCTCATCCTTCTCAATATCTACATATGTGATTTAATACATGTTGAGGTAATCTTTTGATGACATATGATCTTGCTGGGAGCGAAAGGGTTAAAAAAAATGAAATCATGAGTTAAAAATAATTATAATATTTATGAATAAACAAATAATTTGACCTAAAAATATTGTCAAGATAATTATTCAATAAATAATTTCAATTTTTTATCCTTATTTATTTCTTGTATTTGATTTATATTTTTAACTCAAATTATTTAGAAGATTCAGAATTTAAGCTTTTATTTAAAAATTTACTATTAAAAAATCCCAAAATTGGTAAAATTAAAAATAGACAGATTAAATTCCCTAGAAATCATCATACAGTCCCTTTTAATGGACAGTATTGAAAACTAATACAAAGTGACTTGAATAATTTTAATAAAACTAATTTTTTTTTATTAAATTTTACCAATATATTCTTTATTCATAAAGAAAATTGGCCTAAGAACCTAGATGAAAAAATCTGGCGAGAAGTAAATAAAAAATATCTGCCAAAGATACAAATCAAATTAATATAAAACAATTGCTAGGATTCAACAATATGTCAATGAAGGCTTTTTTAAAGAAAATTGCAAAAAATTCCTTAACTGTGTCGATACCTTGTCTTAGAATAGTGTAGATTGTGAAAGAGGATTTCATCTTATAAGTTAATCATGACAGATAAACGAGCAAATGTTCATGTTCATAAATATTATTGGTCCTATGATATTGGAGTGGATTCTAGATCAATATATCAAAATATGGAAAAGAATGCAGCCTAAAGAAAAAAAAATTTATGGAAATTCTTTTAATTCATATTTATATTTGAAAAGATATTGATAAGACCTAATTTGTAGCATTATTTTTAAAATATAATATAAATAAAGAATTTAATCACAATATATAAAACATTATAGCAACCCCTCCAAATTTTAAAGTGATAAATCACTGCTAATAGTGATAAAAAAATTTAAAATATGCTTCACTTTATATATTTCTAATAATGTAAAAAGTTTAATTTGGGTTATAATTGAGTCCCACATAAACAGAAAGTCCAGTCACTTTGAACTTGAGTTGGTCAAACTTGGATAAACATTTTCTTGGGCTATCAAATTCAAACTTTGATTTTAAAATTTATTTCAGGCCAGATCAAATTAGAACCTTAATTTTTTTTAAAATTTTTTTGTTAAACTATTTTCAGAATAACCACAAAATTGTTTATTACCCTTAAATGCACATAATTTTTATGATTTTGTATAAATATATTGTTTTTTCAACAGAACAATAAAAAAAAAATATTGAATTGGACCAGGGTCAAATCTTTGGGGAAAAATTTCAAGAATCAGATTGGTCTGACAATTTTAAAATTACTCAGATAGGGCTGAACCTGAAAAATATATTTGATGCAGGGTCCTAATTCAATTAAACTGAAATTATTTTTTAAAGAGAACTGCTATTCTCTTCTGAACAGATATTTGTTATGATCCATGAATAACTGTTTTATTGCTAATTTAAAAGATGTAGGGAGACATATACCCCCACCTGAATTGAGAAGGATTAATAGTTGATAAAATATTGTGACTACTTTTTTCATAAATTAGTTTCTTTATAGTAAACTTTTTTTTATAAAAAAATATAATTTTATTAAAAATTGTATCTAAAGACATGCCAGAGGAGTCCTATAAGATTTCAATTATAGATTAACTTTGTACCTCCAAATTTATTTATGGCTTTTTCAATACTATTTTTAACTTGTAATTCATCTCGAATATCAGTTTGTAAAGGTAAGCAGTCACTTCCTAGGCTTCTGACTAATTAATTTTGTATTAAAATCTATTAAATTTATAGATATACTTTTTTCTGCAACTGAATTTAATGAACCTTGCAATTTTGGATGAAAATCTAATGTTTTTGCTAATAAAATAATTTTGCATTTTTCTTTTGCAAATTTAAGAGCAATCTCTTCACCAATGCCTCGAGAAGCTCCAGTTATTAAAATGGTAAAATTTTTATACATTTTAATAAATATTGAAATTCATTCATTCATTCATTACCAGGCCAGAAATTGCAAACCAGGAGTTGAAGCGTGCATCATGTATTTTCACTAGTATATAGATCCCATACATGATGTCTACCCGTTTTATTATAGTGGACGGTACCACTATGTAGCCCGTTAGCAAAGTGAAGAAGGAAGAAGTACAATAATGGTGATGTATTAGTTCCGTTTCCGGCAGAATAGTGTTAAGGAAAAAATAAGAAATAATGTCATATAAAAAAATGTACCTGCGTCCTTAAGTGGTATTTAGTGAGGCAACAAAAAAAATAACCCTTATATCTTGTTAAGTATTGAGAGTTTATGTTAAGTTTGCATGTAGAGTCTCTTTCTTGTTTGTTGTTCGGTGTGCCAAAATATTGTATGTCCCGTAGATCTTATATGTTCTGTGCCAATGGTATTTGGGTTCGTCCGATTATTGCGTTATTATTATAGCCAGTTTATCTTCCCATTGCCTGTTATACAGCTAATATTTTCGTAATTGTTATCGTTATCGTCGCCGATATCGTGTGTCCAGAAAGGAAGGTCGTGGGTTATTAGAGGAAGTTAGGTTATGTTGTTGTTGTTCAGGTTATTATCATTATCAAATACACTTGTTCCATTTATTGCAAGAACGTAAAGGTGAAAAACGGTTGCGATATTAATTTAGGCCATATTTTAGCATGTATTGTAAATGTTCCTTTAGGTGTTTCTTGTTTTTGCTAAGTGCCATGAAATCTGCAAACGAGAGGTTAATCAGGTCCATATCTTTCAAACATTTCGCCAACCAATAGTATTTAGGGGTTTTCCTCCTACCGTCAGGGCACCATTTCAAGGACGAGAATATCATATTTTCCTGCGAGTGTCTTAAGCTATGGCCTAGTAATTCTAGTCTCCTCATGGGTATGAGACGATTGATTGGTAGGATGTCGCATCTATTCCAGAGCGTTGTATTTGATGTGTTGTATGGGTAATACGTTTTGGTGATTCTTCTAAGGCATTTGTTTATAAAAGTTTGAATTGTGCTGATGTTACTTTTTGAGTCTTGCCAAGTCTCCAGGCCGTAGGTAAAAATGGGTACAATTAGGGATTTGAAGAGTCTTATTTTTAAATTAGTTGATATTTGGTTGGATGACCATAACTTCGACAGTTGATGATAGCGGAGTCTCGCATTCTTCGTTCTCGAATTCGTGTCTAAAAAGGTGAGGCCTAATGACGTTATCCTGGTTCCTAGGTATTTAAAATCAGACACTAATTCTATCGTATTACCCTCAAAGTTAAAGGGGTTTAAGTGACTCGCGTCAGTATTTGAGGTGATTAGTTTGGTTTTTGTGTAGTTTACTCTTAGACCATATCCATCACAGTTGTTGACAAATAATGATAAAATATTTCTTAATTTGTATTCTGAGTTGGCTAGAATACATACGTCGTCAGCATAACATAGAAAGTTTAAAGAGTTGTGCATATCATTGAGGTGTTGTTGCTCACTGTAATATGTGTTGAGTGCATATTCCTGTTTAAAAGATTTATTTAGGATATCATTCATTATTACATTAAAAATAATCGGTGAAAGGATGCATCCTTGTTTGAGGCCTCTATTTGCTTTAAAAGGTTGCGACTTCATATTTAAATGCTGAGGAACTACTCTATGATTGTCGTAAATTATCTTAATTAGCGCTATCAGATGTTTATCTATTCCAATGTTTTCCAGCAAGGGCCATATCTTATTCTGAATTATGGAGTCAAAGGCTTGACTTAAATCAATCATCAGGGCAAAAATGGGGGATTTATGCATTCTGGCCTTTTCCAGAATGACCTTAAGTGCCATGGTCAACTCCGTAGTATTTCTGCCCTTCCTGTATGATGTAATAGCATTAGAAAGGAATCTGTTAATGATTGGTTTAATCCTGACTGATATGATGTATGTGAACATTTTTAGTGTGACTGGAATTAGTGCAATACCTCTGTAATCTTTAAGGCAGTTTGGGGACTTATTTTTAGGGAAGTTTAGTATGATTGATGTCATCCATTCATCAGGAAACTTGCCCGTATTCCAAATCTCCCTAAAGAGGGGAAGTAGTAAGTTGGCACTTAGGTCTACCTCTATCTTCCAGAGTTCTGCAAAAATTCCATCCGTTCCAGCTGCTTTATGCATTTTTAGACATTTGATGGCACCGACTATATCAGACTTGTTCAAATTCTGATTGGGTGATTGGAAGGGGTAGTCACATCTAGGTCTAGGCCATCTCGTTTTGTAGAGGTTCATGTAGTGGTCTATCCATAAGTCTAATTGTTCCTTAGGGTCAGTTATAATCTTGTTGTTTAATTGTAGTCTTGGTAAAGGATTGGTTTTAAAGGTGGTTAGTAGTTTTAGAGATTGGAAGGCCTTATAAATATTATTATTATCAAAATTGAATTGGATAGAATTCGATAAGTTAGCAATGAACAGTCTTTTGTCAGCTCTTATGCGGTGGGTAATGAACCTCCTGTGATGTCTTGCGAATTGATGGTGGGATATATTTGTTGTAAGATTCTTAATTATTTGTATTGTTGAAGGGGTGAGCCACTCTCTGCGCTTGGTGCGTGGTCTTAAGCATGATGTTATACTACCTAATACATTCTGCTTAATGTCCTTCCAGGTCAGGTTTGGGTTTATCATGCCATTTGCTGAGTTTCTCCATGATGTTAATTTAGAGACGAACTCTTCTTTCACCTCTAAGTCATTTAGTTGTGCCAAGTCTTTTCTAGCAATGTATTTTACAGTGGTGAGACTGCTCTGTCTAGTGTGGTTTGGGAAGATACTGTTGTTAATTTTGAGTTCACAGCCCAGTGGATAATGATCAGTAAAAAGTGTAAGGTTAAGTTTACTGATTACCCTGATGTCTTTCACCCATTTGAAAATCTTAGTGGAAATTATAAAGAAATCTATCTGTGAGGTAGTGCCAAAGGAAGGGCTCTTGTAAGTCATGATGGGATGAGTTGGGTGATTGAAGAAAGTATTACCAATTTTCAAGTTGAAAAACTCGCAGATTTCTATTAACCTTTTACCGTTGGGGTTCGTGCTTTGTATTAATGTGGCGTTTCCAAGGCAGGAAGAGTTCTTAGATTTACCTACCGAAGCATTGAAGTCACCTGCTAGAATGATGCCATCCCGATGCGGTAGTTCCTTTAAGACATTCTCCAATTCCATATAGAAAACGCTATCATTGTGAGGCGCATATATATTAAGCAAATGGACTTTTTTGTATCCTAAGTTTAGGGTGAGGCAGCATATTTGGCTGGATATTGGGTTGAAGCTTACGAGTCTTACTAGTTTATTATGTATCATAAACGCCACCCCAGCCCATACGTGTTCTGCATTTGAGCTGCAATATAAGGTGTAATCTAATAGGTTCCTTACCTCAGTTACTTTAAGGTGCGTCTCCTGTAAAAAGAGGATATCGTAATGTTGGTCTTTCATAATTTGTCTTAGTATAGTTAGCTTCTCATTTAGGGATCTTATATTTAAAGAGATCATCTTAATATTGTGGTCCTTCATTGAAAACTTTATTAAAAATTTAATTATGATTACCGTGCCGATTCTGTAAGGGAGTGAAGGGATAAAAGTAAAAAAAGTAATATATATATCTATTCATTTCAATTATGTCATTCTGATGTAAGTATAGTTTATAAAGTTCCATTACTTATTTGTGTGCTACCTAGTGTTGTTAATTGGTTGGTTGTAAAAAAAAACCAAAACCGGGGTTTGGGTCTAAACAAGAAAAAAACGACCAACCAGCCCTGAGCACAGACCCGGGGTTCAGACCTCATTAAGATAAATTAACCTTAATAATTATTAAACTTTATTAATTAATAAAGATAAAAAGTATAAATTGATATTATAAATTATACTATATTTTGACTTTAGAATAGGCACATCCCCCCCTCCCCCTTAAATGATACGAATATCCAAGTATTCTAATTATCTCAATTAAATTTAGGAGCTAATGTAACCTATAAAGCCCAAACCCATTTTTTGAAAAAAAATATGGGTTTAGCACATCCTTACTATTATATAATATGCAACACTATCTACACTCTCATTGGAAACAGTTATAATTTTATTATTTTTTTTTAAAAAAAATTTCGGAAGAAAAAGAAGCCTTTCAATAAATTTTTAAATATATTATTTACAATTCAATAAGTAAAAAATTATTTCACTTTTCTATGATAATATTAAACTCTTATGTCAATCAAAACCATATTCTTTGTATTATAATTATATAAAATATAATAACCATATTTTTAGAAATGTGTTCAAAAGATAATTGACGATATTGTAAAAGGGGAGGGCAATGCAATCCGTTTACCTATATATCTTAAGAAAAATTAAATCTTTTATAAAATAAATTTGGGTGAAAGTGACAAAAAGAAAAAATTATGGAGAGAAAATAAATAAGCGAAAATAATAACCTTTAATCCGGAGTGTTTACTGGGATCCGAGATTTAATATAAAAAGACCAAAATGTTGGAAGATGAGGTCACCTACAAAACTTAAAGAGAAAAAAAGAGAAAAAAGAAAAAAGAGAAAAAAATAAAAAGTGAAAAAGGTAAAGATTGTTTAATTCAGAAAAACAAATAAAATTTAAAACTGTATAGAGAAAAATTACCTCCATATCTCTGTGCACATTTGGAAAACGAGTTGACATGGACATTATAATAGAAAGGATTTAAAAATTGAGGGGAAATAAAATACAGCTAAGCGTATAAAAAATAAAGTAAACCTTTACAAAATTTTTATTTAATAGAAGACTATGGAAAGGAAATGATTACAATAATAATGGGGGAAACATTCAGGGTGGGATAACCTAATAACTTCACAATAACCATAATTAAAAATTATATTAAGCTCTAAATATATAAATACAAAATATTAATAACAATTTGTATAAGACATTGCCAAGAAGCAAGCAAGAGAAAAATTTAAATGTTAAGAAAGAGAGACGATGGCGCCCAATATTTGGAAAACTTTTATTTTAAGAGAAACAAAGGAATTAATATAACAAAGGCGCCTAGAAAGTTAAAAAATATGAAATATTGAAAATAAAATTTTATTTATTTGTTTTATTTTTAGCCAAGACAACTTGAGAAGTCGTTTGAAATTAAAGAAAAACATAAATACAATTTATAAATAGACAGAAAAAGTAAAATAGAAACATATTTGGGAGGGAGTCATAAAGTATTAGCAAGTGAAAGAAAGGGAAGCAAAAATTAATAAAATATATACGATATTCCAAGTCCAAATAATGTATATATAGTCTAATATATGTGATATAAAATAATATATACATAATACAATGTTAGCGTTGTGTTCGATTTATCCTATATAGGTGGAATTTAGGATAGTGATATTATAAGGAGAAATATCCGACCATCTACCTTAAATAAGATATGAAAGTCTTACCAGTGAAGTTAAATGAGATATTTGATAGCAAGAGACTAAAATAAAAAGGTCAAATCAGCTAGCAAAAGTCGAGTATAAAAAGAAGGTAGAGACCAAACTAACCAAAAGTTTTACCTAAATAGGACATATGATAACGAAGAGTCCCACTTTACAAATTATTCTGAAGAATTTTAAGTCCCGACACTTTACAATTTGTTCTGAAGAAATTTTAAGTCCCGTAAAAAAATTTCATAATAAATTAATTGAAATTTACAAGAAAACGTAGTATTAAATACATTTTACCAAGAGGAAACGGGATTACACTAAGGACTTTGTTTGAAAAGGTAGAAATAAATACATTTTACCAAGAGGAAAAGGGATTACACTAAGGACTTTGTTTGGGAAATAGTAAGATGCCAAATATCCTTAATAATAATTGTTAAACTTTATTAATTAATAAAAGATAAAAAGTGTATTATAATTATATAAATATAATAACCATATTTTAAATAATGTGTTCAAAAGATAATTGACGATATTGTAAAAGGGGAGGGCAATGCCATCCGATTAGGTTATTATCTTATGTTATAATGTATTTAGAAACATAAGCATTAGAGTGAATAATGATTTATTCGTTATGTAATATTTAATAGTATCAGGGGTTAATTTTTATTAGAATGCAATATATATCCCACCAATTATCAACTTATAAGAAGAACGATTTCGGGGCATAGCTAGTTTTCAAGGTTCATGAAGTAAAACTTAATCGTTTATTTCTAAAATTCATTTCCTTAAATTATTTTTTTTCTCTTTTGCCTAACTTAGAGCATATATCCAAGACAGGGTGAGATACTAACTAATATATGCAACTGGAATTTAAGAGTTTTATCCTTATTAAAAAAGTTTGGGATGGAGTTATATCCAGGTATGGGATTTGGCACGAAACCCTCCTCTATGGTTTCCTAACCCGGTGGAAATCCGTTTGTGGTTCTAACTATGCTGTTATCTATTATAGTTGAGTGTCATACTACATAACGTATAAGTTACCAGATTAAAGTGAGGTTAATTATGACATTTATTTAGTCTTTTACCTATATCTTACAGAGAATCCGCCTTGTAAGAATAGCAATCACACACGATGATAAATAGAATATATATAAGAACTGTTTCAAAAACTATTTCAAAAAGATACAATTAATATATATATATAAATGGTATCTAAATTAAATGATTATAGTAATTAAATGATTATAGTAAATGATAATAGATTAAATGAGTATTTGAGTAAGCTTCGTATAGTAGTTAGGATAGGATAAAAGGTTTTTTTTTTCCTAATTTCCTTCCTTATCCCTCCTTATATCCTCTTATTCGGAAAATAATAACCCATTATTTTTATTTTTATTATTTTTCCTTTATTATTACTTCATAATGTGTTTGGAATTATACCTAGTTATAGGGCTACGCATCAATAGTTAGATTATGAAACCTAGTAAAAAACGGAAGCAAGATTACATATTGTGAAGTAAAAGAAATAAATATATGTTTCTCATATATATAAAAAACAAGGGAGAAACATAATGAGACAAGAAGGGAAAAATAATAAATCTTCTAACGAGAAGAAAGAAATATAATAAGGTAGGAGAAAACATATAAATTACATGAACAAAAGAACTTCGGCGTCTAAAAAGTTTTATATTTTTATTAAACAAAAAGTTTTCTAAAAAAATAATATAAGAAATAAAACTTCATTTATTATTATTTTATTTTTTTAAATTTGATAATAGCGTTATAGGAATTGACATTTTGTCTTTGATGCTATTAATATTTAAGGAGGATAAGAAAAGGGACCCGTTAGCATAGTTTTAAGGGGGAGATTAAGATTCATGATGTAAGGTTTGGTAAAAAAAAGAAAAAAAAAGAAAAGATTTTTCTGAACTTATATTTTGCTATTCCGTACAATATTTGAGCTAAATAGTTACGTGAAGGACTAAATTTCATAATAAATTGATTGAAATTTACAAGAAAACGTAGAATTAAATACATTTTACCAAGAGGAAAAGGGATTACACTAAGGACTTTGTTTGAAAAAGTAGAATTAATTACATTTTACCAAGCGGAAAAGGGATTAAACTAAGGACTTTGTTTGAGAAATAGTAAGATGCCAAATATAATTATGGGCGTAGGTAAGAAGTCAAGGACTACATTAAAACTAGTAAGATGTCGAAGGTTGCGACATAAGAAAACTGATGTCAAGGCCTAAGTCGATGTCAAGGACTACATAGAAGCGTGTAATATGGCGATCAACTAGTAATATGTCCATTCTCATAAATTTGATAGCTTTTTACAAGTTATATCTTAAATTCGAATACAAATTATTTGATATTCAATGGCATAGAATACTTTATTCTAAAAAAAATGCATTTATAAATTGGCATAAGATACTTTATTCTAAGGATTGCATTTATAAATTACTATTACGAAAATTTAAAACCATAAGGGCTGCTAAAATTTGATGGCATAGATTACTTTATTCTATAAATTATATTTATAAATTCCGTTAACAAAAATTAAAAAGCTATTAGGGGTTTCGGAAAGAATCATCATTATACCTATTGTACTGGTAATAATAAATTAAAAATATAAGAAAAAAAAATATTTTATTTATTTATTTTCATTTAAACATAATCAAAGCAAAAATCCGGCTGCTTAAAAAAGATTTTGAAAAATAAAAATTTGGGAGGCGCCAGAAGAATTTAAGAGAAGTAATACAAATAGTAGAGAAAAATATATTAAGTAATAAGACATAATCTGAATTCGGAAAAATCTATAGTAATAAGACATAATCTGAATTCGGAAAATCTATATAATAACCAAAATTAAGATTATAATTATCCCAACCTAAAATACCTACCATCCAGCATCGGCACCGAAAATAACCTAAAGATAGAAATTTAATAAGAAAATATATGAAGAGGTAGATGAAAGCAAAATTTAGAAAGAGATTATAATAATATTGAGAAAAGGTTTGTTTCTATTTGAGTTAATATATTAATAGAAGAGCAAAGTAAATATTAACAAAATTAAGATTTACTTAATTACAAGTAACAAAATTAAGATTTATCTATTTACAAATCTTTAAGGGTAAAGACAAATTTATATTAGGATTTTCATAATATCATATATACATGCTATTAAAGTTTTCCAATCATATTATAGTTAACCAATTATATATTTATATATATGTGTAGATATAATCTAATCAATATGTGTAGATATAATCTAATCAATATGTAATATGTATAAATGTCAGTATAAAGTAATGTAGGAATGGAAGACAGATATGTTCAAAAAAAATATAAGGTACCTTGATGTTTGAGCTCAATTTTATATATGATCATATAGGCATGAAGTTTTTATAAAGTATAATATAATATAGATATTATATTAAGGTACCAAAAATATAATCTAAGCTATGTGTTATGTGAAGTATGTATAAATGGAATTATAAATTGATACATAGAGAATGACTAATATATTCAAACAGGTACAGACCAATCTATATATAATATATAATCGGATAAAATTGGATAAACATAAAGTTAATTTATAAGGTAGGAATAACCAGAATTACTTTATGATATTATATAATTCTAACTAACATCTTCATGATATTATATAATTCTAACTAACATAATGCTATCGTTCATACACATAAAAAAAATGTTTTATCTTTACTATAGGGGTAGGAATAGCAATTATTTTATATTATATTATTCTGACAAGCATACTGCTAGTATTCCAACATAGACTATTATATCTAAACTTTAGAGAAGTACAATATATTAACTTTAATGTGTTTATTTTTTGCAACAATAAATAATGTTCCAATTGTATGCTCGAGACGTTAAAAGTTAGAAACATTTATAGTTGAAAATTTACAAATGTATACTAAAATTCTAAGCAAGATATAGAAGTCCAATTTTATTGAAATTCATATTTAAAATAATGAGGACTATTGATCAAATTATATCAAGCAATCGGTGTAACTAAACCTAGATTTGACAGGTAAACTGAGATTTGACAGGTAAACTATGAATAGATAAAAAATTTATTTTTATTTTATAGCCCATCAAATTTATTTTAAAATTATAAATAAAATGTTTTTAATATATAAATCAAATTTATCCAAATTTTATTTTATCTAAATAAAAAAATAGAATATAGAAGAAATTGTAGTCCATAAATTAAAAATATGTATAGAACAGATATGTTACATAGAAAATATAATATGTATAATAATGTTTAAAAATAATAAATATATTTCCGTTAGATGGCGTAATACATTAAAAATAATTTTTAATTAAAAAAGAATATGAATAATAGGAGCATAATTCTTTACTTTCGATTAATTTATTTGGTACAAGCTATATAATCATAAAATGATAAAAATTGAAAGTTTCCGTCATTATTTTTTGAGTTATGATGTCAATTCTCAGTTTAGTGAAAATTTTTTAAATTTTTGGGATTTTAGAAATATTTTATTTTTTTGACTCATTTTGTGTAAACTTACTCATATAAACATAAAATGAAAAAAAATTTAAGTTTCCTTCATTATTTTTTGGTCAAACATTCCGAACCGAAATTTCTAATAAATCAATCTTGGAACCCCTTATAAAGAAACTTCAAAATAGTCTTAACCCCTCCGATATCAGCGATATTCAACTACTTCAATTAAACGATAAATATGGTGGATATGAATGGCTCGAGGCACTTCCAAGCCTAATCCTTGATAATCTCTTAACCAATGACCAACTGAGAGTTACCATAGGATTTAGACTAGGATGCTCGCTAACCCATTCACACACTTGCCATCTTTGCAACCTACGCGTACAACCAAATGCAAGACACGGCCTAAACTGCTCCCGTAGCCAAGGTCGCCACCTCCGGCATAAAGCAATAAATAAAATCATCCATAACGCTTTCAATAAAGCTAAAATTCCTAACATTCTAGAACCAACAAACCTCTCTCTACAAGATGGTCTCAGACCTGACGGTTTAACCTGCATCCCATGGTCCAATGGGAAATCCCTAATTTGGAACGCTACCTGTGTCTCTTCCTTTCCCTCATCAATTAATTCAAATCCTCTTACTAATGGCGAAAATAAAAAAACCAATAAATACTCAACATTAAATAATTTTATTTTTCAACCCATAGTCATCTCAACTAACGGTAATTTCTCCCAATCAACATATTCATTTTTAAAAATTTTAGCACTTAAAATTTTTAACATAACAAACGAAAAACGCGAGTCAATCTTCCTAAAACAAAAAATACAATTAGAAATTTTTAAACATAATTATTCATGTTTTTTAGGTACATTTTTACTATAAGCTCTTTTTAGAGCCATCGATATTTTTAAAATTTACACTCATTTTTAATATATGACTTGTTTTGCTATTTGTTTATATATATAGTTTTCTCACATTTTATATACAATTTTCTATATAAATTCTCAGTTTAGTCAAAATTTTTTAGATTTTTGGGATTTTAAAAATATTTTATTTTTTTGACTCATTTAGTGTAAACTTACTCATATAAACATAAAATGGAAAAAATTTTAAGTTTCCGTCATTATTTTTTGAGTTATGATGTCAATTCTCAGTTTAGTTGTAATGTAATAAATGTAATATACATTACATATTTACTAATTTTATAAAAATAATTATCTTTTTAAAACTTTGAAATGTGTACTTGAAGTTCTACTTATGTTTAATTTATCAACTAAATTTATTTTAAAATTACAGGTGTGCAACATAATTATGTAAGTCGTTTAATCTAAACTAAATTAATAATTAAATTTGACCGGAACCAGATTCAAACAAAATAATTTGTAGGTAAGAAGAAAAAATGAATTGTTCGACACTTTGTATCCTAATTTACCAAAGATATAAAAAAAAAAGAGTGAATAAGAAAAAAATTTATTAGCCTTAGTCTTTTATTAAAATATTTGTTGACTTATTTATGACATAAATACCCAACGGTCTTTTTTAAGACCAATGAATATCCAACGGCCATTTTAAGGGCCCTTAAATTTTAACTGAAGTAAACTAGTTTTCCGATTCAATAACTATAAATTATTGCATTTATTTATGAGTCAAAAAAATAAAATATTTTTAAAATCCCAAAAATCTAAAAAATTTTGACTAAACTGAGAATTGACATCATAATTCAAAATGATGGAAACTTAAATTTTTTTTCATTTTATGTTTATATGAGTAGGTTTACACAAAATGAGTCAAAAAAATAAAATATTTTTAAAATCCCAAAAATCTAAAAAATTTTGACTAAACTGAGAATTGACATCATAACTCAAAAAATAATGACGGAAATTTAAATTTTTTTTCATTTTATGTTTATATGAGTAAGTTTACACAAAATAAGTCAAAAAAAATAAAATATTTTTAAAATCCCAAAAATCTTATTATTTTTGACTAAACTGAGAATTGACATCATAACTCAAAAAATAATGAGAGAAACTTAAATTTTTTTCATTTAATGTTTATATGAGTAAGTTTACACGAAATGAGTCAAAAAAATAAATATTTTTAAAATCCCAAAAATCTAAATATTTTTGACTAAACTCACAATTGACATCAAACTCAAAAAATAATGACGGAAACTTAAATTTTTTTTCATTTTATGTTTATACGAGTTGGTTTACACAAAATGAGTCAAAAAAATAAAATATTTTTATAATCCCTAAAAATCTAAAAAATTTTGACTAAACTGATAAATGACATCATAACTCAAAAAATAATGACGGAAACTTAAATTTTTTTCATTTTATGTTTATATGAGTAGGTTTACACAAAACGAGTCAATAAATAAAATATTTTTAAAATCCTAAAAATCTAAAAAATTTGTCTAAACTGAGAATTGACATCATAACTCAAAAAATAATGACGGAAATTTAAATTTTTTTCATTTTATGTTTATATGAGTAAGTTTACACAAAATGAGTCAAAAAAAATAAAATATTTTTAAAATCCCAATAATCTAAAAAATTTGACAAAACTGAGAATTGACATCATAACTCAAAAAATAATGACGAAAACTTAAATTTTTTTCATTTTATGTTTATATGAGTAGGTTTACACAAAACGAGTCAAAAAAAATAAAATATTTTTAAAATCCCAATAATCTAAAAAATTTGACTAAACTGAGAATTGACATCATAACTCAAAAAATAATGACGGAAACTTAAATTTTTTATCATTTTATATTTATATGAGTTGGTTTCAATGACATATATAATACCTAGACTGAAGATTCATTCATTAAAATTGTACATAAATGCAAATCATGTGGAGACGCCATCTTGGTTACACTAATCATTATTAAAATTAACGAGAGCCTTATTTAATCCTATATCTGATGCAAACTTTATTAAAGAATTACCGGATCATCGAAATAATAAGATAGCAAGTTATCAATATAGAAGTAGTTTTTAACATGAGAATAATTACTATATGTGTAACCAAAATGGCCGGTCCAGCTGATTTGCTTTTAAAGACGTTTAAAAATGCATTTTAATGAATGAATCATCAGTCTAGGTATTATCTATGTCATTGGTTGGTTTACATAAAATGAGTCAAAAAAATAAAATATCTTTAAAATCCCAAATATCTAAAAAATATTACTAAATTGAGAATTGACATCATAACTCAAAAAATAATGACGGATATTTAAATTTTTTTCATTTTATGTTTATATGAGTAGGTTTACACAAAACGAGTCAAAAAATAAAATATTTTTAAAATCCTAAAAATCTTAAAAATTTGACTAAACTGAGAATTGACATCATAACTCAATAAATAATGACCGAAACTTAAATTTTTTTCATTTAATGTTTATATGAATATACACAAAATGAGTCAAAAAAATAAAATATTTTTATAATCCCTAAAAATCTAAAAAATTTTAACTAAACTGATAAAGGACATCATAACTCAAAAAATAATGACGGAAACTTAAGTTTTTTTCATTTTATGTTTATATGAATAAGTTTACACAAAGAGTCAAAAAAAAAATATTTTTAAAATCCCAAAAATCTTAAAATTTTTTGCTAAACTGAGAATTAAATAAAGACGGAAGCTTAAATTTTTTCATTTTATGTTTATATGAGTTGGTTTACATAAAATGAGTCAAAAAAATAAAATATTTTTAAAATCCCAAAAATCTAAAAAAATTTGACTAAACTGAGAATGACATCATAACTCAAAAAATAATGACGAAAACTTAAATTTTTTTCATTTTATGTTTATACGAGTTGGTTTACATAAAATGAGTCAAAAAAATAAAATATTTTTTAAATACCAAAAATCTAAAAAATTTTGACTAAACTGAGAATTGACATCATAACTCAAAAAATAATGAGAGAAACTTAAATTTTTTTTCATTTTATGTTTATATGAGTAAGTTTACACGAAATGAGTTAAAAAAATAAATTTTTAAAATCCCAAAAATCTAAATATTTTTGACTAAACTGAGAATTGACATCATAACTCAAAAAATAATGACGGAAACTTAAATTTTTTTCATTTTATGTTTATATATATGAGTAAGTTTACACAAAACGAGTCAAAAAAATAAAATATTTTTAAAATCCCAAAAATCTACAAAATTTGATTAAACTGAGAATTGACATCATAACTCAAAAAATAATGACGAAAACTTAAATTTTTTTCATTTTATGTTTATACGAGTTGGTTTACATAAAATGAGTCAAAAAAATAAAATATTTTTTAAATACGAAAAATCTAATAATTTTTGACTAAACTGAGAATTGACATCATAACTCAAAAAATAATGATGGAAATTAAATTTTTTTCATTTTATGTTTATATGAGTAAGTTTACACAAAATGAGTCAAAAAAATAAAATATTTTTAAAATCCCAAAAATCTAAAAATTTTTGACTAAACTGAGAATTGACATCATAACTCAAAATATAATGACGGAAACTTAAATTTTTTTCATTTTATGTTTATATGAGTAGGTTTACACAAAACGAGTCAAAAAAAATAAAATATTTTTAAAATCCCAATAATCTAAAAAATTTGACTAAACTGAGAATTGACATCATAACTCAAAAAATAATGATAGAAACTTAAATTTTTATCATTTTATGTTTATATGAGTAGGTTTCAATGACATATATAATACCTAGACTGACGATTCATTCATTAAAAGTGTACATAAATGCAAATCATGTGGAGACCCCATCTTGGTTACACTAATCATTATTAAAATTAACGAGAGCCTAATTTAATCCTATATCTGATGCAAACTTTATTAAAGAATTACCGGATCATCGAAATAATAAGACAGCAAGTTATCAATATAGAAGTAGTTTTTAACATGAGAATAATTACTATATGTGTAACCAAAATGGCCGGTCCAGCTGATTTGCTTTTAAAGACGTTTAAAAATGCATTTTAATGAATGAATCATCAGTCTAGGTATTATCTATGTCATTGGTTGGTTTACATAAAATGAGTCAAAAAAATAAAATATCTTTAAAATCCCAAATATCTAAAAAATATTACTAAATTGAGAATTGACATAACTCAAAAAATAATGACGGAAATTTAAATTTTTTTCATTTTATGTTTATATGAGTAGGTTTACACAAAACGAGTCAATAAATAAAATATTTTTAAAATCCTAAAAATCTAAAAAATTTGTCTAAACTGAGAATTGACATCATAACTCAAAAAATAATGACGGAAATTTAAATTTTTTTCATTTTATGTTTATATGAGTAAGTTTACACAAAATGAGTCAAAAAAATAAAATATTTTTAAAATCCCAAAAATCTAAAAAATTTGATTAAACTGAGAATTGACATCATAACTTAAAAATTAATGACGGAAACTTAAATTTTTTATTATTTTATGTTTATATGGGTTGGTTTACATAAAATAAGTCAAAAAAATTAAATATTTTTAAAATTCCAAAAATCTTAAAAATTTTGACTAAACTGAGAATTGACATCATAACCCAAAATATTATGAAGGAAACTTATATTTTTTTCATTTTATGTTTATATGAGTAAGTTTACACAAAATGAGTCAAAAAAATAAAATATTTTTAAAATCCCTAAAATCTAAAAAATTTTGACTAAACTGAGAATTGACATCATAACTCAAAAAATAATGACGGAAACTTAAATTTTTTTCATTTTATGTTTATATGAGTAAGTTTACACAAAATGAGTCAAAAAAAAAATATTTTTAAAATCCCAAAAATCTTAAATTTTTTGCTAAACTGAGAATTATATAAGACGGAAACTTAAATTTTTTCATTTTATGTTTATATGAGTAAGTATACACAAAAT
Organism: Gordionus sp. m RMFG-2023; assembly: GCF_954871325.1. Classification (NCBI taxonomy): domain Eukaryota; kingdom Metazoa; phylum Nematomorpha; class Gordioida; order Chordodea; family Parachordodidae; genus Gordionus; species Gordionus sp. m RMFG-2023. The sequence continues at coordinate 14,475,507 of NC_088779.1, read as the reverse complement.
GAGTCAAAAAAATAAAATATTTTTATAATCCCTAAAAATCTAAAAAATTTTGACTAAACTGAGAATGAGATCATAACTTAAAAAATAATGACGGAAACTTAATTTTTTTTTCATTTTATGTTTATATGAGTAGGTTTACACAAAATGAGTCAAAAAATAAAATATTTTCAAAATCCCAAAAATCTAAAAAATTTAACTAAACTGAGAATTGACATCATAACTCAAAAAATAATGACGGAAATTTAAATTTTTTTCATTTTATGTTTATATATATGAGTAGGTATACACAAAACGAGTCAGAAAAATAAAATATTTTTAAAATCCCAAAAATCTAAAAAATTTGATTAAACTGAGAATTGACATCATAACTCAAAAAATAATGACGGAAACTTAAATTTTTTATCATTTTATGTTTATATGAGTTGGTTTACATAAAATAAGTCAAAAAAATAAAATATTTTTAAAATCCCAAAAATCTAAAAAATTTTGACTAAACTGAGAATTGACATCATAACTCAAAAAATAATGACCGAAACTTAAATTTTATTCATTTTATGTTTATATGAATAAGTTTACACAAAATAAGTCAAAAAAATTAAATATTTTTAAAATCGCAAAAATCTAAAAAATTTGACTAAACTGAAAATTGACATCATAACTCAAAAAATAATGACGGAAACTTAAATTTTTTTCATTTTATGTTTATATGAGTAAGTTTACACAAAATGAGTCAAAAAAAAATAAAATATTTTTAAAATCCCAAAAATCTAAAAATTTTTTGACTAAACTGAAAATTGACATCATAACTCAAAAAATAATGACGAAAACTTAAATTTTATTCATTTTATGTTTATATGAATAAGTTTACACAAAATGAGTCAAAAAAATTAAATATTTTTAAAATCGCAAAAATCTAAAAAATTTGACTAAACTGAAAATTGACATCATAACTCAAAAATAATGACGGAAACTTAAATTTTTTTCATTTTATGTTTATATGAGTAAGTTTACACAAAATGAGTCAAAAAAAATAAAATATTTTTAAAATCCCAAAAATCTAAAAATTTTTTGACTAAACTGAAAATTGACATCATAACTCAAAAAATAGTGACGGAAATTTAAATTTTTTTCATTTTATGTTTATATGAGTAAGCTTACACAAAATGAAGCAAAAAAAATAAAATATTTTTAAAATCCCAAAAATCTAAATATTTTTGACTAAACTGAGAACTCAAAAAATAATGACGGAAACTTAAATTTTTTTCATTTTATGTTTATATATATGAGTAGGTATAAAACGAGTCAAAAAAATAAAATATTTTTAAAATCCCAAAAATCTAAAAAATTTGATTAAACTGAGAATTGACATCATAACTTAAAAATTAATGACGGAAACTTAAATTTTTTATTATTTTATGTTTATATGGGTTGGTTTACATAAAATAAGTCAAAAAAATTAAATATTTTTAAAATTCCAAAAATCTTAAAAATTTTGACTAAACTGAGAATTGACATCATAACACAAAATATTATGAAGGAAACTTATATTTTTTTCATTTTATGTTTATATGAGTAAGTTTACACAAAATGAGTTAAAAAAATAAAATATTTTTAAAATCCCTAAAATCTAAAAAATTTTGACTAAACTGAGAATTGACATCATAACTCAAAAAATAATGACGGAAACTTAAATTTTTTTCATTTTATGTTTATATGAGTAAGTTTACACAAAATGAGTCAAAAAAAAAATATTTTTAAAATCCCAAAAATCTTAAAATTTTTTGCTAAACTGAGAATTATATAAGACGGAAACTTAAATTTTTTCATTTTATGTTTATATGAGTAAGTATACACAAAATGAGTCAAAAAAATAAAATATTTTTATAATCCCTAAAAATCTAAAAAATTTTGACTAAACTGAGAATGAGATCATAACTTAAAAAATAATGACGGAAACTTAATTTTTTTTTCATTTTATGTTTATATGAGTAGGTTTACACAAAATGAGTCAAAAAATAAAATATTTTCAAAATCCCAAAAATCTAAAAAATTTAACTAAACTGAGAATTGACATCATAACTCAAAAAATAATGACGGAAATTTAAATTTTTTCCATTTTATGTTTATATATATGAGTAGGTATACACAAAACGAGTCAGAAAAATAAAATATTTTTAAAATCCCAAAAATCTAAAAAATTTGATTAAACTGAGAATTGACATCATAACTCAAAAAATAATGACGGAAACTTAAATTTTTTATCATTTTATGTTTATATGAGTTGGTTTACATTAAATAAGTCAAAAAAATAAAATATTTTTAAAATCCCAAAAATCTAAAAAATTGTGACTAAACTGAGAATTGACATCATAACTCAAAAAATAATGACCGAAACTTAAATTTTATTCATTTTATGTTTATATGAATAAGTTTACACAAAATAAGTCAAAAAAATTAAATATTTTTAAAATCGCAAAAATCTAAAAAATTTGACTAAACTGAAAATTGACATCATAACTCAAAAAATAATGACGGAAACTTAAATTTTTTTCATTTTATGTTTATATGAGTAAGTTTACACAAAATGAGTCAAAAAAAATAAAATATTTTTAAAATCCCAAAAATCTAAAAAATTTTTGACTAAACTGAAAATTGACATCATAACTCAAAAAATAATGACGAAAACTTAAATTTTATTCATTTTATGTTTATATGAATAAGTTTACACAAAATGAGTCAAAAAAATTAAATATTTTTAAAATCGCAAAAATCTAAAAAATTTGACTAAACTGAAAATTGACATCATAACTCAAAAAATAATGACGGAAACTTAAATTTTTTTCATTTTATGTTTATATGAGTAAGTTTACACAAAATGAGTCAAAAAAAAATAAAATATTTTTAAAATCCCAAAAATCTAAAAATTTTTTGGCTAAACTGAAAATTGACATCATAACTCAAAAAATAGTGACGGAAATTTAAATTTTTTTCATTTTATGTTTATATGAGTAAGCTTACACAAAATGAAGCAAAAAAAATAAAATATTTTTAAAATCCCTAAAATCTAAATATTTTTGACTAAACTGAGAACTCAAAAAATAATGACGGAAACTTAAATTTATTTCATTTTATGTTTATATATATGAGTAGGTATAAAACGAGTCAAAAAAATAAAATATTTTTAAAATCCCAAAAATCTAAAAAATTTGATTAAACTGAGAATTGACATCATAACTTAAAAATTAATGACGGAAACTTAAATTTTTTATTATTTTATGTTTATATGGGTTGGTTTACATAAAATAAGTCAAAAAAATTAAATATTTTTAAAATTCCAAAAATCTTAAAAATTTTGACTAAACTGAGAATTGACATCATAACACAAAATATTATGAAGGAAACTTATATTTTTTTCATTTTATGTTTATATGAGTAAGTTTACACAAAATGAGTCAAAAAAATAAAATATTTTTAAAATCCCAAAAATCTAAATATTTTTGACTAAACTGAGAATTGACATCAAAACTCAAAAAATAATGACGGAAACTTAAATTTTTTTCATTTTATGTTTATATAAGTTACACAAAATGGGTCAAAAAAAAATAAAATATTTTTAAAATCCCAAAAATCTTAAAATTTTTGACTAAACTGAAAATTGACATCATAACTTAAAAAATAATGACGGAAACTTAAATTTTTTATCATTTTATGTTTATATGAGTTGGTTTACACAAAATGAGTCAAAAAAATATAATATTTTTAAAATCCCAAAAATCTAAAAAATTTTTGACTAAACTGAAAATTGACATCATAACTCAAAAACTAATGACAGAAACTTAAATTTTATTCATTTTATGTTTATATGAATATGTTTACACAAAATTAGTCAAAAAAATTAAATATTTTTAAAATCCTAAAAATCTAAAAAATTTGACTAAACTGAGAATTGACATCATAACTCAATAAATAATGACCGAAACTTAAATTTTTTTCATTTTATGTTTATACGAGTTGGTTTACATAAAATGAGTCAAAAAAATAAAATATTTTTAAAATCCCAAAGATCTAAAAAATTTTGACTAAACTGAGAATTGACATCATAACTCAAAAAATAATGAATGAAACTTAAATTTTTTTCATTTTATGTTTATATGAGTAAGTTTACACAAAATGAGTCAAAAAAAATAAAATATTTTTAAAATCTCAAATATCTTAAAATTTTTGACTAAGCTGAGAATTGAAATCATAACTCAAAAAATAATGACGGAAACTTAAATTTTTTCATTTTATGTTTATATGAATAAGTTTACACAAAATGATTAAAAAAAATAAAATATTTTTAAAATCCCAAAAATATAAAAAATTTGACTAAACTGAGAATTGACCTCATAACTCAAAAAATAATGACGGAAACTTAAATTTTTTTCCATTTTATGTTTATACATAAAATGAGTCAAAAAAATAAAATATTTTTAAAATCCCAAAAATCTAAAAAATTTTGACTAAACTGAGAATTGACATCATAACTCAAAAAAATAATGATTGAAACTTAAAATTTTTTTCATTTTATGTTTATAGAAGTTAGTTTACACAAAATGAGTCAATCCCATAAATCTAATAAATTGACTAAACTGGGAATTGACATCATAACTCCAAAAATAATGATGGAAACTTAAAATTTTTTTCATTTTATGAATATATAGCTTGTACCAAATAAATTAATCCAAAGTAAAGAATTATGCTCCTATAATTCATATTTTTTTTAATTAAAACTAAATTTTTAGTCTATTACGCCATCTAAGGGAAATATAGATTTTAAAATTTATTATGGGTGTTATATTATATATGTAATATAGCTATTCTATACATATTTTAATTTTATGAACTACTCTTTCTTCCATATTCTATTTTATTTAATTAGATAATTTTAATTTTGTATAAATTAGATTTACATAATACAAATATATTATTTATTTTTTAAAATATAATTGATAGGCCATAAATAAATTTATACCTGTCTATTCTCAGTTTATCTGTCCATTCGCAGTTTACCTGTCAATTATCAGTTTAGTTTCACCCCAAGCAATTGATTAATGCGTATGCCATTCTAATATTTAGAATTTGAGATTACAAAAGTCTATCAATTATGAATAGATTCAAATAAAAATTATTGCTTTTTAAATGACAGCTAGTAGGTTATCAGGTTGAGAATGAGACCATAGACTTTCATGGGCCGAATATTATATTTTCTAGCTGGTTTGGGTTGGTGTACCGTTGAAAATTGACTATGTTAAATTTAAACTGCTGTCATTTTACCAAGGAGACTCATTCTAAGTAGTCATTGTAAAATGTAGCCGTTGTAAAATGACTGCTTTCATAAATTTCTCGTTCTAAAACATTGTTGCACATTTTAATTGACTAATAAATAATATTATTTTCACTTCAAAAAAATTGGCAGCCAAATTTTATATTTTAAAACACTCTTTATTTCGCTCAAAACTATTTTTCTCTTGCTTAGGCTTTAAAATACTTAGAGCTAAGTAATTTTAAATCTAATAATTAAATACGACATGCAGATATTTTATGCTATTCTAAGTATTTTTTTTTCTTTTTATTTGAATTTAGACTAAGTGCTTCTCTATTTTATAGACTAATTATTGGCTTAGGTACTCAGCTAATTTAAAAATAGATTTAAACTGTTTATTAATTGGGTTAGATCAACGCATCTATGTAATGAGATGGGGAGGTTCGAAATGTTGATTCAAAAGGTTCCCGTTCTAAATCGCTAAAACAAAAATCGCTAAAAATTGTGAACATGGCTTATATCTCCTAGAAAATTTTTAAAGTAAATTTGAAATTAATATTAATAGATACTAGGGGATTAAATACTTGTATTTAAATTGAAAATTTAAAAAAAATCGCTAAAATGGAAGAAATATCATCCAAAATCCCAGTTTTTTGTTTTAGCGATTTAGAACCTATCCCATTCAAAGTTACTAACAGAGGCATCAATATCCTTTACAATATCAGGGAGCTCAATTAAAAAAAATTCATGGGGCTCCCCCATATCTCATATATTGCGGGCATTATGCCTGCTTTTGCCCGTCGGCCGGGTTTTGGATTAATATATTATACTTTTTTTATTGAAATTTGCAAAATACAAGACATATTTTTGACTAAATAATTACAAATGATAAAAAAGGTATCCCTCAATAGATAATGATTTTTAAAAACTACACAAGGTTATAAAATTCTTAGCAACCTACATTAACAAAAAGTCAATAAACTAATATAACATTGTGTTACCAATTTAGACAATATTTTATAGAATTGACTAATAAGTAAAAATTGGCCTAATCAAATCAATAATTATTAAAGAGGATAATGTAAACGACTAAAAAATATAGATACTGCCAAGTCAACGTAGAGCAATTTTATAAATACCAACCTAATTTGCTAAATACCGACCAAAATTTATTAAAATGTAATAAGACTTTTATTATTAAACATATATTATAACCGAATCACGTGGTCGAGTCCTTCTCCTATATATTATCACCCCAAGGACGGAACCAACAAGACGTAACACTCGCAGGGAAAATTTTGATTTTAAGAAGAGGAATTATAATGATTTTAGGCCTAATGATAATGCTAGCCGAAACTATCAAAACAATAATTTTCTAGACAGTGAGGGTAACTCTAGAAATTTTCGTAATAACCAATCTTCGAACAACAATTCAAACTATAACGGAAGAAACTCCATGTGGCACAATAACAATAATGCAAACAATTATGTTAGAAACAAAGCCTGGCAAAACAACAGCAATTTAAACTATAACGGAAGAAACTCCATGTGGCACAATAACAATAATGCAAACAATTATTATATAAACAATGCCTGGCAAAACAACAACAATTCAAACTATACCGGAAGAAACTCCAGGTGGCACAATAATAGCAATTCAAACAATTATGGTAGAATGCCTGGCAAAACAATAATAACTTTGGGAGAAACATCTCCTGGTCTTACAACAACCAAAGAAATCAGAATCAATATGATGATGGAAATGGTAACCGATATGAATCCTACAATTATAACAATAATAGTGATGGAGGAAACAATACATGGAAAAACTATAATCTAAGAAAACAAATACAATATCATGATCAGAGCCAAAGTAATAGAAACAATTGCAATATGAACATTGAAGAGATTGTGGAAAATAAAAATGACGTTATACAAAATAATAATGATAGTGATTTTAATGTCAACAATTTAACCGAGCATAAACTTAATGACAATGCATTTATGACTTCTTTAAAAGTAAATGATGTTACCGTTACTATGCAAGTCGATACTGGATCTAAATTTACGATTATACCTCATGAAATGGCTAAACAAATAGGTATTAAAAATCTTAAAAAGTCCACTCTACAACTCTCAGCTTATGATGGAAACTTAATTTAAAATTATCGGCGTAACTCAAGTTAAAGTAAGCTACGATGGTATTGCCAAACACTTGCAAGCAGTGATCGTAAATTCTAATAAAAATGCATTATTGGGACGAATGTGGGTCAATGCCTTTAGTAATATTTTGAACAAGTTTATAGCAAACATCGATATCAATTATGAAGATGGAATAAATAAATTAATAAAAGATTGTGAATTTAAACTAACTACCAAACCAATCAACAAAGTTAACGTCAAGTTACATTTACGAAATGATGCCAAACCTAAGATAATACCACCAAGGCGTATACCTTATTCAAAAGTAGATACTCTAATTATAGAACTTATGAGATGGATAGACGAGGGAGTCATTGAGCCGGTGACGGATGTTCGATGGGCAAGTCCTATTACCGCTGTCTACAAAGAAAATGGGGAGCGTTAGGGTTTGCGCCGATTTCAAAGACACTGTTAATCCTGCTCTTGAAGATTTCAGATACCCACTTCCAAGAATAAACGATCATCTAGCTAAGCTCAAGGAGGGGAAGAAATTCAGCAAGATCGATTTCAAAGACACGTTCTTACAAATCCCCATCGACATAAACTGCAGAAACATATTAACCATATCTACACACAGGGGATACTACCTGTTTACTAGACTTCCTTTTGGGTTAAAGACTTCTTCTGCAGTTTTTCAACAGACTATGGATCAAATTTTCGGTGAAAGATGTCATCTTTTATATTGATGACCTATTAATAACGGGAAGTAGTGACGAAGCTCATTTTAACAACATAAAAAAGAGTTTTTGAAAGAATATTATCTTATGGCTTAGTGCCTAATTTTGCAAAAAGCTTATTCTTCAAAAAAAGTCTGAGGTTCTTAGGACACGATATCGACGCCAATGGGATCCACGCCAACCATGACAAGATCGAGGCGATCGTTAGAATTCCGGAACCAAAATCAGCTGCTGAATTGTCAACGTTTCTGGGTATGGCGGGCTACTACAGAAAATTTTTTAACAACTTTGCTGAAATAGCTGATCCTTTATACAAGATTGTCAACAAGGAAAAATGGGAGTGGAATTTAGAACACTCCAAAAGTTTTGATGATCTTAAGACGTTGATTAGTCTTCCTCCAGCTTTGACGTACTTTAATCCTGAATTACCTATCGGAATTGCGACTGATGCATCTAAAAGAGGTTTAGGAGCTGTTTTGTTTCACACCGAAAAAGAAGGCAAAGAAAAACCAATAGCTTTTGCGTCTAGAACTTTAGCAAAGTCCGAGATAAATTATACCAATATTGAACGTGAAGCTCTGGCTATTATGTTTGCCATCAAGAGATTTCAAGAATACTTGATAGGGACTAAGTTCACTATTGTAACGGACCACAAGCCGTTAATCCATATTTTCACCAAAGAGCTCAAAGATAATAGTACCATGTCCTTAATATTACAGAAGTGGAATATAATTTTGGGGGGTTACGACTTTAACATCAGATATAAAGCTGGTAAATACAATGTTGTTCCTGATTGCCTCTCAAGGTTACCACAAATTGATGATGAGGTTTTTGATGATATCGCAATTATAAATGACTTTGGCGATATACCTCTTAGTTTTGACCGAATACGTGATGAAACGTCCAAAGATTTTGAATTATCTCAAGTTATTAATGATATAAGAAATAATGTGCCTATTAAAAACAAAACTTATGAAAATATTGAATATGAACTTAGTATTATTAAAAATTGTCTGTACAAAAGCAACAAATTCCAACAAGTCTGAGAAAGAACATATTAAAGGCATTACATGAAGGTCACATGGGAGCAGGTAAAATTAAATCCTTAGCCAAAGATCGCATGTGGTGGTCTGGTATGGTCAACGACATTGATTTGGAAGTTAGAAGTTGCGACGATTGTAATATTTTTCACGACAATCCAAAGAAAATACAAAATCCATGGGTATTGGCGACTAAACCTTTTGAAAGGATTCACGTAGACTATGCGGGTCCATTTTTTACAAAAAATTGGTTAATAATCGTCGATGCCTATAGTAAATTTCCAATTATAGTTCCTGTAAAAAACATCACGACTGAATTCACGTTGAAAGAAATTTATAAAACTATTTCGCTATTTGGCATACCTGAAACCATTGTTACAGATAACGGTACCAACTTTACAAGCAAAGACTTTGAGATATTTTGTAGTAAATATGGAATAAAACATGTACTAACATCCGCCTACCATCAGCAATCTAATGGACAAGCTGAACATATGGTGAGAACATTCAAAGCTCACATGAAAAGAAACATAAAAATTGACTTAGAAACTGCACTGGACAGATTCTTGTTTAACTACAGAAACACACCGAATGATATTACAGGTGTCACGCCATACAAAAGAGTGTTTAACCGCGATATTAGAATAAAGTGGGACTTATTGAAACTATTGGAGGATAAAATTGATAAAGTCAACATATCGCTACCAAGAAATCAAACCTTTAATATAGGAGACTTCGTTTGGAACAAGAAACAGAGTGATGACACGTGGTGCAAAGGCAACATCACGCACAAAGAGAGTGACACCATGTTCCAAGTCAATACGGATAAAGGTGAAGTAAGGAGATATATAGACCAGTTACGAAAAAGGAAATGTTATAATTTTAAATATTATGAAAGTGACCCTAAGAATTCTTGTAAAGAGGGAACATAAGTAAAAATAGTAAGATACCTTTCAGACCATCTAGAATTAAACAAAAACCTTCTTATTTAAAGATTTTATAACTTAAATTATTAAAATAAAATATTAAAACGCAACTTAAATTATTAAAATAAAATATTAAAAGCTACTTAAATTATTAAAATAAAATATATAAAACGCAAAATTTGAAAAAACGCGAAATATTATATAATAATCTTTTTTTATTTATCACTCTTACGGAATTCTACATATTTATCATTCCATATTCCAAAATTTTTATTCCAAATCGCAAAATATTATATAATAATCTTTTGATTTATCATTCTTACGGAATTCTACATATTTATCATTCCATATTCCAAAATTTCTATTCCAAATTCTTTTTTCCAAATTTAAAATTTTATTCCATATTCCATATATTCAAATTTGATCAATTATTCCATATGATAATGATAGCGTACAACAATTTTATCAAACCTACGAAAACGTATGGACTCACGCGACTCAAACATAGACTTATACGCTCACCGAGCAGCAACTTGATACTTTGTCGAAGAGGGGAATGTTAATTGTGTTCAATTAACATAATTTATTGTAATGTTGATTTAAATTTGTGATCAGTTGAAATAATTTATTTTAATGTTAATTGAGTATTAATTTGAATATCTATTGAAATGTTTTATTATATATACCAGTTGATTGTTATACATATGATTATTATTATTATTTGATTTTTTAAAATAATAAATAAAATTAATTTAAAACTCAAAACATAACTTGTTTCTTTCACAATCATACACATTGTTTTCCAAATAAAACTTTCTGCTATCCTTTTAAATGTAATTTAAAAGGTTTAAATATTTCAGCAAGCTCATAATGCTATAATAATTAATTCATTGTAAATAATGGAGGTTTTAATTGAATTTATTATCTAAAAAATAAATTCTTTATATTTACAAAATAAATTCTTTACAAAATATCGATAGTTGGTAGTAAAGATTGATTAATTTAAGTTAACCTTTATAAATCCTCTGAAAAGAGTATCAATAAATTAAAAAGGTAAAAATAATAATAGACAGACACCGCCGTCGAAGGCGGCGGTCATTTTTTAGGGGGGTAGGCAAATTGAAGGGGGTTTGCATCCAGTGAAATCCTGTCATGTAGACGCTGTTAAAGATCCATTAAAAATTTTTTTTAAGGGGGTTATAGTACCTGCGAGCACTAGTGACGCTACGGAATATAATATCTCAACATGAGTATTAAAAGGAAACTTATAAAAAATTAACTGATCACAACTCTAAGTATTTAGGAAAGTCAAAGTTTTTAAGGTTGAAATTTTTACCTTTTAAACTTATTTTAATTGTTTATAATAAAACAAGTATATTTTATGGGTCTATAATAATTTACTGCCTTATTAACTCATAATAATTATAGCATTTCATTTTTAAATCTGAGCTTTTCAGCTTATTTGATTTTTATTAGAATTATTTGAACACAGTGCATAGTTTATAATTTTTACTTGAATTAATTGACAATGCATTTTATGATTTTTATAAAAACTTACAAAGCCCATATATTAAAATATAGACAAAATTTGTGATTAGTATAAATAGTAATTATAAATTTAATTAAATCAATGATAATTTATTTTATAAAAATATAAGAATAATTATATTGATATATATAAGCGATACACAAATTTGCCTACAATATAATTGTGGCAAGTTGTAATTTATATTTTTTTCAAAATTTGAGATCCATTCTAATAAATGAGAAAATTTCACATATCACATAGTATAATTCATAGCCGTAGCCAGGATTTTCCTAAGGGGGGGGGGATTAATAAATTTTTGGTGGCTTCGCCCCCAGATCCCATTTTGGGTGGGGCTTCGGCCGGTTTACCTTAGTCTATATATAGTCATAAAAATTTTTTACAAGATAGAAGGTTAATTTTAGTATAAAAAACAAGCCTGGAACAAATATGAAATATTTTTATCAGTTTATATAAAATATAATAAATTACTTGTATATACATTAATATAAAAGCATGGTAATTATTTATTCCAAATAAGTATAAGAAATTTGTTTATAGAAAGTAAGTAGACATATAGTTGATATTCCTCGATTTTATAGAATTAGTTACAAAATACTATTTAAAATTCTACTTTTACAGACATATTTGACAGTTAGAGAATATATTACAGTTAATATTTTAACAAATTTTATTAATCAATGCTCTTGATAATAAATATAGCAACAATGTGCATTCAATTATTTAACGCCATCTATTTAATTAAATAGAAAATGATATTAAAAATTAATCTTCATATTATTCATCCCACAATGTCTTTAAAAGATATTTTCTGATGTCCTTATCAATATTTTATAGTTTTCTGTAAAATATATAATTCGCTATATTGGTAAAAATTACTTGATTGTCATATGATATTTGATAAAATTAGATATACAGTAAATCTAAGACATATAATATTCCACTGTTTGTATTGTGCTTTAATTTTTTTATTTAATTTATGATTTAATTTTATCGATATATAAAAAATTATATTTAATATATTATATTATTTAGTAATTTTATGGATCTATTATTAATAATTATAATACATTTCACATTTGTCTTAAGACTTATCTTTGGCTTATATTCCATTTCTCAAAAAACATTTTTGGTTCACTTTATATATATAAATGCTTTTTCCCAAAAATGTATAAATTATGATGAATAGTTTTATAGAAAAATATCAACTATTATCTTTCTTTCAAAGTATTGTTTAAGATATATGCATACATTTTTGAGGGTCAGGGAGTGGGGGGAGGACTAAGTGGGATATTTATTATTAGCTTAAAATGATATTCACAAAAAGTGATAAATTTCTGAAGGGCCTGGCTACGCCTATGGTATAATTCATACAACATTTATTTATTTATACAACCATGATCATTTATAAGGCAGCAGGATATAAAATATTATAGTAGAAGTTTCTTCATTCCAAAATAATGTTAGGCAGTTAAAACCTTATCCGATATTATGTATAATTTCTACATTATTTTCCCTAATTGAAAGAAAACCAACATCTCCTATAGACATCCACGAGTTGAATTTTATTCTAAAAAATTTTGACTTTGGTCTCCATTTATCTTTACAGTGTGGTTTTATCTTTTAACATTTACTCTTCTCCCGCATTAAAAATTTTGGCTCTAAAAGAGCATTCATATTAGCTGCTGGTACGATTAATCTCACCTACATATCAATAATGTTTTACTTGTTGATTGATCTGCCAACGGAGCATCAATTTCGACGGATATCCTCTCCGAGTATGCATATTAATACCATTGTTGATTATTCGACCTCCTAAGTATCAATATCGACAGATATTCCACCGGAGTTTTCTTTTCAGTTACAATGTATGCTTGATCTCCCACCAGAGTATCAACCTCAATGGATATCCTATGGGAGTATTGTTATCGAGCCATTGTAGTTTATTTGATATAATAAATCGCTTTCTTTTTAGTGATTACCATTATCCCTTTCCCTTATGTTTCTTTAAATGTTCTATATGTACCCGTATTTTGTCTCCTTCCTCAATTTTTCTACTTATGATATTTATGTTGTTAATATATTTTTTTATTCTCCAGTCTAATAAATAAATCCAATTTTGTTATAATTGTTGAAGAGAAATACCTTTTGGGTTAAATTAATAAACATTTTATATCTTTTGTCTAAAACCATTAGTTTATATATTGAATATTCTTATCAAAGATTTTTCCCAGACGTATCATTATAAAAACTAGTAGATAGCCCGTCAAAAATCACGGAGAATGAGAATTTTATTCGTTTTTTAAAGAAAGATGTTAACCTTTATTAAAAAATCATATCTCCAATTTATATAATTTTTAAACCCCCCCCCCTCCCCATTTATGTCAAGTCCAATCAATGTCATTGAGTCCAACCCATTAGGACTAAGAGTGGAAACTATTATTTGAGTCAAAATATATTTAAATGAGCTTGTACCCAATACCAAAATTCTTTGTAAATATAATACTGGTTACATAAGACTAACATTTAACATTAAAAAATTTCAAGCCAGGTCCAAGCTCATAATATTTGGAAAAAATTTCCAAGCGTTCAAGACCTTATAATTTATAAAAAAAATTCTCAAGCCTAGCTCAACCCATAATAATTTTGAAAATTTTTTCCTAGCCCGGCCCATAATAATTTGTATAAGATATTCCCAAGTCAGGTGCAAGCAAATATTAATCTTGAGGAATATTTTCCAAGCCCAGTTCATCCCATAATAAGTTTCAAAACTTTTTCCCAAACCCGGAGATAGTTAAATTTCTAAATAATTTATCAACACAAGAAGGGGAAATCTCGGATTTACCAATTAGTGGGTTAAATCCTTTTATCAAAAAATTTGATAAGGGCTATCTATATCTTTTGTTAAGTACAAAAAAATGCTATCTATTTAAATTACAAAAATGCCAATCAATACTAATGAAACTTATATGCAATTTATTTATATATTTTTTAAGAAATATGTTTTTCTTGCCATATAAATTTAGGTAATTTTTTTAAAAAATGATGAGGAATAATTATTACTCTGTGTGTCTGGTAGCAAATCCTTTCAGTCGTCTGCAGAAGGAAAAATTAATGTATAATATCATCCCATTTAGGGTTGTAGGTGAAAGTAATGAATAATGACGGATTACCAAAGCAGTGTACAACACCCATTGCGTCCTGATAAAGCTGAGGCCCTGGGCTACTGGTAAAAGAAGAACGCAAAATGATATTTCTGCCAAAGTGTCAGGGTTAGGACATGGCTTGTTACCTAAAATAAAAACAAAAGAATAAATAAATAAAATAAATGCATTGAACCTGATGAGGAGTCAATATACCGGAAAAAACATCCAAGATCTTAATATTTAAAAAGATTGGCTCAAGCCCACCTTAATCCCTAATAATTTTAAAACCAAGCCCAGAGATATTAAATTTATAATTAATGAAGAGGAAATATCTGATTTACCAATTAGTCTACGGGTAAAATATATTACTTTATAAAAATAATAACATAAGACTAACATTTAACATTAAAAAATCCCAAAGGTTCAAGCCTACAATATCTGGAAAAAATATCCAAGCATCCAAGACTAACCTTTAACATTAAAAAATCCCAATATAAGTTCAAGCCTACAATATCTGGATAAAATATCCGAGCATCCAAGATCTTAATATTTAAAAAGATTTTCTCAAGCCCACCTAACCTAATAATTTTGAAACCAAGCCCAGAGATATTAAATTTATAACATAAGACTAACATTTAACATTAAAAAATCCCAATATAGGTTCAAGCCTACAATATCTGGGAAAAATATCCAAGCATCCAAGATGAACATTTAATAATAAAAATCTCAATATAGGTTAAATTGGATAAAATATCCAAGCATCCAAGATCTTAATATTTAAAAAGAATTTCTCTAACCCACCTTCCCTAATAATTTTGAAACCAAGCCCAGAGATATTAAATAAGACTAACATTTAACATTAAAAAATCCCAACATAGGTTCAAGCACAATATCTGGAAAAAATATCCAAGCATCCAAGACTAACCTTTAACATTAAAAAATCTCAATATAAGTTCAAGCCTACAATATCTGGATAAAATATCCGAGCATCCAAGATCTTAATATTTAAAAAGATTTTCTCAAGCCCACCTTCCCTAATAATTTTGAAATCAAGCCCAGAGATATTAAATTTATAACATAAGACTAACATTTAACATTAAAAAATCCCAATATAGGTTCAAGCCTACAATATCTGGAAAAAATATCCAAGCATCCAAGATGAACATTTAATAATAAAAATCTCAATATAGGTTAAACTGGATAAAATATCCAAGCATCCAAGATCTTAATATTTAAAAAGAATTTCTCTAACCCACCTTCCCTAATAATTTTGAAACCAAGCCCAGAGATATTAAATAAGACTAACATTTAACATTAAAAAATCCCAATATAGGTTCAAGCCTTCAATATCTGGAAAAAATATCCAAGCATCCAAGACTAACCTTTAACATTAAAAAATCTAAATATAGGTTCAAGCCTACAATATCTGGATAAAATATCCAAGCATCCAAGATCTTAATATTTAAAAAGATTTTCTCAAGCCCACCTTCCCTAATAATTTTGAAATCAAGCCCAGAGATATTAAATTTATAATTAATGAAGAGGAAATATCTGATTTACCAATTAGTCAACAGGTAAAATATATTACTTTATAAAAAGAATAATACGACTAACATTTAACATGGAAAAAATATCCAAGCATCCAAGACTAACATTTAACATTAAAAAATCCCAATATAGGTTCAAGAAAAAAGCATCCAAGATCTTAATATTTAAAAAGAATTTCTCTAACCCACCTTCCCTAATAATTTTGAAACCAAGCCCAGAGATATTAAATTTATAATTAATGAATAGGAAATCCCTAATTTACCAATTATTCTACAGGTAAAATATATTACTTTATAAAAATAATATCATAAGACTAACATTTAACATTAAAAAATCCCATATAATTTTGAGAAATTTTATATTTGATAATTAAGAGAATGTTCTATAAAAATATTTTCTATAAAAAAAATGAAATCAATAAAAACATAAAAATAAGTACGTACCGATGAGATAACGTAGCGATGACATGACGTAGCGATGACATGACGTAGCGATGACATGACGTCACGATGACGTAGTGAGGACATCGGAAAATTATAATATAGATTATCAATTTATATTATATTTTTTACTTATAATATTTAACATTGTAATTCTGAATATTATTTTAATTATTATTTTGTAATATATATATTAATACTTTAAACTTTAGTAGATAAAATATAAATAATTATTTAATATAAATATTTCTTTAAACCATGTCCTCATGCTTTTCCAACACTTAGATAAATGACAGATTCGCTATAATATTATTGTACATAAATCTTCACAGACACATATGATACTGTTTATGAAAGATTTGCCCATAACAAAAATTCAATATTAATATCTAATTCAACAAAAAGAATGCTTTAATAAGAATTCCTCAATCACAAAAATAATAATAAGATGTCATGATTATTTGATTTCTCATAACCAAGCTTTATAGGGGATGCAATAAGAATGCAATATAAGTCTTAAAACTTATTGCAGATTTTCTAAAATTATATGGACAAAAATTGAAGGAAAAAAAGGAATATCAAATAAAAATTAAAATTCAAACTATATTCCAAACTTTCTTTGTATATATAAAAAAAAATTCAAAGAGAAATAAATCTAAAAGATGCTTCTCAATGGTACATATTATGTTTCTATCAGAAGAAAAAACATTTATACTAAGATATATGTAATTTAAAGCACCCAGTTGAAAACCCTATTTATATATGATAATACGACTGGTATAGGTATTAAAAAAATAAATATTAAATTTTAGTTGGGCAAAGTTATGATGGTGCTTCAAATATGAATGAAAGGATCAATGGAGTACAGATCTTGATTAGAGCTGAGATCCCAAAGGTTGTTTTTATTCGGTGTTAGCGTCTATATACCAAAATATTCACTAGAAATAACCTCCTTCCCCCCCCCCCCCTCACCTCAGAAACCTATAGCTACCCTCTAATTTATTTCTTAAATTAACAATATACTACTATAAACTATCAAAAATTAATGAATATAAAAGAGTTATTTTTGGAAATATGACTTAAACTAAAAACCTTCCCCTCATTTACGATAAATGCTTTATTATAGTATATAGTTTGTCATAGGCTCAAGATTTTATGAAGGGGAAAATTACCTTCTGATTTTGAAAGTTATAGGCTTCAAAAGAAGGGTATATATACATTTTCATTATTAAGTACAACATTTTATATTGTTTTAGCCTAAGCCAACGTGTTTTATGCTGCACTCGATTTTATTATAATGCACTTTAATGAAAGATTTAATGACAATTGCATGAATTTTTTTTATCTTTCGTTTTTTACACTAAAAGGAATGGTTGAGAAGACATTTATTAAAGATGATATCTAGGAAATCTGTTAATTTTACCATTTAAATTCTAGTCAAATTTTAGACAAAATGATTAAATTTAGGAATATTTAGATGATGGCTTGAAAGAGGAATGAAAATGTTACAGATGACCAGGAAAATAAATGATCAAAATACTTGTCAGAATCTGAGAATTGTAAATATATATTTTTTAAATATTTATACTAATACATTATTGATCTTCTTCTGATGATGATGATTCTGACACTTGTTATGATTTGGAAATTATAATTGAGGGTGGGGGTCAAAATATTTTTAAATACTTCCGTTGAATGTGGGTGTTTCCCATGGGGGTATTCCATTTTCTTATTAGCTAGGGGGTGTAGAGACCACTGTTAAATCATTAATATTTTTTAGAGGGGGTACTAGGAGTTTAAAGGGCACCGAGTAGTATTAAATTATCAGTTTAGATAATTGTGAAGCCGGGAATAATAAAGGAGTTAAGTTTAGAAAATAAAATTTTGATTTAATTAAATGTAAGAACAAAGCTATGTCTCTCTAAAAAAATCAGAGGCCTGCAAGGGTATCCATTTCACGGCCGAGCCCGGATTAAAACAGAAATATTTTCGGCCCAGTTTTTTTAAAAAAAATTTGTATTTCTTTAAGTCCCGATATATAATTTTTTTTACGGCCTTGGTTTAAAAAAAATGTTCTAATAGCATTGATATTGAAATACCTATACATGTAATTTTATAATAACACTAAAATTGAAGTAATCCCATTATGAGCATGACCTATCATTTAAAATTAATATACGGCTTATATTCAATAATCAAAGAAATTTATTCATTACAACTAGAGGTCTGCAAATTAATTTTTTCGCAGCCCGAGCCCGACCCAAGCCCGAATTTAAAAAACTTTTTTGTCCGAATCCGACCCGAGCACACATTTTTTAGTCCAACCCGACCAGAGCCCGACCCGAGCCCGAATAAAATTTTACAATTTGAGAATATTATAATAACCAAAAAAAAATTATATATATTTATTCATCACCACCTTAAATAAAAGTTTATTTGACGAATCTAATCAATATATTATATTAAGTTGCATTTCATTTAATTTGTAAAAAATATTATAAAAAAGTTAAAATACAATCGAATCTAAAAGTTATAAATAATTTAACCCTATTTTCATATATTTGTTATCAGCACATCGTTTTCATATATGCGTTTAATTTTGAAAATAATTTATTGCGTA
The DNA here is from genome assembly GCF_954871325.1 of Gordionus sp. m RMFG-2023. NCBI lineage: Eukaryota > Metazoa > Nematomorpha > Gordioida > Chordodea > Parachordodidae > Gordionus > Gordionus sp. m RMFG-2023. The sequence continues at coordinate 14,456,057 of NC_088779.1, read as the reverse complement.
TACCATCAACAGTGTCTATTAAATTTCTAGAAATTGTCGTGAGATTTGGAATGATGCTTATAATTGAATATGTTATTCTGATTGATATTTTAAGAATAAAATGTAATAAATAAAATATGATATGGTTTTATAATTGTCATTATGAATTATAATGATAATTTAGGATATTTATATAAATATTATTTGCTGGCCGGGTCGGGCTACGGACAGCCCTTGCAGTTCTCTAATTACAATACAAGTCTACCCTCTTTTACTTCCGTTGAGCGTTTACTTTAGTTTGCAAATTTAATTAATAGTCCAAGAGCTATTACATTATGTTTTATTTAAAAAAGAGATATTGCAAAATTTTATACATAAATTTTGTAACATATTGCAATTTTATAAAAATTGGTATACTTTGCTTTGCAACCTAAAATTATAATATTATTCTTATAAAGTTAAGTTACTTATATTCTAACATTTGTATTAATATCTTTATAATTTTAGTAAGTAGTAAATTCTACATATTTATGTATATTTTATCTTTAATAAAAAGAAAAAATATAATTTTATTTTACATATTTATTGTTAATATTATATCTCAGGATCCAAAAATCATTTCTTAGAACAGAGATCGCAGGAAAGTATAAGCTTGTTAAAATCCATCATATTTTATTTAGGCTTAAATTTTTATCAACCTCATCTATTTATGTTTAGTGTTCCTTTTGAAAAATTATAAAAGGCATGAATTGCGAAATTCAATGTATTTTAGTTAAATAAATTTTTATATTTTTTCCTTGTATATATATCTTTTTCCACTAAAATTTGATGCATGTTTCCTTACAATTTTTTTAACCTTATCTACTGATGATTATAAAAAAACTTTATCAACTAAAAATCTAAAAGTAATATAATTTAATATAAAATATATAACCCAAACCAATAGTTTTATCAGAAGTTATAGTAACTGATTATTCATCGTCACAATCTGATACACAATTGAAAATAAAACTACCGAACAAAGTGAAGAATATAAAAAATAGAAGGCATATATATGATTTTTGCATACAAGAATATGGATAGGTAAGTTACAAGAATGATTGGGGCAGGACAAGTGAAAAATATAAATTTTTCTGGCAAGGAAGTAATGATGGTAAGACTGGCCTTGGAGTATTGGTTATAGAGAAATGGGCGGACAAAGTAATCAAAGTATGAAGACTATATAGCCAGATAATGATTATCACGATGATTTGTTAAAAGCTATACGATATTATTTCAGTATATCTTCCTCAGGTGGAAGAAGAAGAGAAATAAACATTATGGAACAATCTGTTGGAGGTGACATCGAGACTGGCAAATGAAACCTGGTTGGTGATCTCAATGGATAGTGGTAGCGTAAAGGTTATGAGGGAGTACATGAAGGATTTCGTTATGGCATGATAAATTCGGGATGGGAGAGAATTTTGGTGATGCTGTGGATATGAATGCAATAAAATGTTTAAGAAATAAACTAAGAAGCTGGTGACTTACAAGTCGGGTAGTGCTAAAAGTGCGGTGGATTATTTGTAAGTAAGGAAATGTGATAAGAGCATAATAAAAAATGTGAAAATGACCGGGAAAGGAATGTATTGATCAGCACCGACTAGTTATAGAAGATCTCACTCTTAATGGCGCCAGTGCCATGGCTGAAGGTTTAAAAATTTAAGGAGAAGGTGCTAGACGTCAATTCAATATGACATTGGGGATAAGAGAGGCGGAGGTGGCACAAGTCTCTGGGGCAAATGACGCGAAGCCATAAAGGATTTCTGGCCGAGGATAACTGAGGAGATATCTGAATGGACAAAAGGGCCGCCTAGATATAAGGAGATATGGTGGTAGAATCCGGAGTAGCGAAAGCTGCGAAAGAGAAACGGAGGTGTTTCAAGTAATATTATAAAAGAAAATAATGATAATGATATATACAAGGTGACTAAAGGAAATGCCAAGAAATTAATAGCGAAAGCTCAAGAAGAACAAAGGCAGGAGTTTGCCAAAAAAATAAGATGTGGGGAAGGAATGGAAAATGTGGTCTATATAACAGAGCAGATGGCAAAAAAGAGGCAGGTTGTGATAGATGTTAAATATTTGATAATTATAGAAGGAAAAATGATGAATGCAGTAGTGGTATTAAGAACACCTGGAAGATCTACATGGTAGGAGGTTTGAACAAAGAGAATGAATGGGATAATGATGTTAGTTGTACAAAGGTGTCCAGGATGCAAATTTGACAATTACGAAATTAAGAGAGCATTGAAAAGGGGGAGGCAGCCGGTTTAGCGAGAGTGGTATTAGAAATAATTAAAGATTCTGATGACTTAGGGATTGAATGGTTAATGAATTTAGCCAATCTAATTGCCACAGAAGGAACTATTCCCGAGGATTGGGAAGAAGTATAATTATTTCAGTATACAAGGGGAAAGGTGATCCTTTAGATTGCGAGTCTTATAGAGCTATTAAACTCTTGGAACTTGCAATGAAAGTATTTGAGAGGGTGTTAGAAAAGCGGATAAGGGAACAAACAAAATTTAATGAAATTTAGTTTGGTTTTACCGGGGAAAGGCACGACTGGAGCATTTTTTGTGGTGCAAATACAGAAGAAGTATCTTGCAAAGGAAAAGAAACTGTATCATGCGTTTGTTAACTTGGAGAAGGCATTTGACAGGGTGCCGATCGAGCTTACTAGATGGGTCTTGAGAAAATCAGGTGTGGAAATAGTTGGTTATGGCAGTGATGGTGAGGAATATGAAATCACAAACAGCGGTACAAACGGATGATGGAGTTAGTGAAAGATTCGAAGGTAAGACTTCATCAAGGATCCGTAGTGGGTCCATTATATCTATCTTGATGATGGATGTGGTGGCTAGAGAGATGCGTGAAGGACTACCCTTGGAGCTATTATATGCAGATGACCTAATGGCAAACAGTGAGAGAGAAGTGAGGGATAAAATTAATTGATGGAAGATGGCTATGGAAACAAAGGACCTTAGAATGAATGCAGTTAAAACAAAGGTGATGATTGGTGGGGATAATCTGGAGGAATCCATCAACCCTCCTTGTGATGTATGTGGGAAAGGAGATGCTAGTAGAAATTCAATCTAATGCACCAGATGGCAGAAATGGGTGCATAATAAATGTAGAGGGTAAAAATAAGTCCTATGTTGGCAAGAATGACTTAATTTGTTGAGCGCATAAAAAGAGTACATAATACTGACAATGTAGATTATGGTAATTTGGATATTGGCAATAGGTTAACCCTGGGAAAAGTGGAAAAGTTTTGGTTTGGGTGATATGCTAAACGCAGATGGATGTTTAGATTCTGCTGTTGTTGCAAGGGTCAGATAAGCATGAAAGAAATTCAAATAGATGTCGTCTCTTTTAAAACATGACGGAATAGTCAACTTTTTTGGATCTAGAAGAGCCTATTTTGATTAGTGTTGTTAAACGGCTCGTTTTGAGCCGATTTTTAAAAACGGCTAACTCAATATTTTAGCCAGAAAAATATTGCCTAAGCCTCGAGATTTCGTTAATATATGTCTAGACCTTTGTTCCTACTATGAGTAAAATCTTCAGGCTTGAGTAATATTTTTCTGAATGAAATATTGAGTTAGCCGTTTTTAAAAATCGGCTCAATACGAACCGTTTAACAACACTAAATTTGATTGCATTTTAAGAAATATCAGAATATCCTGAACCAGATATTACACCTATAGCTGATACATTATTAGATTTAGTAGGGCAGCTTTTTTTCGCATTGCGATGTGTTACTAAATGATTTAATTATAGAACAATTTTTTGCAATATTTTTCAAAAAAATGATATGGATTTGGCTGTGTTTATGCAAATATTATTTATATTATAACCTAGATAACTAAGAGATAATATTGACTGATATTTTCAATAGATTCATGTGAATGTCGAACGAAAGCAAGATTATATGATTTTGAGACAAGCTTCAACTTGCATCAAGGCAAACAATGGTTTCAATATTAATGTGGACTCAATTGAGGATTTCTATAGAACGACCGTTTTTATTCCACTTTTGGATACATTTTTGACTCAAATCAATGAACGATTTATGATTAATAAAATGGCCGCTATTCAATTTAAAAATACTATTACCTAGAAATCCATAGGTATTAAATCTTGATATTGCAATTAAATATTTCGCTCAATTTTATTCATATAAATAAATGCATCTGAGGGCTAGAATAAATACCTAATCTCAGAAGTATAACATCATAAAATCAATTGAACAGACTAGCTTTACTTAATATTGATAGAGATTTAATCCTCAAATAAAAAACAAATTATTGGAAAAACAATCGCAAATAAAATTAAGTTTTCAATAATGAACGATTTTTTATTAACTTTAAATCATCCTATAAATATTTAATTCTATACTTTATTGTGATTTACATACCGGGTTATATAGCTATAATATTTTTAACAATATTATATTCGCTCTAAAATAGTTTTTTTACCAATATATTATTTGTGTTCCAAATTGTCATTTTATAAATATTATTGGTTTAAATAAATTTTATTGTTACAATAAATTTTTAATATTAAAAAAATATTCATTTCAATTTTTAAAAAAATTAACCCCCTCCCACAGAAAATCTCTGGCTACGCGCCTAAAAAGATCTTACGATAATATATAAATTGGTTAATTTGAGTTAAATTATTGATCGGAAATGAAGACTAAAGTAGTTAATTATCATCTTCTGCTAGTGCTATATTATCAACACCTTGAACAGCTGTTATTTCTACAGTAATAATATGATTTGTTGTAACACATTTTCATAATGTGAAAAAACATTCTTATATAGTTAAATAACTTTCCATAATTATTGTAAAAACATTTTGATAAAATGTTTAAAAATTTTTGATATAATTTTTTTTTAAATTTTTTAATAATAAGAGTTTTTAACTTTAATGAAGATTAACGTCAAAGTTATGAATCGAATATAATTTTTTTATGTTTTGGACCCAAGTTTAAGTGGGAAAATGAGAATAAAAAATTTCAAGATTTTTAGAATAATTTTTTTTTAAATGTATTGTAAATTTTTTTAAATTTAAAGTTTATTACAATATATTAATGTTACTTTTAGTTATCTAAAGAATGGAAATCAGGATAAGAAATTTGATAATTTCTTAGTTAACATAGTGAAAGAAAATTCTAATTTAGGGTTTTCAGATAATTCTTATTTTTTATATTTTTTTTTGGTTTTAAAATTAAATAAAATTTAATTGTTGTAGTTGCTTTTATTAACCTAAAATGACGCATACCAAAAATCATCGAGATGTGCCACCAACCATTCTACCCATAACGGAAGCCCCGACACTTTAATTTAACTTTCCATAATTATTGTAAAAACTTGTTGAGAAAAATACATCCTTTTTTAAAAAATTGAAAGAAAATTTTAAGAAAAACATTATATTTTTAAAACTTCCGGTAACCTATGCACAATAGGAATAAGTGGATTGAAAAAATTCACAATAATAGATGGGGCTTTTACTGCGATAAAATTCAAGGCATATCTGGATGAATTATTCGCACTTTTACCATCAAATTCATTACTTATAATGGATAATGCTCCTATACATCGAACGAGGATAATTAGTGAGAATTATCCAAATATCATATTTTTGCCACCCTATTCGCCGCAATTAAATCCGATAGAAAATTTTTTTTTCGGAGTAATTAAGAATCTATAGATCAAATTCTCCTAAACCCAATAACCGAAATGAAGTTATTTCAATTGTTACGAGTATTTTAGGCAATTATATTACATATTTCAAATTTTTATTCTCACACCATAAAGTTTATTGAAGAGGGAATTCGATGCATTCCTTTAAATGATTGAATTTGTAATTGATTTATATTGTGTAATATTTTATTTACAAAGAATAAATAAACAAATGGTTTTTTTTTATTTTGGTGTTTCGAATTGATCATAAAAAATTCTAAACAAATAAGAATTATCTGAAAACCCTAAATTCGAGTTTTCACTCATGTTTATTTAAGAAATTATTCAACTTTCTTATCCTGATTTCCATTCTTTGGATAACTAAAAGTAAAATTAGAATATTGGAATAATTCTTTAAATTTAAAAAAGGTATTGTAGAAATCTTAGAAAATTTTTTTTATATAATATCTTTTAAAATTCTAATTTTTCAACTTAAACTTATGTCCAAAACATAAAAAAAACTATATTCGTTTCATAACTTTGACGTTAGTCTTCATTAAAGTCAAAGAACTTTATTATTAAAAATTTTTTTTTGAATTCTCATTTTTCCACTTAAACTTGTGTCCAAAAAAAACTATTTGATTCATAACTTTGATGCTAGTCTTCATTAAAGTTTAAAAACTTTTAAAAAAAATTTAATTTATATCAAAATGTTTTTTACAATAATTATGGAAAGTTATTTAACTATATAAGAATGTTTTTTCACATTATGAAAATGTGTTACAACAAATCATATTATTACTGTATTAGTATAATAAAAAAGCTATTGTAGAAAAAATATTTTTAATATTATATTAATATAATTGAATAATATTATCATAAAAAAGTAAGAAAGACTAGTGTTCCTGAACTATCGTACTCTTAAAACGCATTTAATAACATTACATTATATTTTTTAGGATGGTGATTAATTTGAAAGAGATTTAATTTTCAGGCTGAGGTTTTAACTCGAATTTAAATAAATTTATCAAATTTTAGCCTACTATAATCTTATATTTTTTTCCTATTTATAATGGTAATTATTTGAAATATTAATTAATAATTGTCCTCTGTTGGATTATTTTAATATTTTTGATCACCCAAGTAAATTTAAAACAATATTTTTAAAACAGTAAAAATTTATAGTTTTGAATTATTTTTACCAATATTTACTACGTTTTTGAATATCAAAAAAAATAATCAATCTTCATTGCAAAAAGTGTTTTTTTATTTTCTATTTTACAATGAAAGGAATCATTATTGTATTTTTCATTCATTCGTTTTTTTAAATATAGCTTTTGTAACCGCTACATGTTCTAAATAACAATAACTTAATCGTTAATCTTTTTTGAGGTCGGTTTTATCTTAACCTTCATATTTTTTCTTCAATGATAACCATTAATTTATTCAAGTATCACGCCAAACCTTGTTTGATGATGCGAATCTTTCAGGTTTCTGTGCCTGGGTGACCTATTTCGATGTATATTTAAAAATACATACTTAGAAATTTAGGTTTAGACAGTCTACATACCATAAATTCTTAGGTAAAATTGATGTATAACATTGAAAGGGGTTATGGAATTCGTAAGTTAGATATTATATACATATCATATTGCTACTAATTAATGATATATTTATCATTTTCATATTAAATATCCTCATTTTATAAAAAATTAGTCTCATATATTCATTATGAATTTGGATATTTCATGAAATTAAAAAAAGAACAAAAATATAGATTTATATAGTATTCGTATTTAATTTATTGAAGAAAGATAATTAAATTTTATTAATTTATTCTGTAAAGTTATCCTATTAAAAAATTCATTGTTTAATAGTATTTTATCGTTTATTTTAGGTGAATCGATAATTTTTTTGAGAGTTCCATTTATACGGTCATTTTTGCCAATTAAAAAGGTGTCCTTATTATCCAAATATGCTTTTAGATATTGCTGATAAAATTGATTATTATAATTTAAAAACAATTGATCCACCTCAACAGCATTTCTAATTTTTTCATCCTTTTGTAATTGATTCTCGACACCTATAAATTCAAATTTTAATCGATTTCTTTCTAAAAACGGTATCATGGCAACTGGTGGAGATGGTTCTGTTCTTAAATATATTAATTTAAAATCTTGAGGATACATGTCAATAATATTAGATCGACTTTCTGAATTAAGAAATTGAAGAGATTTAGGTAAATACAGGTTAATTTGAGGGTTTAACACAGCAACTAAGTGTTCTAATGGTTTTAGTGGTTCATTATTTTCATCCAAAAGATTAAAATTAATATCTTGAAAATTTTCAATGTTTACGCAATCGCTGGCTAAAGGAGGTAGCCTATATGGGTAAAACCATGTCCATGATTTGCATTTATGAAAATAATAATAAAAATTCCAATGAATGCCAATTATATATTCCTTTGCTACTTCGAACCCAAAGTTTACTTTTTTTTCGCCAAAATATTTTTTATAGTACCATATCTTATCATTATTATCATTTTCTGTATCATCTGAATCAGAAGAATCTTGATAGATTTTTTCTTTATTACGCAATTTTGATAAAAAATAAGATTCATCTTTAGCCAATTCAATAAATATTTTTGAAAGAAAAGTTAAGTTTATTTTACTTTCTTGAATTAAATATGATTTAGATTCATTTTGAACCTTTGAATATATTTTGGCTAAATCACATATATTCGATTTTGAGTCATTGATATACAATTTAGGTAAAAAATCGTTTCCTAAAAAAAAACTTAAAACAACGAAATCGTCCAAGAGCTTTTGATTTTCTATATTTAAGCCAATTCCCTTAGAATCTTCCTTGATGTATATTTTTAATTTTTCGATATTGACGACTTCATAATCTGAATTACATGGCATATTTTCACTAATACTACTCAAAATTTCAGAACTACTTTGCTCTTCGTCGGTATTGTATCCCGAACGCGTTGAATCACTATCATATTGAGAGAAAGTTGAGCAATATTGTGCCTTATGTCCAAATTTAGAACAGTAACTACAATAACTGTAATGATTATTTCTTTTTGAGTAACGAGATTTATTATTTTCACCAGGTGTGATAATGTATATTTTATTAAAGGCATGTCTTATCAAACTTAAAACAATCAAATCTGCGTCTCCACCCACTAAAAAATTGGAATCATTTTTTCTTATATTTTCTTGAGATAGCAGTAAATTCATTATTTTATTTTCACCTTCACCTGGAGTATTGGCATTAGATAAAATAACGATTAAATTTTTCCAATATGAATCTACATTCATTTTCAGATAAATAAAGCTTTCAATTTGTATAACAATTTCTGCCATTAGTTCTGCTCCTGGCGATAAAACAGATGACGAGTTTTTATCTTTATTTGAATTTAATCGATTTTTATTAGTTATAGATTTCATTTTTTTAAATCGATTTGATCGTTGTAAATTTATTTTACAATCAGGAGGAACTCCGTCTAATGCAATATACACTGTATTTTGTGGATGAAAACATTTTATTAAATCATCAATTTCACTGAAAATTTTTAAAAACCATGATACTTTGTCAATTTTTCCCATGGACATTGCTTTACAACTGTGAACCAAAAAATTTGCATCTATATACAAATGATCTACTTTTGTTTCAGCCTTCATGTCATTAGAATTTGATGCAGCCTTAAAAAATGCGTTTGGGTAATGTTTCCTGATAAATCCATAAAACCCTTTAATTCCCATTCAGGTAAATTTACTATCTCATTATATATTTACCTGATAATAAGATTTTAAATAATAACTCATTAAATGAATAGTAATTATATTAAAATGTTGATAACAATTGTAAGACGTATGCATTTATAGAATATTACGTTGATGTCTTATAGAAGGAAAAATAATCGTGATTTCAGAATATCATTAATGATGCTTATATTTAAAATTCTCATAAAAAATTAATTAAGGGTGTCTTATCGAATCAACTTATTTAATTTATTCAGGCAGGCGCGTACGCAGCGGGGGGGACAGGGGGACAAATCCCCTCCCCCCCCCCCCCCCCCCAAAGCCAAAAAATGCAGATGCCGGATTATATTTTTCAAAAATATTATTGTTAATATTAATTTATATTTGTTAATATTTATTCTTATCTCATATATACATATATATATATATATTTTATTTATCACATTCATCTACTAAGTTATTTTATCAATCAATTTCTATTTCAAGTTTTCCTTGGCGTAATTTTCCTATTATTTTCAAATTTTAGTGGCGTAATATTTATCTAAATTTCTAGTCAAATAATAATTATCTCTGAAACTTGTCCAACAGGGAGAAAGAAATTGCAAGGTTGTCCAACGAGAGCGAGTCTCCGCCACAAGCAGTAACAGCTATTATGGAGTTAGAAGAGCCGATTATTAATGCTATTACTGAAATATCACAATGGCTTGAAAGAAATATTTCCTCAGAAGCAAGAAAATTATTGGATTCAATACTTATTCCAAATTTTTTTTCTCAAATGTATTATTTAATTATACAACTATTTTATGTAATACTTTTCAAAAACATAACATGGACTTGATTAAGAAGATGAGAATAGCGGAGAGCATTTTATTAGAACTCAAGGAAATTAGGGCTAATGTTGTTGAAGAATTTCCTATTTTATATGTTATTGTTGAGTCAAAAGCAGAGCTATACGTGCTTAATATCTGCCCCCCTCGACTTGCAGCAAGCAAGCTCATCGTCAAAACATTAATATAGGATCAGTAGAAGAGTATTACAAAACAAATGTCCCCTATGCCAACCTTTTTCATATGGTGATAGAAAAAAAATATAAATATTTGTTATATTTTTATCATGAAGATGTTAAAATATCTTATGATGCCTTATTAGCTGAATAACTATGATTAAAAGATTAACTATGGTTGATACAGTCCCAAAAAATGCTATGGATGCTTTTTATTTCAAACACATTTTAGATTATACTCCCAATTATTAAAATGGTTATATATATATATTAGCAGCTCTTTAGTAAACTAATGAGAGAACATTCACTTTTTTAAGAAGAATAACAGAGCCTTGCAGAGGTGGTACCATTTGCAGGACCAGGCCCAGATTTTATTTTAAAATTTTTTCCGGCCCGGGTTTTTTTTAAAAAAAATTTTCAGGCCCGGCCCGGCTGGCTTAGCCCGAATTTTTTAAAATAAATTATATTTATTTTTGATATTTATAGCTAATAATGGCGATTTCAAATATTTGGTTTTAAAATATACAACTCGGCTAGGATATTTTTTCTTAAAAAATTTTCAGGCCCAGCCCGGGTGTTTTTAAAAAAAAAATTACGAGCCCGGCCCGGGTATATTTAAAAAAATTAAAATACGGTCCGGCTCAGGGGCCGGGCCTGCAAGTCTGTGAAAATTTTTAAGGACCTTGGTCGACTTTTAATAAATTTTTGGCCAGGGCGGTAAATTTTTTTTAGATTTCATGCCAGGCCAGGCGTCTGGCAATATTCTTAGGCCGGGCTGGACACTTTATGCAAAAATTTTTAACGGGCCGAAACGTACCAGGCCTTGCAGACCTCTGATTACTTTATGCTCTTCAAACCCTGAACCGGAACCCTTTTTTATTTCTGAACGTGAACCCTCTTTTTTGTTAAAGGGCTACATCCCTGCTATTCTATCACCAATGTATCATAAAATATTTTTCATTATATTTCATCTTCTGTTATTTAGTAAATTACTTATATCAATTTTTTTCTAAAATAAAAAATATAAGAATTATTTCAGGCTTGGTATAATATTCTTATATATATATACTATAAATAATTTTAGTAATAATAAAAAATTACCGATTGGCATAATTTTCCCAGGACAAATATTTGCGGCAATTGTGAGTTATGGCAAAATTAACCATGGTAAACTTAACGCGTCTAATTGACGTAACATCTAATCAATAGTTTATTAAGCAATATTTATGTGACGATTTGTTGTGGCATCCAAGCGGCATATTATTTTACCCAATTTAAATTCCATTTTATAATTTTTATTTCCCAGATTATATATATACGCCTATTTGTCGCGAGGCTCATTGATAAATGCCCAATAACCCGAAATGATGTGTAACCGAAAGGAAAGCGTTTAGCATATAAAACCATATAGAGGATGTAAAAAAGATAAAAATGACCCGAACCTTTCGAACTCTCAATATTTTACATCCAATTTTAAAAATTTAGAGTTCAGTTCAATAATTTCTTTTTTTTTTAAATATTAAATTTATTTAAAAAAATACATCAACGAGATTCGAACCACTGACTCAACGTTAGATAGATACACACTTTCCAGTCACCCCCATTCTTAAAAATATTACCCCCAACGTGGGGCTCGAACCCACGACCCTGAGGTTAAGAGTCAGAAAGGATAAGGTGCGAAGTACAAGAATACTAGGAAGTTTAAAGGTAGTGCCCATTGAGACTAAGATAATGGTAAACAGACTTAGGTGGTATGGGCATACAATGAGAAGGCCTATGAACTACATAGGAAATTTGAGAGTTTGGAAGTGATGGGTAAACGTAAAAGAGGAAGGCCAACATTTCAATGAGGACATAAAGTTAGAGCCAATATGAAGAAGTATAAATTAGATAAACGAGATAGTATGAATAATTTATGGAGAGAGATATTGAAAGAGCTTCTTACCACCAGAAAAGGTGAAAGCTAAAGAGAAATAAATTAAACTATTTAAAAATAATAAATATAACAGTGTTTGACTAAACTGCAAATGATAAGGTAAACTGCAAATGCTAAGGTAAACTGCAAATGCCAAGGTAAACTGCAAATGCTTAGGTAAAATTTTTTGATATATATTCTATTAATTGGAGTAAGATTCATTTTCTTATGATATGTATAACTTATAAAAATTATATTATTAGATACAATCAATAAAAAATGAAGATATTAATAGTTGTATTTCCTTTTATCTCATAATAAATAGTTTAAATCCTTTAATATAAATAAATTAAAAATAATTATAATTACATTTAAAATTTCATTAATATCAAATCCGCAAGTGGGCGTATTATTATTTAAAGAAAAAAAATACAAATTTTCTTTGTTTTAGGATATTTTAAAATCATATTGTATTATTATTTAAAAAGGTGGTTTCACATGTTTGAGTAAACTGCAAATGCCAAGTGAAAAGAATAAGGTTCTTAACGATATAGCGCGAGGTACGAGTCAGTAAAAATATATTTTATTAACTAATTTCTTTTTCTTTTCTTAAGGTATATATACATTTTTATAAGTCCAAATTAGAATACAAACGAAAAACAAAAAAGTAAAAATATTATAAAATATAAAAAGTAAGGTTACGCCGAAAGTTATAAAAATAAGGTTACGCAATAAAGTTATTACAAAAATAATAAAAATTAGATTACAAAAAATTCAAATGCAAAAAACAAAAAGAATAAGATTATAACGCAACATTCTCCCTCTTCTGATAATTTCATCGGAGAAGACACAGAGAGTTTGTTGTCCAAGTGGTTTATCGTTTTAGTAATCAAGTTGTATCACAAATCATCATACCGTTGGCTTGTCCCAATCGTTGGTTTGTTTAAATCGATTTTTGTTCGTTTTTGTTTAAATCGTGAGCTTGATATCCATATCGAATGTTTTACAAATCGTGACGTTGATATTATTATCATTTTTCAAAATCATTATTATCAGTAAGTTGCGAATAATAAGAAATAATAGTTCATCAAAATATAAGTGAAGAATGATAAATCAATAAGATTGTTATATTTTTAGCGTTTTAATTTTTCGCGTTTTAATGACTTTTATTTTTTCGCGTTTTAGTGTTTAATTAATTTTTGCGTTTTAGTAATTAATTTATTTTTATTTATTTTCAATCTCCGAGGTTAAAATATGCAAATAAAATATTATTCACATTTCCCTCTCTTTAAATAAAAAATTTAAATTTCACACCCTAATTTTAATTCAAAAAGTGTTATTTTTAATAAAAATTCTTCATAAGATAATTTTTAGAAAATGATCTCATCACATCATTTAAATATTTATCTAAAATGAAGATGTAACATAACCACTTATCTTCAAAAGTTTTATTTCAAAAAACATTTTTATCATATTAAGTATTACTTATAAGGGTTATATAAATCTATCATGTGATTTAAACCTTTTAATTCATGTTTTAATTCCATTTTAATATATTTAAAATTAAAGTTTTATCTTCTTGTTTAGGATTTCTAATGGTTTATATTTAATAATATCTAAGAATTCATCTTTAGGATTAGTTGTTAATTTACAACAATTGGTCATCATTCAAGAAATCAAAAAATAATATTTCACTAAGAATTTAAGTAATAATTTTTTAAAGGCTTTTTGTGTGTTCAAATATATCCATTAAGATTTTACATTTTAGTGATTTTAAAAATTTATAACATGCCTTAACCTGGCATAAAATCTTAATTTTTAATAACCTTTCTTCTTACGTGGTTTAGAATAATTAGTAATCATCATTGGTCTCACAAAATAGAATTCATAATCTATCGTTCAACTTCCATATCAGTTCTTTCTAGGTTGTCACATTAGGTTAGGTGCTGGTTATCATATTCCAGTCCAACACCCAGAGCCGGGACACCATGAAGAAAGAAGCTTTTTGCATGAAAGAACGTGCTAAGGTTTGATTCTTGGTCATCTCCATAGATTAGGCATTGGTCATATCAATAGATTAGGCAGTCACAATAAATAAGGTAGTCATAATAGGTAGTCATCTCCATAGGTTAAGCAGTCTCCATAGGTTAGATAGTCATCTCAGTAGATTAGGTAGTCACAATAGATAAGGTAGTCATAATAGGTAGTCATCTCCATAGGTTAAACAGTCTCCATAGGTTAGATAGTTATCTCAGAAGATTAGGTAGTCATCTTTTTCTAGTCCACCACCCAGAGCCAGGGCACCATGAAAAGAATAAGGAGACTAACGATATAGCGCGAGGTACGAGTCAGTAAAAATATATTTTATTAACTAATTTCTTTTCTTAAGGTATATATACATTTTTATAAGTCCAAATTAGAATACAAACGAAAAACAAAAAAGTAAAAATATTATAAAATATAAAAAGTAAGGTTACGTCGAAAGTTATAAAAATAAGGTTATGCAATAAAGTTATTACAAAAAATAATAAAAATTAGATTACAAAAAATTCAAATGCAAAAAACAAAAAGAATTAGATTATAACGCAACACCAAGGTAAACTGCAAATGTTTAGGTAAAATTTTTTGACATATTCTCTATTAATTGGAGTGAGGTTCATTTTCTTATTCTATAAATAACTTATAAAAAATTGTATTCATAGATATATTCAATAATAAATGAATAGACATTAATAGTTGTATTTCCTTTTATCTCATAATAAAGAGTTTAAATCCTTTAGTATAATTAAATTAAAAATGAACCTCGCTCCAATTAATAGAGAATATGTCAAAAAATTTTACCTAAGCATTTGCAGTTTACCTTGGCATTTGCAGTTTACCTTAGCATTTGTAGTTTAGTCAAACCGAATATAACATAAAAAAAACATGTAATTTATTTAAAACATATAATATATTTTTTTTATTTTCAATATAAAAACATTTTTGGTCAATTCACGTGGAATTTATTATCTTTAAGAGTACTCCATTTTGTGTAAAAATTTTAAAATTTTCAAGCATATTTCATTACTTTTTTTTATTAATAGAGAAATATGTATTTTAGAAAGTATTTATTTTTGTTTGTTTACTAAATTAGTAAAAACAAAGAAAAGAACATTATCACTAGGTAAAATAGCTTTATTAAATGCAAGTTGCAATGCACTGTCAAAGTTAGGAATAAAATTCTGATATTTTAATTTTAAAATTATGATTTTGGAAGATATAATAATTCGCTTATATTCTAATTATAATGATAAATTATTTGGTAACTCACTGAATCACGGGGAAATTTTTAATATTATTTTAAAAAAAAATTTTTTTAAATATATTTTATTTATTTATGTTTTTAAAAAATTTTTAAAATTTTTTTATAAAAAATAATAAATAAATGATCGTCTGGATTTTTGGTGGAAATTATTTTTATCAATAATTCACTAATTTTACAATAAAAACGGAGTATATTTAAAAATTAAAAAAAACTTGTGAAAATTTTCATAATTCTTTAATTTTACAATAAAGACGTGTGCTATGAAGCTACTAAGTTAGGACTATTAAATCAAATACTAAATAATAGAATAAATTTTTATTTGTGAAAAAAGGTTGATATTTCAAAAAAGAAATAGTTATTTTTAGATTTATAAATTAAAAGTAAGCACTTGTTTATGGGCATCGTTGGGTTTGAAATCTTTGAAACTGAATGACCTAAAATTAAATATAATTTAATTGATACTCATATCTAATATATATAATCTCCATAATCAAAACAAGATCGTTTTCGTATCTCCCCTAATGTATTTAAAATTTAAGGAGACTAAATTAATGTTAATTTTTTGCTATCTACGAGAGTCGAACCAGCGTATGCTTTAGCCATGCACCAACTTGAATATAATTAAATTTAAAATATTAATTATATATATATTAATTAATAGCATATTTTTAAAATTTTGCCGTTTATTACCATAACTAGCTGACGGTGTTGTGTTGAAGGGTAGTTATTTAGTTTGTGTGTATGGTACTAAATATATTTTATTAATAAATTTTATAAAAATAAAATTTAGGAGAAAAGAGGTAAAATTGTTGAAATATAGTGAGCATTAAGAGTTTTAGAAATATCAAAATTTTAATTTGTGATGGAAATCATTGGATAAAATTTAAAATAGAGATGCTTGAAGATTTTTGAATTTTAAATATGGGTTAGACATTGGCCTATAAAATTTTTTTTGCAGACATAGCTAGGCCTGATTAAAAAACCAAGGCTCATGCAACTATATGATTGTATTTTTAAATGAATTATGACTTTTACATATTTTATTTCAGTTCTTAACTACCAAAATTATCATGGTCTTTGGCGGGCTTGAGAAATCAAATAATTAATATTAAACTCAAATGTCGTTTTAAATTGGAACCTGAAGATTTTGATAATATAATACTTTTTGGCCACATTTTACACTTGGTAAGCATTGGATTAGTTTCTTCAATATAGGATGTTAATGTGAAACATTTATCATATTTGGCCATAGTAATGATAATTCATCTGATTTTGGATTTTCAGAATCAGATGATGAGGATATATCCATGCTTATGCTAATCTATTAAATTAAAATATAAACAATAATATTCAAATTAATAAACTATGTGTTAAAAAAATTATAATGTGAAAAGGAAATACACAGCCGATTAAAAAATATAATTTCAAAAAAATAAAAATATTTTTAAAATTGAACGACGTTAAATTCGAACGCGTTCGTCATAAAAAAGGAACGCGTTCACGTTCAAAGTTCGTCAAAAATAAAAGGAACCGAACGCGTGCGTTCACAACACTAGTAAAAAATTATCCCAATTATTTTAAATTTCCGATTGTAACCAACTGTATTTCTAGATATAGGATAATTTGAAATAAAAATATTCTTGATTTTATAGGATAATGTTAAATGTGGGAAATTTTTTTTTTGATGGTCTGGCGATGTTTCCCATAAATAAGATGTCGGATATGAGTCAGAATTGGTCATTACACGTAGATAGAAAACATAAATGAAGATTTTTTTAATGGATAACACCAGCAATGCTATATTTAATAAGGTCGATAATTGATCAAATAAAAATATTTCTTGTAATAATGTTTTATACGTAATTAATGATAGAAAATAAAAAAAATTTTAATGGATAACGGTAGCAATGTGGGTCCTTCAAAGTTTTAGAAAGCGGTCGGTTATGAGTTGGAATTAATCAAATCATAATATTTTTGGAATGTTTCACCTAAATAACGTAGAAAACAAACATGGAGATTTTTCACGAAATAACGTCAGTATTTATATTTAGGCATATGGTCCGTTATGACAATGTGTCATTGGTTATGAATCGATAATCGATCAAATCACAATATTTTAAAAACATTTTTTGGGATTATAAGCAATTATGGATATAAAACAAAAATAGTAATTTTTCAAAGGATAGCGCCAGCAATGTGGTACCTCCAAATTTTTAGTAAACTATGTTTATGAGTCAGTAGGTCAAACCACAATATTTTTGGGGATGTTTCACTTTTAAATATTGTTGTAATTTTGTATTTTTAAATTATATATATCAAATGGCATTCAAATAATGTTTACATGTCTCAGATTATTCAATATCAAATGACAATCATATAATGTATAAATTAATAAGATGTCAATCATAAAATATTTAAGAATTGGATTAGTGACTAATAAAGGCTTTGTGTCCTTTTTCTTTTACCTAACAAATACGAAATCTTAATTTTTTCCAATTTAATCTAAAAAAATTTCAAATTACCAATTATTTCCTTTTAGTCTAGACTTCTATTACCTATATCATTATTACTTATTTCTTGTATACATATCTTTAATAACACCTTTTTTTCTTACTAAATATAAATTTCTAATTCTTACCCTACTATTAAGTTATATCTTTATCAATTTAGTGGATACCAGCTTTATCCACAAGAGATAACGTAGGCTCTCTTAAATTAAATGGGCCCTGATAGTAGGGTAAATTACTGCCAAAAATGTGGATGCAAATCCACTGCACTGGATCCGCCCTTTTTTGGGTGGTGGGAGCCACTTAATTGTGTGTTTCCCCAGGCTTTGTCTACTCAATTTTGCAGGTGTGATGGGTGGTATTAGAATATATTTTAATTGTGAAATTATTTTAAATATAACCATTAAAAAAAAAGGCCAGCAATTAAGTATTTATTCAGTTATACGGTTGCCAATAGGTAAAATCACAATATTTTAAGAATTTTTGGAATGTTATACACGTAAATACAGACATAGAAAACAAAAATTAAGATTTTTGATCAATAACGCTAGTAAAGTGTGCCTTATAAGTATGCTATTATTAACTCAGATATTAAAATAAAACCTATTCTAAGGAAATAATAATTCGGATTCCCAAATATGATATATAATGATTTTTTATATAGTAGATAAATTATTTAGATTTTATTTGATAAAATTGATTAATAAATTACATGTTTCTAAAAATTTTAAGAATAAATTTAGTCATAAAATTTTAATTATTGCTTTTTTAGAAATGCAGTATTTATAGTCATAATGCTAAATATAGTATACAAATAAAATGGTTTTATTTTTTGTTTCTATATAATCTCACTTTTCAAAGATTAATTTTTTTATGGAAAAAATGCATATTTTTTAATATTTTTTTACGGGGGGCAAGAGTTTCGAAGCTCCCATGAATTCGATGCCTATGGGTCTATGAATGACTGTTAATTATATTTTAGTATTATCTTAACATTAAAGGCCTTACGCTGAATTTATAGTAAACAAGTTTTGCTCAAGTGGTGCGGTATTTAACGCTATAGAAATTAATTTGTCATAGTGATAATATTTTTTAATATAAAAATAGATAATTAAAAATATATACTTTTTATCGAATGCATTTTTATAATTGTATCGCATTTTTTATCATCGCACAGAAACATATTTTTTTTCAAATTTAATCATAGAGTTATCATTATTTCGTTCCATATCAATAAATTATTTTGTAAATAACACAGCGTTAAATACCGCACTGCTGAACAAAACACGTTTACCATAAACTAGGCCCTAAAGAAATATTTACGATCTAATCAAAGAAAGTGGTAAAAAAAAAATTTAAAACATAAAAATTTTGTAGAATATGATATATAAAAAATATTTTTGGAATGATTGCCAATAAATTTTATAAAATACATAACATAAATATATTATCGTTTATCTATAGAATTTATAAAAATGTCTATATTAATTTAATTATATTCGCATCATGGAGATTTCTGGCATTATGAGTATTGGGATTCAAAAAAATTTCTCATGTTCAAACACACAGGATTTATACAATGCGGGCAAGTTAAACGCATCTGGTTGGAAAAAGGTTCTCTTCTCATAATGTGTTCTTGAAGAATATCAGCCAACGCCTATTTTTATTATAAAACAATAAATTATTAAAATATGAATGAAACGCGCTTTAAAATTCGCCATTTTTCCTTAGTTGGAGAATACGCTAAAAGAACTTGGATAAGAAGTCAGCGGGGAAAATATTGGTCTTGCGGAGCCGATATATTGGTTAAAATAAATAAATTAAATGAAGAGCCACAAAAAGAGATAATAAGTGATTATATATATATCCATTCGCTAATATTGGCGTGTCATGGAATATCTGAATATTTTCTAGATAAAAGTGAAGAAAAAAAAAAATATTTGAATGAAAAATATTTTGATCAAACAAAATCTAAATCAAACAACCAATCATTAAACTCAATAAATTTACATGATTTCCTAATAATTGAATACTGTTATCTTGGTGATATAAATCTAAATATTAGGTATATTATAGCTAATTATAACTATATAGAAAGACTAAACATTTTTTAAAAATAGAAACATTTTGGCCGTTAAGGCATGCGCTGAAAAATTAGGCATAAAATATTTATTATTTCTTATCAAAAATATTTTGAATAAATTGGTGGAAAAAGAAAATATATTGATTACGCTCGATGCTGCTATCAAAACTGACTCTAAAGAAATGATAGAATATGGCTTTAAAGATTATTATAAAATAAAGGATAACGAGTATTATGATAAATGTAGTTATGTGAATATGACCCCTCGTACTTTTTGTCATTTTTTATCAAGAGATGACCTACCGATATTGGTAGAAATTGAAGTTTATCAGATATATAATAAATAACTATTATATATGTATTTCCAGGTTATATTATTGATATTAAATTGGATAGCCGTTTCACCAAACCATATAAAATTTAAAAAAGATTCAAAACTGATAACAAAATTTATGGAACATGTTCGATGGAACTTCGTAAAAGAAAGAGATATATTTGATTTATTAGATATTTTAGGCTCTAAAATCTTGACTAACCCAATTATTATGAAGGAGATAATGAAAGGAAATTGGTAGTTTAATTAACATTTTAATTAAATGTTTGAATCTTTTTTAAACTAATTTATTTAATACTTTTTATATAAGGACTAAGGCCGCGTCCTAGCTTGATTTAATTTTTGTTTTTCATTATGAATTCTATTCAGAAAAACATCTTGTTCACCATTTTTTGGTTTTTTAAATGATAGATTTTAACATAAGGTGATGATATCTTTAAAATAAGCTTATGGTGCACTTATTCCTATTTTTAAATCTACAATTCACTAATTAGACTTGGTGATGTTATCTTTAAAATAAGCTTATTGTGCACTTATTCCTATTTTTAAATCTACAATTCACTAATTAGACTTTTAAAAAGCAATAAGGACACAGTCTAAGTGTTCATCAATTATAACTATATATTTATTATCTATATATATGTTTATTAAAATATCAAGGACAAAAAAGGCGGTTATGAATATAAAAAATCATAACACTCGATTGAACAATAAGCCAAGAAATTGTATAAAAATTAATTCTCAAATATTGGGAACTTGATAAATTAAACAGCTGGTTTTGGCTAGTTTCATATGATTGAGAACTTGATAAATTAAACAGCTGCTTTTGGCAATTAGCTTCATGTAACTACATCTAACTTTCTTGAAGAATTTAAACTAGTTATTGAAAAAGGTAACTTTAGCATGAAACTATATTTTATTTTATTATATTTTAAATAAAAAGTGTAAATTATTTTTTATAAATGTATGTTCATTAAAATAAATCTTGTGTAATCCTTTCTTATATTGGAAATTAAAATTTTGTAATAGTAATATAGTTTAAAATTTTATAAGCAGCTTCAATTCATTTAAGTAAACATTTTCATTTTAGATTTAAGTTTATAAATTATTATTGGTAAATTAAAATAAACACGCAATTTTTATAATAAAATGAATAATCTATTTATAAGGCTTCAAAAGAATAGAAAGAATTAAAAATATTCGTATTCAATTTCGTAAATTTCAAATTTAAGCAGTCGTTTTTGATTGAATCGAATAATGAATAATTCGATAAATTTTAAAAATTAATTTATTGGATATTCTATTTTAATTTAGGGTCTTAGATAGGGCTGTACTGATTCACAATTTTTCCGATCCAACTCGATATTACACTGATCCGAAACCGATATTTATATTGATTTTTATCATCTATCTTTGAACCAATTTCATAAAAAAAATCAATATTTTTTATTAAAAAACCAATTAACATTCACAAATAAGTGTATTTATTATTAAGTAAACTTCGAAATGTTGCCAATAGATCCAAACCTTTCTACCATCTGTGAGCGAAATCTCCAAGCTTGGCTAATTTAGTTTTGGCTAACATCTGGAGTTAGTTGCTTTTAAAAATCGAATAAATTGAGCCGTTAAAGAACGCAAGCTTAATGTGACTTGTTAAATATTTTCAAATCCTTTTCTTATTGCAGATAATATAACAAAAAATAATATCGAATTCTTAGTTACCTATCTTTTGAAATATTTCAATTTTTTATAACATTACAAATAAATTGAATTTTGGTTCGTTTTATTAATTTATTATTATTAAGTATAAAATAAAATAATATATATATTATACATATCATAAAATAACCAAAATCAATAAAAATATTTGATCGCCAAATATCGGCATAGCTCTAGCTTTACGAAATTTTAAACAAAATGACTATCACAATTAAGAAATCAATACTGAAAATGTCAGAAAAATTAAAATGTTTGATTAATGGCTAATTTTTACAAATTTAATGCCAGGTGAGGTTTTGCATAATTTATTTTCGATTGCATAACTTATTATTGCTCTATAAACCTGGGCTAGCAAGATTAAATGTTTTAGATCATTTACATATAAAAAGGGAAAAAAATGTAAGCAAAAAGATTTTTTATTATGCATATAAACAAATTATGAAATTGATAAATTTAAAATAGTATATTTAACATTGTGTATCAATTATTTGCCTTATTGAAGGCAAGGATCCGGAGTGAACCAAAATAAACCGCTAAACCGTTATAAACCTTTAAAAATATCTGAACCGTAACCATTTTTTGAAGTAGTAAAAAGAACCTTTAGTTAAACCAGTTTGAACCGGTTTCAGCCAAAATAAAATAAATAATTTTACATTTTATTACATTCTTTTCCTTGTGGTGGGTGTATTACTATTATATATTTTACAATATCTGCCTCATTTATAATTATTAAATGATCAAAATATTTGTTTAATATGAAGTATTAATTTTTCAATATGACTTAAATTGATCCACAATCTTTTAACTGCTTTATATAGTACTAGAGCATTCCTATTTCCTATATATTAATATGCAAAATATCTAAATAACCAATTTTAGATTTAGTTGCATTTAATTAATCTAAAAAATCATCCGTTTTTATATATTGGGAATCAAAGAAATTTGAATTTAAAATTAGATAAACTTGCTCATAGTACTTGCGGTTCCCGCCACAAGTTTCAGTTAAAAAGGCTTTTTCGGGGCCAAATTTGTGTTATCGCCATAATGAACAAAATGAATCCACTTATATTAGAAAATATATTAATTATACTTTCAAATAATAATTTAGAAATGAGTTATGATTCTTATATATTTTTTTATATAAATTCATAGATACTTATAATAAAATAATTAATTTCATCTATTTTATAAATAAAAAATAATAAATAGTGATGGAAATAATTTTAATAAATAATATTTATAATTAAAATCATTTACACGATGGTGTTGCTTCAATAAAAAACTTAGGAAAATTTTTTTAATCATAATGAACCTTTACAATTTAGCTGAACCGTAACTTTATAAATCTTAAGAACCGTAACCATTATAATTTTTTGCATACTGAACAGTACTGAACTGTTATAAATAAAGGTTCGGGTCCTTGATTGAAGGTATTAATATGCTGTGTTAAGATATTTAAAATAATAGAAATTCACGAATCATCTCGCATCAAAATAAAGTTATATTTCTGACTCACATCACATTTTTGATTCATTCATCATCAAATGAAGGAGAAATATATGACGGGTTATATGCTAGTTATTTTATAATACCTCGTCCTAGCATAAAGTAGTTATGAATTTAATAAAAATAAGAGAAAATAAAATCACCTCTCAGAAAAATATATATATATACTTTGTAAAGCAAAAGGGAAATATCTAATTAATCAACTAATATTTAAAGGAGAAAAATAGTATTCACGAATCAAAATATAGGTTCATTTATTATTCATACCCATAAAGGGGAAATATCTAGTATGCAAAACCCTCATCTTGCAGGTTGAAATTTTTACGTCATAAATTACAAATGTATAAATAAGTAGGCAAATAGATTTTTATTCTGTATATAAGGACAAATTTTTAGGTGTTACGAAATTGATGTGACCCGTAAAAAGATTTTCAGAAAGAAAGAGAAATTCAAACATTTTTTTAAAAGTATGAAATATTCAGGTATAGACAGGATTTGCTGAATACAATTATTTCTGAGACTTCTTGTGCTAGAGGAAGATAGAAACTGTAAAAAGTATGCCCGACAAGATGGAGCCTTTAACATCAAGCTGTTACACATTTTTGAATCTGGAAGAGCCTATTTTGAGTGTCCTGAGAATTATCAGAATGGCTTAGCCAAATATTTCATCTGAAGCTGATACAGTATCAATTCAATACGACTGCCGATTTTTTTTGCATCAAAATGTATTACCAAATTATTCATTACGCAATATACTTTTTTAAAAAAGTTATGACAATCGCGAATATTATTATATTATAACTTGGAAAAAGGGGTAACTAACATCGACCAAGAATTTCACGAAATTTATGTGATTGTTAAGGTGAAAGCGAAATTATACGATTTAGAGATTCGCAAGCCTCGACTTTCACCTAGATAAATAAATCGTTCCAACATTAACGTGGACTCAATTGAGGATTACAATAAAATTCCCGTTTTTATTCTACTTTTGGATACATTTTTGATATAAATCAATGAACGATTTGTGATTCCGGCTCTATCCAATTTAAAAATACTATATATTATCTATTACTCCCTCTGATCTGAGTATATATTAAATCTTAATATTGAAAAAATTGATATAAATGTATCTGAAGGCCAATTAATTTCAAAAATCAAATATTGGTATGAGATTAATTTTCGTAAATAATTCTCCAAGAAATGCAGCGGAAGCATTGCATATTATTTTTCTTATTATCATTTGTTTAAATATATTTTATATAGTTCTAATAAATTTTATATGATTACTTCTAATAAATTTTTAACGTTCCAAAAAAATATTATCCCCCCCCCCCACCCCAATGTAGAAAATTTCTGGGTACGCGCCTGAAATTGATATATTAAAATGGTATTTATCAATATGTTCCATTTGTTAATCTTGAAGTTGCTAATATATTGTATTAACGTCTATTTTATAAAATAATGGATCATTAAAATGTATTCATAAGCAAAGCCTTCGCCTCCAAGACGGAAGATTCAGGGTTCAATGCAGGCAGTTAATGTAGGATTTATCTTATTCATTGTAAGTTTGTTCTATGTAATTAATCTAAAAAAAATTAATAATGGCTATAAAAACCCCTGACCTAAAGTAAAATAGGAAAATAAATTAACCGGTCACAAATAAAGGAATTTATCTTTTAAAAACATATTGAAAGTGCATTTAATAAGTGCAAAAATTTATGGAATAAACAAAATCAATCTACATCATTTGCTGCTGATTTAAAGAATAATTTCTCAAGGTTGCTTATAAAGCCTGTTGTTACAAGATGGAATTCTTATTATAATTCTTTGAAATTGATACTCATTAGTAAAAGAAAATTCTTTGTTTGACAAAGTTTGTGATATATATGGGAGGATTAGCCATATTTTCAAGCAATGATAAAAAAATTTTGGAAGAATACTGTACCATAAGTCCTGATAAAATTTTTGTTTATTAAGTATAATATTGCAATTAGTGATCTGCACGGGCCTAATTTTTTAGGCCCGACCCGGCCCGAAATTTTTTTTAAAAAATTTTTCCCGGCCCGGCCTGGCCCGAAATTTTTTTTAAAAAATTTTTCCCGGCCCGGCCCGAACACGAATTTTTTTTAGAAACTTTTGCCGGCCCGGCCCGAACCCGAATTTTTTTTAATTCATCCTAAAGTAATAATTATATTTTTTTTAGCTTTTAGTTTATTTTTTATATTTAAGATTTTGTTTTTGCAAAAAATATCTTAGTAAACAGAATATTTATTTAGTATTTAATTATTTATTTAAAACACTATCAAAAATACCTATAAACCAAAAATAATTATAATGTTAAATTACACAACTATATATTAGATTCATATTTATAATTATCATTTAAAAATATCAAAGCATCAACATTTTCTGGTGACTATTTCTTCTTTCGTCTAATAACCTTCCAGTCTTTGAAAAAGTTCTCTCTGAAGTTGTGGACGTTGCAGGAATTGCTAGAATTTTTCTAGCCAATTTTGTCATCTTTGGTAATCTAATTTCATTTTTATTCCACCATTTTAATATATCTTTTTCTGGATCTATATTTTCATTATTCTCTTTTATGTTTAAATTCTTATAAATTTCAAGCTCATCTGTTTCTTTTTTTTCATATTCTTCGTCATTGTCCTCCCATCTTTCATATTCATTGCCTGATATATAAAAATAATATAAATAGAACAATTTTAAATGTACCTTTAGATCTTTTAGGCGATTCCACAATTTGAGAAACGCCTTGAATATCCAAATCTATAATATCAATTGAAGGACAATATTCTTCAGAATTAATTATATTTTTGACTGAATTCTCTACTTCTAATATTTCCATTGATGATAACATTCTTAATTTTCTATATTTGGGGCATAAAAATGTCGCTATTTTATGCAAAATATTGATTTTAAATTTAGATAATAAAAAATTTTTTAAATTGGTTTTTATTTCTTTTATTTCATTGTTTTGATAAAATGAATCATTTAAATCCTCGTGAAGAATATTATTAAAGCATAGCAGTACTTTATGTAAAGTAGGATTAATATCTCCTTCTAGTTCTTTAGTAGCTTTATCAAAAGGATATAAAATATCAATCAAATTTTTCAAAATAGATTTCTCCAAGTTTTCCATTTTATTAATATCTCCCTTGGATGATAAAAAATTGACGATGTCATCATATTGGTTATAAATAGATTTCAACATATTTAATTTTGAATTCCATCTAGTTTCGATATCTTGTTGTAATGTTTTGTCTAAATATTGATTCATGCCGGTTTGTTTAAAATACATGGTTAATTTTTTAGCAGAAATAAGGGTTTGATATATATTAGGAGCGATAATTTTCAAAGATTGTTCCTTAAAGGTATTTCGAAGAACAGTATTTAATAGATGTGCGCTGCAATTTAATCTGGTGTATTTTTCTAGGGCTTTAATTATATTAGCTCCTTGATCAGATATAAATATTATATTTTTCACTTGATCGGGAATTATTCCAATTGCAGCAAAATTTTGTAGCATTTCCTTATGTATGTTCGCGGCGGTTTTTTTCTCTTCTTTAAACTTATTCGTAAATAAAACATGTTTATATAAGGTTTCACCTTCGATATAATGAATTGAAACAGTTAAATAGGAAAACTTTTTAAAAGAATCTGTCCACATGTCTGTTGTAGCAGAGCATTTTTTATCAAATAATTGAACATTTATTTTATTAACCAAATTTGTTCTAATTTGATCCGTCATAACTATAGCATTTCTCGATAAAGTAGTTGGATGGGGAATAATTTCGCTACAGTCAATATTACCGTAAATGGAGCCAATTTGAATAAAATTTTGAGCCATTTTTATAAAGCCATCTCCAGTTATCGAATCAAAGGCACGCATGTCCTTGGCGCAATAATAGATCAAGGTATCACATAGTTTCTTTTTAATAGTTAAGGAAGAATTTAGATCTATTTTCTTTTGAATATACCTAGTTATTTTAGGAATAGAGGAATCGTCATTCTTAACGCACTTGTGACGTCTTAAATGAGAATTTCCAGATGTGCTTTTATATTGTAATATACTATTACATTTTTTACACTGGACGTAATCAAGTTTTTTGTTTTTATCATCAAATATGTCTTCAAAATTTTCCCATATATTGCTTTTACCTAAATGGGGCAAACAAATATATGTTCCATTTTGTATTTGTTTTTTTAAAAAAAATAAATTCATTTTAAAATTATATTTAAAATTTAAGTTTTATAAAAAAACATTTAAATTATTTTACCCATAATAAAATATATATGACATATGGCGTCTACTTTCTAAATAAATAAAATTAAATATTTATATTTTACAAATAAAAAATGTTGCCGCCTTGTTTCTTAAAAAAAAGTTTAATTATATATTTATACCAAGAATAAAAGATACATGCCATCATATGGCGTCTAGCTTCTTCAAATAAAATTAAATATTTTTATTTTACAAAAAATATTAGTGCCAATATTAAAAATATTTTAAGGCCCGGCCCGACCCGGCCCGAATTTTTTTAAAAAATATTAGGCCCGACCCAACCCGAACCCTAATTTTTTTTTTAAAGTAGGCCCGAACCCGGCCCGGCTGCAGATCTCTAATTGCAATCCCCTCATCTGCCCCTGTAGAGCGCGTTTCTAGTATAGCTAATGCACTGCCAAGCTTTCCTATCTATCAGATGAAAATTTTTAAAACAATTAATAAAAATTCATAAGAAAAATTTTTTATAAATAAAAATATCTTTTTATTCGCTATATTATATTGCATTTATAATTATATTATCAAAATAAAACTATATTATTTTTTAATATTGTTAAAAAATATAAGACATTTATTTATATTAAATTAAATTTTGAAAAAAATTTATCATAAAATTTTACGAAAGTGAACTCGTTCCTTTTTTTGAAAGTGAATGTGAATGCGTTCTAATTTTGTCAATGAACGTTGAACGCGTTCTACATTTTTAGAAATGTTTACAAAACTCATATATAATGCAGCTAATGTGAAAAAAAGCAAATATAAAAATAATAAAAATTTTGGAAAGGGTAAGTTCCACCTATTTTAGTTAAATTACAACTTGTAACAAGGTTTGTTGGTATCCTTGAGAAAAAAATCGGCATAATTTTATGAAGGGTGGGTCTTAATAAAATTCACGTTCGCTCACTTTGGGCAGGTATATGACCAACGTGCTAGATAAGATTAGATAAATATATTAAACGGATATAAATTTATAACTGCTTTTTGTTAATAAGCATCAATATTTTTAAAAAGCATCCAATAAAATTGGAAGAAAATTAACCCAATTAAAAATATAGTCGATTTTTAATAACGACGAACTCACTATTTTATTCAGAAAAATATTATGTAAGTCTAAAGATTTTGTTCATAGATGGCACAAATGTTTGGACATCTTTTAGCGAAATCTTGAGGCTTAGGCAATATTTTTGGCTAAAATATGAGTGTTTTTAAGCATCGGCTCAAATGGAGCGATTTTGCATCACTCATTACATACATCTGCTCATCTCATACTTTTTAAAAGTATAACGTCTATAATTTAACTATACCATAACATAAGTCATAAATATATAATAATAATCAGTTATAGTTTATATTCATGAATCTAAAATTATATAAAATATTTTTATTGATAAATCACTAATTTATATAATAACATTAACATAAGTAACAAATATATTATAGAATTTGAAATAAATTTTTTAAAAAATAATACGTCATTTTATCGAATCGGATCGGAAAATTTTATAATATTGGCCGATAACCGATATTTTAAAAAGATATCGGTCCGATCAAAATATAAAAAATAAAATTAAGTCATTTATTTAAAATGTTAGCTGAAGTTTTAAATTATATTTTTTTGTCTGGCTTGGCCAGAAAATAATTTTCCCAGCCCAACCCGGGCTTTGCAGATCTCTTTGCATTTACAAATTTTCAATAAAAATAGTAAACATTATTTTATTTCAAAAATTGTCCACTTAAATAAACAGTAAATTCCTGATTACAGGCCTGTATAAAGCCTAATTCATGTTTCCAATATTTTTTCCTATTAGAATTTAATTAAAAAACATGATTAGTTTATTTCAAGTTTTATTTGTTGAGTTAGATTTGTATTTCTTGTTCAGAAAGTTTATGAAGAACAATTCTTAAATACAACTAATAATTATCCCTATATTTCCTAATTGCTGCTTCTTAATATTAATGTTAAATTCGTAAATATAAGTTTAAGATTTAAATATTATATCATAAATCTATTTTCGGAAATGAGAAATACATAAATTTATATAGCATTGAACACGGAAAAGATTTAAGAACTTTATTAACAATGATGAAACTAAAAGTGCCCATAAATTATATAAAAATATATTGAATATATTAAAATTTTTAAAATGGGTAACCGTGCCACCAACTTATTAGCCATCAGCGAATTCGGCAGACCGATAACTGCCGAAGAAATAAAATAAAATGCCGTCGCTGATTGGTTTACATTATAAAATATATAAAAGATTCTTATAAGTTTTCATTGAAACTAATTATTATTTATTATATTAAAATAAAAAAATTACAATTGTATTATCAAACAAAATATACTCATCAAGAAGAACGGGTTAAATAATTTTCATATAAAATTTATTTTATAAAATTCAAATGTTATTTTATATCCTGATTTTAGGGTGCCCCTTTCAATGAAGGTTAATCAGGATGTGAGATTCCAGACCGTTCCACAATCAGGGTTGCCATGTCTCCCCCCATCAGCGGGAGACTCCCGCATTTTTTTAGTTTACACGCAGACATCTCACTCCTGCAAAACTACTGCAATTGGAAATCTCCCGCAAAAATCTACCGCAATTTTATAATTTCTCCCGCATTTTTTTAATAGTATTTTAACGTTTTTAATATATAAATAATAATTTTGAGAGACATTAATTGATTTTTATATTTTTAAAATAAATTTTAAATATTATTCTAAAAACATGTCTAGTTTGTAAATTTCTTTCTATCCTGTTTTATTTTTATCCAATAATAAATCAACATCATTTCATTCATATAAGTCAGTACAGGGGAGTATATCAACATCGATTGCAATACAAAAATATTCTCAGAAATAATAAATAAAACAGATGCAACTACATTTGCGGAAATCGTATACATCTATCATGTAGTTCAACATTCACAGAGCTGTATCATCACAATGTGGGTCGAATCTTTTTTTCATGATGTTTACGACTTCAATATAAGTGCAAACCTTACTTCTGGCAGAACAAAAATGAGCAAGGCTATCACAAGTGTTTTAGTACCTGAATCCTAGAGGTCAATTCTAGACGATTTGAAAGATGGGCATCCATATGAAATTCTATAGCAATTTCAACAAGAATAAGAACATTTCAATAAAACTGTTAAAATTTTTACCTCGGATAGTGAAAAATCCAACGATGTAACTAGCCACACAATGGTAAATATAGCTGATTCAGGGTTATCAATATTTTGCATGTCAGCTTTCTGCGCTGATAATGCCTCTGTAAATTTTGGAAAAAACCAAAGTTATCGAATTAGGCAGCACAATAATGAATTAATACCAATTGGCTGTATATGTCATATACTACATAATTCTTGCAAGAAGACAATTATGCACTATCTGTGGATGTCGAAATAATTGTGATGAAATGTTTTAACGAATTTAGTTCATCAATTAAAAGAGTTAATGAATTAAAAAAGTTAATGAATTAAAAGAGTTGGTGAAGTGGTCTGACTTGGAATGGTGTGAGTTGTTGCGATATATACCTATCAGGTGGTTGTCATTAATATCTGCCATCGATAGAATTTTAAAATTTTACAAACCCTTAAAAAAATACTTCTTAAATAAAGATTTTAAAATCTGTCCTAAAATTTTGAAAAATTTTTTCGAGTATGAAATGGCAGAAGCATATTTGGGATTCGTTTCACATGTAGGAAATCTACTTCATGCAGTTAATATTCAGTTGCAATCAGAATATTCTTTATTAAAAAAGATTCACAAAATCATGCCACAGCCTTTTTCATCTCTACAGTTAAAAATTGATAATACATTTTATGGCGCTATTGCTAAAAATATTATAATAAAATGTTCAGATAATACTCTAATTAATACATTTTTAAATGAAACATATATTTTTATTAACACAATTTTAGAATATTCAATCAAAATTTGATTTTAATAACTCTATTTACAAATGTATAAATATTATGACCTTGAAACAGAAACCATCAATTGATGGTTTTTGTAAATTAATAAATAAAATATATTAAAAATACCGAAAGACATTGATGTCGTGTTTGGGGAGATTGTAATTCTCTCTATTTTTATGATTCGCCAAAATACTTAAAGTTAGATGGTCTAAAAGCAGAGGAGAAATGGGTAGAATTTTTTCGTAATAACGATAAATCCTCATGCTTGGAAAAAATATGCGAGTATGTCTTCTCCTCACCTAATTCTAATGCCTCATCCGAGCTCATTTTTAGCATGATGAGGACTGCCTGGAAAAAGGGAAGAAATCGGGTTGCTTTAACAACATTAGAGGCCGAGCTAATGGTTAAACAAATATAAAATATGTCATGCCAGGAATTTTATAAATAGCTCAATAACGACGGTAAACATTTAATTCTATTATTTAAATCTCAAATAAAATATAATTAAGTTTTAGCAATGGCGCCATAAAATTTATTGTCAATTTTTAAATGTAAAGACGAACACATCTTCAGCATAATTTTGTGAATCTTTGTTAAGATTCTTCTGATCGCAACTACACATTAACAGCATGTAGTAGATTTCCTACATGTAAAATCATTCCTAAATATACCTCTGCCATTCATTATTGAAAAAAATTTTCCAAATGTTAGGACAGATTTTATAATCTTTATTTAAGAAATATTTTTTAAAGGTTTATAAAATTTTAAAATTCTAACGATGGCTGGTATTAGGAACATATCGCAACCAACATTGTGCTGACTCATTTCTGTATATACACTACACTCTGCTTTTACCAAATTCACTGAGGCATTATCAGATCAGAAAGCTGACATGCAATTTATTGATAATCTCGAATCTGCTATATTTACCATTGTATGGTTAGCTATTGTCTTTGGATTTTTCACTATTTGAGGTGAAAAAATTTAATGGTTTTATTGAAACGACCTTAATTTTGTTGAAATAGCCGAATATTTCCCTTATTAGATGCATCTGTTAGAATTGCATATGTATGCCCATCTTTCAAATTATCAATTGACCTCCTGGATTTAGGTCCTAAAACATTGATGATAGCCTTGCTCATTTTTTTCATTTTATTAAAGTTAAATAATATGGGAAAAAGATTCTACCAACATTGTGATGATAAGTATCTCTGTGAATGTTGTACTACAAAATAAGTGATTAATTGCCGCAACTGTAGTTGCATCTGTATTATTTCTTATTTTTGGAGTACCTTATTACCTATTTAAACGTGATACGTGATAATTAAGCGCCTTTCCTATAATGTTGTACACACACACGGTAGATTTCCAATTGCAGTCGTTTTGCGGGACATTCGGATAAAATATATTTTTAATTGTAAAATTAAAATCGTTTTTTTTATAAAATTTTATCTTGTTTACATTCTTTTATATTTAAAAAAGATCGTTGGTTTTTATTATAAATTAATATATTATAATTAATCAAGATGTTTTTTATTTTGAAAAATAGTTACCGACTTTGTATTTATATAAACTATTTTAAAAGATAATAGGCGGATAATTAAGTCAATTCAAAATTCCGGCCGAAGGCCGGCCCAAAAAATTTTTTTTAGCAATTTTTATATTTCTACCGCAATTTTCATAATTCTCCCGCATAATACCAAATTTCTCCCGCAATTTGAAAATTTTGACCTGGCAACCCTGTTTACAATCCTAAAACATTTTTTAAGAAAAGTGGTTGGTTGCATTCAAATGCTTTAGGAACTAAATAGAATATAGTTATTTTATACCATCTTCTGGGCAGATTTAGTTGTCAAAATAAGATTCCACTCGGTTTCTAAACTGGATTTGAAATCCGCCCATTTTTTAAATAAAAATCTGACGGTTTAAACTGGGGAGGTTGATATCAATTTTTCGAAAAATAGAGTTCTTCCCTTAAATTTTAGAATATTAAAGCATTGTACAATCATAATGAAGTTAACCCTCAGGAGATTAGGTGAAGAAACGTAAGTAGTTAGATGGGGTTTAGCATACTTACATTTTAAAACTGTTATAGCTCATTCAAATTTAAATGCGAAACTTCGATAATTTTATTAAGTTATTAATTAATTAAACATAAAAATTGAAGATTTAATAATAAATAAGAAAAATTTGTAAAGCTAAAGAGTGTTAATAAAATAAAGGAAAATTGTCATAAATATTATATTTCATACTTTTACTATAAAAATCTATTTAAACCTACACTAATCAAAAATAAAATTTAATTTATGTTTTTTAAAATTATTATTCAAGTTTAACAAACTTTAATAAAGGTTAAATTGTCATTGAGTGAAGGCGCTCTTTTAATATTTATGTTTTGGTATGATTTCAATTCTTCTGATATATCTTTTATATACTCTATATCCATCTCATGCAATGTCTCTATATGGTCGCTCGTAAATGCTATAGGTACTAATAAAATATTTTTATGTCCCCTTTTAACTAAGCTTCTTATGACATCATCAGTAAATGGGGATAACCATTCAACAGGTCCAACCTTTATCGTTCATTATTTAAATAAAATATAACATATTTTACTTTTGATTGCCACACTAATCTATACGGATTACACCATTTTAATTCATTCATAACAAGGTTAACGGTTGCTGAAACTTCGTATGGGTATAGATCCCCTCTTTTAACAACCTTAAACAATATTAAATATTTATATGTCAACAAATTAATGCGTTTGGCTATAATATAATAAATGATTTACAGATAAAGGCAATGAATGGGCTGAAAATAATATCACAACTTCTTTTCGTTTGTCAATTGAAAATTTATTTAATTCGGATTTAATGTTTTCAGAAAAAGCCTAGATTATATATAATATATATATAGCTCAAATATTAAAAACTTTTATTAATCCTGGGTGACTATGCCACCTATCAATTACACTCCATTTAATATTTTCGACTAAATTTTTGTTTGCATTACAAAATTTGTAGATGGCATTTAAACTGGAACCAGTTGTAGAGCAGCAATATTGTGGATATTGTGAAAACACTATAACTCTATCAATTCCATCTCTTTTAAATTATTTATATGAAAAACATGTATAATTATTCAAAATTTATAAAATAATCTTAATATTGTTTTTATAGCCTATAAATTGAAGCGTTTCTTTTAGCGTTTTATTTCAAATGGTAATGTGCAAAGCAAATTGATAAAAAAAAAATTTGTTTTAAAAAAGAGCAAAATAGTTTTTATTTTTAACATTTATTGTTATACATATTTTAAAAAAATATCACTTCAATTTAAAGAACAAAACGTTTATAACTAAAAGATATTTCTCAATTTGTAATATTATATCTGGAATAGAGGTTTGTATGGGCCGAAATTTTGTAGGCATTCCTGCCCAAATCAAAAATTAAATTTAAGCCCGGCCCAGCCCTTCAGTCTAAAGGAATAATTTTAGTTCAGGCCGATAAAAATATATAGCTCTGACCCAACCCGCCATCTAAAATAATGGGTATTACTAAAAAAGCATCCATATCATAAAAATGGAAGTGTTCAGCATCTCAATGTAATGTGATTTAGAAAATAAAAGAAATATAGAAGTAAATTATAAAAACCGAAAAAAATAATTGTTTAAATAAATTGCGCCGAAAACCTATACAATGACAAATATTAGTCTAAAAATTTAAGGGACAGGGTTTATTATTTGCCAGTTTGTATTTGTTTTTCTGTGCAATTTTTTGACATTTTACCTTTGTAATTTTAAACTAATATTTTCCAGGTCAGATTTATCTGATAAACCATTTCCTTTTTTGAATAATGAACCAATTTGTATGAATGTGTAGTTTAATCAAACCCAAAAGATATGTTTATAAATTATGGGTGATTAATTGTGAATTACCTAAACATATATAGCTAGACCTGTGCGCTGACAGCATTATCAGTGGCGACGTTTCTTTTTTTAAAACGATCGACTGGCAGCGCCACAAAAATCGGCGGCGGCGCCAAAAATCGGCGGCGGCGCCAAATATTTTTCTAACTTAAATTTTTTAATTGAAATTATAAATTCACTGGAAACACTTTTAAAGTAAAATTTATGCTTTTATGTTTATGACTATAATTTAACGATTTTATTAAGTTATAATTATCATGTATAAATATTATTTTATTTAGATTTATAGGACATAATGGCGATCTTTTAAAGTTCAGAGTGAGCCCAGCTATGGAAAATACACGCTCGCTGGGTGTGCTCAAGCTCATAGCTGGAATGCGCAGGACCTTTCTAGTTAGTATTGAAAGTTTAGGAAGATCCAATACTAGTATCTCTCTAAAATCTAAGACATCTTTTATCTCTAAATTAAGATGAAAATAATGAATAACACTCTTTTTCTAGACTAGTTAAATAGTCTTGTTGTTATAGATTATTGTTATGAATAGATGAATGATTGGTAGCCAATGACTTAAGATAATCGAATTCTGAAGCAACTTTCGTTTCACATTCGGTTAATTCGTCAGTGTAAGGCAACAGAGAGGTAGCGTGTTGACATAAAAATACAGGGTATTGTAATGCTGCATCCGTCATAATTTTTTTAGTCATATATATATTATAATGGCAATAGAATAAAAATTATTAATTAAAATTTCCTTTTATGATAAAAAATAAATTTTATTTGATGAGTTGTAGATTGCATTAAGAATATTGTATTACTCCTTATATAACAATTGATGGTCTTATACAAAAGATATGAAACATCAAAAATTAAAAGAATAAAATATATAATAATATTTCAATACCTTTTCTATAAACAACTAGCCTACTAACATACCATCTTGTTAAAAATCAAATGCTTTTATAGCAAATAATATTTAATACTATTTTTCTTCTAATTACAATTCATAAATAATATATTAAATAAATATTATTTTTAAATAAAAAATATGTATCAGGCGCCATGCCGCCGAATTTTTACATCGACGGCGGCGTGTTGACACCGGCACTTTTTTGGCGGCGGCGGCGTGGTCAAAAATCACCGGCTGCTTATTTGACCGGCGAAGCACAGGTCTATAAATAGCAAATAAATTAACTCAAATTTTAAGTTTAAAAAAAATAAAACCATAAAAATCATTCAAAATTTATATTAAAGCCCAGCCCCTAGTTCATTTTTAATTTTGGCAAGCTTGACCTACGCCGAGTTCTGATTTGGCCTGCCAGAGCTGTGGCCAATGCATCCCCACTGTAAATCTTCTCAAAGTTAGAGTCTACAAATTTTTTAAATTTGCAAACTTGGATTTAAATTATTAAAAATTCAGGCCAGATCCGGGTTTTTTTTTAAAAAAATTTAATTGGGCCGGACTAAACATAATTCAAAAAAATAAATAATGTTTTTGCCTCTTTTATTAAGATAAATTGATAATTAAAATTTCCCTGAGATTAAGATAAATAGTGATTTATATTTTTTATACATTTACACTGTAAATTCTCCACACAAGATAATGTGCGCTATCAACGTCCAACTAAAATAAGCCAACATCTCTAAAAATTCTAGGCCTGGACAATCACTGGTAAAAGACCAGATGGGTTACTGATCCTCTAGAAGAGGTTACCACTTGTAAGGCATACATGTGCTCTACGTGTTTGCTAAATTCAACATACATTAAGATTGCCGTTCCTCATTAAAAACAAAAATAACATACTCTTCTATAAAAAACAAACAATATGCTCTCATTGTCATATTCACGTTGGGCAATTTCGGTAACGAGGCATATCACACAAAAAATAGATAAGTAAATCTATGCTCTCTTTAATGAGCCCAAGATTTTATTTCTGTCAAAACATCGTTAGGAGATATGCCATTATTTTAGTTTTGAATAATTATTGTTTATCCATATATGTTGGCATGGCTTAAAGTAATAATAATTAAAATATTAGATCGGGCCTGTCAAAAAAAATTTGAATTTGCACAGTAAGCAAATTATGAAAAACCTTTAATTCAATTTTAAATTCCGCCTCAGCAAACAAATTCCAGTTCTAATTTGGCCTATTCAAAAATGAATCAAATATTCTGTCAAATCGAATAATTTAAATATTCTATGAATAATTAATTTTATTAATTTTCGATTCAAATTATTCTCAATTATTAATGTTTTTAAAGCAATCATGCCTTTTCTATTGATAACCTGTCAATCTGAGGTGTGATCTAATTAACAAGATACATTTTTGTAAATGGCCTAAGAAGAAACAGTAAGGAAAATTCTGTCTTAAAATTTGTTGGCATAGCATTAAATCAATATGTATTTTAATTTTGTCAATATCTGATGATATCAACAGATTGTTACAATAATTTTTTCTGTTTAAAATTAGACATGCAATAAAAAAAAAATTCAAATTCTGTCAATATATTTTCATGAATTATTTATATTAGGGCTGTGCCGATCCAATCTGATATTGGTTCAAAACCGATCCAATATTTATATTGATTTTTCACCCCCTCCCCTTGAACCAAATGTAATTAAGAAATCAATATTTTGTATTCAAATAATCAAATTATACATTTAATTTAATTTTTTTTTATCTATATAATAATTTAGAAAGTTTAAGGATATTGGTAGTATTAAATGAATTTTTCATTATTCCTCCTTGTGAAATTAGTTTCGCAGATAATGCATTTTGCAAAATTATATTTGTCTTTTGTAAAATATTTACATAATTTACTACCATATTTAAAAAAAAATTTTATTTAAAGATTTAAAATAAATAAAACTTTGGGTGTTCCTTTCTATTTTATAAAATTAAAAAATAAATAAAATTTAAGGGGTGTTGTGCATTTGCATTGTTAAAAAAAAATTATTTAGAAAAAATTATTAATATAAAATAAATATACTTAAAATAACAAAAAAGAGAAAAATAAAAAGATCGGATCGGTTGATGACAAGTATCAGCCCAATCCGATATTCTTGGAAAACCTCACATATCAGTGCCAATCCAATATTTAATATTGGCACAGCCCTAACTTATATAAAAAAACAAATTCAAATCAAATATAAAAAGTGCACTAGTTGATTCACATTTGTTTTTGAACAGGTCTAGTTCTAACCTAGTCTTTTAATTAAAAAAATTGTCCAATTTTTTTTAAAAAAATGGTAAACATCAGTCCTGATGTAATATTTAATATAAGCAAGGTAAATTGATAGTATGTGATATTACCCTATACATTGTTACTTCTAGGGAGACAGACTACCAAAACACTATGTAGTCAATTCCATAATAGTAAGAACTTTGAAGACTTATATTCCCCCCTCTCTTGAGCCCTCCACACCAAACAAGATGTGGAAATAAGGGTATGGGATTATACCTGATTGGATCACTTTACAAAATCTGAGACTCCCTCTTTAGGATTGAAAACGCCAAAAACAATAAATACAGGACCTTAAACAAACTTACTTTTGTTCTAGTAGTCTCAGATATTAATGATTTATTTAGACCATATTCTCTCCAGTTTAAAAATTAGGATAAATATTAAATTTATTTCAAGGGGCTCAATTTAAAATTTTTAAAATTAACAAACATGGAATTTGTTAGCAAAAATGCAACGAATG
Organism: Gordionus sp. m RMFG-2023; assembly: GCF_954871325.1. NCBI lineage: Eukaryota > Metazoa > Nematomorpha > Gordioida > Chordodea > Parachordodidae > Gordionus > Gordionus sp. m RMFG-2023. The sequence goes on along the minus strand of NC_088779.1, from coordinate 14,416,355 downwards.
CCTCATTTATTGTAAGCTCATATATCTTTGGGTATTTTTCAAAGCAAATAAGTAGAATTTGTAATGACTGCACTACAATGTTCTAGATTATAAATTCTATCTATTATTATTTTAAAAAAATACCCAGCGATGTGTGTTGTGTTGCTTGAGAGATTCATGCTTAATATAAATGAGGCCTAATACTTGTGATAAAAATTTGACATGAGCCTTGAATCCTTGCACCCCCCCCCCCCACCCCCCATAACAATAATCTAAAATTTTTTATATAAATATAAAAAGGTTTATATTAAAATTATAAAATGTAACTTAGCCATATCAATGATAGCATTTTCAGTTAGTGGATCAGCATATCTAAATCCTATATAATGTTTAATATCAGAAAAATTTAGGTCCTTACAATTGAGCAATTTGTCTTTATTCTGTACTAATATAAATTTAATAATTAAATAATAATACTTGTAAGAAGTTATATATCATCCCTTCACCTTGAATGTTTGACCACTTATAAATTGGTGATTTACCACCAATTATCTGATAGTGTTTTTTAACTTTTGGAGCTCTTATTTTTGCAAGAAAGGCACCAAAATATCTTTTTTAATTTTTAATGTGGTTTTAAAAAAAATGTGAATATTTACAATTTAAATAATATTTAATACTTTTGAAAAGGCAATTTCATTATATCTTTATCTGTAAAGATGCGACTAAGATAATTTTCAACTTCTGATAAGAATTTAGGTCCACCCATATTTATCATCAATACCCCTATTTTATTATTACTTCTATGAAAATATAAAATATGCAGCATTATTTCATTTTACTTCATTGTGCACTAATGACTAACATGAACAAAAACTAATTTGTCAATCATTTAACAGCAGTGCGAAAAATGACAAAATATAAATACATATTCGGAAAAGCAAAACATTTTTAGATTAAACAACCTAGAGCAGCGGCGAATTTAAATGACCCATAGAGATGAAACGAATCCCGAGGTAAAAATAAATTAAAATAAGAGAATTACGATTTTAATCTTTAATGGTTACCAAATGTCCATTTATATATAAATTAGGTGTTAAAAAGTCAATCAGACTCTTTTTATTCTCTCCCAACCCCCCCCCCCCAGTCTTTAAGTCCACTCAGTGTCTACATGACCGGAGATGGAAGGGTAGGATATCAATACCTCCAAAATATATTGGCATTTTGGGGAGTATGTATTGCTTTTGTAGGGTAGATATTGATTTTTGGGTGGAATTTTTGGGGGTAGGTATTGATTTTTGAGGGTAGTTTTTAACTAATTATACTTTTATTAAATTCAATATTTGATATGATTATGATTTTATAGTTGATTCACTCTGACAAATGTCAATTAAAGAAAAGAGTTCAAATAAATTATAAAAACTAAAAAATTTTATCATTTATTTTATTTATTTTTTTGGTCATCGGTTTAGATTTAAAAGATGTTAATAAAGAAAATAATTATAAATATCAAGGAAGGAGAATGAAAAAAGAAAGCATGATGAGGCATGGAAGATTATTCGATGGAACTAGCCTCTACATTATAGAATATTCACTAGATGCAAACCCCCTTCAAAAACAATAGCTACCTCCCTATTGCATCTTGTACAGCGATATTTCTACATTATTAATTATAATATTTTTCATAAATTTTGAAAAATTAAAATTATTAATGCTTTTATTAACAACTAGTGTTGTTAATTAGTCGAGTTCTTTCGACTACGACTAATAGTTGTAATCATGGAAATAGACTAAAAACTTTAGCGACTAAATTATTCCATTAGTCGACTAATTTAGTCGATAAAAACGACTAATATAGTAGACTAAAACGACTAATATAGTCGACTAAAAAGATTAATATAGTCGACTAAAACAACTAATTTAGTCGACTAAAACGACTAATTTAGTTAACTAAGTTGATTTTTAGTTAGCAGCATATATAGGTAAAGGTAAAAATATATATTGTAAACATATTAAGTTAAAATAATCGTTATTTTTGAACTTTTTGAATTTTTTCAAAGCAAATAGGTAAAAATATATATATTGTAAAGATGTTAAAATAAAATTTCAGTGAAGATGTACCATAGAAAAGTGACAATTGTCATACATAATCGTTATTTGTGAACTTTTTCAATTTTTTTAAAACAAATAGGTAAAAATATATATTGTAAAGATGTTAAAATAAAATTTCAGTGAAGATGTACCATAGAAAAGTGGCAATTGTCAGAATCGTTATTTTTAAAATTTTTTGAATTTTTTCAAAGCAAATAGGTAAAAATATATATTGTAAAGATGTTATATTAAAAATTCAGTAAAGATGTACCATAGAAAAGTAACAATTGTCATAATCGTTATTTATGAACTTTTTTGAATTTTTTTAAAGTAAATAGGTAAGAATATATATTGTAAAGATGTTAAAATAAAATTTCAGTGAAGATGTACCATAGAAAAGTGACAATTGTCATAATCATTATTTTTCAACTTTTTTGAATTTTTTTAAAGTAAATATATGTAAGAATATATATTGTAAAGTTGTTAAAATAAAATTTTAATGAAGATGTACCATAGAAAAGTGACAATTGTAATTTTTTTCTGTAAACTCTTCTATTTTATTTTATAAAAATAAAATAAAAAACAACCATTAATTATTCATTATTGTGTTATATTATAGTTGTTCTTTGAGCGACAATTTTATTTTATAATATATATTAAAAATAATTAATATATTCTATTCCCCTGTATAATCATCTTGACCAATTAAAACAAAATATTCTGGTATATCAGGTGTAAGTGATATTCAAAAATTAAAGAAATCTTAATATAGCAAAAAGTAACATCTCCCCAATTATAAATCCACCTTAACATCCCAACCTTAAAATTGAATTTAGTTGGCATTACAAATTGAAGCAATTTATAAATTCATCTTAGCATCATCCATCAAGATGGTTACAGCACATTATTATATCTTCAAGCATTTATGACATTTGACACTCTTTTTAAAGAGAAACAATAGAGATATAAAGTAACATCTTCTACAGCAACCACAAATTCACCTTAACATCATCATTATGTCACCCAACCTCATAAAATTGAATCCAGCAATATAACAGAAAAATTACCATATTCATGGACAGTTCATAAATGGCTTTAAAAAGAAGTATTAATTTCTACTCCCCTGTATAATCATCTTGACCAATTAAAACAAAATATTCTGGAAGAATTGGCAAATTTTTCATGAAAGTTAAAAATCAAATTATAATTACCAATATAATGTGACCTCATATTCTCTAAGTAGAAAACAACAGACTAAATAGATAATACCAACTAACAAAACCTATTTGACTATTCATTTATTATATCAATGACCAATTGAAATAACCTTAATCAAGCAACTCCATCTTTTTTTATACACATCAGAAGTAACATCTCCCCAATTATAAATCCACCTTACCATCCCAACCTTAAAATTGAATTTAGTTGGCCTTACAAACTGAAGCAACTTATAAATTCACCTTAGCATCATCCATCAAGATGGTTACAGCACATTATTATATCTTCAAGCATTTATGACATTTGACACTCTTTTTAAAGAGAAACAATAGAGATATAAAGTAACATCTTCTACAGCAACCACAAATTCACCTTAACATCATCATTATGTCACCCAACCTCATAAAATTGAATCCAGCAATATAACAGAATGTTGTAAAGGAAAACTAATTGGAATCTTAACAACAATTATGTACCAACAATAAATCCGGTCTATTTTCTCTATTAAATCAAACATGTCTTCAAGAGGATTCAATTCCAAAGAAAGGGATAATTTAACTTCAAACATTAATATTCAAAAGTCTTCTCAATCCACCCAATTTAGACTCAAGGATTGCCTCCCTTTTTTTTCACCAGAAGTTATCTTACTTTCTTCTTTTTTTTCAATACTTATTTTTAAAACTTATTAAACAACTTGTTTTTAAAAATAACTTTTAACCTTCAATTAGTTCAACACTTATAATATATCAATAAATTTACATATAGACTTTTTAATATTTAACATTATAACCAATTTAACACTTATTTTATACATTCACGAATTTCCATACTGATTCATCTTATAACATTTAAATATTCAATAAATTCACAAATTTTTTTAAACAACATTTAGCTTTCAATTAATTTAACACTTATATATATATTTATTCTTTCTTTCATTCACAACTATAATCACATATTCTCTTTTTACATGCACATTTTTTCTTTGTACACATTTATTCCTCACAATTGAACCAAATTAATTTTTTTTTCTTTTTACTTTTTCATTTATATACTCTTCAAGACTCAAATTCTCTCACATTCCTTTTTATATCCCCATTAATACAAAATAATATTCCTTCTCCCTTTCATAAACATACCCAAAATAATTTTTTTTTCTCCCCTTTTATATATTGTTTCTTTTTAACAACATTCAACATTTCAACTAATTTAACATTTACATATATATATATCTTTTTATTCTTTCATAATCACAACTCTCTTTTTACATGCATAATATTTATTTTTTTTTATTTGTACACATTTATTCCTCACAATTGAACCAAATCTTTTCTTTTTTTTTTACTTTCTTATATATATATTCTTCAAGACTCAAATTATCTTACGTTCCTTGTAATATCCCCATTAATACAACATAATTTTTCTTTTCCATTTCATAAACATACCCTAAATAATTATTTTTTTTTCTCCCTTTTATATATGTTCCTCAGTTTTTCAATCTTTTATTTACTTTAACCATTACATTTATTAAAACAAATAACCAACCTCTATCAAACACCAACCAACCCCAACAACCTTTATGCCCATTCTTTCCTCTCATATTTAATAACCTTATCTTTACAACATCTTTATTCTCTGCAGATTATTTCTTCCTAGTCTCTGTCACATCCCCATTCTCAACACAATTATTCACAACCTTTCTTTATCCACACAATGGAACGCTGCCCCACGTGTTCCAAAAACATAAAAATCACCAAATCCGGCCTTTTCACCAAGCACAAATCCAAAGGCAGTGCTTGTCCTGAGTCTGGAAAGCGTCCTTCCCCTCCCTTCCAAAATCCCCTCTCCATTTTTTCTACTCACAGTTATACTTCCACCTCATCCAATAACGCCCACATACCAACCACATCAGACACATTCATTTCCCTCCCACCTACCACTCACGTCGACATCATTAACTTTCTAAAATCCGACAAACCTCGAATTATTTCTAGAATTCCCAAAGGCTCTAGAATACAAGTAGCCAAAGCTCTCTCTACCTGTCTTCATTCACTATTAAATAACTTTTCCTCTCTAGATCATTGGCTCAAACTTTTTTCATTTTCTTTCACGACTCTCCAACCTCCCAATCCTGAGATTCACAAATCTTTAACCCAACAAATTAAAGACGCAACCATACACCCCCTCACCCTCATATCCACTTTTTCTCCTCATAATTCTAAAAAACTTTCCAGCCTCCAATTAAAGGCTAAGATAATTTCTAACAAAATAAACAATCTAAACATCAAATCTGCTCTCCGCTTACTAGCATCTGACGACTCAATTGCAACCAGTAATGAGGAGAGCTACAACAAACTTAAACTTAAGCACCCTCCTAGAGGTGACCTCATACCTCCTCCTCCACCCAACATATTTCCCACTAATTTCACCCCCGTCGAGGTGCGCAAAAGTATCCTATCCTTTCATCACGACTCCTCGCCCGGGTATGATGGGCTTCGCCCCATCTTCCTCCAGGACCTTACATCCCCCCTCATAGTCAGCCAGGTCCCTATTTTACAGAATCTAACAACATTCTGCAACAAAATTGCACATGGACCTGTTCCCGAATCCATCAGGCCACTCCTGTTCGGCGCTAAATTAATCGCACTCGAAAAGCCGAACAAGGACATCCGGCCGATAGCAATCGGGACCGTATTCCGTCGCCTCGTTGCTAAACTCATAGCTTCCAAAATTAAGGACAACGCAGCCTTAATTTTAGCACCCCATCAACTCGGTATTGGCATCCAGGGAGGTTGCGAAATAGCCAAACACGCTACTCGCATCCATCTCCAAACCAACCCTAGCGACGAAATCCTCTTCAAAATTGATTTTTCTAACGCCTTCAACTCCATTCGCCGTTCCCACTTTCTTCCACAAATATACCACTCATTTCCCACCTTCTCCCAATTTTTCCACTCCTGCTATTCCAAGCCATCTCATCTCCAATTCAACAACTACTTACTTTCATCATCTGAAGGAATCCAGCAAGGCGATCCTCTAGGCTCGATACTTTTCTGCATTGGAATCAATGAAGTGGTCAAAAACATTTCTACCAACTGCAATCTTCCACTCCACACTTGGTACATCGACGACGGAATGTTCTGCGGCTCCCCTCACGAGGTCGCCAAGACCCTCGCCATCATTAATACACATTCCGCCGCAATTGGACTTTGACTTAACGAACAAAAAACCGAGATCTGTCCACTTCATTGTTCCATCCCATTCACCCATAACTTCCTTACAACCGAGCTATCATCCCTCACTCATCTCGGCTCACCTGTCGGTGGCTTGCAATCCATTAATCACTTCTTCTCTAACGCATCATCTAGTTTACTTCATTTCAAAAACATCTCTAAATCTCTCCCTCGCCATCAAGCTTTTTTTCTCCTCAAAAACTTTTACTACATTCCTAAAATTCTTTACGCTATTCGATCCACCTCAATCTTTAAATTTCCCGACTCACTAAAATCATTTGAAACTTCCGTCAAATCTCTTGCCGAAGAGATCCTTAATCTTCGCTTCAACCATAATTCATGGCTACAAGCATCACTTCCATGTAAGCTCGGGGGCATCGGCTTACGCTCACCTTTAACTCTTTCCATCAGTGGATTCATCGCCTCCCGCCACTCATCTGACTCACACATTAGCCAGCTTTCTCACTTTCCTGACCCATTATTAGCTGAAGCCCAGACCATTTGGGACAATTCCGTTGTCCCAAACACTCCTCGACCCTCCTCCTGTTTACAGAGAGACTGGGATACTCCACTCAACGAAGGCTCCGTCGCTTACCTAAAATCGAGCCTTCATGACGACGATCTCACAGTCTTTCACCAATTAAACCAAGGATCGGGTTACGAGTTTCTGGAAACTATACCCTCCAACAACCTCGACTTATTGCTGACCGCTGACGAGCTAAGATTTGCCATTGGATTACGGCTTAATTGCGAAATTGTTCTACCATACCAATGCAAACACTGCGAAACCAGCGTCGATCGCAAGGGCAGACATTGCCTCCATTGCCTCTTTTGCCGAGGCCGTTTTCCACGGCACACCAATTGCAATGACATCATATTGCGCGCTCTCAAATCCGCAGGCATTCCATCAAGACTTGAACCGACCGGCATTTTTAGATCCGACGGAAAACGTCCTGATGGAAAGTCCTTGATTTCTTGGTCAAGGGGCCAGCTACTAGTCTGGGACTTCACCTGCATAGACCCAAATGCCCATCCAACCACAACGTCGATGCCCTCGCTCTAGCAGAAACTCGTAAAACTATCAAATATAGTTCCATAGACCCCTCTTTCTTATTCATACCTATCGCCTGCTCTACTCTTACCACCTTCGGTAGCAAAGCTCTAAGTTTTTTTAAAGAATTAGACAAACGGATTCGGGAAAAAACCGATCAGCCTAAAGAGTCCCTTTTCTTACGACAAAGACTTGCTACCGCCATCATTCGCTCTAACTACCTAAGTTTCATCTCTTTCATTGAATAATCTCCTATGTCTATGCTCTCTCTCTCCCTTCTCTTTCCTAGTTTCTATTCTTTTATCCCTTACCCTCTTTCGCAAATTATATTTTTATATTTTTATATTTTTTTTACCTTTATTAAATTTACCATATAAAAAAATTTATTATTTACTATAAACTTTTGATAACATATTATATCAGCAACTATTGAAATAAAGAGAGAATTTTATTTCTTTTATATATATTTTTACCTATTTACTTTAAAAAAATTCAAAAAAAGTTAAAAAATAACGATTATGACAATTATCACTTTTCTATGGTACATCTTCACTGAAATTTTATTTTAACATCTTTACAATATATATTTTTACCTATTTACTTTAAAAAAGTTCACAAATAACGATCATGACAATTGTCATTTTTCTAGGTAAATCTTCACTGAAATTTTATTTTAACATCTTTAAAATATATGTTCTTACCTATTTACTTTAAAAAAATTCAAAAATGTTAAAAAATAACGATTATGACAATTGTCACTTTTCTATGGTAAATCTTCACTGAAAAATTATTTTAACATCATTACAATATATATTTTTACCTATTTGCTTTGAAAAAAAATCAAAAAAGTTAAAAAATAGCGATTATGACAATTGTCACTTTTCTATGGTACATCTTCACCGAAATTTTATTTCAACATCTTTACAATATATATTCTTATCTATTTGCTTTAAAAAAATTTAAAAATAAATAATTATGACAATTGTCACTTTTTTATGGTAATTCTTCACTGAAATTTTATTTTAACATCTTTACAATATATATTTTTACCTATAAACTTTAAAAAAAATTAAAAAGGTTCTAAAATAACGATTATGACAATTGTCACTTTTCTATGGTACATTTTCACTGAAATTGTATTTTAACATTACAATATATATTCTTACCTATTTACTTTAAAAAAATTTAAAAATAAACGATTATGACAATTGTCACTTTTTTATGGTAATTCTTCACTGAAATTTTATTTTAACATCTTTACAATATATATTTTTACCTATTTACTTTATAAAAATTTAAAAAAGTTTACAAATAACAATTATGACAATTGTCACTTTTCTATGGTACATCTTCACTGAAATTTTATTTTAACATCTTTACAATATATATTTTTACCTATTTACTTTAAAAAAGTTCACAAATAACGATCATGACAATTGTCACTTTTCTAGGTAAATCTTCACTGAAATTTTATTTTAACATCTTTAAAATATATGTTCTTACCTATTTACTTTAAAAAAATTCAAAAATGTTAAAAAATAACGATTATGACAATTGTCACTTTTCTATGGTAAATCTTCACTGAAAAATTATTTTAACATCTTTACAATATATATTTTTACCAATTTGCTTTGAAAAAAATCAAAAAAGTTAAAAAATAGCGATTATGACAATTGTCACTTTTCTATGGTACATCTTCACCGAAATTTTATTTTAACATCTTTACAATATATATTCTTACCTATTTACTTTAAAAAAATTTAAAAATAAACGATTATGACAATTGTCACTTTTTTGTTGTAATTCTTCACTGAAATTTTATTTTAACATCTTTACAATATATATTTTTACCTATTTACTTTAAAAAAATTTAAAATAACGATTCTGACAATTGTCACTTTTCTATGGTACATCTTCCCTGAAATTTTATTTTAATATCTTTACAATATATATTTTTACCTATATACTTTAAAAAAATTCCAAAAAAGTTAAAAAATAACGATTATGACAATTATTTTCTATAATTTTATTTTAACATCTTTACAATATATATTCTTACTTATTTACTTTAAAAAAATTCAAAAAAGTTCACAAATAACGGATATGACAATTGTCACTTTTCTATGGTACATCTTCACTGAAATTTTACTTTAACATCTTTACAATATATATTTTTACCTATTTACTTTAAAAAAATTCAAAAAAGTTCATAAATAACGATTATGACAATTGTCATTTTTCTATGGTACATCTTCACTGAAATTTTATTTTAACATCTTTACAATATATATTTTTACCTATTTGTTTTAAAAAAATTCAAAAAAGTTCACAAATAACGATTATGACAATTGTCACTTTTCTATGGTACATCTTCACTGAAATTTTATTTTAACATCTTTACAATATATATTTTTACCTATTTGTTTTAAAAAAATTCAAAAAAGTTCACAAATAACGATTATGACAATTGTCACTTTTCTATGGTACATCTTCACTGAAATTTTATTTTAATATCTTTACAATATATATTTTTACCTATTTACTTTAAAAAAATTCAAAAAAGTTCAAAAATAACGATTCTGACAATTGTCACTTTTCTATGGTACATTTTCACTGAAATTTTATCTTAATATCTTTATAATATATATTTTTACCTATTTACTTTAAAAAAATTCAAAAAAAATTAAAAATTAACGATTATGACAATTATTTTCTATAATTTTATTTTAACATCTTTACAATATATATTCTTACCTATTTACTTTAAAAAAATTCAAAAAAGTTCACAAATAACGGCTATGACAATTGTCACTTTTCTATGGTACATCTTCACTTAAATTTTATTTTAATATCTTAACAATATATATTTTTACCTATTTACTTTAAAAAAATTCAAAAAAGTTCAAAAATAACGATTCTGACAATTGTCACTTTTCTATGGTACATCTTCACTGAAATTTTATTTCTATATCTTTACAATATATATTTTTACCTATTTACTTTAAAAAAATTCAAAAAAGTTCAAAAATAACGATTCTGACAATTGTCACTTTTCTATGGTACATCTTCACTGAAATTTTATTTTAATATCTTTACAATATATATTTTTACCTATTTACTTTAAAAAAATTCAAAAAAATTCAAAAATAACGATTCTGACAATTGTCATTCTATGGTACATCTTCACTGAAATTTTATTTTAATATCTTTATAATATATATTTTTACCTATTTACTTTAAAAAAATTCAAAAAAAGTTAAAAAATAACGATTATGACAATTATTTTCTATAATTTTATTTTAACATCTTTACAATATATATTCTTACCTATTTACTTTAAAAAAATTCAAAAAAGTTCACAAATAACGGCTATGACAATTGTCACTTTTCTATGGTACATCTTCACTGAAATTTTATTTTAATATCTTAACAATATATATTTTTACCTATTTACTTTAAAAAAATTCAAAAAAGTTCACAAATAACGATTATGACAATTGTCACTTTTCTATGGTATATCTTCACTGAAATTTTATTTTTTTACATTATATAATTTTTAGCTATTTACTTTAAAATAATTCAAAAAGTTAAAAAAAAATAACGATTATGACAATTGTCACTCTTCTATGGTACATCTTCACTGAAATTTTATTTTAACACATTTACAATATATATATTTTTACCTAAAAAATTTAAAAAATGTTCAAAAATAACGATTCTGTTATGTTTATGTACGACTTAATTTAGTCGACTTTATTAGTTCTTTTAGTCGACTTAATTAGTTCTTTTAGTCGACTAAATTAGCCGTTTTAGTCGACTATGTTAGTCGTTTCAGTCGACTTAATTAGTTCTTTTAGTCGACTAAATTAGTCGTTTTAGTCGACTATGTTAGTCGTTTTAGTCGACTATATTAGTCGTTTTAGTCGACTATATTAGTCATTTTAGTCGACTATATTAGTCATTTTAGTCGACTATATTAGTCGTTTTAGTCTCGTTTTAGTCGACTAAATTAGTCGACTATTAGACTAATTTAGTTGCTAAAGTTTTTAGTCGAATTTTTCCACTAAAACTATTAGTTAGTCGTCTGTTAGTCGACTAAATTGAGTCGATTAACAACACTACTCCTTAATATCCCCTTGAATTTTTAATTGCCCCCTGAACGATTTCTTTTATAATTCTATTGCGTAATATATAGTTTAATTTTTATTTAAAAATTAATAGGACTATCTAAATTTTTATTAAATGAATACTATTTTAATTATTAGATTAGATTAATAGATATAAATTATATTTTCATTATGTCAGCTTGCTCAATTCTGTGTTAAAAATATATCAATATCACTCACTAAATATAAATTTAGTATTAACAGTTGAGGCTTAATTGACTTTTATTATTTAAATTATTATATAATAATCATTTATTAATTGAAAATTATCAAATTTAATATTGTAATTAGCCGAGTTCAAAATAACTAATCAACTATATTATTGATTTTTAAATTTAATTATCATGTCTCTTCCTAAAATTATTTTCAAGGTCCAAACCCAAATAAGTATAAGAGAATTATTTATAAAAAGTAAGTAGACATATAGTATAATCCTCTATTATACATTATTATTTATAAAATATTAGGTAAAATGCCACTTTTACAGATCTATTTGAAGTTATAAAATCTGGGGCGTCGCTAGCCTTTACAACTCATGGGGCTAACTAATAAAAATTTTATGATGGGGGGGGGGGGGGGGTTCGCTTCCATACCCCTTATTTTGCGGGCCTTCGGCCCTCTTTTGCTTGGCCTTCGGCCGCGTTTTATATTAATATATTATACCTTTTTTAAATATGCTAACTCTAGACAATTATTCTGAATATTCATAATATTTTCCATACAAAATAAACTAGCATATAAATAATTAAAACAATACAAGACATTTCCAAAAATAATGATTTTTAATACAAAATCTATTTATACAGTATAAAATATTTTCGATTGCTGATATAAAAAAATTTTCCGCAAAGAATTACAAGTGATAAAAAAGGTTAATTAATTCATACATATGCCTCAATTGATAATGGTTTTTAAAAACGACATAGGACTATATAATTCTAGCAAGTTACACTGACAAAAAGTCATGAAAATAATATAAATCTCTATTGTCATTTTAGACAATGTTTTATAGAATGGACTAATAAGGAAAAATTTATTAGCCCTCAACAATTCTTGAAGAAGAGGACCAATCCAAATCATAAAACTATATGGTGGTTAGAGTTTCCTCTTAGATGACATGATGGAAGCTAGATAAGTAATCGAGAAAATTATCGTGAGATATTAAATTTCTAAAAGATTATCTTCCATTATTTATGACATATAAACGACTACACAGTTGACCATTATTGCTTATCTAAAATATGTAATCATATGCTCTCAGCAGCTGTAGTAATAATCTTAAATTACATAGCCAAACAAATAATAGATGCTGGTTAATTTCTCACGATGGTAACCCTTATCAGAATTTGTAATGTTAGATAAATTGATAATATAAAAACACTAAAAATCTTTAAAAGTGCAAATATATTGAAGCCTTGAGTTATTTACACGGCAAGGATGCCATATAGAAATGAAATATTTTATAACTATAAAATAAGAACCAGAGTGATATCATGAAAGCAATTAAGATTTTATATATTATTGTCTCACCATCTCTAGTTGGTATATTATATCTTAAAATAATAGTAGTTTGTAATAATATCAAAAATATATTCATATTAAAAATTTAACTCAAAACTGTTTTTCATAGAAGAAAAAAATAGCTTTCCTAAAAACAAATAAAAAAAGAGAAGAAAAGATTTCTATTTTATTACATCCATTGTGGGATAAAAATAAGATGTTTAATTTTAATAATATTTTAAATAAATATATGGCGTTAAATAATTTTATGCAAATTGTTACTTATATTTATTAACTAAAGCATTTATTATTAAATTTTTTAAAATAACTGTAATATATTATATAGCTGTCAAATACGTCTGTAAAAGTGGCATTTTACCTGATATTTTATAAATAATTATATATTATAGAGGATTATAAACTAAATGTCTATTTACTTTTTATAAAAAATGCTTATTTGGATTTGGACCTTGAAAATAATTTTAGGAAGAGACATAATATAGTTGATTAGTGATTTTGAACTCGGCTAATTAATATTAAATTTGTTAATTTTCAATTAATAAATGATTATATTTATTTAATTTGGGTTATATAATATTTTCAAAGTTGTTAACACTCCTTTTTAAAAGTAGCTAGCTCCCTCTCCCGCTCCTACCTTCTTAAGAGGAGCTAGCTCCCGCTCTCGCTACTATATTTTTAAAAGTAGCTAGCTACCGCTCCAAATATTGGAGCGCCACTCCATAACCGCTCCTTTGATTTTCATTTTTTTTAGAAGGTATACGAAACAAAATCATATTTTTTTATCAAAAAGTTTTATTTATATTAAATGATCTATCAAAATATTTATAACCTTTTACTAGTTTTTAAAAGTAATAAATTTTCTAAATTAGAATCTAACAAACATCCACGCCTCTCCTCTAAGATCTCTTTTGCAATACTAAATAGGCGCTCCACAGGAGCACTATAGGGTAGCGGGGTATTGTATTTTATAAAGCTATTTTTTAATTCAGGGAATTTATCAAAAATAGTAATTTTGTTATCATTATTTAAAAAATATTTGTCCAATATATTATCTTCCTGATGAACATTCATGGAATCCAAAAAAATCTTCCAAATCATTTTGTATTTAAAAGAAATATTTTTTACTTTTAGTTGCTTTTTTAGATTGAAACTGCTCACTTTTGAAAATAAATAGCTTTATAAGACATTTTGCCCTTAAATTTGTTTGATCATTTGGATCAATATCTTTTAGAGTTAAAAATAATTTTTGCATGATGGAAATGGAAATTCGATTTCTTCATCTATGATCTCTAAATCCAAAATATCTAAAACTATTTTTTATTATATATATATGAAATGAATATTAATATGACTTACAAGATTTTCAAAAGAATTTTCAATATAAAAAGGAAAAACATGATGTTTAATATTTAAAATGATTAGATGAAAAACTAATATAAAACTCGGCTAAACATTTAATAATGGATAAATTTAAATATAATATTTCATTTTTATTGAATTTTAATTAACAAATATTATTAATATTTTAAAAAAATTTAATTTATACATTAAATTTTCGCTCTAGCCCTAAAAGAAGCTAGCTCCTGCTCCCGTTCCATTGTTTTTTAAAAAATTTAGAGCGCCGTTTGAAAAAATTATGAACATTCTTATATTTTTGACAAACGTAAACGTTCTTTTTGTTCGTTTTTAATTTTGTTCAATTTTTGAAAATCTTCTTATTTTAAATAAAAAATGTTACTTTAATATAATATAAATCCAAATTTTTTAAGAAAAAGGGTTATTTTTTAATCAGCTGTTTCCTTTATAACATTTGAATTTTTTTTAACTGGCTTTCTAATATTAGAATTTATTAATTTTAAAATTATTTATATTTTATGGATTAGTATAAGCATGGATGTTGTTAGACATCTTATTTTGAATTACATACCATGGCCCAAATATAATAAATACTTTATAGTAACATCCTATATTCCAGGAACTAATTCTAACCTTAGCAAATGCAAAATGTCCAAAAAGTATAATATTAATTTCAAAATCTTCAAATTTCAATTTAAGACATTTGATTGTAGTATTTATTATTTATAAAACGATAAGTAGCCTATTTTAGATTCAATCCATATGCTTATTAAATTATTATTATTATTATAATTGTTACATAAAGTATAAAGCAAAAATCATTAAATTTTATATATTATATAAATAGTTATAAAATAACTAATACCTTTTAAATTGATATACTTTAAGTGTGATTCTTTAAATTATAATCTAATCGCTATTATTTCTAAGTTTTTATCTAAAGGCTTTATAGAGGTTAGTAAGTCGGTCAATTTACAGGTGACCTTGTCAAATACGGTCAGATATTCTAAAAAATCTGGGGAAAAAATTAAAATAATGTTTGAAAAAATAAAAAACGATATAAATACATGTGATCACAATGCTTCTTATTTATTGGAACTCCGATATCAAAAGAAGCATATTACTAGTTGTGAATTTAATGAAGTATGTGATTAAAATATTTCAAGTGATAACATAAATTCAGAAGTAAAAGCGGCCTGTTTGATAGCAAATTATGTGGTCCATAAGAAAAAATCAGTTACAGACCTCGAGTTATTGGAATTGGCTTTGCCCACCATGCCCTTTAAGAGAAGTAGTATTTTAAAAGTTCTATTTCTTTTTCATAAAGAAATGTTATATATTCAAAATTGATAACCTTACCTATTATTACTTTTTGTTTTTCGTTTTTCGTTTAGAAATTAATATTTATAATCTAATTTTTATAACCTTACCTATTATTACTTTTTGTTTTTCGTTCAGAAATTTATATTTTTAATATAATTTTTGTAACCTTACTTTTTGTTTTTCGTTTTGATCATATATATTCTAATTTATATTTTTAGATAATATATATATAGTATGTGTAAAAAGAGATAATAATAATAAAATATATTTTTACTTACTCGCACGTTTATCATGATTCTCTTCATGGTGCTCCCAGTTTGACAAAAAAAACTCGCCTTATGGAAATTCTTTTTTTAGAAATTTTTCTTTTGTTAAAAAAATTTTTTTTTCTCTCTGTAAATATGAATAATAAAAAATTATAAAACGATACAAATAATTTCTATATAAAGAAGGGAAAAAAAGTAAAATCATTTTGATATTATTTCCATTATGTTTGCTTTTAAACTCATCAATATTCCTTATGAAATTTCCGTTTACGCCATATTATTCGAATTGACTTACAACTGTGACGTGCACGACTCTAGAATACTGGGTAGTGACGATGTTTTGTTTGAGTTTGTGAACCTCAAAGATATGATAAATTGTTTTGAATCATTGAATGGCAAATATTACGTGTATAAGGAGTCAGAATTTTTCCAATTAAACTGCATTTTTGTTAAAATCTGAAATGTTATCATTTCTAATATATATGATTTATTAATAAAATATGGAAATAAAACCTGAATTAATATACAAATTCCTAAATTAGTTGGACCACTTACTGAGATTTACTTAGACAGAATATTAAGTTATTTTTCGACCAGCACATTATCGGACTCTATTAAAATAAATACTTTGCTTAATAATTTATCAGACGAGGTCTTTGACAACATTAAATCAATTTGTTCCGATACCGACATACTAGATCTTAAAATTGTGACTAAAAAGTTAACTTACCTTTTACCTGTGCAAGATAAAAACATTTTAATAAATAAATTTAACTTATTACAGCAGAACTCGAGTGAGAATTTCATACAATGGTACATAAGAGTATCCAAACTGCATAAAAAATGTAATTTTTCGGATGACAGTAGATTAAAAGAAAAATTACGTACATCTACCTTAAATGACAAAATAAAATATAAATTTTGTAAAAATATTAATTTAACTTTAAATGAGATGGTTGAGTTAGGAATTAAGTTAGACAGTATCAGCGATAAGTCAGATGTTGATAATATAAGTTATATGAATAACGATAAAAGTCCGATAAAGATAAAAACTTTTACAATAGAAATAGAAACGACAACAATAATTATTTTAGACCTGATAATAATTTTAGAAATAATTTTAGAAATAATTATGATAATAGAGATAGAAATAGGTATTACAATAATAATTTTAGATACAATGATAGGAATTACGGTAATAATAATTCGAGATACCACGATAATTATAACAACTATAACTACAATAACTATCGCTATAACAATAATAATCAATCTAATTATGGTAGAAATAATACATGGCATGATAATAATCAAAGAAAACAAATCCAATAAGCTGACGGAAATCGTAACAATTACCAATCTTATTACAACAATTCAAATAATTATAGAGGTAGTGACAATAATCAGAGAAAGCAAATACAATATAACAACAACTCAAATAATTATAGAGGTGGCGACAACAATAATAGAAAGCAAATACAATACAACAATGATTATAATATGAATATTGAAGAAATTATTGAAGAGAAAGTTGACTCTACAAAGAACAAAAATGATAATGATTTCAATGTTAAGAACTTATCTGGTGATCAATGACAAAGATAATGCATTTTTGACTACTTTAAAAGTGAACGATTACATGTATGCAAGTAGATACAGGCTCAAAACATACTATTATACCTCATGGTCTGGCTAAAAAACTTGGTATTAGAGATGTTAAGAAATCCGAGCTACAACTTACCGCTTATGACGGAAATTTAATCAAGATCATCGGCACCACTCAAGTTAAAGTGACTTATGATGGTATCTCAAAATATTTACAAGCGATAGTCGTCGAATCAAGTAAAAATGCCTTGTTGGGACGTATATGGATCAATGCTTTCAAAAATATTTTAAATAAATTTATAGCAAATGTAGACACTAATTACGAAGATGAAATAAAAAAATTGATTAATAAGTGTGAATTCAAATTGACTAATGGGCCAATCAACAAAGCAAGTGTCAAGTTACATTTAAGAAGAGATGCCCAACCTAAAATTATACCGCCTAGACGTATTCCTTATTCAAAAATTGCTTGTTAGCAATGAACTTAAAAAATGGATACATGATAAAATAATTGAGCCGGTGAATGATGTCCGATGGGCAAGTCCTGTTACCGCTGTCTACAAAGATGATGGGAGCATTAGGCTTTGTGCTGATTTCAAGGACACTGTAAACCCAGCTCTAGAAGATTTCAGATACCCTCTACCACGAATCAATGATCTAATAGCTAAACTTTCAGAAGGAAAGAAATTTACGAAGATTGACTTTAAATATGCTTTCTTACAGATACCAATTGATAAAAGTTGCAGAAATATTTTAACCATATCTACGCACAAGGGGTATTACCAATTTACTAGACTTCCTTTTGGGCTTAAGACCTCATCTGCAATTTTTCAACAGATTATGGATCAAATCTTCGGTGATATGGATGACGTCATATTTTATATTGATGATTTACTTATAACTGGAAAAAACAATGAAGCCCACTTTAACAACATGAAAAAAGTGTTTGATAGAATATCATCGTTTGGGCTAATACCTAACTTCAATAAAAGTGTGTTCTTTAAAAACAAAGTGAGGTACCTGGGTCATGATATTGACGCTAGGGGGATTCATGCTAATCACGACAAAATTGAAGCAATAATTAATATGCCAGAACCAAAATCAGCTGCTGAATTATCAACATTTCTGGGAATGGCTGGCTACTATAGAAAATTTTTGAACAATTTTGCAAAAATTGCCGATCCTCTATATAAGATTGTCAACAAAGAAAAATGGGCTTGGAACCCAGAACACTCTAAAAGTTTTAATGATCTTAAGAAGTTGATTAGTCTTCCACCTGCTTTGACATATTTTAACCCTGAATTACCTATAGGGATAGCCACTGACGCATCGAAATGTGGTTTAGGAGCTGTACTATTTCATACTGAAAAAGATGGTAAAGAAAAACCTATAGCTTTCGCGTCAAGAACTTTAATAAAATCCGAAATGAACTATACCAATATTGAGCGTGAGGCTCTCGCCATTATGTTCGCTATAAGGAGGTTCCAGGAATACTTAATCGGCACAAAATTTACAATTATTACTGACCATAAACCTCTAGTTCACATTTTTACCAAGGGTCTTAAGGATAATAACACCATGTCCTTAAGACTCCAGAAGTGGAATATTACATTAGGATGATATGATTTTAATATAAAGTATAAAGCCGGTAAATATAATGTTTTTCCTGATTGTCTCTCGAGATTACCACAAGAATGTCATGATGAAACTATTGAAAATATCACTATAATAAATGAATATGGGGATTTACCTATTAATTTTAGTTGATAATAGTCGATGCCTACAGCAAATTTCCAATTATTATTCCTGTTAAAAATATTACGACTGATGTTGCTTTAAAAGAAATCTTCAAAAGTATTTCGCTATATGGAATACCTGAAACTATAGTTACTGATAACGGCACTAACTTTACGAGTAACGATTTTGAAAAATTTTGCAACAATTTCGGTATTAAACATGTGCTCACATCTGCTTATCACCGGCAATCCAATGGCCAGGTAGAACGCATGGTGAGAACGTTCAAAACACATATGAAAAGGAATATTAAAATTGACCTAGATATCGCACTTGGCAAATTTTTATTTATTTACAGAAATACGCGTAATGATACTACAGGAGTTACACCATCTCAGAGAATGTTTAATCGAGATATTAGAATTAAATGGGACTTATTAAAACCGTTGGAGGAGAAGGAGAATAAAATAAACGTTACTTTACCACGTAATAGAACCTTTAACGTAGGAGATTTTCTTTGGTACAAAGTACAAGGTGATGATAAATGGTGCAAAGGTATGATCACACATAAAGAAAGTGACATGATGTTCCAAATTAAGACAGAGAAAGGTATTTTGAGGAGACATTTAGATCAAATAAGAATTAGAAACTGTTTTAACACAATTATTAACCATGACTCTAAGGATTCTTTTAAGGAGGGAATAGTGGACAAAAATATAAAAATTACTGATAATAACGATATAACACCTATTTCTAGACCTATGCGAATTAAACAAAAACCTGTTTATTTAAAAGACTACATAACTTAAAATATTAAATAAATATTAAATTGCATAAAGTAAATTAAAAATTAAAACGCTTACACTAAAACGCAAAAAATTAAAAGGCTGAAAATATTATATAACAATCTTATTGATTTATCATTCTTCGTTTATTCTTATATCCAATATGATGAACTATCGCAACTTACTGATGATAATAACAATTTTGAAAAATGATAATAATAACAACTGAGTACAACCAAGCAAGCTATATGACAAAGTCACGATTTATAAGGACAACTTACGATAAGGATATCAAGCTTACGATTTAAACAAACCAACGTATAAACACAGTAAACGATTGGGACAAGCCAACGATATGATGACTTGTGAAACAACTTGATGAACAAACTAACTACGATAACATAATTAAAGTGTGAAGGCTTTTTAGAAGAAGGAGAATGTTATATATTCAAAATTGATAACCTTACCTATTATTACTTTTTGTTTTTCGTTTAGAAATTAATATTTATAATCTAATTTTTATAACCTTACCTATTATTACTTTTTGTTTTTCTTTCAGAAATTTA
Source organism: Gordionus sp. m RMFG-2023 (assembly GCF_954871325.1). Lineage (NCBI taxonomy): Eukaryota > Metazoa > Nematomorpha > Gordioida > Chordodea > Parachordodidae > Gordionus > Gordionus sp. m RMFG-2023. The sequence continues at coordinate 14,395,464 of NC_088779.1, read as the reverse complement.
TATTTTAAATATAATTTTTGTAACCTTACTTTTTGTTTTTCGTTTTGATCATATATATTCTAATTTATATTTTTAGATAATATATATGTCGTAATTTTTTAAAGGGATCATGACTATCCGGGATCTTCACGGGATTTAAAAGGATCCCATTAAAATTTCAATTTTTCAAAGGATAAAAGAACTATACGGTATTATCACCTTTTAATCGTGATAAAGAGGAATCTTATTTTAAAAGCGTTTTCCACGAGTTTCGTTGCGTTTTTTAATTTTCTATGTTGTTTTTTTGGCCTTATGATATAAGATATGTCTAGGGTATCAATCGATAGCTAATTAAAAGATCTATTCAACTGGAGGTCAATATCTGCCCCATCATGGGCGGTCTAGGGGGGTAAGGGTGGGGGTGGGGGGGGGGGGTATAAAAATAATATTTTTTGATATGGATATCAATCGATAGCTAATCTAAAGATCTATTCAACTGAAGGCCAATCTCTGTCCCATAATGGGCGGTCTGGGGGTTGAGGGTGAGGGGGGGGGGGGGGTGTAAAAAATAATTTATTTGATATGGGTATCAATCGATAGTTAATCAAAAGATCTATTCAACTAAAGGTCAATTTCTACCCCAAAATGGGTCTGGGGGGGATGTAAAATTTTTTTTGTGATATGGGTATCAATCGATAACCAATTAAAAGATCTATTCAACTGGAGGTCAATGTCTGCCCCATAATAGGCGGTCTAGGGAGTGAAGGTGGGGGGGGGGGGGGAGGTTGTAAAAAAGTATTTTTTGATATGGGTATCAAATAAAAGCTAATTTTAATATGGTTTGATTGAACGTCTTTATTCTTGGTCTTGATGGGTATGACTTGGTCTCAGGGGTGGGAATAGGGGGCTGTAAAAAATAATTTTTTTTGATATGGGTATCAAATAGCTAATTTTAATATGGTTTGATTGAAAGTCGTTATTCTTGTTCTTGATGGGTATGATTGGTCTTGATGGGTATGATTGGTCTTGATGGGTATGACTTGGTCTGGGGGGGGGGGGTCAACATGTTAACAAAATGTCTAGTTGGATAGAATTTACAGAAATAAAAGAGAATGAAGATAAAACAATTTTTAAATCTTTTTTCGGTTCCAATCCTGAACTTGAAATATATAATATGCAGTGTTCTATATTAGCACGATATTCCATAGCTATTTTTTTAGTATCGATATCTTTAGCGTGCAACATTTTTTTAAAAAGAGAGATAACGGTAGCTCGTTACTAAATAAATAGCAAAAATTAATTATAACAATTTTATAATTAATTCTAAAATCATAATCTTTTAATTTTATTTTATTTTAAAATTTAAATTTACATTTAAAAATCAGGCGCGTACGCAGCGGGGGGGGGACAGGGGGACAAATCCCCCCCCCCCCCCCCAAAGCCAAAAAATGCAGATGCCGGATTATATTTTTCAAAAATATTATTGTTAATATTAATTTATATTTGTTAATATTTATTCTTATCTCATATATACATATATATATATATATATATATATATATATATATTATTTATCACATTCATCTACTAAGTTATTTTATCAATCAATTTCGATTTCAAGTTTTCCTTGGCGTAATTTACCTATTATTTTCAAATTTTAGTGGCGTAATATTTATCTAAATTTCTAATAAAATAATAATTATCTCTGAAACTCCTTGTCCAACAGGGAGAAAAAAATTGCAAGCTTGTCCAACGAGATCGAGTCTCCGCCACAGTAACAGCTATTTTGGAGTTAGAAGAGCTGATTATTAATGCTATTACTGAAATATCACAATGGCTTGAAAGAAATATTTCCTCAGAAGCAAGAAAATTATTGGATTCAATACTTATTCCAAATTTTTTTTCTCATTAGAATGTATTATTTAATTATACAACTATTTTATGTAATACTTTTAAAAACATAACATTGACTTGATTAAGAAGATGAGAATAGCGGAGAGCATTTTATTAGAACTCAAGGAAATAGAGCTAGTGTTGTTGAAGAATTTCATATTTTATATGTTATTGTTGAGTCAAAAGCAGAGCTATACGTGTTAAATATTTGTCCCCCTCGACTTGCACCAAGCAAGCTCATCATCAAAACATTAATATAGGATCAGTAGAAGAGTATTATAAAACAAATGTCCCCTCTCCCAACCTTTTCCATATGGTGATAGAAAAAAAATATAAATATTTGTTATATTTTTATCATGAAGATGTTAAAATATCTTATGATGCCTTATTAGCTGAATAACTATGATTAAAAGATTAACTATGGTTGATACAGTCCCAAAAAATGCTATGGATGCTTTTTATTTCAAACACATTTTAGATTATACTCCCAATTATTAAAATGGTTATATAGATATTAGCAGCTCTTTAGTAAACTAATGAGAGAACATTCACTTTTTTAAGAAGAATAACAGAGCCTTGCAGAGGTACCATTTGCAGGACCAGGCCCAGATTTTTTTTTAAATTTTTTCCAGCCCGGGTGTTTTTAAAAAAAAATTACGAGCCCGGCCCGGGTATATTTAAAAAAATTAAAATACGGTCCGGCTCAGGGGCCGGGCCTGCAAGTCTGTGAAAAACATACCTATGAAATACAACATCTGAAAGTAGATTGAATGATTTGGATCTTTTGAATATTCATAAACATTTAACGCCAAGCAAGGATTGATAATTGAAAAATTAGCTCAAAACATACAAAATACAATTATTATTAAGAAACTTTTTGTGTATTAATTTATATTTACAACATTTAAATTTTTTATACTTTATATATTTTAAAAGCTCAAAAAATTCAAATTTCAATTTTGGGTCATTTAGGTGATTCATATCGTGTTATATTCACTTTATATTTTATGATTCACATTTAAATGCCGGTTTATATATATAATTTTTTTAATTCACATTAGTTTAAAATTGTGTATTAGAAAAGTTATTAATCCTAATAAATTTATGCTTAGTATTTTTAATTAAAAATATTATTTCATAAAAAAATTTATTATCCCCCCCCCAGACCAAATTCCTGCGTACGCGCCTGTTAAAAATATGCAAAATATATTTTTCAAAAAAATAAAATTTTTTAAATGTATAGAATGATAATGAAAATAATTTTGGTACAGATCATATCGACAAAGGAATATCCTTTGAAAATGATGATGAAATGGAATTTCCTTTTCCTTAATTCACAAATTATTTTAATCTCGATAAAAAAAATTAACACAATATATAAATTTTGCTCTAAGATGTGGCCGAGGTTTTATCATGAAACAAAACTAGTTGCTCCAACTTGAGAAAACATTTAAAGGTAATATATCAACCAAAAATTAATATCAATGTATAGCTCAATTCTTAATCTTTAAAAAAAATTAAAGCATCTATAATAGTTTTTGAGTTAGATGAGTTTAGGTGAAAGTTGATTTTCTGGCCTAGTCTAAACATACTATATTTCAACTCGCCATAAGATAGTAAATTTTTATGGGTATCTAATAAATAGCTTTTGATTATATTAATTTTATCAGGCTAAGCGGGCATCCTAAGATATAATGAATATTATTATTCACGCAGAACATAAACATGGGTATTAAATAAAAGTTAAATACATTTAGACTTCATTATTAAATACAATTATAAGCTGGGGTTAAATATAGTCATTGCTATTTATAAACTCATTGTAGCCTAATGATAAAATTATTTGCTAGCAACTTAATCTAGTTTGTAATATTTTTAAATCTCAAAATTTCGGCTATATTTGAAACTATCAATTCACAAATTTATAAATGACATTATAAATTTTTCTTATTGCAGTTATAAATTATTGCACTTCTTTATAAGCAAATCATCTATATTATAATATTTTTTTTCAAGCAATATAATCAACAACATATTTTATTGATTTCGATAATTAATTTAAAATATATCCCCCCAGACCAAGTCATACCCATCAAGACCAAGAATGAAGACTTTCATTCAACCCATATTAAAATTAGCATTTATTTGATACCCATATCAAAAAAAAAATTTTTTATACTCCCCCCCCCACCTTCACCCCTGAGACCAAGTCATACCCATCAAGACCAAGAATAAAGACTTTCAATCAAACCATATTAAAATTAGCTTTTATTTGATACCAGTATCAAAAAAAAATATTTTTTACACCCCCCCTACCCCCACCCCTGAGACCAAGTCATACCCATCAAGACCAAGAATGAAGACTAGTCAAACCATATCAAAATTAGCTTTTATTTGATACCCATATCAAAAAAATTATTTTTTACATCCCTCACTCCCAACCCCCCCTCCTCCCTCACTCAGACTGCCCATTATGGGGCAGAGATTGGCCTTCAGTTGAATACATCTTTTGATTAGCTATTGATTGATACCCATATCAAGAAAAATTATTTTTTATACCCCCCACCACCCCCCCCCAGACCAAGTCATACACATCAAGACCAAGAATAAAGACTTTCAGTCAAACCATATTAAAATTAGCTTTTATTTAATACCCATATCAAAAAAATTATTTTTTACACCCCCCCCCACCCCCTAGACCGCTCATTATGGGGCAGAGATTGACCTCCAGTTGAATAGATCTTTTGATTAGCTATCGATTGATACCCATATCAAAAAAAATTATTTTTTACACCCCCCCCTTCCACCCCTACCCCCTTAGACCGACCATTATGGGGCAGAGATTGATCTCCAGTTGAATAGATCTTTTGATTAGCTATCTATTGATACCCATATCAAAAAAAATTATTTTTTACACCCCCCCCCCAACACCCCTACTCCCTCTAGGCCGCCCATAATGGAACAGAGATTGACCTACAGTTGAATAGATATTTTGATTAGCTATCGATTGATACCCTATACTAGACGTAGGCATATCTTATATCATAAGGCCAAAAAAAACAAAATTAAAAATTAAAAAACGCAACGAAACTCGTGGAAAACGCTTTTAAAATAAGATTCCTCTTTATCACGATTAAAACGTGATAATCTCGTATTATCATTCCTTAATTTAAAACCCTAATTTTTTAGTTATCCCTTTAAATCCCGTGAAGATCGCGGATAGTCATGATCCCTTTAAAAATTACGACATATATATAGTATGTGTAAAAAGAGAAAAAATATATAATAATAATAAAATATATTTTTACTTACTCGCACGTTTATCATGATTCTCTTCAAGAAATTTCGATTTGGGGTATACTTACTAAAACTGAAATCGATTGAAGATTTCTACAACAGAAAATTGATTAAAAAATATTAAAAGAATGTGATGATATTGATTATGAATCAGAACAAGACTCTGCTACGAGAGCGGAACATTAGTTATTAAATGACAATGAATATTAAAATTATTATAAAATTAATATTATAGATTCATTTAACTATTATATGCAAAAATAAAGTTAATATTGACAAAAAACATTTATTTAAATTTGACCAAATTTGATCGATCAAATTGTCATTTGACCGAATTGCATTTGACCGGTCAAATAAACACCCTGATTTTATATTTTAATTGTTGAACACAATTTAAAGTATGTTTAAATAAATATTTTATAAATAATTAAATTTTTATAAATGAAAATATTTTTTTATTCCTTATTTATATTATATAGCATTTATATGTATCAAATAAAACTATTAATATTAAATATGGCTAATATAATGTGTTAAAAAAATATAAGGCATTATTTATATTAAATTAAATATTAAATAAAATTTTATTAATTTTTTATTATTTGAACGAACGCCAACGCGGTTTTTTTTTGAGATGAAGGTATGTAAACGCGTTCTTTTGTCAATGAACGTTGAATGACCAATTTTTTTGGAAAGGTTGCTGCAAAGCAACTTTTTTCTACTTTATTTTCATTGAGTTTTATATTTAATAACGCATTTCCTATTAAACTGTTTGCGTTTGTTTTTAAATTTAAAAATATGATATTATTTTTTTCATTACTATTGGTGATTAGCCACTTTTTGTGGTTTTCTCATCCTTTGATATTCACAATCAATTGTGCTTCATCGTCATTTATAACTCACCACCATTTTTGTTTCATAGCTTTTTGTATTCTGCTGCCATCAGTTATTATACTATTTGTTATCTATCGCAATATTATTTTGCTGCCATCAGTTATTATTATTTGTTATCTATCGCAATATGCGATTCCTCACTGGTTGTATTTCACTGCCATTTTTAATTCACAACTATTTGTAATTCCCGATTTTGTGAAAACATAGCTAGTAGATATTAAATATATTTATTCTTTCCTATTCTATTATACAATTCGCTCTTCATAATCAATCAATATCTAATATTGTAATTTAAAATTTTCAAGTATTTTACATTTTAAAAAAAGGAGAAAATTCTTTTCAAATATAATAGCCATCAGCACGCAACATTTTTTAAATTTGGTCGAATCAGAAGTGCCTTGCGTTTGGAATTAGCGTTTAAAAATACTGGAATGTAATAAATTGTATATTATTTTATTTTTCCATGCAATTATTTTTCCATTTGAGTAGATGTATCTAACATACTGTATTACCATAAAGGATGAATATATATTATTTTTTTAACCAAAAATTGAAATAAATTATAATCGAGAGAAATAGCAAGGAGACTCTAGGGGAGAGAAGATGGACTGAGGCATGGGAGATTATTTGATGAAAGAGGTGAAAATTAGGTAAGAGCAAATAATTGTGGTAGCAAACCTTTTTCATAAAAAAAAGAGATTCGTTAGGCTGATCAGTCTTATCGCTCCATATTTTCAGGGCTTCGTTCTCCTAATTCTTTACTCTGTGTTAATATAAACAATTTTTCCGATCATTATTATACTATTAACTATTTTTTAAAAAATAATTGCGATTGTGAATATACACCCATAAATAACATTCTATCTCGTAGAAAAAAACACAAATGTATTCTAAATAGTTAAAATCCCGCTAGAAATTCCATCAATAGGCAAAATACATCTGATTTATTCCATCAAAAAATAGATAAATATTTATAATTCTATTAAAACTATATAATTTTTAATTTCTTGCCACATAGCGGGCTTCTAATTTAATGAATACTTCCTGAAGAAAAAATCGTTCTTACCCCTGCATTTATTTAAAATCTAATTAATGATCAAACAGAATTTGAATTGCCTGGGTTCACAAAATTTCCAAAGAAAAGCATCTATTGAATATAATGGACTCATCGAATAATATGCTATATGAAAATCTTAAATATGTAAACATATGATTAATATTGAAATAATGATTTTGCAATTTGTCACATGCTTTAAACAAAATGTATAACGTTTCCTGGTAGTCCTTTTAAAAACAATTGTCTACTTCGATAATAGTACAAACTGATTTCTATAGTCTAATCTTGAGTTTAAAATATATATATTTATTTTATTTTTCCAATGGATGAATATTATTTAATGATTATTCTTTGTCTATCATATCCTATTCTAAAAACATTTTTAATACTTTAGAAATTGAATTTGATTATGATATCATTTTTTATAGTTCATTGGTGAAATGTGGACCATGTCATATTATTCATCCTCTATATGCATAGGCATTCTGCAAACTATTGAAGAGAAATAGAACAATGACCACCTCAATTTTTAACACAAGCCATTGATTTTAAATATTATATCAAAACGGTAGAAAACATCCTACAAATTTGTATATTTATAGCTTTCTAGATTAATTACCTACAGATTTCAAGGCTATATGGAATTCCAAACAGTTTGATGAAACATTAATTGATTTTTATTCATTTTTTTTAATTCTTAATAAAAACACAATTTTCAAATTAATTTTTTAAAACATAATTATCCGTGTTTTTTGGGAACTTGCAGTCCCAATTCCATCTTTATAGAAGGAGATTTTTTATTTTAATTATATTATCGTTTAGGATTGGAATATAGTTATTAAATATAACTATCGAACCATAAAAAAGGGAAAATTTATTTTTGCAAAATGTCAAATTAAAAATGAAAGTTAATCTTAGATTCAAAATCTTATTGTTAACCTAAATAAATGGATTTTTAAAAGAAGCCTATGTGGAAACATCATTTTTTAATGAATACTCTCAGATTTTATAATTGATATAATTTTTTTTATAAAATAATAATAGAAATAATTTATTTTTAAAAGAGAAGAAAATAAAAATTTAATCTCTTTAAAAATTTGCCTATGGGTTTTAATAATAAGGCCCATCAAGACTCATATTTAAAAATATAATTTTTTTATTCTTTTTTAAACACATCACACGTCTTTGGAATATAGGACAAATCTTTATCTCATATACAACGAAAAATAAATAGATTTTTTAAAATAAAAATTCATTATCTCCTTTTATCAAAAATGAAACAAAACATTTTTTTATTCAAAATTTTGTTAATGCAATATAAATTAGTTTATTTTCAAGGTAAAAAAAAGTATTTAAAAAATTTAAAACATTGATTTCATATCGGTAAAGATGTATATAAATATTATGAGGAATTTATTAATGGAAAAGGTTTTTAAAAATATCTCGGGCCATTGAGAAAAGCAAGGACTTTTCCCCCCGCCTTGAACATGGATCATATTAAATTTAATATTTTAATATTCTTCGTATTGGCTAAATCAAAAAATTTACCACCCAAAATTGTTGGATAAAATAAGTAGGTCATTTTTTATATTAATTGTATATATATATCATTAAAATTAATCAAATGTTATTTTGGAAAAATTAATTGGGAAAGATGAGTAAAATTTAAAAAAATTATTTTTAAATTTTAATGAATATCCTATAAAAAATACAGGCATCCCAAAATTTTCGTTCAGTACTATACCATGGAAGTTTCTGTTACTCTTGTCTGTCATATACATGTGCATAGTAAGTCCTATGTAAATCTTTAACAATTTATCTTATTATATATTTTTCACATGAATAAACCTTCTATTTTTTTAAATTAAAGCACTTTGCAATGATGGACGGATATGGATACAAGAAACCATCCAGTTCCTATAAACAGTAAATCGTTATTATAAAACAGACATATATCATTTTAATAGTTAAATGATCTCATATTATGCTAAATAATAATATAGTTCAATTGTGAAATAAGACTCGATTTTGTAAAATATTTAAAATTTGTATATACTCAAATAAATTAACTTACAATACTTTAATCCTATAGTCATGGAGGAAAATGGGGTAGCAAGCACGGCAAGCATCATGGTAATAATCATCATTCAGCTTACGATAAAGGACATCATGGGCATTCTCATGGTCAGCATCATCATGGCCATAAAGACCATGGTTGGAAAAATTGGAATTTCAAGAAAGGTTATAAACATGGATATCACGCCTACGGATCTCAATTTGGGCATGGAAACAAAGACTATGGTCATGCCAACAAGCACTATGGTGGACATCACAAAGATCATGGAGATAAACATTGGGGTATTAATCGTATATGTCAATATACTGAACTTATTTTTTATTGGCAGAATAATTTTTTATTTTCTAACTTAAAGTTTATTAATATATATTTAAACTTTTAAATATTTTTTTTAAAGTGATATACAAATCCGACTTTACTTTATATAATTAATATTTAGGACAAAAACATGGTGGTCATCATGGGCATCATGATGGGCATCATAGTGGACATGATTCTCACTGGGATAAACATAGTGAGCATAAACGTTCTTTACCCGATAATACTTACACAATATCAAGTCAAGACCAAATTATTTCCCGTATTAACAAATCCATGTTGTATGGCGATGAACCTCAAATGTTATTCCTCAACAGACAATATCCTGGACCATATATAAATAAGGATGGAAGAATATTGATGAAAGAAATATCTTTGTACCAACTTTTACTCAATAAAAATTTTAACAAAAATCAGATAAACAATAATAATAATTCTACCATTTTGGAAAAAGAAAATTATTCAGGACCAGCTAAAAATGAAGCATTAGAGACAAAAGATTTCAAAATAGCTTCCTTTATATCCTCGAGCAAAAATTCAGATTCTAAGCGATTTCTATCTGAGCCTATAATGTCTGCTCAAAATGACATGGAAGGTGATGACATGGAATCAGTTGATGATAGTGACGATGGATATTATGAAGACGATGATGAAGGCGAAGGACGTGAATACGTTGGAGTTGAAGGGGAATCTGATTCAGGAATGCCTGAAAAATTAGCAAAAGCTTAATTTTAAATTTTAATTTATTATGTATATGTATCCAAATATTTTTACCGCTGTTTGATTATTTATTTTATCATTTAAAGGCCAGGAACTTTAGCTAATTATATATTTTAAAACCTAGTAAATTACTAATTATTATATTTAGAAAATAAATAATGCGAAAGATAAGAGCAAATTTGTATTCATTCATACTTGTCTGTTGAATATAATATTTTTAAAATGTTATAATACATATAAAAAAATATAATCAGAAAACAATTTTACAACTAGATTAACTCATAAATTAATAAAATGATATAAAACTAAGTATAATATAATCATTTTAAAATAAACTACTATGATTTTATTGTCCATTCTGTAGCTAAGCCCACATTTTCAATTATTCTTTCTTTGGGTTCTTTTGTTTTCTCATCTTTTATTTTGATCGACAAAATTTTTGATTTATTGATTCTATATTTGGATTCATCAATCTGTTGTTTATCATCTTGTTTGAAAAATTTTCTATTGATTATTCTATCATCTACCACTTTACTACTCTTTTCAACTTCGCTATTTTCTATATTTGATTTTGATTGTTCTTCTTCAGTCATCGACGATCCATTTTCTTCAATTTTTATATAGTAAGAGTTATCCTTGGGTGAAAATTTTCCGTAGGATTCATTTCCAATCACTTCATCAAACGCATTGGTTCCTTTATTTTGATCCTTCATATCTACTTCAACTTCCTCGTAAAATGTCGTTTCCTGGATAATTTTTTTCCCAGTATTGTCCTCATATCCAACGCCTATCTCTCTTTCTAAAAATACTAGAACAGTTGGATGGCTGATCGTTGGCTTAGCATAAATGTTTAGGTTATTTGCAACTATTGGCAATTGAATCATTTTAATCGTGTAATTGAGAGTGTTATCTAAATTAAAAGATGAATTAGTGATAAAATCGGCAGATCTTTTATGGTGATGATATCCGTGATGATGATTTTTATGATGCCCACCTTCATAACCTTTGTGACCACCATAATGCTTTCCTATAAGTTTGGATTAGAAAAAAAATCTTTATGATATATTATGTTTATAGCAGGAAAGTATAAATAAATTTATTTGTAGGAAAAGAAAACTTAAAATCTATTTATATTCTATGAATGAATTAAAAATAAATAAATAAAAGATAAGAAATATTATAGATCAACTAAACTAACAGTCAAAAAATAATTTGAAACAAAGAGACAGACTCAGATAACGAAAGATAAAAAAATTAGTTAACCATGTCCATGTTTGGAGTGTCCTTTGTGGTGACCTTCGTATGATTTATGCGAGTCTCCATGTTCCTGATGCCCGGATCCCCACTTCTTTCCGAAAGCCTTGTAGCCATGTTCATATCCATTTTCATAATGATGTTTTTTGTATGCGTGATTTTTGTGCCCATGATAATGTTTTGCGTGGGAATGACCTTGCTTACCGTGAGAATGGCCTCCGTAATGATGATCCCCATGTTTTTTTCCATGATGACCACCCGAACTTTTTTATTAGAATATTTATTATAAAAATGTGAATATATTTTAAAACCCTATTTTTATATCATAAATCTTTACAAAAGTTTTGAGTTAGCCAGAAATAAATATTATTTTTAAAGAACCAATAATAAATTGTGTTTTAAATTAAATTTACTTTTAATAAAACTATAAATATAAATATTAGCTTAAAAAATCATTTCCCTTCATTAAGAGGTCCTTCTGGATTAATCACTTTAAGTTGCGTAAAAAGGAAAAAGCTAGTCCTCGTCATTTAAAAAAGCATATTTGTGTTTCTGTGACATAAATTTCTACATATTTTATAAATGTATCAAAATAATATCTTGCTTTACAATAATTTTATTCAAACAAAATTGAAATTTAGGTGGGTTATTTTATTTTTACTTGAAAATTTACAAATTCAAGGAACTCAGCGTTCAGCTGAATTTGATTTTTCAAATCAACTTTTAAAAAGCTTTGTCTATTTATTACCTATCTTTAATATTGTAAAATTTTCGAGCGCTTTAAATGTTGCGAAAAAGGAGATCCAGGATGAACTCACATATACATAACGGCATAATTTAATTTTTGGTTAAAAATTTTGTTTTTTAAACTCATTCATTATTCAAATTTTTTTTAAATATGATTAGTATATAACCTGTGTCCGTGACTTGAAATCCAAGTTGACGCTACATATGCCTATTAAAATTAAATTTTAAAGAATATAGTAAATTATTATTATTATTATTTATAATAATTTTTGGTTGATAACATAATAATTAGGATAATATTTGAGTAAATCAATTAGTGACCTGCATCGGGCCTAATTTTTAAAGCCCAACCCAGCCCGAAATTTTTTTTAAAAAGTTTTGTCCGGCCCGGTCCGATCCCGAAATTTTTTTTTATAAAGTTTTGCTGGCCTGGCCCGAACCCGAAATTTTGTTTTGAAAAAATTTACCGGCCGGCCTGGCCCGAATTTTTAAATATAGAAATTAATTTTTATAATTACTCAAAAATAAACGATATATATTATATGCCGTCTAGTTTCTATAAATAAAATTAAATATTTTTATTTTACACAAAAATTTCAACATAAAATTGATAAATTGTATATTTGAAAAAATTTCTAAAGCCCGACCCTGCCCGAGTTTTCTTAAAAATATTAGGCCCGACCCAGTCCGAATCCCGTTCGGGCCGGGCGCACTTTTGCAGATCTCTAAAAACAATATCAAAAATAGTTATGCTACATAGGCGGAATCAATTCTAGCACTTCTGTATTAGCACAGAAAAATAATAAAAATCTGATTCGAATATTAAAAAAAGTAAATCTTTTATATTTTATAGGTGCACGAATATATTATATTTTACAACAAATAATATTTATAATAATGGTTTACTATGCATATCAATAGGAGATATATTATTAAATTAGTCTTCATTGCTAAATCTGAAATAATAAAATATAAATACAATATATATATATATTAATAAAAAGATTTTCCCCTATCCTAAATTAAATATCCTGATTTTGGGGTCCTAAACAATAAAAAAAATTAATATCAAAAAGCATAGATTTAGGCGGAGTCCTCTATGTACCTAAATTTTGTAAGTAAAAACATAACTCATTTTTACTTTATATATTTTAACATTCACAATCATTTTTGTAACTTATAATTAATTCTAAAATAATAATGATTGGCGTCATCAAATTTAAAACTTACAAAATCAAAATAAAGTATGTTTTTGCTATTTAAGAATGACTTAAATTAATTCTTATCCTCCTTTATATAGTAAGCTTGATTTGCCTAATTCATCACTTTGATTTACAAAAGTAGGAGAGACCGGGATAAAACGATTGGTGTTTTGCATTCTTGCAATAATATTTTGAAACATTCATCTACAAAATAAAAAAGAGTGTCGCTCTCTACCAATAATACTTTAGGAGCTGTGATTGATTATGGGAAGTGTGCCATTTTTGCCATTTTACCCCATACCCAAGGTAAAATGGATAAGCATCCGGGTAATGTGAGTTAAAGTAAGATTGAAAATAATTAATTGCAAAAAATTGCAATTTTGACATCTATTTATCACTTTTAGTATAATATAATCAATACAATACCGAAATGTAAAAAATTATAAAAAACAGATTTTGAATGTGCCCATTCAATTAATCTCCTATGCGACTACATAAAATTTAATTACAAATAACAAACAAACTATTTAAGTTCCTTTTTGCACTATCCTTTATATGGTGTATACGTTAATATTTAAAAATTAACTTTTTAAAGCTTAAATCCGATAGAACATTTTAACCCTTTTATCCATTGAATACCCCAATGTGATATATATTGTGTAATACTTTGTTACGTGACTACTAGTAAGCTACAAACTTCTGATGAATTTTATAGCTATGGCTTTAAGGAACATGTAAAATTTTTACCTGAGCCTTAATATATTTTGCCAAAAGTAAAAAAAAAACTAGAGAGTGATTTTTGGGTAAAAAAGCGGTTTTTTGGAAAAATATGTCAAACTGGGAAAGCTTTTCAAAATTAATATAGGTAAGAAATTAGATTAAAAAAAATACATCTTAATATCAAATTTAAAGTTTTTATGCGTGAGGGTTATGATGTTATCCGCGTTAACATTGTTACCTCATCAATCGCTTTACCCCTGCCTCCCTTAAATAAAAATTAGATTTAATTTATAATGATTGAGAGATGTGATGAAACGAAAATATTGCTATGATGAAATTTGAAAATCAATTGTATGACATATAATAATACAGGACTGATTATTCATTCTAATAATGCATTTTAAAGTGTCATTAAATGCAAATCAGCTGGAGACCCCGTGACTCACCATTTTGGTAACCTATATCGAATCCAGTATATTAAAATTATTTGAATCCGATCCACTAAATACATATTTCCTTGTGAGAATAGCCTTATAATTGTGAGGCAGGATAATATTTTACTTCGCTTACATTAAATTTAAATTTTTTATGCGTAAACAAAATGGAGTCATAATGGCTTCCCTCAGCTGATTTTCATTGATGTACACTTTTAATGAATGTAAGGTCAATCTAAGTATTATTATGTGTCATTGGGACTAAATTATTTTTCATTGCTAATATTACAAAGCCAAATTAATTTTTTTAAGATTTGATTTCAAAATATGAAACCACGCTTATTTTTAATAGATTTCTAACAAAGAAAGAATTCCAAAGTAATTTTTAATTAAATAATATCAAATTCCAAATAAGAAATTATTTAATATAGAGATATACCTTTATTGGAATGAAAACAGTATATGAATTAATTTTTTTAATTTTATTCCAACAAAAAAAAATATTTTAATCTTTTCACCTTTTTGATTAATATTTAATATTTTGGAAATGTCCCATGACACCGATCTCAAATTTTTGAGTAAAAAAGAGTTAGTGACCGATTTTTATAAAATTCTTATCTATTATTGATCTTTTATGTGAAATGAAATATTTTTAACTTAACCCAAGGAGATCATATTCAATAAAATTTTGACTTTTCAAAAATACATAAATATTTTAAAAAATAATAAAAATCTATGATGGGGATATATTGAAATATTTAACTAATATTTATCATTGTGTTAAAAATGGTGGATAAATAATTTTATGTCATGAATTTCGATAAACACTATTTGATAAATTTAAATTATTATAGGGTTATATTTATTTTAAATATTTAACTATTTGCTCTCAATAATTTTGAACTTTTATCATTATATTACTTAAATTATTTTATTCATATTTTATTTATAGTTTATTTTTAATATGAAAAATTATTTTAGAGATAATATCTTGCCTTGACCCATTTATAGATATTTTAGATAAGATCGTATAATTTTATTGAAGGAAGGAAGGTAGGAAGGAAGGAAGGAAGGAAGGAAGGAAGGAAGGAAGGAAGGAAGGAAGGAAGGAAGGAAGGAAGGAAGGAAGGAAGGAAGGAAGGAAGGAAGGAAGGAAGGAAGGAAGGAAGGAAGGAAGGAAGGAAGGAAGGAAGGAAGGAAGGAAGGAAGGAAGGAAGGAAGGAAGGAAGGAAGGAAGGAAGGAAGGAAGGAAGGAAGGAAGGAAGGAAGGAAGGAAGGAAGGAAGGAAGGAAGGAAGGAAGGAAGGAAGGAAGGAAGAGAAAGAAAGAAAGAAAGGAAGGAAGAAAGAAAGAAAGAAAGAAAGGAAGGAAGAAAGAAAGAAAGAAAGAAAGAAAGAAAGAAAGAAAGAAAAAAAGAAAGAAAGAAAGAAAGAAAGAAAGAAAGAAAGAAAGAAAGAAAGAAAGAAAGAAAGAAAGAACGAAAGAAAGAAAGAAAGAAAGAAAGAAAGAAAGAAAGAAAGAAAGAAAGAAAGAAAGAAAGAAAGAAAGAAAGAAAGAAAGAAAGAAAGAAAGAAAGAAAGAAAGAAAGAAAGAAAGAAAGAAAGAAAGAAAGAAAGAAAGAAAGAAAGAAAGAAAGAAAGAAAGAAAGAAAGAAAGAAAGAAAGAAAGAAAGAAAGAAAGAAAGAAAGAAAGAAAGAAAGAAAGAAAGAAAGAAAGAAAGAAAGAAAGAAAGAAAGAAAGAAAGAAAGAAAGAAAGAAAGAAAGAAAGAAAGAAAGAAAGAAAGAAAGAAAGAAAGAAAGAAAGAAAGAAAGAAAGAAAGAAAGAAAGAAAGAAAGAAAGAAAGAAAGGAAGAAAGAAAAGAAAATATGAAAAATAATATTATTATTGTTTTATTTGTAAATTTTTTGCGGTGGTATATTTTTGTCAAATCTTGGGAAAAAAAATTTAGAAAAAAACTCGAAGAAAAAACTATGGAAAAAATATCTCAAGGAATCAAAAATTACGTTAAAAAAACTTAGGAATAGAAAATGGGGTAAAATATATATATATATATATATATATGAAAAGGAAATATAACTTCTTAAACCTACTGCTGCCGATTTGATCAGAAATTACATATTTTATGGTTTTTCTAGTGTGAAAGTCATGCACAGAAAAATATCCTTTATTTTATTTTTTGAAATATTATTCAATATTTTAAAAATATTATAATCTGATCCTCAGATTATTCATCTCCAGAAAATGTTGAAGCCAAAATTGTTGCCAGTTTTTATTGGAATTTATCTATTGTTTTTATAGTTAAGGTCATGCTTAGAAAATAAGCTAGACTTTTATAATATATCTATACATGTATAGTTAATGCTATGTGTAGAACATAGGCCTCCAAAAATAGAATAATAAAATATTCATATTGAATTTGTAAAATAGCACCCCCGCCAACTTGTTTCTTCAATTTTTTAAAGCCTTTCTAGTTATTTTTTTTAACTAATCTCCGATTATCATACTTAACGTTGTGCATGCCTCAATCCTTATAAAATTAAAAAATGGAGCTATTCTCTTTATACAATATTTGTTATAAGATTATTTCATGTGCCACAAATACATAAAATAAGAATGTGTCTATAACACCATAATAAATACTATTTGTCATTTGCTTATGAGCTTGTAAACCAACAAATTTACTATGCATGTTTGTGCACCTTTGAACAATATATTGAACACATAGATTCTTCTAAAACATCCCCTGGTTTACATACATAATCACAATTTGATTGAGGAATCAACATCCAACCATGTTATAGTACAATGATATAGACACGATGTATCTAGTAAATAGGCAAGAAGCGAAAGGTTAAGCTAATTAAATAGCAACTTACTTAATTTAATGTAATATTCTAGTATAAAATGTTTAATATTACAACTTGCATGAGGACATTATGCCTAATGAAGAACCCAAAGTTAAAGATAGTTTTAAGGAAGAATGAACAATACTCGAGCAAATGCAAAGAAACTCGAAGGCGATAGATTTCAACAAAAAAATAATATTCTAGAAAGATTATATTTAGTCAACTTGCATCTTAATTTCAGGGTAAAACTAATTTTTGTTTCCAAAATTAAGATCTATTTCTGGCGTTTATAGGAACATAAATTTGATGAAGCTTGATATTATTAATAATTTACTAAATAATTGGAGAAATTTTTTTTTAAAGATGTTTCAAGCATTTTTCTATTATAAACATTTTTTTTAAGCTTACAAGTGGAGGAAAAACTCTAATGGATTTTTATATTAAACTAAAGAGTGCTTATTCCATGTTAAAACCCCCGTTGACAAACATTTGCGATATTTGGTTTATCTGATTTGGACAAAGTTCTCCGATCAAAAATATTCAGATTATAATATTTCTTATGAAGCCAGTGTTCGTCTAGCGATAGCACTTTTTTCGTTGAAAAGGAAATGCAGAGGAAAACATCTAAGTCGAGTCAATATTCTAAAAATCTTTATTATTATTATGGAAATAAATTTTTTTCGTTCCTTTTCTTTTCCTTACCCCATTTTCCTTTATTTTCGCTTTCACCTTTTTCGCTTTTCTTTTCCCTTTTGCTTTTTCTTTTTCTCCATTTTATCTTTTAATCTACCTTTTTCTCTATTTTTTTTACTTTACCTATTACTCTATTCTTTCTTCTTTCCATTTTTCTTTTTCCTTTCCCTATTTCTTTCCCTTCTCCTTTTTCTTCCCCGTTTTCATTTTTTCTCCTCTTCCTTTCCATTTTTCTTTTCCATTACCTTCCTTTTTCTTTAATTTGCTTTTCCTTTCATTTTCTTTTCCTTTCCATTTTTCTCCATTTTTTTCTTTATCTTCTACTTTCCCTTTTTCTTTCCAGTTTCCTTTTCCTTTCTTTTTTCCCTCTTCTTTTCCTGTAATTTACTTTTCTCTCATTTTCCCCTTTTCTTACCTTTTTCCATTCCCTTTTTCGTTTATTTTCCTTCACATTTTTATTTCCTTTTCTTTCTTACTTTTGGTTTTCCCTTTATATTCCTTTTCATTCTCCTTTTCTCTTTTTCCTCTTCTCCCTTTCTTTTTCCTTTTTTTCCCCTTCTCCTTTACCTTCCCTTTTCCCTTTTCCTTTCCCCCTTTCTATCCCTTTTTATTTTCAATCTCCTTTTCCTTGCTCTTTCTTACTTTCCCTTCATTTCCCTTCCCTTTTTTTCCTCTTTCTTTCCTTTCTCATTTCCCCTTTATCTTTTCCCCTTTTTTTCCCTTCCCTTAAATTTCCCTTCTCTTTTCTATTTTCTTTCCCTTTTATTTTACCGTGTCGTATACATAACACTTTTTATTTTTTATTTACCTTTCCCTTCCATTCATGCGGATTATTTTGTAAAACTCCTTAAAAGTCGATGCATGATACGCTATTTTTACTACTTAAATTAGATTTTATATCTATTCTTATGAATTGTACTTTTTTGAAGATTGCCAATTAGTACCCCAGCTTAATAATCCCCTCTATTTTGTTTTGCACAAATCACGAAGTGATGATTTAAATAACATTATATATATCTTATCTTAATATATAAATATCAAATAATTTATAATTCTATTTTTATATAATATTTTTGAAAAAAAAATATATTTACTAGCTTACTATAACTTAAATTTTATTTTTCAATTGCAAAATTAACAAATATATATCCACAAGAGGGCGTTAAAGGCATAAATATGAAAATATATTCTTAGAAAACCAGAATTATTGGATGGTGCTTTTTTATATTTATGTGTAAATACATATGAAAAACCTAAAAAAAATTTAAAAAATATCGGTTTCTTTGATATTTAATTAATGAGTAGGTTTAGAATCGAAAATAATAGAAAATTTGAGCACATATTGCTGGCGTTATTGATGAAAATCTCTTCATTTTTGGTTTATACATGTATATTTAGGTGTTAAGCATTATCCTAAAAAAAAAATTTTTTTGAAAATATTATGATTTGACCGAATGCCGAGCTCAAAACCGACCACTTACTAAAATTCGATTGACCAAATTTGCTAAAATTCATTTTTGATTTATTTATCTATAAGTACGTGTAAATCATTATCCCAAAAAATATTTTTAAAATATCGTGATTTGATAGATAACCGATTTGAAACCGGGCCAATGACTAAATACTGCATTGCTGGCGTTATCCATGGAAAATTCTTCATTTCTGGTTTATACGTGTACAATAATGTGTTAAGCATTATCCTATATATTGAAAATATTATGATTTAACCGAATGCCGAGCTCAAAACCGACCACTTATTAAATATTCGATTGACCAAATTTGGTAGTAACATTAATTGGAAAATGTTCATTTTTGGTTTATATATCTATAAATACGTGTAAAACATTATCCCAAAAAATATTTTAAAAATATCGTATACTGCATTGCTGGCGTTATCTATGAAAAAATTTTATTTTTGGTTAGTACGTGTACAATAACGTGTTAAGCATTATCTTAAAAAATATTTTGACCGAATGCCGAGCTCAAAACCGACCACTTATTAAATATTCGATCGACCAAATTTGGTAGTAACATTAATTGAAAAATGTTCATTTTTGTTTATATATCTATAAATACGTGTAAAACATTATCCCAAAAAATATTTTTAAAATATTGGGATTTGACAGAGAACCGATTTGAAACCGGGCCATTGACTAAATACTGCTTTGCTGGCTTTATCCATGGAAAATTTTTTATTTTTGGTTAAAGGTGTATAGAATTATCCTAAAAAATATTTTGAAAATATCATGATTAACCGAATGCCGTGCTCAAAAATCGACCATAAATATTCGATCAAATTTGATAGTAATATTAATTGAAAAGTTCATTTTTGTTTTATTCGAATAAACGTTAAATGTAACCGAAGGCAAACGGTCGGATGGGACGAACTCTTGGACAATGAGGAACGCTCCCCTGACCCGGAGGAACGTGCTTACCTCTCCGCAATAACATACTCTTTAATACTTGTAGCCTTTGGCACTAATACATTATATAGCAATCATAAATTGATAATTAGTACACATATTTTTGTTAATAAAACACCAATATAAGGGGTAATAGTCCGCTAAAACAAATACTTAATTTTAAAGCCCCTATATATGATCGATAGATCCATTTGCTAAGCATTGTAAAGTCGATAGACTTCCCTTGTCTTAGAGTCCGAAACTTATTAAGGATACCCTCCTCGGGTGAGCAGAAATAAAGTCCTATATAAATGCCAACACAAGGTTATAAAATTACTTTTTATCAAATTTGAATTAATAACCTTTTTAAATCACCAGGGATACCCTTAAAAATTTCCGGACCATTTTGTAATAAGCCATGCTCCGCCATATTTTAGTTTACCAAATTGTACCCAATTGTATTATATTGATAATTGTTTATATCAATTGTCTTTACTTTAAAATTGTAGATATATAGTTTAAATAAAGACAATTAGAAGGGCCTAGCACGGCCTCAACTTACCTAATTAAATATGGCAGAAAATCAGACATTTTAAAAACAATATGATTTATAATTATTTATTTCATGAAATTGAAAAATACCAAACATTCAGGTAATCTCGACGGAGGTGGAGGGAGGAATAATTTTTTGCAATATTGAAATTATTTTTTTTGGAACATTAAAAATTTATTATAATTATAAGATTATTTATTAAGTGGTGGTTTGAGCCCGGCATTTAACCAAATCATAATATTTTCAAAATATTTTTCAGGATAATGTTACGTATTTATAGATATCCAAAAATAAACATTTTCCAATTAATATTACTACCAAATTTGGTCAATAGAATATTTAGTAAGTGGTCGGTTTTGAGCTCGGCATTCGTTCAAATCATAATATTTTCAAAAAAAAAATTTTTTAGGATAATGCTTAACACCTAAATATACATGTATAAACCAAAAATGAAGAGATTTTCATCAATAACGCCAGCAATATGTGCTTTACAAATTTTCTATTATTTTCGATTCTAAACCTACTCATTAATTAAATATCAAAGAAACCGATATTTTTTAAAAAAAATTTAGGTTTTTCACATGTATTTACACCCAAATATAAAAAAAGCGCTATCCAATAATTATTCTGGTTTCCTAAGAATATTTTTTCATATTTATGCATTTAACGCCCTCTTGTTAAATTTTGCAATTAAAAAATAAAATTTAAGTTGTAATAAGCTAGTAAATATATTTTTTTTCTAACAATATTAAGTAAAAATAGAATTTGTAAATTATATTTAATCTCAAATTTTTACTTAATAAAAATTGATTTATGTACATTAAAAAAAATGTTTCTAAATTTATTTCTCATTTCAAATAAAATCAATATAGCCAATATTATCCTTCCATAAATAAACTTTTATTTAATCGGGCATGGGTCTTTTTGACCTCTCCTTTTACTTTCCCATGGGCGTTTAAGTAAGGAGCTTTGCCTCTTGCGCGCACAGGTAACTGCGGCCTGCCCAAAAAACTTGGATGGTTTTCTCTTATTTAGTTAAATATTTCCCCTTTTTATCCCAGTTAGATGGGCTCTTATAAGAGAACCGTTGTTCTGTTATATATATATCTTTGATATATATATGACATCTTAGGGCTAGTGAGGGCTAGTGCGCTTAATATCACGTATCACGTAATATTTAAAAAAAAATATTATATAAATTTTGATTGATTATGATATGTTGCTTTTTAGCAATGCAGTTTAGCAATGCAGTATTTACTCATACCCAGATATTATAATAAAATAAAATTCTAATAAAGATATACCATTGAAAGGTGACAATTGTTATAATCGTCATTATTTTACTTTTTTAAATTATTTATGGTAAACATGTCAAATTAAAATTCCAATATATCATAGAAAAGTAACAATTCATAATTCTTCTTATTTAACTTTTTTGATTTTTTATGTTGCAAATAAGTTAAAATTTATTTTATTAAGATGTAAAAATAAAATTTCGATAAAGATTTACATAGAAAAGTGACAATTGTCATAATCGTTATTATCTTTTTTTTTAATTTTTTTGACGCATAATGGTAAAGATATTTATACATGTCAAATTAAAATTAAAATTAAAATAAAGATATATCATAGAAAAGTAACAATTGTCATAATCGTTACTATTTAACTTTTTTGATTTTTTTTGACGCTAATAGATTAATTATATTATTAATAAAATTTCAATAAAGATGTACCATAGAAAAGTGACAATTGTCAAATCATTATCTAACTTAAATTATTTTGAGCAAAATGGTTAAGATATTTATTGTAAACATGTTTGATTAAAATTTCAATAAAGATGTACCGTAGAAAAGCGATAATTGTCTTAATCGTTATTATTTAACTTTTTTAAAACTATTTTTGATATAACATATGAAACTGACAAGTGTCATATGTAAATTTTTAAACAAAGATAAAACATAGAAATTTTGACAATTATTGATTATTTCAAAATTATTGAAAATATATATATTGTTAACAGGTTTGTTGTCAGAACGGTGCTACCCCATCTAATTTTAAAAAATTAGCGTCTCCAATCTAATTTTTTTTAAGAAAAAATATTGGCACAGCATGTTTTTTAAATTTTTGATGGCTTTATTATTAGATTACAAAATATTAAAAATCGATGACTTTTAACATTTAATATTAAGTATAAGTCGTTCTTTTACTATTTACAACCATAAAATAGGCTTTCTGGGCAATAAGGCATAGGTCAAATTTGTCACGAATCTAAATTTTTTAAATATAGTTATGGGTGGTTAAATTCTTGGTTTTGTCGAAATAATAAACCAGACCCAACTCATTCAAATGGGTCGATCATTTTTTTATTCTTAAAATATTGTATATTTATTTATTTTACTCTATCAACTAGAGTCGCGAAATGCAGTTGTAATTACGAATTATTATTATAAACTTAGGGAAATAGTTTAATATTAACATATAGATAATTATCTTATATTCTCTTTAGTATCTTTCCAACACCCATACTTCTTTAAACTTTTACGCAAATTTCAAACACTCTTTTGTATTTCTCCTTTTAAAATTCTTCGCAATATAAATTTTTGCGCAAATTTCAAACACCTCTTTTGCATCTCCCCTATTTTAATTCAACCCACGCATACATATTTCAATTCAATCCTTCCCTGATTCCCCCAATATCTCCCCAATGAATCCCCCCATTTACTCCCCAGTGACCTCCTTTATTTATCCCTAATGTTTCCCCGATTTTTATTTTTCTCTTAAAATTCTCACCCCCTCAATTTCTCCCCTATAATTCTCCCCGATTTGTCCCTTAAAAATCATCCTGCTCATAAATACAGATTTTTTAATTAATTTAAATCAAAAAAAAATAAATAATTCTCCACTTATATTATAAATTTCTAGACAATAGTCAATATATGTCGTATCTATATACCTCAAAGTTTTAAGATAATTTAAGTCTCATAAATCAACTTTTAAATTAATTTTTCCTTCTTTCAAAATAATATTTTAGACATATGTCAATTCATTTTAAAAAAATTTATCCACATTATAAATTAAAAGAAACAACATCTTATCTATTCCCTCTTATCATTTAATCTTAAATTCATTTTTTTTAAAATTATCTAACAATGATTTATTTTGACTTTTAAAGAAAACGGGGTATGTATGATCAATTGTGGAAGAAATTTGGTGAAAATTTTTATTTTGCAGTTGAATTATGAAAATCAAATTTTAAAAAATGGCTTATTTACCCCCACTCCCTCAATTCTTAGAAACTTTACATGTTCGCATATTCGTATTTATACATTTGTAAATAAGTTTAGTAAAAGCCCAGACGATTTTAATTTTAATTTATATATTTTTCTTTTCTACACACCACCCCCCCCCCTGTCCTGCCTTGATGAAAGAAAAAAATATTCTTTGCTTTTTTTATTTTACTTTTTCTTCCTTTTAAAAAAATAATCTACATTTTCATATATCTATAATATATATAAAAGCCTTGTCACAAAAATAGCGTTACGCCTCATGTCACACTTTTCATGTCCCACTTTATAATATATATTCAAAAAATCGTTAATTTTGAAAAGTGCCTGTGGCCCAATCTGGCAAGAACTTCCTTACAAATCTAGATGTATTGAACTTGGGTTCGAATCCCGGCAAATGTTTTTTTTCTTAATCTGGTAAAATATTTTTAATTTCTTAATCTGACAAAATTAATCAAATAGATACGATTCAAAGAGTACGAGATTTATTTAAATACTTTTTTAATTCTTGAATATATGTATAATTTAACATTTAAACCATTATATGGGGAATCAGAATTTTCTCTTTTATTTGATGAGGGATGAATCAGAAATTTTCCTATCTTATGAGGTGTTATTTAAAAATTTATATTTATTTAGGGTTATTCTAAAATTTTCCATTATTTTTATAAAATATGTTAATAAAGTATATATTTAGTAATTTTAATTTATGTGTACAATTAAAAAGTCTTTTAAAATAAATTTTTATCCATTTGTATTTTATAATCCTAAAAATTTATTCTTGCAGATGAGAGTTTTATGTTAAAACTCTTAAGAAGGATTCATTCCACATTAAATTTTATACAACTTTATATCTCTTAATTAGGTAATTTTTATGCATAAGTAAATATTTGCATCTCTCTTATCTTTTCTGAAATTGGCCTTTCTACATGCATTCCATAGTTTTGTTTATTTTCTCATAACTTCATAATTTAATTGTAGAATGTATATTTTTTATAACTTATTATAACATTTTTGATTAAATGTATAACTTTTTTGTTTAACTTATATATAATTTGATTAAAGTTAACCTCCTATTATTTGTTAACTTAGAATATCTTTTTATTTTTTCTATGTAACTAAGTAATAAATCATTTGGAAGGGTGGTGGTTTGTTTAAAATTTAAATTAGAATGAACATATTTTTAGCATGGTACTTTAATATGTATTCATGATTTTCTTATAAATACCAGGCAAGAACTAACCAGTAGAATGATGGGTAAATCAGATATTTCCCCTTCATTTGATCCTAATTTTGAAAAATTTTCCCAATAATATAAATGGCAAAAAAAATATATACATATTAGACAGATTTAATTCTTATAAACCCCTACATCACACCTATTTTTCTGGATCCAAGGAAAAAATAAATAATTCTGGGTTTTCCTGGGTTTGGGAAATATTTTGCACAATTAATATGGACTTGGAAGTAGTTTGGGAAAAATTTTTTAAAATTAATATAGTCTTAGATTCCTGAAAATTTTTTAATTTTAAATATGGGTTAGAAATTGGCCTGAAAATTTCTTTTGGATACATGGCCAGACCTGATCAAATACCAAGGCCCATGCAACTTTCATATTCTGATTGTATTTTTAAATGCATTGTGCCTTTTTATATATTTTATTTCAGTTCTCAACTATCAAAATTATTATGGTCTTTTTGAGAAATATTTCCCAAGTGCGTGGACCTGGCTTGTGAATTTTTTTAATATTAGGCATAGGTGTAATATTTAAGACAGAATATTTATATGGCCCTCAGGTAAAAGCTAATTTAAATATATTTTTATAAAAATAGTATTCATTCTCAGTCTTAATGGGTTGGCCTTTGTCTGAAGTAGGGGTGAGCTGGGTTAAAATAGAATAAAAAATAGATATGGTATTTAGAGATTTACCTATCTCCCGGGTTGGGAAAAAATTTGAAAATTACTATGGGTTGGCCAGGCTTGGGAAAAATTTTTTTATAAAATTTTTATAGGTTGGTCTGGGTTTAAAAAATATTTTTATAAATTATATTAGGCTAGGTTTGGGGAAAATTTTTCAAAAATATTATGAGCTAGAATGCTTGAGAATTTTTTTATTATTAACTATGAGTCAGACATTAGCCTAAAAAAAATTTTATGCAGGCCTGGGCTCGGCCTGATCAAAAAATCTAGCCCATGAAAATCTGATTTTGATTGTATTTTTAACATTATGATTATTTAAATATTTATTTCAGTTCTCAACTACCAAAATTATTATATTCACTGGGCTTGGAAGAATTTTTCAAAATTATTATGGCTTTGTACTTTGCCTGGGAATTTTTTTTAATATTAAATATTAGATATAAATGATTAGTAATATTTATCAAATAATATTGGTATTATCAAGTAAAAGCTTTAAATTTAATTTTACCAAACCATAGTATTTACACTTAGTTTTAATAGATTAAACCTGGCATGAATGGGGGGGGGATTAAAAGAATAATAATTGGATATTATTTCCAAATAAGAGGTAACAACTATCATAAAAGTAAGAAGAAAATTCTCATTCCCCGTCATTTTTGACGGGCTATCTTCTAGTAATATAAATAAAACAATAAAATATTTTTCTTTGTTTATTATAGCTTTAAATAGAAATATTATTCGTACTTACCATCTATTATTGCGCCATATATAAAAATTGCACAAAATCCTTAATTTTTGTTATTAGATTTACATAATGTTTTTATTTAGTTATTTTTTAAAATATTACCAAAGATTTTTATCTTCTAAAAGTTATACTGCTTTGTTTTATAATTATTTTTACTTTATACTTCTCTATTTTATATAAAACTTGTATTTGAATCTTTCTATTTTAAAATACTTTTTTTATAGTACTGTTTGTGACTTTTCCTTTCTATGTTTTTTAATAGAAATTAACTATAGATTTTTCAAGATTTTAAGAAGCATTATTATTGTATTCTCTAAATAAAATCATTCTTTCTTAGCAAATAAATATTTCGGCATGTTAAACTAGATTTTAAAAAAAGGCTAACTCAATATTTTATCCAGATAATTATTAATAAGCCTTATAATTGTGGTCATAGAGCACAAATGTTTGGAGATCTATAAGCTAAATGTAGAGTTTATATAATATTAATAATAGCTTGATCATATTCTTAAAATAATACACAAAGTCTTTAATAAAAAAAATTTTTAAAGAAAAAAACTTAATATATCTGAAAGAGAAATAAAATTAAAATCATGATTATGATTATATACTGGGTAAGGGGAGATTCAAAAGAGGTGTTTGAAATTAGCGTAAAAGCTAAATATATTGGGATGAATTTTTAAAAAATTATGGGTTGAATTTTAAAAGGAGAGACACTAAAGAGAATATAAGAAAATTATTTTGATGTTAATATGATATTTCCCTACAATTGCATTTCGCGACTCGAGTTGGTGGAGGGCCATTTCATGTCAAATCGATCAAAAAAGGCCCATTTTCGACCGACCCCTTTTAAAATTGTTAAAAATTTCTGGAATTGTTTAGAAGGGGAAATAAAAGAGAAAGCCGTTTATTTTAGCTCGCTAGCACACCTGGTTCTTGAGATATAGGGGCTTATAGGTACAAAAAAGAGCCAATTTGGAATCTGTAAAATTTTTAAAATGCTTATATCTCAAGAACTATTTATAGTAAAAAATAATATAATATATCATATTGTAGGTAAAAAAAATTTCTAAAGGACTATCAAAATAAAATAAAAATTGAAGCCAATTTGAGTCTGTAACTTCCGGTTTTGCTATAATGCTTTACCTGTATTTTTAAGCAAAAAAGGTAGTTTGTTTTCGAAATTTTTTTATTGCTTTTTATTTAGACACCTTTTATAAATATATGTATGATGTCAAAACCTTGGCGACGCTATCGACTCTTCCAAAATATACATTTTTATCAAAAATAGTAAAAAAAATAGATGGCGCTAATGTTTAAAAAAAATATTATTTCTAAAATAAAAATATTTATAAGTTTATAAGAACGATAAATTTTTCCAGTTCTACTCCCCCCCCCCACCATCCTTAAATTTTTTTACATATTTTAGATCTCTGCTTTACTACTATAATAGCGAATGACTTTTTGGCACGATAATGTATAACAGCTGCATTAAAAAAGAATTTATATTAGACATATTATCGATTATATTTTACGATAATAATATTTTAAAAAATTAAAAATTTAAAACAATCTCTCTTTCTGTTTAATATAATTTTTTTTCCGATCAGATTAATTTTAAACAAGCCATATTCTAGGTTCAAATTAAATAAAATTTTATTCTATATAAAAGATGGATATACCAAATATTAAAATATCAAGATGTTGTAACCCATTTAATTTACAAAAACATACATATTATCGCAAGAATCTAAGAAAGATTCAACCTTGGATGACCAAAAAAAATTTACCAATATTTTGCTGAAAATTATGCCTTTGTGGTTCAAGATGAAGTACAGGGGTTTCACTATAAATCTCAAGTTACCATTCATTCTTTTGTCATTTATTACAAGTCACTTAATAATTTAAATCTTTAAGTTTCGTATCTGAATCTCTCGTTCATAATACAATTGCGGTTCATATATTCCAAAAATATTTAGTTCAATACTTAAAGAAATTTCAATGCCTGCCAAAAAAATTCTTCTATTTTTCAGATGGAGCAGCAGCTCAATATAAAAATCGGAAAAATTTAATCAATCTTTGCCACCATGAATATGATTTCGAGATAAAAGCTAAGTGGCATTTCTGGGCTACATCTCATGGCAAATCAGCTTGTGACGGGGTCGGAGGTACCGTCAAGCGTTTAGTGGCTAGAGCAAGTTTACAAAGACCTATTTCAGAACAAATAACTTCTCCTAAAGAGTTTTTTGCCTATTGTAAGGAAAATATAAAAGGTATATGATTTATAATTTATTAATATATATATTATAATTTTTTTATTAAGGAATAGAGTTCAAATTATTTTGATGTTAATATTGATATTTCCCTACAATTGCATTTAGCGACTCGAGTTGGTGAAAAATAATATACAATATTTTGACAATAAAAAAAGCCAGATAGACCCATTTGAATGTGTTAGGCCTGGTTTATTTATCCCACCAAATATCCTACCAAAAACTATTTTATTTCTACCTAAAAAGAATTTCACAACTCATAAATATATTGTGACATAAATTTTACCTATATCTTATTGCCCTGAAAATCTTGTTATTTTAGGTTTTAGTTAAATAGTAAAAGCACGACTTTTAATTAATATTTAGTAACGCTCAAATTATAGAAGTTAGAAGGCATCGTTTTTTAATATTTTATAATCTAATAATAAAGCCATCAAAGATAGCCAATATTTATTCTTAAAAAAAATTAGATTGGGAAAGCTAATTTTTTTAAATTAGATGAAGTAGCATCGTTCTGACAATAAACCTGGTTAACAATATATATTTTCAATAATTTTGAAATAATCAATAGTTATCAAAATATCCAGTTTTATCCTTGTTTAAATATTTTAAAAGTTTAAAAATATTACATATGACATCAGTTTTCTAAGTTATATCTAAAAAGTTCAAAAATGTTAAATAATTATGTCAATTGTCACTTTTCTATTGTTTATTGGAATTTAACTTTTACATCTTAATAATATAAATTTTAACCTATTTGCGTCAAAAAAAAGTTAAATAATAACGATTATGACAATTGTTACTTTTCTATGATATATCTTTATTTTAATTTTAATTTGACATGTTTACAATAAATATCTTTACCATTATGCGTCAAAAAAATTTTTAAAAAAAGATAATAACGATTATGACAATTGTCACTTTTCTCATTTTAATTGAAAAAATAATTTTATATCTTAATATTATAAATTTTAACCTTATTTGAGCCACAAAAAAATCAAAAAAGTTAAAAAATAGCGGTTATCACAATTGTCACTTTTCTGTGTAACATTACATCTTCATTGAAATTATAATTTAAAATTTTATTATTAATATAAATTTTTACCAATCTGTGGCAAAAAAAAGGTTAAACATAATGATTATGAAAATTGTTGGTACATCTTTTTTAAATTTTTATTTTAATTAAACATGCTTACTAACCCATTTACTTTAAAAAAAATATCATAAAAATAATAATTTACTATAACATTTCAAAATATGAAGATCTTTGAAGATTGTTTATCAAAAATAATAAAAAATCTGCTCAAAATTTTTAAAAAATAAAAGATCTTCAAATTTTACGATCTTCAAAGATCGATCTTTTGAAGATCGTTGCTCAAATTTTTTTTAAATCAAAGATCTTTAAATTTTAAGATCTTGCTCGAAAATTTTCAAAGAATATCTTTTGTACAACTCTGGTGTTTAGCACGGAGAATGCTGTTGAGTACTAAGTGCTCTTGATCTTCAAAATATTGAAAATCAATTGTTGCTAAAAATAAATATAAAATTATATAATATATTTATTGTAATTGTACGTAATATTTTAATCGATTTTTATACCGCCGAATAAAAAGGAATTTTCCTTCACTCCCCCCTTCAAGAACGCATCTAATTCTAAATCAGTCATTTCCAAATCGACGATCTCCGGCGCTTCAACTGGTCCATTGCTTGTTATGGGCACAGTATCCAACGCCTCCGCTCACCGTAGGCGTCACCCTTGATACAGGAACTTCTTGTATCACTGGTCCCTGTCAGGAATTCTCTCATTGTTTGTCTCTCCAACTGTCGCCTTGGTTTTCGCGGACACCTATCTTGTAAATGGTCCCTGGATTGACAGAGATAACACGTTCTCGGGGGATTTCGTCCCCTTCTCATTGGGTTGGATTGGACCGCCGGCGGAGGGAATTCGGACTAAGCGCTCCTCTGTATTCTGCGTATATACGCTTATTCTGATGATCATCCTCAGGTAGATATATAAATTTATGGACTAACATTTTTTAACTTTTTTTAAAAAAAAATTAATTTTCAAAAAATATTTTAATTAATAAAAAAAAATTATGATTTAAACGCCAATTTCTATTTAATCTTCACGACATCGTGACATCCCATAATTATTTTGCCAAAACTTGCAATGCTCGTAAATTTTAACAACTCTTATAATTTTTCTCCACAAACATCCCAAAATTTTACATTTTTTTTTCCCTTGTGTTATAATTATTTTGCCAAAACTTGCAAGGCTCGTAAATTTTAACAACTCTTGTAATTTTTCTCCACAAACATCCCAAAATTTTACATTTTTTTTCCTTGTGTTCAATTACAAACAACCCCTTTTTTTACAACGACCTTGTTCGCAACTCTTTTTACTCCACAAATTGATTAATTAATTATCAAAATTAATTTCCTAAAAAAATTTTTTTAAATAAATTAGACAACCCGTAATAAGAAAACATCCCGTAATAAGATATAAATACTGTTATCGACTACAGCGATATATCTTACATTAACTTCCTTTATCATTTACATCCAAATGATATATTTAATTCAACTCCTGTAATTAGACAACCCGTAATAAGAAAACATCTCGTAATAAGACATAAATACTGTTGTCGACCAACGCGATATATTTTGGTCAACTCCCTTAATTACACATCCCTTAATAAGAAAACCCTACGCATTAAGATATATATATCTATATCGGTCAATACGATTATGCTACGCATTAAGATATTGGTCAACTCCCTTAATTACACATCCCTTAATAAGAAAACCCTACGCATTAAGATATATATATCTATATCGGTCAATACGATTATCCTACGCATTAAGATATATATCTATATCGGTCAATACGACTACCCAACATCTTTGTCCTTGGACATTAAAAATTCTCAAAGACACAACTCTTGTTTTACCTCCCCTTTTTTTATATATTACAACCCTTTAGTCAGGTTCTGCAGCTCTTTGTCCTTAGATATTACAAATTCACAAAGATATAACTCTTGTTTCACTCCTCTTTTCATATATTAAAACTCTTTAGTCCTGACATTTCACTTGGTCAATTAGGTTTTGCATCTCTTTGTCCTTAAATATTACAAATTCACAAAGATAGAACTCTTGGTTTCATCCCTTTTCTTTTATATATTACAACTCATTATTCCTGATATTTCACTTCTCTCTCAACACTTCACCTCCCGATCTCAACCGCCCCGGTTCAACTCCCCTCCGTATTTGATCGGAATGTCTTATACCATCTCTTCCATCCCCAAACTTGACTTTATATAATTTACTCCCCAATTTCTCCATTATTATTCCCAACTCCCATTTCCTTGAACCTCCATAATTTCTGATCCACACATTTTGACCTATCACAAATTCGCATGTCTTATTCACCACTTGCTCATCAATAACCTTTGTCATTTGCAACTCATCCGGCGCGGGCTTCAATAAATCCAACAGCATACGAGTCCGACGCCCCAAAAATTTCTCCGCTGGAGATTTTTCCTCCCCTTTTTTGCTATTATTGTAATACGCTACCGCTATCCAAATCTCGCCCCCTCCATATTTAGATTTTCTTAACCAACTCTTTACTACCGCCACCATTCTTTCCGCCTGACCATTGGAACTCGGATGGTAAGGTGGAACTAATATATGCTTCGCACCCGTTTCAGCACAAAAGGTTTTAAAATTCCTACTTACAAACGCTGGCCCTCCATCCGAAACAATTATTTTTGCAACCCCAAACCTGGCCCACAGATTTTTTAATGTTTTTATCACCACTTGCGTTGTTAAACCTCTCACCTCCTCATATTCTACCCACTTTGAATAAGCATCCACCACAAGTATATAGATCTTGTTCTCAAAATCGAAAAAGTCGATGTGAACCCTGTCCCACGCCTGAGTAGCTTTCGGCCAAACACTTTCTTTATCTCTACGAGGCATACTGGCTCAAGAGTTACACATCACGCAACCCCGGATTATATTTATAATCTCCTCATTCATTCTAGGCCACCACACATATTCTCTTCCCCATTGTTTCATTCGCTCAACCCCTTGATGCCCAGCATGAATCATGTTCAACACGGCTTCCCTTAATTTCCTCGGAACTACTCCACGATTTCCTCGCACCACACATTCATCCACTATAGTCAACTCTTTTTCTACATTTTTGAACCTCTTGTCCCCAATTCTCCATGGTTTTCTACCCGCTATACACGCCTTAATTCGCGTTAACTCTCGATCCTTCAATGTAGCACTTTTCAGCCCTTCCCATGTTACGGGTCCTCCCTCTAGATATTGCCGCTACCGTTCGAATCGTCCCTTGCTCATTCTCTTCCTCATCCCCTTTTCTTTCATCACAAATTTCTCCTGCTCCACATCTGGATAAAATATCCGGTAAATAATTCTCTCTCCCACGCCAATATTTGACTTGAACGTCAAAACTACCCACCAATAACAACCACCTCTGTAATCTTGGCGATAACATCAACTCTTTATTATCCTTCTTAAAAAGATACACTAAAAGTTTGTGATCCGTATATATAACAAACTTCCGCCCAATCAAATATTCCCTACACTTGGTCAACCCAAATATTACCGCCAATGCTTCCTTTTCAATAACCGAGTACCTCGTTTCCGCTGCTTTAAAGATCCTGGAGAAAAATATCACCGGTCTTTCCAACCCATCTATACTATGTAATAAGGCTCCACCAACCCCTTTATTGGACGCATCCACTGCCAACATAACCTCCAAATCATTGTTATAACACACAAGCACTGGTTCCTTTCCAATCTTACATTTCAAAGCTTCAAACGCCTCCTCCTGCTAGTTTTTCCACTCAAAACGTGCCCCCTTTTTCAACAATTCGTATAATGGTGCCGCTATTTGCGCAAAATCCTCCACAAATCGATGATAATAATTGGCCATTCCCAAAAATGATTGTATCTCCACTTTATTACTTGGCCTACACATATTTGTTATTTCAACCATATTTTTATCTATGGGTCTCACCTCTTTTACTGTAATTCTGTGTCCCAAATACACAACTTCTGTAACCCCCAACACACTTTTTTCAGCACTTACTCGCAAACCCTTTTCCTGAATTCTCTTAAATACCTCTTCCAACCTCTGTTCATGTTGTTCAGGCGTTATTCCTATCACCAACACATTATCCATATAATAGTAAACCCCTTCCAACCCCTGGAAAACAGCCGCCATGGTCCTTTGCAAAATTCGGAGCCGATATGCTAAGTCCAAACGGCAATCTACAAAATGCATACAACCCCTGCGGAGTAGTAATTGTTAACAATTTTCTCACCTCTGGCCTCACTAGCAATTGTAAATACTCATTGGGAAATATCCACTTTGGAAAAATATAAACTTCCCTTTAAATTGGCCAATATCTCCTCAATCCGTGGCAACGGATATTTTACTTCTACAACCCACAGGTTTAAAGTTACCCGGAAATCTGCGCACAATCGAAGCTTCCCATTTGCTTTCTTCACAGGCACTAAGGGCGTTGCCCACTCATTATATTCCACTGGACATACGATGCCCCTTCTCATCCATTGATTCAACTCTATTTCCACCTCCTTTCGCGATTTAAACGCTATTCTTCGCAACGCACAAAATTTTGGTACACAATTTTCCTTTAATTTAATATCTACTTCGTAATCCCTTAAGCATCCCAACCCTTCGTCAAAAATCTCCTGATATTTGTTCACTAATTTCTAAACTCCTTCCCGCACTTGAGCCATCCCTAACTCAATATCCTTTTTCACTTCTCAATTTTTCCGTCTCCAACTCTTCTCCCCGTAACTCAATTTCTCTTTTCTGCAACCCATTGCATGACATTTCGCGATCCTTCCCCCAAGTTCCCCCTTTAAAATTCTCCCCTATTTCCCCCTAAAAGTCTTCCCTACTTCCTCCTAAAATTTTCCCTATTTCCCCCTAAAATTCTTCCCTATTTCCCCTTAAAAGTCTCCCTTATTTCTCCCTAAAAGTCTCCCCTATTCCCCCCTAAAATTTTTCCTTATTTTTCCCCTAAAATTTTCCCTTATTTCAAACCTTCCCTTCCCTTCTTCTATCTCTCCTCTATTGAACATAGTCTCAACCCCTGGCAACCTCTGATTACCCGAATATATTATACTTTCATTTTCATCATCACCTACAATGGGCAAAAATATACCACACCACGCAAATACACCCCAAAAACTATACCAAGGACCAATGCGTATAATCCATTCCCATCCCAAAACCGTTTCAACCCTTTATCGATGATCCATAAATCCAACACTTCCATTCAATTCTCTATCATCACCTCAATCTCGATTCTTCTCATTATTGTCATCTCTGATCCATCGAATTGTCTAACCTTTATTTCTTCTCTTTTTATCCTTCCATCTGGCCAAATACTTTGATATGTATCATATCCCATCACTGTGATCGCTGCTCCTGTATCAAATAACATTGATACAAAATTTCCATTAAAATTTAACAACACTCTGGGACAAATATCATACGCCCTTCCCTCTTGTAACATATTTATACATTTTATTTCCTCAATATTTCTATTATATTCTTTATTTCTCAACCCCTTTATTCTCCTCTCTTCCAATGATATCCTTGGATTTTATATTTTTCAACCCTTTCTCTTGCCCCATTTTAATAATATCACCCTCAATATCATATAGTCAACAATTTAAACAATCTCTAGCCACATGCCCTTCCCTCCGGCATTTAAAACACATCACATTCAACGCCCTTCCTTCCTCATTATGTTTAGATACAATTATTTCTTCGCTCCTCTTATTTTCTATCGTTCGCACAATGGGAGTATTTTGTTGATCCATTCCCCTTTGTGGGAAACCACCTCTTGTATTATATTTATCTACATTACAATCCTCTTTATTATGACCAAATCTCCCGCACCCGGCGCATCTCAATCTTTCTTGTTTATGCGGGCAAAAGGGGGCTATATGACCATGTTTGCCGCACCCAAAACACCTTTGTTTCCTGACAATCCCTGACCATATGTCCTTGTCCACCACAATTATAACAAGTTACGTCTCCCCTCCCTCGAGAATTAAATCTCGGTTTCATCTCCGTTCTATTTTTCAACAGATTTTCTCTGTCCCCATATGACCTCAACACTTGATTTCTATACCCATATTTTCCATATACATCCCCATCAGAACATCTATATTATTAAATTATTTTCTGATAAACCTAATATTTCACTATCAGTCCAACCCTTTATTAATTCCTTGCACTGGTAACCACGTTACCTTTCCCATCACATCCTCCTCTCCATTATTTCCTTCTATTGTCAAAGTCTGCCCCTTGATCATAACACTTCGATTGCGCCTAGTTCTCCTTCCTAGGATTAAACTACACATCCATATACCTAATACTAGCAACGCTCCAATAATATTATATTGTACCTCCCAGTATTTTATAAATTTAAAACTTTTCATCTCACAAAAAATTGACAATCACCTTTAAAATAAATATTTTAATAACTTGTAGTGTTAATAAATAAGACAGTATTAATAACGTAAATACTGCAAATATACACTTATACATATATTCAACTCAAAATTTTTTCTACGCTAAATTCGTTTCAAATCTCTTCTCTAATTTTATTTAATATCAATTAATCAACAATTTCCTTCTAAAACAACTCTGTTTTATGCCAATTTATTATTACAACCTGTTATTACAATATAACAACCTTTAATAAAATTACAATATAATTTCTCAACATCTGTTCAAATTCAACTCTTTAAAATTTATTCAATAATTTACAACACTTCGGTTTACTTGTATATTCTGTTCAACTTCAACTCTTTAAAATTTATTCAATAATTTACAACACTTGGGTTCTCTTGTATATTTTGTTCAAATTCAACTATTTAAAATTTATTCAATAATTTACGACACTTGGGCTTAGGTCACGGCACCAATGTGATATTTCTCACTTTTTTAAAACAAAGATCAACTCTTTCAACGCAAATTTCTTATTTTAAAATATTTT
The DNA here is from genome assembly GCF_954871325.1 of Gordionus sp. m RMFG-2023. Taxonomy (NCBI): domain Eukaryota; kingdom Metazoa; phylum Nematomorpha; class Gordioida; order Chordodea; family Parachordodidae; genus Gordionus; species Gordionus sp. m RMFG-2023. The sequence goes on along the minus strand of NC_088779.1, from coordinate 14,358,084 downwards.
ATTTCAACTCTTTTTCTATTAATTTACTTCCACACTTTGTATTTTCGATAATAATTTTCTTATTAAAAAAAAAAACTTACTTCAACTCCTTTTCTTTTAATTTTCTACAACTCTTTGTCTTTTTAATAATAATAATTATTATTTTTTTTTAAAGTTGTTGAAAAAAGAAAAAATATTGTTTTTCATTCATTATATTTTTTTGATTAAATTTTTTAAAAATAAAATTAATAAAGGATAAAAAAAAGGGTTGTAAAAAAAAATAATTATTATTATTATTGAAAAGACAAAGAGTTGTAGTAAATTAAAAGAAAAGGAGTTGAAGTAAGTTTATTTTTTTAATAAGAAAATTATTATCGAAAATACAAAGTGTGGAAGTAAATTAATAGAAAAAGAGTTGAAATAAAATATTTTAAAATAAGAAATTTGCGTTGAAAGAGTTTATCTTTGTTTTAAAAAAGTGAGAAATATCACAATATTATTTTTGTATTTATATAAAAAGATCTTATCTTATATATTCTTTTTTATAGTTTTATTTATATTATTTATTGTAGTAAAAAAAATATTTTATTTGTATATAATATTTAATTTTTTAAGTAATGAGTAACCCGTTATTTTTTCGAATAGTCAGTAACGGTTTTAATGTCTTTTTTTAAAATAAAATAAAGAAACTTAATAATTATATGTAAAATTTTTCACAATATTTTAATAATCTACTTGCTCATAATTTAAATAAATTATTAAACACTACTTGCTCATTAAATATAGATTTAAAAATTGAATTAAGGAATCGTATTATTTTTATTTTAACATGCCCTTCAACTTCTAGAAGTAAAGCAAATGAAAGAAAAAGTAAGACTAAGGGAAATTGGTGAGACCTATATCAATATTAAAGGTGATTTTAAAAAAGAGCAAGGATGGCTCAGAATGATCATTACAATAAATGTATATTTCAATGTCATAAAAAGTTAATGCAGAACAGAGTAAAATTATTCATGAGGCTTTTTTGAGCTTAGCTGATGAAGTTAAGGGACCTTTCTATATCAAATTTATTGTTAGGATTTCATGTATTAGATGGACTAAGGATTCTTCAAATTATAAAAACTGTATTCATACTTATATTTTTTGAAGTGGAGAATGTTAAGGTTAGAGTTTTTAGACAATTTTTAAAACAAGCACTTGATATAAGTAATAAACGGATTAGTTATTTCTTTAAAAATAATTATACCAAAATTCGAACTTATTTGATTCCTTGAAAAGGTAAAAATAATATTAGAACAATGTTATAGTTTTTGCCTAGAACTGATAGATAATATATGGAAAAAATTATTAATTAAATATTATTTTTATTCATTTTATTAATTGTAAAAGAAAAAATTAGGAAAAAAATATTGTGTTAATTTCAATTCTACTAAAAGAAATGTTAATTGAGCATTTTGAACATTAAAAAAAATCATAAAGTGTTATGTTTGCTTCACTTGCATTTTGATTTTATCAAATATATTTAAATATTTTGAGAAAAATTTTTTAGATTATAATTAATTAATAATATGATAAATTATTTGTGAAATTTTTAAAATAGATTGATAAGTTTTTCCTATATTTGATTAAACTTTAATGTTGATTTTCTCATTTTAAACATTTCCGTAAGTTGAGCATTCCAATTATAAAACGACGATATATTAAATTTCATTCATTAGGAAGATCTGTATTCAATAGAAATGTTATATTAGAATATTTTTATAAAACAAAACGCCTCAGTACTTATCTCTCACATGAACATGGTTGTAAGCCTATTTTGCTTCAATTCAGTAAAAATTAAATTTAACTGTTCTAAATCCATTGCAAAAAAAATAAAAATTTTGTAAGCGTAGGATCTTTTCTCTATCTTTTTACAAGTCTAATCTTTATGTGCCCACGTGACAGCACAGGTAACTGCAGCCTGACCAAAAATTAGTGGATGAATATTTTTTTTCATCCAGTTTGATGGCCGTGAGAATAATCTAGCGAAGCACTATTGTTTATAACAACATGAAAGGGCGATTCGCTTAACGAATGACGAGTGTCTTTCTATATGACAGGTTACGAGCTAATCAATCCTACGATTTTAGCTATAGACAGTATTAAACGAAGCTTAAACATTCTTTGCTATTTATGGGTTAGATAAAGGCTTAGATGTATCCCAAAATATATTTAGCTTTTACTATATTTGGTGTGTGCGTTGGAATATCAGCATCTATTGTGTTTGCATTTTTTTTTCAAAATTATGGGACTTCTTTATATGCTTTATATTCAGGTAATATATTGTCCACATATGAAAAATAACCCCTAATTAGCTTTTTATGCACTTATATGCATGGATCTTATAATAATTCAAGCAAAAAAAAAAGAGATAACATGGCATAATTTTATATTATATTCAAAATATTTAGGAATTGTGGGAATGTTTTTTGCTTTAATCTCTGTAGTTATCTTCATTATTTTTGGAATTCATTATAAACAAAGTATTATATATTTTTTAAATAATCATAATATATATTTTAGCAATTATGTTTATCAAAGGAGAAAATTTTTTTTCCATGGCATTATGGTCAGTGATTATATTTAAATGGGCATATCTGTGCAATAAGTGGTCACAAAACTTGTTACAAACTATTTAAATATGTTGAATGTATGTTATTCAAATCAAATAATATTTTTGAATAAATGCATAACCTTTTTGTATTATATATAATTTGACTGATTGAAAGTTAACCTTGTATTATTTATTAACTTAAGATATCTTTTTATTTATGATATTCAAATTATATTAGATGTATATAATATCAATTATATCGAGAATGAATGATTGTTTAGTTTAATAAAGTGCACCAAAAACCATTTTATATTATTACTTGAAGTAAATGTCATGGTGCCCCAGGTAAAACCCTGTTTAATGAAAATAAATATATCTTCTAATTGATATATTAGTGATATTAAATTGAAAATAAAAGAAATATATAAAGTTAATTAAAGTAAAATTGTAAAAGGTAATTTAAAAAAAGTTACATATTGATTAATACACTGTTGAAAAGGATAATTCAATTAAGAAAATATTATTATAAAGAAAAGAATAATTTTAATAAAACTTAAAATGGAAACAAAAGTTGATTTTTAAACAATATGTGCACTTAATAAATTACCTAATTTTGATGAAATTAAAATTATTAATTAAAGAAAAGAATAATTTTATTAAAACTTAAAATGGAAACAAAAGTTGATTTTTAAACAATATATGCACTTAATAAATTACCTAATTTCGATGAAATTATAAAAAAAAATAATAAATATTATAATTTACTTTATTTATTTATTTTATTTTTTTTATGTATAAGTTAGTTTATTAAAAATATCATGTAAACTATTTGTAAATTAAAATCTATATAAAAAACTGTATAATAAAAAAAAAAAATTAGTATAGTAAATTGTATCGTGGATGGCAATGCAGTTAGATATGCGCTGTCTGAGATAGAAGCCTTCCTACGAGTCACCAATGATGGTGCAGATTTTTTTACCAAGGGATTTGAAGAAGGTTAGGGCATGATTGCCAAAAAAAATCGGTTGTGTCGGATACGATTGGTATGAGATTGCAATTGGTTAGGGAAGTGTATTTATTAATTTTAGAGTTTTCAGCTCATATGAATGAGTTGTTATTAAAGGAGGGAGCAAATCGGTCAATGCAAGTATAGTCACATGCTAATGGAATTCCAATACTCCATGGTATTAATGTCAGCCCATCTGACCGTATATTATTCTCGGTTGAGAGGCCACAGGGTTGCTGGAATTTGAGCTGAGCGTAGAGCACAGAGAATGGTGCCGTTAACTGCACTGTGTCGAGAATGTCTACCTTTAGAGAATCGACAATGAAGAGGATGATGTCCAAAACAATCAACGGGTTGAGAACATAATGTACATGTGGAGTTGGCCAGTATTTTACAACCAAGACGGAGACCTATTGTTATGCGTAATATTTCGTTTGTTAAGAGAAGTCCTAAGTTTGAGCTGGGCAAAGTTTCTAACCATTCATAGCCCGATAGGGAAGGCAAAAGTTGTGGAACTTGCAATTGTGGGAGAGAGAGATGATCAACTGTAATGGGAGATAATAAATGTGAAAGGATTGATGGGGATCCCTTAGAAGCAGCACTCAATATTAGATATTCAACAGAATGGCGTATTAAGGTAGGATCCCAGTCATGTTGCTTTCGTTATGTGGGGATTGGAGCGGAGAAGGAATTCTCTTTCATTGCTAGGGCGTGGGGAAGGTGGGGGTCTGTGGGGTTATTGTTAAGTGATTAAATAATTAAGCGGGAGCTTGATTCTGAGGCTAAAAAGGCAGCAAGGCTGAGTGACGCGGGTGATCTTAAGCCAAAACCCCCAAATTTCGAGGGTAAGGAGGCCTGCATATAAGAATTAAGGCTGAATTTTATATTAAGGATGCCTTCTAAAGAGTCTTTGATTGTTGATTCTATTTGGGTGAGAATTTCCGGGTATAAGAAAAGTGGGGCAGAACGGAAGGCGTGTTGGATTTTTGGGATAAAGAAAAAGTTTTTGAGAAGGAAGAAAGCTTGATGGGAGGGAAGGACTTGAAGGATTTTATGTAAAAGGTGGAAATTACGGAGAAATTTTGTTATGAAATATTCGATTGCTTTATTGCCGCCTATTGGAGATCCAAGATGTGTGAACCTGGATAGGTTAATGGGTGTGAAGTTATGAGGAACGATAAAGGTTTCATCTGGTGAATAAAATTCGCATTTGTTGTTATTAAGAGACAACCCTGTAATATTGGTTAGATTATTTATTATAGGCGCTCTTTTTAGGAGTTAATCATATGGACCAGCAAGGGTTCCATCATCCAAATACCAAACATTGAGGGTCAAATTTGTCTCACGATTTATCGATTCAATGATCGACTGGATACCTAAGCAAAAAAGGGCGGGTCCAAGGGGATCACCCTGTTGAATGCCTTGCCTTGATTCAATTATTGTATTGTTGAATTTAAGGTAAGATGAATTGTTATAAGAGGCAAAAAGATACGGAGAATATTCTGGAAAAGCGTCGCAGAAAATAGGGAGAAAGTGTTCTCGTTTTAAAGAGTTAAAGGCGTTTTTAAAATCCACTTTTAGTATGCAGTTTTTAATTGCAGTAAATGTTACTATAAAAAGAAATGCTTTACCATTACTCTTACCTTTTTAAAAAAGGAACGCTAGTTACTGACTAATTTAAAAATGTAATGGACTACTCATTACTAGGGGTGGGACCAATACCAATATAATATTGGTTTACAATACCAATACCAATATAAACCAATATATATTTAAATATTGGTATTGCTTTTACAACCAATACCAATTACCTAGATATACTGGTTTTGATATATTGTTTAAATACAATTTTAACCAATACCAATACCAATATTAAAAATAACATAATTATTTGGATTTATCGTGGATAATTATATCGTGGTATTTTTTTTACTTTCATTGCAAAAACTGATTACATCTGTTATTTCTTCCAAATACTACTGTGATATCAATATTTCTGTTATTTATAATTATAGTTTATTTTTATTATGGAAGTAAATTTTTTACATGATATCTATCAATTTTATCTATTTATTTAGGATATTATAATAAATGAAGACCAAATAGAGTTAATAAATAGAGATGCTGTTGGTATTAATAATAATAGCGATAATGAACAAGAAGAATTATCAATATCTAATAAAAGACGAAATTCAGAAAAAATCTGGGAATTTTATACTACTTATGATAATAAAAAAAGGCAATTTGTAATAAATGTTAAAAAAAAAATATCACTTCCCAATTTTGGAACCTCAGGATGGACACATCTTAAATTCATCAACCCAACATTATATAAGAAATGTGAGCAAATAAATATTGGCATTAAAAAAATTAAGACAATAAAATCATTTTTACTTAATAATATAAATAATAAAGCTAATTTAATTATAAACTTTTTCATTCAAAATAATTTAGCCTTTTCAATAGTTGAGGATATCACTTTTAAAAATTTAATAGCATATTGTAACCCTACTAACATTAGTTTCTAGAAAAACACTAAAAATAGAAATTATGAAACATTATCATAGTTCTTTTATCAATTTAAAATCTGTACTTTCTAACATTACATCTAAATTTTCTTTAACAATGGACATTTGGTCCTCTCCAAATAAAATAACCTTTATGGGCATAACAATTCATTATATTGATAATGATTTTAAATTAAATAATCATTTATTAGATTTTATTCCTTTTAAATCAGCACATAATTCTATTAATATTTTTAATTCTGTATTAAAAGTAAAATTTGAAATTGATTTTTTTTGCATTACATTAGACAATGCAAGTAATAATTTAGCATTTCTAAAAATTTTAAAACAAAAAGATAGTTTTGATAATGTGTGCAAATGCTTTTGCCATATTATACATTTGGCTGTCATGGCTGCATTGGAACCCTTAAATACAACTTTAAAAAAAATAGGAAATTTTTAAAAATTTTTTAAACTTTCTATATCTAAATTTAATAAACTCTAAAAAATATATCTTGAAAAAAATCCACACTTAAAATTTACTCACCCAATTTTGGATATACCAACACGTTGGAATTCAACATACCAAATGCTTGAAAGAGCAATATTGCTCAAACCCTATTTGACAACATATACCAATCATTTACAAAATACCAATCAAGAAAATTATATTAGTGCCTTAGCCTGGATTAATATAGAAATATACCAAGAATTTCTGGAACCATTTAATTTTGCTACAGAGATGACCTCATGTGCTAATACTCCAACAATTTCAACAATTATTCCTTTATATTCCAGTATTTTTGAGCATGTGGAGAGTTATAATAATAATCCTAATGCTATTTTAAAGACAGCTTCTTTAGCTGCCCTAACAAAACTTAATAAATACTATAATTTTAATAAACACCTCTTTATTATTTCAACAATGATTGACCCAAGATTTAAACTATCAAGTCATTTATTAAAGCATAATAATAGGGAAACTCTTATTGGATATCTTACTAATGAATACAATATTTATAAAACAAATAATAACAATTCAGCGGAACTTACAAATGAAGCACAAAATAATAAAAAATTGTCCTTTTATGACAAAATTTATCAGGTGAAACCTCATAATAATAAAAACTTAGAAATAAGTAAATACGTAGATGAAGCCACAATTTCCAATGATACAAATCCATTAGATTGGTGGCAATTAAATAAAAATAGATATCCAGTATTATCAAAAATTGCCAGAGATTATCTAGCAATTCCGGCCACCTCATCTAGCTCTAAAAGTGCTTTTTCAGAAGGACGGTATGTTATAACAGACCAACGTTGTTCACTAGACATACTATACAAGCTTGCCTGTGCCTAAAAAGTTGGATGCGCATGCAAGATTCTTCTTAAATACATAAAATTATTTCCTCTTCTTATATTAAAATTATATCATTCTTTTGCATTATATTTTGTATAAATAGACAGTTATGTTACATTTTTAGTTTACTTATTTTACTATGTTCTTTGTGATAAATAAAATGGTTCAAAATCAATACGTTTATTTATTGTTGATACAAAAAATACATGATTAAATCAAAATTTTTTATATTCACATCACCTAATAAATTCCTAGTTTAAAAAAAGAATTTCAATTCAGTAAAATTTTGAGAGTTGGTTCTTAGCCCTGATTTTATGGTATCATGATTTTTTTTTCCCATATTTATTTAAAATTAGAAATTAAGGGTTTTATAACCACTATTTCTATTCTTTTATTTAGTAATTTGAATTTAAACCAATACCAATATAAACCAATAGTTAACCAATATAAATCAATACCAATAGCAATACCAATACAAGAAATAGAAAATATTGTTTAAACCAATACCAATATTTTAGACCCAATACCAATACAATATTTTGTTAATATTGGGTTTTTACTATTGGTTCCCAGCCCTACTCATTACTTAAAAAAATAATTCAAGATATGATCTTTTAATAAAAAAAAATTATATATTTTTAAGTTTATTACACACGATTTATAAAATGCTACATACAATTCGGACTCTTTATTTCATTTAAATAAGTGTTTGGACAGGTATAAAAAATTTTCTATTTGATATTTTAGTTTCAATACTTTTATAAAATTAAATTTAATCATAATCATTTTTTTTTATAAAAGTAAAAATATTATTCTATCCGCTAGATGGCGTCAATATTATTAATATAAAAATAATGAATGGGTTTTTATTATATATTTTTTAATGAGATAAATTCTAAATACTAATACAAATATTAAAATTTAATTGAAATTTTATAATATTTTCAAAATTCCATAATAAATTTTAAACAACTTAGTTAATTTACGCCATTTTTAAATTTTTTTAAATTTATTCTCAAAGATTCCTATTGGAGTGTTTATAAATTTTAAACAATTAAATTCATTTACGCCATTTATTTTTAATTTTTAACTTATTCTCAAAATATAAAAAAAAGAAAAGTAAAAAGATCGAATCGGTTTTTCTAATCTGAAATTTTTGGAAAACGCTAAATATCTGTGCCGATCCTATCCGATATTTAATATCGGCACAGCCCTATTAATGATTTATGTTTTCCCAATAATTTCGTTAAATGAGCACTGGCAACCTGTTCCTAATTAATGGTTAATAGGATTTTATATCTGGGTTCGAGTATTATTTAAATAAGTATCCTCTTTAAATCTTATATTCCCTAATATCTCATTGGAAATATCATGGTCATGAAATCTTTTATTAATGAATATTGTATTTTTTTTATATTAAACTAAAATTATTTTTAAAAAAGTTTGGTCCCTGAACCTAAATTTTAAAATAGGTTTTTTCCGCGAAAATCGAGTTGTTTTTAAATAAAAATTAATTTCAGGAAATAAGGCTAATTCTCGGAATGAGATAAATAATTTTCAAAAAACTTAAAATAAAATATATCAATTGAAATAACACTGACAGATGCTTCAAACAAGTTTATTTCAAAATAAAATCATTTATGACATATCATCAATTTTTTTCGAATTCAGATTCAATGGGGGATGCTTTATGGTTAATATTCATTTACTCTTCATATTTTCTTTCACTATGTAATTTATAAATTTTATTATGGTTTCTATTTTTCATTCAAATAATATAGTTTGTTAAAGGGCTTTGAACCCTCCTAAAAAAGTCTTCGAGTTTAGATGCAAAAAATCTCTGAAGGTTCGGATTCAGGTTAGGTGCCCAGAAAAATAGACTTGTGAAATTTAGTTAAAATAACATACATAATTTTATTTTAAATTAATCTTATTATATTTAGTTTTAGAATTCACCATAAAAATATTTATCATTCGGAGTTTTGGTGATCATCATTTTAAAAAAATAGAACTATATATTACATTCTAGGGCGATAATTCAATAAAATTGGACATTATTTACTCTATATCTTATAAATATAAACCTTTATCTACTATTTATATATAAATAAGAATTTAGAATTTTAAAAAATCTGAGCATTATATTATTTAATTCGTCAATATATATAATTATATTATCTTAAATTTATATTTTAATCTTCCCTTCACCGATGCCGAACTAATTATATTTTATGTAAATAATCACTTATATTATAACAGCATTATTATTATATATATATATATAGTAAATGATTTATAATTATGCATCAATAAAAAGAATTACTCTTGTTATTAATTACTCTGATCAATGGAAATTGTAAAATTTAAAAAGACTACTAATTAATTTACTAAAATATAGAAAAGAATACAATAAAAAAAACACCGTTAGACATTTAAGTGCATCTTGGTAGAATAAGTTAAAATAGAAAAATCCAAAATTTTTGTTTTCTAAATTCGAATGATAAAAAATATTAAAAACATCATCTAGAGGATAGAAATTTTTTTTTACTATCATGAATGTAAAAAAATGAGTAAATTTTATTTTATAAATGTATACAAGCTATAATATCTGAAACAGAATCCGATTATACTTACTATTTCAGTTTTGATAGGGAGGAATCTCAAACTTAGTACAGTGGAAGAAGGTTGTGTACATGACGTGGATTGGGTCATGTTACTAAGTGGGTGTGTTGATTTAGGAGACCAACGTGGTAGTATTTAGAATTTATCTCATTAAGAAAAATTTATTAAACACATTCATTATTTATATATTTTTGATAAAAATTAATAATAATGACGCCATCTAGCGGATAGAATATTATTTTATAACTTTTATAAAAAAAATGATTATGATTAAATTTGATTTTATAAAAGTATTGAAGCTAAAATATTTAATAGAAAATTTTTTATACCTGTCCAAACACTTATTTTATTTAAAAAATTAATAATTCTCAAGAAAATGAAAGCACACTTAGAATATGATCGTAAATTTAATATATAAATAAAGGATAATTTATAGCCGAGCTATATTTCTCAGCCGGGCGATATTTAGTAATAAATGGTTTATTATGTCATTAGTCGAGAGACATTTCTCAGCTGAGCGATATTTACTAATAAATGATTTATTGTGTGGTTAGCCAAGCGATATTTAGTAATAAATGATTTATTATGCCATTAGTCGACAGACATTTCTCAGCCGAGCGATATTTACTAATAAATGATATGATTGTGTGGTTAGCCGAGCGATATTTAGTAATAAATGATTTATTATGTCATTAGTCGACAGTAGTGTTGTTAATCGACTAAATTTAGTCGACTAACACACGACTAACTAATACTTTAGTCGAAAAATTCGACTAAAAACTTTAGCAACTAAATTAGTCTATTAGTCGACTAAAACGACTAATATAGTTGACTAAAACGACTAATATAGTCGACTAAAACGACTAACATAGTCGACTAAAACGACTAATTTAGTCGACTAAAAGAACTAATTAAGTCGACTGAAAGAACTAATTAAGTCGACTAAAAGAACTAATTAAGTCGACTAAAAGAACTAATTAAGTCGATTAAATTAAGTCATTAAACATAACATAATCGTTATTTTTGATAAATTTTTTAGGTAAAAATATATGTTGTAAAGATGTAAAAATAAAATTTCAGTGAAGATGTACCATCATAGAAAAATATTAATTGTTATTTTTGAAAAGTAAATAGATAAAAATATATTTATTGTAAAAGTGTTAAAATAAAATTTCAGTGAAGATGTACCATAGAAGAGTGACAATTGTCATAATCGTTATTTTTGAACTTTTTTGACTTTTTTTAAAGTAAATAGGTAAAAATATATATTGTAAAGATGTTAAAATAAAATTTCAGTGAAGATTTACCATAGAAAAGTGACAATTGTCATAATCTTTATTTGTTAACTTTTTTGAATTTTTTCAAAGCAAATAGGTAAAAATATATATTGTAAAGATGTTAAAATAAAATTTCAGTGAAGATGTACCATAGAAAAGTGATAATTGTCATAATCGTTATTTTTGAACTTTTTTGAATTTTTTCAAAGCAAATAGGTAAAAATATATATTGTAAAGATGTTAAAATAAAATTTCAGTGAAGATGTACCATAGAAAAGTGACAATTGTCATAATCGTTATTTTTGAACTTTTTTGATTTTTTTCAAAGCAAATAGGTAAAAATATATATTGTAAAGATGTTGAAATATAATTTCAGTGAAGATGTATACCATAGAAAAGTGACAATTGTCATAATCGTTATTTGTGAACTTTTTTGAATTTTTTTAAAACAAATAGGTAAAAATATATATTGTAAAGATGTTAAAATAAAATTTCAGTGAAGATGTACCATAGAAAGGTGACAATTGTCATAATCGTTATTTTTGAACTTTTTTGAATTTTTTTAAAGTAAATAGGTAAAAATATATATTGTAAAGATGTTAAAATAAAATTTCAGTGAAGATGTACCAGAGAAAAGTGACAATCATCATAATCATTATTTTTTAACTTTTTTGAATTTTTTCAAAGCAAATAGGTAAAAATATATATTGTAAAGATGTTAAAATAAAATTTCAGTGAAGATGTACCATAGAAAATTGACAATTGTCATAATCGTTATTTATGAACTTTTTTGAATTTTTTTAAAACAAATAGGTAAAAATATATATTGTAAAGATGTTAAAATAAAATTTCAAGATGTACCATAGAAAGGTGACAATTGTCATAATCGTTATTTTTGAACTTTTTTGAATTTTTTTAAAGTAAATAGGTAAAAATATATATTGTAAAGATGTTAAAATAAAATTTTAGTGAAGATGTACCATAGAAAAGTGACAACTGTAATAATCGTTATGAGTGAACATTTTTAAATTTTTCAAAGCAAATAGGTAAAAATATATATTGTAAAGATATTAAAATAAAATTTCAGTTAAGATGTACCATAGAAAAGTAACATTTGTCTATTTTTCAACTTCTTAGCTGAAATGAGCAGACATTTAGTTACCCCTTGGGCGAGCTAGCTAAATAATATCAAAAATTACGAGCGGACCGGTTAAAAATTTTTTACTTTTAATTTTTATTTAAAATTTATCAGGTAACATTAAAAAATATATGCTTCATAAAATTTTAACATTTGTCCAAAGTACAAATAATTGTTGTGGATGTTGTATGTGGGAAAAGCTTATGAGATTAAAAAACTTCTTAGATTTTATTTACATGGATGAATATAAATCGACGTGAATAAAAATATGATTTCACCTGTGGCCCAAAAGAAAAGAAAATTTATTTATTAAATTTTAAATGCACTGTTTGAAATAGGTAGCATCCATGTCAAGATTAAATCACAACATAAGATTAGATGAGGTTATGAGATGAGAGCACACTTTTTAATTACATAACCATTTAAATTTTAAAGCAAGTTTATTGATTTTTTAAGGCCTAGCACCATTATTTTTTTGTACATTTCTTTGATTTATTATTTTAGAAAATATAAATCCCTCTTACGTTTCTCTTTCCTAATGTTATTTAAAATTTGTAATAATAATTTAGCAAGATTTTTTGGTTCTTTAAATTATTTCATTAAAATGTATTATTTATATTATATTTATTATTTTAAATTTCAATGATTATGCTTTGATGGCGCCAGTAAGTTTTTGTATAAAATTTTTATTTTTAAAAAAATTCGTATTTTAATTTATATTTAAAAAAAAAATCTTTTTTAAAATAATTTACATTTATAATGAGTAGTTTATCTTTATCTTCTTCTTCAAGCAATGCCACTACTATGATGGATTCTCAAGAGATAGTAGAAGATGAAGTAATTTATATTAATTTTATATTTAAAACTAATAAACCCAATGTTTTATAAAAAAAAGACCTTATTTAGAGATTTGGAGTTAGAAAATAGGAATACTATTATGGATTCTCAACAGAAGAATGAAGATGATGTAAGTTTTAATATTTTTTTATATTTAATTTAAATTATTATACCTAATTAGTGTTTTCGGCCTGGGTTCAAGCCTGTTAGGAAGTTATTTAATATGATACCAATTTAGATAAATGATAAAAATATTTTATTCAAAAATAGCGCACGGGTCGGGCTTCAGTCGACTCATGACTAATTAACCGGTTTGAATATGAGTCGTTTTGCCGGTCTCGGTCAACTATCTAGCAACAAAAGACATTGTGTTGTTAAAAAGACAGTTCACCCGACTCAGAGTCTCTAGACGTTATTCTAATTAGTTGATTAACTCAAGTCGACTCTTTTATAGTCAAAACAATTGGTCCCTTTATTTTAAACTCTTATCTATATAGGAGAAACTGGGGTTATTCGAACCAATTTTTACAAAATTGGCAGCTCCTATGATTAGATACCTAAATCTATATTCTATAAAGGTGCCTTATAAAAAATCTTAAAATTATAATTATTTTTTTAAATTTTAATTTTTGTAAAAGTGATAATTTTGTTCAACAAGTCCCGATAGCAGGGTGAGGCAAACCACTTCAAGAGGCTTCTTAAACCATTGGTTTTTTAGGCCATAAAATATTGAAATGCATTTTTATTTATTAATAATGATATGTATTGAATAATTTTATTGTTCAAAATATGATATTACTTATAAATTGAAACTAATAAATAATATATAAAAATTGAAACTTAATTTTTGCTAATTTAATAAACATTTTGGACATGAAAAAAATATGAATTAGAGATCAAGATTTCTAAGTATTCCCAAACCAATCATACCCGGTCCCCATTTCCTAAAGTTCTTAAATCAATTGGGTAGAAGAATTGCATTAAGGACAGGGGTCAAAAACGAGTCCTTATCTCTTAAACAAAAAATCCAATTCGAAATTCTAAAAATGTTTCTTCGAAACCTCCCTTTTCCCTCCTAGTTCAGCAGCTATAATTTGCAAGATATTTTTTTTAGCGGTTTAAATCAGGGTTGTGCATTTGACCGGTCAAATAAGTTTCTGTCAATTGACCGATATTTGACCGGTAAAATATGGTCAAATTCAAATATATGTTTTTTTAAGTTAATATCTATATTATTAATTTTTTAAATTTCATTGTCACTAAATAACTAACATTTAGCTATCCGTAGCAGATTCTTGTTCTGATTCATATTCAATATTATTATTTTCTTTAATATTTTTTAATCAATTTTCCTGATGTCTTAGATCTTCAATCGATTTCTATTTTTATAAGAATATTAACCCAAATTGACCTATTTCCTTCAAAATAAGAAGTAGAACTAGGAATTATTAATTTCTTAATGTGGTGGGCAAAGTTTAATCTATTAACTTGAGGTCGGAATTGATTGTTTTTGGAAATTACTACTTTCCTAATTCGCTATATTAAACATGCTGTTTTTGCTTTTGAAATTAATTATATCACTTAAAATATTTTGGTCATCACTATCTATAGCTAATTCTAGAATTATATCACATACTTCATTAAATTCACTACTAGTGAGATTCCCCTCTTGATATTGTTGACCCAAAAAATAAGCAAAAATTGTGATCAATTTGACCGTATTTGACCAGGTCAAATACTCCTTTGGTTAAGTGACTGATCAATTGACCGACTTGCCAACCCTGGTTTAAATATTGATATAAATATCATAAATTGTTTCTCGTGAAATATAGATATAGTATATAATATTTATTTTTTTCTTTCATTAATCATTATTTTTTTTGGGGTAGGTCTATAAGTCGAAAGGCTGCATGATACGAAAGGCTAAAAAATAATATTGAAAATAAAAATAACAAAGAAAATGATTAATGTGTAATTTGATTGATTTATTGCTTTTTTTACGAGAAAAATATTATAATAACATTACATTATAATATATTAAAAAAATGGAAATTTTAAGATCTTTTCAATTTTTTTATTAATTCTTTGAAATAAATTACGGTTTTAATTTTATTTAATTTTATTAATTTTTAATTTATATTTTTAATTAAATTAAATTTATTTATTTAAAAAAAATGGAATATAATATATTAAAAAAATGGAAATTTTAAGATCTTTTCAATTTTTTTATTAATTCCTTGAAATAAATTGCGGTTTTATTTTTATTTAATTTTTATTTTTAATTAAATTATATTTGGTTATTTTAAAAAAATGGATTATAATATTTCAATTTTTTTATTAATTCTTTGAAATAAATTGCGATTATAATTTTATTTAATTTCATTAATTTTTAATTTATATTTTTAATTAAATTATTTGGTTATTTTAAAATAATGGAACTTTTAAAATTATATGTATATTCTATTTAAGTTTTTTTTCAAAACTAAATTGATAGTAAGTATAACGATATTGTGAGTACTGGATTAGGGAAAAGGCTAACATCTAATATGCAATTTTGAATATTTTTATATCATTCTATTCAGAATTAAATTTCCTATCCAATTATGTTTAGATGTATTTTTTTACGTTTCCGGTTCAAAAAATAACATTTTTGTCGCGAAAACGTTCGAAGGGAAAAGGCTAACATCTTTAGTTTAATTTTATAAATTTTTATATCATTGAACTCAGAATTAAATTTCCTATCTAAATATGCTTTGATGTATTTTTTTACGTTATCGGTTCAAAAAATAAATTTTAAAAATTTTTTTGTGGTAAAAACGTTGGAAGGGAAAAGGCTAACATCTTATATGCAATTTTGAATATTTTTATATCATTCTACTCAGAATTAAATTTCCTATCCAATTTTGCTTAAATGTATTTTTTTACGTTTCCGGTTCAAAAAATAACATTTTTGTCGCGAAAACGTTCGAAGGGGAAAGGCTAACATCTTTAGTTTAATTTTATATATTTTTATATCATTGAACTCAGAATTAAATTTCCTATCTAAATATGCTTTGATGTATTTTTTTACGTTATCGGTTCAAAAAATAAATTTTAAAAATTATTTTGTGGTAAAAAAGTTGGAAGGGAAAAGGCTAACATCTTATATCCAATTTTGAATATTTTTATATCATTCTACTCAGAATTAAATTTCCTATCCAATTATGCTTAGATGTATTTTTTTACGTTTCCGGTTCAAAAAATAACATTTTTGTCGCGAAAACGTTCGTAGGGAAAAGGCTAACATCTTTAGTTTAATTTTATAAATTTTTATATCATTGAACTCAGAATTAAATTTCCTATCTAAATATGCTTTGATGTATTTTTTTACGTTATCGGTTCAAAAAATAAATTTTAAAAATTTTTTTGTGGTAAAAAAGTTGGAAGGGAAAAGGCTAACATCTTATATGCAATTTTAAATATTTTTATATCATTCTACTCAGAATTAAATTTCCTATCCAATTATGCTTAGATGTATTTTTTTACGTTTCCGGTTCAAAAAATAACATTTTTGTCGCGAAAACGTTCGTAGGGAAAAGGCTAACATCTTTAGCTTAATTTTGTAAATTTTTATATCATTGAACTCAGAATTAAATTTCCTATCTAAATATGCTTTGATGTATTTTTTTACGTTATCGGTTCAAAAAATAAATTTTAAAAATTATTTTGTGGTAAAAAAGTTGGAAGGGAAAAGGCTAACATCTTATATCCAATTTTGAATATTTTTATATCATTCTACTCAGAATTAAATTTCCTATCCAATTATGCTTAGATGTATTTTTTTACGTTTCCGGTTCAAAAAATAACATTTTTGTCGCGAAAACGTTCGAAGGGAAAAGGCTAACATCTTTAGTTTAATTTTGTAAATTTTTATATCATTGAACTCAGAATTAAATTTCCTATCTAAATATGCTTTGATGTATTTTTTTACGTTATCGGTTCAAAAAATAAATTTAAAAAATTTTTTTGTGGTAAAAACGTTGGAAGGGAAAAGGCTAACATCTTATATCCAATTTTGAATATTTTTATATCATTCTACTCAGAATTAAATTTCCTATCCAATTATGCTTAGATGTATTTTTTTACTTTTCCGGTTCAAAAAATAACATTTTTGTCGCGAAAACGTTCGAAGGGGAAAGGCTAACATCTTTAGTTTAATTTTATATATTTTTATATCATTGAACTCAGAATTAAATTTCCTATCTAAATATGCTTTGATGTATTTTTTTACGTTATCGGTTCAAAAAATAAATTTTAAAAATTATTTTGTGGTAAAAAAGTTGGAAGGGAAAAGGCTAACATCTTATATCCAATTTTGAATATTTTTATATCATTCTACTCAGAATTAAATTTCCTATCCAATTATGCTTAGATGTATTTTTTTACGTTTCCGGTTCAAAAAATAACATTTTTGTCGCGAAAACGTTCGAAGGGAAAAGGCTAACATCTTTAGTTTAATTTTGTAAATTTTTATATCATTGAACTCAGAATTAAATTTCCTATCTAAATATGCTTTGATGTATTTTTTTACGTTATCGGTTCAAAAAAAATATTTTAAAAATTTTTTTGTGGTAAAAACGTTGGAAGGGAAAAGGCTAACATCTTATATCCAATTTTGAATATTTTTATATCATTCTACTCAGAATTAAATTTCCTATCCAATTATGCTTAGATGTATTTTTTTACTTTTCCGGTTCAAAAAATAACATTTTTGTCGCGAAAACGTTCGAAGGGAAAAGGCTAACATCTTTAGTTTAATTTTGTAAATTTTTATATCATTGAACTCAGAATTAAATTTCCTATCTAAATATGCTTTGATGTATATTTTAATTACAGGTTGTAAAAAAATGAAAAGTAAGTTAATAACTTCAAAAGGAAGAGAATTAAGTTTTTTGAGGCCAAAAGGATCGAGAAAGCCTCATCAAGCTAAAAGAGCTAAAGCAGAAAGAACGAGAAATTTTTAATATTTTAATTTATAAATATAATGCTGTATTGTTATTTGATCACTTTATAAATAATTTAAAGTTTTGTTAAATAAATTAAGGGATTTTGTATCTTTTTATGTATAAATACTGTTGTAATAAATAACTTAAAATTCATAAGGTCATATTTAGGTTTCAATTGGGTAAAACCTTCCTATGTCCTGGTCTTGGTATTTTTTTTTTGTTTTTTAACCAAGACCAAAAGCTCTTAATGATAGTTGCCTCCACGTGGCTAAGAGCGGAAACACAAAATATTATTAAATTAATATTTTATGGCTAAAACTATCGAAAAAATCTACATATAACATCATCTTAATATTGTAAATATTTATATTATTAAAATTATATATATAATCCATCATTATTTACACATTATCATAAGATACTTAACGCGGAGGAATCACCGCCTATATTAGAGCCTACCCGAAAGCAGTAGTAGCGACATTGATGAAACCGTTTCCCTTCGTCCCAGCCAAGCATATATTGAGTCCTCAACGAGTCGGCGCACAATATCCTGCATGACAGCGATGTGGAGGGCTTACCCCCAATCGATCAAGCTATGCCCTGGATGATGGTGTCGAGGCATCTCCGATTGGATGATGAAGTCGATATGCCCAACATCTCCAACTTGGATGGCATGGCAGAGGAATTCGACCCAGAAATTTTCTATGATACGCTAATTCTATCTAACATGGAGGATGCGATCACCTCAGATAATCTATTAGCCAAGGAGAAACGCATCACAGGCCCCGAGGAACGTACCCTCCCCCCCCCCCCCTCCCCCTCAATAAAACAAACACACAGACATATACATATATATTATTCATACCGGCGCTTTTATATTTAGCAATTAGTTTATATTAGATAATAATCAATAAAATTATACGAAAAATAACGCTTAACGGATGATAATATCTCATTTTAATTATATAGCTGATAATATTAACATAACCTTGGATTAAGAGTAATAATTCAAAAATGTGGTGCCCCAATAGGCGGCCCACAATTAAAAATCGCTAAGGGAGGATATCCGATAGGCCCCTCCCCTACAGCATCGGAACAGGAAAACTATATATTAGATAGGAATTTTAATTCTGAGTAATGATATAATAATACCTAAAATTGCGTTTAAGATGTTAGCCTTTTCCCTTCCAACGTTTTTACCACAAAAAAAGTTTTAAAATTTATTTTTTGAACCGATAACGTAAAAAAATACATCAAAGCATATTTAGATAGGAAATTTAATTATGAGTTCAATGATATAAAAATTTATAAAATTAAACTAAAGATGTTAGCCTTTTCCCTTCGAACGTTTTCGCGACAAAAATGTTATTTTTTGAACCGGAGTAAAAAAATACATCTAAGCATAATTGGATAGGAAATTTAATTCTGAGGAATGATATAAAAATATTCAAAATTGGATATAAGATGTTAGCCTTTTCCCTTCCAACTTTTTTACCACAAAAAAATTTTTAAAATTTATTTTTTGAACCGATAACGTAAAAAAATACATCAAAGCATATTTAGATAGGAAATTTAATTCTGAGTTCAATGATATAAAAATATATAAAATTAAACTAAAGATATTAGCCTTTTCCCTTCGAACGTTTACGCGACAAAAATGTTATTTTTTGAACCGGAAACGTAAAAAAATACATCTAAGCATAATTGGATAGGAAATTTAATTCTGAGTAGAATGATATAAAAATATTCAAAATTGCATATAAGATGTTAGCCTTTTCACTTCCAACGTTTTTACCACAAAAAAATTTTTAAAATTTATTTTTTGAACCGATAACGTAAAAAAATACATCAAAGCATATTTAGATAGGAAATTTAATTATGAGTTCAATGATATAAAAATTTATAAAATTAAACTAAAGATGTTAGCCTTTTCCTTTCGAACGTTTTCGCGACAAAAATGTTATTTTTTGAACCGGAGTAAAAAAATACATCTAAGCATAATTGGATAGGAAATTTAATTCTGAGTAGAATGATATAAAAATATTCAAAATTGCATATAAGATGTTAGCCTTTTCCCTTCCAACGTTTTTACCACAAAATAATTTTTAAAATTTATTTTTGAACCGATAACGTAAAAAAATACATCAAAGCATATTTAGATAGGAAATTTAATTATGAGTTCAATGATATATAGATTTATAAAATTAAACTAAAGATGTTAGCCTTTTCCCTTCGAACGTTTTCGCGACAAAAATGTTATTTTTTGAACCGGAAACGTAAAAAAATACATCTAAGCATAATTGGATAGGAAATTTAATTCTGAGTAGAATGATATAAAAATATTCAAAATTGCATATAAGATGTTAGCCTTTTCACTTCCATCGTTTTTACCACAAAAAAATTTTTAAAATTTATTTTTTGAACCGATAACGTAAAAAAATACATCAAAGCATATTTAGATAGGAAATTTAATTATGAGTTCAATGATATAAAAATTTATAAAATTAAACTAAAGATGTTAGCCTTTTCCTTTCGAACGTTTTCGCGACAAAAATGTTATTTTTTGAACCGGAGTAAAAAAATACATATAAGCATAATTGGATAGGAAATTTAATTCTGAGTAGAATGATATAAAAATATTCAAAATTGCATATAAGATGTTAGCCTTTTCCCTTCCAACGTTTTTACCACAAAATAATTTTTAAAATTTATTTTTTGAACCGATAACGTAAAAAATACATCAAAGCATATTTAGATAGGAAATTTAATTATGAGTTCAATGATATATAGATTTATAAAATTAAACTAAAGATGTTAGCCTTTTCCCTTCGAACGTTTTCGCGACAAAAATGTTATTTTTTGAACCGGAAACGTAAAAAAATACATCTAAGCATAATTGGATAGGAAATTTAATTCTGAGTAGAATGATATAAAAATATTCAAAATTGCATATAAGATGTTAGCCTTTTCCCTTCCAACGTTTTTACCACAAAAAAATTTTTAAAATTTATTTTTTGAACCGATAACGTAAAAAAATACATCAAAGCATATTTAGATAGGAAATTTAATTATGAGTTCAATGATATAAAAATTTATAAAATTAAACTAAAGATGTTAGCCTTTTCCCTTCGAACGTTTTTACCACAAAAAAATTTTTAAAATTTATTTTTTGAACCGATATCGTAAAAAATTACATCAAAGCATATTTAGATAGGAAATTTAATTCTGAGTTCAATGATATAAAAATTTATAAAATTAAACTAAAGATGTTAGCCTTTTCCCTTCGAACGTTTTCGCGACAAAAATGTTATTTTTTAAACCGGAAACGTAAAAAAATACATCTAAGCATAATTGGATAGGAAATTTAATTCTGAGTAGAATGATATAAAAATATTCAAAATTGCATATAAGATGTTAGCCTTTTCCCTTCCAACGTTTTTACCAAAAAATTTTTAAAATTTATTTTTTGAACCGATAACGTAAAAAAATACATCAAAGCATATTTCAATAGGAAATTTAATTCTGAGTTCAATGATATAAAAATATATAAAATAAAACTAAAGATGTTAGTATTTTCCCTTCGAACGTTTTCGCGACAAAAATGTTATTTTTTGAACCGGAAACGTAAAAAAATACATCTAAGCATAATTGGATAGGAAATTTAATTCTGAGTAGAATGATATAAAAATATTCAAAATTGCATATAAGATGTTAGCCTTTTCCCTAATCCAGTACTCACAATATCGTTATACTTACTATCAATTTAGTTTTGAAAAAAAACTTAAATAGAATATACATATAATTTTAAAAGTTCCATTATTTTAAAATAACCAAATAATTTAATTAAAAATATAAATTAAAAATTAATGAAATTAAATAAAATTATAATCGCAATTTATTTCAAAGAATTAATAAAAAAATTGAAATATTATAATCCATTTTTTTAAAATAACCAAATATAATTTAATTAAAAATAAAAATTAAATAAAAATAAAAATAAAACCGCAATTTATTTCAAAGAATTAATAAAAAAATTGAAAAGATCTTAAAATTTCCATTTTTTTAATATATTATATTCCATTTTTTTAAAATAAATAAATATAATTTAATTAAAAATATAAATTAAAAATTAATAAAATTAAAACCGCAATTTATTTCAAAGAATTAATAAAAAAATTGAAAAGATCTTAAAATTTCCATTTTTTTAATATATTATAATGTAATGTTTTTATAATATTTTTCTCGTAAAAAAGCAATAAATCAATCAAATTACACATTAATCATTTTTTTTGTTATTTTTATTTTCAATATTATTTTTTAGCCTTTCGTATCATGCAGCCTTTCGACTTTTATACTGTCTTGCTAAACTGTCTTGCTAAAAAGCAATTAATCATAATTTGATGATATAATATCTTTTAAAAAAAATTTTCTAAAACATTTTATTTATTTTACATAAATCAATTTTTAATTAATTAAAAAATTGATAATAAATATCAAATAATTTAAAATTCTATTTTTAATTAATTTTATTGGAAAAAAAATATATTTACTAGCTTATTACAACTTATATTTTATATTTCAATTACAAAATTTAACAAATTTATATCCATAAGAGGGCGTTAAATACATAAATATGAAAATATATTCTTAGGTAACCAGAATAAATATTGGATAGCGCTTTTTTTGTATTTGGGTGTAAATACATGTGAAAAACCTAAAAAAAATTTTAAAAATAGAGGTTTCTTTGAGAATTAATTAATGAGTAGGTTTAGAAGCGAAAAATAGTAGAAAGTTTGTAAGGAACATATTGCTGGCGTTATTGATCAAAATCTCTTCATTTTTGGTTTATACTTGTATAT
The DNA here is from genome assembly GCF_954871325.1 of Gordionus sp. m RMFG-2023. Lineage (NCBI taxonomy): Eukaryota > Metazoa > Nematomorpha > Gordioida > Chordodea > Parachordodidae > Gordionus > Gordionus sp. m RMFG-2023. Next base: position 14,334,921 of record NC_088779.1, on the reverse strand, counting down.
TTAGGTGTTAAACATTATCCTAAAAAATATTTTGAAAATATTATGATTTGACCGAATGCCGGGCTTAAAACCGACCAATTACTAATATTTGATCGACCAAATTTGGTGTTAATATTATTTGGAAAATGTTCATTTTTTGGTGTATTTATCTATAAATACGTGCAAATCATTATCCCCAAAAATATTTTAAAAATATCGTGATTTGACAGAAAACCGATTTGAAACCGGCCCAATGACTAAATACTGTCTTGCTGGCGTTATACATGGAAAATTCTTTATTTTTGGTTTATATGTGAACAATAACGTGTTAAGCATTATCCTAATTAATTTTTTGAAAATATTATAATTTGACCGAATGGCGAGCTCAAAACCGACCACTTACTAAATATTCGATCTACCAAATTTGGTAGTAATATTATTTGGAAAATATTCATATTTAGTTAATATATCTATAAATACGTGCAAGTCATTATCCCAAAAAATATTTTAAAAATATCGTGATTTGACCGATAACCGATTTGAAACCGAAATACTGTCTTGCTGGCGTTATACATAGAAAATCTCTTCATATTTGGTTTATAGGTGTATATTTAGGTGTTAAACATTATCCTAAAAAATATTTTGAAAATATTATGATTTGACCGAATGGCGAGCTCAAAACCGACCACTTACTAAATATTCGATCTACCAAATTTGGTAGTAATATTATTTGGAAAATGTTCATTTTTGGCTAATATATCTATGAATACGTGCAAATCATTATCCCAAAAAATATTTTAAAAATATCGTGATTTGACCGATAACCGATTTGAAACCGAAATACTGTCTTGCTGGCGTTATACATAGAAAATCTCTTCATTTTTGGTTTATAGGTGTATATTTAGGTGTTAAACATTATCCTAAAAAATATTTTGAAAATATTATGATTTGACCGAATGGCGAGCTCAAAACCGACCACTTACTAAATATTCGATCTACCAAATTTGGTAGTAATTTTATTTGGAAAATGTTCATTTTTGGTTAATATATCTATAAATACGTGCAAATCATTATCCCCAAAAATATTTTAAAAATATCGTGATTTGACAGAAAACCGATTTGAAACCGAAATACTGTCTTGCTGGCGTTATACATAGAAAATCTCTTCATTTTTGGTTTATAGGTGTATATTTAGGTGTTAAACATTATCCTAAAAAATATTTTGAAAATATTATGATTTGACCGAATGGCGAGCTCAAAACCGACCACTTACTAAATATTCGATCTACCAAATTTGGTAGTAATATTATTTGGAAAATGTTCATTTTTGGGTAATATATCTATAAATACGTGCAAATCATTATCCCAAAAAATATTTTAAAAATATCGTGATTTGACAGAAAACCGATTTGAAACCGGCCCAATGACTAAATACTGTCTTTCTGGCGTTATACATGGAAAATTCTTTATTTTTGGTTTATACGTGAACAATAACGTGTTAAGCATTATCCTAATTAATTTTTTGAAAATATTATTTGACCGAATGGCGAGCTCAAAACCGACCACTTACTAAATATTCGATCTACCAAATTTTGTAGTAATATTATTTGGAAAATGTTCATTTTTGATTAATATATCTATAAATACGTGCAAATCATTATCCCCAAAAATATTTTAAAAATATCGTGATTTGACAGAAAACCGATTTGAAACCGGCCCAATGACTAAATACTGTCTTGCTGGCGTTATACATGGAAAATTCTTTATTTTTGGTTTATACGTGAACAATAACGTGTTAAGCATATTCCTAATTAATATTTTGAAAATATTATGGTTTGACCGAATGGCGAGCTCAAAACCGACTACTTACTAAATATTCGATCTACCAAATTTGGTAGTAATATTATTTGGAAAATGTTCATTTTTGGTTAATATATCTATTAATACGTGCAAATCATTATCCCAAAAAATATTTTAAAAATATCGTGATTTGACCGAAAACCGATTTGAAACCGAAATATTGTCTTGCTAGCGTTATACATAGAAAATCTCTTCATATTTGGTTTATAGGTGTATATTTAGGTGTTAAACATTATCCTAAAAAATATTTTGAAAATATTATGATTTGACCGAATGGCGAGCTCAAAACCGACCACTTACTAAATATTCGATCTACCAAATTTGGTAGTAATATTATTTGGAAAATAATCATTTTTGGCTAATATATCTATAAATACGTGCAAATCATTATCCCAAAAATATTTTAAAAATATCGTGATTTGACCGATAACCGATTTGAAACCGAAATACTGTCTTGCTGGCGTTATACATAGAAAATCTCTTCATTTTTGGTTTATAGGTGTAATATTTAGGTGTAAGTAAGCATTATCCTAAATTATTTTTTGAAAATATTAAGATATGACCGAATACCGAGCTCAGATAATCTTAATTACAATAAATTTTTAATCTCCAAAAAAAATAATTTCTATAAAAAATCATCCCTCCCCTCACCTCCATCGAAAATTCTCGGGTTCCTGTTATTTTTTTATTTCATAAAAATTAAAAATTTATACAAAATTATAATTTTTTCAAAAAAATAATTTTTTAAAAAATAATTTGTCATATTCCTAAAAAAAATAAAAATCAATGTGCATAAAAAAATAATAAACAAATAAATAAATAATTTTAAATATTTTCCGTTAAAATTTATTATTATTATATAATTATAAATATTCTTTTTGTGATAAAATGCCTGATTTCCTGCCCTATATGAATCGGTAAGTTCTATAAAATTATAAATATTAATTTTTTTTTATATTAGATTAATTGAGAAGCCATCTCCTGAGGTGGCTCTCGAAATTCTTAAAGAGATAAAAAGTGAAGATATTGTGCCTATGATGTATCATTCTTCAAATGGATTAGTCGGGTATGTTGATGTAATTACTAAGCATATATTAGAGAGAATTCAACCAACAATATTGTTGAAGTAAATATAAATATATATATATATTACAACTTTTATCCTTGGCCCCGGGTATATGTAGCAGGCCATGTTTTAATTTTTTAAAATATAAAAAAGACAATGGCCGTACCGAAAAATTTTGTAAAATAAAATTCTACCCGGGTTGGTATTTTTTTTAAAAAATTCGGCCAGGCCGTTTAAAAGGAAAAAAATCTGCTTTTATATGAATATTGATTAGATAATATGAACTATATTAAACTTTTATTTGAATCATTTTTAATTGTTTAAAAAATAATGAATATTTTTTTAAAAACAAACTATATTATTAAGATTTTCACCAAGGAAAACGATTGGGGATGGAAATTGCCTATATCGTGCTGTGTCATTAGCAATTTTCGGTGAAGAAACGTACCACATTTATTTTCGTATTATAGCCGCAATCGAGGTCATACTCAATAGAGACTTTTATGATTTAGAAAATGTTAATTATATTGTACCAGTTTCCATGAGAGAACGTATTTTATTTTATTCTTATAATCATACTTTAAATAACATACTTAAAATAGGGGATTGGTCAGGCATGATTATTATTTTTGTTTTAAGTGGGGCTTTAAATACGCCTATTAAATCTTTTTGTCCCCCTTTATCATTTAATTTATTAAGCCCAAGTCCTTATACCCTTGATATATATGGTCGGGATGTTAGCAGATGTTCTGATATAAAAATTAACATAATGTGGACATCTTGTAGTATACCCAATGATATTTTAAATATTTCTATAAATCATTTTATTTATTTACAAAAGCTTAATTTCAACCCACATGATAAAATAGTTAATATTGACAGTTCATTTGATACTATATCTATTAATGAATCCCATGATTTTATAACTAATACGGATAATGTTAAAAAATCGAATTTAAATTATATAAACTCTTCCCCAATTAATGATATCAGCGGTAATTATGATAAAAAATCTATTAATGAATCGCCTAAATTTATAATAAAATCAAATTTAAATAATATAAAATTTTTCCCAATTAATGATAATTATGATAAAAAATCTATTAACGAATCGCCTAAATTTATACCTATAAAATCAAATTTACATTATATAAACTCTTCCCCAGTTAATGATATCAGCGGTAATTATGATAATAAATCTATTAACGAATCGCATGAATTTACTCCTATAAAATCAAATTTAAATAATATAAAATTTTCCCCAATTAATGATAATTATGATACAAAATCTATTAACGAATCGCCTAAATTTATACCTATAAAAGTAAATTTAAATAATATAAAATTTTCTCCAATTAATGATAATTATGATAATAAATCTATTAAAGAATCGCATGAATTTACACCTATAAAATCAAATTTAAATAATATAAAATTTTCCCCAATTAATGTTACTTATGTTAAAAAATCTATTAACGAATCGCCTAAATTTATACCTATAAAATCAAATTTAAATTATATATTCTCTTCCCCAATAAATGATATAAGCAGTAATTATGATAATAAATCTTTTAAGGAATCGCATGAATTTACACCTATAAAATCAAATTTGTATAATATAAAATTTTCCCCAATTAATGATAATAAATATACTAATAATCAAAAATTCACTAATTTTTCAATAAAAAACATTTTATCATCAAACTCTTCACAAAATAAAAATTTTTTACCATGCGATAGTAGTGATATCATCTTAAAAAATTCATTTATCGAGACTACACAGGTAATACAGTTTTTACTAGATCCTAAAAATATTTTAAATTCTATACCAATAGGTATCAAAAATAATAAATATTATATAATTAATAATACTAATAATATAAAAAATATTGGATATCGCAATGCATATGTTGATGATTGTGGTGCTTGGAGTAGTGTCAAATCCAGTTTAAGTCAAATCATAATATTTTCAAAATATTTTTTAGGATAATGTTTAACACCTAAATATACACCTATAAACCAAAAATGAAGAGATTTTCTATGTATAACGCCAGCAAGACAGTATTTCGGTTTCAAATCGGTTATCGGTCAAATCACGATATTTTTAAAATATTTTTTGGGATAATGATTTGCACGTATTTATAGATATATTAGCTAAAAATGAACATTTTCCAAATAATATTACTACCAAATTTGGTAGATCGAATATTTAGTAAGTGGTCGATTTTGAGCTCGCCATTCGGTCAAATCATAATATTTTCAAAATATTTTTTAGGATAATGTTTAACACCTAAATATACACCTATAAACCAAATATGAAGAGATTTTCTATGTATAACGCCAGCAAGACAGTATTTCGGTTTTAAATCGGTTATCGGTCAAATCACGATATTTTTAAAATATTTTTTGGGATAATGATTTGCACGTATTTATAGATATATTAGCTAAAAATGAACATTTTCCAAATAATATTACTACCAAATTTGGTAGATCGAATATTTAGTAAGTGGTCGGTTTTGAGCTCGCCATTCGGTCAAATCATAATATTTTCAAAATATTTTTTAGGATAATGTTTAACACCTAAATATACACCTATAAACCAAAAATGAAGAGATTTTCTATGTATAACGCCAGCAAGACAGTACTTCGGTTTCAAATAGGTTATCGGTCAAATCACGATATTTTTAAAATATTTTTGGGATAATGATTTTCACGTATTTATAGATAAATAAACCAAAAATGATTATTTTCCAAATAATATTACTACCAAATTTGGTAGATCGAATATTTAGTAAGTGGTCGGTTTTGAGCTCGCCATTCGAATTATAATATTTTCAAAAAATTAATTAGGATAATGCTTAACACGTTATTGTTCACGTATAAACCAAAAATAAAGAATTTTCCATGTATAACGCCAGCAAGACAGTATTTAGTCATTGGGCCGGTTTCAAATCGGTTTTCTGTCAAATCACGATATTTTTAAAATATTTTTTGGGATAATGATTTGCACGTATTTATAGATATATTAGCTAAAAATGAACATTTTCCAAATAATATTACTACCAAATTTGGTAGATCGAATATTTAGTAAGTGGTCGATTTTGAGCTCGCCATTCGGTCAAATCATAATATTTTCAAAATATTTTTTAGGATAATGTTTAACACCTAAATATACACCTATAAACCAAATATGAAGAGATTTTCTATGTATAACGCCAGCAAGACAGTATTTCGGTTTCAAATCGGTTATCGGTTAAATCACGATATTTTTAAAATATTTTTTGGGATAATGATTTGCACGTATTTATAGATATATTAGCTAAAAATGAACATTTTCCAAATAATATTACTACCAAATTTGGTAGATCGAATATTTAGTAAGTGGTCGGTTTTGAGCTCGCCATTCGGTCAAATCATAATATTTTCAAAATATTTTTTAGGATAATGTTTAACACCTAAATATACACCTATAAACCAAAAATGAAGAGATTTTCTATGTATAACGCCAGCAAGAGAGTATTTCGGTTTCAAATCGGTTATCGGTCAAATCACGATATTTTTAAAATTTATTTTGGGATAATGATTTGCACGTATTTATAGATATATTAGCCAAAAATGAACATTTCCCAAATAATATTACTACCAAATTAGGTAGATCGAATATTTAGTAAGTGGTCGGTTTTGAGCTCGCCATTCGGTCAAATCATAATATTTTCAAAATATTTTTTAGGATAATGTTTAACACCTAAATATACACCTATAAACCAAATATGAAGAGATTTTCTATGTATAACGCCAGCAAGACAGTATTTCGGTTTCAAATCGGTTATCGGTCAAATCACGATATTTTTAAAATATTTTTTGGGATAATGATTTGCACGTATTTATAGATATATTAGCCAAAAATGAACATTTTCCAAATAATATTACTACCAAATTTGGTAGATCGAATATTTAGTAAGTGGTCGGTTTTGAGCTCGCCATTCGGTCAAATCATAATATTTTCAAAATATTTTTTAGGATAATGTTTAACACCTAAATATACACACCAAAAATGAAGAGATTTTCTATGTATAACGCCAGCAAGACAGTATTTCGGTTTTAAATCGGTTATCGGTCAAATCACGATATTTTTAAAATATTTTTTGGGATAATGATTTGCACGTATTTATAGATATATTAACCAAAAATGAACATTTTCCAAATAATATTACTACCAAATTTGGTAGATCGAATATTTAGTAAGTGGTCGGTTTTGAGCTCGCCATTCGGTCAAATCATAATATTTTCAAAATATTTTTTAGGATAATGTTTAACACCTAAATATACACCTATAAACCAAAAATGAAGAGATTTTCTATGTATAACGCCAGCAAGACAGTATTTCGGTTTCAAATCGGTTATCGGTCAAATCACGATATTTTTAAAATATTTTTTGGGATAATGATTTGCACGTATTTATAGATATATTAGCCAAAAATGAACATTTTCCAAATAATATTACTACCAAAATTGGTAGATCGAATATTTAGTAAGTGGTCGGTTTTGAGCTCGCCATTCGGTCAAATCATAATATTTTCAAAATATTTTTTAGGATAATGTTTAACACCTAAATATACACCTATAAACCAAATATGAAGAGATTTTTTATGTATATCGCCAGCAAGACAGTATTTCGGTTTCAAATCGGTTATCGGTCAAATCACTATATTTTTAAAATATTTTTTGGGATAATGATTTGCACGTATTTATAGATATATTAACCAAATATGAACATTTTCCAAATATTATTACTACCAAATTTGGTAGATCGAATATTTAGTAAGTGGTCGGTTTTGAGCTCGCCATTCGGTCAAATTATAATATTTTCAAAAAATTAATTAGGATAATGCTTAACACGTTATTGTTCACGTATAAACCAAAAATAAAGAATTTTCCATGTATAACGCCAGCAAGACAGTATTTAATCATTGGGCCGGTTTCAAATCGGTTTTCTGTCAAATCACGATATTTTTAAAATATTTTTGGGGATAATGATTTGCACGTATTTATAGATAAATACACCAAAAAATGAACATTTTCCAAATAATATTAACACCAAATTTGGTCGATCGAATATTAGTAATTGGTCGGTTTTAAGCCCGGCATTCGGTCAAATCATAATATTTTCAAAATATTTTTTAGGATAATGTTTAACACCTAAATATACAAGTATAAACCAAAAATGAAGAGATTTTGATCAATAACGCCAGCAATATGTTCCTTACAAACTTTCTACTATTTTTCGCTTCTAAACCTACTCATTAATTAATTCTCAAAGAAACCTCTATTTTTAAAATTTTTTTTAGGTTTTTCACATGTATTTACACCCAAATACAAAAAAAGCGCTATCCAATATTTATTCTGGTTACCTAAGAATATATTTTCATATTTATGTATTTAACGCCCTCTTATGGATATAAATTTGTTAAATTTTGTAATTGAAAAATAAAATATAAGTTGTAATAAGCTAGTAAATATATTTTTTTTCCAATAAAATTAATTAAAAATAGAATTTTAAATTATTTGATATTTATTATCAATTTTTTAATTAATTAAAAATTGATTTATGTAAAATAAATAAAATGTTTTAGAAAAATTTTTTTAAAAGATATTATATCATCAAATTATGATTAATTGCTTTTTAGCAAGACAGTTTAGCAAGACAGTTTAGCAAGACAGTATTTAGTCATACCGCTTTCGACTTTTAGACCTTGCGTTTTTTTTGATTTTTTTGAAAGTAAATGGTAAATTTTTTATTAAATTAAAATAAAAATACCCCCTCTCCCCCCCCCCCGTTTTGGTACAAAATATAATTTAAAACAAATCAAAACAATGAATTTTATATGCCAAAAAATAAAATTATTCCCCTCATTCCCAGGTGCCAGCTAGGCGTTAACAAATTATAAGAATAAAAATAGATTAAGTTATTTATTTTTAAATTTTATAGAGTCTTATAAAAATAATTAAAATTGAAGGTAATATTTCGTTAAGAGATATTGATGATGGTGAGGATAATTTTAATTATTGATAATATAGATATAGATTCGCCCACAAATGCACTCCACATAGAACTTGATAATATTCATGAAGGTGCTAATATTCATACAGTTACTGCTTTATTAATGGCAGGTAAAATTAGTAAAAGAAAAATAGGGAGACCTTTAAATGAAACTCCTAAATTACAAAAAGGTTCTAGGTTATTTCAGGTAATATCATAAGTTAGATGATAATATAGGGCATTGGCCAGAAGCGTCCAAAACTCGAAAAAGGTGTAAACTATGTGTTAGCGTATATTCAAGGACTAAGTGTGAAAAATGTGAAATTTATTTATACTCTAACCAGAATAGAAATTGTTTCAAAACTTTTCATAATAAATACATATATATTTTTTTATACATGCAATTCGCTCAATGATGTCAAATTGTATCGTGATTTTTTTTTTACCTGTAAACTATGAAAAAAAAGTAGAAATAAAATTTGTTTTTTAGTTTTATTTTAAAAAGTCGAGCTTTAAAGGGTTAATTTAGAAATTAAATTTTTGATTAAATTATATTTGGTTGAATACAATTTTTAAAAAATGGAATTTTTAAGTTTTTTTTCAAAACTAAATTGATAGTAAGTATAAAGATACTGTAAGCACTGGATTACGTAGTAATTAACAAATATAAATTAAATGGTAAATTTTTTTAAAAAAATATTTTTTCAAAGGGAAAAGGCTAACATTCTAAACGTAATTTTAATTATTTTTATATCATTGAACTAAGAATTAAATTCTCTATCCAAAAATGCTGTGTATTTTTTAAATGTTTTACGTTTTTGTTTTTACACCATTTAATAAAGTCATTTGAAATAAATTGTGGACCAGGGTTATACTCATTTTTCTAATCTATTTATTCAATTCTTACTTGAATCTTTAATTCTATCGATCTCGATATATTATAAGTATGCATCAATTCCTACCAGTGTCATTTTGGGTCGATTTTTCGCCCAAAAATTAACTCAATAAGTACATTAACAACATTAACTATACACAATATTTTATGGAATCAAAAGGCCGATAGTTTTCACATTGCAGTAGAAAATAGTTATGAAATCATAAACAATGAAGGAATCAATATTCGTGGGTTTGACACAGATTCAGATGTAATATATTTCGATAGTATAAAAATTTAACAATTTTAAAAATATATAATATAATATATCCTTTTTTTACGGTATGACTAAATACTGTCTTGCTAAACTGTCTTGCTAAAAAGCAATTAATCATAATTTGATGATATAATATCTTTTAAAAAAATTTTTCAAAAACATTTTTTTTATTTTACATAAATCAATTTTTAATTAATTAACAAATTGATAAAAAATATCAAATAATTTAAAATTCTAATTTTACTTAATTTTATTGGAAAAAAAATATATTTACTAGCTTATTACAACTTATATTTTATTTTTCAATTACAAAATTTAACAAATTTATATCCATAAGATGGCGTTAAATACATAAATATGAAAATATATTCTTAGGTAACCAGATTAAATATTGGATAGCGCTTTTTTTGTATTTGGGTGTAAATACATGTGAAAAACCTAAAAAAAAATTTAAAAATAGAGGTTTCTTTGAGAATTAATTAATGAGTAGGTTTAGAAGCGAAAAATAGTAGAAAGTTTGTAAGGAACATATTGCTGGCGTTATTGATCAAAATCTCTTCTTTTGTTTATACTTGTATATTTAGGTGTTAAACATTATCCTAAAAATTATTTTGAAAATATTATGATTTGACCGAATGCCGGGCTTAAAACCGACCAATTACTAAATATTCGATTGACCAAATTTGGTGTTAATATTATTTGGAAAATGTTCATTTTTTGGTGTATTTATCTATAAATACGTGCAAATCATTATCCCCAAAAATATTTTAAAAATATCGTGATTTGACAGAAAACCGATTTGAAACCGGCCCAATGACTAAATACTGTCTTGCTGGCGTTATACATGGAAAATTCTTTATTTTTGGTTTATACGTGAACAATAACGTGTTAAGCATTATCCTAATTAATTTTTTGAAAATATTATAATTTGACTGAATGGCGAGCTCAAAACCGACCACTTACTAAATATTCGATCTACCAAATTTGGTAGTAATATTATTTGGAAAATGTTCATTTTTGGTTAATATATCTATAAATACGTACAAATCATTATCCCAAAAAATATTTTAAAAATATCGTTATTTGACCGATAACCGATTTGAAACCGAAATACTGTCTTGCTGGCGTTATACATGGAAAATTCTTTATTTTTGGTTTATACGTGAACAATAACGTGTTAAGCATTATTCCTAATTAATATTTTGAAAATATTATGGTTTGACCGAATGGCGAGCTCAAAACCGACTACTTACTAAATATTCGATCTACCAAATTTGGTAGTAATATTATTTGGAAAATGTTCATTTTTGGTTAATATATCTATAAATACGTGCAAATCATTATCCCAAAAAATATTTTAAAAATATCGTGATTTGACCGATAACCGATTTGAAACCGAAATACTGTCTTGCTGGCGTTATACATAGAAAATCTCTTCATTTTTGGTTTATAGGTGTATATTTAGGTGTTAAACATTATCCTAAAAAATATTTTGAAAATATTATGATTTGACCGAATGGCGAGCTCAAAACCGACCACTTACTAAATATTCGATCTACCAAATTTGGTAGTAATTTTATTTGGAAAATAATCATTTTTTGGTTTATTTATCTATAAATACGTGCAAATCATTATCCCAAAAAATATTTTAAAAATATCGTGATTTGACCGATAACCGATTTGAAACCGAAATACTGTCTTGCTGGCGTTATACATAGAAAATCTCTTCATTTTTGGTTTATAGGTGTATATTTAGGTGTTAAACATTATCCTAAAAAATATTTTGAAAATATTATGATTTGACCGAATGGCGAGCTCAAAACCGACCACTTACTAAATATTCGATCTACCAAATTTGGTAGTAATATTATTTGGAAAATGTTCATTTTTGGTTAATATATCTATAAATACGTGCAAATCATTATCCCAAAAAATATTTTAAAAATATCGTGATTTGACAGAAAACCGATTTGAAACCGGCCCAATGACTAAATACTGTCTTGCTGGCGTTATACATGGAAAATCTCTTTATTTTTGGTTTATACGTGAACAATAACGTGTTAAGCATTATCCTAATTAATATTTTGAAAATATTATGATTTGACCGAATGGCGAGCTCAAAACCGACCACTTACTAAATATTCGATCTACCAAATTTGGTAGTAATATTATTTGGAAAATGTTCATTTTTGGCTAATATATCTATAAATACGTGCAAATCATTATCCCAAAAAATATTTTAAAAATATCGTGATTTGACCGATAACCGATTTGAAACCGGCCCAATGACTAAATACTGTCTTGCTGGCGTTATACATAGAAAATCTCTTCATTTTTGGTTTATAGGTGTATATTTAGGTGTTAAACATTATCCTAAATAATATTTTGAAAATATTATGATTTGACCGAATGGCGAGCTCAAAACCGACCACTTACTAAATATTCGATCTACCAAATTTGGTAGTAATTTTATTTGGAAAATAATCATTTTTGGTTTATTTATCTATAAATACGTGCAAATCATTATCCCAAAAAATATTTTAAAAATATCGTGATTTGACCGATAACCGATTTGAAACCGAAATACTGTCTTGCTGGCGTTATACATAGAAAATCTCTTCATTTTTGGTTTATAGGTGTATATTTAGGTGTTAAACATTATCCTAAAAAATATTTTGAAAATATTATGATTTGACCGAATGGCGAGCTCAAAACCGACCACTTACTAAATATTCGATCTACCAAATTTGGTAGTAATATTATTTGGAAAATGTTCATTTTTGGTTAATATATCTATAAATACGTGCAAATCATTATCCCAAAAAATATTTTAAAAATATCGTGATTTGACCGATAACCGATTTGAAACCGGCCCAATGACTAAATACTGTCTTGCTGGCGTTATACATGGAAAATCTCTTTATTTTTGGTTTATAGGTGTATATTTAACGTGTTAAACATTATCCTAATAAATATTTTGAAAATATTATGATTTGACCGAATGGCGAGCTCAAAACCGACCACTTACTAAATATTCGATCTACCAAATTTGGTAGTAATATTATTTGGAAAATGTTCATTTTTGGTTAATATATCTATAAATACGTGCAAATCATTATCCCAAAAAATATTTTAAAAATATCGTGATTTGACCGATAACCGATTTGAAACCGAAATACTGTCTTGCTGGCGTTATACATGGAAAATTCTTTATTTTTGGTTTATACGTGAACAATAACGTGTTAAGCATATTCCTAATTAATATTTTGAAAATATTATGGTTTGACCGAATGGCGAGCTCAAAACCGACTACTTACTAAATATTCGATCTACCAAATTTGGTAGTAATATTATTTGGAAAATGTTCATTTTTGGTTAATATATCTATAAATACGTGCAAATCATTATCCCAAAAAATATTTTAAAAATATCGTGATTTGACCGATAACCGATTTGAAACCGAAATACTGTCTTGCTGGCGTTATACATAGAAAATCTCTTCATATTTGGTTTATAGGTGTATATTTAGGTGTTAAACATTATCCTAAAAAATATTTTGAAAATATTATGATTTGACCGAATGGCGAGCTCAAAACCGACCACTTACTAAATATTCGATCTACCAAATTTGGTAGTAATTTTATTTGGAAAATAATCATTTTTGGTTTATTTATCTATAAATACGTGCAAATCATTATCCCAAAAAATATTTTAAAAATATCGTGATTTGACCGATAACCGATTTGAAACCGAAATACTGTCTTGCTGGCGTTATACATAGAAAATCTCTTCATTTTTGGTTTATAGGTGTATATTTAGGTGTTAAACATTATCCTAAAAAATATTTTGAAAATATTATGATTTGACCGAATGGCGAGCTCAAAACCGACCACTTACTAAATATTCGATCTACCAAATTTGGTAGTAATATTATTTGGAAAATGTTCATTTTTGGGTAATATATCTATAAATACGTGCAAATCATTATCCCAAAAAATATTTTAAAAATATCGTGATTTGACAGAAAACCGATTTGAAACCGGCCCAATGACTAAATACTGTCTTGCTGGCGTTATACATGGAAAATTCTTTATTTTTGGTTTATACGTGAACAATAACGTGTTAAGCATTATCCTAATTAATATTTTGAAAATATTATGGTTTGACCGAATGGCGAGCTCAAAACCGACCACTTACTAAATATTCGATCTACCAAATTTGGTAGTAATTTTATTTGGAAAATGTTCATTTTTGGTTAATATATCTATAAATACGTGCAAATCATTATCCCAAAAAATATTTTAAAAATATCGTGATTTGACCGATAACCGATTTGAAACCGAAATACTGTCTTGCTGGCGTTATACATAGAAAATCTCTTCATATTTGGTTTATAGGTGTATATTTAGGTGTTAAACATTATCCTAAAAAATATTTTGAAAATATTATGATTTGACCGAATGGCGAGCTCAAAACCGACCACTTACTAAATATTCGATCTACCAAATTTGGTAGTAATTTTATTTGGAAAATAATCATTTTTGGTTTATTTATCTATAAATACGTACAAATCATTATCCCAAAAAATATTTTAAAAATATCGTTATTTGACCGATAACCGATTTGAAACCGAAATACTGTCTTGCTGGCGTTATACATAGAAAATCTCTTCATTTTTGGTTTATAGGTGTATATTTAGGTGTTAAACATTATCCTAAAAAATATTTTGAAAATATTATGATTTGACCGAATGGCGAGCTCAAAACCGACCACTTACTAAATATTCGATCTACCAAATTTGGTAGTAATATTATTTGGAAAATGTTCATTTTTGGGTAATATATCTATAAATACGTGCAAATCATTATCCCAAAAAATATTTTAAAAATATCGTGATTTGACAGAAAACCGATTTGAAACCGGCCCAATGACTAAATACTGTCTTGCTGGCGTTATACATGGAAAATCTCTTTATTTTTGGTTTATACGTGAACAATAACGTGTTAAGCATTATCCTAATTAATATTTTGAAAATATTATGATTTGACCGAATGGCGAGCTCAAAACCGACTATTTACTAAATATTCGATCTACCAAATTTGGTAGTAATATTATTTGGAAAATGTTCATTTTTGGTTAATATATCTATAAATACGTGCAAATCATTATCCCAAAAAATATTTTAAAAATATCGTAATTTGACAGAAAACCGATTTGAAACCGGCCCAATGACTAAATACTGTCTTTCTGGCGTTATACATGGAAAATTCTTTATTTTTGGTTTATACGTGAACAATAACGTGTTAAGCATTATCCTAATTAATATTTTGAAAATATTATGATTTGACCGAATGGCGAGCTCAAAACCGACTATTTACTAAATATTCGATCTACCAAATTTGGTAGTAATTTTATTTGGAAAATAATCATTTTTGGTTTATTTATCTATAAATACGTACCAATCATTATCCCAAAAAATATTTTAAAAATATCGTGATTTGACCGATAACCGATTAGAAACCGAAATACTGTATTGCTGGCGTTATACATAGAAAATCTCTTCATTTTTGGTTTATAGGTGTATATTTAGGTGTTAAACATTATCCTAAAAAATATTTTGAAAATATTATGATTTGACCGAATGGCGAGCTCAAAATCGACCACTTACTAAATATTCGATCTACCAAATTTGGTAGTAATATTATTTGGAAAATGTTCATTTTTGGTTTATTTATCTATAAATACGTCCAAATCATTATCCCAAAAAATATTTTAAAAATATCGTGATTTGACCGATAACCGATTTGAAACCGAAATACTGTCTTGCTGGCGTTATACATAGAAAATCTCTTCATTTTTGGTTTTAGGTGTATATTTAGGTATTAAACATTATCCTAAAAAACATTTTGAAAATATTATGATTTGACCGAATGGCGAGCTCAAAACCGACCACTTACTAAATATTCGATCTACCAAATTTGGTAGTAATATTATTTGGAAAATGTTCATTTTTGGTTAATATATCTATAAATACGTGCAAATCATTATCCCAAAAAATATTTTAAAAATATCGTGATTTGACAGAAAACCGATTTGAAACCGAAATACTGTCTTTCTAGCGTTATACATAGAAAATTCTTTATCTTAATAAATATTTTATTTTTTATCTATTATATAATATCATATTAATCCAAAAAATAAAATATAATTTTATTAAATTAATGTCGATATAAGACATTTGATACAAAAATTATACCAAAAACAAAAGCGAAAAATAAATATAATTAAACGAGGATCAGATATCCCTAGTATTTTCATCTATATATATCATCATTTCCTCATATATTTTAAAATATATTTAACAAAATAGAAATTATGAATAATCAATTAAATTATGCGATGTAAAAAAAAATATTTTAAAAAAATTTGGTATTTGTGATGATATGAATAAAAATTAAAAAAAATTAATATTTGTATGCGATGTCAATAAAAAAAAATTTTAAAAATTTGGTATTTGTGACGATATGAATGAATATAAGTTACAAAAATATATTTAAAAAATTTGGTATTTGTGATGATATGAATAAAAATTAAAAATAATTAATATTTGTATGCGATGTCAATAAAAATGTGACGATATGAATGAATAAAAGTTACAAAAAATTAATATTTAAAAAATTTGGTATTTGTGACGATATGAATAAAAATTAAAAAAAAATTAATATTTGCATGCGATGTGAATAAATTTTTTTTAAAAATTATGATTAGGATGAAGCATTGTTTCGATACAAAAATCTATTGTAAAATTAAAAAATTGATTTAATAAATATGAAAAAGAGTACGAAGTTTAGGGCCTTATTATTTTTCAATTTTAATTTTTTTTATTGATACTGTTCTATTTTTTTTTTATTCTAATTTTTTGACATGGTTTTTTAGAATTTTTAGGCTTTAAAAGTATTAATTCCCCGAATGATGACATGACATTTTCTCTTTCCCGTTTTTTACTTCCTTTTATTAAATTTTCTACCTCTTTTTTTTATCTTCCTCACTAAATTTCTCCCAAATTGATAAATCTATCTGAAATGACTTATACCCCTCAGCCAAATAAAATTCTCCTCTTCCTATCAAAGCTCTTTCGAGATCTTTTTCTTGTATTTGTACTTTATTATATATTATATCAATTAAATTAATTAAATTACTTGATTGCCAATTTGTATAACTTTTAAATACATGATTCATGGACTCACAATTGTTGTTAGTCCATAAATCACTTATAATTTTATTTTTTATTGGGATAAACACATGATTGTACAAATTATTTTCTAAATAAATGTTAATATATTCTATAAAAAAATAGTAGTGATTATTTTCGCAAAATTTTCGTAAATTATTAAGTTTATCAAAAAAAATCTCATCAGAATTGGAAAATATCAAGCCATTGTTAACAAAAATTAAAAATATTATTTTATTTCTTATTACTTCGGGAACCTCCTCTTTATCTCTCAAATAATTTTTAATATTTTCTTTTATATGTCTTGTGCATAATAATTGCACAGAATTCGGAAAATTTTGTTTTATGGAGGTATGTAGAGCTTTTTCATCATCTGTCCCAAAAATTATATTGTTTTTATTAATTAGATTTTTTTTAAAAATTCCCTCTAAATCTGAAAAGAAATTATTATAAGTTTGATAATCTGCATTCCCATGCAAATAAACTGGGCCGAGAAAAATTGGATAGTCATTAGTAGACCCAAGTTTGATAGACTTATGCTTAAAAACTGAAGCCGTAACATATAAATCACTGAGATTAAATGTACGATCGAAACCAAGGATTGATGGATTATTTTCTGCACACATATATTTTATATTTTTTATCATTAAGGGTGTATAAAGAATAATAGAAGTAATTTTATTTTTTTTATGTATTACACTTTGTACAAAAGGGTGCTTTTCAATATTAGAAATTATATTTAATATATTATCAGAAAAATTATTTGAACAAACTATTTTATTTTTTCGATTGATATTATATTTTACATTTAGGAGCTGCTTAATATTATGAGGACTCGTTTTAAAATCATTATTTATAATTAAATTTTTATATAATTTAGGAATTTTTTCAGTGTTAATACTTTTCTCAATTTCCCTTAAAATATTTGGATGGGTACGTATATACTCTTTTTCATATTTATCTTCATTTATAACATTTACTGGATAAAAACCTAGATATTCAACTAAATACACGTTTTTTAAATTAAGTTTAGAGGTATTATCAAATTTATTTAAAATACTAATTTTTCTTTTATAGTTTTCATCCCTTTTTAAATAAGTATAATATATATTATATATAAACATGTAACTTTTATCTGGTGATTTAATTATTATGTCATATATAGGTTTATTATTCCTCCTAGTATATTTGCAAAGGCAATTATTATTAAAAACATATGGGCCTAATATATTATTTTTATCTAAGAAATAAATATTTTTTTTTAAACTGGATTTGACACTACTCCAAGCACCACAATCATCAACATATGCATTGCGATATCCAATATTTTTTATATTATTAGTATTATTAATTATATAATATTTATTATTTTTGATACCTATTGGTATAGAATTTAAAATATTTTTAGGATCTAGTAAAAGCTGTATTACCTGTGTAGTCTCGATAAATGAATTTTTTAAGATGATATCACTACTATCGCATGGTAAAAAAATTTTATTTTGTGAAGAGTTTGATGATAAAATGTTTTTTATTGAAAAATTAGTGAATTTTTGATTATTAGTATATTTATTATCATTAATTGGGGAAAATTTTATATTATTCAAATTTGATTTTATAGGTGTAAATTCATGCGATTCCTTAAAAGATTTATTATCATAATTACTGCTTATATCATTTATTGGGGAAGAGAATATATAATTTAAATTTGATTTTATAGGTATAAATTTAGGCGATTCGTTAATAGATTTTTTAACATAATTAACATTAATTGGGGAAAATTTTATATTATTTAAATTTGATTTTATAGGTGTAAATTCATGCGATTCTTTAATAGATTTATTATCATAATTATCATTAATTGGAGAAAATTTTATATTATTTAAATTTACTTTTATAGGTATAAATTTAGGCGATTCGTTAATAGATTTTGTATCATAATTATCATCAATTGGGGAAAATTTTATATTATTTAAATTTGATTTTATAGGAGTAAATTCATGCGATTCGTTAATAGATTTATTATCATAATTACCGCTGATATCATTAATTGGGGAAGAGTTTATATAATGTAAATTTGATTTTATAGGTATAAATTTAGGCGATTCGTTAATAGATTTTTTATCATAATTATCATTAATTTAGAAAAATTTTATATTATTTAAATTTGATTTTATTATAAATTTAGGCGATTCATTAATAGATTTTTTATCATAATTACCGCTGATATCATTAATTGGGGAAGAGTTTATATAATTTAAATTCGATTTTTTAACATTATCCGTATTAGTTATAAAATCATGGGATTCATTAATAGATATAGTATCAAATGAACTGTCAATATTAACTATTTTATCATGTGGGTTGAAATTAAGCTTTTGTAAATAAATAAAATGATTTATAGAAATATTTAAAATATCATTGGGTATACTACAAGATGTCCACATTATGTTAATTTTTATATCAGAACATCTGCTAACATCCCGACCATATATATCAAGGGTATAAGGACTTGGGCTTAATAAATTAAATGATAAAGGGGGACAAAAAGATTTAATAGGCGTATTTAAAGCCCCACTTAAAACAAAAATAATAATCATGCCCGACCAATCCCCTATTTTAAGTATGTTATTTAAAGTATGATTATAAGAATAAAATAAAATACGTTCTCTCATGGAAACTGGTACAATATAATTAACATTTTCTAAATCATAAAAGTCTCTATTGAGTATGACCTCGATTGCGGCTATAATACGAAAATAAATGTGGTACGTTTCTTCACCGAAAATTGCTAATGACACAGCACGATATAGGCAATTTCCATCCCCAATCGTTTTCCTTGGTGAAAATCTTAATAATATAGTTTGTTTTTAAAAAAATATTCATTATTTTTTAAACAATTAAAAATGATTCAAATAAAAGTTTAATATAGTTCATATTATCTAATCAATATTCATATAAAAGCAGATTTTCCTTTTAAACGGCCTGGCCGAATTTTTTAAAAAAAATACCAACCCGGGTAGAATTTTTATTTTACAAAATTTTTCGGTACGGCCATTGTCTTTTTTATATTTTAAAAAATTAAAACATGGCCTGCTACATATACCCGGGGCCAAGGATAAAAGTTGTAATATATATATATATTTATATTTACTTCAACAATATTGTTGGTTGAATTCTCTCTAATATATGCTTAGTAATTACATCAACATACCCGACTAATCCATTTGAAGAATGATACATCATAGGCACAATATCTTCACTTTTTATCTCTTTAAGAATTTCGAGAGCCACCTCAGGAGATGGCTTCTCAATTAATCTAATATAAAAAAAAATTAATATTTATAATTTTATAGAACTTACCGATTCATATAGGGCAGGAAATCAGGCATTTTATCACAAAAAGAATATTTATAATTATATAATAATAATAAATTTTAACGGAAAATATTTAAAATTATTTATTTATTTGTTTATTATTTTTTTATGCACATTAATTTTTATTTTTTTTAGGAATATGCCAAATTATTTTTTAAAAAATTATTTTTTTAAAAAAATTATAATTTTGTATAAATTTTTAATTTTTATGAAATAAAAAAATAACAGGAACCCGAGAATTTTCGATGGAGGTGAGGGGAGGGATGATTTTTTATAGAAATTATTTTTTTTGGAGATTAAAAATTTATTGTAATTAAGATTATCTGAGCTCGGTATTCGGTCATATCTTAATATTTTCAAAAAATAATTTAGGATAATGCTTACTTAACCTTATTGTTAACTTATAAACCAAAAATGAAGAATTCTACATGGAGAGCGCCAGCAACGCAGTATTTCGGTTTTAAATTAACCAAAAATGAATTTTCCAAATAATATTACTACCAAATTTGGTAGATCAAATATGTAGTAATTGGTCGGTTTTAAGCTCGGCATTCGGTCAAATCATAATATTTTCAAAAAATTAATTAGGATAATGCTTAACACGTTATTGTTCACGTATAAACCAAAAATAAAGAATTTTCCATGTATAACGCAAGCAAGACAGTATTTAGTCATTGGGCCGGTTTCACTTTCTGTCAAATCACGATATTTTTAAAATATTTTTTGGGATAATGATTTGCACGTATTTATAGATATATTAACCAAAAATGAACATTTTCCAAATAATATTACTACCAAATTTGGTAGATCGAATATTTAGTAAGTGGTCGGTTTTGAGCTCGCCATTCGGTCAAATCATAATATTTTCAAAATGTTTTTTAGGATAATGTTTAACACCTAAATATACATCTATAAACCAAAAATGAAGAGATTTTCTATGTATAACGCCAGCAAGACAGTATTTCGGTTTCAAATCGGTTATCGGTCAAATCACGATATTTTTAAAATATTTTTTGGGATAATGATTTGCACGTATTTATAGATAAATAAACCAAAAATGAACATTTTCCAAATAATATTACTACCAAATTTGGTAGATCGAATATTTAGTAAGTGGTCGATTTTGAGCTCGCCATTCGGTCAAATCATAATATTTTCAAAATAATTTTTAGGATAATGCTTAACACCTAAATATACATCTATAAACCAAAAATGAAGAGATTTTCTATGTATAACGCCAGCAAGACAGTATTTCGGTTTCAAATCGGTTATCGGTCAAATCACGATATTTTTAAAATATTTTTTGGGATAATGATTTGCACGTATTTATAGATATATTAACCAAAAATGAACATTTTCCAAATAATATTACTACCAAATTTGGTAGATCGAATATTTAGTAAGTGGTCGGTTTTGAGCTCGCCATTCGGTCAAATCATAATATTTTCAAAATATTTTTTAGGATAATGTTTAACACCTAAATATACATCTATAAACCAAAAATGAAGAGATTTTCTATGTATAACGCCAGCAAGACAGTATTTCGGTTTCAAATCGGTTATCGGTCAAATCACGATATTTTTAAAATATTTTTTGGGATAATGATTTGCACGTATTTATAGATAAATAAACCAAAAATGAACATTTTCCAAATAATATTACTACCAAATTTGGTAGATCGAATATTTAGTAAGTGGTCGATTTTGAGCTCGCCATTCGGTCAAATCATAATATTTTCAAAATAATTTTTAGGATAATGCTTAACACCTAAATATACACCTATAAACCAAAAATGAAGAGATTTTCTATGTATAACGCCAGCAAGACAGTATTTCGGTTTCAAATCGGTTATCGGTCAAATCACGATATTTTTAAAATATTTTTTGGGATAATGATTTGCACGTATTTATAGATATATTAACCAAAAATGAACATTTTCCAAATAATATTACTACCAAATTTGGTAGATCGAAACTATAGCAAGTGGTCGGTTTTGAGCTCGCCATTCGGTCAAATTATAATATTTTCAAAAAATTAATTAGGATAATGCTTAACACGTTATTGTTCACGTATAAACCAAAAATAAAGAATTTTCCATGTATAACGCCAGCAAGACAGTATTTAGTCATTGGGCCGGTTTCAAATCGGTTTTCTGTCAAATCACGATATTTTTAAAATATTTTTGGGGATAATGATTTGCACGTATTTATAGATAAATAAACCAAAAAATAAACATTTTCCAAATAATATTAACACCAAATTTGGTCGATCGAATATTTAGTAATTGGTCGGTTTTAAGCCGGCATTCGGTCAAATCATAATATTTTCAAAATATTTTTTAGAATAATGTTTAACACCTAAATATACAAGTATAAACCAAAAATGAAGAGATTTTGATCAATAACGCCAGCAATATGTTCCTTACAAACTTTCTACTATTTTTCGCTTCTAAACCTACTCATTAATTAATTCTCAAAGAAACCTCTATTTTTAAAATTTTTTTTAGGTTTTTCACATGTATTTACACCCAAATACAAAAAAAGCGCTATCCAATATTTATTCTGGTTACCTAAGAATATATTTTCATATTTATGTATTTAACGCCCTCTTATGGATATAAATTTGTTAAATTTTGTAATTGAAAAATAAAATATAAGTTGTTAAGCTAGTAAATATATTTTTTTTCCAATAAAATTAATTAAAAATAGAATTTTAAATTATTTGATATTTATTATCAATTTTTTAATTAATTAAAAATTGATTTATGTAAAATAAATAAAATGTTTTTGAAAAATTTTTTTTTAAAGATATTATATCATCAAATTATGATTAATTATGATTAATTGCTTTTTAGCAAGACAGTTTAGCAAGACAGTTTAGCAAGACAGTATTTAGTCATACCCTTTTTTTTATAATAACAATAAATCACAAATGATAAAATATATTTTTTATGTATAAATAATATATAGATAGAGCCCTTGACTAGCCAAGATGCTATTATATTGACTTATCACAGATTTCAGATATATCTACATCTAGAAAGTTAAATATTTCCAATGTATTCAAGATGACAACGACAAAATCTCGCCGAAAGTGTATATACTGCAATACACATTATTTAAATACAGCCTCAAGTATGTATAATTAAAATTTAATATACGATTATAATATATTTTTAGCAAATTTAAAAAGGCACATTTCTAAATCACATTCGCATTTAAAAATGGAAAACAAAAACAAAAAAAGGCATTCATTAGTGGGGATAAGAAATTTAGTATCTCACGAAAATACACAATTGAATAAATTAATTATGAGATATATTATAAAATGTAACATCTAATTTAATAAAATAGAATCTCCATATTTCAGAGATATTTTCTCTTTTATATTTAAAAATGAGAGAATATGGTGCAGGCAGACGGCTGCCTGCTATGTTAAAGATTTATATAAAAAATCTAAAAATAAAATTATTAAAGACCTTAAACAGGTCAATAGTAAAATCTGCCTTACAACGGACATATGGACCGGAATAAACTCAATATCTTATTGTTCTATAACAATACATTATATTGACAAAAATTGGAAATTTGTCAATTTCCTATTTGATCTAATAGATTTACCTCATCCACATACGGGTGAGGAAATATCAAATAATCTTTTATCCTCTCTCCATTGGCATACAAGAAAAAGTAATGTCCATTACTATCGATAATGCAAAAAATTTTCTCTCCTCTGTGTCTATTATGACAAAATTTTATATAGATAAATACGGTTATTCTCTATATAGCATTAGATGCCTGGCTCATATATTAAATATAATAGTGAGCTCAGGAATGAATATCATGAATGAAAAATTGGAAAAAATAAATAAATTCGTTAAAAAGTTGCATAATTCCCCCAAATTTATGAAGGAATATATGGAATTATCAGGTGGGACTCGTATACCACTTGATGTCGTCACAAGATGGAATTCCAACTTCTTAATGATTTCCATAATTAACAAAGTAATAACAAAAACCATTTTTAAATTTAATTTTATATTTAAAGAATATTGATGTGGTAAATGATTTAGGCAAAAAAGGCAGCCTTCCTGATAATCAAATTATTATAAATAATGAAGAGGCCAAATTTTTAAAAGATATTGAAATATTTTTGAAACCATTCTTCAATATTACCCAAGAAATATCCTCAGATACAAATTCTACAATTGGTTCGGCAGTTTTATTTATAGATGAAATTGTCAAAACACTAGAAGATGTTAGTGAAAATCATGAAAACGAAACAATAAAAAATTCTGCTAGTTTTATGTTAAAAAATCAAAGATATATATGAAACACATAAATACTCTTTCAAATTATATATCGTGTTTGTTAGACCCAAAGACAAAGAAAAAATTTTTGCCTAAATTTATAAATCTGATATTTTAAAAATTTCGAAACGTTATATATTAAATATAAAAGTACAATGTCAGGATCGTCAGCTACGATTACAATGAGCCCGATATGGAAGCCATGCCTTATTCTGTGCTTATACATAATAAACTAAGAAGTTAAATATGATTACATAGTTATATATATATTGTCTTTATTATTTAGGGCTAATTATGAAATTCCACAACATGCCACAGATGAAATAGATACATATTTAAAAGAGGAAGTAGCTAGTCCGACAACCAATGTACTCGATTGGTGGCAAAAAAACAGCTCAATATATCCAACTTTGTCTTTAATGGCCAGAGACTTTTTGGCTCAGCAAACTACGAGTGTTGCCAGGGAAAGAATCTTTAGCAAAACGGTGGAATGCATGACTAAAAAACGTAACCGCCTTTCATCCATCACTTTGAAGCAATGTTTATCTATTGATTGCTGGGACATGAACTTTTATAATGATATTATATTAACATTTTTTAAATATATATTTCCGCGTATTTTAATGAAAATATTTTTATATTATGTGTACGTTTATTTATTAATAAATTGAATTAAATTAAATGCGTCTTCCTTTGAATTTTTTTTATCATAAAGAATGCAGAATTTTTAGTTATTGAAGCGATATTTAATCATTGGTAAAAAAATGTGAAATAAAAATTTAAATAATTTTTATAGACTTTTCGTCTTGCCCTGCCCATATAAAAAAATTAAAACCACGCTCGCCCCCCATATAAATATAAATATGCCCATTCTTCAAATTTTTTAAGCATCTAATAAAAAATAAATTATTTAGTTTCACCCTTACTAAAAATTTCATAATTTAGTAAGCATAAAAAAATATTCGATTTAAATGATGATATTGCCAATTGTGTAAGTTTTTCCAAGGCCTTTTCAGAAATACCTTTACTATTTTTTTCATCAAAATGTAGGAAGTAAATATTACACATCCAAAATAAGTTCTCTTTTCGCCGAAAAAAACAGTTCTGATGTTTATAATTTTATCAATTATAGGACGAAATAATTGTAATCAAATCCAAGTATTTTTATTAACTCATTAATTTTTCCGACGAATCCGAAACAGTTATCGATAATGTGGTATATAAAATTTTTTTTATAAGAATATATTTTTTAATGTTTATCTATGAATTTTAAATGAAAAATAAAAGTTAAAAATTTGTTAGCCTTCCTATTGTTAAAATTTTTCAAAGATCCGTTAGCACTTTTAAAAATTCGAAAATATTTTAAATATAACAATTGTCACCTTTCTATGGTACATCTTCACTGAAATTTTATTTTAACATCTTTACAATATATATTTTTACCTATATGTTTTAAAAAAATCCAAAAAAGTTCACAAATAACGATTATGACAATTGTCACTTTTCTATGGTACATCTTTACTCAAATTTTATTTTAACATCTTTACAATATATATTTTTACCTATTTATTTTAAAAAAATTAAAAAAAGTTCAAAAATAACGAATATGACAATTGTCACCTTTCTATGGTACATCTTCACTGAAATTTTATTTTAACATCTTTACAATATATATACCTATTTGTTTTAAAAAAATTCAAAAAAGTTCACAAATAACGATTATAACAATTGTCACCTATCTATGGTACATCTTCACTGAAATTTTATTTTAACATCTTTACAATATATATTTTTACCTATTTGCTTTGAAAAAATTCAAAAAAGTTCAAAAATAACGATTATGACAATTGTCACTTTTGTATGATACATCTTCACTGAAATTTCAACTTAATATGTTTACGATATATATTTTTACCTTTAACCTATATATGCTGCTAACTAAAAAAATCAACTTAGTCGACTAAATTAGTCGTTTTAGTCGACTATGTTAGTCGTTTTAGTCGACTATATTAGTCGTTTTAGTCGACTATGTTAGTCGTTTTAGTCGACTATATTAGTCGTTTTAGTCGACCAAATTAGTCGACTAATAGATTAATTTAGTCGCTAAAGTTTTTAGTCGATTTCCATGACTACGACTATTAGTCGTAGTCGAAAGAACTCGACTAATTAACAACACTAGTCGACAGACATTTCTCAGCCGAGCGATATTTAGTAATAAATGATTTATTATGTGGTTAGCCGAACGACATTTTTCAGCCGAGCGATATTTAGTAATAAAATGATTTACAGTGTGGTTAGCCGAGCGATGTTTCCTAGCTGTGCAATATTTTCAGCCGAGCGACAAATAGACCCACCGATCCGATTTTTGCCTTTTTTTAGGATTTTTCTCTTTTTGAAATTTTTACAAATAAATACAAATTTATTAATAATCAAATAAAAAATATATTTTTTTATTATAATTTTGACTCACGAAAATAATATTAATTTTACGCAAGGTCTATAAGTCGAGAAGCTTGGTAATACGAAAGGATAAAAAATAATATTGAAAATACCGTAAAAATCTTTAAAAAAATCCGGGTCGTGCCCTGCAAATGGTACCTTTGCAGGGCTCTGTTATTCTTCTTAAAAAAGAGAATGTTCTCTCATTAGTTTACTATTGGGAAGAGTTGCTAATATATTTAAACCCTTTTAATACATTGGGAATATAATCTAAAATGTGTTTGAAATAATGCAGAGCATCCATAACATTTTTTGGGAATGTATCAACCATAGTTAATCTTATAAACATTTTACGTTTTTTAATTTTTTTTTATATTGTTTAGTTTGACTTGTGAAATCAGCAAAAATAAAAAACTAAAATAATTGAAGATCTAATGATTTATTTCCATAATTAATTCTTCATAAATATTACAAATTTATGTAATCTAGAATATTTTGAATTTTTTTTTTGATTAATCATAACTTTGCAGTTATTTCTATTTAATAAAATGCGAATAGAAGAAAAAGGAAAAGTCATAATATTCAAATGAATTAGTTACTATTATATCAAAGTTATATCGATGTGCATTATCTTAAATTGTAATTAGGAGGCATTAATTATCAGTAAAATCTTCTAAAATTAAAATAATCTGAGAAAATCAATAAAAAATTCTTAGCTTTCAGTATATTTTTTTTATCTAGATTAGAAATAAAGTATTACTTTAAATGACATAAAGCACACTTTTAAATTTTATGTTGGGGGGGGTTAACTTATTCTGCTAAAAACTTAACCCAAAAAGTCCGCTCCATACTTACAACCATGAGTGAGTGAGACCAGGAAGACTAATATATTTTCTATCACATCAGATAGAGGGTTACATGCTTATTAAATAAACAATACGTAATAAAATATTCTTAAAACATTCGCGTTTATGATTTAAGAAACTTCGTTTGGTAAATGGGTTCGCGATCAAAGTTTCGCTAAAATGTATTCGCTCTAAAGTATTCGCGGTTTAGGTTTCGCGGTAATAAATTCGCGATAATGAGTTCGCGATCAAAGTTTCGCTAAAATGTATTCGCTATAAAGTATTCGCGGTTAAAGTTTCGCGAAAATAAATTCGCTATAAAGAGTTCGCGATAAAAGTTTCGCTAAAATATATTCGCTATAAAGTATTCGCGGTTAAGGTTTCGCGGAAATAAATTTGCTATAACGAGTTCGCGATCAAAGTTTCGCTAAAATGTATTCACTATAAAGTATTCCCGGTTAAGGTTTCGCGGAAATAAATTCGCGATAATAAGTTCGCGATATTGTCTTCGCTATAAATGTTTCGCGGAAAAAAATTCACGGAATTGGTTTCGCTATATTACCTTCGCTATAAAATTTCTTCGCGATAAACGACATTCGCGATAAAAGTTTCTCGAAAAGGTGTTTCGCGATAAAAGTTTCGCTGAATTGACCTGATACGTTCGGGAATATCTAGATGCCTTAAATCAATGGGGTGGAGCAGGAAAAGGGTTGGAAAAGAACCCGATAGACGGAATTCCCCAGATGTTATAAATATTCGTAAAGAATATTGCTTAAAAATGATGAACGTGCCATTTCAAAATATATTCTATTTAGATGAAACAGGCTTCAATTCCCACCTCATTTCCCACTATGGATGGGCACCTCTGGGTAAGAGGCTATCCGTCAAACTCCCTCTTTCGAAGGGGAAAGACGTGTCGGTTTTATGCACCATAGGAATTAATGGTTTCAAAAAATACATGATTATAGATGGGGCATTTACATCAATAAAATTCAAAACTTACCTGGATGAATTATCATCCATTTTACCGTTAAATTCGCTAATAATAATGGATAATGCGCCCATTCACCGAGCTCATATAATAACAGAAAACTATCAAAATATAGTATATCTTCCACCCTATTCCCCTCAATTAAACCCCATTGAGAATGAATTAATATGACTTTTGATGATTATAAAGTTAGTGGACTCTTAGTATAGTTGGGATACGCTATTTTAGCTCACTTTATTATTTACTAGTGATGCGGAATTTCAATAAAAAGGATAGGAGAATATTCTGTAAAGAAGATTATGAAAATGCTTTAAATTTATATCCAACACTCAATCAGAAAGTTATCATTACATAACAAGCAAGATTATTTATATAATTATATATATTTATATAAAAATTTTTAGGCATTAAAATCAAATATAGCTAGATATTATCAAAAAAGAAGAAAATTAAAAATAATTCAATACCTACAATAGGGTATTCAATTCAAAAATGTGTTTTAATAAAGTGGAGGAAGAAAATATAGTTAATTACAAATTCCTCTAAAATCTTTTATGGACTTACCAAAAAATTCTCACCTTAAAATAATATCATATTCTAGTTAATAATTTTTAAGTATGAAATAAATATTTTTAATGATATTATTTTAAATGGTGAGATCATTATCACAATGATAATCTATTAACAAGTATATAATTTTTAAGTATGAATGAACATTTTATTATTAATTTAGTATTGTAAATAATTCTCAAAATTATAATGATAAAAAAAGTAAAGACAAAATCTCAAAAAGACTTATATTACCTCTGGGTTATAACACAGAAATGAAAATAAGTCCAGATTAAATATTTAAAATGTAAATATTTACATTATATGTCACAAAAAATATATAAAAAAATTATGAAAAGGAAGATTGGTTCCAATGCATGGGTTGTGTTATATAAAAAAAAAATTCGCAAAATTTAGGAAATTTAAAAAATTTGTAAAAAAAATTTTTTTTTTAACATAAAGTGAAAGATAAGTTATCAAATTTGGCATAACTTCCGTATTGGATTACTGACTTTAAATTTATTTAGACCTCTATTTTATGAGTGTTCCAACTATCGCATATGTGCGTCCCAACGTACAGAGTCTGTCATGGTTAGGACAAAAAATAATTTTTTAATCAATTTTCTAAATAAATATAGTCTTTATAAAATATTATTAATTATTTTAAATAGCCTATAGGGGAGACCGGGGTACATTGAGTACAGGGGAACGTTAGGACATTCTAATTATAATTTGAGCTATTATTTTATAAGACTGGAAATTTGAGCCTAACATAGATAATTTTGTCATACATGATTGGCTAAAAAAGATTTGAAAAATATTTTGTATTTTAATTTTTACAGAAGAAAATGTGTTTTGGCATACCAAAAGTAATAAAAAATATTTGCAAACTTTATCGTTTATATTTATAAATAAAGCTTCAAAAATCATAATAAATAGATTTTAGGAAAGCCTAAACCCTATTTTCCAATCTGGCAAACTTTCAGAATCAATAAACATGAATTAATATGATTTTGGATGATATTTATAAAGTTAGTGGGCTCGGTCATAGTTGGTCATAGTATAGTTGGGACACGCCATTTTAGCTCATTTTATAAACAATTTAATAATTTTATTATTAATTTAGTATTGTGAATAATAAATAATTAAATACTTATCTTTCACTATGTTTATGATAAAAAAATTTTTTTTACATTTTTTTCTTTACAATTTTTTTTTTCGCCAAAATAAATTTCCTAAATTTTGCTAAAATTTTTTTTATATAGTTATTGATTATGAATTATAATATTAACAATAAAATCATATGTGTCATAGTCTCTAGTTTTACTGGATTACTGATTTTAAATTTTTAAATTTATTTAGACCTCTATTTCACGAGTGTCCCAACTATCACATATGTGTGTCCCAACGTACACAGAGTCTGTCATAGTTGGGACAAAAAAAATTTTTTTTTTAATTCAATTTTCTAAAAAAATATAATCTTAATAAAATATATATTAATTATTTCAAATAGCCTATACTTTTGGGATTCAGAAGATATTTTAATTATTCAGATTAGTCTACTAATATTAAAATTATTAAGGTTTGAACGAAAAGTGTCCCAACTATCCCCGGTCTCCCCTACTTTTGGGATGATTCAGAAGATGTTTTACTTATTCCGATTAGTCTATATTAAAATTATTAAGGTTTGAACGAAAAATGTTCCAACCATCCCTAGTCTCCCCTACTTATAAAAAATTTCTTTTTGAGATTAGAAAAAATCAGAAACCAACAGTAAATGTTTTATTTTGATATGGCCGAACCTGTTTCTGTAAAAATATTAATTAGAAATAATTGAATATATTGACTATAATATATAAATCTTAATTGCTTTCATCATATCACTCTCATCCTTATTTCTATCCTTACCGTGTAAATAACTCAAGGCTTCAATATTTTTGAGTAATTATTTTTTTTAATATTTTTAGTTTATCAATTTATCTAACATAATAAATTCTGATATGAGTTTACATCGTGAAAGTCATGCCTATTACTGCAAATTGTCCAGCATCTATTATTTTGTGATATAATTTAATATTACTACTCCTACTGCTGAGAGCATTTGATTGCATAATTTAGATGAGCAATAATAGTGGTTTATATACCATTAATAATGGATGATAATCTTTTAGAAATTTATTATCTCACAATAATTTTTTCGAAGCTTCCATAACATCTAAGAGATATAGTTTTATGATTTGGATTAGTCGTTTATATTCTCTTCTTCAAGAATTATTGATTTGGCTGAGCCTACAATTTTTTCTTATTAGTCCATTCTATAACACATTGTCTAAAATTGTAGCAGAGGTTATATTATTTTCTGCGTGTTTTTTTAAACCATTATCATTTGAGGCAGTGTGTGAATTAATTAATCTTTTGTATCACTTGTAATTCTATAGCAAAATTATGTTATATCTGCAATAAAAATATATAATACTGTAATAATTAGATAATTAGATAAATATTTTGTATTAAAAAATATTGTCTTTAGAAATTTTTTTTTTCTCTTTAGCTTTCACCTTTTCTGGTGGTAAGCTCCTTTAACATCTCTCTCCACTTTATGTTATTCATACAATCATATTTATCTAATTTATACTTCTTTATATTGGCTCTAACTTTATGGCCCCATTGAAGTTTTGGCCTTCCTCTTTTACGTTTGTCCATCACTTCCAAACTCTCAACCTTATTTCCTATGTATTTCATAGGCCTTCTCATTGTGTGCCCATACCACCTAAGACTGTTTACCATTAACTTAGTCTTAATGGGCACTACCTTTAAACTACTTAGTATTCTTGTACTGCGCACTTTATCCTTTCTTGTTACCCCAGCAATCATCCTCAGCATTCTCATCTCTATAGTTTGTAGACTTCTCTCGTCAGATTCTTTGGTTGGTTATGTTTCCGAACTATATAGAATAGTTGGTTGTACTATGGAACTGTAAATTTTTCCCTTTAATTTGGGTGGGATTCTTTTGTCAAATAGCACTCCAGATAAAGATCTCCACTTTAACCACCCTTGATTAATTTTACTCTTTATCTCTTTTTCTATTGTGCCGTTTGTTTGTATAGTGGAGCCCAAATATTTGCAGCTTTCAATTGCCGATATCTGCCATTCATTTATATCAATACTCTCTGTTTCATCTTCTCCTATCACCATATATTCCGTCTTTTCTCTATTTAATTTTAGTCCGTGCTTATCTAGGATATTTATCCAACTCACTAATCTTTCTTTCATTTCATCCTTGGATTTAGCAAGTATCACAATATCATCTGAAAATATCATATTCCACGGAACTGTTTGAGGTATAGACTGTGCTAATACATCTATTACTGTAATGAAGAGAAGTGGGCTGAGAGCCTACCCTTGATGAACTCCTTCGGCTATTGTGAAGCCTGCTGAAGTACCTGTTATGCTACGGACCATTGTTGTATGGCCCATATACATCTCCTGTATTATTCTTATATATTTTTCGGGAACCCTTTTGTCGCGTAGCGCCCACCAGATAAATTTTCTTGGGATTCTCTCAAAGGCCTTTTCTAGATCGAGAAAGACCATGTGTAGCTTTTTGTTCTTTTCCCTGTATTTTTCACTCATTTGCCTAATTGCGTGGATAGCATCAGTTGTTGATCTTCCAGGCATAAAGCCAAACTGAGTCTCTCCTATTTCGATTATGTCTCTTAATCTTTTTTCTATTATTTTTTCGTATAGTTTTAGACAGAACGCAGGTTCAATCCTGGTAAGGAGCATAAAAACTTTCAAGTTTTTCTTGATGTTTAAAGACATTGGTATGATGAATTTCGTAGCTTAGAGATGACACCCCGGTCACCGACAGGCCTGGACAGCCGGGTGCTAAGGATACCTGTCCAATAAACAAAATGAAGGAAACAAATGGAAATATGAATATGAAAGCTAGGGCGTTCCCTCCAAGCGACGCGCAGGGTGTAGACCTACATCCTGTGAAAAGTAAAATAAAGGTCAAAGCAAAGAAGACAAGATTAGCAAGTTTGAATATTGGGACGCTTAAAGGTAAGACGAGAGTATTGGCATCAATGTTGAACAAGAGAAAAGTTGATATAGCATGCATACAAGAGACGAAATGGAAGGACAGAAGACTTTGATGATTGGAGATGGGTATAAATTGTACTATAATGGAATTGTTAGCAATAGGAACGGTGTCGGCATCATCCTCAGTCAAGATCTCCTCCTCAGTAGTAGAAGTCAACAGGATCTCTGATAGACTAATGAAGATAAAACTCTGCATTGGTCAATCAATACTACACATCCTTTCAGTATATGCTCCTCAAACTGGTTGCAAGGATGAAGAGAAAGATGACTTTAGAGCTACCCTTGATGAAGCTGTAATGGAAATCCCTAATGATGACCTGGTCATAATAGGTGGTGACTTAAATGCGCATGTGGGAAAAGCAAGAGATAGCTATAAAAGGCATCATGGTGGTTTTGGATATGGAGAAAGAAATGATGAAGGAGAGCACATACTGAAATTTGCGCAAGCCTTCGACCTTGCCTTAACCAACACCTACTATAGGAAAAAAGACAGTCATTTTCTTTTTAAATAAAAATGTTTTTTTTCTCACAAATTTGAATTATTTAAAAAATTATTAACTTTTATTTCTTTTTTTCAAATTTTGTTTATAGTAATATATTATATATAGCAAAGGGGATTGGGATGTGGAGGAAGAGAGAGGGGGTTAATTTTTATTGGTTTAAAATTATTTTACAAGAACAGACAAATTTCCGAATAGAGGAAACAACCTATAATAATCAGTAATTATTCCTCAGGACTGATAAGATTTTTTGAAATTAATATAGATAATACAATATTGACATGGGTTCGATGGATTGCCCATAAATCTGGTATATGTCTTAGAATGTTCAATCTAACAATTTTAAATTCTATACATGTTAAGGTCATCTGTAATCAATGTAGGCAAATAACAAACATCATTGAAATCTGAATGTCTTCCAAATTTCATCTTTTAATAACGAATTTTAATGGGACACTTTTTAATGCATTTAATATCTCCGTTCAAATGTTTCTTTATTTAAGTACATTAGGTTGAACTCCATAACCTTAAGTTTAAATGATTTTATATAAGATTGAAAGGATACATTAGAGCCTAAAATGGTCAGGGAACGTTTTAATATAATATAAATTGCTGCATTTTATCTTAAAATTTAATTCTTATATGTTTTATATTGATTAATTTTAAAACTGACTTTTTATTCTCTTCTTATATATGATTTATTTAATTTGTGTAATAAAAATTATCAATCTAAAAGTATTTAATCAAAATGATAAAGATTTCTGTGTCGCGGTTGATATAGATCATAGCCTACGAATTAAGATCTAGTTGACAATAGTAGGCTCTATATTTTCTAGGTTAAAAAATTCTCTCCTTGTATGTTAAAAAAATGTTTAAATTTTGACTCCTTATATGTTTATGTATAAAAAATCAAGAAGAAAATTAAAAAGTAAACTTGGTTTCTAGTCGAATATTATTGCAATATATAACTTATTAATTTACATACATCAAACAGAGTATAATTAAATTTATCATTTGCATAATAAGTAAAAAACATTTTTTACAATTACCCATTGGAATTTAAAAAATTAATTACAATATATATAAATTATCCATAAATTTAGTCATAGGTTCGTTTCTATTATTCAAACAAAAACAAAATAATTTTTCTTTGTGTTAATTTTAATTTGCATTCTAATTTAAAAAATAATTTTATAACGATGCCCAAATTAGACAAACTTGTGATTTACTAAAATCATAAGGCCATTTTCAATTCTATTAATTTTTATTTTTAACGAGTATGTCGTCAGTCTCAAAACCATTTAACTAACATTTTTAAAATTTTACAGGAGACAAAAAAAAGGTTTTTAATATTAATGATAAATTTAAATTTAATAGAAATAAGTTATTTGAATAATAAAATAAAATTATTCTTTATAACATAAATAAACATCCATTAAACAAATATTATAGAATGTGAAATATAATTTTACCTAAATTACAAAATAAAGATAGATTTTGAGGTTTTAAAATTTGAAATAAGGGATTATAAATTGATATTTTATTATGAACTTTTAATATTATGACAGAAAACATTCATAAACTCATAAATAGAAAAAACCATTTTGAAAATTTTGCTAGTTATACTGTTTTCAATTAATATCTTCATATTTAATAATTAATTTTATCAGATGAGAGTTTAATTTAGGTACAATTTATGATTTAGGAAATGTTAGGAGTATTTTTGTTTTTATAAAAAATTATATAATATCATTTATATTAATAATTCAAAAAAATATTATTCATTAATTATTAATATATATATAATTCGTAAATTTAACTTGTCATGATACGAACGACTAGAGTTGATATAGCTTGTGTTTATCAATATTGTTAAATGAGGCGGTCTCGTCAAACTAGGGAAAAAAGAGTATTAATAGTTATGATATTAAGAACAATATTAGGCAGGAAGAGGAATGAGGGAATTAATTAATTATGATGGCCAATAATAGTGAATTAAATTAGAACGCTTTTTTTAAGAAGTTATCATATTATTCATAATCTATAAAATTCGTAATTAATATTATAATCTTGATTTTACTTAATGATATGACTCGGAAATATATTTTGTTTAGCAAATCCAAGCTATTATGCAAGTTAAAATAAATTACCTTAGATGCATGCATTGCAAGACTGTTCAGATAGTACCCGTGTATTAAGCTTACAATATGATATAGAATCGTGAATTGACATATAACCAATTATATAGTTGCGGCTACTTCTAACTGAAAGTTCTTCTCTATGGAAAGAAAATTTTCACAAGATTATTCAAACTACTGGGTTATAAGAGAAATGAGTGATTACTGATTACTTAAATACGTGAAAAAAACGAATTTATTTAAGATTCGAGAAATCTAAAATTTTATCTTGAGCAACTATATGGAACCCATATAATAAATTATAATAAGAAATGATAATTTTTGGGAGAAAATTATAAGAACAAAAATATGAGGACTTAAAATAAATTCATGATATATTAATATTAACTTCAAATTAAGGTATTCAAATAAACAAAATTAATTTTAATTTAAAGATGAAGCGAAAGAATACATATATAAATTAATAAATCATTAGAATAATGACCAAAATCAGACTGATATATTTAAAAATAGTCACTATGTGTTTAAAAAATGGCATTTATATGACTAAAAGCTATAAATTCAATCATTTTGATTTCATGACCAATAACTAGGTACTCTTTTATATATTTTAAATTGCTGTATTCATATTTTAATCTACCAAAAACCATATCTAAATATACTCCAATATTTATAATTTATTGATCAAATGCAAAATTCAGCTTCAACCTATATTTTTACAACCAATGATGAATTTAAACTAAAAATTGATGAAAATACGATATTGTATTTTAACAACTTTTATCGGTACTACCTTGTGTATTAGTATTAACAATACAATTCATATATAATACTTTAAATTTTTAAAAGTCATAATGTCTTTTTAATGTTAGAGAAAATTTTTTATAAAAATGTGAAATTCAGAAAAAATTTAGGAAAAAATAAGCATAATGCAAAAATTCGAAAAAATATTTAGGTAATTTGAATATTTCAAAATTAAACTGAAAATATATAAATCTCTAAAGAATTCTATATAATAATTTCTTGAATTTTAATGACCGAACAAATGTTTATTTATTTTTTATAATTATAAGGGTATATACTGATCTAATTTACTTATCAAAATCTTAATATAATATTATATGACGATATATAAGGGACTAGAAAAATATTTATAAAATCAATTGATTATTACATATATTGAAAGATAGTATATCAAAAAAATATATGGTTTAAAATCGAAAACTAAGAATTTAGGTTTAAATTAATAACGCTGGTCATGCTCAGCAAACCCGATTGGTTGATTTTATAAAATAAATTTTTCTGTTAGATTTAAAAAATATAATTTAATTAAAATGAATGAATATAATAATGTATAAGTCTACATTTTTTTCATTTAAAAAAAATCTTTGTCATTGCAAGTTTATTAATTAACCCTATTAAATTATGACCTAATGTTTAAATGAAAATACTTTTTTCAACAATAAAAGAATTAATTTTTGCTTAAATTTTTTAAAATCTAATTAATAAATAAACCGTTTTAAATTTTATAAAATCATTTAAAGATAATAATAATATTAAAGATTTATACATGAAGTCAAATTAAGAACATTCCCCAGGCTCTTATAAATTTAACAAAATAGGTTTTAATACAATCATTATTTAGTATCAACAGATGATTCAATATTTAAAAATAGCTATTAAAAATAAATTGTTAATTCGAATTGGCCAATGAATGCGTAGATCAAATGAATATAAGGAGTTAATAATTATATCAAAACAAAATGCCAACTTTTTACTATGTGTAAAAATATCAAAGAGTTATCTATCATTTATTTCTTAAAGGAAAGGAACAAAAGAGAGAAGAAGCAGAAAAGGGAATGATTTAGCTTGTTAAACGGCTTGGGTCGATTTTTAAAAACGGTCCAATAAAGATTTCAGCCAAAATAATATTATGCAAGCCTCGAGATGGCAAATAAAGGTGATCTTTCGGCTACCGCTGAGCAAAATCTCCAGGCCTACATAATATTATTTTAGCCAAAATCTTAATATGGTTATTAAAAAATCGACCCAACTCGCGTTTAACAGCACTAGAATGATAAAATTTTTGCATTATAATTTTTATAATACATATTTTTACATTACATTTTATATATAACATAACAAGAAAAACAAAGAAGTGAGAACCAGAATATGTACTATTAATTATAAATAGAGTTTATATAAAATTTAGAATCAACATTCAAAAAAGTAAAAATATAGACTTCTTATCAAAATTAGTTATAATTATATAATAATTATAAACATCCTTTAATTATAGCTTTAAAAATATTCTAGTTAAATAGATATATTTGTTTAATTAAGTGCTCCTTTTTCATATTTAAATGCCTCAAACAAATTATTTATTTATCAAACAAATAATTGTTCAT
The DNA here is from genome assembly GCF_954871325.1 of Gordionus sp. m RMFG-2023. Lineage (NCBI taxonomy): Eukaryota > Metazoa > Nematomorpha > Gordioida > Chordodea > Parachordodidae > Gordionus > Gordionus sp. m RMFG-2023. Next base: position 14,295,936 of record NC_088779.1, on the reverse strand, counting down.
AGATCAATTCTCGATATGCATGATTAGTAGTTTTGATCATGTAGCAAATTGGAATATATCTTTGCCTACCATAAAATGCTAAGTAAATCCTAGACATCAAATTAACTTGGTGATTCAACTACCAAAAAATTATTTCTAAACCTGTCTGCTCTTGACTGTGGTAATATTTCCCTTCTTCAAGTCGATAGTAATAGTATTTAAAAAATGCCACCACCTACTTAAGGCTTGGGGTAGATCGAGAAGTTTAAATTATTATTAATAGTAGTTTGTTATACTTTTATTTTTAATTAACATGTAATAGATATAATAATTACTTTAAATCGAAATGTCATTAAGAATTATATAAAATATTATTTAGGCTAAAAAATTATCATGCATTTATATTTTTTTTACCTTTATGACAGAATTTTATATTAAATATATAAAGAAGAGAATTAAAGTCTTCCTTTTTTTAAATATCTACCAATTTTAACTATTAATTCTTGTCCAAATTTTAATAATTATCATGAGGAGGATTGTTAAACGAATATTGGTAAATTTAATTTAAAAAATTTATTTATTAAATTAAAAAATGAAATAATAAAGAGATAGACATATTATTTTGCCAATTTAAAAATATTTCATAAATAAAAGCTATTAAAATAATATTGGTAATATTGGTATATACAATAAATTATATATTAGCTAATAATATAATTAAAGCTCTATACTATACTATTAGTAAGCCATGAAAGAAAGAATTTTATTTGGAATAAAGAAAAGAATTTTAAAAATCAAAAATTCAACTTTAAAATTCATATATGAACTAAGTTGTTTTGTATCAATAGAGTTAAAAATAGCAGCGATGCCCACAATTTCACATTTTTTGAAACCTTTACCAATTCGTGGATATTAAAGAACCAATTAATTAAGCATCTAAACTAATATAACATTATCACAATTTAGTTTAATTAAACCACTCTATAGAATCAATTAGAAAATAAGCAAATAAGTATTGATTATTTAAAAAATAATATAATTAATTTTTAAAATATATCCTACTTTTTTGATATTGTAAATTATTATTAATATAATATTTATAAAAATATTTTACAGATTTTGCAGAAAACGAATTAGAGACTAATCATAATTAAATTTTTTATGTACTAGTTCGAACTTATTCATATCTCTTCACTGTAATTCTGTAGAATATAGTTTTAAAACATATTTTTTTAAATCTACTGATTAGGTTTGCAACCCTCTACAAGTCCTCAACTACAGGAGGGCATTTTGATCTTGCCCTCTTGAGTGTAAAGCAATATGCCTGCATTATAATTTGTCAAAATTATGGTTCTTAATTCTGAAAAGAGATTTTTCAAATACCTCTAGGGGATCTTTTATGAGGTTTTTTAAATATTGATTTTGACATAATGTGATGGTGCCTAATACTCTTGAAAATCTACTATAAGTTCCAAAGTTGTATTCTATTCAGATAGTAATTCTAAATAAAAAAGAAAAACGAGCTAGGAAGCACCACAAAGATTAAAATTGATAATAGTTGGTCTCTAGGCATATGCAGGGATGGGTGAAAGGGATTCCTCATTCCTTAGCAAATATGCAAGTTTTATAAATATCATTTTAGACAAATAAAAAATTATCACCCTGATGCCTAGCGAAAATTAATGTAACATATTAATAATTTTTTTAATATATAAATTAAATAATTTTTAAAAATAATGACTTATAAACTGAAATTTGCAAGAAGAAAAAAGCAGGGTTGTGGGTCCGAATTTGGGTTCAGAAATTTAAAATTGTTTGGTTGGGCATTTTGACATAACAGTCTAAACTTAGACCGATTTATGGGAACAAATTAAACCCGAGCTAATATGGACCCGGGGCGTGTTCGGACCTTTTTTAGAGACCTCTTTTTGAACTGTTATCAAAATTTCCACTAAATAGAATTTAAATTTATGAACCCGAATTCGGGTCCACAACTCAGGAAAAAGTGAAAACCCCAATTTTTTTTTATAAAATGAAAAATCAATAGGCAAGCCTTCCAATATAATTAATAATATGAAAATTTACACAAAATATATAATCCTCCTTAGAAAAATCTTGTTGAATGTAAAATTTTTTGTATTTTTTCATCCTCCAGTATTTTAATAAATTTGCCAACAAATATAATTTTTTCCCTGGTGCGTTTTGGAAAATCAGTATCGCTCTATATATCCCAAACCCAATAACAGAATTCATATAATTGAGGCAATTACTAGCCTATTACTTAATTTCACTAATTTCAATTTCACAGCCTTCTATTCACATACGATACAATATATCGAAGAGGGAATCCGATATATTTCTTTGAACAATTAAATTAATAAATTATTACACTAAATTATTATATAATATAGATATATTTTTTCGTTATATGTGCAATACAAATAGAAAAATAAATATTTTTTGATCTTTTATTATGTAAATAAAATATATGGTTTGACTAAACTACAAATGCCAAGGTAAACTGCAAATGCTTAGGTAAAAATAGGAAAAAATTTTTGTTATATTCTCTCTTAATTGGAGCGAGATTCATTTTCTTATTCTATAAATAACTTATAAAAAATTATATTCATAATTACATTTTAAATTTCTTTAATATTAAATCCGCAAGTTAGCGTATTATTATTTAATAAAAAAAAATTAAATAATAATACGCCAACTAGCGGATTTTATATTATTGTAATTTAAAATGTAATTATAATTATTAATGTCTATTCATTTATTATTGATTATATCTATAATAATATAATTTTTTTATACATATCATAAGAAAATGAATCTTACTCCAATTAATATAATTTTGCAGTTTACCTTGGCATTTGTAGTTTACTCAAACATGTGAAACACGTCAAACACCTTTTTAAATAATAATATAATATGATTTTAAAATATACTAAAACAAAGAAAATTTATAATTTTTTTCTTTAAATAATAATACGCCCACTTGTGGATTTAATATTAATAAAATTTTAAATATAATTAAAATTATTTTTAATTTATTTATATTAAAGGATTTAAACTATTTATTATGAGATAAAAGGAAATACAACTATTAATATCTATTCATTTTTTATTGATTATATCTAATAATATAATTTTTATAAGTTATACATATCATAAGAAAATGAAACATACTCCAATTAATAGAATATATATCAAAAATTTTACCTAAGCATTTGCATTTTACCTTGGCATTTGCAGTTTACCTTAGCATTTGCAGTTTAATCAAACCCTAAAATATACATTAAATAAAGATTTCACAAGTCATGTTCGAAACTTTAATATAAGAAAGGTAAATTTGATAGAAAATAAAATAAACAATGAAGAAATAAGTTTAAAATTATCATAATTTGACCTTAAATTTTACCCATAAAAAAATTGTATATTTTATAACTCATTCAGAAAGTTTCTTTAGTTTATATATAAAAATTAATTTTAAAGAAAAAAAAATATTTTAATTTTTTTTTTATAAATTTGAAAAGTTTTAAAAATAATTTATAAGTTTTTAAGAAAAAGAATAGTTTTAAATTTTTTTGTTATTTTAATTATTTCTGCTAGCAATATAATTATACATGAATGGGTTTAAATTTAATCGTCAATATGTGTCATTAAATCATCACAACACAAATTCTCATTAAATATTTTCTTTGTTATTTTTTATTTTTCAATATTATTTTTTAGCCTTTCGTATCATGCAGCCTTTCATAGACCTTGTGAAAAAAGTGTTTATAAAAAGTTTCGGGATAATATTATATTTTTATAACATATGATCAGTAATACTACGAAAAAGAAAATTTCTGGATGGATAAACACTTCCGGTGGAAAATTTGAAGTGGTAGAACGGTAAATATTATTTTATTTTAATCATATTTATTTACAGATTCTATGAACATTATATCTCAATATTGATAGTAATTATAACTTACACTAAAGAAATTAAACTTAAAATCAGCCATCACCCACCTTTAAAGTAATTACGGGTATAGGCTTTTTATTTGTCCCACTCCTTCTAAATTAAAGCCTATAGAGGTTTAAGCAACATTTTTCGAAATGTTGTGCCTACAAGTACGTGCGGCTTGCCCACAAACGTGTGGAGGGCTCCTCATATTTTTACTTTTATACCCAAATTAAATTGTTCCAATTAGATGGAAATGAGGAAAACCTAGCGTAGCTCTGTTGTGTATTCAACGTTAGAGGGCGATGCGCTATATATCACGTATCACGTATTTATTTTGTTATTTTTTAATAATTTTTATTTTTTTAATATTAATTTAATTGTTTATATTTTTAATAATAATTTTTCTCCAAGATAATAAATAAAAAAAATAAATTAAAATATTTTTATTCTTATAATTATCGTCTAGTTGGCACCAAAGGGGAGGGGAATAATTTTTTTTTTGGATAAAATTAATTGTTTTTTTATTTAATTTTTTTTTAGCAAAGCGGGGGGGGGGGGGGGGTATTTTTATTTTAATTTAAGAAACGATATTAATTTTTAGAATATACTTATGGAATAAAAGGATTCATTTTTAGAATAGTATTGTAATTGTAAAATTTCAAATCATGATTTAAATCAGAAACCTGTAGAGGTACCATTTGCAAGGTCCTGCCGGGATTTTTTTTAAAAAAATTAAAATTTGGGCTGGGTCGGGCCGAATTTTTTTTAAGAAAATTCGGGCCGGTCGAGTGGGCCTTAGAAATTTTTTTATATAAATTTATCAATTTTCTGATTAATTTTTTATGTAAAATATAAATATTTTATTTTATTTATAGAAACTAGATACATTATAATAAATATCGTTTAATTAGAGAAATTATATAAATCAATTTCTGTATTTAAATTAATTCGAGCCGGGCCGGTAAATTTTTTTAAAAATATTTCGGGCCGGGCCTGAAAAATTAGGCCCGATGCAGATCACTAATTCAAAGCTATTTTTTGAATATTTTGTTATATATTATAACCTTCTTATAGCAATTATATTGAAGTCATTATAATTGCAAAATATTGGTAACTAAATTATATAATAATAAAATAGTATAGGGGAGACTAGGGTTAAGTAAACCCTGGGGCTTGGAAAACCATTTAATCTCATTTTAAAATTAAATACACCAGAAGATTAAAATTTTATCCTAATATAGTTTTCATTAGTAAATGATTGCTAAAAATTTTAAATTTTCAAATGATTTTTATAAAATATATAATAATTTATATATTTTAAATATTATTGAAAAGTTTAAACACTCTTTTATAATTTGAATAAGTTTTATGAGTATTTATCAAATCTAGATATTAATTCAATCATGATTTGTCAATTTAGAGCTAGCGAGGTTTGCTAAACTATACACGTCAATCAGTTAACAATAACGGGCGTAGGTCAATCAGTTAACAATAACGGGCGTAGGCTAAAGTCAGCTCGTTTCAGCAAAAAAGATGAAAAATAAATATTATGACAATTGTCATTTTTCTATGGTACATCTTCACTGAAATTTTATTTTAACATCTTTACGATACATATTTTTACCTATTTGTTTTAAAAAAATTTAAAAAGGTTAAAAATAACGATTATGACAATTGTCACTCTTCTATAGTACATCTTCACTGAAATTTTATTTTAACATATTTACAATATATATTTTTACCTCTTTACTTTAAAAAAATTCAAAAAAGATCAAAAATAACGATTATGACAATTGTCACTCTTCTATGGTACATCTTCACTGAAATTTTATTTTAACATCTTTACAATATATATTTTTACCTATTTACTTTAAAAAAAAATTAAAAAAGTTCACTTATGACAATTGTCACTCTTCTATGGTACATCTTTACTGAAATTTTATTATAACATCTTTACAATATATATTTTTACCTATTTACTTTAAAGAAATTTAAAAAAGTTCACAAATAACGATTATGACAATTGTCATTCTTCTATGGTACATCTTCACTGAAATGTTATTCATCTTTACAATATATATTTTTACCTATTTATTAAAAAAAATTCAAAAAAGTTAAAAAATAACGAATATGACAATTGTCACTTTTCTATGGTACATCTTCACTGAAATTTTATTTTAACATCCTTACAATATATATTCTTACCTATTTACTTAAAAAATTCAAAAAAGTTCAAAAATAACGATTATGACAATTGTGACTTTTCTGTGGTATCTTCACTAAAATTTTAACATAACATGTTTACAATATATATTTTTGCCTATTTGCTTTAAAAAAATTCAAAAAGGTTCAAAAATAACGATTATGACAATTGTCACTTTTCTATGGTACATCTTCACTGAAATTTTATTTTAACATCTTTACAATATATATTTTTACCTATTTAATTTAAAAAAAGTTAAAAAATAACGATTATGACAATTGTCACTTTTCTATGGTACATCTTAACTGAAATTTTATTAACATCTTTACAATATTTATTTTTACCTATTTGTTTAAAAAAATTCAAAAAAGTTCACAAATAACGATTATGACAATTGTCACTTTTCTATGGTACATTTTCTCTGAAATTTTATTTTAACATCTTTACAATATATATTTTTACCTAATTACTTTAAAAAAAGTTAAAAAATAACGATTATGACAATTGTCACTCTTCTATGGTACATCTTCATTGAAATTTTATTTTAACATCTTTACAATATATATTCTTACCTATTTACTTTAAAAAAATTCAAAAAAGTTTAAAAATAACAATTATGACAATTGTCACTCTTCTATGGTACATCTTCACTGAAATTTTATTTTAACACATTTACAATAAATATATTTTTACCTATTTACTTTTCAAAAATAACGATTATGTCAATTGATATTTTTCTATGATGGTACATCTTCACTGAATTTTATTTTTACATCTTTACAACATATATTTTTACCTAAAAAATCAAAAATAACGATTATGACTTAATTTAGTCGACTTAATTAGTTCTTTTAGTCGACTTAATTAGTTCTTTTAGTCGACTAAATTAGTCGTTTTAGTCGACTATATTAGTTGTTTTAGTCGACTATATTAGTCGTTTTAGTCGACTGTATTAGTCGTTTTAGTCGACTATATTAGTCGTTTTAGTCGAATAAATTAGTCTACTTAATTAGTTCTTTTAGTCGACTAAATTAGTCGTTTTAGTCGACTATATTAGTCGTTTTAGTCGACTATATTAGTCGTTTTAGTCGACTATATTAGTCGTTTTAGTCGAATAAATTAGTCGATCAAATTAGTCGATTAATAATTTAGTTGCTAAAGTTTTTAGTCGAATTTTTCTACTAAAACTATTAGTTAGTCGTCTGTTAGTTGACTAAATTTTGTCGATTAACAACACTAGGTATATGTGTTGGATAAAAGAATTAAGTCTGCTTTTCTTTATCAAGATCTTTTCTCAAACTAGAAATAAGTTCAAGCATTCTTCCATTGTTGACATCTCATTTTATCCAGGGCCAATCCAATTTATAGCAAGGAAATTATTACGGATAGTATATTCATCTTTATAGATGTGTTTGAATCTATTGAAAATGAAAGATAATCAAAATATATATTGTAGGCTATATTTATACTGTATACCTTTTATCTAAGCCTTCCAGGATTGAATTAATAAGCAGCTTACAAAACTTGAAATTATTTAAAGCCATTTTTTTTAAGTTTTACGCTTATAATAGTTATCATGGGAGTGAGATATCCCAAATGCATTTTTTTTTCGCTCTCTAAAATTGAAATAGCCATAGTATTCGGTTTCATAACCTATAAAATCATATATATCCATGTCATCTTAATTAACACTAATACTATATCTATCCATGAACGACTCATAGGCGTAGCCAGGATTTTCCTAAGGTGGGGGGGGGGGATTAAAAAATCCCTGGGAGCTTCACCCACAGACACGCTTTTTTTTGGCAAGCCTTCGGCCGGGTTACCTTAGTCTATATATAGTTATATTATATTTTTACAAGATAGGAAGTTAATTTTAATAAAAGAAAAGCCTGGAACAAATATGAAATATATTTTCATTAGTTTGTATAAAATATAATGAATTACTTGTATATACATTAATATAAAAGCATGGTAATAATTTATTCCAAATAAGTATAAAAAATTTATTTACAAAAAGTAAGTAGTCATATAGTTGATATTCCTCTATTATATAGAATTAGTTACAAAAAACTAGGTAAAATTCCACTTTTACAGACATATTTGACAGTTAGAGAATATATTACAGTTAATATTTTAACAAATTTTACTAATCGATGCTCTTGATAATATATATAGCAACAATTAGCATTTATTTATTTAACGCCATCTATTTATTTTAAATAAAAAATGATATTAAAAATTAATTTTGTTATTATTCGTCCCACAATGCTTTAAAAGATATTTTCTGATGTCATTATCAATATTTTATAGTTTTCTGTAAAATATATAATTCGCTATATTGGTAAAAACTACTTGATTGTCATAAGATAATTGATAAAATTAGATATAATGTAAATATACGACATATAATATTCCATTTGTATTGTGCTTTAATTTTTTTATTTAATTTATGATTTAATTTTATCAATAGTTTTATAATTATATTTTACTTTTATTAAGATAAATAAATTAAAATTACTCACTTTGTAAAAAATTATATTTGATATATTATATTATTTAGTAATTTTATGGATCTATTATCTATATTATAATTTTCCGATGTCTTCACTACGTCATCGTGACGTCATGTCATTGCTACGTCATGTCATCGGTACGTATTTATTTTTATTTTTTTTATTTGCTGATTTTATTTATTTATTTTATACAAACAGATGAATGGAATTTCGAGAATTGATGGTGTACACATACCTAACATGGATTGAGAGATTTGAAAAATCGTCTTTGAATTGATAAAAACAATAATCCCTCAACTTTGTAAATATGAATGAAACTTTTTATTTCACTTAATCCTTTCTTTATTTTTTAGATTACCTTATCAATTTTCATCTCAGATTATCAATTACACATTAATAAAATCTCTACAAGATACTCAACTTGTATATTTATTTTGAACATACTCACAATTTTTGTCAGTATTTACATTACAATTTTTTATAATCATATTTTTCTTTCATAACCAATAATTAAGAAGATAACCAAATATATTCAAATATTTAAATATTATTATCCTAACCTATTTATAATCTCCAACCCTTTTAAATAACTCTTTCTATATTTTTTTCCCCTCCCTTAATGAATTTATTTATCACTAAATTTTATTATCTCATTCTTTTCCTTCTATCTCTATTATCTATTAACCACTAGTTCTCAAAACCTTATCAATTCCTTTAATTTAATTTTTATTAACTATATTATAATTTTCCAATGTCATCACTACGTCATCGTGACGTCATGTCATCGTTACGTCATGTCATCGGTACGTATTTATTTATATTTTTTATTTGTTTAATTTATTTATTTATTTTATACAAACAGATGATCCTATAACTTAAATTTTATATGCAACTGTAGGAGGCCATATTTAAACCAAATAGTAATATATTATTTACTATTGTTGATTTTATTTATTTATTTTATACAAAGAGATGATCCTATAACTTAAATTTTCTATGCAACTATGGGAGGCTATATTAAAACCAAAAAGTAATACATTATTTACTAAATATTACAAATTATTAATATTTTATATCTCTAGACTTGGAAAATTTTTTTTAAAATTAATGCAACTATAGGTGGCACAATATTAAGAAGCATATAATTATAAAAAAGTTTATCAAGCCCATCTCGACCCTTAATAATTTGTAAAAGATATTCCTATGTCAGGTGCAAGCTAATATAAATTTTGAGGTTCCAAGCCCAGTCGTATCAATATAATTTTTAAAATTTTTTCCCACCTAGGAGATAGTTAAATTTTTAATTGATTTATCATCACATGAAGGGTAAATATCTGATTTACCCATTAGTTTAAAATGTAAAAAAAAACATAAATTATATTAGGGCAGACCTTATTTTGTCATGATTCTCTAATAAATGCTTTACTCAGGCTTTCTCAGTTTCCCTTATTACCAATTCACATGATATTTTTCAAAATTAGTGCAACTGTAGGAGGCCATATTAAAACCAATTGTCAAAGTAATACATTATTTACTAAATATTATAAATTATTAAAATTTTATATAGAAATTCATAACTGAGTTAATTCAATAAATTTAATATCTCTAGGCTTGGGAAAATTTTTTCAAAAATATTATGGGTTGGGCTTAAAAAAATTTCTCAAAATTAATATTGGCTTGGTTTTCAAAAATTATTAGGGATTGAAATGGGCTTGAGAAAATCTTTTTAAATTATTAAGATCTTGGATGGAAATTTTTCCCAAATATTGTAGGCTTGAAATTATATTGGAATTTTTTAATGTTAAATGTTAGTCTTATGTTAATATTTTTATAAAGTATTATATTTTACCCGTAGACTAAATGGTAAATCAGAGATTTCCCCTTCATTAATTATAAATTTAATATCTCTGCCCCCCCCCCCAATTTTTTTATGATATCCCTCCAACTACTAGATGTATGCATCTAATATTGACCCATCTACTGGTTTACAGAATTTTAATGTTCGTTTTATTTCAATAATAATGTTTATTTATATTTTTGCCTGATTTCTTTATTTGTCTAGGCTAATCCAACCTTAATCCCTCACATTGCTACAAAACATGATGAATCTATTAAAGATAAGCAAAAAAAATAATGACAAATAAACAAACGCCTTGCCCGTTCTAGAGTTACTGGTAGCCAAAATAATAAAAAACTACTCTTGAAATAAACTCTGGAGGTTTATTTTATTTTTTTTGTTTTATATTTATATGTTTATTTTATTTTCACCCAGTTGCCTCCAAATAATATTTCTATCACCACTACCACAATCCCTATGAAACCTCTGCCTATTTTTTAACAAATATAAGCATTCAATTCCGTACTATCATTCACTTCACTAGGAGTTATTATAAATATTACTTTATCCAAATCTCTGAGAAACTTTCATGATTATTTAGAGGAATGTTTAAACTTGAATGTGCAGTACGGCCATTTTCATCAACTTTATTAATGGAAAAATATGCAGTAGTTCTGTCATGGCCTTTATAACTCTTACTACCTTTTTATGGTTGAGTTAACATTGTCGTTCATGATTCTATTTTAGAGGGGGCTACCAATGCTGACATTGACGGAAATATAATTCTGCGTTCTTCTTTTACCAGTATCCCAAGGCATAGGCATATGACTCATCTTTATCTTAACGTATTTGTACACTGCTTTGGTAATCCGTCATTACTTTCATCTACAACCCTAAATGATATGAAATTGTACATTAATTATTTCCTTTCCAGACAACCTTCCAGATTTATTTTGTCGCTTTTTCCATCAAAAATAATAATGTCAACAAGGATTTGCCCTTAATTTTATCAAATACACAACATAATAATTATTCCTTATTATTTTTTAAAAAAATTAGACTAAATTTATGTCAATAAAAAATATTTTATAATTTGCATATAAGTTTCATTAGTGTTTAATGTCATTTTTGTTATTTAAATAGATAGCATTTTTTTTTACTTAACATAAAATTTAGACAAATAATTTTTGAAATGAAAGACGTTCATTAAATTTATCCGAAAAGCTACAATAACCCTATATAATAAACAACAATTTATTTTTTATATATAATTATAATTGATCATATTACCAAAAAGTATAAGAGTCGGTTATTTTTATTTTATTTGTCATGATTCTCTAATAAGTGGTTTATCCAGGCCTTCCCACTTTCCCTTAATACGGAATTCACATGTTTTTTTTACATCTTAAACTAATTTGTAAATCAGATAATTCCCCTTCATATGATGATAAATCAATTCAAAATTTAACTATCTCCGAGGTGGGATAAAATTTTCAAAATTATATTGGATACGACTGGGCTTGGAACCTCAAAATTTATATTAGCTTGCACCTGACATGGGAATATCTTTAACAAATTATTAAGGGTTGAGCTGGGCTGGATAAACTTTTTAATAATTATATGCTTCCTAATATTGTGAACTTGGATTTGGCATGACATCTATCGTAAAAAAATAAATAAAAATCTCATTCCCCGTCATTTTTGACAGGCTTTCTACTAGTTTTTATAATATAATAATTTATACCTTCTTTTTCCCCCCTTTTTTAAGCTTATTTTTTAATTACCTTACAATTAATTAACCTTAATCGTAATAATATTACATTCATCTTGTTATTTTTTAACTTTTAGAATATCATAATAGGCCTGATAAGTCCCCCAAAAATTTTTTTGATGATAGCCCTCCAACTACTAGAAATATGCATCTAATATTGACCCATCTACCGTTTTTACATTATTTTAATGTTTTTTTAATTTCAAAAATAGTTTATTTATATTTTTGCCTGATTTCTTTATTTGTCTAGGCTAACCCTAATCCCTCACATTGCTACAAAACATGATGAATCTGTTATTAAAGATAAGCAAAGAAAATAATGACGATTAAACAAACGCCTTACCCGTTCTAGAGTTACTGGTAGACAAAATAATAAAGAATTACGCTTGAAATGAACTCATCTGGAGGTTTATTTTGTTTTTTTTATCTTATGTTTTATATCTATGTTTATTTTATTTTCACCCAGTTCTCCAAATTATACTATCACCACTACCACAATCCCTATGCCTCCGCCTATTTTTTAACAAATATAAACATTTAATTCTGTACTATCAATTCACTAGGAGTTAATATAAATATTACTTTATCCAATTCTCTAAGAAACTTTCATGAATATTTTTAGAGGAATTTTTAAGCTTGTATGTACAGTATGGCCAATTTCATCAACTTTATTAATGGAAAAATATGCAGTAGTTCTGTCGTGGCCTTTAAAACAATACTTACGACCGTTTTATGGTTGAGTTAACATTGTCGTTCATGATTCTATTTTAGAAGGGGGATACCAATGCTGACATTGACAGAAATATCGTTTTGCGTTCTTCTTTTACCAGTATCCCAAGGCATAGGCATATCATCTTTATCAGGACGTAATGTGTTTTGTACACTGCTTTGTTAATCCGTCATCACTTTCATCTACAACCCTAAATGATATAAAATTATATATTAATTATTTCCTCTCCAGACGACCGCCCAGATTTATTTTGTCGCTTTTTCCATCAAAAATTAAAATGTCAACAAGGATTTGCTCTTAATTTTATCAAATACATAATAAATAATCCTCATTATTTTTAAAAAAATTATCCTAAATTTATATGTCAATAAAAAAAAATATCTTAAATAATATATAAATAATTTGCATATAAGTTTCATTAGTGTTTAATGGCATTTTTGTAATTTAAATAGACAGCATTTTTTTTTTTACTTAACATAAAAAAATATATATCCCTTATCAAATTATTAACATAAAAAAATATATATCCCCTATCAAATTATTAACATAAAAAAATTTATATCTCTTATCAAATTCTTTGACAAATAATTTCAGAAATGCAAGACATACATTAAATTTATCTGAAAAACAACAATAACCCTATATAATAAACAACATATTTTTTATATATAATTTTAATTGATCATATTACACAAAAAGTATAAGAGTCGGTTATTTTTATTTTATTTGTCAAGATTCTCTAATAAGTGGTTGCCAAGGCCTGCCAGTTTCCCTAATACAGAATTTACATGTTTTTTTTCCACATTAGACTAATTGGTAAATCAGATATTTCCCATTCATGTGATAATATTAAAAATTTAATTATCTCCGAGGCGGGAAAAAATTTTCAAAATTTTAATGGGTAGGACTGGGCTTGGAACCTCAAAATTAATATTAGCTTGCACCTGACTTGGGAATATCTTTAACAAATTATTAAGGGTTGAGCTGGGCTTGATAAACTTATTTAAATTTATAAGATCTTGGATGCTTCCTAATATTGTAAGCTTGAACCTAGCATGACATCTATCGTAAAAAATGAATAAAAATCTCATTCCCTGTCATTTTTGACGGGCTTTCTACTAGTTAATAATTAAAATACATTACACTTTTGTCTTAAGACTTATCTTTGGCTTACATTCCATTTATTAAAAAACATTTTTGGACAAATGCCTTTTTCCAAAAATGTATAAATTATGATGAATAGTTTTATAAAAAAAATTTCAACTTTTACATTCTTTCTTTCAAATTATTGTTTAAGATATATACATACATTTTTGAGAGTCATGGAGTGGGGGGATATATTAGAAATAAACTTCTGAGGGGGGGGGGGTTCCCCTTGCCCCCCCCTATGGCTACGCCTATGGAACGACTTGTCGTTTTCTGAAAATCTCTGTAATTCAGATTTATCACAAGACTCATAAATTTTTTTGCAATTCTCCATAATAAGACTATGTATTAATTTAACTTATAGAAAGAGTTTCATCTTGTTACAACCAGTTTAATCAGATATCTTCCCATGTTTTCCTTAAAAATGGCTGCACAGTATGAAGATTGCCAATGCTTATTCCACAATAGCTTACACTTAGAAAATATAATTTTTGAAATGGTTTTAAAATGGACATTGTTACCTTCCTTTTCAATAACAAATCAACACTTGCAATGAAATGAGGCCACTTTAAAAAATGCCCACGAGGCCAGCGTCGCCAGTCCGATCCAGAGGTCTAACTATTTTAAATTACATTTAAAAGGATAGAAGAATATTCTATTTAGATAATAATGTCCATAATTATTTGCAATATATAGATTAGGTCAAAAATCAATATTACTGATTTACAATAGGTCTATAATAAAAGTATTAATTTTTAAAGCAAAATATTTTATCATATTTCATTTTAAAAATTTAATGGATAATCCTCCAATATCCTACACCCAAAGGCGTCTACTCCGTACCCCCCTCGAGAAAATTGCAAGCTGCCCCCCTTCCTTCCCATTTGTTCATGTAGACGTTACATATAATAAAAATTATATCATATAATCTGATACAAAATCATGTTTCCATATTCACCTACAAACATTCTAGGATGTTTCTCCATTTCCAAAAACCCAGGATGATTGTTATATATATCTTTTTAGGTAGCTAATCGTTACAATTATTTATACTATGTCAAAAAAAATGAAATCATTTTTACTAAGTTAAAAAAAATTATATTATTTTTACTAAGTTAAAAATATTCATACGGGAACCAAATATAAAATTATCATTTTTTATAATAAATAAAAAGAAAATTATGTGTATATATTGTTTAAATTTATTTTAAAAATAACCGTCTAGGAAGCAAATAAAAAAAGTACTTAATTTTTTTAATAAATAAAAGAGAAGAAAATTATTTATCTAGTCTAATTTAATAAGTCTATTAATTGAATTGTGGGTAGAGAAAGTGCATATGTAATATCTTTTATTTCTAAAATATAGCATTATAACAATTTCCAAAGGTAAAATAAAATAATAATTTTTATATGCTAAAACTTTTCATTTTATAACAATCATCATTGAAATAACATGATTGTTGCAGTTGTTCAAAATGGCAATTAAATAATTTAATTAACAATATATTATAAGGAATGGCAATCAATTTGGATTTTGTATATTTTGTTTTTATATAAATAATTCATATTTTTGAAAGGAATTGTATTTTGAAGAAGTAAATTTCTGGGTTGTTGGTAATAATAATAACATAATAAAAGTTAAACAGTTAAGAATTTGCGATATTTGATAAAGTTAAGAAAAGTATCTAAAAAATTAACAACATTTCAAAATAATGATAAATAACAATATTCGACTAAATATAATTAATTTAATATTAAATAATATTATTAACCAGTGAAGCCAAAATAACATTTCAAATAAAAAGATATAATATCTTAAATTTGATATTGTAACAGTATGGTTGAAAATTTATTCGAAATATATTTAAACTCATGAAAAAATTGATTATCCAAAAAGGTAAACCAACAACAACTAATTAACAAAATTTGGAGAAATTATCAAAACTTCTTTTCCTATCACAAACAAAGGCAGAGTAGTAATTTTTATCTTTAAGAATAATACAAACTTATAATAGAATCACAAGTCATAATAGTTTTTCCAATTTGTCACTGATTAATTAAACAAGTTTTTATAAAAAAAATCTAGCGAATTACTTTTATAATTTAGTTATCTAGATTTTCTCATAAAAAATGACAAATTCTGCACATTAATATGTACAATGTAATCTTTTAGTGTGGCTATGAAAATAAAAAAATTCTGCTTCCCTGAGACTGAATTTCACACATCGTCATTTGTATGATATAATGCATACAGAGTCTACTTCACTGGATGTAAAACCCATCAAAAATTATGCCTACCCCTCCCCCACTTCCCTTAATTTTGGCCGCCATTAGTAATTACACCTTTTTTATTATAATAAATTTAAAAAAAAATTACTTAAATTATTTTAGATTACTACCAACTATCAAAATATTGTGGAAAAAGAGTTATTTTTTGATAATGAATTCAATTAAAAGCCTTCTCATTTACAATGAATGCATCATTATAGTATATGGCATGAGTATGAGTTTGCTGAGAATGTCTAACCCTTTTAAATGTATTAGAAAGTTTTATTTGGAAAATAACGTCTATAATTGTTCATAATATATAGATTAGATCGATGATTAGCAATATCATTATATTAAAATAGGTCTATAATAAAAATATTAATTTTTACAGCAATATATTTTTCCCTATTTTATCAAAAAATTTGATAAATAACTTCTCAATGAATTTACCATACCCCCTACCTTCCTCGTGCAAACTATTACTACACCCCCCCCCCCCCCTCATGTACACTCTGAATGCATATAAAAATTAATATAAGAAAATTCATTTTGAAAATTAAAAAAAAATAATATACAAATTTAAATATATCGAAGATATACTTTTAAAAAATAGTTAATTTTTTTTAAGTTACATGAAACCATATTATCCAAGTCAATGTTTTTAATGTAAAATTACACGTGCGACTATCAATGTCAGAAATGATCAATCACTATATAATATTATAAAAAGTGTAATTTTCTAATACCGTACGAAATGTCATCCTCATCTACTAAATCTGGTGATGAAGAACAAACCATCGCGAATGACTTGGTTGTTACAAAGTATAACATGGCTGGAGAGATCGTCAATAGTAAACCCTTTTAATTGATTAAGATAAACTATTTTTATATATAGAAACTCTTAAATTAGTAATTGAAAAATGTGTTGAAGGTGCCAAAATACATGAAATATGTCTATTTGGAGATAAATTAATAGAAGATGAAACTTCTAAAGTTTTCAAAAAGAATAAAGAAATTAAGAAAGGTAATAAATATTTATTTTTAAGCTTAAAATGCTGTTTTCTTTTAAGGAATTGCATTTCCAACATGCATATCTGTCAATAATTGTGTATGCCATTTTTCTCCCCTTGTAAGCGATCATGAAATATTATTAAAAAGTGGAGATCTTGTTAAAATGTATATTTATTTTAGAGTTATTATATATTATCTTTTTTAGTGATTTAGGTGCACATGTGGATGGTTATATAGGGGTTATTGCTCATACTATTGTTGTCAATCATATATCGAATGTATTCATTTTAGATAAATATTAACATAATTTATTTTGTAGAATAAGAAAGTTGATGGCAGAATTGCTGATGTGATATTGGCAGCACACTACTGTGCTGAGGCTTGTCATCGATTGATTAAAAATGGCAATAATAATTCTCAAGTGACAGAAGCTATGCAAAAAATATGTGAATCATTTAAATGCAAGCCAATAGAAGGTACTTTATCCAAATTTTATTATCCTTGATTATTATAGGTATATTGATGCATCAATTAAAACAACATCAAATTGAGGGTGACAAATCTATTATTCAAAATCCATCAGACACACAAAAGTATATTCAATAGTTGGTTTATTTATTAAGAAATGAATTTCAGACAAGAACATGAAAAAAGTGAATTTAAAACTTATGAGGTGTATGGAGTTGATTGCTTAATTAGCACAGGTGATGGTAAGGTAATTATAATATATTATTTAATAGTTTTGATTTAAAAATGGATATTTGATTCATTTTTTATCAGCGATACACTAATGTAACTTTTTTTTACTGATACCAATAAAGTGATGTTGTCCAATATCAATTTTAAATGAAATATAATCTAAACCTTTTATTTATTTATTTTTTTTAAAAAATGAAATTTTCCAAGTTTCTATTATTTTTAATTTAAGTCATAAAATGCCTTTCAATTTTAATGAAACTTTTATATAGTTAATTTTCTTATTCTGTTAATTTCACAATAAAATTTTACAAATAAAAAGAATTAATATAATTTTTTTAATGTTCTTTCTTACCTGTTGAAATTTTAATAATTTTATTTATAAATTTATGGCTTAATAGGCAGGTTTTTTTAAATTGAATATTATTTTGGGGATTAATGAGTTAAAATTAAGCCAGTATTGCTTTTATTAGATACAAGATGCCATCAACCCTGTATACACATTATTAAATTGTTTATTTAAAGTTAATATAAATTATATGTTTAAAAAGGGTAAAGAAATGGATGCTAGGACCACTGTATATAAAAAAACTGATGAAATATATAACCTAAAATTGAAAGCCTCAAGAGGTATTTAACAGTAATTTCATATATATAAATTTTTTTAAGCTTTATATAGTGAAGTTGATAAAAAATTTGGATTGATGCCATTTACCTTAAGGTGTGTCACTCTTAATATATATATGTATTTTCATCCTGTTATAATTATAGGGGTTGTGAAGATGAAAAAAAAGCAAGAATGGGTTTACTTGAATGTGTCAATCATAAACTGATGATACCCTTTCCTGTACTTTGGGAAAAGGAAGGTCTTTTAAAAAATTTAATGTTATTTATACTTATTTTATAGGTGAATATGTTGCTCATTTTAAATACACATTATTAATCATGCCAAACAATAATGTTAGGATTACTTCTGGTCCATTTATTCTTGACAATTTTGAATCAAAATTTAAAATTGAAGATGATTCAATAAATGTATGTATTTTTTATTATTTATAGGAATTATAAAATTAAAATTAAGGCACTACTTAAATCATCAACAAAACGGGTTATAAAAAAGAAGAAAAAGAAAATAGACATTGTAGAATTAATGAAAGCAGCACCATTAACAATAAATGGAGAAGCTAGTTAAATTAGCATATGCTATCATCATATTTTATAAACATTATAAAAATATTTTGTAATAGATCATTTCAGAATTAAATAAATTAAATATGTAACATTAATGTATAATTTTTAATTGCTCACACATAGTTTTTTAATTAAGATTCAAAAATTTTGCTTGTTGTTTATAAAATCTCGTATTTTTTTATCTCAAAGCCTTTCAAGTGTTATTTTTCCAATAATAGTGATTGTTTAAAAATTTAAATCATGAACTTTGATTGTGAATTATAGGTTTAGATTGAAAATTATCTTCTTTTTTTACCTCAATATAATATTTCATTGAAATCACTAATCTGATTTGATATTTTATCTAATTATAGTTAATTACCTAAAAAGGCTGAAAGTTAATCGGAAATAAATACAAACCCAGAGTCTTCATTTAGTGGTTTGCATTCTTGATTTACCACATTTTTATGGAATTTGTAAATAATCATGTGAGAATAAATCACAGGTGGCAGGATTCATCGATATTTTACTTATTATTTTTACATAAATATTTTATAATAATCTAAATTCTTTTATTGCTTTTAATTTTTTTTCACAATATGTAATAGATCATAATAATTGTTTTGGTTGAATTTTATGAATAAAATTTATTTTAAAAAAGTATTCAATGAAAAATAAGATATATCAAATTAAGCCACATTTCTGGCAAATTTTACAACAAATATGAACTTAGTTCAGGAAATTATATAGGTGTGGATTGATCCTTTTAATCTTTGCAAAATCATTAAGGATTGGTTCATTTGGGCCCTCTTATTTCCTAATTTATATTTGAATCAGACCAACCAGAGATACCAAGCATGGCGAATCTGGGGGGGGGGGGCACCTTCAAAAATATGTCCCTTTTGTGAATCATTTTAAACTAATAAAAAAAATATACTCATTAGCCCCCTCCCCATCTTCTGTTCACCAAAAATATGTGCATATATCTTAAACAATAATTTTAAAGAAAGAATGTAAAAGTTAATAATTTTTTGACCTAAAACTAATGACTACAATTTATATTTTTGGAAAAAAGCATTTATATAAAAAATGATAAACCAAAAATATTATTTAAGAAATGAAATATAAGATAAAGGCAAGTCTATAAAAATATTCTCTAGCTAAATGTAAGCTAAGGATACCCAGAATAACGTTTTAGTACCAACCAATAGTATTTAATAAGTGCATTCAAAACAAATTCTTAAATTGTAGTGTAATATATGAGTGGGTGATTTGATCAGGGTTCGAGTCAGGGAAAATTTTAAAAAGGGGTTTGGTCACGAGTTATTTCAGTCGGCCAAATCCAGGTTCAATCCAGATTCATAATTTTTAAGAAACAAATCAATATTATATAAAAAATAATATCGAATTAAATTATATTTGCATTTTATAAGTTTCTTTCCCTAATTAATTTCTGCTAAAAAAGATATTTGACAAAGAAAATCTGAGATAATAAGATTATAACTCAAAGTATTAATTCAAATTATGTACTAGTAATTTTAATTAAGATCATATTAGCAAAATAATAAATATTTATTCAAATTTATAAGTAAAATTTTTGATACATAATTGATTTTGAAATAGCTTAAAATTTTTATGCTCTCCATAAAAATAGAAATATTTAATTTCTTATATTTATATTATTAAGGGATTAAATTAATTGATAAGGTATTTATCAGGAAAAAATCCCACCCGGGTTTACCTAAATATTTTAAGGCCCATGTTTGGTTAGGGTTCGGAAAAAGAACCCTGAAGCCGGGTTCGGTCCAGATCCCTGGATTTGATCAAAGAAAAAGGGAGATGATAGACTTACGCGAAGTGGCATATTAGTAAGAAATAAAAGCTATATTTTTTCTTATTTATACGCATTTTCCGAATCGATAAAAAGTTACGAAGTTAATTGCCAATATTTTTTGGTCAAGAAAATGTATATAAAAAGGATAAATCAATAAAAAGTTAAAAATTCATATGATGTTTACAATAGTTCTTTATATACAAATTCATAACTCTTTTTAATTAGATAATAAAAAAATCTTCTTTACACCTTTTGAAGGATCTTCAAGTGAGCTAGTAGACTTTGTACACTCAGACTCAAAGTTAAAAAATTCTAATTATTTACAGTTAATTGTAATACTTAAAAATCATGATAAATTTCCTTTTTTAAATATTTAAAGCCATAGATGACACATTCATTAAAATCATTCAACATTTTTATAATCCAACTACCAATATTTGAGAAAATATGCTTCTCACTTGAATTTAATGTCAGTAAAAAAGAAAGTTCTCCAAAATATAGGAAGGGTGGTAACTGTTCAATCACGGATGAAAACAATTGAACCAGATGAGAATTGTTTTTACTGGTAATTTAAAAATTATAAAAAAATTTGCCCGATTATATAGGTTCATATTTTATAAATTATGATTGTATTTTTTATACTAATATTCATTCGTGGGATGTGGTTTTATTTTTTTCTTTACCTTAAATTTTAATGATTATATCCTATATTAATTAGAGCATTATTTTTTTTTAAAGCATGATTGGTTTTTAGAAATAGTAACATTTAAATTTTTAAAAAAAATAATTAGATCTATGGAGATTACAGGAAAACAAGACTCCTATGGTTTGATTAGATCACATGTGGTCTTGCTGATGCTGCAAAAAAATATATTAGAATGCTTAGGGTCAAAATACATGTGAAGATGATGTACAACAGTATATAATAGAAAAGGTAAATAAGAATGCTGAATGGGCAATGATGCAAAGTGTTGCCACATTTCTCATTACCCCGATTATGGTGTATGACAACTATGGAGCTTTATTTGCTGGCAAATGTATCTGCTATTTAGATATGATGATGGAAATATAAAAAACATTTATATTAACAATTCTGGATCACATTTTGTTAATATTATTGATTTTGAAGATTAATTACAAATGTTGATATTTTTACTAATAGTATTTTAGTTGATTGTATTTGTCTAGTTTTTATGCATATTTCTTTTTATTTATCCTATTTAAAGCATATTATAAATAAATATATAGAATAAAGGTATCTTTTTTAATCATACCATTTTTATATACATTTCATTACAACACCATATAATCACACCAATTATGTTTACTTTAGATTAATTTGTATTGCTTATACAATTTCACAGTCTAAAAATAAATTTAGAAATTTTTTTAAAATCTGAACTAATCTTTTTTTTAAAATCATCAACTCAAAAATGACGATATTAAAAATTTAGTATATAACATGAATATCATTTTTTAAATAAAAAAAATTGCCACCAAATAAGTTTTAATAAAATGTTAAAATTCGTAATGAATATTTTAATGGCAAAATTTTGCCAAAATACATAATTTGACCAGTTTGAAGTAATTCTAGCAACCCTGAAGAACCATAAGAAAATCTCAATAAGTCTGTTAGAAATTGGTATAAATATTTTCCAAATGGTTCTTAAGTTTTTAAAATTATATTAATTTAGGTAAATTAATTAAGATTATGGGAGCTCATTAAGAGTAATTTATTTTTATAAACTCTATTTAAAAAAATATATCAAAAGATATAATTAAGAAATTTCAACATAATAAATTCAAAAAAAAAATTTATAATTTATAAATTTCAACATAATAAATTCAATAAAAAAATTTATAATTTATAAATTTCAACATAATAAATTCAATAAAAAAATTTATATAAAAAAAGAGAAATTGTTTGTAAATTTGAAGCTTGCTAGGGATTGTTGTGTGTCAATTTTAAAGAATAATTCATCCCAAGGTAAGAACTTTAATGTTTCCAAGTAACCTTTAAAATAAGACGTACAATATAATTTAAAATGTATTTCTTTATATTTATTATTTTCTCAATTATTTTAAATTTCCTAATTCATTGCCATCTCATTTTTATTTTATATACCAAAAATTAACAACTATAATTACTTGGAGTGACCAAAATTTAAAAAAATGATATATAACATTACTGAATAGATGTCTATAGATATCATACCTTAGAATATATAATTTACTATTAACAATAAATAAAGTCAATTTACTTTTTTGTGAATCCAATACTGTAAATCCTAGGTTTGTATTTGAAGCTTGCTAAGGATTGTTTTGTGTCAATTTTAAGAATAAGTCATCACAAGGTAAGAACTTTAATGTTTCCAAGTAACCTTTGAAATAAGACACACAATATAATTAAAAATGTATTTCTTAATATATATATTATTTTCTAAATTTCCTAATTCATTGCCATCTTATTTTTATTTTATATATCAAAAATTATCCTTAAAAATTAACTACAATTACTTGGAGTGGCCAAAATTTAAAAAAACGATATATAACATATTACTGAAAAGCTGGCAATAGATATCATCATACCTACGAATATATAATTTACTATTGACAATAAGGTCTGTACTTTTTTATGAATGCAATACTCTAAATAGTAATTTTAAATTCTGAGGTAATTGAGTTTACGATATTATTTATACATCCATTTTCTATTCTTTTTATATAGATATAATTAACTGCTCCTTTGAGCAGGAATATCAGTAAATCTTTTATTTAATGATTAAGCTTAACAATTTTAATAGATTTCTTTATCCAGATTTTCTCGAATCTTAGCATAATATTAAAATATTTTTGAATATTTTACTATGAATTATATATACATTTATTTAGTTGTTTCTATAATATTATTAAATTAAACTAATGGTTAACATAAAATAACTTGAATTATAATGTAATAAAATAAGAGAAACTTTTAATTAATATAATGACCATAAACTGATGCTTAAATCTATACAAGACCTATTGTATTAAAGTGTATTATAAATTGTTTGAGAGTAATAAATAAAATTAATTCCCCATTTCATAGATTTACATTAAATTATTTAAAAATTAAGCTTGTTGATTTCAGATTCCACATTTGTTTGCATATACTTTTAAACAGAATATAGTTATCAATATAATTAAAAATATAATATTTAAACTATATTTGTGAATCAAAAATGTCAGTTACTAAAAAATTTAATCTTTACAAGCCAATCATAAATGTCAGTTTTACAAAAATATTATACTTAGTCATTATACGTCAGTCATAACCAATATTACTAAATAAATTATTCATGAATACAAGTATCACGAAAAACATTTATTCTAATTATTACATGCTAGTCATAATTGTCAACATTACAAAGCAGTGATAGAACGGAGAAATACATCGGCCGAGTTCAAAAATGGGATTGGGGGCAAAGTGCCCTATAAATTTATTAACCCCACCCATAGAAAATTCTGGAGGCGTCTATGGTTTGAGTCTTAAAATAATTTTTACCAGAATTCACGCAATAAGGTTAATGATTATTAAATTTTAACATGTTTTAAAAAAGTAACTGCATATACAGATGTAAGTATCTTACTAAAAATGTCAAAAGAATTACAAGATTAAAAGTATCTTGTATCTAAGATACAAGTAATCCCTGTCCAGCCTAACTCTGAGTGTAATTATGGCAAATGAATACGAATACAAAGGTATACAATAATAATTCAATAATTTTTTTCCTTTTAAATTTATAGATATCATTTGAAAGATTGTGAAAGATAATTTGTTCATCTAGAGAAAAATATATAATTTTTTGTTTAGCCATGACACGTATTAACAATAAATAAATATGTGTAATATATTTTAATGATTTAGCTATAAATATATATTTTAAAATATTTAGATGAATTATAAAATATTTTTATGCATCAAAATTAATTCACAATATTTAATAAACAGATAAATCTATTTATATATTTTATAAACTCATTTTTATATTGAATTATAAGTTTTGTGTAAAAAATTATATATTTTTTAATATAATAAGTGGGAATGACTAAAATACGCGTCCCCAAAAACTACGCGTCCCTACGCGTCCCCGGTCAAAACGATTTATTTTTATTAATATTAATAGGAAATCTTATTAAGCTTTATAAGATGAGTTAGAAAATGTTTTTTTTAATTTAAAAAAAATACGGTAACTATATAAAATTTACAAAAATTTATTTTTTTAAAAAATAAACTACGCGTCCCTACGCGTCCCCGGTCAAAATACAGTTTTTTTAAAAAAATCAAAACGGATTCATATTTAGCTTATTAAAAGAATACAGAATATGTAAATATTATATTTTAAACTATTTTATAACTTAGTGATTTTTTCAAAAAACACTTTTTTTTTCAAAAACACTACGCGTCCCCGGTCAAAAAACCTTTTTTTTAAAAAAATAATAGCAGATTCATGTTTAACTTTTTAAGGAGATTCAGAAAATGGTATTAATAAAAAAAAAATTTTAAAAAAAATTTTTTCCAAAAAAATTTTTTTTGGCTAAACTACGCGTCCCTACGCGTCCCCGGTCAAAATACACTTTTTTTAAAAAAATCAAAACGGATTCATATTTAGCTCATTAAAAGAATACAGAATATGTAAATATTTTATTTTAAACTATTTTATAACTTAGTGATTTTTTCAAAAAACACTTTTTTTTTCAAAAACACTACGCGTCCCCGGTCAAAAAACCGTTTTTTTTAAAAAATAAAAGCAGATTCATGTTTAGCTTTTTAAGGAGATTCAGAAAATGGTATTAATAAAAAAAAATTTAAAAAGAAATTTTTTCCAAAAAAATTTTTTTTTGGCTAAACTAAGCGTCCCTACGCGTCCCCGGTCAAAATACACTTTTTTTAAAAAAATCAAAACGGATTCATATTTAGCTCATTAAAAGAATACAGAATATGTAAATATTATATATTAAACTATTTTATAACTTAGTGATTTTTTCAAAAAACACTTTTTTTTTTCAAAAACACTACGCGTCCCCGGTCAAAAAACCGTTTTTTTTAAAAAATAAAAGCAGATTCATGTTTAGCTTTTTAAGGAGATTCAGAAAATGGTATTAATAAAAAAAAAATTTAAAAAGAAATTTTTTCCAAAAAAATTTTTTTTTGGCTAAACTACGCGTCCCTACGCGTCCCCGGTCAAAATACACTTTTTTTAAAAAAATCAAAACGGATTCATATTTAGCTCATTAAAAGAATACAGAATATGTAAATATTATATATTAAACTATTTTATAACTTAGTGATTTTTTCAAAAAACACTTTTTTTTTTCAAAAACACTACGCGTCCCCGGTCAAAAAACCGTTTTTTTTAAAAAATAAAAGCAGATTCATGTTTAGCTTTTTAAGGAGATTCAGAAAATGGTATTAATAAAAAAAAATTTAAAAAGAAATTTTTTCCAAAAAAATTTTTTTTTGGCTAAACTACGCGTCCCTACGCGTCCCCGGTCAAAATACAGTTTTTTTAAAAAAATCAAAACGGATTCATATTTAGCTCATTAAAAGAATACAGAATATGTAAATATTATATTTTAAACTATTTTATAACTTAGTGATTTTTTTCAAAAAACACTTTTTTTTTTCAAAAACACTACGCGTCCCCGGTCAAAAAACCGTTTTTTTTAAAAAATAAAAGCAGATTCATGTTTAGCTTTTTAAGGAGATTCAGAAAATGGTATTAATAAAAAAAAAATTTAAAAAGAAATTTTTTCCAAAAAAATTTTTTTTTGGCTAAACTACGCGTCCCTACGCGTCCCCGGTCAAAATACACTTTTTTTAAAAAAATCAAAACGGATTCATATTTAGCTCATTAAAAGAATACAGAATATGTAAATATTATATTTTAAACTATTTTATAACTTAGTGATTTTTTCAAAAAACTACTTTTTTTTCAAAAACACTACGCGTCCCCGGTCAAAAAACCGTTTTTTTTAAAAAATAAAAGCAGATTCATGTTTAGCTTTTTAAGGAGATTCAGAAAATGGTATTAATTAAAAAAAAATTTAAAAAAAAATTTTTTCCAAAAAATTTTTTTTTTGGCTAAACTACGCGTCCCTACGCGTCCCCGGTCAAAATACAGTTTTTTTTAAAAAATCAAAACGGATTCATATTTAGCTCATTAAAAGAATACAGAATATGTAAATATTATATTTTAAACTATTTTATAACTTAGTGATTTTTTCAAAAAACACTTTTTTTTTCAAAAACACTACGCGTCCCCGGTCAAAAAACCGTTTTTTTTAAAAAAATAAAAGCAGATTCATGTTTAGCTTTTTAAGGAGATTCAGAAAATGGTATTAATAAAAAAAATTTAAAAAAAAATTTTTTCGAAAAATTTTTTTTTGGCTAAACTACGCGTCCCTACGCGTCCCCGGTCAAAATACAGTTTTTTTAAAAAAATCAAAACGGATTCATATTTAGCTCATTAAAAGAATACAGAATATGTAAATATTATATTTTAAACTATTTTATAACTTAGTGATTTTTTCAAAAAACACTTTTTTTTTCAAAAACACTACGCGTCCCCGGTCAAAAAACCTTTTTTTTAAAAAATAAAAGCAGATTCATGTTTAGCTTTTCAAGGAGATTCAGAAAATGGTATTAATAAAAAAATTTAAAAAAAAAATTTTTCGAAAAATTTTTTTTTTGGCTAAACTACGCGTCCCCGGTCAAAATACAGTTTTTTTAAAAAAATCAAAACGGATTCATATTTAGCTCATTAAAAGAATACAGAATATGTAAATATTATATTTTAAACTATTTTATAACTTAGTGATTTTTTCAAAAAACACTTTTTTTTTCAAAAACACTACGCGTCCCCGGTCAAAATACAGTTTTTTTTAAAAAATCAAAACGGATTCATATTTAGCTCATTAAAAGAATACAGAATATGTAAATATTATATTTTAAACTATTTTATAACTTAGTGATTTTTTCAAAAAACACTTTTTTTCGAAAACACTACGCGTCCCCGGTCAAAAAACCGTTTTTTTTAAAAAATAAAAGCAGATTCATGTTTAGCTTTTTAAGGAGATTCAGAAAATGGTATTAATAAAAAAAATTTAAAAAAAAAATTTTTTCGAAAAAAATTATTTTTTGGCTAAACTACGCGTCCCTACGCGTCCCCGGTCAAAATACAGTTTTTTTAAAAAAATCAAAACGGATTCATATTTAGCTCATTAAAAGAATACAGAATATGTAAATATTATATTTTAAATTATTTTATAACTTAGTGATTTTTTCAAAAAACACTTTTTTTCGAAAACACTACGCGTCCCAGGTCAAAAAACTGTTTTTTTTTTAAAATAAAAGCAGATTCATGTTTAGCTTTTCAAGGAGATTCAGAATAATTTTGGTAGTTGAGAATTCAAATAAAATATTTAAAAAAGCCAATGTCTAGCCCATATTTAAAATTAAAAAATTTTCAAGGATATCTATTTTAAATTTTACCCAAGTTGATTTCTATCATAAATGTAAATTATGATATTTCTAATACCCTTACATTGCAACATTTTTACCTCTTTTTCTCCTAAATATTAATATTTTTATGAAATATATTATTAAAGCATATTTAGTATCGTATACACCTAACTAATTAGTAATTACCCATCAACCCCGTCATTCTGATTAAATTAAATTAATTTTATAAAAAAAATTTTTTAATATATATATATACAAATATATCAAAATATAAAATTGACGGGGGGGCTCAATGGTTAGAACGTATGCCTTCCGAACGATAAGTTGCGAGTTCGAATCCCGTATTGCCATAAAAAATTTAAAAAAAAAATTTTTAACATTAGCGAGATAATAATAGCTCTCGATTTATTTAACATTAAGATGATAGGAAAGTTGATAGAAAAAAAAAATTTTAACATTAGGAGATAGGAAAGTGAAATTAACGTTAAGAAGATAGGTAGGTTGATAGAAAAAAAATTAACATTACCAAGATACGAAAACGTTCATTTCTTGATTACATTTATAGATAGATAGATATATATCATATTAAATCAATGTGTTAAAAAGCTAAAAAATCAAACAAAGTTGAGGGTTCTAAATCTGATTGATGAATTAGAAAATATTATAATTATTAATTTATTTTTCATTTATGTTAGTAATAAGTTTTTTAAAATAACTTTCTAATCTTACATTAATAGTTAAAATTTATCATTTTATGTTTTGTATATGGGAGACTGGGGTTAGGACCCCGGGCTTGGCAAACCACTTAATCTCATTTCAAAATTAAATATCCTAATATAGTTTTTATTAGTTTACATCTATAGACAAAAATCTTTTGAAATATTTAAATTATTAAAAATTTTATTTAAGAAATAAAATTTTGATGAAATTTTCAAAAGATTTTTACATGACAAAATTTTAATTTTATTAAAATATATAATCATTTATATGTAAATTAAATTTTATAGTTAATTTTAAACACTCTTCTATAATTTGGAAATGTTCAATGTGTATTTATTATATCTAGATAATATTTCAATCATAATTTGTCAATTTAGAGCTAGCGGCGCTTGCTAAACCATACAAGTCAATTAAAGCAGTTAATAATGAAAAAAATTTCAAAATCTTGTAAAGGCAATTCATGTCTATTTTATAATTGGTGTTTAGGATTTATGCTATCATAATCTCTCCTTAATATCTTTATTTTTTATGTCCAAAATGTTTATTAAATTAACCAAAATTAAGTTTCAATTTTTATATAAAATAAGCCTCAATTTATAAGTATATGATATATACTACAATACAACAAAATTATTCTATTTGTATCATTATTAATAAATAAAAATACATTTCAATTTATTATGGCCTTAAAAAACCAATGGTTTAGGAAGCCCCTTGAAGTGGTTTGCCTCACCCCGCTATTGGGGATTGTTAGACATATATTTGATTTTTACAAAAAATAAAATTAAAAAAAAATAAATATATTCTTAAATTTTTTTATAAGGCCCCTTTATAAAGTATTGTTTTCGGTATCTAATCATATTTTATTTTTTATATTATGTAAAAAAAAACCAGAAACTATAGCCAATTTTTTAAAAATAGGTTAGACTAACCGCAGTCTCTCCTACTATATTCACCAAATTTATAAAACAAATAATTTTATTAATCAGATAAATATACCATTTATTATTTCAAGAAATATACAATTTATTAAATATAATAAGATTACTAAAACATATTTTTTAATAAAATACCATTTATATTACATATTATTATATACAATCGTAATAGGTAAAAAAATGTAAATATTCGTTTGTTGTAAAATAATGTGGGTGTTTCAATCACGGTAGTCTTTATAGAATGTTGTTTCCGACGTATCACGATTTAGTTTTCCAATTTCAATCATTGACCAAACTATAATATGATGTTGTTTTCATCTTCGATATCTATTTATAGTTTATATAATAATATAATATATTTATTTTTATATGCCTTTTTACCTTCAATAATTATAGTCAAAAATTTCAAATTATAGGACTTTAATAATTGGTAATATTTAAACTTAAAAATAACTATTTATATTGTTATTACAAAAAAATAATTGGATGCATTGTTCTAACTGTACAAACTTTCTCTAATATTAGCTAAACAATATTACATTATTTATACTATATTAATGATTTGTCCCGCTATTGCTTTTGATCTTATATTTAATATATTTTATAGTTATAATATTATGGTTTTAGCCATAAAAATATAAAAATTATTAATTTTAATATTTTTATGTTTCCGCTCTTAGCCACGTGGAGGCAACCAGTTGAAAGAGCTTTTAGGTCTTAGTTTAAAAAAAATACCAAGACCATGGATATATAATAGGTTTAAAATTTTAAACCTGAAATATAACCAAAATATAATATATTAAAAAGTTTACATTAATTTAAAAAAAAATATTAAACAAAAAAAATATTAAACAAAAAATTTATTTGTCCTAGTCTAATAACTCATCTTCTATATGATGGTCATTAGACGTGACGTTTAAATCAAGCATATTAACCTCCGACGCCAAGTCAACCTGTTAACTTGGGCTCGGTGGTGTTGCCGATACGGGAATCGGCCCGGCTGGAATGAGCGCCCATACGTGAATCGGCACGGCTGGAATGGGCGCCGTTAGGGAGGGGGCAGAAGTGCGCCTTGTCGTTTGTCTCCAAAAAGTGACGATTAGTTGGGCGCACTGGGGTGAGGTTTGTCTCCAAAACATCATAATAGGTTCGGCGCAGCTCTGGACAGTATCTTATATAATGATTTCCCTCACATCTCCAATAGCCCGAGGCTTCCCTGGCGCCTCCCGAGAAAGACTCTCTTTCTCCGTACCTGTAGGTACCATAGCCCCTTCTTGGGCTACCCGACCTACGAGACCGTCTGTCTCGAGTAGGTCTCGCTATATTAAGCATTTGCCAATATAGCCTGAAAGCTTCTAGTCTGGCCTCCTCCAGCCTATTGTCCGACTCCAATGATCCGTCAATCATCCCAAATAATTGTCAACACGGAATGTGGATGTCATATAAAAATAATAAAATAAAGCAAATATATACAAACTATTTAAAAATTAGCATCCGTATGCTATCAGAGTTATTTGTATACGGCAACAATATACTAAACACTAGAGCAGTTTGGTTAGTTTTAATTAACCACAGGTCGGTATAACCATCCTCATATATAATGGGCCCTATCATTTTTGCGATGAGTACAATGACTACATTCTTCGAGACTATTTAATTCCATTTCTTTTCCCATTTACGGCACCTCTTATAACCATCAACATGATATCAATGTTGATCCAATCTAATGATTTGGTAGCGATCGAGGAATTCGCCATGATAGCCTGCAATTAGATCAATTAATTTGTGTAAACATCGGACCATTTATTATGTTACGTGCACGTGAGAAGAAATATCATAAGATACTATTAAGACGACAAACAGGGAGTCGATGTAAATCATCGCAACAAAAATTTATACGTGATATATTTGGCAATAGAGGGACTTAGTATTTTCGATAAATGAAGAGATGTATAATCGTAGATTGTTGCAATTAAAATCATATTGCATCGAAATAAATGATATAATTCATTTCGATGCAATATGATTTAAATAACAACAATCTACGAGGATACATTTCATTTGCTTATCGAATTTACTAAGTCCATCTACAGCCAAAAAAATAATGTATAAATTTATGGTGCGAATAACGATTGTGAATCGTCTTAATAGTATGTTAAATATCTTTAGTAGATAGAAAGACGTCGGCTTTACACATTTTAATTGAAAAAATAGCCAATAAGAATAGGGTTCAAGAAAAAGAACTTGAACGGGCAGTCATTGGATTGGGCCAATTTGTTGTTGTTGACAGTTATAAGAAATTTATATTTGGGAAAAAATTGGGATAAAATAAGTGTCGAAGAACGTCGTCATCGTACTCATCGCAATGATGAAAGGACGGATTATAAATGATGATGATATTATATCGACCTGCGGTCAATTAAAATTAACCAAACCTAAAGGGTCTAAAAAACCGACACAGTATAAAAATAATTAAAGTAAAGCATACGGATGCTAATTTTTAAATAGTTTGTATATATTTGCTTTATTTTATTATTTTTATATGACATCCACATTCCGTGTTGACAATTATTTGGGATGATTGACGGATCATTGGAGTCGGACAATAGGCTGGAGGAGGCCAGACTAGAAGCTTTCAGGCTATATTGGCAAATGCTTAATATAGCGAGACCTACTCGAGACAGACGGTCTCGTAGGTCGGGTAGCCCAAGAAGGGGCTATGGTACCTACAGGTACGGAGAAAGAGAGTCTTTCTCGGGAGGCGCCAGGGAAGCCTCGGGCTATTGGAGATGTGAGGGAAATCATTATATAAGATACTGTCCAGAGCTGCGCCGAACCTATTATGATGTTTTGGAGACAAACCTCACCCCAGTGCGCCCAACTAATCGTCACTTTTTGGAGACAAACGACAAGGCGCACTTCTGCCCCCTCCCTAACGGCGCCCATTCCAGCCGTGCCGATTCACGTATGGGCGCTCATTCCAGCCGGGCCGATTCCCGTATCGGCAACACCACCGAGCCCAAGTTAACAGGTTGACTTGGCGTCGGAGGTTAATATGCTTGATTTAAACGTCACGTCTAATGACCATCATATAGAAGATGAGTTATTAGACTAGGACAAATAAATTTTTTGTTTAATATTTTTTTTGTTTAATATTTTTTTTTAAATTAATGTAAACTTTTTAATATATTATATTTTGGTTATATTTCAGGTTTAAAATTTTAAACCTATTATATATCCATGGTCTTGGTATTTTTTTTAAACTAAGACCTAAAAGCTCTTTCAACTGGTTGCCTCCACGTGGCTAAGAGCGGAAACATAAAAATATTAAAATTAATAATTTTTATATTTTTATGGCTAAAACCATAATATTATAACTATAAAATATATTAAATATAAGATCAAAAGCAATAGCGGGACAAATCATTAATATAGTATAAATAATGTAATATTGTTTAGCTAATATTAGAGAAAGTTTGTACAGTTAGAACAATGCATCCAATTATTTTTTTGTAATAACAATATAAATAGTTATTTTTAAGTTTAAATATTACCAATTATTAAAGTCCTATAATTTGAAATTTTTGACTATAATTATTGAAGGTAAAAAGGCATATAAAATTAAATATATTATATTATTATATAAACTATAAATAGATATCGAAGATGAAAACAACATCATATTATAGTTTGGTCAATGATTGAAATTGGAAAACTAAATCGTGATACGTCGGAAACAACATTCTATAAAGACTACCGTGATTGAAACACCCACATTATTTTACAACAAACGAATATTTACATTTTTTTACCTATTACGATTGTATATAATAATATGTAATATAAATGGTATTTTATTAAAAAATATGTTTTAGTAATCTTATTATATTTAATAAATTGTATATTTCTTGAAATAATAAATGGTATATTTATCTGATTAATAAAATTATTTGTTTTATAAATTTGGTGAATATAGTAGGAGAGACTGCGGTTAGTCTAACCTATTTTTAAAAAATTGGCTATAGTTTCTGGTTTTTTTTTACATAATATAAAAAATAAAATATGATTAGATACCGAAAACAATACTTTATAAAGGGGCCTTATAAAAAAATTTAAGAATATATTTATTTTTTTTTAATTTTATTTTTTGTAAAAATCAAATATATGTCTAACAATCCCCAATAGCGGGGTGAGGCAAACCACTTCAAGGGGCTTCCTAAACCATTGGTTTTTTAAGGCCATAATAAATTGAAATGTATTTTTATTTATTAATAATGATACAAATAGAATAATTTTGTTGTATTGTAGTATATATCATATACTTATAAATTGAGGCTTATTTTATATAAAAATTGAAACTTAATTTTGGTTAATTTAATAAACATTTTGGACATAAAAAATAAAGATATTAAGGAGAGATTATGATAGCATAAATCCTAAACACCAATTATAAAATAGACATGAATTGCCTTTACAAGATTTTGAAATTTTTTTCATTATTAACTGCTTTAATTGACTTGTATGGTTTAGCAAGCGCCGCTAGCTCTAAATTGACAAATTATGATTGAAATATTATCTAGATATAATAAATACACATTGAACATTTCCAAATTATAGAAGAGTGTTTAAAATTAACTATAAAATTTAATTTACATATAAATGATTATATATTATAATTAAAATTCTATCATGTAAAAATCTTTTGAAAACTTCATCAAAATTTTATTTCTTAAATAAAATTTTTAATAATTTAATATTTCAAAAGATTTTTTGTCTATAGATGTAAACTAATAAAAACTATATTAGGATATTTAATTTTGAAATGAGATTAAGTGGTTTGCCAAGCCCGGGGTCCTAACCCCAGTCTCCCATATACAAAACATATAAAATGATAAATTTTAACTATTAATGTAAGATTAGAAAGTTATTTTAAAAAACTTATTACTAACATAAATGAAAAATAAATTATAATTATAATATTTTCTAATTCATCAATCAGATTTAGAACCCTCAACTTTGTTTGATTTTTTAGCTTTTTAACACATTGATTTAATATGATATATATCTATCTATCTATAAATGTAATCAAGAAATGAACGTTTTCGTATCTTGGTAATGTTAATTTTTTTTCTATCAACTTACCTATCTTCTTAACGTTAATTTCACTTTCCTATCTCCTAATGTTAAAATTTTTTTTTTCTATCAACTTTCCTATCATCTTAATGTTAAATAAATCGAGAGCTATTATTATCTCGCTAATGTTAAAAATTTTTTTTTTAAATTTTTTATGGCAATACGGGATTCGAACTCGCAACTTATCGTTCGGAAGGCATACGTTCTAACCATTGAGCCCCCCCGTCAATTTTATATTTTGATATATTTGTATATATATATATTAAAAAATTTTTTTTATAAAATTAATTTAATTTAATCAGAATGACGGGGTTGATGGGTAATTACTAATTAGTTAGGTGTATACGATACTAAATATGCTTTAATAATATATTTCATAAAAATATTAATATTTAGGAGAAAAAGAGGTAAAAATGTTGCAATGTAAGGGTATTAGAAATATCATAATTTACATTTATGATAGAAATCAACTTGGGTAAAATTTAAAATAGATATCCTTGAAAATTTTTTAATTTTAAATATGGGCTAGACATTGGCTTTTTTAAATATTTTATTTGAATTCTCAACTACCAAAATTATTCTGAATCTCCTTGAAAAGCTAACATGAATCTGCTTTTATTTTAAAAAAAAAACAGTTTTTTGACCTGGGACGCGTAGTGTTTTCGAAAAAAAGTGTTTTTTGAAAAAATCACTAAGTTATAAAATAGTTTAAAATATAATATTTACATATTCTGTATTCTTTTAATGAGCTAAATATGAATCCGTTTTGATTTTTTTAAAAAAACTGTATTTTGACCGGGGACGCGTAGGGACGCGTAGTTTAGCCAAAAAATAATTTTTTTCGAAAAAATTTTTTTTTTAAATTTTTTTTATTAATACCATTTTCTGAATCTCCTTAAAAAGCTAAACATGAATCTGCTTTTATTTTTTAAAAAAAAACGGTTTTTTGACCGGGGACGCGTAGTGTTTTCGAAAAAAGTGTTTTTTGAAAAAATCACTAAGTTATAAAATAGTTTAAAATATAATATTTACATATTCTGTATTCTTTTAATGAGCTAAATATGAATCCGTTTTGATTTTTTAAAAAAAACTGTATTTTGACCGGGGACGCGTAGTGTTTTTGAAAAAAAAAGTGTTTTTTGAAAAAATCACTAAGTTATAAAATAGTTTAAAATATAATATTTACATATTCTGTATTCTTTTAATGAGCTAAATATGAATCCGTTTTGATTTTTTTAAAAAAACTGTATTTTGACCGGGGACGCGTAGTTTAGCCAAAAAAAAATTTTTCGAAAAATTTTTTTTTTAAATTTTTTTTTATTAATACCATTTTCTGAATCTCCTTGAAAAGCTAAACATGAATCTGCTTTTATTTTTTAAAAAAAAAGGTTTTTTGACCGGGGACGCGTAGTGTTTTTGAAAAAAAAAAGTGTTTTTTGAAAAAATCACTAAGTTATAAAATAGTTTAATATATAATATTTACATATTCTGTATTCTTTTAATGAGCTAAATATGAATCCGTTTTGATTTTTTTAAAAAAACTGTATTTTGACCGGGGACGCGTAGGGACGCGTAGTTTAGCCAAAAAAAAATTTTTTGGAAAAAATTTTTTTTTAAATTTTTTTTTATTAATACCATTTTCTGAATCTCCTTAAAAAGCTAAACATGAATCTGCTTTTATTTTTTTAAAAAAAAGGTTTTTTGACCGGGGACGCGTAGTGTTTTTGAAAAAAAAAGTGTTTTTTGAAAAAATCACTAAGTTATAAAATAGTTTAAAATAAAATATTTACATATTCTGTATTCTTTTAATGAGCTAAATATGAATCCGTTTTGATTTTTTAAAAAAAACTGTATTTTGACCGGGGACGCGTAGGGACGCGTAGGGACGCGTAGTTTATTTTTTACAAAAATAAATTTTTGTAAATTTTATATAGTTACCGTATTTTTTTTAAATTAAAAAAAACATTTTCTAACTCATCTTATAAAGCTTAATAAGATTTCCTATTAATATTAATAAAAATAAATCGTTTTGACCGGGGACGCGTAGGGACGCGTAGTTTTTGGGGACGCGTATTTTAGTCATTCCCTAATAAGTTAAAAAATAAAATTTGGAAAACATGATAAAAGGCAATAATATTTTTACAAGTATTTTATTTTATTATATTAAAATTGAAAGGGGTTTATAAAAAATTGTTTACATATTATAAGGATCTCAAAATAAAGGTTTCTAAATCTAATCGAAAATAATGGCCAACCTTGTGAAATAATTCTGAGGTGCATTATCATAACTCAAACTAGGAAATTCAAATATAATTCCATTCTAGCCTTGAAAATATTGCCTATAACTATAACTAGGTATGTGGCTAATATTTTAGCCCTTTTTCAAATTTTGAACTTTAATATTTTTTTAAATAATATAATTTTTATATGGTCATAAAAATATTTTTTTATTTTATATTTATTTTTAGAGCCAAGTATAAAATAGAGAGTAAATTTGATTTATCAATATTTACATGTTATATTTTATTATGAACAAAAATAAAAATTTTGATTTATCTCATTTTAACAATTTCATGGATATTAGGAATTTTTTTCAGGTTAATAAAATATTTTTTTCAAAATATAATTCATATTAAATAAACAAAGCTAATAAAAACGGTGCTGTTTAGAGAAGAAAATATAATTAGTGGTAACAATAGGGCGAGGATCTGTCTATCCACTGAAATGTTTTTAGATATTATTGTAACATTATTATTTTGACAAATTTTCTTTGAGTAGAGTGAGGTTACCATCGGCAAATAATTTGAGCCTACTCAAAAAGCTGAACCAAATTTTTGAGCCAAAACTATCATCTTAGCCTCAAATAAAGTTTAAATTTAAACTTAGGATAACCCAACCAATCTTAAAAATATATACTTTTGTATCAAGACTTAATAGCAAATGTTTTCGAGATTGGTAGGATTGAGCAGATTTAACAAAACTAGTTGCAGGAGTCTAATTTAAGAATAACTCTTAAATATTGTTTGTTGTTAAGACTAATATCTACTTCGAAAAAAATTATATAATAGGATATTGTCTTTTGTCAACTTCTTCTGTTTCCTCCTACCAATGAACATTTTTATTGATCGACTGATATTTTTAAAAATTAAATTATTAGGTACAGGTTGGTAATAATATATAAATATAGCAGTAAATATTTATAGATATCGCTCGAATCAGAAATTATGCCATTAAGAAAATCTAAAACAAATAAGATTGAAAATAGACCATTTTAAAATTTCTTTAAAAAGATAGTCCCGTTTAATGAATAACTGTAAAATGAGGGTAAAACAGTAGCGTAACTAGAGAGGATCGCAGGGGCTCAAGCCACCTAAAAAATTTGAATAGCCCTCTGAAGCAAAAAAAATTTTTTTTAATGTAATTTTAGCCACTAGAACTATAAATTTTTTTGATTGTCCCCTGAACGATTTATTTTATATTTCTATTAAGTAATATATAGATTTAATTTTATTATTTAAAAATTAAAAAGACTGTCTAAATTTTTATTAAATGATTACTATTTTAAATATTAGATTAGATTAATGCATATAAATTATATTTTCATTATGTCAGTTTGCAATCAAATTCTGTGTTAAATATAGAATATCAATATCACTCACTAAATATTAATTTAGCATTAACAGTTGAAGCTTAATTGATTATTATTATTTAAATTATTATATAACCCTAATTAAATAAATATATACATTTATTAATTTACAACTAACAAATTTATATTGTAATTAGCGAGTTCAAAATGACTAATCAACTGTATATTAATTTAATTATCATACCTATTCCTGAAAATATTTCCAAGGTCCAAATAAGTATAAGATATTTATTTATAAAAAGTAAGTAAATTGACATATAGTTTATAATCCTCTATTATATACAGTTGGTTATAAAATATTAGATAAAATGCTACTTTTATAGAAGTATTTGACAATTATATAATATATTACAGTTAATTTTATAATAAATTTAACTAATAAATGCTTTTGATAATAAATAGAGTAACAATTGGCTTCCAAGATTTAACGCCATCTATTTAGCTATAATAATTTTAAAAATTAAACATTTTATTAACATTGTATAATGGATGTAATAAATTAGATATCTTTTCTTTTCTTATTTTACGTGTTTTTAGGAAGGCTATTTTTTTCTTTTCGAAAAACAGTTTTGAGTTAAATTTTTAATACAAGTATATTTTTGATATTATTACAAGCTACTATTATTTTAAGATATAATATACCGACTAGAGGTGTTGCGACAATATATAAAATCTTAATGGTTTCCTCATATCATTCTCTGGTCTTTAATTTATAGGTAGAAAATGTTTCATTTCTAATATGGCATACTTGCCATGAAAAAAAGATTTTTAGTGTTTTTATTTTATCTTATCAATTTATCACCATAGTGTTGTTAAACGGCTCATTGAGCCGATTTTTAAAAACAGATAACCTATTATTTTACCCAGAAAAAAATATTATGCAAGCCTAAAGATTTTTCTCATAGATGGAACATAGGATTGAAATCTATTGGCGAAATCTCGACGCTAAGGCACTATTTTCCTGGCTATATTGTTGAGATAGCCGTTTTTTAAAATCGGCTCAAATCGAGCCATAACAACACTAATCCAACATAATAAATTCTGATATTAGTTTACATCGTGAGTGTCATGGCTATGCCTGCAAATTAACCAGAATTTATTATTTGTGTTGCTAATTAATTTAAGATTATTATTACAGCTGTTGAGAGCATGTGATTGCATATTTAAATAAAAAATAATGGACAGCTGTGTAGTCGTTTATATATCTTTAAAATGGAAGATAATCTTTTAAAAATTTAATATCTCACAATACTATTACTTATCTAGCTTCCATTATGTTATATAAGAAGAAGCTCTAACAACTACATAGTTTAATTATTTGGATTGGTGGTTTATACTCTCTTCTTCAAGAATTGATGATTTGGTTTAGGCCTATAAATTTTCCTTATTAGTCCATTCAAGAATTTAGTTGTCTAAAATGGTAACAGAGAGTTATATTAGTTTCATAACCTTTTGTCAATGTAAGTTGCTAAGAATTATATTATTGCATTATGTGGTTTTAAAAAACTATTATCAATTGAGGTATATGTATTAATAAATTAACCTTTGACTCAAATTTTTTTTATATCAGCAATAGAAACTATTTTATACTATAATAAATAGATTTTGTATTAATAAATTTTATTTTTAGAATGTATTGTATTGTATTGTTTTAATTATTTATATGCCAGTTTATTTTGTATGCATAATGTTAAATGACAAAATATGAAATTCATAATTTTTAAGAGTAACAAATTTTAAAAAAGTAAAATATACTAATATCTAATCCGGCCGAAGACCGGGCAAAAGCAGGCCGAGGGCCCGCCAATGACATTATTATATGTCATTGGGGCCCGCATATTAAAAAATATGGGGAGCTAAGCCCCACATAAAATTTTTTTTAGTTGAGCCACCTGAGATTGTAAAGGCTAGCGACGCTCCTGGGTAGCGTCTACATGGCAGAAAATTTGATGGAGGCAAACCCCTCCAAAATCTACCCATACCCACCTGAAAAAAATCCCGCGGCCTTCGGCCGCGAAATTTAAAGACCTACGATGGTATAGTGATTTTATTATAATAAGCCACCATTTATAACTTTACAACAAAATTCTATTTACAATTTCAAGCCTATTTAGGGAAAATTTTTTTTTTAAATTTGTAGGTGATAATCAATTTATATTTAAATGCACTTTTCATAATTTAGTTGATATTCACTTTCTTTTCATAAAATATATTTAAGTGAATTAAATGAGATAACATATTAATATTTCTATAAAAAAGATCTAAAATATTGTAAAAAATATAAGACGAATAAATTTAAAGAGGTATATTTAGCTTGATTCCACATATCTATATTACCTTTTAATTAATTAAAAACATGTATTGTAAATAGAGCTATCATATAAAATATTAGAATAAAATGAATTATAGTATATTTTGCATTGAAATTATAAAATGTTAAATTAAATTTACATATTTTAAAAGCGTATATATTCGCTGTGAAAAAGATACATTACTTATTTTATTAATAATCTGGATAACCTTATAGATGTTAGTGCAAATTGTGTTATAATCAATTTAAAATTTTTCAAAAACATCAATTTCGCTGGATATTAACAGTAAATTTTCTAAAAATGGATCCGAAATTTTATTCCGGATTCGAGGTTTGTTTTTTTACTTTACTCATGGCTCTTTCGGCTGAACAGGAAGTTGTAGGAAGGGTTAATAAATATTTATATAATAAATTTAAATTAGAATAAGAATTTAATTGATTTAAAAATAGGTATGGTAATATAAAAGAATATTTTATTCATTTTTTTATTTTGGTCATGATTTCGCTGTTGATATTTTCTTCGGTAGTTTGATCGTTTGCAATACCTTTAATTATATACAATTCAAATAAAATATCAATAAATTAATTTCATCAATATATAACGCCTCATTCTTTTTAACTTTTAATAGATCTTAGCAAAAAATAATTGATTGATACTCCAAATATAAAGAGCGAAAATCATTATATTCATCAA
Organism: Gordionus sp. m RMFG-2023; assembly: GCF_954871325.1. NCBI lineage: Eukaryota > Metazoa > Nematomorpha > Gordioida > Chordodea > Parachordodidae > Gordionus > Gordionus sp. m RMFG-2023. The sequence continues at coordinate 14,253,871 of NC_088779.1, read as the reverse complement.
CAATGTTTTGGACATCTAATTGATTAGTATGACTAATTTCGGATATTTGCCATCCTTCTATTTTTTCATTATCCATAATCCCAACAGTATCTGAAAATTTAAAAGCAATTGATAGACGTAGACAAATAGATATTTAAGTAAACTTTTTATAATATTTGAAAATAAAATTTTAATTAGAAAACTCAAAAAGGACATTAATTCATAAAATATAAAGGTTATGAATATTTACACCATAAAAGAGGTAGGAATGCTCGTATCACGTCAATACCGCGAAACTTTTACCGCGAAATGTATTATCGCGAAATGTATTATCGCGAATGCATTATCGCGAATATATTACCGCGAAAAGATATTATAGCGAATGCATTATAGCGAATGTATCATAGCGAATATATTAGCGCAAATGCATTACCGCGAAAATATTATAGCGAATGCATTACAGCGAATGTAATACCGCGAATGCATTATCGCGAATGCATCATAGCTAATGTTTTGTAATACCGCGAATGCCATATCGCGAATGCATTATCGCGAATGCATCATAGCGAATGTATTATAGCGAATATATTAGCGCGAATGCATTATAGCGAATATATTAGCGCGAATGCATTATAGCGAATGCATTACCGCGAAAACATTATAGCAAATGCATTACAGCGAATGTATTATCGCGAATGTGTCATAGCGAATGTATTAGAGCGAATACATTACAGCGAATGCATTATCGCGAATGCATCATAGCGAATGCAATATCGCGAATGCATTACAACTAACATCATCAAAATGCAATAGTGATTTATATTTGACAAAATTATATTTAACCCATTTATTAAGTTCCAAAAAACCAGAGAACCAGCTTAATTGTCTATATTTATTTAAAGTAGCGTTTTAAAATTATTTACCTCTAAAACACGTCACTTGTTATTTATGAAATTCGTATTTTATTAAAAAATATGTGGAATTTGGTATACTCAATTTTTTTAACGATTAGATTAAGTCGTTTTTTACAAAAGACCCTATTAATAAATATTTTAATATTTTATATTTTAAGATTGATTCTAGTAAAAGTTAATTTTTGCCCCAACAAGCCCCAAACCCCAGGCTTGTAGATTATATTGGTTTATTAAGTCTCCTATAGGATAATTGTTATTATCAATAATACACCATTTGTATATAAATAATTCATAAAAAATTTCAAAATGTGATATTTTATTTTAAAAAATGTTTAAGTTTTAATGAATTTTTTAATTTTTTTCTAACTCTTTTGATTATCAACCACGAAAAGGTGAAAGTTAAAGGGAAAAAATAGAATTTAAAGCTATAATAGCCAATGAATACTTATTATATCATATTTTTAAGCATAATATAATTAATTCGGCCTAATTCTACTAGCTCCTAGTTACTGATATGATCAACCCTTTCCAGCGCTAAAAAAATATGTTTATAATTTTTAAATTTTTTTAAATAAGATTAGATGAAGGGGAACATTGGACTAAAGCTAAGAAATTTCTGATGCCCATAATTAGGGGAGACCGGTGTTATAATGAACCCAGGGTTATAGTGAGAGTGGGTTTATTTTCTAGAGTATTAAACTCTAAGAGATAATTTTTTACCAAAACTATATACTTATATATTGCATATGTGGCTATAATTTTTATTTCTATCGGACCGCTTGAAGAATCTTGTACCTTCAAAAGTAACTTTTTACACTTTTACTATTTTCAAAAATAAAGATTAATATAGAATTTTACCACACAAAAATCATCTTATATAAAAGAAAAAATCCTATTTTATAGAATAACAATTTACCCGAACAAAATTGATAATATAAATACTTCAAAATATGATCTTAATCAAAGTGGTGCTAGTGGGGCAATTTTTATTTTTGCTATTTTTTAAAAATTTGACATGCAAAAAAAGCCAAGGAGAGACCAACTAAAAGAAAAAAAATCGAAAAATATTATTATATGATAAATAATTGTTTGGTATACAAATATATTATATCAAGCATAACAATCAAGACTGCTTTCAATGTCAGTTATTAGTTACATGGCTTTGCAATTTTATTGTTTTTTTATTTGCAAAGATTGTGAATGTTTTAAATGATTTTATATAACACTTTTATGTTTTAAATCATTAAATATATCCTAATAATAAAATATATAACTTTTTTATATGGGAAATTAAGCAGAGTTTATAATAGCCTCGACCAAGGGTTTGTTCGTCCCCGGGTAGGGTTCACTCGGTTACCAAAAAAAATTCCAGGAAAAATGATATTTTGAAAAAATTATTAGAGATGTATTTTTGAAATTTAAACATATCATAAAACTAATAGAGCTGAACAAAATGAGATATTTTTTATTAAAAATGATAAAGTACTTATAATTTTCTTAAGGTTTGCCTTTAGGGTTCGTCATAACCCCGTTCTCCCCTACAAGTTTTCAATAAATTAAAAAGAAAAAACTTGATGTTTAATATTTAAAATGATTAGATGAAAAAGAGAAATCTATTTTATTACTTAGAATCTTTTTTATGTATTTTGAGTCAAAAAAAAGATAAGCCTTAGCCTTAATTTCAATAAAAAAATGTTTTTAGAGCCAATCCCCATTTTAACTTAATTTTCAGATTCAACTAAGTCAGTCGAAAAGTCGATAAATATAAAATTGTAACTTTCTTGAAACTCCATTCGCGATATGATAATGCATTCTCTATAATGCATTCGCGATATTTCATTCGCTATAATGTATTCGCTATAATTCATTCGCTGTAATGCATTCGCTGTAATGCATTCGCTATATTATATTCGCGATAATGCATTCGCTGTAATGCATTCGCTATAATATCTTTTCGCGGTAATCGACATTCGCGATAATATATTTCGCGCGTAAATTTTCGCGGTATTGACATGTAACCAGTAATGCTACATATTTTACATGTAGAAAAGTGTGTGGAGGAAGAGGAAAACTTATGAACGATTACAGTTTTATCATAACTGTGAAACATGATAAATCTTGCAAATCAGATCAAGGTACATAAATATCATAATCAATAAATTTTTGACCAATTGTTTTTACTAAATTTAATTAATTTAGGCTCAAGATTTCAACAAAATTTAGATGAAGCTGCATTCACTACCACTGAAAGTAAAGCCATATTTTACTTTTATTGTATTAAATGTTATATTGTAGATACAAATCTGAATGTACCTTCCACAAACACTTTGATAACTCAATCTGCATTCACTACACTGAAAGTAAAGCCATATTTTACTTTTATTGTATTAAATGTTATATTGTAGATACAAATCTGAATGTACCTTCCACAAACACTTTGATAACTCAATCAAGTGCTGGTCAAAATATAAATTTTTCACCAATTGTTTTTACTAAATTTAATTAATTTAGGCTCAAGTTTTAAAACAAAATGTAAATGTAGATGAACAGGCTTGGTTCACTGACACTGAAAGTAAAGCCATATTTTACTTTTATTGTATTAAATGTTATATTGTAGACACAAATCTGATTGTACCTTCCACAAACACTTCCTGTGCTGGTGAAAGTACAATAAATATTGCAAATGCTCTAATTGACTTACATCAGTCATAGTAAAATAAAATTTAATGACTAATTATTATTTTTTAATTATTAAGGTCCTCGATTTATAAATAGCCAGAAAGGAAAACTTCTGTTATTTTATAACATGTTATTATATAGAATTGATCACCATAAAGATTTGATTAGTTATTATAGGTGTAGAAATATTAGTTGCAAAGGAAGATGCAAATATGATGGTATTTATACGATGACTTGTGGGCATTCTCATCAACATTTTCAAAGTTCTAATGGCTAGAAACTTTCAACTTGGTAGTTCTTTTCAAAACAAATGATTTTACAATATAACGTCTTTATTTCCTTGTTTCAAAGGAAATTTTTCTAAAAAATATATAATTATAATAATGACAATTTTTTAACCTTTTTCAGGTTTTTATATCTGATTATTATTTTTTTTTATAATAAATATTAAAAATATTTATAATAATGGTCACGATGAGTTCGCGAAACTTAAAAAAAAAATATTAAAAACAAAACTCCAAAAAAAAATATTTCATGACTCACACAAAAAAAAATAATATTAATTATGATTAATAAATAAAAATATTTACAACACGCCCCCATTAAATAAAAACCTTTGAACACAAAAAAAAGTTGTTTTACAAAGACGAAAAAGGGGGGGGGGGGTTCGTAAATAAAAATAAAAAGTAATCATCTATTATTCTACACATGTTCACATAAATAAAAAAATACTATGATGTTAAATATTTTAAATTTTTATTCCATAGATTAATATCGAATTTTAATTATTCTCGAAATTCTATTAAGGAAAATGATTAAAAAAAATTGTTTTATTATAAAAAAAAATTGTAATATTTATTCGGGTCCCATCACATCCTCCAACAATTCTTGAATCTCAGATGGTGACAAATCGACCATAGGCCACTCCTCAGCGTAATAGGCCCTGGGACTCGCCTCCGCCGTTTCTTCTCGTAACGGCTCTATAATCGCCACCGGTCGCCCCGTCGCAGTCATGGATTGATCCTGTTGTGGTATTACCCCTATCGTTAAAGGCGGCAAAATGGTCCTAACTGGCCGGGCGTCGCTCCTTCCCGGGCTTCGGCTTCTGGGGCGCGTCGTTTCCCTATTATCATTCGAGTTTTGCCTACGATTTGGCCCACGGGGGCACCGCATCTGCAAATGATTAGGCGAACCACATAAGAAACAAGAGCGTCTCCTCCTCGGGCGCGTGCTGAGGTGCCGGGGCTCCGGTAACTCGGAGTGTTCTCGATTATTCGTTATTATCCCTGATACTCCCCTTTGGACCGGGGGAGATCTAGCTACTCTGTTCCGGCGTATTGGAGGCGATCGGTCTACTATGTTTCAGCAAATCGAAGGCGAGATTGGGCGCCCATCCTCATTAACATATCCTCGGAAAATACTTATTCTAATGGTTAAATTCTCCCAATAGATACAACGATGTCTACCCGACATTCTTTTTTTCAAGAAAAAAAAGTATAATAAAAAAAATTAATAACAGTTTTTTACTCACTTTTCTTTTGGGCCAAAATGAATAAATACAGGAAAAATTTTCTTTAACAAAATTAACAATTATACAAAAAGAAAAATTATAATTTTGCATTTATAAAATTCCCCTTTTAAAGCCCAATTATTGGAACCTTCCTTGTTTTGCGTCTCGCTTCCAACTGTCATTGGAGAAATCTTTTTCGTGTTTCAGTCCAACTTGGAACCATTTTTTATTTGTTTCCTAGTCCAATTGTTACTCCTTTCTATTCCATTCTCCAACTATATACAAATTTTATTTCCAACTTTTGATTTATGACTCCGACATCTCCCAAAATTATCCTTTACTTTAATTTATTACTTTGGTTAACATACCCAACATTTTTAACATATTTTGCGATGTACTTTTATTTTCATTTGTTGTTTTATCCGGCATTGATAACATTTTGGTAACTATATCTAATTTTTCTTTATTCCAATATTTGTGTATTCTTTTTGGTCTTTGAATTCTCGACGAAGATTGGGAGTTTTCATTTAAATTGGAAAAATTAGTATTACTATTGGATAATAAAGATTCTATATTAAACATTTTTTTTTATTATTTAAGAAAAATTAAAAATAATTAATATGTAAGTATTTTAATTTTTTATTTTGAATTAAATTTTAACACATATTTTTTTATAATGATTAATCAACTATTAATCTTCTTAATTAATTGCTTGTCCATATTTAATTTCAATCTTTAGTTCTATTAAAAATAAAATCTTATTTTGTTTACCCCCTTTTATAGTATATTTAAACATGTGTATCGTTTCACTGTATCTTGGGTTAATTATCATTATCGATTTTTTTTTTTAAATTAAATTTGATTTAATCCCCGAATTCTTCAGATATCTATCCCTTTCTTCTCGCCGCGTCATGGCTGGACCTTAATCTTTCAGACTCTACTATCTTCCGTATCTGTTCTACATGTCTAACTCCTTCCTTTCCGTCGACGAATTTTACTCTCACCATTTTATGCCCCACGTTCTGTATAATTACTCCGGACTCCCATTTTCGGGTACCTCCAAAAATTCTCGCCCATATGGTCTGACCAACCACAAATTCACACTGATTATCCATTGAATTCTCCTCCTGCGCCGGTTTGGGTCTTAAGAAATCTAACTGAATACGAGTTCTACGGCCCAAAAACTTTTCTGCTGGGGACAATTCCTCTCCCTTTCGACTATTGTTATAATATGCAACCGCTATCCAAATCTCTCCACCCCCATATTTCGACTTCCTCAACCAACTCTTTACCACCGCCACCAACCTTTCCGCCTGCTTATTTGAGCTTGGGTGGTGAGGAGGTGCCTAAATGTGTCTCGCCCCAGTTTCAGTACAAAAAACTTTAAATTGTTTACTTATAAAAGCGGGTCCTCCATCCGACACGACTATTTCCGCTACCCCAAACTTTGCCCAAAGATCTTTTAACATCTTAATTACTACTTGCGTTGTTAACCCCTTTACTTCTTGATACTCTACCCATTTTGAGTAAGCGTCCACTACGAAAAGATATATTTTATTTTCGAAGTCGAAAAAGTCTAAGTGCACTCTTTCCCATGGCTGAGTAGCCCTAGGCCAAATACTTTTCTTGTCCTTTCGAGGCATACTTGCCCATGAATTACACATTTCACAACTTCTCACCATATTCTCGATTTCTTTATTCATGCCAGGCCACCATACGTATTCCCGCCCCCATTGTTTCATTCGTTCCATACCCTGATGCCCAGCATGGATCATTGCCTTTACTGCCTCCCTTAATTTGGACGGCACCACTCCCCGACTTCCTCGTACCACACACTCGTCCACTATCGTTAGCTCTTTCTCAACTTGCTTGAACTTTTTGTCCCCATCTCGCCATTGTTTTCGACCCAATATGCACGCTTTGATTCTCGTTAACTCGCGATCTTTTAAAGTAGCATTTTTGAGTTGTTTTCACGCAACTGGTCCTCCTTTAGATATCCCGACTATCGCTCTAATCAACCCGTGCTCATCCTCTTCATCCATATCTTTCGACTTACTCGTTTCGCGATCCTCTCCCGCTCCACATCTAGAAAGAATATCCGGTAAGTAATTTTCTCTTCCTCGCCGGTATTTCACTTGCACGTCGAAACTGCCTACCAGCAACAGCCATTGCTGCAATCTAGGCGACAACATGAGCTCCTTGTTGTCCTTCCTGAAAAGATGAACCAAGGGCTTGTGATCCGTATATATGATAAATCGACGTCCGATCAAGTATTCCCGACATTTAGTCAATCCAAATATAACCGCTAGCGCTTCTTGCTCGATCACTGAATATCTTGTCTCGGCCTCTCTAAAAATTCTTGAGAAAAATAAAATAGGTCTCTCTCTCCAATTCGTCTATACAATGTAATAGCGCTCCACCCACACCCCTATTCGAAGCGTCAACGGCCAATATCACTGGTAAATCGTTATCAAAACACACTAGTACTGGTTTCCTTCCAATCCTCAATTTCAACTCCTCAAAAGCCTCCTCCCGTTCAATCTTTCATTTAAATCTTTCTCCTTTCTTTAACAATTTATACAACGGCGCCGCTATCTGCGCGAAACCTTCCACAAAACGGTGATAATAATTCACCATTCCCAAGAAAGCTTGTACTTCCACCTTATTATTAGGCTTCACCATGCTTGTTATATTTGCCATATTTTTGTCCAAAGGTCTGACCTCTTTCCCATTGATTTTATGCCCCAAATATACGATTTCTGATACTCGCAACACACTTTTTTCAACGCTTGCCCGCAATCCTTTATCCTTGATCCTTTTGAACACCTCCTCCAATCTTCGTTCGTGTTGCTCGGGAGTCTCTCCCATCACCAATACGTCATCCACGTAGTAAAATACTCCCTCTAGTCCCTGAAACACTGCCGCCATCGTTCGTTGAAAAATTGGAGCCGACACGCTAAGTCCAAACGGCAATCTACAGAAGGCATACAATCCCTTCGGAGTCGTGATCGTTAATAGCTTTTGTACCTCGGGTTTCACCTTCAATTGTAAGTAAGCGTTCGAAAAGTCCACCTTTGAAAAGTATATGCTGCCCTTCAAATTAGCTAATATTTCTTCAATCCGAGGTAACGGATATTTTATCTCCACGACCCACGGGTTTAGCGTGACCCGAAAATCGGCGCATAAACGAAGCTTTCCACTAGCCTTCTTAACGGGTACTAACGGTGTCGCCCACTGGCTATACTCCACTGGACAAACAATGTCCTTCTGCACCCACTGCTCTAATTCCTTGTCTACTTCAATTCGCCATTCGAACGGTATCCGTCGTAATGCACAAAACTTGGGCACATATCCCTCCTTTAAGATATCCACTCCATAATCTCGGAGACAACCCAACTTTTCATCAAAGATCTCCTTGTAATTTTTCATCAAGTTTCGCACTCCCTCTTGTACTTTGATCATACCAAATTCTATCTCTCTATTCCGCAATTCCCTCTCTTCCCGTCGTCTCGTTTCCTTTCCATTCATTTCCATTTCTTGGCTATGTGTTCCCTTAGTATTTCCTTGTTCCAAATCATAATTTTCTCTAGTTTCTTCTTCTGGCAACACTATCTTCCCATCTGCCAATTCCTCCAACTCCGCTTCAAACTTTCCTTGATCATGAATTTATTTCTTTTCTTCGGTATCATTTCTTCCTCCCTTTCTCCCAAAGTCGCGACAAATCCTAAAATTCCCCCCGATACCTCCCCTATAATTCCCCCCAAAACCTCCCCTAAAATTCCCCCCAATACCTCCCCTATAATTCCCCCCGATATCTCCCCTATAATTCCCCCCGATACCTCCCCTATAATTCCCCCAAAACCTCCCCTAAAATTCTCCCAATACCTCCCCTATAATTCCCCCCGATATCTCCCCTATAATTCCCCCCGATACCTCCCCTATAATTCCCCCCAATACCTCCCCTATAATTCCCCCCGATATCTCCCCTATAATTCCCCCCAACACCTCCCCTATAGTCTCTAACAACCCCATCATCTTCTCCTCTCCTTTCCCCTTCCAAAAAGGTCTCAATTCCTGGCAATCTTTCTCCATACCATAAATTCATATTTCTATTTTCTTCACATCTTGCAACAGGTAAAAATACACCACACAATGCGAATACCCCCCAAAAACCACAATCTGGACCAATTCGGGTGATCCAATCCCATCCCACTACTGACTCTACTTTTCGATCTACTATCCATAAGTCCAAAATCTCCACTCTATTCTCTAATACCACCTTTAACTCCACCCTTCCCATCACTGCGACTTCTGATCCATCCAACTACGGATCTTGATGTCCTCTCGTCTAATTATCCCTTCCGACCAAATACTCTGATATTTTTCATATCCCATCACGGATATGGCTGCCCCGGTATCAAATAACATGGATACCATATTTCCATTCAAATTTATCCAAACTCTAGGGCAAGGATCATGTATCCTTTCCTCTTGTATCATATTTATGCCCTTTGATTCCCAATCTTTCTCACTATAATCTGATCTTTCCATCTCTTTCGCCCAAAGCCCCCCGACCTCTGTGGCATGCTCTTTGCCATCATATAGTCACAAATACTCGCAATCTCTCGCACCATGTCCTTCCTTCCGGCATCGGAAACAGATTATATTCTGCTCTTTATTCACAGCCAAAAATGGTATTTCTACCTCTTTATTTTTTTACTTTTAATAATTCTAACATTTGGAGTACTTTGCCCCATGTCCCTCTGTGAAAAACCGCCTCTAGTATTGAAATTACCCACATTGCATTCCTCCCTATTGTGACCAAATCGGCCACAACCTGCACATCGTAGTTTATCACGTCTTCCTGGACAAAACGGGGCTATATGTCCATATTTTCCACATTCAAAACATTTTGTTTCTTGGCAATCTCTGACCATATGTCCCTGTCTTCCGATAACAATTCATCCCCCCCCCCCCTTACTCTAGAATCAAAGTTGGGTCTCATTTCTCCTCTCCTTTTCTGAGAATTTTCTCTAGGTCCCCTATATGTCCCCAATCTCTGATTAGTATATGCATCTCTCCTTTCAGGCCTATAGGTTAATTTATCTACTTCGCTATCCGTCCACCCATTAATTATCTCCTGCACCGGGAACCATGTTACCTTTCCCATAACATCTTCTTCTCCATTATTTCCTTCTATCGTCAATGTCTGTCCTTTATTCTCACACTTCGACTCCTTCTCAACCTTCTTCCCCATATTAAGCTACACATCCATATTACTAATATAACCAATGCCCCAAAAATATTATACTGTATTTCCCAGTATTTTACAAATTTTAAACTTTTCATTCCGACGTTATAAAAAATTTATAATTAATTTCAAAATAAAAATTTTGGTTATTTGTAATGTCAATAGATACGATATTATTAAGAGTGTAAACAATCCAATGATACACATGTACATCTACAGTTAATAAGTCTAAAGATACGACAAAAATTTGGGAAAATTTTGTGTAACAGATTCACAACTGGTAAAATTCGGACAGCACTTCCGTACGATAAGATTTTTTTTTTCAAATTTTGTGTAACAGATTCACAACTGGTAAAATTCGGACAGCACTTCCGTACGATAAGATTTTTTTTACTTTTTGGAGAAGAGAAAGAGAAAAAAAATGGACAGCACTTACGTCCAATTTGGCCACTCTGTGTATATTTTTTTTTTAAAAAAAATGTGTTTTACAATCCTTTAACACTTTTCCTAGATATTTTACCGTTGATGTAGACGATGTAAAATTCACTCGTAGTTTCAAATATCCCTATATGATATTTTACCGATGATGTAGACGATGTAAAATTCACTCGTAGTCTCAAATATCCCTCTATGATATTTTACCGTAGATGTAGGTGATGAAGACGCTGTAAATTCCCTCGAAGACTCAAATATCACTATATGATAATTTACCGTAGATGTAGATGATGAAGACGCTGTAAATTCACTCGAAGACTCAAATATCATTATATGATATTTTACCGTAGATGTAGATGATGAAGACGCTGTAAATTCACTCGAAGACTCAAATATCACTATATGATATTTTACCGTAGATGTAGATGATGAAGACGCTGTAAATTCACTCGAAGACTCAAATATCACTATATGATATTTTACCGTAGATGTAGACGATGAAGACGATGTAAAATTCACTCGAAGACTCAAACGACAACCGCATTAACTAGGTTGTTTTGTATAAACACGGCACCAATTTCAAAGTTCTAATGGCTAGAAACTTTCAACTTGGTAGTTCTTTTCAAAACAAATGATTTTACAATATAACGTCTTTATTTTCTTGTTTCAAAGGAAATTATTCTAAAAAATATATAATTATAATAATGACAATTTTTTAACCTTTTTCAGGTTTTTATATCTGATTATTATTTTTTTTTTATAATAAATATTAAAATATTTATAATAATGGTCACGATGAGTTCGCGAAACTTTAAAAAAAAATATTAAAAACAAAACTCCAAAAAAAGTATTTCATGACTCACACAAAAAAAAATAATATTAATTATGATTAATAAATAAAAATATTTACAACAAACATGAGACATATATATATATGAAAAACTTAGGACTAAAGAGGTGATTGAAATTCTAGTGGCCGAAAATCCTCTGGAATCAAGATTGACAATTTATGATAAGGCAATGCAGATTAGATGCTCGGAGTGCTTGGATATTGCAGAATATCCAGAGGCTATTCCATCATTTGTATCCTTCAAAACCACAATTGATAGGATATTAAAAAAGTATCGACCTGTGTTACCTTATGCTGTGGAGGAAATTATTTTAACCCCTGAATTTACTTTAACTATGCTGGGGGAACAATTCCTAATTTATAGTGATAATAATAAATTAATAATGTTCGGAACAGCATCTATGCTGAGATTAGCAGAGAGAGCTGATAATATATATATGGATGGAACATTTTATTCTGCTCCTAGCTTATATTATCAGCTCTATGTTATTCATGTAATGTTTCAAACAGTCATGATACCTATTGTGTATGCTCTTTTGCCAAACAAAAATAAAAAGACATATATAAAGGTATTCAGAGTCCTTGTGGAATTTTGTGCAGAAAATAACATATGGTTTAATCCTTCTATGGCCCAGACGGATTATGAAATCGCCGCGATTTCAGCTCTTAAGGATGTATTTACAACCATGTCCATAAAAGGTTCATTTAGTTTTTTAATATATTAATTATATATATATATTTAGGATGTTATTTTCACTACTCACAAGCTTTATGGCGCAAATGCCAAACATTGGGCTTGTCAGGGTCATACATGGGACATTCGGATGTACATAAAGTAGTCCGAAGAGTGAGCACCCTCCCATTCTGTAGGGAGGAACATGTAGCATTGGTACGTGATACTTGCTATCAAATGGCTGCCAATGATACCCTGCTCTCAAGCTTTATGATGTATATGGATACAATTTGGCTTGGGGATAGACCACCATTTCCTTATACATTATGGTCAAGGTATAAAAGATTCAAAATTATATATTATCTAATTTATTTATTTTTAATTTAGGCATAGAGTAGCAGGACCTCGCACTAATAATCACTTAGAAGGGTTCCACCATGCCCTTAACCTAAAAATCTCTTACGCTCACCCTAATATTTATACATTATTAAAAATTTTAATAAATTACCAAAATATAAATGATCTAAAGCTTATTCAGATAAGTAATGGGTCAACTGTGAATCGTATTAATTACGCATATGAAATAAAGGATCGGAAGATCGCTAACTTAACCGATATTTATGAAGGAACCGAAGATGTTTTAACATTTTTGGATGAAATTTCTAAAATTGTTAAATTAAAATGTTAGATTTATATTTTATTTATAAACATTATTCTCGGCATATATATCGCAATTTGTACAATTAAATATTCTTAATACGTATACCTTTATAAATGTCACCGTTTTATTTTTAAGTGCAAATATATAATGTAAACAATTAATCAAATAACTATCCATACAATTAAAATGTAAATAATAAATATTGGTGAGATCTATATTTTATATGAATTTTTATATAAATTATTTATTCTGTTTCTATATGATTGTTTTATTATAATATTATATATTATCCAGTGCAAATAAAAATGATGAATCCTTCTATTCTCAGTTTTATGATAGTTTTACTTATAGGATGTGACTTTAAAAAGAAATATATACCAATAAGATATTTTAATATTTTTATATATCTTATTAATTATAGGTTTTAGAGACATATTAATTATGGGAAAAATTTAATACATATTTATTGCTCTAGATTAAATAATTTTTAAAATATCTTTAAAAAATTTATATTAAACATAATATATTTAATTAAAAATATAATAAATATTTACTATATCAAAATATAAGATAATAGCATTATTATTAATATTTTAATAAAATATGTATTATTTAAATTTATGATTTTTTTAGTGGAGTCATAATAAATGGGAATGTTTTTTTATTTTTCGCTAAGCTTAAACATTTCTGTAGCTCTAAAGTGTTTAAACCACTCCCGTGTATCAAACTAGACAATAATTTCCTGATTACAGACCCAGATGAACAGATCGCCTGGTTGGATTATTAAATGAAAATCTTTGATTCCAGGAGGCCATCCTTATTCCCGTCCTCTAGTCACAGCATAGACCCTCCTGACGCAAACTTTACTGTGGCAGAAATAACTAAAGCCATTAATAGGCTTAGAAACAATAAATCCCCAGGTCTCGACAACATATTGGGAGAACACCTAAAAGCTGCCCCGTCAGAGGTCTCCCAGCTTTTGCTGGGGTTGTTTAATAAAATTTGGCATACAGGAAAAATGCCTGGAGATTGGAACTTAACTTTCTTTTATAATTTCCCTAAAATTCCTAACCCTACTAAATTCAAAGATTATCGAGCGATTGCCCTTACCTCCATAGTTTCAAAAGTCTTTATGATCCTGTTAAAAAACCGAATCTTAGCATCCTCCCCTAACCTTTTATCCAAATACATTTGTGCATATCGCCCAAACCGAAATATAAACGAACCAATCTTGGCGCTGAAGATTATTATACAAAAGTGTGAAAAATATAAATTACCTTTTTATTTTATATTCATTGATTTTAAACGCGCTTTCGACAGCATCCCTCATGAAACCTTGTGGGCTATCCTAGCGAGATGCGGTACAGAAGCTAATATTATCAAAATTTTAGAAATGCATTATAGTAACCTCATGGCTTTTTTTAAAATCTTAAATAAAGTTTCACCTCCTTTCAGGACAAAAAAAGGAGTTAAGCAAGGCTGTGTCGCCTCTCCACTACTGTTCAATATTGTAATGAATAGAGTAATTACTGATACATTAGGGGCAGCCAATCTTCTAGAACTTGGATCCAATCAGCCGTGGTTTTTGGAAAACAGGGCGATTAGTTATGCTGATGACTTGGTCTTGATTTCAAAAAATATGGAGGAGGCTAACAATTTGGTCTTGATACTAAACACTTTTAGTCTCAAGGTTTGATTAGAAATTAACTTCGATAAGACTGTAATCATGCCATCGTCTTATGCTCCCCCTCTGGGTGATTGGTTAGGTGGAGGAAAAGTTGTCAAAGTTGTGTCTTCCTATAAATACCTTGGAGTGAACATCGACAATAAAGGTAGTTATAAAGATGAACTGAGATTCCATATTCAGAATGCTAGAGCTGCTTTCTACAAATATTTTAAGCTATGGAGAACTAGGGAGATATCGGTGTTCACTAGGCTAAGAATTTTCAACTCTTCTATCATTCCAATCCTCCTTTACGGGGGTGATACATGGGAGATAACTAAGACGGAGACAAAGAGATTGCAAACGTTTGTTATTAAATGCATAAGAATAATCATGGCGTCTTTTACCCCAACATCATTTCGAACGACAACCTTTGGAGAAGGTCTAAACACACTCCGGTACATGTAACTCTAAAGAAAAAGCGTATAACCTTCTTCGCGCATATTCTGAGGAATCATACCAATAACAACTTAGTCCTTGATGCCATAAATTGGCTTTACTCCTTCAACGGCAAATCCTATGGAAAGTTTAAAAGATTATGGTACTATAGGGCAATGAAAGACATCATGGATATGAACTTAAACACTAAACAGTTTCTAGACTAAATAAGAATAAGAGATCAATAAAGAAACTGCTTAAAATCAAATCAAATTATTTAAATCTCTCATAAACTTCTCCAAAATCAGGTTACTTTACTATATCTTTTTATCCCCTCTTCTCCTTGTCTACTTTTCTTTTCTTCTCAATCTTACTTCTTCTTTAGTCATAAACCTATTACTGACTTGTTTTTGTCAAGGCTTACATTAATGATGTTAAACTTAAACTTAGCCACCACCCACCCTTAAAATAATTAAATTATTTTTGCAGTTCTTGGGTATAGGCTTTTGTTTTGCCCATTTCTTTTTGTTTATTAGCCTATAGACGTTTAAGCAACAGTTCTCGGACTGTTGCGCGTACAAGTACGTGCGGCTTGCCCACAAACGTGTGAAGGGCTCCTCATTTTTTCTCCCCTTAAGTAACTATCCAGTTTGATGGATTTTTGAGGAAAACCTAGCGTAGCTCTGTTGTATCCACAACCAGAGGGCGAAAACGCTTTTATCACGTATCACGTATTTTGGTTTTAGCTTCGTACCGAATTCAATTCCAGCCGGAGTAAAAATGGATATTTGTGATAAAAAATTTAACAATCATTATCAAATCGAACATTTAGGTGGTTAATTATTGCATTAGGGAAAAATATTTCGGTTCTATATCTATAACAAATAATAATTTAAAATTTTTTAATTTATTCAACTTGTTTTTTTTTGTTCAACATAATTATTGAATTCTATTTGATCCAATTTGAATATTGATTTCATTTTATACAAATCAGTTATTACATTATTCTTTTTCAAAAAACTATTAGATAAGGAATTTAATTTTAAAAATATATTGTCTCCATTAGCTATATTTTAAAATTATTTATTGAAATAGTAACTAATATTTATCTTTTAGTCTTTGTAATTTATTTTTTGTTTGTTGTATAAATTTGGTTGCCATAGCCAAATCATTACCAACTGCCTGCATTTCAATACAAGCCTCATATGTACATTTCAATATTTCTTTCAAAATAAATAGACTTAATATAAAATTTTCATTCTTAATTCTTAATAATAATCCGTCGGCAATGGAAGAGGTGCTTGGGTCATTAGAATCTTTTAATTCAACTAATGATGCTAAAATATGCTCATAAACATCTAAAAAGATTTCTACAGATTTGTAGGATGATTACCAATTTCTGAAAATATATATTCATTAAAAATATTATATTTACCTTGTATTTTTAATTCTTTTTAAGAGATTTCTTGGACTTTCTCATTTGATATTTAACAAACACACTTTGACGTTTAACTCCATTCATAAAATTATATAACTCATCTAATATTCCCAATGCCTTTTTTATTTCAATTTTGCATCCACAAATATGAGCAACTACTAAATTTAGCCGATGTGCATGTCACCAAATATAGATGGCTTTTGGAGCCTCTTTCAATATTAAAGCCTGCATTCCTTTTTATACTCCTCTCATATTCCCTGCACCATCCATACTTTGTCCAACCAAATAATCAAGAGGAAGACTAAGATCATTAAACTTAGAAAAACATGTTTTTTTATATTTCCCACTGGTTTCTGATGTTGTAAAAACATGTATGATCCTTTCTACAGAATGTGGATGCAGATCATCTTCTATATAGCAAAGCTATGCATTCTTTTATAGACACATCATATGTTCCATCTAATATGATGCTAAAGGCACAATTCTCTTTAATTTTTTTTATCTTAATAATTTTAGTTATTTTTTTCACATGGCCATATGACAATAAATTTATATAAGGTCTCGAATTTTATCTGATTTTTTTCTCCGCAATTTTTTGTTGTTATCCATGTATGCACGTAAAGTTGGAACCGTTTTTGCCATTAATTTTATGAGACACATAAAATTACCTTCATTCGAATTAGAACCCCAAAAGGCTATTTTACATTTTATAAGGTACATAATGGCATCGATAATATTATGAACTATATTACGATTTTCCATGATTATATCAAGCTTATTTGATAGCAAATGAATGCGTTTATTTGCAAGTCAAGTCATGTTTGCATATTCACAATCTTTATGAAGAGAAGATGCTTCGTGTCACTCTAAGTTAGGCTTTATGTTTTTCCAATTATTTACCACAAATTGAGTCCAAAAAGTATTGGACTTAGGGCCCCAAAAATAATACAATATAGGCAAAAGACTTTGTCTAAAGTAATGCTATAAGATAGCCAATTTCTGGGGTTGAGGGAATCATCTATATTAACATGTCTATAATAGATGCTCCTGTTTAAAAAGTAAAAAAATATAAACTGGTATGGAAATAATGGATGGGTAAAAATTAATGAATATAAAATATTATTTAAAACCTCTTGAGAGTAACAGGATATTGAAATTTATTTGCACATGGCTGACAGGGGCCTACAGCAATTATGAAATTAATCAAAATATTTGTCATCCTAAATAATTTGAAGTGAAATGGGTCATTTGGTTAGCTGAATAAGACTTGGACTTTGAATATCCTCATAATTTATTCCCTTCAAAAGTTATTATATAAATTTTATTTAAATAAAATACCTCATGCAAAGTAAGCGCCTCACTAGAACTGGGGATTGGATGAGGAGATAATACAATTTGTGAATCTTCAATAACTGAGATTTTCTATAAATAAAGAGGAGTTTAATTTCTTTCCTTATGAAAAACTATTTTTTTAATAAAATTTTAGCCAAATGGTAATTTTTTTCTGCAACATTATAATTAAGTTTTTAATAAATGTTGGAAATATTTGAATAACCTCATAATCATAATTTATTTCCTTCAAAAGTTATCATATAATTCGTATTTAAATTAAATACCTCATCATGCAAAGTAAGCGCTTCACTGGAACTGGGGATTGGATGAGGAGATAATACAATTTGTGAATCTTCAATAACTGAGATTTTCTATAAATAAAGAGGAGTTTAATTTCTTTCCTTATGAAAAACTATATTTTTAATAAAATTTTAGCCAAATGGTAATATTTTTCTTAACTAAATTATAATTAAATTTTTAATAAATGTTTTAATTCTACAAGATATATGATTGAGAAAACAGGCATTAAAAATATTATGAAGTTCAGCATAAAGTTATCAGGTTACAATGGCAAGATGATACAAGTGATAGGTACAGCAGTGAATGTAGAATACAAAGGGAATTCACAAATTTTGAACGCGTTAATCATAAACATTAATAAAATGTCTTTGTTAGGAAGATCATGTTAAAACATTTTGAAAATATACTTAAAAGATTCATAGGCATGATAGATGCCGATTAATATAAAACTGCGAACACATGAAGAAATCATAAAAGACTATTATAATGACTGACTTATAAATAGAAAAATTAGTATAAATAACATTGTGAAATTCATGATGAAAGTATATTATCTAAAGAAATTCTAATAGCTAAATAAAACAATGATAAAATTATAAACATACATAATATCACGCAGATAACATTTTGGAAATAGTTGAATCCAATCCATATTATAAAAAAAAGTAAAATAATTTTGAAATCTTAATTCAATTAAAGATGAAAAGATTTAAATTTAAAAATTCCTAGAAATTAACATTACCTTACTTTTATTATTTTACTACATTATATTAACTTATTAAGTTTTTTTAATACTTTGGTTTTAAATTTTTATTTTAAATTGAACTTTATAAAGTATATATAGATATAAAATATTTAATAATAAAATATATAATTTATTTTCTCTATACCCTGACTCCCTTAATATTAATATTATTCTGGTATATATTTAAATAAAAATCAGTTTCTATTCACAAATTTAAGGTATATTCAATAATATTTATTGTCTTTAGTTACAATAATAAATAGAAAATATTACTTTTTGGAAGTAAGATTATTGTCTTTTTTTGCAACTGAGTCTCAACTCCATTTGTGATATTATATGGAATCAGGGTTTTACAAAAATCTTCAAATAAAAATTTGAAGATTTTTTTCGCCCAAAATTTTGAGGAAAAAATCTTTGAAGATCAATTTTTTGCGAAGATTTTTTCGCTAAAAAAATTTTGAGCTTGCTCAAAGAAGATTTTTGAGCAAAATAAAAAATATTTTTTGTAAAAAAATCTTCTATAATTTTGAGAAAATATTTTGAGAAAATATTTTGAGAATTTTATAATAAAATAAAATCTTTTGTAAGGAAATCTTTATTAAAATATTTTTGAAATTTTGATCTTAAAATTTTTTGGTAAATTCTTTAAAAATAAAATTTTTGATATATATTTTTTTTTATTTTATTATGTTAATGAAAATATTTTTTTTGAATAGGTTGTAAATGTGAGAATTGGTCATAATACCGACTGCATTTTTTTTAATATTTGGAATAAGTAATAATGATTATTTTAAAAATGTAATGTCATAATTTTAATGTTTTATATTTAATGTAAACTATAAAAGTGACAATTGTCATAATACTCATCTCAGAACCTTTAAAAATAATTATAATTAAAAAAGGCTAGTTGAGCATGTTTTGAGATGGTTTCAGTGATTGTAAAGCATATAAAGGTGACAATTGTCATAATACTTATTTCACATATGTTTTAATTGGAAATAGAGAAAAATGATTATTTCAAACATGAATTAATATAATGTGTAAACTATAAAAGTGACAATTGTCATAATATTCATAACAGAACCTATAAAAATAATTTTATTTTTAGGTATTAAATAGGCGAGAAAAAATTTTTTGAGCATGTTTCGAGATGGTTTTAATGATTGTAAAAATTGTCACAATCGTTATTTTTGAACTTTTTTAAAGCAAGTAGATAAAAATTTATTAAATATAAAATTAAATGTGGATGTACCATAGAGCAGTGACAATTGTCATAAACGTTATTTTTGAACTTTTTTGAATTTTTTTGAAGCAACAGAGTAAAATAATAAATTGTAAACATGTTAAATTGAAATTTAAATGTGGATGTACCATAGAAAAGTGACAATTGTCATAATCGTTATTTTTAATCTTTTTTGAATTTTTTTGAAGCAAAAGGGTAAAATTATATATTGTAAACATGTTAAATAAAAATTTCAGTGAAGATGTACCATAGAAATGTGACAATTATCATAATTGTTATCTTTGAACTTTTTTGAATTTTTTTAAAGCAAATAGGTAAAAATATATATTGTAAACCTGTTAAATTAAAATTTCAGTGAATATGTACCATAGAAAAGTGACAATTGTCATAATCGTTATTTTTAATCTTTTTTGATTTTTTTTGAAGAAATTATATATTGTAAACTTATTAAATTAAAATTTCACTGAAGATCTACCATAGAAAAGTAAAATTGTCTTAATCGTCATTTTTAATCTTTTTTAAATTTTTTTGAACTTACAGGGTAAAATAATAAATTGTAAACTTGTTAAATTTAAATGTGGATGTACCATAGATAAGTGACAATTGTCATAATGGCCATTTTTAATCTTTTTGGAATTTTTTTGAAGCAAAAGGGTAAAATAATAAATTATAAACATGTAAAATTAAAATTTAAATGTGGATGTACTATAGAAATGTGACAATTGTCATAAACGTTTATTTTAATCTTTTTTGAATTTTTTTTAAGCAAAAGGGTAAAATTATATATTGTAAACATGTTAAATTAAAATTTCAGTGGAGATCTACCATAGAAAAGTGACATTTGTCATAATCGTTATTTTTAATCTTTTTTAAATTATTTTGAAGCAAAAATATAAAATTATATATTGTAAACATGTTAAATTAAAATTTAAATGAGGATGTACCATAGAAAAATGACAATTGTCATAATCATTATGATCATTTTAGAATTTATTTGCTGAAACGAGCAGGTTTTTAGCTGAAGCCCGTCCATGGGCGGCCTAGCTTAATAATTTTAAAAAGTGCGAGCGAATCGGTTACAAAATTTTAACAATTAGCGGGCTAAAAAATTTTAACTTTAGTTTATTATTTAAAATCTATTAGGTAAACATTAAAAAGAATATATGAATATAATTCCCAGGAAATAAAATTCCCATTTTTTAAGATATTAAAAATTACAAAATTAGTAAAATAGTCACTATCTCCAGGTCTCTTAAATCTTTCTACATCTACATGTTGGTACCAATTAACATTATATTGTTTATTATATATAATCTTTTAGATTTTTCCTCACAGGAAGAACCATCTTATTCTCAAAATATTTCAAATTCAGTTTTATTTGGTATAACAAATAATTCTTAACCCAATCAAATAAATTTTTCTACAATAAACTCTGATACCTATCATAAACCACAAAAGAAATATAGCAATTGGAGTCAGGAAAAAATTGCAATAGCCATAAACAGAATAAGAGGCCATCCGTCAAACTCGCTCCTTCAAGGGGGAAAACGTATCGGTTTTGGGTACCATTACATTACAGCAATGAAAATTAAAAAAAAATTTGAATTCAATTTTATAAAAAAAAAATTATATAATACTTTTTTTCAATCTGGTGCCGCCTCGCTGGCACCAGCAAATTTCATTTTTTTGAGATTTTTATTTTCTTTAATTCATAAGGCAAAACATTAAATAAAAATAAATAAAGGAGGGAGAGAGAGACAATGGGAAAAACGAAAAGAAAAGAAAATGCATTTTTTATATTTTCATTTAACATTCGATTTTTTATAAATATAAATAAAAAAAACATTAAATAAATGTATCCCATCCAAATTTATAAATGGGGGTTTTATTTGGCCTCAATAAAACAATTATTTTATTCATTTTTTTTATTTTATATAACATTAATTCCTGATTTTTTATTTCAAAATATAATAAACAAGTGAAAATAAAAATAAAAGGAAAAAACAAGAAAGTTAAAATTAAAAATTACAAAATTTTTTTTTTATATATAATGCAAAATAAAAAAAATCTTAAAGATATTCTAAAGGAGCATTTTTTAATCGATTCTTCTGATAATTTAGCGACGTGCAGCATGTTTGACAAAAAGATGAAGTCAATACCATGTAAAATAAATTATTTAATGTATTTTTCAATATATTTTTCTAGCAAATCTTAAAAGACACATAACCTCTCAACACCCAAACATAATGAAAGCAGATGAATCTAATAGTGATTCGTCCTTCAATGCTAGAAATACAGCAAAAGAAAAATTCCCAAAAATTAAGATCGATAAATCTAAAGTAATTAATATTTAAATAAAGAATAAATAATTATTTTTTAGGTTTTTGAATGTATAGTATGGTTGATTACAGTCCATAATTTACCCATAAATTTAGTAAATTATGAGGGTTTCCGTATTTTACTAGACCCTATATGTCATTCTCTTCAAATGAAAATAAATACTCAGTCAGTGGTCGACAAAATAAAATATACCGCATCCGAAATTAGACTTCAAATTATACATGAATTAAAAAACAAGCTCATTTCTTTAAAAATTGATACTGCTACTAGATATAATAAATCAATATTAGGTATTAATGTTCAGTATATAAAAGATGGCCAGATACAAGTACGAACACTAGGAATGATAGAACTAATAAAAATTCATACAGGTATAAACCTAAAAGAAGAAATCCAAACAATTTTAAAAAAATACCAGATAGATTTAAAACAAATATATAGCATTACTGTGGATAACGGCGCCAATATGCTTAAAATGGTTGACACTAAGGCTAGAGATCAATTAAATAATGATAATGATCTATCTAATTCTAATGAAAACAATTTAAGCCAGATATTATTTAATACAAGTGTAAGTTATCAGGAAAATGTATGTATTGATGATGAAAATGTCTCCGTTTATTCTGATGAAGAAACACCAGAGGGTATTGACGAGGAAAATATATCAGATGATATAAGCAAAAGCTTTGGCTTAAGTTGCATTAGATGTTCTGCACATACTATACAACTTGCTGTAAACATGTTTATCAAAAAATATTTAAAACTAGACTTAGAGAAAATTCGTATTATAATTAAATTGATAAAATCTCACAAATATAAAAGATTATTTATAATGGACAAAGTTTCGAAACCCACGCTAGATACTGTTACTAGGTGGAATAGTACTTATCTAATGATGAAAAATCTAATGGATAATAAAACCTTTTATACTAAAATGGGTGAATTATACCCAGAAACTTTTATTAGTTTCGATTTATGGGATATTATCCTATTAGGTACATCAGTCCTTTTCCCATTATACAAATTCACAATGAAATTACAAAAAAGTAATATTGTAATAGGTGATTTTTTTGCTTCATGGCTAGAATGCAAAATGGAGCTGGAGGAAATGGATAATAATTTATCTAAAAGTATGTTGGAATGTTTAAACATTAGAGAAAGTTATCTTTTTCAAAATGACGCATTTCGTAGTGCGATATATATGGATCCTAGATTCCATTATGAAAATGGAAAATATCCTTTGGAAGAAGATAAAATATTGGCCAGGGTAAATTAATAAATTTATAATATACATCTTTTTATTTTAGGAACATATATTTGCAACTTGGAAACAATTGCAAGCTATTGACCCTCATGAAGAAAATACAACTCTAGTTATGCCTTCCACTAGTGATTATAAAAAAACAAAACTTGACCTTTACATTGAGCGTGATTGCAAGAAGGGACCTATATTTTATGAATTATGTAATAGCGATATCAAGCTAAAAATAAAATCGTTATTATACAACAAAAGATTGCCATCCTCACAAGATATTTTGCAATATTGGGTTTCAAGAAAACACCAAGATGCAGAATTATTTAAATTATCTCAAATAATTCTTGCTGCTCCTTGCACCCAGGTCTCAGTTGAGAGAGCATTTAGTGCATTGGCACTAACTGTAACCTCTCTAAGGACAAGATTAGACAAAGATATACTTGATGATATTTTAATTATAAAGCTTAATCGTACATTGTTAAATAATGTGATATTTTAAATAATTATTTATATAACCTATTTCATTATAAAGTTATTGTTTACATTGAAATTTTAATAAATAAAAATTCATATATTTGACTGATTTAGATTTTTTGTATGAATAGTATAATCAGAGGGGGGCGTATTTTACTAGATATATCCAAATAGTAGTTTCTAAGATCTAAAATTGATTTAAAAGATTAAAGAAAAAATATTTTTAAATTTGTTGTTCCCAAAAATATCATGTTTATATTGATGCATCTTTCTAGTTCAACTCCGTTCCGGTTGGCTCTAAAAATTTAACATATATGATACTATTATCATCTGCCCAGAGGTTTAAGTGTTTCCCAACAAGATCATATTAACCTAATTTAAAAATAATGGATATGACTATGAGTAATGTGATAATTTCAAAATATATATATTAAAATAATTTCAAAAGGGAGTTGAGAATTAGATATGTCACTTATCTATGGTACATATTCACTGAAATTTTAATTTAACATGTGTACAATTTATTATTTTACCCTTTAAGTTCAAAAAAATTAAATAAAAAATTAAAAATGATAATTGTCACTTTTCTATGGTAGATCTCCACTGAAATTTTAATTTAACATGTTTACAATATATAATTTTACCCTTTTGCTTAAAAAAAATTCAAAAAAGATTAAAATAAACGTTTATGACAATTGTCACATTTCTATGGTACATCCTAATTTAAATTTTAATTTATCATGTTTATAATTTATTATTTTACCCTTTTGCTTCAAAAAAATTCCAAAAAGATTAAAAATGGCCATTATGACAATTGTCACTTATCTATCGTACATCCACATTTAAATTTAACAAGTTTACAATTTATTATTTTACCCTGTAAGTTCAAAAAAATTTAAAAAAGATTAAAAATGACGATTAAGACAATTTTGCTTTTCTATGGTAGATCTTCAGTGAAATTTTAATTTAATAAGTTTACAATATATAATTTCTTCAAAAAAAATCAAAAAAGATTAAAAATAACGATTATGACAATTGTCACTTTTCTATGGTACATATTCACTGAAATTTTAATTTAACAGGTTTACAATATATATTTTTACCTATTTGCTTTAAAAAAATTCAAAAAAGTTCAAAGATAACAATTATGATAATTGTCACATTTCTATGGTACATCTTCACTGAAATTTTTATTTAACATGTTTACAATATATAATTTTACCCTTTTGCTTCAAAAAAATTCAAAAAAGATTAAAAATAACGATTATGACAATTGTCACTTTTCTATGGTACATCCACATTTAAATTTCAATTTAACATGTTTACAATTTATTATTTTACTCTGTTGCTTCAAAAAAATTCAAAAAAGTTCAAAAATAACGATTATGACAATTGTCACTGCTCTATGGTACATCCACATTTAATTTTATATTTAATAAATTTTTATCTACTTGCTTTAAAAAAGTTCAAAAATAACGATTGTGACAATTTTTACAATCATTAAAACCATCTCGAAACATGCTCAAAAAATTTTTTCTCGCCTATTTAATACCTAAAAATAAAATTATTTTTATAGGTTCTGTTATGAATATTATGACAATTGTCACTTTTATAGTTTACACATTATATTAATTCATGTTTGAAATAATCATTTTTCTCTATTTCCAATTAAAACATATGTGAAATAAGTATTATGACAATTGTCACCTTTATATGCTTTACAATCACTGAAACCATCTCAAAACATGCTCAACTAGCCTTTTTTAATTATAATTATTTTTAAAGGTTCTGAGATGAGTATTATGACAATTGTCACTTTTATAGTTTACATTAAATATAAAACATTAAAATTATGACATTACATTTTTAAAATAATCATTATTACTTATTCCAAATATTAAAAAAAATGCAGTCGGTATTATGACCAATTCTCACATTTACAACCTATTCAAAAAAAATATTTTCATTAACATAATAAAATAAAAAAAAATATATATCAAAAATTTTATTTTTAAAGAATTTACCAAAAAATTTTAAGATCAAAATTTCAAAAATATTTTAATAAAGATTTCCTTACAAAAGATTTTATTTTATTATAAAATTCTCAAAATATTTTCTCAAAATATTTTCTCAAAATATTTTCTCAAAATTATAGAAGATTTTTTTACAAAAAATATTTTTTATTTTGCTCAAAAATCTTCTTTGAGTAAGCTCAAAATTTTTTTTAGCGAAAAAATCTTCGCATTTTTCGATCTTCAAAAGAGCAACGATCTGTGAAGATTTTTGAATTTTGAGCAAATGTTAAACCCTGTATGGAATATCACAATTTAAGGATACCCAATTATTATTATCTCTTATGATGCTACCTTTGTAAATTTCATATCAGTTGGCTTGACATGAGGATGTTTATGTTTATAATGTTCATGTATCTTGTCACTTCTTATTTTAGAAGTTTTACACTTAAGGTAATTACACTTTACCTTAAATAAGGTTCTGTTACTTGGCATCTAGAAAGAAATAATTATTATAATATAATTTTTTACATATTATGTTTTTTATTATTCTTTGATTGCTGATATATGTTTTTAAGCATGACTCAAAAAATTACCTAAAATTTATCCTGCTAAAATCTAGAAATTTATTAAAAAACATAATATAAATATATTAACCTCTAAGAAAAGTACCAAATAGGAAATGTGTAAATATTAACTTGATAAAATGGTAAATGAAAATGGTTGACAAAGAAAGTATATATTATTTATTAATTGACAAATATCTTTACTTTAATTGACATTTGTCAAATCAACGATAACCATCATAATCGTATCAATTAATGGATTTAAAAAGATTATAATTCAAATCAAAAATTACCCCCCCCCCCCCAAATCAATACCTACCCCCAAAAAATTAATGCCTACCCATAAAAAATCAATATCAACCGCCCAAAATCAATACCTACCCCCAAAAATGCCAATTGGAGGCATTTGTCTCCTACCCCCCCTCCCTGCCCTGACCTTATAGACGCTGCTCCTGGGGTAAAACAAACTTAAATAAATTTTTTTTAAATTATATTAATTCTTTATTTAAAAATTAAATTGGCCTATCAAACCTATATGTGTAATTTGACAAGAAACAAATAAATGAATCTTCCATAGGTTTAATGAAATATATATTAAAAATTGCTGGGCTTCGGCAATATGGAAGATATTCCTAATGAAAAATTAAAATAATTTCTTTACTGCTTGGATG
Organism: Gordionus sp. m RMFG-2023; assembly: GCF_954871325.1. Classification (NCBI taxonomy): domain Eukaryota; kingdom Metazoa; phylum Nematomorpha; class Gordioida; order Chordodea; family Parachordodidae; genus Gordionus; species Gordionus sp. m RMFG-2023. The sequence continues at coordinate 14,226,442 of NC_088779.1, read as the reverse complement.
GATGCTTTATCCTAGTCCTACCGAGTATAAAGGGACTTTCTTCTGATGAATTTGATCATGGTAGATATTTAAATAAGTTTAGAGTAAATAATTTGTACAATTTAATTTTCAGAAATAATAAACTTTCGATTTTGAAGTGAATTCCAGGTTTATATAATCATGGGAAAAAAATTATCGCGAAGAAATAAAAAAAAATATAACTAAAAGAAAACGAAGAAATGAAAGATTTATGGAAATTATCTTAATTCATATTTATATATTCCTTAGTTTGTAGAGATATCGGTGATACTTTGCTAAAGAACGATTTGGGTCAATTTTTAAAACGGCCCGGTTAAGATTTTAGCAAATAATATTATGAAAGAGATTTGGTAAATAAATGTTTAAACCTTTCTGAAATCTATGAGTAAAATCTCCAAGCTTACATAATAATATTTCAGCTAAACTCTTAATCGGATCATTTTTAAATATCGACCCAAATCAGTCAAACTAATTCGTGGTATTAGATTTGTGACATAATTTATTGATATTCGTAAAAAAATTCGATTTTATATATATCGAATTTATTTTGATAATATATATAAAATTGTAGCTCCTCCCCATCGCTCGTCTAATTTAAACCATTGGTTTTAATCTGTGAACTTTCAAATCTTATTTCCAAACAGATGACAGGAATATAGATTAATCACTCACTATAAATAATTAATAAAAGCAAATAAGGTTTCAGACACCTGTCAATTCAATACTAAGTATGTAAAGCATTTATTTGCTCCAAATTTAAATTTTGTTAAATTTTTTAAAGTCAAAATAATTATAAATGTTAAAATATCAGTAATATGGCAGCTTCAGTCTTTGATGGTGAAGGATTTGGCACACCCGATCTTACACTTTTACCTAAGATCGACGAAGAATCAATTGTTAATAATTTAAAAATTAGGTAAATTTATTTTTTAATGAATATTATAAATATTATTATTAAGTTTGTAGGCCCAATCATAAATTAAAAAAAAATAAACCCAGGCCAGGCTTATAAATGATTTTATCCAGGCCAATTTTAGCAATAAATACTTTTTTAAATTTTATTTGCTTCTAATAAGTAAGAAATAGATTAATTTATATAGAACTAAAAAGTATAACATGATAGCATAGAAAAATTTTTTTTTGATCTAAATGAATTTTAAGAAAACAATTGTTCCAAAAATTAAATATATCAATTTAATAGTTGCAAAATCATTTAATGAAACATTTAATATTTATTTATGGCTCATATTATCAATTCCCCATTGAAATATAGCAAGATATAGTCAAATTATTTCAAATTAAAAATTCCTGGCCTGGTTATAAAATAATAAAATACTGACTGGAAAAAATAATTCAAAAAAAGAAATCTAGGCTTGTGAAAAATCTTGCTATACCTAAAATCTTGACCTTTGTAAGCCTAGTTTATACAAAATTTATTTCTAGCCAATCACCCAAGGCCTTTTTTTTAGATGTGGCCTGGTGAGGGTACAAACCAATTTTTTAAAAATTCAATTAGAATATTTCAAAATATTTATTTAATGTTATATAATAAATTTAAATATTCGGCAATGACTTTGATTGATGTTTATTTAATTCTATTAATTACAAATTTTGATATGGATATGAAATGATCCATTTTTATAAAAAAAAGTTTCTTTTGTAAATTAATAATTTTGATATTCAACCAGGCAAAAAAAAGAAGAAAAGAAGGAAATATAACATTCATATATTTTTTGGGCGGGGCTAGACTTATATTTTATAGATGCTGATATCCCCTGGCCTTGCAGGACTAACTATTATATATTCTTTATATTATAGAAATAATAAGGGCTCACTAGTTGCATTAGGGGGGGGGCACATTTTGTATAAAATGTATGTTTTAATTATATTTTTTTGTTATCCTTTTATTTCCCAGTATTAATGCTAGGTTCATCATTTTTAAAATGGAATTTGTGTATAGGCAGTTTAGAATATGAATTTGATATTATTAATGGTTGTTGTTCATTAATAAAAATTCACGTTCAACTTCACGTAAAATAGATAATTAATATAAATAAATTCCAAATAAAATCATATTAGCTATTAAAATCAATATTCTCATTTTCATATTTGATATAGAATACAGCATATCTATATAGTATAGTAATGATTAAATATGAGTTAAAATATGAAGTTATTTTAAAAAAAAATTCATCAATGCACAATAATTGTTTTTCAGAAATTTCCCTTGAGGAAAATTGTTTCAAAAACTGAATTTGTTAGCTAAAAATGTGTTTGACAGGAGCTGAAGATTGGATTGTCATGTTATACTTAATGAATAAGGATTCAGGAAATCCTTTTAAAATATTCAATTTTTCCCATTTAAATTTTTTTGATAATTAAACCTTGTCTAAATTGTCCACTAATTCATCATCAAAACAAACGAGATATGTTATGTTTTGTAATTTCTTCAATTCTAGTTTTATACTGATTTATTTAAATTTTATATAAATTTATATTTTTTTGTTTTGTGGGAACCATCCAAGGCCCTTCGAATTTAACTGGAATTAGAGTAAAAGTAAACATTAGTTTTGGAAAATATTTATAGAAAAAGCTGAAAAATTATTTTTAATGAACTTTTTTAAATTGAATCAACGTATTTGTCTAAAATATAAGTAAAAGAAATGTCCAATTCATCATGTTTAAAAAAAATCATGAACCTGTTAAATTTGAATGCATTTACAATGCAACAATATATTTGCAATATATTATATTATAGTATATAAATAATTTGTGATAAATTACTGAATAAAGTAATATTGCATAATTTTTTTAGATTGCAATATTAAAAGATCAATTAGATGGCAGTCACATTTTGACGGCCCGAGGCAGTTACCGTACCCACTCTACCATTCGCGGGCCTATACAAAACAAAATAATTCTGTAATAGAATAATAAATTTTTTAGAGAACTAAATTTAAATGCAAAAAATACCAATAATGAATATCATGAATAAATTCTTTTTAACCTATCTAATAAATTATTTTAATTAAACATAATTTGTTGAACAGATATTTTCATTTATTTTTTAGATGCCTATTCAAGGTCATCACTCAATACCTTTATTATAAAATTTTTACAATAAAACAAAATTTATGTATATAATTACAAATTACTTTTATCTAATAAAATAAAGGGAATTTAAAATCAAATTATTTTTTAAACTTTTAATGTAGCCAACTGTTTTTGTATATAGAAAGCATAAATAAATGAAATTATTTAATTTTATTTAAAAGTTATTAAATAAAAGAAAATTTATTCAAAAATATAAATAAATAATATCCTTATTAATTCTCTAAATAGTGATACCTTGCTGTACTATTATTAAACGTTATCATAAAAAGGTAATTCCTTTGGGTCAACGTTTCGTTTTTCTTGTTTGGACACATGACGGTTTGGTTTTAGAATTAGCTTTGTGGTTTGGTTCAGTTTTTATAATTTTAGGTTTGGTTAGGTTTGGAATTTAATTATGGTGAATTTCATGACAAATTTCTAATTTGTGGATTTAGTAATTAAAAATATAAAATTTTAGATTTCAATTGCAGCCAAGAGGCGAGATATGGGTGCTCAAAAACAAAATTAATCTAGTTTATCTTGGATATCGTTAAGCTAATATTCATTTAAATATATTTTAGTAATAGTATAAAATATATTATAAAAATCTAATTAACCCCCAACTAGGGCAAATACTAAAAATGAGTATAAAATGAAATCGGTACTTTTAAAATATAAATAAATCTAAAATCAAAATTAAGATTTAATTCTACAGAGATGAGTTATGATTATATAAACAAAAATGACCCAATTTTTCTTTTACTAAATTTAAAGCCATTGAAGCTGACATGATTATTCTAATATTTAACAGTAAATTATATATTTTTTTTAAAACATGCTCTCAAATAAGGATTAATTTAAAAATGATTTAATTTTTTTTTAGAGTTCACACTAAGGTTATGCTGGGACGATTCATCTGGCCCAATCCAGCCCTTCATAACAAATAAAATATTGACAAGACCACCATAGCTTATAATAAATTTATTTATTTCCCATTTCCTTTTCCCTGATCTAATATCACAATTAGGAATTAAAATATAAATAATAAAACAAGAAAAGTTTTTAAAAAAATATAGGGATTCGAATTAAATTATTTTTTGGTCTACATGCTACTTTTTCACAAGAAAAGAGCAAAATTTTCTGTCATCCATATTTTAGATAGAGTAGAACATTGCTAAAGCCCGATGTAATTCTTTAATTATTTACATTTCATAATTGAAAATTGGTTAGTAAATCAATTTCATCCAACTTATTAAATGTTTCTTAATAATCAATATTATTGCTGAATAATAAAAATTAGTGCCAAACTATTTAATACACCTTAAAATTTTGGTCAATTTTCTCAGGTTTATATCTTGTTCCGATATTATTTATATATCCAAAATGATAAATAGTATGTTTAACATGCCTGTTAGTATCATCGGGGTAAATAATTAATTTCAAAATTTTAATTATTTAATAAAACATTTTTTATGTGCCTGATAGACTGACTAACTAGATAAAAAAATTAATACTTGAACTTGCCTTTAGGATTCGCAAAAATTATGATTTTTTTGATTAAATCATCATTTTCTTTGATTTAAATCAAATTACATATATTATAATATAATTTTTTTATATAATATGCCCTGGAAACAAATAACCGCCGAGGAAAAGTTATTAATTGAATATACCTTAATCTTATATACATAACTATTTTTCTGTGAGATTTATGAATAAACTAATGTTATATATCAAATTTTAAAAAGTATTTTATCATATATTATCAATATTAATATTTGCTCATATATACTAATTTTTATATTATAAATCTAGAATCAATATATAAAACTGCATGCATTAATTTTTTTGCATAAAAATATTGAATATCAATATTTACGTGATACGTAATATATAGCGCATCGCCCTCTAACGTTGAATACACAACAGAGCTACGCTAGGTTTTCCTCATTTCCATCTAATTGGAACAATTTAATTTGGGTATAAAAGTAAAAATATGAGGAGCCCTCCACACGTTTATGGGCAAGCCGCACGTACTTGTAGGCACAACATTACGAAAAATGTTGCTTAAACCTCTATAGGCTTTAATTTAAAAGGAGTGGGACAAAGAAAAAGCCTATACCCGAGAACTACAGTATAATTTAATTACTTTAAAGGTGGGTGATGGCTGATTTTAAGCTTAATTTCTTTAGTGTAAGTTATAATTGCTATCAATATTGAGATATAATGTTCATAGAATCTGTAAATAAATATGATTAAAATAAAATAATATTTACCGTTCTATCACTTCAAAAATTTTTTTTATCTCCTTAATTTGACCAATATTAATTTAAATGATTTTTTAAGGAGTTATTATATTTTTCAAGATTATAAATTTAGAATTTAATTATCTTATATGCAAAATATAGTAAAATAATATATAATAAAACTTCTTTTAAAAAAATAACTAATATTATTATAGTTATAAGCTGGATTTAAATCGTTATTTTTATATTTAAAAGGTCATTGATTTTAATCGCGATTCTAATTAATTTAATGCTAACCCTACAACGTGCATTAAGTTATTTCAATTATTTTTCTGAACCTGCGGAATTATACGAGGTGTAATTTTCCGCAGAGATAAGGAGGATTGGAACCAATCATTTATCAAAATTCACAAAAAAATATTTGTTAGATAGTAGAATAATCGTAGCATTTCATTGTCTTGACCACTATTCTATTAAGAAAGCTTCATCTTGATCATGAAATAACGACGGTTATTCAAAAGTATACAACTAGAACGAAATTTAACGGATTCCTTTAAAAAAAAATGTGTTTAGAGAAATTTATATTTTTAAAAATTTAGATGGATTGTTTTATTGTAATGCCGAATTACTTTTAATTGTATTAATTGCATATTTAAAAATTGCGAAATGGGGGGGGGGGGTGATAAATTTATTTGAGAGGGCCTCCAAATTCCCCTCAGGATAGTTGACACTGAACCGTGAGTACTTTATATTTTTATTAAAATTTATCCAAAACTACTTCATTTCGTTATAATATTTTTTTAAGTTAAAAATATAATTTATTTGTTTCCTATATTATAACATATAAGAAATATATAATGTTGTATAAACCTAAATAACATGCATGAAGCTATATAAAAAAAAATTTACTAACCAAAATAATTATTTTATTTATTATATGTTTTTAATTTGACTAATAAAAAGAGAGATATAGATATAGCTAAAAAGGTTTGAAACCTGCATATATACCCCAACTTTTTTTTATTCATATATATATAGGATTTTTTTTGTTCATTAACACCTCTTCATCCAAAATATTGTAAATGGTTTATGCTTTATATAATTAAACGAGATTTTATGAGTATATCCACCCTTAAATTGACTATTAAATATGAAGTTGTACTTATTCACTTTTATTATGTACCTTTTTTTATTTTAGTTTTAAAATTACTATCAATATTTTATATAGATAACGTTTTTTCTAGTAATTTATTAGGTTTATAAAATATTAGTTTTTATTATCAAATTAAGCCATAATTTAATTTCTGAAACATTTTTAATTGAGTTTATATGATGAAAATGAAATAAGAATATATATATATATAGGTTTTTTTTAAAAATTTTTATTATAATAACCAGAGCAAATTATACTAAAACAAAAACTAGGATTTTATAAAAAAATATGTCACCTTACATTATAAAACGTTAAAATTATTAGGTGAAATATATTAAATTTAACATGCGAAATTATTTTAATAAACTGGTTTATTTTAGGGTTGTGAACCCTTCGACAAAAAAAGGGTCCGGAGTCAGGGTTCGGTCCGGGTTCAGGGGACATAAAAAAATGAATCAAAATAAGACTTTTCATTCATTTTTTATTATACTTCAATATACACATTCATAATTTACAAATAAAAAATTTTAAAATGAAATAATTTATATTAATGTTTTATTCAATCGCACAATCATAATATCTTCTAAAATATCATCCTTGAGATTTCCACGTAAATTAGACAATATATATTTAAAAGATGAAAATCCACGTTCTACGCTTACCTAAAATGGATAGTTATATTATTGTACTTGTGTCGCCGGTACAGCCATGACAATTTATATAATTCTGGATATATTGAAGAATTTTCTTTTAAAATATTTATATTCTTATTTATTCTCTTAACTTCTGAGAAATTTTCTATTAAAGATGCAATAAGCATTTTTTGATCCTCCTTTCTATCTGATGATAATTTGATTTATTTTTCTCTATCTAAAAGTAAAATTTCAAGATCATCAATGTTGCTATCATTATAATTATTATCACTACAACCAGTAGATAATATTGTCATATCCCCAATATATCGTAAATAATGGAGTTTGTATTCCACAGATCCTTAAGATGGGCTTTAGCCATTTGTTTTTGCTCAATATTCAAGAAAACTTGATATCGATGGTCTAAATATATAGTAGCATATACAACACTATTTTGCAAATATTGTTGCCCTCGAGTTTTTATGTTTTCTAATATTTCGTATGAAAAAGGACTAGTAAATCTTCTAAATCTAATCGGCATCTAATTCATATGCCATAAAAATCAGATAAACATAATTGTTCTGATCGTAATCTTAATTTTTTTTATTTTTAAAGAACTATACACTAGCATGGTCTTTTATTTGGCACCAATCATCTTCCGACAAAATAACTTCACATGCTCCTATAATAAAATCATTACAGAAATTTTTATCACTTAATAAACGTTCTAGCATCATACAAATTGCGGATCAACGTGTTGTGCAATCTAATATTGCCATTGACCTTTTTATTTCTTTTAATATTCTTACAATTGTAGGATTTCTTAAATAATGATAGTTTTAAAGTGATCATTTTTCAGGCAGTCATTAATAGCTAATTGTAGAGCATGGGCTGCACATCTGATGCAATATATATTTGTGGGGAAATCTATTAATAAATTTACATAATAAAATATTAATACCTACACTAGAAAATAATTTATGATATCAATCTCTAAATAAAATGGAAGTCCAGGAAGAAAATTGAAAGAAAAACGCGAAGATAAAATAAATGATTCCACGAAAAAAAAGTTAATAAAATTTAAAAAAATATTTATATTTTTAAAATTTTTTTATGACACCTAGAACCCTTGGACCCTCCACTTTTAAAAAGGAAAATACGAGAGTTCGGGTTCACATCCCTGGTTTATTTATTATATCCGAATTTTTAAATCATAAAAATTCAATTTATTTCAGCCATCTTTAAGTTGTTTTGTATATCAACCATTTCAAACAGTTGTAATTATTGATTTAGATATTTGTTGAAATTTGTAATTTTCTATATAATTTTGCACAAAAGGTATGAAAAAGGCAAAATTTATACTTATATTGGGGAAGTGCTTATATCGTTGAACCCTTATAGAAATCTTAATATATATGGTAGATCAGAGATCGATTCTTATAAGAGCAGAGAAACTTATGAAAGGCCGCCCCACATCTTTGCTTTGGCAGATAATGCTTACACTAAAATGAAACGATTTGCCAAAGATGTTTGCATTGTAATTTCAGGTATTTGCTATTCTTAAAATAATAAATTCTAAAAACTTTCACTGTGTTTTGCATGATAATTAACAGGTGAAAGTGGGGCTGGGAAAACAGAGGCCTCCAAGATAATTATGAGATACATAGCCGCCATAACTAGTTATCAATCACAAGCCCAAATTGAAAGGTTGATGAGATATATTAATTAATTTTTTAATTTCATCAAATTTACGAGTTATATTATATAGAAGTTAAACTAATTAATTATAATCTTGACAAAATAAATTTTTGCTGAATTATTATTTTAAAATTGACTTCGATACCTCGAATCCACCAATTTTTCCTTACATATAATAAATCTCATTTAGCCCTAAGCTCATGATCATTTTACACATATTAATTTTAAATAATGAAGTCTATAAATTACCTTTTACATTTTTATTAAATTATCCTAATTATAACTGATTTTATATCAATTAAAATTTAATATCATAATTTGTAACTAATTAATTTTGATAATTTAAATGAAAAATTTTCACGATTGCATGCATCTTTTGTTTACGAAGCATTACAGTTGAATATTATTATATACAGGGTTAAAAACGTTTTGATTGAATCTAACCCTTTGTTGGAAGCCTTTGGTAATGCCAAAACATTTCGTAACGATAACTCGAGTCGTTTTGGGAAAAATATGGATGTTATATTTGATTTTAAAGGTGAACCAATTGGTGGCCATATTGATACCTACCTTATTGAAAAGACCAGGGTCGTATTTCAACAGCAAAGCGAAAGAAATTTTCATATATTTTACCAGGTTGACCTGTATAATGTCATATGATTTTTTAATAAACCCGAGGTAGATAAACCCTCCATTATAATAATATAAAATTATATAAACAGAAAGAATTATTTGCTTAGGCTTAATGTTGGCTATAGTCAGCCTTATGATAAACTACGATATATATGGTAAAGGTTAGGCTTATTCGAAAGTCAATTTAATAATTTACTAAGAATTGTAAATTTTATTATTCGATTTATATGAATCCAATACGAATAATTCCCTTTTCGATTCGTATTTTTAATATGCCTATTAAAGGTCTGATGTGGATCAGGTTTAGTATTTAGAGGCGAGTACAGTTTGATTATACCGAAAACGAATTTATTCGATATTTAATTCGATTTGATTCATATTTTACCAATAAAAATAAAAAATTATTCGATTCGATATATGGAAAATATATATTTATCGAATAATTTTCTACAGGGCTGTGACCCATCCTTTTAAAAAAGGGTTCGGGTTTAGGTTCATCGTGTTCAGGGTTCTGTGTTCAGAAAAATTTTAATTTACATTAAATTGATACACTAATATAAAAAATGATTCCACGAAAAATTCACAAAAAATGTTTTAAATATTGAAAATAAAAAAAACAATAAGTTTTAAATATTTAAATATGTTTTTTATACATATTTTACATGTTATGTTTTTTAAATTTTTTATATTTAAAAAATAAAATGAAATAAAGAAATTTAATAAAAAAAATAAAATAAATTAAAAAATTTTAATTCTGTCCTGAACCTTACATTTAAAAAAGGGTTCTGGTTCAATAAAATATCAGAGTTCGAAGCGTTCTAGTTTTGGGTTTGGGTTTACAGCCCTGATATATTATAAATTAACCATTTTCTTAAATTTTAATAATCCATTTTTTACTTTTTAAAATATCTTAAGAATTTAATTCGAATCTAATTATGTTTTTATGATTCGTCAGTCAGAACATGAATAAAATATTATTCGATTCGCAAATACGAATAATGAAAATATATTTGATTTATATTTTTTGTAAATATAAGTCCTATTAATATAGCCATCATTTTCATAATGAAAAAAATACTCCTACTTACCAAAAATCTAATATTCACCACAAGAGCATTAGTTGTAAATATTTATTTTATAGTTATTAATAGGTGGCGACGATAAGCTACTTAATTCTTTATTTTTAACGAGAGATGTTGCAAAGTATCTCTACTTGAAATCTACAAACGTCAAGAAGGTTTATATTTAAAAAAAACATACATTATTATATTATTATATTACATTGAAACAGAATTTGTTATTCCATATTGATAAAGAAAATTATAAATCAACACGTTTTTCGCTTTTGACTATGGGATTTTCACCAGAAGAGACCGAGACTATTTTTATTATTATAGCCGCCATATTGCATATAGTTAACAAAAATTAATTTCTTTTAATTCAAAATAATGATAATATATTAAAATAAAGGGAAATATTGAGTTTTACGAGGAAGAAGGAAAATTGATTATAAATCCCGGTGAATCTCTAAAGAATGCCTGTAATTTGCTTAAATTGAAAGTGAAGTCATTAGAGAAAGCTCTTCTATGTAAAGTAATAGTAGCCCCGAAATATGATATTATGGTTACTTCGCTCTCAATACAGCAGGCCATTTATGCGAGGGATGCTTTCAGCAAAGTTTGTATTTTTTGAGGATTGCCTTAATTTATAATATTTTAATTTCAATAATGATAAAAAATAAAAACAAATTTTAATATTTTGATATAATCAATTAATTTTACATAAAGTTAAACCATCGGCAGAGTGTATTTTTTTAATGATACAAATTTTTTGCTTTAGCTTGCTAATTTTTATTTGTTATTTTTTTAAATTTTATTGAACTGAACTCTACATCAGCACAATGATAAAATTTAAATTAAAAAAAAGTTATTTTTAAAAAATAATAAAATTTGGATGAAGGCCTTGTACGAAAGATTGTTTTCTTGGATTGTACAGCGTATAAATTTTTTTGTGCAAGTTGACAAGAAAATTGTCCCTCATACGACAAATAATGTTATTGGGGTATTGGATATTTACGGGTTCGAAGTTTTCAATAATAACAGGTAAATAGAACAAAATTAATATGAATACAATGTAATATATTATATGGGGTTTGTTCAAAATAGTTTTAAAATGCCATCTATATAAGAAATATCGAGACTTGGGCAATATATTTTCGGCTAAAATCTTATTGAATTGATAAATATTTTTTTAAATTGATCATGATCATATGCTGGGGACATATTATATTTGCATTTTTACACACTTTCTATTCTTATTTTTCATAGTTTTGAACAACTGTGTATTAATTATTGCAACGAAAAACTTCAACAACTTTTTATCCATGTAGTTTTGAATGAACAGCAAGAAGAATATTTGAGAGAAGCCATTGAATGGAATTACGTAAATTATTTTACTCTATTTCTGAATGCTAATAGAAAAATAAGGCATTTTACTTATTTTTAAGTTAATTGGTTCAACTCCCGAGTATAATTAATTCATAAAACATTTTTTAAAAACATTATGAACTTTATTTTATAAAATGTTAAAATATTTTTTTGAAACACCTTTATCATCAAAATAACTCATTGTTATTTTATAAATTCTCTTATTCAATAATGAACTAAATGTTTATATTGGCTAATCAAAAATAAGTGCAAACTTTCTTATACCTTTATAAATATTTTAACGAGCCGAATGAGTATTTATCTCTAAACAAGATCATGTAGAATTACTATAAGTCCCATATTTAAATATAAATATATATTAAAAATAGATTTAATCCAATGCTGAGGGAAAAATAAACTTTACCTAGTGTGGTTAAACGGCTCTATAAAAACGGTCAACCCAATATTTTAGTCAAAAAGGCAAGCTTAGAGATTTTACTCATGGATGGCAGAATGGTTTGGACATCTATTAACGAAATCTCAAGGCTTGCGTAATATATTTTGTTAAAATATTGGGTTGACCGTTTCAAAAAAGCGTTTAGCAACACTAATCTCTTATCAATACTTTTCAAAAAATTGTGCGATTTTTATATTATGCCTAAATCGGTGAGGTAAATTAATTTTTTAACGTCCTTTCTACTTGTTTAAGAAAATCTAGGGACTTATAGGTTTGTAGTTTGTTTATAATGGCATATCCTTCCTTCAAAAGTTCAGAAATGACGATAGGACCAATTCATTATTCAATTGAAGATCGATATATGATATTTTCATTCTCTTTATCATTTTTTAAACAACCCGGTGTGTTTACTTAATGTAGTGACTGTAAATCTTTTTTTAAAAATGCATTAATACATTGATTTAAATTAAATAAAAAATTGTAAATAAATTTTTAATAATTAATTTTACCGCAAGCGTTTATTTTTAGGTAGATTATTTTGACAACAAAATAATCTGTGATCTGATGGACGAACCTCATAAAGGGATCTTTTCCATCGTAGATGACGCTTGCTTAAACGTGAGCGGTAAAATAGATGATGAAATTCTTTTCCAAATGTTAAGCGAAAAATTGAAAGACAATCCCAGATTCAGCTCTCGTCTGACTGACCGCTCTGATAAAGCCCTACAACATTCGAACCTTTTCAAGATTAATCATTATGCTGGGGAGGTCATCTATAATTCCAACGGATTCATCCATAAAAACACCGACTCTATATATCAAGTATAAATTCAGGGAATTTTCTAATTTACTATAATTTATCTACAATTATCCAGTTCGCAAATATTCAAAATTTTTAGATTTTTACTTTAAGGAATTAATAAGTATTATCAGAATTGTTGATAGATTTTTTTCAAATGGATCTAAGTACAGTTATATTGTCTATAATGTATCTGTAACTAGATATCTTCTTACGCATTATCTAGATACATTTTTATACAAATGTATTTATGTATAGTGACAATTTTACGCAAGATACATTTTTATTATAATTATGTAAGATGTGGATGATGTTTAATTTAGAAATTCAATTGTTAAAATTTAAATTTTGGCGTGAGCTAAAAAATATTATGGCATTTGATATCTCATCTATACAAAATATATAATTAAATGATAAATAATAATTGTTAAATTTTAATAACACATATATAAAATATATATTTAAATTATAATTAATAATTGTTACGTTTTAACAAATCATATATACCAAATAGGAAACTATTGCACAAGGATCTAAATTTTGCTAATAGATGTCCAAACATGTGCCATCTATTACCAAAATCTTTAGCTTGCATTTTTTTGGCGAAAATATTCAGTTAACCGTTTTTAAATCGGCTCAAACGAGCCGTTTAACAACATTACTCAAGAATAGTTCATAGTTATAATATTCAAAAACGAATCGAATGGCAATAACGATTTGTTTAAAAGAATCGAATAATTATATTTTCATATATTCCAATTTGATTCGAATTTTCGTTTAAAAAATAAAATAAAATAATAGGGAAATATGTTGAGAGATTTAAAAATTTTTTTATTGTACTATTTTCTTTTTTGAATAGCCCTAATTGATAGTTATCATTGATAAATACTATAAATAACTAGTTTTTAAATTGATTTTCAGGATCACAAGCGACTCTTGAGACAAGAGAGTGGCGACGCTCTTGTACGCAAGATGTGGCCAGATGGTGAGCCCTCATGCAGTCAACAGCGCAGGGCTCCAAGCACTAGCGCACTTTTTAAAGCTAGTACCAATTCTCTTATCAAAACACTCGCCAGCCGGATTACTTATCACGCGCGCTGCATCAAACCTAACCACGATAAGAGCCCCCTTATATTCGACAAGGAAGCTGTCGCTCGGCAAGTTATAAATTTTATTATTCATTGGCAACCTGATTTATACTCATTTTTTTTATTCCCACATGTATATTTTTGTTTTTTTTAAATTTAAATTAAATAAAACTTAATAATATTTTATTTCATAATTGGCGGTACTAAAATTATTCAAATAAAATAATCATTTTTGGATTTTTGCTATTCAAAAGTTGTGTTTATTTTTTCCATTATCAATGAATTCAATTTTCATCTATCTCAGTTTCATTTTATTTGTGAATGGTAAAAAAATGTTTTATTGGAAAATATGAAAAGTCCGCTATATCTTATTAAAACTTTTAGATTGGAATTATTTTTTAAAAATGATATATTTTAAAGATCTTATTTCAATAATTGATAATACCAAAATCGAATTAAGAATATATCACAAAACATTTTTTGGCTTCCTATACCATTTGGTTCAAAATTAAATTATTGTATAATTCGATGGTGATGTTAATAGCACTTACCTTGTACTTAAAATATTACTTACTTTCAGTGGCCCCTACAACAAGGGGGGGGGGGGTTCGAAGCAACTGTTTCAGTATTCTTTTTTAAAAAAAAAATTTTTTTTTTTAAATGTTTTAAAAAAATGATTTTTTTAAATTTTATTTATTATTTAATTCTTTTACTGTTTTGTTACATCCATCATGATCAAGTGATTTCTGGTTTATAAATGTAATAATACCCCCCCCCCCAACTAATATTTAATTTAATATATATTGACGGAAATTTTTCTATTTATTTCTTTAAGCATAATATGAATAGATAGTAGTATTCATGAAATTTTTCTACTTATTTTTTTGAGCATAATATGAATAGATATTAGTATTCATATTTTAATTTAAATATCTTCCCTCCCTCCCTTTTCTTAGGAATCAAATGATCCTATCAATATTGTTGGAAAAAGAATTGACATATTTATAATTGATAAATATCTAGAATTAGGAGCTCTTCAACCTACACATTATTTATTCCCCAAAGATAATAATAATAAAGACAAATCCTTTAATGAAAGCTTTTATGGAAAAACTAATATTGACAATAGCATGGATTACTTTAGGTATTAAAATGAATAAAGTTTTGTGCTTAACATGTCTCTTATTTGGAGGTCCACACACAAATTCAAAATGGACATGTGAAGATCTAGATAAATGGCAGAATATTAATCGTGATATTATTCTGCATGAATCTTCACAGGCACATATGATGGCCGATTATGGAAGGCTTTCTCACAATAAAAATTCGATATTAAAATTTATAACACCCCAGAAAGTATGTGTAGATAATAACCGTTCTATCATAAGAATTATAATAAGATGTTTAGATTATTTAATATCTCGTAATCAAGCCTTCTGGGGAAACAGGCAACAAGGTGATGGCCCTTATTAAGCTTATTGCAGATTCTGAACCTGTACTAAAAATGTATATACAAAAAAATGAAGAAAGTAAAAGGGATAAAAAAATAAGGGATTAAAAACAAAATTATATTCAAATCTATTATCATATAATAATATAAATATTCTCATTGAAACCATAAAAAATATAGTTATAAAAAATTCAAAATGAGATTACATTTAAAGGGTGCTTTTCAATCATAGTTGATGGCACATATGATGTTTCGAAATCAGAAGCAATAGCTTTGATAGTAAGATATGTTGAAATAGTGACGCCGAAGCCTGTTGAAAGACTGATTGACATATATTGTACGGGAAATACCACAGGTCTCGATATTAAGCATAATATAATATCCAAACTTGGCTCGATGAATTTACCCCTTGAATTTTTAGTTGGGCAAAGTTATGATGGCGCCTCAAACATGAGTGGAAGAATCAAGTGTGCAGGCCTTGATTAGAGCAGAGGCGCCAAAGGCAGCTTTTATTTGGTGTTATTGTCATCGATTAAATTTAATCATTGTTCAATTATGCCAATCAATTAAAGAACTTCGAAATGTTCTAGGAATACTAGATGAGATTTATATCTATTTTAATGGTGTAAAAAGATATGAGGTACTCAAAAAATGTCAGTGTAATAATCTGAAAAAATCGCAACGATTTCTACGCATCAAGAATACCACTCGGTAATAATACCTTATTTATTTAGATTTAAAATGTTTTTTTATTTAGAAGCTGACTATCGTCATATAAAGCTATTGTAAATTTTTTTCTACTTTATGATGCCTTGAGGGCAGCTTTAACAAATTTAAAGGATTCTGAAGATCCTGCCACTTCCACTATGGCTAGTGCTATAGTCTTTAGAATAGAAAAATTTGATTTTATCTTATCACTTTGTGTTTTGGATAAAATATTGTTGATAACAAGTTTGGCTTGTACAATATAGCAAACCATTTCGAAGGATATAGGGTTTGCAATAAATCAAATTCAATTGGCAAAAGATTGCTTGATTAATTTGAGAAGTATAATATAAATTATTGTCTTAATTATTTTTTAATCTAATAGATAATAACATTGAATTTTTGGATGTTTTTTCAAAGGCACAAGATTTTATGAAGGAGAGATATCTACCTTTTGAAAGTTATAGACTTCAAATCAAACCTTACAATTCAAAAAGGAGAGGTATATATACTTTCATCATTAAATATAGAAATTTTTTTAGCTTTAAAATAGGTGTGTCTTATGCTGCACTTCCTACAACCTCATGTACTGCCGAAAGATTCATGAGTAAAATTAAATTAATTAAAACAAGACTTCGTAGTACCATGAAAGATTCATTTCTCAATAATTTAACCATATTATCAATGGAAAAAAATATATTTAACAATTAAATATTGATGAATTTATAAATTCTTTCGTTTTCCTCCCCCTAATTTATCTAAATTATTAATTTAAAAATAATATTTATAAAGTATATATTTTTTGCATTTTATTTATATTATATATTAAAAATTGATGCAATAAAAATTATTTTTGAAATTTATGGGTGTCATAAAATAATTATCTTCCGGGAGGGGGGACTTTTCAAGGGGGGTATTCTGCTTCATACGCTCAGAAAGTGTAGGAGCCACTACTTTAATTTCTAACTTGATTAAATTTCTTATTAAAAAATGTATATAAAGCCAATTTTTTTTAAAAAGAAGTTTATTCTATCACTAGCTGATAGCCCGTCAAGAATGATGGGGATCAGAATTTTCTACTTTATTCAATGATGGATGAATGGTAAATTTTACCTTTATTTGATGATGGATGAATCAGAAATTTTCCTATCTTATGAGATGCTTCAGAACTTTATATTTATAGATGAGGGGTTATTTAAAATTTTCCATTGATATATGTTTATGAAGTATATATTTAGTAATTTTAATTTATGTGCACAATATTTAAATAAATTTTTATTGATTTGTATTAATAATTTATAATCTAAAAAATATATTCTTGTTAGAAGAGTTATGTAGGGCAAAGTTAAATTGAAAATAAGTTATCAAAACTCATCTAACAAGAATGTATTTAGATTATAAATTACAAAAAAGAATTGAATAAAAATTTAGTTTAGAAGTTTTTTTATTGTGCACATAAATTAAAATCACAAAATATTTACTTCATTAACATATTTTAAAAAATAATTGAGAATTTTAGAATAACCCCTTATCTATATAAATATAAATTTCTGAATAACACCTCATAAGATAGGAAAATTTCTGATTCAACCATCTTCATATAAAGATGAAATTCATTATTCACCCATCATTGAGTAAAGGAGAAAATTCTGATTCCTCATCATTCTTGATGGGCTATCAGCTAGTAACTTATATTTTTGATAACGGGTCTTAAACTAAAATATATGTAAACTTAAGGCATGGTCACAAAAGGCATAATTTTTTTTGTTATTTATGCCAAAATGATCATAGATTAATTTCCTCCATATATATATACACTTCACGATGGCTTTCTTTGTGTCCAACAATTTCTTGAAATGTTTGAAGCATCAAAATCATAATTTCACAATTCAGCAATTATCAGAAATTTTGTGCAATGATTTAAATAAAGCATATCTTTGGTTTGCCCATTCCTTTAGTTCAAATAAAGTCATATGAGAATTGAAATAATTCAATAAGTGAAATTTCATAGGCCTTAATTTATTCATCAGGTCCAGACCCAGTCACCAAAAATAATTTGCAGGCCCAGTCCATGTTTGATAAGAAAACCCAGCCCATCCTATTTCAAAAATTTTGCCCAAGTTCATATCTAAAAATTTAATTTATTGTTTTAAATGAAAATAAACAATATATCAGTGTATTTAGGTCATCACTTTGTTTGCAATACGGAAATTTATTATTATCAGAAAAAAAATACAATATATTTTTAAGTTAGTAACAGTTTAATAAGCTAAATTTAAATTAAAAATTTTAAACCCAAGGCCATTAAATTTTTGTATCAAAAACCCAAACCTGACCCAGGTTTGTTGGAAAATATATTATACATGGCACCCCATGGGTCACAAGCCGCCTTAATTTTTTTTTTATATCAGCTCATAATGCAAAAATTCAAATGAGTGGAATAGATTATCCGTATTCATTCTGCCAAGATTTCTATAAATTTTTAGAGAAAAGGCCAAATATATTATGAAAAATATGGAATAAAAAAATATGATTTGTGAGTTATATGAAGTTTACCTAATTAAGAAATAATTGAATTTTCAATTCTTTTAACAATTTTTTTACATCTAGACGCTATGGTTTTCATCCTTCTCACTTATAATATCATATAAAATCTTAAATTTCTTTGAAGCCAATTTTAAAAGACACATTTTTAATAACAAAACCAAAATCTGTTTCCATGATAACAATTACATTGATTTACCGAGTTACAAAATTACAAATCTATGATATTTCATAAAAGTGATAATTCATAAAGCTTGGTAATTTAACAACTCTCTAGAATTATAAATAGTTGGTTATTTTCTAATTTGTCCATCAATAAGAGGGTAATTTTTGATTCATCCCTCATCAAATTAAGGAGAAAATTCTAATTCTTTGTCAATCTTGATGATCTATCAGTTAGTAATCATATAAATGCAAATGTTTACTTATGCATAAAAATTACCTTATTAAAAGATATATATTCATATAAAATCAAAATATTTATTAGATTATAGGATTGGATCCTTCCTTAAGGATTTTCAACAATAGAAGGCACAAAGCACTCCTTGGTAAATTGTTCTCCAGAGTTTTTGAGTAAGTTTGCAAAAATTCTAATTCTTTATCAATCTTAATGATCTATCAGCTAGTAATCATGTAAATGCAAATATTTACTTATGCATAAAAATTACCTTATCAAAAGATATATAATCATATGAAATTCAAATATTTATTAGATTGTGGGAGATTGGATTATTCCTTAAGGGTTTTCAATAATAGAAGACACAAAGCACTCCTTGGTAAATTGTTCTTTAGAGTTTTGAGTAAGTTTGCATCTTCTTATGACATGGATCCATTTTTCAATACGATCTATATTATAAGATAATATATTTGATATAATTTCAACATTGATACTGTGAAATCTAAATCCTAACCCTCTTATGAAATGGTTCCGTGTCAATTCAGCGAAACTTTTATCGCGAATGAATTTTATAGCGAAACTTTTATCGCGAATCCACATTAGCAAATACTTTTCCGCGAAGACAATATAGCGAAACAAATATTGCGAATTTTTTATAGCGAAACTCTTATCGCGAAACCTTTAAAGCGAATACACTAAGAGCGAAATTTTTATCGCGAATCAATAATCGCGAAAATTTATAGCGAAGTCAATATCGCGAAACATAAATAGCGAAGACAATATAGCGAAAACTATTTAGCGAAATATCACGCGGCCTATTATTATTTTTTTTTATTAAAATAATTTTTATTTATCAACAAATAAACATATTATATGATATATATTTTTTATTTATATTATTATATTATGAAATAAAAAATGGATTACTTTTATTTGATATTTTTTTAATAAAAATGCATCTTAATTGAAATTTTAATTTAACATGTTAAAAATACATATTTTACCGTAAAAAAATCTAATATGTTTAAAAATACCGATTATGATAATTGTCATTTTTTAAGGAACATCTTCAATAACGAATATAAAAATTGTCAGATTAAATTATTTTCCTTAAAAAGATCATATAAAATAACATAAATAAGTTAAATAAAAATATTTTTAAAAAATATTATTTAGAAACCCACCTCTTTTAATATACTTAAAAATTAGATAATTTTACAAAAATAATAAAAAAAACTATAAAAGATTTCACCTATAAGATTGTTTATTTATAATAAATTAAACAAAAGAATTCTCAAAGAAGATTTAAAATTTTTATCAAAATATGTTCAAAATCTTTTTGAACTTCAAGAAATATTTTTTACTTAAAATCTTGGGCGTGAAAATAACTAATAAATTGTAACAAAAATAATTATCATTTTTTATTTAAAAACATCAAATAATAAATAATATGTTGTTTTCCTTTAAATAAATGCATTCGCAATATATTTATTGTTTCGCGGTAATGCTCACGCGATAATGACTTCGCGCAAACATATTCGCGATAAAAAATTCGCTGTAAAGTGTTCGCGTAGAATGTTTCGCTAAAATGTATTCGCTTTAATAAATTCGCGGTTAAGGTTGCGCGGAAATAAATTCGGGACAATGGCTTCGCGAAATTGTCCTCGCTATAAATGTTTCGCGGAAATAAATTCGCAAATTTGGTTTCGCGATTTTACCTTTGCTATAAAAACTTTTCGCGATAAACGACATTCGCGAAAAAGTGTTTCGCGATAAAAGTTTCACTGAATTGATCTGAGGATGAAATGGCTAGGCTATATTTCTTAATTTGATTGATTTCCATTTATTGATAATTTATCTAAATCTGAGGCATCTTGACCTTGAGTATACAATGTGAAAAAAATATTTATTAAATAAAATTATCTGTATAAATTACCAATATCATTAACGTTTACTGGTAAGGTATCTTGGGTATTATAATCATTACCATAGAAAATATTAATAATAAAATATATAATCTAGCATTACATGGCTTAACATTTTCATGATGATTATTGGACGAATAAAATTTAGCTTTACTATTGGCTAAATTTGATTTACATTGTAACACGGCTTTTTATATTATAGAATAGATTACTATGTTTCAAAACTAAAAATAAATACATATTAAATATACAGTCATTCGTTTAAACATTCTAATATTTAAGATGAAATGATTTACTTTTTAATATAAAAGATTTTCATACTTTTAATTAACAGGTTCGATATCTCAATTTAATTGAAAATACGCGCGTACGGAAAGCAGGATTTGCCTATTGTATTGGATATACTCGTTTCTTAGCTAGGTTTATTTTTTTCAATTCGTTCCCATTAAATTGTAATGCTGTAGTTTATCATGTCTAAGAAAATTTTTTTAAAATAAGTGAAATTTAGTTATATAAATTCTTCTCTTCTAACTCTTACAAATTATATATTTGTAAATTTTTTTTAAAAAAATTTCAACGTAAACTGAAGAATATAAGGGTAATTCCATATTAAATCGATAACTTTTCGGCCCGACCTTTTTAATTTAGATGAAATTTTGCATTCTGAGAAAATATCATTAGAAGACAAATCCAAAGTTTTAGCCTCCTAGAATTCATAGTTCCTGAGATATCAATGGTCAAAACCCAAAAATGACCTTTTTTCAAAAATTGATATAAGTTAATGATTTTAAAAGTATAAGTTATTTATAATTTTGTAACTCTATTAAAGGTCTTTTGTTAAATATTAAGGATATTTTTAAAATTATTTTCTTGTGGTTTTTATTTACATTATAAATTTTAAACACGAAAACTCCAGGTGTTTCTCTTTCCAAATTTTTTTGGATTTTTTTCTTATTCTCTAACATTATATCTATTCATAAAAAAAATTCAAACTTGGGACAACCATGGGTTTTTTAGTTATTGCGATTTAAAAAATCAAAAAATAAATATTTTTTCAAAAATGGATGGCGTTCCTATATAAAATGACGCGTTTGTTAAGATTATTATTTTTTTTTAAATTTTTTATTAATAAGATTTTCCAGCATTAATATCATGAAATGAAATTATTTAGCTGTGGTTATAATTATTTTTTAATTTTTGTAAAATTATAAATTAAAATTCATGAAAGATATTAGCTATTTTCGGTTTTTCATTAAATTTAATTTTTTGACACCATGATAATTTCTTTTTGCTATAAACTATATGAACGCCCAGTAACCGTTGATGGTCTAACTATTGTCAAAATAATATTTTTTGGTAAAGGAGATCTTATGCCACTGGATAAGCAAGAGAATTTGCCGGTCCTTGGGTGAAAAAAAATTAGTTTGTAATTCATCTACATTCATTTTGTACAAACCCACCAATCGTTTTCATACACACAGGTTACATATCGTCTAATCTCATCGATTAACAGATTCTCAATCAAAAGATCCTCACGTGGATATACTATATTCTCCACAATAAATCTGTGAATAGAATATAGTTTAGTGTTGAGCTTAGTTAAACCAATCGGAAACACTGCGTTTTTATGTCCCTGTTACTGAGATAGATTTTAAATCTCTCACTCTTCTTACTCTGGTATAATTTTTTTTTTAAAATGTATCAAATGGATTGGAGTAAATGGAATGAAACAGTATTATGAATTAAGGAATCCGATATTACCACAAAACTTAGGTTGTATTTGATCTCCTATTTTATAATAAATTGAGAATGGATGAAACGTAACTTGTGAAGTTGTCCAATGATAACCCTGTCTTGGAGAATAAAAAAATAATTTTCTGAAAAGTCACAAATAATTAGATAGTGATAATTTTCTTAACTATTTTTAAGGTTATTGTGAAATGAACTTTGTTGTTCACAAATAAATGAATGGCGTATGAGAATATTCATTTTATCGAAAAAATAATAAATAAATTCGTCTGAAGATTGAGAAATAGTCTCCAGAGTTATTCTATATACCGAAACCCACTCTAGAGGTAACAAGAGCTATATCATTTTTTATAAATAATTTTTTGATGCGTTCTTTTAAGAGTGCCTAGCCAGGACAATCTTTGCAGTCACCAAACTAACAGATGGGTAAAGGGGGATTGCAAATCATTCTGCCTATAACATCTCTATAAGTTATTAATGTATCCTCTCACAGCCTAAAATCATAAATTTAATATTCTGGTTTATGCTAAAAACGCATACACTATGTGTTCCGCTCTACCTGCTAATACACCATTTTTTGGTCTAAAGCTAGCAAATAATTGTTATGTTTAAATTACTCTCCTTAAAATGATTATATAATTCTTTTAAATTATTAAGAACTAACCTTTTTAAGCATTTACTCCTTCTCCCTATTCAATGATAGATATGCAATCTTTTTTCCCTGGTAATACCCTACTAACTTTATCACTAAAATTTTGACAAAGATATTTTGCAGGCTTTCGATTTGGAGTTGAAATAATCCACTTTTCTTCTAAAATGATTTTGGAATTATATGCCATAAGGCATGTAGCGTTGAATTCCGTTTTTTATTATATTTGCGCTCAAATTAGGAGGTAGAATGGTCAGCAATTGTTATTTTTTATTTTTAGATAAATTAGGATATTGTAATTTCATATTATAGAGTATATCATTATTGTCTTTTGTATCCGATTTTGCATTGTTAATTCTACTTTTTGGATAATTTTTCTTAGTTAGTTATTTTTCATAGGAGACATACCAATTTCGAAGTTATATTGATTGTATCTATTGATGTGGATGCTGTTGTGATATTATTTATTCGCTATCAGAATTTATATTTTCATTATTTTTTTGTGATAAACTTTACGACATTTATCACAAATATAGTGTTCCTCCTCAATGTTTGGAAATTATGTCATCCACGTCATGATTTTACACAGGTTTTTTATAATTAAAGTGTTTAGATTCTTTAAAAGGATTTGCGCATTTATAATTTTAAGAAAAATTAATATTTGTAAAATAAAAATTAATTAATATCAGGGCAGGTGCGTGAAAACTTGCTGTTATCCTTCAACAAGTAATTATTACATTTTCTTGTAGGAGATATCGGAATCGTAACTATCTTTTTAAGAGATTTAATCATTTATTATAAAAACAACTAATTTTTACATGTTATCAATATAGTCAGACGATCTAAATAATGTTTTTTCATGATATTAATGCTGGAAAATCTTTTGATGCTTAAAAATAAAAAAAGTTAAATAATAATCTTAGCAAAACGCGTTATTTTATAAAGGAGCGCCATTTATTTTTTAAAAAAATAATTATTTTTTGATTTTTTAAATCGCAATAACTTAAAAACTCTTGGCTGTCCCGAGTTTAAATTTTCTTATGAATATATATATAAGGTTAGAGAAGAAGAAAATATTAAATTCAAAAAAATTTGGAAAACGAAAACCTGAAGTTTTTATGTTTAAAATTTATAACGTAAATAAAAACCGTATCAATATTATTTTTAAAATCATTAACTATCTCAATTTTTTGAAAAAAAGATCATTTTTGGCACTTTTGACTATTGATATCTCAGGAACCATGAGCACTAGTAGGTTAAAATTTTGAATTCGAAGCTTTCTAATGATATTCTCTCGCTAAATTTTATCGAAATTAAAACGGTTGGGCCGAAAGGTTATAGCACCCCCCCCCCCATCCCACTTTTTGAAATGAAGAGAAGGAATTCTATTCCATTTCCATGCTTATCCCACTTCTAAATATATGTAGAATAGGAATTCTATTCCCTTTCCTATGCAAGCAAACTTATCTTCTATTCAATAAGCATCATTTTTTGAAATAATAACGATTTGAGTAACCACCAATAACCAACCATGTTTTATTTCTAGTTGTTAAAATGCCATATCATTTATTTATGGTATATTTTCTTTTGGAATTCCGTAATCACTTATGTCCTAGCTATTTTTTATAAAAATGTCAATATAAACTTGAATGCATAATGCAATTATTGATTGTTAAATATTTATCATTTAATATCATTGGTTCTTATATGGTTACTTATTATTTGATTTATCAGGAAAAATTATTTTATATTTATACATATATTATTATTTTTTAAACTATAATACTGTTTGAAAATGTTTAAAGAGCATAGACGAGCAAAGGAAGGAATCTTATCTTGAATACTGGTAATAACCTTAGTATTTACCTCTGCTCTCATAAGTATATAAACCGAGTTAAACCCTTTGATCTGTTTTAAATATATCGCTCACATTATTACATAATTTTGCATATTGCTATTTTGTCGGCGCCAGCTAGAATATAGATGTGATCTCAACTATAAAATTTATTCGTTCTCATTATAGATATTATTTGACTGAAGAGAATCTTGAAAATATTTTAATTTTATAAGCAAATAAATATTAAAAGGTCATTCCATTATAAAAAATTTACCTTTTCAGGAAATGAAACATTTGGTATTTTTCAAAAAAAAAATTAAATTATTTTTAAGAAAGGGATTCAAATCTAATCATACCTAATTTAGGTCTTGATCATTATATTTTTTAAATAATTTATTTTTATCGGCGTTTCCGAATTAGAAAGGATGCCATTTCTTATCTTTGTCCCGCCATATTTTCGGAACTAATTTAGTTAAAGCTTTAAATTAAATTGCATAGGTCCTCATAACATATTTAATCATCATGTAAAAGTTCATTCGATTTGAAAGAATTCCACGAAACCTAATCGATTTCAATCGAAATGACCCTTTTACATCCAAACTTCCACCCGAGACTATAATCTAATAAATGGTTACATTTTTATTTCATTGCTAAATAAAAGTCATGATATATTGTTAGAATGGATCTAATAAATATAATATATGAAAATGAAAATTAATTTTATTTAAATTAATAACTCAAGCGATTTATTTTAAAAAATTATTAATTTATTCTAAAGTATCGAATCCATTATATTTTTATACCCCAACAATTTTTATTTTGGATATGATTTTATTTATTTGATTTTAAAACTTTACAATGATGTTAGAAGTGGAACTAATAATAGTAGTGGGTGAACATGTATTTTTAAAACGAAATGACCACTATTGAAATTATTTATAACCTTAATTTCAAGGATTATAAATTAATATAACTTTTGGTCTTTGCGAAAATTTTATAAATTTATATAATATTTGGTCATGTATTCCAAATAATTAATGATTTAAATACACTCTGAATATATTATAACTCTGGGAAATTGGTGTAAAAATGGGAGCTCACTCGGTTATAAAAAAATAGAACTGTGCCAAACCCAGCTAAAAAAATTTTTTTGTTATTCGAATACGACCAAATATTGCCTTCTGTTCTCGTCTACGGCAATATAATTTTTTATCCATTCTATAACAGTAAAAAATTTTATAAAAAAAATTATCTAGGTATAAATTATTATCGAAATATACTTGGCCAAATCATCATTTCGCCTCAGACAAAGAAGCTGTCGCAAAGTTATTGGATGAAAAGGGATTACAAGAAGACGTTGTTTACGGTAATACAAAAGTTTTTATTAGATCAACTCAAACTATTTTCAAATTGGAACAACTAAGAGCCACTATGTTATCTGGTGTCGTAGTCTTTTTGCAAAAAGTATATTTAAAAAAATTAATATAATTATTTACTAGATTGAAAAATCTATAAAAATTACATTTTATAATGTTTAGATCTGGAGAGGCAAACTGGGTAGAATGAAAGTCAAAAAGATTAAAGCCGTATACAAGATAATGAACTGTTATAAACATTATTCGATAAGACAATATTTTAATGCCTTAAATAACACCTTTATAAGCGCAGAAAAATCAAACAGCTATGGTAAACATTTCTATTGGCCCCCATGCACTATATATTGCCGACCTTTCGAGCCATTTCTCAAAAAATTGTATAAAAGGTTATACGATATTATGAATTATAAAATTCCTGTCAAATTTTATTTAAATTAGATAAAATAATTTTTAGATATTATACTAAATCACGATTAGAGTCATGCATACAAAAATTATGAGTAAAAGTCAAAATATTATTAAATACACTAAAATAAACTTTCATTTATTTTTTGATACAGATGGTGGGCTTTTATGATATTAAAACCTATTCCGAATTCCGAAAGAGTAGTTTTTAGAAAAAAAATTTTAGCTGCCGAAATATTTGTTCCACATCATATTGATTGGGGTTATGAAGAAAAATGGCTCGGAGATTATCTTATAATGGTCTTTTTCTATTAAAAAAAAAATCACATATAATAATACCTTTTTTTTACACAAAGGATGAAGAAAATAAGGACCAAAATAAATACTACCAGATAGCCCAAACTTTTTTTACCTATTCTTCGAACACCGCTTTAAATAACATAATTCATTATTCTGAGCCTAAAAGCGATATTTCTCAAATATCAGATGACGACACGATTGCTCTTAATAAACGTTTCTCCTTTTCTAAAGAGTCCATATCCTTTTCTTCATTTTTTAAGAAGGTAAAACTAATTCACTATTTTAATTTCAAAATAGAATTAATAAATAAATAAAAATGTTTTGATCATAAAAATATAAAAGATAAATAAATATAATCGGATCAATGATAGAGCTATAGTGGTAACTAATAATGGATACATATTTAAATTAAACCCTAAAAACGGTTTCAAAATAATGAAGGCACCACTATTTATTAACAAGGTTTTTAAAATCGAAAATTATAATCTTTATTTTAAATTATTAGATAACTGGTTTAATATTAGCAGCAAATCAAAGTCAACTTTTCATTATTAAAAATTCAATATATGACGATTTGGTCGGATGCTTGTATAATTATAGCAATGCTAATAGAATAGGAGAGTTAGTTGGTACTTTGAGAATGATTTGTCAAAAGTAATCATAATTTGATATCTTAAATGTTGTGTCATCTTTGTTTTAACTAATTTTAATTTAATATATTACTTGTTACTGTGAGGCCTAAGATAACATTATTATTAGATTTAATAATAACTTGAATGTTATTGAATAAACGTATGTTGCATAATATTTGACTTGAATTTACGAATCTAATAATTGTGCTATTCGTATTCTTAATATAATGATCGAAGAATAAATAATTGCAGGCCTAATTATTAATTCACTTAATTTTTTTAAGGAACTATATAAATTTTTTGACAAAATCACAGAATGTTCAATAAAGATCTGCCAATAACTATTACTCTTAATCCTCATTTTGCGTTTGGGCGGAAAAGTTTTGAAATATCTTTCGAAAATGAATATAAAAATAAAAAAATATCCTTTTTTCGAAATGGTTTTGGAAATCGCAAGAATAATGGCTTCCTTGCTGACAATAAAAATATTTTCAACAATCTTTCAATTGGAAATATTGTAGACAATACTAGTAAAAATAAATCCAATAATGGAAAAGAACCCAGAAAAAATATTAGTAATGAAGAAGTTGATTATCATCATACGAATGGTAACAATAATATACATAATACTATGCCCAACTTCAAGTGGACTCGTCTAAATTTGAAAATTGGATCTTGAAGATTAGTAGTATAACTAGCATGTTATTTGCATTATATAAGTGTATGAAGAAATTAAAATTACTTAATCATGATATAGATTGCATTGCAGCATTAAATAAATCTTTTTATATTGCTCATATGTAATAGTAAATAATTTACAATTAAACCTTTTATAATAGTAAATAATACATTATCATCTAAGTCACTTTAATTATAAATGTATATAATTATTTAAAATAAAAGATTTTAACTTACAAAAAATCTAAATATTTTATGAGACTCGGAACTTTCACGCATCCCGGATATTTTTAAAATCGTGTTTTCTAATTTTTATATTTTCAGGTCCCGGATCCCTGTTGTTTTTAAGGTTATAAAATATTTGAGATTATTAAAACACATTAAATAAGAAATAAACAATCAATTGTATTTTCTACTGTGAAACCCAGTTTTTTAGATAAAATATTAATACATCCGATTTTTGAATATTTAATTTCTCTTTAAAACTTTTTTTTACAAAGAAAAGGTTAGGACCTTTCTAGTTCCCCCCTGAAAAAATTAATAATAATAAAGTTAACTACTCCAGGGCGTACGCAGGAATTTGGTCTGGGGGGGGGGGGAGGGGTAAAATTTTTTATGAAATATTGTTATTTAAAAATATCAAGCATAAATTTATTAGGACTAATAACTATTTCTTATACACAATTTTAAATTGTGAATTATAAAAAATTATATATATAATAAAATATAAAGTAAATATAACCACCATATGAATCACTTAAATGACCCAAAATAGAAATTTGAATTTTTTTGTGCCTTTAAAATTTATATATAAAGTATAAAAAATTTAAATTTTGGAAATATAAATTAATACAAAAAAAGTTTCTTAGGAATAATTTAGTATGTTATATATTTACAATGTAAAATCCAATCTTCGTTGGAATTGAGCTAATTTTTCAATTATCTCATCCTTGCTTGGCGTCAAATGCCTATGAATATTCAAAAGATTCAAACTATACAATCTACTTTTAGAATTGTACTTCTTAGGTATGTTTTTCTTTCAGAGACCTGTAGGCCCGGCCCCCAGGCAGGACCATATTTTGATTTTTTTTAATATACCCGGGCCTAGCCAAAAATTTTTTTAAAAAAACACCCGGTTCGGGCCTGAAAATTTTTTTAAAAAACACTCGGTTCGGGCCTGAAAATTTTTTTAAAAAAACACCCGGCGGGCTGTGTATTTTAAAACCAAATATTTTAAATCGTCATTATTAGCTATATAAATCAAAAATAAATAGAATTTATTTTTAAAAAATCCAGGTCGGGTCTGAAAATTTTATTTTAAAAATAGCCGGGCCTGGCCTGAAATTTTTTTTAAAAAAACAACCCGGGCCGAAAAAATTTTTGAAAAAAACAATCCGGGTTGTGCCCTGTAAATGGTACCTCTGGGCTATGTTATCCTTCTTAAAAAAGAGAATGTTCTCTCATTAGTTTACTAATGGGAAGAGTTGCTAATATATATAACCATTTTAATACATTGGGATATAATTAGACATGTGCGCCGAGAGCATTTTCGGCGGCGGCATTTCTTTTTTAAAATGATCGGCTGGCAGCGGTGAATCGATTTAGACGCCGCCACAAAAATCGGCGGCGGCACGGCGGTGTCAAATATTTTTCTAACTTAAAT
Organism: Gordionus sp. m RMFG-2023; assembly: GCF_954871325.1. NCBI lineage: Eukaryota > Metazoa > Nematomorpha > Gordioida > Chordodea > Parachordodidae > Gordionus > Gordionus sp. m RMFG-2023. The sequence goes on along the minus strand of NC_088779.1, from coordinate 14,195,889 downwards.
TTTTTTAATTAAATTTATAAATTTATTGGAAAGATTTTTAAAATAAAATTTATACTTTATTATGTTAATAACTATAATTTAATGATTTTATTAAGTTAAATTATCATGAATAAATATTATTTTATTAAGATTTAAAGGACATAATAATGATCTTTTAGAGATCAGAGTGAATCCAGCTATAGAAAATGCACGCTCACTGGGTTTGCTCATAGCTGGAACGCACAGGATCTTTCTAGCTAATATTGAAAGTTTAGGAAGATTTAATTTTGTTATTGCCAGTCACACTTTCCAGCATTATTAAAATACTATGCCAACGTATAGGCACATTTAATTTTAAGGTTTTATGTTTTTTTTCATATGATTTTTGATTTTCACTATCATCATCAAACCCCAAACGATCTTCATAAAAAGGATCATTATCATCTAAATCTAAAATATCCGATGTATATGATATCGATTCAAAACATTTTCTATTATCTATATCGTTTATATTTTCAAAATCCGCTGTTTTGAATCTTAAGGCAACTATAAATTTTCTCACTTTTTTAATGAGATTTTCTATTTTATTAACTTTTTTTATTCCATCGACTGTCACTAGATTATGTAATCCATGCCCCAAACATAAATGATGGTCATATTCTCCTAGGCGAACACTTTTCTTTACAATGGGTCCTGCATCCGTAACCATTTGAATTTTCTTGGACCCTAAATCAAATTCATTTTCAACTTTTTTTATCTCGGAAAAAATAGTTTCAGCGGTTGTGTCGCCAATGTATAAAATACAATATTAAAATTATTATTTATTTCGTGAAATGTAAAGTGGACATAATTTCGCCGTTTATATTTGTCGGTCCACATATCAAAAGTTATAGCACAAAATTTAGGACCTATATTAATTTGTTGGCATATGTATGTTTTCATTGATAAATACACATCATCTAATCCACTCCGGCTAAGTGTAGTTCTATCTGGTAATTCTTTGGTATCTGAAATAGTGCCATATTTCTACATAATAAAAAGTTAATAATAAAAATATTATGCCAAAAAATTCTAAATATGGGATATTATAAAATAATTAAATATCTTAACATTTAAAATAAAAATTAAGATTCTAAAAAATTATAATGATTTTACAACTTGCATTCCAGTATTATTTATAGAAGAGAATGGCATTAAATCCTTGCAACACATGAGAACATAATTCCTGACCAGAATCCATTTTTTTATCTTTTATAGGGTCAATTGTATCTTTTACAATAGGTTTGAAAAATAACTTTAAATTTTGTTTAGATATATCTTCTTAACATGATAAATCATGTTTGTCAAGTAAATGTTTTATCATATTTGATGTGCTGATATTTTTTGAAAAAGATTTTATTGGATAACTAATTAAAAATTTACAAATATTTTTAAAATAATTAATACTATGAAAATGAATAATTATTTTCATCCTCACCATCTTTATCAAGTGCTATTTGCAAGCATATATCACAAAAGATTTTATCTGTAGCAACACTGCTTCTCTTATTATTTGTGTCAGTTTTTAATATTAAGGATCCAAAATGTTTCCATGCAAAAAAAGGCTTTGCTTGCAAGGATATACTATATTTTGTTACAGGGTATTGCAATGCTGCATCCATTATAATTGTTTTAGACTTGGTATTTTAATGGCAACAAAATAAAAATCATTAATTAAAATTTCCTATTATGATAAAAAATAAATTTTATATAACGAGTTGTAAATTATTTGAAGCATCAAAAATTAAAAGAATAAAATATAGAATCACCTTTACAAATTTAATGTCCTAATCTTATTTTATCTAGCACGTTGGTTGCAAACCTGGACAAAGTGAGCGAATATGGATTGTTACAAATCAAATTTATAGAAAATAATATTTATTAATTTTAAAAAATAAAATCGATTTTTTAATAATTCAAAAAATATTTAATATTTTTCTTCTAATTACAATTCATAAATAATATATAAAATAAATTAATAATAAAAAATATGTATCACGCCGCCACGCCGCCGAATTTTTACATCGACGGCGGCGTGTTGAGCGCCGACACTTTTTTGGCGCGTGGCGTCGGCGTGATCAAAATCACCGGAGGCGGCGCATTTGACCGGCGGCCCACATGTCTAGATATAATCTTTGAAATAATGCAAAGCATCCATAGAATTTTTTGGTACTATATCAACCATGGTTAATCTTTTAAACATAGTTATTCAGCTAATAAGGCATCATAAGATACTTTAACCTCTTCACGATAAAAATCTAATAAATATTTTTTTTTTCTATTACCATCTGTTGGGAAGGCTTTTGTGTAAGTAATATCTGTAGATTGGTAAGTTCAGCATAATGAATTAAAAACCATTCATTTATTTGGCTTATAAATGTATCTAAGAGAGGGGACATTTGTTTTATAATACTCTTCTACTGATCCCATATTAATATTATGACGATGAACTTGACTTGTGCAAGTCACACATTACTGCTTTTGACTCAACAATAAATAAAATATGATATTCTTTATCAACATTAGCCCTAATTTCCTTGATATTCTCATATTCTTAATCAAGTCAATGTCATGTTTTTGAAAAATATTACATAAAATAGTTGTATAATTAAATAATACATTCTAATAAGAAAAAAATTTGGAATAAGTATTGAATCATAATTTTCTTGCTTCTGAGTAGGGCTCTGAACCAATAGTAAAAACCTAATATTAACAAAATATTGTATTGGTATTGGGTCTAAAATATTGGTATTGGTTTAAACAATATTTTCTATTTCTTGTATTGGTATTCTATTGGTTTATATTGGTAACTATTGGTTTATATTGGTAACTATTGGTTTATATTGGTATTGGTTTAAATTCAAATTATTAATTTAAAGAATAGAAATAGTGATTATAAAACCCTTAATTTTTAATTTTAAATGAACATGGGAAAAAAATAATGATACCATAAAATCAGGGCTAAGAACCAACTCTCAAAATTTTACTGAATTCAGATTCTTTTTTTAAACTAGGAATTTATTAGGTGATGTGAATATAAAATTTTTTAATTTAATCATGTATTTTTTGTATCAACAATAATAAACGTATTGATTTTGAACCATTTTATTTATCACAAAGAAGATAGCAAAATAAGTAAACTAAAAATGTAACATAACTGTCTATTTATACAAAATATAATGCAAAAGAATGATATAATTTTAATATAAGAAGAGGAAATAATTTTATGTATTTAAGAAGAATCTTGCATGCGCATCCAACTTTTTAGGCACAGGCAAGCTTGTATAGTATGCTCATCTAATGAACAACGTTGATCTGTTATAACATACCGTCCTTCTGAAAAAGCCCTTTCAGAGCTAGATGAGGTGGCCGGAATTGCTAGATAATCTCTGGCAATTTTTGATAATACTGGATATCTATTTTTATTTAATTTCCACCAATCTAATGGATTTGTATCATTGGAAATTGTGACTTCATCTACGTATTTACTTATTTCTAAGTTGTTATTATCATGAGGTTTCACCTGATAAATTTTGTCATAAAAGGACAATTTTTTATTATTTTGTGCTTCATTTGTAAGTTCCGCTGAATTGTTATTATTTATTTTATAAATATTGTATTCATTAGTAAGATAACCAATAAGAGTTTCCATATTATTATGCTTTAATAAATGACTTGATAGTTTAAATCTTGGGTCAATCATTGTTGAAATAATATATAGGTGTTTATTAAAATTATAGTATTTATTAAGTTTTGTCAAGGCAGCTAATGAAGCTGTCTTTAAAATAGCATTAGGATTATTATTATAACTCTCAACGTGCTCAAAAATACTGGAATGATTGTTGAAACTGATGGAGTATTAGCACATGAGGCCATCTCTGTAGCAAAATTAAATGGTTCTAAAAATTCTCGGTATATTTCAATATTATTCCAAGCTAAGGCACTAATATAATATTCTTCATTAGTATTTTGTTGATGATTGGTATATATTGTGAGATAAGGTTTGAGCAATATAGCCCTTTCGAGCATTTGGTATGTTGAATTCCAACGTGTTGGTATATCCAAAATAGGGTGAGGAAATTTTAAATTTGGATTTTTTTCAAGATATATTTTTTCAAGTTTATTAAATTTAGATATAGAAAGTTTAAAAATTTTTAAAAAATTTCTTATTTTTTTTAAAGTTGGATTTAGAGGTTCCAATGCAGCCATGACAGACAAATGGATAATATGGTAAAAACATTTGCATACATTATCAAAATTGTCTTTTAGCTTTAAAATTTTTAAAAATGATAAATTATTACTAGCATTATCTAATGTAATACAAAAAAAATCAATTTCAAATTTTACTTTTAATACAGAATTAAAAATATTATAAATATTAATAGCATTATGTGCTGATTTAAAAGGAATAAAATCTAATAAATGATTAATTAATTTAAAATCATTATCAATATAATGAATGGTTATGCCCATAAAGGGTATTTTATTTGGAGAGGACCAAATGTCCATTGTTAAAGAAAATTTAGAAGTAATTTTAGAAAGTACAGATTTTAAATTGATAAAAGAACTATGATAATGTTTCATAATTTCTTTTTTAAGTGTTTTTCTAGAAATTAATGTTAATGAGGGGTTGCAAAAGCTTATTAAATTTTTAAATGCCTCATTAACAATTGAAAAGGCTAAATTATTTTGAATAAAAAATTGCATAATTAAATTATTTAAATTAGCTTTATTATTTACATTATTATTTACATTATTAATTAAAAATGATTTTATGGTGTTAATTTTATTACTGCCATTATTTATTTGTTCACATTTCTTATATAAAGTTGGGTGGATGGATTTAAGATGTGTCCATAATCCTGAGGTTCCAAAATTGGGAATAGATAATTTTTTTTTACATTTATTACAAATAGCCTTTTTTTGTTATCACAACTGGTATAAAATTCCCAGATTTTTGCTGTATTTCGTCTTTTATTAGATATCGTTGATTCATCTAGTTCATTATCGCTATTATTATTAGTATCAACATCATTATCTATATTTATTAACTCGATTTGGTTTTCATTCATTATAATATCCTAAATGAATAAATAGATAAAATTGATAGATATCATATAGAAAACTTACTTCCATAATAATAAACTATAATTATAAATAACACCAATATTGATATCACAGGAATATTTGGAAGAAATAACAGATGTAATATGTTTATGAATGAAAGTAAAAAAATATACCACGATAGAATTATCCACTATAAAACCAAATAATTTTATGTATTTATCTATTTTTAATTTTTAATATTGGTATTGGTTAAAATTGTATTTAAACAATATTTCAAAACCAATATATTTAGGTAATTGGTATTGGTTGTAAAAACAATACCAATTACCTTAAATATATTGGTTTATATTGGTATTGGTATTGTAAACCAATATTATATTGGTATTGTAAACCAATATTATATTGGTATTGGTCCCACCCCTACTTCTGAGGAAATATTTCTTTCAGGCCATAAGCATTAATAATCGACTCTTCTAACTCAATAAAAGCTATTACTATGGCGGAGACTCCATCTCGTTGGACAAGCTTGCAATTTCTTTCCCCCTATTGGACAAGGAGTTTCAGAAATAATTATTATTTCACTAGAAATTTGAAAATGGTAGATAAATGTTATGCCACTAGAAATTTGAAAATAATAGGTATATATTACGCCAAGGAAAACTTGAAATCGAAATTAATTGATAAAATAATAGATGAATATGACAAATAAATATATATTTAATATGAGATAGGAATAAATAATAACAAATATAAATTAATATAAACAATAATATTTTTGAAAAATTTATCCGGCATCTGCATTTTTTGGCTTGGGGGCGGGGGGGGGGATTTGTTTCCCACCGCTGCTACGCACCTGACTGTTGATATACCATGCAATTCCATAACATGTTTGTTATACTCAGCCAATATATACACCGAAAAACTCAAATGGATAAGATGTACTCTTTCACATTAATATCGAGTGAATAATAATTTTTTGGGAAATTTTAAAATCGAATTCATTGTTGAAAAATTGAGCAAATAATATTATATTCTGTCAAAAACCAATTTATACTCCAACCTAATTTTATCATAAATTTACATTAATTTAATGATTTGCAAAAAATTAATAGCGTCGCTGAAATTAAAAAATCATCTTTTATTCTTTCAGGAATTTAAAAAACATAGGAGATTTAATAATATCTGTCATAGCCTTGCCTAATTTTTAATAGATAATTATAAGACAGCGGTCATGTTGATTAGTCGGAATAATAATAAATTTTATGATATTTATATTTAAAATATATATTTTTTCCGAATATAAAAATTTATTGTTATATTATTGGATTATAATATTTTGGATTATTAAATTTTACAATAAAGTTTAAGTTATTTTATTAAAAATTGTAGTTACATTGATCTTATGTAAGTTTAGTAAAAAAAAAATTAAAAATAAAAATTAGGAGTAAGATATTGGTACCGGATTGACCAGGATTATTTTTATCCCAGGTAATTGAATTTACCAAAAATCAAAGGTAAAAATTTTTTATATATACATTTAAAACAAAATTAAACAACTCAGTGCTACTAAAAAATTTTGGTAAAGTAATTAAAAAAAAACTGCGTTGGTTTTTAATTATAATAATAGGCATAAAGTTTTTAGCAAGGTTTCACTCCATAAAGATTTGTATTATAAAGCTCTTAATCAGAGGATTAATGAATTTGATTTAATCGGTCATTTACAGTGTTGTTATTTTTCATAGTTGTATTATTCATAATTAGAAAAAATTTGATAAAGAAATGTAGAAAAAATATGAAACTGTTCCCTTTAGTAAAATGGACTGTAAGTTAGATATGGTGCTCTATAAACTGAGGGAACAGGGGAAAAGTAGTAATACATGTGTATTGGGAAAAATATTTAATGAATTAAAGATAGATGCAGTGTCATCGGATGATTATTTGAATAAAATAATGTAATTGGAAAGTAATTTAAATGTAGTTTTAAATGAAATCAAAAAGGATGAATCAAGGGTTAAAAGGATAATCTTGATGATCTGTTTGGATAGATTGGTGGTTATTCTCCAGGAATTTAAAGATGTAAATTTTTACTATCATGGTGATAATGAAGTAATCCGAACAAAAGGAGTTATGATGATTTTAAATGGGAACCTATAGTTATTGTTAAAAAACATTAATGATGTTAAAAAGCCTCTAAATCCAAGTTGAATTTATGCATGAATTTAGATTCTAATGAAATTGATATTTTCGATAGAATAAATAATAATTAGCCGTTTAAATCATATAAAATTTTAATGATGAATGGACAATGTCCATGTCCTCGGGTTAAATTGAGGGTAGATCATATGTACGACATGTTGGATACGGGTAGTAGCGAAAATTTTCGTATATATTGATCGCATGGCATTATTGAAGAAGAAAATGTGCGTTAAACAATTTGATGGCTTCGAAATTAAAGTTTTGGGTAAAACCAAATGGGATGCTGTTTTAGCGATACTACCATAAGTTTGGATTTATGGTTGATAAAAAAAAATGTAGAAACCATTATGGGGTAGGATTGGATTATTAAAATCGGACCTCATAATGGAATTTTTTATCATAGATAACGAATTGGCTGTTAATAATGCCGAAAGAAAAATAATTGAACCATTCAAAATAAAATTCGAGAAAGAGAAATGTCTAATTTATTGAACGAAGCCGTTATTAATCATATTCTCGAGTTTCCAGAAAAAGTAATGATAGACGACCCGAGTAGCTTATAAATATGGAAATTGATAATGATCAAATGGTATATTTTGAAATTAATGATTTAAATAAAGTTTAGTTAAAAAATATGGTATAATTTTTGAAGAAAATGTCTTAATGATTATCAAGTAGACTAAACTTAAAGAAGATTTTTCACCCATTTTTTTGGCATGTCGGAGAGTTCCTTTTAAATGGAGAAAGGAAATAGAAGATGGGTGAATGGTGGAATTATTATCCGATTGAATATAGTGAATGCGCTACACCATAGGCTCCAGTATAAAAATCTAATGGAAGGTTCAGTCTGTGCTGATTTTCATGTTACTTTAAATCCAGGGGTTGTGGAAGTAAAATATCCATTGCCTAGAATTTAGGAAATTTTGGCTAATTTAAAGAGTGCAAAATATTTTTCAAAGGTTGATTTTTCTTCTGGTTATTTACAGTTACCTTTAAAGGAGAAAATTCATAGATTGTTTACGATAATGACTCCTAAAGAATTATTTGCCTTTTATTGGTTAACTTTTGGATTAAGTATGACAGCGCCAATTTCAGCCTACTATGGAATCAGTTTTCCAAGGCCTAGAAGGAGTTTTATATTATATGCATGATATGTTAATTACTGGTATAATACCGGAACAACATAATCAACGTTAAATTTCCAAAATCATGATAAAAGTCTGAGGGCCAGAGAAAAAAGTGTTCTTGGGTTGACAGAAATTATCTATCTGGGACATCAAATAAATGGAATGGATGTGAAACCTCTTGATAAAAATTTGAAAAATATATCGAATTAAAGCCGCCAACAAATAAAGCGGTGGTTCAATCGTTTTGGGGTGTGGTAAATTATTATCATAGATATTTGGAATTATTGAAAGGATTGCAGTACCTTTATATAAATTATTACAAAAGGGAGTTCATTTTGAATGGGCCAGGGAACAACAAATTGCATTTGAAATGTTAAAGCGGAAAATTGGGGAAGAGCCGATTTTGGTATGTTTTAACAATGATTTCTAACAAGGGTGGAGATGCATTATTGCATGTAATTGATGGTTTAAAAGACCAATTATATTTTTTTCGAGAGTTTTCCGAGAAGTAGAAACACGATATTCTGTTATTTAACACGAAGAGGATGTATATAAATTGAATAATATGAATTATTATTTATCTAACTTTCAAATATAAAAGGTCATAAGAAAAAAAATTGTTTTCAAGGGATAAAAAATTTAATACCAATTTTAATTTTAAAAGAAATTGGATAATATTATATGGATATGGTTTATTAAGGGCATAAAGAACAAAATTTTTATGTTGGTTTTCCTTTAAGAAGTTTTGGGGTATTCCACGATAAGAAAAATTTTCGGTATTATTTCCACGAATAAATTTGAATTGTAGGAATTAGATGAGGTAGATTCATGTTTATGTTTTAAATATAAAAAGGCTGGACATGTGGCCATGAATTGTGCAAAATGTTAAAAAGGTAAACTGACTATATGATTGCTGTTATATTCTAATAAAGGTCGAGAGACCAGTGAATTATAGTAATAAATTTTTTAATAATATAATGCTGCGAAAAATATATTAAATAAAAGAAACCATTGTCAAATTTATGATATTTGTAAATCGAAATTTAAGTATAAAGGAGTGGCTATGATAGGAATTTTTATTCATGTTGATAAAATGAAAAATGTTAAATATCAATATAATCTGAATAAAAAGGGTTATAATAATTTTAAATGGAAAAAATATCCTATGGGTATTGTTAAAAAGCATATTAATGATGTTAAAAAGCCTCTAAATTTCTCTCCCTATACAGTTATTATTATTGGGAAGTTTTAATATGGAATTAAGGTCGAGCTAAAGAAAATTGTTTGCCTAATATTTTGTCTTGGTAGGATCGGACATTGCCAATCCCGAAACAATTGACAGTTAAATTATGCACAATGAAGAGATATTAATTCGTACTCTTTCTCATATGTTGAAAGGTGGTCATTCTACTAATTGGGAAGACCTTAAACTCAATACTGAGATAATAAATTGAGTCAAATAAAATTATTTTTAACAGGGAAAAATAAAAGTAAAATTTATAAAAAAAATTGAAAAAGAATTATCCGTTGTGGATGATTGTATAATGCGGGGAAATAGAGCTGTAATTCCTTTTAAATTAAGTGACAAGTTTTTAAAGTATTACATGCCGGACATCAGGGTCGGTATAAAATGAAATCGTGGGCTCATCAGTATTGTGGTGGCCTGGTATAGGCAATGAAATTGAAAAGATCATAAACAATGGAATTGAAAGGATCACAAAAATATGTATTCCCTTTCATTCATGCCTGAATGTTCATATATGCTTAAGGGAAAGTTAATTTGGATTTGTTGAATGTAGTATATCTTAAATTTTAATTTTGTGACTGAATATGTTTTTTTAACTTTCAATTTGATGGATTTAAAAAGATATTTTAAACTATCCATGAATGGAAAGAATGTTAAATGATAGGAAAATCTAATATAAAAATTATGTTTAACATTATTATTTTAATTTTCCGTTTAAGATTGTCTAATTAATTTGTATTAGGGATATGGCCGCTAAGTCATAGAGAAGAAAATAAGGGAAATTAAAAATTTAGTGTTTTATCTTCCGGTATATAGTTGCCGCGAATGCAAGAAGAAAAATGTAATTTGAAAATTATTAGTTTTACTTTATATTCCGGAATATAGTTGCTAATGTAAGAAGAAAAATGTAATTTTAAATAAAGTTTGTTCTTTACACACGCATCACTACAATTAAATGAAAAATAAATTTAAAGTTATAATATTATTTAGGAAAAATTTTTTTTTTGGAAATAACAAGTATATTAATATATTTTCATTAAAAAAAATATATATAACAATAATATAAAAAAAATAAGGAAGAATTAGGAGGGAAAAGGGAGCGTTTCGAAGAAACACTTGTAGTTTTCTTATAAGATTTCGAATTGAATTTTTTGCTTGAGGGATAGTGTCTCGTTTTTAACCCCTGTCCTATGAAATTTTTCTACCCAATTGATTTAAAAATTTTAGGGATTGGGGACCGGGGTTTCCCAAAACGCTAAAAATTAGAGGAATAAAAATAAAAGAATTATGAAGAGACCTATATTTATTGATTTCTTGGAGGTCCAAGTGATCAGTGTTTCTGTTAGCCGGAATTGATGTAACGCATGAGACATCCCAGTTTGCCGCAGTGCCAAGATGTTAGAGACATGCCATCGGGACGCTTACCGTCCTCATTTAGGAGACCTAACGGCTCCAAGCTAATTGGGAAACCGGCCGAAATCAAAGATTTGCCGATTACCTATTTAGGTTATCGTGTCTCAGAAATCAGCCACTTTAAGACAAGAAAAACAATGTCTAACAGGCAGCACAGGTCTCAACAGAAGAGATAAGGTAACCAAGCCAATGGCAATTTGAAACTTATCGTTTGTGAGTAACGTTTCCTTTTTCCACTCGGAACAGTGTCTAGCCATTCATGGCCGTTAGAATTTCTTTTGCGTTTCTGAATAGTTGTTAGATCGGGACACAAACAAAGTTTTTCAAATGCCCATTGAAGCATGGGGCCCAGAAAGCTCTTTAGATGACTGGAAACTAGCTGCTCGGATCCTTGGAGAAGTAGAGTGAGCCAAGATTGTTTGGCTGAAGTTAAGAGGCGATCGTTCAACTCAATATGAGAGGACATCGAGTCGTTAAAGGATATCCGTGACGAAAGAAAACAGGCAATTGCCATTAATGAGGGGGGTGAAAATCCAAGTCCTCCCCGGAAAGCAGGCATAGAAGCAAAGGACCAATTAAAATCGGAAAAAATGTAGGACTAAAAGAGATTCGATAAAGGTTTAAATCTATTCGAAGGACTTCATGAGGGAATTATATTGGAAAGCCGGAGAAGATTTAAAGATGTGCAAGAATAGACATTTTTTGGTGAGGAAAAAAAACTGATGTTTAGGAAGATGAGAAAGATTCTTAAGCGAATTAAAAAAGGATTGAACAAATTGTCAAAAAGGTTTTCAAAAGGAATCTAAGAAGCCGATAGGAAAGCCTAAAAGACAGAGTTCCTCGTGCAGAATTATTTTAAACTGGAGGAAAGATAAAATCCTTATTGTTGAGGGAAGATATCTCACATTTTTTTTCTATTCAAGGAAAGACTAATTTTCGAAGCTTCCATTTTAACGTACTTAGTGGCCGACAAAGCATTGAATAAAGATCCGTCAAAAAAGCCATTATCGAGGCACTATAAATTAAGGTCTAATTTAAAATCAGACTTTAAATTCTTGATCAAATCAAGGATACCTATGGTGAAGGACAAGGGACCTAGTATGTCACCTTGCTGAATCCCTTCTTCGGAGGATATGGAAAATTTCCCGAATTCGAGTAACGAGGGAAATCCATAGCAGGAATTAAGGAAATACCAATATTTGGGAAAATAATATAGAGAACATCGAAATGAACCTGTGAATGGTGTTGAAAGAATTTCTGAAGTCCAACTTGCATAAAACCTTATTCTCCTCTGTGTTTACAAAAATACGAGCTACACGCGAGGCCACTTCACATCCACTTCTAAATCCAAAACCTAACTGTGAGAGGAATAAGAGGGATCTGGCCTTAGACCGGATCCTATTTACAATAATCTTTGCGACTAATCGACGAAAAAATGACCTTATAGCTATGGGTTTAATACCACCATCCAGTTTGGTTAAAGAAACAAGACGTACACCAGAAAGAATAGGGCGTATACAAAGAGGAACTTCGCGTATAAGGATATTATTACACAGTTCGGTTAATGATTTTAGTAAAGGCTCAATAAAACCATTATCATAGCATTGAATTAAATCAACAAAAAAAACCTGGTCTGAACCCGTCTAGTCGTCCCTCTTTTAAAGGACTTCAAGCACTTTAGAACTTTATCATAATAGGTCAAGGGAGTAGGAGAAGAGCCTAGCGGGTTAATGTTAAAAGGGGACGCCGGTGGATGTTTTCGAGAAGCTGTTGAAAAGTAGAAGCGTTGATGGGGAAGTATCATCAGAAGTCAAAATACGGGCAGCACCGCTAATATCACCAAGATCTAATTTTTCAGAAATCAATTTACAGCGGAAGGATTTGGGAGAGTTAGATGAAGTAAAATCATCAATAATGGTATTTCCTGAATTGGACACTTTCTCCTTAATTGAGGTAGATAAATTATTTATTCTATTTTTGGGTTTAACTAGGACTCGAAAACAAAAACTAGTATAACCAAAAGGGTGTTGAGGAGAAATCAGAATTTAAATTATTTATAAGAGACGTGAGGAACTTTGAAATCGATTCTCGGGCTGCTATAGGGATCCTAGATAAGACTGGCGTCTTATGTGAAATAAGGAAGAAATCAACAGAATTTGAGGAACGGCAATCAGGACTTAGGTCATACGAATGAAGAGACCTAATATAAGGATCTGGAAGGGAAGGGAGGGGGAATTTTCTAGAATTGAGGCAGTAGGATGAACCATGTTTCCTAAAAGTGCCTAAGCACACATGGCAACAGGCGTTTACCATGATACTTTGGATGGGAGCTTAGTGAATTATAATGGTAAAAAAAAAATATATTTTTGATAAAAGTAAAAATTTGGAGAGATTCAAAGTATGTAAAAAAATTTGAGTCTTTGGGTATAAAAAAAATGAATGTGAGGATTAAATGTGTACAGAAAATAAAAGCATATAAAAAGAAAATTTATGATTATAGGATAAAAATAAATAAATATATAATATACGTGTTAAATTAGTTGAAAGGTTAAATAGTATTAAATATCTATATGTGAATTTTATTGGGTATGAATGTGTTCTTAACTAAGTTTTAATTAAAAGTATAAATTAAATAAAATATATTTATGTGTATTAAGTAACTTCTGGTGTATATGAAAAAAAAGAAAAAAGATGGTAATCCTCGATTCTAAATTCTGTGGATTAAAATGAGAGTCTGGGTGGTAGGCCTTTTTGAATTAATTGATATATTTAAATTTGTAGGTAGATTTGATTGCTTGAATATATGGCTTTGTTGTGATTATATTAATATTGGTGTAGTTTTGTGGTTGAAAAATATTTGGATTAAATATTGGTTTTGGCAAAAATAAATAATATTTTTGATTAAGTAAATAAAGTTGTTTGTTTTACACAATAAAAATAAATAAAGTAAATTATAATATTAATATGTATATTCTTCTATATTTTTTTTTGTAAACTAAAGTTTAGCACTACTACCCACAGTAAATATAATAAACATATCTGGAAAGATTTATTACTGCAATAAAGGGATTATCTGTTGTTAAACATAATAAAATATTGTTTAAAAATTTTTTTCTTAGAAATTACTTAAAATATATTTAATATATATTGTGTATAATATATTTTTTCTGTGCATACTTCTGCTCCATAAAAGAGTGTCATGTCGTAGCATCGCATAATTTTATTAAATGTATGATTATATTTAGTTTCTATAATTAGTTTCAACAAAGCTGCACAATCAACAAATATATGTATTTTTGATTGGACGGAATTAAATAAAAAAAATAATAATATATTTTTTATAAAAAAAGATAGTACATTTAATATGAACAAATAATTGGAACATATACGTGAATCAGTATTTGGTATATGGCAAAATTCTCATGCCCAGTCTAGTGAGATTTTAGTTAATTCCCAGTCCAGCCAAATTTTGGCTCAGCCCGGACCAGTTTCAATATTTTTACTAATTCTGACTTAGCCCAATTTTTTTAAATACAAGTCCTAAACCAAAATATATGTTGCTGAACCTAAATTAATAACTATTTATGATCTTGGGGAATTGTTAAATTAAAAACACTATATTTTATTCATCAGATATATAAAAAAAAATTTACATGGCCTGACCACTTCAATTTTTTATAGAACCTGTCCCAAAAATTCTCAGATGTATAGGCTTGAGCCTGGTATTGCAGACCACTGATGTGAATATACATAATATCTAAGAATTTTTTTATTTCCATAATATAAAATTATTTTTAAATGCATTTTAATACCTTTGTTTATAACTTAATAATTTAATCTTTCTAGATGAAGGTTTTTAGAGCAATACATATGTCTCTTTAATATATTTCAGAAACCTGTAAGTCAGACCCTAAGCCCGGGCCGGGTACAGGGGCTGAATATTCTATTTTTTTTTAAATATACTAGGGTCAGATCTAAAAAAAATTTTTAATTACCCTGTCTAGGCCTTTAATGGGTGAGTGCATTGGATAACCGTGTGGTCCTACTTATTATTTTTATAGACATTTTCTTACTAATATGGAGTTTTTAATGACCTAGAATAACACATTGTCAATCAACTTATCTTATATGAGTTTTGAATAAGAAATTTACTTTTATTTTGATGAAAGGTTTTGAGATGTTATATTATTTTTATTATGTTAGTGAGTTATAAATTTAGTGCCTTTATTATATAAATAATTAGATCATATTTGTATATTTTCGATGGTAATAGGAAAAAAAACCTCCGAAAATAAAACCGCCAGGAAAAAATCCCCCGGAAAATAAACCTCCAGATTTTTTTTTTCATATTTATAGAATTTGT
The DNA here is from genome assembly GCF_954871325.1 of Gordionus sp. m RMFG-2023. Lineage (NCBI taxonomy): Eukaryota > Metazoa > Nematomorpha > Gordioida > Chordodea > Parachordodidae > Gordionus > Gordionus sp. m RMFG-2023. The sequence continues at coordinate 14,180,459 of NC_088779.1, read as the reverse complement.
AATGAGAAGGAATTCTCAATTCCAAACACGTCGAATTGAGTCTTGATTTCCTTCAGAAACTTAAAACGTGAATCAGAGCACTGTATCCGACGAAGAACGCACAAATAATCAAAGCGAAGGTTGGAATCATCATTTTTCTAATCTGGTTGAGAATAAACACCCATCAATCTGGGTATTGATAAAAAAAATGGAATGCGAGGAGGCTACTGATGAAAACTTGAACGATGGCGTGTAGATAATATTCGTTATCAACCCATATAATTATTATTCTAAATTATTGAATTGTATATACATAATCATGATTTACCAATAAAATAAATATATTTTATTACAAAATTTTGTAATTTAGTCTATTTAATATCGTAATTAAGGTTGGATATTGTATTTATTATTATAGCAAATAATTTTTACGAAAATAAGAAATATATGGATTATTTTACTGGGGTAATTTTTCTCTGTACCAATTTGAACTTCAGTATTTTATCTTGTTTAAGCATTTTTTATTGAGGGTATATGAGTAACCTTTAAATTATGAATTAGGGCCTAAAAAAAATTTAGCTTATTAATATATTATATTTTTATAATATATTTTTCTAAAATACTATGTCTATACATTATAAATATGAGTATATACATTTTAATCCAAAAAAATATACTTATATTATTAGGTCTTAAGTAAATTCTATAAATATGAAAAAAAATCCCGAGAATTTGTTTTCCTGGTGATATTTTTCCCTGGGGTTTTTTTCCTATGGGGGTTTCTTCCGGGGTTATTTCCAGGATTCATTTTTAATATATCTATATTACATAATTTATAATAAAATTGTCTTTAAGTGCCTAATAGAAATATTTTCTACATTTGTAGTTGAAAAAATATATTCTAGATGAGGGTTTTGCATGGCAATAATAAATCGAAAATAAGATATACAAAGCCCTCATCTAAAAGAATTTTTTTGGGTTTTAAATTGTAAATACGATTATATAAAAATGAAGTCTAAAATATTTTTTATCGTGCACATAAATACAATTTTTTGAAAAAGTATACAAACCTCTTAGCTAGCTGGATTAATTTATTTAAGCCTTTAATTACAAATGTAAAAAATATTTTTAATTGGGCACTTAAAGACAATTTTATTATAAATTATGCATTATAGATATATTGAAAATATACAAATATCTAATTATTTATATAATAAAGGCACTAAATCTATACTTCACTAACATATATAAAAATAATATAACATCTCAAATAACCTTTCATAAAAATAAAAGTAAATCTCTTATTCCCAACCAGGGTTGCCACAAAGTTTTCAAATTGCGGAAAAAATTGTTGTATTTTGCGGGTTAAATATGAAAATTGCGGTAGAAATATAAAAATTGCTAAAAAAGCCCGCAAAGTGCTAGCCTTCGGCCAGGATTGTGGATTGTCTTTTATCCCCCTATTAATTCTTATAATTACTTTATATACATAGTAACAAAGTTGGTAATGTTTTATAATTTCAAAATAGGTAATATTTTTCAAAATAGTTGGTATTTTATACTTAGTTTTAATTTCTATTTCTTTGTCTTGGAGTTATTTTATTTATATTTTATATAAAAGAATTTAAACGTGATATTTAAGCGCCTATCCCTATGTTATATACAAACACACATTAAAATGTTAAAATATGAATGAATGATGTTGATTTATTATTGGATAAAAATAAAACATATGATTAAGGTAAGGATATATACAAACTAGACATTTTTTTTGAATAAATATTTAAAATTTATTTTAAAAATATTCAATTACTGATTCTCAAAATTATTATTTATATATAAAATACGTTTGAAATGCTAAAAAATTTGTGAGGGAAAAATTTAAAAATTGCAGTAGATTTCCAATTGTGGTAGTTTTGAGGGAATGAGATGTCTGCATGTTAACTAAAAATTACGGGAGTCTCCCGCTGTTGGGGGGGGGGGGATCTGGCAACTCAGTTCACAACTCATAAGATAAACTGATTACTGACATCCATAATTATATAAAGGATAAATAAATGTGTTATTCCCTGTAATTCTTGACGGGATATCAGGTAGTAAATTATAAATCACTAATGGGTTAACGGCAAAGTTATCTAAAATTCATAAAATAGATATTCTAAACATGCTGGAAAACATTTCCGGTAATATTCGATTCTTAAATTAAAAAAAACGAGTCCAAAAAATGACATAAATTTGAAAATATAACACATAAAAACACATCGACGCTAACATTTATATTAATAAAAAATGATTATTGCATTTTCTAAATTAATAAAAAAACCATTGTATTTTTATATTATTCGAAAATTATTATATTTTTGAAAATAAAATAGTTTTTGATATTTAGATTCTAAATACCGTATCTAATAAAAAAATACTAAGATTAATAAATATTAAAACTAAGAAACAAGTTTGAGAAATATTAAGAGCTAAAGTAATAACGCGTTTTTTTTCTGAGACTATAATGCAAAATGTTACTCTAAATTTTTTCTAGAAAAATATGGGAAAAACATATTTTATTGTATATTATAAAATTATTTTCATTTATTTTTTAAATTTTATCATTTAAGCCGAGTTTTTAAGTCAGATCAACCACCAATTTCTTTTATTTTTATTTTTCATTGTTAAATTTTTAGTCAAGATTTTTGATCTAATTAATATTGAATCAATCAAGATGTTAATTTATTCTTATTCTCTAATATTAAAATTTATTTTATAAAGAATACTCAGATTGTACATATTTCTTCAGATAAAGATGATTTTACCTGTCCTTGTCCCAATAAAAATCATTTTTTTATACCAATAAAAAATTAAGGGTACAAAGTCTACACAAAATTGTGTCCTAACTAAATATTTCAATTGTGAATTAAACATGGGCAGTCTCGAAACTGTAAAACCGTTTTAATGGGAAAAATGAGAAGATATCTGATTAAACGGTTATAACAAGATGGGACTCTTTTTATAACTCCGTGAAATTAGCAGTCTTATTAAGGAGATGAACCAATTAGACGAATCTTGAGATAAATCCAAATTGCAAAGAGTTTCAGATAATGACAAGTCCATATATATATTGTATGGAACCTGTTGGTATGTCTCTTTCGATTTTAGAACATTTGGGATATTCACTCTTAATATTAAAACTTTAAAAAATTGCTTTAAATAATTTCAAGTTTTGAGTCACTTATATCCAACATTGATAAAAAATTTAATTGAAATATTGTTTACAATTTATATTTTGACTATATTTATTTTCAATAGATTCGAACACATCTATAAAGATGAATATATACTATCAGCAATAATTCACCGGCCACTTAAATTAGATTAGCCCTAGATAAAATTATAGGTAAACGCAGACTTGATTCCTTTAAAAAAACATATATACCAGATTATTTTCTGATAAAGATAAAAAAAATTTTGATGGGAATCTGAATGAAGATTTTTTGAAGATGATCTATAAGCTTTCTTTAAAATAAGGATTAGACAAATACTGAATCCTTATTTCCCTCATAGGATTTTCCATCCTAAGCTTATTATTCTTTAATTTTTAATGAATTCCCATTAAATTTATTTATATATAAATATAATACAACCCTCCCCCTTTGCCAGTTGAACATGTATTTAGCACGGCGAAAGATGTGCTGAGCACTCTCTTGTTTATTTGATCAAATTTTTGAAAATAAATTTAAAAAATTATCATTAAAAATATCCTATTTTAACTATATATCATTTTATTCATGTTAAAAAAATTATTATAAATAGATCTCATATTAGAATATATTATTTTTATATAATTCTATTTATATTATATATATAGGAAATTTTTTAAATATTAAATTTTTTAAGCGAGGAACATGTTATTTTCTGAATAGCTAGTAACGCGCGTTCCCTTTTCACAAGGTAACAAGTAGCTCGTCCTTGAAGTAACGTTTACAGTACTACTGATTTGTGATTCATTAAATATTTCAAAATCCTTTTTTGTAGATAAAAAGGAAAAAATATATCATATTAAAGTATTTTTATTTTATAATTAGAATTTTTTCTGAACATTATTATTACAAATAAATTGAATTTTGATTTTTATTCATTTTTTAATAGGAAATTGTATAAAATGAAATAATTATGTTTAATCATAAAATCCCAAACAATGATAATGTCGTATATAGTTTTATTTAAATATTGACCCGATTTTATATTTATATCGGCAAAGATCCAGTTCCCATTCTATAGCCAGACCGCCTTTTTTACAAATTTTTGCATAATCATTAAATTATAACATAAATTAATCTTTATTTAACAATAAAATTATCAAAGTACAAAAATATATGCTGAATCGGTCCCCTTCTCTCTTGTGAATAACTAACAATCTATTCCTCCACTAATCGAAAGCCAAAATGATCTTCTTGCGAAAGGAAGACACACACTTCATGAATTTTTCTTTAAAATTTATCCAAAGATCCAAAATTAAGAGTTTAGTGGTGAGCAGATTTTATAAATCGTGAGTAATTCGTAGACAAAAATGCCTTTGTGAATAATGCGCGAAGTAGGGAACGTTGTATTGCATAAAGATAATATTTAATCGACCAATAAAGCTTTGACACCATGGTGAAAATATTTCAAATGAATTGATATATTTGCGAGTTAAAAATACATTGTTTTATCAGTAGAGATCCTCCCTTAATAAAATTTTTAATTTATTAAAAAGTCTTTTATAATAATATAACATAAATATCTTGTAATATAATTTATAATTACGTTTTAAAAAAAGGGGGAGCATCCAGTTAAAGTTCTACAAAATGAGCATCTAGCCCGTATTAAAAAAAATGAGTTTTATATTTTTTGCCAAATTTTAGAATTTTATATTTCAATTTTCTAAAAACGACTCGATTAAATTCTAAAAAAAATATTAAGTTTGATATATTAAATAAAATATCAAAATTCATAAAAAAACTAAGCAATTTAGATTGATTAAGATTTCAAAACGTGATAAGGCTCGGCTTTATTTTATTATTAAAATGGGTGTTTGCTTATTTTTCGGGTAATCGTTAATCACCCTATTTTAATAGTTTAAACATTTGAATTATTTTTGTTATATAAATGGAACTATTCTATTTTCGATAATTTAGTCTAGGGTATAAAATATTTTAAAAAACCATTTAAAACTTAATATTCTACTTAAAATGTCATTTGTTAAGATAAAAAATCTAATCAATAAAGCCAATATTTTTGATAAGTCATATAAGGATATACACACCAATGTAACACATTTCCCTCAAAAAAATGAGTCCATATTTCCTAGATATTTAAACTATCTGGATACTCTGATGCAGCTCGATACGATTTGGGTGTTTGTTTTACTTATATTGGCATATCTCATATCATGGACTATTTTCGCTATATTGTGGTGGTTCTTATCATATGCTAATGGCGATTTCAGTTATCTTAATGATCCAGCTCAAAGATGCTTAATGGATATCAGAGACTTCTATTCCATTTTTCTATTTTCAATAGAAACTCAACATACAATTGGTTATGGTTTTAGATATTTAAATGACAAATGTAGAGTGGGTGTTATACTTTTAATGTTGCAATGTATCGCGGGTGTAATCGTCGAATGTTTGACAACGGGAATATTATTTATAAAGTTTTGCTACCCCAGGAAGAGAGAAAAATGTATTATTTTTAGCGATCGTTGTGTGGTCAATCAAAGAAACGGAGTTTTGTATTTGATGGCTAGAATTGCAGAAACTAATCAAATCCATTTAACTAATGTATCAATAACAGCAGTATTATATCGTGAAAAAATAACCCACGAAGGAGAAGTAATACCCTTTAATCCATACTTCCTAAATATTCATACATGGGAAGGAAAAGAAAACTGTGAAAACATTAATCTTTCAGTTCCCCAAATTATTTTGCATCATATAAATTCAAAATCACCATTGTATGATCTTGCAATCAATGAAGACTATATTATAGATGAAAACTTTCAAATTCTGTTCATGGTTAGTGGTTATGCCAAACCAACTGGTATACCAATCCAAATCTATAAATCCTATTACCCAAGTATAATAAAAGAAAATAATATATTGTTTATTAATATAATAAATACATATAAAAGCTGATATATTGTGGGGCAATCGATTTCAAAATATGTATATAAAAGACAAGGATAAAAAAATTTGCGTTGATTTTATGAAGTTTAATGAAACGATTGTTAAAGATGTGGGTCTTCAAGCTTGGCGACAAAATATCGATAAAGATGAATTATCGTTTACTGATAGTAGTCTCGCAGAAAAATTAAGTGATATCATGAAAGAACACAATGCTATAATTATGCGAATGAATTAAACGTATATGTGTTTTTTTAAGTTTAAAATATTACGACAATTTGTAAAAAAAAACTTTATTAATTATTATTATTTTTTTAAAATTTATAAGAATGAAAATATTGCAGCTATAATTTTCTAATATAAATATATAATTTTCAATAAATTAATTTACTAATCGCTCTAATATAAAAATATTTTTTTTAAAAATTTGCATAAATATAAATATTGCAATAAAATCATATATAAGTATTTTGAGAGTATTAGTAAGATCTTCTAAAGATAACTTGTGCATTGTTAGTCAAAAAGTTGAGGAGCGAGATAAAGTTTAACCACTGGCGTTTTTGTTTCATATTCTAAAATATTATAAATAAAAATTTGTAAATTCTAGCTTTTACGATGGAAAAGTGAGAAAGCAGACATTTACATTTTTCTTAATAATATATCATAAAGCGGAAGAAGTGTTTAAAAATCTAAAAATTATGTCTATTCATGCATTATAAATATTTCAATACAAACATAATCACAATCGTTATTTTGTTTTAGACAATAAAAAATCCCTTTTCATTTTAATAATTAGGGCGAGCTTAAACAAAAATATTTTCCAAAAAAAAAGATTCCCGTATTAATATATTATGCGTCCAAATTCGATTTAGTAAATTTCAATAATAAATTGACGTCTTACTAATTAAAATATAGGTTTAAAAATAGAGATGCACCAGATCCAATATTTTTTACTGGTATCTGAATCTTATAAAAATATTTATTAACTCTTATAAGTAGAATATAAATTAAATCAATAAAAATATATTTAAATACCGTGTGAATTTAATAATAAAATTAGAATGGTGTAAACTAGGTCGACCAATGATTAGACTGACCATCTCAAAAATGAATGTTTAAATGTTAATAAAATCCAAATTTTAGAGAGCTAACTCCACCAGATCCACAGATATTAAAGTAGAAAATCGCGCCATGCGTGATTTTATTAAATCTTTTTTTTTAAAAAAAAATACTTAGATAGTTACAAATAATATATCATTTTATAGCCCTTAAATTTTTACATTTGAAAAAAAAAATTAAAAAATTTCAAGTGTTTTCGTATTTCCGGTAAAAATAAAAAATTAACAATGTTAGGAAGGGATTTTTTGGGTGTTAATATTCTCTAAAAATGTTTATTACATTTATATTAAACTATTTAATAAAAAACCTCGATAGCCATTTTTGTTTTTTTAATTTTATTTGAAATTTTATAAATAAATAAAGATAATATAGATGGCGTTATATTAAAATATTTTATTTATATAATATATTTAATAAAAATATATATTATATTAGTATAAAAATTAAAAAAATCTATTAATTATAATTAATATGATATCATGGAACAATAAGTAAGGAAGCAGCCCTTACGGATATGGTTATTAGGACGCTATATTTTAAAATAAACTTATTTTAAAATTTTTAATAACAATTATAAAAAAACAACTTGTTTTAATCTAATCTCATTTAGCGCTGAGGCGATAAATTGTAGGTACATCCTGTCACTGTTAATTGATCTATAATCGTTATTATTTGATTAATGGGCAACCAAATCTTTTCCTCAATTAGGAGAAAAGAAGGATGGTGATGGTTCATGTGGTGTAAAACGAAAATATATATCTCCTCTGTAATTCCATTCTTTTTTAGAACTGTGGCTAACCACCAAAAAGAGTCATAAACACATGTTACGAATCCTTCAATATCAGCAAAAGAGAAATTATTCGAATTTGAGATATTGTTAATTTGAAAGTCCTATTCATATGAATATATTTTTGATTTAAGTTTACTTTAACTCAAAGGAAATACAGCATGTATTTCCTGGGTTCCTGGAATGGGGCAAGCTAAATTGAATCTTTTTAATCTCTTATAAATTGTATTATTCGTTGGTTCTATATGTAAAATTTACTGATGACATGTTTTATTATGCAAACGGATATATATCAACTGGTGTTAAAATGTGTCCAGAACTGGTGCGCTAAAGGCTTGAATGATGATAATTTTTTTAATGTTCCGTCAAGGCCGTCACATAGATTTTTTCCATCGGATGTGGAAAATGCCATTCAGGCCTCAGGAATTTCTATTAATAAGCGCAAAATGAAATAAAATAAGAGATATGTTTCTATAATAGTTTGAATATAAAATTTTAAAATATATTTATATAACGTCCTATTAATGATCATATCTGTATCTGCGTACATATCGCCCTAGGACATCGTATTGATTATACTTATTGATTTTTTAATTTTAATCCCACCAATACAAATCATATTTTTATTAAAAATTAGTGTTGTTAAACGGCTCGATTTGAGCCGATTTTTAAAAACGGTTAACTCAACATTATAGCCAGAAAAATATTGCCTAAGCATCGAGATTTCGCCAATAGAGTTCAATCCTATATGCCATCAATGAGCAAAATCTTTAGGCTTGCATAATATTTTTCTAAATAAAATATTGAGTTAGCCGTATTTAAAAATCGGCTCAAAATGAGCAGTTTAACAACACTATTAAAAATATTATATTATAATAAGTTTTGAATATAACGTCATCTATATTATTTTTTTTATTTATATAAATAAATAATAAAAATTCAAATAAAATGAAAAAACAAAAATAACTATCGAGATTTTTTATTAAATCGTTTAATATAAAGGTAATAAACATTTTAAGAGAATATCAACACCCCAAAAAATCGCTTCCTAACAGTGTTTATTTTTACCGGAAATAAGAAACACGGAATTTTTTAATTTATTTTCGATATTTTCCAATGTAAAATTTTAAGGGTATAAAATGATAATCTTAAGTATTTTAAAAAAAACAAGATTTAATGAAATCAGGCATTGCGCGATTTTCGACTTTGAAGGCTTATATATTTGGATTTGGTTGAGCTAGCACTCTAAAATTTTGAATTTAATTATATAAAATAGATAACTATCATGCCAAATTTCTTTCATTTTAAAGATGGTCGTCCAAAAATTTAGTTTTTTGGTTGATTTGACGTGGAATGACCCAGGTTTTATAGAAAATTCGAACATGTCTATTTTTTAAAAATGAAACAAAAATACTCTTTTTCTTTATCCTGCGTAGAAAACAAATTTAATTCGAAAACTTAATAAACGAAAAACATAATGCTGATAAGACTTTTTCATAATTTTAACCTTAGATATCCTTAAAGGCTTTAAAATAAGTTTTGGACGAAGTCTTATGAAAAACATTAAACTATTTGATATTATAAATATCTTTACTTCGGGGTGGACAAACTGTTCAAAATATTTTTATCGGCCGAGCCGATTAAAAAAAAGAATAATTAAGAAAATTTATATTTTTTCTCTAATAAAAAATTATTATAGATCGGGTCGGAGAACTTGTACAAATATATTTTATAGGCCAGGTGGGGTTAAAATAATTAAGGGTTGGGTCCAAAAACTCGATAGAAAATTTAAGCGGGCCAGGCCACTGTCAGAGGCAAAGTTTATTTGACTCATTAAGATTATGCCCATGAATGACAAATATCAATATCTTATAGATATTATATGTATGTATATGTTAGCGCCAAATTGTTTTTATCCGGCAAAAATCATTTTTTGAAAGCGTCTTTTTAAATTTAAAAATCGAATTTTGCCAGAAATATTGTTTAAAATACCTGATTTATGAATGGTAGACAATTTTTCTGTTAACCTTTGAGTCATTTATAATTTATATAAAAAAATATATGGAAAATCTAATATAAATTAAATTAAGTTTGAGAGTTCATGGAAATATTGTCTGAAATTCATAGGGTAGATATTTCAAACATAATGGAATATACTCCCGGTAAAATCAGATATTTAAATTTTAAAAACACACTCAAAACATGATTTAAAGGAAAAAATAATGCAATTACGGAAAAAAAACACATTGACCAAGCATATATATTATATTAGGCCTATACAAAAACGAATAGAATAATGACAAATATGAATAAATTATTCGTTTTGTTCGAATATGAATGAACAGTTATTCGATTCAGAATAATGATTAATTTTTTCATTTCTATTGATAACGAGCTCTAATTTAACCTTCAAGGAATAGAGGATATTTCTTATATTACCAGCATTTTTTGAATTTCATAACAAATTATATTGAAAATCATTATTACAAATCAAACAAAACCAAAGATAAAGAAATAAAATTAATTTTTTTAAACAAATTTTTGTTAAAAAGCTAGCATAATTGATATGGAGGAGAATGATTATGATGAATTAATTGAGCTGGATGTTGGTGATAAAGTTGATAAATTGCCTCACAAAAAGGATGGGTAAGAATCTATATTGGGTAAGAATCTATATTAATTTAATACAGATAGTGAAAAGGGGACTTGATATCATTCAAGTAAAAATAAGATCTCCTTTAATAAATCATTACAATAGGTCTCATTCAAACCTTGGTAAAAAAAAGTTATACTAACTGATATAGTGGGATATGCATATATTGGTGTTTTGTAATTATGTATTGATTTTGGGGATTTTTTTATATGCATAATAATGTTTTATTATTTTATAAAAAAAAGGAAAAAAGGTGGATTCATTGTTTTTTCCTTAGATTTTAAAAAAAAGGAAAAAAAGTGGATTCATTGTTTTTTCCTTAGATTTTAAAAAATTTCTATATTTATCTCTTCACTTAAAAAAATTTTTTGTATTGAATTAATGCTAAAATACAATAAAAGAAAATTTTAAAAAAATCAGTGCCCTGGTGTCTTATTCGCTATTATATCAGTAAGGTGATAAAACTAACATAAATATGTTTTTAAGGTCTACATCATCAAATTCCTTATATAAAAAACTTATTTTAAAGATAACTTCGTAAGGCTCTTTATTAATAATAAGATTCAAAACTGTAATTACAAAAGAGTCTAAAGATTTTATAAATATTGAATCATCTGTAAAATCAATATGCTCCAGCACTCTTAAATTGCAATTGCACATGTTTATTACATTTGCAATCAGATTAATTTTCCATCTGATATTTGGACTAGCCGGAAAGAGGTTCCTTTTCTAAGCTAATTTATTGATGATAATTTTATATTTAATTTGGTTTTAGATGTTCTTCAAATAAAAGAATCTCATTCAGGAGAAAATATTTTTAAAGCATTTGTCAAAATAATTAATATTTTAATTTATAGGTCAAAAATTTTACAACAACATTAGATATTGTTACTAATAACTTTATTCACTTTAAAATACCCATTAATAAAAATAGGACAAATTCAATGTTATGATCATGTAATAAATTTAATTTCTAAAGAAATTTTAAATCCTTTTATTTCAAATTTAAAAATATTATCAGAATGATTCGAAAATATCCCAAAAAATTAATTTATTAAAAAATATATCAAGTTCACTACACCCTATCATAAATTATCTAAAACCTAAATTAGATAGAAATAAGGTGGAATAGCACCTATAAAATGATTGAAAGGTGATTATTGTTAAAACCAATAGTGATAAACAGGGATTCGAACCGAACCCGGAGAAAAAACCCGGGGTTTTGGGGAAAAAATTTGAACCCAAACCGAACCTGAACCCCGTTTATAAAATTTTTAAAATCCCGAATCGAAACTGTGAATTTTATTTGAATCCAGGTTTAACCGGCTTCAGTGTATTGTTTAAAATAAAATATTTGTAATTTAATTGAGATTTTATAACAACTTAATTCATATACGCCATTTTTAAAACTTATTTAATTTATTCTCAAAGATTCCTATTGGAGTAATAATAAATTTTAAACAATTAAATTCATTTACGCCATTTATTTTAATTTTTAACTTATTCTCAATGATTATTAAGAGGAAAATGAAAGTGAACAAGTCAAAGTAAAATTATTATATTGGATATTGTTAATTTAAGGAAATATGTCATTAAATTTTAAAAATTGATACATGACTATGCTTTGTATTTTTAACTATATTTTGCCTATAATAAAATAAAAAATTATTTTTTATGCCAAATTAATATCTAGTTTTTTAATTATGATTTAAATATAGAATTTTTTTTTAATCAATTCAAAAATTCTTAAACCTGGACTGACCGGAACCAAACCCAGGTTCAAAAATATTTCCCTGAACCGAACCCACCTATTTTTATTTTATTTTAAACAGAACCCGAATTCGCATCCCTGGTGATAATAAATATTAAAACTCAAGAAAAACGAATATTGATAAACCTTAATTTTATAATTAGAAATAATATAACAGTGGCGTAGCTACGGGGGGGGGTTTTCGGGTTTGGACCCCCCCCCAGAGCAATTAATTTTTTTTTTTTTAGAATATTCGTTTAAAAGACTCAAAAGTGACTTTATATCAAATAAATACCATGAATATTTATATTTTTCTGGTTTTGATGTTTGTGGAAGGATATTATTACTTTTAATTTTAAATATATATATAAATTATTCTGTATATTATTTTAAAGTCATTGATAATAATCTATTAATTTTAATAATATATTATTGATGCATTTTTAAAAAAATATTTATTATAAATTATCCAAGATATGGTTCGATAATAATAATATGAAATAAAAAAGTGCATAATCTACCCCCCCCCCTCAGAGCAATTTTTTTAGATTATTCGTTCAAAAGACTCAAAAGTGACTTTATATCAAATAAATACCATGAATATTTATATTTTTCTGGTTTTGATGTTTGTGGAAGGATATTATTACTTTTATATATATATAAATTATTCTGTATATTATTTTAAAGTCATTGATAATAATCTAATAAATTATAATAATATATTATTTATGCATATTTAAAAAAATATTTATTATAAATTATCCAAGATATGGTTCGAAAATAATAATATGAAATAAAAAAGTGCATAATCTACCCCCCCCCCCCCCTCAGAGCAATTTTTTTAGATTATTCGTTCAAAAGACTCAAAAGTGACTTTATATCAAATAAATACCATGAATATTTATATTTTTCTGGTTTTGATGTTTGTGGAAGGATATTATTACTTATATATATATATAAATTATTCTGTATATTATTTTAAAGTCATTGATAATAATCTAATAAAATATAATAATATATTATTTATGCATATTTAAAAAAATATTTATTATAATTTATCGAAGATATGGTTCGAAAATAATAATATGAAAATAGTGCATAATCTACTTTCTCTGCTTTTATTTCTAATAATATATATTTGGTTTATATTTTGTAGCATTTTTATAAATGAAATTATTAAAGAGATTAAATTTATGACTAAAAAGTAAAGATTGTTATTTCCTATTTACGAACTTTAAGATTGAAGGAAATGGACATTAGAAAATATTTACTAAGTAACAAAAAAAATTTACCAGCTAATATCTCATGCAATTTATGCCCTGATGAAAATGATAAGCATGATATAAATACACGAGGTTAAAAAATATTTAATCCAGTGTACTAATTAATATCTTATGCATTATAGGCTCTATTGAAAATAATAAGGATGATGTAAATACACCAGGTCAAAATAACATTTAATATAAAAGATATTTAAAATTAATAGCTAACTATTTTTATTTTAGAATTTAAAATTAAACACCTAGTCATAGTTTTAACTAAATTAAAATTGCCAGTACAAACCACTTTGGGTAATTTATTATTTTAAATAATTTTGGCTAACCAAAATATTTTGACATTTATAAGATATACCCAAACGTAGGAGGGAAGAAAATGATCTTGATACACTCATTTATATACCCAAAGACCATATAAAATCACTACCTAGTACAAGTAATATAATCTATTAAGATTTAAATATTTTTTATTATAGATTTAGATATATCAAGTATTACATTTAATAAAAATGATGATAGTCAACAAAATGAACATACCAAATCACTAATTAATATAGAAAATCAAAATTTTAATGATGAACTTGATATCATAAGCAACAATTTACCACCCACATCAGGTATTTTATAATGACCTTATTTAAATGAATCACTAATTAATATAGAAAATCAAAATTTTAATGATGAACTTGATACCATAAGCAACAATTTACCACCCACATCAGGTATTTTATAATGACCTTATTTAAATGAATCACCAATTAATATAGAAAATCAGAATTTTAATGATGAACTTGATACCATAAGCAACAATTTACCACTCACCTCAGGTATTTTATGAACTTATATGACCTTATTTAAATGTATTCATTTAAATTTTAGAAATACCTAGATACTCTATAAAAAATTATGATAAATCTCTACCTAGTAAAAGTAATGTTAACTATTACCTTTAAATATTTATATCATAATTTTTGGTATATCAAGTATCACATTGAAGAAGAATGATAGTAGTCAACAAAATATTATAGGCTGTATCAATTTAGAATTTAAAGGTTATCTAATATGTTGTTTTATTTTAATTTATTTTTATAGGAATATCTCAATTAATATTCACACCAAGGGGTAAAAAAAATAGTGATAACAAACAAAAAAATACACTAAGTCACAACAAATCACTATCTAATAAATGTAATGTAATCAATTACTTATTAATATTTACATTAAAATTTTAGATATATAAAAAATCTAGGGAGAATTTAAATGGAAATGAAGTTCCACTCATGTCAGGTATTAGTCTTATTTAAATTATATTTATTTAAAATCTTAGCAATTCCCACATACTCCAGAAAACTAAAGGATATAGACAACCAATTATACTAGATCATTTAGAACCATCACCTACTACAAGTGATATAGTCTATTACTTTATACTTATAATAATCAAAAGTTGGTTCCAAAGCTAACATGTCATCTATGATTATTAGCCTAGGTTTCTCAATATTAATTTTAAACATCTATCATATATTGGTAAAAAAATATTGCCAACACAATTTTGATTTTTTCACTTTGAAGGATATCGACTTAAATTTACAGTTTAAAAAAAACATTTATTTTTTAATCTATAGTTTTAATGTGTTTACTAATTATAAAATATATCATTTATAATTAAGGCAATATAATATTTATAATTAAAGCAATTTATATGTGTAATACTAATATTTATAATTAAGGCAATATAATATTTATAATTAAAGCAATATAATATTTATAATTAAAGCAATATAATATTTATAATTAAAGCAATATAATATTTATAATTAAATCAATATAATATTTATATTTTAAATAATCGCTTTTTATTTGTAAATAACTTCTAAAAGTATAATAAAATGAAACGTATATCAATAAAATTGTGTCAATGTGTTATTTTAATTAAAATTAGTGGCTCAATTTTAGCCGATATGGCTAACTCAATATATTAGCCAGAAAATTTTGCTCATGGAGATACAAGTTTTATATTATTCGAGAAATCTCTAGGCTTGAACAATATTTTTTGGCAAAAATATTGAGTTAGCTGTTTATAAAAATCAGCTCAAGTCGAGCCGTTTAACAACACTAATTAAAATAATTAATAAATCTAGGACTTTTATATTATAAGAAAAACCAATATGATTTTTAAGATAAACCCGGCCGAAGGCCGGGCAAAAGGGCCGAAGGCCCGTAAAAGGGGGTCTGGGGGGCGAAGCCCCCAGGCTTTTATATATGGACCCCCTCTAAGGAAAATTCCTAGCTACGCCACTGTAATATAATATATTACTAACATACAGGAGGTATGGGAAGATTTTATAAGGCTATTTTATTAGCACCATTATGAAACTACAAATATAGCTTGTGAGGAAATTTATCCCACTTATAATTTATTATATTTTAATTCTTGAACATCTCAAAAATGAAAAACCTAATTTAGATAAATCATTAAACTGGCGATGAAGCAATAACCACAATACTTGATCCTAATTTTAAAATATAATATTTAAAATTAATATCTGCTGATTATAATATTATTGATATATCCAAACTAACGAATAAATTTGAAATTTATAACAGATATTTTACATTTTCCCATTTAAATAAATAAAGTTTTATTTTAAAAAGCTGATAATGATAACTAAAAAAACTATAGACTAGACATTGTTTTTTAAACAAATAGGTGTATTAGCTGCTTGCGAAAGGCTCTTCTCACCTGTAAATAATTTGCTGACAAAAATCGCATGTCTTATAAAGAAGAAATAAGAAAAACTCTTTGTCTTATTGGCTTCACATTGTTAGTGTTGTTGAGCGGCTTATTTTGAGCTGATTTTCAAAACGGCTAACTCAATATTTTCGCCAGAAAAATATTGCCTAAGCCTAGAGATTTCGTTAATATGTCTAGACCTTTGTTCCTCTTATGAGCAAAATCTTCAGGCTTGTGTAATTTTTCTGGGTATAATATTGAGTTAGCCGTTTTTAAAAATCGGCTCAAAACGAGCCGTTAACAACACTTTACAATATTAATTAATAAGCATATTAATTTCGTTAATAACTTGATCGCATGTTCTTTATCTTTACATTATTATAATTAATTTATCTATTAAAAATTAAATATGCAATAAAAAAATCTGTTAAAATATTTTCGTTTCAATTATTTTATAATATTTATAAAAAAAGGAATTATTTTAATCGAATAAAATTTAATAGATAATTCGATTCGTTTTTGAATAGGCATAGTTTATATAAATAAGCATCTAATAGGATTAAACTTGGTATAGATTATATGGTTGTACATTGATCTGACATCACATATAATAATTTAACATGCTAATTACATTTAATCAAGTCAGAATAAACATTAAAAAAAGTAGTAAAATAAACTTCAGGAAAATGAATGGTCAAGTTAAAGAATATCTATTAACAGATGGTCTGAAATCATAGTGAGCATTGTTTGCCCTTCTATGCTTAATAACATTCATTAATTGGCCTCCATTTATAAAAATATTATTTCTCTTGTAATTTTTATTAATATCACTGCTATCAATTTCTAAATTTTGTAATTGATTGCTAAAATGTTTTTCATTAATCATAATATAAAATAACACTATGTATCAGAGCAGAGTTACCAATTGCAGGGCCCGGATTTCGGCCTGGAAATTTAATCAATTCAGCATTTTACTGTTTGTTTTTCATTAATATGAAATTAATTAATATCTAACACAAAATTATTTTCTTTATTCCAAAAAAAAATTATTTTCCATTTAATACCAAAGAAAAGGAACATTTGTGTTCTTTTTCAGAGAAAATTTTATTTTACAATGTTATATTTGTAATTTATTTACCTTAGTAAAGTATATAGGAACAAATTAAAATGATGTAGCTGGTTATATCGTAAGTTATTTCCCTAATCATTCATAAAATTAAATAATATATTTTAAAAAATTACCTGTAAATGTAATATTAGTTGGATTTGGGAATTTTTTATATTTATTTAAATAACTATTTCTATCTTTCTAAAAATTATAAATTAGTCTATTAAATTAATTAACGTTAGATAATATATAAATAGTCTTGAAATGTAAATTAAAAATATGAAAAGTGAATGAATGTTCATATTTTTAATTATATTATATTTCTTTTATTATATGATAGTCGGCCGGGTTTATAGGGAAAATCATTAATAAGGTCAGCCCGTATACCAGGGCCAAGTTTGGTCCGAGCCAGCAGGTCTCTGCTATGCATTATATAGATAAATTATATAAATATTTACTTTACCTAGACGAATGAGAAGTGTTTAGCTTTTGATCCATTTTTTTATTTTGATTATGGGAATAAACAGCATATTTAGGTTCTATATATTCATCCTTAAGTTGAAAAAAAGTAAAGCAACATTTATTAAAAAATAATAAATATTTGACTTTAGTTACAAAATCAAAATATGGTATAATTAGTAATTAATTTCGAAATATAAATGGAGCATTCTATTATAATATAAAATAAAAATAAATAAAATCCAAAGGATAGACACATTTTAAATTTATTATATATATTAGTAACAATTTACCATATCATGGTTATATAAAATAGCATCGGAAGTCGAGCTTAACGGAGTGGGATTTCCTTTTTCAGGGCCGTCAAATTTAAAAAGGTTGATTTTACGCGACAAATTACGCAAAACAACAGGGCTAACAGAAGCACTTTTTGATTTGATCCCACTTGACGTGGATATGTGAACGCCACAAAGATGGTTATTATGATTATTTTCATCTGTATACTCCCTAGAAGAAGATTGACTTTTTTCATGTTTAAAGCATTTAAGTGGAGAATAAAAATAAGATTTGGGATGACTATGAGCCGAAGGAGAGAGGGGAGATGGAGATAAAGGTGTTTTTGCTGAGCCATCATCCTGGTTTTTATTGACGTTTTTTTCGTAGTAACTCCAGAGGAAGGATTGCATTCTTTTCATGTTTATTTTAAAATACAACTTTATTTTAACCACTGAAAGTGACCAAAAATTTTGGCTCAAATTATGGGCATGCTCTTGGTTAAAATTAATAAATAAAATTCACTTAGAAACTTAAAATAATGCGCAGTATAATATATTTGATCTTAAAACGTTAGAAATCCATAAATATGTTAATGTAATAAAAATTCCCCGCTAAAAAAATATGTTGAGCAATACAAAATAAATCGTTTCCTAATCAAAACCTCTCTAAAAAATTTTGTTGATGGCCGAGTATAGAGCCAGGACGACATATGCGAATCCAACTGATTGCTTCAGCTGCAGTGAATTTAAATCGGCTCATTAAATAACATGCGATTAATGTACCAGTTCTTCCTAGACCAGCTATTATAAGAATTAAAAAATAATTTTTATATATTATATAATTTACATAACGTGCAAATTCTCTAATGTAAATGCTAAAATTTTTTAAAAAAATTATTGAAAATGAATAAAAATGTTCACAATCTAACGTAATCCTTATACAAATAAAAATAATCCTTTTATATTCAGACAATGAAAAAAAAATTGAAATGATATTTATCTTAAATTGTTCTATTATTTTTAAAAATGTCGTGAAGTATAGACAAATTCAGTCAGGGTACATAGAAATGCTTTAAATTTAATTATTTAATGTATTTTATTTTTATGCCAAACTTAGAAAAAAAATTAATAAAATAATTTTTTTAAAGGTCAAAAATATAGCTAATCCAATTTCAGTAATAAAGTTTTTTAAAATTAAAAAATATAAAATTTGGAATCCTAACCATATGTAGGATTCATAAAAAGGGTTTGATTATTTCAAAAATTAGGCAAATTAAAACTAAGAAAAACGCAGAAAAGATTTTAGATAAATTGATGGTAATAATCAAAAATTTTATAAAATGGACGATAAGATCTATTTTGATATTCAAAAAAGGGTCAATAACGCTATAAAAATTACCTTTACAATGTACGGCAATGGCTCCCCCACTTCTAAAATTATTTGTTGTTTGTGTTAGTGATTTACTTATGGATTGATCTAAAAAAGGTCACATATATTGTAACAAGATAATAATTAGTTATCTACCTAAATTAAGCTGATTTTCGTCATTTAAACGACATAAATGTAAAAAACGTTTGATAATTGATTCAGATGGAATTGCACCATCGGGGAAGTAGAGATCTTTATGCAGTATCCCATTAGACACAAAATCATTAGCATCGTACTTGTCTGGTTCATTTAGTCTAACAACAAGTCTGACGCCATGGGAATTGAAGTACGGGATAAAAAAACTTGGAGGATGATGATTGCAATTTATGTTTTGGGCACCTGGGTTTGGTGTTTCTTTTTATATAATTAGCTTATTAAATCAAATGAACAAAATATCGAAAATATAATTTCATATTGATGCCTAAAATGTTAAATATAGCAATTAAATACTTTTATAACTAAATTTATCTTAATAATTTAGATGCATCTAATTTTGGTTAGAAGAAGCTAAATTCAATTAATCAATAACTCAAACTAAATAGATTAATCTAGATCCGGGATAGATGTTTCTCAAAATTAGCTGATAATCAATTTTATAATGTAAAGCAATAACGAAGCGTCTAGTTTACTACTAGGGAAGCAATTGAATAATATTTTTTCATAAACCATACAATATATTAAGATTTATAATAAACAGAATTAATCTTTGTTTTTAAGTAAAATTTCTTTTAATATTTTGTGTACGAATCTATCATACAATTCTATTTTTAATTTTTTTTTTAATTAATCATTATAAACGGTTGTTCATGCCGTTTAACTGTTCGAAAAATCATTCATATCCTAAAATCCTTTATCATTTCAAACACGTCTTTCCTTTGAGAATAAGAGGCATAACCAACAATATAAGGAATTAGAAAATTCAGAAACAGTGACTCGTCACTCATTATCTATAGAAAAATTACTAATGCGAGTTTAATATTTTATTCAAGTTTTGTGAAATTGGCTTTAACCTTCCTTTTTAATGATCAATTTCTTTCATCAAATCAAAATTTCTTGAGCTAAATGATATTTTTAATAAATTTTCAACAACATAATTGCAATTATTAGACATTTTAAATTAATGTTTTTAAAAAAAATTTTAAAAACTTCTTTTCTTTATTTTTTAAAATAATAATTTTTTATTTGCTTCCCTAGTACTCATTTCTAAACGTAAAATTAGACAATCGCATAATTTTTTTATTTATTAAAAAAATAAGCAATTTTATATACTCCCGCATGTATATTTTTTATAACTTAGTAAAAATAATGTCAATTTTTTAACGTAATAAAAATAAAATAGTATTAATCTTTTTAACGTAGTAAAAATAATATTAAATATAAGGTAGTAAAATAATAACCTAGTAAAAAACAATATTAATTTTTTTAAGGTAGTAAATTAGTAACGGTAAAAATAGTACTCTTTTTTTAAACTTGGTATGAATAATATCAAATATTTCAACATAGCATAAAAAGAAGCAATGCTTTCCTTGCTTCAGGACACTTCGTCGCTGATGTAAAGCCAATTTCCTTGGTTGATAATAACTCATTTGTAAATCTGATTAATAGATTATCTCCTGCTACCAAGATGGGAAGAATTTTGGCCAATTTTCAAGAAATCAAAGTCTTTACTATTAGATTCTTCATATGTATCCTACATTCCATTCCGCACAATCGCAGATTGTTGAATAATATATCATATTATACAGAATAATTTTATTTCATATATTTATATTTATCACTATTATTTTTTAATTTTAATAGTGAATCAAATATTATAAGAATATAAATCTAAAATGATGTTGATATATTCAATGATAAATTTACTTTAATTCAAAAACAAAAGATTTCTTATATTTGGTTGATTTTAAGGAGGTATTTTTGTGGCCTAAAAGGTTAGATGTATGCTTGGAAACAGAAGGACGCAGTTTCAATCCTGGTAAGGAGCATAAAAACTTTCAGGTTTTTCTTCAATGACTGATGTGTAAAAGAGGAAGGCCAAAACTTTAATGGGGCCATAAAGTTAGAGCCAATATAAAAAAGTATAAATTAGATAAAAGAGATTGTATGAATAACATAAAGTGGAGAGAGATGTTGAAGGAGCTTACCACCAGAAAAGGTGAAAGCTAAAGAG
Source organism: Gordionus sp. m RMFG-2023 (assembly GCF_954871325.1). Taxonomy (NCBI): domain Eukaryota; kingdom Metazoa; phylum Nematomorpha; class Gordioida; order Chordodea; family Parachordodidae; genus Gordionus; species Gordionus sp. m RMFG-2023. The sequence continues at coordinate 14,158,564 of NC_088779.1, read as the reverse complement.
AAAAAAAAAATTCTTTTCTTATAATAAACATGCTACTTTTAAAAAATTAGTTTCTCAAACCTATTGGATGATAAAGCCTAATTGCAATAGATATTATTTTTAAATCTAAAAATACTCAAATAAATATTATTGATAATTTTTCTTATATTAAAAATATGGTTATAAAATTTGCTACCTATTTGCTCTCAAGTACTAGTGTTGAGCGATTATTTAGTAAGACAAAGATTATACCTTGTGATCACAGATATAGACTTAGGAATGATAATAAATAAAGCATATATTTATCATTTTTAGTCATATTTTTATATCTATTTTTTTATTGGTAAAAATTAGTTAATTCATCATTATTTAGAAAGGATAGCAGTAGTTCACTATTTTTTTTACCAAGTAACAACAACACACTACCTTCAAAAATGGTATTTAACACCATAAAAATTACAGGTCTGGCCATTTGTGCAGATATTTTTGAGGGTACCCAAAACTATACGGGTCAATAAAAAAAACCTTTTAGAAGTCTATACAGTATGTTTTAGACTAGGCTGATCTATATGTAATAAAGATAGGCTATATAAAATATGTTGCTTCACTATTTATTTATAGTAGAGTTCTATGTCCGCTTAGATTAATTTTTAGTATAGCAGTTTAGCCTTAAACTATAAATCTATTTTTTTAAATTTTATTATATACTAAAACTTTTTTTTTGAAAACTGCAAGATGATTTTTAGAAAAGTGGGTATAAAATCTTGTAGTCAATTTTATTATGAGTGAGAAAAAGGATGTTTTAGGTTAATTTACATGGGTTAAATTAAAAAAAATTATCTTCAATTTCAATAAATGTTGTAGCACCTTTACCAGGTTAAATCCTGAAAAAAAAACCCTCTAATATATTTGGAATAATCGTTCTGAAAATGCCTTTTTATTTTAGTCAAAAAAATATGGTATATAAGTTTTATGCATTCAGGTATTTTTGTCAATTAGTCGACTTCTTCCAAATCAAGGAAAATGATTATTGACTAAAAACTTTAGTCAATTGCATATAATTTCGTTTTTTATTATATTTCTTTTTGTTTATTTTTAGCAGTAGGCTGGCATCAAATCTAATATTTTGTATAAAAATTAATATAAATAAAATAATAATTTTAGTATTAGTTGACTAATTTAGTATCTAAAGTTTTTAGTCAAATTTTTGAACTGGTCAATTAACAACACAACATTCAAGGTCAAAAAAATTGCTAATAATACAATTATTATATTAGTAAGTGATTCTAGCATTAAAAATGGTCAATTTTATAAACCCAAATGAGTGAGGAGTTGGACATAGAACCCTGTACAACAAATTCGTAATGTGTCTGATAATACATATTTTATTTACATCATAATTTAATACTAAACCTTTTAAATTCTTAGAAGAAAAAAAGGTAGTTTTAATAAAATTTGATGGCAAGGATTCAGGTCCACAAAATGCTAATATTCTGCCAGGAATAATCCAATTCATATCTCCATTTTCTACCTTCTAAAATAAAAGAGTAATAATATTTAATTTAAAATAAAATACTTCATAATATTCATAGGCATTAATATCAAAATCATGAAAATTGAGAAAACCTAGTGACAGAGCCTATTTTTTTACAGCTATAAATTTAATTTAAAAATTTTTAATACTTTTTGAACTCCTTCAAAAACATTTTTTAGGGTTAATGTAAATTGTGTAGGCATCAGAGATGCATCTCTAAAAAATAATTTAGAAAATTTCATTGTTATTATAATACCTGAATGGTATAAATTGAACATCTAAATTGTTAAATATTGAAAATGCTTCATTTGCTGTCTTATTCAAATATATAATCTAGTTATGTGATTGATATAATAAAATTCATATTTTATTAATGAGTAATAACAATTTAATAATTAAATATAGTAAGTATTATAAAGGTTGTAGAATATATTTAATTTAGAACATATAGTTCTAATTCTTTTGTAAATAAACATACAGAATAAGATCCAGCAAGGTATGCAGCATTGTCTAACTTTTCTAATGATGAATTTGTATAATGTATAATTATTTTGGATCTCTAAAAACAATCTATAATTTATTTTAAATTTAATATAAACATACTTTTAATTTTTCTTTTACGATATGACAATATTTGTACAATTGTGCAAGATTCAAGGGACCAAAATCGTTATTAAAACTTTAAAAAACATAAAATACAAGGATTCATTTTTTTTATTTACCTCTCATAAATTAATTCATTATCAATTGAAAATAAATGAATTTTATTATTTGTAAATCTTGGTTTTATGGGTGCAAAGTATAGGCGATCTTATTAAAATATAAACTAAGCATAACCTGTGCAATATAATACCTTTTAAAATTTCAGCTGCATTGGATAACAAATCTTGGCCCATTTTTTTTTTATTACATTATTGTTTATACTCGAATTGAATATTGTGATAACATATCACATATCACGTGCCCTGTCACATTTAACAGCCATATGACAATTATTTTCTTAATTATTATAAAATATATCAATTTCACGATTTAATAAACTTTTAAATTAATATAATTTTAAAAAAAAAATTTGATAAAATGAAATTGGGAGTACAAGTTCAACTATGAAAAATTATTTTAAAATAAGATTTTTAATTTTTTTTTAAAAAAATATAATTAATTTGGCTATGGTGATGGCTCTTACAGTGGCGTCGCTAGAAGGGGGCGCGCAGGGGCTCAAGTTCCCTGAAAAATTTGAATACCCCCTGAAGCTAACAATTTTTTTTTAATGCTCCTTAATGTCCCCTTATACTAAAATCAATTTTTTTAATTGCTCCCTGAACAATTTCTTTTATAATTCTATTGAGTAATACATAGATTTAATTTTATTATTTAAAAATTAATAAGACAATCTAAATTTTTATTAAATGAATACTATTTTAATTATTAGATTAGATTAATATAGTGTAAATTATATTTTCACTATGTCAGCTTGCTATCAAATTCTGTGTTAAAAATATATCAATATCACTCACTAAATATTAATTTAGCATTAGCAGTTGAATCTTAATTGACTTTTATTAAAATTAATATAATCATTTATTATTTGAAAATTAACAAATTTAATTGTAATTAGCCGAGTTTAACATCACTAATCAACTATATTATTTATTTTTAAATTTAATTATCATGTCTCGATTTTTAATTTTAATTATTTAAGTTCGGTTCATCCGGTGGTAAATATTATTTTATTTTAATCATATTTATTTACAGATATAACTTACATTAAAGAAATTAAGCTTAAAATCAGCCATCACCCACCTTTAAAGTAATTAAATTATATTGTAGTTCTCGGGTATAGGCTTTTTCTTTGTCCCACTCCTTCTAAATTAAAGCCTATATAGGTTTAATCAACATTTTTTGAAATGTTGTGCCTACTTGTACGTGCGGCTTGCCCACAAACGTGTGGAGGGCTCCTCATATTTTTATTTTTATACCCAAATTAAATTGTTCCAATTAGATGGAAATGAGGAAAACCTAGCGTAGCTCTGTTGAATCTTCAACGTTAGAGGGCAAAAGCGCTATATATCACGTACGTAATTATCATGTCTCTAGGTCCAAATCCAAATAAGTATAAGAGATTTATTTATAAAAAGTAAGTACATATATAGTTTATAACCCTCAATTATATATAATTATTTACAAAATATTACGTAAAATGCCACTTTTGCAGACGTATTTGACAGTTATATAATATAAGTTAATATTTTTAAAATTTTACTAATTAATGCTTTTGATAATAAATATAAGTAACAATTTACATTCATTTCTTTAACGCCATCTATTTATTTAAAATATTATTATAATTAAACATCTTATTATTCATCCCACAATGGATGTAATAAATTAGATATCTTTTCTTCTCTTTTTTTACGTGTTTTTAGGAAAGCTATTTTTTTCTTCTTTGAAAAACAGTTTGGAGTTAAAATTTTAATACGAATAAATTTTAGACATTATTACAAACTACTATTATTTTAAGATATAATATACCAACTAGAGATGTGCGACAATAATTATAAAATTTTAATTGCTTTCATGATATCATTCTAATTCTTATTTTATAGTTACAAAATGTTTCAGTTCTAATATGTCATCCTTGCCGTGTAAATAACTCAAGCCTTCAATATATTTGCATAATTTCTTCTAAAGATTTTTAGTGTTTTTATTTTCATCAATTCTAACACAATAAATTCTGATATGGGTTACCATAGAGAGTGTCATGGCTATGACTGTAAATTAACCAACATCTATTATTTGTGTGTAGTCTATATATCATTAAAAATAGAAGATAATCTTTTAGAAATTTAATATCTCACAATAATTTTCTCGATTACTTATCTAGCTTCCATCATGTCATCTAAAAGGAAGCTCTCACTACCATATAGTTTTATGATTTGGATTGGTCGTTTATATTCTTTTCTTCAAGAATTGTTAATTTGGTAAGGCCTATAAATTTTTTCTTATTAGTCCATTCTATAAAACATTGTCTAAAATGGTAACAGAGAGTTATATTAGCTTCATGACCTTTTGTCAAAGCAAGAAACCATTATCAATTGAGGCATATGTATGAATTAATTAACCTTTTTTATCACTTGTAATTCTTTAGACGCAAATTTTTTTTATATCAACCATCGAAAATATTTTATACTGTAATAAATAAATTTTGTATAAAAAATTTTATTTTTTGATATGTCTTGTATTGTTTTAATTATTTATATGTTAGTTTATTTTGTATGCAAAATATAATAAATGACAAAATTTGAAATTCAGAATAATTGTTTAGAGTTAACAAATTTTAAAAAAGTATTATATATATAATACCCGACCGAAGATCGGGTAAAGGAGGCTAGCAAACGCCCCCAAAAAATTTTTTAGTTGAGCCCCCTGAGAATGTAAAGGCTAGCGACGCCCCTGGGCTCTTATTCCGTATAACTACTAAATCGCCAAGTTCAAAATAAAAACATCCAATAACATCCTCAAAAACGAGAGCTTCAAAAAAATGGCCGCTAAAATTTAAAAAATTAATGAAAAGTTGTTTCAAAAGGATTATCATTTATAATATTTAACAGAAACCTTTTTGCATCAAAATTAATTTGCAAGATTATCAAAATATTGAATTTAAAGTAAATAGCCATTATTATTATATTGTATATTTCTATTAGAAAACCTAAAAAAACAATGATGTAATTGTCTGTTTAGGCCAGGCGTGTAACCAATGGGGGGAAAGGGGGAAATTCCCCCCCCATCGCAAATTTGACTGTTTTCATAAATATCATTTTAAGCTAATAAAAATTTTACTCACCCCCCCCCCGCCCCCCCCCCTTAAATCAAAATTTTACAAATATTTGAATATCAATTTTCCAACATAAAACTTATTTTTTATAAATAAATTTTTTTTAAATTTCCTTCCTTGTGAGTACATTAACATTATTCAAAAATATATATAAAAAATGGAGAAATTTTTAGTCAAAGACAAAGATATTGAAATCAAACGGTATATAATTTAATTAATAAATATCTAATTTTATATTTTTCATTTTTCTTTAGAACAGAAGATATACAAAATTTAAATAGGTCTGAGCATGAAAAAAATGTACAAATAGAAATTGAAGGAAATAATGATAAAGGTAGGTAGCACTAGCATATCTATATATATAATCCTCAAAAAATGTCAATCAAATTTAGCCAATAGTTTTCTTTTAAATATTATTTGTCCAATCAAAATGATTATAGCAAATTTGATCAATGGTAATCAATGTGAAAACGAAATCATTCATTCACAAATCACTTCCATATGCCCCAAATCGTCAAATTGGTTTAAAAGGAAATTTACTTTTATCTTCGCTTAATATTAATGGCTTAAAAGCAAGCTAACGATTCTTCTTAGACTGATGGCGGAAGAGAAAATGGATATAATTGCGATACAAGAAACTCACTCTAAGGATAATAATATGGCCAACTTTAGTAATTTCATATTATACAGTTCGGGCACTACTTTAAATAGCTGGTCAGGGATCGCCTTTCTGATTAGCAAGAGAGTACACAAATTTGTAGATAAATTTTTACCCATTTCCGAAAGATGTGGCTTGCTGTATCTAAACACCGGGTTTAAACGAACGATCCTAATCAACGTCTACGCCCCTCCTCACAGAAGTGATAGGCTCTCCTTTCTAGACGATCTTGAAAACATTGTCTGCTCACTTCCTAGGGGCCGCAACCTGATAATCTTGGACGATTTAAATATTAAAATTGGGAAAGAGGAGTCCTTTATAACTGATGGAGTTATTGGAAATGCAGCCATCCCACAGCCAAATGGTGAGGATAGCAGGAAGCTTTTGGATCTGTGTAAGAGCCTAAACCTTAAAATTGAAATACCTTTTTCCTCCATAGTGAAAGAAACACATTAACCTATAGGAGAAATAATATCACCTCTCAAATCGATTTCTTTATTTCCAACATTCATAGCTGGTTTACCGATGTCAGAGCCTTGCTACACATTAATATTTCTGATCATAAGCTAGTCAGAGGAAGTATCAATATAAGAAATTTATGGGGCAACTCTAGACGACCAGCCATCTCAAATCAACCTAGTCCTCCTTCCTGGATAATAAAAGCAAGGAATCTACAGTGTTCAGAAGTTAAGCTCCTTTTAGTCCAAAACTTAAGAGCTATGATGGCGTTAAATCATGGTGCATAGGAATCAGAATCTACGGAAGAATGTTGGTTGTCCTTTAAAAATATTTTATTTGGAGCTTGCAATGATCTCCCGAGTTATTAACAGGTCCTTCCAGAGACATGAGTGGCTATCCGAAGACACCATTCTGATGATAGCGGAACTAAAGTCAAGTGTAAGTCGGGATGGTAATCTTTGGACTACGATTCATAGGCTTATTAGGAGAGATAGAAGGATCTACATTGCAAAAAAAGCATCTGAAGACATGAAGGACAACAGGACCTTTGATGTTTATAAAAAGTTTAAACACTTCTGTAGCTCTAAAGTGTTTAAACCACTCCCGTGTATCAAACTAGACAATAATTTCCTGATTACAGACCCAGATGAACAGATCGCCCTTTGGTTGGATTATTATATGAAAATCTTTGATTCCAGGAGGCCATCCTTATTCCCGTCCTCTAGTCACAGCATAGACCCTCCTGACGCAAACTTTACTGTGGCAGAAATAACTAAAGCCATTAATAGGCTTAGAAACAATAAATACCCAGGTCTCGACAACATATTGGGAGAACACCTAAAAGCTGCCCCGTCAGAGGTCTCCCAGCTTTTGTTGGGGTTGTTTAATAAAATTTGGCATACAGGGAAAATGCCTGGAGATTGGAACTTAACTTTCTTTTATAATTTCCCTAAAATTAACCCTACTAAATTCAAAGATTATCGAGCGATTGCCCTTACCTCCATAGTTTCAAAAGTCTTTATGATCCTGTTAAAAAACCGAATCTTAGCATCCTCCCCTAACCTTTTATCCAAATACATTTGTGCATATCGCCCAAACCGAAATATAAACGAACCAATCTTGGCGCTGAAGATTATTATACAAAAGTGTGAAAAATATAAATTACCTTTTTATTTTATATTCATTGATTTTAAACGCGCTTTCGACAGCATCCCTCATGAAACCTTGTGGGCTATCCTAGCGAGATGCGGTACAGAAGCTAATATTATCAAAATTTTAGAAATGCATTATAGTAACCTCATGGCTTTTTTTAAAATCTTAAATAAAGTTTCACCTCCTTTCAGGACAAAAAAAGGAGTTAAGCAAGGCTGTGTCGCCTCTCCACTACTGTTCAATATTGTAATGAATAGAGTAATTACTGATACATTAGGGGCAGCCAATCTTCTAGAACTTGGATCCAATCAGCCGTGGTTTTTGGAAAACAGGGCGATTAGTTATGCTGATGACTTGGTCTTGATTTCAAAAAATATGGAGGAGGCTAACAATTTGGTCTTGATACTAAACACTTTTAGTCTTAAGGTTTGATTAGAAATTAACTTCGATAAGACTGTAATCATGCCATCGTCTTATGCTCCCCCTCTGGGTGATTGGTTAGGTGGAGGAAAAGTTGTCAAAGTTGTGTCTTCCTATAAATACCTTGGAGTGAACATCGACAATAAAGGTAGTTATAAAGATGAACTGAGATTCCATATTCAGAATGCTAGAGCTGCTTTCTACAAATATTTTAAGCTATGGAGAACTAGGGAGATATCGGTGTTCACTAGGCTAAGAATTTTCAACTCTTCTATCATTCCAATCCTCCTTTACGGGGGTGATACATGGGAGATAACTAAGACGGAGACAAAGAGATTGCAAACGTTTGTTAAATAATGCTTAAGAATAATCAATGGCGTCTTTTACCCCAACATCATTTCGAACGACAACCTTTGGAGAAGATCTAAACACACTCCGGTACATGTAACTATAAAGAAAAAGCGTAAAACCTTCTTCGCGCATATTCTGAGGAATCATACCAATAACAGCTTAGTCCTTGATGCCATAAATTGGCTTTACTCCTTCAACGGCAAATCCTATGGAAAGTTTAAAAGATTATGGTACTATAGGGCAATGAAAGACATCATGGATATGAACTTAAACACTAAACAGTTTCTAAGACTAAATAAGAATAAGAGATCAATAAAGAAACTGCTTAAAATCAAATCAAATTATTTAAATCTCCCATAAACTTCTCCAAAATCAGGTTACTTTACTATATCTTTTTATCCCCTCTTCTCCTTGTCTACTTTTCTTTTCTCAATCTTACTTCTTCTTTAGTCATAAACCTATTACTGACTTGTTTTTGTCAAGGCTTACATTAATGATGTTAAACTTAAACTTAGCCACCACCCACCCTTAAAGTAATTAAATTATTTTTGCAGTTCTTGGGTATAGGCTTTTGTTTTGCCCATTTCTTTTTGTCTATTAGCCTATAAACGTTTAAGCAACAGTTCTCGGACTGTTGCGCGTACAAGTACGTGCGGCTTGCCCACAAACGTGTGAAGGGCTCCTCATTTTTTCTCCCCTTAATTAACTATCCAGTTTGATGGATTTTTGAGGAAAACCTAGCGTAGCTCTGTTGTATCCACAACCAGAGGGCGAAAACGCTTTTATCACGTTATCACGTTATCACGTAAGCATTTAAAACATTACTCAAGTATATCTATACTGGGAAAATGAACTTAACTTCTCAAAAAGTAAATCTATTATATTCAATTATTATTTTTTTCAAAGGCTCAACAGGAAATTATAGGTTACAAAATAATGGAAAGAAAACCAAACAAGGTAAAAAAAATTTTTACAATTTTGATACACATATATAAAAAGTTTTTTTTATAGGTTACAAAATAATGGAAAGAAAACAAAATCTTAATGAAGAATATTCAGATGTAGTTTTCATTGTGGATGGTAAAAGATTTCATGCACACAAATTTATACTAGCTTCAAAGAGCGAATACTTTAGGTTATTCCCTTAATTTATCTGTAACCTATATAATTTAGTGTTTAAAAAATAGAGCCCTTTTATATGGTGGAATGAAAAAATCTTTGCCAGATTGTAATGAACTAGAATTAAAAGATGCCCCAAATCAAGCATTTAAAACATTACTCAAGTATATCTATACTGGGAAAATGAACTTAACTTCTCAAAAAGTAAATCTATTTTATTCAATTATTATTTTTTCAAGATAATTATTTTCTTACGTATAAAATACATGCAACTTAAAATTAAATTATATCAGGCTCAACAGGAAATTATATAAAAATATTGTTCAGTCTGGATGGTCAATATTTTAGCAAGATTTGTTCAAACCAATTTAATCAGAGTACAAGATAATGCCACCCTTAAGATTTTTTATTATAAACATCCCTCTGGCTAAACTGATTTTTATAGGTCGATTGGATCTGATATTAGTGTTTTCAAGGGCCTGTTTTTGATATTACATGTTTATAAAATATAAATATCTAGGGATCTACCAATATCTTTAACAGATTGAACAGATATTTCGTCTTTTTAAAAATATTATCTGCCAATTATATAAAAAAATTTATCCAATCCGATAAAATTGTTTATTACTTATTATGTATATAGATTAATATTATATAAATAAGTGATTTATCATTAAAAATATTTTATAATAAACTATAAATGATCATTACAATATATTTAAAGGACTTATGTTATTGTATAATTAAATTATAGATGTTATACTATTAAAAAGTATATGAGATGAGTAGATATATGTATTAAAATTTAAAACCTAAAATGTTTACAGACTATAGATCAGTAATCAGCTATTATTAATTTAATAATTTCAATATTGAATTGGATCAGCTTCCAAATAGTACTTTCGATGCACCCCTAGAGATAGCTAAGCTATATATTTATGCTATTTTATTCATCAATTGTTTGTTTTTTTTGGAATTTATTTTTGCAAACTACAGGCAATTTTTTTAAATTCTATTTGGCCTAAGAAAGATAGATATTTTTTACATGATATATTTATTATGCTAAAAATTCCCCCTGGTGCAGATTTTAATGAGTAGTTGAAAATATAAAATTACATCATTTTCTAAGGTTTGAGATGGGTTAGATTTCGAGTTTTTCTCCCACGAATAGATCTAGCTCCAAGTTACTCTCAGTTACCATTTACTTTAAAAAGATGACAGTTTCCTATAATTCCCGCTTTTGTGATTACAATAAATAAAAGTCAAGGACAAACTTTTAATCATGTAGGCTTATTCCTCCCTGAGCCCGTCTTTGCCCATGGACAACTATATGTGGCTCTTACTTGATGTAAATCTCAAAATAATATGAAAATTATGATTTTGCCATCAGAATTACAAGGAAAAATTTTAAAAAATGATAAAACATTCACACAAAATATCGTATATAATGAAATCTTAAATTCATAATTTGTAAGAAATTTAAAAAAGTCACCAACTTTGTTATTCACCATCAAATCACCAACTTTACATCATCTTCAAAAACGAAACCACCTTGAGCAAAGAAAAGAGAACTTCTTCACCATCGCTAAACCATATTCCTCACCAACAACAGTAAATTCTATTTTATAATTTCAATTTACACGTTTTATTTCAGGTTATTTACGGCAAACTACGAGCAAGGAAATTACAACATCATCTTTAAAAACGAAACCACATTGAGCAAAGAAAAGAGAACTTCTTCACCATGGCTAAACCATCTTCCTCACCAACAACAATAAATTCTATTTTATAATTTCAATTTACACGTTTTTTTTTCAGGTTATTTATGGCAAACTACGAGCAAGGAAATTACAACATCATCCTCAAAAGCGAAACCACATTGAGCAAAGAAAAGAGAACTTCTTCACCATCGCTAAACCATCTTCCTCACCAACAACAGTAAATTCTATTTTATAATTTCAGTTTACACTTTTTTTTCAGGTTATTTACGGCAAACTACGAGCAAGGAAATTACAACATCATCTTCAAAAACGAAACCACATTGAGCAAAGAAAAGAGAACTTATATTATTCATCAATCATTGAATAAAAAAGACAATTCATCACTCTTAGTCTTAATGGGTTGGAATTTGCCTGAAGGAGGAGGGGAGGGGTAAAAAGAATTATCGTAAAAGAACGAATAAAATTCTCATCCCCGTCATCCCATAGAAGAAAAATCCAAGGAAATGTTGTATGTTATAATAATGATTGTCTAAATTTATTTTAAAAATCTAGATATTGTAAAGAAGGCAATAAAACAGACTTTCATGGCAGCTAAAATTAAAAAATAATACCTATTTTAAATTATAAACACTAAAAGCTATGCATAACTTGCAGTTAGTGAATATTATAAGAATATTGAATTTAAATTTGATAGATATTAATAGTGTGGAATTTTTATTAATGATCATAACAATTGCTTATTAAATAATATGTTCATTTTCATTTCAATATGTGTGTTTGAATGTAGTGTATTAATTTTGGCCAGATAATGCCTGTCTATTATCATTAAATGCTTTTATATATGCATTAATGAATGTTGGTAATAAAAATTATGTAAGGTACAAAGATAAAAGGTTAAAGGGTGGTGGCCAGCCAGTTTTCAAACACCATTTATGCCAGATCTTCTCTATGTGACCTTTTTAAATATAATATAGTTAGTACAAAGTTTTTTTCAGATTTTTATTGATAAAACAACCATTTAAAAATAAAATTTTAATAATGCCTTTTAGGACAACCGTGGGATATATATAATTTCCTAAAGAATGATTTAACTCCTCAAAAAAAACTGGAGATTTTGGAAAATATATATCAACCAGATATAACTTTCCCATTTATTAGGGACACGACAACAAAAAAATTAAGGTTCCAATATGTTTGGTTATCAAGGTGGACATGGCTTGCATTTTCTCATACCATTAATGGTGCATTTTGCAAGAATTGTGTTTTATTTGGTCCCAAATTTGCTGGAAAGTTCAGCAAAAATTACAGAGCTTAGTATTAACACCATTTACTAATGAATAAAATTTTAAAAGATACTTTAGGTGCCGCTAACCTGCTGGAACTCAACTTATCTCCGAATAATGTGTACCATCTAGGGAACAGGATTATATCTTACGCCGACGATGTGGTAATCATTACCAATGACCTAGAGGAAACCTTGAATCTTATTCATTTGTTGAAATTGGTGAGCTCGAAAGTCGAGCTAGAAATAAATTTCAAGAAAACCATTATTCTTTTAGCAAGACACACGTCTCCCATATGTTCCTAAGGGGGGGGATTAAAAAATTACTGGGGCTTCGCCCCCAGACCCCTTTGGGCGGGCCTTTGGCCCGCTTTTGCCCGGACTTCCAGCGTGTTACCTTTCAAATTTCTCCGTACAGAAATGTTTAACTTAACAGTATATATTTTTTTTTTACCCCCTTTTTTTTTTTGAATATATTGGTTTTATTTTTCTTTAAAACAATAAATATAAAAAAAATATAATTGATTAAAATATGAATTTCCACTTTTTTTTTAGTTTATATAAGATTATTTTTTTTTTATAAATATTAAATTATTATTTATTTTTTTTTACTTAATAAATATTAAAAACATTTATATAATGACGTTCAAGATGACTGCGCGAAACTAAAAAAAAATATTAAAAATAAAATTTCAAACAAAAAAATATTTCATGACTCATACAAAAAAAATAATAAAACTATTTATAACACGCCCCCATTAAATGAAAACCCTTGAACATACAAAAAAAAATTAAAATTGTTGTTTAACAAAGATAAACAAGGGGGTTTTGTACATAAAATCAAAATGTAATTATTTATTATTCTCTACATATGTTAATATAAATAAAAAAAAATATATGATGTAAAATATTTTAATTATTCCCGAAAATCTTTTAAGGAAAATGATATTTTAAAAAAAATTGTTTTATTATTACAAAATTTGTAAAATTTATTCTGGTCCCATTACATCCTCCAACAATTCCCGAATCTCAGAGGCCGACAAATCAACCATCGGCCACTCTTCAGCGTAAAGGCCCTGGGACTGCCCCGTTCCTCGAAACGGCTCAATAATCCCCACCGGTCGCCCCATCGCAGTTGGTTGATCTGTGCGGCATGCCCCTATCGTCAAAGGCGGCAAAATGGTCTAACTGGGCGTGCGTCGCTCCTTCCAGGCCGGCTTCTGTGGCTCGTCGTCCCTATATCATTTAAGTCTTGCCTACGTTGGCCACGGGGGCACCGCATTCGCAAATGATTAGGCGAACCACATAAGAAACAAGAGCGTCTCCTCCTCGGGCGCGTGCTGAGGTGCCGGGGCTCCGGTAACTCGGAGTGTTCTCGATTATTCGTTATTATCCCTGATACTCCCCTTTGGACCGGGGGAGATCTAGCTACTCTGTTCCGGCGTATTGGAGGCGATCGGTCTACTATGTTTCAGCAAATCGAAGGCGAGATTGGGCGCCCATCCTCATTAACATATCCTCGGAAAATACTTATTCTAATGGTTAAATTCTCCCAATAGATACAACGATGTCTACCCGACATTCTTTTTTTCAAGAAAAAAAAGTATAATATAAAAAAATTAATAACAGTTTTTTACTCACTTTTCTTTTGGGCCAAAATGAATAAATACAGGAAAAATTTTCTTTAACAAAATTAACAATTATACAAAAAGAAAAATTATAATTTTGCATTTATAAAATTCCCCTTTTAAAGCCCAATTATTGGAACCTTCCTTGTTTTGTGTCTCGCTTCCAACTGTCATTGCCGAAATCTTTTCCGTGTTTCAGTCCAACTTGGAACCACTTTTTATTTGTTTCCTAGTCCAATTGTCACTCCTTTTTATTCTATTCTCCAACTATATACAAGTTCTATTTCCAACTTTTGATTTACGATCCCGACATCTCTCAAAATTATCCCTTACTTTAATTTATTACTTTGGTTAACATACCCAACATTTTTAACTTTTTGTGCATCATTTATTGGCACTCTAACTAAGTTCCCCCTTTTTTTAAAAAAAAAATACTCGCTTTATTCCCCGAATCACGAAATCATTGACTAACTGATATCATTGATATTTATTTTGTTTTTTTTTATAAATGTGATGTAATCCCGTAATTGCTGAGGTATTATTATCTCGGGTTAATTATCATTATCGATTTTTTTTTTTTAAATTAAATTTGATTTAATTTCGGAACTGCGGAGGTATTATCATCTTGGGTTAATTATCATTATTAGTATTATTATTTTCTATGTGCTTTAACTCGAGAATTGCTAAGATATCTATCCCTCTCTCGATTTAATCTCGGAACTGCGGAGGTATTATCATCTTGGGTTAATTATCATTATTAGTATTATTATTTTCTATGTGCTTTAACTCGAGAATTGCTAAGATATCTATCCCTCTCTCTTCGCCGCATCATGGCTAGATCTCAATATTTCAGACTCTACTCTCTTCCGTATCTGTTCTACGTGTCTAACTCCTTCCTTTCCGTCCACGAATTTTACTCTCACCATTTTATGCCCCATGTTCTGTATAATTATTCCTGACTCCCATTTTCGGGTACCTCCAAAAATTCTCGCCCATACGGTCTGACCATTCACAAATTCACACTGATTATCCATTGAATTTTCCTCCTGCGCCGGTTTGGGTCTTAAGAAATCCAACTGAATACGAGTTCTACGGCCCAAAAACTTTTCTGCTGGGGACAATTCCTCTCCCTTTCGACTATTGTTATAATACGCAATCGCTATCCAAATCTCTCCACCCCCATATTTCGACTTCCTCAACCAACTCTTTACCACCGCCACCATCCTTTCCGCCTGCCCATTTGAGCTTGGGTG
This sequence comes from Gordionus sp. m RMFG-2023, assembly GCF_954871325.1. Lineage (NCBI taxonomy): Eukaryota > Metazoa > Nematomorpha > Gordioida > Chordodea > Parachordodidae > Gordionus > Gordionus sp. m RMFG-2023. The sequence continues at coordinate 14,143,173 of NC_088779.1, read as the reverse complement.
GTAAGGAGGCGCCAAAATGTGTCTCGCCCCAGTTTCAGTACAAAAAACTTTAAATTGTTTACTTATAAAAGTGGGTCCTCCATCCGACACGACTATTTCCGCTACCCCAAACTTTGCCCAAAGATCTTTTAACGTCTTAATTACTACTTGCGTTGTTAACCCCTTTACTTCTTGATACTCTACCCATTTTGAGTAAGCGTCCACTACGAGGAGATATATTTTATTTTCGAAGTCGAAAAAGTCTAAGTGTACTCTTTCCCATGGTTGAGTAGCCCTAGGCCAAATACTTTTCTTGTCCTTTCGAGGCATACTTGCCCATGAATTACACATTTCACAACTTCTCACCATATTCTCGATTTCTTTATTCATGCCAGGCCACCATACGTATTCCCGCCCCCATTGTTTCATTCGTTCCATACCCTGATGTCCAGCATGGATCATTGCCTTTACTGCCTCCCGCAATCTGGACGGCACCACTTACCGACTTCCTCGTACCACACACTCGTCCACTATCGTTAGCTCTTTTTCCACTTGCTTGAACTTTTTGTCCCCATCTCGCCATTGCTTCCGACCCAATATGCACGCTTTGATTCTCGTCAACTCGCGATCTTTTAAAGTAGCATTTTTGAGTTGTTCCCATGCAACTGGTCCTCCTTTAGATATTCCGACTATCGCTCTAATCAACCCGTGCTCATCCTCTTCATCCATATCTTTCGACCTACTCGTTTCGCAATCCTCTCCCGCTCCACATCTAGAAAGAATATCCGGTAAGTAATTTTCTCTTCCTCGTCGGTATTTCACTTGCACGTCGAAACTGCCTACCAGCAATAGCCATCGCTGCAACCTAGGCGACAACATGAGCTCCTTGTTGTCCTTCCTGAAAAGATGAACCAAGGGCTTGTGATCCGTAAATATGACAAATCGACGTCCGATCAAGTATTCCCGACATTTAGTCAATCCAAATATAACCGCTAGCGCTTCTTGCTCGATCACTGAATATCTTGTCTCGGCCTCTCTAAAGATTCTTGAGAAAAATAAAATAGGTCTCTCCAATTCGTCTATACAATGTAATAGCGCTCCACCCACACCCCTATTCGAAGCATCAACGGCCAATATCACTGGCACATCGTTATCAAAACACACTAGTACTGGTTCCCTTCTAATCCTCAATTTCAACTCCTCAAAAGCCTCCTCCTGTTCAATCTTCCATTCAAATCTTTCTCCTTTCTTTAACAATTTATACAACGGCGCCGCTATCTGCGCGAAGCCTTCCACAAAACGGTGATAATAATTCACCATTCCCAAGAAAGCTTGTACTTCCACTTTATTATTAGGCTTCAACATGCTTGTTATATTTGCCATATTTTTGTCTAAAGGTCTGACCTCTTTCCCATTGATTTTATGCCCCAAATATACGATTTCTGATACTCCCAACACACTTTTTTCAACGCTTGCCCGCAATCCTTTATCCTTGATCCTTTTGAACACCTCCTCCAATCTTCGTTCGTGTTGCTCGGGAGTCTTTCCCATCACTAATACGTCATCCATGTAGTAAAATACTCCCTCTAGTCCTTGAAAAACTGCCGCCATCGTTCGTTGAAAAATTGGAGCCGACACGCTAAGTCCAAACGGCAATCTACAGAAGGCATACAATCCCTTCGGAGTCGTGATCGTTAATAGCTTTTGTACCTCGGGTTTCACCTTCAATTGTAAGTAAGCGTTCGAAAAGTCCACCTTTGAAAAATATATGCTACCCTTTAAATTAGCTAATATTTCTTCAATCCGAGGTAACGGATATTTTATCTCCACAACCCACGGGTTTAGCGTGACCCGAAAATCAGCGCATAAACGAAGCTTTCCATTGGCCTTCTTCACGGGTACTAACGGTGTTGCCCATTCGCTATATTCCACTGGACAAACAATGCCCTTCTGCACCCACTGCTCCAATTCCTTGTCTACTTCATTTCGCCATTCGAACGGTATCCGACGTAATGCACAAAACTTGGGCACATATCCCTCCTTTAATTTGATATCCACTTCATAATCTCGGAGACAACCCAACTTCTCATCAAAAATCTCCTTGTAATTTTTCATCAAGTTTCTCACTCCCTCTTGTACTTTGATCATACCAAATTCTATCTCTCTATCCCGCAATTCCCTCTCTTCCCGTCGTCTCGTTTCCTTTCCATCCATTTCCATTTGTTGGCTATGTGTTCCCTTAGTATTTCCTTGTTCCAAATCATCATCTTCTCTAGTCTCTTCTTCTGGCAACATTATTTTCCCATCTGCCAATCTCTCCAGCTCCGCTTCAAACTTTCCTTGATCATGAATTTCTTTCTGTTCTTCAGTATCATTTCTTTCTTCCTTTCTCCCAAAGTCGCGACAACTCCTAAAATTCTCCCCAATACCTCCCCTATAGTTCCCCCCAAAACTTCCCTTATAATTTCCCCCGCTACCTCCCCTATAGTTTCCCCCGATACCTCCCCTATAATTCTCCCCAATACCTCCCCTAAAATTCCCCCCAATATCTCCCCTATAGTTCCCCCCAAAACCTCCCCTATAGTTCCCCCCAATACCTCCCCTATAGTTCCCCCCAATACCTCCCCTATAGTTCCCCCCAAAACCTCCCCTATAGTTCCCCCCAAAACCTCCCCTACAGTCTCTAACAACCCTATTATCCTCTCTTCTCCTTTCCCCTTCCAAAAAGGTTTCAATTCCTGGCAATCTCTCTCCATACCACAAATTCATATCTCTATTTTCTTCATATCTTGCAACAGGTAAAAATACACCACACCATGCGAATACCCCCCAAAAACCACAATCTGGACCAATTCGGGTGATCCAATCCCATCCCACTACTGACTCTACTTTTCGATCTACTATCCATAAGTCCAAAATCTCCACTCTATTCTCTAATACCACCTTTAACTCCACCCTTCCCATCACTGCGACTTCTGATCCATCCAACTGACGGATCTTGATGTCCTCCCGTTTAATTACCCCTTCCGACCAAATACTCTGATATTTCTCATATCCCATCACGGATATGGCTGCCCCAGTATCAAATAACATGGATACCATATTTCCATTCAAATTTATCCAAACTCTAGGGCAAGGATCATGTATCCTTTCCTCTTGTATCATATATATGCCCTTTGATACCCAATCTTTCTCACTATAATCTAATCTTTCCATCGGCGTTTTACAAAAATATTTTAAATGGCAATAAAAGATTTTATCAATAGTTATATTCAATACTTAATAACAAATATATATTTTAAGGGGGATATTAAAATAAATTTTAATATATATATATAATATTATTAAGTATGCGTTTTATAAATTTTTAATTATTTTAGCATTAAAAAATTTCATCAATAGTTAAAATACTTAATACAAATATATATAAGGGAGAAATTATAATAAATTTTAGTATATAATTACAAATTATATTATTAACAAGGCGTTTTACAAAAATATTTTAAATGGCAATAAAAGTTATCAATAGTTATATTGAATACTTAATAACAAATATATATTTTAAGGGGGATATTATAATAAATTTTAATATATATATATAATATTATTAAGTATGCGTTTTATAAATTTTTAATTATTTTAAAACAGCGACTTCAAATCAACTTTCATCCCAATAGTTAAACATACATTCATATTACAAATATATATCTTAATGGCCCAAGAATATTATAATAAATTTCTCAGTATATAATTACAAATTATATTACTTAACAAGGCGATTTTACAAAAATATTTATAATTAATGGCAATAATAAGATTTTATCAATAGTTATATTGCAATACTTAATAACAAATATGATATTATTAATAGTGTGAATATTATAATAAATTTTACATATATATATATAGTTAATAATTATTAAGATATGACAAGTATTTAGGTAAATTTTGTGTAATTGATTTATAGCATTATAAAATTTGGACATCAATTCAGTATAATAATACTTAATACAAATATATATTAAGGGAGAAGATTATAATAAATTTTAGTATATAATTGACAAATTATATTGATTAACGAAGACGTTTTACAAAAATCATTTTAAGACTGGCAATAAAAGATTTTATCAATAGTTATCATTCGAGACTTAAATAACAATATATGATATTTTACCGTAGATGTGGATGATTATAATGTACAATTTTCAAGACTCAAATATCACTATATAATATTTTCCACTTGAAGCTAAATGCCGTTTTATAATATTTTTAATGTAGTTTTAGCATTAAAACAATTTCATCAATTCAGTTAAAATACTTAAATACAACTATATGATATTTTCCACTCGGAGACTCAATTACTATATAATATTTTACCGTAGATATAGATTACGATGATGTATACTTCACTTAACAAGGCGTTTAATACCACTATATAATATTTTACCGTAGATGGCAGATAAAGACGATTTTATCAATAGTTATATTCAATACTTAAATAACAATATATGATATTTTACCGAGGGTGGATATTACTATATAAATTTTAACTATATATATATAATATTATTAAGTATGCGTTTTATAAATATTTTAATGTATTTTAGCATTAAGACAAATTTCACTCAATAGTTAAATATACTTGAATACAAATATATCACTTAAGGGAGAAATTCACTAATAAATTTTAGTATATAATTACACAATTATATTATTACGACAAGGCGTTTTACAAAAATATTTTAAATGGCCAATAAAAGATTTTATCAATAGTTATATTCAACTTAATAACAAATATATATTTTAAGGGTGGATATTATAATAAATTTTAATATATATATAATATTATTAAGATATGCGTTTTATAAATTTTTAATTATTTTAAATAAGCATTAAAAAATTTCATCAATAGTTAAAATACTTAATACAAATATATATCTTAAGGGAGAAATTATAATAAATTTTAGATATATAATTACAAATTAATATTATTAACAAGGCGTTTTACAAAAATATTTTAAATGGCAATAAAAGATTTTATCAATAGTTATATTCAATACTATAATAACAAATATATATTTTACAGGAGGATATTATAATAAATTTTAATATATATATATAAGTATTGATTAAGTATGCGTTTTATAAATTTTTAATTATTTTAGCATTAAAAAATTTCATCAATAGTTAAAATACTTATATACAAATTATATATAAGGGAGAAATTATAATAAATTTTAGTATATAATTACTAAATTATATTATTAATAAGGCGTTTTACAAAAATATTATTAAATGGCAATAAAAGATTTATGATAACAAATAGTTATATTCAATACTTAATAACAAATATATATTTTAAGGGTGAGATATTATAATAAATTTTAATATATATATTTCATAATAATATTATTAAGTATGCGTTTTATAAATTTTATAATTATTTTAAATAGCATTAAAAAATTTCATCAATAGTTAAAATACTTAATACAAATATATATCTTAAGGGAGAAATTATAATAAATTTTAGTATATAATTACATATTATATTATTAACAAGGTGTTTTACAAAAATATTTTAAATGGCAATAAAAGATTTTATCAATAGTTATATTCAATACTTAATAACAAATATATATTTATAGGGGGATATTATAATAAATTTTAATATATATATATAATATTATTAATTATGCGTTTTATAAATTTTTAATATATTTTAAAAAGCATTAAAAAATTTCATCAATAGTTAAAATACTTAATACAAATATATATCTTAAGGGAGAAATTATAATAAATTTTAGTATATAATTACAAATTATATTATTAACAAGGCGTTTTACAAAAATATTTTAAATGGCAATAAAAGATTTTATCAATAGTTATATTCAATACTTAATAACAAATATATATTTTAAGGGGGATATTATAATAAATTTTAATATATATATATAATATTATTAAGTATGCGTTTTATAAATTTTTAATTATTTTAGCATTAAAAAATTTCATCAATAGTTAAAATACTTAATACAAATATATATCTAAGGGAGAAATTATAATAAATTTTAGTATATAATTACAAATTATATTATTAACAAGGCGTTTTACAAAAATATTTTAAATGGCAATAAAAGATTTTATCAATAGTTATATTCAATACTTAATAACAAATATATATTTTAAGGGGGATATTATAATAAATTTTAATATATATATATAATATTATTAAGTATGCGTTTTATAAATTTTTAATTATTTTAAAAAGCATTAAAAAATTTCATCAATAGTTAAAATACTTAATACAAATATATATCTTAAGGGAGAAATTATAATAAATTTTAGTATATAATTACAAATTATATTATTAACAAGGCGTTTTACAAAAATATTTTAAATGGCAATAAAAGATTTTATCAATAGTTATATTCAATACTTAATAACAAATATATATTTTAAGGGGGATATTATAATAAATTTTAATATATATATATAATATTATTAAGTATGCGTTTTATAAATTTTTAATTATTTTAGCATTAACAAATTTCATCAATAGTTAAAATACTTAATACAAATATATATAAGGGAGAAATTATAATAAATTTTAGTATATAATTACAAATTATATTATTAACAAGGCGTTTTACAAAAATATTTTAAATGGCAATAAAAGATTTTATCAATAGTTATATTCAATACTTAATAACAAATATATATTTTAAGGGGGATATTATAATAAATTTTAATATATATATATAATATTATTAAGTATGCGTTTTATAAATTTTTAATTATTTTAGCATTAAAAAATTTCATCAATAGTTAAAATACTTAATACAAATATATATAAGGGAGAAATTATAATAAATTTTAGTATATAATTACAAATTATATTATTAACAAGGCGTTTTACAAAAATATTTTAAATGGCAATAAAAGATTTTATCAATAGTTATATTCAATACTTAATAACAAATATATATTTTAAGGGGGATATTATAATAAATTTTAATATATATATATAATATTATTAAGTATGCGTTTTATAAATTTTTAATTATTTTAGCATTAAAAAATTTCATCAATAGTTAAAATACTTAATACAAATATATATAAGGGAGAAATTATAATAAATTTTAGTATATAATTACAAATTATATTATTAACAAGGCGTTTTACAAAAATATTTTAAATGGCAATAAAAGATTTTATCAATAGTTATATTCAATACTTAATAACAAATATATATTTTATAGGGGGATATTATAATAAATTTTAATATATATATATAATATTATTAAGTATGCGTTTTATAAATTTTTATATTATTTTAAAAAGCATTAAAAAATTTCATCAATAGTTAAAATACTTAATACAAATATATATCTTAAGGGAGAAATTATAATAAATTTTAGTATATAATTACAAATTATATTATTAACAAGGCGTTTTACAAAAATATTTTAAATGGCAATAAAAGATTTTATCAATAGTTATATTCAATACTTAATAACAAATATATATTTTAAGGGGAATATTATAATAAATTTTAATATATATATATAATATTATTAAGTATGCGTTTTATAAATTTTTAATTATTTTAGCATTAAAAAATTTCATCAATAGTTAAAATACTTAATACAAATATATATAAGGGAGAAATTATAATAAATTTTAGTATATAATTACAAATTATATTATTAACAAGGCGTTTTACAAAAATATTTTAAATGGCAATAAAAGATTTTATCAATAGTTATATTCAATACTTAATAACAAATATATATTTTAAGGGGGATATTATAATAAATTTTAATATATATATATAATATTATTAAGTATGCGTTTTATAAATTTTTAATTATTTTAAAAAGCATTAAAAAATTTCATCAATAGTTAAAATACTTAATACAAATATATATCTTAAGGGAGAAATTATAATAAATTTTAGTATATAATTACAAATTATATTATTAACAAGGCGTTTTACAAAAATATTTTAAATGGCAATAAAAGATTTTATCAATAGTTATATTCAATACTTAATAACAAATATATATTTTAAGGGGGATATTATAATAAATTTTAATATATATATATAATATTATTAAGTATGCGTTTTATAAATTTTTAATTATTTTAAAAAGCATTAAAAAATTTCATCAATAGTTAAAATACTTAATACAAATATATATCTTAAGGGAGAAATTATAATAAATTTTAGTATATAATTACAAATTATATTATTAACAAGGCGTTTTACAAAAATATTTTAAATGGCAATAAAAGATTTTATCAATAGTTATATTCAATACTTAATAACAAATATAAATTTTAAGGGGAATATTATAATAAATTTTAATATATATATATAATATTATTAAGTATGCGTTTTATAAATTTTTAATTATTTTAGCATTAAAAAATTTCATCAATAGTTAAAATACTTAATACAAATATATATAAGGGAGAAATTATAATAAATTTTAGTATATAATTACAAATTATATTATTAACAAGGCGTTTTACAAAAATATTTTAAATGGCAATAAAAGATTTTATCAATAGTTATATTCAATACTTAATAACAAATATATATTTTAAGGGGGATATTATAATAAATTTTAATATATATATATAATATTATTAAGTATGCGTTTTATAAATTTTTAATTATTTTAAAGCATTAAAAAATTTCATCAATAGTTAAAATACTTAATACAAATATATATTAAGCGAGAAATTATACATAAATTTTAGTATATAATTACAAATTATATTATTAACAAGGCGTTTTACAAAAATATTTTAAATGGCAATAAAAGATTTTATCAATAGTTATATTCAATACTTAATAACAAATATATATTTATAAGGGGGATATTATAATAAATTTTAATATATATATATAATATTATTAAGTATGCGTTTTATAAATTTTTAATTATTTTAGCATTAAAAAATTTCATCAATAGTTAAAATACTTAATACAAATATATATAAGGGAGAAATTATAATAAATTTTAGTATATAATTACATATTATATTATTAACAAGGCGTTTTACAAAAATATTTTAAATGGCAATAAAAGATTTTATCAATAGTTATATTCAATACTTAATAACAAATATATATTTTAAGGGGGATATTATAATAAATTTTAATATATATATATAATATTATTAAGTATGCGTTTTATAAATTTTTAATTATTTTAAAAGCATTAAAAAATTTCATCAATAGTTAAAATACTTAATACAAATATATATCTTAAGGGAGAAATTATAATAAATTTTAGTATATAATTACAAATTATATTATTAACAAGGCGTTTTACAAAAATATTTTAAATGGCAATAAAAGATTTTATCAATAGTTATATTCAATACTTAATAACAAATATATATTTTAAGGGGGATATTATAATAAATTTTAATATATATATATAATATTATTAAGTATGCGTTTTATAAATTTTTAATTATTTTAGCATTAAAAAATTTCATCAATAGTTAAAATACTTAATACAAATATATATAAGGGAGAAATTATAATAAATTTTAGTATATAATTACAAATTATATTATTAACAAGGCGTTTTACAAAAATATTTTAAATGGCAATAAAAGATTTTATCAATAGTTATATTCAATACTTAATAACAAATATATATTTTATAGGGGGATATTATAATAAATTTTAATATATATATATAATATTATTAAGTATGCGTTTTATAAATTTTTATATTATTTTAAAAAGCATTAAAAAATTTCATCAATAGTTAAAATACTTAATACAAATATATATCTTAAGGGAGAAATTATAATAAATTTTAGTATATAATTACAAATTATATTATTAACAAGGCGTTTTACAAAAATATTTTAAATGGCAATAAAAGATTTTATCAATAGTTATATTCAATACTTAATAACAAATATATATTTTAAGGGGAATATTATAATAAATTTTAATATATATATATAATATTATTAAGTATGCGTTTTATAAATTTTTAATTATTTTAGCATTAAAAAATTTCATCAATAGTTAAAATACTTAATACAAATATATATAAGGGAGAAATTATAATAAATTTTAGTATATAATTACAAATTATATTATTAACAAGGCGTTTTACAAAAATATTTTAAATGGCAATAAAAGATTTTATCAATAGTTATATTGAATACTTAATAACAAATATATATTTTAAGGGGGATATTATAATAAATTTTAATATATATATATAATATTATTAAGTATGCGTTTTATAAATTTTTAATTATTTTAAAAAGCATTAAAAAATTTCATCAATAGTTAAAATACTTAATACAAATATATATCTTAAGGGAGAAATTATAATAAATTTTAGTATATAATTACAAATTATATTATTAACAAGGCGTTTTACAAAAATATTTTAAATGGCAATAAAAGATTTTATCAATAGTTATATTCAATACTTAATAACAAATATATATTTTAAGGGGGATATTATAATAAATTTTAATATATATATATAATATTATTAAGTATGCGTTTTATAAATTTTTAATTATTTTAGCATTAACAAATTTCATCAATAGTTAAAATACTTAATACAAATATATATAAGGGAGAAATTATAATAAATTTTAGTATATAATTACATATTATATTATTAACAAGGCGTTTTACAAAAATATTTTAAATGGCAATAAAAGATTTTATCAATAGTTATATTCAATACTTAATAACAAATATATATTTTAAGGGGGATATTATAATAAATTTTAATATATATATATAATATTATTAAGTATGCGTTTTATAAATTTTTAATTATTTTAGCATTAAAAAATTTCATCAATAGTTAAAATACTTAATACAAATATATATAAGGGAGAAATTATAATAAATTTTAGTATATAATTACATATTATATTATTAACAAGGCGTTTTACAAAAATATTTTAAATGGCAATAAAAGATTTTATCAATAGTTATATTCAATACTTAATAACAAATATATATTTTAAGGGGGATATTATAATAAATTTTAATATATATATATAATATTATTGAGTATGCGTTTTATAAATTTTTAATTATTTTAGCATTAAAAAATTTCATCAATAGTTAAAATACTTAATACAAATATATATAAGAAATTATACAAAATTTTAGTATATAATTACAAATTATATTATTAACAAGGCGTTTTACAAAAATATTTTAAATGGCAATAAAAGATTTTATCAATAGTTATATTCAATACTTAATAACAAATATATATTTATAGGGGGATATTATAATAAAATTTAATATATATATATAATATTATTAAGTATGCGTTTTATAAATTTTTAATTATTTTAGCATTAAAAAATTTCATCAATAGTTAAAATACTTAATACAAATATATATAAGGGAGAAATTATAATAAATTTTAGTATATAATTACATATTATATTATTAACAAGGCGTTTTACAAAAATATTTTAAATGGCAATAAAAGATTTTATCAATAGTTATATTCAATACTTAATAACAAATATATATTTTAAGGGGGATATTATAATAAATTTTAATATATATATATAATATTATTAAGTATGCGTTTTATAAATTTTTAATTATTTTAGCATTAAAAAATTTCATCAATAGTTAAAATACTTAATACAAATATATATAAGGGAGAAATTATAATAAATTTTAGTATATAATTACAAATTATATTATTAACAAGGCGTTTTACAAAAATATTTTAAATGGCAATAAAAGATTTTATCAATAGTTATATTCAATACTTAATAACAAATATATATTTTAAGGGGGATATTATAATAAATTTTAATATATATATATAATATTATTAAATATGCGTTTTATAAATTTTTAATTATTTTAGCATTAAAAAATTTCATCAATAGTTAAAATACTTAATACAAATATATATAAGGGAGAAATTATAATAAATTTTAGTATATAATTACAAATTATATTATTAACAAGGCGTTTTACAAAAATATTTTAAATGGCAATAAAAGATTTTATCAATAGTTATATTGAATACTTAATAACAAATATATATTTTAAGGGGGATATTATAATAAATTTTAATATATATATATAATATTATTAAGTATGCGTTTTATAAATTTTTAATTATTTTAAAAAGCATTAAAAAATTTCATCAATAGTTAAAATACTTAATACAAATATATATCTTAAGGGAGAAATTATAATAAATTTTAGTATATAATTACATATTATATTATTAACAAGGCGTTTTACAAAAATATTTTAAATGGCAATAAAAGATTTTATCAATAGTTATATTCAATACTTAATAACAAATATATATTTATAGGGGGATATTATAATAAATTTTAATATATATATATAATATTATTAAGTATGCGTTTTATAAATTTTTAATTATTTTAGCATTAAAAAATTTCATCAATAGTTAAAATACTTAATACAAATATATATAAGAAATTATACAAAATTTTAGTATATAATTACAAATTATATTATTAACAAGGCGTTTTACAAAAATATTTTAAATGGCAATAAAAGATTTTATCAATAGTTATATTCAATACTTAATAACAAATATATATTTTAAGGGTGAGATATTATAATAAATTTTAATATATATATTTCATAATAATATTATTAAGTATGCGTTTTATAAATTTTATAATTATTTTAAATAGCATTAAAAAATTTCATCAATAGTTAAAATACTTAATACAAATATATATCTTAAGGGAGAAATTATAATAAATTTTAGTATATAATTACAAATTATATTATTAACAAGGCGTTTTACAAAAATATTTTAAATGGCAATAAAAGATTTTATCAATAGTTATATTCAATACTTAATAACAAATATATATTTTAAGGGGGATATTATAATAAATTTTAATATATATATATAATATTATTAAGTATGCGTTTTATAAATTTTTAATTATTTTAGCATTAAAAAATTTCATCAATAGTTAAAATACTTAATACAAATATATATAAGGGAGAAATTATAATAAATTTTAGTATATAATTACAAATTATATTATTAACAAGGCGTTTTACAAAAATATTTTAAATGGCAATAAAAGATTTTATCAATAGTTATATTGAATACTTAATAACAAATATATATTTTAAGGGGGATATTATAATAAATTTTAATATATATATATAATATTATTAAGTATGCGTTTTATAAATTTTTAATTATTTTAAAAAGCATTAAAAAATTTCATCAATAGTTAAAATACTTAATACAAATATATATCTTAAGGGAGAAATTATAATAAATTTTAGTATATAATTACAAATTATATTATTAACAAGGCGTTTTACAAAAATATTTTAAATGGCAATAAAAGATTTTATCAATAGTTATATTCAATACTTAATAACAAATATATATTTATAAGGGGAATATTATAATAAATTTTAATATATATATATATAATATTATTAAGTATGCGTTTTATAAATTTTTATATTATTTTAAAAAGCATTAAAAAATTTCATCAATAGTTAAAATACTTAATACAAATATATATCTTAAGGGAGAAATTATAATAAATTTTAGTATATAATTACATATTATATTATTAACAAGGCGTTTTACAAAAATATTTTAAATGGCAATAAAAGATTTTATCAATAGTTATATTCAATACTTAATAACAAATATATATTTATAAGGGGGATATTATAATAAATTTTAATATATATATATAATATTATTAAGTATGCGTTTTATAAATTTTTAATTATTTTAGCATTAAAAAATTTCATCAATAGTTAAAATACTTAATACAAATATATATAAGGGAGAAATTATACATAAATTTTAGTATATAATTACAAATTATATTATTAACAAGGCGTTTTACAAAAATATTTTAAATGGCAATAAAAGATTTTATCAATAGTTATATTCAATACTTAATAACAAATATATATTTTAAGGGGGATATTATAATAAATTTTAATATATATATATAATATTATTAAGTATGCGTTTTATAAATTTTTAATTATTTTAAAAAGCATTAAAAAATTTCATCAATAGTTAAAATACTTAATACAAATATATATCTTAAGGGAGAAATTATAATAAATTTTAGTATATAATTACAAATTATATTATTAACAAGGCGTTTTACAAAAATATTTTAAATGGCAATAAAAGATTTTATCAATAGTTATATTCAATACTTAATAACAAATATATATTTTAAGGGGGATATTATAATAAATTTTAATATATATATATATAATATTATTAAGTATGCGTTTTATAAATTTTTAATTATTTTAAAAAGCATTAAAAAATTTCATCAATAGTTAAAATACTTAATACAAATATATATCTTAAGGGAGAAATTATAATAAATTTTAGTATATAATTACAAATTATATTATTAACAAGGCGTTTTACAAAAATATTTTAAATGGCAATAAAAGATTTTATCAATAGTTATATTCAATACTTAATAACAAATATAAATTTTAAGGGGAATATTATAATAAATTTTAATATATATATATAATATTATTAAGTATGCGTTTTATAAATTTTTAATTATTTTAAAAGCATTAAAAAATTTCATCAATAGTTAAAATACTTAATACAAATATATATCTTAAGGGAGAAATTATAATAAATTTTAGTATATAATTACAAATTATATTATTAACAAGGCGTTTTACAAAAATATTTTAAATGGCAATAAAAGATTTTATCAATAGTTATATTCAATACTTAATAACAAATATATATTTTAAGGGGGATATTATAATAAATTTTAATATATATATATAATATTATTAAGTATGCGTTTTATAAATTTTTAATTATTTTAGCATTAAAAAATTTCATCAATAGTTAAAATACTTAATACAAATATATATAAGGGAGAAATTATAATAAATTTTAGTATATAATTACAAATTATATTATTAACAAGGCGTTTTACAAAAATATTTTAAATGGCAATAAAAGATTTTATCAATAGTTATATTCAATACTTAATAACAAATATATATTTTAAGGGGGATATTATAATAAATTTTAATATATATATATAATATTATTAAGTATGCGTTTTATAAATTTTTAATTATTTTAAAAAGCATTAAAAAATTTCATCAATAGTTAAAATACTTAATACAAATATATATCTTAAGGGAGAAATTATAATAAATTTTAGTATATAATTACAAATTATATTATTAACAAGGCGTTTTACAAAAATATTTTAAATGGCAATAAAAGATTTTATCAATAGTTATATTCAATACTTAATAACAAATATATATTTTATAGGGGGATATTATAATAAATTTTAATATATATATATAATATTATTAAGTATGCGTTTTATAAATTTTTATATTATTTTAAAAAGCATTAAAAAATTTCATCAATAGTTAAAATACTTAATACAAATATATATCTTAAGGGAGAAATTATAATAAATTTTAGTATATAATTACATATTATATTATTAACAAGGCGTTTTACAAAAATATTTTAAATGGCAATAAAAGATTTTATCAATAGTTATATTCAATACTTAATAACAAATATATATTTATAGGGGGAATATTATAATAAATTTTAATATATATATATAATATTATTAAGTATGCGTTTTATAAATTTTTAATTATTTTAGCATTAAAAAATTTTATCAATAGTTAAAATACTTAATACAAATATATATAAGGGAGAAATTATACATAAATTTTAGTATATAATTACAAATTATATTATTAACAAGGCGTTTTACAAAAATATTTTAAATGGCAATAAAAGATTTTATCAATAGTTATATTCAATACTTAATAACAAATATATATTTTAAGGGGGATATTATAATAAATTTTAATATATATATATAATATTATTAAGTATGCGTTTTATAAATTTTTAATTATTTTAAAAAGCATTAAAAAATTTCATCAATAGTTAAAATACTTAATACAAATATATATCTTAAGCGAGAAATTATAATAAATTTTAGTATATAATTACAAATTATATTATTAACAAGGCGTTTTACAAAAATATTTTAAATGGCAATAAAAGATTTTATCAATAGTTATATTCAATACTTAATAACAAATATATATTTTAAGAGGGATATTATAATAAATTTTAATATATATATATAATATTATTAAGTATGCGTTTTATAAATTTTTAATTATTTTAAAAAGCATTAAAAAATTTTATCAATAGTTAAAATACTTAATACAAATATATATCTTAAGGGAGAAATTATAATAAATTTTAGTATATAATTACAAATTATATTATTAACAAGGCGTTTTACAAAAATATTTTAAATGGCAATAAAAGATTTTATCAATAGTTATATTGAATACTTAATAACAAATATAAATTTTAAGGGGAATATTATAATAAATTTTAATATATATATATATAATATTATTAAGTATGCGTTTTATAAATTTTTAATTATTTTAAAAAGCATTAAAAAATTTCATCAATAGTTAAAATACTTAATACAAATATATATCTTAAGGGAGAAATTATAATAAATTTTAGTATATAATTACAAATTATATTATTAACAAGGCGTTTTACAAAAATATTTTAAATGGCAATAAAAGATTTTATCAATAGTTATATTCAATACTTAATAACAAATATATATTTTAAGGGGGATATTATAATAAATTTTAATATATATATATAATATTATTAAGTATGCGTTTTATAAATTTTTAATTATTTTAGCATTAAAAAATTTCATCAATAGTTAAAATACTTAATACAAATATATATAAGGGAGAAATTATAATAAATTTTAGTATATAATTACAAATTATATTATTAACAAGGCGTTTTACAAAAATATTTTAAATGGCAATAAAAGATTTTATCAATAGTTATATTCAATACTTAATAACAAATATATATTTTAAGGGGGATATTATAATAAATTTTAATATATATATATAATATTATTAAGTATGCGTTTTATAAATTTTTAATTATTTTAAAAAGCATTAAAAAATTTCATCAATAGTTAAAATACTTAATACAAATATATATCTTAAGGGAGAAATTATAATAAATTTTAGTATATAATTACAAATTATATTATTAACAAGGCGTTTTACAAAAATATTTTAAATGGCAATAAAAGATTTTATCAATAGTTATATTCAATACTTAATAACAAATATATATTTTAAGGGGGATATTATAATAAATTTTAATATATATATATAATATTATTAAGTATGCGTTTTATAAATTTTTAATTATTTTAGCATTAAAAAATTTCATCAATAGTTAAAATACTTAATACAAATATATATAAGGGAGAAATTATAATAAATTTTAGTATATAATTACAAATTATATTATTAACAAGGCGTTTTACAAAAATATTTTAAATGGCAATAAAAGATTTTATCAATAGTTATATTCAATACTTAATAACAAATATATATTTTAAGGGGGATATTATAATAAATTTTAATATATATATATAATATTATTAAGTATGCGTTTTATAAATTTTTAATTATTTTAGCATTAAAAAATTTCATCAATAGTTAAAATACTTAATACAAATATATATAAGGGAGAAATTATAATAAATTTTAGTATATAATTACATATTATATTATTAACAAGGCGTTTTACAAAAATATTTTAAATGGCAATAAAAGATTTTATCAATAGTTATATTCAATACTTAATAACAAATATATATTTTAAGGGGGATATTATAATAAATTTTAATATATATATATAATATTATTAAGTATGCGTTTTATAAATTTTTAATTATTTTAGCATTAAAAAATTTCATCAATAGTTAAAATACTTAATACAAATATATATAAGGGAGAAATTATAATAAATTTTAGTATATAATTACAAATTATATTATTAACAAGGCGTTTTACAAAAATATTTTAAATGGCAATAAAAGATTTTATCAATAGTTATATTCAATACTTAATAACAAATATATATTTTAAGGGGGATATTATAATAAATTTTAATATATATATATAATATTATTAAGTATGCGTTTTATAAATTTTTAATTATTTTAGCATTAAAAAATTTCATCAATAGTTAAAATACTTAATACAAATATATATAAGGGAGAAATTATAATAAATTTTAGTATATAATTACATATTATATTATTAACAAGGCGTTTTACAAAAATATTTTAAATGGCAATAAAAGATTTTATCAATAGTTATATTCAATACTTAATAACAAATATATATTTTAAGGGGGATATTATAATAAATTTTAATATATATATATAATATTATTAGGACCCTAATGATGAAATATATCAGGAGATGAAAGTATTAAAGGAATTAATCAATTACCAAAACCCCCAACTAAAATAGGTATAATGGCAAAGAAAATTATCACTAGGGCATGAGAGGTAACAATCATATTCGGATAATTATTCTTAAGGCAGTTCCTAAAAATACAGACCAGAATCCAAATATAAAATACCAATACCTTTATGTGAGGTAGATGTAATTCATCGCATATTATATATATTTAGGATCAAGTTATATTTTAATTTAAATTATAACTTGATCCTAAACATATAATATGCGATGAATTACATCTACCTCATGTTTTAAAAAGTAACTTTTTTATATTAATAATATTTAGCGAGATGATAGTTGAGAAGTTATAGAGGGAGTATTCTTTTATTTGCGAATTTTTTTTAGGGGGAGGGGGTATATAGACAGTGTCTACATGTCAGGATTTTCATTGGAGGCAAACCCCCTTCAAAAACCTTTGCCTAACCTTCTAAAAAATTACCGCCGCCTGGCGGCGGTGTCTTTTTATTATTATTTTTACCTATTTAATTTATTGATACTTGATATTCTTTTCAAAGAATTTATAAAGGATAACTTAAATTAATATATCTCTACTACCATCTATCAATATTTTGTGAATATAAAGAATTTATTTTTTAGATAATAAATTCAATTAAAACTCCCATTATTTACAATGAATTAATTATTATGGCATTATGAGCTTGCTGAAATATCTAAACCTTAAATTACATTTAAAAGGATAGTTTATTTGGAAAACAATGTGTATGATTGTTTGCAATATATAGATTTGGTCGATGAATTGTATTATAATAATTCCATAATAATAGTATTAATTTTTACAGTAATAAATTTTGTCTTATTTCATCTCAAGATTTAATAGATAACCCCAAAATTTTTTTATCCTACCCCCATTAAAGCAGCTTACCACCCACCCCCTCAAAAAATAGGATGCAAACTGTTCCTACCCCTCCCGCTCATGTAGATGCTGTATATAGATTTATGATAGATATCTACATCCAGTGAAAATCTTGTCATATAAACAAAAAATTTACTAAGTTATGAATAAGTAAAATAAAGTATCATTTCAATCGAAACACCAAGTATATTGGTCTTTTTTATCAATTTTATATTAAATTTTTTATTAACAATATATCTACAACTATTTTAAATTTAATAATATATATTTAATATGATTTTATTAAATCAGACACTTTATCAATAAAAAAAAATAAATTAGAAGTAATATCATATAATGCTGTTAAGTTTACAATTTTTTTATTAAATATCATATATTTTTTATTTTTCTCCGTAACTATTTCCCCGTTATTGATTTGTATAACTTTAAGTTCTGTCAGGCGTTGGTTATCTTTTAAAACGCGAATTAATGAATATATGTCCGGATGAGCATTTTTTGCCATTCGCTTGAGGGAATGGTGATATCCTTCGAGATGATTATTATTGCGAGGACCTTGAATCTTATACCTAACACCAAACAATGTATTAAATGTTAAAAATATTATAAACTTTTATATGAATTGTGAGGAATTAATAAAAATGAAATAATTACCTGGTCCAAATTTGATGAGGAAAGATTGCATCAGAATTTATCCAGGTAGTATCCATATATATTAAGAAACTTAATATTAACGGGTCATTGGCTGCTAGATCTACACAAGAATCACGGACCACTTGAATGTCCTCTCTCTTGCATAAAGGTAATACACTCATCCTTCGAACAATAGTGTATACAGCAGTCTCTTCTTTATACTGCTTGACTACACCTAAATGCTGAACTTTACGCCAAATGGCCTGCGTAAAGTGGAAGAAGCAGCCTAAAAATAAATTATACAACTGTATATAATTTAAACTTTACCCTTTACTAAAATATTGGGAAATACAAATTGTAGAGCAGATATCGCTCCTGCTTCATAGTCGGTTTGTGCCATGTCTGGTGAAAACTGGATACCATTCAATGTCCCATATTCCACGATTATTTGAAATAGCTCAATATATGACTCCTTCCTTTTATCTGGAAGAAGTGCTTATATGGTAGGGATCATCGTTTGATTATACATGATATGTATAGTATATAATTGGCTAAAAAACGTGGACATGTGTAAAAAGTCCCATCCATATAAATGAATTTTGTATAGGAAGATAAACTGACTAACATGACAGACCCAAATACAATAAGTTTGTTATTATTGTTTTTTATTAAGAAGCTATCACCACTGAATGTTGTTATCAATTCAGTGGTCAATACAATTGTGTCATTGCTAATGGGAATATTTGGCCTGGTTTGTTTTAAAATACGGTTAATCGCATTTTTAACGGAAATAAAAGGTGGTAAGGCTCCTGGATAATTGATTATATCTGGATCTTCAGAGCATTGTTGGTTTAATGCCTTTAGATAGATATTCATCCTTGTATCTAAAGGATTTTGTTGTACCGTTGCTTTTACTGTTTGCAAAGTTTTTAATTTGTGAAAAAGTATAGCATGATTTTGATGTTCATGCATTTTGGATATTGTGTATCCTTGAATATATATACACGTCACTTTACAATCAGCTTTTAGACAACGGTAGTTAATTGTATTCCTGTATGTACCGTTATAACGGTAAAGAAAATTTAAAAAAAAGAGCAATGAGTTGCCCTTTTGGCTATCGATAAATGTTGGTTCCTCTAAAATATAAGAAAATTTTTAGATGTTTATATAGAAATTTACCAAAAATATGTATATTTTCATTAAAATCTATTAGAGATTCTGCAAATCCATAATTATCCATATTTTCTAAAAAATAATTGCCTATATATATAGTGATATATATTTTCATTAAGAATTATTACTTTCTATTTCTGAATTAAGAGGAGATGTATAGAAATCATTTGATATGTTGGGAGCATCTATATTTTATAGATTAAATTGATTTGTTATAAAAATGTTACTTTGAAAATCAGGAATATATGGGGAGATATATGAGCAAAGAGGGGATGTGTAAGCTGAATGACTTTGAGTATAACCTATTTTAAAATTTGTGTTTAGATAATGGTTATAGTACCTAAAATTATAATATTTATTTAAGATTTATAATTTTTAACTTGGATTTGAGAGGGTCAAGGATTCTCCATGAGATTGAGAAGATATTTGAGATACATCTATTTAATTTATAGTTAATTAATATGATTTATAATTTTTAACTTGGATTTGAGAGGGTCAAGGATTCTCCATGAGATTGAGAAGATATTTGAGATACATCTAAATGATTTTGAGTTTATTGTTTTATAATTATGTAATAAAATATTTTTACCTTGAAAATTTGATCTCAGTTGTTCTAAGATAATGTTTGATGATAAAGGTGAAACATCTAAAATATAATGATATATAATTACAATTAAGTTTTACTTTGAATTGGTTTACAAGTGTCTAATAAACTCAAAATCATATAGATGTAATCAAACATCTTCTCAATCTCATGGAGAATACTTGGCCCTCTCAAATCCAAGTTAAAAATTATATATAATATTAATTAACTATAAATTAAATAGATGTATCTCAAATATCTTCTCAATCTCATGGAGAATCCTTGACCCTCTCAAATCCAAGTTAAAAAATATAAATAATATTAATTAACTATAAATTAAATAGATGTATCTCAAATATCTTCTCAATCTCATGGAGAATCCTTGACCCTCTCAAATCCAAGTTAAAAAATATAAATAATATTAATTAACTATAAATTAAATAGATGTATCTCAAATATCTTCTCAATCTCATGGATAATCCTTGACCCTCTCAAATCCAAGTTAAAAATTATATATAATATTAATTAACTATAAATTAAATAGATGTATCTCAAATATCTTCTCAATCTCATGGAGAATACTTGGCCCTCTCAAATCCAAGTTAAAAATTATATATAATATTAATTAACTATAAATTAAATAGATGTATCTCAAATATCTTCTCAATCTCATGGAGAATCCTTGACCCTCTCAAATCCAAGTTTAAAAATATAAATAATATTAATTAACTATAAATTAAATAGATGTATCTCAAATATCTTCTCAATCTCATGGATAATCCTTGATCCTCTCAAATCCAAGTTAAAAATTATAAATAATATTAATTAACTATAAATTAAATAGATGTATCTCAAATATCTTCTCAATCTCATGGATAATCCTTGACCCTCTCAAATCCAAGTTAAAAATTATATATAATATTAATTAACTATAAATTAAATAGATGTATCTCAAATATCTTCTCAATCTCATGGAGAATCCTTGACCCTCTCAAATCCAAGTTAAAAAATATAAATAATATTAATTAACTATAAATTAAATAGATGTATCTCAAATATCTTCTCAATCTCATATTATAAATAATATTAATTAACTATAAATTAAATAGATGTATCTCAAATATCTTCTCAATCTCATGGATAATCCTTGACCCTCTCATATCCAAGTTAAAAATTATAAATCATATGAATTAACTATAAATTAAATAGATGTATCTCAAATATCTTCAACCATGGCTGACCTCAAACAGTCTAAAATATAATAATATAATTAATTACAAATTAAGTTTTACTTTTTGAATTGGTTTTTACAAGTAAAAAAATTTAAATGTAAATAAAATTTTCATATCTATAAATTATACATACTTTAATATCTAATTTCCTAAGCTTAAGTAAATTATTTATGTTTTCTGCTACGGTTTGAATCTTCATTTTTTAAATAAAACACTAGTAGACATCTTTGGGATTTTCACTGGTAACAAAATTGGGAACATCCCATTTTTTAGCGATTTTTCGTTTAGCGATTTAGAACCGATCCCAATAATTTATTTTAAACCAGTATAAGAAATTTATTTAGAAAAAGTAAGTAGGCGGCATATAGTTGATATTCCTCTATTATAAAGAATTAGTTATAAAATACTAGGTAAAATTCCACTTACACAGACATATTTGACAGTTAGAGAATATATTACAGTTAATATTTTAACAAATTTTACTAATCGATGCTCTTGATATAAATATAGCAACAATTAGCACTTATTTATTTAACGCCATCTATTTATTTTAAATAAAAAATGATATTAAAAATTAATCTTCATATTGTGTCCCACAATGTCTTTAAAAGATATTTTATGATGTCCTTATCAATATTTTATAGTCTGTAAAATATATAATTTGCTATATTGGTAAAAATTACTTGATTGTCATATGATAATTGATAAAATTAGATATATTGTAAATCTACTACATATAATGTTCTACTGTTTGTATTGTGCTTTAATATTTTTATTTAATTTATGATTTAATTTTTTCAATTGTTTTATAATTATATTTTACTTTTATTAAGATAAATAAATTAAAATTACTCACTTTATAAAAAATTATATTTGATAATTATTAAGTAATTTTATGGATCTATTATTAATAATTATAATACATTTCACTTTTGTCTTAAGACTATCTTATATTCCATTTCTTAAAAAGCATTTTTGGTTCACTTTTTTTTTATATACAAATGCTTTTTTCCAAAAATGTATAAATTATGATGAATATTTTTATAAAAAATATTAACTTTTACATTCTTTCTTTCAAATTATTGTTTAAGTTATATGCATACATTTTTGGGGGTCAGGGAGTGGGAGGAGGACTAAGGGGGATATTTTTTATTAGCTTAAAATGATATTCACAAAAGTGATAAATTTCTGAAGGAGAGAGGGGGATTTCCCCTTGCCCCACCCCCTTTGGCTACGCCTATGGTGATTCCTATTCTATTATACGGTTGCAAAACGTGGGAAATAAGCAAAGCCGATAACAGGAAATGTCAAACGTTTATCAACAAGTGTTTAAGGATAATTAACGGCGTTTTCTACCCCAGACTAATATCAAACGAAAGATTATGAAGACAATCAAAACATACTCCTTTTCACATCATACTAAAGAAAAAACGAATTCATTTATTAGCTCACATTCTGAGACATCCCAACTGTAATTGGGTCCACGATGCTTTAACTTGGCTCTTTACCTGCAAAGGAAACTCATACAGTAGATACTATAAGTTATGGTTTCACCGAGTACTGAAAGATGTTGCTGACCTGAACGTACACTGGAAACAGTTCCCTAGACTGAATAACAATTCTATTAAAAAGCTTCTTAAGGTAAAATGGTACCTAAGATGAAATCCCCTATCCGTCACTTTACCCTTCCTCACCCTCAACTATACCCTCCCCCCCCCCTCAACTACCTCAAGAGTACGGGTTTTTTTCTATTATTTAATAATCATATTTTCTTAAATGTAACTCATTAAACATTAAATTAAACTAACCTTCCCCTATCCAATTATAATAATATAATAATAGGACATTAAGTATGGGTGTGGGCTGTCTTATTTGGCCTTTTCCCTCTTAATCAGCCCACAGACGTTTAAACGATAATCCTCGGACTATTGTGCGATACAAGTACGTGCGGCTTGCCCACAAACGTGTAAAGGGCTTCTCATATTTTCTTCCCCGATTACTTTAATAATCCAATTAGATGGAAATGAGAAAAATCTAGCGTAGCTCTGTTGTTCCTACAACGTTGAGAGGACGAATGCACTTTATCACGTATCACAGGTTAAAATGATTATTTTCATAAAATATTTTAAAAATAAATACACATATTCTAAGGATAAATAAACAATATTACAAGCATCTTTGAAAATCATGATTCTCAGAAAAATTTAATCAATATTTTAAATGATACCTCTCAACCATCAAGCCAATTCTAATATTCAACAATTATCAAACAAGGATATCAAAAAAGAAATATTCTTCTAGACATTGTGAATTTATAAAAAAATAAATTTAACAGCAGATTTATTTTTTCTATATTTATGATTAATAATTTAATTTAACATAATCACCTAGAATTTTTCAAGTAGAACCTTTACTTTGTATGATTAATAATACATATCCATTCAAGTCATTACAATTTTTTGCACAGATATGTACATTTATTACTTTTATTTTATATACTTATAATATTTATACACGACAATTTGTAAAAATGTGAATTCATAGTGTGGCAAGATAAACTTTTAAACATTTCAAAATATATGTACACATTTTATCTATAAAATACTATACACCTTTCAATTCTAATCCAATTTCGTTATAATATCCTGATTATCTAATATGCCATGGCAACTTGCATTATCATCAAAGGCACAAGATAGAAACATGCGATCTATTTAAACCTTTTCTTCATCACCAGATTCACATACTTCATCCTCTGATTCTCAATTAAATGAATAAACTTGATGATATAGCGGCGACGATACAGGTATATACCACGAGATATACAATCATACCGCATTTTGTAGCTAACATAGTCGGCATCAAAAACGTGAAGAAATCTCACATCAAATTAACGGGTTATAACGGGAACATAAAAGTTTTGGGCATTGCACGTTAATGTTAATTACGAAGGCACATTAAAAAATTTGGAAGTCTACATTGTGGAGAGTACGAAAGGTCCGATGTTTGGCAGGGGGTGACTTAGCGCGTTCAAAGACATTTTAAAGAAATTTGTGGAAAACATTTATGATAATTTGCGATAAATTGGTAAAACTTTTAAAGAACTTCAAGTTCGAAATATCTGTTAATTAACCAAATATGAAAACTGCTATAAATTTATGTTAAAAATACGATGCTCAACCTAAGTTAATGCCACCAAGGTGGGTACCATACTCAAGGATGGATATATAAGTAAAGAAATAACAATTGGATTAGAGACAAAATCATTGATCTTGTTTAAGACGATCGATGGGCAAGTCCATTGACCCCAGTATTTAAAGATGATGGAAATCTCAGGCTGTGTGCCGACTTCAAGGATACTGTCAACCCGGCACTAGAAAACTTCAAATATCCCATACCGAGGAAAACGATTTAATAGCAAAATTGTCGAAAGGAAAGAAGTTTAGTAAAATTGATTTTAAACATTTCTTCAATTGCCATAAGATAAGAAGTCAGGGGACATACTAACCATATCTACACATAAAGAGTACTTTAGATTTACCCCTTTGGTCTCAAAACTGCTTCTGCAATATTTCAACAGACTATGGACCAAATATTTGAAAATATGAAGGATGTGATATTTTATATTGACGATCTTTTAATAACGGGTGAGAATGACGAAATACATATATAAAACATGTAGAAAGTTTGTGAAAGAATATTGAAATATGGTCTCACAACCAATTTTGCAAAAAGCATATTCATGCAAACCAGATTTTTAGGACATGACATAGACGCGGAAGGTATACACCCTAATCTAGATAA
Organism: Gordionus sp. m RMFG-2023; assembly: GCF_954871325.1. Lineage (NCBI taxonomy): Eukaryota > Metazoa > Nematomorpha > Gordioida > Chordodea > Parachordodidae > Gordionus > Gordionus sp. m RMFG-2023. The sequence continues at coordinate 14,116,465 of NC_088779.1, read as the reverse complement.
AATCAAAGCTATAATGATGCCAGATCTCATGATGAACTCACAATTTTTCTAGGCATAGCCATTTATTACAGAAAATTTTTAAACAATTCCGCGGATTTAGCCGATCCTTTATATAAGATTATAAATATAAAAGGAATGGTCATGGAAACACAAGAAAAGTTTCAACGAGTTAAAAGTTAAAACTATTGATAAGTCAACCTCTGATATAAACTTTCTTTAATCCTGAATTGCCTATTGGAATCGCTGACGATGCCTCTTAAAGGGGACTATGAGCTATTCTATTTCACATTGAAGCTTATGGAAAAGTGAAACCCATAGGATTTGCATCTAGAGCATTGTTAAAAGCAGAGTTAAATTACACTAATATTGATCACGAAGCACTAGCTGACTTTTGCCATAAAGAAGTTATTAGAATATTTGATCGGCATGAAATTTACAATAATAACATATCACAAACCATTAATATACATTTTTTTCAAAAGACCTTAAGTACCTAATTTATTATCACGATTACCCTTAACAGACATAGAAGAGACACTACACAACTTAAGAGAAGAAATGGAGAACAATAATTTATGGGATATTCCAATTAACTTTTAAATTATTAGTATAAAACGTCACACAATTTTTATGATTCAACCCACTAACACACAATAAATGGTGATAACGAGGAACAAGTATGGCCGAATGAGTGTGACATGAACAAGCATGATAGGGAGAACCAGGGATGCGAACCCGACAAAATTTTTGCCCGGGTTCGGTTCGGGGTATAAAAAAATATGGGTTCGGTTCGGGTTCGATTCAGGGAAATATTTTTGAACCCGGGTTTGGTTCGGGTTCAAGAATTTTTGAGTTGATAAAAAAAATTCTATATTTAAATCATAATAAAAAACTAGACATAAATTTGATATAAAAAATAAATTTTTTATTTTATTTATAGGCAAATATAGTTAAAAATACAAAGCATATAGTCATGTATCAATTTTAAAAATTTTATTTAGACGTATTAGCATAATATCTTCCAAGAGTTGTTCACTCATCCTCGATCTATGTGGTGAAAGAATGAATTTCAAATGTGAAAAAGATCTTTCAACGCTATATGTGAAAATATGATAAATTAACTTGGGTTGCAGGAACAACAAATAAGATTTTAGATAAAATATATAATTCAGGGTGTTCCAGCTTAGCAGACTCCCAAAAATGCAAAATATTTTCCTTCTTATCTAATCTTTTATAATCGCTAAATCCAGTAATTATTGTTCTTATACTTTTCTCAGCAATCGTTGGCCCTCTTTTAAGTATTTTCTCTTGCCTTTCCTTGTATCAATTTCTCTAAATCACCTTCTTGTTCAATAACTTCATCGGAACTAATATCATCAGATAAAATCGGCGTTGTTAAGCTTTTAATTCGTCTCCATAAATTGACAAGATGCCTTTTCGCACAAATCTTATCATCATCACTAAGTAATACCTGTAATATTTAAGGATTTATATTGTTTATATTTAAGTATTCCATAAAATAACAATTTTAATATAAATCTAAAATAATTAATTTACTAAGCTTTTAATTAACCTTGTATCTTGGGTCCAGGTATATGGCAGCTAAGAGAATTTCGTTCTTTATAAACCTTTCTTCTCTGTTCTTAAGACAAGAATATAGTAATTGAGCAAAATGGTTTGGATTTTTTTCCAGTTCGATGCAGCATCTTAACCATGCTGCATAAAAATCTATCAGTGTTAACTGTTCAGATTGGAATTGTTTGATTGCGATTTTTAGCTGTTTTAAAATTTCAACAATCGTTATTATCTCTTTCCAATCTTCAGTCAATAAATAATCAGATTGCTCTGAAAAAAAATCTTCGATATTGGGTTTTAGTAAAATCAGCCTTTCTAACATATCATGGGTTGAATGCCATCTGTGGCAATCTAATACAGGCTTAGGGAGTTTCATATTTTTAATAACTTTTGGTAAGTGGGATGTCTTAATTTTAAATTTAGGCTCCTAGCTTTTGCAATGGTTTCCACAATAGGTGATAATTTTATAGCATCTTGAAGTGCCAGCTGAAGTGTGTGAGCTGCACATCGTACACTATAAATCGGATAGGATATAATAGTTGATAAAATGTATTTTGTATATCATCAATATCATATTTATATACATTTACATCCATATTTTCCTCATCTGCTGATTCACTCCTTATATCATAATCAGTTTCAGGTTGCAGGAGCTTTATAGCTCTTAAAAAATTACAACCATTATCAGAAGTAATTGTGTATATTTGTTCAATATTAATTTTAAATTTTAGTAAAGTTTTTAATATATTCTCTTTTATATATTCTCCTGTACATCTCTCTTTCAGCTTTACAATTCCAAGAGTTCTCAAATTTATAATGGACTTTGATATAAATTGAATATTTACACCAAGAATTGACCTATCTAGTCGTTGAACTGCATCAACTTTTAAACTTATTAATTTTCCTTCTACCTCTCTCGATATTTTGTCTCTAATTGATTGGGCTGTTTTATTAATAGTTCTGGATAAATTTTCTTTGTTTATAACTAAATTGAGCCCAGATAGGAGTGGATTTATAATTCTTTGAAATCCCAAATCTTCAATAATTGATAAAGGCCGGCCATTTACAGTAACAAGTTCAAGTATAGAACTCATCAAATCATTAGATGATATATTTATACTTATATGCTTTTTTGGAAAAAAGGTTTCTATATTAATTTTAAGTTTTTTTGCCAATAACAATTCCTGATATTTGGTTTTTTCATATAAATAATTTAAATAATCATTGTTGTGATTTCTTTCCAGGTGTCTTTCTAAATTTGACAAGTGATTACCAGACATTTTTACTTTGCAATATGAACATATTGATTTTTTTTCTATTGTATTAAGGGTAAAATGCTTATCAAATATGACTTTATCTTTAATCTTAAATCTATAAAAAGAGAACAATTTTTTTAAATAGCAATGATTTCAGAATTAAAAAAGAGATATTTATAAATTTAATTTCATTTATAATATGTACTTCATTAATATCTTGTAAAAATTAATCTGAACCAAAAATAAATGATTAGCATATATAAATTTTAAAATCATTTTAATAAGTTCACAAAAACTGCCCTACATTTAACAATTTTTAAGTTAGATGTTTAGAATTTTTTAAATTAACAATATAATAATTTTTACTTTGATTTGTTAACCATTTTCTTCTAATTAATAATCTTTAAGAATAATAAGATAAAAATTTAAAAATAAATGGCGTAAATTAATTCAATTGTTTAAAATTTTTTAACACTCCAATAGGAATCGAGAATAAATTTAAAAATGGCATAAATGAATTAAGTTGTTTAAAATTTATTAACACTTCATTTAATTGGAAATTTGAAAATATAATATTTGTATTTACATATATAAATATATGATTTTAAATAATACACTGAACCCGGTTGAACCCTGGTTCAAATAAAATTCTTGGGTTCGGTTCGGGGTTTTGAAAATTTTATAAATGGGGTTCAGGTTCGGTTCGGGTTCAGAGTTTTTTTCTAAAAACCCGGGTTCACTTCTCCGGGTTCGGTTCGAATCCCTGGGGAGAACTATTTAGAAAGGAATGTTATATATGTTAGCGGCAATGTGAAATATTCAGCAATGTACTAGTGATCTGCATCGGGCCTAATTTTTCAAGCCCGGCCCGGCCCGAAATATTTAAAAAAAAGATTTGCCGGCCCGGCCCGAACCTGAATTTTTTTTAAAAAAGATTTACCCACCCGATCCGGCTAGATTATATTTAAATATAGAAATAATTTTTATAATTACTCAAAATAAAAGACATATGTTATATGTCGTTTAATTTCAATAAATAAAATAAAATATTTTAATTTACATAAAAAATTCAATATAAAATTAATAAATTTAGATATATTTAAAAATATTTCCAAAGTCCGACCCGACCCGGCCCGAATTTTTTTTAAAAATATTAGGCCAGGCCCGAACCCGATTATTTTAAATAGAATTAGGCCCGAGCCCAGCCCGAACGCAGATCTCTAATGTATATATTGCCGGAATATTTTCGGCAATGTGAGGTAGTGGTAGGCAGGGTAATTTTGTTATTTCGGCAAAGTATACATTGCCGAAATAACCAGGCAATGTGTTATTTTTGTAATATTATATTATTAATAATTTTTTAAGATTAATATTATATTTTAATTTGTTATATTTATTTCTTACATAAATTTTTACAATATATTTTTTTGATTGATATTTTTTTTAATATATATTTTTAAAATGATTTTTATATATTAATATTTTACGTAATTTTATCTATTTTTTTTTTTGTTTAAAAATTTATTTTATTCGGTAAAAAAAATTAAAACATGAACATGAACATTTATATACACTATTGAATTAAAAATATATATTAAAAACAATAAAATCAATATAAAAACATATAATTAAAAGAAGGGATATTTTTAATTTTTGGGAGGTAATTATTAATTCCTCTATCTGCTGAAACTTATCAGCAATATAAGATTTGCAATCTAATTTTTAAATATTTAAAAGGGGGTATATCATTAAAATTATTTTCTGGCATCTCTTCCCTTTAAGGCCTGGCGTAATTACCTCATTTAAAAAATTATTTAAAAAAAAAGAGGGATATCTAATTAGGTGTGGTCCACGGGGCTTAATGACCCATGAATGGATATACAGTTTGAACGGCAGATTTCGATTGAAATCCTTTGGCGGAGGTAGAAACCTTCTTTCGGATCACCTGTGATTAATCGTAACCTTTGCCCTATTGTTTTGAATAATTTTAAGGCTTGGGGTCCGAATGATCCACAGGTGTCTGAGACTACCGGAGCGAATAAAATATTATTAAGGTGGTAATATTTATTTGTTTTTGTATTCTCCGCTTTTGAGATGGAGTTGGCAGAAAAAGATCTGGCAAAACGATCAACGCAGGCATAGTCCCAAGCGAGAGGTAAACCTTGGTTCCAAAGGACTAACGTCAAACCATCCGGTCTGGTTTGATTATCGGAGCTAAGACCGGTAGGTTCCAGTGTGGAGGGAGTATTTGTAGATCTCAGCGTTCTATTGATTATTGAATTAATGGCATAATGTCTAGGAAGTCTGCCTTTTGAGAAACGATAGTGTAGGGGGTGGTGTCCTAGACATATATCTTTTGATAGTTAATTTTTTAGATAAAAGTGACAAATGTCATAATCGTTATTTATAAACTTTTTTCAGTTTTTTTAAAGTAAATAGGTACAAATACGTTTTGTAAACATGTTAAACTAAAATTTCAGTTAAGCACTATGGAAGAGTGACAATTGTCATAATCGTTATTTTTAAACATTTTTGAGTTTTTTTCAAACAAATAGGTAAAAATATGTTCGGTAAACATGCGAAATTAATATTTTCGTGAAAGTGTACTATAGAAAAGTGACAATTGTCATAATCGTTTTTTAGAACTTTTTTTAAAGTAAATAGATAAAAATATGTTTTGTAAACATGTTAAATTAAAATTTCAGTTAAAATGTACTATAGAAAAGTGACAATTCTCATAATCGTTAAGTTTTTTTAAAGTAAATAGGTAAAAATAGGTTTTGTAAACATGTTAAATTAAATTTTCAGTGTATATGTACCTTAGAGAAGTGACAATCGTCATAACCGTTATTTTTGAACTTTTTTAAGGTTAATAGGTAAAAATATGTTTTGTAAACGTTAAATTAAAATTTCAGTTTAGATATGTTTTATATTTTTAAGTCACTAACAGTAATATCAACAATAAAATTCCTAAATTAGCTTTTATTTATATATTCATAATTAATGATGAGTTATTTTCCTGCAAATCGTCATTCCTTGATTTGATTAAACTCGAGATTTTATTAATAATACATTAATCACTTCAAATGATAATAAATTCCACTACTATGATTAAACTTTAATCTTCATAGCATCCGGAAATGTTTTTTTAACATAATTTATAATAGTAGGCCGATATAAGATTAAAATAATTGTAAGATTAATTTATTTTTTTCTAAAATGTTAACTACGAAATATATTTAATTAGAATCCTGCATCAGTTATTTGTATATCAACTAACTATAATATCTTTGGATCATTTATTTCAATTATGTGAGTAAATTCATTTTAAATATTTATTCACTTTAGTGAACGATCTGAAATTACAAGTTAGAGCTAATATTGCAATTTAAATCTATCAAAGTATTAAATAGATTTTCGAAAATGAATATATTTACGAAATAAATTTTAGCATTTTCAAAGTTAGCCCTCATATTTATATTTATTTTAAACAATTACTAAGATTATACATCAAACATTATAAGTTTATCTAAGTTTTTTTCGAGAAATGTAAGCCTTTGGATAATTTTTTTTACTATATTTTATTGAATAATGCTAGGCTCTCTCTTTGAAGGCCTTTGGCCAATTTATGTTTTAAATTTTCTTCGGGTTTATAATCTTTTTTTAAAATATTACTCACAAATTTTATAAGGTCATTATTTTTATTCATTTTTTTATATTTTTGTGACATCATAGACGCCTTTTAGTTATTTGATAGGGGTAAATTCTTTATTATTTTAAATAAAATTTAACAAATCAGGCACATTTGGTAAAATGGGTGGGAATTTTTTCTTCTCCCCTCCCCCCCCCCCACTATCATATTTATATGCTTCATTATTAAAAAATATTTTTAAGCTATATTATTAACGGAAATCTGGTAGCAAGCCTTCTCTATAAGAACTTGTAAGATTTTGTATCTTCACAATAGAAAAAGACAATTACTTTTCTATACTATACTTTCATTGAAATATTAATTTAACATGTTTACAAAACATATTTTTACCTATATACTTTAAAAAAACTCAAAAAAGTTCATAAATAACGATTATGACAATTGTCACTTTTTTATAGTATACTTTCACGGAAATATTAATTTAACATGTTTACAAAACATATTTTTACCCATTTACTTTAAAAAAACTCAAAAAAGTTTAAAAATAACGATTATGACAATTGTCACTTTTCTACAGTACACTTTCACTGAAATATTAATTTAACATGTTTACAAAACATATTTTTACCTATTTACTTTAAAAACACTTAAAAAAATTCAAAAATAACGATTATGACAATTGTCACTTTTCTATAGAACACTTTCACTGAATTATTAATTTAACATCCCATACTTTAAAAAAACTCAAAAAAGTTTAAAAATAACGATTATGACAATTGTCACTTTTCTATACTACATTTTCACTGAAATATTAATTTAACATGTTTACAAAACATATTTTTATCTATTTACTTTAAAAAAACTCAAAAAAGTTCGATAATGATAATTGTCACTTTTCTATAGTACACTTTCACTGAAATATTAATTTAACATCTTTACAAAACATATTTTTGCCTATTTACTTTAAAAAAACTCAAAAAAGTTTAAAAATAACGATTATGACAATTGTCACTTTTCTATACTATACTTTCACTGAAATATTAATTTAACAGGTTTACAAAACATATTTTTACCTATATACTTTAAAAAAACTCAAAAAGTTCAAAAAAAACGATTATGACAATTGTCACTTTTCTATAGTACATTTTCACTGAAATATTAATTTAACATGTTACAAAACATATTTTTACCTATTTACTTTAAAGAAACTCAAAAAAGTTCAAAAATAACGATTATGACAATTGTCACTTATTTATTAAGAAAATCATATAACACAAAAAATAAAAAAATTAGCGATCAAAAAAATAAATAATATTAAAAAAAAATATCAATCAAAAATAATATTGTAACAAATTAAAATATATTTAAAAAAAATATAAAATAAATTTATAATAATAAATTAATATTAAATAATAATAAATTAATCTCAAATAAATAATAAATTTATTAATTTGTAAAATAGAATGCATTGCCTGGTTATTTCGGCATTATATACTTTGCCGAAATAACAAAATTACCCTGCCTACCACTAGCTCACATTGCCGAAAATATCACATTGCCGCTAACATATGTAAATATATTTTAGTTTTATACCTTACGGTATTTTAGTTTTGTTTATATTTAAAAAAAACATTTTACCTAACTTGATGATTGATTAGTATAGATAAACAAATAGCTATATTGATAACATTTTGGTAAGAAGACAATCATTATTAGATTCAATTTTATATAATCATTTTTGACACTACGATGATGTGAATTATTATAATATATTATATGATGTACATTCTTCCACTTTTTATATGCTGCTATCAAAGTCATGAATAAATATACAGAAAACTACCACGACTCATAAATTTCTATCATTAGTTCCACAGATCATTATCAGAAAAATTAGATATAGATAGACCTGTGCGCCGCCGGTCAAATAGGCCGCTGCTGGTGATTTTCCACCACGCCGATGCAAAATCCGGCGGCATGGCGGCGTGATGCATATTTTTTATTATAAAAAATAATATTTATTTTGTATATTATTTATGAATTATAATTGGAAGAAAAATAATATTTTTTAAATTAATAAAAAATCGATTATATTTTTTAAAATTAATAAATATTATTAAAAACATTTGATTTGTAACAAGATGATATGTTATTATTAGGTTAGTGATTTAGAGAAAAGGTATTGATATATTAATATTTTTATTCTTTTAATTTTTGATGTTTCAAATCTTTTGTATATGATAAGCATAAGACCATCAATTATTATATAAAAAGTAATACAATATTTTAATGATGCAATCTACAGCTCATCATATATAATTTATATTTTATCGTATAAGGAATTTTTAATTAATGATTTTTATTTCATTGCCATTATAACATATATAAAAACATAGCTATTAAATAGAATGAAGAAATCGGATCTCAAATTATTTAACTAGGATTGGGACTTGGTGCATGAATTTTTAAATTTTCTTTAAATCTTCAAAAAACTGTTGAATTTTTATCTACCCAAAAAGGATTTACTATAAATTTATCCTTATTATTTCGTAGTGAAATTAAAAATCATTTAATCGTAAAGAATATGATGGTCCTTCCATAGCATCCTTTAAACAAAATATGCTTACTAAATTTGATCATATATTTCCAATAACCGATTTTCAGGTAGTATTACATAAATTAGTTTTTTTAAATATTATTTCTCTTTGTTTTATTTTTTATAGTTAGGTGTTAGGAGCACTTTTGGATTATCTATAAACATAATAAATGAATATTAAAAATATTACTCCGGTGCAATTTTTATGTCAACACCAGGGTTGCCAGGTCAAAATTTTCAAATTGCGGGAGAAATTTGGATTATGGGGAAGAAATATGAAAATTGCGGTAGAAAAAAAATTGCTAAAAAAATTTTTTTTGCGGGCCTCGGCCTTCGGGCCGGGATTTTGAATTGACTTAATTATCTGCCTATTATTTTTTATAATTAGTTTATATAACTATTTTTCAAAATAAAATAACATCTTGATTTATTAAAATAAATTTATAAAAACACCAACGATCTTTTTTAAATTAAAAGAATGTAAAGATAAAATTTTATAAAAATTTTTTTTTAAATTTTACAATTAAAAATATATTTTATGCGATGTCCCGTAAAACGACCGATTGGAAATCTACCATGTGTGTATATAACATAATAGGGATAGGCACTTATTTATCACTTATCACGTTTAAATGCATAATAAGGAGAAGGACTCCAAAAATAAGAAATAATACAGATGCAATTACAGTTGCGGCAATTGTAATCACTTATCTTGTAGTACAACATTCACAGAGATACTTATCATCATAATGTTGGTAGAATCTTTTACCCATAATAAATGAAAAGTATACTTGTAGAACAAAAATGAGCAAGGCTATCATCAATGTTTTAGGACCTAAATCCAGGAGGTCAATTGACGATTTGAAAGATGGGCATACATATACAATTCTAACAGATGCATCTAATAAGGAAATATTAAAAATTTCTCTTGATCCTCCGCTATTTCAACAAAATTAAGGTCGTTTCAATAAAACTATTAATTTTTTTCCACTCAAATAGTGAAAAATCCAAAGACATAGCTAACCATATAATGGTAAATATATCAGATTCGAGATTATCAATAAATTGCATGTCAGCTTTCTGATCTGATAATGCCTCAGTGAATTTGGTAATACAGTGTATTTACAGAATCGAGTCAGCACAATGTTGGTTGCGATATGTTCCTAATAGCCGCCATCGATAGGATTTTAAAATTTTATAAACCTTTAAAAAAGTATCTCTTAAATAAAAATTATAAAAGCTGTCCTAACATTTTGAAAATATTTTCAATAATGAATGGCAGGGGTATATTTAGGTATGATTTCACATGCAGAAAATCTACTACATGCTGTTAATGTGCAGTTGTAATCAGAAGAATCTTATTAAAGATTCACAAAATTATCTGCGTGGTCATCTTTACAGTTAAAAATTGATAATAAATTTTATAGCGGAATTGCTAAACCTAATTATATTTTATTTAAGATTTAAATAATAGAACTAAATGTGTACCGTCGTTATTGAGATATTTATAAAGTTACTGGCATGACATATTATATATTTGTTTAACCATTAGCTAAGCCTCTAATGTTGTTAAAGCAATCCGATTTCTCTCCTTTTTCCAGGCAGTCCTCAATTAAATTATAAAAACCATCAATTGATGGTTTTTGTTCCAAGGTCATAATATTTATACGTTTGTAAATAGAGTTATTAAAATCAAATTTTGTAAATATTCTAAAATTGTCTTAATAAAAATATCTGATTCATTTAAAAATGTATAATTAGAGTATTATTTGAACATAATATTTCTAGCAATAGCGCCATAAAATTTATTATAAATTTTTAACTGTAGAGATGATCAGAGCTGTAGCATGATTTTGTGAATCTTTATTAATAAAAAATATTCTGATTACAACTGAATATCAATTGCATTAAGTAGATTACCTACACGTGAAACTAATCCCAAATATGCTTCTGCCATTTCATAATCCAAAAAATTTAGGACAGCTTTTAAAATCTTTATTTAAAAAGTATTTTTTAAGGGTTTGTAAATTTTAAAATTTTATCGATGCAGGTATTAATGATAACTACCTGATAGGTACATATCGCAACAACTCACATTCCAAGTCAGACCACTCCACCAACTCTTTTAGTTGATGAAATAAATTCGTTAAAACATTTCATCACAATTATTTCGACATCCACAGATAGTACTTTCATTGCTTCTTGCAAGAATTATGTAGCATATGGCATCTACAACCAATTGGTATTAATTCGTTATTGTGCTGCCTCAATTCGGTAAATACACGGTTTTTGCCAAAATTTACATAAGCATTATCAGCGCAGATAGCTGACATGCAATTCAACCCTGAATCAGCTATATTTACATTATGTGGTTAGCTACAGATTTTTTACTATCCGAGGAAAAAATTTTAACAGTTTTATTGAAATGTTCTTATTCTTGTTGAAATAGCGAAGGTTCAAGGGAAGTGTTTTAGAATTGTATATGGATGTCCATCTTTCAAATCGTCTAGAATTGACCTCTAGGATTCAGGTACTGCTCATTTGTGTTCTAACACAAGTAAGGTTTGCACTTATATTGGAGACATTAAATATGAGAAAAAGATTCGACCAACATTGTGATGCTATAGCTCTGTGATTGTTGAACTACATGATAGTTTTATACAATTTCCGCAGCTGTAGTTGCATCTGTATTATTTATTATTTTGGAGAATATTTTTGCATTGATTCGATGTTGATATACGATATACTCCCCTGTACTGACTTATATGAATGAAATGATGTTAATTTATTATTGGATAAAAATAAAACAGGATAAAAAGAAATTTACAAACTAGACATGTTTTTCGAATAAATATTTAAAATTTATTTTAAAAATATAAAAATAATCAATTACTGTCTCTCAAAATTATTATTTATATATTAAAAACATTAAAATATTATTTTAAAAAAATTGCGGGAGAAATTAAAAAATTGCGGTAGATTTTTGCGAGAGATTTCCAATTGCGGTAGTTTTGCGGGAAAGCGATGTCTGCGTGTAAACTAAAAAATTTCGGGACTCCCGCTGATGGGGGGAGACATGGCAACTGACACACTACCTGTTGCCTTACACGGACGAATTAACCGAATCTGAAACGACGGAAGTTGCTTCAGAATTCGATTATCTTAAGTCATTGGCTACCAAACATTTCTATTCATAACAATAATCTGAAACAACAAGACTATTTAACTAATTTAGAAAAAGAGTGAATTCATTATTTTTGCCTTATAATTTAGATATAAAAGATGTCTTCGATTTTTGGAAGATAAGAGCATTGTATCTTCCTAAACCCTCAATATTAGCTAGAAAGATCCTGTGCGTTTAAGCTATGAGTGCACCCAGCGAGCATGTATTTTCCATAGCTGGACTCACTCTGAACTCTAAAAGATCATCTTTATGTCCTATAATAAATAAAATAATATTTATACATGATAATTATGACTTGATAAAATCGTTAATAGTTAAGAACATAATAAAGCATAAATTTTATTTTAAAAGTGTTTCCAATGAATCTACAATTTTAATTAAAAAATTTAAGTTAGAAAAATATTTGACACCGCCGCCAGCCTATCGTTTAAAAAAGAAACGGCGCCACCGATGCTGCAGGTCTAGATAAAATTGTAATGGCCAGAAAATTCATACAAAATAATTTAATGGAGCGGGGTGGTTTTGTAAAATTTTAACGTGCCGTGTAAATTTTTCACAAAATTATAATTGCTAAAAATTTAACCGACTGCCCTTTGCAGATCTCGATTTAGAAACCAGATCTATGAGGTAGATGATATAGGGCATTACCGAAGGTCTGACATATATTTAAAAATGGTATTTTTTCATATACATTGATGAATAAACAAGTCTACTTTATAAAAAATAAACAGCACTGACGGAGTAAATCACTACTCAACTCCAAAGGCTTTGGTCTGAAAAAAGGATTGATAAATTCTCTTTTTCCAATCATTGACATCTAACTATATACCTTAATAAAATGAATATATTAAGGAATATATACTAACCAAAATAATATTTAGAATAAGATAATATTATTTTTTAGGGCTGTGCCGATATTAAATATCGGATCGGCACCGATATTTAGCGTTTTCCAAAAATATAGGATCGACCGATATATGTAAAAAATTCCGATCTTTTTACTTTTCTTTTTTTATTATTTTATGTTATCAGGCGCGTACGCAGGAATTTGGTTTGGGGGGGGGGGGGATAATAAATTTTTTTAAGAAATATTATTGTTTTTTAAAAATATCAAGCATAAATTTATTAGGACTAATAACTATTCCTAATGCACAATTTTAAATTAATGTGAATTATAAAAAAAATTATATGTAAAGAATCACTTAAATGACCCAAAATAGAAATTTGGATTTTTTGAGCCTTTACACAAAAAGTTTATTAGGAATAATTGTATTTTGTATGTTATATATTTACAATGTAAAATCCAATCTTGGTTGGGATTGAGCTAATTTTTGAATTATCTCATCCTTGCTTGTCGCTAAATGCCTTGAATATTCAAAAGATCCAAACCTTACAATCTACTTTCACATGTTGTACTTTTTGGTATGTTTTTCAGAGACCTGCAGGCCCGGCCCCTGGGCCGGACAGTATTTTAATTTTTTTAAATATACCCGGGCCAGGCTCGAATTTTTTTTAAAAAAACATCCGGGCCGGACCTAAATTTTTTTTAAAAAACACCCAAGCCGGGCCTGAATTATTTTAAAAAAAACACCCAGGACGGGCTGTATTTTTTAAAACAGCCTATATTTGAAATCGTTATTATTAGCAATAAAAATCAAAAATAAATAAAATTTATTTTAAAAAAATCAGGGCCAGGCCTGAAAATTTTATTTTAAAAAAAACAGGGCCGAGCCTGAAAATTAAAAAAAAAAGCCGAGCCGGGCCTAAAATTTTTTTAAAAAAAGCCTGGCCGGGCCGTAAAAATTTCTTAAAAAAAATCCGGGCCGTGCCCTGCAAATGGTACTTCTGCAAGCCTCTGTTATTCTTCTTAAAAAAGAGAGTGTTCTCTCATTAGTTTACTAATGGGAAGAGTTTATAAACCCTTTTAATACATTGGGAATTTAATCTAAAATGTGTTTGAAATAATGCAGAGCATCCATAGCATTTTTTGGGACTATATCAACTATAGTTAATTTTATAAACATAGTTATTCAGCTAGTAAGGCATCATAAGATACTTTAACATCTTCATAATAAAAATCTAATAAATATTTTTTTTTCTATCACCATCTGAAAAAGGTTGGGAAGGCTTTTGTGGGAGTAATATTTGCAGATGTGAGTGCTGCATGATGAATTAAAAATTTATTTATTTGGGTTATAAATGTATCTGCATCTAAGATATACCCTTCTACTGATCCTATATTAATGTTTTAACGATGAGCTTGCCTTGCTACAAGTCGAGGGAGACAAATATTAAACAGGTATAGCTCTGCTTTTGACTCAACAATAATATATAAAATTCTTCATCAACATTAGCCCTAATTTCCTTGAGTTCTGATAAAATGCTCTCCGCATTTTCATCTTCTAAATCAAATCAATGTCATTTTTTTGAAAAGTAATACTTAAAATAGTTGTATAATTAAATAATACATTCTAATGAGAAATAAAATTTGGAATAAGCATTGAATCCAATAATTTTCTTGCTTCTGAGGAAATATTTTTTCAGGCTATTGTGATATTTCAGTAATAGCAAATAATTGGCTCTTCTAACTCCTTAATAGCTGTTAGTTCTTGATGGAAGAGGCTCTATCTCGTTGGACAAGGTTGCAATTTCTTTTTCCCTGTTGGACCAGAAGTTTCAGAAATAATTATTATTTGACTAGAAATTTGCAAATGGTAGATAAATATTACGCCCCTAAAAATTTGAAAATTATAATTAAATATTAGGCCGGAAAACTTGAAATCGAAATTAATTGATAAAATAACTTATGAATGTGATAATAAATGTAATAAAATATATATTTAATATGAGATACGAATAAATATTAACAAATATAAATTAATATAAACAATAATATTTTTGAAAAATATATGGGGCATCTGCATTTTTTGGCTTTGGGGAGGGGGGGGGATTTGTCCCCCTGCCACCCCCCCCCACCTCTGCGTACGCCAATGTATGTTATGTATATTTATTTTACATTAATAATATTTTCTAAATAATTCTTTTTTTGAGCAATGCAATTGCACAACACCCCTTAATTTTTTTAAAAAAAAATAGATTTATAGTATTTTAAAAGTAAAAATAGAAAGTAACACCCAAAGTTTTATTTATTTTAAATATTTTTAAGTGATAACGCAAATATTATTTATTTATACTTTAAATAAAAGAATTTTTTAAATATGATATCTGAAATATGGAAATATTATATTTAATCTAATATATTATAAATTTATTACAATTTTAAAATTCATACCAACATAAAATGGATATATTATTTAATATATTTATTTTGTCTATTATAATATGATTTTTTCTTAATTATTGTAGTAGAAATAAAAAAAATTAAATGAAATGCATAATTCGATTTTTTGCATATAAATATTGATTTCGTAATTACATTTGGTTCAAGGGGGGGGGGTGTGAAAAATCAATATAAATATCGGTTCGGTTTTGAACCAATATCGGATCGGTGAAAAATATGTGGATCGGCACACCCCTAATATTTTATCACAAATAATTATATAAACATTCAAATGTTATTATCATGCTTTATTTATTCTTTGTACTTTACAAGAAGAAATTCTTCAATTATTTAGCTTAATAATATTTTTAAAACAGACAAAAAAATTTTCGACTCAAATAAAATTGAATTTTATTCACCCAATCCTGGTTCATAACTAAAAATAATAAATAAAAATGAAATATAATCAAATTAACACCTTCTATAATATATCTTTATACACTATTTTTATTATCATTTTATAATATTAAATAAGGAATTTCGCAAATTATACGAGGAATATAATAAATATAAAATACTGTTTGATATGAAAAGTATATGAATACAGATATTTTTTAGAAGTAATATCCTGATATTAAAAGGGGCTTTCTCGGTTTGTCATCAACCCAATTGCCTTTCATGACATCGCAATCAATTTTGTTAGTTGTGTTATATTTGCCGATTATGTCATCACCGAAATGTTTATTTTTTGAGGATTCAATAATGCTGGATTTAAAGTCCGAATTATTATATTCCTGGGGTTCAGATGATTTCTGATGAGTCAATTGTTTGCTTTCACCTAGCTTGATGGTATCTAAAGGTATTTCATAATTAAACGGATTATCATTGAAAACCATTTTTTGTTTATTTTCAGATTTGATGGTCATCCAATCATCTTGGTTATTTACTGTTGGTTCCATTTTTAGATCATAAGGGTAAATTGAAGAATCGTATCTATTATCCTTGTAAATTTCTATAGATGATTCTATAAAATTGTGCTCTTTATTTTTTTTAGATGGATCAGTATCGGAAACGTTTTCCGACAAATTATCATATGAAAGGGGAATCGATATGGTAGAAGGGGTAGAATTAGTTTTATTAAAATTCAGGATTTTGGTGTTAGGTAATTTATGATCTTTCTTCCATTTCATGCGTCTGTTTTGAAACCAAATTTTTATTTGTCTCTCACTCAAAATCAGAGAATGGGCGATCTCGATTCGACGTCTTCTCGTTAAGTATCTAGATAAGTTTAAAAAAATTCTGAAAAATATTCCTTTCTTTTATTCAGTTTTGAAATGATAAAATACCAAAAATATATGGGGGAGCGATGAGAATAGTAAATAACAAACGCTAGCTATTGTTTAAACACTATACGAATAGAAGAAAAATACCTTAAATATTTATATTTATACTTGCAAAAAATATATAAATAATCGAAAAAGGTTTGTATACCGATTAAAATGGAACTCTTTTTCTAATTCAAGAACTTGATGTCTAGTATAGGCAGTCCTTGCCCTCTTGCTATCTCCCATTAGATCGTTTAAGTTGTCCAAATCATCATTATAAATTTGGTTATTGTAATTACGATTAGAGCTATTTTTAGCGTTTGAAGCTAAAGTAAAATATTTTTTATTTTAAAAATGTCAATTATTCTTATATAACCAACTAGAGATCTGCAAAGCTAAACCCGTGAGCCAGAATTTTTAATTTTTTTTTATAATGAACTGAGCTATTCGTGCATAAAAAATTTTCGGGCCTGACAAATATTACTAAAATACCAGGCAGGGTTTCGCTAATATCTGATTTTTCGTAAAAGTTTAATAGACCAGCTCGGGTTAGATTTTAATATTTTTGAATTTTAAGTTAATATTTTGAGTAACACTGTTTGAAAATATATTACAATATGCTTATTTCATTGTATTTTAAGAGCTGTCTAACTAAAATACTAAATCTATACATAATATGTATTTTCACAAAAAATTAAACAATTAGTTTATCAGGCCGGGGCAGACTTTTTGTAAAATTTTTACAGGCCGGAAATTTTTTCAGAAAATTATAACGTAGCCTGGCAACTTGTGCAAAAATCCTTAAGGTGCAGAAGCAGACCGGGCTTTGCATACCTCTATCACTAACTATCCTTATTGATACTTGATTTTTATATAATGTTCTAGAATATAAAAACTATTTAGTATGAACGTTTATAAGTAATTATGAACTATAATATGCTATAAATTGCATTAACTCCATTATTTATATAATTATTATAGATGTTAATCTTTTAAACTATTATTTTTGATATTTATTTTATTTAATAAGTTCTAATATAATTTTTATGGTTCCACGTCAATTCGGCTCGGAAAATTCGAAGCGGCGACAATTCAGCTCACGACAATTCGACACGGCGACAATTCAGCGCGTATCTATTACAGTTGCAATTTATTATATATTACTTAGTATAAAAAAATAAGGATGATTAAATATAAATCATTTTGAATGTTGGTCCTATTAATTATTTATCCATATTTATTTTTACAAAAAATCTCTATTTTATTTACTAAATGTATATCGAAAAAAATTAACTAATATATATACCTATTTCTTTAATGAACCATTTTACCACATTATAAGGTATGTTGATTAGTATCCAATATTGTGTAAGCCTGGAGATTTTGCGCATAGAAGGAAAAAGGAAAAAGAAAGATTAGACCTCTATCTCCAATCTTATATATTATTTTAGCTACAATCTTAATCAAGCGTTTTTTAAAAATAGACCCAAAATACCCCCTGTTAAGTACTATAATGTTAAATCTTAAATCCCCTTTTCACGCCTAATTTTAGATAATAAAAAAAAAAAAAATTATAAAAAAATAATATACCCCCCTGATAAGTAATATGCCCAAAATCTCGGCTTACATAACATTGGCTACTAATCAACATACCTTATGTGATAAATTGGTCAACCAAAGAAATAGGTATAAATATTGGTTGTTAATTTTTTATGATATTACACATTTAATTTTTGATTTATATAATAGAAAAAATTAGTCTACATAATATTTTTTTTAAAAAGGATTAATAGAATTTAAGGATTAAAGAATTTAAGGATTTTTAATAAATCTAAAAAGTGAGTCAGTCTTAATTTGATTTTTTTTGGACCATGGCTGGGTCTATTTTTAAAAACGGTCGATTTAAATTCCAGCCAAAATAATATGTAAGATTCGGGATAGAGGTCCAAACCTTTCTTTTTCTTTCTTTCTTCTATACCAAAAATCTCTACCATATGTGGTAAATTGGTCAACAAAAAATAGGTATAAATATTGGTTGTTAATTTTTTTTTGATATTACACATTTAATTTTTGATTTATATAATAGAAAAAATTAGCCTAAGTATAATATTTTTTTTAAAAAGGATTAATAGAATTTAAGAATTTTTAATAAATCTAAAAAATAATTCAGTCTTAATTTGATATTTTTGGATTATGGCTGGGTCTCTTTTTAAAAACGGTCGGTTTAAATTTCAGCCAAAATAATATGTAAGATTCGAGATAGAGGTTCAAACCTTTCTTTTTCTTTCTTTCTTCAAAATCTCGGCTTACATAACTTTGGCTATTAATCAACATATCTTATGTGGTAAATTGATCAACCAAAGAAATAGGTATAAATATTGATTGTTAATTTTTTTTGATATTACACATTTAGTAAATAAAATTGAGATTTTTGTAAAAATAAATATGGAGAAATAATTAATAGGACCAAAATTCCAAATGATTTCTATTATATCATCCTTATTTTTTTATACTAAGTAATATATAATAAAATGCAACTGATAGATACGCGCTGAATTGTCGCCGCGCCGATTTGACGTTGCGCTGAATTGTCACCGCGCCGAAATGTCGTGCGCCAAATTTTCCGCGCCGAATTGACGTGATACCAATTTTTATTGTCAGTTGGGTCGATTAATTATTTGAATGAGATCTCAGGAATTTGTAATATTTACAAGGACATGGAGCAAAACGTTCAGGAAGGGAAGTTGGGGAAAATTTGGAACTTAAAAGGAATGGGAACAGTAATCCCCAATACCTTCTCGAAACAGTTTTGAAAGATTCTGAAAAAAATAATACTAATTCAGTTTATTACATAATTTTCAGTTTGTTTCTTATAATATAACAATATTAAAATTTATTGGTATGTTATGTGATTTTAGAAATTTAGATCATAAATTTTTTTTTAAAATAAATATTTAAAATAATTTTAACAGATTTATTAAAAAATTTAGATTTCAATGGATAATAATATTGTTACCAAGTTAATGTTGAGAAGTTATTTTTCGACACTCAAATTTATATTAACACTAGTGTTGTTAAAAAGTCTAGTTCTTACGACTTGCGACTCGAGTCGTAGAAAACGGCTCCGACTCAAGCCGATCAAGGAGCCGCACGAGTCGGCTCACTTA
This sequence comes from Gordionus sp. m RMFG-2023, assembly GCF_954871325.1. NCBI lineage: Eukaryota > Metazoa > Nematomorpha > Gordioida > Chordodea > Parachordodidae > Gordionus > Gordionus sp. m RMFG-2023. Next base: position 14,096,430 of record NC_088779.1, on the reverse strand, counting down.
GTCGGCTCGCTTAGTCGGCTCGCTTAGTCGGCTCACTTAGTCGGCTCACTTAGTGGGCTCAGAGGGTAGCTTGAGTTTATTTTAAATTTAGAGCCAAAAATTATTTTTATGTTATTGAGAAATTTTAAATAATAATGTAGAATTTTATTTATTTATTTTTAGTAAAATAATTTATTTTATTTATATTTTATTTAATGCAAATAATATGTTTTGATTTGATTATAAAAAAATGGATTTATTTATTTGATTTTTTTTTAAATAAAAAAAAATTAATATTTTTGAGCTAAAAATTTTAAGCAAAAAATATTTTTGAAACATATTTTGCTGATTTTTTGAAGAAATTTTATTCTTTTGTTTTATCATAAAATTTTATTCTTTTTTTAATTATATCATAAATAAATAATCTTTTAGGTCAAATCTTCTATAGTTTTTTTATATTATTTTTATAAATATATCTATATTTTAAGTTTATTATTAGAGGTGGCTTTTTCTAAATATTTTTTTAATAAATATATTTATATTTTAAGAATATTAAAAGAGGTGGTTTTTCTTTTTCTAAATAATTTTTTTTTAAAATATATCTATATTTTAAGTATATTAAAAGAGGTGGTTTTTCTAAATTATTTTTTTATTAATATTTATGTCAAACTTTTTTTTAATGCGACAATTGTCATATGCGTTATTTTTTAAGATTTTTGAAATTTTTGGACACAAAAGGGTTATAATATAATTTATATTGTAAAGATATTATATTATAAATTCAATGAAGATGTTCCCTGGAAAAATGATAATTATCATAATAGGTAGGTATATTTTTGAACATATAAGATTTTTTTGTGACGCTAATGGGCAAAAATATGTTTCTTTAACAGGTAAAATTTAATGTAGATGTACCGTCGATAAATGACAATTGTCATAATCATTGTTTTTAAAGTTTTTTAAATTTTTTTGACGTAAATAGGCTAAAATAAACATTGCTAACATGTCTAAATAAAACTTTAGTGAAGATGTACCCTAAATGACAATTGTCATAATCGTTGTTTTTAAAGTTTTTCGAATTTTTTTGACGTAAATGGGCTAAAATAAACATTGCTAACATGTTTAAATAAAATTTTAGTGAAGATGTACCGATAAGTGACAATTGTCATAATCGTTGTTTTTAAAGTTTTTCGAATTTTTTTGACGTAAATGGGCTAAAATAAGCATTGCTAACATGTTTAAATAAAATTTAAGTGAAGATGTACCCTAGATAAGTGACAATTTCATAATCGTTGTTTTTAAAGTTTTTCGAATTTTTTTGACGTAAATGGGCTAAAATAAGCATTGCTAACATGTTTAAATAATATTTTAGTGGAGATGTACCCTAGATAAGTGACAATTGTCATAATCGTTGTTTTTAAAGTTTTTCGAATTTTTTTGACGTAAATGGGCTAAAATAAGCATTGCTAACATGTTTAAATAATATTTTAGTGGAGATGTACCCTAGATAAGTGACAATTGTCATAATCGTTGTTTTTAAAGTTTTTCGAATTTTTTTGACGTAAATGGGCTAAAATAAGCATTGCTAACATGTTTAAATAATATTTTAGTGGAGATGTACCCTAGATAAGTGACAATTGTCATAATCGTTGTTTTTAAAGTTTTTCGAATTTTTTTGACGTAAATGGGCTAAAATAAGCATTGCTAACATGTTTAAATAATATTTTAGTGGAGATGTACCCTAGATAAGTGACAATTGTCATAATCGTTGTTTTTAAAGTTTTTGAATTTTTTGACGTAAATGGGCTAAAATAAGCATTGCTAACATGTTTAAATAATATTTTAGTGGAGATGTACCCTAGATAAGTGACAATTGTCATAATCGTTGTTTTTAAAGTTTTTCGAATTTTTTTGACGTAAATGGGCTAAAATAAGCATTGCTAACATGTTAAAATAAAATTTAAGTGAAGATGTACGATAGATAAGTGACAATTGTCATAATCGTTGTTTTTAAAGTTTTTCGAATTTTTTGACGTAAATGGGCTAAAATAAGCTTTGCTAACATGTTTAAATAAAATTTTAGTGAAGATGTACGATAGATAAGTGACAATTGTCATAATCGTTGTTTTTAAAGTTTTTTGACGTAAATGGGCTAAAATATAAGCATTGCTAACATGTTTAAATAAAATTTTAGTGAAGATGTACCATAGATAAGTGACAATTGTCATAATCGTTGTTTTTAAAGTTTTCCGAATTTTTTTGACGTAAATGGGCTAAAATAAGCATTGCTAACATGTTTAAATAAAATTTTAGTGGAGATGTACCATAGATAAGTGACAATTGTCATAATCGTTGTTTTTAAAGTTTTTCGAATTTTTTTGACGTAATTGGGCTAAAATAAGCATTGCTAACATGTTTAAATAAAAATTTAGTGAAGATGTACTAAGAAAATCATAATATTTTTTAAATTTTTGTCAATTTTTCTTTAACTTTTATTTATTTTAGTTATTCCTTTTTAATTTATTTCTATTTTTTAATAATATTTATGTCAAACTTTTTTTTAATGCGACAATTGTCATATGCGTTATTTTTTAAGATTTTTGAAATTTTTGGACACAAAAGGGTTATAATATAATTTATATTGTAAAGATATTATATTATAAATTCAATGAAGATGTTCCCTGAAAAAGTGACAATTGTCATAATCGTTATTTTTAAAGTTTTTACGCAAATGGGCATAAATATAGATTGCTAACATGTTAAATTAAAAATTATGAAGATGTACCCTAAATAAATTCTAATGACAATTGTCATTATCGTTATTTTTATTTTCAATATTTTTAATTTTTTAGCCTAAATAGGCTAAAATAGGTATTGCAAACATTTAAATAATACTTCAGTGAAGATGTACCCTAGAAAAGTGACAATTGTCATAATCATTATTTTTAAAGTTTTTTAAATTTTTTTGACGCAAACGGACATAAATATAGATTGCTAAGATGATAAATTAAAAATTTAATGAAAATGTACCCTAGATAAATGACAATTGTCATAATAGTTAATTTTAAATTTTTTTGACGTAAATAGGCTAAAATAAGTATTGCTGGCAAGGCTATAGGCATAAGATGATGATAATATAAAGGTACAATTTTATTTTAAATATATAACTTTTATCATTCACTATCTAATAAATTTTAACAATTTATATACATTCTTAAATTAATTGTTTAATAGGTTAATATAAAATAAATTGATTTAAACAAACGAATATATAAAATATAAGTTTTATTTGTATGAATAAAATTATAATTCATGCTAAACATTTACTTTTTAATTAATTAAACAATTTGATATATAAATGCCATAATAACAACACGCGAGCTTAAATTAACATGATTAAAATCTATATTTTTATCGATTTGCATCAATAAAATTATAAAATAATGATTATGACAATTGTCACTTATCTAGGGTACATCTTCACTGAAGGTTTATTTAGATATGTTAGCAATACTTATTTTAGCCTATTTAAGTCAAAAAAATTAAAAAAACTTTAAAAATAATTATTATGACAATTGTTACTTTTCTAGGGTACATCTTCACTGAAATTATATTTAGACATGTTAGCAATACTTATTTTAGCCTATTTACGTCATAAAACTTTAAAAATAACTATTATGACAATTGTCACTTATCTATGGTACATCTCCACTAAAATTTTATTTAATCATGTTAGCAATGCTTATTTTAGCCCATTTACGTCAAAAAAATTCGAAAAGCTTTAAAAACAACGATTATGACAATTGTCACTTATCTAGGGTACATCTCCACTAAAATATTATTTAAACATGTTAGCAATGCTTATTTTAGCCCATTTACGTCAAAAAAATTCGAAAAACTTTAAAAACAACGATTATGACAATTGTCACTTATCTAGGGTACATCTTCACTTAATTTTATTTAAACATGTTAGCAATGCTTATTTTAGCCCATTTACGTCAAAAAAATTCGAAAAACTTTAACAACAACGATTATGACAATTGTCACTTATCTAGGGTACATCTCCACTAAAATATTATTTAAACATGTTAGCAATGCTTATTTTAGTCCATTTACGTCAAAAAAATTCGAAAAACTTTAAAAACAACGATTATGACAATTGTAGGGTACATCTCCACTAAAATATTATTTAAACATGTTAGCAATGCTTATTTTAGCCCATTTACGTCAAAAAAATTCGAAAAACTTTAAAAACAACGATTATGACAATTGTCACTTATCTAGGGTACATCTTCACTAAAATTTTATTTAAACATGTTAGCAAAGCTTATTTTAGCCCATTTACGTCAAAAAAATTCGAAAAACTTTAAAAACAACGATTATGACAATTGTCACTTATCTATCGTACATCTTCACTAAAATTTTATTTAAACATGTTAGCAATGCTTATTTTAGCCCATTTACGTCAAAAAAATTCGAAAAACTTTAAAAACAACGATTATGACAATTGTCACTTATCTATGGTACATCTCCACTAAAATTTTATTTAAACATGTTAGCAATGCTTATTTTAGCCCATTTACGTCAAAAAAATTCGAAAAACTTTAAAAACAACGATTATGACAATTGTCACTTATCTATGGTACATCTCCACTAAAATTTTATTTAATCATGTTAGCAATGCTTATTTTAGTCCATTTATGTCAAAAAAATTCGAAAAACTTTAAAAACAACGATTATGACAATTGTCACTTATCTATGGTACATCTCCACTAAAATTTTATTTAATCATGTTAGCAATGCTTATTTTAGCCCATTTACAAAAAAATTCGAAAAACTTTAAAAACAACGATTATGACAATTGTCACTTATCTATCTTACATCTTCACTAAAATTTTATTTAAACATGTTAGCAAAGCTTATTTTAGCCAATTTACGTCAAAAAAATTCGAAAAACTTTAAAAATAACTGTTATGACAATTGTCTTTTATCTAGGGTACATCTACATTAAATTTTACCTGTTAAAGAAACATATTTTTACCCATTAGCGTCACAAAAAAATCTTATATGTTCAAAAATACCTACCTATTATGATAATTATCATTTTTCCAGGGAACATCTTCATTGAATTTATAATATAATATCTTTACTATATAAATTATATTATAACCCTTTTGTGTCCAAAAATTTCAAAAATCTTAAAAAATAACGCATATGACAATTGTCGCATTAAAAAAAGTTTGACATAAATATTAATAAAAAAATAATTTAGAAAAACCACCTCTTTTAATATACTTAAAATATAGATATATTTATAAAAAAAATTATTTAGAAAAAGAAAAACCAGTATATATTCTTAAAATATAGATATATTTATAAAAAAATTATTTAGAAAAACCACCTCTTATAATAAAATAAACTTAAAATATAGATATATTTATAAAAATAATATATAAAAACTATAGAAGATTTGACCTAAAAGATTATTTATTTATGATAAAATTAACAAAAGTATTTCTTAAAAAAGTTAAAAATTTATTAAAAAAATCAACAAAATATGTTTCAATATTTTTGTTCAAAAATTATTTTTTGCTTAAAATTTTTAGCTCGAAAATATGAATTTTTTTTTATTTAAAAAAAATCAAATAAATAAATCCATTTTTATTATAAGATCAAAACATATTTGAAATAAAATTTAAAAAAATTTTTTGTTTGCTAATAATAAAATATTAACATTAAATATAAATAAAATAAATTATTTCACTAAAAATAAATAAATAAAATTCTACATTATTATTTAAAATATCTAATAACATAAAAATAAATTTTGACTCTAAATTTAAATTAAACTCAAGCTAACCTCTGAGTCCACTAAGTGAGCCGACTACGAGCCGACTAAGTGAGCCGACTAAATGAGTCGACTAATGCGGCTCATTTAGTCGACTCGAGTCTGAGCCGTTTTATCGACTAGAAACTAGGCTCGAGTCGTAGCTAAGTCGACTCGGCTTAGCCGTTTAACAACACTAATTAACACCACCGCACAAATATAAAATAATCTTTTGGAAAATGTCTTAGTAAATATTACATAATATAAAAATTGGTTTAATAATATAATAAATAAATAAAATTAGATATATTAAAGAACGCGTTCAAACTTATTATGGTATTAAAATCGAACTACCACACTACATAATATAATTAGAGTGAATATAAAATTAATTTATATATATATATGCTATAAAAAATCCCCAGGTAGCTGGGAATGACGACTCATATCTATTTCCGGTTAAGTTAAAACATAAAGTCGTATAAAGTTTATAATTTAAACTAGCAGATAGCCCATCAAAGAATGCGGGCAAAAATAATATTAATTTGCGAGTGAAGCAGAAATTTCATCCTTTATTTTATGAGGTATGAATAAGAAATGTACCGATAATATGATGACATGTTGATCAAAAACTTTCCGTTTTAATTAAATATGTCTAAAGTTTATATATTTGGTATTGGCACTATAAACTATGCAAAAATTATTTTGAAATGATTTGTAAATCATGTAATGAAAGCAAGTAATTAATCACGGGGAAATATTTTCTCGGTTTTAATTTTTTTTAAAGCAATAAATTTTAATTGGTTTTTTTTATCGAATTGCAGTTTAATATTAATTAAAAATTAAAAGAGCTAATAAAATTTAATGACTTCAAGAAGTAGTTAAAGTGGGTATGAAAAAGCTAAATTATTGTTTATTCAAATTTAAATTAGTTGCCACTTTGATACCATATATGAAAAATAGATTGATAAATATTATTTTAATTTTTTTAAATATAACTAGGCCGGGCCTGAAATTTTTTTTAAAAAAAATATCCGGACCAAGCCATATATTTTAAAACAAATATTTGAAATTGCAATATATTTAAAAAAAAATCCGGGTCGGACCTGTAAATTTTAAAAAAAAAATCGTACCGGAACCCGGACAGGGCCGAAATTTTTTTTAAAAAAATCCGAGCCGGGTCGTGCAAATGGATTAATATAAAGATACTTGATTCCAATGAAATGATTCTAAGTATAATTTGTAAAAAAATATATATATATACTCTTAAGCATTTTGCTTTTATATGAAAATGTGAAATTATATATCTTCCTAAATTACACAATTTAAAAAAAATTATAGACTTAGGCCGAGCACCAAAATCTGGTTAAAAAAAGCAATATGATTTTAAAAACCCGGGCTGGTCTAATAATTTTAAAAAATTATAAATATGGACTAGGCCTTCATATCAATCAAGCAGGCGCGTACGTAGGAATTTGGTCTGGGGGGGGGGGGGGATAATAATATTTTTAAAGAAATATTATTGTTTTTTAAAAATAGCAAGCATAAATTTATTAGGACTAATAACTATTCCTAATACACAATTTTAAATTAATGCAAATTATAAAAAAATTATATGTAAAGAATCACTTAAATGACCCAAAATATAAATTTGAATTTTTTGAGCCTTTACACAAAAAATTTCTTAGGAATAATTGTATTTTGTATGTTATATATTAGTGTAAAATCCAATCTTCATTGGGATTGAGCTAATTTTTCAATTATCTCACCCTTGCTTGTCGTCAAATGCCTATGAATATTCAAAAGATCCAAACCTTTCAATCTACTTTCACATGTTGTACTTTTTGGTATGTTTTTCAGAGACCTGCAGGCCCGGCCCCTGGGCTGGACAGTATTTTAATTTTTTTAAAAACACCCGGGCCGGACCTAAATTTTTTAAAAAAAACACCCAAGCCGGGCCTGAATTATTTTAAAAAAAAACACCCAGGCCGGGCTGTATTTTTTAAAACAGCCTATATTTGAAATCGTTGTTATTAGCTATAAAAATCAAAAATAAATATAATTTATTTTAAAAAAAGCCGGGTCGAGCCTGAAAAATTAAAAAAAAAAGCCGAGCCGGGCCTAAAAATTTTTTTTAATAAAGCCGGGCCTGGCCTGAAAATTTTTAAAAAAACCCCAGGCCGGGCCGTTAAAAATCTTTAAAAAAATCTGGGCCGTGCCCTGCAAATGGTACTTCTGCAGGCCTTTGTTATTCTTCTTAAAAAAGAGTGTTCTCTCATTAGTTTACTAATGGGAAGAGTTTATAAACCCTTTTAATACATTGGTAATCTAAAATGTGTTTGAAATAATGCAGAGCATCTATAGCATTTTTGGGACTATATCAGCTATAGTTAATCTTATAAACATAGTTATTCAGCTAGTAAGGCATCATAAGATACTTTAACATCTTCATAACAAAAATCTAACAAATATTTTTTTTTCTTACACCATCTGAAAAAGGTTGAGAAGGCTTTTGTGGAAGTAATATTTGCAGATGTAAGTATGATGAATTAAAAATTCATTTATTTGGGTTATAAATTAATCTGCATCTAAGATATACTCTTCTACTGATCCTATATTAATGTTTTAACGATGAGCTTGCCTTGCTACAAGTCGAGGGAGACAAATATTAAACACGTATAGCTCTGCTTTTGACTCAACAATAATATATAAAATTCTTCATCAACATTAGCCCTAATTTCCTTGAGTTCTGATAAAGTGCTATCCGCTATTCTCATCTTCTTAATCAAATCAATGTCATGTTTTTGAAAAGTAATACTTAAAATAGTTGTATAATTAAGTAATACATTCTAATGAGAAATAAAATTTGGAATAAGCATTGAATCCAATAATTTTCTTGCTTCTGAAGAAATATTTCTTTCATGCCATTGTGATATTTCAGTAATAGCAAATAATTGACTCTTCTAACTCCTTAATAGCTATTAGTACTTGATGGAAGAGGCTCTATCTCGTTGGAAAAGGTTTTAATTTCTTTTTCCCTGTTGGACCAGACGTTTCAGAAATAATTATTATTTGAATAGAAATTTGAAAATGGCAGATAAATATTACGCCACTAAAAATTTGAAAATAATAAGTAAATATTACGCCGGAAAACTTGAAATCGAAATTAATTGATAAAATAACGTATGAATGTGATAATAAATGTAATAAAATATATATTTAATATGAGATACGAATAAATATTAACAAATATAAATTAATATAAACAATAATATTTTTGAAATATATATCTGGCATCTGCATTTTTTGGCTTGGGGGGGGGAATTTGTCCCCCTGCCCCCCCCCCCGCTGCGTACGCCAATGCAATCAAGCCTTGCAACGGATCTTTTATTTTAGGCCCGATCCGATTTAATCATTTTTGAAGATGTGCCCAAAATTTTAATTTAGAAAATCTATCCGATCCGATTTTTTTTTCTGGACTGTTGAAAACTAAATTTTTTAAACGAAACCCCAAAAATTAATAGGTTTTTAAGCATAATAAACAATTAAATAGTCATTTATGTCAACAATTTTCACAAAATATTAGAAATCCAAAATAATTTTTTTTCAAGGTCCGAGACCCATCCAAAATCAATTTTAAAATAAATACCTGTCTGTATCTGATCAACCTACCTAAGTTCGGTTGCATCAAAACAGTGGCGTAGCCAGGATATATGGTGGTATGGGGTTATGATTTTTTTTTGAGGTTTTGCCCCAAAAACTTTAACGGCCTTCGAGCCGGGCCCACCCTGTAGAAAATTCTGATTAGGTACTTTCGATTTCCACATAGTTATTTTTCTTTCGCCTTTTAAAATATGTATAATATCTTAACATCGTTTCCGTTAAGTTGATTGAACAATAGGAAGCATTAAAATCTATTAAATTATATAGTAGCCAGTATAAGGGAAAAATTTTATTAGCAACAACATTTTGGCAAACCTTACGATGAAGAACCAACTGAAAACATTTATTCTGAAAATGTAACAATGTTTAGTGCTTAATTCTATATTATTTTAATCGGTTTGATAGTAACTTTAAAAAAAATTTGATATTAGCAAAATAAGAAAAATTGCTATGGCCTCATACTGACGAAAATTATTGAAGCGAATGCACCAATAGGCCTGAGCCTGATTACTTAAGAAATTATTAAGTTCAGGTCAATAAACAGAAACTGTTATAAGTAAAATAAAAACTACAATAAAAGTCCTTATCCTGGATAGAGATGCAAAATCATTCCATTTGAGCCGATTTTTAAAAATGGCTAACTCAGATCCAAAAAAAAATACTGCCTTATCTTCTAATATATGTCAAATTCTATGTGCCATTTATGAGAAAATCGTTAGTCTTGCGTAATATTTTATTAGACAAAATACTTAGTTCGCCGTTTTTAAAAATCGGCAAATGGAGCGATTTTGCATCACCAATCCTGGGTCTTAAACATCAGTTTAAATTGCTATTCAAAAATCAAATAGTCTGAATATATCAAGGTTTCTTTTTGTACGATTCAAAATATTTTTGAATCTTTCGATTTTAAGATCTTTATGAATATTATTTGTGGTTATTTAATAGATTTTATTACACATTTTTAATAATAAAAAATTTACCTAGAATTAATCAGCCTCAACCAATTTACGTTTTTTTTGGATTAAAATTCATATAAGAATGATGTTTTATTAATATTTTATTTAAATACAATATAAGTTTTTTTATACTAGATTATAATAAGCGTAATAGCTCTGCCTGTCAAGATGTCCTGAATCGAGAGTCTTAAGTTTAAATCGGAGTTGGCCCATTTTTTTTAAAACAGACTCTGATTGAAATTGGTGGGGGCGAATCGGATTAACATTAAGCTATGATAGTTTACTTTAATTGTAATATATTAAGAAGATGTAAAAAGTGAGATTAACTAGTATATGAAAAGTTAAAAATTTGCAATAATATTAAGATATAAAAATGTTATTATATAGATTAAGAAGATTATTTTTTCATTTATAAATGATTAAAAAATAATTATTTCCTAATATAAACCCGAACCAGGGATTAGATAGATCGAACCCGAAACGAACCCATCTCCTGTTTTTTGCCGTAAGCCTGGCCTAAAATTTTAAAGGGGTTTACAAGCCTGCCAATGGATATATATTTTCAATAAATTTTTTTTTGATAAGATCAATTGACCCAAAGGTAATCCCAAAAATGACCTTTTGAAAACCAAAACAAAAGTAATTTTTTAGTTTTTAATCTTAGTTTTTTTTTTTTTTTCTTTAGCTTTCACCTTTTCTGGTGGTAAGCTCCTTCAACATCTCTCTCCACTTTATGTTATTCGTACAATCTCTTTTATCTATTTTATACTTCTTTATATTGGCTCTAACTTTATGGCCCCATTGAAGTTTTGGCCTTCCTCTTTTACGTTTGCCCATCACTTCCAATCTTTCAACTTTATTTCCTATGTAGTTCATAGGCCTTCTCATTGTGTGCCCATACCACCTAAGTCTGTTTACCATTAACTTAGTCTTAATGGGCACTACCTTTAAACTATTTAGTATTCTTGTACTGCGCACCTTATCCTTTCTTGTTACCCCAGCAATCATCCTCAGCATTCTCATCTCCATAGTTTGTAGACTTCTCTCGTCTGATTCTTTGGTTGGCCATGTTTCCGAACTATATAGAATAGTTGGTTGTACTATGGAACTGTAAATTTTTCCCTTTAATTTGTGTGGGATTCTTTTGTCAAATAGCACTCCAGATAAAGATCTCCACTTTAACCACCCTTGATTAATCTTATTCTTTATCTCTTTTTCTATTGTGCCGTTTGTTTGTATAGTGGAGCCCAAATATTTGCAGCTTTCAATTGCGGATATCTGCCAATCATTTATATCAATACTCTCCGTTTCATCTCCTCCTATCACCATATACTCCGTCTTTTCTCTATTTACTTTTAATCCGTGCGTTTCTAGGATATTTATCCAATTCACTAACCTTTCTTTCATTTCATCCTTGGATTCGGCAAGTATTACAATATCATCTGCAAATATCATATTCCACGGGACTGTTTGAGGTATAGACTGTGCAATATCTATTACTGTAATGAAGAGAAGTGGGCTGAGAGCCGACCCTTGATGAACTCCTTCGGCTATTGTGAAGCCTGCTGAAGTACCTGTTGTGCTACGGACCATTGTTGTATGTCCCATATACATATCCTATATTATTCTTATATATTTTTCGGGAACTTTTTTGTGGCGTAGCGCCCACCAGATAAGTTTTCTTGGGATTCTATCGAAGGCCTTTTCTAGATCGAGAAAGACCATGTGTAGCTTTTTGTTCTTTTCCCTGTATTTTTCACTCATTTGCCTAATTGCATGGATAGCATCGGTTGTTGTCTTCCAGGCATAAAGCCAAACTGTGTCTCTCCTATTTCGATTATATCTCTTAATCTTTTTTCTATTATTTTTTCGTATAGTTTTAGACAGTGTGACATTAGTTTTATGCCCCTGTAATTTTGACAATTGTGTGGATCCCCTTTATTTTTGAAGATAGGAACTAGATAGCTCTGCCTCCATTTTTGGGGGACCTCTTCATTTCCAAGTATTTTATTGTACAGATTTGTGAGGAGATGTATTCCATCATCTCCTAGTGCTTTAAGGCTTTCTATTGGAATATCGTCTGGACCCCTAGCTTTGTTGTTTTTCATATGCTTGAGGCATGTGATTATTTCTTGTTCTGTTATAGGTTGTACAAGGTTTTGACAAGGGGAGTGTTCGTCGAGATGCAATATGTGGGAATTAAAGTTGAGAAGCTCCTGAAAATATTCTTTCCATCTATTCATTATTTCTTTTTCCTTTATTATCAATTTCCCATCTTTATTTTTGATTACTTTCGGAGCTCCGTTTATATCCCTAGAGTTCTTTTCTCGCTGTTTGGCTAATCTGTATATTTTATTTTGCCCTTCTTTGGTATGTAGATCTTCGTACATGTCATCGTATGCCATAGATTTGGCCCTAGCCACCGCCTTTGTAGCTAATCTCTTGGATTTTTTGTATCTTGACTTGTCATCTGCATTTTTGGATTTGTACCATATTTTATAAAGGGCTTTTTTCTCCTGTATAGTGGTTTGTACCTCTTGATTCCACCACCATAGTTCTTTGTGTGATTTGTTGCCTCCTCTTGTCAAGCCTAGCGTCGATTTTGCAGTGTCTATTAATCTGGATGAAAGGTCTATCCATATTTTTTCACTGACTTGTGAGCAATTTATTGTTTCAATGTTTGCATTGATTGCAAAGGCATCTGTCATTGTTTTTAATTTGCCCCATTTGATGCATGGTTCTAGTTTTATCTTATTTTGAGTGGATTTATTTGAGATTTGTAAATCCATGATTAGTAGCTTGTGTTGCGCGGCGATATCTTCTCCTGGGATGACTTTGCAGTCTATTACATCTTTTAATCTTCTGCGAGAGATTAGCATGTAATCTATCTGTGTTTTCCTAGTACCACTTTCATATGTTATTAAATGACTGTCTTTTTTCCTATAGTAGGTGTTGGTTAAGGCAAGGTCGAAGGCTTGCGCAAATTTCAGTACGTGCTCTCCTTCATCATTTCTTTCTCCGTATCCAAAACCACCATGATGCCTTTTGTAGCTATCTCTTGCTTTCCCCACATGCGCATTTAAGTCACCACCAATTATGACTAGGTCATCCTTAGGGATTTCCATTACAGCTTCATCAAGGATAGCTCTAAAGTCATCTTTCTCTTCTTCCTTGCAACCCGTTTGAGGAGCATATACTGATAGGATGTGTATTATTGATTGACCAATGCAGAGTTTTATCTTCATTAGTCTATCAGAGATCCTGTTGACTTCTACTACTGAAGAGGTTAGGTCTTGGCTGAGGATGATGCCGACACCGTTCCTATTGCTAACAAGTCCATTATAGTACAATTTATACCCATCTCCAATCATCAAAGTTTTCTGTCCTTTCCATTTCGTCTCTTGTATGCACGCTATATCAACTTTTCTCCTGTTCAACATTGATGCCAATTCTCTCGTCTTACCTTTAAGCGTCCCAATATTCAAACTTGCCAGTCTTGTCTTCTTTGCTTTGACCTTTACTTTATTTTTCACAGGATGGAGGTCTACACCCTGCGCGTCGCATGGAGGGAACGCCCTAGCTTTCATATTCATATTTTCATTTGTGTCCTTCATTTTGTTTATTGGACAGGTATCCTTAGCACCCGGCTGTCCAGGCCTGTCGGTGACCGGGGTGTCATCTCTAAGCTCCGAAATTCATCATACCATATGTCTTTACACATCAGTCATCGAAGAAAAACTTGAAAGTTTTTATGGTTCTTACCAGGATTGAACCCGCGTCCTTGTTCATGCTCGTGTTTCCAAGCCTACATCTTACCCATTAGGCCACCCCGGCGATAGTTTTTAATCTTAGTTATCACCTAAAAAAAAATCTAATTGGATTGCCTAGATTTTGGTTTTAAAAATAAAATAAAAACTGAGTCAGGCGTCGGGGGAAAAATATAAATAATATATTGGTCTTCTATTCATTAAAATAAAGGATAATTAGAATTTGTCTGTGATATGAAGTCAATACAATTATTCATCTTTATATTCAAATAAAAATGCGTTTAATTAATATTTTTCAATTCATTTCAGACCGGGCTAGGGCCTATAAATAAATATAATGGGGAAGGCAATATTAATGGCTGGTAATAATTATTTCAGAAATTAGAAGTCTGGAATAATGGGAAAGCTCACCTATTCATGTTTTAAATTTTAGCCCGTCCGCCCACCCAAGATTTTCAGAAATTTACTAATCTGCGCGCCCATGTTTAAAAAGGATTTGATTGGTTGCCAAATTTCTAAAAATTATTTAAATGGTTGGCTTAGATCTTTATTTATCTTAATATATTTTATTTTTATCTAAACTTATAAAATATGCAATATTTAATTTTTAATAAATATAAGCTCATGCTGCTTATGACCGTAAAATATTTCGAATTCACTAGCCTGTTGTTTAAAAATATTTTTAACACACCCAATTAACGTTCACTTTTTTTAGCCAAAACCGCTCGTTGTAGACCTTTAGTGAACATAACAGTAAAGTCGGTTATTTATCAAAAAAATACATCCCGCTTCATTAGTTTTGTTAAACGGTCTGATTAAGATTTTAGCAAAAAAAATATTATATAAGCCTCGAGATTTGGTAAATAAAGGACCAAACACATTTGCCATCCATGAGAAAAATCTCCGGGCTTACATATATTATTTTAGCTAATATAATCGACCCAAATCGGGTAGTTTAACAACATTATCCCCACTATCTATTTGATGAAGTGTAATGATTAATTAGAGTAAATTAAAAAAATAATCTTTATTAGAATATGCAATAAGTTAATTTTTCGAGTTATAGCCTTCTATATTCTTAGGGGAGACCGGGGTTATATTATCCATAAAAAATTAAAATATAAAAAATAGGCTAAGCAAATGTCTCAAAATATTTTAATAACCTATTACCTTTATATATGGTAGTAATTAATATTTAGGAAAAAACACTTAGTTTTTAATTAATATAAAATTTAAAAAATGGAAAACACTGGGGCTACCTTTTAGCATTCCGTAGTATATGTTATAGAAATTTTTGTTTTGGTTTTTTTTATATAAAAATGCTAATCCTACGTAAATAAATGAAGATATATAGTCAATGTTAAATGTACCAGGTTCATTCATATTATATATATCAACCGGAAGAACTTATTGTCACAACTGTCATATAATTTACAAAAAATAAGTCAATAATCTTCATATTGACATTCGTGACCCTGTACAAACTCGATTTCTAGTGTTCTTATTAATATAATTGAATTTTTTTAAAATAATCACTGCTTAAAAATGATACGCACCCCGACAAGCCCCAGGTCTTGACATTTAATTTAAAGATATTAAATCATCATAGATATTGTCAATATTTTTATACATGATAAAATTGAGTTTATTTTTCATTTAGAATTGATAATCTGAGTAACTTTTATAAAAAATGTAAAAAGTTACTTTTGATGAAAAATTATTAATGAACATATTTCTGCGAAAATTTTTAAAACAACTGAAGCATCTTAATAAAATGCATTTGTGAAATTTCCTGCCCCGGAATAACACTAACCTCGGTCTCTCTTATATATATTTTTGATATAAAAGGATGCATCAAAACTAAAAAATAGGAATTTTTTTTCCTAATTGAATTTATTAGATAGGGGATACAAAATAAAATTATCGATTTCTGTGAAAATTTTAAGGTAGAATGGATTAAGAAAATAACAGGATCTTTAAAATATTAAACATCAAAAAATCATTATCGCTCATAGACAAATTTAAAGTCTTAAAAATATTAGAATGCTCGCTAGAATTTATAAAATAAAAAATCTCACAACACGATAGTTATAATTTTGGATACTAATAGTTACTCGAGACCTGGCCAAATTTTAAAGTTTCACTTGCTAAAGTAATTTAGCATACATTATAATTATAAATAAAATTAATAAGTTAGCTAAACGTCCCTTTTTCATTTTTGTTTCCCTGCATCACACCATCTCCGTTCTTTTTTTTAATAGTATTATTATATATTTTTCAAACATTTTTAAATATATTAAATTTATTATAACGATAAGAATTATAAATTAACATAAAAGGAAAAAGTAACAAAAAATAAAAATTAAATTAATTAAAAAAAATTAAATTTTATTTATTTTTCAATTCTGCATGTTACCAAAAATTATATACGATTCAAAAGATTGCAGTTTTAGAACTTCATAGTATTTATATGGATTTTAGAATATCAAAGATCGTATTTTTTAAAAAAAAATGTTAATTTAAATATAAGAGGCAATATGTTATATTCTTATTAAAATGCGGCAGCAACCCACTGGCTATCCATTAATTTGTAATTTCCTTATTATAAACCCGATTTGAGGGAAGTTTAACCAAAACGAGACGTTTTAGAGTGCCCTTAAATTAAAAAGAGATGTTGGGAGACTGTTTGGAACCACCTGAGATACGCTATACTTATTCTTATAAGTTGAATAGCATAATATAACAGAATGAGAATTATTTTTAAAAAGTTAATCTAATGTTTTTAATAGAATTAAAAAAAATTAATATAAATTAAATATAAGATAAATCATTTCTATAAAGAAGTATTATAAAATAGATATAAGGAATCATATTATTTAAATAATAATTTACATAAAAATTTCGATGTTATAGGTTAATACAAATACTATTAGAATTTAGATTGATTAATTAAACACTATTTTAAAACCTATGCAATTTTTCAAAAATAAATCGATCTGTGAAAAATAATTTATGCAAGAAATTATAAATTCATTTTAGAAGGTGCCAAATATTTAGTCTTGCAGCCTATAATTTATATAAAAAAACATTGCTTTGTTATATAAAATTACATAATAAGGGAATGGAGTGGTGTTATTATGGTATTATCATGTCACGTTAAATTTTATCAGTTAATAACTTTTCCGTAACGACACAACTTATTTATTAGCATATAATAAATATAACAAGATTTATAATAAATATCTTTCGAAAATTGTTTTCCAATTTAAATAACTTTGTGATTGATATATAATTTTTTTACCGAATGGTGAGGAAAAAGTATGGCCAATATACACTTTTAACGCATGTCAACAAAAAGCAAAAGTTCTTTTAAAAAATGATAAAATATTTTTTGATTTAAATGAATGCTTAATTTTTTGATAATTTATTTTTAAATTATAGGAAGGTTTACATATTTCACCCAAGAGCCCTGCAAGTCAGTAGTCAGGTTGAAATTTTTTAAAAATAGGACCCCGCTTCGAAAAATGTAAAAAATTATGTTGTTCTCTTCTTTCTTCTTTTATTAATTTCCTAATCATAAGAATCAAGCATTAATGATTTTTACCTTGTTTAATTAACTTAATAAAAATGGGTTGTCGAGGTATAGTAATTGAAAATAAAATTTAAGAGCAAAGCCTAAAAATTTTATACTTAAATTCGAATTTTTCCGATGACCTTATATATAAAGAAAATTATAATTATCCATAAATTGAACTTTAATTATCTATAAATTTTACAAATGATCAGGAATTTGTGGAAGATGCTTAAATTCTGAAATTCTCAAAATTTTTTTAACCGATTCCTCTGGTTGCATTTTGCATAACATTTTTGCCCAAACATGAAACTTCTTCGGCAAATATTTGTATAGATTTCGGCATTGCGACCCTCTTCTTTATCCTTATCATAGAACTCTGGGTTTTTTATATATTAATATATAGAATTTTGTTTAAAAAAAATTAGGGCTGTGCCGATCCACATATTTTTCACCGATCCGATTAGATATTGATTCAAAACCGATCCGAAATATATACTGATTTTTCACGACGCCCTTTAGAACTAAATGTAATTAAGAAATCATATTTTTTATGCAAAATATCGAATGCATTTAATTTTTTTATTTTTACAATTAAAACTATAATTAAAAAAAAATTATATTTATATTAGATAAAAAAAATATTATTTAGATCAGAATTTTTCGAAATTTTAGTTTTATTAAGAATAACTGATATTGTTGGCTGACTTTCAGGGCTCTTTTTTAAAAAAAATTTGATTTGTTTTTTCTAATATTTCTCGTTCATTTTGTATTAGCTCTTCAAATGCAGTTTGATGGAATCGCTTTAAATGTTTACGGATATTGGTAGTATTATATGAATTTTTCATTATCCTACCCGTGAAATTAGAATTCCGCAGATAACGCATTTTGCAAAATTATCTTTGTCTTTTGTAATATAAATAATAGAATTGGCATTATTATTAAAAAAGATTTAAAATAAATAAAACTTTGGGTATTCCTTTCTATTTTTATAAAAAAACTTTTAAAAATACTATAAATCTATTTTAAAAAAAATATAATTTAGGGGGTGTTGTGTTGTGCATTTGCATTGTTTAAAAAAAAATTATTTAGAACATATTATAATAATGTATAATAAATATACATAACATAAAATAACAAAAAAAAGAAAGGTAAAAAGATCGGATCGGGTTTTATAGGTATCGGCACCAAGTAAACGTATAGCAATTTTCTAAATACCAACTAATTTGCAAAATACTGACCATAATTTATTAAAATGTAATAAGATTATAATGGAATTACGTGGTCGAGTCTGGCCTCCTATATATCTCAAGGATGGAACCACCAAGTTGGATTAAGAAAAAAAACATGATCTTTGCTGGGATTTGAACCCAAAGCCATCGGATTGGCTAGCGACGCTCTTGCCGATTAGGCCAAAGACGTTTTCCAAAAATCACGATTTTTTAAATATATATTATAAATTAATTTGGTAGAACCTATTCAAATTAAAAGTAAACAAAATACAAATTTGATAGGTACTACCCTATCTTAAGGCAATAACTATCATTAACCATCAAAAAACAACATTCTTTATATAAAAAATATATATTATATTTAGTGACGTACTGACCATAAGAGAAAATGGGCATTGAGAAAAGAAAAAAAAGGCACATCAGAAAAAATATAAAATATACATTTGTTTATTATATAAGGTAATATAATTTTTCTCTTTTATTCGTTATTTTTAATTATATTAAGAATATTTTATCATTCCTTGAGGATTATCATTAGATGTTTATATATTTTCATTTTCAAAAAAAACAATTTCCTATAAATAAAAATCAGGTTTCGAATAATTTACATATAAATCGCGATTATTATACATGTAAAATAAATAAATGAAATATATTTAAAAAATTGGAATAATATAACAGAACACATTCAATCTCTTCTCATATTTCCTATATCATTTTAAAATATTTTTATAGAAAAATTTTATATATCCAGGCCGGGAAAAATAAATCCGGGCCAGATTCGTCTCGCTGAAGGACCCTGCTTTTTGCCTATTTTTCCCATGGATAAGGAAAATAAAATTTTACAAAAATGATGTATTATAATATCTTTATGTAATAATTTTTTATTTATTTTTAAAAATTAATTTTCAAATTTTGATCAGAAATAAGAATGCTTGGTACTCAACATACCAAATATATTCAAATGGCACAGAGGGTGAGAGGATTGTATTATATTTAATAAATAAAATTTCTAACAAGGGGAATTTATTAAAAATATTTAAAAAATTTATTAGATAATCTTCACAAGAATTTATTCAGATCATCATCAATTTTTTTTATCCTTATCAGAATATAATCTGAATTTATATTTTTACCCTCAAATGTTTTTTTTAGATTTTAGCTGCAGGACGAGATTGAAAATCTACACATGTAGTGTTTTATTTATTGGTGCATTTACCCACTGGGGCAAGGGGGAGAATTAGATCATCTTCATCATAAGTACTTGAGTATATTTTTCATAAAATAAATTAAAACATCAAAGAATATAAATTAGCATACCTTGATTGATTCAATATTAATTAGATCAACAATTTTGATTATAAAATTTAACAACAAAAATTTAATAAATAAAATAAAAATGAACAACTTGTTTTGGCATCAAACGAGTTAATAACTTTGAAGATTGATCTGAATTATAGACATCGTTAGATAGGTGCTTTGGGTGCTAAAGTACCCCCTTTTTTAAAATTAGCATTAATTTTGAAAAAGGATTAGAATTTTTTCCAAATTAGCACTCATATAAACAACTAAATTAATATTTTAATAATAGCTTTCTTATTAATCTTTAGGCTTTGTCATAGGTCGACTTATTACTTAATATCCGGCTCTTAAGTATCTGCTAAATAGCCAAAAAAGTAAGATGAAATTAAGATTTTAAGCATGCCACTCATTAAGTTTTCTATATAACAATTGTACATATCAATAGAGAATGCGAAGTAAATATTTTATTTATAAGTTAAAATGATACTTTAGACGAGGAAACCTGCAAAATATAGTAGAATAAGCCAGTTTTCTTTGATTGCATATTATGTCTTATAGACACATGTTGCATTGCAATCATTTAGAATATAATTAAAGACTGAAATATTTTATCCTCATATATTTATGGAATTTTATATCATTATTTAATAATTTATTAAATGAATTTTGAAACAGCCTTGATGATGTCGATTCAAATATACTATTTCATTTATATGAGATCTTTCTTATTAATCATAGATTGCTAGAGCAGAGTATAAGCGGTAACGGTTTCATGAGAATTACCTCTTCTATTTTAAGTCATAAAAAAATACGTCACTGAGAGTAAAGTTAAAAAAAATTGAGAGTATTAGTTATTATAAACAAAAATATAATAAATTACAGATGATAAAATTACACATGGTAAGCAGACGATAGCATTTATAAGGTGAACTAGAAATATACAATTTTTTTAATATTTAGCAGCTTGATTTTTATTTGCTATCTATTAACATTATAAGCTAAACGATCTGATATGGCCATTAAGTTGATTTTATGTTTAAAGTCTATCATTTTTCAATTTACAATAAAAAAAAATTTAAAAATAGGATGAAAATTATAAATCAAATTTAATTATATTATTCAAAAAAATTTCAAATTGAAAAATTACAATTGGGATGGGAATGTACGCCGGTAAGGCGCCTTTGTGACACTTTCCCAACCATAAGAGCATCTAAATGAAAATATAATATTTACCGAAAAAATACATAAATAACAAATAGTAATAATTTTAATTTGTATGTAATAAATTTTATTAGACCTTAACTAAAAAAAGATGTGCTCTTTTAATCCAAGAATAAATTGAAGTGTATATTGGTTTTAATTCTTAGGGATATCATATAAATATAATGAATGAAGTAAAATTAATAAGTAACTTGAAAAGTAACCTAATTAAATTTGTCGTTATATTTTAAAAAAATGCAAAATTATATCTCCAATAAATCTAACTAGCGTTAATAACACTAATTAAAATTTAAAAAATTATAGTTTATTATTATAATATTTTATATCAAAGTCATTTTTAAAAAAAATATGAAAAAATTTCACCTTGATAAATATGAACTCTAAACCTCAGATTTCTAGGCAGACATTAATAATACTTAGGTAGCCATTAGAATATGGTTTGTAGACACTTTTATATTTAATAAACATAATTATGTTTATTTGTGCGCAGAAATTAAATTTATTACAAAAATATATACTATATATTGTACCTACATCGGCGTACGCAGCGGGGGGGGGGGGGCAGGGGGACAACCCCCCCCCCCCCCCCCAAAGCCAAAAAATGCAGATGCCGGATATATTTTTCTAAAATATTTTTGTTTAGAGTGTTGTGCAGATTTAATTTAAAACATTTCCATATTTTTTAATTCGTTTGTAAATAAAAATTTTAATTTATAAAAATTAATAAGAATATATAAATATGTTATTTTAACAACTTTTTACAAGTCAAATAATTTTATTTTCAAATAAATTAATAAATATGGAAATTTATCAATTAATTTCGATTTCAAGTTTTCCGGCGTAATATTATCATATTATTTTCAAATTTTTAGTGGCGTAATATTTATCTACCATTTTTAAATTTCTAGTCAAATAATAATTATTCTGAAATTGTCCATCAGGGAGAAAGAAATTGCAACCTTGTCCTACGAGATAGAGTCTCCGCCATCAAGCAGTAACAGCTTTTATGGAGTTAGAAGGGCCGATTATTTGCTATTACTGACATATCACAATAACCTGAAAGAAATTTTTCCTTAGAAGCAAAAAAATTATTGGATTCAAATGCTTATTCCAAATTTTTTTTCTCATTAATGTACAACTATTTTATGTATTACTTTTCAAAAACATGATGACTTGATTAAGAAGATGAGAATAGCGAAGAGCATTTTATTAGAACTCAAGGAAATTAGGGCTAATGTTTATGAAGAATATTTTATATGTTAATGTTAAGTCAAAAGCAGAGCTATACGTGTTTAATATTTGTCTCACTCGACTTGCAGCAAGGCAAGCTCATAGTTAAAACATTAATATAGGATCAGTAGAAGAGTATATCTTAGATACAAATACATTTATAAACCAAATAAATGAATTGTTTTTAATTCATTATGCAGCACTTACCACTCTGCAAATATTATTTGCATAAAAGCCTTCCCAACCTTTTTCAGATGGTGATAGAAAAAAAAATATTTGATGGATTTTTATCATGAAGATGTTAAAGTATCTTATGATGCTTTATTAGCTGAATAACTATGTTTATAAGATTAACTTACAGTCCCAAAAAATGCTATGGATGCTCTGCATTATTTTAAACACATTTTAGATTATATTCCCAATGTATTAAAAGGGTTTATATATATTAGCAACTCTTCCCAATAGTAAACTAATGAGAGAACATTCTCTTTTTTAAGAAGAATAACAGAGCCCTGCAGAGGTACCTTTTGCAGGGCACGACCCGGATTTTTTTAAAGATTTTTACGGCTAAGCTCAATTTTCAGGCCCGACCCGGATTTTTAAAAAATAAATTATATTTATTTTTGATTTTTATAGCTAATAATAACGATTTCAAATATAGACTGTTAAAAAAAATTTTCAACCCGGCCTAGATGTTTTTTTTAAAAAATTTAGGCTCAGCCCGGGTGTTTATTTTTAAAAATTTCGGGCCCGGCCATACTGTTCAGCCCGGGGCCAGGCCTGCAGGTCTCTGAAAAACATACCAAGAAATACAACTTTTGAAAGTAGATTGAAATGTTTGGATCTTTTGAATATTCATAGGCATTTGACAACAAGCAAGGATGAGATAATTGAAAAATTAGCTCAATCCCAACGAAGATTGGATTTTACATTGTAAATATATAACATACAAAATACATATTCCCTAAGCTTTTTGTGTATTAATTTATATTTCTAACATTAAATTTTTTATAATTTATATATAAATTTTAAAGCTCAAAAAATTCAAATTTCTATTTTGGGTCATTTAAGTGATTCTTTACATATAATTTTTTTATAATTCACATTAATTTAAAATTGTGTATTAGAAATAGTTATTAGTCCTGATAAATTTATGCTTGATATTTTTAAAAAACAATAATATTTCTTAAAAAAATTTATTATCCCCCCTAGACCAAATTCCTGCGTACGCTACTGTGTATCTTATCTGAAAAGAAAAACATTCTTATTCTATAATTATTTTATTTACTATGCAATTTTCTCCCAATTTAGATTTAAAACAAAAATTATGAACAATTAAGATACATTCAAAAAAAATATACTTTAAAAATGACAAACTTGTTCGTACTTAAATCTAACCAAAATAGGGCGTCCTTGTTCAAAAACTTTTATCCTATACTAAAAAGCAATTAAATGTCTAAATTAAGCCGACCAGAACACAGCCTTAAAATTTTTTTAAAATAATTATTATTTTCCTTGTGGCTTAAAACATTTATTATTATAATTTCCTTTCTCTTCTTAAGCAAAAACAAAATATTGAAAAATCCAAATATAATTATATTGTGAAAAAAATAATATAATATCTACTTATTATTTCATAAATTATTGTTTTATTAGATGATCTTACACATCAAAATAAAGCAAAACCTAATGCACAGAATACTTTAAATTCATGTAAATATATTTTTGCACTCATTTTTGGATGTACAAAAAGTTGTGCTTATTTTTCAATTAATTTAATGTTCAATTTTTATACAAATCCAAATAAAATGCAAAATCAAAGGATGAGCTTGGTGTAAATTTGAAATGTAACTTTTAAATTGGCCTATTCAAGAATTTAAGTTGTGTTAGTTATTTCTTGTAAATGAGATACGTCCCTAATTTCAATTAAAAACTCGGCTTAAATTATTTATAATATTTTTAAAAAAATATTATAATAAAAATAAAATATATTTTCCATAAAATTTAAAGCAACGATTAACGTTTTGCACCATTACTCGAAAAAAATACCCTAATAAAGTAACGAATGGAGCACTTTTTACTCAAAAAGTACGCAATTAATAGCGTTACATAACATTACTTTACAGCTCTATTTATAATTCATTATAAAAATAGAATTCAATTAGAATTAAAATAATAAATTAAAAAATCGACATATTTGTAATAATATCCAAGTAATGGATCAAATATTTATGAAAATAAATTTCTTAAGTAAGTTAAATTTTATCCTACAAGATAGCAGACACTAATGGAACAGAGCAATTTTAAAAATGAAAAAATTATCTGGGTGGGTCTTTTTTCTTTTACCAAAGAACCGAGATAATTTTTAACTGAAAATCCAAGATTAACTGCAAATGCTTAGGTAAATTTTTTTGATATATTCTCTATAAATTGGAGTAAGATTTAAGCCAACTTTAGGATTTAATATTATTGAAATTTAAAATGTAATTAAAATTATTTTAAATATATTAAAGGATTTAAACTATTTATTATGAGATAAAAGGAATTACAACTATTAATGTATATTCCTTCATTATTGAATATATCTAATAATTTAATTTTTGTAAGTTATTTATATCATAATCTCAATTCAATTAATAGGTATATATCAAAATTTTTTACCTAAGCATTTGCAGTTTACCTTGACATATGCAGTTTACCTTGGCATTTGCAGTTCACCTAGGCATTTGTTTATATACATTATTTTATAAACGTTATGAAAATGTATTATTAGCTTTTAAAACGTTGCGTTGTAAAATTTGTGCACACTATTATTTTTAATATATTTTTCAGAGACCTGCAGAGTTACCATTTGTACGGCCCGGCCTGGATATTTTTAAAGGTCTGGCCCGGATTTTTTTTAAAATATATTTTTGATTTTAATAGCTAATAATGGCGATTTTAAATATTTAGTTTTAAAATATACGGCTCGGCCCGGATATTTTTTAAATAAATAATTTTATAGTTAAATTTTTTTATTTTTTTTTTAAATAATTACTGCCATATTTTTTTGAAAAATTACGTAAAACACTTTTGCATCTAATTTGTTATAAAGTGATTTAATAGCTTAATTATCTAAAATTACTAAATTTAAATTATAATATTTTAAATTTAACTTATAATTCTTTTTTTTTAAATTTTAATTTTTTCTCAGATTTGGGGTATTTTTATGTCTTTTGGTCTAGGACATTTATAGACTTATTTCAAAAATAGTTTTAATATTAATTTGCAGAGTTGTTAATATCTGTTTTTAGATACATTTTGATATAATTTTATTTAATTCTTTTTTATTATAAAAATATTTGAAGGCAAGATTCATGTTATTTCATATGAGCATATAAATAAATAAATATATAGTATTGGGATGTGTAATCATGTGGGATTCGGAATTCCAAAGTGGGGATTCGAGATCTTGAATCCTCACATTTTATTCTGAAACTTTTTTAAAAATATTCCGAATCCCCATGAAAAAAATAATAAAATAATATAATTAACTTTTCTTTCCTTTTTTTGTCGTCTGGCTGGCACCATATAATTAAAAGGCCAAAATTAGGGATTTAAAAAGAAAATTTAAAAAAAAGTAAATAGTATAAAATTAAGGCATATAATGAATGAAAAATAAGGTTAATTATTTTTGTTTTTGTAAATTTATATGAAATATTAAATATTTTAACATGAATATATTTTTAAAAAATTGTTGTTTACGCATTTAGTTTCTTTGTATAAATTTAATAGTAAAATGTACCAGAAGGTTTTATCATCAAACAAGACTGTATCTTCTACTTGATAAAATTTAAGTTATATCAAACAAAGTTAATATCAACGTGTAGCCCAATTTTTAATCTTTAAAATAAATTTTGATCAAAGCTGTATGTGAAATCTTTTTTAGGTAGATGAGTTTCTGTGAAAGTTTATTTTCTGACCTTCCAAACATGGTATGTTTCACTAGTATAAGATATTATTTAAGAATTATATTATAAATTAAAAATTACAATATAATTATTAACATCTCATTTTATCAACACTCATCTGATAATATTTATAAATTAATATCTGGTGTTAAACATAGCTACTATTGTTCACCCTAGTTTTAAGTTGAATTAACCACATATTAATTTGACCAGTGGCGTAGGCATGAAGGGAGGGGGATTGGGGGTTCAACCCGAAATTTTTTTTTTTAAAATTTATTAAATTCTTAATAAACACTTGATTTTTATGTTTTAAATTTATTATAAATAATAGATATACACATTTGATTATTTTTATATTTATTAAATAAATTTTATATTATTTTGCATTTCATAAAAGTTGTCTAGTTTGTCATATTCCATTTTATAGAAATATCTATTTCTCATTTTCAGTATGAATTTCACACCACCCAAAAAAAAGGGAGTTATTTATTCAAACATATTATGATATTGACTCAAAAAATCAAAGTCCGACCAGATTCATTGAAAGACAAGAGTCGGTGAAACTCTTTATTGAACTATATGATGTTGTCTTTGTAGCACTAGAATTTTATATATCAAGCAAGGAAAAAGATTCAGCCGGTGTCGAAAATCTTTTGCAGGCTATTATTAAGCCACAGTTTTTAATTTCAATTCAATGTGTTTATTTTTTATTTAATTATACATGATTTTAGCAAAATGCTACAAAAAATTGATCTTTTTCAACTTTAAAAAGGTTAAAAACCTATTTAAAAAACACAACCTGTGAAAAACGTTTAAATGGATAAGCCCTATTGAATATTTATAAGATTATTTTAGATAAAAATTTGATTCTAGATAAATTAGCAAAATCTCAGAGATTAGTAGATCTCTCTTTTTAAATTCAAATCATAAAATAGCAATAAAATTTTATTAGTTTTAATATATATTCAATTTTTTTTTGTAAAAAAAGTATACTGAATTTGACCGAATCCAAAGGGCAACTTGATAGGCTAATAGTTACTTTAAATAATGCTATACCAAATCGATACTCTCTAGTCGGTCCAAAACGCCACCTATTATAGATGATTTTTTTGTAATAAGTAATAATTCTATTGATAATCCTATAGTCGCATTTTTTATTAAATCTAAAAATATTCAAATATTTTTGATAATTTTTCTTATATAAAAAAAATGTGTATATTAAATTTAATATTTTTGAAATATAAAAAATAAATAAATTATATTTATATTTAAAATTATAGTCACATTTGTATTTTTTGTGAAAATAGATATGTAAAATATATTTTAAAAAAAATGGTAAAGTAGTGTAAAAAGTTGCTTTAGCTATATTTTTAAATTTGCTAATATCACGCAGCCGTAGCGATGGCGCATTACTTTTAGAAATAGCATATCAAAAGACAGATAATTTGATACAAAATATCTATATGGTTATAATTTTTTTTAAAGTTAAAAATCCTATTTATAAAATTTTTAAAAATAGTATAATATATAAAACTATTATATTAGAATAAATGTCATGTAAACAATTTAAAACAAGACAAATATATAAACTATAAAAAATTGTAAAAAAACATAAGGAAGAAAAAAGCAGAGAGATCCTCATTGAGATATGAGGAAACTAAAATAGCTGCCTTGGAACACGGCGATTTGAGTTGATTGTAACTTTTAAAAGATCTACGATGATCATTAAAGAACTTTTTTCCACCTAAAATCTTTTTAAATAGCCTAAGGAATATCGGATAATGATTATATTTTTAGCCATTTACCCCAAATTTTAGCCGGCCAAAAAATTGGCTTAACCAAGTTTTTAGCCGAAATTATTATTTTTATCTTGGCGTTTTTCTTATAAATATAGCCGCTGAAATTTGAAAGAAACTAATATAAATTTAAACGCCTTCACTTTAACGAATTTTCTCTGACACGCGCATGTAGCTGAGCCCAATTAGCCGACATTTAGCCATTACCCATCTATAACTAAGACCATAGATAGAAATAACTATTGGAATAGAGTAATCTGAAAAGTTTTGGTATTTTATAATTGATCATCTTTCAGCTAATGGTCGGTTGGGTTAAAGTAGTGTTTGGAACGGTCCGATCCAATCCGGTCCTTTTTAAAAAAATGAGACCGGAATGATGGACTGTTAAGTCAAGTGAGACCAGACCGTGGGACCATCGGTCCATTCCGGTCGGTCCGGTCCTATCTAAAAAATGTTTTTTTTATTAAGTTATAAAAGTTTTATCCTGCTTTAAATTTATTAAAAATGAAAGAGTTATATTAACAATATTTTCATTATATCATCAAATCATTTTTATTATATTATACAATACAACGCTTAATATTTCGAAAAAATATTAAATCAATACAAATTTACTGAATATAATTTAAATCAATTTGATTTGCATATTTAATTAGTTTTTTGTTTTGATATATATATTTATATATAATGCGATAGATATTTGGTTATAAAATAAAACTGATTTATATATAAATATTCTAATTATCTTCTAAAAAATCAAAAAATTTTCCATTTTTTATCCATGATTCAATTGTCATTAAAGATTGAACCATCTTTAGATTCACTATTTCGCTTTTTTGTTATTTTATCTAGCTTTAGAAAAGATCCGTCAAATGCTACTGATGTAGCCTACTGTGGGAGATAGTCCATTGCTATTTTGGCTAGAATTGGAAATCGATATTGATTCCCTTCCCACCAAGTATGTTAGAATTAATTAGATATAAAATATCAGATAAATAGCTGAATAAAATTCTCAAGAGTCGGCATAAAGCTATAAATAAAATCATCCATAAAGCTCTTAATAAAGCTAAAATACCTAACATCCTAGAACCAACAAACCTCTCTTTACAAGATGGTCTCAGACCTGACGGTTTAACCTGCACCCCATGGTCCAATGGGAAATCCCTAATTTGGGACGCAACCTGCGTCTCTTCCTTTCCCTCATCAATTAATTCAAACCTTCTTACTAGCGGGGAAAATAAAAAAAATAATAAATACTCAATACTAAATAACTTTATTTTCCAACCCACAGTCATTTCAACTAATGGCAATTTCTCACAATCAACATATTTTTTTAAAAAGATCTTAGCACGTAAAATTTATAACATTACAAACGAAAAACGCGAATCAATTTTTCTTAAATAAAAACTCTAATTAGAAATTTTTAAACATAATTATACCTGTTTTTTAGGAACATTTTTAATATAAGCTCTTTTTAGAGCCATCGATATTTTTAAAAAATACATTTACTTTTAATATAGGACACCATATTTAAAAATTCATGATGTAGTGATTTACTTTTTTAACGAATTTCATTGCCAAAGGCTCTACAAAATGATTACCTTTAGGAGACCGGGGTAAAACGATAGGCATTTTGCATATTTATTATAAAAATTTTAAACAAGAGTCAAACACAACAAATTATAAATCAATGTGTAGCCCCATCTCTCTTCTACAAGATAAAAAAAAATGTAGCCCTCTACCTATAATATTTTAGGAGCTATGATTAGTTATGTAAAACTACTCATTTTCGCCATTTTACCCTGGGTTAAGCACTAGGGTAAAGTGGTTAAAATAATATTTGACACATATTTATTGTTTTATTTAACAAATATTACAAATTTAAGATTTATTTATGATTTTTATTTAAAAACTAATCGATACAATAAGGACATGTAAAATAATTATCATAATTAGCAATTTAGAATGTGCCCATTCAAGGCACATTGTACATTTTAGCCATTCTTCGTCCTCGCGACTTTTTTTATAGTTTTTATTACAAATAACACATAAACATATTTTTTGATATCTTTTTTTTTCTCTGAATTAATAATTTTTTTTTATAAGGTGTAGATGTTAATATTTCTGATATCTTTTTTTTAGATATTTTATCCGATGAAATATTGAATAATTTTGGAATAGGTATTATAGATGAAGGATTGAATACTTTATTATAATTTTTTGAGCATGATGGTAACATATCATGATAAGGTTCATCAATATCATCTGGAACATTTTCGTTCAATAATATAGATAAATCACTATCATTATTTTGAGTCACTGTAAGATTTTGAGTCACTGTAATATTTTCATCATTATTTTCAAATTCAATATTTGAGTTAGCATTTGAATTATTACAGCAGATATAATCTTGTTCTGTAAATATATTTGGGTTTAAAGGAAATATGCCACATGCTAAGAATCCATTTAATATATTATTTGATGTCACTGCCCTTGGTATTTCATTTTTTAACACTCCTGGAATATCATAAATCTGAAATTGTTGCCCCACATGATTTTTAGATAGAGCATTATTAAAATTATGAAATACAATATAATACAAACAATATAATTTAATTACTTGTTTAGGCGTTAATCCCATAAATGACCTACTTGCTTCTAATATGTAGTCACACAATCTAGATTCTTCTTCATTTGTAAATATTTGTTTATGATGATCTGAACTTTTAATACCAATTTTACATCTCCTTCTCAACATTGTATAAGGTATGTTAAATTTTTTAGCAGACGTTATTTTATATTTTATGGCTTCATTTATTATATTTATATCTCTGTATATGGTTTTTCTTTTATAATTTCTCATTATTTGATTGATACAATAAAAATTATAATAAATGAATTAATGTGAATAATTTTATATTTTAACCGTTTTACCCATAACAGCTTTACCCCTAGGTGACATATATTATAAATATCGTTATTGCGTGACTTCTAATATAGCTAAAGATGTCAGATAAATTTTATTTTATAGCTAATACATTAAAAAACATGTGTGCCAAATTTTGAATCCTGAGGATATGTAAATTTTACTAAAAGCAAAATATACTAGAGAATGATTTTTATATTTTTTGGGTAAAAAACAGTTTTGACAAAATATATAAAACCAGGTAAGTTTTTTAAAATATGAACATAGGTAAGAAATTAGATATAAAAATACATCTTTACACCAAATTTAAGGTCTTTATACTCAATGGTTAAAAAGTTATTCGGGTTAACATTGTTACCCCGTCAATCGCTTTACCCCGGTCTCCCCTACTATTTGATTGATTTGTTGATATAAAAAATTTTGATTTCACATCACATATCCTCCTAGTTCAAAAAAGAATTTGGATTCAATAAAATTTTGAAAATTGGTTCTCAACCCTGTTTTTATGGTAATGCATCATGATTATTTAAAACTATTGCGGGTTTTCAAATTACTAATTATATTCTTTTGATTAATAATTTGAATTACAATATTTCGTTAATCTTGGTACCCAGCCCTAATCATAACTATAAGTAGGTTTATTAGATTAAGTTTTTATTCATAATGCATAACTTACTTGTGCTTGAAGAATTGGAAAATATCTGTAGAATATATTTTACATGTTTTCCCAGCATTATCTTTTTTAAATAACTTATATAATTCTTTAACAACTTTCAAATTTGAATTTGATCAATTTTTTTCATTTACATCAACAGTCATTCTTTCACCCCCTGAAGAGAGTGGTGGTTCAATAGTATTATCAACTTCTATGATTTCAATTTCCATTTATAAAAATATAGTACTACCTACAGTATTAAATTAAATTACTTAACGAATGAATTGAATGAAAAGGAAGAATATAAAAAGTAAACGATGATGAGATATTATAAAGTGTTAGGTATTAAATAATCATGTTTTATGTGTCAGGTACATGTACATTAAATAAAAAGCAACTCATAGTAAACTCTTATCTTATTTAATTGGTCTTCGATCGGACCGGACTAAACCGACTATCGGGTGTTGTCGGAGCGGACCATCCGGTCAGACAAGACCGACCGCTGCAAACACTAGGTTAGAGGAAAATTGGAATACGCAAATAATTATTTTTAGTTCCATTAATAACCATAATTGAAGGGTGACGGGGGGAGGGGGTTATAAAATAGGAACATACCTATTTCGTTTGATTAATATTTGTGTAATTAAAGTTTCTGATTGACCTTTAATTTCAAAAAAGTATCTTTTAATTCTTAATCAGCTTTTTAAATAGCCAATACATATATTAAAATTTGTTCTAATCATAATTCTGCATTGGTATGTAAAAATTCGTATTCATAATATATTTTGCTCTCTCGGATAGTTTTGAGATGAAATAAAAGAAAGAAATAATATAAAGCTAAACGTGACCGCTGAGTTTGTAAGGCTGTTACATTATATGTTATTCATATAATTTAATGGCTAAATGTCGGCTAACTCGGCTCAATCTTCAAGCGCCTACCAGAGGAAATCCGTTTATTAAGGCGCTTTTATTAGTTTTTCCCAAATTTGAGCTGCTATCTTTTTAAGAAAAATCCCGAGGCCAGTGATAGTTTTGGACTAAAAATTTAGTTTAACCAGCTAAAAATTTGCCTAAAAGGCTAAAAATATAGTAATTACCCATATATAGTTATTCTCAATATTTTTAGTGATGCCGACCTTTGTTAGAATAAACTAATTTAAATAGTTTCTCTAGCATACAGAATCCATAAATATTGATTAAATATCAGTTTAGTATTAAAATATTTTAATCGAAACACTTTATATACAAATATTTTAATATTTCGAATTTAATAAAATCTAATATGATTAAATTTTGATGTCAAATTATCAGCTATGAATTTGCAAAAATATTTATTATTTTATTTTGAAATAACAAACTTAATAATATTATATAATCTACGATATTTAGACCTAATAAATATTTGTGAGTCACAAATATTAAAAAAATAAATAAAATAATTTAGTTGAATAATTAATTATTTTCGCAGAGTTCGTTGCTACTTATACTATCCAAAATACACAATTATAAAATATTATAATACATAAAATAATACTAGCATTTGTTTATGTGTTGGATGGCATTCATTGACGAATGTATAGCTTTTCGGATATTAGAATATTTATAAGATATTTATTAGAAATATGCAATCAAGAACGGACGTAAGAATACCTATAGCAAAAAATATCTGACTGTAACAGTGGCATAGCCAAGCCCTTTCTTAGGGCAAAATCGGAGGAGGGAATTTGTTCCAAAATCCTTTTCCCTGGTTAGGTAAATTCCAATTATGGTTTTTTATTTAGTTATCTGCTTTTTAAACTTCGTGAAGTACTAATTCTAGGGTCTATTTTTATATTTTATGTATCTCAGTGCTTCGATCAGTTTAGTAGCAAATATAAAGAAAATTGATTATTAGAGCAAGTTATGGCCAACTTTAGGATTAAAAATTGACAAAACCACTATTTCTGGAAACCTCTGCAGTGCTTAGTGACTAATTGGTATATATTTTCTTTCAATTCGTTTGGTAGAAAGTAGGTAGAAAATAAATTTATAATAGCGAAATAAAATACCAAATTGGCATTATGCCAGAATAGAAAATAAAGAAGCACTAAGTAAACTAATTCTGAAACAATGCTAAATTAAAACATTTTATTTTTGGATCTCTTCGGTAGATAGTTTAAGGAAAAAAATTATTGCCAAATAATAAAAAATTGGCATCATGCCGGAAGTATAGAATCAATTAATATCTAGTTTGTATTAATATTTAATTTTGCTGATTAGTATTAATTTCCCAATCATTTTCCAAGCCTCTTCTAAATAGAAAAACCCATAAGATAGATTAAACTAATGACGTTATGTCTTGTCACTAATTTGGCCATTTAGAAGTTTTAATTCTGAAGAATCAAGGACAGGAATATCTTGGACAAATGTACCCAAATGTTATAAAAGGCTTAAAATTGTATTTTGTTTCGGATTTTTTTTTCCAGGGCATTTCTGTTCGTTATTTAATTCTGAATAACCAATATACAAAACTTAATTAATATACACTTAGTTTAAATTAGCGCTTTAATCCATATGGTAAACAGCGTCAAGAGTTATTAGAAAGATAAAAAAAATTAAGAAATAATCTGAAATTACAATTCAATCTTTTACTTTTTATATCTAAAAATAAAATAATCCTATTTATAGAAAAAGGAACATCATAACGATCTTATTTTTAGGTTAATAAAACAAAATAAGAACATATAAATTATCACCGGAAACAAATATAAACGGTATAATAAATTTCATGCGCGCAGAAAGAAAAATTTTTAAAATTTGAATTTAAATAATAAAATATCAATCTTCGCCTTCACGTGTTTGAATATATAATTTTCAGAGCATTGAATGTAGTAATACCAACAAATTTTCCTCTAAGGAATCTCTTATTACCTCAAAAATTTACTGAGTACCCCTCACCAATTAAATATCTCCCTGAATTTCACTTCATTTAAGAAATACGTAACTTGTCGGAGCTTGATTAATTTAGCTGTCCTTTGGTAGAGTCCATAAGATTCCTAAAATTTATTTAGATCAAACAACCCGTAATTATTGGTATCAATTAAATTAACACTTTCCCTATCATTGTGCAGTTTCCATCACACGAAGTTTTTCGCAACAGACAAACCATAATTTTTGATATCGAATAAATTATCGCTTTCATCAAACATATTTTCATAACCAGAGAAGCCATAATTTTTTCCATGATCGTGAAACTTTTATAAGGCTAATAAACGACGGACAACGCACCCCAAAAAGTGGCAAGTTAAGCATATTCATAATTACCATCAATTCTTTTAAAGTAATCACTGTTACATGCTTTGAATTTCAACATAATCCTCTCATATTTGGGTCATAAAATGTATGCAGGGTTAATTTAAAGATGTACCGACACCACCTTCTGTAGGCCGATTCTATTTAATCCGATTTAAAATTGCTAGGTTACCGGTTCGAAATCACTAAGATTTTGTTTATTATTTGATTTTTCAATAACAATCAATTTTTAGAAAAACAACAACTAACCTTTAATAAAATATAATAAACATTTTTAAATATTAAAAGGTAGATTCGCGGGTCCTTCTGGTATTCTATGTATCATATCCAAGCACCACCTAGTTGGCTTCCGAAAATAATCTGGTCCTTGCTCGATTTGAACCCAGATTTATTTGATTGTCATCACGGACTAGACCACAGACGCTACTCGAAATTAGCAAGCAATTTCCATATATAATAAATAAACGACGGGATTAGATACTTTTATGGATAAATATAAAAGTAAATCTCGTTTAAAGGGATTTATACTCAAGTTAATGCATAGTAACCATTCCTTGTATAGGTGTTCCATTCTTGGGGGGACCGATTTTTCAGGAACCTTTTTATCTGTAGGACGCCAACATTACCAGTTAACGAAGGTTAGAGAGATGACAGCAAGCCAACATAGATACGTAGGGTTAATATATATAAAAAATAATTTAATAAAAATTAGTCATTATTTAGTACATTAGTAAATATGATTTATACCAAATTACCTCAAATATTTGATATTCTTACTCTGAGACAGCATGAAATAAATTAATATTTTTTTTTATAGGAATCCCATTTTTGTAAGTCGTAAAATGTATTAAAAGATTATTTTTATCCAGTGTCATTTTGCTCGGGTTACTTTTATTGGGTCCTTTTGTCCAGGATTGCAAATAATATAGCATTTTTAATTTGATTTTTTTTACACATTACAAATAAAATAATATAATTGAATTCATTTATTATTATTAGGAAATTCAAATTATGAATAAATTATAATTCATAGGCGCAACTCCATCGGAAATTTGAAAATGAAAAACGAAAATTACTTATATAAAAATAAAATAACATCTCAACCTAATAGTGCGTCTCTCCCTTCTAGAGGAAAATACTGAATTGGCCTATGATATAATTAATAATATATTTATTTAGGGCTTGGTTGAGGTTTTTTAAAGGACCATAATTCATTTTTGCCCCCAACCCCCTAAAAATTGTTGCACAGCCATGCTTATAAACATTTACACTATCAATATAAAATTTAATTATTATTCACTAATCATCGTTATTAATTATTCAAGACAAGGATCCAAATAGTAATAGATATCGGTTCAAAAAAATAACGACTCAGGGTTCGATAATAATATCTGTTCGGTTTAAACCTTTAAAACCCGTCTAACTATTTAGCATTTAACCTACTTAGAATTATGTAAAAAAAAATAATTTTAAATTTTATCACCATTCTGTAAAAACTAATATTGAGTGAACAAGTAAATTTTTTCAATAAATTTTAAGTTTGAAAACATTTCTATATGCTAACATAATTTGGGTAGCTGGAACCGTCAAATTGCAATATACAAAAATGTCTTAAAATATTTACTGATTATTAATTATTTTTAAAAGCGTTAAAATATCAAAAATTTCAAACAAGTTCATAGGCATTTGTAGAGGTAGGATGGCTAATTTTTTAATGGTTCGGTCCCGGTTAGGTAATAATTAAGATAAATCCCTGTTTAACGGTTTAGTTTGAATCCCTGATTTGAGCTCTCTAGTTTTTGTTAATTCCCGGATAATAAAATATTATATATAGAATAGAATTTAAGAAAAGATTTGAATCTTTTTAATTAAAATAATTTTCATAATTTATACAAACTTGAGTTAAACCAAAATGGTTGATAATTTTTAAAGTTTGACTTTTTTGTTTTTTCTATATTTCCTATAAAATATTTAACTTGTTTACTCAAATTGAATTAATGAATATTATGATCTGTTGTAGAGGGGCAGTATATGTCCATTTGGCAATTAGAAGGCTTTGCTCATTTTATTAATTAAAATGAAGTTCAAATGAGGTATAGATAAATTCCCCCTAAGATTTCAGTATAATTAGCTAAGGATAAGATAGAGGGCGCTTGCAGAGATACTTTATGATCCCTGGAACCCAGATATTATTTAAATTTTTTAAAATATTAATTCAAAAATACGAATGCGGTGGATATATAAGGCTGAAAAAAATGACTAACTAGGTAATTGAACTGTTGTCCACCTACAGGCGAATAAAAAATTTTGTAATATGTCTTATAATTATAATTTGGAATTAATCATCAACCGTTCTATTTAATCATCTAACCGAGGATGATAAAGCGAGATAGATATACATTTATTCAACATTTTTACCTGAGACAATTATCTTTAACTATCTGATTTTAGTATACCTAAATATAATTTCCCATCTATTTGGCCCGTAATAATCTAAATAAATCTAATCAAAGCTTATTTGTCAAGAGTCAACATCCTTAGACTATTTTTCATATGGTAAATCGCATGACATAATTATTGTTTAAAAGGCAATTCAATATCATTTTATATATTAAAATATCAATGTAAATAACATCTTCATTTTTTGATACAGATAACCTTTATGCAATATAGATTATTTCCTTCTAAAGCTTTAAGAATTATCGTTTTTAAGTTCCATAACAGACATGCTATTTCAAATTTTTTAAAATATTTAGTTTGCAATAAATGGGTTTAAAAAAATTATTACTCTATTTATTTTTATCCTTCCTGTTTATGGATCAGCAGACTTGGATCAACTCTGGCTTACCCAGATGTTTATTGTCGGGCATAAATAGGGACGATCTCTTATAGTTTTAAATGTACATATCACTTTCATTAAAACTAGTTAAAATATATTATCCGGATTTAGGGCACCCTACTCCTTGTTAATATTAAATTTATGAGAAAAAAATATACTGTAAACTCATATCACTTTAAGTATTTTTTATAGCGTTAATTGTGACGAGTAAATTAATTTTGGAATTTTAGTTTTTTTAAAAAATACTAAAAAAAATCGATATTAATTTAATTGATATAATTAATATCACTAGCCTAAATAATATTTTATAGTAGAGCCCTGCCCTGCACGTACAGGTTAGGCCTTATCAAAGTTCGCCGGGAAAGATTTTCCTAGAATATTTTTTTTAAATAGACCCTAGGGATTCGTAAAAAAAAATCGTGCGAGAGGAATTTTGATCGAGTTTTAAAAAAATAGTATGAACCCGATTTTTACTCATCTAAGGTATATTTTTTTTTGATATCTATTATAATATAATTTTGTTTTTTTTTAAATTTAGTATATATGGGCTAAATTTTTATAATCGTTAATTGTTTTATATGACCTTGGTTTTAAATTCGTTTTTTAATAATAAACTCAATGAATAAATTTTTTTTTAGTTTTAACTGTAGAAATAAAAATACTAAAATGAATTAAATACATAATTAGATTTTTTGCAGAATATGTATATATTTTTTTCTATTACATGCCGATTTTTAAAAACGGCTAGCTCAATATTTTAGCCAGAAAAATATTGCCTAAGCCTCGAGATTTCAATAATATATGTCTATACCTTAGGTTCTTTCTATGAGCAAAATCTTCAGGCTTGCGTTATATTTTTCAAGATGAAGTATTGAGTTAGCCGTTTTTAAAAATCGGCTCAAAAACATGCCGTTTAACAACATTACATGGATGGTAAAAATATCTATAAATATCAGATCGGGTTTGAACGAATAAATCGGATCGGTGAAAGATATGTGTCTCGGCACAGCCCTTGGAAAAATATCCTAAATTGATTTTTAAAAAAATTTCGCAAAATGAATAAGATTACATCCATCCACGGTAAAGAAGAAAATACTTTTATGAATATTAAACCCATTCACCCATAACTTCATTGAAGAATATAATACAAGAATTCGGTTAGGCTATTTTATATATTTTTATAAAATTCAAACAGTTATTTAGATAAATACCGATAGCTGTTTCACAGCCCTTAGACAATACCCACCGCCTACTCCGGGGAAGGAGTATCATGCGCAAGATCGGCACTGAAATTGGATGGGGGTAGATAATATACACGATATCATCTGTTATATAAAATTAGAGGAGTGAAGAGGTAGTTTTGATTTAGATTTCTTTTTTGTTAATTTCGATATTTTGAACCATTGGCAGAAATATCCTGAATAAAATGACCCTAATTAGAAAAAAATTAAATGGCGTAGAATTGAACTAATTTCAAAAAATTGCCTCTTTTTAAGCAGTTTCAAAAATTTCAAAATTGGGTTCTTTTTTCTATGTACTTTTATCGGTGGGTATTTTGGGCTTTGATTCATGACATTTTTTCCGTTATTCAAGAGAGGGGAGTTTTAAAATGGAATATCGTCATTATGCTCTTTAACATCGCTTAATTAAAGAAAGTAAGTAAGAAATTTCCCCTTGGCAAATTTTCTAGTTTTTGTTAATACCACTTTAAGCTAATAAAAAATTATCCCTACACTCCCCGACCCCTCTTTCCTGGAAAAATGAATATAATATGTCATAAAAAATATTTTTTAAAAAACCAAAATTATATTTAAAAAAATGTAATTCCGCCACAGTCAAAGACGGGATCTAAAAATATGACAGGAAGGCCCTTGGCAAAAATATCAAAAGAAATGTGCTTAAATGCCTAAAAGGGGTCATTTTGAAATGTTCATCTTTTATGTTTAAAATATTTTTTTGAAAATTATTTTTGTCTAGCGTCTTTTTGTTTAGGATATTTTTTCCTTGATTCAAAAAAATTATGGTTTTCAAAAAGTGTC
Source organism: Gordionus sp. m RMFG-2023 (assembly GCF_954871325.1). Classification (NCBI taxonomy): domain Eukaryota; kingdom Metazoa; phylum Nematomorpha; class Gordioida; order Chordodea; family Parachordodidae; genus Gordionus; species Gordionus sp. m RMFG-2023. The sequence goes on along the minus strand of NC_088779.1, from coordinate 14,056,186 downwards.
TGCGGCCTAGTAGTTTGTAATTGCATATATCAACTACCGTATAGATTTTAATTTGAATCCTGAAAGGTTCCTGTTTTTTTTAGAAGCTAACTAGGTAGTTGTGTAAATATATTAGTATTGTTAAAAAGCCCGATTTGGGCTATTTTTTAAAAACGGCCTGATTAAGATCTTAGTCAAAAATATTATTATGCAAACCTGATTGCCAAATTTAAAGGTTTACATAATATAATTTTGGCTAAAATCCTAATCGGGCCGTTTTTAAAAATCGACCCAAATCGGGGTTTTTAACAACACTAATGTGGAGGATATACAAAATGTTGAAAACGTGATTCCGTTATATTAATATAAAAATGAGTCATATTTCATTTTAATAAAATTTGGTCATTTAGAATATTGCTATATGATGCTCAACGCTATATAGCCCCTCTACCTCCCCCTTCCAAGCCATTACAGTGACTCGTACATGAAGATAATAAAAATTTTATTAATTTGAAGGGAGTTAAATACAAAATTTAAAAAAAACATTCTCATTTGCTTTTACAATTTTCGCATATTTGCAATGAATACATACATGTATGGAATAAAGGAAAGAAACAATTATTTATATAAGTCATTATTTTTTTTCAAATACAACCTTTAAATTTTTTGAGACATTAACAGGGATCGGAGCTGCTGTTAAGTATAAAGGATCCGGTTCGGTTCAGAGACAATATAAATGTTTCGGTTTAGTCGCTTAAAATTATAAATGTTTTTAGGTTCGGTTAAGGTTTTAAAAAATTAAAAAGGTTTTTTAAGGTTTTATAATATTTATTTATATTAAGAAAAATTTAATAAAATATTAGATTAGCGGGAAAATTCGAAAAATTTCAAATTTAAGATTAATTAATAACTTTCCAGAGAGAAGTAAAATGTGCTTTACTATATATTATGATCTAAGTTTTAATTTATAAATATTAAATCCGTTCGAAAATATTAAAAAGGTTCGGTTCGCTCCTTACAGTTATTTGGTATAAAGGTTCGGTTATGGTTCAGAAAATTATAAAAGTGAATTCAGGTATAACCGAGCTCTCTCCCAATCCATATGACATAAAAAAAAGTATAAAGAGAATTTTTATCAAAGGGCGATCATGCCTGCCGGCAGTTCATATTTCATATAATATGATTATTTAGGTTTGAAATCAAAAAGAAATGAGATAAATTCAATTATATAATATCAAATAGGAAATATCTAGTTACAAAAAGATGTAATTTTTTTTTAAAAAAAGAGAAAAGAGATCAATCATTTATAAATATTTCAAATTAAGATGAATGTTCTTGTAACCCACCCTACCCACATTCGTAATAAAAATAACAAAACATTTCAAATAAAATCAAAATTTTTTATTGTTTATATTTTAAAAAACCAAAATTTCCTTCTCCCCTAGAAAGGAGTGTCAAATTTTTTTACATAAAATTGTAATAAATCATTTTTCGTTAATATATATTTATAACTTTTCTTAAGGCAATTTATGATAAATAATTTTTTGGCTTTATTTATCAATTCAACACACAATAAAGCACATAATTTGCATTTTATCATCTAAAGTGGTTGGAATTTATTCATTAAAGTGTCGTATTTGGAGATGGGTTTTATGGGAGATAAACTATTTACAGAAAGAGATTTTTAAACTTTAAAAAACTGATTTGACGTTAATTGTCTTCCTAAGAACGTGTTTACTTTCTCTATCAATATTAGACATTTTCGCCATGAACTTTTGACTCTAAAAAATCGATATGAATTCTCAAAGGTTCGCAACATAATTGTCTGAGATTCATTGGATACATTTTCTGTCAAATCAGAATTTATTAAAGTAAAAAATCTTCTCCAAATAATTTAAAATTGAGATTTTGAATCCTCATGGATTCCAATACTATTTATGTAATATTAAATTAAACATTATTCTAATAAGCTGCCTAATTTGGGAAAGTTTTGTGGGTTTGCTTATTAGGCTAGGCCAATTAAAAGGTTATCAGATTCGTTTCAAATAATCTGATTTGAATCGAGTAACAACAAGTACGAAATCGACTATTTGCTATTGTCAAATACCAATAAGCAATTGAATAATTGTATCAATCAATTTTTTTTTAAAATACAAGTTTTTATTTCTCATCTTTAAACATTTCAAGTCAGATTATATTTATATTCTCGACATATTTGATGGGATGCATAAGGCTTATTTTCATTAATAAAATTTCAAAATATTGCATAATTTGTTGTAAAAAAAATAAAAATAACGAAATTATCTTTATTAAAAACATAGGGCGGGAAGCGTGGTTTTCAGCTAAAATCCATATATTGAAAATATCTAATTTGTAATATTACCCATTTTTAGAACCACGGCCGACCGGTCGTTTAAGTACAGTGACCTTCACTAGGTATATTAAAATCAGCCCCTGCTCACATTATAGATTTTGCACTTGTACTGCAAAAAACAAATACATAGTAAATTTTGTTAATTCGCATCTCAACAAAATTCAAGAAAAAAAAATGCAAGGCATTATTTACAAATATTAAATAGCTTATTGGTTATTCTTAAATAATGAAAATGATGCATATTTTAGTTTCTCAAAATAACAAGTACATTCTCAAAAAAAATAAAATTATTTAAAAAAGAAAAATAAATAAGAAATAAGCTAAACAAAAAAATTTCATATTTATTTTAGACAACCATTTTTATTTATTACATAATATGTTGGATAAATAAATATCATTCATTGATTTTTCTTTCTTTCTAATATCGCTTTCATTTTTTTTAAATAAAATATACCAAAAATAAAACCAAGCAGAATAAATAATATACACGAAACAAGATGGTAATAATAATCATGTGGGAGGAGATTTTTTTATAGTCTTTTAATCATGTTTCATCTTCAATTCCTTAAAGTTTGATCATTTATCAAATTCAAAATTGTTTTATTTATAATACAATGTTTTTTTTTTAAAAAAAAGAATATTATAATTTATATGTATATGATATAGCAAGCAACAAAGCAAAAAAAGGCTTTTTGAAGTTTTTTTATAATTAATGGTTGCTTTTATTCTCCCTCTTAAAAAATGATGGTACATAATTAAAATTATGTTATATTACCATTTTATATATTCTAATTTTTGAAAATTGTTTTATCAATTCGATATGCATAATTAATCATGTTCTAAATATTAAAAAATACCAGATTCGTGTTAAAATATCGTTAATTAATATTCTATAAAAATGACCTGAATTTGACGAAGAATGAACCCTTTTCATCCAGGGATATATCACGTGCTGTTTAACTTTTGACGATAACTCTTTCGGTTCGCCACTGACCTGAGATGCTTTAATTTTGTGCGGTTTACGGGTTTTATCACCGTTTAATAGACCAAATTTATCGTATTCGATATGCTTTAAATTAAAAAATTCGGGACTCAAATCGTCGTGAGATTTATGGGAATTTGAGCCCTTCTCGAGATGATTCATTAAAATATGATTATTTGCGGTATTAATATGAGTACAATTAACTTTGTTGAATGATCTGTGAGTCTTGTAACGAGATTTAGTAGAATAATCCTGAGTGTGCATCGTACACATTTTAATAGACTCGTTCGAATGGGAAGATTCTTGCATTAAATCTTCACTTTTATATATGGTATCAAGATTTAGAGGTGGATTAAAATATTCGATACCACTTTTGAAGATTTCTTTTCCGTAAATTTCTTGAGATTCAAATTGAGATGGAATTTGTGAAAAGGATTTAGCTGTAACCATGTTATAAGCGGCGGCGGCATTCAAAAAAAAACTGTTAAATTTTGGTTTATAATTAGCAGAATTATAATATTCTAACTGTGTATTAATTAGTTGCTGTGAGATAGGATATGGCTTGTCTATCATATTAAAATGGTCATTTTTGTAATCGTGAAGGGGGTTTAAGCTTAGAACGGAATTATTGAACGAATCAGAATAAGAATTGGTCGTAAATAAATCCATATTTTGATCAAAGTTTGGTGTGTTATTGTTGATTAAACCATCAGATTGATGAGTAATTATGTTCCTAAGATGATTTTTAAGATCGACATAACTTGGACTCACTGTATTTAGGTTTTCATGCTTATATTGATTGCCTTTGTCAACTGAAGTTTCAATTAATAGCATATCATTTTCATCAGGGGAATTATTTATATGGAAGATTTCTTTTTCAGTCTTTATAACTTGAATGTTGAATTGATTGGTCTCATTATGACCATCAATAACATCGTTATAATTTATGCTCCTTTGAGAATTATGATTAGAATCTGAGTTGTCGGATAAATTATCATTTGCTTTGTGGTAACACATAGCGTCATTTTGATTAATAGAATATGTAAAAATATCTGGACACATTTTACTTGTATTTGATTCATTATAATTGATAATTGAACATGCTGATATAGTTGAAGCCTGAAGCATGAATTGAGAAAATATAATACTTTGGTTTGTTTTCCTTTTTTTCTTAATAATTAATTACTATTATATAAAAATAAATGAACTTTAATTCAAAAAATAATAAATTGTTTATAAATAATTTCTCTCTATTCACTTCATAAAAAAATAACGTTAATTTAAAAAAAATCCTTCAACCATTCCCTTTTTGAATTATAATTTTCGTTCAAAAAAAATTGCTATTTATTTGTTAAGGTTATTTATATTTTTCATTTTGTTTTATTTTATTTTACATACAAATATGTTTAAAAAAATATAATAAAGACAACATGTCACTTATTATTACGTTGCAACGCAATCGCGTATTGAAATTATTCATTTATGATTGAAGGCTCTTAAGTATAACTGAAATGCGGTCTATTTTTTTAAAATATTAACAATTTATTATTAAAATTTTAATACTATAATTTATATAAGTTCTGTGAATTAATTAAAATACTAAATACATTTCAGATTTGAAATCGCATTTATTTTTAGTTATTGACAGGCATAACTGAAAAAATGTGGGGATGCTTTTTGGGTCTCTTTCCTTTCAATTTATTTGAGGGCCTCATTTTTTTTGAAAGTTTTTATTTCAGCTGGATTAGAATTTTTTTATTTTTTCTTAAAAAAGCATTTTTCTGATAAATTTTAATAACCATTATTTTAAAAAAATTATTTTTTTTATTTATTATACATACTTTTATAACAAAAATATTGTCTATAAATTATAATGACATTTTTCATTTTTGAGAGAGGAGGGTGATGGAGAGATAAAAACTTTCAAATTTGACAAGGAAGAGGGAAAACCCCCATAGCTACTCTTAGGGTCTAGGATCAAAATAATTTACGTTGATTATGTATTATGTGATTTATAATTAAATCAGCATAATTTATAAATGGGAATTAATCATTTTCGGCCTAATTTATTGAATTTTTGAAGGTGGTTTTCCTATCAAACTTAAAGATACAAATTGGAATCATGGAGATTTATTTCTTCGTTTTACTAATTAAATAAACCCTAATTCACTAAACATGGGTCTTTTAGAAACATGATAAGATTTTCTAAAATTTTGATCTTAACTATTTCCTACCGCCCATATGGAGCTTTTAAAATATATACGCATTTTTATTATTTAAAATGGCGATTTTTTTTTAAGTTAAATAGTTTTAAAGAATAAAAATAATTTCCGGATATATTAGACCCATGTTAGTTATAAAATTATCATAATCTTTTTATCGAAATTCTATTGAGGTCAATTGTGATTAATTTTCTATTTGTGATACTAAATCTTTTTTAGAATTTGATATAAAGGAGGATGATTTTAGCTCTGTAAATTAATATATTTCCCCTTTGATTATAACCTTGCCCCGAAATAGGAAAATAAAAAATGGCCATATTTGCCATAGAGGTGGTCATTCTACTTTTGAGAAAGATTTCATCGAAATGTAATTAATCTGATACAATTCAAGGCCTAAAAGGAGAATTTAAAGGGGAAATCGCATTAGCTAGCTATAGTTGTCCTTATAGTTAACAACCCATGATGGATTGTTCTATGATAGAATTCTGCTCAGAATAACTCATGATTTAACCGAGATTGCGTAGATAGCCCAAATTTGTTCCGTTATATGCAGGGACGTAATGGGGGGGGCACGCATGAGCACTTAAGGGTGTTTTAGCATACCTCCCCAGAAATTTTCAGAAAAGTAGGGAGCAGGGGTCGGGCCTCTTCCAAAAAATATGATTTTTTTTATAATCATATTTTTAAATATTAATATCTTTTATTAAATACACATAAAATATTTTATAAACAAAATGGTATAATATTAAATGTAATTGAACATTTTTAATTCAACTAACATTTTCCCTTTGGTCCTTTAAAAAGAATATGCAATAGAAATATAGTGATATCATTGTATTTACCCACAAAGCTGATGAAAAAAACTTTGGAACCAAAAAAAATACTGCCAGTGATTGCATTAAAAATGGTTAATCGCATTGATAAACAAACAACCATGGTAATATTTAATATTGCATATTTAATTACTAAAGTTAATTACGCATTTGTAGATAAGAGAAGAGCACAATGGTTTAGATAAGGAACATTATTCTAGGTATTCTGCTTTGCTAATAATTGTAAGTATTTCCAAAGAAATGTTTATAAACTAATGTAAATAATATTTAAAATCCAAAATATAATCTTAGTAGATGTATCTATAACATTGCCAAATAATCAAAAGGTGGTTATTTATGTAAAATTGCTATTGGGATATACTCTTTTGATAAACTTGTTAAATATCTAGACCTAACATGTGTAACACTTTGAAGCCTTTATTGACACATACAATAAATAGTTTATATAGTCGGTCTAAAAAAAATCAAAAGTGTTGGATCAAATAGCATAATTGAACATGTTGCTGAAGATTGCAATGGTACGTATTTGATGCACGATTATCTAGCAGTCTCCATACTTTTAAGGCAGTTTGGAATAACTATGAGGGCTGGGATATGCATAAATTCAGGAAATCACTGGTTATAAGGAGGAGCAAATAAAACGACTTTGTTCCCGACTGAAGCTGGATTTGTATCTTACAATAAATATGATAAGGGAATATATTTGATTAAATATAAGTAATAAGCGCCCCCCCCTCTTGATTTGAAATATTTTTAAAATTAACACAATTACAGCCCGATGTGACAGTTTTCACCTTATGAATTCCATTCTGACGAATTTGCCTGCAAATCTTATGATTAAACCTAATTTTCAATAATTATAATTTGTCTCCTCTCAGTCATACGTTTCCTTGTTTGGCTATCGTATATAGGTCTGTGACTTGTTAGCTAATTTTTAATATATGGATAAATATTATTATATCTCAGAGTTGTTAAAAGATACTTTTTAACTGAATCTAGATACAGATACATCGTCTAAAATAATATCTAGATACAGATATTTTAATCAAAAATCTATCTAGATATACAGACACCACATTTTTATATCTAGAGTATCTAGATCCTTTAACAAATCTGTTAAATATATTGAATCTATGCGAATATTGTAATTTTTTTTCAATTTTTCTTTATGCATTATATTACAGTAATATCATTATTTTTATATAATTATAAAATACATTCTAAAAAATTACCTCATTTTTTATGCAAAATATATATTTTGGGCAATATACTTTAATTTTATATAACTTTCTAAGTGTAATAATATAGATTATGTATTTTATATGAAATTTAAAAAATATATTAAAAAAATTTGTGCCCCTACCATTTTTTTTAGAGAATAGCGTGCCCAAGCCGCAAATTTTATGACTAAACACTGCTGATATGGGTGCCAGGAAAAAATATAGGTAGAGCTTATGAGCCTTTTTTGTAATAATAAATAAAACCAAATTCTCATAATTTAAAAAGAGATTAGCTATAAAAACGCTCCAAATCCAATTTCATGATATGATTTTGGCTTAATTCTATCTGAAAAATTGCGTAATTTTGGTTAAACTATATCGAAAGTTACATAACTTGGAAGTGAGATATTCCTTTTATAATCGAAAATAACCATGCAAGGCAATGGATTATAATAAATTTCATTCACAATTATCAAGTTTTCCGGTTTAAGACAGGCATATGATTACAATTTCCCGTAATCTATGCCAAAACCTTCTATTTAAAAAGCATAAAACATTTTGTTTTGCGATAACTTTAAATCTAATTATTTTCTTGAAAATTAATAAATGAAATATGGGTCGATTTTAGCCAAAAAAATTTACGTTAGCCTGGAGATTTCGCTTATATATGGCAGAAAGGTTTAGACATCTATTTACCAAATCTCGAGGCTTACATATAATATTATTTTGGCTAAAATCTTAATCGAGCCATTATAACACTAGGTCTTTTAGACCCATATTAGGTAATTATTGAAACATAATAAGATTCGTGAATTAGGGTTAAATGCTATAATATCAGGTAGTGGCAAACAAAGGCCCCCAAGGGTAAAATTTGATCTTTATAATATTTTATATTGATATCTTGAAAAAATTGCTTTCAAAACTTCTCTTTTCTACTTCTTTTATAATAAACAATACTGAATCCCGGACATAAAAGTCCATGACAAAAACCAGGATAAAAATAGCCCAATTTTAATAAATTTTTAAAATTAGAAAGGGAAATTCTTTAAAAAAAATTATATTTTACACGGCTCTAAGTATCTGTTGGATTTTACTGAATGTAGTGGGTTTGGGGATATAATAAAATTAGTATTTTTCGTCATCTAATGTAAATATGACATATATTTTTGCTGCTTAGGGTCTAAGCTAACCGCTAACATGGTCCGAGCTCGGTCTTAGGCTTTAGTTTGAACCGCGCTGTTCACGCGAAGTAGTCAATTTCTTTTAAAGTTTATCAAATATAGTGGGTTTAGTATCTAATAAAATTAAGTAGGTTTTGCCGTGATCGAGGGGCAATACATTTAGTCAATATTTAAACATTTCCCCAATAACTCCCATATGTGCATAAATTTTTATAAAAATTTGTGTAAAATGCATAGCGTCAGCCTATTAACATTAATTAATTATATTTTAGTGAAGAATAAAACATATATGTTGAAGAAATCATTAATATTTTTAAAACTTCCCTTTTTTTGTATACATTTAAAAAATTAAGAAAATTTGGATATTTTTATCCTATGCCATTTTAAATACCTTTGCCTGGGTCTTTATTCGAGAACACGTCTGACAGATTACCGACAATACTATAGGCACATTTCATTTTTGAATATAATTTTAAAAAAATTGAAAAATGACGAAATTTTTCCTAAAAACGCTTTAATTAATATGGGAAATAAGATCTACGTTTGACATTATTTATTTTCCAAGTAGCACACTAGTTGTATAATATATTACATTATTAAACAATCGTTCCAGCATAACCCTTGAATATCCGAATCGAATGCTAATATGGAAAGTATATTATATCGAAAAATATTTTTTCAATTTAAAATTGATCATATTATTTGTATTCGAAATTATTTCGTGAATATTCGAAATAATTGATAAATATTTGAAATTATTCATACATTTACATGTTCCTTGCGGATTTATTTTTTAACGTTTTTTACACATATGTAAATCACTTTTTTATAAATGTTATTTTTTTATTTGAAAATATTTTTAAGGAACTTAATATTTTCGAATGGAATAAAATATTAGACGAATCAAATCCAACAATAATTCATTATTCTTACAAATAAGAATTTCAAATGATTATATTTGAACGAATAATATTATACAATTATTCGATTCAATTTTAAAATAGAATATGCAAATATTCAATTCGATTCTTATTTTTATAGATATAGCTCGAGTGCAAGAAATCTATTATAATTGTTTCAATTTCACAGTAATAGTGTTGTTAAAAGACTAGATATTTATAAACGGGTAACCCAATATTTTCGCCAACAATATTACGCAAGTCTGAAGATTTTGCTCATAGATGTTAGAATTTGGACATCTATTAACGAAATCTCAAGACTTCATAACATTATTTGGCTAAAATATTGAGTTAGCCGATTAAAAATCGAGCCGTTTAACAAACTACACAGTAACCTACCTATATATCACAAATTCAAAGATGCAACAAGTCTATTTGATAAGAATTTCGGATAGAAATTTATTGAACAAAAGTGCCATGAAGAAAATACCCACGGACAAAATGACAGTGAATAAAAATATTCCAATGTTAGAAATTTGTTAGAGGATAATGTTAAAGATATTCACTATTTTTTTTCGAAATTGGGGTATTTCTTCCGATGTCTTTTTGCTGGACGTATTTTTGCCCTGTCTTTTTGAGGACATATCGATAATTTGATTTTTAGACAGAATCCAAGATTTAAGATTTAGCTTAAGTCAGGTGATACGGGCTATACTGCGGTGTGGTGAAATGTCAAATATCTAAATTTTGGACAAGTTGTATTTCTCCCAGGGATCTGGCACAAGAGTTTTTGTGTTCCATTTCCCTTCTGGTCAAAAATATGTTCCGTTCTATGCTTTGGAAACTTCTAGAACACGTTTTTAAAAATATTTTATATCATTCTAATTTTTACAATAAGTAGTAATAATTAAGAAATTATTTAAAAGATTATCATTTAAAATTTATGCTAAGGTGTTAATATAAATTTGAGTGTCGAAAAATATCTTTCAAAATGAACTTGGTAACAATAATATCTTTTGAAATTTTCAGTAAAATTATTTCAAATAAGATTAAAAAAATTTTTGTTATATGAAGCAAACTGGAATTAAAATAAAAACGAATATGAGCCATTATATATAATTATGTAATAAATATAATTTTTATTATTTTTTTGGAACGTTCCAAAACAATTCCTGGATCATCGTTCCAGTTCTTTTCACGTTCCAGTTCTCTTCACGTTCCATAATTTTCATGAAGTTTCGTTCCAGGAATATATCCGGAGCTTCAGTTTAATTTCCCTGATTTCTATGCATACTATCTACCATATGTTAAGTAACATTCAAAAACAATTTTTTATCCCTTTCGCCAACTATTTAATTTGATAATTGTTGTTTTGAGAGAAATATAATCTTTTAAATTTTATGAAATTTATAGGATATTTCTCAATGCCTAGGGGTTTCTAGTTTATCTATAAAAATTGCGCTATCTAAGCTAACCTCACTACTCCTGCGGTTATACGCTAAGAAATTTATTAATAAATTTATGAAGCAAGAATTTCCCAGGGCAACTACCACCCCACAAAATTATTTAGGTGAGTCTGCCTGTGGAATATACAGAACCCGGATATTTTTATCAAATCTATTTGTAATGATCCTTTTAGAAATGAAACCATTTTAGAGATGTTATTTTTAATGATACCATGATAAAATCACAGAACAGCTCATGACATGAGTCATAGCCAATTCCCTATTATCATGATAGCAGGCAATTCTACCAGGAGAGAGGGTATGCCGCAAGTTTAGAATTATATAGAAATGGAAGCGAGGTAGAAGGAAATGGTGGTGGAAGGAGCTAAATGGTATGGTTTAGTTAAGCTTATTTTGATGATCAAGATTTCCTTTTTCCTAAAATAAATTATTCGGAGGTCGGGGGTAAAGGGACGGGGATTGAGGGAATAAGAACTTTTTATTGGAGTAATTTTGTCATTGGTTTAGATTAGGGCCCAGTAATACCCCCTCCGCCATATCTCTGAAATAAAATAACCCCTGAAAAATAGTCCCCTAAGAGAAGCAGGAAAATTAGTAATTCTCCCCCCCCCCTTTCCCACACTAAGGAATTTCCACCATTATTTAGTTTCTTTTTTCTTAGCTCATAATAAAGATTAGCGAAATATTATTATGCTACATTTAATTAAAATTGCCTTGTATTTCTCCTCTGAATGCCAAAACTTCATACAAAGTTAAGAGATGATTATTTTTTTTAACATGCACCTTGACCTCTTATACTATAATGGAGGAATTGATTTATCAAACACCTCTATTTTTTTTGGTTGATTTTTTTAGACATTATTCGAATTCGATATTAAAGTAAACACGGGTCCACCAAATGCGCAAGATCCAGATTCTTGGTAAATTTAAAAGTATAACTTTTATTTAATCTGAAATGGTTACAACTGTATATATAAACTAGGAAGTCCCGGTATTTTTGTAGCCAAATGAAGAGGTTATTAAATAATACAAATTGTGTAACCTGAGAAAATATAATTTAATCGCAAAAGAGCAAAGTGCCTCTCATATAACTCCGGTTTCCCCTACTAATTAAGTACAACTTAATGCTTTGCATAAGCTTCAGAATTAGTGTTACCTGAAGCTTGCCTTCAGGCGCGTAACCAATGGGGAAGGGGTAGGGGTAATGACCCCCCCCCCATAGCAAATTTGACAGTTTTCATAAATATAACTTTAAGTAATAAAAATTTTACCCCCCCCCCCCCTCTGAATATCAATTTTCCAACATAAAACTTATTTTTTATAAATAAATTTTATTTAAATTTCCTTTCCTTGTGAGTAAATTAACATTATTCAAAAATATTAATAAAATGGAAAAATATTTAGTCAAAGATTGAAATCAAACGGTAATTTATTTTATTAATATATAATTATTTTATATTCAAAATTATTAGTGAGTTAGAATTAAGAAGTATTTTTAATAATATTTTAATTATTAATAAATATCTATTATTTTTTAAATTTTTTCATTTTTACTTCCATTTTGTAGAACAGAAGAAATATAAATACAAAAGTTAAATAAGGCTGAGCATGAAAAAAAGTAATGTGTCGTCAGGAACGATATCATTATTGAATTCAATTGATCAATCAGAGTTTATCACTGCTGCTAGTAGCATCAATAAATTATTTTCATATAGCTCACTACTTTGTATAAATTTACAAAAACCAAATTTAGATTTGGTTCAGGTTATTGATTTGTCGAAAAATATATATGAACAGGTAGATACAATAAGAATGAATGTAGATGAATATTTTCATAATATTTATCTAGACATTGAATCGAAGGTTAAATTTTATGATATAACACTAATTAAACCTCGTCTAGCACCTAGGCAATTATTGAGATGTAAAATAAATATTGGCTCAACTGAAGAATATTATAAAATATCTATTTTCAACCCATTCTTAGATACTTTTTTATCTTAGATAAAAAACAAGTCTATAGCAATCTTCAAGTTTTATTACTCAAAGATCCTTCTTCGTTTTCTAATGCCACTATTGGTAAAATTAAATATTTAGCAAAATTTTATTCCTATGATATTGATACTGAAATAAATTTAATCAGTGAATTCGAATTGTGGTATAGATATTTAATACATTACCTATTTTACCTGAGCATGCTATTGATGCGCTCAATCGGTGTAAGGAAACCTTGGCTCAATTTCCTAATATTTGAAGTTGTATTATATTCTTGCATGTTTGCCTATTACAACATGTACGAATGAAAGGACCATTTCCAACTTGAGTTGAAAACATATTTACGAAGTACTATACTTCCGAATCTCGGCTAAATGGGTTAACTTTGTTAAATATCCACAGAGATTTGGTTCCAACGACAAACGAAATTCTTGATGAATTGGCATTTAACATATTGATATATTGATGCAAATTAATTTAGTATTGGAGTTTTTATTAACCGGCTTAAATATTATAGATTTGTAAAGTTAAAATAAATTAGAGTAGGGAGACTTAAAATTTTTTTTAAATAAATCGGACATGGATTGTATTTTAAAATATAATATCATTCAATTTTAGCAAATAAATTGATATATTTAAAAGAATATGCAAGAAACAAGGCGCCAATACTTTTTATTTGTAGAATATTATTTATACAATTAAATAAATATTGAATTTTTCTATTTAAATAAATTCTGGGTTGGGTAAATAATTTTTACATAAATTTTGGCCTGGCTTTTCGAAATAAATTTAAAAATTTTATATTTAAAATCGGGCCGGGCGGGATAAATTTTTTTTAAAAATGCCCTGGCTTGAAAAATTAAGCCAGATGTAGATCATTATTAATACACATTATATATAATATAAAATATTTACAAAATAATACTCAATAATTATTGATTGTAATAATATTAACAGTTTCACATTTTCACAGGTTTTGTCAAGTAAACATCCCCTTTTAATTCAAAAGATATTAATTAAAAACCACTTTTAGTCCTTTACACCAACTTTATTTGTGAAATTCATAAGATATATTCCTGAAAATTATTCTGCCTAACAAACTTCGTCCTGGTTTTTTAGACCTTATCTAGTAGAATTACCAGCGCTATTGAAAATAATTCAATATCTATGAGGTATGGCAAGGGGTAAAAGGGAAAAATTTTGTGAAACAAATTTCCAGAGCAACTACTCCATAATATTTTAATTAAGTTCTTTGCATGTAAAATCTATTCACGTAATCCTAATATTTTTATCTATTATATGTATAATGAGGACCGTAGAGATAAACCATTTTGGTTGATTTTATTCTTAATGACACCTAAAACGCTGATGTAAGTCCCGAAACAGCTGATAAACTTCCTACGGTGCACTGCCTAATCATGATAGCAGACATTTATACCGTAATACGCAAAATATTTATTTTAATATAATAGGTGTGGAAGAGATTTAGGGAGAGGGGGAAAGAAGGGCATGTTGTAAAATTTTGTGAATCTATTCTGCATTTTCCCTTTTTGCTAAAAAATATTTAGGCTAAATAAAAAATGGAAGGGGGGGGGGGTGTATTTTTTAAGGAGGATAAAATTGCCATTTGATTAAAAGGAAAAAATTTGATACAAAACATTATATTTTATTTGTTCCAAGAATGATCTTTACGATTAATTTGACTCAGTGTTGTTGAAATTGTAGAAAGCACGACTTTAACTAATCTAACAAGCCCCCAGATATGAAAGATAAAGAACCCACGTGTTTTTTATTCTGAAGACTAATAATGAAGCGGAACCGGTCTTTTATTTAAGGACCGTAGACTGGCGCGGTTTTTTAGCTTTTTCTAGCCCGGACCGGTTTTTATTAATATTTAAGTTTGTCTTACTATTCGATTCATATAATTTAAGCAAATTTTTGTGTATATTTTTATTTTATATAATTTGGGTGTTACTTAAGATTTTGTGTTTTTCTCTTTTACTTCATTTCTATTTTGCAATATACTATGAAAACGAAAGTTAAAAAAGCATTTTACTTATAGCCCCAATAAAACGCACAAAATTGTGTTCATTGCAATGCAATACCAAATTAAATGCTCGTCGACAACAATGATTTAAAATAAATTGTATTTATTCTAAATAAAAATTATTAGGTGCTAAAGCTGACCTCTGAAAACTTCAAATTTTTATCTAAATAAACTATATGAAAATACCTTATAAATCTAATTTTACTCGAATTTAATATGCCATTCACGTGCACATCATTTTCTTCAATACCATTAGATTAATATCAAACTGAACATATGAATAAAATAATATTAAAATGGATTATAATAGAAAAAAAAGAATAGATCTACCATTATTAAGTCACCTTTTTTAATTCCATCGATTACAGTTCAACAAACAGAGGCATTAGAATTTATTTATTATATTTCATATTTAATTTTATATGTTAACAGAAATACTTTTACATTTAATAAAATGATAAAACAAGAATTATATTAGGTACGCCACAGGGCCATTTATTTAGGACCACTATCTGGACCAATCTTTTTTGGACCGAAGTCCGTTCTGGTCCGTGTTTACTAAATTGCATGATTTTCTAACTCTTCATATATTTTATATTATATGATAAAATTAAGAATGATCATATATAATCAGGAACCCGGAACAAGGCATTTTTACGTTCCCGTTCCTTTACGGTTCCAATCAAAAAACTGTTCCTTTCCGGTTCCGTCCGATCTTTCGAAATCTTCCTAGAAAAACTACTAAATATATTTTTTTAAATCTACACATTTTTATTAATCTTTATTTAATCATTAAATGAATAAATGATTACATCGAAGCTTAAAGATTATCATTTATATTGATTTTTTGTGGTGTTAGTATAAATTTGAGTGCAAAAACAACGTTCAACACTTACCTGGCTACATGGAGTTGCTAATATGAATGAGCCAATTCTTATGGGATTGGATTTTTTTATTTTTTTGGATTCCCAGTATAGGAAATTTTTTGATTTATCTAAATTTTTTTTATAGTTGATAGAATTGATTATTTATTGAAAAAATTAAAAGAACTTAATACATACACCTGTTAGTTAGATTAAAATTTTTTATTTTTTTTATTATTAGAAATAAATAAGAAATTTATCTATTTTTAGAAATTTTTGAGACCGTTCCAGCAAGATTCCGGAATACACGTTCCGGTTCAATTCCCGTTTCATAAATTTACTCGAAGTTCCGTTCCATGTCCCTGTATATAATATAATTTTTGACTTATGTCATGATATTTGGATTTGTAATGAGAATTTAAAAATGGCCCTTTTCAAAAAATCGTTTGGTAACAAAAATTCCATTCTTAGATTTAGTATATCCATTTAGGTAGTGGTTGAAAAAACCTAGGTCGATCTTTGCGGCTTGCGTCGGAGATTTAAAAAAAGCCAAGAATGATGGGCCCATGAAATCATTTTTGACTTTATAATCTTTCCTTTCTATCAAATTGTTACAATCAATTAAATACTTTTCGTTGTTCATTTAGATTTAATATAATATAGAAAATTTTTCTATATTTTATATTAAAATAATAAAAAAAATTATTTGACAATATATTTTAAGTTAAAAAAGGAATTGTGGGAATGAAACCTCAAGAGAATTGTTAAAGTAACTCGATTCCTTTTTTTCTTAGCGATCATAAAATTTGCTGATGGGGTATGAAATTGATCCAAAAAATTTATGTTGAGGCATGCTAAGATGGGCAAAAAGTAGAATAAACGATTTTATTTGCGAGAGTCTGAGTAGTTATTTTTTTTCGAAATATTTTATATATTTATTTAAATAGTTGATATCAAATCATTTAATATAAAATACATTCTATTCTATAAAATAGCTAATAAAAGAGTAATATAAAATTGGAATACTGATTCCTTAAATTATATAAAGATATATTATATAGAAAATTATTTACCTGCTCTTTTTATTGATCTCGTTCTGCTAATAAAAATAATTTATTTTATCTTTATTAAACATGGTTAGTCAATCCTGATGTAAAGTCCTTTCCCTAATTGGATTCTCTGTTTTTAAAACGAATTAAAATAGGAAAGGATTAATTTTTGGAATTAAAAATGTAGGCTAATTATTAATATTTTACACGTTAAGTTTATGAAATTTATAAGATTTATTTCATGATAAAAATTTGTTTGGAAGAGACTTTGGTAAAATTTGTGACAAGGTGAAATTAAATTTTATAAATTGTCAAGGTGCCCCTCTCCGCCGATTACAAATCTTATTAATTTTTAAATCAAAAATAATAAATAAATACAATAAATAGTTTATAATTTCAAAATTAAATTAAATATTTTATGTTATCTTCTTCTACAATCATCACCTCCAACCAGGGTTGCCAGATATTATTCACTTAAAAACGTGAGTTTTTGTTTAATGGGGGGCTTCGCCCCCCATACTCCCCAATTTGCGGGCCTTCGGCCCGCTTTTACCTGGCCTTCGGCCGGGGATGTTGATATAACATACTAATCTATGTTAATATGTTATATTTAAAAATTTTTTGAGTCAATGAAAATTCAAATTCTTTATTGATTTACTAATCTAATGTATAATTTTCCATGTTATAAATATCGCATAATATTCATTATTATATTTTACAGATGATTTTAAAAGAGGTAATAAAGATTTCCCATCAGCACTGTGGAGATAGGCTGAGAACTCTTTACATGAATAATTAAATTTTTGTTTTACCATAAGTTCCGCTTTCAATGTTGATAAATATAATCGATTGCGTTCTTTTCTCCAAGCAGTATTCATTAAACTGAATATTCTCTCGGTTGAAGCATTTGAATGTGGAATAGAAAATATAAAATCGCATATTTTCTCTATATCAAGGGTGAATTTTTATTAGAGAGGAAATCCATCCATTTTTCTTGGGCATTCATATGATTGTTTGAAGTTTAAGTGATTTTTAGGAAAATTTTGCCTACAAATTTAATTTTTTGTTTAAGATATTTAAAAAAGTTTTTTCTATAAATTATTTAAGATATTTTGAAAATTTTTTCTACAAAATGTTGAATTAGGGTAAAAAAATATAGAAATTCTTAATTCTGCATCGTTTATATATGGGGGAGAGAGGGGGTAGGTAATGGGTCAATCATTCTTGAAATTTTGTTGATCCTAATGACAGATCCATCCACACCCAAAAATTCGAAAGGCTGTGGCGGGATCTAAAAATAAACTATAAAAGACATGGGGATGACGATAATATTCATGAATATCTTCTTGAATATAGATATTTTAGAAAATGTAAATTGTTAAATCGTTCTGACATTTTCATTCATTTTATAAATAATATATTTATTCAATGAATAAAATTGAGTATTTAATACTATATATCGTGTATAAATTTGAATACTATATTTAATTGCGTCATTTAATACTATATTTCGATTTAACCCTTCACTAAAAAGGTTAAAAATCACTTAAACTTCAAAGGTAGGGTCAATAAAAATTTGTAGATTAAATAAAAAATATAATTTGTAGGCAAAATTCTCCTATAAAAATTATTATAAATATTTTACCACAAAAAAAATTAAATTTGTATGCAAAATTCTCCTAAATATAACTTAAATATGCGGAATTAATAATTCCTATATTTTACCACAAAAAAAATAAATTTGTATGCAAAATTCTCTAAAATATAACTTACAAATAAAAAATTGATAAGAAAAAACATCATAAAAAATAACATAAATAAATAACAAAAAAAAAAATAATACACCCCCCCCCCCCCCCGTTAATTTTAACATTATAAACTATGTTAAAAAAATTAAAAATGAATATAAATTTAAAAATATATGATTGGTTAGTTGAACCATTAACAAATACTACAATTTTTTAAAATATTTTAAAATAAAATTAATTTAAAATTTTATATTTGTTTTTAAAAATATTTTAAAATATTTTGAAAAAATTTAAAAACGTGAGAAAAAGTGTGAGATTAAGCTGATTATTTTAATTTACTCAAAAAACGTGAGAAAAGCGTGAAGTGTGAGAAAACGTGAGTAAGTGAAAAATTAGGTAAGAAATCGTGAGAATCACGGCTAAATCGTGAGATCTGGCAACCCTGGCTCCAACCCATTAAAAATGAGCTTACCCACGCTATTGGAATCTGCCTTAAATAATATTTTCCAGAATCTTCACTGACATAGTTTAAACTGCAGATCATGTAAGGGCAGAATCATCAGGCATAAAAATTGTAATTTTCTGATCCATCGATTAAAATCGGCTAAAATATCTGGCATACATTAACTACCTAGATTTTTAGATCCTATGGAAAGTGGCCTGACCCTGATTTCATGGAAAAGGGGCCAATTTCTATTTGGGACGATTTCTGCTATAGACGCATTGCTAAGGGGAGGGAGCACAATTAGATAAATTTTTTCTTCATAAATTTTATTAATAATTTTAGGTTTTCACTTTTTTTTAAATTAAAATCCCTTTTTTAATTTTTTTTTATTATAGTCCTTATTTTAAGGATTTTTACGAGAACAGGCAATTTTCCCTCTTAGTTACGCGCTCAACTTCTGTGTAGCCAAACACCTAACTTAACAAAAAGAAAAGTTCAAAATTGCCAAAATTTCAGAAGATCATGTTTTCATTCCATTAATCCTTCCTGGTGATCCTCGAGAGGACTTCTTCCTAGGACAGATGGTGACCATAGATATCCTCAAAGCTACATTTGCTTTAACGGTAGTATTCTTTCCAAAGAGCTTTTCTATACTATTTAAAAGATTCTTATAAATCTAAAAAAAATTAATTAGACAAATTATTGTCCTATTTCAAGAAATAAAAAATATTCCTGGAAACGGGCCTAAGAAATCATTTTGAAAAAATGATAATCGCCCAATTTAAGGGATGTTTAACTGAAATTTTTCAATTGGATGAATAACATTTCAAATTAAACAAATATCTGAAGTAAGGAGTAGGATTAAGGTTAGAGAGATATGGGTTAGGATTAGTTAAATATTTGAGAAATATAAGTCAGGGTCTAGAATTGTTTATAATAAAATGTAATGCTTGTGTTGATAACCCCACATCTAATGTGATTATAAATAGATGAATAGAAAATAAATTAACTATTGTAACGGTAAGAGTTGGACCCTGATGTTATAAAGTGGCCTAAAAAGATTTTAATAATAGTGAAGCCCTATTAATTATTTATATTTTTCTTTTTACTTTAAAAAAAAGTTGTAATATTTTTTAATACAAGAAAATTAATTATGACTATGAATTTCATTAAAATTGAAAGGAATTTTTAAGGCCTAAAATAAATATAAAAAAAACAATCTTGTGTAAATGGGGACTGAAAATATATTTTTTTTAAATAAACTTGAATTATATTTAATTTAAAAAATATTTGATATTGGGAAAAAAATGTTATCGGTGAATTTTTAGTTATTTGTGCTATTTACCAGTAGAAGAGACCGGGTCTTATAAGCCAGAGGTTTGTGAGACTTGGTACTCAACTCTAATGTTTAATTTTCTAACGATATATATGTATAACTGCATTATGCATATGCGGATAATTTTTTTAACTTCAGATCACATAAAATTTTTTATAAAATAATATATGATTTATACCCTCAAAAGTAACTTTTTTAAATGGTGCAATTTATCAAAAATAATTAAATTTAACCAGGTTTGACAAGTCAGTTAATCGACCGAGGATTATTCCTGGTTAAATACTAAAAAATCGGAAGTAAAAAAATTAAAAATATAATTGAAAGAATAAAAACGATATAAATGCATGTTATCACAATTCTGCTTATTTAATTGGTACCAATATCAAGGGGAGCATCTTACTACTATTGAATTTAATGAAGTATGTGGTATAATACACAAGGTGGTGGTGATGAAAATATTTCAAATGATATCATAAATTTCAGATGTAAAAGCGACATAATAGCAAA
Source organism: Gordionus sp. m RMFG-2023 (assembly GCF_954871325.1). Lineage (NCBI taxonomy): Eukaryota > Metazoa > Nematomorpha > Gordioida > Chordodea > Parachordodidae > Gordionus > Gordionus sp. m RMFG-2023. The sequence goes on along the minus strand of NC_088779.1, from coordinate 14,035,040 downwards.
TTATGTGAAAAGCAGTTTCCATAAGAAACATCCGATTCCAGCCTCAAGTTAGTGAAAGCCTTTCTCGCCGTGTCTATTAATAGAAGTAGCATTTTATTAATAATTCCTAGTTCTACTTTCTTCAGAAAGAAATTGGTTGATTTGGATTATTCTTGCTAAAACAGTCGCCAACTTGAAAATTGATTAAAAAATATTAAGAAAATGATAATATTGAATATGAATCAGAACAAGATTGCCATGGAGAGTGAAACATAAAAAATATTATAAAATTAATATTATCGATTCATTTTACTATTATATATATATACTATATAGTATATATACAATAAAGTTAATATTGTCTAAAAAAAACGTTTATTTGAATTTGATCATATTTTTCCCGCCATTCCATATTTGATCGGTCAAATACCAAACCCTGGTTTTAACTATCCAATAACTATCTTGATTAAACCCTCAAAATATGTTTAAACTATCAGAAAATTATTTTAAAGCTATTGAGTGTCTAAGGGTACCTTAGAGAGTTTCATACGAGCTTTTTGAGCGTTATTTTAAATTTAATTTTGCTTATTGAAACTTGATTATGGTAAGAAATTATATTAGAAACAACTAACAAATGATGAAAACATGAAACATAACGAGAATTGCCTACACTGTTTTGCATTTGATTAACGACTCTCCACAACTCTCATTTGTATAATCTCTGATCAATAGCACTTACAGGGTGTCTAACCGATAGGTATAACTGCTAAGTTTCACTTCGGTTAGTTTTAAACAATTTTTATCGGCTCATTCTGATATTAAATTTAATATTGGCTTCTCGATTCGTTTCGGATTTTATCGTTGGATTTTTTAAATTGATCATCATTTATATTATTTACTTGACCGATCCTTTCTTAGATGGCCAAAAGAATTTTTTATTAGCATTATCTGCCAGAATAGGAGATCGATCCAAATTCAGGTGTGGAATAATCAAACCTAAATAAAAATCAAACATCCTTGAAATGCTGGATGTTAGGGAAATTACATAAGAAAGATTTATTCCATTCTACTGGAGTTTTTCCGTTTTTTCATATTTTATTGAAGAGGGCTAATAATTGGAAGAAAATTACTGTTACATACAGGTGAAATTTTTAGGTATTCTGCTGTGATATTATTAAGACCCGGAGCTTTGTTTTTCCGTAGTTTTTTTGACTACATTCCATTTTTAGCTACTGCCCAATTCTAATACAATATAATTAGCATGATATTAAATATTTATAATTTGTATTAGTTTCATATTTCTAAAATATTTTAAATTATGCCAATTTAAAATAAATATAAATAATTAAATCGTTATAATCGGATAAGTATTAATAATGATTGAATTGAGCACAGATATAATCGTTTATGACCAAGCTAGCATTTGCATAAATATTTCCTGAATGGAAAAACAATAGCAATGTTTTTTGAAATAATAAAAGTGACTAATTCGTCTGTGAGTGTCTGGTTTTTAAAAAATGGATTGGAATTAAATAATATTACTGGAGAATTATTATATGAAAGCAAATATCTGAGTAAATTTATTTGTAAAAGACCAAATGAAATTATAAATGACGGATACTAGCTATATATAATGATATGATACATATTTGCATCTCACGTGACCTTAAAGCCAAGTGTTTTGGCTTTCTCAAAAGGCTTCCATGATTTTGCACGAATCATACAAAAGGATGGATCTTTCATTATAACTGTTTAATTAGCAAAAAACTAAGAAGATTTCAAAAAATTGGCTAAACAAGATGAGCGAATGAACGCGGTTTTGTAAGTGAAGATACTTTGCAATAAATGATTCAGAGCATATCATTTATAGTAAATCTCTTGGCCTTAAAATTAGTGTTGTTAAACGGCTCGTTTTGAGCCGATTTTTAAAAACAGCTAACTCAATAGTTTAGCCAGAAAAATATTGTCTACGCCTCGAGAATTTGAAATATATGTCTAGACCTTTGTTCCTTCTATGAACAAAATTCAGGCTCATGAAATATTTTTCTGGATAAAATATTGAATTACCTGTTTTTAAAAATCGGCTCAAAACGAGCCATTTAACAACATTAACAATATCAGAGTCACAATCATTTATATAATTGTTTAAATTCATAAATGTATTAATCCTCAAACAAAATTTGCTTGGAAATTGAAATATGATTATAGAATTAGTCATAAAAGAATATGCAATTTTGTAGTAGTTAATGTCTCTTTTTAAAAGTAGCTAGCTCCTGCTCCCGTTTCTACCATCTCAAATAGAGCTAGCTCCTGCTACTGAGTCTTTAAAAGGAGCTAGCTCCTGCTCCCGTTTCTACCATCTCAAATAGAGCTAGCTCCTGCTACTGAGTCTTTAAAAGGAGCTAGCTCCCGTTCCAAATAATGGAGTGCACTCCATAGTCCATACCCTTTCCTTTGATTTTTTTTTAAATTACACGAAACAAAATAATATTTTTCTATCAAGATATTTTATTTATACAAAATGATATATCAAAATATTTATAATCTTTTATTGGCTTTTAAAAGTAATAAATTTTCTAAATTTGAATCTAACAAACAGCCACGCCTCTCTTGGCAATAATAAACCTGCTTATTTAAAAGATTATGTAACTTAAAATATAAAATAAATATTAAATTGCATAAACTAAATTAAATATTAAAACGCTTATATTAAAACGCTAAAAATATAACAATCTTATTGATTTATCATTCTTCATTTATTCTTATGATGAACTATTATTTCTTATTCGCAACTTATTTGTGATAATAACAATTTTGGAAAAATGATAATTAACAATTGAGTACTATCAAACAAGCTATCAAGCTTGCGATTTAAACAAACCACCGTGCAAAATCGAATTATACAAACCAACGATTGGACAAGCCAACGTTATGATGATTTGTGATACAACTTGATTACCAAAATTATAAACCACTTGAACAACAAACTCTGATCAATGGAGACAATTTACGATATGGATATCAAGCTTGCGATTTAAACAAACCACCGTGCAAAATCGAATTATACAAACCAACGATTGGACAAGCCAACGTTATGATGATTTGTGATACAACTTGATTACCAAAATTATAAACCACTTGAACAACAAACTCTCTATGACTTCTCCGATGAAATTATCAGAAGAGGGGGAATGTTGTGTTATTCCTTTATTTTATTTTTTGTTTTTTTGCATTTGAACTTTTATTATTTTGTTATAATCTAATTTTATAAACGGCGTAACCTTACTTTTTTATATATTATTTTACTTTGTTATATTTGTTTATATTCTAATTTATATTTTAGAAAAGATATAAATACCTTAAGAAAAGAAAAAGAAGTTAGTTAATAAAATATATTTTTTGTTTAATAAAGTTAATAAAACTTATTTATTATTCACCGGCACATATTCATGATTAGAATAAACAGGATCAGGATTTGATGTAAATGAATTTGTATTATTTGTATTACTATATAAAATTTATCATATATTAAACATTTGAAAAAAATATTAAACTGTATTTTATATAAAAAAATTTAAGTAATATAAAAATTGTAAATGCAAAAAAATTACATTAAAATTTTACCATATGTATTTTTGTAGTGTTTGTTTTGTTATATATTAATGAATCGTCATTTATTTTTTAAGTATTATGTAAAAATAAAGACACATACTGTTTCATTCTTTTAACTTTTTGTTTTTATTATAATATCTTACCCTGTATAATAAAAACAAAAACTATTAAGTGGTATAGTAATAAGTGTGTTTAAAAAAACAGAAATACCACATTTATGTATTAGGAAAAAAATAGTTTAAGTGAATATTTTTTCAAATTTTTACAATAATTTTTAAAAAAAAAGTAACATAAGAATTTACCTATGAAATGTTTCTAGAATATCGTATGTAATTGGAAAATTAATTTTTTGGAAGATTTAGAAGTATAAGTGGTAATACCGTATTGTATAAATCATCAACAAAAAATAATACTATGTATTTAATGATCTTTATTTCAAATTCTATAAACCTTAAATCTCAATATTGATCATAAAGACTTATACTAAAGAATTTAAACTTAAAATCAGCCACCACTCACCTTTAAAGTAATTAACTTATGTTGCAGATAAATGTAAATGCCATTCGTTTTTTTTATATAGAAAGGCGCTCAGAAGAACGAAATATAAAAATTATCAACCAAAGAATATTTTACTTTGTATATATTATAATAATCTATAATTACAAATACAAACACAATAATAATAATTTACATAATGATTTTTTGTAAGAAAATATTATATTTTAAAATTGCATTCTCGTTTAGTTTTGAGTGTTCCGAAAGTGGCATCTTTATTTTTATATAAATAGAGAAAAGATAAAAATATATTTAAAATATTATATAATTTATATTACCTTCAAAAAATCATGCATATGATTATAAAAGTTTGTAAACGGAATGTACTGATTTAATATCGAAGTAACATAATTTATGATTTGATCTCTATTGTTTGGCCTTGGTATAGACCTATATTTGTTTTTCATGACCCCGAAAAAGTTTCAATAGAATTTAATTGAGGAGAATATGGCGGAAGATATTCAATTCGATTTTTATAGCTATCAATAAGATGACACTTGTGTATTGCGGCATTATCCATAATGATAATTGCATCATTTGGAAGAATTGTTACTAATTCTCTCAATCAAGGAAAAGCAACCCATTAAAGGGCCCTTCTATAATTCGATAGGTTATAAGGCCACCAATTCATATTGTACATAAAATGGTTCTTGCCTTTGGAAGGTGAAACTATCACAGTTGGTGTGACGTTGTAGGGGGCCCAAGCATACACAGGTACAACATGTGGGTTTATGCCTGTTTCATCCAGGAAGAACATTTTTTCCATAGGAATGTTTAGCATTTTAAGGATAAGCTTGGCGAATGCGAATTGCTCCTGGTGTATTTCGTCGATCGGGCTCTATTCCAGCTTTTTTAGACCATCCTATTTTTTAAATATATTTTCGGATGGTCCTCTCATTTTTTATGAAACCTGAAGGCAAATTTTCTATGATATCTTTGATAGTCGAGGTGTTGTTATCCATTAAAATATTTATAACCTTTCTTTCGATTTCGTTGCATTTGAATTTGATATTGCTTCAATGGCCCCCCTATAAACTCTGGAAAAGTTTCTTGCCTTAATTTGTTAACCGAGGCTATTGACATATCAATATGTCTGGCAATGTCCTTTATTTTCATTATTTCCATTTTCGGCTGGGACAACAATTTGGTTACTATGTCAATTTTCTCTTTATTCCAGCAATTATATTTTCTTTTTGGGTTTTGAATTGCCGGTGAGTTTATAGGGTTTATTATAGTAGAATTGGCACTTATAGCAGATTGCGAAAATGATGTGGAAAAGGAGTGACTAGATAAAAAGGAATTATTATTATATAAAGAAGAATTTCTAAAACTATTATTGGATAAAATATTATTAATATTAAACATTTTAAATTTAAAAAATTATTTTTTTGTAATTAAAAAGTTTTATAAAAATTTTTTATTAATTGTTAAATTTTTTTCCTAATACATAAATGTGGTATTTCTGTTTTTTTAAACACATCAAACTTATTATTATACCACTTAATAGTTTTTGTTTTTATTATATCACCAAATAAAACTAGTGTTGTTAATCGACTTAGCCGAGTCGGCTCGAACAGAGCTGACCCAAATTTTGGGTCGTTTTTTCCGACTCAGGCTTGAAGTTTGGTTGTTTTTTCGACTCAGATTTGAAGCTTGGTTGTTTTTTTCGACTCAGACTTAAAGTTTTTATTTTAGGCCAATGTGTAAAAATAGATTTTGCAAACATATTAAATTAAAATTTCAGTGAAGATGTACCATAGGAAAGTGACAATTGTCATAATCGTATTTTTGAACTTTTTTAAATTTTTTTTAGGCAAATGGGTAAAAATATATTTTGCAAACATGTTAAATTAAAATTTCATTGAAGATGTACCATAGGAAAGTGACAATTGTCATAATCGTCATTTTTGAACTTTTTTGAATTTTTTTAAGGCAAATGGGTAAAAATATATTTTGTAAATATGTTAAATTACAATTTCATTGAAGATGTACCGTAGAAAAGTGACAATTGTCATAATCGTCATTTTTGAACTCTTTAGAATTTTTTTAAGGCAAATTGGTAAAAATATATTTTGTAAACATGTTAAATTAAAATTTCATTGAAGATGTACTATAGGAAAGTGACAATTGTCATAATCGTCATTTTTAAACTTTTTTGAATTTTCTTAAGGCAAATGGGTAAAAATATATTTTGTAAACATGTTAAATTAAAATTTCATTGAAGATGTACCATAGGAAAGTGACAATTGTCATTTTTGAACCTTTTCAATTTAGTTGAATAGATAGATAAAAATATACTGTAAACATGTTAAATCAATTGTTCAGTGATGAAAAACTTTGAAAAAATTAAAATAGCCATGAATGCATCTATCCATAGAAGCCATCTTATCGATTATAAAGATAGCATTGAATACCTACCCCCATATTCACCTCAGCTAAATCCCATCAAAAACTTTTTGGGAGTCTTGAAAAATAAATATCGAGTTATCATTCCCAGCCCTAATTCAAGAATGAAAATATTGGGAATTTTATTCAGCTCTTACACTTCGAAGTTATTAAAAAATTTATAGTATTATCAAATTTTTATCGAAATAAATGGATACAAAATTATAAAATAGATTACATTTAAGAAATTCTAAAATATTTATATTAAAAAGACTTTTCACAAAAAAATGATTTAGAATTTTAGATAAAATTTAATCAAAAATCTTAATTGAGTTCTCAAAGAAGATCGAAAAAAAATTTCATTTTTCATCACAAATTATATATTTACAACATAATTTCTTTTTATTATTTAAAAACGATCAAACTTGTTAATTAATTGTTGTCCATATTTAATTTCAAATATGTATAAATTAAAATAAAATCTTAATATGTTTACCCCCTTTTATTGTAAGTTGATTACAGTGTTGTAATGATTAAAGAAACATATTGACAATTTAATTAAAACACATGTATATATAATTATAATCTTTACAAATGTACAACAAAAGAAATAATGTTTCAATAATGCTTTGTCTATATTTTAATTATTTTTGCAAATATTATCATTTTATATGAATGGGTTTGAATTTAATCGTCAGTATGTTTTATTAAATCATCACAACAATAATAAGATTTTATTTTAATTCAATACATATTGAAATTAAATAAAATTAATTGTTAAAAAGAAATGTGTTGGAAATTTAATTAAAATATTTATTAATTTTTTAAATTTTTCTTAAATAATAAAAACAAATGTTTAATATATAATCTTTATTATCCAATATCAGTGGCGTAGCTAGGAATTGTCATTAGAGGGGGTCCATACATATAAAAGCCTGGGGGCTCCCCCCCCCCACCCCCCCAGACACCCTTTAACGGGCCTTCGGCCCTTTTGCCAAGTCTTCGGCCGTGTTTATCTTAAAAATCATATTTAATAAATATATCTTTTAAATGCAACAATAATATGTTATTATATTTTAATAGATCATTCTCAATGACTTTATAATAATATTATCCAGAATAATTTCAATAGTAATATAATATCCTTCCACAAACATCAAAACCAGAAAAATATAAATAGTCATGGTATTTATTTGATATAAAGTCACTTTTGAGTCTTTTGAACGTATAATCTAAAAAAAAATTTTTGCTCTGGGAGGGGTCCAAACCCGAAAACCCCTCCCGTAACCCCACTGTCCAATACTAAAACTAATTTTTCCAATTAAATGAAAACTCCCAAACTTCGTGGAGAATTCTAAGACCAAAGAGAATATACAAATATTGGAATAAAGAAAAAATAGATATAGTTACTAAAATGTTATCAATGCCTGAAAAACAACAGATGACATTTAAAGACATCGCAAAATACGTCGAAATGTCTACTGCATCGGTCCATAAATTTAGACAGCAAAATTCCCAGATATAAATGGAGATCCTTAAAAGAATATAGTATTCAAAAAAAGTAACTAAGAAAAAAGATACTTCCTTAATTGAAAGATACATCATAAGCTTATGAATGGAAAATAATACTCTTATTATCCAGGAGATAATAGAAAATTTACCCCCTGGTAGTCCAAAAATAACAATTAGTAAATATATCAAAAATTTAGGTTGGTCGAAAAAAAGAGCTGGCAAGGAGCCTGATAGAAGAAATCTTCTGCGGCAATTAACATTCGTCAAATCTATTGTGTAAAGATCTTAAATACCCCAAGAGAAAAATTATATTTCCTAGATTAAACTGGAATAAACTAGCATGTTGTACCAATCTACGCCTGGGCACCATACAATGCCCGTCTAATAATAAAAATCCCATCCTCTAAAGGTAAAAATGTAAGCATACTTTGTACAATTGGGATTGGAGGGGTAATCCATTATAAAATAGTCGAAGGAGCTTATAATGGGTTATTATTCCGTGATTTTATGACAGAGCTTATCAGTGGCTTACCACCAGATGCAATTATTATAATCGATAATGCATCTATCCATAGAAGCCATCTTATCGAAGCTTATAAAGATAGAATTGAATACCTACCACCATATTCACCTTAGCTAAATCCCATCGAAAATTTTTTTGGAGTCTTGAAAAATAAATATCAATCAATCCCCGCCCTAATTCAAGAGATGAAATTATTGGGAATATTATTCAGTTCTTACACGGATTTATTCCTTATGATTTTACTAACTTTTACAATAACATCAAAACTATTTGAAGTTGGGTTATCGCGGGCAACTGATTAATTAGGTAATCCTTATAATTGATTTGTATTAATAATTATAATATTAACTCTTTTAATTTCTAAAAAGGTACCATTTTCAAATTCGTAGAATAATGAAGTATTTCGATAAATTATAATTATATTTTTTATGTATTTATTATTTTATCGAAGATATTATAAAAATTTATAGTATTATCATATTTTTATCGAAATAAATGGATAAAAAATTACAAAATAGTTTACATTTAAGAAATTCTAAAATATTAATATTAAAAAATTTACAAAAAATGATTTAGAATTTTAGATAAAATTTTTAAATTAAAATAAATCTTATTATGTTCACCCCCTTTTATGTAAGTTGATTATTAACACTCGTTTCACTGTAATTAGGACGGGGGTGAGGATTAGAAACGAATCCCCTTCCCTCAAACAAAAAATTCAATCTAAAATCCTAAGAGGGAATTACAAGTGTTTCTTTGAAACCTCCCTTTTCCCTCTTAGTTCGATACACATCGCATTCTTTTTTTATATACTATTATTATTTTTCCCATTTTACTATTGACTGCTAAATTATATATTATATATATTTTTTTAATATCATACATTTTTATATTAATAATTATGAAATGCATTCTAAAAAAATTAGGTTATTTTTTATGCAATATATATTTTTCTAATATATTTTAATCATTATACAAGTTATATAATAATGTATTTTATATGAAATACTTCGATATTAATTATCAAAAAAAATAAATAGACTCCTATATTAGAAAAACAAAAATTATGAAAAATAATATCGATAGGAAAATTTTATTGGTTTAGAGAATATTTATCACGAACTCTATTTATTAAGTATGAATGAACCGTTACTGAAAATGACTCTGACTATAATTTTTTTTTAAAATTATTTATTGATAGCAATTTTTTTGTGAATATTGATATTTATATTTATTTCAGAATATTTTCAATTTGGTTTATTAAACTTATGCCATTAATTGTGTTGAGGAACAAGATAATTTAAAATGACCAATGATAATTGTCCCTTACGCATTTCGGAAAAAATTGAAAATATACCTAAATACAATAATTATCAATATTAACAAAAAATTAATTTTGAAAAAAATATATGGGTAGTCAATCAATAGTTATAGTCATTTCAAATAACTCTTCATCGTACTTCATACATCGAGTTCGAGATTAATATTTTCAAAACCAATAAAATTTCATCTATAATTTTTTTATAAGAAAATAGTCAATTATAATAACAAGTCTTATATGAGTACAATTATTATTATGTTAATTTTGAGCGGCTTGTATAAAAATAGAAATTATACACTTATTATCTTGATACATGAAATAGTATATCATCATCAGGTTCAGTAATTAGGGCAAAAAAATCTACTAACGCCATTATATTAATTTTTAAAATATAAATTAAGCGGTTTGCTAATCGATTTTATGGCTGGCATTCTAAAGTTGAACCGTTTTTTGGGCACACACTCTACGGATCCAATTTTTCGGCTCACGCTTCAAGGATGAGTCAAATTATTTGGCCCGTGCTAAAGTTAGGTAATTTTTTTCAGGTCGAACTCCATGGCTGAATTGATTTATCGGCTCGCGCTCCAAGGTTGAGCCAATTTTTTGGTTTGATATCAAAGCTGAGCCGATTGGAAAAGAGCGATTTCGCTTTACAACTAACAACGATTGAAATAAGATCCAATAAGAAATCTTGAAAAAGAAACTTTAGGGGGCTTAAAGATATAAAATATTAGTGTTTGTTCTTATTTTTGAGTGATAATAAGTACCTTTTTTCTCAAACCTTCTGGTTTCAATTTCTACTTTCCTACCGAGGTAGCATGTAGGAAATAACATACAAAGTCAAGCAGTATACACTGTAAAGACTTGTATATACAAATTTTTTTGAATATTGTACTCTGTAAATTTGACATTTTTAATAAGATACTTAAATCCTTATCTATGATTCTTCCTTTTATCTTGTTCAGTTTCTTCACAAAAAATAAGATATTCCTTCATATTTTTATTAAAAATCATTATCTTATTTTATAGGGTCGAATAAAATGTTTATTATATTTAACTGTCCAGCATTTTGGATTCCAATTTGGACACAGTATACTTGGTATAAAAATAGCAGGGCTGTAAATTCTCGTTCTAAAAAAACGGATCAGGTTCAGAGTCAAGAAAAGACTCATAAAATATAGTAATAATAGTAGAAACATCAGTTTTAATTTATCCTCATAATTATAATTAAAATAATACATTATACAAATTTAAACCAATTAATACAAAATCTCTTAAATGAAAAAAATAAAATAATTTCGCCTAACTTTGGTACACTGCAACTTTCATTTAATGAAACTATTTTATGGATTTTATGGTATAGTTATACTTAGTGATGCAAAAATCGCTCCATTTGAGACGATTTTTAAAAACGGTTAACCAATATTTTCACCAACGAAACCTCGATATCTTGCTAATTGATATATAAACCTTTGTGCCATCTACGAGCAAAATCTTGAGGGTTCGTGATATTTTCTGAATAAAGTTCTGAAACAGTTCTTAAAAGATGAACTCTGTTAAAAAAGAGATCGAGTTTGGGTTTAGTAATATCTTGAGGGCTTGAGCGCTCTACTCGGTAGCTTTAGGTTGCTGCTTTTAAAAAATAATAGCGGTAGCTCGCTACTTATTTAGAAAGTAAGGAAGTAGCAAGCAATTCTATATAATAAATAAACATAAAAATTATTAAAATATATTTATAATTAATTTTAAAATCAAATTCTTTTTATTTTATTTAATCTTGAAATTTAAATTACTGCAATATAAATTTAATTTTCAAAATAATTTAAAATGTAGATGTCAGAGATTGATATTGAAGATAATTTTGGTATAGATCATACTGACAAAGTAATTTCCCTGGAAAATGATGATAATATGAAATTTCCTTTTCCTGAATTCCCAAAATATTTTAATCTCGATAAAAAAATTAATATAGAGTATAAATTTCATTTATAAGATGTCCCGGAAGGTTTTATTAGCTTCAACGAGGAAACATTTAAAAGTAATATATCAAATAAATTTAATATTAATGTGTAGCCCAATCCTTCATCTTTATAATAAAATTTAAATCAAAGCTTTATCTAAAATAGTTTTTGGCTAGATGAGTTTATGTGAAAGTTGGGTTTCTTGCCCTGTCCAAACATTTTCAACTGGCTATAAAATATTATTTAAGAATTATATTATATAAATTAAAAATTACAATAAATATTTAATATTAACATTTCATTTTACCATCAGACTCATCTATTTAATGATATTATTTATAAATTATTTGGATGATAAACATGCTTAAAATTAATCACTCATCTATTTACATATTTATAAATTTTATCAAAACATGCTAAAAAAACTTATTTCAATCCTTTCTTTAACCAATTTTGAGAGAAATTGGTTCAATAGAAAAAAAGTTAAAGAATGGTGGTCTAGTAAGTTGGCAAACATGGCCATCCACCTATCCCCTACGTAATTTGTATTCTAATTTTACGGTGAATTAAAAATAAGAAAATTTGTAAAAAAAATCAGGAATTGGGAAATTATGAAAAAATAAATAAAGTTAGCAAAGTTATTTTTTAAAATTTAAATTTAATGCATAAACATAACATTAAAAGTATAAAATAAATATTTTTATTTTGAAATATATTTCTTAATTCCATTTTTTTTAAAAAAAGTCCGGTCTATTTTTTTTTACCACCGAAAAAAACCACATCTAATCTAATATATTTTTATCATTTGGTTTGAATTTAATTAATTTGTTCATTTTATTACCCTCTAATATTCTTCATTTATAAAAATCTGTTTATTTTAATATTTGAAAATTTTACATTACTTATGAATTTATTTTAAAAGCTAGATTTTTTTACATTAATAAATACTTAAATGACATGTGTGTTTTATGAAATTGGCTCAACTGCGTCATTGAGATTGGGGATTAAAGGTCTTATCGCTTCAGTAACTTAAGGTTAGGACTCCTCTACCATGAACGTGGGAAGGGACTAATCTCATATTAATACAAATTATTATATTATTATATAATATCTAATATATATATATAAGGAAGAAAGAAAAGAGAAGATGTAATTCTATAAAATAAATTTATATTTTAATTGATGCTTTTACGATTATAGGCAATATTAAAATGAGTTATCATATACCTATTATTAATAATCAAGCACAATTGTAAGAAAAAAGACACTTTAACAAAATAAAAATTTTTAACCTGAGGATCTTATGAAATAATAATTTAGAATAAATGTCGCTTGATGTAAATTTCATCAGTAATGTTTATATTTATTCCACCCGATAAAGATAAAAGATGACCCAAGGGTGTTCACACACTTTTCCCTGTCCTATGGACATATTTATTTTATTTTTGATAAGATTAATAAAAAGGCGGTTTATCCCTGGAAAACATTAAGGTTGCTTATTAATAAATAATCCATATAAGTTAAATTGTTGCGCTGTTTTACCATAAATCAAAATTGGTTTCTTCTATAACATTAGCCATGTGAATATGATAGCGTTTTTTAGCATTATTTATTACTTTATATTTATAATGATTTTCAGTTCAAATAGATGGATCGTTATTATCATTAAAGAGATTTAAGAGAAAATAATGATTTGAACTTATTCCAGGAAATGGCATATGCCCTTTTGGCCGTGTGGATGCCTACGAGTTTTGTTTATTTAAGAATATTTTGAAGATATAAGAAAAATTTTTAGAAAAATAAATATAGCAAAAATTATCTAGATTATGAAATATAGTAATAAAATTATAAATACACTACAAATATAACATTAAGATAGAGCCCTCAAATGATTATTTATGAAGGGGGGGGGTTTCTATTATTTTAAATATAATTGTACCTAGTTTTTTCTAAATTAAAAATAAATTTATAGGGTAACAAATAATCTGAATTTATTTTTGCAAATTGTAAATCAAAAAAATAGTGAAAGAAAAAAAATGTGGAAAGTAATCAATCATCTTCTTATTTATCTTTTTTTTTCATTGTTTTCTTTCAAAAAAAATATTTTAAAAAAATTTACAAATATTTTATGAATAATTTGTGGGGCGGAGATTATATTTTATAAATAATAATGATTAACATAGCAACTTACAAATATTTAACATTTTTTTTATGTGTATTTATTTATTTTCTCATTCCATACTCAAATCCTACATATTTAGATATGATAAATTTTTATAATGTTTTATTTTATTGAATATGCTAAATTATGTGTTTATGTATTATTTTATCAGAGGTATTTTATTATGGCGATGAAAAGAAGTCTGGCTAAAAATATGCCAAAATAGCCTACAAAAAATTTTAAACCATGGTCTTCCATAAACCTCGGCTACTCATACAAAAGAAAAAAATAGGGTTTACAAAACTTAATATTAATACAAAACCAACCTGCTACCCACGCGAATTCACAATTATATCAGCAACTAAAATTATAAAAATCCATGATTAAGCTAAAAATCTACCTGCCCGACAGCCTAACAGTGGTGTCACTAACTTTAGAATCTCATGAGGTTCAAAATATATTTTTAAAATTACTTTATTTTTTTTAGCTAACATTTTTAAAATGAACTTTACCCCCATGACCCCCCCCCCCATTGTCACTATTGCTGCTTAACAGGTATATAACAAATAAATAATCTAACCTGCTAAAAAACTTGCTATAAAGACCTCCCCCTTAAAAAATGTTTAGTTAAATTATAATTTACAACATAATATTCTACTTTTAACCTAAATAAGGACAAATTAATAAAAAAAGTTAAAATATTTAATTTAAAAATCAATAAGCTAAGTAACCACCAAAGACCTTAATTATATATTATCAGGATATAAAATGCCTCAGCGATGGGCGTAATTACTTAAGGGAGGTAAAATAACAATTATAAAATTTTATAGTCTAATATATAATCATAATCGAAATATGATCGTTTACTTATCATCTTAAAGTATTAAGATTACTAATTTAAAATATTTCTAGAAAAAATATAAACTTAAACCCATTCAATTGATCACTCACCCAGTTACCTTCCAAATTAGGTGGTTTAGACTTTTTTACCACTCAATCTATTATCCTTAAAATCATTTTTATCATCCAGATTAACAAACAATTCTATGAATTCAGGCTTCATATTCATATGCCCTACCGATTTTTTATTAAATGACGCAATTAACAAATGGAAGGTTAATATACCCAATAACACTTGTATGTCATATACCATCAATCATCACGCACAAAATTTTTTTTCACCTTTAATTTCGAAATACCAAATTGATATTTCAGTGAATCCACCTTTAGATTGCATTCAACTCCTTCAATCAACTGATAGACTTGGTGGTTATGAATGGTTAGAATCACTTCCTAATTGTAACCTTGGTAATCTCTTATCAGACGAATAACCGAGAGTAGCCATTGGTTTACGTCTAGGTTGGGACATCGCACAGCCTCATGCTTGTTTGTAAAATGCAAATCACTGTCGATTCAAAGGGTAGGCAGGGCCAGGGATGCGAACTCGGCATATATTTTAGCCGAGTTCGGTTCGTGTTTGGTTCAAGGTAAAAAAATAAAGTGGGTTCGGTTCAGGGGAATATTTTTGAACCCGGGTTTGGTTCCGGGTTTTACTCGGGTTTAAGGATTTTTGAATTGATAAAAAAAAAATTCTATATTTAAATCATATTTAAAAAACTAGATATAAATTTAGAATATAAAATAAAATTTTTACTTTATTTATAGGTAAAATATATTTAAAATACAAGCATAGTCTAGTCATGTATTAATTTTAAAAATATTTAAACGTATGAGCATAATATCATCCAAGAGTTGCTTGCTCATCCTCAATCTATGCAGGGAAAGAATGAATTTCAAATGTGAAAAAGATCTTTTAGCGCTAACCTTAACCTCTATTAAATATATTTATGTAAAATATGAAAAATTAACTTAGGTTGCATTGCAAGAATAGCAAATATGATTTTGGATAAAATATATAAATCAGGGTACTGCAGCTTAGTAGACTCCCAGAAATGCAAAATATTTTCCCTCTATCCAATCTTTTGAAATCGCTAAATTAAATAATTATCGGTTCAATATTTTTCTTTGCAATTGTTGGGCCCTCTTTTAAATATTTTCTCCTACCTTTCTTTAAGCAGTCAATTTCTCTAAATCATCTGGTTCAATAACTTCATCTGTACTATTATCATCAGATAAAATGGACATGGATATTGTTTAATCCTACTATTTATCCATCATCATTAAGTAATATTTAAGGACTTATACCGTTTATGTTTAAATAAATTGAATTAAAAAGTCTCATTATGTTATTAATATTTGTATTTACAATTTTACAAATATCTTAATATATGATTTTAAACAATATCCACTGAATCCGGTTGAACCCGATTTCAAAAACTTTCTGGGTTCGGGTCAATATGGTTCAAGTTCGGTTCGGGTTCCGAATTTTTTTCAGAAACCCAGGTTTTCTCCCGGTTCGAATCCCTGGGCACGGCGGCCTTAATTATATATTTAGTCAATGGCGACACCAACACCATACAACAATAAACCATATAATAAATCAAGGTTTAACAACCGCCCACATTCCAAATCATCTTGAACCCACAAATTTATCACAAGGTGATAGTTTAAGACCTGATGGTATGCCAATCATACTTGGGCCCTCAGAAAATCTCTAATTTGGGACTACACATGTGTTTCTTTATTCCCCTCAAATTTAAATATCAACTCACTAATACAGGCAGATACAAAAAAGCAGAGACCTGCGGTACCATTTGTACGGCCCAGCCCAGATTAAAAAAATTTCGGCCCGGCCCAGATTTTTTTTTCAAAAATTTTTTACAGCCCGGTCCGGGTTTAAAAATTTTAGGCCCGGCCCAGATATTTTTTTAAAAAAATTTTTACGGCCCGGCCTGGCTCGGGTTTAAAATTTTTGGCCCGGCCCGGCGGCTCGGAATTTTTTACAATTATATTCGACCTGGTATATACAAAAATTCACCTATGAGGTATTTTACCATTATTTAAAATGGAGTAATATGTAAGCTAAAGATTTAGATGTTAAATTAAATAAATTAATTAACTAGTTACTTTGGAATTTGAGCAAATTTGATTTTTATTAGATTATTTAAATGGAGTAATATGTAAGCTAAAGATTTAGATGTTGAATTAAATAAATTAATTAACTAGTTACTTTGGATTTTGAGAAAATTTGATTTTGATATTAAAAATGGAGTAATATGTAAGCTAAAGATTTAGATGTTGAATTAAATAAATTAATTAACTAGTTACTTTGGATTTTGAGCAACAATTCTTAATGCGTAATTTAATTGACAGGAAAACAATAATTTGATCGATCTGTGGGTGTTAGGTAGTGTTAACCATCACCCAATATTATATTAATCATAACTATAATATAATATAATCTTATAACAATTAACTCATAATGTATAAATTTTTATAAAAAATATTAAAGCCCGGCCCGGATATATTATAAAAAAATTTTTTAAGCCCGGCACGGATATATTAAAAAAAAATTTTTTTAGGCCCGGCCCGGGTATATTTAAAAAATTAAAATATGGCCCGGCACGGACTTAGGGCCGGGCCTGCAGGTCTCTGCTAAAAAGTTAACAAATACAAATATTTTAATAACTTCTATTCACTCCAATAGTGACCTCTATATAGTGTTGTTAAACGGCTCGTTTTGAGCCGATTTTTAAAAACGGCTAACTCGATATTTCATCTAGAATATAGGCAAGCCTGAAGATTTTGTTTGTAGAAGGAACAAAGGTTTGGACATCTATTAGAGAAATCTATAGGCTTAGGCCATATTTTTCTGGCTAAAATATTGAGTTAGTCGTTTTTAAAAATCGGCTCAAAACGAGCCATTTAACAACACTACCTCTATAAATAGTCATTTTTCGCTATTAACGTATAAAAATTTTAAAAAATTTAAAAATCTTTTCAAATATTTAAAACATCATGGCCTGACCTCGCCATTTGATATTTTTTTTAAAAATGTTTTTTTTTCTTTTTATAAAAATATACATTTGTATCCATCTTCTTTTTTTCAGAGTTGTTAAAGTAGCGCGCTAACTTTTTTGGTAGCTATAGCTAATAGCGGCTACTTTTTTGTAATTATTTAATTTTTTAGCGCCTTACTTTTTTTGAAAGTAGTTAAGTAGCCGCTACTTCGCTACTTTTAAAAAATATAATTAAGGTAAGTATAAACATGAAAATTTAAATATAATATCAAAATTAATTATAATTTTTATGATTTATTGTTTAATTTTGAAATTGAAATATATTTCAATTTGTAATTTATATTTTCATTTGTATTATAAACCTAAATCATGAGTTAGTAATTTAAAATGTCATCGCCTATGGATATCCAAATCGTTGAAAGTGATTCAGACAATGATATTAATGAAATGGAAAATACCAGGGAAGAAAATGTTCTTAATAGCTATAATACAAATTTCCCATTCCCTAGATTTGAAAATTTTTTAAAATAACTATATAACCAAAACTGAGTTCAAATTAATTTGTTTAAAATGTAAAAAAAAATATTTCCTCATATCAATCCAGTAGTTATAACCTCAAGAAACACTTAAAGGTAAATTGTCATTTAAAGAAATGGAGAAATATCTAAATAATTTTGGTATAGGCGACTCTACATTCAAAAAGACTAATTCAATTCAAACCAAATTAATTAATAATGCAAATGACAATATTTCTCAGAAATTGACTGATAAAGTTATTGTTGATTTTATAATTTATACAGTTCAGCAATGTCCTTAGTTGATAATCCATCATTTACCATGATGATTAAAACTCTATCCCCTGGTACAACAATTTTATGCCGCCAGACACTAATGAATAAAATAGCAGATAACTTAAAATGATGAAAGATGCTCTAATAGTAGAGTTATCAGAGATTTCATATATATGTACCACGGGAGATAGTTGCAGCACATAACAGAAGGTAAAAACTTATTCATATTTATAAATTGATATGATTAAATATTTTTGAGCTTATTTGGGAATCACAGGCCATTGGCTAGACCCTAGGACTTAAAAAGAAGATCTGTGGCATTAGCCCTCAAAATGATAATAGGATGCCAGACATACGATGTACTTTCAAATAAAATTATTGATAATCTATCCTATATTAAAAAAATATATATAAGATTAAATATGCCCTTACCCTCTAGTACAAGTGTTGAGAGATTATTTAGTAAGGCAAAACTATTACTTTCTGATAGTCGCTCTAGACTTGAGGATGATAATATTGAAATGATTTTATTATTAAAATGCAACAAATTACCATAAATATTTATTTTATTATATAAATTTTTTTATAATCAAAATAACTATATTTTAATAAATTTTCATATATTTACTATACAATAACGTTATAAGCAAAAAATAAGAAATTTGTTTGTAAATAGCTTAAAAAGTAGCTAAAGCTACTTTTAAAAAATAGTAGCTAATAGCGAGCTACTTTTTTTGACAAATAGCGATAGCGGTAGCTCGTTACTTTTTTTAACAAAGAGCGATAGAGATAGCGCGCTACTTTTAAAAGTAGCGTTTAACAACTCTGCTTTTTTTTAAACTTAAAGTGATATATGACATATTTTATTATATTCTCTATATTTTAAAGTTAATTTTTAAATAATAATATTTTATCATATTTGTATATGAATTTTAATAAAAAATTGAATTTTAAAAAAAATACGGCGTTTTACATACGAAGCTAGAGAATTTTTATATTTGCTCCAAAAAATTCAAAATGAAATTTTTAAACATTAATATGGTTCCTTTTTTGGTATCACGTCAATTCGGCGCGGAAAATTCGGCGCGGCGACAATTCAGCGCGTATCTATTACAGTTGCAATTTATTATATATTATTTAGTATAAAAAAAAAGGGATGATTAAATAGAAATCATTTTGAATTTTGGTCCTATTAATTATTTCTCCATTTATTTTTACAAAAATCTCAATTTTATTCTAAATGTGAAATATCAAAAAAAAATTAACAACCAATATTTATACCTATTTCTTTGGTTGATTAATTTACCAGATATGTTGATTAATAGCCAATGTTATGTAAGCCGAAATTTTGAAGAAAGAAAGAAAAAGAAAGGTTTGGACCTCTATCTCAAATCTTATACATTATTTTGGCTGGAATTTAAACTGACCGTTTTTAAAAATAGACCCAGCCATGATCCAAAAAAAATTAAATTAAGACTGAATCATTTTTTAGATTTATTAAAAATCCTTAAATTCTATTAATCCTTTTTAAAAAAAATATTAAACTTAGGCTAATTTTTTCTATTATATAAATCAAAAATTAAATGTGTAATATCAAAAAAAATTAACAACCAATATTTATACCTATTTCTTTTTATTTAGTAGCCAATGTTATGTAAGTCTGGATTTGGGCATAGAAGAAAGAAAGAAAAAGAAAGGTTTGGACCTCTATCTCGAATCTTATATATTATTTTGGCTGGAATTTAAATCGACCGTTTTTAAAAATAGACCCAGCCATGGTCCAAAAAAATCAAATTAAGATTGACTCACTTTTTAGATTTAATAAAAATCCTTAAATTCTATTAATCCTTTTTAAAAAAAATATTATGCTTAGGCTAATTTTTTCTATTATATAAATAATTAAATGTGTAATATCAAAAAAAAATTAACAATCAATATTTATACCTATTTCTTTGGTTGACCAATTTATCACATAAGGTATGTTGATTAGTAGCCATGTTATGTAAACCGAGATTTTGGGCATATTACTTATCAGGGGGGTATATTATTTTTTTAAACTTTTATAATTTTATTTATTTTTTTTATTATCTAAAATTAGCCGTGAAAAGGGGATTTAAGATTTAACATTATAGTACTTAACAGGGGGGGGGGGGGTGCATTTTGGGTATATTTTTTAAAAACGGTTGATTAAGATTGTAGCCAAAATAATATATAAGATTAGAGAGAGAGGTCAAATCTTTCTTTTTTTTCCTTCTATGCGCAAAATCTCCAGGCTTACATAATATTGGCTACTAATCAACATACCTTATAATGTGATAAAATGGGTATAAAAAAGTTTAATAATAAAAAAGACTTGTGTGAAGGAAGTAGAGATGCCCTTCAGTGGTATGCAACCTTATTTTGTATTAAACTTATTTTAGCTCTTCACTAACTATCAAAATATTGTGAATATAAAAGTGTTATTTTTACAACATAAATTCAATTAAAACCACCTCATTTACAATGAATGCATTATTATAGTATATTGTTTGGCATGAATATGAGTTTGCTGAGAATGTCTGACCTTTATTACATTTAAAAGGACACAAGAAAGTTTTATTTGGAAAATAATGTCTATGATGTATGCAATATATAGAATTGGTTGATGATTATTAATATCATTATATTATAAAAGGTTTAATAATAGTAATAATTTTTACTGCAATATATTTTGCCCTATTTCATCTAAAAATTTAATAGATAACCCCCCAATAAATTTATCATACCGCCTTAAATGCGCCTACCCCCATAAAAAACATAAACAGTTCCTACTCCACCTCCCTCTATCCTCCTCCCGCTGAATAATATAGCAGATCTGGAATAATTTCCCAGATAAATTTAATTTATCCCCAATGATATCTATTAATTTATCAGCTTTTTCTTCACCATTTTGATCGTTCATGAACAGTGATAATTTTGTAGAAGTGTTAATATTGGTAATGATTATGGGCCATTCCACGTCAAATCTTCGGCCGACCCTTAAAATTATTAAAAATTTCTGGAATTATTTAGCTAGGTAAAAAAATAAGAAAGCCGTTTATTTTAGCTCTCTAGCACACCTGGTTCTCGAGATATAGGGGTTTATAGGTACAAAAAAGAGCCATTTTGTAATCTGTAAAATTTTTAAAATGCTTATATCTCAAAAATAATTTATAGTAAAAAAGATATAATATATCATATTGTAGGTAGTAAGAATATCTAAAAGGCTATCAAAAAAATAAAGATTGGGGCCAATTTGAGTCTTTAACTTCCGGTTTACATATATTGCTTTACCTGTATTTATAATCAAAAAAGGGAGTTTGTTTTTGAAATTTTTTTTTGCTTTTTATTTAGACACCTTTTAAAAATATATATATGATGTCAAATCCTTAAAAATTGAAAAAAAATGAAATTATATATTATGGTTTGAATTTGGTTATTCTGACCAATAACAGAATAACCTTTTATACTTAACAATTTTGAATTTCTATTAATATAATAATTAAACTAAGGGGCAATGTGGACAAATGCCCATTAGACACTTAATAATGTCACAAATTTCCAATAATAAATATCTTTTGTATAATTTTTTTATTATTCATTTTTATTAATAATATAGAAATATAGATAGATAATCATATTCATTCCATAATTTGAAATTTTTTTTTAACAAAATTTAATTAGATATAAATAATTATATATTTTAGGAAAATAAATTAAAAAGATGAATATTGTCTCATCCTTATGTAAAGTATATGTTCTTCCGGAGTTGAAGGGCTAACCATATCTTAAATTTGCGATTTATGTATCCGATCAAGGAGGGGGTTCCACGTCAATTCGGCACGGAAAATTCGGCGCTTGACAATTCGGCGCTTATTTACTAAATGTATATCGAAAAAAACTAACTAATATTTATACCTATTTCTTTAATGGACCATTTTACCACATTATAAGGTATGCTGATTAGTAGCCAATATTATGTAAGCCTGGAGATTTTGCGCATAGAAAGAAAAAAGAAAAAGAAAGATTTGACCTCTATCTTTAATCTTATATATTATTTTAGCTACAATCTTAATCAACCGTTTTTTAAAAATAGACCCAATGTTAAATCTTAAATCCCCTTTTCACACCTAATTTTAGATAATAAAAAAAATAAATAAAATTATAAAAGTTTAAAAAAATAATATACCCCCCTGATAAGTAATATGCCCAAAATCTCGGTTTACATAACATGGCTACTCAGGCGCGTAACCAATGGGGGGTAAAGGGGGAAATTCCCCCCCCCCATCGCAAATTTGACTATTTTCATAAATATCATTTTAAGCTAATAAAAATTTTCCCCCTACCCCCCAGACTCCCCCCCCCCCACCTCACCAATCAAAATTTTACAAATATTTGAATATCAATTTTCCAACATATTATTCAAAAATATTAATAAAATGGAAAAATATTTAGTCAAAGAGATTGAAATCTAACGATAATTTATAAATAAGGTTGAGCATGAAAAAAAAGTAATGTGTCGTTAGCAGCGATATCATTATTGAATTCAATTGATCAATCAGAGTTTATCATTGCTGCTAGTTGCATCAATAAATTATTTTCCTATAGCTCACTACTTTGTAGAAATTTACAAAAACCAAATTTAGATTTGGTTCAGGTTATTGATTTGGCGGAAAATATACATGAACAGGTAGATACAATAAGAATGAATGTAGACGTTGAATCGAAGGCTAAATTTTATGATATAATACTAATTAAACCTCGTCTAGCACCTAGGCCATTATTGAGATGAAAATAAATATTGGCTCAACTGAAGAATATTATAAAATATCCATTTTCATCCCATTCTTAGATACTTTTTTATCGCAAATAAAAGTACGGGTTTTAGATAAATAACAAGTCTTTAGAAAATCTTCAAGTTTTATTACCCAAAGATCCTTCTTCATTTTCTGCCACTATTGGTAAAATTAAATATTTAGAAAAATTTTATTCCTATGAGATTGATACTGAAATAAATTTAATCAGTGAATTCGAATTGTGGTTTAATATTTATACGTTTAGCTATTTTACCTGAGCATGCTATTGATGCGCTCAATCGGTGTAAAGAAACCTTGGCTCAATTTCCTAATATTTCGAAGTTGTTTTATATTCTTGCATGTTTGCCTATTACAACATGTACGAATGAAAGGACTTTTTCCAACTTGAGAGGGTTGAAAACATATTTACGAAGTACTGAATCTCGGCTAAATGGGTTAGCTCTGTTAAATATACACAGAGATTTGGTTCCAACGACAAACGAAATAATTAAAAATCTTGTATTTGATAAGAAGTTAAAAAATCTTGTTAATTTAATTATTTTCTAGTCAATATTTTAAACTACTATTAGTATTTTCAATAAAAAAATTATATTCTACTTATATTGTATGAGAATTTAAGCTGAGGCTAGTTTTTAAAGCAAATTTTATAAAAAAAATGACATTACACTTTATTTCAACTTAACATTTAAAAAAACTTTATTAAATATAATATACCTATCTTGAAATAATAAAAAAGAGGCTTGTAATATCCTATCCATAAGCACGAATTAGTAAATAATAGTTAAAAATAGAAATATAATTAAATTATGAATAATTTAATAGAATAGCTAAATAAGACCCGGCCGAAGGCCAGGTAAAAGGGGTTTGGGGGCGAAGCCCCCAGAATTTTTTTCCCCCCCTATAAGAAAATCCTGGATACGCCAATGTGGCTACTAATCAACATACCTTATGTGATAAATTGGTCAACCAAAGAAATAGGTATAAATATTGGTTGTTAATTTTTTTTTGATATTACACATTTAAATTTTGATTTATATAATAGAAAAGATTAGCATAAACATAATATTTTTTTTAAAAAAGGATTAATAGAATTTAAGGATTTTTATTAAATCTATAAAGTGAGTCAGTCTTAATTTGATTTTTTTTGGATCATGGCTGGGTCTATTTTTAAAAACTGTCGGTTTAAATTCCAGCCAAAATAATATGTAAGATTCGAGAAAGAGGTCCAAACCTTTCTTTTTCTTTCTTTCTTCAAAATTTCGGCTTACATAACATTGGCTATTAATCAACATATCTTATGTGGTAAATTGGTCAACCAAAGAAATAGGTATAAATATTGGTTGTTAATTTTTTTTGATATTGAGATTTTTGTAAAAATAAATATGGAGAAATAATTAATAGGACCAAAATTCAAAATGATTTCTATTTAATCATCCTTATTTTTTTATACTAAGTAATATATAATAAATTGCAACTGTAATAGATACGCGCTGAATTGTCGCCGCGCCGAATTTTATGCGCCGAATTTTCCGCGCCGAATTGACTTGATACCCAAGGAGGGACATGTATAAGAATTTGAGGGTCCTTGAGGATGCAAAAACTAATATCTCTTTTTCGATTTATTTTTTTAAAACATAGGCCATCCACCATTGATTGTCATAGACACATGTTATATATTTATTTATTTATTTTCTCATATAATTTGCATAAATATTCGAGTGATATATTTAATATTTGCGATTCTATTGAGTTTGAATAAAATTTTGCTTCAATTTTATCCGGAGAAATTGGATGAAAAGTAAGCGTTTCTGGTTTTGTACGCGCTTTATTGAATATCTCTTCTAAAATTATTTGCTCTTTCTCATATTGTCTTCCATAATATAGGAGAAATCTATTCCTTAAGAAAAAAAAAATAATATACATCAGAGACCTGCAGGTCCGGCCCTAAGCCCGGCCCGGGTACCAGGGCCGGGCAGTTTTTTAAATTTTTAAAATATACCCGGGCTGGGCCAATTTTTTTTAAAAATACTGGAGCCGTGCCGGGCCGTATTTTTTTAAAAAATTTATACAACATGAATTATTGTATTCGTCAATTAGATATAGTTATGATTATATATAGTTATGATTAATATAATGTTTTGTGAAAGTTAACACTAGCTAACACTCATAGTATCTATTACATAATAAAATTGTAGTTTTCCTGCCATGGAATAAATACGCAAAGGATTAAATACAGTATTTTAAAATATATAATATATGTTATATTTTTTATTAATTAAAATATCATTTTTACTTTTTTTATAAATACATAGTATATTCTCAAAATATTATTTACACAAATTTTTTATAGTATCAATTTGTAATATACTAAATATCTGAAATAAAATATGTTTATAGTGTTATTAAACGGATGCTAACTCAGTTTTTTATCCAGAAAAATATTATGCAAGCCTGAAAATTTTGCTCATAGAAGGAGCAAAGGTCTAGACATATAGTTTTTAAAAATCGGCTCAAAACGAGCCGTTTAACAACATTAGCTAATATACTTGCTTAATGATAATACTCGCCGAAAAATATGATAAATACGAAATAATCAATTTTTTGTATATACCAGGTCGAATATAATTTTAAAAAATTCCGAGCGGGCCTAAAAAAATTTTTTTAAAAAAATCCAGGCCGAGCCGGGCCCCCAAAATTTTTTATTTAAAATATCCGGGCCGGGCCTAAAATTTTTAAACCAGGGCCTGGCCGGGCCGCAAAAAATTTTTGAAAAAAAATCCTGGCTGGGCCGGGCCGTACAAATGGTACCTCTGCAGGTCTCTGTAATATATTAATAAATTATAAATCTTATACCTTTAATATTTTCCTTACAATAAGCAAAAAACTCTTTAGGACAAGCTATTCGTTCTGAAACAGGTCTTTGTAAACTAGCCCTGGCCACTAAACGTTGACTGTACCTCCGACCCTGTCATGAGATGTGGCCCAGAAATGCCACTCATCTTTTTTTCCATTAAAATTAAACTTTTTTGAACTTGAATCTTTTCACCATTTATCATCATAGAAACAAAATTCCTTTTCCCAAGCATCGATCTACTATATTCATCATTGCTATAAAAAGTTTTGTCAATAGCAACGGTGGAGGCATTTATTGTCTTACCGAGTTTAGGATTTGGTGTTTAAAAAAAATCCCATTTCCTTTATTAAACCATTTGATTTTAACCCCATATAATATGAAATATTAAATTCTTTTATACAATTTTTTCTACTGTCCAATTTGATGGTAATAATGTTAATAATTGATATTCATTTGTAATCGACGGCGGGAAATTGATCGAATTTTTCATCATTTGATATAATAATATAATTTTAGTCGTTAAAACTTTTTTTACTCTAGATATTTTTTCCTTTGGATATTTCTTTTCACATAAGAATTTTCTTTTAATGGGAGATTCTCTTATTGATTTTAGGATATATTAATGTAATCAATAGACTCTTGAGAATCAATATCAACATTGTCATTTGAAGTATAAGGAATGTTTGCTAATTTTTGTCTGCATGAAAAGCTTAATAACATATCTAAATTGTTTGGGATATTTTAACATTTGGTACGTTCACCTGAGATATAGAACAAAATTTTAATTGATCTGCTACTACAATATATGTTTTTGCACTATCGAAATCCCTGTTATTGGTAGATACACGATAAAATAATAAGATGCAGACGGGTTGAATTATTTTAAATTACTGAACTGGCAAGTTAAAAATATTATGCATAAAGAGAGAACAGTTTATTTTGTGAAATAATATGATCATAAAATATAATCAATAATATGCCTAATTAAATATTCTTTTTTAATGCAGCTGTAATACATTATAGAGCTAATAAGTCATTCGCTATAGTAGCAAAGTAAAAAAATGCAAAACAAATTTTTAAGGATGGTGATGGGGGAGGAGGCAGAACTAGAAAATTTTTACACACTACTTATAAACATATCAATATTTTAATTTCCTCAAAATAATATTTTCAACGATAAGCGCCATCTATTTTTTCAATTTTTGATAAAAATGTATATTTCGGAAGAGTCGATAGCGTCGCCAAGGTTTTGACATCGTATATATATTTATAAAGGTGCTTAAATAAAAAGCAAAAAAATTTTTTTGAAAACAAACTCCCTTTTTTGCTTAAAAATACAAGTAAAGCAATATAGGTAAGCCAGAAATTAAAGGCCCAAATTGGCGCCATTTATCATATTTTGATAGCCCTTTAGGAATTTTGTTTACCTACAATATGATATGTTATATATTTTTTTTTACTATAAAAAGTTTTTGAGATATAAGCATTTTATAAATTTACAGATTCCAAGGTGGCTCTTTTTTGCACATATGAGCCCCGGGAACCAGTTGTGCTAGCGAGCTAAAAAATACGGCTTCTCATTTTTTGACCTATCTACATAATCCCAGAAATTATCAACAATTTTAAAAGGGGTCGGCCGAAAATGTACCTTTTTTGATCGATTTGAATGGGATATCTTAAAATCTCCCCCAAAAATTTGATCCCTCTTTAGCATTACCATTTTAAAAAATGTGAATTATTATAAAGTTATTTACAAATTAAATTTTAAAAAAATATAAGCATGTTGCCGCTAATGTCGATACGCTTAATTTACAATTTAAATTATTTCGAGTATCACTTTTTTTATTTTAAAACTAAAAGGTCAATTTTAAATTGCAATGTATTAATAATAATATTCAATATAAAATTATCAAGAAGATAAAATCTTTGTTTTTTAATCAAATAGTTAGTTAAATATAAATAAAATACATTAAAAAAATGACAGGCTCATTTCATAAATGTGTATAGATTTATATAAAACAAAACATCTATATTATAATTTTCCGATGTCCTCACTACGTCATCGTGACGTCATGTAATCGCTACGTCATGTCATCGTTACGTCATGTCATCGGTACGTATTTATTTATTATTTGTTTATTTATTTTATACAAACAGATGATCCTATAACTTAAATTTTCTATGCAACTGTAGGAGGCCATATTAAAACCAAAAAGTAATACATTATTTACTAAATATTACAAATTATTAATATTTGATATCTCTAGGCTTGGGAAATTTTTTTCAAAATTAATGCAACTGTAGGAGGCACAATATTAGTAAGCATATAATTAAGAAGTATATAATTAAGAAGCATATAATTATAAAAAAGTTTATCAAGCCTAGCTCAACCCTTAATAATTTGTAAAAGATATTCCCATGTCCATTGATTAAGTCTTGAGTTTATACCAATGTTTATATATAGGAAAGTAATACACTATTTACTAAATATTACAAATTATTAAGAAAGCCTATCAAAAATGACGGGGAATGAGATTTTTATTCATTTTTTACGATAGTGTCATGCCAGGTCCAAGCTCACAATATTAGGAAGCATATAATTATAAAAATGTTTATCAAGCCCAGCTCAACCCTTAATAATTTGTAAAAGATATTCCCATGTCAGGTGCAAGCTAATATTAATTTTGAGGTTCCATGCCCAGTCGTATCCAATATGATTTTGAAAATTTTTTCCCATCTCGGAGATAGTTAAATTTTTAATTGATTTATCATCACATGAAGGGTAAATATATGATTTTCCCATTAGTTTATAGTGTAAAAAAAACATTAATAATATTAGGGCAGACTTTATTTTGTCATGATTCTCTAATAAGTGCTTTGTTCAGTCTTTCTCAGTTTCCCTTATTATACCAATTCACATGATTTTTTTTCAAAATTAGTGCAACTGTAGTCATATTAAAACCAATTGTCAAAGTAATACATTATTTACTAAATATTACAAATTATTAATATTTTATATAGAAATTCATAACTGAGTTAATTCAATAATTTTAATATCTCTAGGCTTGGGAAATTTTTTTCAAAATTATTATGGGTTAGACTGGGCTTAAAAAATATTTCTCAAAATTAATATTGGCTTGATTTTCAAAAATTATTAGGGATTAAAATGGGCTTGAGAAATTTTTTTAAAATTATTAAGATCTTGGATGCTTGGAAATTTTTCCCAAATATTGTAGGCTTGAACCTATATTGAGATTTTTTAATGTTAAATGTTAGTCTTATGTTAATATTTTTATAAAGTATTATATTTTACCCGTAGACTAATTGGTAAATCAGAGATCTCCCCTTCATTAATTATAAATTTAATATCTCTGGGCTTGGTTTCAAAATAATTAGGGATTGAGGTGGGCTTGAGAAAATCTTTTTAAATTATTAAGATCTTGGATGCTTGGATATTTTTTCCAGATATTGTAGGCTTGAACTTAAATTGGGATTTTTTAATGTTAAATGTTAGTCTTATGTTAATATTTTTATAAATATATATATTTTAACTCAAAGAATAGTTTTCAGGAACATACAAAATGTAGACTGTCTATGCTATGCCGACAACATATGTATCCCTACTAAAGATATCACTAACATTCATTATTTTAACAACAGTCTCAAATAATATGGGAAAAATCAAAATTTAAAAAATACTACCCTTTTCCTTTCTTTCCCTTTTAATTTCCCTATTTTCTTTCCATTTAATTTTCTCTTATTTCCCTACCTCAGGCTACACACTCCAGGCGAAGGCTGGGCTTATCAAAAAATAAATATCATTCAATGCTTAATTCAACTCATATTCAAGCAAAATAATTATACTGGGTCATTGACGTGAAGCCCAATAAAATCTACCAAATGCAAAATAAAGTTATTCATCTATATATACTAAAAATGTTTATACTTTTCATTTTATAATTCATCTGCTTCTGATGGATGATATTCCCACTATTTCTAGAGAGGTTAACCATCCCTGCTGATTATTTTGTATAACTCACAAAAAAATATACATATTACATTATTTTTATTATAAATAATTTAATATATGATTTTATATCTATTCCAAAAAATCGAATATTTTTTTATAATTTAAATAAATTTAAATTATTTTAAGCATCCTACGTATTTTTAAGGCTATCCATTTTCTCGGGCCGCACAATATACCCTTTTATCTCTGATGAATATTCTGAAAATTATACAAAGTACATTTTTAAAATTAACTAAATTAATATAACAATTTTTAAAGATCCTACTTTTTTAAAAGCTAACCATTATGTCGGATCCACCATTGCTTTATTATTCCTGCTGATTATTTTGTATAATGCTCAAAAAAAATATACATAGTATATTATTTTTATTATTATTATTTTTATATATGATATATCTATTCTAAAAAATCATTATATATTACAATATTTATTTTTATTCAATTAAAATAATATATTTATTCTTAAGGTTCCTACCTTTTTAACAATACTCCTTTTTATTCTTTTAATAAAAAATACTAAACGGGGTTTTCTATTTTTATATTTATTCCAAAAAAAATACATATTATGGTATATATATATTATTTAAATTATTCTTTACTTATTCACAATGATCCTATTTTTTGAAAAAAATTTGCCAATTGATCTCTCCAAATGGTATTTTATTTTATTCCTACCTTATAAATTCAACTTGAGAATTATTTTATTTTTTATAAAACTATCCCCATCTTATTTCCTCTTTAGAATTGTTCAAATATTGATATATCAGCCATTAATAGTGCACAAATGCAAAATTTACCTTTAGAATATCATAATAGGCTTGATAAGCCCCCCCCCCCCAATTTTTTTTGCTGATATCCCTCCAACTACTAGATATATGCATCTAATATTGATCCATCTACTGGTTTACAGAATTTTAATGTTCGTTTTATTTCAATAATAATGTTCTAACCCAACCTTAATCCCTCACATTGCTACAAAATGAATCTATTAAAGATAAGCAATTAAAATAATGACGAATAAACAAACGCCTTGCCCGTTCAAGAGTTACTGGTAGCCAAAATAATAAAAAACTATGCTTGAAATTAACTCCTCTGGAGGTTTATTTATTTTTTTTATCTTATGTTTTATATTTATATGTTTATTTTATTTTCACTCAGTTGCCTCCAAATGATATTTCTATCACCACTACCACAATCCCTATGCCACCTCTGCCTATTTTTTAACAAATATAAGCATTCAATTCCGTACTATCATTCACTTCACTAGGAGTTATTATAAATATTACTTTATCCAAATCTCTGAGAAACTTTCATGATTATTTAGAGGAATGTTCAAACTTGAATGTGCAGTACGGCCATTTTCATCAACTTTATTTATTGAAAAATATGCAGTAGTTCTGTCGTGGCCTTTATAACAATTCTTACTACCTTTTTATGGTTGAGTTAACATTGTCGTTCATGATTCTATTTTAGAGGGGGCTACCAATGCTGACATTAACAGAAATATCATTTTGCGTTCTTCTTTTACCAGTATCCCAAGGCATAAGCGTATGACTCATCCTTATCAGGACGTATTGCGTTTTGTTCACTGCTTTGGTAATCCGTCATTACTTTCATCTACAACCCTAAATGATATGAAATTGTACATTAATTATTTCCTTTCCAGATTTATTTTGTCGCTTTTTCTATCAAAAATAAAAATGTCAACAAGGATTTGCTCTTAATTTTATCAAATACACAACATAATAATTATTCCTCATTATTTTAAAAAAATTAGCCTAAATTTATGTCAATAAAAAATATTTTCTTAAAAAATATATATATAATTTGCATATAAGTTTCATTAGTGTTTAATGGCATTTTTGTTATTTAAATAGATAGCATTTTTGTTTACTATAAAATAAAGACAAATAATTTGGGAAATGCAAGACACACATTAAATTTATCTGAAAAGCTACAATAACCCTATATAATAAACAACAATTTATTTTTTATATATAATTATAATTGATCATATTACCAAAAAGTATAAGAGTCGGTTATTTTTATTTTATTTGTCATGATTCTCTAATAAGTGGTTTGCCCAGACCTTCCCAGCTTCCCTTAATACGGAATTCACATGTTTTATTTTTACATCTTAAACTAATTGGTAAATTAGATAATTCCCCTTCATGTGATGATAAATCAATTAAAAATTTAACTATCTCCGAGGTGGGAAAAAATTTTCAAAATTATATTGGATACGACTGGGCTTGGAACCTCAAAATTTATATTAGCTTGCACATGACATAGGAATATCTTTAACAAATTATTAAGGGTTGAGCTGGCTGGATAAACTTTTTAATAATTATATGCTTCCTAATATTGTAAGCTTGGATCTGGCATTACAACTATCATAAAAAAATGAATAAAAATCTCATTCCCCGTCATTTTTGACGGGCTTTCTACTAGTATATATGATTATTCGACACTCTTACTCCGAAGGGTGGGAGGGGAGAAGATATGAGTATGACGTAAGGTTTTCAATGAAATTAGATAGGATAGGTAGTTATGAAGAACCTTTTGTCATTTAATGAAATGAGAGAGAGAGGGGGGGGGAGGTAGTTTTGATTGGTTTCCTTTTTTTGATAATTTATTAGTAAGAGTGGGGCAAAATTTGGAGAGTGTAGGGAGGTTTAATTTTAGAGGGATCTAGAGGGGTAACATCTTTGAAAGGGTTAGTGCCGCCTAGTAAATGAGATATTAAAGTGATGACTATGAAGTATGTATGTCTTTTTTATTTCCCTTAACTTAAATATGAATAAAAGCAATTTACTTTTAAATACATAGGTAGCATAAAAATTGGGCCACTCCCTTAAAATTCTTATTCCCAATAAATTTATCCTGCCTCTGCCTACCATTAAATGTCCACCTCTATACATTAATTGGAAGCACACTGCACTATCTCCCCCCCCTCTATTATCTCTACCCAATAAAAGCGTCACGACTAATAAAAAACTCTCATGGTAGAATTGGTGTACAACAATGAGATAACTATTAACTGCGGCATATAAGTAAATAAATATAAATCACAAAGATATTAAATTTGTTACATGTTAGATATTAATAACAAATTGTGCTTACTCAATCAATTTACGTATTATATTATTATATTACTTTTTCTTTTTATTATTGCTTGTATTTACCGAATCAATTTATATTACTTTTTTACAAAATGTTTTATTTGAGGATGTAAATTAAATATAAATTTATATATAAAACAATGATATAAATATCGCGTAAAGATTAAAAAGTTGGAATAAGTTTTATAACATTATAAAAGACATATTATATAATTCATTCAGAATAAATATTATCTTTAACTACTGCATTCAGAGTCAATATTCTACACAGACTAATACCCATTCTACAGGTTAATTCCCCCCAATACCGACAAATAGAAAGACCATAACATTCTCAGTGTAAGACCACCTCTCTTGTATTATTATGCATTATTTTATGAAACCTAATATATTATACATTATAAATTTAAGCCAGTAGCGTCACTAGGAGGAAAGCGCAGGAGGTCGATTTAGCCTTCTGAAAAATTTGTAGTGCCACCTGTAAATTTTGAAAATATTTTTTTATACCTTAAAGATGAATTTAAAAATGTTAGTTAAAAAAATATAATCTTGGAGATAATTAAAAAAAATTTTTTGAGCCCCCTGAGATTGTAAAGGCTAGTGACGCCCCTGATTTAATGTAGCAGCCAATGACATGTATATGTCATTGATAGCAACGCAAGGAATTTTTTGACATAAAAAATAATTATCTGAATTTTTTTTTTATGGAATAACATTTAATATAAGTTTAGATAGGCCAAGATTCAAATTAAATTTGATGCCTTAGTCGAAGCTTTTCATAATATGACTCAGGAGAGTCGCTAGCCTTTACAATCTCAGGGGGCTCAACTAAAAAAATTTTTATGGGGGCGAAGCCCCCATACTCCCCATTTGCGGGCCTTCTGCCCGCTTTTGCCCGGCCTTCGGCCGGGTTTTATATAAATATATTTTACTTTTTAAAAATTTATTAACTCTGAATTATTTTGAATTTCATATTTTGTCATTTATTAAATTAAGCATACAAAATAAACTGGCATATAAATAATTAAAACTGACATTTCTAAAAATATTATTTTTTAATACAAAATCTATTTATTACAGTATAAAATATTTTCGATTGCTGATATAAAAAAATTTTGCGTCTAAAGAATAACAAGTGATAAAAAAGGTTAATTAATTCATACATGTGTCTCAATTGATAATGGTTTTTAAAAACTATATATTATAAAATTAGCATTGACAAAAGGTCAAGAAACTAATATAACACTCTGTTACCATTTTTAGACAATGTTTTATAGAATGGACTAATAATGAAAAATTTATAAGCCTAACCAAATAACAATTCTTGGAGAAGAGAATATAAACGACCAATCCCAATCATAAAACTATATGGTGGTTAGAGCTTCCTCTTAAATGACTTGATGGAAGCTAGATAAGTAATTGAGAAAAAAATTGTGAGATATTAAATTTTTAAAAGATTATCTTCCATTTTTAATGATATATAAACACTACACGATTGACCATTATTGCATATTAAATATACAATAATATGCTCTCAGCAGCTGTAATAATAATCTAAAATTACATAGCCACACAAATAATAGATGCTGGTTAATTTGCAGTAATAGCCATGACATTCACTATATTAACTTATATCAGAATTTATTATGCTAGATAAATTGATAAAACAAAAACACTAAAAATCTTTAGAAGAAATTATGCAAATGTATTGAAGCCTTAAGTTATTTACAAGGCAGGGATGCCATATTAGAAATGAAACATTTTGTAACTATAAAATAAGAACCAGAGTGATATCATGAAAGCAATTTAGATTTGATATATTATTGTCGCACCACCTCTAGTTGGTATATTAAAACTTAAATTAGTAGTAGTTTGTAATAATATCCTAAATATACTAGTATTAAAAATTTAACTCAAAACTCTTTTTCAAATAAGAAAAAAATAGCTTTCCTAAAAACCCTAAAAAAGAGAAGAAAAGTTTTCTAATTTATTACATCCATTCTGGGATAAATAATAAGATGTTAAATTTTTAAAAATATATCTAAATATATAGATGGCGATAAATATCTAAAAGCAATTTATTACTTATATTTAATATCTAAAGCATTTATTAGTAAAGTTTATTAAAATATTAACTGTAATATATTATATAACTGTCAAATACGTCTGTAAAAGTGACATTTAACCTAATCTTTTATATCCAATTATATTTAATAGAGGATTATAAACTATATGTTTACTTACTTTTTATATAATATAGTTGATTAGTGATTTTGAACTCGGCAATTACAATATTAAATTTGGTAATTTTGAATTAATATTTATTTAATAAGGGTTATATAATAATTTAATTAATAAAAATCAATAAAGCTTCAACTGTTACTGCTAAATTAATATTTAGTGAGTGATATTAATATTCTATTTTTAACAGAGAATTTGATTGTAAGCTGGCATAGTGAAAATATAATTTATAAGTATTAATCTATAATAATTAAAATAGCATCCATTAAAAATAAATTAGATAGACTTACTAATTTTTAAATTAATTAAATCTATATATTACTTAATAGAATTATAAAAGAAATCATTCAGTGGGTAAGCAAAAAATTTATTTTTAGTTCAAGAAGATATTCAAATTTTTCAGGGGGCTCGAGCCTCTGCGCGCCCACCTTAGCGACGCCACTTATATGGCTTAATAAATCTATAGAGCACTTTTCAGATTTGGCATTGTTAATTATTGTATAACCCTTTCGTGCCCAGCGAGATCATTTGTCATCATAATTTTTAATCAATTAATTTTTATATTTAAAAAACGAATAGTTGCTATTTAGACACATTAATTTACAAAACAATATTTATTCTTTCATATTTTATCATTAACCTGTCAAAATCATTATTTTATTATATCAGAATATAAGTTCAAAGTTAGGTATTTTAGGCGCCAAAATTTTTACACTTTTACATCGATTATCATTCTATATAAATATATATAAATCAAAGGTAAATAATATTTTTATGATAGATTATTACTATTATTTCATGTTAATTAACAATAACTATTTTTTATATGATTTTTTAAAGAAAATCCAAATTGGTAACATTGGGATTTTCTTATGTAATTTTTTCCATAAATTTTTTAAAATTAAATATTGAAAATATGATATAGTAAGAATTGAATATAGGCTATTTTCCATTTAGCAAGCCACTATAATATTTGCAAAAATATAAGAAAGTGAAAATTTTATTTTATATTTTTTTAAAAATTTTATAAATAAATTTTAGATGACCTCAACATGTATTATACCAGAGGGAGATATATCTGATGTAGATATTGAGAAGGGATGATGACTTTGAAAATGCCACAGTAGTTGATCTAAATATGACCTATGATATTTTACCAGATATTGGGTTGGAACTGGAAATTTATGATAATGATATTATCCCAAGTAATAGAAAAACCCTATGACGAAATAAGGATTTATATAAATATAATACAGAATTTAAACAAGAATTTTTGCCTCCACCTGATAAGGAAATTTCGCCTTACAAATATTTTAAAAAATTTATAGACGATGATATTATTAACAATTTAGTAGAGCAAACGAATATTTATTCTTTTCAATTATCTGGCAAATCAACAAAAACAAATAGTAGTGAAATTGAAAAATTTCTCGGAATTCACCTTTATACGGGCATTGTTAAATTGCCATCAATAAGGCAATATTGGGCCATAGAGACAGTGATTCCTCAAATTTCTCAATGCATGACAAGAAACAGATTCTTGGAATTGAGAAAATAATTTCATATTAATGATAATAATAATATAATCCTTAGGGGCCAGCCTAATTACGATAAACTTTTCAAACTACTAACATTTATTAGTCCATTAAAAATGAACATGAAAAAGATTCAATTAGAGGAAAAATTATCAATTGATGAAATGATAGTCCCTTTCAAAGGGCGATGTGAATTTAAATAATATATTAGCTCAAATGGGGAATTAAAATTTTCGCTTTATGTGGATCATCTGGAATGCTATATGATTTCAAAATATATTTTGGGAAATGCACAAATATAAAAAAACTTTGATAGGAATTAGTGGAAATATTATTATACGACTATTAGAAACTGTTCCCCCACATAAAAATCATAAAATTTACATGGATAACCTTTTTTTCTTCATATAATTTAGCAGTTGCGCTCAAAGATAATGGCTTTATCATGTCGGGGACCATTAGATCTAATCGATTATTAGGATGCCATCTGGTTGATGATAAAATCTTAAAGAAAAAAGGAAGAGGGTCCCTTGATTATAAAGTGGATTCTAATAATAATATTATAATTTGCAAATGGTTTGATAACAAATTGGTTATCACGATATCATCATTTATGGGTATAAATTCCACATCACGAAAGAAAAGATGGTCGGTATCTGAAAAATCTTATTAATGTCGAAATTCCGGCTATAATTCAAGATTATAATGCTGGTATGGGCGGAGTGGATCTCCATGATATGTTAATTGAACTATAAAGAATGACATAAAATGGAAGCGCTTTTACATGTGAATTTTCTTTCATTTATTAGATTCCTGTATGGTGAATTCGTGGTTACTCTATAGACGCCACATCAAACAGAAAGATGATAAATATATATCTCTTTTAGCGTTAAAAGCTCGGATAACTAAAGGATTAATGATGGTTGGAAAGGCAAATTGTGGAAAAGAAGGTAAACATAATTTGAAGATTGAAAAAAAAAGAAAGAAATTGAATAGTTTTCATCCAATCCCAGATATTAGATTCGATAAAATAGGGCATTGGCCCTCGGCGGCTAACAGACAAAGATGCAAGAATTGCAAAATGGTTATACCAGATTTGAATGTTTAAAATGTAAAATATCTTTATGTTTAAATAAAAATCGCAATTGTTTTATTTCTTATCATTCAAAATAAATTGTATATTTTTTTACATATGAATATCCCAATTATGACAATTGGTAACATTTTATAATTCTATATATATACACTTTTTAAAATAAAAAACGTTGAAAATATGTTATTTACGTCTTATTTAACTCAGTTTTAGAAGAAAAAATTTTTTTGTTCACGGGAAATATGTCGGGCGCGAAA
Source organism: Gordionus sp. m RMFG-2023 (assembly GCF_954871325.1). Taxonomy (NCBI): domain Eukaryota; kingdom Metazoa; phylum Nematomorpha; class Gordioida; order Chordodea; family Parachordodidae; genus Gordionus; species Gordionus sp. m RMFG-2023. Next base: position 13,996,353 of record NC_088779.1, on the reverse strand, counting down.
GGGATGGTAGCATAATTTTATTGACAAATGTCAGATGTAATCTATAGGCAGTTATGGGTTTCACCAGTAGGATAAGATGGTAATTTATAAAATATTTATCATAAATAAAGCTGGAAGCTTGATTTATAATGTTGAAAACGAAGAGATATATTCACATGTAGAAAATATATATAATTTCCCCTTAAATCTAATATTAAAAACAAATACTGACTCAATAACGGTCGAATTTGGTGATAAAGATTTGGTCAAAAGTAATTAAACATAATTTTATAAATTATATTTATAATAAGGTGGTTATGTCCTATCTGAAATTAATGGTAGGGCTATCAAATTAATTTATACCAATAACCAAAGTGTTCTTGATTATCTAAAAGACAAAGCACATTATCCTGTTAGATTAAAATTCTCTTCCCCAAGATTAAAAGCCAATGACAAGATAATGTTGGCTAGTATGTTTCATTCGTAATAATGTTATTGAAATATTTAGGCTTATTATTTAATAGTCTGTATGCAATAATATCTCAATTATCTCCAGAAAATAATTGTAAAGGTATAGAATCAATTGAAACAGATATATATAAATTGTGCTGCTTTCAAACCCTTACAAGTAAAATATAGAATAGGCTTACCTAATTTTATTTCCTAGGCACAAAATTTTTACTTATAGTTGATAACAAACAAAATTGCACTGATTTATTATTGAATAAATTATATGAACTTTATGCAGATTATGTGCTTAAAAACCCATTCTATTCTCTTGAAATGCCTATAAGGTTAGTTTTATTTGAAATTTGATTTTGGAATAGGCATTTTTAAAAAATATTATTAATGGGCTTAGGCCTAAAATTCTTACATATAAATTTTCATTATTACAATTTTTTCTTCGAATAATAAATTTCAGTATTGCAAACATAATGATTACCTAAATACACTTAAATATTGTTTAATTTCATTGAAAACAATAAATTAAAATTTAGGATATGAGCATGGGCAATTTTTTAAAAAAATATTAACCCTCTATTGCGCGACATATCAATAAATGATGTAATTTTTTAAAAAAACTTATTTTTATCTTTAAAGGACCCTTATTAAACTAAAAATAAATAAAAAAAAATATTTTTTTTAAAACGTAGAAAAAATTTCAGTGTGTTTTGTGTATTCCACAAATGTTGACATTTAGATATAGCAACCTTATACACTTTCCTATAATCCTCATTGTTTAGAAGTATTTTATTGGTATCTTGTGTTGCCACTAAGTTTAATGTGTGACAGGAACATCTTCTATGCCTGGGAAGGTAGTCATTTATATTTTAATTGGTTAGCCCAGAGGAAGACATTATATCTTCTATTGAAATGTATTCAATATCTGAATCATTATCTTCCTTTATTTAGATTTATACATACATATTTTTAAAAGTAACTAGTTACTTTTGGCAGTTATATTGGTAAAAATATAACTAGTTACAGTTACTAGTTACAATTTTAAAATATTTGTTATTTTTTAACAAAAATGTAAACTAGGGGTGTACCGATACCACTTTTTGGAGGACGATCTGATCCGATATTTCAGATATTAAATTGATATCGGCCGATAACCGATCCGATATCATATCTAATTTTGTATTCTGCAAAGATACCGGTTTTAATTTTTAATATACTTTTTATTAGTACAACATCTATAATTTTACTATACCATAACATATGTCATTTAAATATATTATAATGGTCAGTTATAGTTTATATTCAATTCAATTGCTATTATTTATATAATAAGTAATAACATTAATCTATTTACATAATTAGTAATAAAAAAATATATTATGAAATTTGAAATTAATATTTAAAATTAATATATCGAAGATTTCTTTTTATATCAGAGATATGTCGGCGGTGATGGGGACTGTTAATATCACTAGCATCACTAAAAACAGATACTGAAGAGATTAATGAACACTCTTTTAAACAGAATGCGAAAAAAAATAACTATATTGCAGAATGTTTATTAACTAATTATTTCTATTAAAAAAATTAAATATAAAAATGTATTTCGATTATATTTATAAAAATAAATGGTTTTTTAGATATAACTTTTTTTAAATTTTGTTAACCCTGTATTGCATGTACTATGTTAGAATAATTTTTTTTTGGCAAACTAGATTTTTTATTTCTCTAGATACTATTGATAATCTCATGGCTCACTTTTTTTTTAAAAAAAATTCTAAATTTCTTAGAAGATGAACGGTATGTGGATTTAAATACACATTATGCAATTAAGGATACAAATTTCAATTATTTCCACAATAATTTTTATTGTACTTTAAACTATAAATATATAAAATTTTATTTAAATACAACAAATATTAAAGATTTAAACATTTTAATTTTTATGAAAATCTATAAAACAATTATTTGTGGGTGTAAAACATAAATATACACCACATTTTTTGCAAGATACTTTTGTTATAAATAAGCATCCTGGCATTTTACATCTACCCTTCTTATCGTTATATTTTGGCCAATGAGCCGTGAGGTCTTTCTTAACCTCTTCAAGTGGTAAATATTGAGCTGGTCCTTTTTTACATTTTTCCCGATAACCAGTTTGAACTGATTTTCGTTTTGGTATATTGTTTGAAGTGCATTTGCCATATTTGCAAAGGACTTCCGCCACTGAAATTTTGAAATTGTACAAACTTAATCGATCCTTGCGTGCTATTGAGTATTACTATTACAATCACGTTTATATAGCAACCATGAATTTATAAGTAACATGTCAAACATATGAAATAAAATTCTATGTACCATTTTCTTGATTTCGTATGAATTCTATATAAGGAAAGTAAAGAATCCATGAGATCTACACCTCCCATTGATTTATTATATATTTTAACAATATTTGGACATTTTATCATGATTTTTTCCTTTTTTTCCTATCATATCTTTCACAGTCTATTAGAGGATGTGCACCTACAAAAGTGCTTAATAAAGTCACAGCACGATTGTTATGCCACTTCACTGAATTTAGCTCCACTCCGTTTATTATTGTTTTTTTTGAAACAAAAAATCCTCGCCTTTTTTTTTAAACTCCTTATCTGTTGGGAAGTTTATATTTGGAAGTCGATTACCTCTGACCGTGCCGCGCAAAATATCCCTCTTTGAGCGAGTACGACTAGCAAATTTGGGGAACAAAACCAGTTATCAAAAAATAATTTATAATTAATTTGCTGCGGTATATAAGAAATTAAACGGAGAACAGCAACAGCATTGCCACTTGCTCCAACATCAGGCAATCCTTCCGCTGCTAGTATTTTCCCAGAATATATTTCAAAATTATGCAGAAAACCATCATCTCCGCATAGTAGAAATACTTTATAGCCCCATTTTTTGGGCTTTTGAGGGTTATATTGTTTCAACCTGCTTATCCCTTTGTATGGAATAATTTGCTCATCTACGCAAATGTTTTTGTTTATCGATAAAGATTTTAGTATTTTATTGGTTAGAGTTATTAGAAGTCTAATTTTATGTAGTGGGTCATGGCCTTCACTTTCAAGTGGAATTCCAAACTATTTTTCTCCTAGTGTTTTCTTTTTAATTATTGATATTTTCTTTTTCTTCCGAATCATCTGTCTCATTGAAATCTATATATTTATAGATTATATAAGAGCAAATTTTAAATATACCTAAATCATTATTTTGTGTTGATAGAAACTCCTCATCCGACGTTTCACTTAAATTTGAATCTTAACTATCATTAGGTATGTCACCACAATTCATAATTATTCTAAAAATATAAAACTCAAATAAAATACCTTATTTGCATAATGTGTCTTTAAAACCACGTATGATTATTACAAAATATAATTATCAAAAATAATAAATATATATAAAATAATTTCATAAACATTTATTTTTACCTTTTATTCATCTAATTTTAATGTTTTGAAATTTGTCAAATATATTATTTTTCCTTTTCCGATGGGTAGAAAATTGAGAAGAAAAATTTTATAAAAAATAGCCATTTTTAAAAATAGGGTTTATTAAAATGCGAAATTAAAAATAAATAATAGATCACGTGGCCCAAATTAAAATTCCAATCGAAGATATAGAATATGGCTTCAAATACACACCATGCAATTGATTTAAAATTTATTTATAAGATATTTATTATACAATTTGTAGTATGTGGAATGAGATACACAGTATGCAATACAGGGTCAAAAGCGCCATTTTATATCGGATCGGAAAATTTTATAATATTTGCCGATAACCGATATTTTAAAATGTGCGAAATATCGGCCCGATCCGATATAAAATATCGCTACATCCCTAATATAAACCTTAACAACACTAGTTTATTTAAATATACAATGCATGTAAAAAGTATCAGACTTTTTCAATTTCAAATTTATTACAAAATATAATTTTATTATTTAAAATAAATTTATATTAATTTTCATGAAATAATTAAAACAATCGTTTTTTGTAGTAAAACATAATGATACACCATATTTGGTATAAATCACTTTTGTAACCAATTTACACCCAGCGTTTTTTATATTGCGCCTTTTTACTATATGTTAATTAAAAAATATATATATGTTTATATGTTTTATGAAACCTGTTGCTACGACTCTTTCGATTTTTATTTTCTGATAAAGATAAAATATTTTGACGAAGATTTAAATGAAGATGACCTCTTAAGTTTTTTTAAAAAATAAGGAGTATTATTTAATTTAAAAAAAAATCCCTCAATTAAAATGTTTATTTATTACATATAATACAATTTTCCATCTTCTGCGCCATTGAACGTGTATTTTTCAAGGCAAAAGATGTGTTGAGTACTCTTGTTTATCTGATCAAAATTGTGAAAATCAATTGCTGTTAAAAACAAATAAATAATTATTATAAAAATATCTTATCTTATAATATATTATTTTTGTACAATTTATTAATATTAAATATAGGAAAAAATATTTATAAAAAGATCTCATCTTGTAATATATTATTTTTGTATAATTTTATATTATATATTTTTATATTATATATTTTTATATATAATATTTAAATTTTCAAGTAATAAGTATCGCTTCTTTCTGAATATACAGTAACTCGCGTTTCTTTTTTCACAACTTAACGAGTAACGATATCGCTTTCCTTTTCTTGACGTAACGAGTTACACGTTTCTTTTTTGAAGTAACCTTTTACAGCACTAATAATATAGAAAAAGTTTTTTATGTTTTTGATGACTTGGTATCTAACAGTGAAGGTTACTGTCCGGTCTTTGGTCTGAACCGGACCATGGCCTTTTTAAAAAAATTGATCTAAAAATATTTTGTTTTTACTTAATTTAATTCTTGTTTATTGGGACTATAAGTAAAATGCCTCTTTGAAACTTATGGTTTTCTTATTGCAAAATAAAAATGAACAATTCACAAAAAATAATAGAAAAATAAAATATTCAAAAAAAATAGGTAAAAAATAATATCAATTGTATAAAGTAAACTTAAATATTAATAAACGACCGGCTCAGAGCGTAATAAATAAAAAGACCGGTCCGGATTTTGGTCCTTAAAAAGATTGGTCCGTCCATCAGTCCGATCCTGGTCTAAGACCTATAGGGCCTAACCATTGACCTTCATTAGTATCTAATGAGTTAATAGAGCAAGAGCTATAAAGTTACAAGATATTTCCATATCAAATCAATCACCTTAAACCGACCATCTCACTTAAAATTTGGTATACAAGTTAATGAAGTGTTGTAATGGATGAATCCAAAATATTAACCCATACTAGAACTGGAAATATATCAAAATAGCTCTGCTTGGTCATTTTTCGAAAAGAATTAAAATTGCGGTTAAAAATTTGTAATTATATTTTTCAAATGTTAGTATATATTTTTTCAAAATTTCAGACATTTTGTAACGAGTACCAAGAACTGTTAATTTAAAAATTTTCAGATTGGTAAAAAAAAGTTAAATGGAAAAATGTTAAATAAAATTAGCGCTAGATGGGGCTATTAATAAATAGTTGAAAATTTATATATAAAAATATAAGTCAATCTACATTCCATAATATAATATTTATTGAATAAAATCGCATTTGGCACAAAAATAAATTTCCGCTAGATAGCGCAAATAAATTTAAAATAGCTAGAAACTTATTTTTTTAAAATATATCACTCGAAGTTTTTATTAATTCTATAATATTTATTAAATTAATTCATAGTAAAATTACTTATAGTATAAAATGCTTAGTTATAATGATTTTCTTGAATTTAATTTGTATGGCCATTTCGGATTCTCCACGAGTTAAATTATAAGTTTTTCCAGTAGTAAATAAAAGGTTGGCGACAGTTCAAATATCATTTTTGGAAGAATAGGAATATCAGATATTGAATAATAAAAGGACTGAAAGGGTGTAAAAATATTACCTTTTTTTAATCACTAATAATCGCTAAAAATATATGCCCCCCCCCATTCATAATCATAAATCCATGTCAATACCTTTTAATATCATTGGTTGATATTTCGCCTATTTGATTTAGAATGTGTGGTTTGACAGCACTGGAATATTTTTTCTTAATTATTTGAAAAATTCATAGAGTCTATCTTAGCTTATCACAAATAATTACGGAAAAATATTCCAGTGCTGTTCAAACCACACAACAAAATATTCAAAATCGAATAGGCGAAATATCAAATGATATTAAAGGGTATGTAATATGTTTTCATGATAATTGGTATATATTTCTAGCGATTTTTAGTATAATGATGAAGTAAAGATAATATTTTACAACTTAATGGACCTTCTCAGCCCTTATCCATCAATACCTGATATTCTTATTCTTCCGAAAAATGGCATTCCAACCCTTTTGAACACTGAAAGAACTTATAATTTAACCCTGAAGATTCCTATATGGCCATATACAAATTGAATTTGAGTGAATCAATATAACTATCGAATAAATAAAAACTACGACTGACATATTTTACAAGTTTTTATCACAAATAACCTGCGCTATCTAATGGAAATTTTATATTTGTGTCAAAATACTATTTTATTCAATAAATATTATATTATTGAATGTAAAAAAATGTACTATGACCTATATTTTCTAAAATTAAGTAATTTAAAATCTAGCCCCCGGTAATTTTATTTTAAGCATTTATTTTACTACTCGGGAAATATAACAGTTCTTGCTATTCCTTCCAAAATAAATATGGAAAAAAAAATTAATTTTATTCAAAATACCTTTTAGATTTTACTTAGGGCTATAAAATGGGTTATCTTTAACTTTTTATCTATTGGACCAATTTCTCTCAAAATTGGTCAAAATTTGTATATTTATGATATGTACCTTACCTAAGTTCATTTATTGAAAAATAGAGCAATTCAATAAAAAAATATTTTAAATAAATTGTTTTTAGTACCTCTTTCTGCAAAAATCACCATTACACATTTTTTACATTTTTTTTGGTGAAAAAATTACTAATTTAGATTACTGATATTTTATATAAATATTATCCTTAGGCATTAAGCATTATTCACACAAAAAAATTAGACTTTAAAAGCTTTATTTAATAGACATATAAAGGCGCTTAATAATAATAGAGAGGTGAGTATTGACTTGCCATGTATTGATACAATTCGTACATTCACATATTCATATTAAAATGAAAAGCTCTTTCAAAACAACATTTGGTGAAATAAAATGATGAACAAGCTTAAGAATGTTTAGTAAAATGATAATTAAGATATTAATTTATAATATTATCATTGAATATATATGGTAATAAATTGAGATTTTAATACTAATTAAATTAGTGTATAATTATTTTTTATATAACTAAAAAATGTAGAAACATTAACATAGGTCTTATACAATATTTCATATTGTATTATTTAATATTTATAAAACAACTTTCACATAATCTCATCTAACTTCTAAAGTATTATACATAGAGCTTTGATTCAAATTTTATTTTAAAGATTAATATATTTGCTACACATTGATATAAAATTTGTTTGGTTAAACATAAATGTTAATACCTTTTTTTTCAGAGAAGCAAAAACATGGCCATTCATGGCACATTACTTATCTCCAGTTCTAGTAGAGTTAATATAATATTTTAGATTTATCAATTACAACACCATTAACATATATACCAAATTTTAACAAATCTGAGAGGGTCGGTGTTGAGATGACCTGATTATATATTTCTTTTTCATTATTAACTTAATACTAACCTTGCGGACTCATTTTGTAATATAAACTCAATAGTTTGATTTAAATTGATTTTTCGTTTATATAAATTATTAAATTGATTTTTCGTTTATGTAAATCAGAGACCTGCAGAGGTACCATTTGCACGGCCCGGCCCGGTTTTGAATTTTTTAGGCCCGGCCCGGATATTTTTTAAAAAATTTTTTTACGGCCCGGCCCGGCTCGGATTTAAAAATTTAAGGCCCGTCCCGGATATTTTTTAAAAAAAATTTTTACGGCCCGGCCCGGCCCGGATTTAAAAATTAAAGACCCGGCCCGGATATTTTTTTAAAAAAAATTTCAGGCCCGGCTCGGAATTTTTTAAAATTATATTCGACCTGGTATATACAAAAATTCACCTATGAGGTATTTTACCATATTTTTCAGCGAGTATTATCGCTTATTATTTAAAAAATACATGTAAAAAGCTAATATTTTTAGAATATTATATTGAATTTATAAAAATTATAAAACTGTTATTTATAAAAATGGATATTTTGAGCATATACTATATTTGATATTACATTTAAAAAAAATAAAACTAATATTTAATTTATAAAAATGGAAAATATTTTGAGAATAGATGGTATTTCTCTCATACCCTGGTCTAATGGTCCGCTAACATGGGATTACATTTGCGTTGATTTTGCTGCCAAGTCTAACCTCTCATTTTCTGCTATCGAAAAGGCAGAAATCCTTAAAAAAAATAAATACGCCTCGTCAACACTATGTTCATTCCTATCGTTACCAATACCCTAGGCATGTTTGGAAACGAGGCCCTCAATTTCATTAAAATTATAGGAAAAAAAATGAGACAGATCTCAGGGGACCCCAATGAAGGATTTTACCTTCGCCAGCAGATTTCCCTAGAAATTTGCCGGTCTAATTTTTTAAGTATTCACTCTTCTCTTTGATGATATATACCCCCCCCCCCCTTTTTAAAACCCATATATTTTTTTTATAGTCTTTTTTAATGTCTTCATAGATCATATATATATTATATATTTCTTTTTTTTTATATTTAATTTTTAATATATATTTTTTAATCCTCTGTAATTTTAATGAAAATCAAAAAATAAAATATAATATATTGTATTTAATTTATAAAATAAAAATAAATCGCTATTTAAAAAAATGCATGTATAATAAATAGTATTTTGAAAATATAATCTAATTGCACAATATTAATATAATTTATTTTATAATATAAATTTTTAACAAAAGAAGATAATTGTATTATATAATATTGTAAAAAAAAATAATGAAAAATGTTGGATTAAAAACTTTCATGACTCAAGGTAAATATAATAAATGCAATAAATATTTGACAGTTTGCAAAGTAAAAAATCAGCATGATTGACGAAACCCTATACTCAAGAAAGATATTAAAAATTCACAAATTATCATGAAGAAAGAAAAGCATATCTACCTTTTCAGGTTGAAGATTACTTCTTCTTTTTTCAAGAATTCTTATAGTGGAAAAATTCCGCTCACAGCTTGCACTTGAAGCAGGAATTGCCAATTTTGCTAAAATTGGTGATGAGCCGCCCACCACTAACAAATTATCCACCTTAAATGTTTCATCTATTTTTTTATTTATGTAATTATCAGAGTTGTTAAAGTATCTAGATACTGTATCTAGATATAAAAATGTAGTATCTGTATCTATATCAAGATAGATTTTTTAGAAAGGTATCTGTATCTAGATATTATTTTAGAGGTATCTGTATCTGTTTTTAGATACTTTTAAAGATACATTTTATATACCCCTTTTTTTATTGTAAATAAAAATATTTGACTGTAAAATTTATTTTATTTCATATGAGCTTATGAAATAAATAAATATATATATATTATATATTAATATTTATTAATACTATAATAAAGAATTATATATACATAAAATATTAAAACTTATATATAAAAAATATATATAAATATTCATTAATTTAAATATTATGTCCGAGTTTATCAATAAACCATACAAATTTTAATATTACAATATGGAAATGGTAAATTTTATTTTATAACTAAATTTTTAAGTTTATATATTTATTTAGATCTATATCGATGAAGAAGAGGAAGCAACAAGTTCTATTGCTTTACCATGGCCAAATTGAGCATATTTTAAAATAATATCTCAAAACAAAGAAAACAATTAATTCTCTGATGGTAAAAGGTTTGCCGTGTCTACCTAAAAATACAAAAATATCCGTCAGTATGACTTCAATGTGCAATATCGTGAAGCACATAAGGGTATAGATATTATATATTTAAAATTCTAATTAAAATTTTAAGAGAAAATATCCAACCTTGTTAACAAAAATAAAAAAGGGGAAGGAAAATAAAATACTAAAGAAAATATTGGCAAGGCTCATCCTCCAATAATATTTTTGCTAAAAGACCTTTGACTTTAACTCAAGGCACTTTAGATGATTTAATTATTGCTTTTATTATAGATGGCATGCAGCCATTATAAAAGAAAACAATTGATACAAAGATTAGCTGGTGAATTATCAAAGTCATCAACTGACTGCAAGCAAATAACCTGCCAAAAAAAACAAATAATTTAATTTCAGATTTTTTTCAGTACCCTACAGCAGATATAATTTCTAATAATGATTTAAATTTTGATAATCAACAAATTTTAAATAACTTTTTCTAAAATAAATGTAGAGATTTTAGCATTTTTAAAGAACTGATATAAAATTGTTATTTATTAAATATAACACTACAATTCCTTCAAGCGCCTCTGTGGAAAGACTATTTAGTGTTGCTAAAAATGTCTTCACAGATAAACGAGGATGCCTAAATGATCAAAATTTTGAAAATATTTTATTACTGAAATCTAATAATTATTTAATCATATATTTTCATATATTATATTAAAATTATAATTTTAGTTATATTCTGATAAATGTTATATCGCGTCAATAAATTTTTAGCTCATTTCATGAATTTTCACAATATAATATTAATTTAGGTTTATGCAAACCTATAAGAGCATAAAAAAATGTATCTGTATCTAGATAACTTTTGAGACTATGTATCTGTATCTGTATCTAGATCCATTTAAAAAGTATCTTTTAACAACTCTGGTAATTATAATATTCATCATCGGGTTTTGACATATTACCAGAATTACCATCGCCCCATTTGTCATAAAACGATTCAGTTTGTTTAACAACAGTCGTAATTTGACTGGTCGATGGTATTTCATTTACTTCCTGAGCCTCTTGTAATTTAATATAATCTTTTATATAGTTTTCCGTCATCTTGCGATCTGTCCCTGACTACATACGTAATTGCTTGAATTTGGGACAGAGAAAAAGAGAAATAAAATGATACTTATGTAAAACAAATTTTTCAATTAAAAAATGCTTTATAATAAGTAAAATCAATTTTATTTCTCCTTTTTCGCTTTGAAAGGTATTACAAACTTCAAGAAGTGATATTCCTTCATTTGATTGTTTTGGTAAAAAATATTCTAAAAATTTAGATATGAATTATAAAAAAATATATTAATCTTGAATATTGGGGCTTATTTAAAATATTCCTTTATTTGATTGTTTAGGTAAAATATGTTGTAAAAATTTAGATATGAATTATAAAAAAATATATTAATACTTTGAATAAATTTGCAGGAAATTAATTGATCGATCTGTGGGTGTTAGGTAGTGTTAACCATCACCCAATATTGTATTAATCATAACTACAATATAATATAATCTTATAACCATTAGCTCATAATGTAAAAATTTTTATAAAAAATATTAAGGCCCGGCCCGGCCCGGCCCGGCCCGGGTTTTACAATCTTAGGCCCGGCCCGGCCTGGCCTGGCCTGGATATATTTTAAAAAAAATTTTTTAGGCCCGGCCCGGATATGTTTAAAAAAATTTTTTTTAGGCCCGGCCCGGGTATATTTAAAAAATTTAAAATACGTCCCGGGCCGGGTTTAGGGCCGGGACTGCAGGTCTCTGATGTAAATTATTAAATTGATTTTTCGTTTATATAAATTGATTTTTACAAGCTATATAAGCATGAAAATATATTAAATTTTTAGTAAAAAGAAATAAAATAATTTTTAAATAAAAAAATTTCTTAAATGATTGTAATTTGAATTGATGAATTAAATCTCCTAAATTTGTTATACCTATTACCAGTAAACACTATGGACAATTGTATATTAAATTTAGAAAACTTCAGTCGGTAAAGTGGTTGATTTGATATGGAATTTCCTGCAATAATTTTCACAACATATCGCCAATTGGTAAAATTTCATTGATTGGAAGATATCTACTAAAATGACTCTTTATATTGATTTGTTAGTCAATTCATCTATAATATTTTTTAGAGCAGGAATTAGTTTTATATTTTATAGGTTCTAATTATCTAATGAATTGTTTTTAAATATAAATTCAATTATTATTGAAAAGAAATTTTATTAATTATCACATAAGTTTATAATTTTTATTTATTTCAGGTGTGAATTATTTGATAAACATGTTCAATATCTGATGGAGCAAGCACGAAAAATTTAAAGCTGTTATAAGTCTATTATATTTATTAATTTGTTTGTATTTTTGATAAATTAATACAGATATAAAATTATATTCTGTATCATGATTCTTGAATATGTAATTAATTATTTTGTGAGAATTAAATATGTATTTGAAGATAAAAATTAGGGGAAAATGGGGAAATTAAAAAAAAATGAAGGAGACTTAGGAATTCTTGCAAATATTAATTTATTTATGTTATCAAATAATAAGACAATATCAACATTATAATTTAATAATTTTATTTATTAAAATATTACATTTTATATTAAAAATTGATAAAACAAAATAAATTTATTCGATATCCTTATCAATGAATTGAAGTAGTATCACCTTCACCTGATATAGTAGTATTAACATCTATTATTAAATTAACTTAGTCCATATCATTGAGCGCCCTAGCAATAATATCTGGATATGATATAACCTTGATTCTGGGAAGTTAAAATTTCTACTTTTACTAGGAAATTTAATACTTTGACATAGGCATCTTGATAGAATTTGAGAATATGTATCAGCAATATTTACATACATTACTAGGTAACATTTTTTGTATTACAACGAAAATTTTAATAAACTATCATATTTTACTTATTCAAATCCAAAAATACACATTTGTAACTTTAATGAAAAATTATAAATAAAATATTTTAAATAGAAAACTAAAAAGTGTTTAAAACTTACTTTTTAACTTTTTAAAGATTTAATTTCATTAAATTTGTGCAATTAACCAAAGTGAAGTTATTGTTCATCGAAGTTTATATTATGCAAAGACCTGTTATATGGTAATTGAATAACTATAACTTATTGGATTTCTGTAAGATATATATATTCATATATGAGAAAATATTGACTCAAAAACTGAAAATATTGAAAGAAGTAATTTATTTAAGAAATCAATTTTTAAATTTGTATAAGTAATCTATTAAATCTGATATCCTCTCAAAATATTAGAAAAGTCAGGAGAAAAGAATTATCAGTTAATTAAATTTTTTAAAATAAAGGACGATCCTTAATGGTAGGGGAGATTGGGGCTAGTCGAACCGATTTTTGCAAAATTGGCCTTAGCTCCTATGTTTTTTTAGATATTATAAAACATGATATATTACCTAATATAAAGGTACCTTATAAAATATTTTTAGAATATTTTTTGAAATTTTTTTTTGTTCAATAAGTCCCAATAACGGGGTTGGGCAAACCACCTCAAGGGGCTTCCTAAACCATTGGTTTTTAGGCTATAACTAATTTAAATACCATTTATTTATTAATAATGATATGTATATAAAAATTTTATTGTTTAATATATCATAATACTTATAAATTAATCTTAATTTTGGTTAATTTACTAAACATTTTGGACATATAAAAAATTTATCGAAGTTTCAACATGTACCATATGCCCATCCTTGGCACATTCTGCATTGGTACTATTCTTCAATGTTGTGATGTTTTATATAATCCAGCTTACAATAAAGAAAATATCTTTGTGAATGAATTTTTTTCTTGCAAATATTTCACCTTCTATCGCATGTAATATTTCATTAGTTTGATCTAAGAATACCTAAAATTAGTGTTGTTAAACGGCTCGTTTTGAGCCGATTTTTAAAAACGGCTAACTCAATATTTTAGCCAGTAAAATATTGCCTAACCCTCGAGATTTTGCTTATAGATATCCAAACTTTGTTTCTTCTACAAACAAAATCTTCAGGCTTGCGTAATATTATTCTAGAAATATTGACTTAGCCGTTTTTAAAAATCGGCTCAAAACGAGCCTTAAACAACATTACCTAAAGTAAGCATTTCAATAAAATATTAGATTATATTAATTATGACAAATACTAATACAATAATATACTTCGTCATAATTTTAATAGATTAAAATATAAGAACATAAAATTTATAAATTAACATTTAAAAATAATATATAAATTAAATAATATTTTAATCTCCTTACCATTACCATTTAGTTTTTTATTTACATAATCTCTTTTCTATTATTAAATATTGCTAAAATTTGATTTTATTGCTTTAAAATTACTTCAAATTAATACAATAATACTATACTTCGTCATAATTTTTCATCTTATATTAAAATATAAGAATATCAAATCTATAAATTACATTTAAAATTAATATATAAATAATATTTTAATCTATTACCATTTACATAATCTCTATTATTAAGTATTGCTAAAATTTGATTATATTGTTTAAAAAATACTTATATGATTATATCTTAAAAATAAGGCAGATAATATAAATAAATTTATCTTTTAATTGGCTGATCCTTGATGTTTTACTTAATAGCTTAATTACATTATAATATCAATTCATCAAATTTTGGTATACTTATAGATAATCATTTTTATAATTTTATTGTATTTGTATTTTCTCACCAAATAAAGTAATAATTCCTAAAAAAATCATTCAAATAGGTGTCATCTCCAATAAATTCATTAGTTGCTTAATAACTTGTAAAATTTAATTTTTTGGTTTTTGATATAGCCGTAACTTCTCC
The DNA here is from genome assembly GCF_954871325.1 of Gordionus sp. m RMFG-2023. Classification (NCBI taxonomy): domain Eukaryota; kingdom Metazoa; phylum Nematomorpha; class Gordioida; order Chordodea; family Parachordodidae; genus Gordionus; species Gordionus sp. m RMFG-2023. Next base: position 13,981,016 of record NC_088779.1, on the reverse strand, counting down.
AAGTTTTAATTATATTTTTTTTATTTAAAAACGACTTCAATTTATAAAATAAGATATAATATAAACTATATCAAAATAAAATATATTAATAAAAATTTATAGTATATAATTTGTTTAAAAATTTGAGAAGGTACCTCTCGGTAATGCATGGATTGATATACAGTGTGACCAGGGTAGCCAGGTCAAAATTTTCAAATTGCGTGAGAATTTTGGTATTTTGCGGGAGAAATATGAAAATTGCGGTAGAAATATAAAAATTGCTAAAAAATTTTTTTATGGGCTTTCGGTCGGATTTTGAATTGACTTAGTTATATGCCTATTATTTTTGATAATTACTTTATGTAAATACAAAGTCGGTAACTATTTTTCAAAATAGATCCTGGCGAATCATAAAATATAGAGAGAATTACAATATCCTAAAACAAGACATCAATGTCTATCGGTATTTTTAATATATTTTTTAAATTACAAAACACAATTGATGGTTTCTGTTCCAAGGTCATTATATTTATACATTTGTAAATAGAGTTATTAAAATCAAATTTTGATTGCAAATATTCTAAAATTGTTCTTAATAAAAATACTTGCTTCATTTAAAAATACATTAATTAGAGTATTATTTGAACATTTTAATATAATATTTTTAGCAATAGCGAGATAAAATTTATTATCAATTTTTAACTGTAAAGATGAACACAGCTGCAGCATAATTTTGTGAATCTTCATTAATAAAGATTCTTCTGATTGCAATTGAAAATTAATAGCACGTAGTAGATTTCCTACATGTGAAATCATTCCTAAATAAGCTTGTGTCATTTCATCCTCAAAAAATTTTTTAAAAATTTCAGGGCAGCTTTTATAATCTTTATTTAATAAGTAATTTTTAAAGGTTCTTAAAATTTTAAAATTCTATCGATGATAACCACCTGATAGAGACATGTCGCAACAACTCACACCATTCCAAGTCAGACAACTCCACGCCTTTTTTAGTTGATGAAAATTCGTTTAAACATTTCATCACAATTATTTCGACATCCACAGATAATGCATTCATTATTATGTAGTATATGGCATATGCAGCCAATTGGTATTAATCATTATTGTGCTGCCTCAATTCGGTAAATACACTTTGGTTTCTGCCAAAATTCACAGAGGCATTATCAGCACAGAAAACTGACAAGCAACTCATTGATAACCCTGATTCAGCTCCATTTACCATTATGTGGTTAGTTATATCGTTGGATTTTTACTATCCAGGAAAAAAAATTTTTCTTGTTGAAATAGCGAAGGATCTAGGGAAATGTTTTAATATTTCCCTTATTAGGTGCAACTGTTAAAATTGTTTATGGATGTCGACCTTTCAAATCGTCTAGAATTGACCTCTTGGATTCAGGTCTTAGAACATTTGTGATAGCCTTGCTCATTTTTGTTCTACCACAAGTAAAGTTTAAACTTAAATTGGAGTTGTTAAATATTATGGGGAAAAGATTCGACCCATATTGTAATGATAGGATAGTATTATATATTTCCGCAACTGTAATTGCATCTGTATTGTAAATAATGTGATTGAACTATAATAAATAAAATAATTATCAGTATCATTGAAATAAGTATAATATTATTTTATTATATATTTAAATTAACCTGAACATGATAATTAAGCGCCGAGCCCTATAATGTTATATACAAACACACTGAAAATGATAAAATATGAATGAAATGAATGATGTTGATTTATTATTGGATAAAAATAAAACAGGAGAAAGAAATTTACAAACTATACATGTTTTTCGCATAAATATTTAAAATTTATTTTAAAAATAAATCAATTACTGTCTCAAAATTATTATTTATATAATAAAAACGTTAAAATGCTCAAAAGAAATTATGCGGGAGAAATTAAAAAATTGCGGGAGATTCACAATTGCGAAAGTGAAATGTCTGCGTGTAAACTAAAAAATTGCGGGAGTCTCCCGCTGATGGAGGGAGACATGGCAACCCTGAGTGTGACCTATATATTTCAATTGAAATCCGCTGCAATAGGTAGAATCCTATCTGAGGATTACCATAAATTAAGCACATTCGAATTTTGAAGAAATTTATGTCCTGGTCCCGAAAGCACCAATGTTTGGGAACAATTGGGGTTAAAATGATATTAGGAATATTTATATATTTATTAATTTTTAAGGACTTTTTGAAAAATAGGAATAGCTTATAATATTGAAATTTTCGATATTTTTAAAATTAGTTGGATAAATATGACTTAACAAATATAGGATATATAGAATTTAAGTTACCAGATTCTATCATTACTGTTTGTTATTATTATTTTTGCATATTAAAAAATAAAATATAGAGAATTTTCTAAAAAATTAATAGATTTCATCGTTTTTTGATTATTCGCTGTTTTTTAAAATAATCTACAATTTTTAAAATTATTTATATGGTTTTTTAAAATATATGAACAGTTCTTTAAAAATTAATTTGAGAGTTTTTGCATTATTTTAAAATTAAAATTTTTACATCATCAGAAAGTTCACGATTCAGGAATAGCAAGCATACACGCAGCTTTATGAATAATAATCATATAAACATTGCATTCCAGCAGATTAAAAGCGCACAATTCAAATTGAAGAACAATCTCAAGAGGCTCAAATTTTTTTAAAAATTATATTCAAAATAACCTTTTTTTAAGTTAACATTTTCAAAATTACCCTTTTTCCAGGGGGTTCGAGCCCCTGCACCACCCTTCAGTGACGCTACTGGAAGAGATTAGCCATGTAAATAAACTGGAATTTAAAATAAAGTACCTCAGTTTATGGATCAAATATCCCAAATTATATATTTTCAAATAAAGTATGCCGACCTTTTTTATAAAATATATTGATAAATACTAGCCGTAGCCTAGATTTTGCGAGGGGGAAAGTACTATGGGGGTTTTTGCCCAATAAATATTATTGGTAGGTTAACCTACTTTAGCCTAAGGCTATGTAGTAATTTTATAAAAATAATATTGGTTTTTCACTTTTTTTATAAATATTTTGAGATTTAACTTATTTTTTTTTCATATTTAAATATATTTTTGGGAAAGGGGGTGGGTAAATTTTTATTCGCTTAAAATAATATTTCTGACAGAAGTTTGAAGAATTCCCAGCTACTTCTATGTACGGAATTTAATATGAACTTATGAAAATATACCATCCCTTTCTACAAGTATTACCAAAACACAAAGATTATAAAATACCTTAGATCTTCAAAAAATATTTTGGATTTCAGTTAGAGCATGTCGGTAGTACAGATAGAATTAGTTTTTGGTTATGTGTCTCCTATGTAGTCTTGTTAAACGGCCCGATTAAGATTTTAGCCAAATAATATTATATAAACCTGAAGATTAGATGACAGAAAGGGTTGGACCTCTATTTGCCAAATCTCGAGGCTACCTTAATTTAAAATTCGAAATTTTGAATGACCTAGATTAATTGGAAATAGCAAGTTATATTAAAATATATAGTCTCAATAATTATTAAATATAAAAGTAAAAATTATAAAAATTTTCTTTATTTAATTATTACATTTTCCACTAAAATTTAAATATCAACACTTTTTTTTTTATCTTTTTGCAATTCAATCGCTAACTCTAATATTAAAATTTTCATATGATAAAAATCCTCCAAATATAATAAATTAACATTTTTATAAAACAGGCACAATTACGACACATAATATTATTTTGGCTAAAATCAGGGATCCAAACCGAAACGAATATCGGTTCGGGTTCTGATAAAAATAACGGTTCAGGTTCGGTTCGTAAAAATCTAAATATCGGTTCGGCTTGAACCTCTAAAAACCGGTTTGAACGTTTTTGTATTCAAATCTACATTCGACTTATGTATAGGGAAAAAAAATTTTTATTTCATAATTAAAATAAAAAAACATACAAAAACCTTCATTTTTATTAATTGCACATTATAAAATAACATTTAATTTATAAATATAACAAATAAATATCAATGATTAATTTTAATATGAACAATTACATAAAATTTTTTATTAAGCCGCACAATTAATATATTTTCTGTTGCATTTTTGCGTTATAAAAAAATGCATTATTCAAATTGTAAATGTTTTATTAAAATTATTAAGTTATTATTTAGATCGCCGTCTATGTAAATGAGAAAAAAACGCGTGATAATTGTAGATTTTTCATACTTTAAGAGTTTTAACAAGTGGGATAATGAACTTTTTATTTTTCGCTGGGAAGACTTTTTAATTTTTTAATTTACGTATAATTTTTATATATTAATTTTATTTTTCTTTTATTTTGATTATGTTTTTAACTTTGTAATTGATTATAATTATTTATTTAATAAAGATTAAGAATCATATTAGTATATATTTTTATTTTAGGTTTTTAAGTTCACAATCCAAAAACTCCCAATTGTGACATTTTCAAAATTCGTCTCACTCAAATTACATCTATAAGGAGATAATATATATTTAATTGTTAAAAAACAGCTTTCCACACTTAGGTAGCCGACACTGCCAATATGATATCAGATTTGATGTGTCATTTATAATAATATTTTGGATTTAATTTTTCTCTAAGAATTATAATTTATAAGCTTAAAATATTTAAAAAATGTTGTAAAAAGACAATATACTAAAGTTTATAAAAATTATGACCGACACTTATAAATCAAATGTGATTGATAATCTTTAAAATAATTCGAATATAATTGAAATTTTTTCGACATACTAATAATAACTTACTTATTATTTTATAAGAATAAAATCATGAGGCTTGAACGGTTCAGAGGCATTTTAGCGGTTCGGCTCAGATTCAGCTAGAAAGTTTTTGTCGGTTTAGGTTCGATAAAAAATACCTGTTTTTAGCGGTTCGGTTTGGATCCCTGGCTAAAATCTTAATCAGGTCGTTTTATAAATTGGAACATTAACAACTACTCATATGTAGGTATATAACATAGGGGAGATTTCTACAATTTTTTAAATGTTTTTTTGATCAAACAATCATGATTTTTGTCATGAAAAATATTTTTTCCTCTTGGTTCATTATAATGAGTTCTTTTTGTATGTACGTTCATTTTCGAGAATATTATAATAGCTCAACTCTAGTAATGTTCACCGAAAGGAATTTTTATTGACTGAAATATATTTAAATTTTTTAATAAAAGGAATATAGCAGGCCAACCTCTTCTAATTTTAATTCAAATAATATAAATTTCTGTAAAAATAATTTTATGAAATATATTAATAATTTTTAAACACCCTTTTTATGTTAAATTGTTCATTTTGTATAATGTAACCTGTATTTGTAAGAAATTATTTCAATCTTTAAAACAGTATTAAAATGCTCTCAAGATTTTTCTTAGTAAAAATTTGCAGTGAATATGCTTCTAAAGGATCTAGCAAATATGATTTAAATTATTAGATATCTAAAATTCAACACATTTAAGGAAAAATAACCATTTAAAAATAAAAACAGGATCGTTTCCTTAAAGTTACCTAGCCAACCCAACTCTTTGGACAGTATAGCTTTGATAATTATTAGTCAGTTAAAAAATAAAAACATTTTGCAGCAATACTCCATATTTTTATAGAAATAAGTGACTTAATCTTCCAATCAAGTTTTTTAAGTGATCCTACTCATCTATACAATTTTATAAAGTCATTTCTACACAAATAGAGGAAGTGGAAGCGAACAAATCAAACTTATCTGATGTTCCTCTAGCATTTATCTATATCAGGGTGATCTCTCACGGAATGAAATTATAGATTTAATTAAACGTAAAATTTTTTGTTCATTATAATTGAAAAATCTAATTTAAATGAACTCCCAATTCAGTCATAAATGTTATTATCGCTAAGAATTTATAAAAAAAAATTTCTTAAAAAATTATAAATTTACTTTGGTGTGGTCTCACAAACGCCAATCAATCACAAAAACTATTCAACCGAAATGTATGAAATTTGGAATATAGATTCTAAGATATATTTGATGAAACTACTGGAGAATCCAGATGATAATATTTAATCGTTTTTATGTAATATCACTTCTAGAATGTCTGGGGTTTCATTTCATATACCACTCTGGAGTATTGAAGGGTTACACTGGGGACGTACATCACCCTGCTTATATACTTGAACCAAGATATTGACGATTTAATTTTATAAGTTGATAAATGATTATATGTCATAACCCGATTTTCTGGATATGTATATATAGATGTTGCTAGACAAATTGCTCAATTTAAGAGATTTGAAATCGTTTCAAAAGAAAATAACAAATTTAATAATGAAAATTATATCATATTTTAAATAATATATATATTTTTAATAAAACATTTTAAAGAAATAAATAATTGTACCAAATTTTAGTTAGATGTACATGTGACAAGATTTTTGTTTATCTAAATATTATATAGAATTATCAATTAAATTATACTAAAACTAAAATGACTTGAACAAACTTCCCAGACAATGAATATGTTCTTGTCATACATTAAGCTTAGTATAAATATAAGATGCCAATAAAATCCTTTTAGATGGATTATAAGAAAGCATATAACCATGTTATATCAAATGCCAACCTTTGTGGAATTTACAAAATGTGGTCAGTTGAGGAAGGCTTATTTTTGAAGAGAAACAAGCAAATTCTTTATACAGAAATTTTGAAAATAGTTTATTGTTAAAGGGAAATAAAAATTTACTTAACCCAAATTTTTGTAAAAATATTAAGTGCAAATATATATAATAATCTTATATTTTATTTTGATGTATATATATATATTATAACCTCCAGATTTTTTTCAGTGTAATTATATTTTTATATTAATAAAAAAAAATGATGAGTTATATAAATGATTTATAAAGTTATAATGTAACTAGTTAATTTTGAATAATGTTTTTAACTGTAACTAGAAAAGTAAAAAACACTAAAATGTACCCTATTAGTGTTTCCTTTCTAATAGCAAAGCTTCATATTTAAGTTAATTAATTTTGTATCAACTAAATTAAAGCTCTGCAGATCCAGCCTGTAAACCTAGCCTCAAATGAACCAAAAATGCTATATATCAAAAATCCAAGTAAGGTGGGACCTGAAAATTTTAAAATTAGGGTCTTTATCCAGAATTCATACATACAAATTATATCAAAAATATAATTAGTTTTAAAAAAATTACCAACTAAATTTAAAGGATGTTTACCAGATTGAATTAAAAAACTTAATATATACAAGCAATTTAATCTAATTTATCAGTTAGAAGATTGTTTTATATAAACATGTATAATAAAAAAAATTTAATATTTTATAAGAGGTTCAAATAAATATAAATAACATATGAAAATAAATGCAATATTATACACTATAAAATTTTAATAAATTTAGCATAAATGCTAAAAATATAATACCATAATTTATGAGCAATTTTTGTATTTTTAGTTAAACATTTCCATAATATGATAGAAAATATGATATTTATGAAATAAGTTATGAACTTAACCTTTTTGTAATGTGATTTGGCAATTTTGAGTTCACAAATGTTTTCATTTAGAAGAAATGACTTAGCACCTAAGCAATAATTATCAATATATTTGTTCCATTCTAATGTTTTTATATCAAGATAAAAGATAGATTTATCTTCTTTACTCAAATTTTTGTATAAATTGCTAAATCCTATATTACTAAATTCCCAATTATGTTGGGTAAAATAATCCAAAGAACTTAATGCCTTATGAATTTTTTCATAAAGATGAATTATAACAGGTTCTTGACCTATAAGCCATCTTGTGGTATCAATTAAATAGGCAGGCAAAATATGATCTAATAGAACTCGTAATTTAAACCATTGATGATTATTTGTAAAATAAGCATTTGGTGTTCTGAATAGGCCATTCAATGGAGTTCTATTCAATGACGTATTCAAAAAGTTCCCCATTTCCCCCCAAGTTAATTTATTGATGGCTCCAGATGTGCAATTAATAACTAATATTTGATTACTCTTAAAGTTATGAATATACCAAGCAAGTGTTATCATAAGATTTACTGATATATCTACAGGAATTATATCAGCAGTTGCAAAATTATTACCTCTCATAATTCTTAAAAGCCCTTTGCCCATGGCAGTTAATAATCCAGTTGGCCCATTATAATTATCAATCCATCCTGGTATTGGTTCTTGCCAAGATGCTCCAACAATTGAAGGTCTGATTATAACAATAGGTAAATTTTCAGAATTTTCTAAAAGTAATTGCTCGGCCATAGCTTTGGTATATGTGTATGTATTTGGGCGACCTTTTATTAAGTTTGGTGTGATTTTCATTAAAATATCATCATCAAACCAATCTAAAAGATCTAAAATTTTTGATGGATGTGTTGAAAGTGGATAAATTTTTTCATCAATAAATTTTAGGTGACAATTAGAATATGCAGTTGATACATGTACCAAGGAAGTTAAATTTTTAATAGTTTTGCATATATTTATTAGATTTAATACACTTATCACATTAAAACGAATTGCACATTTTAGCTCTTCATTAAAACGTATTGTGGCTGCAGCATTAAAAACTATGGATATATGATTTTTTATAGTTTCCAAATTTTCATCATTTAAGCCAAAATTTTGCTTGGTTATATCGCCTTCCATTGCTATTATTTTTTTAAGCACTGCATGATTTTTAGAAATGCGAATTTTGTTGAAAATTTTACTAATGATAATTTTTTCTAATCTTTGTGAGACAGTCAAACCTTTTTTCGGGCGAATTAGTATGTATAAATGGTCTAATGTATGACATGATCGAAGAAGTTTTTCGAGTAAAACCTTTCCAATAAATCCTGTAGCCCCTGTGATAAGGATATTTTTCCCATGATAAAACTTTAATACTGGTGTTTCATATCTATCCATATGTTATAATTCAAGTTTCGAACACATTCAGAAATTCAAATTGACATTAATAAATTTATAAATGATTTTATATCAAAATAAATTAATTTAAGTTTTTTGAAATTTTAAAAATTATAATATTGCCAAAAAGTTAAATTTGAAGAGTACCCTAGCAAACTGACTATCTAAAATTTATTATAAAAATATAGAATAAGCTGTCTTAAGGCTTATTGTTAATTAATAAAGAGGTATCAAAAAATTTATAATCACTTTTATGATTTAGAGATAAAAAATTTAAGTCTTTGAAAATTTTAGGCTACGTATTATAAAAATTTCATAAATAATTTTTATTTTAAAATATGCCATATAAATTTATTATTTAAAAACTTCTCAAATCATTTTTGCAAAATAATTAAGCAAATAAAAATCCAATAATTCACGCATCTATTTCTAGGCTAGGCGAAATTAAAAAATCTTCACAAAAAAATTCATCTTCCCCATTAAAAATAATTTTTTTAGATCATCAAACAATTCATTTCTTTAATTTTGAAAATATGTCTTTATATCTTCATAATTTTATTAATATTTTAATTTTTTTTCTTTGATAAATGTAATTACGATTTATTTTCTAATTATTCCTAGCCCAACCGTCAGGTAAAAATATTTGGGTTGGGAAATCACGAATAACGAAATGAAAAATGGTAATAAATAAATGGTAAGGTACCCCGAAAGATAGGAAATTATCAGAGTTCAGAAATAAAAATGGAATGCAATATAAGTTTGGGGTTAAGGATAAATAAATTTAAAAAATTATTCTCAATATTATATATTGCCATGGTATCTGAATATATATGTGTATTTTTAATAGAGTTTGACATTTGCTCAGAGAAATAATCTTCAATTTAATCTAAAGATTTTTTGATAATGCTTGAAGAGCATTTTTGATCAAATTTTATCTAAAATTCTATATTTTTTATAGAGAATCTTTTATAAGTAAATAGTTTGTGATTTTTATTCATAAAAATCTTCCATGATGGAATTACAAATTTTGTCGCCTGAGTATAATTTTGCAGGAGAGCAATTTTAAAAATTAAGTTTCTATTGTTTTTAATTGATATTTAACCTTATATTCACTATGATTTAATTTATATATATTTCGAATTTTCTTGTGTAATTAGAATAGTTTAACTTTAAAAATTGATTTATGAAAAAAAGTCATTTTTGACAAAGTGTATATAAAATAATATAAATGTAAAAAAAAAAATTCGATTTTGTTCTTCAAAAATTGTCTCAAAAATTTGGTTGATTGATTTTAATTTGCTAAAAAAAAAATTAGGAAGTTAATTGAAGATTTTTAGAAACATAAAGCAAAAAAATTGAATATACATTTTTAACAATATACAAAATAAAATCAGAAGTGATAACATAAAAAGATTAATATTGTTCGGAGATCGATTGGTAATATCAAAAAATGCTAGATTTATAATAATAAATTGAATAGAGAGTCTTATCTAATTTTTTTTAAAAGAAAGAGAATCAGAGGAATCAAAGATGGTGGTGAATCACATAGTTGAAAATAATAAATTTGTTGGATCACAAATAAATTTTTTCATGCCATGTTAATTTTAGTAATAACCGTTTTGGTAGGGAATTTGGTTAAAATTTATCATATTTTAAAAAATATAATTTATTTTTAAACATAGACCAACTCTGCTAATGTTGTTAAATGCTTACGCTGAGTCGACGTAGCCAATTCTATTTAAGTTTTGAGTCATAGACTCATGAGCAGCGTTATGAGTTGTTTTATAAGTCGGCTCGATGAGTCGAGTAATTACAACAATACACATAAGTTCTAGAATTTCGAATTTAAAAATAATTAATTCGTTGAAATTTTTGAATATTTTCCACTTGGAGTAAATGATAATAGTCTGCCGATTCAAAATATTTGAGACTCATCGAGCAAACTTTGAAGCCGATTCAATGACCAACTCATGCGGCTTAGGGCCACTTAATTAAAAATAATATTTTATGACTCCAAGTCGAGTTCAGGGTTGTAAAACCTCAGTTAAAAAACACCAAAAACTCTAGCCCAGATCTAAGTTTTAACCCATTAATGGTCAAGATTTTTCTAGTGGATAAAAATGCTCAATTTTTTCAAATTATATTGATTAATGCTCAAATATGATATTCTAAAAAAATCAGCCAAAAAAAATAATACTAAATAGAAAATCTAGCCTGATGCATATATGCACCGTTAACCATTAAGAGGTTAAAAAAGATAAAAATTATATAAAATATTATAAGATCAAAAAACAACAAATATCTTTATTCTTTTTTTGTAATTTATAATAAAAACGAGAAAATGTTTATATATTATGAAAATCCTTGAAACATTTAATATGGAATTCGATTTGACATGTTTGGCACATATATCTTGAGTGCGAATGGCAATATCTGCATCTTCGTTTTTTTCCATCTATAATTTTGGATAAATAATGTCCAGATGAATCAATAGGGTTTTCACACTGTAATGCAAACTGGCTGGCGTGACCTGTACTTGAATTTTTTTCAATTTTTAATGGCGTTCGAAGGAGGTAGTTAGTAACTTCTCGTCTAAATGCAAGCAAACTCTTCTTGTCATCTCGATTCACGAATTTCCAGATTTTCCATGAATTTACCAAAGCTACATCAATAAAATTGGTGAATATTGGCCACCACCATTTTTTTCCTCTTATTTTTATTCTATATGTAGATATTAGATTATCACATAGATCAACTCCACCCATGTGTTTGTTATAAGCAGTTACCATATTTGGCTGAGGAATTTTTATTTTAGAAGATATTTTCTTAGAATACCTTGAAACATTAGAAAGCAAAGAGATAGTGTGGCATGTCTATGCAACGGTCACCACCAAATTATCATTCCAACGAACTACAAATATTTCGCATAATTTTTCAAACCTATAATCATAATATCCTCTTTCTTTTTTTGCTACAACCTTTATAGATTCAACTGGGCAATGCTCTATTCTATTGTCCTTCACAGTTCCAGTTGCAAAATATCCCATTTGTTTTAAGTATGACAAGAGTTTAAATGATGAAAAGAAATTATCAAAATATATTTTATGATAATTTGGTTTTTGCAATGCCTTTAATAATTTTATGATTACATTTCCATCTAATTCATATTTATTTTCGCTTTTTCCTTGATATATATCAAATGAGAATACGTAACCGTCGGAAGAAGCAAATATCCAAGACTTGTATCCGAATCTAATTGGTTTTCTATTTATGAACATTTTGCAAGAATGTCTTCCTCGATATGGTATCATCTGTTCATCTATTGATAAATGATGTTTGAAAATTCCGAATTGCTGAAATTTATTATTCAATATATTAATATAAGGCCTAACTTTATAAAATCTATCATGTATATCTATTTTTGTATTGTCTGCCAAATGGATATTATATTTCAAGTTTCGAAATTGTAATTGGGTCATTGTATCCCAGATTATTGGAATAGAAATATCGCTATCATTAGACCAGTACATTCTTTCTTGTGGGAGAGAATGATATCCAGTAAATAATAGAATTCCAATAAATCTCTGAATATCTTGGATGGTTATGCATATGTTAGGTCTATTCATTTGTTTAGCATAAATATTACTTTGTTCTACAATTAGGGAATATAAGTCTTCGTCGAAAATTAATCTGATGGACTTTTACCATGTAAATCATTTTCAAGTTTTATTACATCTTCTTTTTCTCCATTGAAAGGGCTTGAAGAATATATTGCATCCGTTTTTCTCCATTTTAAATTGTGATAAATTCGAGAATAGCTTCTTGTAGAATATGGTTCTGGAAGGTCGTCATCAACTGAATTATGAATCTCCAATTCTCCAGCTGTATCTGAAGGCAAAACTCCGACATTTGTTACGTCATTTTCATCGAAATCTTCTTCATCACTAACTGCAGAGGGGTTTGGCGGAATTATAACCATATCTCTTTCTTCAATTGGTTCCTCTTCAAAAAGTTGAGCAAGCACTTGTTCAATTGTTAGAAAACGTTTCATTAAAAAAATTTATTAAAAATTAAATATCTTTTCGTAGAATCTTGATTTTTTTATTAGTCATCTATTATTTTGATAATTTTGATTGAATTGACAAAACAGGTGCATAATATTTTATATAAATAAAATAAAATCTTCAGAAAGGAAGAGGCTAAAAATAATTTTAAACTTTTGAATATTTATGAACCTAATAATTTCATATAATTTGATCGGGATTAAAAATTATAATAGGAACAATATATTATTCGATTTAATCTCAGGGGGCTAAAAAAAATTTTTAAATTATTTTCAAAAGGTCTTTTTTGGGTATAAAATTTAAAAAAAAAAATTCTTAGGGGGCTCGAGCCACCCACCCCTCCTCCCCCCACCCTTAATGACGGTAGTGGTTTTAAGTATAATATAAAAAAATTATAATTCATTATGTTAAATTTCATTTGTTTGAATTTTTTAAAATAATTTATACTGCTTAATGGTTAACGGTGCATATATGCACCAGTCAACTTTATGTGGTTACCTATTAAAATTTAATTATTTAAAAATTCCAAAATGATTGATAAATATTGATTTATCTATAAAGAATATATACACACTAGTTTTCATCGAAATAATTTTATAATATGCTTGTGAGATCACTTAAAAAATTTTGCATTTTAGACCTCATAAATTCGCAAAGTTTGAGGGTTTCTTAGGAACATAAAAAAATATTTTTTTCATAATTTTCTTTTCCAGTTTTGAAGTACAATGTCTGAACTATATAAAAATCTTTTTTATTATTTTTTAAAATAAAAACTACTAAAGGTATATAGGAGGTGGTGCATATATGCACAGTTAACCAGTAACGGGTTGTGAGCAGGAAAGTTCTGTAATTGATAATTATTTTTTCAATATTTTTGCCCAAAAAAATTGATATTAGACGCAAAGCCTATCAAAATCCCCTCTCTCCCACCATTTTTTTAAATAAATACAAATTGGCAAAAAAAATTCCAAATAAAAATTAGCAAAAATATGTAAATCCCCACTTTTTCTTACCCTAAAATCTTTTTTACTACCTTACATTTATTCTAAATACTAAGTGCCTTCTTAACTCCAGACTCCTTCAATTTCAAAGAATATTTTATTATATTCCCCTTTCGTAATAGAAATGCCGGTAAGAGGGGAAAAACTAACCTAAACCTAAGTGTTTTCAATTGTCCGGAAATTATGGTTCAGGATGTGCCATATATGGATATAGCTGAGAAACCAAATAAAGACTACAGAAAATTGTATCCGGATAAAGACGATGTTAAAAAGTATATTAGATGCAAGATACTTTTTTTAAAGATTAAATACTCAAAATCGAAATGTATCAAAGTACAACTATAGATAATTGATGCATTCCTTTATCAACAAACGAAGTTAATATATTATTAAAGTATTCCTGAAATATTATTTTTTTTATATTATTTGAAAACTATAGGGTTTGTTTTTTCTGTGCAATACTTATGATGATTCATGTAATTTTTATATGATTCTAGATGAAGTTAGTGAAACAAAAAAATAAAATATTATAGATAGATTTTTTATTATTCTTCTTTTATTTTTAATATATTATATTATCAATAGTTTTTTCTTATTCTTTTCAATCTACATGATTTTTCATATATCATTTTCATTTCATTCTATCAATAATGTAAGAATTTATTTTAAAAACTTTAAATATGAGATTTAATAAATATTTAATATATTTTTTGATGCTGGACGAAATTAGATGACGAGTCTGCAGTTAGTTCTAACAAAAATCTATATAGTAACATGCTAAAATGAATATAGTTGTTATAACGAGATAATTTGTTAAAAGTAGCAACTCTTTACGTGTGTATTATTATAGGTTTCAGCAAAAAAAATTGGCCTAAATTTATTTTGGTCTGAACTGGATTTGAACCTAATATTTGAGGTTCATAAACATTTTACAATTGAGCTACCAAGACATTAAATCCCTAAATTTTATGAATAAAAATAAATATATAATTGTTAGAGATAATTTGTTTAAAATTTGTTTTTTATTAAATTCAAATACTTCATTTAAAGATAGTTTTGAAGCTATATTATTCAAATTTCTACTGATATCCAATATTAGTTATATTGGATTAACTGACATGTCCAGGACCCGACCTGATTTGGTCTCTCTTACTTTGACAATTATAAAAATAAATTTTTTGGCATTTCTAATGGATTTAAATCAAAAGCAACACATGCCTTTTAAATAAATGATGTGAAATTTCTAAACGTTAAGGCCTTGTATTCTATTTTATTTGATTTAATAGTATTTATCCCCGAAATATTTGTATTCTGGAAATTCATTAAAATTTAAAAAAAATTTTTTAGCTTAGGTCTTCCGAAAACATTAAAATTGTGTGAATCAGAGAAAAAAAATACATTCTCGCAAAATGCATATAAAAAGATTTTTTATTTTTTTTATGAATAAGATTTCGTTTATTAGCGTAATTTTGGGAAGGCGTAGCCTTAGTGAATGCATTATCCGGAATTTTTTAAACATTTTCAAAGTTATAAAATTGGAATTTTTCACAGAGCAAAAAAAGAAATCTTTTAATTTTTTTTCACATGCCAGACAAAAGATAAATTGGTTGGCTAACATCACAACTCCATCTTAATTAGTGAATACATTATATCTGGAATTTTTTAAACAAAATATAAAATTATTTTCAACAGACTAGGAAAAAAATAAATCTTTTATCACAAACCATACAAAAGATAAATAGGTTGGCTCAAACTCCATCTTTTAAAAAAAGATTTAAATAGAAATCCTCATTGGGATCGTCAGTGTCTACACTCCTTTTTCCACTGAAGTTAATTATTTTGTATAATCAATATAAATAATTTAGTAAGCTCTTTTTGACAAGGATCTCGATATCATGAAAATTTTTTTTATCTAAAACCTCTGATTATCATTATTACATTATATAGCAAAAATTTGTTAAATGATATCTGATAAAATTAACAGAGGTAACATTTTTTAGACATATACAAAACGCTAATTCATAAATAATAAGGAAATGTTCCCAAAATATTATGTCTATAATAATTGCTAGACTGTTATATCTTGAAATTAATCCTAGATTGAATGATTAATATGTTGTTTCAAAATAAATAACACTTATAAAATGATAACCATCCAAAAAAATAAAATCTATTTTTTATGTATTCAGGCTAAGATTTATGTCTTATTTTTTGTCTTAATATTAATAAATACAATAAAATTAGTGTTTATTTTTAAAAATTTTGATTAAAATTATTTTTTTTCTGCATAAAAAATTTATAATCACCGTAATATATTTTACAGACCACAAGATATTTTTTTAAGCAAAAACGGGTTGCTGCATAAATTATGATAGATATAGAAGTTAAATTAAATTCCTTAAGGAAGGGGGGAGGGGGGTATTAAAATATATTGAATCTATTTTCTAATATTTTTTATTTTAATAATTTCGAACACAAATAAAATTAGAGATCTGTTAAACCCGCCCCTGGGCAGGAAAAATATTTGAAAAAACTTATAAATGGCCGGGCAATTCTTGCATAAAATTTTCGTGGGCCAGGCCAGACAATTTATATATAAGAAATTAAGCATGACCTCGTAAATCTCTAGTTCTTCTTAATATTTTAATAAGTCAGCATGGGCATTATAATTTTGATATATTTTTTTGGATTTAAGACTACTATCTATCCGGCCCTGATTTTTGTATAGCAGGGCTTGAAAATTTTTAAAAAATTAAAACAGGCCGGGCAACATGTGCATATTCTGGTCTAAGCCGAGCTTTGTAAAATTATTAATCAGAGCGCAAATAAACTATGCATAATATTTATAAATTATATGACGGAACTTTCTTCGATAGTAAATGACACAAGATTGTCACTGAATAGAGGAGGGGTACTTTTATGAAAATGTTATTGTCATTCGAATAAATGGGAGAGGAGTAGAGATAGTTTTGTTGAATTTCCTTTTTGTTGCGAATTTTGATGTCCTTTTTACTAATTTTGATTTGGTAAAAAGGGGTATATTTTTGAGGGGGAAGGGTAATTAGCTTAGAAGGAGTGTAGAAGTTCCTAATTATATTTTTATAACCCAATAAGTAAATAACAATAAAATATAGAATTAAACATTATACATATTTAAAAAATTAATTAACAAATGGAAATTTAATTCTTTGGGATTGAGCCAATTTTCAATAAATTGTTTTGTACTGGGAATTAGAGACGTGCAAAAGAATTTTTTTTGACTCACCCTACCTATACAAAAAAAACCACGATCTAACTCACTTCATCCTAACATAACTTCAATTTCATATTCCCTACCAAACCTGACCCGAAAAAAAAAATTAAAATATTACAAGAAATCATCTAAAAAAATAAACAAAATTGTAAAATAATATACAATTAATCCAATTCAAAATTATAACAAATTCCCCAAAATAGACTCAACCCGACTCACCTGTAAAAATAGATTTCCCGATCCGGCCTAGCCTGAAATAAAATTAATTACAATAATCCGACCCAAACCCCTAGGCTGGTCGATGGGTTGAATAGGTTTTGCAGACCTCTCAGGAAATTATATGCATATTAAGTAGATTAGTATAGCTAATCCATATCGATTTTCTGATGTCGTATGGGTTTTCATTTACTATTTCAAGGAATGGTGTGTGACCATTAAAAGTAGAAGGAGAGATGTATAAACCAACAAACATAAATCGGGGAGACCAGGGAAAGTGTTACCCCGGAGGAAGGAATTTCTTGTCAAATAATTTAAAAAATAATAATGTTGATATTTGAAATTCAATAAATGTATTTTAATTAGAGGATTTAATGGTCCTAGAAATGTTTGGCAGAAATATGCTCATGAAAAGTTTAAAATGCAAATAAAAATTTAAAAACATCAAAACTTTTTAATTTTTACTAATAAATTTTTCCATAAAAGTTATTTAGACTAAATATTAATTCTAAATGATAAAGTAATCTCAATTTATCATGTATAAAAATATTGACAATATTTACAGTAATTTATTATATTGTGAATTTAAATAAAATTTAAATGCTAAGAGCTGGAGCAGGTTTTAGCAGAGTGCGTGTATTAATAAGAAGAGATTATTTTAAATAAAAAATCAAAATATATTCATAACATTAGAAACCGAGTTTGTCTATGAATGATTTGAAGATGATTGACTTTTTTTGAAAATTATATGACAGTTTTAAGTGACAACAAGTTTTTCTAGATGATAATATATAATATAGATGAACCTGGTAAATTTAACACATTTAACAATTTATTTGAATTATTTGTTTAGGATTAACATTTTTAAAGGAATTCTTTTTTAAAATACTAAAAATAAAAAAACTCATAACATGCACTGCGAAAGGGTAAAAGCAATGATTGAACGCGTTCATAGACGAAGTTCGTTTTTTTGGGGAAAAAATTATGCACAAGTTCCTTTTATTTTTGACTAACTTTGAACGCGAACGAGTTCTTTTTTTTTGACAAGCGCTTCATTTTTTACGTTTGTTCAATTTTAGAAAATCTGCTTATTTTTATTCATTTGAAAATAAAAAAAATAATAATCCAAATTTTTTAAGAATAAAAGTTTATTTTTAATCGGCTGTTTTTATTATCACATTTAAAATTTTTTTACAGCCACTATTTCAGTCTTATTGTATAGTTTATTATTTGAATATTATTATTATTTATAGTTTAGCGTAAGCATGGATGTTTTTATTTCATCATCATCTGATTCTGAATTAACACCTGGCTTAAATATAATAAATAACTGTAACATCATATGTTCGATAAACTAATTCTACTACCTTACCATGTAAAATGTGTCCAAAAAGTATTATCAGTTTAGCAACCTTCAAGTTTTAATTTAAAGAGAAACTTGATTGAAATTTAATTATTTTATTAATAATATTTTAGATTGTTGTATTTCATACTTATTAAATTATTATTATGATTATTATAATAAGATATAAAATAATATATATCTTTTAGAATTTATTTATTTTTAGTGTGATTATATGAAATTTGTTGTTATCAAGGGTTTTATATTTTAATAACACAATTTAAAATTAAATTTATATATTTTGTAAATAATTTATGATATATAAAAGCTATAATATACTAAAAATTAATAAGAAATTTTTTTATAAAGAAAAATATTTTTTAATTAACTTAAAAATTATTAATTTTTAATGGCTAATATGTTGTGCTAAAAAATTTATGGTATTTATTTATATTAAATTAAATATTAAATGAAATTTTTTAAAAAAATTCATAAAGTTTTGAACGACGGTGAACCGCGTTCCTTTTTTGAAGTTCACCATGAAGAACAAATATTATATCCTATAGTAAAGATATATATATAAAGAATAAACCTACGTTTCATTTTAGAAAATTTGATTTATCTATTTTTATGCACTTCAATTTTTTATGTACAATATTCTCCGGTCTATCATATATAGATAAATACATGAGCTGAAAGATAAATTTCAAATAAATGACATCACATTCTATGGTTTTTCTTCAAGTCCAAAATGTTTCAAATCGTTTAGAATTTTTTTTTAAAAATCTAACACTAATTAACACTTGATATTTCGACGATTATAATAAAATATTCCTACTATATCATTTATATAAATAAAATTAAAAACCAAACATAATTATTATTTTAAATAAATTTTTTTAAAATAAATACAATCAACAAATCGAAATAATTCAAATATTACTATTTTTATACCCAGTTTACGGTGTCCAAAGGCGATTCAAAATTCTGGACATATAAAATAATCATGTATATTAAAATAAATATAAAGATGAGAAAGAAAGGAAAACGGCAAAATTAATGCAAGAATCCATGATAAAAAAAATGTTAAAAGTTAATATTAAATTTTTTAGAGTATCTTAGATACAGGTGGTAAGTATCTTATTAAAAATGTCAAAACGGTATTGCCCAACTCTGCCTGAGCCCCCTGCTCCTCTCCCTAAAGATCCCATTTTTATTGGTCATAATCAAAATTTATTTTACATTGGGGAAAAACATAATATAATAATTATTTGATGGATATTAATTGCAATTGATTGTTTATAATTGACAAAAAAGATCATATTTAAGGTCAATATAATATCAATGTTTTTATTTTTTGCTAAAATTGACAAAAAACATCATAGTGATATATTTAACAAATTTTCATGCATTTTTGGAAAATTTTTATATCAGAATTGCAAAATTTTTAAAAAACATTTTGCTTAAGGCTTTATAAGAAGCTTTTTTCAACATCCTTTATTATAATATTAAGGATCGGATTAAAAATCACTAATTAAAATCAAAATTTTATTAACTAATAATATATTTTATCTAAAAGGTGCTTAGCGAGATAGAAATAGCGACCTTGAGCTCCCTTGCCCAAATAAAATTTTTATTAGTTATCTCTCTTGCTAACTTGATGGTAAACAGTGTTGCTAAAAGCAACTTTTAAAACGAACTATCGCTCCCGCTATAAAAGTAGCGCTTTCGCTACCACGTTTTAAAAAAAGAGCTGTTATTAGCTACTTTTTACTTTAGAAATTTTTTAATATTTTTTTACGTATATCTCTATTTCCACAAATATAAAATATGACTAAAATTTCAAATGTATATATATAATTTATTTATTTTTTATTGCATCTCAATAATAATAACATTTCCATTTTGTCTTTCCCCAAATCTGAAGCGACGATCAGAAAGTATAAGCTATGACTAAATAATCGTTCAACCACGCAATGAAGTATTAAATTTAATATGCATATTTTTTATATAAGTCTTTTTTTTGTTAATTTTAGGATATTATTATCATTTTTTGTTAATCTTAAAAATTAAAAAGTGACCCAATAAAGTTAAAACAAGTATACACTGGGTTGACGGAACAATATTAACTTTTTAACCCTTGTTAAATATGGTGTAAAACAGAGATCTGTTTAGCCGACTCTGGCCTTTCCAAAAGCCCAGCACAAGCCAGGCCAGGCAAAATTTAGAAAATTATAACGGAGCTCCAGCAGGCAAAAAATAATCGGTCCAGATCAAGAAATTTATACATAAAAAATTTCGGACTTGTAAACAAATTATGCATAAAGATAGGCAGGGCCTCACAAATTTCTGATTTTTGTAAAATTTTATAAACCAATCCGGGCATTAAATTTTGAGAATTAAAATTTTAAGCTCATATTTTGATTTTGAATATTATTTGAAAATTAATTAAAATATGCTTACTTTTTTTTAAAGAATTATCTAACTAAAATAATAAATCTATAAATAATATATTCAAAAAAAAATAAAACAAGTTATTTATATAACGATCCAATTACAAATACATACAGATATTAAACACAATTGATTTGGAAAACGGCTGTTGTAGAAATAGATAGCCATAAAGGAGAGCTATAAGCGCTTTAATTGGAATTGGGAAAAAATTAGATAGAGATATTAAAAATGTGATTGTCGGGAAATCCGTCCAATAAAATTTAACGGGCTGGGGAGGATTTTTTGTAAAATTTGGCGGGAAACTTATGTAAATAACGGGTCAAACCGGGCATTGTAGATAGTTTAAAGATATATTTTTATAAATAATTTCTTATGTTTTCATTCTTTGGAAAATCTTTCTGATTTGATATATTATCCCAAAAAACTATTTTTGCCCATAATTGTAAAAAATTACTTCTAGAGTTTTTTAAATTTACCAAAAATGTATTTATTGATTTTTTGTTTTTATTCTTATTGTATTAAGTAAATAGCTGTCGCAACTTGATTACCATTTTCAATTTTACAATTAAAATTTTGGCTTAATAAAAATAACTATTGAAATTTTTTTTTAGATTTTCTCTGGTCTCACCTATAAAACTTAAAAAAAAGAAATTTTGGAGGCTTATTTCTATGTAATTATTCAGATTAATTAACCAAGAATTTATGATTTGTACTTCAAGGATTCCGCTAAGTTACCCAGAGATTGAAACCCTTGTTAATTTTAGTTGGCTAAAATGAGTTTAGCTGGTTTTGTTCATTATTACTTTTAAATGAAAAATTATGTTGAACATTTTATTCAAAATATTTAAAATATAAATAAGCAACAAAAATTAAAAATGGGGAGAGGGAGGGGGTGGGGGGCCTATCTTTTATAGAAATTTTATTTTTTATATATTTTTTCTTATATAAATTAAATACTCAAGGTAAATTAATTTGTCAAAATCCACGATATAGGTGATTTTTTAAAAAGGATTAAATCATGATTTTAGATATAAAAAATTACTTGAGTGAGATTTCGTCAGGGCCAAACCTTCCTGCCATCGATATGCGAAATCTCGAGGCCTTTGTAATATTTTTTTGCTAAAATCTTGATTTCAACATTTTTTCAAAAGCGCCGGTTTTGACAATATTTCTATTTTATTATATGTTTATTATACTATATTTTTTATAAAAATAAAAAAATAATGAAAATTATTTATAATTTAAATTAACAAAGTTGTTAAAGTATCTAGTCCCAAAAATATGGTATCATCTATATACACTTTAATAAACGGTATCTTAATCTAGATACTATTTTCGAGATATCTGTATATAATTTTTAGATATTTTTAGTATACATCTTGATGTAATTTTATTTTACATTTTTTTATATTAAAAATAAAAATATTTGAATTAAATCATTTGATAATTTGTCCGAGCTTATTTCATTAACGAACAGACAACATTTTTTGTACGCAATGGATGACGACAACATGGTAAATTTTATATTAGAGTTTATTTTATTTATATAAATTTAAAAAATATATACAATGTGTTCCAATTGAACTTATACTCTTTTTCTTTTAGCAATAGATCTGGCAATTCTAAATATAATTCAATAAAATTATATAGATTGAGAGAGGGCTAAATTATTAATGCTTTCTCTAAATTTCATTAAATTCTATCGACAGGATTTAATGTTATGCACATTCTAAGTTGGACAAACAAATTTTGAAAATGTTTTTTTAGTAAAGATATTGAGTTTAATTAATCTTAAAACCATACAAACATTAAGAAGCCAAAAGATTTTGAAATAAATTTCTATCAGAAGCTGGTCTATCTAAGCCTGAAACCGATTGATTGCAAAAATTATTGCTACTAGATTAGCAGATAAACAGTAATATTTCGTAAGCTTCAGTTCATCGGATTATCCATAAAGGGCAGTAGCTGCAATGTTTAAAAAGAAACAAGCAGGATCTAACCGATGTGGATAAGATTGTTCTTCTGGTATGTACTAAACAACTTCTACGACTCTCAGAAGTTCATATATGGTTCACGAATGAAAAGCTGTTTACAGAACTTTACCGATAAATCTAAAAAATAATAAGGTTAAAAAAACAAGTTGTAGTCAATTGATTGCTTCGTATTTATTCATATTTCTCTAAATCCGTCATAACTTTAGCCGGGATATCAAATCTTGACACAGACTTCATTTTTATCTATCCAGGGGTAGAAGGTGAATAATACTATCATGATGTTTTAAATTGTATGGCAGTGAATTTTCCATATTCCAGCAGGACAGGGCGCCAGCTCACCGAGTAAACTGTGGATCTTCTTTCAAAAGTCCAGGTTTATTTTACCAAGACTTTGGCCCTACAATACCCCCCATCTCAATCCGATTGACTACAGATATGGAGCGTCCTTCAAGAATGTGGTTATCAAACTTGCATTCTCTATCTCAAAAAGCGACCTGTGGAGGAATGGTTATGTTTTGATCAAAGAATTGTTGATTGTGCAACTAATGAATGACGAGATCGCCTCAGAGGATGTAATCGAGCTAATGACGGACAACTTTGAAGTAAAACATTTGACTCAAATTATTTTTAAATGTTGATGTTTTCAAGGTCTAATTATAAAGTTTAATAAAAAAATTAATTTTTACATGTTAAAAAGTTTGAATTCTGTTTGTCCATGTGCATAACTTTGGTCTTGTTGAAATTTGCAGAAAACATTGATAATTTGTCCCTTCTCAATTCGGCGAAGTCTAAAAAAATTGTAAACTTATTATATTTATATCATATTTTATATTCGCCTCGAATTCTATCTAACTTTGAAAGCAGGATAAAATAAAAAGTAATTTCAATTGGAAGTGTATAATAATTTTTAGATCAATATTTTTAGACATTTCCTGAAAATAAACCAAAAAAATTCATATAAGATTTATTTGGGCACCCCTTTGATGATTTTTTTAAAAAGAAGTGTGGGTACTTTAATATATTTAATGATTATGCAAAATTAACTATGTTGTTCATCAGATATAACAACCACTCTGCAGTCAAATGCCTTGGTAGAAAGAGTTTATAAAGCTAAAAATGTCTTTATAGACATAAAAGAGGGTGCCTTAATTTTAAAAATTTTGAGAATGTTTGACAATTTGTGATTATTTAGAATAATTTAATTATATATTTAGTATATAAATTTTAATTTATCAGCTTAATAAATTTTTTAACTTACTTAGAAATTTGAATTATAACAATAGATTCCTTAAGCTCTATATGTGCACCTTACATAAGTATAATAAAAATTGAACCTGTAACTAGATATGTTTTTAGACCATATATCTTTATATAGATTGTCTTTAAACGATGTATCTGTTTCTAAATCTAAATCCATTTAATAGGTATATATTATAAAAACTCTGAAAATTGACAAATATTATTTGGTTTTATGATATTTATTATTTAAATATATAAATTTAGGATCCATCATATTTAGCAGAGTTGTTAAGGATATCTAGATAAAAAAAATGTGATATCTGTATCTAGATACGCTTTAAAGAGTTTCTTTTCTCCATACTATTTTAGAGGTATCTGTTTTAGATACTTTTTAAATATGTTTAGATGCAATTTTATTTTACTTTTATTTTAAAAATAATAATATTTAAATTAAATTCATTTAATAATATGTCCTCTTATTTTTCATTATAAAATCAAACCAAATAAATTTTTATTATTATTTATTTTATTTATATTAATTAACTATCATAATTTTTATCAAATAATTTAAGATTCAATTTATTTGGGTATCCCTTTGGATATAAGTTTTGACACTCATCAAATTTTGAATAATATTTTTCAAAATGAGTGCCGAGATTTTAATATAGTCATAGAGAATGTTTAATTATTAAAATCTAACAATTTTTTAAAATCATTTAATTATATATTTTGTATATGAATTAATAATCTAACAATCATTATTTTATATAGATGGGATATCAGCTTTTCTAGCCCAATTAGAGATTTATCTTATATAAGTTTAATAAAAATTGTATCTGTAACTAGATACATTTGTAATAAGTATCTTTTTCTAATATGTTTTATAGACCATGAATAATCTAGATCCATTTTTAGACAACGTATCTATGTTTAATTCATTTGAAAAATATCTCTTAACAACTCTGAACTGTTATTTAATAAAAATTAAAATGATATCAATTTGTTTACATTTTATTTAAATAATTTTTTTTATTTGATACTGATGGATGATGATGCACAAATTATTGCATCTAAAATTATATAATTTCAATTTTTACTAAATATGATGGGTAATTTGTATTTGTATTTGTATTTTTAATTTTAAATATATTATATAAATTGGAGTCATCTAGTTTTAAACTGATAGTAAATTATGGCAAATGTCCTGTCTGAAGTTTTAACAAGGAAAAATTTTTTTTTTAAATTTGAAACAAATGCCATTTGCCAAATTTTTTTTAATTTATGCACACACTTCACACCTAGATGACAAGCCCTTAACGGTATCCACAGTATATATGAACTTCCCCGATCGGCCCACTATAGTCCCCTACATTATTAAATACTATTTATATATTTGTTGTTAATTAAATTAGACTGGGGCTAGATAGCACTTTTGCGTTTATTTAATTTTTTCATAAAACCAATAAAGCTTAGATTTCAAATTCTCTTCTAAAATAACATTCTATAAGATGTATCATTGGGATAGAAAATATTTTAATCTGTCATCTATCTTAAAAAAAATATGTTATTGAGGCAAAATCGAAATATTTTTACACACCAATATCAGGTTGCATTTAAAAATTGACAAAAAATAAAAAATGAATTATAAATGAAGGCTACATCCTTTTAATGTTTGGAAAATTCAGAATTATACTTTTTAAATTTTTTTATTTCATATTTTTAGATTCTTTTCTTTTTTTTAAATTATGAAATAATTAATTGTATTATAAAGTTTTTAGAAATATATTGGTTAATATTTTCAATATTAAATTGCGAGATTTCTAGGAAAATGGAGGCTTAATTTACACCTAAAATATATCTTTCATTTGGCATCAAGTTTGTTGAATAATGCAATTATTTTTTATCACTCACAAGGATAAATCATTGGCCTTGATTGAAGTTGTTCTACCCACAGTCTTAATATGCCTATCAATTTTTTAACCTTTAATTAAACTTGCCAAATACTTTAATCGAATCCTCCGTTGGAATATATTCCCCTATTACAAAATACTGATTGCACTTGTGGTTATGAATAGTTGGATGCATTACCAAGTTGAACCACATCCATGCATAAAATGTAAAAGTCGGTCGATTCTAAAAGGTGACAGGTACTGATTATATAGTAAAGTAGATATGCAAGGCATGCGACTTTTAATTCAATAATTTGATGTAATCTTACTAGAGCCCTACTTGCAAGTATCAGTGGATAAACTGATGGATGGTTTAACTTCAATACCTTGGTCTTAGATAATTAAAAAGATTTGATATAAGGAAGACGAGGTTATTAATGCCCAGTAGTATAAAAAATAGATGGAGCAATTTTTACAAAATATTTAAAAGTAATTTTATTCTTTCAATATAATACTGTAGAAATTAATATTTAAGAAAAAAATCTTTTCGTCTCTTATTAATATATAATTTAAATGTAAGAATTATGAAAAATGCCCGGGGGTACCTTTTAGCCTTTCGTGGTGTTTTTTTAAAATAGATATTTGTTTTTTTATAGAAAAATATTCTTAAATAAATTAATGAAAAAATATTGACAAATATGCTAAATGTATCAGGTTCATCCATACTATATATCATCTGGAAGAACTTGTTGTCACTTATTGCCATATAATTTACAAAAAAAGTTTCAGCCATCTTTATATTGTCATTCGTGACCCTAGACGATGTTAATCCTAAATAAATTAATGAAGATATATTGTCAAATATGTTAAATATATCAGATTCATCCATATCATATATCACCCGGAACAACTTGTTGACACTTAAAACTCTCATATAATTTACAAAAAAAGCGTCAACCAACTTTATAATCTCATTCGTGACCCTAGACAACCTGGTGGCTTCTCGTGTTCTCATAAATATGGTCTTGTTAAAAAATGGCTAATACACACCCCGCCAACCCTGCCCCAGGTCTTCACATTTAATTAAATAGTTTTAAGATATTAAAATAACATAAATATTATTAATATTTATATGCATAATAAAATTGAAATTACTTTATTTAAAAATGATATTTAGTTAGAGTAAGTTTTATAAAAAAATTTATTTGTAAAAATGTAAAAAATTATTTTTATCGTGTTAAAATTTAAAGTTATATTTAAAATTTTACATGTGCATATTTATGTAGTGTTGTTAAACGGCTCGTT
Organism: Gordionus sp. m RMFG-2023; assembly: GCF_954871325.1. NCBI lineage: Eukaryota > Metazoa > Nematomorpha > Gordioida > Chordodea > Parachordodidae > Gordionus > Gordionus sp. m RMFG-2023. Next base: position 13,953,338 of record NC_088779.1, on the reverse strand, counting down.
TTGAGCCGATTTTTAAAAACGGCTAACTCAATATTTCATCCAGAATAGTATTAAGCAAGTCTGAAGATTTTGTTTATAGAAGGAACAAAGGTTTGGACATCTATTAGCGAGATCTCAAGGCTTAGGCAATATTTTTCTGGCTAAAATATTGAGTTAGCCGTTTTTAAAAATCGGCTCAAAACGAGCCGTTTAACAACATGCGAAACATTTTTAGAATCATTGAAGAAGCATCTTATTTAAATATGTTTATGGTTAAAATTTCAAATATCAAGGTAAATTAGTTTTTAAATTATATGATAAGTACCTGTCCCGGGATAACACTATCCCTGGTCGCCCCTAAATATTTATATCTCGTATAAAAAATAACAGAAAAATTATATATAAACATAATAGAATTATGGGTGGGTAAATATAAATATATTTTTATATAAGAGTGGCTAAAAAGGTGACTAAAAAGGACATAAAACAAAATTTTTAAATAGGTGTAATGTCATTCAAGAGACGAGTGGTTATCCGAGAAAAAAATTAATCCTACGAATATTTTTCCAAAATCCGAGTCCAATCCTATCCAAAAATTTTTTTTAGAAAAAAGGACCGAGCCGATCCATCCAGTTTTTTTTATATTTCAAAAAATATATTTATAAAAACAACAGAAAAATTAAAAATTTTGTCGTTATAAAAAAAATAAATTCCTCACAATTCAATCTCACAAAAAAGATTAAGTAGAGCCCTGCATACACCAATTCAAGTTCAAATCTAATTCGAGTCTGATTCGGACCCTGAATTTAAAATTTATTTATAACTTCAATTATGAGAAATCATGTTCTGCTGTTAGTAACAGATTTTGACTAATGAAGTCATGCTGTGCTAATATAATCTATGAACTATTGAGTAACTTGAATTAATAAAATAAACTCTGGAAAGGTGGTGTTCTAAAATTTATGAAGAGATTGATCAAATAGAAGGAGCCAAGAAATTATTTATCAATCCTCATTATATTATTATTAATTGCTTTTTACTTCATGCCATTTTTTTAGCTGATTATTATTTTATTAAATACTTTATAAAAAAATTAACTTCAATTTATCATTCTGACATAATTTATAAAAAAAAAATTTACATACTTTTCGAAACTTAGCGAATTCTTAAGCCTAAAATTTTAAACTTTAAATAAAAATCATTTTCAATTCCTTTTAATATTTTTTCAATGTTTGTTATTTCTATATTTAGGTTAGTGCATTGCAAATATTTTAAAAGGTGTTGCAATTATTATCTAATAGCTGACACTGAAAATTCAAAATAAACATCTGAAATTTCCCTTTGAGATTGCTTCATCCCGTCCTTTTGTTTTGAGTTTGAAAAAATATTAGTAGGAAAACTCATTTAACCCCTTGTTAAAAAATAATTTATGGGCCTTTTTATTTATTTATCGTTTACAATGATTCAAGATCAATTAAAATAATATATAAATTAGGGATTCTATTTAGTTTAAATAAATAGGTTATTTATTACCAATTAAGTTAAATTTAAATAATTATTCAATATATTATTATGAAACTTATAAATTCATTTAATTTATGTTTAAATTTTATATCATTTAATAACACAAATTGAATATTCTTCAAATTAAAAATAAAGTTATGATAATTATCTTTTATGTAATATGCCAAATTTTTTTTATCATTATTGCTCAAATTTATATAGGACACCTTAAAAATATGATAAATTTTTATTAAAATTTCAAAAAAAATTATACTAGATTTAATATTATATTAATCATGTTTAAAAATATTTGTTCTGTTATATAAATAAATGTCATAAGATTACATATTTTTATATCATCGTGAGAATATAATATATCTTTTTCAGAGTCAATATTTATATAATTATCGATATCGATCACAAAATGTGACATCTATTTTTTTTTGAGTTTCAGGATAAAAGCTCTATAAGTTTTAATTTTAATATAATTTTTTTTCCTTATAAATTGGTAAATTCAATATATCTAATTATTTTTAAACAATTTTTTAAACACATAACACAACGTCAATTTATCAAACAAAGAAATGATTAATTCATCCTCACATTATAAAGTGGGTTTTTTTTTAAATTAAAAAATACAAGGTGACATTTAACCTTAACCCACAAAATATAAAACTATTTTTTGAATTTTTTTTATTGAATTCGAAAGGCTAATTTAAGAAATTCATCCCCAATTCTTGCAACAATATTGTGTCGAAAAAGATGTCACAAAAAATATACAATCTATCACGACACCGAACAAATAACACAAAACAAAAATACATTAATAATAACTATTTTAAATATAGACATTTTTATTTTTCATTTGACAATTTAAAAAAAAAGGAAAATAAAATTTAAATATTATATTATATATAAATTTTTTGAAATCTTAATGCTTTTTATCCAACTATAATATGTAAAATCATTGTAAATGAAATCATTATATTTTATCATCGAATAATTTAATTCAAAAAAAATTATACCAATGCACATAACGTTTTATTTTAAAATGTTGTTATAAACTAAATATATAAATCAAGTTTAAGATTTAAATATAGGTATATTATTAAAAATTCACTTTTTATTATATTAGTATTTAATAATATTTTTTCCTTTGGCAAATTAAAATATATAGTTATATAATTAAATGAAATTACAAAACTAAATTTTTAACAAAAAATTATTTTAAAAAATATTGCATAACAACTTTTGACCTATATGGAGAAAGTTGTATCTCTTAATAAATACTATATTATAGACACTATTTATATCAAAGACACTATTTATAAAAAAAATATAAGTTCAAAATTATTTTATTTAAGAAAAAATTTAAATTTTGATATCCGAAATTAGATAAAGTTATGAAACATTTAGAAGGATATATTCTTAAATTTTATAATTTGCTTCTTCGCAAAGACTTCAAAAATTTACCTATCGATGGAAGGAACTATTTATATAATGTAAGTTTAATAAAATATAGTATAAAATATAATGTATAAAATATTACATGGAATCCCTGAATTAAGATTCGATTTAGATATAATCTCAGAAAAAGGAGAGTTTTAAAAGTTAAGGAAGCCTTGAACAATTATATATTTTACTAAATTAAAAATAATCATCTATATTTCCTCCTAATTTTGACACTTTTTATCAAATGAACGTGAAATCTAAATCATTAATACAAATATATATTTAAAAAAATTAGTCAATAATATAAATTTATATATTAATTATAAGGATAAAGTTTATTCTTCTTCAATAATCTTGCCCGATTCTAACCTTACTCTCAAGGAAAAATCCAAAATAAATGAAGTCGATGAGAAAAAAATTATAACTAAAGCTATTAAAACTTTTGATATGATACCAGGACCACAAGGCTGGCCTTTGATCGGAACACTGTTTGACTATATCAAAAAGAATGGTTATGGATTCGATAATATGTTTAAGGTTAACATTTTATTTTAAAAGTGATATTATACATCGTTATAATAAGATAACTAATTTTGAATAAGCACCCCCCCCCCACACCCACATTTATATGACACCGTTTCAGACCAAGGGCATTACTAGACTTTTCAATTTCCGGGGCTCATAGAGTACTTAAAATCTGCAATTCGTTAAAAATCAATTTTTTTTGCTTCGAAATGGAGATCTGCAATAATAGCTCATCCGCCCATCTCCGGACAGGCATTCTTAAATATTTTAAACATTAGGCGGGTGGTGGGCGGGCCATAAATAGCTTTAAACAATAAGAGGATTTTAAGTAGGCGAAGTGAAGACGAGTGGGTGAATTTTAATGGGTGAGCAGGCGAGTTAAAATAAATTATAAAATAACGAGCAGGCGAACTTTTGGCTAAAACCCGCCCATTTCAAACCTCTACTTTGAAATGTTTCGAAATTTTTTGACGGACTTGAACCACCAGATAGGACCCACTAGTGATGCCATTGTCTCACATGTAGGTATGTCCATTTTTATACTAAATAAAAAAATGAAACCTTTTAAATTATTTACAATTTTAAATATTAACCACTCATTTTTATTTTTTTTTCCATAGAGATCTTTTAATTTGCCTCAACTTATTTGTTACAAATTGGAAATAAGAGGTGCATTTTTAGAAAAATAATATTTGTAATGCTAAAATTCATTTGAATAATTATTTGCGACAATGTTTATGTCTTAGGTGTATTAACCTTTAATTTTGTCTCTAAACTAAAAAAATTTTTTATATAAAAAGTAAGAATTTTCACATTAACCAAAGCCCACCACATGTAATTTAACTAACATTATACAACTTTTTGTTTGTCTAAATTTACATAAATTTTTTAGAAATGATTTATTTTCTAATCTTGTAAATAATAATTTATAAATAGATATAAGAAAAACCACAAACATACAAAATGATATCTTAAAGCCTTTAAGTTAATTTTTACATACCAATTAATTGAGATAAAATAAAAATCTCATCGTCAACTTAAAAGATTATTTACTTCATTTTACTCAAGGCTAAATGTGTGAAAATAGTTTTCCTTATAAATTAAATTAATTAACACTATGCGTATGATCTATGAATTTCAAAATTTAATATTTAAGGCTTTAACGGTATCATAATAGTTTAATTAATTTCATTATTGCTATGTGCTTGCGAATTGTTTATTTTAATAAGATAACCTCGAATTATCTTTTATCTCATTATAATTATTCAAATATATCCTTAATCTCTGAATTTATAAGTTAATATAATATATAAATTAAAAACATAAAAAATAAACAATTTAGGCTCAATATGATAGAAGCCTCGAATTTGGCACGATCTATAAAGAAAAGATAGGGCCCGAGGTATTAGTCGTAATAACAGACCCCAAGGAATATTCAAAGGTAGTTAGAACCGATTCGAAATACCCAAACCGAATGGCTCTAGAGCCTATGATACACTATAGAAGGATACGCAATCTACCCATTGGTCTTTTTAATGCGTAAAGTTTTTTTTAAAACATTAAATGGTTATATATTATAATACAATTTTCTTTTATATAGTGTGGGAGAGGATTGGCACAAATATCGTAAAGTTTTAAACTCAAAAATGTTGGATATGAAAGAGGCAAATAATTATTTGCCAAGATTGAATGAAGTATCGACCGATTTTGTTCAACGTTTAAAGATTGTTTCCAGGCTAGATAACTTTTGCATTGAAAAAGAACTCTTTAAATGGGCAATGGAATGTAAATATTTATATTTTTATTAAACGTGTAAATTTGTTAAATATAAGTTAAGGGAACAATAAAGAAGAACATGACTATCATTATTATTTTCATTACTAAAATAGTATCCTTAATATAATAGTTATTTTGTAACCCGCATCAAGCCTTTACCATACACAGGTATATGATGTTTGACAGCCTTAATCATTAAAAAATAATGATGGTCGTTCCAAGGAGGTTATTAATATATATGGCCATGCAATTTTAAAATTAGTTAATTTATTTTTACGTTTGCTAATTTTTCTTTTATCTTAAAAAGATGGGGTCTGGCCAAAAATTAATTAAATCATTTTTTATACTGGTTAACAATTGAAATAAAATGGTTTCTTATCTGGTAGTTTTATGACATTTTTTACTAAAAATGTCATCATAATAAATGTTTTAAGATATGGCATTAATTACTTAAAATTTATGTAAATGTAAAATTTTTAAATATTTACAATTTTAAAATCTCAAAATTATTGGTGTAAACATGATTTTTGTATAGAATAAAATGTGTATGTTTCGTTAAAAAATGTTAACAATTTTAGCCATTGGAGTATTGCTATTCGATTCTCGTTTAAATTGTTTTCAAGATCCAATGCCTATTAAAACGACCCATTTTATTGAAAGCGTTGCTGGATATACCCGTACATTACAGTCTTTGATTACAGATTTTCCTTGGTACAAATATTACAAAACTAAATTATGGAAAGAAAATGAAAAATATGCCGATGTCATATTTAAAACTGGTGAGGATCTTGTTGAAGAAGTAAACTGATTTAAGTAGTATATAAAGATTTTTCTAAATTAGCCTAACTTCCCCTCAAATATAACAAGAAAATTTTTTAAATAATAATTATGTTTCTTTTAAATTAATTTTAATAATAACTCTATTGAACTAATTTTTTATTCTATACTATTGCTCTATAGCATAATTTCGTTAAATATTATTAACATGAAATTTTTTTTAAAAATTTAATTTATAACATTTTTATACAAGACATTTAAAATACGTTATCATTCGCAAAACAAATTAGTGTGCAAATAGTTAACGGGCACTTTAAAATAATATCTTCTTGGCATAATGTTAATACGAATTTTTATAATAGGGTAATTTTTGCAAGTGCAGCCTATTCCAGTTGCAATATATTTCCTAGTTATCTTAAAAATATATATGATATTGCCCATAGATAAATTTATTTTATAAAAATGACTAACCTCAAATGAGCCTTATTAAAGAATGTTTAGTTTGGATTATTATTGTAAAAATAAAATCCTATTATTAAGTGATTATTTTAATATTACAATTTTTTATTTAATAATATAATCTAAGAAATGTTCAAATTTAGAATGAAAAAAAAGTAGTGTTATGTTAAAAATCCCGATTCGGATCGATTTAAAAAAATCCGATTAAGATTATAAAGCTGGCAGAAATACTTAGATATCTATTTGCCAAATATCGATGCTTACACAATATTATTTTAGCAAAAATCTTGTTTTGAAAAATCGACTCAAATCGGACTTTTTAACAACCATTAAAGAATGTCTAATTTCTAAAAATTTTAATTTTAATCTAATGCATAGAAATTCTTTGGTTTCGTTGGTATAATGTCTAATTTTGCTGCCTGGATTTTTTTAAGAACCTGGATGTTATTGGCGAAAAATGGCCATATGTGGATGTGACTATAGGAATGAAAAGAAAGTTGCTTAAATCTTTAAATTTTTTAAATCTTTTTGATCCCTGGGTTCGAGATTATGTTGGTGTTTGAAGGGAGAAGTAAATACAGTCCCATATTGTCAAGGGCCCAATGGATGGTTATCGTACTATCAGGCCTTAGTTCATCTATGTTAGATTGGTTGCTGGCTCGATATAATTGGGAATAAGTGCCACTGTTAAGCCTTGAAAATGAAAAATATATTTTATTTGGTGGCCTCGAGAAACTTTTCGTGTTAATACTATGTTAATTGCTATATTATCATATGTATGCAATGTCTAATCTTTGTATAAGCTGGTGAATTTCATTTGATACAAACATGTGGCTATTCGGTTCAATACGTAAATTAATGGCCTCTCAATCATTCATCTCATAAGAGATTACCAAGGTTACGACTAGGGAGTGATTTTAACCATTTAGTTTGTCAGCAGATTAAAAGAGTTTACAATCTAAGAACTTTGGCATCCCACAAATTACAAATGTTATATAATGTTGATATTCCATTATGTTAGATTGATATATATAATATATGATTCACTTATTTTGTTTTGATGTAGTTATATATCTATCTTGATGCAAATTGTAGATTTTCAAGCATATTTTTGTTGGTAAAATTTAACGATATTTTTAAAATATGATGATAGGAACAATGAAATTAAAAAAAGAATACACGAAAATATAGTTTTATGTGCTTATTGAATATTATGAACACAAATATAAAAAAAAAATGTATCAGTGTCTTTTGTCTAGAAAATAAAACTATAAGATTCTTTTGAAAATAATGAACCTTAGATACAGTTACAACACAAGTATCTTATTAAAAATATCACAAAGATATTGACAAATGGACCTTTTAACTAAGATACAAGTACTCTCGATAACAACTCTGCAGGGGTTTCACTGATTAAATGCTTGAAAGTTGAGTATAAAGATGGGAATAGAATTTGTAGGTGCTGATTGATGAAAGGGTGTGAGGTGGTTTAGTCTCCAACTTGTTAGTTGCGTAAACTAATATACGGTTGGTGGGAGTTGTTTGTTAATCTGGGTGATAAAAATGATTTCAAAGATAAAAGATCGAGTGCAAGAGTCTAAACTACTCGATTTAAAAGGCAATTGGGCGAGTGACCAATTAAATGAGGTAATTCAATGTTTAAAATTTTTTCTACAAATATTTTGATTTATTATAAATTTTGGATATAAAAATATTGTTTTAAAGAAGGCTGATAAACAGAATTTTGTAAAAATTTAGATATATAGACATTTATGTATTATAAATAGACATTGATATGCTGGTAAATGACCTAGGATGTGTTGAAGCTTTTGAAAATGTTGAGTAGAAGTTCTTCGGACACGGTGATTGTCAGTATTTTGTAGCCTAGCAAATTGGTTTGTTTGTTATTTAAAAAATATAATCTGTTATATTATTATTGATTGTAAGGCTGTACGCATGGGAATTAGTCTTCAAATATTTTAAAGTACCTACATTCGTTGAGTGGCCACTTATGGTTCAATCAGCTAATACCATAAACTTTGGTTTAAGTTGAACCTTTGTTTGAATTCGGAGATTAGATGATGGATATTGAAGCAAAAAAAAGAAGTTTTAATGGATCCCTTTGTTTGAAATCTTTTATTATATTAAAAAAGAGAGCCATAATAAATTATCTAGTTTTTTACATAAAAAAGTAAGCTTAAACAAAATGCGTTATTTTTTTTCGGTAAAGATTTAAAAAAATTAATAATAAACATATGATTATTCAAGCAATTTTTATTAAGAAATATGGGCAAATTAATTTACTTAGACAGTATTTAATTTAAATTTTGGAAATTATTTGAATAATTTGGTAATCGTTTTAAACTTTTGACAAGTTATTAATACGTTTTCATTTTTTGTTGGCATTTAGGAAGGTCTAAATTTTTTTAAAGTGTGAATTTATTTAATTTTAAAATATTGGAATTGTCTGACTTAATTACAATTCATAGTTGTTAACGCCTTTTTAAAAGGAATCCCACCATTTCAAAGAAGCTAGATCCCACACCCACGACTGAGTTATTAAAAGAGTGGGCTTCCTCCGCTAAATTTTTTAAAAAAATTATTTACTATTACAAGTAATATATTTTCTAAATTTGAATCTGATAAGCAGCCAAGCTACTCAGTTAAAATATTTTCAGGGATAATAAGCGCACAAGAGCACTAAGTGTTGTTAAACGGCTCAATTTGAGCCAATTTTTAAAAAGTAACTCAATATTTTATAGAAAAATATTATGAAAGCCTAAGTATTTTTCTCATAGATGGCACAAAGGTTTGGACATCTACGAAATTTCGAGGCTTAGGCAATATTTTTCGGGCTAAAATATTGAGTTACTTTTTAAAAAGTGGCTCAAATCGAGCCATTTAACAACACTAACTAGAGAGAAGAGGGGTAATGTATTTTATAAAAATATTTGAATGATATTGTCTTTTTTATATAATAAACATTTGGTCTTAATATTTGCTTTCTTTAGATCTATACATCCATTTCAACATCTTCCATAAGTTTTATCATTTGAATTTATAAAATGGTACGAATAAAAAAAATATGAATAACTTTGTAATTAAATAGTTTCATAAATTTAAACAAATTATATTATTTTTATTGTATTCAACAAATACATTAATTAAGATTATTTTTTAAAATAATCTATGGGATAAGATTAAAGGAGCGACGGAGCACCCCCTTTCCACTCCACCTAAAAAGGAGCTAACTCCCGTTCTCGAGTTTTGAAAAATAGCACGAAAAAAGGTAACGCCGTTCTTATAATATAAAAACAAATCATTGAAATTAAATTACTGGATATATTTATTATTAAATTTAATATTAATTAATAATAAATATTTTAAAGAAAACAAATTCAAAATAATTAAAATAAGAAATTGAATATTATTTTGTATGGTGGCGTATTTTATTTTAAAATTATTTTTTGAGTGAGGCTATGAATTTCATCTCCAAATATGGGATAGGGTTAATATTATTTAAAATAAATGATTGTAATATTTACTCAATATTGACCTTAATAATTTTGGTGAGTAATCCCGAAGGTCGGTCGTTTTTAAATTATTTTATTTATATATATTAAAAACATCGATTTTTTCGGCACGATCCAATAGAAATGCTTCAAAAATTAGTTTCGGCAGAAAACTTGAAAATAAACAAATATTCAGACATTGCTAAGGTATGTTTTATACCACTTGTCACCAATTGGAGTTTTTGGTGAGGAAATCCTTAAATTTATCACATTTTAAGGAGAAAATTATGGCGAATAAGGGCCAATCGTAATGAAGCATTTTATTTTACATTACAATGATTTGTCTAACTATGATCGTAAAGTCATTTTATAATAAATTCGTCTACTTTTCTGACCGTTCCATTTAATGTTGCAAATTAAGATTATATCTTAAATATTGTTAAAATATTACTTGGAATTATATGATATATTAAATAAATGCATAAATAGAATAATTACCTCCATAAAAATTCGTATTAATAATGATCGAAAATACGATCAAAATCTTAAAACCATTACAATGTAGTGATCTGCATCGGGCCTAATCAAGCCCGACCCGGCCCGAAATTTTTTTAAAAAAGTTTTGCGGCCCGTCCCGAACCCGAAATTTATTTAAAAAGTTTAGCCGGCCCGGCCTGAACCTGAAATTTATTTTAAAAAAATTTACCGGCCCGGCCAGGTCTGAATTTATTTAAATATAGAAATGAATTTTTATAATTACTTAAAATAAAAGACATATGTTATATAGCGTTTAGTTTCAATAAATTAAATCAAAAATTTTTATTTTACATAAAGAATTCTATATAAAATTGATAAATTTAGATATATTTAATAAAATTTCCAAGGTCCGACCCGACCCGGCCCGAAATTTTTTTAAAAATATAGGCCCGGCCCGAACCCGATTATTTTAAATAGAATTAGGCCCAAGCACGGCCCGAAGCCCGTTCGGGCCGGGCCTAACTTTGCAGATCTTTATTACAATGACTATTCATTAAAGTAATTGCATTGCTACTTATGGTTCCATATAGCACTGTGAGTAAGCCAATTGTTTGTTTTCATTTAAATTTTTATATATGTTATGCGTTATATTTTTATAATCTTTAATTGTTTTATATGACCTATTCATTTTTTAATAATAAATTCAATGAACAGAATAAAAATAATATATAAAAAACAATAAATCACCTTGCGGATTAAATATTATATTTTCTCATTCTAATTATTTTGAATATAATTACATTAAAAGATCTAAACTATCTAATAAATTATTTATTTGTTTATATAACTTAATTATTAAACATATTCAGTAATTTTATTATAATACTTAATTTTTATTGTTTAAAGAGAAATTTGAAATTAATTAATATCATATGTAAATAATTTCTATTTGCAACAATTGCTGTTTACCCAAGAATTTGCACCTGCATCAAACCATTATTGAAATTCAAAAAAATTAAGTATTTATTTAAAAAATTAAAAATGACTTACTTTATAATATAACTTTTTATTAAAAAACAGTTTTTTTACTGCTCATTATTTTATAAATACTACCTAAAAGGATAAAACATTTATTTTTTGATAATAAAAATACTGCCCATTTTGATAGACCGCAAAAAATCATAGCCTTCGATAATAAATTATTCAAATTAAATGGCTTAAAAAACATCAAGGTTATACATATTAAAAACTCATTTTTTCTGACAAATCCAACCTGACTTATGAAAGGGATCAAAGACTTAATGATTTTTTATTTAGTTTTATACTAATATGTATATTTCTTTTAATAGAAAGTTTTAGAATACGAAAAGAATAATACATTACAAAACACTTCTCTACAATCATATTCGATCTTAAGTCATCTTTTAATGAATACAACTTGGTCAAAAAAGGAAATAAATGTCACTTTGATTGATTTAATGATGGCTGCTATAGAAACAGTAAATTTTTACCTTTTTATTTTATCTATATTTTTGTTCGTATAGATGTTACATTTTGTTATCTTGTTTTTGTAGTAGTAGTATATTTATTTATAAAAATGTTCTTACAAAAAAATTTGATATCTATTTTTCTTAAATGGATATCAAAATTCCACCAAAATAAATGCTCAAATTTTTTTTAAACATATTTTTAATTCTAAAAATACAATAGACGTGTTTTGCAGTTTTATGGACTTTATACTGTTTGGCAAAAAATCCCAGGGTACAAAATAAATTGTGCGAAGAAATTATACAAATTAAAAAATCTGATGGTATAAACTTGGATCAAATGCATCAACTAAATTATTTGAAATGTTGCGTAAAAGAAGCTTTGAGGTATATTGCACTTTTAGAAATTTGCGATCTTAATGAATTGTTGATCAAAACCTAGTTGTTATATTAAATTTTTTATTTATGTTTTTTAGAAGTAAATTCACCTGCATTTATAAATTTAATAACAAATTCTTTTTAAATTCAAGGATATACCCTGTAGTCTATACAACCAGTCGGATTATAGACAAGAGCCTAACATTAAATGAATATGATATACCTATAAAAACTCATGTGCAAGGTAGTTTATATGCTATGGGTAGAAACAAAAATTTGTTTGATGAACCAGAGATATTTGTTCCAGAACGATGGTCCAATGAAAACATAACATCCACAAAAGACAAAAATTCTGACGATTATTTTCAAATCGATAACGTAAATCAAAGAAATCTTAAATGTCCGTTCAGCTCAAACAATACTAAAACTCAAATGAATATTAAAAAAATGAGCAAAGAAATATCTAGCTTTGCATCTTTGCCTTGGGGACATGGTGCACGGATGTGTATAGGGAGGCGAATCTCGGAAGTTGAAATATATACCGTGATATCTAATATAATTCAGCATTACGAAATTGAGACAATTGGTAAACATATGGAGGATGTAGATCCTGTATTACATCTAGTTTTATGCCCTTCAATCAAGATCAAGTTAAAATTTACCCATAGAAAATAATCATTCTTGCTAAGGGTAGTTTTTCATCCAGTGCAATTTACATTTATTGTGATTATTTAAATTTGATTATATATCTAAATTAATAATGAAAAGTTTAAAATATTCAGTATTATATATTTTTGTATTATGTTTAATGATTTGTAAAATATCATTTAAATGCAAATCTTCAAAATATTATCAATGTTAATAAATTTGTTATATTTATACATTTAATATTATTATTATATATATATATATGTATATATATCAAATTTAAGTATAAATTGGTATTTATATAATATTCATTAAACAAGGAACTTATTTGAATTTAAAATAAAAAAAATTTACATCATTGGTATTAAAAAAATAGAAGAGTATATACAATTTTTATATTGTCTAGGGCGACTATAGGTATCTATATGTTATAGAGATAAATATAATTAGACAGGATTAAGTAATTATTTCTAAATATAGGTTATAATATGCATCATTTTGTCACATAATTGTTTAAAAATTGAAAAAGAAATATAGATGGAAAAAATAGTTTTTAAGTTTAATTTTGGCAAAAATTTGATAAAGTATGTTCCACTAATAGCACTTTTAAAATGTAAAATATTTTAAAAATTGGATTTTACAGGATAAAATTTTTTGTGAATAGTTTAAAATAACAAGTTAAAATTTTAAAATAAGATTTTGGACTGAATTAAAAGCTTTTGATATTAAACCAGTAATACAAATCTTGTAGGAATATTAAGTTTAGTAAAAAATTTTTACTCCACGAGAAAAAATATTTAATTTTTTTTAAAAAATTGATAAATAAAAAAATTGACCATCAACTTTAAACAATCCCACCCAAATTTTTTTATGCAGACCCTTGTTTAAAATTAATTATTTTTCTCCTTGTCGAGCAAATAAAATTAACATTATTTCAAAATAAACCATTCCTATCTACTACTCATAACTTTTTATCCGGTTAAAATCCGATTTTTTAAAAATGTTTTACATCTTAAAAGCGCTATTACTCCATTTGCGTTAAATTTATCTTGAAACAATTTATCATTTTTTTTTGCAGTTAATAAAAAATTATAATTAAATATTATTAATCATTCTAAATTAATTTTTTTGAATTATTTTTTTAAAATAAATTTTGAATATAATGTCAAATTCGTATGCAAATAATAAAATAGATTTGGCTCATTTTTTGAGGTGTAAATATATAAACTAAACTTAAAAACATCTTCTAAGCTAGTTGTCATTAAAAATTTATTATTATAATGAAGCCAAAAAATCTATTCCTATACAAAATGTTTCATATCTTATTGTAATCAGCCACTCAGTATAGTAAATTAACGTAGAAATATGTTTTCTCAAGAAATTTTATTAATCTTCAAATCTAATACAAAAATAAGATTTATTTTAGTTCGTTGAGTTTATTACTAAAAAAAGAATTTAAAACAAAGTTCATATAAAAAATAAGGTAACTCACTGAAACTCGAGGAAATGCTTAATATTATTTTTTTTTTAAATTTATTTTTTGTAAATATTTTTAAAAAATTATTGTGAATGCTGAAAGGAGAAACATGAAACAAAATATGAGATTAAATAGATATAATAATACCATTATTTCAATAGCTGCTCATATTAAATTTTCTATTTCAAAGTGTATGGAGGCCATTTTTAGAAATACAAACTAGTTCAGCTTATTATCTATTGTGGCATTGGTAGCATTCATCATTTTTAAAAGGTTTTGCTGTAAACAAATTGCTTGAGGGAAAAAATGAGATAAATGCAGCAAATAGATGTTATAAAACTGCGTTTGGTAGGCTGATCCCCCTCCCCCCGCTTTAGAATTGAATTTTAATGAATGTCCCAGAAGAAATCTGCAAATATTAAGATGTAATTTTATTCCTAACTCTATTTATCATGAGTAGGGGAAGCAATGGTGAGGCTTTGTAAGGATTGAGAATTTGCTGGTAAAGATTATCTCCTTATGACTGCGTAATAGGGATTTTTAAAATCTTAATGATGGTTGTTAATGTCATTATACTTGGAATATTTAGGATCCCTTATGCTGGAATATACTCCGCTATATTCATATTCGCTATCCATTATTGACCTAGCTTTGATAGTTAACTCCGTGTCTTAAATTATTCGAGCAATTATAATAAATTCTTTATATCTTTTTTTTATAGAATGGTGATCTCATCATTATACAATTTTGTTTGATAAAACACACTTATATGTATAATTTATAAAATTAAAAATTAATTAATTATTAATATAATATTTTTAATAAAATATGTATTATATTAGTTATAAATTTAAAAAATCGATTAATTATATATAACCAGATGTCCTGGGGCAATAAGTAAGGAAGCAGCCCGTAGAGATATGATGATTATTAAGGCGCTATATTGTAAAAAACATTTTAAAATTTGTATTCAAATATTATAAAAAACATATCTCTTATTTTTATCGTATTCCATTTTGTGCTTATTAATAGAAACTCCTGAGGCCATAATTTGTAAATATATCCTTTCACTTTTGTATATATTATCGTTATTTTTTTGACCAATCAATTCAACAGTAAAATATATTGCTGCTCTGACTTATCAGCTATGCAATGTAAAAACAAAAATTTTTATAAATCTGTGTTATCATGAATTAGATTTTAGTGTATCAGCTGAATGACATTTTTCAACTACATCCCATGGAAAAGGTCCATATGATGGCCTTGGCGAAAAATTGAAAGATACGTTCAAGTCTTCAGCGCACCAGTTCAGGGCACATTTTAACACCAGTTGATATATATCCGTTTGCAAAATAAAACATGTCATCAGTAAATTTTACCTATAGAACCAACGAATAATACAATTTAGAAGAGATTAAAAAGATTCAATTTAGCTTGCCCCAATCCAGGAACCCGGGAAATACATGCTGTATTTCCTTTGCTTTTAAGTAAACCTAAATCAAAAATATATTCATATGAACAGACCTTTCAAATTAACAATATCTCAAATGAGGATAATTTCTCTTTTGCTGATATTGAAGGATTCGCAACATGTGTTTATGACTCTTTTTGGTGGTTAGTCACAATTCTAAAAAAGAATGAAATTACAGAGGAGATATATATTTACTTTTTTTACACCCCATTAACCATCACAATCCTTCTTTTACTCGGCAATTGAGGAAAAGATATGGTTGCCATTAATCAAATAACGATTATAGATCCCATAACAGTGACAGGGCGTACCTACAAATTATCGCCTCATGAATCTATTAATGATTAAAACAAGTGGTTTTTTAAAAATTGTTTGTATATAAAATTTAAAATATGTTTATTTTTAAATATATCGTCCTAATAATCCCCAGGATATCATATTGGTTATGGTTATATTTAATCGAAATTTTACCAATATATATTTTTATTAAATATATTATATGCAAAATCATTTTAATATAACGCCATCTATATAACTTCTTTTTTTATAAAATTAAAAAAAAAGAAATGGCTATCGAGATTTTTAATTAAATCGTTTAATATAAAGGTAATAAACATTTTTAGAGAATATCAACACCCATAAAAATCCCATCCTAAATGTTAATTTTTTATTTTTCCCGGAAATTAGAAAACATTTGGAATTTTTTTTCGACATTTTCCAATATAAAATTTTAAGGGCTATAAAATGATATATAATTTTGTAACTCTATCTTAAGTATGTTTTAAAAAAAACAAGATTTAATGAAATCACGCATTACGCGATTTTGAAAGCGTATATCTTTAGATCTGGTTGAGCTAGCACTCTAAAATTTTGATTTTATTAATATATACAACATAAATAACTATCATACTAAGTTTCGTTCATTTTAAGGATGGTCGTCCAAAAACCTCGTTTTTTGGTCGATTTGATGTGGGAATGCCCCACCTATCACTTTTTTTTTTTAAAATTAGCTCACAAAATAAAATGCAAACACTTGAACCTAATGAATTCTTATAAAATGGAAATATGTATTTTAGAATTTTTATATTGATTACACAATTAAATATTTAAAATTTAACTATTGTTCCCTTTTAGGAGCACAATTATGTTTTTCTTAAAAAATTTTTATTATTATTTTGATTTGTAAATGTTTATCCTATTTTTAAAAAACAAAAACTATAATAAATAATTTATATTATCCAAATATTTAATAATAGAAGTGGAATATTTCAATTATTTGTAATTCAATAAAAAAAATCCAATTATTCAAATTATTTAAATGGAACAAAATAAATTATTTAAATTAGTGATCTGCATCAGGTCTAATTTATTAAGCCGGGCCTAATTTTTTTTAAAAATTTGTTCTGCCCAGCCTATTCCAAAATAAAAAAATTCTTTATTTGTTCCAAAAAGCTAGCAAAAAATTATTTGTCAGCCAGGTTCAAATTTATTTAAATATAGAAAAATAATTTTTTTTATTGTAAAAAAATATTCTACAAATAAAAAATATTAGTGCCTTGTTTCTTGTAAGAATTTTATATCAATTTATTTGACAAAATGTAATGGCTTCATATTTAAAAATTTTAACCTGATCCTGCCTTTATTTTAAAAAACATTAGACCCATGCCAGCCTGAACTAAATTATTTTATAAAAATAGACCTATCATGGCCCAAATGAAGATCTCTAATTTGTATTTGAATCAAATAATTGTTTACTTGTATTTGATAATTTATTCTTTGATTTGTTATTGAATAAACCTAGTCATGAATTTAAAAAAATAATAGTTTATACATCTTGTTTTCATTTTTGGGAGGGGGCAGGATGAAAGTTGGGGAAAATTTCTATTTGCTAAAACATAAATGTTAATATTAAGATAACATTATATTCAAAAAAGGTATAAATAACCTGTTGTGCTCTTTATATATTTGGAAAATTTCTGGAAAGAGCACAATCCCAATTTTTAGAGATACGACAAGTTCCTGCCCTACCCTTCTTAATATTTAGATATAAATGTAATAAGTTTATGAATTTAATATCCATGTTAATTGTAATATAATGTATATTGGTTAAAAGGGCACCAAATTTTAAAATAAATAAAAAATACATTTATTTCCATGAAAACAAAAAATATAAAGCAATTATTCTTTATTTAAAAAAATGCTAATTGTTTATGTGACATAAATTTATGACATTAATAGATATTAAAATGAGCCTCAGATTAGACATTATAGCCATAAAAACTTCTTCTGCCAATAATTTCACCAACAAAAAACCAAAATGATATTTCTGCAGCCACTAGAGAATTCAACCAGGCTTCCTAATTTTATTATATTTGGCAAAAATAATATATTTTTAAAACTTTAATAGATTGATTCTTCCATTGGCCATTTTTAAATAATGATAATATATCTTGAAATTGATTTTGAATTTTTGGAAATTCAGAAGATGTTGGAGGTCTCATTTCGATTTTAGCATAATGCCAAAAGGTTTTCAGCTTGGGGTAGGTATATTTGATTGCATCTTAATTATATATATATAAATTTTGCAAATTTAAATACCTTTTGTATATATAGGACCCTTGATAGCTAATGTATTAATAACTTTGTTCAATTTTGATGCCATTTATCGTTAAAGCTAAACAAGGATATTAAATTACAGAAAACATTAGAATGCAGTTATGACAGCTGATGGTCAATTTTTTAGAATCTATTTATATTTTTGTGAGGCAATAATGAGATCAGGATTAGGCCCGCTTTAATAATTTTTACCCCCTTTTTAAAAATTGTAAACTGTAAGGTAGCCCAAGTTTTTTTTCAAATATAAAATTTGGCTCGATTAGTTATGAAATTTTAGCTCATTGATTGCCTCCAATATTACCCCTGAAATTTAAAACCATTTTGATAATTAATATATATCAGTGTTGTCACTAACCTTTATAATCTCAGGGATATCAATATATATTTTTTTTCTATTTTTTTCAAAATGGCCTTATTTTTAACTAAAATTTTAACTTTTTTTTAATATAAAAAGATTTCAACATTTTCTGGGGGCTCGAATACGCTTCACCCCTTTCCCCCCTTAACCTTATGAAAAAACTATATGAATATCGGATAAAAAAATGAATGAGAACAAATTTACTTATATTATAAACACAATATATCTGCTAGTCTGTAAAATAGAAATCACATTTATTATATATAATAATTGTAGATTTACGTGATACATGATATATAGCGCTTTTGCCCTCTAGCGTTGAAGATTCAACAGAGCTACGCTAGGTTTTCCTCATTTCCATCTATTTGGAACAATTTAATTTGGGTATAAAAGTAAAAATATGAGGAGCCCTCCACACGTTTATGGGCAAGCCGCACGTACTTGTAGGCACAACATTTCGAAAAATGTTGCTTAAACCTCTATAGGCTTTAATTTAAAAGGAGTGGGACAAAGAAAAAGCCTATACCCAAAACTACAGTATAATTTAATTACTTTAAAGGTGGGTGATGGCTGATTTTAAGCTTAATTTCTTTAGTGTAAGTTATAATTACTATCAATATTAAGATATAATGTTCATAGAATCTGTATTTACCGTTCTATCACTTCAAATTTTCCACCGGATAAAACCGCACCTGGATCTAGACATTTTTTTGAATTTAAATATTGAAAAACAGTACTTTTATCAATTGTAGATTTTAATTTTGCAAAATATTTAAATATCTTAATTTGTCGTGGATACAAATAAATGCAAACATATGATAAAATATTAATTTGAAAATTTATGATTTTTAAAGCATTTCGCGAATTCAATTACCCAACTTTATATTCACCTATTAAATCATTAGAATGCGATAATTTTTTAATAGTTTTTTTATACTTCTGCGGCTCATTGATATTTTCATTTTTTATTATATTACCTGGTGTGCGTGGAAAACAAGTAATTTTAAGATTTATTTTTTAAAAAAATTGACATTTTATTTACCAAGGTACATTAGTATACTAACAAAATAAACTTAATTATTTTTGCCATATTATAGAAATCAATACTGATAAAAATATATCCTATTGAATAAATTTTTTAAATAAATTTTATTACAAGATAGCAATTTTTTTAAGTATCACTGAAATATTTTAAAAATCTATGTTGATTTAAACCATTGAAGGCGTTTTAAAATCCAGTTTCTTATAATAGAATTTGGTGGTGGGTTGTCTATTTGTATCCTTACAATATGTGAAATTTTACAACTCTCCATAATAATCAGAAATTAATCTCCTAAAAAATGGCCCTACAGCTTATTAGATGAATATCACTATCAGACTTTGATACTGCCAAAAGGTGGGCAAATTATTGTATTTGTATGGGAATATAATTTAATATATTATTACAAAAGGTAACTAAAATGTTGGATAAAGGTTGGGAAGGAGTATTTTTGTTTAATGAAAAATAAATAAGAGCTGTCTAAACCACCAACTAAATTTTTATTAAGAGAATTAATTGTATTGATTTACACCTTTAGAAATACTAATTGATATTGAAATTTTTTAAATTTAAAGAGCAGTTAATGAATATGAATACACCACAATAGAAATTGTCAGATTCTATAATTGTTATTTAAATTCCTCAAAAAATAGATAAATCCCCTGTTACCATTTAGAAATAAATATGCAGGCCTGGAACCAGCTAAAAATGGTATAATTTTAAAAATCTGGACTGGAGTTTAAAAAAATTAAGAATTCAGGTAGGATTTTTAAAAAATTAATTTAAAATATATTAATTAATCAGTTGAAAAATATTATAATAGAACGTTTGATATTTATTTAATCAATAAATTATTCAAAATAACTAAATTTTGAAAATTCTGGCCCTGATCAAAAAATGATTTTAAAAAAAGTAAAAATACAGATTGGGTCAAAAATTAAAAATAAATTTATTTTGAAAATCTGGACTGAGCTTGAAATTATTATTTTTTTAATCAGAGACGGGCTTGAAATTCCGACCTCTGTAGGTATCTGATTTGTCTGAAGTTTCCCGGAACAAACGAGTCTTAGAACATTCATTCATTCAAAAGAAAAAACCTTGCTGATATATTTAAAAAATAATTTAATTTAAATAATTTGCCAATTTTAAATATATATATTAATTCAATTATTTTTATTGTAAAAATATAAATAACTGACGAATTGTTAAACTTTATACAAAACGCTTGAAATTAGAATTTATTCAGTATTAATATTTTATATACTTTTTTGAATGTACACTACATATAATTTCTTTTAAAATATTTATTTGTGGCATCCGTCGATCAATATTTTTCAAGATATCGAACTGTTAGGTATCGATGCATCTCTGCTTGAAATAAAATAATCCCTTTATCTTTATTTATAAAATATTTTTCTTAGATTAAACGCAAATTTTTGAATGTAAATTTTAAAGTTTAATACTTGAATTTACATTATACACGGGTAAATAAGTTTTAAAAAAGTGTCTTCGGTCGGCTTAATTTGGATACTTAATTGCTTTTTACTATAGGCTAAAAAGTTTTTAAACCAGGACACCCTCTTTTGTTTTGTTTTAAGTATTTGGTGGCATTGTTCTTATTATTCTTTTTTCTTTTTTTTTTGGTTTTTGGTTATATATTTTTTTTGGTTTACTTTTTTGGATACTAAATAGCCAACTGTTTAATATTAAGCCGACCTAGGACACTGCCTAAAGCCTTGCCTTAAATTATGATTTAAAATTTACACCTAAAACGAATTATTCCTTATTTAATTTGATTCATATTATACGAATACGAAAAATATATTATTCATTTAGTAATTTTTTTATCCATCTTATCGAATAATTCGAAATTATTCGTAAATATTCAAAATTATTTAATCTTTATTAGTATTAACTTGTTCCTTACATTATATTTTTTTTATATTTTTTTATATTTTATACTTTCTATAAATCATATTTTTGATTTTAATAATTCATTTTTGAAGATATTTTTAAGGAATTTAGTTTTCGAATTGAATATTTCAACAAATCGAATCGGATAATGTTTTTCTTATTCGTACTAATATAAATAAAGAATTATTTGATTCTAATTAACGCGATTTTCAAAAATATAAATATAAATGTAATTATATTTTGACAATATAATCGAAAAGAGTTTTGTTTTGTAAAGAAATCAATTGCTTTTTAAGAAATATAATAATATTATCATTATTCCTATGTTTTTAAGGATATACGAAGTTATCAAATAAAAATCTAGTGCACCATCTATATTAAATTTAATACTATTATATTTAAAAACTATAATGACTTTTATTTTCAACCTATTTTGGCCTCAATTTTTTATAAATTTTTTATATCCTTTTTAATTTTACTCATAGTCCTTGATTATTATTATTTATTGTATAGATATCGAAATAGTTGGCTATCTAAATTTATGTTTGTGATAAAATAATTTTTATAATACAATAGTATAGTAGAGCTTAAAATTATAAAAGAAAGTTGATAATTTGTTCATGATGAATTCTTTTTAAATGTATTAATTAATACTTAATATTATTGATTGACTTTTAATTCAGAAATAAAATCAAATTGAGTTATTTTAAATTTTTATTCTTCCGTTCGATAATAGGTAATAATATACACTACCTTTTGCTTTGTCATAATCAGGGCCATAAATAGAAAATTTTCCTTATGGGGACACAATAAAAATAAGCTTAAAAAATATTAAATTTGCAGAATTTGAAAAAATTATAATTAATAAAAACTCCCTAGGGAAAAGTAATGTGTAAGTTATCAAATATTATGGTCTAAGTTATAATTTATATATAAAAAAATGGTCTGAAACGGTTCTAAAAATATAAAGGCTCGATTCTTTCCTTTAAACGATTTGGCATAAAAGTTTGGTTACGGTTCTAACTGTTTGTGTTTAACAGTTCGGTTCCCTATTTTTTATTTAAGTTTATGCAATATTTTGAAATAAAAAAATCATTTTTAATAAATGAAAGTCCGTTCCGGTTATTCCGCTCAATATACCCCCCCCCCCATTGTTTTAAAATATTTTTAACACTCCCGCTCACCCAACCAATGTTTAATTTTTTTTAAATTGCCCGCCTGTGGCTTGATAAATATCCTTCTGTTGCAGATCTCTAGTTTGTCATCATTATTGCTTTTGAACTTTCATTTCGTAGTAATCAAATGTTGAAATATTAGTAAATATTTTTTAATCATCTTTTACACTATGATCAAAATGACAACTATGGTTTATTTAAAAAATTATAGTTATTTGCATATTTTTGTTATTTTTACTAAATTTTAGAAGATTTTTTAAGATTTTGAGCCCAAATCTGTTTCAGGGATTTCGCTTTTATTTAAGCGAATTATCGTGATATCTTCCAAAATCTAGAATGACATAGATTTTTTTTGCCTAACTTTGAAAGTGCATTGCAAGTTGCAACTTTTACCTTGTTATATTTTGTTCTCTTTTTTATCGAGAAAATCCAGGCAAAAATACACTGAAAAAAATAACCCATTTTAGAAATTTTAAGGGGTAAATTTTGTCCTGTCTTTTTTTGTGGGTATTTTTATACAATGTCTTTGTCCAATGTGCTTTCCGGGCCCTTTTGTCAAGGACATATATATGTCAGCGATTTTAAAAAAATTCAGCAAGCAACCTAAAATATATATTATCTATGATAAAAAATTTTACAAAATGTGACGGAAAGGATGCCACGAAAAGTGTTTTTAAAAAATGATTCTTAAAGCCTGAACTCTAAATTTAAAAAAAGGGTTCGGGTTAATTTAAATCTCGAGGGTTGTAAGGATTAGGAGCCCTGTTTTTAATATCGGTAACTAATTTTTTCCCAATTTCAATTATGGCTCTTATTTTTTATATCTCTCCTCTATGGCTATCTATTTCTACAACAATCGTTTTATAAATCAATTGGGTTTGATATCTGTATTGTGTAATTGTATCATAATCATGAATATTTGTTTATTTTTTTATGAATTTATATTATATTATTTAGATTTAGTACTTTAGTGTAATAATATTAATCAAAATGAAATAATGGGCACGGGCTTTTGGTTGGGTCGGACTTTGTAGATCTCTAATTCCGAATATTTCATATTTCTATGCATATCTAATATATTAAAAACTACTCTATAATTTTTAACTTTATAGTATTGACTTTTTTGTTATAACGAACTACCAAACGTTCTATTTGTCAAACGTTAGAACTCTCCTGTGTAGATCCTTAGTTTTATTTAAGATGTTTTAAGCCCGTCTCATACATACATAATAATAATAAATATGTTATTAAATACATTTATTTTTTATCGTTATTTATTTATCACAATTTAGAGAATATACACGTTTATATATGGCTGCTTGACGTTGATGACCGGGATCTTGATCATAAGTAATTTTATTTTAATTCTAGATATTTTTTTGACCAATAGCAGCTTCGAATAAAAAGAAGGTAGCCTCTTATGATTTAATATTTCTTAAAATGCATTGAAAAAAGTGTTTCTTAAAGGAGAAAAAAACTAATAAAAATGTATCATCTAATAGCTTTTTTTAAATATTATAATACAACAACTTACTCTGATATTTGAGGTTAATAATATCTGTCCTTAAATTAAGATTTTGCCAAAATAGTATGATGACTTGTATAAATTTATTGACTTAATAAACTTAATATTTAACAAATTTACAAAAAACTTATGAAATCTAAAATATGATTTTTTTTTATATTAAACTATGAAAAATAATTTTATAAATAAGATAATTAGATTTCCTTCTAATTTAATCAAGTATGAAAAAAAAACTTAATTATTATTGATATAGAATCTTCTTCCGTTTTGAATAAAATATGGGCGTATTTTTCTAATTAAAAAAAATTTTTAAATAATAATTCATCTTAAAATAAACAAAAGTAAACACCAACATAACTTTTACATAAATGTCAATTATTTAAATTAATCACAATTTTTTGATTAACCAGGCTCAGTGTTAAACAGCTCGATTTCAGCCAATTTTTAAAAACGGCTAACTCAATATTTTAGTCAAAAAAATATTGCCTAACTCGAGATCGCTAATAGATGTCCAAACCTTTGTGCCATCTTTGAAGAAAGTCCTCAGACTTGCGTTATATTTTTCTGGATAAAATATAGAGTTAATCGTTTTTAAAAATCGACTCAAATCGAGCCCTTTAAAAACACTAACCAGACTCTTGGGAAGAGCAGGTGGAAAAGCGGCCTCTAAATTATTAGGGGCCATTAAATTTTGAATCTTAGACATTTTTATTTCCTATTTTTGCTAATTTCAGTTTTTTGTTAATTATTCTTTTATATACTGATTTGATTCCCTTTTTTGGCTAAATTTGATTTAATCCTTTTCTTAGGGTGGTTTTTTTAAAGTATCGTCAAATTAATTTTTCCATCGTCCACTAAAAGTTCTAATACTCACGGCTCTGATCAACTCGAGTTGACTTCCAATAATTGGAGCTGATTTTTACAATTAAATTCGCTAAATGAGTCAGTCTAGTTTTTTTTAAACAAAACTCTAATGACCTATGAATTAAATCTCACATAAACCTTTAAATTTTTATCTCAAAATTAAGCTAATTACTTAAGAAATGAGAAATTATCACACTAAACTTACATCTTTTATGTAATTTGACATTATTTTGCTATATAAATTAAAATAAATAAACATTTTATTTTATTTTATATCATGATAATCTTATCTTATTTATTATATTACTATAATATTAAGCTATATGTTTTAATTTTCTACTCAATTCACAAATAATCAGAATTCGTTTTTTTTTCAATATCATCAAAAATTCACTTTTCCAGGAAATTTTATTATAAAAAAAAAACAAAGCATAGTTGATTCATTCAAAATATTATAATCTTTATTTTATTTTTTAAGAGTAATATAATTAAACATTGGAAGTAGTTAAACAAGAGTTATATGGATTAATTTATTCTCTATCAATAAAATTTCTGAGATAGATATTTTAAACTTTCAATAATGATTTCTTCTTCTCATATATCTTTTCCCGATTTCAAGGGGCCCCTGATTACATCTTATCATTTATTCCAATTTCATATATTTAGCCTAAGGTTTTTCTCGCAAAGTATAGATTTTTTCAGGTATTTTTGAAAAAAATACTTCCCTATTTGAGCGTTTTATAAAATATCTATCTGCTAAGACAATAGAAAATATCATATAATTTTTGAAAGAATAATACAATCTTCTCCAGAGATGAATCGATAACATCTTTTTTAGCCGATACCGATACTCACACCTATCGGCCGATACCATCGATATCAAAAATAATAATAAATTTATATTGGAAAAAAACGCAGGGTTGGCAAGTTGTACTTTGTATGTCTGGTCTTAATAAAAAACACCTTAACGAATCACACCCCTGAATCTAAAAAAAAACGATGTTAAAAAAATCATACTTATGATCAAATCTGACGAAGAACTAAACTAAAATGAGAAATCTACTCGACTTAAGTGTATTTTGCTAAGTATCTGCATCCCACAATTCGATTTTTATTACATAACAACAAACTAGCCAATATAAAATTAAAATTTTTTCGCATCAGTTCCTTAAATTAATAAAGCTAGTTTTTAAAGGAATAGACCCTATTAATAATTTACCCAGTCAAAAACAATTGACTAGATCTCTTTATAATTTTTGCAAATTTCCAATTTTTATCTCACTATTATAGTTGGGTAATGGCTAAATGTCGGCTAATTTGGCTCAATCTACAGGCGCGTGACAGAGAAAATCCGTTAAAATTACGGCGAAGAAAGCCCGGGGCCCAAAGTGATAGTTTTCGACCTACAACTCGGGTTAGACGATTTTTTAACCGGCTAAAAAGCTTAAACGGCTCAAAATATACTGATTACCCAACTATACTCACTATATAAATCAACATACTGTACTATTTAAACTAATTAATATTAGCTCAAGATGTGCTTCTTTTATAAAATGTTGCAACTACTAATTTGCAAATTATCCCCAAAAATGTTTATTACATATGCCCAGGAGAAATAAGTGCTAATGGGGAATGATATATACTAGATAGGACTCGACCACTTGATTTTGTTAATATATATTTAAGTCTTAATGAAATTTTTAAAATGTTGTTCGTTGTTTAGCAAATGGCTATATGCTGATCAACATCATATAACATTACCCTTAAAATTAAGCATTAATTGACTATAAAAATCTCAAACCTCCATTCGCAACTTTAAGCCGTTATTAATAAAAAGCAATAATGTTTATATAAACAGGAGGCAGGAGCAATTTGCCTCAATACATCTATTTCATATCGCAAATATAATTTGAGAAATATTTGATCTTGTTTATCAAAGAATTTCAATTTCTTGATCTATAAAAGTTTTCTTTTTGAAGCTTCTTTTATTAAACAAACACATAGATTTTTCCAAACAATCAATATGAGGTCGAAAAGATTGCCAACCCCTGTTTAGAATTCTAATGAAATAAGGTGCTTTTAAATATAGAAAATTTTTCGTCAGACTATTAACTAGTAATTATTATTAATAAAATTTCCTTCAATAATATGGGCATTAATTTTTATAAGTTGTTTATCCTATTTCTCATAGCTCAATTGGTTGTCATTCAATCAAAGTTTATAAGATTTATCCATCTTATTTCCCCTTGGATAATCATTTTGATTTGTATCATTTAAATCCATTAACTCTCATAAACTCAAACTAAAAAATTTTTTTTATATACAAATATAATAATTTTACAATTTCAATTAATCAGCGGGGAATTTTGGAATATAATGAAGCATTTAAAATTTATTAACTATTCATACCTTTAATTTCCTTTCGAAACAATATAAATACAGCCAAAATTTTTTAGAATTCGAAATGTTATCTTAAAATGATCCATATTTTAAAAATCAGGCCTGGCTTAAATTTAAGAAAAATGGGCCGGGTTTGAAAATTGAATTTTGAAAAAAATTCTGACCTTCAGGAGGTTTCTATTATATTTTCTGCTGACATTATCTCAACTAACTCATACACATACCTCTATACAAGAAAAGAAAATAACCCGCCGAACCCAAATGATTTTCCTCTACACCCATTCACTTTATTTTTAAAAACGATTCATTGAACATAAATGTTTTGGTTAATGTAACAAAAAATTATATAATTTGTGAGTTTTTTAAAATTATATTAAGTTACCAAAGGTTAAAATAATATCTTATATTTCTTGAATTGTGAAATTAAAAATCTTGAAAGAAAATTATGTTTTGATAAAATATCTGACCTTATTTTTTAACACCAATATTTCCCCATGATTTTCGACCAGTCTTTTGCGTTCTTTTTTTTTATTCAAAAGAATTAAAGGTTTAATTATATAAATTAATATCTAAATTTTTTTTTATAAATTATAAGGAAAATATATGTTTTAAAAAAGTGTAACCTTATGCATATAGATATCAACCCCAATATGCTAATATCAACAAAATTTTTGCCCGTCTTAATTTATCCATCCTATTCTTAAAAATTGATTTTCGTTGTCTTATTTTTTTGAAATTATAATAGTATAATCAAAATTAAGGCTTTTTTAATAGTTTCTCTTTGGATTCTTTTTTTTTAAACTTTTTGTATATCAATAACCAGAGCTGCAAATTGGACTCGGTTCTTTGTGTTATTTAAATCTAGCAAAAACTTTTTTATTAAAATAAAATGATAGAATTTAGGGAATGAGATCAAGGTAAATTTTGATCAAAGACCTTCAGAAATACCTATTACACGGTCAGATCCGGATTTGAAAAATATTTTATACCCTGCCCCGATTTTAATTTTTAATAATTTTATGGCCCAGTCCAAATGAATATTAAGCTCTTCATTATTTTCCTACTAATTAATTTATATAATTTAAATTTTTTTTTTAATTGGTCCGATTCAAATTTTATAAATAAAAAAAAATAGGTCTCATTAGGCTTGATTTTATTATAAATTTTACTGCCGTGTTTTAGTCCGGGCCAGCAGATCCCTCATACATTTTTAAATACCGATAAACATTTTTTTTATTACAAATTGAGGAATAATTAACCAGTCATCATACTTATTAAAAAAAAAATTATTTAGTGCTAGTCTCAATATTGCTTATAATCTAGGAAATATTAAAAATTCATTAAATAATACAATGGATCAATTTTTATATTTAAAGTGCAGGCATGTTTTTCTCACTTTTTAACATAAATAAATAAAAATGATTAAAGACAATTAAAAAAAAAGTCGATTTCAAAAAAATAATTTTTTTTATATTTATTTTCTTGGAATTCTGTTTACACGATATATTTTATTGGGAATATTAAATTGTATAGTTAACCCTGAACTTGGATATTTCTTACCTTGGACTTGATTAAATACTTTAATTCCAAAAATTTACGCATGGATTTATCAGTTGAAAAGAAGTTATTGTTAATTTTTGTCACGAATCCTAAAAAATTAATATCAATTTTTTTTAATAAAAAAAATGAAATAAATTAAACCTGTTACTTGAAATAACTTCTTTTATTATTCCTTTATATAACCTCACTATATAATTATGTCACGATAAAAAAAAATTTAACATATAAAATGACATTTAATTTATATATTTTGCCATAGACATTTTATCATCAAATCAAGCAAATGTTCTTTTTTCATAATTTTAGCCATAATGATAATTTTTTTTTAATATTTAAATGAATCATAGGCTGCCCATTTTCACGCCTGGTCCAGATATAATTTTTCCCCATTTTCCTCGGTTTTGACTTTTAAATTTGGTCAGTCTAAATAATTTTCCCCAGATTTTAAAATCATACTAATTTTCTACCAGTCTCTAAAAATTTCAAATACTTAATGATGGTGATAATAGGCAAAATATTATTATTTATTAATTATCTATATTTTGACCTGTGCCCCGCAGAGCCAATAAACCGCTCACGACGCCACCGCCAAAAACTGTTGGCGCTCAACACGCCGCCGCTGATGTAAAAATCTGGTGACATGACGGCGTGATGGATATTTTTTATTATTAAAAATATTATTTATATATTTATGAATTATAATTTGAAGAAAAATAATATTATAAATATATTTAAAATTATTTAAAAATGCGATTTTAATTTTTAAAATTATTAAATAATATTTGTTATAACATTTTATTTGTGATTAATACAGAAAAGGTATTGAAATTAGAGATCTGCAAAGTTACCCGTCGGGCCTAATTCTATTTAAAATAATCGGGTTCGGGCCGGGCCTAATATTTAAAAAAAATTCGGGGTCGGGCCTAATATTTTAAAAAAAAATTCGGGGCGGGTATGGTCGGACCTTGGATATTTTTTTAAATATATCTAAATTTATCAATTTTATATTGAATTTTTTATGTAAAAAAATATTTGATTTTATTTATTGAAACTAAACTACATATAACATATATCTTATTTTGAGTAATTATAAAGATTAATTTCTATATTTAAATAAATTCGGGCCGGGCTGGGTCGGTAAATTTTTTTAAAAAAAATTTCGGGTTCGGGCCGGGCCGGCAAAACTTTTCTAAAAAAAATTTCGGGCCGGGCTCGAAAAATTAGGCCCGATGCAGATCACTAATTGAAATATTATTATATATTTCTTATTTTAATTAATCCTATTCCTTCGTTAATCCTAAAAAGATTTATTTTAAATAAGTTTTAAAAAGGTAAGATTTTATCATCTGTATTCTGTATATAGTTAGTATAGATTATAATTTTGAGTCAATGATTTGATCTGTCAAAACTTTTGTGTAAGACCATCATTTATATAAGGAGTAATACAATATTTTCTTAGTGCAATCCACAACTCCTTATCATATAAAATTTATTTTTGATTTTTATTTTATTGCCATCATAACATATATATAAATATAGCAGGACTAACATATATAATGGATACAGCATTATAAAATCTTGTAACAACTACATTATATCCTTATCCTTGCAGCAAAATCTTTTACCTCGATACATTTTGGATCCTTCATATTAAAACTGATACAAATAATAAGAGAACCAATGTTACGCCAAATAAACTCTTTTGTAAATTCTTGCAAATAATGCTGGATAAAGATGATAGCTACCTCTGTTGTCATTAACCGAATGTGAAACCACAGAAGTTGCTTCAGAATTCGATTATCTAAAGATATTAACTATCAAACATTCATCAATTTATCACAAAAATCTGGAACAAGACTATTTAACTTATTAAATCGATTAAAGTTTAAAAAACGATAATGAATTTTATTTATAATTCTTTTGGTATATATACATTTATATAATTATCCAATTTAACTTCTACTAATATGCAATTACATTGACCTCCATAAGATAATATTAAATGTAAGAAAGTTATATAATTCAAATAGCGTAACCTTTTAAAATATATATAAACATTCAAATATAGCATAACTAGTCTTAAAAAAGGTGTTATTCTTTGTTTTAATCTTATAGTTTAGAGATAGAAGATGTCTAAGATTTTTGGAAGATAATAGCATCACATCTTCCTAAGCTTTCAATATTAGTTAGAATAGCCCTGTATGGTCCAGCTACAAGTACACCCAGCGAACGTGTATTTTTCATAGCTGGGCTCACTCTGAACTCTAAAAGATCATCATTATATCTTATAAATCTAAATAAAATAATATTTATACATGATAATTATAAGTTAAAAATCGTTAAATTATAGTTTTAATTCGAAATTTGCATAATAAAGCAAAAAAAAATTTTAAAAGTGTTTCCAATAAATTTATAATTTTAATTAAAAAAATATAAGTTAGAAAAATTGACGCCGCCGCCTATTTTTGTGGTGGCGTCTAAATCGATACGCCGCCACCTGTGAAGCTGTCGTTTTAATGGCATAACACATTTAATGAGAAATTAAGTTAAAATTTATTCCGACGTTTAAACAACATTTTAGTTATTATTGTCAAGAAAACATAAAATTAAAGAAAATTTAGGATAAAAAATAAATTCTAACATAAATAATGAAAGAAATGGGTTATGTTAAACAGTACATATTTTAATAGTTTTGCGTTATCGGTGTTTTGCATTTTTTTGTTTTGATAGCTTGTGCCACCTATGATTATAATATATGTATATGAAAAGATTTGTTACATTTTTAAGTTTCATTATAGCTCAAAGATATAAATCCCTGTTGAAGCGTAGAAGGTCGCTTTTAATTTTAAACTAAATCAACCTCCTCGAGTAGGTAGATAGGGGTTAGAGAGGTAGAAAAGTGAATATATTAGGAGGTAGGGTTAATATAATATAAAAATTGGCAGTGGCGATCCAAACAGGAAAAGTCACATATTGTTCAACACAACCTTATGTACTGATTAACATTAACTGAGAGAAATAGGCAAAATAAATTAGCTATAGATTCTATTTTGTAGTCTACACGGAGATTAAATGAAATCGGATCCCTAAAAAGTGAGAATCTCGCTTATCTCCTATAAATTTTTTAAGTAATATTGAAAATAATATTAATTGATGGTAGAAAAATAAACACTCGTATTTAAATTGAATTTTTGAAAAAATGGCTAAAGATGGGAAATGGAGTTTCTTTTGGTATTATCCCATTTTTAGCAATTTTTTTAAAAACAACTCAATTTAAATCCGAACGCTTACTTCCTTATCATCTATTATATTATTTTTAAAACTACTTTAAAAATTTTCTATGAGATATAAGTGAATTTCCCAATTTATTTTTTTATTTTAAGCGATTTAGAACGGGAACCGATTAAATGACATTTTTCATTTATATCGAATTAAAATAGAATATTTTTTTTAAAATAAAAACATAAATGCCATTTAGTCAATTCAGGACTTTTAACCGAACTGAACTCATAGCTGGAAACCAGGTTCTGATGAATTTATTTGTAAACTTAACCCATTTTCAATTTCAGATTCAGGCGAATATTTTTAAAATTAAATTGCTTTTTTTATTTTAATTTTCAAATATGATATAATTATGCAAATAGAATTTATTTTATCATTTTTTTTCCCATTATTTATATCATATCACATATGCCCTATCAGGGGCGTCATTAGACTTTTTAGTTTAATTGGGTACTCATAGTCACCATCTTTATAAATAAGCAAAAACTAATATTTTTTACTTTATTTGTATTTTTTTTTAAAATTTTTGTCAATTGAATTTTTAAATTTTTGAGAGTTATTTCCAAAATTTTGATAATGCTCGAGTCCTATAACCCCTTACTGACGCCACGGATTCCTGTATTAAAATTATAAACATCGAATTATGTATATTATTAAAATGATAATCAATATTTGAGACATTAATATTGTATTTTGTTTTAGTGTAGTTTTGAATAAAATATTATATACCTTTATAAATAGCCTTTAAATTTAGATTCTCAAAAATTAAATATTTGATTTTTATAATTTGATTGACGCTTTTGGATTCTAAATTAATTTATTTGACCCAACCCACTTTGAACCAAACCGGGCTAACGAATTTGATCTAGTTTTGAAACTGCACCTTATATTTAACGAGTTCGAAGCCCCAAATCACAGAAATCATGGTCGACAGCCGACTCTTATATATGTATACTTTTATATGTATTTTAATGAATGAATGGTCATCTACAGTATATTAATGACATTGATAGGGGATAATAAGCTCTTCCATTTGATAGGGAGGTTAAATACATCCTCCCTGTTCAAATTGTTTTTAGTTTTAACGATTCGATGCTTTCCCTAATCAATTTTTTAGGAAGTTATCTTTGTCAAAGATTAGGCAATTAGTAAAATTAATGTGATTCTTAATTATTTCTATTCTCCACATAGGAAGCTTAACTATTGTTTTATTTATCCGTAAGTCAAACCTGGCGCACAATCAAAACAAAATTAAGTCACAATATCATATAACAAAAAGCCAATTCTCTGCACTTGCGTAGCATATAAAATTCCCGAACCATCATATTAATTACCCGAAAGATTAATTAAGAAAAGCCCTGAGATCGAGAAAACTAAGAGCAATTTAAACAGATGATGGATATAAGCTTTCTATTTATTTAACATTATTTTTTACCATGTTATTTATTAATTTTTTAAAATATAATATTATAAATATACACATCAAAAATCTAAACATTTTAAAAATTTACAAAAATATCAATTTAAGAATTTTTTTATATATTTATATACAGTATGTAATTACTCATACTCTTGGGAAACAGCTTCGATTATAACCTCTACCACTTTTAGCGTTGCCTCGAAGAAAAATATAATTTGCCAAATTTCTGTGCATATTGGGTTGCGAGGGTTTAACGTTTCGTTGAAGGGGATAGGTATATATATGTTAATTTATACATTCTTGTATGCTTTATTAAAAAATATAGACCCAGCCATAATTACTCAATCAAAAATCAAGTCTAATCATATGAGTCAATTTTATCTTAATGCAAACTCGTCAACTAATCCGTTAACTAATGCGTCCCAAAGATCTAGTCAAAAACACAATATCAATATCATTTTAAGCCATATACACTATAACGAAGCTTTCAGGTGGGAATGGGAACAAGGGGTTCAAAACTATCATTCCCCCATATCAGGGAAATTTATTGGTCAATATAACGAGGCGCGAATAAGAGGCACGCCCACACCCATACTCTGGGTCGCACAATATTTTTTAATGGATGCTGAAAAAATTAGATGGGGTAGACATTATCGTTTAGCCGGTTATTATAGCCATATATTGATTTGGTAATAATTTATTAGACACACCATGAAATTTAAAATTTAAATCTGTTTTTCATTCAATTCGTGTTATTGTATAATTAATTTTACTCTTTTTCCCCATATATCTATAAGGCTCTCCCTGCCATTTTGGTTACTTGCAAACATTTTGGTGTACATATGTATTAAATACAGTGGCTTCTTTTGGATATTGACTGGTCTAAGTTTATTAACAGCAAATTTTGTGTTTTGGTTAGTCAAATGTCCTGTTCCATTACACATACACTTAGGCGATTCAATTTTACAATTTTCATTTGGAATCAGTTTTTGGACTACGTTCTATTTAGGTCAGCGTATATTAATTATTATATGAGCAACTAACCTTATTAGTTATATTAAAAAACTCAATTTTTAGCACAACATAATTTTTATATAACATATAACAGGTATCCAATCAATTATGATTGGACTAGCAATCGTTTTTGCAGATTCCAAATGTTATGCTCATTTAATGGCTTTTTTTGGAATAGACGTTCTGCAAGAATATGAGGATTATTTAGCAGGCATATAATATACAATAAATATAAGTTATATATATTTCCAAGACCCTATCGAATTAGGTATGCAACATAAAGATGATATAAGCGATATTGACAAGTGTGAAAATCGACTTGAAAAGAATGGCACATTTAATAAATATGATAATGCAATAGACAAGGATAATGTTGATATTGAAATGAATGGGAAATGTAACATGCTCAAAAATAATTTAAATCATGGTTTGAAGGGTGTCTCGGATTCGCTTTGCTCTTTTAATGATCCCAAATTCCATTCACTAAATTTTGCAAATGATCTTTGTTACTCATCAAAATTATCACATTTCGAACCATTTACACAGGTATTTAAATTTTGATCACGTTTTAAGAAACTTATAAAAATAATTGGTAATGGTTCAAATATTCGTCTTATCTAATGAAACCATATCTTATTATTTTATATAAAAATTTTTAATTTATTTGTAAATCTTTGAACAATTTTGATTCTAACATTTTATTCAAATGAAGAACGTTGTCACTAAGTTTAAAATACCTTAAGTAGATCATAACAATTTTTTACAGAGAAAAGAAATAATATTCATAAATTATAATGGCCGAATATTTGGCTACGTTTTCTGAATTCAATTTAAATATTTTATTATTTGAAGGTTATAGATATCATTTTCATAATTGTTTTTAAATTATTCAGTCTTTATGTTAATATATTTTTCCCCTTTATATTACGTTTTTTGTCATCTTCCAAATTTTGTAAAATATCGCACTTTGATTTTAAATAACGAAGGTCCGATGTCACGAGGATGAGTTTACAACCTCTTTGGATGTAGGAAATTTATTTTAATTTTTTTATAATTTGGATGGTCGCCAATCATTTATATACATGCAAGTAACATATACTTCTTCTATTTTACAAATCGATATTTCACATTTTACATTGGATTTAGCACGAGAAATGCTGCATGCATTTTTTTGTCTCCAAAAGAAATTAATCAAAAGCTAATTTAATATAATTATGACGTATAATGCTTGAATAGTCCTAGATTCGTAGCAGTTAATTTTATCAAAATGGTTGGTGAGTAAGTATTCACTTAGAAATAAATTAATTTTCTAAATCCAAAAGGATCTTAGCTAATTAGTATACTCAGCGAGCAATACATATTATCTTAAGCATTTAGTATATGCAACTTTAAAAAAATGAATTTAACGAAAAGGGTAAATAATAGGTTATTTTTCATAATGAATATTAAAATTTATTAAGTTAGCTCAATTTAAAATCTTTTAACCCTTCAGAAGTAATGGGTTAAACCCTTCAAAGATTTTAAAATTGTTACTGCAACTATTTTTCTATCCCTCTATTGCATACTCCACTAAATTTCTGCAAAGTTCATGTACTTTTATTTGATACTTAAAAAATATTTAGAAGCTTATCCCATAATGTAAAAAACTTTCATTTATACAGTTTAAAAACAAATTCTTTAATAGATAAAAACACAATTAATAAAAAAATTTAAAAAAAAGGACCAATGCAATATTTGCAGAATTATAGCTTCTTATCTCTTAGCTAGAGATGCATCGATATCAAGGCCGATACTTTTTATCTCTATTGAGTCGAAATCTCAACAATTTACTATTAAAAAATTATATTTTTAAAGAACAAACCCAAAATTTATTGATTTTTTTAGAGATCTACCGGGTTTAATTTCTTCATCTGTGCTAAATCCTAAAAACCATGTTCGATGTTGGATTTTATATATATTTATTAACTCTCTTATACATGATGTAAATTTAATTCAATGAAAATATCAGTAAAATAAATATGATTAATCAACAGTATCCAATATATTATTCACCTAGAGATTATTTTTTTTGTGTTGTAACTACCTTATTAATTATTTTCAATTACTAATCAAAATAATGTTAAAAAATTTTTTTATGATTTATAAATCATTTTTTTAAAATAAATGCGTTAATATATATACAAAAATATCTCCTGATCCAGAGGGAAAAGATGACCCTGGATTAGGTTTATCTCATTTTTTTATTCCTATATAATTATTTATTTTAAACCTTCGAGAGTGGTGGGATCTAGCAGCACTGAGATAATTTTAAAATCTTTTGTACAATGTTGAAATATTTTTTTACTAATAATAAATAAAGTATAAGTAGGGTATCAGAGACCTACCAGGCCGAATTTTAAGCCTGACCCGAATTCAAATATTTTGTATTTTCATTCTGTGATTCTTGATCCAATAGAATATTTTTAAAAAATTGTAAATTGTTTTAAGTGAAAATTGAAAATGAACAATAAATAAATAACAAACGCTCTACAATTCTAATTAGAATTTTTAAAAAATGCCTAAATCATTTTATTGATATAGTTGTCAAATAAATTTTGAAATTTTATATATATTTTTAAATGATCTTGTAACGGTTTAAATTTCCTATTTAGGGTAATTTTAGGGTTTTTTAGAATTTCAGACTAAAATAAATAATATTTGAAAAAATTAAGCATTTTCATCACCTGGAAAAAGTCAGGCCATTCATTTATGGCATATTTGAACCAAGATTAATAAAATAAATTAGTAAATAACAAAAAAAAGTTAGTTTGTTTTATATAAAAAAAATCTTTACTACAATAAATTTGGGTAAAAATTTTAGGACTAGCCTTGGTATTGGTACGCCTCTGCTCATAACTACTTGCCTATTACTGTAATTAAATTTAAAAAATCATTATCAAAATTACGTTAATAGAATTAATCATCCCCAAATACTCTAAAATTGTTTTT
Source organism: Gordionus sp. m RMFG-2023 (assembly GCF_954871325.1). NCBI lineage: Eukaryota > Metazoa > Nematomorpha > Gordioida > Chordodea > Parachordodidae > Gordionus > Gordionus sp. m RMFG-2023. The sequence goes on along the minus strand of NC_088779.1, from coordinate 13,915,262 downwards.
TGGGAACTTGTAATTCCATTTACGTTTTTATAGAATGATCTTTTTTAAATTATCATAGAAAATGTATTAATTTTTTTTAATAGCAATTATTTTTCAGATTTTTTTTAAAAATAATTAGATTCCAGTTTTGCGTAAAAGAGGCACATCACATTCGTTTTTTTATAGGAAAAAATTTTCTAGTAAAAAATCAAGTTTAATTTCTTCCAAATCTGTTCCTATTCACCTTTCTAATAAACCAGATTTCAACATCGAAGAATTAACAGGTATTTTAATTGTTAATTTTATTGATCATTTTTAATTGAAAATTAGAAAAGCATGAAATTTTTGGGGAGGATACAATCTTAAATAGTCCGTCTTATAAATCTTATATATAGTTCAAATCGACAAATTACGAAAATGTTGTCACAAATTAAAAATGAAACTTAAAATTATTCTATAATTTTTATGATTATATCAAAACTATGTATTTATTATGTATACATTTTTTACAAAACTATTTATTCCAACAATGCAAATTTATTTTATAATCATATTTTTTTTTTATAAGAATCAAATATTATTGTAAAATAATGCGTGTAATATCACATGAGTGATTTGGAATTATTATAATATTTATAAAATCATTACAAAAAATTAATTATATTCAATGATGAAACAACCTTTCGTGGGTAAAAACCAAAGTTATTCCATAATTATTGCAAGCATCTATAACAGATTTGTCATTATTAGAACCTGATGGAGCTGCAATGTACTCAACGCCAGACTAAATATTTTTTTAGTAAAGAAATTTATAACGTATAAAACTTAATATAATAAGCCGTTTACCGAGGGATTAGAAATTTAAAACTGATACCCTAATTTAAAAGGCTAAAACGTTATTAATTATTCGTGTAAATTGTTAATAAAATTTAATAGACAACTTCTAATTTAAAAATTAGCATTCTCATATCTTTTTGAATAAAAATAAATTTTATTTATAAGATTTTTTAAATAACGATATTTTGAAATTTAAAATAAGCAATGATTTTTATATAATATTATGATAGACTCACATTTACAGCTCTATCAATACTATCTCTAAAAGGAAAAAATGCATCTGAACTAAGGATTACACCGTTCAATTTTTTATTCCACTCCACTTTTTCGTGCTTTAATAAAGAAATTCAAAACGTAAAATTATAATGATTATTTTACTAAGGTCAGTTCTTGAGGAATTTCTTTCAAAACCTTACACCATTGTTGATCTGTAATATTCTGTATCATATGATATTACGTTAGCTTAATAAACTTTTTATATTATTAATAAGTGGAATTGATTGAATTAGTTAATAGAATTAATACCAATAGGAGATAGAGATAACATTTTCCCTCATAAACATTATATTATAAACATTCATTTAAATAGAATTAGATACCTCTATCTCTTGAGTAATGTAAGCATCAATGGCATTAATTTTTTCGGCTCTTTTAGTGCCTTCTTTAAATTTCAGCCCTAAAACTTTTGGATGATGCCGTAACCACCTATTATAAAATTTAAGGATTAAAAGTTTAAATATTAATATACATGTATTAAATTAACATTAAAACTAAGTTAATGGTAAACAGACTTAGGTGGTATGGGCACACAATGAGAAGGCCTATGAACTACATAGGAAATAAGGTTGAGAGTTTGGAAGTGATGGGCAAACGTAAAAGAGGAAGGCCAAAACTTCAATGGGGCCATAAAGTTAGAGCCAATATAAAGAAGTATAAATTAGATAAGAGATTGTATGAATAACATAAAGTGGAGAGAGATGTTGAAGGAGCTTACCACCAGGTGAAAGCTAAAGAGAAAAAAAAATTAAATTAACATTTGGTTTGATTTTTGTCAAATCTTACTAAAAATAGCGGATGTAATCTGTTAACTAAGAAAGTATTTATATACTTTTGAAAAGTAACAATACGTAAATTATTTATACATTTTTTATTATAAATAATAGTTTTGCGAAAAATTTAAACCAAAGGAATTTAAGTAAAAATAAATTTGAATATAGAAACAATTGCACTAAAAAAAGATTTATTTGAATTGAAAAAATTGTCATACTATCCCAATATAATATATATTTTCGTACAAAATTGGGCTTGATAAATTTTTATTTGACCTTAGAAATACACTATTCTCAAAATTTGATTTATAAGGCACACTTAGTTTTCTCCAAAAATACCTAGACTAAATAAACTATAAAAGCGCCTTAATGTAAGCGAGACATTATATTTAATGTAGTCATTTTAAATGTTGAATCAGATGATGATAATGAAATATAATGTATTATTTAATAAATTAAATAGTAAATAATTTTAGTCGTTACATTCCAAAAATATAAGAATTTACAATAATTATATTTTCGCAAAAATGTGATAGTTAAAAAATGTAATTTCAAAAAAAAAAAATTAACGCTAGTAACTAAACCCAAATTTATTAAATACAAAATAGGTCATTTTAATTCTTTTGCAGAAAAAAAAATTATATAAATTTAATTTTTGAGAGGCTCGAAATAAAGAATATTCAAAATATATTTTCAAATCTTATATTTATTAAAATAATTTAACAAACTAAAAGAAAACTTAATGAACAATACTTATTTATATATTACCAATTGTCAGCTTTATCTCCGGCCAATCTGGTGCAGTGAATCCTCGATTGTTGACCTGCTCCTATCCCTATAGTCTGACCATCTTTGGCATAACACACAGAATTTGATTGAGTAAATTTTAGGGATATTGTGGCTATTATCAAATCACTCAAAGCAGCATCAGATAACTGTTTATAGATTATGAGAAATAATTTCATTAATCAACTCGTCATGAATGACATTTTTAAAATACTCAGGAAAAATGGGTTACGCAAATGAAGGTAAAGGCAACAACAAATTGCAGAAATTAATATTAAATATAAAAATTTATGCATGATACAAAGTTTTAATTAGGTTTAAATTTAATCACAAACGTTTTGAGAAGCCTATTCTCCCACACAAATTTCTCATATATCCCTTTGTGTTTTATAATGATGCAGTAATATTTGAAAGAAAAATGATATTGGTGAAAAGAATGTTCAAAAATATTAATATCACTTAAATGAGGCAATAACTGGTGAATAGTCAGAATTTTTAAAGAAAAAAGTATTTAACAAAATAAAACTATAAATGTGCCCAAAAATTTACTTTATCCTATATAATAAAATAACTGCTACTATAAATAGTTGGAAGTGGCTATTGGTGTTCTAGTAAATAGCTATATCTCTCACCATGATTTCCTAATTGTTAAAAAAAAATTCTACAATTTTTATTATTTAACGTTATTGATTTTTAAATATTATCTCACCTGATAAAAAAAAGGGGGGGAGGGAGGGCTTTATTCAATATAATTAGAGAAATGTTGATTTTGAAAAAAATAATTTCTTCGTTCAAGCATATAAAGTGCATTTAGAGGAATAAAGGAGAATTATCGAAAAATAATGAAACAACTACGTTTTAAATATAATGAATAATCATGTTAACAATTATAATTATAATAGATAAAATGGTTTAGAATTATCTGCCTAATCAAATAAATTTAGATGATGATGCCTAAGAAGGAGTAATTGAGAGCTCTAAATGTTTTCTTTTGAAATTTTGTTGTTATAACATATTTTATTTCAATTATAGTTACATATTTATAAAAATATTCATTCATTTACAATTTCAGCTATCGTTTTTATGTAAACAAATTTCTAAAAAAATTAGATTTTACTTGTTTTTTATTCTATATTTAAACCCAGAGTTATTAAAAGATAGATCAAAAGTTCGACGATCTTGGATTCGATCTTAATTTTGAGAATTTACCCGGATTTTTAATTTTCAATTAAATTGAGGATAGTGATTTTTTTAAATAATCATCCTTTTAAAAATTTATTTTTTTTACTTAAAAAGTATATAAATAAAATTAAAATATTATTTTTTAAAAAAAACCTAAATAACTCCACTATATTTTAGCATCCTTCGCCATATTTTCTATTTTTTCTAATAAATTTTATCAAGACAATTTAAGAATTTGATTTGCAACCTACAAATTTTATTAGTTTTTATGTTTTATATGAATTTTTTTTCAATATATAAATATTTTTTTAAATAAAGAAGTTTTAAATAAAAATTTTATTGAGTTATAAATAAAATAAATTATTTTAGGTTCTTACTAATGTCTATTATAGATTAAAAGATAATACACGTACAGTTATTAAAGTGGCAGATAAAAATGAGACCGTTTACCTATTCTTCAGCTACATATAATAATGTTAATTATTATTTCTTAGAAGAAAGATTAATTACCCATTTGAAAAACCTGCAGGTGGAGCGATTATATAAAGCTAACTTAAAAGATGGGGATGTTTGAATGATAACAATTTCGCAAAAAATTTTATTATTAAAAGGTAATTTTGATTATAAATATATTATTATTGTTAAATAATTCTATTACAATAAATTTACACTATATTTAATTTATTTTTCTATTAGTTAATTTTGTATCGAGCATAAATTTTCTTCAGAAATTTATAAAATAAAAAAAGTATCATTATCCTTTTTAAAAAAAAGTAGATCCTAAATTTCGATTCATTTTAAAAAATCGGAATTCGATCCTTTTAGAAGGATAGCTTAACAAGCTTGTTCAAACCATTACTTATCTTTGTTTTTTCAGTTGTAACCAGATATTTTCAAAATATAAGATGAAGTTTAAACCATACCAAACTTGGTGTGGTGTGTAGTCGTGCCTTAAATAGTTATGTTCATTTTTTTAAATGCAGTTGAAATAAGGAAATTAAAAAATAACTATCAAATTACTTCTATATTTTTCGACATTATTTGTGAAAAGAAATTTTTATCGATTTTAGTTTTATTTCTAGGTTGTTCCAGGGTTAAACCATACAGGATTTTTCGTTCCATAACTTCCGGTTCATAAGTAGGATCCATCTAATAACATTTATACACATAATTATAAATTGATTAAGCTTTAAAGCAATTAGTATATAAATTTTCAAAACAATCTTCATTTATTTATTTATATTTAATAGAATTTAAAACAAAGTACACATAAAAAAACTATATAATATAAATTTAAAAAAACAATTAAATTAGGTAATAGCAAAGGTGAGACAGGGTTACTTCGAGGCTAGACTATGGATAGCAATGCAATTACTTTGAATAATACCCATCGTAATGGCTTAATTCTCTCCCTAATAATGGGATAAATTTAAGAATTCTTACCAAAAACACCAAGATTATTGGTGACAAGTGGGATAAATACGTTACCGATGTCTAAACATTTATTTATTTACAAGATTTTTGCTAAACTTACTGCTATCAAAATCGATACAAGTGTAATCCCGAGAAAATGGAAGACCAGAATCTTATTTCAAAGAATACTACCATCTTTTACATTGAAGATTCTCTAAAGGTCACCGCCCATGCCATACAAACATACTTAATCTTAAAAGCTCTTAAAAGGGCCAGTATCCCAATACCGTAGAATCCAATCATCTTATGCTCAAGGAACATTACAAGACCCAATGGTATCAGTTTAATACCCTGGTCTTCAGTTGCTCGAATTACACTTACATAAATTTTTCGGCATGATTCGACAGAAATGCCTCAGCAATTAGTTTAGCAGAGAATCTTGAAAATAAATAAATATTCAGACATTGCTAACATATTTTATCTAATCTGCCACCAATACTCTTGGTGTTTTTAGTGAGGAATTCCTTAAAATTATCACATTATTAAGGAAAAAATTAAGCCAAATAAGTGACGATCAAATTCTATTTAAAGCAAACCATTAAGATGGCTAATCACAGACTAATTACATTGCTACTCATGGTTCTGCAATGCATACAATATTTTTAAAAAAAATATTTATAAACTTTTAATATGCAATATCCGTCATTTTTCTTCCTAGATAAAAGTTCCAAAGCTTCTTGAGTAAAATCTGGTGCAATTATGCCATCTGAAACCTATATGGTAATAGTAATTTATATGTATTTATCTTATAAATTATATTACATATTTATTTAAATGATTAAAATATTAAAAAATATAGATGAAAAATTTGCATATATCAAATTTTAGGAAAGATAAATAAAACATTTGTGAATTGGAGCTTTTTATTTTTGTCAGGAAACTTTTCTTAGTTATTAATATTTCCTCTTTTCTTCTCCTTTGTGTATTTTTTATTTTACTTTAGAAACTTTTTTTACGTTTTTCTTTACCTTCGTTAAGAAAAGTTATTTAAAGGAATATTTAAAAATTTATTTTTTTATGGTAGTATAATCGTTAAAATTAAAATTTAAGAAATATTTTAAATAATACGTTTTATTATATAAAATCAATTTATAAAATATAAATATAATATATAGTAAAAGGCGCGTATGCAGGAATTCGCTATGGGGGGAAAAGGGGGTTAGAATTATTCTCAGTTATTTAAGAATCTTTTTCTTAAGTTTTATAAATTTATTAGAACTAGTGACTATAAAATATTGACAATTTCTAATAACACAAATTTGATTATAAATTATAAGCGGGCTTGGATTAAAAAATAATGGGCGGGCGGGTTAAAAATTTTGGACTAATGGGCGGGCGGGTAAGAATTTTAGACAAATGGGCGGGGCGGGCGGGTATATATATTTTTGAAAACTATGGGCGGGCTGGGCGAGCGGGTTTTTTTTAACGCTTATAAATTTAATTATGGCCATTCTTTCAATTTTTTAAGCATTTAATAAAAATATTTCAGCATTACACCTTTACAAAAAGTTTATAATTTAGGCAATAAATTTTATAAAAAAAATAATTAATTTAAATTATGGAGAATTTATTTGATCAAATAGAATATTTATGAAAAAAATATAAATATAAAATTGATATTATATGTAATTATAATGCAAAAATAATAATGAATCGACATTTTCGGGATTCAAACACGTTCTTCTTTGTTCTGAAAACCTTCCAGCAATGCATAATCCTCGTTTAGAAGAAGCATTAGTTGCAGGAATTGCCAATATTTTTCTTGCTATTCTTGATAGCTTTGGCAAATCTCTTTCTTGTCGTTTCCACCAAAGTAGGATATCCGTTTGAAATATATCTTCTTCCTTAAGAAGATCCGGATGTCCAGTATGCAAAATATGTAAAACTCTTTTTTGAAGTGAGTACGGAATGATTAATCTGCCATTCCAAAATAAAACATCATGCTATTTTTGTAATCGTTTTCATGCTATTCGGAATGCAGGGATCCAAACCGAAACGAATATCGGTTCGGTTCAGGTTCGGATAAAATTAACGGTTCAAGGTTTAGGTTCGGGTCGCAAAAAATAAAAATATAGGTTCGGTTCGAACTTTTAAAACCGGTTTGAACACTTTTATATTCAAACCTACATTCGAATTATTTATAGGGAAGAATTTTTTTTATTTCATAATTAAAATAAAAAACACATATATAAAACCTTCATTTCCTTAAAAAATAACATTTAAATTATAAATATAACAAATATCAATGATTAATTTTAATATGAACAATTATTTAAAAATTTTTTATTAAGCCGCACAATTTCAAAATTCATCTCACTCAAATTACATCTATAAGAAGATAATGTAAATTTAATAGTTGAAAAACATCTTTCCATACTAATTTGGGTAGCTGGCACTGCCAGTAGTATATCAGATTTGATGTGTCATTTATAATACTATATGTAAATAATTTATAATTGGATTTAATTTTTCTCTAGTCATCATAATTTATAAGCTTAAAATATTTTAAAAATGTTGTAAAATGGCAATATACAAAAGTTTATAAAAATTATGACTGACACTTATCAATCAAATGTGATTGATAATAATCTTTAAAACAATTCGAATATATTTAAATTTTTGCAATATACTAGTAATAACTTACACATTATTTTATAAATATAAAATTATGAGACTCGAACCGGTTCAGAGGGATTTTAGAGGTTCGGTTTTGTTAGGCTAGAAATTTTTTAGCGGTTCAGGTTCGGTTCAGGTTCAATAAAAAATACCGGTTTTTAGCGGTTTAATGGTTCGGTTCGGATCCCTGCGGAATAGTAACAGAACAAAAACTATACAGTTTTATAAACCGAACCTCGAGTTAATATTAGAAACAGATGCATCTAACCAAGGATTTGGAGCTGGACTCATGCAAAAATATGATAATGGTAACAAATTTCCAATAGCTTACACCTCAAGAATCAAGACTCTGAAAAGAATTATTCTAAAATAGACAAAGAAGCAAAAGCAATAATAAACGGCGTAGAAAAATTTCATAACTATTTGTATGGACCAAAATTTAAAATATGAACAGACCACAAACCTGGTAATAGCAGAGATTTAAGCTCATTAACAAACCAAAGATTATTACGTTGGGCTTATAAATTATCTGCATATGATTATGATATAATGTACAAGAATGGCGCTAATAATATAATTGCAGATGCTTTATCGCGAAACCCAATAGAAAAAAATGATGATAGAAAGCGAAAATAAAACAGTGAAAAATATAGGAAATCTTAATTATGACACATTAACTCTCTCAAGAAAAGAACTTAGAGAGGAAACCGCAAAAGATCCAATTTTAAGAAATGTACAAATATACAAAATCAAGCACCAGAATTACAAGCTTTTAGAACAATAATAGATGAAATAGAAAATGATGACGGTATTTTATTTTGGAATGGCAGATCAATCATTCGTACTCACTTCAAAAAAGAGTTTTACATATATTGCATACGGGACATCCGGGTATTAAATCAATGAAATCCATTACGAGACATTATATATGGTGTGAAGAATTAGATAAAGATGTAGAAAAACTAGTAAAGTGTTCTTCACTTAAAAAAAACGATTGGAACTAAAAAAAGAAATATTATTATTGATCATTTATATGATTTTTCTTTATTTGTTTTTGAACAAAAAATTTAAATTTCTTAACCCGCCCACTTAGATGGGAGGGCGTTGGTGGGCGGACCGAAACTTCGCCCAATGCAGACCTCTAGTCTAGACCATTGGGCCATCTATGAGCAAAATATTCAGGCTTGAGATATTTTTCTGGATAAAATATTGAATTATACGTTTTTAAAATTGGCTTAAATCGAACCGTTTAACAACACTAAATATAAATTTACAAAAAAATAAGCAAATTATTTTTATGATGCAATTAAAAATACATGATACAGATATCAAAAACATAGAGGAAATAAAATTAGATATAGATATTAAAAACGTGATGGCCGGAAAATACTAACAAAAAAAATTAAGGGGTCCAGGCAGACTTTTTTTAAAAATTTAAAGGACTATTTTTGTGTAAATTACAAAGAGAGTATTTATTTCTTGTTGCAATTGCTTAGAAAAATATTATATAAAGGCTTTTTTTATATAGTTTGTATCAGAGACGTGCACCAGACTAAAACTTGGCAAAAAAAGTTAAATATGCCAAGTCCGGGCCTAGAAAAAAAATTCAACAACCAAGGTCAGGCCATTTCCTATAAACTCGGGCCGGGCCAACCCAAAAATTGTAAATCTCAGGGTGGGCCGAATATTGTTCGACATTATCATGTGTAATAATAAATATATAATATATTTTAAAATAATATCATATAATGATATATTACATTGACTATAATTAATATTTTTAGTAAATCAAAAATATACATTATAAAACATAAATTGCAAAATATTCGCTGAAAAAACAAATGGAATGCTGAATTGGTATATTTTATTAAAAAAACAGGCCCGAAATTTTTCTTTAAATAATATGGGCATAGCCTGAAAATATAAAAATCGAGCTGGGCCTAAAAATAAAAAATAATTTAAATCGGGGCCGGGCCTAAAAATATTTTTTTAACAAACCGGGCCAGGCGGACAATTAGTACTTCCGCAGTTCTCTGATATAATCCCTTGATAAAATTATGTAAAAATTAGCTTAATAAAATGTTTCCTTTTATAACAAATATTTGTTTTCGTACTTCGATAGGGATGGTTCCCTTAAGTACTTTTAAATAATTTTTTAGTTAGGGTTATATTTTGTTTTATTGAAAGGGGCAGAACCCATCAGAGGTTTACTCCTAACGATTATTTTTCTTAACGGCTGATTATTATTTAATTTAGGTTTTATATGGATGCAGTTACAGTGGAAATAACAATGCATCAAATAGGTTGTTAAATTAAAAAGGATAATTTAAAAGGATTTCCTCGTTTGCCATGTTTTTTTTACATTTATTCTAAGCACTATTATTAATAGGATTCTAAACCAAGAAAGAAAATGGATCCCTCTATATCTGATACCTCGCCTAATAACGACCATCGTCGATCCCTCCCTCTCAAGAACACCAATGGGCCAGATGTGAGGGCCCAAATTACCACATCCCTTGTGAGTCATTCCGTCAATTATATTAATAAATTTAATTAAATATAACTTCTCTGGATATTATTTTGGCCGTTATAAAGTCGCATGTATCGGATAGTGCTATAAAATCCCCATAAGATGACATTCTATCAGAACCTGTTTTGTTTATTTTTTAAAATGCTAATATAAATATCTATAAATAGGATCTAATAAGATTCTCTTAATAATCCTTACTAAGTTTCCGCAATCGTTTTGAAAAATTTATATACCAAAAGTTTAAAAGGAGTCGATGACAATTTATGGGGAGTTTCATTGTTGTGAGTGATATAAAAACTACAAGATACCTCTGGCTCTGGCATAAGCGAAAGCAATAGGAGTTAATCGTTCTAATAGATCTTCAACCATGAAAACTTTTGCATCTTCTTCATTGAATGGCACACCAATACCGACACCTTATAATTTATAAGTGAAATAGAGTAACAATAAAAATTATGTATATCCACATGTCAATATTTAATGAAAGGCCAAAGTTCGGAATAAATAAAAACGATATTAAAAGATTTTTAATAGGTTCCGGTCTTTTCAACCCTGACTATTAAATGATTAAAATTAAATTAAATTTATTCTTTAAAGTTTCTCGTATTTTTTTATTTTAATAAATATTACATATTTTGCAATCATTAATATTTTTACTTAGGAAATTTTTAATAAATGCATCTTATCAATTAAAACTTATGTATTCGCCTTTATGAATTTTATTTAATATTAGTAAAATTAATAAATGACAATTTGTGCTTCGTTTTTATATATTTATTATTAAATATTAGTGAGGATCAAGGACTGAGATCGGGCCGAATACCAATATCAAAAGATAGACCGGCCTGATTTTATTGAAGTCGTTTTAAAATCTCAAAGTGGTCACTTTATGGTGTATAAGTTGCATTTTGGTCAATAGGTATTAAAAATAAGAGAAAACAACCTTAAAGGGCCAAGATAATAATGAGATTATTATTTTTAAAAAAAATTATATTACCTGCTGGACTAACGTGTTTAAATGAAGCTGCTGCCGGTATATTCAAGGCGCCTTTAAGTTCTTTCACCAATTGCCAAGAATTTAAGGCGTCCAGTAAATTTATATAACCAGGGGCTCCATTCAATACTAATTTTTAATATTTTTTTCAAGGTTAAAATTGGTAAATTATATATAAATTATTCTAATTTATTTTTTTGATTTTCTCATTTTTATCGGAAATAATGATAGCTAATGGCGTAGAAAAATATTATTTTTCTTAAAAGAGTAACTCGTTATTTATTTATTTTAAGTAACTAGCTATTTCAAAAATTAACTCGTTACATTATAAAATACTTTATAAATTATATTCCTAAGATAATTTTTTTATATAAAAATATATTTTACGATTTAAAATTTTAATCAATTAAATGAAAACAAATTATATAAAAAAAATAATTGCACTGAAAATAAAAATACATCACAATGTAATATTTATTTACGCTGAAAAAAAAATACCACAATATTTATTAGCACCGAAAAAATATAAAATTAACACAATATAATATTAAATTAATGTGGCTTAATAAATTTTTATTGAGTTTAACGCTAATCTATTTTTTTTTAAATATTGTCTAAAAGGGGTGAGTTTTTTAAAAAAAATAAGCTTCCCTAGATTATAAAAAATGTTTTAAAGGAGAGCTTGATGTAAGTGAGGCATCATATTTGATAAACAATGTAATTAAATTTGGGAAATCATCATATAAAGATAATGCAAATATTCATAGTAACAAACTAAATGTATCAGTTATTTTCAAAAAAAGTATAGTTATTAAAGTTATTTTTTTTGTAAAAATAAAAGCACAAAATGAATGCAATATTTTTATATTAGTAATTATTTATGGAAGAATCTAAAAAATTAATAATTTAAAACTATAATAAAAAAAAGAAGTATCATTCTAATTTTCGAGCGACAATCTACTCGCTTTATCATTGAGTGATTTCAAACTAAAAAAAAAATTTAATTTCAGTTAGCTTTAAAATAAATAGATATTTATGATTATCATATAAATCAAATTTTTGACACATTACGTCATATTTATAAGCGATAATAATTCCACTTTATTACCTAAATTTTATATTTAAAATATCAATGTCAAGTCGATTTTCTAAATATAATAATAATAAAATATAATCAAACGATTTCTAGCTTATATTAAAAATGTTTGGATAACCTTTAAATGGCAATTCGTGGTTTGAACTGAAGATTTGAGCAGGTTTTTGACTTGGGTTCATCCCATACCTCAAATCAATTTGATAAGTTGAATCTCTAAATCGTTTACGAAAAAAATCAGATATTTTATCATCGTAATCAGCAGTGCAAGTGAATGCCTAGTTAATTAAGATAAGGAATAAATTAATAATATATAAGTATTTGTTGAACGTAGCTGTTAACAGATGACAAGTTAAAATATAAAAAATATTTGAAATTCGATTATTGATAGCAAAGTTATGAATTATCTCTATAAGTAAATCATATAAGTGGTTAAAATAGAGTATATTTCTATATATTCAGAGAAAAGACTTTAATATGCATTATTCAACCTTTAAAGCCAATTCCTGTCTTGTTTGTAGTGTGGTTTTGCCTTTATAGGTTTTAATTTCGTCCAAAACCCTCTCATAATCCTTTACATCGCAAAGTACGGTGACTCTTTCAAAATTCTTAGCCGCCGCCCTGATCAAAGTAATACCTCCTATATCTATGTTTTCTATAGCTACATCCATTGCTACATCAGGTTCTCTGACTACTTGAGAAAAGGGATAGAGGTTACATATCACCAAACTGTTTTTAAAGCAATATGTGAAAAAAAGATTTTATAAACCTTAAATCCTTAAGCGCGAGATTTTATCCTCAAATAAATGAATAGTATCTTATCAGGACCGTAACAAAGTCATATTTCGGAGTCACCCATTTAAAAGTGAATAGTAATTTTAAGAGGTTTTATTAAATTGAGTTATTTATTACAAATTTTAAATTGTTATTCGTAAAAAAAATTCTCTAATAAATATCGTAAAAGGAATTATTCGTAAATCTTTGATAATATTCGTAATTAAACCTTTTTTAAAATTTAAGTTCAATCAAACATTTACTTTTCTGGCATTTTGCAGTATTAATATTTTGATCGCGATAATTAGTAAAGTTTAAAATTCCCTAAAACCAAATTCAAACAAATATTTATAAATGGTAAGATTAATGATCAGGAGAGGAAATAATAGGGCTCTACTACAGATCGCATGTCTCTAAATAACGAAAAAAAAGCTAACATTTTTTTGTAACTATAAGGATGAAAAGAATTTTAAATACTATTTATAAATATTGAAAAAACTAATTGATGAGTCTTATATTTTATTAAAATGGAAGACAAAATTAGAATAAAGTTATCTACTTCAATAATCTTTCTTTAAAAAATATATATATATGGTGAATTCCGTGATGAATTAACAAAAAAACACTATTTTCAACCCGCCCCCTTAGAAAAATTTCTAAGATATAATAACTAAAAAAAATTAATTATTAGCCCCCAACTCCAAACAACGGCTGAGATCGAGGTCTCTAAAAGTAAAAAAATTGGTCAATTTGGGTATAATACATTATCTTTAATTTTAAACTTAATTGAGCTAAAAGCGTCATTTAAATTTTCCTATATAAGATACTGGTAGGCATTTAAAGTTATATAATGATAAATATTGTTAAAAAATTTAAATGTCATAAACCATAAATAGAAAATCAGAAATCGACATTTATGACATTTTAATCATTCGTCTATTGCAAATATTATTAATAAATTGTAAATGAAGTCAAAAGTTATTAAATATTTTAAGTTTAATATTTAAAAGAATAGTTATTTATAAAATTTTAGTGAAGATGTACGATAGATAAGTGACAATTGTCATAATCGTTGTTTTTAAAGTTTTTCGAATTTTTTTGACGTAAATGGGCTAAAATAAGCATTACTAACATGTTTAAATAAAATTTTAGTGAAGATGTACGATAGATAAGTGACAATTGTCATAATCGTTTTTTAAAGTTTTTCGAATTTTTTTGACGTAAATGGGCTAAAATAAGCATTGCTAACATGTTTAAATAAAATTTTAGTGGAGATGTACCAACTATTATGACAATTGTTATTTATCTAGGGTACATTTTCATTAAATTTTTAATTTATCATCTTAGCAATCTATATCGGTGGTTCTATTTATCGCTCGGCTGAAAATATCGCTCGGCTAGAAAATATCGCTCGGCTAACCACATAATAAATCATTTATTACTAAATATCGCTCGGCTAGTAAATATCGCTCGATTGGGAAATGTGGCTCGGTTAACCACATAATAAATCATTTATTATTTAAATTACGCTAGGCTAATTCATTCATTCATTACCACGCCAGAAATTGCACTTCGTGCAATTTCATCACCCACCAGGAGTTGTAGCGTGCACCAAGTATATTCACTACTATATAGATCCTATACATGATGTATATCCGTTTTATTATAGTGGACGGTACCACTATGTAGTCAGCTAGCATAGTAAAGAAGAGAGGAGTAAGAAAGAGGAGATCTATTAGTTCCGTTACCGGCAAGATAGTGTTAAGAAGTTGTAACCAAATATAAATAATAATGTACCTGACGCCTGGTCATATATTTTAGAGATGGAAAAAAAGTAATTCTTATGTTAGGTATGTATATCCTTGTAAGATAACGTTATGTCTATATAGCATGTCCTATTAGGAGGCATCCAACTTCCCTGTAATTGTATTCCCAATTCCTGAGACCCATTATCCTAAAAGAGCTTACTATCTTTGTCTGATATTTTCCTTCTTTTTACCTTCAATTATTCTCGTCATTCTAGAGTCAATAGTGTCTGCATAAATCCTTGTTTGTAGTAAGCAAGCAATGCTCAGGATCCTCATTATTTACCACATTATCATTATTATAGTGAGCCCGGAATCGTTATCATTATTATTCACGGACTTGAGATAATCATTACCATATCAATTTTTTTTTCTTAGTTTCTAGTTAAAATTAAATGTCAATTAGCTAATCCCAAATTATCAATTCATCAGTTATGGTATAACAAATGAAAATTCAAACCTGAAAGACAGACAGTGCTATATTATAATAGACAAATATTGTTGATTAATATTAAAGAAATGTATTTAACATGAATTAGTTTTTACATTTATCATAAACTATATAATTAATAAATTTTTATAATTCTATCTTATGGGATTTATCAGATATATTTGATTCACAGTTCGATAAAATTTCTTTGATATTTTGTTTATCTGAATTATTTAAAAAAGGGTTGCAATAGTATCAAAATCTTTTAATATTGCTCAAATGTTCTAAATGACCAAGAACATCAATTGGAAAATTATTTGTACTTTGATTCTTTGAGAGTTGACTATATTTTAAAATTTTAATTATAAATTCTAAGTATTCTAAGGATTTTCCAATTTTATCTGGATAATTGGTTGGATTGATATTTGAGATATATTTAAAGAGCAAAATTTGATCATTTATATTTTTAATCTGTAATTTAGATAAGAATGACATATCTTTAAGAAATTGATATAAATTTTTAGGTGCATTCTGAGTTGTTAGAAGAGAATGGTGGTAATATTAATCATTTCTACATTAGCAAGTGTTGGTTCTCCACTATTTGCTACTTCAAAAAGATTTTTGATAATTTTGCAATATTGCTTAATAATTACATTGCTAGATTCAAAATCTAAAATCATCTTAAGATCTCCAATGCATTGACTTATTTGCATATTTTTGTCAATATCTGAAATTTGAAGTTTATTCATTAAACAATTCATACCTAGATAGGTCTCTTCTAAAATAGGATTTAGACAATATTTTAAGAATATTAGGATTAAGATGGATATAATCTTTATAATCAGGGTTAGACTTTTATTAATTAAATTTATAGTTCTATTACAATCAGTTGCTTCTATATACTTATTAAGTTTTATTAGAGTTTGAGCCCTGTTATTATATAAAATTGCATCATTTGGTTATAGAATTTGTATGATATGCATTATTATAATCCCCTTTAGAGAACCAAGCGTTTCCTTATTTTCTTATATTTAAGTGCATTCTTGCTTAAACTGGCTATTTTAAATTTTTGAACAAGTAACTATTATAGTTTAAAGTTATATGTGTAAAAAAGATGTATTTATCTATATTATAGTTAATAAATGCTATTTCCTTAAAAGGGATTTATAGATGCAAATCATTAGTTCTAAAAAACCTGTCCTTTAATTAGGGTTCTACAGATACCATAACCTTTCTTTAGGTGTAACTAAGGGATTCACAAATGTAAGATCATTACAGATCTATATATGTCCATAATTAGGATTCCACAAGTACCAAAACCTTTCTTTAGATGTAACTATCTATGTACTGACCATGATTCAAGTGTAGTATGATCTAGAAAATACATATATTTATATAATTAACAATTCTTGTTAGTTTTCCATAAATGTTGCACCGGATAAACCGCACCCTTTTTTTCAATTTATAATCTTTTCCATAGAAAATTTGTTGTCTACTTAAGATAGTAAAGTCATTTAATCGAATTTTCCACTAGGCTAATTACATAATAAATTTTTTATTACTAAATATCGCTCGGCTTATATTTATTTATTAAATTTCCAAACATTTTCCAGTGGGTTTTCACTTTCCTAATATTAATTGAGAATTAATTAGTTTATAAATAAGATAAAGGTTTGGACAGGTGTAAAAAATTATCTATTAGATATTTTAGCTTCAATACTTTTATAAAATTAAAATTGCTCATAACATTTTTTATTTATTAAAATAAAAGAAATAATATTCTATCCGCTAGATGGCGTCTTTAAATTTTTAATTATAAAATTTAAAAATAATATTTTTGAATGTGTTTAATAAATTTCGCCATATTCTCTCATGATGACTAAAATATTTATGATTTTTTTTATAGCATTATCTATATTTTGGTAAAAAATTAGTAGTCTTTTTTAAATTTTGCAATTTTTATTAATCAGATAAATTAATAACGATGGTAATTCATTTTATTCATTCATATTAATTATTTTTACCAAATTGATATATAATGTTATTATAATATAATTATTGCGTTCATAAAATATAATTTGTTCGGCAGAGAAGATTTAAATATACATTTAGGATAATAAAATTATATATTTTGATGAAATAGATTATGAGCAGGGGAAAATTGGGGAAAAATAAGGAATTAAAATTTATAAAAAATATTTTATCGAGTCCTTTCTGCTTTAATTCTACGTCGCTGATGTGGTTTTTTTGAGCCTTTTGGTTTTAAAACAGATAAAGTTTTATCTAATGAATGTAATTTATCTTTGCTTTGACTATTAAGTAAATTATTTAATGTATCATGACAATCTATCGATTCGGGTATTAAATAATTGCGATATTCATTATTTAAAAAATATTCTCCTTTTCCTGAGAAGGATCTTTTAAATTCTTTTTCTTGTAACATTGTGATATCCTTAATTTTTTCGATTAATTCTTTTAAAGGACGTTGTTTCCAGTTTATATATGATTTTAAAACATGGTTCATAGATTCGCAGTTGTTATTTGTCCATAAACAATTTATTATTTTATTTTTTAGGGGAATGTAAACATGTTCATAAATTACTTTTTGAAATTTATTTTTTATATATAGCAAAAAAATATTTAAATTTTCTTTATTACAATAATTGTATAAATCGTTTAATTTTTCATTATATATTTGGTCATTCCGAGAAAATAAAATCCCATTAAAAGAAAAAATATCCTGTATAATTTTTTTAGACATAACAGCATTTACACCTTGTTTTTCCGACAAATATTTTCTTATATTGTCTTTTAAATGACGTGTGCATATTAAATGAGTATTAAATTTAAATATTTCCTGAATAGGTTTTACTATAGCCTTTTCTTGGTCACTACCAAATATGATATTTTTAATATTTATTTTATTTTTTAAAAATACAGAATGCAAATGAGAGAAAAAAGTATGATAAGTGGTCATATCAGAATCTCCATGCAAATATATTGGTCCTAAAAATATAGGGGATTCATCTGTTTTATATCTCTTAACTGCTATATGTTTAAATACTATAGCAGTTAGGTATATCACCCAAATTAAATGTTTTATCAACGCCTAATATAAAGAAGTCAGATTGGTTTGACAAAAACTTAATAGTTTTAATAATAAAATGAGTATAACAAATTATCGATGGTGTTTTCTCTTTGATGTGAATTATTGATTGGATAAATGGCGAAATATGTAGATCATTAGTAATTTGTAAAATATTAATCGCAAAATTTAGAGGTACTTTTGTATCTTTTTTAAGTTTATAATTTAAGTTATAAATTTGTTTTAAATTTTTTGGTTTAATTGGGTCTTTTTGAAATATATAATTATTATAAATATTGCGACATGTTTGATTGTCCTTTATTTGATTTCTAATGTTTGATAATAACTGATTTGAAGTCCGTACATAAGGATTTACAATCTTTTTGGAATTCCCATGGCAAGCGGGACCAGGCCATTGTCCTATATATTCAACTAAATATATATCTTTGAAATCGTAATTAGGCTTTTCAATAAAATTAATTTTTAAAATTCGGCGTTTATACTCTTTACTTCTCTTTAAAATACTATAGTATTTTTAAAGAACAATTATATTTTTGGTTAAAGGTTGAGGTTCTATTTTTTTAAAAATTCTAGAACCACCTAGATGAGTGTCCTGCCTAAATAGCCCATCTTTAAAAATATACGGACCTTGAACAATATCATTATATATATTATAATATAATTTTCTTGAGCTTGATTTTGAGCCTGTCCATGGCCCACAATCATCTATATATAAATTTTTATTCTTATAATTTGTAAAATTATTATTAGAAATTAAAAAATACATATTATATTTTATACCTAAAGGTATTTCGTGCAATATATTATTGGGAGAAAGCAAAATTTTTATGGATTTTACAATGTTTAAAAAAAACCCATAGTTTGGATGACCTCCTTCGGCTATAATATTGTTTAAAAAAAAGGTAAAGATTTTAATCGGATATCTTCGCTACATGGTTTTTTTAGAATATTTTCTATCGAAAATGATAAATCTTTTATGATATTGTTGGACAGTTGGGGTTTTTTTGTTAATGTATTAATATAATTATTTGGTATGAGAGATACAAAGTGATTGATTCTAATATTAAATATATCATTTGGACATATGGTAGATGTCCACATGATTAAAATATGAGGCTTTAAACTCTGGCTTACACCCCTGCCATAAAGGATATCGGTAAAAGCCTTTAATGAATTTGATGGGCATTGGTTTGCCAAGAGCAGCACTTAATGCGCATATATGAATTTGCTCAGCCCAAACATTTATATTTAGAGCCGAATCGAGTATCTCATAATACTCATTCACCCATATATTTGGATTAATTTTATAGTTTTGGAAAAATCAGGATGGTTTTTATCATAATATTGAGGATTTATAATTATTTCTATTGCCGTTATCAGTCTTAAAAAAATATGATGTGTTTGTGGTTTATATAACGACATTGAAACCGCCCGGTAAAAGCAATTACCATCAGATTCAATTTCCTGCGGAATATAATTTTCTAAGATTGGAGATTGCGCCATTTGTATAATTTTTTCACTTATAGAATCTTTTGATATTTTCTTTAACGTTATTGGTTGTGGCTCTCTTAATTTATTTTTTTCTATTAAGGCCATAGCTGGATCTCTTTTTAATCTGCAAAAATAGAGAAAATTAATTTTTTTTCAAGTGATGAATCTTGAGTAAATAAAAAGAACGAAGATAAAATCAAATAAGATTTTTATAAAATGTAACCATATCAAGGTTTTATTAAAATTGACTAAATAAAATTTCTTGATATCAAATAAAATTGCCAAAATCTTTGATTTCCAATTTGGATGTATGAAAATGTGAGTGCTGTCTGAACCCTTGTGCGAATA
Source organism: Gordionus sp. m RMFG-2023 (assembly GCF_954871325.1). Classification (NCBI taxonomy): domain Eukaryota; kingdom Metazoa; phylum Nematomorpha; class Gordioida; order Chordodea; family Parachordodidae; genus Gordionus; species Gordionus sp. m RMFG-2023. The sequence goes on along the minus strand of NC_088779.1, from coordinate 13,894,769 downwards.
TTCAGAGTCGGCACACAACATTGGGTAAAATTAATATTTATATTAATATTTTTTAAAACAATTCAAAAACTACCCTACCAGTCTAATTTCCCAATAAAAACAGCGATTTGTCAAATTTTATTAAATTATGGCCCTAGAATGATATTATATAGTTCCATATTGTTTTTTTAAATGATGGTCACCAGAACTCCAAATGATAAATATTTTTACGGTGAATTCTTAAACTAAATATAAGATTAATTTTAATAAAAAATTTGTATCTGTTATTTTAACTAAATTAAGTTTTTTCTGGGCACCGAACCTGAATCCCAACCTGGTTCAGATATTTTTTGCAAATAAACTCGAACCCTTTTTTAATAGGGTCACAGTATGTAACAACCTATGTATCTTTATTTGAATAAAAAGTAAAAACCATAATAAAATAATTGACTATATTTTGTGAATCATTTCATAGGTAAAGAAAATATGAAGAGTAAATGAATATTAACCTTAATATAGCATCCTCCATTGTGTATATGAATTCGAAAAAAAATTGATGATGTGTAATAAATAAATGATTATATTTTGAAGTGAATTGTGATTGTGAATATGAATTCGAAAAAAAAATTTATGATGTGTAACAAATGATTATTTTGAAGTGAATTGTGATTGATATTATGTTATTTTAATTTTTAACTATTAATACTTTTTGAATCCTTTTGCCGCCTGGCTGGCATCTTAAAATTTGAGTTTTATTTTTTTTAATATTAATAACTTCCGTTTTTTACATATTTTTTTTTCTCATAATAGCATAACTTTCAATTGTATTTCCCTCCCTTTCCTTTTTTTCCCCAAAAGAAATTAAATAATAAAAATATTATTTGTTTCCATCTTTTTTTTCAAAAGTTGAAATCATAATTTTCATCTATTTCTATAAAAATCTATCATGTTTTCTTTCCAAGATGTCACAAATCTATACTTTTTATGTTATCTAATAAATTATAAAGTATCAAAGCTACCAACCGATTTATCAATTCCCATATTTTGAGATTGCCCTATATCGCTTAGAATTAAAACAGAAATAATGCTAAAAAAAATCCTCAAACGTCGAGAATAAATACTCAACTTTCAGAAAATACTGAATATAATTTTTTAGAAATATTTCCGTTATTTTAGCTGCAGAATTATTTTTGAAAAATTTAAACAAAAATTTTTTGGGAATTTTTTTTCGGTTTTTTTTCAAGGATTTATTTTACCCTATATTTAATTTAAAACTTAAAAATGGGTGTATTCGCATCTAGATCCATTTAAAAAGTGTATTTTAACAACTCTGGGGATCATATATATAAAATAATAGTTTGTATAATTCTTTATAAATTTGATAATATATAAAATATTTTTAAATATAGAATCGGCTCAAACGGCTTATTGAGCCGCACTAGTCTGAGCCGTTTTTTACGACTACAGCTCGAGTTCAGGGTCAATAAAACTCGACTATTTAACTATACTACCCTGAACCGGATTCAGAGATTTTTCACTGAACTCTCACCTGAACCCATTTTTTTAGAAGGGGGGTTTACAACTCTGATATATATTGATGAAATATATTCGATATTCTAGAAATATTGGATAATTATGATTATCCTATATAATTTCTTAATACAATAAGGCAAAATTTATTAAACGCATTCAAAAATATTATTTTTATATTTTATAATAAAAAAATTAAAAATATTTAATAGAATATGGCGAATTAAACACATTCAAAAATAATTTTTTATATTTTATAATAAAAAAATTAAAAATATTTAATAGAATATGGCGAAATTTATTAAACACATTCAAAAATATTATTTTTAAATTTTATAATAAAAAATTTAAAGATGCCATCTAGCGGATAGAATATTATTTCTTTTACTCTAATAAATAAAAAATGTTATGAGCAAAGTATTGAAGCTAAAATATCTAATAGATAATTTTTTACACCTGTCCAAACCTTTATCTTATTTATAAACTAATTAATTCTTAATTAATATTAGGAAAGTGAAAACCCACTGGAAAATGTTTGGAAATTTAATACATAAATATAAGCCGAGCGATATTTAGTAATAAAAAATTTATTATGTAATTAGCCAAGCGTAATTTAAATAATAAATGATTTATTATGTGGTTAACCGAGCCACATTTCCCAATCGAGCGATATTTACTAGCCGAGCGATATTTAGTAATAAATGATTTATTATGTGGTTAGCCGAGCGATATTTCCCAGTCGAGCGATATTTAGTAATAAATAATTTATCATGTGGTTTGTCGAGCGACATTTACTAGCCGAGCGATATTTAGTAATAAATAATTTATTATGTGGTTAGCCCGAGCGATAAATAGACCCACCCATCTATATTTAGCCCATTTGCGTCAAAAAATTTAAAAAACTTTAAAAATAATGATTATGACAATTGTCACTTTTTTACGGTACATCTTCACTGAAGTTTTATTTAAATGTTTGCAATACCTATTTTAGCCTATTTAGGCTAAAAAAATTAAAAATATTGAAAATAAAAATAACGATTATGACAATTGTCATTAGAATTTATTTAGGGTACATCTTCATAATTTTTAATTTAACATGTTAGCATTCTATATTTATGCCCATTTGCGTAAAAACTTTAAAAATAACGATTATGACAATTGTCACTTTTTCAGGGAACATCTTCACTGAAGTTTTATTTAAATGTTTGCAATACTTACTTTAGCCTATTTAGCTAAAAGAAACAACTTTTTGCCCATTAGCGTCACAAAAAAATCTTATATGTTTAAAAATACCTACCTATTATGATAATTATCATTTTTCCAGGGAACATCTTCATTGAATTTATAATATAATATCTTTACAAAATAAATTATATTATAACCCTTTTATGTCCAAAAATTTCAAAAATCTTAAAAAATAACGCATAAATGACAATTGTCGCATTAAAAAAAAGTTTGACATAAATATTAATAAAAAAATAGAAATAAATTAAAAAGGAATAACTAAAATAAATAAAAGTTAAAGAAAAATTGACAAAAATAAAAAAAATATTATGATTTTCTTAGTACATCTTCACTAAATTTTTATTTAAACATGTTAGCAATGCTTATTTTAGCCCATTTACGTCAAAAAAATTCGAAAAACTTTAAAAACAACGATTATGACAATTGTCACTTATCTATCGTACATCTTCACTAAAATTTTATTTAAACATGTTAGCAATGCTTATTTTAGCCCATTTACGTCAAAAAAATTCGAAAAACTTTAAAAACAACGATTATGACAATTGTCACTTATCTATCGTACATCTTCACTAAAATTTTATTTAAACATGTTAGCAATGCTTATTTTAGCCCATTTACGTCAAAAAAATTCGAAAAACTATAAAAACAACGATTATGACAATTGTCACTTATCTAGGGTACATCTTCACTTAAATTTTATTTAAACATGTTAGCAATGCTTATTTTAGCCCATTTATGTCAAAAAAATTCGAAAAACTTTAAAAACAACGATTATGACAATTGTCACTTATCTAGGGTACATCTTCACTTAAATTTTATTTTAACATGTTAGCAATGCTTATTTTAGCCCATTTAGTCAAAAAAAATCGAAAAACTTTAAAAACAACGATTATGACAATTATCACTTATCTAAGGTACATCTTCACTTAAATTTTATTTTAACATGTTAGCAATGCTTATTTTAGCCCATTTATGTCAAAAAAATTGGAAAAACTTTAAAAACAACGATTATGACAATTGTTACTTTTCTAGGGTACATCTTCACTGAAGTTTTATTTAGACATGTTTATTTACGTCAAAAAAATTTAAAAAACTTTAAAAATAACTATTATGACAATTGTCATTTATCTAGGGTACATCTACATTAAATCTTACCTGTTAAAGAAACATATTTTTGCCCATTAGCGTCACAAAAAAATCTTATATGTTCAAAAATATACCTACCTATTATGATAATTAAATTTTTCCAGGGAACATCTTCATTGAATTTATAATATAATATCTTTACAATATAAATTATATTATAACCCTTTTGTGTCCAAAAATTTCAAAAATCTTAAAAAATAACGCATATGACAATTGTCGCATTAAAAAAAAGTTTGACATAAATATTAATAAAAAAATAATTTAGAAAAACCACCTCTTTTAATATACTTAAAATATAGATATATTTTTTAAAAAAAAAATTATTTAGAAAAAGAAAAACCACCTCTTTTAATATTCTTAAAATATAAATATATTTATTAAAAAAATATTTAAAAAAAGCCACCTCTAATAATAAACTTAAAATATAGATATATTTATAAAAATAATATAAAAAAAACTATAGAAGATTTGACCTAAAAGATTATTTACTTATGATATAATTAAAAAAAGAATAAAATTTTATGATAAAACAAAAAAATAAAATTTCTTTAAAAAATCAGCATGCTTAAAATTTTTAGCTCAAAAATATTAATTTTTTTTTATTTAAAAAAAAATCAAATAAATAAATCCATTTTTATTATAATCAAATCAAAACATATTATTTGCAATTAAATAAAATATAAATAAAATAAATTATTTTACTAAAAATAAATAAATAAAATTCTACATTATTTAAAATTTCTCAATAACATAAAAATAATTTTTGGCTCTAAATTTAAAATAAACTCAAGCTACCCTCTGAGCCCACTAAGCGAGCCGACTAAGTGAGCCGACTCATGCGGCTCCTTGATCGGCTTGAGCCGGAGCCGTTTTTTACGACTACGACTCGAGTCGCAAGTCGTAAGAACTCGACTTTTTAACAACACTAGATTTTGTTATTAATTAAATTTTATTTTTTGCTACATATTCTTTAAAATCTATATAAGTATATAATTAAAATCATGTTTGATCATTAATTCCACTTCTAAAGCTGATAAAGACAACAGATTACGATTTTTTCGCCAAAAATCATACCTAAATATGCGCTCTGAATCAGCGGTTGAATGTGATAACGAGAATATAATATTGCATATTTTTTCAAAATTTGGCGCAATGTTCATGAGCCAAATTCGATATATTATTATTTTGTTCTATAAATGTATTTAAAGCAACGAATTCCTGAAATAATTCATCTAATTCGATATCTTTTATATTAAAATTCCAGCTTCATAATACTTAGATTTCCCATTTATTATTTGTAAATTCATTTTTTTTTCTAAATACGAAATGAGTGTTTTAATCAATTTATTAGCTTCATTTTCAAATGTTGCGATTTTATCATGATCATCACATTTTATGAAATTTTGTCTTACAACCTTAATTTTTTATCTACTCTGACACATGATTAAATGAATTCCAGTTATTTTGATATTGCAATTTACATTTTATTGGGTTAAACTTTCCTAAATTGTAATTTATATATTTTTTAAATGAATGGAACAAAATTGGAAAATAAATGAAATATCATAAGAAAACTTTATTTAATTAATCAAAAATTATAATTAGGCCATATAAAACTGTTAAAATTGTAAATAATAAATTGCCTACCTCTTAAATATCTTTTTATATAGATTGATTTCTAAAAATTATATATATTACTTCACATTTACATAAGAATTATTTATATCATCAGAATCAGAAGAAGTAATTGTTATATGATTTATCATAAAAATTTATTTTTAAAATTAAGATATTAATATTAATATTATATCTTAAATTGGAATTGGAGATTAGAATTCTTTGTTTTTTCCTTTCTCATATGGATAAAAAATAAATGAATGATTGAATTAAAATTGATAGCGTAAATTTCTGGAAGCTATTTTTAATTATTTTACATTTTGAAAAATTTATAAAAAAAATCGGGATAATTATTTTAGGAAAATCGAGAGAACGCGTAAATCAATAGACGCTTATTTTGGCATAAACTAAAGTGAAAAATCGGGAAATTACGCCAAAAGCGGAAGATCTGGCAACCCTGGTTGTAATATATGCAAATTCTAGTAAAAATTTGAAGGAGTCGGGTTAAAACTCATGTTGATTTGTCACTATATATTTAACTTATTACAAATTAAATCTTATACACAGTAGGTAAGTATTTTAATGTTCTATATCCAATTTTAGGCAAAATATAAAAAAATCAATAATAAAAATGTCAAAGAATAAGAATCTTTTTTTTATTAATATTATAAAGTTTTAAATCCTTGTATCCAAATTATAAATATCTAATCTTGTGATTAGTATGAGGCTATTTCAAAAATCAAACATTATTCTTTTATTTTGTAAATTTTTAATAATTAAAATGTTCCATACCCTTTATTTTTTATCTGTAAATAAAATGCGGCCTCTATTTCTGGATATGGAATATTTACATATTGAAATTAAATTAATTTATTGTTTATTCCATTCCCATGCACTTCTTTTCAAAGGTATAAAAATGAGTTTTCGGGGAATATTATTTTAGGGTAAGCGATGATAAGTTGCTTAAATATCATTCCATCTATCAGATAAAAAAAAATTTCTACCATTTAAATTTAAAAAAAGCTTTTCTAAACAATTGAAAAAAATGAATATGGAACATTAAAATTTGACCAGCCGATATTAAAATGATTGATATCGATAAATTATATTTAATCAGGAATATGAAAAAGAACTTTATGAACAATTATGGAACGAGAACGGATATTTGGAACTTTCCAAAAAACTAAATATGAAACATAATGTAATTTGTTAAATATTTCATATTTATAATGACTCAAAATTTATTGATCGTGGAAAGTTGAGGAATATATAGAAAAAAATGAATAAGTATCACCAAGAATTTTTTAATACTTTAATTAATATCTAATTGAGTTTGGGCAAGATAGTGTCTTGTTCAATTAACTATCTTTGGCCGACTTCAAAACGGCTCAACCATATTATTCGCCTAAAAAAATTGGTTTGAACTTTAAAGTTGAACTTCTACTTGAAAATTGAGAAAAATAAATTAAGATATAAACTTGGTTAACCCGTTTTGGAGTAAAATTAGGCGATTTAACAACACTCAAGACATTATTGATGGGAATTGGGAACAATATTTATACAGCATATATAATATTAACTCAATCTTATGGTAATTCAATTTGTCGAGTTCTTTTTGATCCATTTCGTTGTCTCTTGCAAGGATGCCTAAAGTTGATAGAATAATATGTAAATTTTTATGCAATAATTTTTGACATGGTATTTTAGTGTCTCAAATTAAAATTATATTTTTATTTAATCATTTTTAATGATTTTATGATTAAAAAAAATATGGATCAACAATTTTGTGAATTTTTTTTAAAATAAAAAATATGAATTTAACAATTGTCACCATAATTATATTTCGATTAATTTTATAATTGTTTGTAATTTTATTTTCAAGGGTGGAGTAACCGATAATGAGAAAAAAAACTCATCCAAAAAACTGAGGATAAAAATTGTGCAGGAATATCAGAAAATAAATTGTTTATATAAAAATAAAACTACTAAAAGTAATATTTAAGATCAAGAATAATCTTATTTTAATTATGCATGTATATATCTAATACGTCAGTAAGGTTTAGAAGGGGAGGGGTAGAAAGTCGCCTCGCTAGAGCCTGGTTTAGGACTTATAAATTTAACAAATTGGACCGGATAGACTAACCAGGCCATTAAAAAATTTAAAAATTAAACTAAATGATGTTATCCCTTTTTTTTCCTAAGATAAAATTATTTAGAATTAGGGCAAAGCAATTTGTGATTTTTTCTTTAATTCACTTTGTAAAAATGCGTTTAATTTATATTTTTAAAATAAAAAAATAAATAATCGTATTATTTAAACTGAAATTAAAAATAAATATCGCAAAAATGCAAAATCCGAGCAATATGATCTATTCTCCCCTAATCACAAAAATCGTGTTCGATCAACCATTGCCTACAGTGAATATAAAAAAACTTTAGAAAAAGGTTTTCAAACCTCAATTCGGAAGATATAAGGAATAATATTTTTTTTAAAGGGGAATTTTAACTAATTTCGACTAATGTTATTTCGGTGGAGGAAATATACATTACAGATCTGCATGTCTTGATCCGCGTAGCAGATCAGGCTAAAAACAAGCCAGACAACTTGTGCAAAATATTTTCTTATGATTTTTCTCTCACAAATATTTATCACATACCGGGCCAGAAAGTTTATGCAATTTTTTTACGCACCGAGCAAACCCCTGTTATGACCTGACCACCACTTTAAAATTCTTGACGGGCCGCTTTGAGTCTAATCGTAATGATGTCAAATAAATAAACATAAAATATGTACAATTAAAAATATAAGCTATAATTCTTGACCATAAATATTACTCTTAGCAGTTTTATTTTAATATATATAGATTTATTTTTCGAAGCCTTTTATTCCTGTAAAAAATTTTCCGTCGCTTCTTCTATTTATTCCCCACTGTCTTTTCTCCTATGTCTTTTTCCATATTTTTTGTGTTGATTTGTTTCACAGGCTTTTATCCGGGATTTCTGGCTATATGCTGTGCGGTAGCAGAGAAATGATTATGCCTCCCCCTATCAAAATTAATTGGTTTAACTCCAGGAACCGGAAAAATACTTTGGTTTTTTCTAAATGACATTTGATTGATTCTTAGTTACTAATCTTCAGAGACCTGCAGGCCCGGCCCAAGCCCGGCCCGGGAAAATATACATGGGCCATGCCTGAAAATTTTTTTTTAAAATACCCGGGCTGTAAAATTTTTTTAAGAAATTTATTTAACATGAATTATTATATTCGTCAATTAGATATGGTTATAATGATTAGATATGGTTATAATGATTATATATAGTTATGATTAATATAATGTTGGGTGAAAGTTAACACTAGCTAACACTCATAGTATCTATTACATAATATAATAGTTTTCCTGCCATGGAATAAACGCAAAGGATAATAGGTAATAAATACATTATTATATAATATATGTATATTTTTTATTTATTAAAATATAGTTTTATTTTTTTTATAAATACAATTAATATAGTATATTCAATATTATTTATACAAATTTTTTATAGTATCAATTTGTAACATACTAAATATCTGTTTAGAATATAAAAAAATAAAATATGTACGTTAAACTTCTCGTTTTAAGCCGATTTTTAAAAACGGCTAACACAGTATTTTATCCAGAAAAATACTATGCAAGCCTGAAAATTCTGTTTATAGAAGGAGCAAAGGTCTAAACATATATTATCGAAATTTCGAGGCTTAGTCAATATTTTTCTGGCGAAAAATTGAGTTAGCCGTTTTAAAAAATCGGCTCAAAACGAGCCGTTTAACAACATTAGCTAATATGCTTGCTTAAAAATATGATAAAATACCAAATAGGTAAATTTTTTGTATATACCAGGTCGAATATAATTTTAAAAAATTCCTAGCCTCGTCTAATCCGGGCCGGGGCCAAAAATCTTTTATTTTAAAATATCCAGGCCGGACCGTGCAAATGGTACCTCTGCAGGTCTCTGCTAATCTTTGAACAAATGTCATAAAAAAATAAATATTTACAATACAAAAAAATAACGAATCGTAAACTGTTCAAAATAAGGAACGCTTTGAAATTTTCCGTATTTCATATTCATAGAGAAGGTAATATTTAATGGATATTCATTAATGATTAAATATATTTTATCTTTTTTATTCAATAAAGGTAAATCATGTCATTTAAAATATGGGTAAAGTATATGGCTGAATGTAATTTGTTAAATATTTTAAAATCCTTTTCTTGTTGCAAATAAAAAAAATAAATAATATCTAGACATGTGCGCCGCCGGTCAAATGCGCAGCCGCCGGTGATTTTTGACCAAACCGACGCCAAACACCGCCGCCGATGTAAAAATTCGGCGACGTGGCAGCATGATACATATTTTTTATTATTACAAATAATATTTATTTTATATATTATTTATGAATTGTAATTAGAAGAAAAATATTAAATATTTTTTGAATTATTAAAAAATGCGATTTTATTTTTTAAAATTAATAAATATTATTTGCTATAAGTTTGATTTGTAACAATCCATATTCTCTCATTTTGGGCATGTCTGTGACCAACGTGCTAGATAAAATAAGATTAGGACATTAAATTAGAAAAGGTATTTATATTATTCTATATTTTATTCTTTTAATTTTTGATGCTTCAAAAAATCTACAACTTCGTTATATAAAATTTATTTTTTATCATAATAGGAAATTTAAATAATGATTTTTATTTTGTTTCCATTATAACATATATATAAAAATAGCAGGACTAAAACAATTATAATGAATGCAGCATTGTAATACTTTGTAGCCTTCTTTTGCATGGAAACAATTTGGATCCTTAATATTAAAAACTGGCATAAATAATAAGAGAACCAGTGTTGCTACAGATAAAGTCTTTAGTAATATATGCTTGCAAATAGCACTTGATAAAGATGGTGAGAATAAAAATAATTATTCATTTTCAGAGTAAATTTTTAGATTATTTTAAAAATATTTGTAAATTTTTTAATTAGTTATCCAATCAAATCTTTTTCAAAAAATATCAGCATATCAAACATAATAAAACATTTACTTGACAAACATGATTTATCATGTAAAGAAGAAATATCTAAACAAAATTTAAAGTTATTTCTAAACCCATTGTAAAAGATACAACTGACCCTATAAAAGATAAAAAATGGATTCTGGTAAGGAATTATGTACTCATGTGTTGCAAGGATTTAATGCCATTCTCTTCTATAAATAATACTGGAATGCAAGATTTTCTAAAGGTTATTTGTAAAATTATTATAATTTTTTATAGGGGAATCTTAATTTTTATTTTAACTGTTAAGATATTTAATTATTTATAACATCTCATATTTAGAATTTTTTATGGCATAATATTTTTATTATTAACTTTTTATTATGTAGAACAATGGCATTATTTCAGATACCAAAGAATTACCAGATACAACTACACTTAGCCGGAGTGGATTAGATGATGTGTATTTATCAATGAAAGCATACATATGCCAACAAATTAATATAGGTCCTAAATTTTGATATGTGGACAGACAAATATAGACGGCGAAATTATATTACCTTTACATTTCACGAAATAGATAATAATTTTAATATTGTATTTTATACATTGGCGACACATCATGTCACTCAAAAACATACCGCTGAAACTATTCTTTCCGAGATAGAAGTTGAAAATGAATTTGATTTAGGGTCCAAGAAAATTCAAATGGTTACGGATGCAGGACCCAATGTAAAGAAAAGTGTTCGTCTATTATGTTTGGGGCATGGATTACATAATCTAGTGAGTCGATTGAATAAAAAAGTTAATAAAATAGAAAATCTCATTAAAAAAGTGAGAGAAATTATAGTTGCCGATTCAAAACAGCGGATTTTGAAAATATAAACATATAGAAAATGTTTTGAATCGATATCATATACATCGGATATTTTAGATTTGGATGATAATGATCCTTTTAATGAAGATCGTTTGGGGTTTGATGAAGATAGTGAAAATCAAAAATCATATGAGAAAAAACATAAAACCTTAAAATTAAATATGCCTACACGTTGGCATAGTATTTTAATAATGCTGAAAAGTGTGACTAGCAATAACAAAAATCCTTTAAATATTCTATAAAATAGAATGGAGAAACCGGATCTCAAATTATTTAGCTCCGATTGGGATTTGGTGCATAAACTTTTAATTTCTTAAAACCTTCAAAAAAAATTTTCTGTCCAAAAAGGAGTTACTATAAATTTAGCCTTATTATTTCGTAGTGAAATTAACAATCATTTAATTGTAAAAGAATATGATAGTCCTCCCATAGAATCCCTTAAACAAAATATGCTTACTAAATTTGATAATAGATTTTCAATAACCAATCTTTAGGTAGTATTTTAAAATACATAAATTATTTTTTATATATTATTTCTCTTTCTTTTATTTTTTTACTTAGGGGTTAGGAGCACTTTTGGATCCTCGTTTTCAATCTATAAACATAGTAAATGAATATTTAAAGGAAAAAAATATTACTCCGGTTCAATTTTTATGTCAACACGCTACCTCTATACGGCCATACACGGACGAATCAAACGAATGTGAAACAACGGAAGTTGCTTCAAAACTCGATTATCTTAAGCCATTGGCTACAAAACATTCATCTATTCATAACAATAACCTGTAACAACAAGACTATTTAACCAGTTTAGAAAAAGAGTGTTATTCATTATTTTCGCCTTATAATTTGGAGATAAAAGATGTCTTAGATTTTTGGAAGATAAGAGCATTGGATATTCCTAAATTTTTAATATTAGCTAGAAAGGTCCTGTGCGTTCCAGCTACGATCACACCCAGCGAGCGTGTATTTTCTATAGCTGGGCTCACTCTGAACTCTAAAAAATCATTATTATGTCCTTTAAATCTAAATAAAATAATATTTATTCATGATAATTATAAATTAATAAAATCATTAAATTATAGTTATAAACATAATAAAGTATAAATTTTATTTTAAAAGTGTTTCCAATGAATTTATAAATTTAATTTAAAAAAAATTAAGTTAGAAAAATATTTGTAGCTGCCGATTTTTGTGGCGGCATCTAAATCGATTCGCCGGCCAATCATTTTTAAAAAAGAAACGCCGCCGCCAAAAATGCTGTTGGAGCACATGTCTAATAATATCACATTATTAACTATTCTTTAACATTTGATTTTTTTTAACTTTAAAAATACAACTTTGGTCCCTTTTATTCTGTAATTTATTAGGGAATTATGTATAAAATAAAAAATATTATATAATTATACAATAAAAATATTGGATAATTTTTTTTTAATATTAGCCCAATTCAATTTTTTTTTAAAGGATTTATATTGGCCAGGATCTAATATTTAATATTGCCACATCCCTAATAACAAGTATATTTATAGTAATTTTATATATGAAATTATTTAACTTATTCATTATTTATATTTGGGTTCAAGTTATTCAAAAATAAATTTTCTTTTAGGAGAAAAATAAAATTTAACGTTTTTATTCCTAACATTAATGGAATATGAATATTTTTTACATTTAATTGATTATTAGATTTTATAATAAACTTTGCTAAATTTGATTTGGAATGATATATAAATGATTAAAAACCTTAATAAATTCTGGCAACAGGCCTTAAGCTAAAGTCAGTCATCCCACAATCAAATGAAGTTTTAGGGGGCAACATCTTATCTTTGATCAAGTCTCATAGAACCCTAAGCCATCTGGTCCATCTATTTCTGATATTGCTTTATTTTACTCCTTTTCTATAAAAACTTTCTATTTTGTCATTTTTTATTAAAGTTTTAAATTTAATATCCAAAAATCATTTTTTATTCAAAAATTATATAAAGTTATTCTTAAGAGTGTATAAAATATTTATTTTGAATATTTTAAAGAAAAATGGATAAATGTAAAAATAGAATGAATATTAAAATACACCAGGTTTGCCAACCCAGGTTGTGACAACATTGTCAATAAAGGTCCAGTCTGTAGCTCAAAGTTCTCTCCTATTCTTCCTTTTTTGTCAGATTGAAAATCACAATTATGAAATATATTTAAGGTGGGAATTATATATTATTAATTGTCTTATAATACAATAAATAGAAATTAGATAATTATCATATCTATTGTTGAATATTTTTAAATAGAGAATAAAATAAAAAATTTGTTTGAGATTTCTTCCCTATAATCTTTTTTAAACATTCGGGCTTGGGCCACAGGATTGGATCTAAAAAATTGAGCTACTGACAGGCTTGAGCCAAATATTAATTTTTCATATCATTAATAACTATTTAATTGCAAACTTATTAATATTTTGTCAATGTTCTGAAATTAAAGAATTGTAATCTATACAATGATACTTGATATTGGTGTAAAGTCAATGCTGATCATATTGGCTGATACTTTATATTTTAACCAATACTGGCCAATATTCCAAAATAAAAATTAACCTTTATAAAAAAAAATTAGTCAACATTTCTCTGATTGCAATGCATAAATTAAATATTATTCTAACTTATTCTCAAGATATAATTTTCATTTTTCATAAAAATAAAAAAATCAAAACCGGCATGTATTGCAGGATGAAGTGTTTTAACCCGCCCTCCTAAAATTTCTGTAAATCCTGTATAGAGGGATATATTTTTTACAGGTATATTCAATGATGATATAAATGATGCTGTTTTTCCTGATGCTATAATCTCATAACCATTTGAAAACAGGGATCTAGATAAACTCTCAAGGGCAGTCTTGTCATAAACACTAATAAGAGCTATTAAAAAAATCTATAAAAAGATCATAAAGAAAAAATCACCTTGCATTTTAAACAATTTAAAAGTATATATTGCCGCTTAATATAAAGAAATAACAGATAACTGTGACATCGGTCAATCTTATTTAATATAATAAAAATGTGGCTAGGCCCAATTAAGTATTTTTATCTTTTATTATATCGAAAATTAGAATTGCGTTTTTTATTAGTTTTCCTTTAATCTAGATATGGTATTTCAAAAAGTTATTAAAAATAAGAAAGTTAAATTAGAAAACAATTTTATGAAAAGTCTCATGTAAGACAATGTCTGTCATTGGTAACGGTAAGGCCACAAAAATAAAATTAAAGTGGTTTAACAAACCTAATGTTTTAATGAAAAAAGAAGAGTTTATTAAGATAATTGTAATGAATAAAATTAAAATAAATTTTCAAGCGACGAAGCTTCCATAGAATCTTGAATATAATTAAAATCTTTACGCTATATTAAAAAATAAATTATGATTTAACTTCATTAAAAAAAAAGAATGTTATTTTGACAATGTTAAAATTAATATTATACGTTTAGCTATTATTGGAAGCAAATTTAATATTGCTTATTTATTTAAAATAAATATTTTAAAAGAATCATGCTCGTTTCTGTATGATTTTTTTATTACGTTAAAAAAATAACTTTATATGGATAAATATAAAATTGCTTCTATTTTAATAAATAAAGAGAAAATCATGCGGATGTATTGTGAACAAAATAAGGGATCGGAAAGCAATTTAAAAAAATGCTTATATTTTTAATAAATAAAAGAGAAAGAAAAGATTTTTATTTTTAGGCAATAATTAATTTAATGTCTAATAATTGCAAATATATTATTTAAAAAAATTTAGTAATAATATCATTTGCTTAATATTTCTTGTGAAGAATCTGATTATTGAAAAGGAAAAACCAAAATCAATTTTATAGAACTTGAAAAGAAAAGAAAATATATTATTAATTTTCAATAAATATGAAAAACATGTTGCACATTGGATGTGAATTTTCTAATTCTCTATTTTGCTGGTTTGCCAAATATTCGAAAATGGAAAAATATGTTGGGAATGATAAAAGTTCGGAAAGAATTTTTTGAAGGCAGTTTAACAGCAGGAAAAATCAACCGCTCAATCGCATCCTTTGATGAAAATCTTGAAAATATGATAGATTCGATGTGCAAAAAAATATGAATTGCAATTTTACTAAAAAACAAAGAGAACTCCTATTATTTATAAATATTATATTTTTTATATGGTTTGACAGATAAAATATAAATATTTTTCCATAATAATAAAATGTTTGGAATAGTTGTATAATTTCTAAAACCAGAACAAGATGAATAATTTCTTTTAGTTAGTATAGTGTTGTTAAATGTTGTAAATTTTAGATTAGTTAAATTTGTACTTTATATTTATTTTGCATAAAGAATTCTTTTGGATTTATTATTATAACGCATGATAAAAATATTATATTTGAATAGTTATGAATATTAGTTATAAAGAAGATTGAAAAAAGTATAAAAAGGCCAATTTTTACCATACAAAGAAATCTTTTATAATTATTAACTTTTTTGTATTTTATTTTTTATTATTTTTTTTATTAATCTTTTTTATTATTTTTACTTTTATAATTTTGTTAATTTGATAATGTTATAATTTTGAATAAAGGATTATGATTTTACGAACTTAATTTTTTTAATCTTTAATTTTTAATTTTATTTTAAATTAATTTATTTTGATTATGTTTTTATCTTATTATTTAATAAAGATTTAGTATCATTTTAGTTCTAACCTTTCTTATTTGACGAATATTATAGAAAAGTATATATCGAGGATATTAGTCTTTAGTATCATTTTAGTTCTAACCTTTCTTTATTTGACAACGGTTCTAATAATTCAATCCTTAGAAAAACATCAAAATGTTATAAAAGCCCGATTCAGGTCGATTTTAAAAAACTGCCCGATTAAAATTATAACCAAAATAAACATTATGTAAACCTAAAGATTTTGCTCATAGCTGGCAGAAATGCTTGGACATCTATTTGCCAAATCTCGATGCTTAAATAATATTACTTAAACTAAAATCTTAATCGAGCCGTTTTGAAAAATCCACCCTAACCTGTCTTTTTAACAACACTAAGTCAGCAAAATATACTAAAAATTCATTAAATTTGGATTTATGAATATGTGATGATTAATTCTTCTCTTTACTAATTATTGCAAAAGATAATAAAATGTATAATATTCGAATAGCCTCTATTTATCATCTTTTATAATAAACTTCCAAAATGAGGCTTGTAATCCGATTTTTCGATCTTCATTCTAAATTCAAAAGGAACATGTTATGGATGAATGTATTACTAATTCATGATATATTTTTCAAAAATCAAATATCTTTTAAACAAAGAAACAAGAATGTTGCAGTTTTGAAAGATATATGAGTAAATATAACCGATAAATTGGTTAAAATTTCAGTGAATTATAAGAATAAGAGATTTACAGTGATAAATTTATTTTAGGTTGCTTTGTAGTTTTATCAGGGTGTATTAGTTTAACTTGCATCTAAATTTTAGATGTAACTAATTAAAAATTTGGAAAAGGTTTTTGATAAACTTAGAAATCAAATATTAGATATGACAAATAAGTTGTCAAGTCATATATAGATTAGAAGTGGGTGTGGTCCGTGAAATTAACACGATAGGTCACGTGGGTAACAGCGTGAGTGAGCATGAAAAATATTTCCTGACGTGATTAGGATTAACTTTAATATCCCTTGAATCATGAAAACAGAAATTTAAATTTTTAAAATTGTCTTTATGAGTATAGATTTGATTTAAAAATTATAATAAACATTTTCCGATTTGGTTCTTTGTGAAAAGGAATAATTTTTAAAAACAAAAAAATTCCGCATTTATAAACAACATTTTCCATGTCGTGAAGATACTTTTAATCATAGATTTAATTATTTGTGATGGTATTAACATACATGTTGGCAGTAGCGTCACAAGAGGGGGGGGGGCAGGGGCTATAGCCCCCTGATAAATTTGAATAGCTCCCTGAAGCGGAAAAAATTTTTCTTAATGGCTCCCTAATACCTCCCTGAACTAAAAATAAACTTATTGACCCCCTGAACCAGTGGCGTAGCTAGGAATTTTCCTTAGAGGGGGTCCATACCATAAAAGCAACCACCTTATACGGGCCTTCGGCCCTTTTGCTCGGCCTTCGGCAAGGTTTATCTTACAAATCATAAATATCTTCTATAATATATAATAAATATTTTTTTAAATGCATCAATAATACGTTATTATAATTTAGTAGATTATTCTCAATGACTTTATAATAATATTATCCAGAATAATTTTTATAGTATTATAATATCCTTCCACAAAATCAAAATCAGGAAAATATAAATATTAATGGTATTTATTTGATATAAAGTCACTTTTAAGTCTTTTGAACGTATAATCTAAAAAAAATTTTTGCTCTGGGAGGGGTCCAAACCCGAAAACCACCCCCGTAGCTACGCCACTGCCCTGAACGATTTATTTTATAATTCTATTAAATATTATATATTGATTTGATTTTATTATTTAAAAATTAATAAGACTATTTATAAATACATATAAATATATTCACTATGTCAGCTTGCAATAAATCTGTGTTAAAAATGGAATATCAAGATCACTCATAATGTCTAAATATTATTTTAGCATTAACAATTGAAGCTTAATTGATTATTATTATTTAAAATTATTTTATAATCTTAAAATAAATATATTTATTTATAAATTGAAAATTAACAAATTTAATAATGTAATTAGCCGAGTTCAAAATCACTAATCAACTATATTATTCATTTTTAGATTTAATTACCATGCCTCTACCTAAAAATATTTTCAAGGTCCAAATAAGTATATGAGATTTATTTATAAAAAGTAAGTAGACATATAGTTAATAATCCTCTATTATATAAAATTGATTATCAAATATTAGGTAAAATGCCACTTTTACAGACGTATTTGACAGTTATAGAATATATATAACAGTTAATATTTACTAAATAAATGCTGTTGTTAATAAATATAAGTAACAATTAGCATTCATTTCTTTAACGATCTATTTATTTAAAATTTTATTAAATTAAACATCTTATAATTCATCCCACAATGGATGCAATCTTATTAGATATCTTTTCTTCTCTTTTTTACCTGTTTTTAGGAAAGCTATTTTCTTATTCTTTAAAATACAGTTGTAAGTTAAATTGTTAATACAGTATATTTTTGATATTATTACGAACTATTATTATTTTAAGATATAATATACCAACTAGATGTGGTGCGACAATAATATATAAAATCTTAATTGCTTTCATCATATCACTCTGGTCCTTATAGTTACAAAATTCATTTCTAATATGGCATCCTTGCCATGTAAATAACTCAAGGCTTCAATATATTTGCATAATTATTTCTTCTAAAGATTTATATTATTTTTGTTTATTAATTTATATAACATAATTGTTGTAGCTGTTGAAAAAAAGAAGAAATAAATTTAATATAATACATCAAATGTCAGTTATTTTCTGACAGGAAAATTAAGTTTTCCTTGGGGGAAGAAGAGGAGATAAGGATCACGGGGTGTATTTCATTGTTCGGAAAAACCTGTAGTTGGAGATTAAGAGATATTGAATTAGATGTCAGCTGTGGACCTTTGGATGTCAGCTGTGGACCCTTGAGAAATGAAGAATTGGATAATTATATTATGTTATATTTTTCTACATATTTTATGTTAGATTGTTGTGGTTTTATTGGAAATAAAGATAATTATGTTAAATATGGATCGTCGTTAATGGTCAATGGTATTTATTTAATATTATTAGAAAGAATTATTTTGGGTTGTTAAGTTATATAATTGAGAGTAATGGGCATTTTTGTTATATTTAAGGTAACTTGTAATATTGTTGCCAGCTGACCAAGATCGAAAGAGTGGGTTCATTCGGTTTTAAAGTAAAACAAAATTTTTGTTGTATGCATATTACATAAGAGAAATTTTGACAAGGCAATGTACTAAAAACTATACAGATACATGAGTTTAAGGATTTCTATACTTTTATATTTAACTTAAAAGGTGTAAGATAGAAAGTATGTAATGAGTATTAGGCAGAAATATGGAAATAAGATCAGGAATTTAAGACAGTAATATTTGGTATATTATCTTATGTTTAGATGTATATGGTACATATAATTTTGATCATTATTTGGTATGCCTTAAAACTCATTGAATGGTGTTATAGGTATTCCGTCATAGGAAGCTGAAAGACCTCATGAACAGCAGGACAGAAAGGATTGTTAAATATTTAAATATGTGAAATTTATGAAAATATATATGGATATAGACTCTTGTAATAAAGTGTGTATTATTTAATTATGCATTTTGGGTTTGTAAAGGGATGAATATGTATGGGATAATTTATTATTAATTAAGGTTAATATATTGCATAGGTAACATATGATATATTTAACTATGAATTATTATTTATAATGTTAATATATTGTATAGGTAACATATGATATATTTAATTATGAATGAGAATTTGAAGGAATTGAAGTATGATGAAGTCAGAATAATATCTATAAGGTTAGATGTGGATAGTTATTTTGATTTAGTGTCTGCATTTAGTGTATATATAAATTGGATAGGAGTTTGTATGATACATTAGATGGTGTATAATATTTTTTTTTCCAAATTATGAAATCTTTATATTTAATATATATATTTTTTTTTAAATTATAAATTTTTATAAGAAGTTTTATTTGCAATTATTATATTATTTGTGTGGTATGCAATGATGTGAAGGGAAAATATTTTTACAGATAAGGTCAGCCCGTGTTGAGGGGTATGCCTTGAGGTGAAAATATTGTTTAGTTTGCATACTGGGGAAAGTTTTTTTTTTTTGTAAATTTATGCTGCATAATACATTATTTTTTTAATAATTTTATAACACATCACATTTTACTATTTAATTATGAACATATTTTTAAAGAAAAGACTCAAATTATTTTATATTGTGAAGGTATATTAAAAATTCTTTACATATATACCATATAGCCCATTATATTATCAATTTTTGTTACTTTGCATTCTACATTTTTGTGAATTTGTGCTAATTGTGATGACAGAGTTAGGTAGAAATGGTATATTTTTCTTAGGATACTGAGTAATTCCTAGATGGAAAATATTGTATTTTCTACATATTATATATTTGTTCCTTCATATATAATATTAAATGTATTTATATACGTATGTATTGTAATTTTATTTTTAATCTTTGTTCGGCCAAGTTTCACAATTATTTTTAATACCTAAAGATGGATTTTTATATTCATTTTAGGAAATATTTATAAAGATGTAGCTTTGTTTTTTTTCACATGATAGAATGAAAATTACATGTGTTGAAATTGCGTTTCACACATAGACAATGTTTTCACATTACATTATTATATGTAAAATCATTATTTCCTAATTACCATGAATCATACCCTAATAATGTATATTATAGCTAGTAGTTTCCAAATGTCTTAAAATGAATAAATTATTATGTTTTACGGATATTACATTGTCCATATTAATGTTCCGTAGATTATAAATGCAGATACCCCAATGTACATGTCATTATTGATAATGTCTGTTTTGGCGATTTTATATTGAAATGCACTGGAGTTATTATATTATAAATCATTATAAGGGAAGTTGATTCGATAAATTCCCTGAACATCTTCAAGGCGTCCCAATACAATTATAATGGGTGAGTCGATACAATTCAAAGAGGTGATTCGATACAATTCAAAGGGGCGATTTGATACAACACCACCACAAAGAGAGGGACGCTGGGCTTGTGAAGGGTGGGCGTGTTGTAGCTGTTGAAAAAAAGAAGAAATAAATTTAATATAATACATCAAATGTCAGTTATTTTCTGACAGGAAAATTAAGTTTTCCTTGGGGGAAGAAGAGGAGATAACACGGGGTGTATTTCATTGTTCGGAAAAACCTGTAGTTGGAGATTAAGAGATATTGAATTAGATGTCAGCTGTGGACCTTTGGATGTCAGCTGTGGACCCTTGAGAAATGAAGAATTGGATAATTATATTATGTTATATTTTTCTACATATTTTATGTTAGATTGTTGTGGTTTTATTGGAAATAAAGATAATTATGTTAAATATGGATCGTCGTTAATGGTCAATGGTATTTATTTAATATTATTAGAAAGAATTATTTTGGGTTGTTAAGTTATATAATTGAGAGTAATGGGCATTTTTGTTATATTTAAGGTAACTTGTAATAATAATAAATTCTGATAGAGTTTACATAGTGAGTGCCATGGCTATGACTGCAAATTAACAAGCATCTATTATTTGTGTGGCTATGTAATTTAGGATTATTACTCCTGCTGCTGAGAGCATTTGATTGATAATTTAGATGAGGGATAATAGTCAACTATCTAGTCGTTTATACATCATTAAAAATGGAAGATATCTTTTAGAAATTTAATGTCTCACAATAATTATCTACATTACATATCTAAATTCATAATGTCATCTAGGTTTAACCATCATATAGTCCATTTATTATAGATACTGCCTCATATTTGCATTTTGTTTATTTTTCATTTGGATAGGTACTACCAAATTAATGATAATATATATTTGAAAAATCTTGATTTCTGTAAATTGTCTGTGGCCTATAGGCAAGAACATCGCTTGTCAATTCTATGGTTCTGGTGTCCAATCCCAACAAAGATCATGTTTTTTTCTTATTCCAACTTTGTGGTTCCGCCCTTGGGGGGGGGATGATATATAGGAGGCCGGACTCGACCATGTGATTCCGTTATAATATATGTTAAATAATAGATTTTTATTACATTAAATTAATTTTGGCCTGTATTTAGCAAATTAGATTGGTATTTAGAAAATTGTTATAAGTTGACTTGCCAGTATCTATTATTAACCCATATACAATGATATTGCCTATAAAGTCTTATGATTTGGATTAGTCTTTATATTATCCTCTTTAGGAATTATTGATTTGGTTAGACCTACAAATTTTTCCTTATTAGTCAATTCTATAAAACATTTTCTAAAATGGTAACACAACTTTAAATTAGTTTAAATGACATTTTGTCAATGTAGGTTGCTAAGAATTATATCGCCCTGTGTGGTTTTTAAAAACCATTATCAATTGAGGTTAACCTTTTTTATCACTTGTAATTCTTTAGACCAAATTTTTTTTTAGATTTGCAATCGAAAATATTTAATATTGTAATAAATGGATAAATATTTTGTATTAAAAATATTTTATATTAAAAATATAATATTTAGAAATGTTTTGTATTGTTTTAATTTTATTATTTGTTGCATAATATATCAAAAGATGAAATTAAGAATAATTGTTCAGAGTTTGCATAATTAAAAAAGCATAATATTAGTTGTGCCCCCTGAGATTGTAAAGGCCAATGACGCCCCATGTTGGGATT
Organism: Gordionus sp. m RMFG-2023; assembly: GCF_954871325.1. Classification (NCBI taxonomy): domain Eukaryota; kingdom Metazoa; phylum Nematomorpha; class Gordioida; order Chordodea; family Parachordodidae; genus Gordionus; species Gordionus sp. m RMFG-2023. Next base: position 13,871,874 of record NC_088779.1, on the reverse strand, counting down.
AATAATAAGAGGTTTATTTGATATGGTTTTGGATAGGAAATATTTTTGGCATACTGTAAGGATATTTGTATAATGGAAGGGAGATGAGATGAATAAGATATGATTGAAGCATGTTTACAAAGTGTAAGTGAAAATAGGTTAAATGTTTTATTTATATGGTTGTTACTATAAATTTTTACTTTTGGTATGAATGATTTTTACTTTATTTATCATAGGTTGAAAAGAAATTGAAATTTCACATTTTAAGATAAAAAGAATAGATTGAAAATAAACATTAAAAAAAAATATAGAGATCTCGATCTTTGAAAATCGTCAAACTTGTAGATTTTATTTTTTTTTTAATTTTGAGCAATTATCTTCATCGATCTTTGAAGATCGCAAAATTTGAAGACTTTTTATTTTAAGAAAATTAGCAATAATCTTCTAAGATCGAGATCTTTGAAGATCAGAAAATTTGAAGATTTTTTTTTTAAAATATTTGAACAATAATCTTTTCATATTTGAATTTCTTATACAATTTTATTTAAGAATTTAGTAAATTTTTATTTTATAATTTTTTTTTGTAAATATAGGTTAATTAGGTTCCATGTCATTAGCGCAACTTTTATCGCGAGGCGAAACCCAAATCGCGAAGACTATATAGCAAAAACTATTTCGCGAAATATATTGCGAAGATATTATAGCGAATTTAATATCAGGAGATCTATATCGCGTTAATTGGTTAGTGTTGTTAATTAGTCTAGTTCTTCCGACTATACTAAGAACTTTAGCGACTGATGATCCATCTAATCGGCTTAGTCGAACCATTTAGTCGGCTTAGGTCGAACTTGCTTTACTATATACTCATAATAAAAATTAAATTGTAAACATGGTAAATTGAGATTTTAGTGAAGATAAATAGAAAGTGACAATTTTCATTTAATCCTTATTTTTATAATTTATTTTGACGCAAATAAGTAAATATATATTATAAATATGGCAATAGTATTTCAGCGAAGATTCTTGGAAAAGTGATAATTGTCATAATCGTTATTTTTAAACTTTTTTGAATTTTTTGAAGCAAATGGGTAAAAAAATAAATTGTAAACATGTTGAATTAAGATTTTAGAGAATTTAAACCATATGAAAATGACAATTATCAAAATCCTTATTTTTTAATTTTTTTGAAGCAAATGGGTAAAAATATAAATTGTAAACATGTTAAATTAAAATATAAATGAGGATGCATCATAAAAAGTGACAATTGTCAAAATCGTCATTTTAAATTTTTTGCAATTTTTTTTGAAGCAAATGGCTAATATAAATTGCAAACATGTTAAATTGAGATTAAGTGAAGATGAACCATAGAAAATTACAATAATTATATTCATTACTTTTCAATTATTTTGAAGAAAATGGGTAAAAATATAAATTATAAGTTGTTAAATTAAAAATTCAGTGAAGATGAACCATTGAAAAGTGACAATTGTTATACTCATTATTTTAAAGCAAATAGGTAAAGTATAAATTGTGAGCATGTTAAATTAAAATTTTTTCAGTAAAGATGAAATAAAGAAAAGTGACAATTTTCATATTCGCCATTTTTTAACTTATTGTACCACGCAGATGTTATATAAATATTATTAAAAACTACCACTCTAGACTACAATATATCATAATCAATACTATTTTAGAGAATATATAAAAAAACCATAATTTTTAGCTATTTTCGATTAATCTCATTTTATTTTCAATACTGGGTTTATATAATTTTAAACGCCATTGAAAATTATCAAAGTCGATTATTCGTCACAATTGTATCAAAAAAAATCAGAATAATACGTTATAAGTAAAGTATGATCTAACACGATATATAATACTTTGTTAAAAAAAATATAGGAGTAACCGGCGTTATTTTGAACTTTTTGATTTAAAATACCAAAATAATTTGTGAAAAAATTACTATTCACAAAAATATATAAGTGGGGTCCCCCATCATTAAGCCTTAATGATATTATATTAAATAGTTGTTGGCTCAAGCATATTTTTTACGTTTTTCGTCCGTAATTACCCCATACCTTAAGCTCAACAAATTTCAAATATTTAAAAAAATATCAAATCAATAATTTGAAATTTGGTAGATATATTCCTTATATACAAATTCTTAAACTACTATAAAAACCAAGGTCAAATTACATTCAGGGTTCTTTTATTACTATGCCTATGTTTTGCATGATAGAATTTAGCCCAAATATTTTGGCCTTTATGGCTTCTATATTTGGGTGCTTTATTAATGATAAAAACCAAATTTCCTACGATATAATAAAACTGGTAAATATATAACAAAATAAAGAAATTTTTTGGAAGAAATAAGAACAACAATGGGTAATGATTATTATCAGCGTCTACATGACAAGATTTTCACTGGATGCAAACCCCCTTCAAAAATCTATGTCTACCCCCCCCCCCTTAAAAATCCTCGCCGCCTTCGGCAGCGATGTTGTCCTATTTTTAATTTCACCTTTTTAATTATAATGATAATCAGAAAATTTAAAAAGAATAACTTAAATTATTTTATCTCTACTACTAACTATCGACATTTTGTGAATATAAAGGAGTTATTTTTTAGATAATAAATTCAATTAAAACCCCCATCATTTACAATGAATTCATTATTATAGCATTATGAGCTTGCTGAAAATGTCTAAACCTTTTAAATTACATTTTTAAGGATAGCAAATAGATTTATTTGGAAATATTGTCTATGATTGTTTACAATGTATAGATTTGGTTGATGAACTGTATAATAGGTCTAAAATAAAAGTATTAATTTTTACAGCAGTAAATTTTGTCCTATTTGATCTCAAAATTTAATAGATAACCCCCCAAAAAATGTATCCTACCCCCATTAAAACGGCCTATCCCCCTCAAAAAAAGGATGCAAACTGCTCCTACCCCCCCCCCCTTCGTGGATGTAGACGCTGTATTATAATCGCGATATATATATTATATTAGCGCTGGGAAGTTGTGTTCTAAATGTTCATTGTTGTTGAGGATTTGGTTTTTATTTGGCATTGTAAACCTTGGTTAAGGTCGTCGTCTGTGGCGATGGATATCTGGTCTAGGTTCCAAGATGTGGGACTGGACTGAGAGTCCAGATATTAGGGACGAAGTCTTTATTATTTCGGATCTGAAGATTGATCTGATGGTCAGCCTGCTCTACCGCGGGGAGAATTGTAGCTGGTTCGTTGATGCTTTCGAAGAGTAACTTAGGTGCTCTATCCCCAACCAAGTTTCCTGATGGCTCGTGCTCTAGGTTTTCAAAGTGCTGGAGTCCTAACATTTAGAGAATCTGAGTCAGGACTACTTCAATGGATGGTGAGCAAGATCCCCCCTTTTTGTAAACGTAAGCAGACCGTAGAGTCGGTGAAAATAACAGGTGAACCCCGTCTTTTTCTTTTGCTAGAAGGGTACCAACTCCTGCTGAGACTTCTTTAGCATTAATATGGTTGATGGCGTATGATGGGATGTTAGACATCAGTGCTTCGATGAATGAAATTGACATGTTGTCGTATCCGCAGAACGAGTTAACTATGTGCGAATCGGAGGCATACACATATACGGCGTTATTGTCGTGATATATCATTTGAATTGGGGTTTTAATTCTAAAAAATAGAACAAAGTAAAAATAAATGATATGTGGCGCCATACATATAAAACAAAAAGCAAAAATAAATTAAAATCACATATATTTTAAATTTTTTTATAAAATATTATGATTTGTTATTTAAATCAAAATATTATTATAATTTTGTAAAAAGATGATTAGGGGAGGCCGGGGTTATATTGTGCATAAAAAATTAATGTGTTATAAAAAAAATATTTAAGAAAATAAATAATTTCGTTTTTTATTTATAAAATTTAAAAAAATAAAAATTTAAGAAATAAGAAAAACTACCGGGGTACCTATTATCCTTAGGGGTTATTTGTCATAGCGCATCTTTATTTTTAAAAAAATTTGCGTAAAAACAGTAGTAACTCCTAAGTAAATAATTGAAAATAAATTGTCAAATTTACCAGGTCATCTATAATTAGATATATATATCAACCAGATGTGAAAAACTTGATATAATTTACAAAAAATAAGTCAAAAATCTATTATCATTCGTCTCCCTAAACTATCCAGTGGCTTCTAATATTTTTTTTTAATTTAGTTGGATTTTTTTTTTCAAAATAAACCTTGCTTTAACATAATAAGTACCCCGCCAAAACTTGCTACTGGTCTTCTGAATTAATTAAAATTTGATTTCTATTAAATTACTAAAAATATTGTTAATATTTTTCATACTTGATAAAATTGAGAGTTTATAATTTCGAATTGATGTTTAGTCGCATTGAATCTAATAATGATCTTATTCAGATGAAATATCTGGAAAGGCAACTCTGATATTTCTTTAAGGGGACTCAATAGGTTATTTATATCCAAAAAAGCTGTAACAGCTTGATGTCGAAAGTTCCATTTAGTCGGGCATGCTTTTTGCAGTTTATTTCTACCTGTAGCACCTTAGAAATAATTTTATTCAGCAAATTCTGACTATTTGAATATCTGAACAATTCATACACACTAGAAATTGAAATTAAATGAATTTTTTTTTGATTGATAAAATATTTTTATATCCATAAAAGTGTAAGAAAATAAACCTAAAATTTTTGTGAGATTTTAATTAAAAGATCTATTTGAGAAATAGATTACTTTGCAATTAACACATTATGAAAATCTTTTATATTTATTAAAAAATATTTGCTACGGTGGAGGGGTGGGGGGTTCTTCCCTCTCTGGTTATGCGCATGTTTTAATTAAAGTATGATCTTTACCTAATGATATTTTATATGATAGAAAACACTATTTCTGACTTTTTGATTTAAATTACATAAAATTTGTCTTGATTTTAAAATCGATAAATTATTTTTTTTTCTAAAATTTATTTTGCTGTTTATAACTTATTTAATATGTGAAGAGATTAATAATTATTTACCCACCGCTCGTCCGTTTTGTAAAATTATTTTACTCCCCCGCCCCTTATTAGATGAGCGAAAGTGAGCTAAAAACTCGCTCGTTTCGCAAAATAGCTTAAAAATTCTGACGATTGTCACTTTACTCTGGTAAATCTTTATTAAAATTTCAATTTAACAAGTTTACCCTTTATATTTTTACTCATTTGCTAAAAATTCAAAATAAAAATAACGATTTTGACAATTATCACTTTTCTATGGTACATCAACTGAAATCTTATTAACATGTTGATAAATGTTTTTACCCATTTGCCTTAAAAAAGTCTAAAAATAAAGATTATGACAATTGTCACTTCTCATTTTTAAAAAATAGGTTCAAGATTGATTCAATGATAGGATTATTTGAATCAATATCATCAAATGTTCCAATAAATAGCTGTCACTTTTTGGGTGAAAAAGTCACAAACCGACGATATTGTTTCTAAATTTTGAAAAATATATTAAATTATAAAAAGATATCTATAATACATAATAAAATATAATAAATTCCAATTAAATTAAAAAAATTTTACGTAAACTGTTCCGGATGTCTCGAATTTCACATGCCTCGGATATCATCAAATTTAGGCAATGTGAACTACAGTTAAAATATAAATGGGTGCTATAAAGCTCTCTAATTCTTGACTACACCCCCTTAACGTGACCACTCATTGAGGGAGCTCCATCATATCCCTGGCCTCTCATTAGATTTAAATCTAGACCTTGAAGGGATGCTAAAATTTCTTTGGCTATTGTCTCTGATTTAGTGTCATTTAAATCAATAAATTGAACAAGTAGTTCCTTCATTTTATAATCACCTGATTCCATATCAATAAACCTTTTTGCTATGGATAATTGCTCTATGTTCCCAACATCCAAAGTTTCATCGGCCAGAACACTAAAAAATGGTGATGCTTTTACTTTTGAAGAAATTTCTTTCAATATAAACTTATTGCATATGGATATAATTTCATCTTGAATGCATGGACTAAGGTAGGTGGCATTTTTAGCCGAGCTTTCAAAAAGCTTTATATAATTATCATTATTGTTGCATAAAAGTTTCAGCAATTCCTTAAAATTCCCCTCATTATGAGAAGATGAAAGTGTTAAAGGGCCAGCTGATACTCTATGAGCTCTTAATGCTAAGCCCTGCCTCCCTAGCCAAATGATTGCATCAATTATTATAATTATTCTGGCTCTGTTGGTTGTAACAATATCAATTTTTTTTTATTCAATACACTAGATATTGATATCTTTTGATTCATAGAGATGGCTTTTAAAGCATCAGATATCTCACAAGAATTGAGATGATATATATTTTGTTGATGATAATTAAAATTTTCAAGAGCATCTTTCCATCTTGTATATACTTGACTTACCAATGTTTTGAGTTTTTGTAACCCGGTTCCTATCTTGGCGAAAAAATGACGCACACTTTACAAAAAGCTCTCTTTTCATTAGCTATATTTGTTAAGCCACGATGTTTGAAATGTTAAATTTCTTTTATCCAAGGACAATGGGAATTTATAGCATTTGTCAGGTGTCCAAATATTTTCAACAGCCAACAATTTTTCATTATCATTTTTAAACTTAAAATTTAAGTATAATGAAATATCTTTTTGAGGACATTGATTTTCTATATTTATTTTAAATTTTAAATTATATATTTCAATGTGAATTGTAGAGTTCAGACCTGAGCAGCACAACAAGAAAAGAATATAGTTTATAAAAAATATATCTTAGATAAAGATTCAAGTTACTTATTACAAATTTAAAAGACAGGGTAAGACATAGAAGGAAATTTTTGTTTTTATCTAAGATACAGGTTTACACAATACTGCCCAACTCTGCTTGTGCTTATAATTTACAATAATCAAAATGATGAGCTTTTCGTATAAAAAAGGGTTATAACTAAATAAAGCACATTGCAAAATTTTAATAACTCAAATGAAAATAATATAATTTACAAATAAAAATTAGAACTTAATTATATTATAAAATACCATACCATCATTTGATGAATTTTCAGCCAAATCAACTGAGAGCTCACATGCTTTTATAACACATAATGTTTCTAATTATAAAAAATTAAGAGAACTTAAAAGAAACAAGAAATAATTAAGTTGTGTTTAGTTTTAAATAAATTTTATTTCTACTTTAAAAAATAAAATAATAATAATTATAATATGTATATCATCGACTGGTATATATACTGGTATATGTAACAAAACATTTAAATTAATACTCAATAAATTATTTTACAAATTTGAATAAACAACATAATATGTAACAAAACATTTAAATTTATACTCAATTAATTATTTTACAAATTTGAATAAACAACACTATTAACAGAACTTAAAAATGATAATTTAGAATTTCATACCATTATCATTTGATAATTTTATTAACTCATTAGTTTTACCTGGGTATAGTGGTTGTATTTCTAATTGCAAGATTTAAATAAAAGATATTATAAAAGTGAATACCATTACCATCGGCATTTGAGGATTTTGTTATTCTAAATCAAATTACATAAATTTTCTAAATCAATTTAAATATACCTTTATTTAGTAAAAATTTTCTTATATCCATGTGGGAATTAAATAAAAATTTTAAAAACTATCAATTTAGTTTAACAATTTAAATTTTATTATTAAATTTAAAATATCTAATTAAACAATAAAAATATATTTACAATATATATTTAATTGTTATTTAATATTTTATTAGTTCATAAAAATATATTTCATTTTAATATCGTATATATTATTTATTTTATTTCTAAATTGAAACAGTTTTTTAAATAAAATATAAAAAAAAAAATTTTGAGGGGTGATGGGGGGCCAGAAACATATTGGTTAATTATTTTTTATCATATCAGATAAAGGTTACATGCTTACTTAATAGACAATAGGTAACAAAAGACTCATAAAACATTTCGCTATGATTTAAGTAACTTTTCTAAGTAAATTAATATTCAATATGTTGTTTTCTTTTAAATAAATCATTCACAATATATTTATTTTCGCGATAATGACTTCGCGAAAAAGCATTCGTGGTAAAAAATTCGTTATAAAAGTTTCGCTAAAATGTATTCGCTCTAATAATTTCGCGATTTTCGCAGAAATAAATTTGCGATATTTTCGTCCCTATAAATGTTTAGCAGAAAAATATTCGCGGAACTTTTTTCGCGATATTACCTTCTCTATAAAATTTATTCTCTGTAAACGACATTCGTGATAAATTCGCGATAAAAATTTCACTGAATTGACCGATACGGGTTAATATCTATATTAAAATTCAATGAAGATGTACCATAAAAAGTGGCAATTGTGATAATCGTCAATTTTTTACTTTTTTGTCGCAAATGGGTAAAAAATATATATTATTAACATCTTTAATTAAAATTTCAATGAAAATTTATTAAAGATAAGTGACAATTGTCATAATCGTTATTATTTAACTTTTTTGAACTTTTTTATGCAAATGGGGTAACAATATATATTGTAAAAATGATTTTTTGGTAGTTAATTTTGTTTTTAAAAAAGCAGTTTCAATTTAAAAAATTATATACAAATACGAACAATATCAAATTAAAATTATATTTTAAAAAAAACAAATAAGAATATATTAGAATTTATATAAAAAAAAATATATCAATATATATTTTATATAGAAAACATTAAATAGAACTTTAAAAAATATTAAAATAGGTACATATCACCTTAGAGAAGAGTGAATGCTTAAAAAATTGATCCAATTTAGAGAGAAATATGCTGACGAAAGTAAAATCATTCTTTGGGGCCCCCTGTGATCTGTCTCAATTTTCACATTGTTTTAATAAAATAGAAGGCCTCACTTCCGATAAAGATAAGATTTACCATAGAAAAGTGACAATTGTCATAACCGTTATGTTTTAATTTTTTTGTCGCAATTGGGTAAAAATATATAATGCAATCATGTTAAATTAAAATTTCAATAAAGATGGACCATATAAAAGTGACAATTGACATAATCATTAAATTAAAACTTTTTTATAGCAAATATTATAAATAAATTAATATATTTTAAACATGTTAATTGAAGTTTTTCTCAAATATACCATAGATGATATAAATTTAAGTGGAGATTATAAAATATGTGAAAAATACAAAATTTTGCTTGGAGCAAAAAGTTTATACTTTACTTATATTTATTATAAATATTTTTACATATTTTATCGGTTTTTTTAAGAGAGAGAAAGGCGATAAAGGCTTATGATAAATATTTTGTCATTTTATAATATTTACTAAAACAACAAAAGTAATAAGATGGGGAGGGGGGGGGAGGTGATTACTTGCATGTATTTAAGGAACTTGTATTTTTTTTAATTGTTCTAATTCTACTATAATAATGTAGCTAAATGGCTAAGCCGAGTCAACTAATCTCTAAACTCAGTTTGAATTCAAAAATAGACTCGTTCCAAAAACAGCTTTCATTTGAGTCGACTCAGGAGTTCACCTGAGTTTAAATTTGAGCCGTAAATTATTTATTTGTGATTTAGATAATTTAAGAATAATATATTTAGCACTGTTAATTTTGAGCGGACCAATAGATGAATCACAGATGCTAGCTCGATGAGCCATATGCGCATGATTTCCAGGTCTGCCACATTAATATGTAGACTACCACAATTTTTTTGAAAAATCAAAATATAACACTAAGCTGAATATAATCCTACCAGTTTTATGAAATTTCCGAATAATGCAATAGCTAACATAAAATCTCCCACACGTGAGAGACTAGGTTGGGTACCCTCATATCCCAATTTATAAACACTATATTAAAATCAAATTTATTTGTAGCTGTTAAACAGTGACACTCATGTATTTTATCTTAACTTTAAAAAATTGTTTTTTTTTACATCCTTAAGCTATTTATGGCGTAACTATATTTCAAATGTAATAAGAATTGTTTCTTTACTTAATAAACTAATGTTCAATTTTTTATTTTAACTTTAAAAAAAAAGATCAATTTATTATAAACTACATTAAATTAAATTGTCAATATATACAGGAAACTATTTTGAATTATGTGATCATTATATTTTTTAAATTTAAATATCAATAAATTGACTTAATATACGTTTATAACATTTGATTTCTGCAACCTTTTCAGTAGCTTTTATATTTTAAAAATATATTTAATAAATTATAAGTTAATGATTTTACTTGCTATTTTAGAATTTAATTTTAATTTATAATTATATGACAGCAGCAGTTAAGGTGAGCAAAGAATTGCCAAATATAATATTTATTAATTTAATTTATCTAAAAAATATTACTACACAACTATAAATTACATGTATATATATACTTTTACAATCAATCAAATTCTTAATCTTGTGTCATGTGAATGAAATAATATAATATAATTGTTTAAAATGTTAATACGTGATACGATAAAAGCGTTTTCGACCTCTGGTTGTGGGTACAACAGACTAAGCTAGGTTTTCCTCAAAATCCATCAAACTGGATAGTTAATTAGGGGAAGAAAAATGAGGAGCCCTTCACACTTTGTGGGCAAGCCGCCCGTACTTGTAGGCGTTACATTTCGAAAAAAGTTGCTTAAACCTCTATAGGCTTAGTAAAAAGGAGTGTGGTAAAAAAAGAGCCTACACCCGAGAACTACAGTATAATTTAATTACTTTAAAGGTGGGTGATGGCTGATTTTAAGTTTAAATTCTTTAGTGTACATTTTGATGATTACTATCACTATTGAGATTTAATGTTCATAGAATCTGTAAATAAATATGATTAAAATAAAAAAAATTTGCCTGAACAGTAGATATAGTGTTATTTTTTATCAATGATTCAACCCATACAATCAGCGTCTACATGAGCGGGAGGGGTAGGAACAGTTTGCATCCTATTTTTTTGAGGGGGTAGGGGGTAAGCTGCTTTAATGGGGGTAGGATAAATTTTTTGGGGGGTTATCTATTAAATTTTGAGATAAAATAAGACAAAGTTTATCGCTGTAAAAATTAATACTTTTATTATAGTGTTATTATAATACAATTCATCGACCAAATCTATATATTGCAAACAATCATACACATTGTTTTCCAAATAAACTATCCTTTTAAATATAATTTAAAAGGTTTAGATATTTCAGCAAGCTCATAATGCCATAATAATTAATTCATTGTAAATAATGGAGGTTTTAATTAAATTTATTATCTAAAAAATAAATTCTTTATATTCAAAAAATATCGATAGTTGGTAGTAGAGATAGATTAATTTAAGTTATCTTTTATAAATTATTTAAAAAGAGTATCAATAAATAAATAGGTGAAAATAATCATAAAGAGACATCGCGGGGATTTTTTAGGAGGGTAGGTAAAGGTTTATGAAGGGGGTTTGCATCCAGTGGAAATCCTGTCATGTAGACGCTGCATAGACATTATAATGGAAAAAGATTTAAAATTTGAAAGGAAATAAAATACAGCTTGCGTATAAAAATAGAAGTCAGTTTATATCATAAACAGGTTTTGTTAATAGATAATTTAAAATACAACGAATGAATGAAATAAATTGCAATTTATGCTAAACAACATCTAATTTAAATAAAATAATTATAAATATAAAACCATATTTAACAACAGCTTTTTTCAAGTTCAAAAATATTCTTTAAACTGACATCTATATTATAATTTTCCGATGTCCTCACTACGCCATCATGACGTCATGTCATCGTTACGTCATATCATCACTACGTCATGTCTTCGCTACGTCATGTCATCGGTACGTATTTATTTTTATTTTTTTTATTTGTTTTATTTATTTATTTTATACAAACAGATGAATGGATGTTCGAGAATTGATGGTGTACACATACCTAACATGGATTGAGAGATTTGAAAAATCGTCTTTGAATTGATAAAAACAATATTCCCTCAACTTTGTAAATATGAATGAAACTTTTTATTTCACTTAATCCTTTCTTTATTTTTTAGATTACCTTATCAATTTTCATCTCATATTATCAATTATACATTAATGAAATCTCTACAAGATACTCAACTTGTATATTTATTTTGAACATACTCACAATTTTTGTCAGTACTTATATTACAATTTTTGATACTCATATTTTTCTTTCATAACCAATAATTAAGAAGATAGCCAATTATATTCAAATATTTAAATATTCTTATCCTAACCTATTTATAATCTCCAACGCTTATAAATAACTCTTTCTTTATTTTTCCCCTCCCTTAATGAATTTATTTATCACTGAATTTTATTATCTCATTCTTTTTTTTCTATCTCAATTATCTATTAACCACTATTTCTCAAAATCTTATCAATTCCTTTAATATAATTTTTATAATATAATCATTTATACCTTCTTTCCCCCCCCCCTTTTTTTTATCTTATTTTTTAATTACCTTACAATTAATTAACCTTAATCTTAATAACATTACATTCATCATGTTATTTTTTAACTTTTAGAATATCATAATAGGCTTGATAAGTCCCCCAAAGATTTTTTTTTGATGATAGCCCTTCAACTACTATAAATATGCATCTAATATTGACCTATCTACCGGTTTTACATTATTTTAATGTTTGTTTAATTTCAACAATAGTTTATTTATATTTTTGACTGATTTCTTTATTTGTCTAGGTTACCCTAAACCCTCACATTGCTACAACATGATAAATCTATTATTAAAGATAAGCAAAGAAAATAGTGATGATTAAACAAATGCCTTACCCGTTCTAGAGTTACTGGTAGACAAATTAATAAAGAACTACGCTTGAAATGAACTCATCTGGAGGTTTATTTTGTTTTTTTTATCTTATGTTTTATATCTATGTTTATTTTATTTTCACCCAGTTCTCCAAATTATACTATCACCACTACCACAATCCCTATGCCTCCGCCTTTTTAACAAATATAAACATTTAATTCTGTACTATCATTCACTTCACTAGGAGTTAATATAAATATTACTTTATCCGATTCTCTGAGAAATTTTCATGAATACTTAGAGGAATGTTCAAACTTGAATGTACAGTACGGCCAATTTCATCAACTTTATTAATGGAAAAATATGCAGTAGTTCTGTCATGGCCTTTAAAACAATACTTACGGCTGTTTTATGGTTGAGTTAACATTGTCGTTCATGATTCTATTATAGAAGGGGATACCAATCCTGACATTGACAAAAATATCATTTTGCGTGTTCAAACTTGAATGTACAGTACGGCCAATTTTATCAACTTTATTAATGGAAATATATGCAGTAGTTCTGTCGTGGCCTTAATAACAATACTTACGACCGTTTTATGGTGAGTTATTGTCGTTCATGATTCTATTTTAGAGGGGGATACCAATGCTGGCATTGACAGATATATCGTTTTTCTTTCTTCTTTTACCGGTATCCCAAGGCATAGGCATATCATCTTTATCAGGACGTAATGTGTTTTGTACACTGCTTTGTAAATCCGTCATCACTTTCATCTACAACCCTAAATGATATAAAATCATACATTAATTATTTCCTCTCCAGGGAACGCCCAGATTTATTTTGTCGCTTTTTTCATCAAAAATTAAAATGTCAACAAGGATTTGCTCTTAATTTTATCAAATACATAATAAATAATCCTCATTATTTTTTAAAAAAATTATCCTAAATTTATATGTCAATAAAAAAATATCTTAAAAAATATATAAATAATTTGCATATAAGTTTCATTAGTGTTTAATGGCATTTTTGTAATTTAAATAGACAGCATTTTTTATTTTTACTTAACATAAAAAAATATATATCCCTTATCAAATTCTTTGACAAATAATATCAGAAATGCAAGACATACATTAAATTTATCTGAAAAACAATAACCCTATATAATAAACAATATATTTTTTAGATATAATTTTAATTGATCATATTACAAAAAAAGTATAAGAGTCGTTTATTTTAATTTTATTTGTCATGATTCTCTAATAAGCGGTTGCCCAGGCCTTCCCAGTTTTCCTTAATACGGAATTTACGTTTTTTTTTCCATATTAGACTAATTGGTAAATCTGATAATTCCCCTTCATGTGATGAAATCAATTAAAAATTTAACTATCTCCGAGGTGGGAAAAAATTTTTAAAATTATATTGGATACGACTGGGCTTGGAACCTCAAAATTTATATTAGCTTGCACCTGACATGGGAATATCTTTAACAAATTATTAAGGGTTGAACTGGGCTGGATAAACTTTTTAATAATTATATGCTTTCTAATCTTTTGAGCTTGGATCTGGCATGACGTCTATCGTAAAAAAATGAATAAAAATCTCATTCACAGTTATTTTTGACGGTCTTTCTACTAGTAAGTTATTAATTACCATAAAATTTTATTAAAAACGATAGATTGGGGTTTATAAACACAATGACAAATATGATAGACTCTCTGCCATCAAGATACAATATTATAATCCTAAGAGATTTAAATTTGAAAATTGGTAAAACAGTAGAATATGTTAAAATTAATACCACTGGACACGCGACTATACAACAATCTAATAATGAAGATAGCAGAAAACCTCTCGATTTTGAAAGAGCAAAAGCAAAAATTTTAAAATCGAAAATACCTTCTTTTGCCATAGGAAAATAAACACATTCACCTTCTTCGTAAGAGCCAATCAGAAATTCCAAATAGATTTCTACATCTCTAATATTCATGGGTGGTTTCTCCGCGGGCTATTCCTCTTCTACCTTTTTACTGTTGTTGTAATACGGAAATACCGCCCACATTTCTCCGCCTCCATCTTTAGATTCTCTCAACCAGTTTCTGACCACGGCTACCATCCGCTCCGCCTGACCCTTCGAACTCGGGTGATATGGTGGCAACAAATGTGTTTAGCTCCGGTTTCCCAATAGAAAACCTTGAACTGTCTACTAAAAAAGATTCACCTCCGTCCGATATGATTGTAATAGCCACTCCGTATCTAACCCATAGATTTTTCAATGTTTTTATCACCACTTAAGTTGTGTTTCCTACCTCCACATACTCCACCTACTTTGAATAAACATCCACTACTATATAACTTGTCAAACCAAAGAAGTCTCCCACGGCTGAGTTGCTTTCGGCCCACACTTTCTTTGTCTTTTCGAGGCATCGAAGCCCAGGAATTACATCTAGCACATGCTCCTCCGACTTCCCCTCACTAGACATTCATTATTATTTCCAACTCATTTTCTATATATTTGAACGTTTTATCCCCATCCTGCCATGCTTTCCATCCCTTTATGCACGCTTTAATTTGCCTCAATTCTCTATCTTTTAAAGTTGCCCTTTTAATTTATTGATATTCCAGTCATCGTTCTGATCAGTACATGCTTGTTTTCTTAGTCCCATTCTTCATGTTCATTTCCCTCGAAATCTTCTCCAGCTCCGCATGATAAAATGTCGGGTAAATAATTTTCTCTTCCTCGTCGATATTTCACTTGTACATGAAAATTGCCCACTAGCAATTATCATCTTTGTTGCCGGGCGATAGCATTAATACTATGTCCTTTTTGAATAGATGAGCGGTTTATTATCCATATAAATAACAAACCTGCTTCCAACGAGATATTTTCGATGTTAATTCAAAAATGACAGCTTACGCTTCTTGCTTAGTCATAGAATACCTGGTCTCTGCTGCTCTAAATAATCTTGAAAAATATAATACCTGTCTCTTTAATTTATCAATATAATGCAACAAGGCTCCTCCTAGACCTTCATTACAAGCGTTCTCAGCCAATAACACCTACAATTTATTATTAAATTAAACCAAAATAGGTTCTTTTCCAATTCAGCAATTTATATTTTAGCGCTGCTATTTAGGTAAGTCCCTCCACAAACCAATGATAATAGTTGACCATTTCCAAAAAGACTTTTCTGCTTTATTATTAAGTGTCAACCTCAACTCTTTTGTAATTTTGATCCCAAGATATATCACCTCCATCACCCCCAACACACATTTCTCCGCACTAGTACGTAATCCTTTTTCTTTGATTCTCCCAAATACTTCCCCCAATCTCTGTTCATGCTGTTCTAGAGTTCTTCCCATTACCAGTGCATCGTCCATATATTAGAAAACCCCCCTCCATTCCTTGAAAAACGACCACCATTGTTCGCTGAATAATAGGAGCTGATGCGTAAGTCCAAATGGCGATCTACAGATGCAAACAATAACTTACGCGTAGTAATCGTTAATAACTTCTTTACCTCCGAATTATCAAGCTGCAAATATGCATTCAAGAAATCAACTTTTTAAAAATAAATACTTCTAAATTGGCCAAAATTTCCTTAATTCGTGGCAACTGATATGACCCCATGGATATAACGTGACCCGGAAATCTGCGAATAGACGGAGCCGCCACTGGCTTTCTTCACAGGCACCAGTTAAGTCGCCCATATATTCAACAGGACATACGATGCTATTCTGTACCCTTTGATCTAATTGTATTTCTACTTATTTTCTTCTTTCAAATGGTATTTGTCAACCATCCTTTAATTTAATATCCATTTCATAATCTCTGAGGCACCCCAAAAATCTTCGTTGAATCGTGATTATTTTATACCAATCTCCGAACTCTCTCTTGCACTTTGGTCAGTTTTTCATTAAGTGACAACTCCCTTTTACTGTTCTGTGTCTCTCAAACGTCCCTTCCCTCTTTCTTTTCTCCTCTCTTCTCTTGATATCATGATATTCTTTAACAAGTCCAACTTTCCTCTGGTAATTTTTACCTATTTTTCCCCTATAATTATTTCCCCTTATTACGATCCTTTGATGTTCGTTCCCATAATTATTTTCCCCTAATTCGAGCTGAGAATTACTTCATTATTCCCCCCTATTTCTCTCTTATAATTATTTTCGTCAATTTCGCTCTTAGAATTATTCCCCCTTTCTCCACCATTCAACAAGGTCTTACGGCAACATATACTCTCTTTTAAACGCCATAACTGCATATTCCACACTTAGTTATTGGTGCAAATATGCCCCACTATGAAAATTTTCTCTATAAACTATACTATGAATCAATTCGAGTGACCCTGATCAACCCGAACACAGCTTCTATACTTCAATTGATAATCCATAATTCTAATACCTGAACCCTCTCATCCAATGTTGCTTCTTCAATAATTTCTATCTTACCCATAGTAGTCAGGGTCCTATCAAATTTTCTTATTCTTAATCCCTCATTATCTAGTATTCCCCTAGCGAAATACTCTGATACTATCCTAACCAATTACCGAAATAGCTGCTCCCGTATCAAACAACATGGGAATCGTTCTCTCATTTAAATTATCATCACTCTAGAACAAGTATCATGTACCACCTCCCTTGTAGCATATTTACACATCTCCTCTTACTTATTTCCTCCTAAGAAAGCCACCTATTCGCTCGGCCGTGACTGTTATTATATATTCTTTGCCATCCATAACATAGTCACAAATTCCCCAGTCTTTTGCCACATGTCCCCCTTTTCGGCATAAAACATTCTATATTTTGCTACTCCGTTTCCTTTATGTTCGGTACACTACCTTCTTTCATTTTTTCTCTCTCAATAATCCTCCACATTTGAAACATTTTATTAATTTTTGCAAGTAAAATAATTTTAAAAGGAAATGTCAATCTATCTTTTAAAATCATCATAACGCGAATGACTTTTGATTTGATGGAAATATATCAAATGATTGGTTTTTTTCATTTTTTTTATTTGAAATGGAAATAAATAAAATAGAAAATATGGAGCATCAACTCGAAGAATTGATAGAACATATACGATTATTGGAAATTATGGTCTGCGATTTTCAACCTCAAAGTCAAAATAATCTTAATCACCAATTGTAAATGTATTAATGTTATAATCTTATATTATTTATAAAAAGGAATTCAATCATTAAAAGTTTGCAAGATCTTCAAAAATCTAAAGCGATTATTTATGATATTCAAATACCATTGGATTTAATTGAGTAGTTATTATAAATTATATGGCTTTATATTTTATTTAGATATGTTGATAAAGGTCTAACTCCTGAGATTTATATAAAAGATTATATGGATAAATGTTTATTTAAAAATGAAGAAGCCAAAAATAGAGTGGAATCTCTGAAAGTTTCCTTTTAATTATTCTATATTATTTTAAAAAATTATTTGTGTAGAAGTTTAAAGATACACTAATGACTGAAATAAATAAAGTCTTTCCTACTGAAACAACAAAGTATTGTATTTTAAGAAGTGAAGATACAACTTTTCAACCATAATTTTTTTTAATAATGAATACCATATACAATATTAAATCAATTCATAACCTATTTTTAACTCAAATAACACCCTTTATACCCAAGAATTTTAAATTTATCAGAAATTATTTAGATGAAATTAATATAGGCTCTGAAATGTATAATCTAATATATAGAGCATCAAATAAAGTTACAATAATTTTACCTATAATTGAAAATGAGCAATCAAATCAAAGTAATAGGAAGAATAATAAAACAAAACCCTATTCACTTTTTACAATATCTCTTATCATAGTTATTGAAGATATATATAATATTATTGATTATATCTCTGATTTTATATGGGAAAAATTAAATACTGGACTATGGAGTAACATTGGAGTACATTGGAGATATATATATTCATTTATAAATCTCCTGAAATTTATTTTAATGATCCAACTAATCTATATTGCATGCACTAATTCCTTGCTTGATATTTTTAAATTAAATGTTGTGATTAATTTTTTAAAAGAATATCCTATTGATTTTGATAATGACAAGAAAAAATTTAGACAATTATTGCTAAAATTATTAAAATTATGTGATTATTCACTTTTGATGGGGTTAACAAATATATTTTATAATGGGGAAAATATATATAACAAGCTTGCTTCATCACTCAGTAAATATATAACTAAGGATCCAGATTATATTTCAACAGTTATAGGAAATAACTTACAAGATCTAATTATTAATGAACAACAACATTTAAATTATTGCATTAATTATCAGGTCCCAATATTAAATTGCCCTTCCATTTCCCAATTTCATCAGATGTTAATTGGGGAAGAGCCTTTGGTCATTATAAAATCGATCATTGATTGGCCATGCTTTCAATATGATTCCAAATCAAATAGAGCAATGAAATGGAACTTAGAATATTTGTTAAATGTCTGTGGGCCACGAACTGTCCCAATTGAAATAGGTTCAAAATATACTGATGAACAATGGACTCAAAAATTAATGCTCTTTTCAGATTTTATAAAAGATTATATACTCGATGATAACAATCCAAAAGGTTATTTGGCACAACATCTTTTATTTGAACAGATACCAGAATTAAAAGAGGACATTGACATTCCAATTTATTGTATGTGTACTTTATCAAATGAGTTGATTGCCTTTAAAAAAAACAAAGAAAAATTTCATAATAATAAAAATTTATCATCTTCCAAATTTAATATAAATAACAATGTTGAAAGAAATATGCCAGAGGCTAACATTGAGGAAGACGTTGAAATAAATTGCTGGTTTGGTCCAGCTGGCACTGTATCTCCTCTCCACTTTGATCCTAAACCTAATTTATTATGTCAAGTATTTGGTGTCAAGTATGTACGTTTATATCACCCATCTACATCAGAAAAATTATATCATTTTTCAAAAAAGGATCTATTGAGTGATAACACAAGCCCAGTTGATGTAGAAAATCCAGATATAGATAAATATCCTAATTTTATTGATGTTCCATATAAAGAAACCTTACTCAAATCTGGGGATGTTTTATACATCCCACCTAAATATTGGCATTTTGTTAAATCTCTAACATCTAGCTTTTCTGTCAACTTTTGGTGGGAATGACAATAGAATTGAATAAATAATATATTTTTTTACACTTTTTATTATCTAAATAATGATGATTTAATTATAAAGTGAAAATAATTCGCTATTACTATATATGAATTGTAATTGCATAATGTATATCGCAGCTAGTATAGAAACTTAGTTCAGAGGCTCTTAAACTTATACCCCTCTAAGATATTGACAAAAAATACTCTCCATTATCTGAATGACATGCCTACTTTTTTATAGTAAGTTAAATCATACCTTTTTCAAATAACTATTTCACAGATCCTGTACAGGATTTGGCAACATACAAAAAGCTCTTCATCACATAATTAAAAATAAGAATAAATGAAAATCGAAAGTGTTATAAAGAATTATGGAAAATAATTATATTTTATTATAATAACTAAATTTATCATTAGCATTTATAAAAGGACTAATTTTTGAAATAAAATAATTTTTGTGTGCTGTTTTTTTAAATTTCTTATTCTGGCATAATGACTGTATAAGTTATACAGTTTGATCCAAAAATTTATATCATTATTCATTGTCACAAATAGAAACCCTCTTTTGCATCACCTGTGATTAAATGTAACCTTTGCTTTTGTTTTGAATAATTTTAGGGCTTGAGGTCCAAATTAACCAAAGTTGTTTGAAACTATTGGAACATACAATAGATTATTTAGGTGTATGTATTGGTATATATGCTTTCTGCTCTCATGATGGAGTTAATAGGGGTCAGGTAAAACAATTTACACTATTATAATTCCAAGTAAAAGCTATACATTGGTTCTAGGGGACTAGGGTCATCCCATCGGGTGTCAGGGCTGAGACCAGAAATTCCTGCATGGGAGGAATATTTTTTGTGGGTCTCAATGTTCAACTAATGATCGAATTGATGGCATAGTACCTATGCAACTACATTTTGAAAAGCGACTAGGGTGGTGATCTAGGCTATCTATATGGATGTAAAAGAGAGTGTATGACTTTGCGTAAAATTTTGCAGTCCAATTAAAGACCAATAGTAATGCTAAGTTCTTTGCTGGTAAGTAAGAGTCCTAATTTCTTTAAAAGAAGCATAAAAATGTGTTTAAAGTAACAAATAAACGTTAAACCAGTGTTAAAAGTATGGTACTATGGCTACCAATAGCATTTTCCTAAGTGCTCTACTTTTGAATTTTTTTAAATATTTTTTACCTATCACAAATAAAAAATATTACTAATATTCCAAATAGATATAATTTATTTACTTTTTTATTGCATCCCAATAATAATAGAATTTTCATACTGCCATCCCCCCAATCTAGAGTGATGATCAGAAAGTATTAGCTATGACTAAATTATCGTTTAACACTAGCACACAATGCAGTATTAAATTTAATGTATCATTTTTATATAAGAAAAATATTCATTTGAGCATTTATTTTTGATAACGTTTTGCATTTTTAGATTAAAAAAATGTGTCTAATTTTCAATAGTGTTATTTATTTCTGCAAAATCATCCATAGTAGGCGGCGTTTTTGATCTGGCTAGGGTTCTATATAATATTAATAGAATAAAAATTATGTAAGGGATAAGTGATATGTTTGTCAACAGGCCATGTTACCACTTTAAAATTTTTATCTATTGAGAAATTAGCATGTTTAACATCTAGAAAATAATTTATGAAATGTTAATATTTATTGTAATTTTTCATTTATAATGTAATTCCTGAATAATATCTTATGGCCAGTTGAAACATACCATGTTTGAATTGGGCCAGAAAATCAATTTCACATTAACTCATCTAGCTTAAAAACTATTATAAATACAGCTTTGATTTAAATTTTTAAGGATTGGTCTGTACATTGATATTAAATTTGTTTGATATATTACTTTTAAATGCTTATTTTATTAAAACCTTCCAGCATATCGTACTATGAAATTTATACCCTGTGTTAATTTTTTTATCGAAATTAAAATATTTTGCTCCAGAAAAGGAAATTCCATATTATCATCATATTCTGGGGAATTACTTTGTCTATATTATCTGTGCCAAAATTATCTTAAATATCAATCCATTTTAATTTTAAAAGATTTATAATGCAGATTTTTAAATTTCAAGATTAAATTAAATAAAAAATATGATTTTAGAATTAATATTTTAACAATTGAAAGTAGCCCTCTACTATGCTACTTTCAAGCTATCGCTAGTGCTAATTTAATAATAACATTGAGTTACACAAACAAATAACGGTTAAAGTGGATTTTTGTTTCATTTTCTAAATGGGAGAATTAAGAACATAACGCTTCCTGTAACAACACTATTTATGACTTTTTTAGCCTTAGCCAAGCCTTATATAGTCATTCAATATATTATAAATACTGAGCTGTATTTTGAATCAACAAAAAAAGTCAATTTTTAAACCTATTAGATTTATTATACTATGTATTGGGCAAATTTTCAGAAAATTATATTCAGATACAAATGCTTTTAAACATGTTGTATTTAAGATACTTAATACTTAGGAAAATTATCAATAGATATAATATACAAGATAGTTTTTAAAAACTTTAAATAAAATATCAAGCTTTATTTTTTAAATAAACTAGCAGAAAAAGACAAATTTTTTATATAGATAATGCGATATATAGATATATTTTTAAAAATTGTATATTATAATGAAAGCAATATTATTATAAAAACTTAATTAGTAAATATCATAAATCAGCATTATTTTTTATTATTATTAATTTTTCAAACAATTTGTAGTTTAGCCTTTGACGATTTCCTTTTTTGATCATATTAACAAAGCTGAATATTCGTTCAAAGAGGGCAGAGGATGGCAATATTATGTCAATTTAATAAATATTTATTTTATATATTTTTGACTATTTAACATATTTATATTACACCTGTCATCTCTATACAATTTAAGAGCTCTCATTCAATATCATTTACTGAATTATTTTGATTGGATATATTACTTTTTAAACAAAAGTAATCATCATTTGAAGAGATGACATTCATTTCAAAAAAATTAATTAAAGCTTCTTGTATTAATAAATCCTGAAGATATATTTTTTTCTTTTTCATAATCAATTTAACTATTTTTAAAGTGGGGATGAAACATCGGGTAGGGGTATCACTAGTTAGATGCTATGTTTGTTAAAGCCTTCTTTTTCAAAATATTATAAATAAATAACACATTTAAACAAATACATTAATATCTTATTTAACTTTCTTATAAAATTTAGGGTTTACTTCAAATTGTTATTTTCTTTGTGGCATTATATTATTATAATTTCCTTCCTTTCGCTTTAAGCAATTAATGAAAAATCAAAAATATAATAGATGAAAATAAATATAATTTATTTATTATTATTTTATAAATTATCATATCATTAGATTATCCTAAACATCAAAATAAAACAACTCCCAATCATAAAATACTTTAAGGTTGCTTAAATTCAGTGAACATCCATTTTTGCGCTCATTCTGGAGTTTGCTAAAAGCTGGTCATATTTAGTTCCAATTAATAATGCTCATTTTGAATTAGGCTCGTTTCAAACACCGAACATGGTAAATATTTTTATATTTTTTTTGAGAAGAAAATATAAAAGATAAAACTTTTAAATTAAGGCTATAATTTGAGAATTTTTATTGGTTTTAAGGGGTAAAGCATTTAATTTAAAGTCCAGTTTGTATTATAGATGTTATTTTGATTTGTGAATACATGTAGGTTTCAGGGGCGTTTTTAGCTTTTGCAGATCCAGGGGCTCAACTAAAATAAATTATGGGGAAAGGAGGGCTTCGCCCACCATACCCCCCATATTTTACCATTTACCATGCATACATACTAATAGTAGCATATAAGTAATAAATAATACAAAACATTTGGTAAGCATAAAGTTAATGTTTTTAATATAAAATATATTTGCGATTGTAGAATATATATATATCAGTAACTAAGCGTCCAAAGAGGCAAGGGAAGTATTGATTTCCTTGAAATTTAAAAAAAAAATAAAATTAAGATAATCTTTAGTGTTGTTAAAAAACCCGATTCGGGTTGATTTTTTAATAATGACATCTTGATTATAACCATAATAAATAATATTGTGCAGGCTTGGTGATTTTGCTCATAGATGGCAGAAAGTTTGGTCTTTTACTTGCCAAATCTTGAGCTTGCACAATATATTGTATAACTTAACGTTTGAAAAATAAGCGCTGGGGTAACAAATAAAAAAAGCTAATTATTTTCTAAATAAAAGAAGAAACATTTTTATATGATATATCTGTTAAAAAATTGATTATTTTTTAAAAGAATTGATAAATTCAAAATGTCTAATAATTGCAATTATGTTATTAAAAATATCATCTGGCTTAAGAAATTTTGATGTGGAGAAATTGGTTATTGAAAAAGTGAAACCAAAACTAATTAATTTTACAAAATTTAAAAAAGAAATTAAAACTTGCTTTCGTACTTTACAGGGTTTCCCATTCAAATAAGGAAAAGTTCCTATCAAAAAAATAAAAATTTCAATCATAAAAGGAAAAGGTCTGATCAAAAAAGGAAAAGGTCCAAACAAAAAAGGAAAAGTGTCAATCAAAAAAGAAAAATTCCCATTCAAAAAAGGAAAATCGTAATTTTTTTAAAAAATATAAAAAATTTTCTTAATTTTTATTTATTTTTGTCATTCCTTTTTATTTTATTTCTAACTTTTTGCGATTCTTTACTTTATTTGTATCTTTTCTCAATTTATTTTTCTTCTCATTTTTGATAATTCTTTTGTATTTTTAAAAATAATTTATAAATTTAGGTTCATTTTTTAAACAATTCTTTACGTTTTTTTATCTTTTACATATGTCGTAATTTTTAAAGGGATCATAACTATCCGGGATCTTCACGGGATTTAAAGGGATCCCTTTAATATTTCAATTTTTTAAAGGATAAAGAACCATGATATAGAAGAATCTTATTTTTAAAAGCGTTTTCCGCACGTTTCGTTTCGTTTTTTAATTTTATTGTTATTCATTAATTTTCAATGATGTTTTTTTTGCCTTATGAAATAAGATATGTCTAATATAGGGTATATATCGATAGCTAATCAAAAGATCTATTCAATTGGAGGTCAATCTCTCCTCTATAATGGGCGGGTCTAGATCTTGGGGAGTCAGAAATATTTTTATCAACACAAAATATCGATATGGGTATCAAATAAAAGCTAATTTTAATATGGTTTGACTGAAAGTCTTCATTCTTTGTCTGGATGGGTATGACTTGGTCTAGGGGTGGGGAGGGGGTGTATGGTGAAGGGGGGGGGGGCTGGAAAAAATAATTTTTTTGATATGGGTAACAAATAAAAGCTAATTTTAATATCGTTTGACTGAAAGTCTTCATTCTTGGTCTGGATGGGCATGACTTGGTCTGGGGGGAAGGTGTAGAAAGGGGGTAAGTGTAAAAAATTATTTTTTTTGATATGTGTATCAAATAAAAGGTAATAAAAATATTTTTTTATTGTAATAATAATAATTACTCATAAAGGGCAGGTCTAGGTCTTGGGGGGTCAGGAATATTTTTATCATCACAAAATATCGATATGGGTATCAAATAAAAGCTAATTTTAATATTGTTTGACTGAAAGTTTTGATTCTTTGTCTGGATTGGTATGACTTGGTCTGAGGGTGGGGGGGGGGTATGGTTAATAAAGGGGGGGGGAGTAAAAAAAATGATTTTTTGATATGGGTATCAAATAAATGTTAATTTTAATATCGTTTGGCTGAAAGTCTTTATTCTTGGTCTGATGGGTATGAATTAGTCTGGGGGTGGGATGTAGGGGGGGGGGTGCAAAAATAATTTTTTTGATATATGTATCAAATAAAAGTTAATTTTAATATGGTTTGATTGAAAGTCTTTATTCTTGGTCTTGATGGGTATGACTTGGTTTGGGGGGTGGGGGTGGTGAGGGTGGGTGTAAAAATAATTTTTTTTGATATGGGTATCAAATAAAAGCTAATATTAATATGGGTTGACTGAAATTATTTATTTTTTGTCTTGATGGGTATGATTGTCAGTCCTTCAACTTCTTCTTCTCCGTTATATGGCGATTTCCAGGTTTACCCGGGTATGCCAGTTTTCCCTCTTATTTTTCTTTTCAATTTTTGACGGTCCTGGGCATCAATATTTGTAAGATTCATGCTTCTCATATCCGCCGCTATCACATTTGTTACGTCATCTTGGGTCTTCCTCTAGGTCTTGATCTTCCTACTTACATCATGGTGCATCTCTTTACCCAGTCATCTTTTGTCATACGTTCCACATGCCCAAACCATCTTAGTCTATTTCGTCGCATTACCATTCCAATCATTTCTATACCCAATCTTGCTCGCAATTCCTTGCTAGTTTTTCTCTCTCTTTCAGAGATACCCCACACATCCATCTAATCATCCTCATCTCTGTTCTTTCTAATTTGGCTTCGTGAGTCGCTTTCATTGCCCATGTTTCACAGCCATAAACTAAACAACTCCTCACAAAGCTTACGTAAACTTTCCCCTTTAACTTCAGACAGACTTTTTTATTTGTAAATAGAGACTCTGAAGTTCTTCCAAGCTTGTCTGGTCCTTGCAACAACGGCAGAATCTACACCACCATCTGAGTTTAGCATATCACCTAAATAACAAAACTTATCCACTTTTTCTAGGGTTAACCCATTGCCAATATCCAGACCACCATTTTCTAGGTTATCATTATTATGTATCCCTTTCATGCATGTTCTACAAATAAAGGTCATTTCCTTTTTTCCCGCTACATCTATTATGTACCCATTTCTGGCATCTGGTGCATTGGATATAATCTCTAGCAACTCCTTTTCCACATACACCACAATGCCACTTACCGGATTCCTCCATCTTTAGATTTTCCCCACCAATCATCACCTTTGTCTTTGATGCATTCATTTTCAGGCCCTTTGCTTCCATAGTCATCTTCCATTTACTATTTTATCCCTCAATTCTTTCTCACTGTTTGCCAATACAAGGTCATCTGCATATAATAGCTCCCAGAGAAGTTCTTCACGCATTTCTTTAGCCACCACATTCATAACTAAGATAAATAATAATGGATTCAGCATGGATCCTTGATGAAGTCCTACCTTCACCTCAAATCTATCATTATCACCATAATCCGTCCGTACTGCTGTTTGTGCTCCAACATACATTGCCATCACTGCGATAACCAACCATTCCTCCACACCTGATTTTCTCAAGGCCCACCTATAACCTCACGCGGAACCCTATCTAATGCTTTCTTTAAATCAACAAACGCATAATAGAGTTTCTTTTCCTTCGCAAGATACTTCTCCTGCATTTGTCTCACCACAAAAATTGCATCTGTCGCGCCTTTTCCCGATGTAAAACCAAACTGCATTTCATCAATTTTAATTTGTTCCCTTATCCGCTTCTCTAACACTCTCTCAAATACTTTCATTGCATGTTTCAAGAGTTTAATAGTTCTGTAAGACCCGCAATCTAAAGGATCACCCTTCCCCTTGTAAACTAGGATAATTATAATTCTTCGCCAGTCCTTGGGAATAGTTCCTTCTGTGACAATTTGATTGGCTAAATTTATTAACCATTCAATCCCTAAATAATCAGAACCTTTAAACATCTCTGATATCACCATCGTTAAACTTTTTCATCTTTTTCACTGTTCTCTTTATCTCATTGACAAATTTACACCCTGGACTTTCTACCTTTGCACAACTAACATTATTATCCCATTCATTTTCTTCATTTAAAAGTCCTTTCATGTAAATCTTCCAGGTGTTCTTAATACCACTACTATCAATCACCATTTTTCCTTCTCTTTTTTTCAAACACTTTACCTGCCTCTTTTTGACATCTGCTTTGCCATTCGAACCATATTTCCAATTCCATCAGCGTATTTCACTTCTTTAGCAAACTCGTGTCTTTTTTCTTATTGAGCCTTCGCTATTAATTTCTTAATATTTCTTTTAGCCATCTTGTAAATATCGTTATCACTATTTTCTATTATATCATACTCTGAAACACCACCAAGTCTTCTTATGTCTAGGCGGCCCTTTTATCCATCCACATACCTCCTCAATTGTTATCATCCAAACTTTCTTCATGACTTCCCCCTTGTCGTTTACCCCAGATGCTTGTGCCACCTCCGCCTCCTTAATTGCCAATGTCATATTGAATTGACGTCTAGCACTCTCCTCCTTCAATTTCCAAACCTTCAGCCTTGGCACAAAATTTCTTTTATTGACCCTGGCACAGAGTGAGATCTCCTACAACTAGTCGATGTTGATTTATACATCCCTCTCCCGGTATCACTTTCACATTTTTTACTATACATCGATCACATCTCCTTAATAAAAGTAATCCACTGCCCTTTTGGTACTACCCGACTTATAAGTCACCAGCTTCTCGGATTCCTCTCTCCTTCCAAATTTCTCATGCCGTAACTGAACCCTCCATGTACTCCTTCATAACCCTCACTACTCGCTCCCATATGTCCATTCCAATCACCAGTCAGGATAATTCCCTCTTCATTTGCCATTCTCGATGTCACCTCCAATAGACTGTCCCCAAAATATATCTTTCTCTTCTTCACTTCTTCCAACCTGAGGAACATATGCCGAGATAATATTATATAGCTTTCTACCAAAAATCATCTTGATAACTATTATCTGGCTATCTAGCCTTCTCACTTCGACTACTTTGTCTACCAATTTCTCCGCAAACAATACCCCAACTCCAGCCTTACCATCATTACTTCCTTGCCAAAAGAATTTATATTTTTCGCTAGTCTTGCCAATCATTCTGGTCCCATTTCCTTTCCATCTAGTCTCCTGTATGCAGTACACATCTATATGCCTTCTGTGCAATACATCGACGACTTCTCCCGCTCTTCTCGTCATACTCCCAACATTCCATGTCGCGACCCTAACTCGATCCCCCGTAGACTGGTTTCTCCACTTATTATCAGGTCGTTTATGCCGTCATATATTTCATTTTCATGAATCGTGGTTTTACCAGGTTTCCCATCCTTCTTTTTGTCGTAGGCGGATGAGGAGGCCCACGGGGTACTTTGGGCTGTACCCCGCCCATGCTTTGTTGTAACCATAGGGAAATTTTGTAGCAAGGTTTTTACAATCGGATGCCCTTCCTGACATCAACCTCTTTAAGTGGTTTTTACGCCCCGTCGAGGAGACAGTGATCCTATTCTAGACCCAGATCACAGGGAACCTTTAAGACCTCCATTAGACGCCAAATGTCGTTGCCACTCCCCAGCCACGATGAGGCTGAAGGTAGGATTTTGGGAGAGTGTCAGTCCCTCAACATATTAACAAAATGTCCAGTTGGATAGAATTTACAGAAATAAAAGAGAATGAAGATAAAGGTTAATGATGCTTACTACCAAGTAAATGAATGGAAATATTCTAAATACCAACCTAATTTGCTAAATACCGATCAAAATTTATTAAAATGTAATAAGACCCTCATTATTTAATATATTATAACGGAATCACGTGGTCGAGTCCGGCCTTCTATATATCATCCCCCAAAAGATCGGTAGCTCGTTACTAAATAAATAGCAAAAATTATTATAATAATTTTATAATTAATTCTAAAATTATAATATTATTATTTTATATGTACCAAAATTATTTTAATTATCAATGTCTACTCTCGACATTTAAAAAATTTTTTTTTGAAAAATATATTTACAATGCATATTTTTAAATGTAAATTTAGATAAATAAAATAAAAAGATTATGATTTTAGAATTAATTATAAAATTATTATGATAATTTTTGCTAGAGCACTTTTTAAAAAAATGTAGCACGCTAAAGCTATCGATACTAAAAAAATAGCTATGGAATAACGCGCTAAATATAGAACACTGCAAATTATATATTTCAAGTTCAGGATTGGAACCGAAAAAAGATTTAAAAAATTGTTTTATCTTCATTCTCTTTTATTTCTGTAAATTCTATCTAACTAGACATTTTGTTAATATGTTGAGGGCTTGACAGCATACCCATCAAGACAAAAAATAAATAATTTCAATCTAAAGATATTTAAATTAGCTTTTATTTGATACCCATATCAATATTTTGTAGTGATAAAAATATTCCTTACCCCCCCCCCCCCCCAAGACCTAGACCCGCCCTCTATTAGTCATTATTATTATTACAATAAAAAAATATTTTTATTACCTTTTATTTGATACACATATCAAAAAGAATTATTTACACCCACCCCCCTTTACCCCCCAGACCAAGTCGTGCCCATCCAGACCAAGAATGAAGACTTTCAGTCAAACGATATTAAAATTAGCTTTTATTTGATACACATATCAAAAAAACTTATTTTTTACACTCCCCCACTCCATACACTCCCTCCCCACCCCTAGACCAAGTCATACCCATCCAGACAAAGAATGAAAACATTCAAACCATATTAAAATTAGCTTTTATTTGATACCCATATCGATATTTTGTGTTGATAAAAATATTTCTGACCCCCCAAGACCTAGACCCGCCCATTATGGGAGAGAGATTGACCTCCAGTTGAATAGATCTTTTGATTAGCTATCGATTGATACCCTATATTAGACATATCTTATTTCATAAGGCAAAAAAAACAACATTGAAAATTAATGAATAACAATAAAATTAAAAAACGAAACGAAACGCTTTTAAAAATAAGATTCTTCTATATCATGGTTCTTTATCCTTTAAAAAATTGAAATATTAAAGGGATCCCTTTAAATCCCGTGAAGATCCCGGATAGTTATGATCCCTTTAAAAATTACGACATATGTATGATGATAAAAAAACGTAAAGAATTGTTAAAAAAATGAACCTAAATTTATAAATTATTTATAAAAAAAAACAAAAAAATTATCAAAAATGAGAAGAAAAATAAATTGAAAAGATACAAATAAAGTAAAGAAATCGCAAAAAGTTAGAAATAAAATAAGAAGGAATGACAAAAATAAATAAAAATTTAAGAAAAATTGAAAAATTTATTATAATTTTTTATAATTTTTTTTAAAAAAATTACGATTTTCCTTTTTTGAATGGGAATTTATCTTTTTTGATTGGACTTTTTCCTTTTTTGATCGGACTTTTTCCTTTCTTTTTGGATTTTCTTTTTTTGATTGACACTTTTCATTTTTTGATCGGACCCTTTCCTTTTATGATTGAAACTTTTCCTTTTTTGATTGGGACTTTTCCTTTTTTGAATGGAAAACCCTGTATTTATCAATAATATAAATATGAGTGGCTAACTGGATGTGAAATTTCTAATTCTCTATGTGGCTAATATAGTATAGAGTATGAAATATAATCAAATCGAATCGTCAGTAAAATAACAATTGATGTTTTCAATGATTTGATTCTGACAAATGTTAATTATATAAAAAAAATCTCACAATTGATAAAAAAAAATACTAAAAATTAACTTGTAAAATATTTTAAATTTAAAGACTTAGGCTGTGTTCAAGGTCGGCTTAATTTGGATATTTAATTACTTTTTAATGCAGGTCAAAAAGTATTTGAACGAGGTCATTTTGCTTATTTTAAGTATGAACAAGTTCGTCTTTTTTAAATAAGTATATTTAGAAGTCATAAAAAGTGAAAATTTTTGTTTTAGAAGAAAGAAAATTGAATAGTAAATGACATAATTATAGAATAAAGATGTTATTCTGTTTATTAATATAAATTATGTATAGTATATAATATATATTTTTGTAATAAATTTTATTTCCTATGTAAAAATAAACATATTTTGTTTATTTTAATATAAAAGTATTTTAGGTATAATAAGTAGATTAGCAACCATTGATTAACTATAATATATACAAATTAAAAACTTTTTATTCTTATAGCTCACCTAGTCTAGTACTGATAATGTCATCTAGCAATTCGAGGTTTAGGGTTCATATCTTGCAAGGTGAAATGTTTTCACTTTTTTTTAAGAAATGAATTTGTTGCAAAATTTTATAATATACGGGAACTGTATAATTATTTAAAATTTAATTAATGTTTTTAATGCTAGTTAGATATATTATTGTAGATATAAATTTGTAAAAAAATCACTATTATTAGTTATTTTCGAATTTGATAAAATGCGCAAAGACACTAATTAGTGACATTTTTTTAAATATAACGACCGAATTAACTAGTTATTTTCAAGTAACTTATTAAATATATTTCATATATTCAATATATTTATATCTCAAATTAAAAATTTATTTGTAATATATCGTCTGCTTTATATTTAAATTATTTATATTCTATTATAATAATATAAATTATATATAATATATATATATATTTTTCATAATTTTAATCAGTGGCGTAGCCACGATTAATCCATATGGGGGGGGGGGTTAAATTTTTTGGGTCCGCCCCAAACCTCATTTTAAGAATTTGCCAATTTTGTGCTATATTGGTGTCACCACTATAGTAGTCAGCATAAATGAAAATAATATTAGTAACAAAATTGCCAAATTTATAGTGCTGTAAACATTTCTAAAAAAATCGAACGCGTTCACGTTCAACGTTCATGGACAAAAATTGAACGCGTTCAAGTTCATGTTCAAAAAAAAGGAACGCGTTCACGTTCACGAACGCGTTCACGTTCACGAACGCGTTCACGTTCACGAACGCGTTCACGTTCATAAAACCGTTCAAAATTTTATGATAAATTTTTTTAAAATTTAATTTAATATAAATAAACTTATATTTTTTAATACAATATATTTTAGCCATGTTAAAAAATAATATAGTTTTATTTTGTTAATATAATTATAAATAAAATATAATATAGCGAATAAAAAGATATTTTTATATATAAAAAATTTTTCTTATTAAATTTTAGTAACAATTGTTTTCAAAATATTTATCTGATAGACAGGAACACTTGGCAGTTAATACGGCATTAGCTTAAAAACGCGCTCTACAGGGGCAGATGAGGGGATTGCGGTATTATACTTAATAAACAGCTCTTTTAACGTGGAGAATTAATTAAAAACATATTGTTTTGTTATTTGCAAAAAATTGAGATAAGTTATACTCCTCCAATCCATTCTCTACTCTCGCCAAAAAAAGGATATCTCGAAATTAACAGTTCTCTAGGATTTTCAATCCATTTTTTTCAATAACGCTATAAGTTTATTTTTAATAGGTTCGTTTTGTGGAAGTTTTATCTATGGCCATTGAAGTTTGAATGCTGGATGTATAATTGCAGAAAGAACATATTGATCCTTATATATATATGTTCAAATCTTTAAAAAAATAAATATATGTGATTAATTGAGAGTGATAGGTTAAATACCTTTTATTAATCCCATTTAATACGGCGTCTATCAATGATTGACCATATTTAAGACCACTAATTTTTTTAATTTTAAAATAACTATCGTTATTGTTGGGGTCAAATATCCCAAATGCATTATTTTTCAAATTTAAGGATTTAACTTAGTTATTATAAAATCAAATAATTAAAATTGGAACCTGAAGATTTTGACAATATAATACTTTTTGGCCAAATTTTACACTTGGTAAGCATTGGATTAGTTCTTTCAAATATAGGATGTTAATGTAAAACATTTATCATATTTTGCCATAGTAATGATAATTCATCTGATTTTGGATTTTCAGAATCAGATGATGAGGATATATCCATGCTTATGCTAATCTATTAAATTAAAATATAAACAATAATATTCAAATTAATAAACTATGTGTTAAAAAAATTGAAATGTGAAAAGGAATACACAGCCGATTAAAAAATATTTTTTTTTTTTTTTTTTCTCTTTAGCTTTCACCTTTTCTGGTGGTAAGCTCCTTCAACATCTCTCTCCACTTTATGTTATTCGTACAATCTCTTTTATCTATTTTATACTTCTTTATATTGGCTCTAACTTTATGGCCCCATTGAAGTTTTGGCCTTCCTCTTTTAGGTTTGCCCATCACTTCCAATCTTTCAACTTTATTTCCTATGTAGTTCATAGGCCTTCTCATTGTGTGCCCATACCACCTAAGTCTGTTTACCATTAACTTAGTCTTAATGGGCACTACCTTTAAACTATTTAGTATTCTTGTACTGCGCACCTTATCCTTTCTTGTTACCCCAGCAATCATCCTCAGCATTCTCATCTCCATAGTTTGTAGACTTCTCTCGTCTGATTCTTTGGTTGGCCATGTTTCCGAACTATATAGAATAGTTGGTTGTACTATGGAACTGTAAATTTTTCCCTTTAATTTGTGTGGGATTCTTTTGTCAAATAGCACTCCAGATAAAGATCTCCACTTTAACCACCCTTGATTAATCTTATTCTTTATCTCTTTTTCTATTGTGCCGTTTGTTTGTATAGTGGAGCCCAAATATTTGTAGCTTTCAATTGCGGATATCTGCCAATCATTTATATCAATACTCTCCGTTTCATCTCCTCCTATCACCATATACTCCGTCTTTTCTCTATTTACTTTTAATCCGTGCGTTTCTAGGATATTTATCCAATTCACTAACCTTTCTTTCATTTCATCCTTGGATTCGGCAAGTATCACAATATCATCTGCAAATATCATATTCCACGGGACTGTTTGAGGTATAAACTGTGCTAATAAATCTATTACTGTAATGAAGAGAAGTGGGCTGAGAGCCAACCCTTGATGAACTCCTTCGGCTATTGTGAAGCCTGCTGAAGTACCTGTTGTGCTACGGACCATTGTTGTATGGCCCATATACATATCCTGTATTATTCTTATTTTTTCGGGAACATTTTTGTGGCGTAGCGCCCACCAGATAAGTTTTCTTGGGATTCTATCAAAGGTTTTTTCTAGATCGAGAAAGACCATGTGTAGCTTTTTGTTCTTTCCCCTATTCACTCATTTGCCTAATTGCGTGGATAGCATCGGTTGTTGATCTTCCAGGCATAAAGCCAAACTGAGTCTTTCCTATTTCGATTATATCTCTTAATCTTTTTTCTATTATTTTTTCGTATAGTTTTAGACAGTGTGACATTAGTTTTATGCCCCTGTAATTTTGACAATTGTGTGGATCCCCTTTATTTTTGAAGATAGGAACTAGATAGCTCTGCCTCCATTTTTGGGGGACCTCTTCATTTTCAAGTATTTTATTGTACAGATTTGTGAGGAGATGTATTCCATCATCTCCTAGTGCTTTAAGGCTTTCTATTGGAATATCGTCTGGACCCCTAGCTTTGTTGTTTTTCATATGCTTGAGGCATGTGATTATTTCTTGTTCTGTTATAGGTTGTACAAGGTTTTGACAAGGGGAGTGTTCGTCGAGATGCAATATGTGGGAATTAAAGTTGAGAAGCTCCTGAAAATATTCTTTCCATCTATTCATTATTTCTTTTTCCTTTATTATCAATTTCCCATCTTTATTTTTGATTACTTTCGGAGCTCCGTTTATATCCCTAGAGTTCTTTTCTCGCTGTTTGGCTAATCTGTATATTTTATTTTGCCCTTCTTTGGTATGTAGATCTTCGTACATGTCATCGTATGCCATAGATTTGGCCCTAGCCACCGCCTTTGTAGCTAATCTCTTGGATTTTTTGTATCTTGACTTGTCATCTGCATTTTTGGATTTGTACCATATTTTATAAAGGGCTTTTTTCTCCTGTATAGTGGTTTGTACCTCTTGATTCCACCACCATAGTTCTTTGTGTGATTTGTTGCCTCCTCTTGTCAAGCCTAGCGTCGATTTTGCAGTGTCTATTAATCTGGATGAAAGGTCTGTCCAGATTTTTTCACTGACTTGTGAGCAATTTATTGTTTCAATGTTTGCATTGATTGCAAAGGCATCTGTCATTGTTTTTAATTTGCCCCATTTGATGCATGGTTCCAGTTTTATCTTATTTTGAGTGGATTTATTTGAGATTTGTAAATCCATGATTAGTAGCTTGTGTTGCGCGGCGATATCTTCTCCTGGGATGACTTTGCAGTCTATTACATCTTTTAATCTTCTGCGAGAGATTAGCATGTAATCTATCTGTGTTCCTAGTACCACTTTCATATGTTATTAAATGACTATCTTTTTTCCTATAGTAGGTGTTGGTTAAGGCAAGGTCGAAGGCTTGCGCAAATTTCAGTACGTGCTCTCCTTCATCATTTCTTTCTCCGTATCCAAAACCACCATGATGCCTTTTGTAGCTATCTCTTGCTTTCCCCACATGCGCATTTAAGTCACCACCAATTATGACTAGGTCATCCTTAGGGATTTCCATTACGGCTTCATCAAGGATAGCTCTAAAGTCATCTTTCTCTTCTTCCTTGCAACCCGTTTGAGGAGCATATACTGATAGGATGTGTAGTATTGATTGACCAATGCAGAGTTTTATCTTAATTAGTCTATCAGAGATCCTGTTGACTTCTACAACTGAGGAAGTTAGATCTTGACTGAGGATGATGCCGACACCGTTCCTATTGCTAACAAGTCCATTATAGTACAATTTATCCCATCTCCAATCATCAAAGTCTTCTGTCCTTTCCATTTCGTCTCTTGTATGCACGCTATATCAACTTTTCTCCTGTTCAACATTGATGCCAATTCTCTCGTCTTACCTTTAAGCGTCCCAATATTCAAACTTGCCAGTCTTGTCTTCTTTGCTTTGACCTTTACTTTATTTTTCACAGGATGGAGGTCTACACCCTGCGCGTTGCATGGAGGGAACGCCCTAGCTTTCATATTCATATTTTCATTTGTGTCCTTCATTTTGTTTATTGGACAGGTATCCTTAGCACCCGGCTGTCCAGGCCTGTCGGTGACCGGGGTGTCATCTCTAAGCTCCGAAATTCATCATACCATATGTCTTTACACATCAGTCATCGAAGAAAAACTTGAAAGTTTTTATGGTTCTTACCAGGATTGAACCCGCGTCCTTGTTCATGCTCGTGTTTCCAAGCCTACATCTTACCCATTAGGCCACCCCGGCGATAGCCGATTAAAAAATATAATTTCAAAAAAATAAAAAAATTTTTAAAATTGAACGAACGTTAAATTCGAACGCGTTCGTCATAAAAAAGGAACGCGTTCACGTTCAAAGTTCGTCAAAAATAAAAGGAACGCCGTTCATCATTTTTTTCAAAAAAAAACGAACTTCGTTCACGAACGCTTTACACTACTAATTTATGATTAATACGCGACTGAAAGCATTATTCTGAAAATTTTATCAATGTTTAGTCAATTGTAAATTAATTCAATCCATTCGGTGTAATAAAATCGCCCCCCTCCCAACCTCCCATTTTTTATCATCACTCAATATATCTTATTCTATTTAAAAATAATTATTTTAATTAAATTTTTGCATATAACAAAATTTTGCAGAGAATTTTATTATAGATTTTATTTATTATTTATACAATAAAATAAATTTCAAAATGTATAAATTTTATACAGATTATATTAAAAATTTATTCTGAATAACTATATTAAAAAAAAATAGAATTATAATAAAATATGAGTAATTCTTGTGCGGTATTTAAAAAAATCTAATTTAACAATTATAATATAATTAATACAAATTAGTATATTAATAAAACATAAATAATTCTTATTATAAATCCGCAAAAGTAAGAAAACCGGGATCGGACTGGTGCGGGTCTAATATCTTTAAAAAAATTCGGGCCTTGGAATTTTTTTTAAAATATATCAATTTTATCTTAAATTTATATGTAAAATAAAAATATTTGATTTTATTTATAAAAACTAGCGCTATATAACATATATATTTTATTTTGATTAATTATAAAAATGAATTTCTATATTTAAGTGAATTCGGGCCAGACCGACAAAACTTTTTAAAAAAAAATTCGGTTTCAGGCCGGCAAAACTTTTTTAAAATAATTTCAGGTAGGGCCGGGCTTGAAAATTTAGACCCGATGCAGATCACTAATTCTTAATGCAAATGTAGTATAATATATAAATATTATGACTAAGAATTCATTATAATTACGTTTTGAATATAAAAATTTTCTAAGATCATATTATAGTAATATAGCAATTTTATAATTTGAATTTATAAAGAGAGGTCTACTTTTCTCTGAGATTTGACTAATTCATCTAGAATCAAATTTTTATCTAGAAAAATCTCCTTATAAATATTTAATATTGCTAATACATTTAAACAGCTTTCATCGGTGCTATTGCTTAAATAAGTTTACCTTTTCAAAGTTTAAAAAGACCTTTCATTAGTGTAGGTGCTTATCGGTAAGGTAGCTAAAATAAAAGGCAATGTTTTGATATTAGGCAGGGAATCTAAAGTGCAATTATACATGGAAAGGGCCTGCAAAGCATATTTTGGTCTCAAAGAGTACCTATTCTGTCAAAATTTTTATACCAAAATTTGACAACACAAAATAATTTATCATACGATCCTGATAATTCATCAGAATAAAACTCTGAGATTTTCTTAATATCCTCTCGTGTTTAAAGTTTATTTAGAATCAACCGGCAAAAGAAAATAAAAGCTGTTTATAATAAAATTTTGACTAATAAATCTTTCCTTTAATTGAAATAAAAATGTATCAATAGGGGAATAAAAATATTTATTTTATGAAAATCCTCAATCGTAGATGCATCAATATTTAAGCGATTGGACTATCTAAAACTAATATAGGTTTAAAATTTTTAATCCCAAACATATTAGCAATCACCTTTACTTTCTCATTATATTTACCAAATTAAATGATTTTTCTTTTATTTAAAAATTATAAAAAATTAATTAAAATTTTTAAAACTATCTAATTATAGTTTAACAATATAAATTTTATTATTAAATTTATAAATATCTAATTTAACTATGCGAGAAAACAATTAAAATATATTTTTATTGTTATTTAATATTTTACATATAATTTTTAATATATATTTTTAAACTATATTATCATTTAAAATAGAAAATTCTTATTTGTTTTTTTAAATATATTTCATTTTCATATCGTATATAATTTTATTTAAAAATTGAAACCATTTTTTAATTAAAATATTTGCAATAAGAAAAAAAATTAAAAAAATACTTTTTTTCGGAACTTATGGGGGCCCCCCCCCCCAATATAAGGACACAAATTCAATATAAAAAGGAATATTATATACAAAAAAAATAAAATATGGAAATAAGATTTTAAAAAAAAATTAGGTTAGCTCTTTGGAAGGAGGCTTCCAATGAAATGATATAATTTGATTTATGAAAGGCAATGGAGAGTCTTTGCCTAAGGTAAATACATTTCTTGGGTTCATCATGTGATTTTACGAATAAGAGAACCGAATTCCTTGAAGAAGGTTACGGCTACCAAATGTGGCTAATGTAGAGGAGATTATAGGTATAAAAATGAGATTAGATATTTCCGAATATTTATTAATTTTGGAGAGCTCTTTGATGTAGAAGATATGTGCTAGGATTTCTAAGGGCTAGGGGGTCTATATAAGAATAGTCCCTAAATAGAAATTGATCTCTTTTCCAAGAAATTTGGGTAATGCCACCTGGACGTTTTCTATCAATCTATAATGACCACTAGGTTCTAGGATCGATTGTATCGGCGCAGATTTAAGGGTACGTTGAATAATGGCATTACAATGATTGTGTCTCGCAATACGTCCTTTGTTATTAAATGACATATAATTCTATAAATAGATGAGAATGAATAATATTTCAATCTTTAATTATATATGCCAATTTATTACTAGTACCAAAGATTTTAGAACATTTTTTTAATATCAAAAACTATAAACTCGAATAATAAGAAATTAGTTTAATTTTTTTTATATTTTGTTGACCCAACTAGCCGTCCCATAAGCCGATCTAGCATGCTAACTCTTTAGACCGACCCATCAGTCAAACCCGATGGGTCGGATTATGAGGGCCATTGGTCTGTTTGGATCTGATCTATGGCTAATAAATGAGTTGGCTCGGGTTTAAGGTAGTTATTTTTGTCAAACCTTGCTGGGTTTTCGGCCAAGCCTATCCGATCCAACAATTTAACAATACTATTGCCCAGGAGCCCTAAGTATCATTTAGATTTTACCAAAGTATTGCCGTTGTCCGCCTAGAAATTATTTTTCTTCACACAAATAGTCGGGTAGAATAGATTTTATTAAATTCAAAATAAAAACAATATTAATTATGAATAATCTGCCGATAACGGCCTTTTTATACGTTATATAGAAATAAAAAATAATTCGAATATAAATAACATGACTCATCCTGAGTCTTACAATTCAATCCAATGCGCAATGTTAACAAATTAAATTATAGTGCATGATAAAAAATAACTATAATGAATTAAACCCTAACCCTTATCTCTGTAGCATAGCCCTAAATTACAGGATTTCCACTGGATGTAAACCCTCCTCAAAAACCTATGCTTACCCCCCCCCCCCCAAAAAAAAATTATTTTGCCATTTCCACATTAATAATTACACCTTTTGATTATAATGGTACTCCTTTCATAAGTTTTAAAAGAATAACGTAAATTATTAATACTCTAATATCAACTATCAAATTTGTGAAAGTAAATGAGTTACTTTTTGGAACTTGAATTCAATTAAAAAACCCCTCATTTACAATGAATGCATCATTATAGTATATTGGCACTGGGGCGTCATTAGTCTTTACAATCTTAGGGGGCTCA
Organism: Gordionus sp. m RMFG-2023; assembly: GCF_954871325.1. Taxonomy (NCBI): domain Eukaryota; kingdom Metazoa; phylum Nematomorpha; class Gordioida; order Chordodea; family Parachordodidae; genus Gordionus; species Gordionus sp. m RMFG-2023. The sequence continues at coordinate 13,831,284 of NC_088779.1, read as the reverse complement.
AAAATCTTTTTATAATTATTTCCAAAATTACCTTTTTTTAGCTAACATTATCTAATACCTTCTTTTTTAGTTAATGTAGTGATTAGCTGCCGAATACGGGGATTGATGGACAAGAATAATGAATCCATATCATATGGTATTGGAGATGGAAAAAGTTCGAGAATGATTGCCGGGGATTAAGGAATGGGATGATGATGTTTATATTGGATATTTATGATTGTAATATTATGATGTTGTTATCGGATTTTAATATAATTTGTATCAATTGTTTATTGATTGCAATAAATAATTACATGAAGTCCAAGTTGCAATATGCTAAAGCTTACTTACCTATTTTTTTAGCTGTATAAAAAAAAATTCAAAATTTTTGAGGGGACTCTTTAAATTATTCAGGGGGTTCGAGCCCCTGCGCCCCTCCCGTATAGTGGTGCTACTGCTATTTTTTTATATAACTAAATTCTTTGCTATATTTTCTTAAAAAAATTATTTTACATTCAAATCATGAATATTTTAATAATATATCTATATTTTAATTTTCCAATGTCCTCAATACGTTATCGTGACGTCATGTCATAGCTACTCATGTCATCGGTACGTATTTATTTATTATTTGTTGATTTATTATTTTATTTTTTTTCAGTATATATACAAACAGATGAGCCTATAATTTCAGTTAACTATGCAACTGTAGGATGCCAAAGTAAAACCTTAAATATTTTTTTAATTTATCTTTACAAAATTTTACAACCTATGCAATATTGGATGTCAAAGTAATACATTAAATATATCTTATTTACAAAATATTACAAATTATTCATATTATTATTAATATTTTATAAAGCTACCATTAAAAAAATTACATTTACTCAATAAAATACCAACAGTCAAAACTGAAAATAATTATAAATGTAAAATACAATATGATACATTATAATTTCATTATATCAATTATATTACAATATTCAAAATTAATTTTCTTATTTAATTTATTTTTAAATAGATCAAATCGTCTTTTAAATTTCAAGATTTTTTTTTTATAAATTTATAAAATCAAAATATAATTACAAAATCATAGTACAAAAAAGTATAAGAATCATTTATTTTTATTTCATGCATAACAAATAATGATGCAAACATTAATCATTAAGCATCAGTGGCGTAGCTAGGAATTTTCCTTAGAGGGGGTCCATACATATAAAAGCCCCCCAGGCCCCCCAAAGACACGGGCCTACGGCTTTTGCCTGGCCTTCGGCCGGGTTTATCTTAAAAATTATATTTGTTTTTCTTATAATATAAGAGTTCTAGAATTATTGATCATTTTAATTAGTGTTGTTAAACGGCTCGATTTGAGCCGATTTTTATAAACAGCTAACTCAATATTTTAGCCAAAAAGATATTGCTCAAGCTTAGAGATTTCACAAATAATATCTAAACCTTTGTATCATCCATGAGCAAAATTTTCAGGCTTGCATAATTTACTGGAACCATTAACAACACTAATTTTAATTAAAATAACACATTTCGACATGACTTTTCTAGATATACGTTTCAATTTGTTATACTTTTATAGAAATCAATTTACAAATAAAAAGTGATTATTTAAAATATAATTATTATATTGCTGCTTTAATTATAAATATTATATTGCCTTAATTATAAATTATATACTTTATAACTATTAGTATTACGCATGTAAATTTCTGAATATAAATGATATAAATTGCTTTAATTATAAATGATATATTTTATAATTCGTATTATTATTATATAACACAATTAAATTATATAAAATATTATCATCAGTAATATGTGATTATAATTTAGTAGATTATTCTCAATGACTTTATAATAATACTATCCATAATAATTTCAATAGTAGGGGAGACCGGGGATAGTGTGTTCCCGGGGTAGGTATTTCCTTCTCAAATAATTTAAAAATTAATAAAGTTTAAGATTTGAAATTTAAGCCAAATATGTATTATAATAAGGTGCTTAAGTAGGTCCAAAATTGTTTCGGACAAAATTGCTCATGAAAAATTTTAAATGCAAATTTAAGTTTCAAGATACCCAAAGTAACTTTTTTAAATTTTACATTTTAATATAAATCTAAATGATAAAAAAATCTCCATTTTATCATATATAAAAATATTGACAATCATTATGTTAATTTAATATTCTAAATTTAATTTTAAATGATCCTGTGGACCTGGGGAAGGTATTAGCGGGGTGCGTCTTTTCCTTTTACATACATTCATTAAAATATTGGTTCTGATTTTGTAAAATGGTTCGAATATATATTAGAAAAACTAACAAAGAAAATAATGATAATCAAAAGGCAAGTATTCTTCAAATGCTGAAAGATAAGATACCTTTGACAGTTATAACTATGAATACGAATTTAAGTTATGGGAGGTATATTTATATATTTAAATTAGTATATATTTAAGAAACTAAGCATTAAGAGGTATAATAAATTGTTAAAAAGGAATGAAGGTTTTCAAGAGCGATATCTTCACAGATCAGTATTTTTTCCTATTCAAGAAGCTAAATTAACAGATTATTTAATTAAAGGATCAAGATTATTTTCAGGATTATGCCCTAAACAAGTTTAATCATTGGCGTACGCAGAGGGGGGGGGGTGACAAGGGGATAAATCCCCCCAAAGCCAAAAAATGTAGATGCCGGATATATTTTTCAAAAATATTATTGTTTATATTAATTTATATTTGTTAATATTTATTCGTATCTCATATTAAATATATATTTTATTACATTTATTATCACATTCATAAGTTATTTTATCAATTAATTTCGATTTCAAGTTTTCCGGCGTAATATTTACTTATTATTTTCAAATTTTTAGTGGCGTAATATTTATCTACCATTTTCAAATTTCTAGTCAAATAATAATTATTTCTGAAACTTCTGGTCCAACAGGGAAAAAGAAATTACAACCTTGTCCAACGAGATAGAGCCTCTTCCATCAAGCACTAACAGCTATTAAGGAGTTAGAAGAGCCAATTATTTGCTATTACTGAAATATTACAATGGCCTGAAAGAAATATTTCCTCAGAAGCAAGAAAATTATTGGATTCAATGCTTATTCCAAATTTTATTTCTCATTAGAATGTATTATTTAATTATACAACTATTTTAAGTATTACTTTTCAAAAACATGACATTGATTTGATTAAGAAGATGAGAATAGCGGAGAGCCTTTTATCAGAACTCAAGGAAATTAGGGCTAATGTTGATGAAGAATTTCATATTTTATATTTTATTGTTGAGTCAAAAGCAGAGCTATACGTGTTTAATATTTGTCTCCCTCGACTTGTAGCAAGACAAGCTCATCGTTAAAACATTAATATAGGATCAGTAGAAGAGTATATCTTAGATGCAGATACATTTATAACCCAAATAAATGAATTTTTAATATATCATGCAGCACTTACATCTGCAAATATTACTTCCACAAAAGACTTCCCCCTTTTTCAGATGGTGATAGAAAAAAAAATATTTGTTAGATTTTTATTATGAAGATGTTAAAGTATCTTATGATGTCTTAATAGGAATAACTATGTTTATAAGATTAACTATAGTTGATATATTCCCCAAAAATGCTATGGATGCTCTGCATTATTTCAAACACATTTTAGATTAAATTCCCAATGTATTAAAAGGGTTTATAAACTCTTCCCATTAGTAAACTAATGAGAGAACACTCTTTTTTAAGAAGAATTACAGAGGCCTGCAGAAGTACCATTTGCAGGGCACGACCCGGATTTTTTTAAAGATTTTTTACGCTTTTTTTAAAAATATTTTTAGGCCGCTCCGCTTTTTTTAAAAATTTACAGGCTCGGCCTGGCTTTTTTTAAAATAAAATTTTCAGGCCCGGCCCGGATTTTTTAAAAATAAATTATATTTATTTTTGATTTTTATAGCTAATAATAACGATTTCAAATATAGGCTGTTTTAAAAAATACAGCCCGGCTTGGGTGTTTTTTTTAAAAAATTCAGGTCCTGCCGGTGTGTAATTTTAAAAAAATTTCGGGCTTAAAATACTGTCCGGCCCAGGGGCCAGGCCTGCAGGTCTCTGAAAAACATACCAAGAAGTACAACATGTGAAAGTAGATTGAAAGGTTTGGATTTTTCGAATATTCATAGGCATTTGACGACAAGCAAGGATGAGATAATTGAAAAATTAGCTCAATTCCAACGAAGATTGGATTTTACATTGTAAATATATAACATACAAAATACAATTATTCCTAAGAAACTTTTTGTGTAAAGGCTCAAAAAATTCAAATTTCTATTTTGGGTCATTTAAGTGATTCTTTACATATAATTTTTTTATAATTCACATTAATTTAAAATTGTGTATTATGAATAGTTATTAGTCCTAATAAATTTATGCTTGATATTTTTAAAAAACAATAATATTTCTCAAAAAAATTTATTATCTCCCCCCTCTCCCCTTCCCCCCCCCCAGACCAAATTCCTGCGTACGCGCCTGATTTTAATCTTTTGTTATATCATATATCTCTTTAAAATGAATTTTTTTATAATCTTTAAATTTATGCCATGGTATTTCTTTAGTTAAATAATAATAAACTTGAGAAAATTTTTTTAAATTATTTACATTATATGTTAATGAAACATCTTTATTAATTTTAAATTACTTTAAAGTAAGAATTTAACTTATACATTAGAATGATATTTATTTATGTGTGTATGATATATATGTAAATAAAATGATGCTGCCATGTATATATATTAATTTTAAAATGATACTGCCGTGCCATGTATATATATTAATTTTAAAATGATGCTGCCATTTATTAATATTAATTTTAAAATGATTTATTCATTGTAGCATTATATATATTATATCATGCATTAAATCATATCTTACCTATATATTAAAGATTTAATTATGTGTGTATGATATATATTAAAAATAAAATGATGCTGCCATGTATATTAATTTTAAAATGATTTATTCATTGATTTAGCATTAAATTATATCATGCATTAAAACATATTTTGGTTCTTACCTATACATTAGAGGTTTAATTATGTATGATATATTTTATTATATTAATTATAAAATAAATTCAGAATAAAATTTAAGAATTAGGATTTTAATTAGACTGCCTTAATATATAAATAATTTAATGTCTTATGTTTAAATTTAGGTTAGAGTTTTAGCTTATCAAATGGCCAAGAGGTATAGCCAAAATCTTGGGAAATAACTTAATCAGCTGGTGAAGACTGGTTTGGAGCATTTATTAAAAGAAATCCAACTATTTCTTTGAGAACACCAGAGGCTACAAGTATAGCCAGGGCTACCAATTTCAATATGAAAATGGTTGATTTATTTTTTAATAATTATTTGACTGTCACAAGGGAAAATAACTTTCTACCATGTGATATATATAATATGGATGAAACTGGTAAATTAAAATATATATGATAGCAAATCTTTAATATTTTCATAGGATTAACAACAGTTCAACGGCCTAATAAAGTTATTGCAAGGAAAGGCGAAAAACAGGTTGGGGCAATTACTACATCAGAACGTGGTACACTTATGACCTTAGCAATTGCTGTCAATGCTCTAGGAAATTCTATTCCACCTATGTTTATATATCCCAGGAAAAAATTTTATGATCATTATTTAAGAGATGGCCCTGTAGGAAGCATTGGCGTGTCCAATGGTTCAGGATAGATGCTGGCTGAAGATTTTATATATTTTTTAAATCATTTTATAAAATACACTAAGCCCAGTCAAGATAAAAAAGTTTTGCTTATATTAGATAATCATAAATCTCACCAATCTATTGAAGTCATTGAGCTGTGCTCTGACAGTGGTTTAGTTCTATTGACTCTCCCTCTCCATTGCACTCACAAACTCCAACCATTGGATAGAACTGTTTTTGGACCTATAAAATAATATTACAACAGTGCCTTGGATGCTTGGATGAGAATGCATCCAGGGAAAAGTTTTACTGTATATGATATCCCTGGAGTAGTAAAGGATGTCCTTCCAAAAGCCACCTCAGCTTCAAATATCCAAAACGGTTTTGAATCCTCAGGTATATGGCCCCTAAATCCTTTAATTTTTAATGACGAAAATTCTAATCCTTTATATTATAATAATAATAACGATCCTAATGAGAATTTAAATTTATCTGAAATTATTTCGCAACCATCTGTCAGTGATAGTCCTGTTCCATCATCTTCTCACGTGGAATTAAGATTTTGCTCCAGAAATTATTAGTCCCCATCCAACAATATTTAAAAAAAACAACACGTAATCAAATGACTTCAGCAAAATAATTTTGTTTAGTGTGCCACAAAAACTATCAAACTCACCACCATAATGAAGATTGGTTCCAATGCCGTAATTGTCATTTATGGGCACATGGATCATGTTGTGATTTTAATCCATTTTTTATATGTAATAAATGTGTTGTATGTTAATATTATATGTTTGTTATGATTTTTGTAAGAAAAAAATGAATAAAATGCTTAGAAAATAATAGTCTAAAACATACCCCACAAAAGGATAATACGTCCCCCGTCTCTTTTTCATGACTCAAAAATTTTCATTTTTTTGAAATTTAAATTTAAAAAAATATATAATATTTTTTTATTTGATATTAATTTCCACCGTAGATAATTATATAAAGAATAAAATAACATAAAAATTATTTTGATAAATTATTTCTCCTCCTTTTCACAGCCTCTCAATTTTTTATGGACAATATAACCCCTGTCTCCCCTAATATAATATCCTTCCACAAACATCAAAACCAGATAAATATAAATATTCATGGTATTTATTTGATATAAAGTCACTTTTGTCTCTTGAACGAAAAAAATTTTGCTCTGGGGGAGGGGTCCCCCTTCCGTAGCTACGCCACTGTTAAGTATTATAAAAAATAAATTGTTAGAATTGTTTAGGCCTATTTAAAAATAATTCGAATCTAATCGAATAATTAAGAATACGAATAATAAATTATTTGTTTTATCTGAATACGAATAATCATTTATTCGATTCAAATAAAACGAATTATTCGAATAAAACGAATTATTCGTAATATTTAATATGTTTAATAAATCTAACATTTGTCATAGGAAGAATGGGAGGATCTTATAAAAATTAAAGCTATACTATTGCCTTTATATGAAACTACAAATATGGTATGTGGGGAGAATTATCCTATTTATAATTTGGTTATACCGTATTATATTTTAATTCTTGAACATCTAAAAAATGAAAAACCTGGTTTCCATAAATCCTTTAACAATAGTTTCAAAGTAGCAGTGATAAATTGTTGGGCTATTATAATTTAACTGCCGATGATGCAATAATAACCACAATATTAGATCCCAGGCTTAAAGTAGAATATTTTAAATTAATATCTGTTGATTATGATATTGATATATCCAAGTTAATGGACAAATTTAAAGAGATTTACAATAAATATACAGGTATTTAATTTACCCCCATTTAAATATGATTTTATTTTATAAGCTCATAATTATAACTGTCAAACAAATAAGGATAAAATTCAACAAAACAGGCTATACATTGTTTTTAAACAAAATAATATTCAACTGTGTGAAATAGATTTTTATCTGAGTGAACCAAGAGCAAAGAGTGATACTGACCCGTTAATGTGGTGGAAGGCAAATGCATATCGGATCCCCATACTCTCGAAAATGGCAAGGGATTATCTATCTATACAAGGAACATCAACTGCTTGTGAAAGGCTTTTCTCAGTTGGAACTAATTTATTGTCAAGAAACCGCATGTCATATAAGGAAGAAAATATAAGAAAAACTCTTTGCATTAAAAATTGGCTAAATTATAAATTAAATTAATAATATATATTTTAATTTTGTTTATAACTTGATTATATATTATTTATTATCAGATTATTGATTACATATTATTATAATTTTTTCTGTTTAAAATCAAATTTGTAATAAAAAAATTTGTCAATATATTTGAGTATGATTTATTTTATTAAAAAAATTAATTCGAATTATTCTAAATATTCGAATAATTCGAATCGAATACAAATAGTAGATTTTATTATTCGTACGAATTCAAATAGCAAATTATATTCGTTTAAACGAATCGAATATGAATAACGCACTATTCGATTCGAATTCGTTTTTGAATAGGCCTAGAATTGTTGCAGTGAACACAATTTTAATCCATATTTTTCCCTATAACTTAATTTTTGGAGTTATCTCCAAAAATACAAGGTAAGATTTGTTATTTCTTATATTAATAATAGTGCAGACCTGATTTTGTCATCTCTAATAAGTGGTTTGCCCAGGCTCAGTTTCCCCTATTACGGATTCACGTGTATTTTTTGTATGTATACTAGGAGTTAAGCCGTAGACTAATTGGTAAATCAGAAATTTCCCCTTCAATAATTAAAAATATAATATCTCCGGGCTTCGAAAAATTTTTTAAAAATTATTATGGGTTGGACTGGGCTTAAAAAATATTCCTCAAAATTAATATTGGCTTGGTTTTCAAAATTATTAGGGATTGAGCTGGGCTTGATAAAAATTTTTTTAAAATTATTAAGGTCTTAGATGCTTAAAAATGTTTTCCAAATATTGTGGGCCTTAACCTAGCTTGGGATTTTTTAATGTTGTACAGTAATATTTTTTTTAAAGAAATATATTTTGATTCAAAAAATATTTCAGTAGCCTCCAAAATGTAGACATCATTTTTTTAAAAAAATTAGCCTAAATTTATATGGCAAGAAAAACAAATTTCTTAAAAAAATATATAAATAAATTGCATATAAGTTTCATTAGTATTGAATGGCATTTTTGTTATTTAAACAGATAGCATTTTTTTTACTTAACATAAAGATATAGATAGCCCTTATCAAATTCTTTGATAAATAATTTCGGAAATGCAAGACATACATTAAATTATTTGAAACAATAATATCCCAATATAACAATTTATTTTTTAGATATAATTTTAATTGATCATAGTACAAAAATTATAAGAATCATTTATTTTTATTTCATGGATAACAAACAATGATACAAACATTAAGCATTATAAAAAATAAATTTTGTTGTTGCAGTGGACATAATTTCAATCCATATTTTTATCCATAACTTAATTTTTGGGGTTATCTCCAATACCCAGTTTCCCTTATTAAGGAATTCACGTGTATATAACTAGGAGTTAACCTGTAGATATGATGATAAATTAATTAGAAATTTAACTATCTCCGGGCTTGGAAAAAAAATTTCAAAATTATTATGGGTTGGACTGGGCTTGGAAAATATTCCTCAAAATTAATACTGGCTTGCACCTGACTTGGAAATATCTTTTACAAATTATTATGGGCCGGGCTAGGAAAATATTTTCAAAATTATTATGGATTAAGCTGGGCTTGAGAAAATTTTTTTAAATTATCTTGGACGCTTAGAAATTTTTTCCAAATATTATGAGCTTGGACCTGGCTTGAAATTTTTTAATGTTAAATGTTAGTCTTAATGTAATCAATAATATTTTAAAAAGAATTTTGATATGGGGTAAAAGCTCATTTAAATATATTAGGACAAAAAATAATTTCCACTTTTAGTCCTAATGAGTTGGAATCAATGAAATTGGTTGGACTTGACCTGAATGGGGGGTAAGGGTTAAAAAGAATATAAATTGGATATGATTTTTAAATAAAAGGTAACATCTATTGTAAAAAAAAAGAATAAAATTCTCATTCCCCGTCATTCTTGACGGGCTTTCTACTAGTATATAATTAAAATTAAACATAAAAAAAAATTCCAAAAGATTAAAAATAAGAAAAGAATTAAAAAATATTTTAGATCGTAGATGGCATTGAATCATGAATGGAGACTAGATTTCATATATATATATTACTATTGAAATTTTTTATTTTAGGAAACATTTATGGGATCTTCAGATTGTTGAGATTTTACGATTTAATATTTTTAAAATTTATAATATAAGTAATTTTAACAAAATGGTACCAACACATTTCTCAAATAAAAATAAGAAAGTTATAGAACGAAGATTGTGATAATTGCAACTTTTCTCCATTTAAACAATCTTTTTTAGGATGATTTCTCAAATAATATTGTAAAATTTAAAAATAACGATTATGACAATTGTCACTTTCCTATGTAACATCTTCATGAAATTTTAATTTGACATTTTAACAATTTATATTTTAATCTGGGTCAAAAAAATTCAAAAAACTTTAAAAATAACGATCATGACAATTGCCACTTATCTAAGGTACATCCAACTTCACTAAAGTTTTATTTTTATATGCTAGCAATACTTATTTTAGCCCATTTGCGTCAAAAAATTTAAAAAATAACGAATATGACAATTGTCACTAAGTTTTCTAAGAATAATTCAAAGTTATGAGTTTAATTTTATTTAATTTATTTTAAAATTTTACATCTATATTAAAACTAAAAATATCATGCTTATAAAAATCAATTTACATATTAATATAATAATTTATATAAAAAAATCAATTTTCACAATTTATAAAAAAAAATCAATTTATATAAACACAAAAAAAAACAATTTAAAGGTTAGTATTAATCGGTCATATCAACATTCCACCCTTTAAAAAATGATCTCCACTCAGGTTTTTCTTGCATGTAAATCTTATCGTGCAGTCAACGTTTCTTGATAGTTATATTGTCATCATTGGTATATTTCATTAACCTTTGCTATTGAAAGTTTACTTAAAAGAAATATTTTATTATATATTTATATACATATTTTTTTTTAAATATATTTTTAGTCTTTATTTTATTATAAAATTATCGAATTTTTTGGGCAATTGACTTACAAGACTCTGTTCATGTATTCCTAAATTTTGATCATCATTTCTTCTAAAACTTAAAGTAAAAGGTATTGCATTTTCAGTATTTGTTTTCAAATGTGTCGTTCATCAAGAGGTGGTTTAAATGTCTTCTTTGTTTCCTGTATCTACTTCAAATATTAAATTCCCATTTTTGCGTTTTACCGTGCCTTTGTCCCATATATTATCCTTGAAGGTTTTATACCAAACGTTGTCACCAGTTTTCTAAGAATAATCAAAGTTACGAGTTTAATTTTATTTAATTTATTTTAAAATTTTACATCTGTTTTAAAACTAAAAATGTAATGCTTATATAGCATGTTACAAACAAAAAATCAATTTACATATTAATATAATAATTTATATAAAAAAATCAATTTCACAATTTATAAAAAAAATCAATTTATATAAACAAAAAAAAACAATTTAAAGGTTAGTATTAATCGGTCATATCAACACTATGGTACATCTTAGTGAAATTTTTATTTAATATGTTTACAATCTATATTTTACTCACGTGTCAAAAAAACTTTAAAAATATAGATTTTGACAATTGTCACTTATCTAGGGTACATCTTTACTGAAATTTTTTTTTATCTGTTAGCAATCTATATTTTTGCCCATTTGCGTTAAAAAAATCTAAAACTTTAAAAAACGATTATGACAATTGTCACATTTATATGGTACATTTTAATTAATTTAATCTAACATGTTAAAATACATATTTTTGCCCATTAGCGTTACAAAAAATCTAATATGTTTAAAAATAACGATTATGATAATTGTCATTTATCCAAGGAACATCTTCATTGATTCATAATTTAACATCTTTACAAAATAAATATTATTTTTACCCACTATAAAGATCACAAAAGAACTCCTCAAAAATTTTGGGCATGAAAATAACTAATAAATTGTAACGAAAATAATATTACAAAAGCAGCATATCATTTTTTTAATAAGAAAATATTAAATAAATAAATTCATTTTCAAAATATAATATAATCATTATTTAGTAATATAATATCAATAAAAAATATTAAATCATATCATATGTTTTTTATTGATAATAATAAAATATTTAAATATAAATTAAATAAATTATTTTACTATAAATAAAAAATAATTAATGCTAGGCATATCTTACGAAACCAGATGCAGAATTTTTGACTAAGTTTTAGCCGATTTTTAGGCTAAGCCTAATTAGGTTTAACCGATTTTTAGGAGGCTAATTTCTATTTTTTAGCCTAAAATCTCGGCTAAGCCTTTATAATCGACTAAAATTAGCCGATTACGCAACACTATGTAGAGAGAGTTGTTGAACCCTTTATCAGTTATTTGTAAATTTATATTCAGCCTGAACATTGTCTTTTGACCTAAAATTTTAAGATTGGGATTCGATTCAAGGGAACTTATTTCCATAATTTCCCTTTCACTACTTTCTTCATCCCTATCATGAGTATTAATCATGCTACAAATTAAAAAATAACATAAAATTGGTAATGATATTCAATCAAGTTACATTTATATAAAAAAACATTCTCTACTTATTTCGTTTTAATGTTGTTATTTTTTATGAATATATCTTAATGAGAATTGTAAATTTTCCAGCTAATTTTGGTTGTTAATTTATTTAAAATATGGCGAAAAAAATGGAAAATTAATAGAAGATTTCACGAAAAAAATATGGTCATAATCTGTGATATGTAAATTTTTAAACATGAATATTTAAAAGAATCTGTATAATAAAAACAACAGTGTTTTCAGAATAAAGGATCTTAGATACAGATATTAGTATCTTATTAAATTGTCAAAAAGATACTGAAAAGGATTTTTTATATTAGATTCAAGTATTCGAGGTACTGTCCAACTCTGATAACAGATGATATAAATCTATGCTAAAGTGGGATATAAGGACGAAGCCCACCATAAATTCAGGCTTGTTAATCATTTCTTTTAAAAGTATCTAATCCCGTAACGATCTTATCAAAAAAAGGATCGAAATCCAGGATCGACCTTTAAAAAAAGAATTGTGATCACGATTCTTTTCTAATTTTATAAATTTCTGATAAAAATTAATGCACTATATATAATAACTAATATAAAAATAAATTAAATATAGTGTAAATTTATTGTAATAGAATAATATAACAATATTAATATATTTATTTATAATTCAAAATTAGCCTTTAATTAATAAAAGAATTTATAAATTATTATCATTCAACATCCGCGTCTTTCATTAAGAAAATATTTAGCACAGGAGCGCTTGGCAAATGTGTTATATATTATTATTTATATCAGTAAACAAAATATCAATTAAATCATCAATTGATAAATGTCAAGGAAAAGCTCATTTTCTGAAGAATTTTAACCAATGTAAGTATCAGATTTTTCTATACAATCATTTGAATAAGTATTTGGATATAGTTGTTTCTGCAAGTTTTCCAAATGGGTAATTAACCTACCAGCACATATTGGCAGATTGATATGAGGCCAATATAACTTAAATTTTGAGCAAATTATTGCTGTTAATATACACTCTCACAGAATGAAAATCTTTATTTTAAGAAATGATAATTATTATTATCGGAGTTGAGAAAAAGGTAAAAGGTTCACATTTTTATCTGTCATTTCAATAAGTGTATGTGCTTTTTCTTCTAGATCTATAATAGACATTAGTAAATATATACAAATAATTTATTTTATTTTTAATTCAATAATTAAAATTTAAGGTTGTTTATAAAATTCGTAAATGTTGTCTTGATAAAATTTATAAAAATATAAAATATTGTGGAGGATGCTAAAATATGACGGAGATAGTTTTTTTAAAAAAGGAAATCAGTAATATGGGTAAATTGCCCAAATTAAGATTGACACCAGGATATCTCCATCCTACAACTCTACATAAATTATATGAACATAATAAAAAGATATAATATATATTTTTTTTTAAAGAATAGCAAACACCTCCTTTTGTAAAAAAAGCTAGCGATGCCCCTTTAGCCCTAAAGTTAATAAGTTGTACAAGGAAGATGTACAGCAACAAAAGCAAATATGCGTAAGAATCGATTAACCTATATTAAGTCAGCGTATTTCCTAAAAATAAAAAAATTATAGTTTGACACAAAAGTTTTCAGTGAATAGAGCTTACAATTAAATGTATAATATTATCTATTTAGATAAATATTATATGTATTTATTGGAAAATTTTTGCAATTAGAGAATGTATTGAGTAAATTATCATATGAATTGTCTTCATTTACCCATATTTAAAAGGACTGATGAATCTATGAAATAAAAAAAATAATAACTATATTAAATGATAAAAAATAAAAAATAAAGTATACTAGCTTCTGTGCTTTTAAGATAGATTGGTAACTAAAATAATAATAGAAAGCAGAATTTATCTAAATTCCATAATTTCTAATTTAGTGAATTTATTATATTTAATTATTTTTAAATCTAATCATAGAAAGTTAATAATACTTATTTTTATTTATCAACATGGTTATTAAAAATAATAAGATGTTTGATTGTAAAACCAATTATAAATTTGAATATTAAATAAAATAATAAAAAATAACAATTTTTCTTAACTAAATTGCACCCAATGACATTAATCATTTAAAAAAGCATTATGAATATAAATACGTTTTTATGAGTTCTACATAATTATTTTCTTTCACCCATTTATATTTAAGAAATTTTCTGCCATATTTAAAACTATTTTAAAACTATTTTAAATTATTTTAAATTTACCCAACCACTCGGATCCCAGTAAACACTCCGGATTAAAGTCCTTCACGTAACTCTTTAGCTCAAAATATTGTACGAAATAGCAAAATACAAGTTCAGAAAAATTTCTTTACCAAACCTTACATCATGAATCTTAATTCCTCCGTTAAAACTATGCTAAACGGGTCCCTTTTCTTGTCCTCCTTAAATATTAATGGCATCAAAGATAAAATGTCAATTCTTATGACGCTATTATCAAATGACTCTACCGACATAATAGGATTACAGGAAACCCACTCCCCCGACAACCATTCGGCCCAATTTACAAATTATATATACTATAGCTCTGGAACCACGAACAATAAATGGTCAGGTGTGGCCTTCCTTATCAAAAATAAGCTCAAAAAATACATTATAAAATTTGTCCCTATAACCGAAAGAATTGCTGTACTATTACCGCCTACAAACCCACCATCCTCCTCAATGTTTACGTCCCCCCTAAACTCACAGAAAGAATGTTATTCCTAGAACATCTAGATAACGTGATAAGCTCCTTACCAAAAAGATACAATATCATAGCTATGGGAGACTTCAATACTAAGATAGGCCATGACATAACATACAAAGTAAGCAATAATATAGGCCACACAACAGTATATAACAGCAACGATAAAGATGGAAAAAAACTACTCCAAATATGTTTCGATAACAATCTAAAAATTGAAAACACGTTCTTAAAACATAAACCTCCTCACCTCATGACCTTCTCAAGAGGTGGCCACTCCTCACAAATTGACTTCTTCCTATCCAATATCCATAGCTGGTTTGCAGATGTAAAGGCCATCCTAAACATAAATATATCAGATCACAAACTAATCAAAGCACATATAATAATACGAAGTGATGAATGGAGGAACAATAATACCAGGCGCATCCATAGCACAATACGTACAACGCCAGAACAACCTACCAAATGGCACTTCACTAACATTAACAAAACAGCCTATAATGAAACAATATGCTCAGGCCTAGCTAGGATTATTCAGTTCTTCCCTACCAAACCATTAGAAGAATGTTGGTCAGACTTCAAAAGTGCGATTTTCCACGCCTACAATAACCTCAACCACAGCCAAATACCAAAAAGAGAATGGCTCTCAGCAAATACAAAAAACTTAATCCTATCGATAAAAAACGATAGCAGCCGCAATTTAGAACTATGGAAACGCATTCAGAGATTACTACGTAGCGATCGTAGGATTTTCTTAGCAAAGAGAGCGGAAGAAATAGAAATAGATATGAGGAACAACAAAACTCATGACGCCTACGCTCAAACACTTCTGCAAACCAGCATGCTTTAAGAAATTACCAATACTTACTTTACAAGGAGGTAACAAATATACAGACCCTGAAGAGCAAATGGCCATCTGGACAGACTTCTATATGTCAGCCTTTGAGTCCAGGATCCCTTCCAAGATAGTGAGCCCCCAACAGACAATCTTGCCATTACTCCACTCTGATTTCTCCCTCACAGAAATTAACAGAGCCATAAACAAACTAAAAAACAATAGAGCACCCGGCTCTGATGGGATCAGAAATGAACACATGAAAGCCGCTCCAGAGAGCATTTCTAAATATCTATTAGCTATATTCACCAAAATATACAATTCAGGCAAAACCCCAGATGATTGGAATAAATCCACAATCTGCAACTTCCCCAAGAAACTCCATCCTTCATCTTTCGCAGACTACAGGGCCATTATTCTCACCTCCACAGTCTCAAAGGTGTTCATGGTGCTCCCGAAGAACAGAATTCTTGATTCTACCAAAAACCTCCTGTCAAGTAATATTTGCGCATACAGGCCAAATAAGAACATCAATGAACCCATCCTAGCTCTTAAAATCTATCTACAGAAGTGTTTTAGATATAAACTTCCTTTTATATTTTCTTTCATAGACTACAGCAAAGCCTTCGACAACGTGAAACACAATGCCCTCTGGGAAGCTCTAGAAGATTGCAATATCGATCCAAACATAATTAAAATTTTGAAGTACCATTACAATAACTATTGGGCCAAATTACAGCTAGGCCAAACTTTCTCACCTTACTTCAAGATTAAAAGAGGTGTAAAACAAGGCTGTGTACTATCACCTATTTTGTTCAATATAATCATAAACAAAATTATAAAGGAAACCACGAGCACCATGAACCTAGTTGATATATCATCAAACAATAATAATATCAATCACCTAAGAATCATCTCATACGCAGATGATCTAGTTTTAATCACCAAATCAAGAGATGAGACAATAGACTTACTTACAAGTCTATGCTTTCATAGCAACAAAGTAGGTTTAACCATCAACTTTAATAAAACTTTTATTATGCCATCCCCAGAGGCGTCTATAAATAACTTAACATTTGAGGGAAATGAAATTAAAATAGTTAACAATTTTAAATATCTTGGCGTACTTATCGATAATAAAGGAAATATCAGCGGTGAAATCGAAGCCCGACTATAAAACGCCAAAATAACCTTTATGAAATATTACAAACTATGGACAGCAAGAGAGATCTCAGTCAAAACGAGGCTCCGAATTTTTAACGCCACAGTCATTCCAGTCCTCCTCTACGGCAGCGACACTTGGGAAATAAATAAATCTCAGACAAAGAAAATACAAGTTTTCGTAAACCGCTGTCTGCGCCAGCTCAACGGTATTTTCTATCCAAGAATAATTTCGAATGCCAGCCTATGGCGAATCTCAAAAAACGTCCCGATCGAGACTACTCTCAAAAAAAGGCACATTCAACTCTTTGGTCACACCATCAGAAACTTCAGACAAAACATAGTCCATGAAGCTATAATCTGGCTCGAGTCTCATGAAGGTAAAACATACGGTAAATACAAGTCATATTGGCTATACAGAACGATAAAAGAAATCATAAGCCTAAATCTGACGATGGAACAATTCATACGTCTAAACAATAATAAAAGCTCAATAAAAAAGCTTCTAAAAATCAAATCAGGCTACCTGCACCCTCCAAATCTCTCAGCCCCCCCTGCAGCATAAGCACCACTTTCCTCCCGCCATGGTAAACATACATTTATTTATTTGTTTATAAAACTCTTCATGTACCTAACCTATATATAATTATCCAAAATATACTTAACTCACTAATCTAATATTCTTAAATAGTAAGGCAGATTTATTTAAAAAATATATCATATTTATATTAAATAAACAAATTCAATATAGACCATAAACTTAAAATTTACCAATACCCCTCCCTATAATTTACATTTTACTTAATCGGGTACGGGCTTTTCTCTCTCTTCTTATTTCCCGTAGGCGTTTAAGCAAGTGGTTTCGCCTCTTGCGCGCACAGGTAACTGCAGCCTGCCCAAGAACTGTGGATGGGCTCATCTCATAGGTTACCCCCAAATTTCTTAACCCAATTAGATGGGATGAGATAGTCCAAGCGTAGCTCTGCTGTTTCATATAGCGATAAAGGGTAATTGTGCTTATTATGACGTATAAATACGTTTTTATATAAATAATAGAAGCGAATTGTAGTGAAACAAAATTGTTTTAATATATTCATATTCAATTCAATAGCAACATCCTAATAATCGCAGAGGGTTGGCAATGAAGTCGATGATATATAGTCTTATTTATATAATATTGATACAATAAATGTAAAATGAATTATATATAACCAATCAAATATTTTTACATCTCATATTATGTAATCTTCATATAAAGAATAGTTTATAAAAAAGTTTTTTAGAAAACATTACTTATTACTTTTACTTTTGATCTAGATAATTTTATTATATGGATATAAACATGAATTTTTTGGTTTGAATATAATCTTTTATAAAATTTAGAATGTAATTCTATACTCGTCATCATCATCAATTTCACTTTTCACTTTTGAAATTTAATTTATATATTTTACCATTTGTCCGCCTGTACAAATATGGGAAATATTGATTACTGACTATTTTGCCCTTCTAATCTTATTTGCCTATTTTAAAAACTAATAAAATTTATTTGCCTATTACTTAGAGAACTTCCAGCTATTTTAAAAAAATGAAGCCAGTAATTATATTTAGCATTTATGAAATTAGATAACCGTGATATACACATGGATGATACTCAAGGATGAACAGTAAACATTTGATAATTTTTTGATTGAAATTATAATTTATTCCCAAATAATAAATTACCTAAAATAATAATTTTTTTTAGGTTCCAAGATTGATCTTATGCCCAACCAGTCAAATTCACATAATAACCCACTACCTTTATCTAATTTAATTAATACTAATAGCAAAACTAATATCAATAATAATAACCTAAGTAATTCATCTAAAGTTACAACTGTACTTGCTAATTATGGGGTTCTATCTCCCCCTGAGTCAGAAAATCAAAATATTATTACTTCAGCAAACATTAATAAAACAAATGAAGTAGAAGGAACAAATAACAATGGCTCAAATACTGCAGCTAAAGAAATCTCATACACTGATACAAAAGTTATTGGGAATGGCTCCTTTGGAGTAGTTTTTCAAGCTAGCCTTGTTGAAAGTGGAGAACTTGTAGCTATTAAAAAGGTTCTTCAGGATAAGCGCTTTAAGGTTAGTTTTATTTATTTAATTAACACTAAGATTGACCTTAGCTATATATTTTATCTCACTAATTACTATTTTGCAAATCTTAAACTTTTATGTTACATAACAGCACCCAATTGTTTAATAAAATGAAATATTAATTATTTATTCACTTTTAGATTAGGAGTCTAAACTCTGAGTTAAATTTTATATGCATTCTTAGTTTTTTTAAATGATTATTTATATAAGTTTAAAAATATAACATGATTATATTTGCTAAATAGTTTTTTAAAATATTTATTTACTCAAGATTTGCATCTCATCATTTATAAAAATTATTTAAATAAATATTAATGTTATCAGCATTGAGTCATGTATGTGATTTCTCTAAAAACACCCCTAGTCAAAAATTAATACATATAATTATTTTTATAGCAATGTGCGTTTTCATTATTTTTATTATAACTTTTTATTAACATGGGTTATGGAATCTTTTCTTTTGTTTCTTAATAATTTAAAATGAATATAAGTTTTATTAAATTTCTTTTTCCATTCTAAATTTTCTACAAATTTAAAAATTTTTATTCTTAATTTTAGAATCGCGAACTTCAAATAATGAAAGAATTAAATCACTGTAATATAGTTAAACTACGTTATTACTTTTACTGTACAGGTGAAAAGGTTAATATATTCTTTATAATAATGCATTATTAATATTGATTTATTTTTCACTTTTACACATTTATTTTTTAATATATTTTATAACAGAAAGATGACATATTTTTAAATTTAGTCTTAGAATATGTTCCAGAAACTGTATACAGAATAGCTCGTCATTATTCTAAGTCAAAATTAATGCTACCGCTCTTATATGTTAAAGTTTGATTGATTTAAATTATTCCGAATCTTAAATATTATATATTTATTTTTTACTTATAAGATGTTATATCTTATAATTTTGATAAAACTAATTAAGTTGAATTTATTATTCTAAATTTTAAGTTTTTTAATATAATTATCAGAAACCTTAAGATGTATGATTTGCAAGGCCTGGTCAGGATTTAAAAAAAATTTGGTGCAGCCCAGATTTTTTTAAAAATATTTTTTAGGCCTGCCCAGTTATTTTAATAACTTTCTTTCTTAATTTATAGGCCTGACCTGAGATGGGTATATTTGAAAAATTGATAGGGCCTGGCCTGGAGGTCTGCTAATTATAAAATAATATAAAAAATTTATTTTATTTTATTACATGTAAGCATTTAAATTTAGCCAATATCAAACATTTTTTAAAATAAAAATACTCTAACAGGTCTACCTATATCAACTTTTTCGTGCATTAGCTTACATCCACTGTAAAGGTATATGTCACAGAGATATAAAACCACAAAATTTGCTCCTAGATCCCGAATCTAGTGTATTAAAACTCTGCGATTTTGGGAGGTAATATTGTAAATATTATTAATTTATAATAAAAAATTTCAATATTCTTTAAATATTTACCTTAGATTTATTAATTTTAAAATAGAAAGCCTCATTTTAACCATACTTACCTTATATAACATTATATAATTTGAAGTTTTCTCGCATAGTTAAATTAGATATTTATAAATTTAATAATAAAATTTTATTGTTAAACTATAATTAGATAGTTTTAAAAATTTTAATTAATTTTTTATAATTTTTAAATAAAAGAAAAATCATTTAATTTGGTAAATATAATGAGAAAGTAAAGGTGATTGCTAATATGTTTGGGATTAAAAATTTTAAACCTAGAGTAGTTTCTAGATATTCCAATCGCTTAAATATTGATGCATCTACGATTAAATAAATATTTTTATTCCCCTTATTGATACATTTTTATTTCAATTAAATGAAAGATTTATTAGTCAAAATTTTATTTTAATCAGCTTTTATTTTCTTTTGCCGGTTGAGTCTAAATACACTGTAAACACGAGAGGATATTAAGAAAATCTCAGAGTTTTATTCTGATGAATTATCAGGATCGTATGATAAATTACTTTGTGATGTCAAATTTTCGTATAAAAATTTTGACAGAATAGAGTACTCTTTGAGACAAAGTATGCTTTGCAGGCCCTTTCCATGTATAATTGCACTTTAGATTCCCTCCCTAATATCAAAACATCGCCTTTTATTTTAGCTACCTTACCGATAAGCACACACTAATGAAAGGTCTTTTTAAACTTTGAAAAGGTTAAAAACTTATTTAAGAAATAGCACCGATGAAAGCTGTTTAAATGGATTAGCAATATTAAATATTTAAAGGAGATTTTTCTCTATAAAAATTTAATTCTAGATGAATTAGTCAAATCTCAGAGGAAAGTAGATCTCTCTTTATAAATTCAAATTATAAAATTGCTATATTACTATGATCTTAGTCATAAAATTTTTATATTTAAAACGTAATTATAATGATTTCTTAGTCATAATATTTATATATTATACTATTTTTAATAAATTGTATTTGCACCAAGAATTAGTGATCTGCATCGGGACTAATTTTTCAAACCCGGCCCTACCCGAAATTATTTATAAAAAGTTTTGCCGGCCCGAACCCCAAATTTTTTTTTAAAGTTTTGTCGGCCTGGCCCGAATTCATTTTTATAATTACTCAAAATAAAAGATATATGTTATATGGCGTCTAGTTTTTATAAATAAAATCCAATATTTTTATTTTACATAAAAAATTTAACATAAAATTGATATATTTAGATATATTTAAAAAATTTCCAAGATCCGACCCAACACGGCCCGAAATTTTTTAAAAGATATTAGACCCGACCCAGTCTCATCCCGATTTTCCTACTTTTGTGGATCTATAATAAATTATTTATGTTTTATTAATATACTCATTTGTATTAATTTTATTATAGTAAAATCTACAATGCTCTGCAAAATTTTGTTATATGCAAATTTAATTAAAATAATTATTTTTAACATAGAATAAGATATATTAAGTGATCATAAAAATATAGGTTTGGGAGGGGGAGGGGAACGATTTTATTCTTCTTTCTACATCTAATGGATTGAATTAACTAAACATTGATAAAATTTTCATAATAATGCTTTCAGTCGTGTATTAAAACAATATTTTTTTCATTTATGCTGGCTACTATAGTGGTTAGACACCAATTTAGCACAAAATTGGCAAATTTTTAAAATGTGGTTTGGGGGCGAAGCCCTCAAAAAAATTTTAAACCCCCCCCCCCCCTTCTCCAGGATTAATTCTGGCTACACCACTTATTACTATCAAGTGTTATTGTTTCATTGGTCTAGAAAATGTGTATCGCTAGAAATAATTTTAATTTTATTCCCATAGAAAATCATTTATGTTGGCTATGAGTATTTTTGTAATTTTTTAAAAACTTTTTGTGAGTTACATAATTTTTATATTTATAGGCAATATTTGCACGGTAATTTTGATAAATTAAAGTTTTATGCCAACTTAACAGTATCTATTTTTGAAATTAACTATAAATTTTTTTTATTTATGCAAAATTATGATAAAAATACTAGGATAAAACATTTTTAAAATAAGCGGAAATTTTTCTTTTATAATTAATGTTAAGTGTTTATATAAACTTCTCTATTTGGCCTTAAGACATGTTATTTATTCAGCATCATAGGGATTTTACTAGTCTCCAAGCCTACTGACACATAATTTGGCAAAATATATTATTTGATTGTTTAGTCACCATGGGCTGAATCCACCTTATTGTTGTATATGACTTTTCTGAGAATTTTTGAATATCATACTTTCAGTTAAAATGCTACATATATTTTCAGCTTTAAAATGGCCATTACAAAAATAAAAAGCAAAATAACAAATTTAGAACGTTAAAAGAATCTCTCATAAATCACACCTTAAAATTATCGATAAATATAATACTTAAAATTTAACTGAATAAATTTTAAATCTATTAATATATAAATAAGATATGAAGATTTATTTAGGAGCATAAGATTTTTATTTAAGCTTGTAAATAAAGATGTGTTTTTATATCAATATAAAAAATAAAACAATACAATAGGTGTTTTTGATATTGGATGAAATAAGATTCTATTTAATATTAACTCTTTTAAGTTTTGATTAAAGCATTATAAATCCATAAATACAAACAAAAACGTTTTATTTTTGTTAGTTATATGCTTTTGCAGCGAAACCGATGATAAGGGTCTATTTTGGACTAGCGACACCCATATTTTTTACTTCAATATAATGTTGCCTGAAAAATTGGAAAAGCCATCTTTAGTTATGGCTAAAGCATACATAGTCATTAATATAATTCATTCTAAATCTCATATCTTGATAAGTATTATTTTCTTGAATATATTGTTCAATATTTCTTCTTAGATCTGGTGGAATAGTCGCATATATATTTTACGTGCCAGTTATTGCACATGCTTTGCTAAATTTTTCACGCAATTTAATTTTTTCATCATTCATACCTTAGAACTCATATATACAAGAGCATGTAAACAAAATTTATATATTTTCCCCTATAGTTTACATATACCATTTTTTATTTTTAGGTTATCTTTTATGAGCCTCCCAATTTGTCCCCTATGTTATAAAAATCAGAGTTGTTAACGCTCCTTTTTAAAAGTAGCAAGCTCCCGCTCTCGCTCCTACCTTCTCAAAAGGAGCGAGCTCCCGCTCCCGCTACTAAATATTAAAAGGAGCGCTCCCACTCCAACTAATGGAGTGCCGCTCCATAACCGCTCCTTTGATTTTCATTTTTTTAGAAGGTACACGAAACAAAATCATATTTTTTTATCAAAACGTTTTATTTATATTATATGATATATCAAAATATTTATAATCTTTTATTAGCTTTTAAATTAATAAATTTTCTAAATTAGAATCTAACAAACACCCACGCCTCTCCCCTAAGACCTGTTTTGCAATACTAAATAGGCGCTCCACAGGAGCACTAGAGGGAAGCGGGGTATTGTATTTTATATAAATATTTTTTAATTCAGGGAATTGTTCAAAAATAGTAATTTTGCTATCATTATAAAAAATATCTATCCAATTTATCTTCATGGTGATCAATTTCATGGAATCCAAAGAAATCTTCCAAATCATTGCAACATTCCCGTGAATTAGTAGTAGCTATTTTTCCGTCGGGTATTTGTTTCCTTAAAAAATTAATTAATCTGCCTTTTAGTTCCATATTTTTTGGATTTTTTATCCATTCCCAATTCAATTTGAATGCAGAATGGACAATCGCTGCAATGATATTATCATCATTATAAATATTTGAAAATCTGCAATAAAGTTATTTAAATAGATATAATTTATTTTTTATTATAAACCTTTTATTAATACCGCTTATAAGAGACTTTACAAGAGGTTGGCAAAACTCTAAATCTGTTAATTCGTTTAATTTTGAAATAAGTTTAGAAATGGTTGGACTTAGGAAACCCATGTCCATATGAAGCTCCCCTTCAAGGATTTTTAGAGCTTTTTTCATAGGCATAACCTAAAATTTATTTATTTCACTAATATAACGATTATATTAATATTTACTTGACTATACTCTTTAATAAATTTACGTTCTTGGGAGTTAAAACGTATAAGCCCATGGTTATCACACAACTCATCAAGGTCCTTTTGTTTTTCATCTAATATTTTATCTAGCAAAACCATAGACTCATAATATGAATTCCACCTAGTGGAATTTGGGCATATTAGATACCTACCCAACTTTCTGATAATATCGTCCGCCATATTTGTAGACATATTTTGTTTATTCCACAAAGATTGACACTTTTGGAATAAACTTTGAGATACTATTTGAAAGCTTCTATCACCTAAAGCTTTCTCTGCGTCAACTGTTGCCACCAAATTGAGATTGTGGCAAGCACATCGTGAATGTTGAGGGAGATAATCAAAGCTTTCTGCCCTATTATTTAGGATATCATCAATATCCACAAATTGGAAATCATCATCCATCTCAGAACTTTTATCTTCAAACATTCTAAAAAATAAAAGGAAAGTTATAATTTTAAAATAAATATTTAAGATTACCTGAATGCTTTCACAAAGTTCCTACCATTATCAGTAATGGTTTTTATCACTTTATTCTGAATTTTAAAGCTTTTATGTATATCAATTATTATCTTGGCCAAAACATCAAAAGTATGCTTGCCTTGAACATGTCTTAGGGCTAAAGCTGCTGATTTTCTTTGCAATGATTTTGTGTCAATCCAATGAGCTGTTATACCCAAAAAAGACCTTTATAAGTTAAATTAATCAAGCACATTTAAAAATATAGGCACTACCTTCTAAATCTACTCCAGCAATCAGCTGTGGTACAAATATAAGATACTCCAGAAAGCATTTCTATAATATCATCCATCATTTTATCATAACACAAACCTATCTTTGCTATTAGTGTTTGGCGGCACATTACCTTTGCTGAAGGGGAAAACGTTTTTATCATTTTGACAAAGCTAGAATTGTCTACAGTTGATAAAGAAACTAGTGTCTCAATGACATAATCAATGATTGCATTATCTCCTTCAGTTTTTGTATAGGTTCATATATTTTTTGACTAAAATTTAATATTGACTGTTTTTTCTCAGAAGACTTTATATTTTGGCTAATATCTTTTTTATTATAACTATTGATATGATTTTCAATTTTTGAATATTGATTAACATGTACTCTCTAGATATAAATTTATAAATTAAATTAAAATTTATTTTATAAAAATCAACTTTATTTTTAACTGATAATCTAAAACATCAAATTATTAAGGTAGATTTTTTAAATAAGAAATTGACAAATATTTAATGAGCCTTTATTTTTTTTTATTTTTGTAAATTATTTTATTATTTTGTTTTACTTATTTTATTAATATAAAATAAAAATAAATAATTATTTTCCAAGTTTATTGATCAAAATAAAATAAGAAAAAATCAAATTAAGATTAAATAAAATATAAATTTTACCATAATAAAATGTATATTTTTAATCCTTAACAACTCTAATAAAAATATATTATTTATTAAGAAATGAGTGTTTCATGCCCACAATGATCTCCTTAGAGTTCCTTGCCATCCTCAGGAGAACTTCCAACAAACAATATAATTATTAAAGACTATATTCCTACTCCAATAACTATTTAAACCTCCTATAATAATATCCTAAGGACCCATTTGATTAAAATATTTTTAGCAGAGTTGTTAAGGAGCGGCGCTCCCATTTTCTCAAAAACAGCTGGAGTGCCCCTCCTTTTTATGAGGAGCGGGAGCGGGAGTAGCTCCTTTTGATGTTGGATAAATTAAATATATAAATTATATTATTTTTTAAATATTAATAATATTTGTTAATTAAAATTTAATGAAAATAAAATTTATTTTATTTAAATTTATTCATTATTAAATGTTGAGCCGAGTTTTATATTGATTTTTCATCTAATCATTTTAAACATTAAACATCAATTTTTCCTTTTTATATTGAAAATTTTTTGAAAAATCTTGTAAGTCATATTAATATTCATTTTATAGATATATAATAAAAAATAGTTTTAGATATTATGGATTTAGAGATCATAGAAGAAGAAACCGAATTTCCATTTCCACCATATAAAAAATATTTCAAACTTATAGATGATACAGATGATAAAGTCAACTTAAAGGCGAAATGCCTATTATGTATTAACAACAAAAGGATATCTTTCTCTAAAATCTCAAGCTTTAATTTAAAAAAACATTTAAAAGTAAAATCAATATTTGTTTATTTTGTAATAATTTTTTTAAAATGGTTTTAATTATTTTTGGGCAATTCATTCGCTACTTTTATAAAGGAGCGTTAACAACTCTGTAAAATAGAAATAAAGATATAATTAAATACTAAAATTATAGTTTTGAATCCTTTATTAAATACTAATAATTAATTATAAGTTATATAAATTAATATAAAGGGAAAACATAAAAAAAATAAAATAAATTTAGAAAAAGTAAAAGTAAAAAATTAAAAATTATATGCGAAGAAATTAAGTAAAAGTAAAAAAATTCCCTTAAATTATAAAAATTGTTTCTTTTATATAAAATTAACTTCATCCATTTGAATATCGCAACAAATCCCTCCATTGAAGACACTCACTTCGTCAAATACTTAAGACAAAACTCGATCATGAATGGATTAAAGCTGTTTAAGATGCCAATTTTAATCTTTTGCTAAGATGAGGAACTAAGGGTGACCATAGGGTATAGACTAGGCTGCGATCTATCTCTACCTTATAAATGAAAAGGGTGCAGTAAAGAGTCCAATCCTAAGGGCAGACATAATCTAGCTTGTTTATATTTTAAAGAGCGGTACAATCGGTCGCCGTAAAGCTATTAATTTTATAATATCGAATAAATTAGGTTTGGCTATCTATCCAAATCTCTAGGAACAAAGATGTACAATTCCAAATTTTCCTACCAAATGTCATCTCGCAGTCGCACTTAATATTTTTTTATTGAAACTAGTGTTGTTAAACGGCTCAATTTATTTTATTAGGAAAAATATTATGCAAGCCTTAAGATTTTGCTCATAGGTGGCATAACTGTTTGAACATTATAAACGAAATCTCGAGGATTAGACAATATTTTCCTGGCTAAAATATTGAGTTAGCTGTTTTTAAAAATCGGTACAAATCGAGCCTTTTAACAACACTTATTGAAACCATCCAATTGAGATACTATTTTTCTTTAATTTTTAGGAGTCATCGTATTTTATACAATTATTTTTTGGTGATTTTATACAATCACATTATTATAAAATTGGCAATAACCCATAAAGTCAAACTGTTGTTCAGTTCCGTTTCTTAGTTTAATATTTTAAAACGGTTAAGCTTCGTTCGGGTTATTTTTGAACAAATTTGAATCTGTTCATTCCGGTTTCGAAATTCATATCGGTTTATTCCGTTTTTTAAATTAATCATAATTATGTATTTTTTTCATTGATTCATAATATTATGTTGGAAATATTTTCATTGAATTTCTTTATATTATAAATGAATATTTAATATTTATTAAATTATGGAAAAAAATAATTTTTAATGAATACTAAGCTTATTCTGCTATTTCAATTGAATTCCACCCAATGTTTAAAAGTTTAATTCGCCCATTGCAGACCCCTCCCTTCTCCCTTCTAGCTTAATGAAATTAGCTCTGAGTTTTCTCGTAATTAACGTTATCAAATGTGTCCAAGTTACATTACTAAAATAAGTAATCAATTTTCGTTAAATAACAATAATTCATATATTGCCCAAAAAAATTTGTAGCTAACTTGATTTCATTGAGCAGGGACGGGGCCATAATCCATAAAATTATTTTATTTTAAAATGCTGTGAATCGATGCCGTTTTGAGTATCGTGCAACTAGTATAAATATTTATTTTATTGCTTATTTAAGACAATCGTAAATATTGTTATAATTTTATATTTTTGTTTTATCTGAATTAAGTGCCAAGCAATTAATAAAAGGGGAACCCAACGTCTCATATATATGTTCTCGTTATTACAGAGCACCCGAACTCATATTTGGAGCCACAGATTATTCTTGGAATATTGGTTTTTATATTTAGTAAAATATGAAGTATTAATCTATTTACAATAAAATGATAATTTTTTAAGTGTATTTTCAAAATAATAACATTCACATGTATTTTATTCATTTTTTAAAAAAATATAACTTGCACAAATCATAAATAGTCATGTATATTCTTCTCCATATTTCAGGTTTACACATCCCTCTAATTTTTCTTTTCCATCTTTGACGTCCTGAGCATCAATATTTGTAAGCTTCATGCTTCTCATATCCGCCGCTATCACATTTGTCCACATCATCTTGGGCCTTACTCCAGTCTTGATTCTCCTACTTCCATCAAGGCTCTTTACCCACTCATCTTTTGTCATACGTTCCACATGCAAACCATAGTCTATTTCTTCGCATTACCACTCCAATCACTTCTATACCCATTCTTGTTAATTCCTTGCTAGTTTTCTCAGAGATACCCCACACATCCAACTAATCATCATCTTTGTTCTCTCCAACTTGGCTTCATGAGCCGCTTTTATTGCCCATATTTTGCCGCTATAATCTAAACAACTCCTCACACAGCTTACGTAAACCTTCCCCATACCCCTATAGAGAGACGTTTTTATATTTTAGAATAGACATCTTTCTGAACTTCTTCCATGCTTGTCTGACCCTTGCAATAACAGTAGAATCTACACCACCACCTGCATTTAGCATATCACCCAAATAGCACTTTTTCACTTTTCCCAGGGTTAACCCATTGCCAATATCCAAACCACCATTTTCTACATTATCTATGTACCCCTTTTTGCACGTTCTACAAATAAAGGTCATTCTTGCTAACATCAGACTTCCTTTTTCCCGCTACATCTTTTATGCTTCAATTTCTGGCATCCGGGACTTTGGATTGAATTTCTAATAACTCCTTTCCTACATACACCACAAGGCCAGTTGCTGGATTCCTCGATCTTCAAATTATTCCCGCCAAGCATCACCTTTGTCTTTATTTCATTCATTTTCAAGCCCTTTGCTTCCATAGCCATCTGCCTTCTACTAATTTTATCCCTCAATTCTTCCTCATTGTTTGCTATTAATACTAGGTCATTCCCAGGGAACTTCTTCAATGGATAATAATGGACAGCACGGATCCTTGTAGTCCTACCTTTACTTCAAAGCTTTCACTATCTCCATCCGTTCATACCACAGTTTATGCTCCCAAATACATTGCCTTCACTGCCATAACCAACCATTCTTTCACACCTGATTTTCTCAAGGCCCATCTAGTAATCTCGCATGACACGTTTCTTTTCCTTTGTAAGATACTTCCTCCTGTATTTGTCTCACCAGAAAAATTGCACAAGAGTTTAGTAGCTCTATAAGACTTGCAATCTAAAGGATCACCTTTCCCCTTTTATACTGAAATAATTATACTTCTTCACCAATCCTTGGGAATAGTTCCTTCTATGACAATTAGATTGGCTAAACTCATTAACTATTCAATCCTTAAGTCATCAGAACCTTTTAACATCTCTGACACACTCTCATTAAACTTGCTGACTTCTTTTTTTCATCATCAATGCCCTCTTAATTTCGTTCTTGCCAAATTTACACCCTGGACCTTCTATCTTTGCACAACTAATATCATTATCCCATTCATTCTCTTCATTCAAAAGTCCTTCCATTTTAGCACACTCCTGCCCTTGTTCTTCTTGCGTTTTCACTATTAATTTCTTGGTATTTCTTTTCGCCACCTTGTAAATATCCTTATCACTATTTTCTTTTCTGTTATATCATTCTTTTGAAAAACCTACCATGTCTCCTTATGTTTTTACGATCCTTTTGTCGGTCCACATACCTCCTCAGTTGTCTTCACTCAGGCTTTCTTCATGGCTTCCTACTTATCATTTACCCCAGATGCTTGTGCCGCCTCCACTTCTCTTATTGCCAATGTCATATTGAATTGACTCTAGCACTCTCCTTCAATTTCCAAACCTTCAACCTTGGCACAAACTTTCTTTTACTGATCCTGGCGCTTTAAAAGTGAGAACTCCTATAACTGGTCGGTGCTGTCCCGGTATCACTTTCATATTTTTCTATGCTCTTATAACATCTCCTTACTAACAAAAAATCCACCGCACTTTTAGTACAACCCGACTTTTTCTTAAACATTGTATTACAAACAATCATATCTTTAACATCACCAAAATCTAAAATTCTCTCCCCTCCGGATTTCTCATGCCGTATCTAAAACATCCATGTACTCCCTCATAACACTCATTACTCGCTCCCACATGTCCATTCAGATCACCAGCCAGGATAATCTCTTCATTTGCCAGTTTCGATGTCACCTCCAATAGACTGTCCCAAAATGTATTTTTCTCTTCTTCACTTCTTCCAACCTGAGGAACATATGCTGAAATAATATTGCATAGCTTTTTACCAAAAATCATCTTGATAATCATTATCTAGTTATCTAGTATTCTTACTTTGATTACTTTGTCCACCCATTTTTTTGCAATCAATACGCTAATGCCAGCCATACCATCATTACCTCCTTCAGAAAAATTTATACTTTTCACTTGTCCTCCCAATCATTCTTGAGATTACCTTTCCATCTGGTCTCTTGTATGCAATACACATCTATATGCCTTCTATGAAGTGCATCGACCTCTTCTCCAGCTCTTCACGTCATGCTCCCAACATTCCATGTCTCAATTCTCACTCTATTTCCCATAAACTGGTTTCTCCACTTATTATCATGTCGTTTATGGCCATAATATGTTTCATTATCACGAATCATACCAGGTTTCCCATCCTTCTTTTTGTCATAGGCGAATAAGGAGGCCCATTGGGTACTCTGGTATATACCCAGCCCATGCTTTGTTATAATCATTAGAAAATCTCTGACTAAGGTTTTTACAATCGGGTGCCTTCTTGACATCAACTGGTTTTTACATCACATCGAAGAAATAGTGATCCTATTATAAACCCAGGCCACAACCTTTTAAACCTTCATTTATTAGCCACCAAAAGACGTTGGCACTCCCCCGCCACGATGAGGCTGAAGATAGGATTTGGGAGAGCATAAATAGCTATGTCTAAATTTATTTTTTATTTTTTTGACCTTTTAACAGAAAGAAAACTTTTTAATCTAACCTATTTTCCGGAAACTACATATTTAATTCAAAATCGTTTTGTTCAAAATTTTATTCCTGTTTATTACTTAAAAATTTGCACATTTTAGATATATGGTCAGCTGGTTGTGTTTTAGCCGAACTTATGTTAGGACATCCTCTATTTCCTGGGGATAGTGGAGTTGATCAGCTAGTAGAAATTATTAAAATATTGGGAACTCCCAGCCGCGAGCAAATTCGGCAAATGAACCCCAACTACGTAGAATTCAAGTTTCCACACATCAAACCTCATCCTTGGAATAAAGTTTTTAATCTAAAATTATTCAAGATAGGTTTTTATAAAAAAAATTAAATAAATTTATAGGGGATTATTTTTTTTTTTTTAAAAATGATTATTATTTGAAATATAAAATAACTTTCTTAGATTTTGTTTTTAACTTTTAATTTGTGAATAATATATATTATATTTTATATAGCTGATTTTTGCCAAACATTTTTTGTGAAATCATAATGCTTTGCAATATATTAATTATAGTATTTACTACTAATTTGTAGGTATTCAAAAATCGAGTACCCCCTGAGGCAATAGATTTAATAAGCAAGCTTTTGGAGTATACACCATCTCACAGGTTGTCACCACTCCAGGCTTGTGCTCATTCCTTTTTCGACGAACTTCGTAATCTAAATACAAAATTACCTAGCGGAACTTCCCTCCCTCCACTTTACAACTTTTCGCCCTTGGGTAAGATTGTAAACTCTTTAATAGCGATTATAATATATATATTATGATGGATAAAAAGCAGCAATAGCGAGTAAATTATTAATGAATGTAAGAAAAATAACAAATATTTAAATATGGAATCTGTAATACACAGATTATTTACTTGCATTTTATTTTGTAGCTTACATTTAGCTGTTTTATATTTAGAAATGAACATAGCACCCGCCCTCAATTCGATCCTCATTCCCCCACATTATCACCCAGAATCCCAACCATTTACGGCTGATACTAGTGGTCTGACACTTCCCTCTTCTGACATAGTTACTGCATCTACTATCTCGTGTTCATCATCTCAACAACAACCAGAATTGTTTATCAGCGGCAAAGAAAAAGGGAAAGATCCCTCACCGCACATCAATATAAAGACTAAATCTGGGCCTCAACACACCTTCAGTAACCCTTTTGCCTCTCCTAATCGTAAAGCAACTCCTCACCATGTAGATAACGTTAGTCCCATAGGTAAAGCAACTGAGGCTATAAGCAACAATGTCAAGAATTGCAAAATATCCGATTACAAAGTAAGTCAAAGCTCTATCGATAAATCTCTCACTTCCACAAATAATGATAATGGCTTAATCAATAGTACCTCCTTCTCCGAAAATCCTTTACCTGGAGTACCTGTCAACTCTCTACTCTCCGCTAACGATGAAAATAATTAACATGTAAGATAATTGAATAGAATAACAATATCTCCTAATTTATTACGATTGAATAATTTAACTAAATTTTTGAAACATTGTACTCGCACATGCTCATAAAAATCCATAATTTCATGTCGCTAATTTTAATATCTGCTTGATCTAAATTCTCATAAGCTTTAGAATGATCGTTATAATATTTGTGATTAATATGATAGATTGAAATAGTAAGTAAATTACTGAAAATCATAATATATTCATATTTTTATCTGTAAAACATATGCAAAACTGTAGAATAAATTAAAATTCGAATATCCTTAATATTTTTAAAAATGTTAATATTTTTATATTGAGTTCGAAAATCACAAAATTATGTATATTTTATTATACATTTATTAATACCATTTTTCAATCATTTTGTACTCCCCTCCCTTCCTCCACTTTGGTTTATTATTTTTTAAGTATTAAAAAATTATCGCTTAACCCAACCTATTCATTGGAGATTGCAAATGTTAGGTTTTAAAGCGTTTGTAATTCGCATTAGCAAATTACTTAAACTATCTCATATAAATCAATTTTTTTTTATTGAATGTTTTGGTTATATTTATTGAAAAAGGGACATGTCATAACATTTATAACATAAAGATAATTGTTATATAATATATAAAATGCTTAATTTATGCTTCATGACCTGATTTTATTTTATTCTTATGTTTATTTTACATGACTTATATACAGATTCAAAAATTTTTTTGTCAAGAATAAACTTTTATATATTTTGAGTTATTTATAAAAAACTGCTAAACATTATTGAACTTACTTTTATCTTTTTCATATTCTGGACTTCAAATTTATTATAGCAATTTGTAATATTTTGGAAAGATTTGTAAATTATGTAAAAAAAAAATTACATGTAAATAATAGAGTTTTAAAATTCCTGTAAAAATATTAAATAAAATAATTTTATACAATACAGTTACCTAGATTTTGTTAACAAATTTTTAGCAATTACTAATAATTAATAATCAATTTTATTTTACTAAAGGACCCATTTGAAGCATAAAAGTTCTAGTATTTTGATATTCATAATTACCTAAAGAATATAATTGGTTCTAGCCATGCAAAATAAATTTAATTTTAGGAAAATTATAAAATTGCTGGTTTATGAGACGTGCCCTATAAATCTTATCTTTGCACAGTCAGATTTTTTGGGTACTCTCATTGTCTATTATGTTGTACTCAAATTTTTAAACAATAAAGAGTCACAATTTTTATAAACATTAGTATATTGCCATTTTAAAATATTCTCAAGCCTATAATGCCAGAGATAAATTGAATCTAATATATAAATTACATATTATAAATGACACATCAAGATATAATACTGCTGAAGCTGATTATGACACAACTATGAAGAAGCATCACAGAGCAAATCTTGAGTGTCACATAAAATGAAACCACTCAAGAACTCAATAAAATTAACAAAATATCATAACAAATAAAATATATAATTCTAATTATGTATACAAAAGTGTTCAATAAAACCAGTTCTTAGAGAATTGAACCTAACTGATATTTTTATTTTTTACGAACTTGAATCTTACCCTTTATTTTTGTCCGAACTTAAACCAAACTGATATTCGGTTTGGATAAGATTAAGAAATAATTAAAATTCTAGATAAAGAGCTTACTCAACCTCCCAAGTTGTTGCGTCCAGGAATTTATTTCGGACCCGGTTGGAAGGGTTACCCTTAGACCTACCATACATCAAGATTTAGGTTGCATGGTCCCGTGAAATGAAAAAATTATAAAAATCTTGTTAAATGCTCATAAATCTTAAAATCTATAAAAACAAGCGTAAATTTCATTCATATTTTATCAAATTTCTTTATTTTCTTGCTAAATCTTGAAATGAACAATTTTACAAATGTTAAGATTGTACATTTAGATCATGACAACTCTTCAATTTCAAGAAGCGAAGAAAACAATATGTATATTTTATGTTCATTGTGTATAATATTATTTTTTAAATCTATTTTAATAATATATACATTTTAATTTGATCTAATGATCTTAATTTCACATGATAATGGTAAAAATATGCCTATTTAAAAAATGTAATGAATGCATATGTTAAGTATTTAAGCATAGGGTTCATATAACACATTAACCAATATTAGCACTAATAAATAATTATCAAATGTAATTTAAATCATATTTTAATCTTATAAAGGTTATGTTTAATATAAAATTCTTTAAGAAATTATATTTATGTATAAAATAATTTGAATTTTAAACTAATTTAAAGAATTTTCATAAATCCAAAGTGTGAATGTGATTGTTTAATTGCTCAGGTTTCTTAAGATGACTGATTTAAATATAAACCATGCTATATTTCTTTTTATTCCAAAATAGAATCTTACATTTCAAAGTAAATTAAACGAAGTTGCAAATATGTCAAAGATTGGGTAAAGGGGGACTCTTGGCACTGATAACTAGGATTGTTAAAAAGCTCAATTCTGTCGATTTTTAAAAACGACCCGATTAAGATTTTAGTCAAATATTTTATAAGCCTAGGGATTTTGATCATAGATGGCAAAAAAGTTTGGACCTCTATTTGCCAAACCTCGAGACTTACATAATATTATTTTGGCCTAAAACCTAATCAGATGGTTTTTAAGAATTGACCCAAATCTGGATTTTTAATAACTATTGATAACAATTCAATATATCCGACAAATTTCACAATTTGGTGCAAATTTTCATAAAGTTTTAAGGGCTATATAATTTTAATCGACATGCTAAGACAAAAATTATCTTATTTAAAAAATATTGATAATTCACAAAGTATTCCGCAGTTATCATTCTATAACACAATTTTAGCTATTTATCAAATTGCAGCTCAACCACTCTAAAATTACTTCACACTTTCATTGTAAAAGCACTGCAATTGCAAAAAAATATTTTAAGATCCTATTCACAAAAATTATTAAAAGATTTTAGAAGGAAACCATTCTTTTTCTCTATCTATGCTACATACTATCGCTAAATAGGGCACAATATTTTGCAATTTGAAATTGAATCAATACAGTGGCGTAGCAAGTAATTACCCATCGGGGGGGGGGGGGGGTTAAAAACTTTCTTTCCTCCGGGTCCCTGAAAAATATATAATTTTAAATTTTCAGTAGATCTTTATATCATGTTTGTTAAAGTTGGCTGAACAATTGCAAGTACTAATTCTAAAATTTACGAATATTTTGTCCTTTATTAATGTCTAACCACCTAAAAATCCAGCATTAATGAAAAAATATTAATATGAAAGCATTATTCTGGAAATTTTATCAATGTTTAGTGTTCAATTGTAGATTAATTCAATCCATTCGGTGTAGAAAAAAAAACAATTCGCCCCTCAAACCTCCCATTTTTTATGATCACTCAATATATCTTATTCTATAAAAAATTATTTTCATATGTGAAAATTTTACAGAGAATTTCTTTATAGATTTTATTTATTATTAAACATTATCATAAATAATATGCATTTATTTAACTATGTATTTATTTTAATGATAATATACAAAATAAATTTCAAAATGTATAAATATTATACAGATTATTATATTAAAAATTTATTGTAAATAAATGTAAAAAAATACATAACGGTATTTAAAAAAATATAATTAACACAAATGCTTATATTATCAAAATATAAATAACTCTCATTGTAAATGCAATACTTTTATTAAAAATAGCATAATATAAAAAATATATAAATATTATTACTAAGAATTTAATATAATTAAGTTTTGCTTATAAAAATTTTCTGACTAAAAACATAATATTAACAGAGTTGTTAACGCTCCTTTTTAAAAGTAGCTAGCTCCCGCTCCTACCTTCTCAAGAAGAGCTAGCTCCCGCTCCCACTACTACATTTTTAAAAGGAGCTAGCTCCCGCTCCAAGTAATGGAGTGCCACTCCATAACCACTCCTTTGATTTTCATTTTTCTAGAAGGTATACGAAACAAAAATCATATTTTTTTATCAAAGAGTTTATTTTATATTAAATGATCTATCAAAATATTTATAACCTTTTATTAGCATTTAAAAGTAATAAATTTTCTAAATTAATCTAACAAACATCTACGCTTCT
The DNA here is from genome assembly GCF_954871325.1 of Gordionus sp. m RMFG-2023. Lineage (NCBI taxonomy): Eukaryota > Metazoa > Nematomorpha > Gordioida > Chordodea > Parachordodidae > Gordionus > Gordionus sp. m RMFG-2023. The sequence goes on along the minus strand of NC_088779.1, from coordinate 13,793,783 downwards.
CTCCTAAGACCTCTTTTGCAATATTAAATAGGCGTTCCTCAGGAGCACTAGAGGGAAGCGAGGTATTGTATTTTATAAAGATATTTTTTAATTAAGGGAATTTTTCAAAAATAGTAATTTTGGTATCATTATTTAAAAAATATTTTTTCAATATATTATCTTCCTGATCAATTTCAAGGAATCCAAAAAAATCTTCCAAAGCATTTTGTATTTAAAAGAAAGATTTTTTACTTTTAGATGTTTTTTTAGATTGAAGCTGCTCACTTTTGAAAATTAAATAGTTTTATTTAAACCCAAAAGGCATTTTGCCCTTAAATTTCTCTGATTATTTGGATTAACATCTTTTAGAAGTTTAAAATATTTTTTGTGTGTTAAAAATGGAAATTCAATTTCTTCATCTATGTTCTCTAAATCCATAATATCTAAAATTATTTTTTGTTATATATCTATAAAATGAATATTAATATGACTTACAAGATTTTCTAAAAAATTTACAATATAAAAAGGAAAAACTTGATGTTTAATATTTAAAATGATTAGATGAAAAACCAATATAAAACTCGGCTAAACATTTAATAATGGATAAATTTAAATAAAATAAAATTTTATTTTTATTGAATTTTAATTAACAAATATTATTATCATAAAACAATTTTATAAGGCGCGTACGCAGCGGGGGGGGGGCAGGGGGACAAATCCCCCCCTCCTCCCAAAGCCAAAAAATGCAGATGCCGGATACTATTTTTCAAAAATATTATTGTTAATATTAATTATATTTGTTAATATTTATTCCTATCTCATATATATATTTAATTACATTTATTTATCACATCACATTCATCTACTAAGTTATTTTATCAATTAATTTCGATTTTAAGTTTTCCTTGTAATATTTTACCTATTATTTTCAAATATTAGTGGGGTAATATTTATCTAAATTTCTAGTCAAATAATAATTATCTCTGAAACTCCTTGTCTAACAGGGAGAAAGAAATTGCAAGCTTGTCCAACGAGATCAAGTTTTCACCATCAAGCAGTAACAGCTTTTATGGAGTTAGAAAAGCCGATTATTAATGCTATTACTAAAATATCTTAATGGTTGAAAGAAATATTTCCTCAGAAGCAAGAAAATTATTAGATTTAATACTTATTCCAAATTATTTTTCTCATAAGGATGTATTTGAGAATAGCGGAGAGCATTTTATTGGAACTCAAAAAATTAGAGCTAATGAAATTTTATATGTTATTGTTGAGTCAAAAGCAGAGCTATATGTGTTTAATATTTGTCCCCCTCGACTTGTAGCAAGCAAGCTCATCGTCAAAACATTAATATAGGATAAGTAGAAGAGTATTATAAAACAAATGTCCCATCTCTTAGATACATTTATAACCCAAATAAATGAATGGTTTTTAATTCATCATGCAGCACTTACCAATCTCCAGAACTTCCACAAAAGCCTTCCCAACCTTTTTCAGATAGTGATAAAAAAATATATTTGTTAAATTTTAATCATGAAGATGTTAAGGTATCTTATGATGCCTTATTAGCTGAATAACTATGATTAAAAAATTAACTTTGATTGATATAGTACCAAAAAATGCTATAGGTGCTTTGCATTATTTCAAATACATTTTAGATTATATTCCCAATGTATTAAATGGTTGTATTTTCTTTTTTAAGAAGAATAACAGAGCCCTGCTGAAGTACCATTTGCAGAGCACGGGCTGGATTTTTTTTTTAAAATTTTTTTTGGCTAGGCCCGGGTTTTTTTTAAAAAAAAATTAAATGCCCGCCCTGGCTTTTTTGAATCCAGGCTCGGTCCATCTAAGATAAATTATATTTATTTTTGATTTTTATAGCTAATAATGGCGATTTCAAATATTTGATTTTAAAATATATAGGCCGGCCCGGATATTTTTTTAAAAAAATTTTCAGGTTCAGCCCGGGTGTTTTTTTAAAAAAAAATTTGGGCCCGGCTCGGATATATTAAAAAAAATTAAAATATGATCCGGCCCAGGGGCCGAGCCTGCAAGTCTCTGAAAAACCTACCTATGAAATAAAACTTCTGAAAGTAGATTGATGGTTTGAATCTTTTGAATATTCATAGGCATTTAACGCCAAGCAAGGATGAGATAATTGAAAAATTAGCTCATAACATACAAAATACAATTATTCCTAAGAAACTTTTTGTGTATTAATTTATATTTACAACATTTAAATTTTTATACTTTATATATAAATTTTAAAGGTTCAAAAAATTCAAATTTTTATTTTGGGTCATTTAAGTGATTCATATGGTGGTTATAACCGTTTAAAATTTTTTAATTCACATTTATTTCATAGTTTTTTATATGCCGGTTTCTATATATATATATTTTTTTATAATTCATATTAATTTAAAATTGTGTATCCTAATAAATTTATGCTCAATGATATTTCGTAAAAAATTTTATTATCCCCCCCCCCCCCGACCAAATTCTTGCCTACGCGCCTGAATTTTATGATTTAAATTTAAAAAGAGAGATTTACTTTTCTCTGAGATTTGTCTAATTATTTAGAATCTAATTTTTATCTAGGATAATCTCCTTATAATTATTTAATAGGACTAATTCATTTATACTGTTTCAATGTTATTTTCTAAATAAGTTTTTAACCTTTTCAAAGTTGAAAAAGACCTTTCATTAGTGCAGTTACTAATTCGTAAGGTAGCTAAAATAAAAAACAATGTTTTGATATTAGGCAGAGAATCTAAAATGCAATTACACATGGAGAAGGCCTTGCAAAGCATTTTTTGGTCTCAAAGATTACTCTATTCTGTCAAGATTTTTAATCGGCATCACAAAGTAACTTATCATACGATCCTGATAAATCTCAGAGTTTTGATATCCTCACGCGCTTTAAGTGCAATCAACTTTCAGACTCAACCGGCAAAAGAATATATCTTTACCAAATTAAACGATTTTTCTTTTAATTAAAAATTATAAAAAATAAATTAAAATTTTTAAAACTATCTAATTTAAGTCTCTAAAACTCATAGAAATTTTTAATTTTTTTTTTTATTAAAAAATAATAAATATCAGATCCTTTGGATATTGGTGGAATTTTTTTTTGCAAAAATTTTCACAATTCTTTAATTTTACATTAAAAATGGAGTATATTATTTAAAAATTTTAAAAAGGCGTTTACTATATTGAATGCTACTAAGTTAGGACTATTAAATCAAATGCTAGTTAATTAATCAATTTAATAGAATAAATATAATATATAAACAATGGTATCCCGTCTTTACAGAGAATCTTTTATAGAGAATGCAAATATAGAGAAACTTTTATAGAGAAAACAATTGTAGAGAATGTCGTTTATAAAGAATATCGTTTATATAGAATGATTTTATAGAGAATTTATTTTATAGAGAAACTTTTAAAGAAAAAACAATTATATAGAATGTCGTTTATAGAGAATCTCATTTATAGAGAAAGATTTTGTAGAGAATCTCGTTTATAGAGAATGATTTTATAGAGAATTTATTTTATAGAGAAACTTTTAAAGAGAAAACAATTATAGAGAATGTCGTTTATAGAGAATCTCATTTATAGAGAATCTCATTTATAGAGAATCTCATTTATAGAGAATGATTTTGTAGAGAATCTCGTTTATAGAGAATGATTTTATAGAGAATTTTATAGAGAAACTTTTAAAGAGAAAACAATTATATAGAATGTCGTTTATAGAGAATGATTTTATAGAGAATATTTTACAGAGAATTGTTTTATAGAGAATATCTTACAGAGAATTGTTTGAGAGAGAATTATTTTATAGAGAAGGATTTTATAGAGAATAATTTTATAGAATTTTATAGAGAATGATTTTATAGAAAATGAATTAAGTATTATTTTAGAAATAAATTTTCTCAAAAAAACAAGCCAGATGCCGTCATATAAATTCTCGGAACCCTTGAATAAAAAAAGGGAAAAAATAATCTTAAAAAAAATTATTCACGTTCCTGATTTGTATTGCTTATGAATAATTATGATAATATTTTTAAGTTTCCTGTTGTTATTTTTTTAAAAAATACGCTGAACAATTAGAAGTAGTAATGTTAAAATTGTTGAAAATATTTCCTTCAAAAAACTATTACCAACAAAGCCAGCCTAACGCCAATTGTTTTAGAAAATTTTATCAATATTTAGTTGCTTTGTGCATTATTTTAATCTGCTTGGTTAGGCCCCGATTTTTTAAAAATATATTATCTATTTTTAATTTGCCTAGATAATAATGGTGATTTAAAATGTTTGGTTTTAAAATAAATGGCCCGGCTCGAGTTTTTAAAAAAAAGCTTTTTTTGACCCGGCATGTGTATTTAAAAAAATTAAAATACGGCCCGAGTTTAAGGTCGGGCCTGTAGGTTTCTGATTATAGTGCGCTTTTATAATTTCCCTAATAAATCTGATTTTACCAATTCCGAAGAGAATCTACCCTGGGAATTTCATACGATTGCGCCAAAATATTTTTGTATTTAATAATTTTATTTTGTTCTATTTTTTCATTTTAAATCATAAATTGAGCGCGTTTTATTAAATTTTAAATCTGATTTTGCCGAAAATGCATTAGAATATGTGTAGAATAGCCACCCTATAAATTTCAGAAGATCTTATATTGAACCTCTAAAGAAATTTTAATTTACATTAATCTGAAATTTATAAGTAGTGTTAGTAGCCTTAAAATCAGCTAAACATAATTTGGCTTAAAAAATTGCCTAAAACTAATTAGACAAAATGTAGGGACTGGGAGCTAGGCTAATCGCCCGTCAGCGTTACGCAACACTAAGCCTAGCCTTTATTAAAATTATTTTATATATTTATTATGTAACGATATATGACGGGCGATTAATCGAGCTCCTTAGCCGATGCCTAATTTTTGAATAATTAGTTTTCGCCTATTTTTATGCTAAGCCTAATTATGCTTAGCCGATTTTTTAACCCAAAAACTTGGCTAACCGTTTTAGAATTGCCTAAAATTAACCGATTGCGCAATATTTAGGGTGAGTATTCTACACTTATTCAGGTGCATTTCTGGCAAAATCAGATTTTTAAATTTAATAAAACGCACTCAGTTAATGATTTTAAATGCAAATAATAACAAAAAATAAAACAATACCCATCAAACTATCGCCTTACCAATATTAAATTTAGTTAAAAGATCACTAGAGCACTGTCTAATATTCACAGGGTAGGCAGGGAAGACCAGGGGGTGGTTGGATCAATTTCTGTCAAAATCGTCATAGGCCCGAAAATAATTGTATCTGAATTTACAAAATACAAAATGATAGTTCAAACCCTTACCTAAAAATTATACATCGACAAAATTTAAAATAATACACTTTTTTCTCTAAATTGATTTTAGTAAAATAAAAATTTCTTATTACAAGCCTAAACTCCTTAGGAGTGTAGAGAAAGGTGAATCAAAAAGTTTAAAATGTTTTTTATAGGTTTTTTGAACTTGTTAAACATTCCGAAGATCAGACTTTTAATATTTATAAGAAATTTTTTATTTACATATAGGGATTATATTTATTGATACCAATTTGTTTAAATATGGTTGGTACACAGACAAGCTTGTATTTCATCATATGATTATAAGAAGCTTTGTATCATGATATACACTGATTTCCATCGCATTGTAATGTCTTTCTTTAGAAAATATCGAAGTTTGATATTTGCAGCAGATTGCACAATATTTTACTAACTCTTTTACACTTAGAAGTTATTTCAAATACCTAATTATCAAAAGATTTTTCATCATATATTATAATACTACCCCCTTCTTCCCCCACTCTCCTCATTTCCTATACCACATCAAAATTAGAACAACGGAATTCCAAATACAAACTACCCATTTTAATTTCAATGCCAATCATGAGTTATAACCCCCTTCCCCTGTGGTAAAAGGTCCTGTTTAACATTGTTTGAATGGTTAAGCGTCTTTTTATTATTGGTAGTCGGTCTATGGATCTGGTTATAAGCAAATATAATTATCATTAATATTTAAATTTTTTCGTATCATTATGGCTAATTATTTATTCAAACTTTTCTGTTGGGAGGGGGGGGGGGTGTTTCTTAATAAAAAAATTTCCTGATTAAAGCAATATTTTTATTTTCCAGCATAACATAAGGATTTTCATTATCTACGCTTCCTGCCTGATACAGGTAATATTTTTTATAGGGCCTTGCTTTCTACTGTAAAAAGTGGAATCAAAAATGATAAGTTCGCTACAGCTTGTTTAATTAATTTTAATATCCGTCAATGCTTGCTTTTAAAACTTTTATTTTAAATATTTCTAAACCTCTTTTAGTCTTGAAGAATACACATTTAAAAAAATATAAAGGCATAGAAAATGTAAAAAAGAGATATTTTTCACCTTTCGATTTTTTAGGGTTGTATCTACTCCTTGAAGTACAACTCACAAAAAATATTTTATTCCATTAAATTTTCTCATCTTCAGCGATGATAGTAACGTCCAATCACTATTATCGCCACTCTAATAAAATTTATGACATCATCAGATTAATAAAATATAGCAACTGAACTGAAATGGAAATATACTATAATTTGTGTTAAAAATAGCTAAGTTATTTTTTTAATATATGAGGCATGTTCAATTCATTCAATTTTAGCTCTACTTATATTTATAATATTTATAATCCATTTTATATAATTTTGTCTTTGATCACATAATTAGAAAAAAGACTCGTCAGGAAGCAAGAACTTAGCAAGAATCAATTAAGGAAATCAATAATCTATTTTTCCCCAATTCCTAAGTCACAATAGTGGCAATTTCATCATCAAAGATTACACGAATTAAGTACTGAGATGGATAGCAATTCAATTCGACAATCTACACATGATGCCGAACATTGTTTTATGTCTTGTTGTGATAAGCTTTGACCTTGTCTTTTTGATTAAACAATAAGAGAACTTTATATAAATTTATTATCAAAAAATGCTTATCAAGTCCATACTAAATCCCTCACTAATTAAAGCATGCTTTGTCAAAGAATAATATAAATCCGAGGTCTAATTATCTGTTTGGCTCGTTTTAAATAAAAAAATTTTTCTTAGTGCCTTGCAAATTTTATTTATTTCGGCCAAAGCTCCATCCAAAATCTTTATTTTTAGGAGCCTAGCCATAATTTTAAATTTTAGGCCTGAGCCTGTCCTGTCCCAAATTTAATTGAAAAATATATCTAAACGCATATTAAACAATCAATTAATATAAAAATTTAATTCCTTTACCCTAATCTTTAGAGAAATCTATTTTATTGCTTAGAATCTTTTATATTTTTTGAGTCATAAAAATCAAAAGCCTTAACCCTATTTTAAAAAAAAAATTTTTAGACACAAGCCCGACTTTAACTTAATTTCCACGTTCAACTAAGTCTGTCTAAAGGCCGATAAATATAAAATTGTAGTTTTCATCAAACTCCATTCCCGATATCGCAACTGATGTAATTCATTTGAGATAATGCATTCGCGATAATGCATTGCGATAATGCATTTGCGCTAAAACATTCGCGATAATGCATTCGCTATAATATTTTCGCTGTATTATACTCGCTATAATGCATTCGCGATAATGCGTTCGCTATAATACATTCGCGATAATGAATTTGCGGTAATGCATTCGCTATAATATCTTATATAGAAACCTTCAATTTACGGTTTTGGTTTTTTAGGAAGGACAAAATTATGGTGCTTCTATTAAATCAAAAATATTGGTTTCTCTATAAATATGTGGAACCCCAAATAAAGATCGGCACTTTTTGACACTCAAAATATTAAAGCCATCGCATACATCTAAATGTTAGAGATTAATGAATTCTTAGTTATCTATATTAAAAAGATTTATGAATAAAATTTGTATAATAAAATAGAAAGAAAATTATATTTAGAAACGTGTTCCGAAACGCAAAACGAACGGGAATTTGACATATTTTTTACCCAAACAACTGGTTAAAACCTTTTCTTAATTAAAATTAAAATCAAGATTCTCGTCCGTCATATTATATTAGAGTTAAGAACCCTTCTATAGGCTAATTTAGGTAGCTGACATATAATGCAATATATAAAAATTTTAAAAATGGTTGGTTCAGTTTAGATTCTCTTTAATAACGGTTAATACATATTTAACAAATCGTTTCAGGTTTGGTTTAGCTGAGTTAATAATCATAAACCTTGATATGATCTAAAAAGATTTTACAAAAAACCATTGTTGAAACAAACTAAAGTCATCGAAAAAATACAACAAATAAACTGAATTGTATTATTAAAATGTTAATTTTGATATATTTTTCAAATCCCGCATAAATTTTTTGAACTCTATAATTGTCCCCTATATAATATTCTCTCAAGATCTAGAAAATAATTTTCTATAAAATAATTCTCTACAATGTAATTCTCTACAAAATAATTCTCTACAATGTAATTCTCTACAAAATAATTCTCTATAAAAGTAATTCTCTTTAAAATCATTCTCTATAAACAACATTCTCTATAAAATCATTCTCTTTGAAGTCATTCTCTATTAAGGACTTTCTCTATATAATAATTCTCTTTAAAATCATTCTCTATAATCGACATTCTCTATAAAACCATTCTCTATAAACGGCATTCTCTATAAAATCATTCTCTATAAAATCATTCTCTATAAAATCATTCTCTATAAATTAATTCTCTATAAAAATTATTCTCTATATAAAACATTCTCTATAAAACATTCTCTATAAAACATTCTCTATAAAACATTCTCTATAAACTACATTCTTTAAAAAACAATTCTCTATAAATGCATTCTCTGTAATTGTTTTCTCTATAAATGTTTCTCTATAAAATACATTCTCTATGATGGTTTCTCTATAAAGACGTGGAACCATAAACAATGATAATATAAATATATATAATTTTAAGAAAAACAAAATATTATATAAATATATATAATTTTAAGAAAAACAAAAATATTATATAAATTTATATCATTTAAAAAATTTAATTAATTAACTTAAATTTTACATATTTTAATATTATGAAAATAAGAATTAAATTTTAGATTTATCAATATTTAATTTTACCCCTTCCATTTGTATATGAAATATTCAGATAACCAAATAGACAGAACTTGTTTATAATTATTTCTGAGTTACTACAAGAAGAAAGAAACTGCAAAAGCCTGCCCGACACGATTAAGCCTTTGATATCAATTTCAAGCTGTTATGCATTTTATCCAGAAGAGCCTTTTTCGAATTCCCTTGGAGAAATACGAGGTAAATTCAATACTTTTCATTGAAATGAATTAATAAATTATTTATTATACAACAATTTTATGCAATATTTTTCAAAAAAATATATCGATTTGGCTGAAGTTATAAGAATCGCGAATATTATTAGGAATAACAAATAAACATTAGTTGGTGATTAGTTTTATTAATTAGTCGAACTTTCAAGTCGATCGCAATAACTCGACTCATTTTTACGACTCGAGGTCTGAATTTGAGTCTTAAACTCAAGTCAAAACTAGAGTATTGAACTTGAGCCGTACGGCTTGAATTCTAAATTCAAGTCAAATTATTATGTATGCTGCCAAAATTAATTTATAAATTATAATTAAAATTATTAAACCAATAATTATAAATATTATGTTTTAAAATAATTTGCAAATCTGAGCTTTACATATTAATTTATTTTTTATTCTAAACAGATATTTAGTATATTATAAATTGATACTATAAAAAATTTGTGTAAATAATATTTTGAGAATATACTATGTTAATTGTATTTATAAAAAAAATAAAACTTATATTTTAATTATTAAAAAATAACATATATTATATTATAATGTATTTATTACCTATTATCCTTTGCGTATTTATTCCATGGCAGGAAAATTTATATTATGTAGTAATAGATACTATGAGTGTTAGCTAGTGTTAACTTTCACCCAACATTATATAAATCATATCTATATATAATCATTATTACCATATCTAATTGACGAATATAATAATTCATGTTGTATAAATTTTTTAAAAAAATTTTACGGCCTGGCCCGGGTATATTTTAAAAATTTAAATACGGCCTGGCCCTGGTACCCGGGTCGGGACGTGCCGGGCCTGCAGGTCTCTTGTATATACCAGGTCGAATATAATTTTAAAATACTCCGTGCCGGACTTAAAAAAAATTTTTTTTTTAATCTGGGTGGGGCTGGGTCCAAAAAATTTTTTTTTTAATGGCCGGGCCATAGAAATTTTTGAAAAAAAATCCGGGCCGGGCCGTGCAAATGGTATTTCTGAAGGTCTCTGAGATAAATAATAGACCAATTTATAATACTCTTAGAAAATATATGCAATTCCGTTAAATGGATAGCTTTCAAAACGAGTATAAAATATTTGAATGAATTTGAAACAAATTATTTTTTTTATTTTAGAAATCCTATCCGATATTTTTTTAATTCTAAAAGAAAATTAGCCTATGAACCTAGTATCGATGATATTTCCTAATGATAAATTTAAAAAAATTATTAACACTGTGAATACTTTATTTTGCAGGACTTCCGAGTACGAAAGGAGCTTTCACCTTATGATTTTGATCATGGTGGATAAACGAGCGTATAAGAGTAAATAATTTATCAAATTTAATGTTCATAAATATTGATGAACCTTAGATATCAGAATGGATTCCAAATCCATGTATCAATGTGGGAAATGCGGGAGATTTAAATCTTTTCAGAGAAAAATACAACCTATAAAAAACGACGGAAAAATTTATTTATATTTTGACAATATATAAAAGAGATCTGCAGAGGGTAGCCCGCCCTTTCTTTGAAAAAATTTTCTTTTTTTCGGCCCTCCTTGATAATATTGAATAAATAATATCTCATTTTATTTCATTTACTTACTTTTATGCTATACATAAAAATAATTTTTAAAAAATTATACCTTTTTTAACAATACTAATTTTCTGAAAAAGATTTGGGAAAGGATGAGCTACACCCGGGGAAGGAACTTTCCCACGACGCGTTTTTAAGCTTCTAATATCAATTATTTTTAAATATAAAAATGATATTTATATTATTATAACTACTTTATTGAAAAAATAAGCTATAATGAAAAATAATTATTAAAAAAATTAGTGAAATTTAATGACAATTTAAAAAAATAAAGAATTGATTAAAATTGCAATAGATCCATGCCAAAAATGCCCATTTAGATGGGACAAAGACCAATAAACATTTTAGATATTAATTGGATAATGTAATATAAATATAGTTTCTTTCACTTTTTTGAATATCTGTCTTATAATATGAAATCTTGTTGTTTCATTAATTTTGATTTATATCTTTGTTGCGTAACCTAAGTTTGTTTTCCCCATACTAGCAAGGAAAGGTTTTTATTAAATTTATGAATAATCTCATCATTTATTAGTTGTTTCTTCTTTCTAATATGATTTTCTTACCATATTCAAATTTCATTTCAATAAGCAAAAAAAAATAGCCCCAGACCCTATCTTTAAAGACCTAATTTTATGGTAGTTTAAACATATTTTTTATTCAAATAAGAATAATTTTATATAGAATAGAGTTTAATCTTTTATATAAGATAGTTTTTGGATAATTAAAACGTTTATTATTTCTATTTGATAAATTGCAGAATTTAAAAAGTTACTTTTGAGGGTATAAATCATATATTGTGCTATAAAAATTTTATATGTGATCCGATATTAAAAAAATTATAGCCATTTGGTTAAAAAATTAATCATTAGGGTTGAAAACTCTAGGGGAAAACTTCAAGGCTCACAAGAAGCTCGGGCTCATAAGATCTCCGGGCTCTCCTACTCTTAATTTATATTATTTTGGTGTATAGATTTTTAAATAAATTAAAAACTATAACCCAGAATTGTCTAAAATTTATAGATTTTAAAAATACTCGATTGCCTTGAAAATTTAAAGCCCTACCTACTAAATATACGATTTTAATATCAATTTCTAAAATATATAATAGTTTCTATAGTCAAGTCTGTTATTATTTTTTGTATCTAAGAGAGACCGGGATAATTTGATTCCGGGGCAGGTATTTCCTTATCAAATATTTATAAAAGAATAAAAAGAATATGCCTTAAGATTTGAAAAACTATAAATGTATCTTAATACGACGCTTAAATGTTTTTAAGAAACAATGCTTATGGAAATTTTTAAATGCAAATTTTAATTTTAACGCCACCTAATAGAATATTTTATAAAATTACTCAAACTCAAACTCAATATCAGTTTTAAATAAAAAATAATAATCTTAATTTTATCATAAATTTGATATACTGAAATTAAATGTGAAAATCTGGGGTGGGTTTTGACGGGGTATGTATTAGAGGTTTGCACTGCGCGGGTTCTTAACCAGCCAGCCTATTTAAGTGGGCGGGCGATGGGGTTATATTTTTTAAAGAAGTGTTGGGCGGGTTAAGAAAAATATTTAAACTATGGGTTGGTGGGTTAAAAAATTTACAACTTTTATTTGTTATTTGATATCTGGATGAAAATCTGATTTTACCCGCTTCTCCAAAAGCAAAGATAATTCAATTAAAGGTATTAAATTATAAATGCAATGTTTGAAATAGATAGTATCCACGTCAAAATTAAACAACAGATGGGAAGGTGTAGCTGTTACAGAGGAGAGCAACTTACCTAATGACATAACAAAATATTAAAATCTTAAAGTAGCGAGGTTTTGTATAATTTAGCGAGATTTTAGCCCACTTATTTAATTTAAGTTTATCATTTATAAACAATTAATTTAAATATTTTTTTTATTTATTATTAATGGTTTCACTTTTATTTAAATATCCACTTAAGTAGAGGATATATTTCAAACGGATATCCTACTGGTGGAAATGACAAGAAAAATTTTTTCCAAGCTATCAAGATTAACCAGTCCTTCCTCTGTACGAGGAATTAACATTGCTGGAAGGTTTATAGAACAAAAAAAGAACGTGCGTGAAACCAGAAAACGTGGATTATTTATTATTTTTGTATAATTAGGAATAATATCAATAAATATTAATTTTATATTTATATTTTTAAATATTTTATTAAATCAAATAAATTCCTTACACGTAATTTAAATTGAATATTTTTTTTGCTTAATATAGCAATTTCCTAAATTATAAAACTTTTTTGTAGGGGTGTATAGCGCTGAAACTCAATCATTTTTTAAAATTAGATTTTAAAAAAAATTGAAAGAATGAACTTATTTAAATTTTAAAGGAGGCATGGGTTAAATTTTTTTTATATAATGGGCGGACGGGTAAAAAATTTTAGGCTAATGGGCTGGCGGACAAAAAATTTTAAACTTATGGGCGGGAGGGTATATTTTTTTAACTGTGGGCGGATTGGGCTGGAGAGTTAAATTTTCTTAAAAATGGCTAAAAAACCTCCTATTGCAGACCTTTAATGTGTATTAACCAATTTATATATTAAGAACGCAGAAACCATGAGTTGGTCTAGGATCACGAATGACAATATTATATGGCTGACTTGTTTTAGTAAATTATTTGACAGTTGTAAATAAAACTTCTTCCGCGTGGCGTGATATATATAATATAGATAAATTTAAATATGATGCATTTAATATTTGAAAAATGTATTTTCAAATTACATATGAGTTGCGAAAGGCTAAAAAGTACCACGAAGTATTGTTCATATTTCCAAATTTTCATTTTTTTAAACTTTTATATTAAAAAATATAAGATTTTTATCTAAAATTAATTTCTACAGAATAAATACATGTAGCATTTAAATTAAATTACCGTTGAATTCGTTTTTTTGAAAAAACATGGTGAACTCCTTTTATTTTAGACAAATCTTGAACGTGCGCACATTCTTTTATTTTGATGAAGGCGTTCGTTTTTTACATGAAATTTAAAAAGTTAAAAAAGATTTAATTTTCAATATTTATTCAATTAAAAAATTTAAATTCCATTTGAAAAAAATTACAATTTTTTAAAATTAAAAACAAATTAATTTTTTTTTAAGTAAGAGATTTCAATTTCACACAGCTCAGCTGTTCCCTATAAAGATTTTTTAGCATTCAGCTCAAATATGACTTCTTTTTTTATTGATTAAGTTTATATATTATTTTCTAGATGTATATATCTGATAGTTCGAGCTCAGGTGACAAATTTTTGCCATGAACTAATTACAATTCGTATTTCAATTTTAATTCTTTAATAAAATATCAAAATAAATAATATAAAGATATTTTAATAGATCATAGAGCCAAACCAATAGCCATCACATTTTTCATTTTAGAAAATGAGGATAACATGCATGGATTATTTGAAACCTACAATAACGATAATACTCAAATTAAAAAATATAATGTTTAACATGATTTTACTTATTATCGTCAAATTTATTATATTTATATTTTGATCCTTTTAGATTTAAGCATATGTAAGATCGGTATTTTCTCCACAATATTTTGGGCCACATGAAATAATTATTGGATAATGCTCTCACAGAATAAAATGATTAAAAATAGATTTGTATCATAATTTAAGAAACTCGTAGAAATTTTAAAAATATAGAAGCTTCAGAACAGAGAGTCTTTAATATAATCTTTTTTTTTGATGAAAAATTATAGAAAATCCGGACGATGATTGTTTAGGCTGTGTTTAAAATGTTTTGAAAAAAACCTCAAAATTTATAAATTTTGGCAAATTAATAAAATTATGAAACATGTCCAAAATCTTCCATTATTTTTTTTATAAAAAAACAAAAAAAGTAATAAAGAAAACATAACTAAAAAAAATCAAAAATAACAAAAAAATACGAAAAACATACTAGATTTTTCATAAAAATTACTTAAATAAATAAATTTTGAATAAATTTATTAATTTCTATTATGTTTTTAAAAAATATAAATTTTTGTAAATGACGGAAAATGATTTAGAACACTATTTTATTTTTAAATTAAAAATAGCTTATGTTATTTTTTTCTTCAAAATTTATTTATTTATATTTTTTAGATTTTGGACACAGCCTTATTTTCAAACAAACGATAAAACATTAAATATTTTCAATAAATTTCAGAACTAAGACCTTATTTATCAGATTCAACACTACAATACCATCCTCCAGTGAAATGCACTTTTAGTGTACAAAGCGTTCTTGCTTATCGAAAAATTTTAAAAGCAATTAATAAAATTAATAGAAAAAATTTAATTACCACAATATAAAGAAGTATTGCAATTCCATTCTATTTTCCTCGTGAATTTTATTTTACTCTCTCAATCTCATTAGATGTAAATACAAAAATTAAAATTGTATCATTAAATTTACTCATAAATTAATATTTCTGATTTTCAATATACAATTTTCATCAATGATAAATTCTTCAGTTCATATTATTTATAATAATTTATAAATTAAGGTAGAAAAATGTTTTCACATTTCTTTTTATGGTTTGGAAAGATTTTTTTCATACCTTAAATTTATATAATCTCATTCCAGACTTTAATATCGATTAGAATAAAATAGTATTTTAATTAACTACAAGTGTATATATGAAAAATAAATACCATTGCTTCTTTATTCGAAATCATTTTACTTTTTGAATATTAACATGATTTTATGCATAATAATTAGTTTTTTATTTTAGTAAGTATTTTCAGAGCTAGCCTTCCCAAGACATTTATTATCATAAATACATTATTTACAAAAGAACATGATCTCTTAAATCAAAATAAAAATAACTAATATGTAGCAACCAGCTAAATTTAATAAAAAATATTATTTTCAGTTTTTATTTTATGTAATTAATAATATATAAAACAACTTGTATTCATTTGTATTAGCGTTTTCAGTGTTATCGAAACCTCGATTTAGCCAAATTAAAGGTCTTTTGACCAAACCTCGTGACTTATGTAATATATTTTTACTCTAAAATCTTAATTTCGCCTTTTTAGAAATCGGTTAAATTCTAGACTTCCAATAATACTATAAAGTATTTTTTATAAAAATTATTTGTAAAAAATATATTTGTCATACTATAATTTTTGAATCGATGGTATAATAAAAGTTATCGAGATTTGGATTTAAAATATGTTCGTGTAATATATATTTCGGCATACATTTAACTTCAATAAAAAGTTTCATCGAATCTTTTCTTAATTGAAATATGGTTGAATCTTTTAAAGTTGATGTGAGTGGTTGTTCACAGATTACTATCCAATCCTGCAAAGCTTGATTCAATCTTTCATTATGAATGGTATTGACTAAAAAGACAATATTATAATTATATAACGACAAATAAACAAAAATACATCATTTTAAGACCTTTAATTATGAGTTTTACACTTAATAGCAACTATACCGTCAACCCTTATCATAAGTTTAAAAACAGGTTTCTAATTCGAGGCAAATGAGACAATAAAAATCAATTTTACGATAAATTAAAAAAAACTGTAATAAAAGTTAACCTTATCAAATTAAGACCCATTATAGTGCTCGGTGAAAATTCTACTATAAAAAAATGGTTTTTGGACTAACTATTTATTTTAAAAAATATCCATGAATAATTTAAGTGTGCATTTTAAATTTAATACGATGTAAATCTTTTTTTTAAGTTCTAACTAATATATAACAATCTCCACAAGAATCAATACATAGATTTTAAATAATAAAGAGAATGTTTGGTAAATTTAGAAGAAAAAATAAGAATATTTAGTACACATTAAATGAATAAGATAAAATAATAATATCAAGCACGCTTAATAATTTTAACATTCTAATGTAATGTATGACCAAGATTTAATAATAATCCAGTGATTGATTGATTAATGTACCGATTTTAAAATTAAATGAAATAAAATATTCTTACTAATTAAGACATATTAAGAGATTTTAAAACTAATTAAGTTCATCGAAAAAAATAAATTAAAAATCTAATAAAATAACTGTGATGAATTTAGGTATTTTTAAGAATAAATTAATTTGAAATTTTTTTTGAATAATTATATTCACAGAAATCCAAATTTTGAATTTTGTATATAAGAATAATTAAACATTAGAATTATTCTTGGAATAGTTTTTGTTTTTCTATAAATTTTTGACCCATTAGTTGTACTGTATGAACAGGGGTAAATTAATTTTATTATTAAAATTTAAAGTTTTTTTAATGAAAAATAATAAAAATATATGTTAAAAAACGCGTTTTCGACTTTAAATTTAAAAATAAGGAATTTTTTAAATAAAAATATTTTTATATAAAAAAAATCAAAATTTATTTATATTTACTATCCAAGATATATTTATGAAATTTAAAAACATGAATTGATTTTGATCAATTTTAAAAATTTGCATTCAACGCTAATAAAAAAAATTTCCATCACGATAATTGGATAACTAGCTATTGCTAGTGTACCAATTTTTTTTTTAAATATAATTTTGAATACCTTACTATCGCTATTAGATAGAATATTTATAAATTTCCTAATGAGGTCAAATTCCAAGAGGTCAAAATAGGAGTAAAAAAATGGCGAAGGCTAAAAAGGCTAGTCCTTCAATAAATTTTAACTATCATTATAAAAACATTTATCCATTCTTAAAATAAGTTATATAAGACATTTTGCTAAAATATTCATAAATATGCCAATAATTATTGATAGGGGAAGGCTTATATTTATTAAATGAGTAATTTTTGCGAGAATGCCGAAATTTAATTGTTCCCTCCTCTAAAATGATTCATAGAGAGATTTAAAAATTAGAAGGATTATAGCTTATGAAGGACTATAAATACCCAATCCCATCTTTTAAAAAATATAGTTTCAATTTTAAAAATTGAGTAAAATATATCTAATTTGGGCCATGCCACCAAGATTTTAGCTGAACTTAGACAGATACCAAATTTATCAAGTTCTTTACTTTCTAATAGTAGTTAATAGGAATTTAATTTAGACTAACAATGGTCAAACTAGGGAATTTCCCGAATTATCAAGAGCCCAAATTAAACACGTTTTACTATATTTAAATAGAATACTGTTTTTTTACCCATATTATTCTAACAATATTTCCTAACATAGTTATATAAAGATAAAATGTCTTCCTACAATATACGAAATCAAGTTATGTTAATATTTTATTAAATTGTCTCAAATCTATAGGGTAGATATTTTATACACACTGGAATACATTTCTGACAGAGTCAGATTTTTTAAATTTAAACGGGCTAAATAAATATTTTAAATAAAATAGTAAAGTAAATTGTTAAATGCACTTTTTAATATGCAGATCCAATTTTGCAAAAATGTATTTCATTGTGTGTAGAACACTTATCCTGCGAATTTCAGGCAATTTAATCATGAACTTTTGAGTAAAATTTAGTTTATTTATTAAAATTAAACTTAAATTACACGGATTGACTGAAATATTAGTCAGACAAATACATGTTTAAGGATTATTTGATCACTCATATTACTTATAATATATAATTTCTAATATAAAAGAGAATGCTCAGAATTTAAGGCTAAACCTGGGTTAATATATTGATCCACAAATGAATATGGACCCATATCGTATTTAATGAATTTGGCTAAATGCTCCAATATCATATTGATATTGTAAAATGATTGTTGTTTTGTTAATCTGATGAATTTGTGCATATTCTTGACGAGCGATGGGAATATAGCTTGGGCTATTTCTTCAACTTTCATTATCATTTTATTTTCTAATAAATTTGAAAATAGTAACAATGTTGGAAAAGGAATTTTCAATTTAATTTTAACTCTTTCCATATCTTGTTACTTTATCACTTTAAATCTTAAACTTAAGTCTCGTTAATAATAATCGCGATGTCATTCAAGTGATGCGTAATTTAAAAAATACCTATGCTATCGTTTAGCAATAAATGAAGCATCACTTGAATCACGGCTAAGGGGGGGGGCGGGGTTATACTGCATTTTTCTCTTTTAAAACTAATTGTATCATTGGATAGCAGTGTTTTTTTTACTATTTATTAATGACCCTAGGTAAGATGGCAAGTCCTTCAGGGTAAGATGGGAAATATCAAATTTAATTCACATTATTAAAAATTATAAATATTTTTAAAAAATTAATCTTCACAATATGGGTAATTTAGGACATTTGGTACGCTTCATCCATTACTATGGTTATGACTTTTTCCGCACTATTTCCAATTTTTCGTTAATTTTTTAATTAATCGTTTTTCGATTTTAATAAATTTTTCTTATGCAATTTAATTTAATGCTCCTTTACTTGCCTTTTCCCCTCTGAAGTTTAACCACTGTGGTAGTGAGTTAGATTTTAAATGACTATAGAAACCTTTCTAAATAAATTAGAAACCTTTCTAAATAAATTAGAAACCTTAGTCGATCATGTTTAATCCATAGTCTATAGGCAATATGGCATATAAGAAGTATATTTTCCTCAATGCAAAAAATACTTAAAAGAAAAATTGGTGAAAAGGCTAAAAAATTGTTTTTTGATAAATATTATTTAAAAAAAGAATCAAATTTGAAACTATTAACCCTAAAGATAAAAAATTATTGCCGTTTGCCCTTTTATCCCACCCACCGGAGAGCCCCGGTCTCCCTTACTATATATACTATAAACGAGACCATAGAGTAATATAATTTATTAAAAAAGTGTTTTATAGGAAAAACGTCTTTAAAGTCCTGTGAGCTGATTTGACATCATCAACTAAGATGTTATTTTATAACCGAAAGCTTAATGATTAATTTGACATTACAATATAATTATATAATAATTTCAATCGTATTTTATTAATTCTCAGGCTAAAATAGGCTATGCTTGTATTTTAATATGTTTTACTATATCCTCAAAGGTTCTATTTCTTTTAGTTTTTATGATATACCTGCTATTACCTGTTGATTGTACTTATAATCTGACAATATTTATTAATGCTAGCATTTTTATTCTAAAAAACATAATTTTTGTTTTTTGGCGCCCATAGATGCCATATAGAATCATTAATTTTTTTAAAATATAAAATTTAAACATAAATTTTCCATTAAATGGGTGTATAAATAATGAATTTATTTTAAAAAAAAATTTTCTTTCCTTATTAAAAAAAGTTGGACTTTAAAGAGTTAAAGTATTTTATATTCTTCTAATAAATATTTTTAAAAAAAACTAACCTTCGACTCCTAGCAATTTTTTTTGAGCATGTGTGTTGGAAGATGATACATTGATGACCATCGATTGTCTGTTGGATAAAGAATTAAGAGATTCTTTGCTTACACGATCAAAGTTATTAAATGCTTCTTCCGCAGAGGTTATCAAACGAGCCCGTCTCCTTTTCACCTTTAATTCATAATCTTCTTCGTCGTAAAATCGTTTATTATGGCATATGGGGGATGAAATTTTTTTATCCCTTTTGAACAATATCTTTTCTTTCGAAGTAGTTTGTTCACATAATTTATCATCATTTAAACGTGATTTACCTAAATTTTTATTATTATTTTTAACTGTGCAGTGATTTACATTATGAATATATTGTCTGGAATTGTTGATATCATGACAATTAATCCGACTATTTAGATTATAAACTGATTGGGGATTATTATTTTCATAGAGGTCACATTTTATGGCATCTTTAGAATGACTATCGATTATAGGATTCAAACATTTGTTACGGCTATTTAAGGTTTCAAAGTCAAAATATTTTTGATGATGTTTGATTTCTGATGGTAAAATTTCTGAAGCTGAACCTTTACTATTTAGGTAACTTTTAGAAATATATTTTTCATGAACTTTTTTATTGTCATTATTTCTTATGAGGTCCTTTCGCAAGTCAATATTTATTTTCCTAATATTATTCTGGTTTTCTAGAGTGACGTTCTTTATTTCCTCATTTATTTTATTGGTCATTAATTTGGTATTGTCGGAATATCGGTAAGGATCATGATAGGGGTAATCTTTGTGATAAAAATCGAGTAATAACATAGCGGCCTTTTGTATACTACACGATGGTAAATGATAAATTTTTGATATTCCATCAAAGGCGCGGGTGCATTTAGCGGAGAACATTATATTATCATGGTCCCAAGTTTCGCTATTAAAGATTATGAGTATTGAAAAGAGAACGTATATCAAAATTAAACAATTCGTAAAAGAATCCGAATATTTAACTATATCGTCAAATTTATAATATGCATCGTTATCGTATTCCTCCGTGATGTTATTTATTTGATGTTGATGGTCTATGATGCTTGGATATTCTGATAGAATTGGTAGCAATATTTTGGTGGCAAAGAATACCCAGTAAAAAGTTATGTAACATACCAAAACCAATAATAAACTTAATCTAATGTAACTTAATGATGACCTATACGGTAAAATAAACCTATTGTTTGCATTTTGAGAAGGAGCAAAGTGGAATATATAAATAAATTTATTTAGTAAATTTGGTTTGTCATGATTGTCCACAGTATTTTTTGCGTTTAATTGTGAGTTTTTAAGGCACGAATATTTTGAATTAATCTTCCATGTCAAAAAAACGATTATTATAATTTTAACCAGTAAAAAGGTTAATTCGCCTTGGCATGATACATTACATTGACTAAAGAGAGATGCACACATCCGCGATTTCCAGAGTTTAAATTTTGAATACGAACAAACATGATAGTGATCCATAATTAAATACTTGGTATTTATCGGTGGTAGATGACGTTGGTTGCTAAATATTTCCTGATTATCTCGTGGCTCAATATAAAAAGTATTTATACCATCATTATTTTCGTGATTTGTAACGTATTCCATGTGCCTACGTTTATTATTAATTTTATTGTGGAATTTTCTCCGCATATATTTATTTCTATAATTTTTTCGAATATAGGTATCAATATTTTTCCTCAATTTTTCAATCCTTCGGAGACTGGTATTAGAAGACTTATCATCCAATTTATTATCATTTTTACTAATTGTTTGATTAGAATTGGATGCCCTACTTGTCTTAAATTTTGTTTCATTCAATAAATTAGTCCAATTTAGGGCGTCGGATGATATTGTAACATTTGAAACACCAATCATATTATTAATTCTTATGTAAGATAACGTAGACGGTACGGCAATAAACATTATGGGCGATATCAAGGAAAACACGATTATAATTAGGCAGCAAATTTTGAGGGATATTATTTTCATGTAAAACAAAAATTTAAGGAAAATAGGCGTTCTATCGATTTCTTTAAAATTATGTTGCGTCGATACCGGCCACGTATCCAAGTATTCAAAAATCCACTTTTCCTTGCAGTTACTTTTTCCGATTTCATTGTTGGGAAAAATTTTATGCGCTGTCTTGGATCGCCATTTTGAAATATTATCCGCAACATTTGTCTCCTCTTCACCGTACCAATTCTCCAAGTTACAATAACTGGTGTTGGCTGTGATACACGTGTTGTTATCCACCCATTGTGATTTGTAAGAATATTCAGGGTTATAGCTATTGTCATTATTATTATATTTTTTACCAAAGCCATTTAGATCTTTTATAAGATTCGACTTTATCAGACTGTTGCGCGGGCTTTGATTAACCTCATCCACAATTATATGATTTCTTTCTTCGCTAATTTTCTTATTCTTATTAATGTGCACATAATTCTCTGATAAATAGTCTTTGGAAAGATTATTTTTATGGTTTAATATTATAGCACGTCGTTCTTGGTAATCCCTATTATTCTTATCCTTATCATTACTATTATCATTATCTATAATATATATATCTGATCCATACTTATTATAATGATGATCTATGTTAAATTTATTGGTATTATTATCATTTTCATTAGAACATTTTGATCTCGAAGGTTTTGACTTGGCTTTGTTAAAACGAGGGTATTCATTATCAACGGGGGACAATATAATCGAACCATTGTTTTCTCTAAAATCTGTATTTCTTGTATGGTTGGTTGTTTTGTTTGAATTTTTACTTTCCTTACCATAATTTTTACATGGTAGAGATAGCAATGGTTCTTCAGCTAAACTCTGACTCTTTTTAGAATATTCTTTAACTTTATTATTTACTAGATGATTATGATTCGAATATAATTTGGATTGTAGTAAGCGGTGATTATCATTGTAATTGCTTTTCATAATTGATGTACAGCTACTTTTTTTTACCTAAGATTTAACGACGTAGAGCAAACGATAAAAATAACGAATTTACCACGTGAGGTATTTGGTTTTTTTAAAATGAGGAATAATTTTTAGATAATTTATATATTTTGTTTATGAATATTTAAATAATTCAAATTAAAATCTTTTAATTTGCATAACAAACATAATTTTTAACAATATTCAAATTTTAACGTTTAAAATTCTTTTAAATATAATATGCAATAGATTATCATAGAAATTTTTTTAAAAATAGAAAATGATTACATTAGCCATACATAAATATGATTAACTAAACTTTATTTTGCTCATGTAAAAACAAGATTATCTCTGGAGTTACTTTATAATCTATTAACAAAAATATTATCGATTTATAATAACATAGACATACTAAAAAAAAGATAACTTCTTTAGAATGCCGCAATGGATCTTTAATACATATATATAATTATATGGGAATAGTTGGAAAATTTTTTAAGTATTACAAAGTTCTTTAAAAAATATAAAATTGTAAGATTATACTTCTATTGTGAATGATAAACCAGGATTGAAAGCAGCTGGGAAATTAAATATTTTAAATAATTATTTTCAAAAATATGAATTACCTTATTCGCATAAAAAAAAAGTGAATAATATGCTAAATTAAAACCAAACTTTCATTCTTGTGTTCAAATCAAACAGACTCTCTTGATAAATATGAAAAATATTTTATTAAACAATTTATCAAATTGATTATTTGATTTTTTTTAAATTTATATCTTATGCCAAGTCTTTTTAGAATAATGACTTATGGACCTCCCCTGAGGATTTAGAATCTTTCAATTTTATATCATTTACTGAGCGTGAATTTTAATCTGAAATATCGAATTTTCGGAAATGAATCCCAGCATATAGAGCACTTACCCTTGATTTGAATTTCAGGAAATTTTACCATAAACTATTAAAAGAATTTACTATATAAAGTGAAATTGTCTTAAGATTAACCACATACATTATTACTATTTCAATTTGCTAATATAAAAAAAAACGTTACTTAAATTTCAATGAAGATTTTTGTAAGTTCTAAAAAGTTAAATAGCGTTTGAATTAGTTAAATAATATATTTAAATTTTATGGACTTAACTATATATTCATTAAATATAAGTTAAAACAAAAAAAATTAAATGTATACATAAACAAAAGATCTAATAGGCTACATGGAGTCATGAAGATAAGAATCTGAACCAATGTTCTGACGAATATTAAATTACAAAAATAAATCATTTTAATTATTTTTTTTTAAATTTAAGTGATAATTATATACCCAATAAAAATATTTTATAAGACTAAAAGGTAAATACTTCAATATATTTATCAATCAGACGAAAAGACGCCCACAAAGAGACCTCGAACAAGTATACTCCAATCTGATCTATTTATCTTAAATTATGTTACCTCAAATATAGAAATTCAGAAAATTAAAATCTCTTTTAGTTAACTAAATATTTTCTTAAAATTCAAATATTTTTAGTTCTGAATCTTTTTTTCAAATTATTAAAAATTTCTTGTAAATGTTAGTAATTTTAAATATAGGATAGATAATATATTTAATTTGCAGCAATATAATACTTTTTACGGAATATTTCAGGTAACATCTTAAAAGAAATAACAATATGGCTAGATATGTTATCAGATAATGTAATTAAATTATTTGAACAACTGATTCATTTATACATAATATAAAAACGCAAATCAAATAAAATGTCAAGTTGATTTTGTTATTTTTATAAGGTTATACAAATTAAATAATTTATAAGGTTGAGTGGGTAGTAAATATAATTAAATAAATAAATAATATCAATTCGATGACCGTTATTTAAAATTTATCGATTTTTATTTTAAAAAAAATAAAATAATAAATAATAAAATAAGTATTTAATGTCACAAAAAGCGTCTAATAAAATTGTTATTCTTTCAACTTCTAATAATAGAGTTTTTTAATTTTATGTTATATTTTATTGGATTCAATTTATATTATGAATATAACTTAAAAGATAGAAAAATAGTTGATTAGTTTGGTGGGCTTGCCATGACGCATTAGAAATAAGATTTAAAAAGATAGGGAGAAGTAGATGAACGAAATACCATAATTTAACCAAAATTCTTATTTTATTTAAAAAAATAAATAAATTCTAAAATACGAATAAAACCACAAAACCATATGCTTGTTTAAAATAAATATGTTAATAAAACTTTGCGATTTATAAAGAATATTAAAAAAAATATTACAATGGTGCGTTTAAAATTTTAATCCCGGATGCCACAAAAATATAGGGTTTTTATTAGATTTAAAATGAATGGAATTTAAAAAATATATTGTGTGAATGCCCTTATCATATATACATTTGTTATTCAAACCATTATGTATTATTAGAATTCTAAAGGTTAAGACTTAGAGGTGATCCCCATTAGAGATCTGCAAAGTTAGGCCGGGCCTCTATTTAAGATATTCGGGCCGGGCCGGACCTAATATTTTTAAAAAAAATTCGGGTCGGGTCGGACCTTGTAAATTTTATTAAATATATCTAAATTTATCAATTTTATATTGAATTTTTTATGTAAAATAAAAAATTTTGATTTAATTTATTGACTAAACGCTATATAACATATGTCTTTTATTTTAAGTAATTATAAAAATTAATTTCTATATTTATATAAATTCAGGCCTGGCCGGGCTGGTAAATTTTTTTAAAATAAATTTCGGATTCGGGCCGGGCCGGCAAAACTTTAAAAAAAATTTCGGGCCAGGCCGGGCTTGAAAAATTAGGCCCGATGCAGATCACATCCCCATCCCTATGTTGTCCTTACGTATATTAGTGTGTATGGATAAAAAAAAACCACTAGATAGATTTGGACCTCTATTTACTAAATCTCGAGGTTTACATAATAATATTTTGGTTAAAACCTTAATCAGGTCGTTTCTAAAAATCGACACGAATCGGGCTGTTTAACAACACTAATCCTAAAGCTTTAATAATTTCTATAAATCTTATGATTTTTTTTAAATGGCTTTAGCTGATAAAGTGTCTCCATATTCTAGACAATTAAGGAATTCTCACATTTTATAAAACAAATATGTGTGATTTTTGTCAAATTACAATTGCATCAATCTTAATTTAAATTTCTAATCATAAATTACAAATTTGTCAAAGGCCTTTGAATGCGGAATTGATAATATATAATTAGATGTGGCATTTGATGCGGAATTGATAATATAAATTACATAATTTTTTGGGGCCGAGGCCTGATTAGATTAAAACAATTAGACCTATCTCTTTATTTTTACCTACTTCTAATCTCGTACCCTCCCTTTTACCTGAACTTCAGTTCCTATGCCCCCCCCCCACCCTCACCTCGCCCAAAAAATTTGCAACTAACCTTTATTAGCTATAATTTTCCCCCCTCTTTACCTAATATTTACCCTTGATATTTTATTTCTTCAAGCCCTGCCCGAAATCTTTCTAGAATATTTTTTCTGGCTCGCCCCGGATTTTTAGGCTGGAATTTTCAAACTTTCATTATTTTAAATAATTTTGTCTATAATTTGAAATTGTTTCATAAGTTAAATGATGAGGATATGAGCAGTAAATGAATATTAAACTAACTATTATATAATTTTCTAAGATCTTCTAACGGATTAATTAAAATAATTTAAATTTATTTTTTAAAAGCCGGTTCATTGGCCGAATTTTTAATTTTTTTAAAATTTTTAAGACCAGCTTGGATTTTATATAATTTTTGCCTGGCTGTCCAGTCTGCTGGTCTCTCACCTGTATCATATTATTAAATAAGCGATTCCTTGATCCGGATACGTCAAATTAAGAATGATAAACCCCCATAAGATATATCACTGCACCTTCTTCCTAATTTACCTTGGTTACTGGTTGGAGACAAGACCTATGCACCATCATTAATAACAGCAATATATTTAATACATATGAAACAAATGTAATTTTTTATTGGTTTACTTTTCTTCCAATATTATTGGATTATTTTTTGCCCAATGATATATCCGCTTACGTTATATGTGGTAATTTTTTTTAATTGGGTTAATTTTCTTTCAATTTAATTGGATCCCTTTTTTTAAATTTTGCTTAAGAACAAACTCAAAATCCCATCAGTTTAATATTTTATATCATTTTTATAAAAAAAATTAAGAAACATTTTATTAAAAAATTTCAATAATCTGTCAGCAGCTGTCAGATATTTTCCAGCACACTTTCATTTTTTGAGTGTCTATTTCTACTCTAATTTGAAATCTTTATTTAAAAATTTTTAAATATATACATGTCGTAATTTTTAAAGGGATCAGAACTATCCGGGATCTTCAGGGGTTTTAAAGGGATAACTAAAAAATTAGGGTTTTATTTTAAGTTAAAGAATGATAATACGGTATTATCACGTTTTAATCGTGATAAATAGGAATATTATTTTAAAAAGCGTTTTATGCGCGTTTCGTTTCCTCTTTTAATTTTATTTATTTATTAATTTTTAATGTTCTTTTTGGCCTTATGAAATAAGAATGTCTAATATAGAGCTCCGTGAAGTTGGCCGAACGATTGGAAGCACTAACGATGAATCATATGTCATTTTTTGTGCTTCGTTAGTGCTTGTTAGTGCTTCAATCCGTATAGTAGCCGAATTTAAGGAAAAAAAGTTATAGGCAAAAATAAAAATTTGTGCCAACTTCACGCTTAAAAGTCGATTGGAAGCACTAACGATGAAATTTATATCATTCTTTAGTGCTTCGTTAGTAGAGGTTAGTGCTATCAATCCAGTTTTGTAGCCGAATTTAAGAATAAAAAGTTATTAGCAAAAAAAAACAAAAATAAACAAATAATGGCGAAACAAAAACTATAGGAGTACTAAACATCCGGTTTTTGCCATTATTTAGTGCTTAATTAGTGTATTTAAATTTTGTTATTAATTTATTTAACCGCCTTATAAAAAAATGTTATAAGCTAAATAAAAACTATGACGTCCACGATTTAGGCGTGAAGTTGGCCGAACTTTTGGAAGCACTAACGATGAAACTTATATCATTCTTTAGTGCTTCGTTAGTAGAGGTTAGTGCTTCAATCAGTTCCGTAGCCGAATTTAAGAATAAAAAGTTATTCACGAAAAAAACAAAAATAAACAAATAATGGCGACGTGCCAAAACAAAAACTATAGGAGTACTATACATCCGGTTTTCACCATTATTTAGTGCTTAATTAGTGTATTTAAATTACGTTATTAATTTACTTAACCGTCATATGAAAAGATTGTAAAATGCTGAAGAAATTTTTAGAGGTCAAATTTTGGCTAGAAAATTATGAAAGCACTAACGATGAAACATATATTTAGATCTCATTATTATCAATATAATTATGCAGGAATTCTGATAGTTACCCTGATTCAATATAGCATATCAATAATTCAAATTTTCTGACACCTCTTTAGAATCTTAAGAAAAGAATCTATCAAATTGATTATGTTTCTATAGATAGATATGAATAATTGTATTCAAACTCTTCTCTAGAAATTATCAAAACAACTAAAGAAGTTAATAAAAATGCAAGTCCAACTCCACTTAGTGGTCGAAAATATAATCCTCAAGCGTTATATCTTTTTATTTTAAAACTGTTACTCGATAATATAAATAGATTGTAGAATATGAGTGTTATATTTTTATTCGAATATTATAACTACATATTGATGGAAGAATAAAGAAGGAAAAAATTATAAAAAATGTATGATATAATTTTCAACGAATAAAACAGCAATTAGCGAAAATAAGCATATAATCAATAAAACATTCTATATAACAAATATAAACAAATACGAATATAATGGAAATATAGTTTAAAAAACCTTTATGGCATAGTTATAAATAATATTTAATTTTTTAATACATATAATGCAATATAATTTTATTTGAATTGTATAGGATAATTTTCAATTCACAATTTCTGTTGTCACAAATGCCATAATTTATTTAGGGGTCGTGTATAATCATTTGATTTGATAAGCTCCTCCCAAGATAAAAACATTCTTCAATCCTAAAATCATATATATTATTCATTTGATATTTTAAAATATACCTTATTCTATAGGATTAGGAAACTTCAGCAAATACCATATAATATATAAGATCGGAGAAAATATCATATATTTTCTAATTTAATAATTCCAGTACTATATTGAACTTTTACGACAAATTTAATTCTTTCTCTAGCATAATATGGATTTAATTTAAATATATTTTTGCATAGGAAGTGTCAAGGGCTTAATTGTAGAAGCTATGTAACGAAATGTTGAACAATATTAATGGTCAAACTTTATTTTTATTTGTATTATGATAACTAATTATAACAGTACTACAGTCAAGAAAGACGGGCGCATTTAATTTTTGCCTACAATTTTTTACCTTTTTATTTATAATTTAAAGCCAAATTAAGTTATTATTGTTAGATGAATACCTATCTTATTTACCCCATTAACTAATCACATTCACTTCCCACCCCGTGAAGGTGGGAGTTGGAATTTAAGGGAGCAAAGAGGGAAAAATAAGATTGACTAAAAAAAGGAAGAAATAAAAAAAAAGAGACAAAGATATGAAAAGAGAACTTTAAAAAAAATTAATATTTTATACTTTACGAATTGATGGTTATACTTTCAAGCAACTCACATTTGTATGCACATTGGGTCTCCTAGAGTTTATAATTGTCAAATTACTTAGAAGCGCAATAAATTGCAGATTCACACATCAAATTTATAAGAGGAATCATAGCGAATCAATGTAAAAATAAATTTCCGACACATTCATCAAATTATATTAAATTTTCAGTAATCATATCGTATCAAAAAAAAGGTACATTTCAGAATCATTCATCAAAATTTTTAATTAAATTGAGGATTCATAGCGAATCAATGTAAAAATACATTTCCGATACATTCATCAAATTTTATTAAATTTTCAGTAATCATATCGTATCAAAAATAAGAACATTTCTGACACATTAATCAAATTTTATTAAATTTTCAGTAATCATATCGTATCAAAATTAAGGTACATTTCAGAATCACTCATCAAATTTTTAATTAAATTGAGAATTCATAGCGAATCAATGTAAAAATACATTTCCGATACATTCATCAATTTATATTAAATTGATGAACCATAGCTAATCAATATAAAAATGCATGTCTGATTCACTCATCATATATTTTAATCCTTTTTCGAAAATTTTCTTTCCTTATATTGTATATAACAAGGCATGACATATCACATCTTCTTGGATGTCATTTCTTTTGCATACCATGGATTTTAAAAGGTCAATATAAACTTCCCAAGTTCCATCTATTCGTTTTGAATAACATATATAATGTCCTATCCCTGTGGACACAGCAGGTGGTATAAAAATAATTGCTGCTCTTAAAAAATATGTTTTAACATCTAGATTTATAAATATCGGGAAATCCTTTAATTTAAACATTTCACATCCTGTTGTTTCAATAATGATTTGTTCATGAAATTCGTACTCATGCACAAGGTTCAAATTCTTGCACGATTTACAAAAGGATTGGGCAGGCAAGGTGTCTTCAATTGCAGCTGCCAAGTTTTGGATACCTGTTGTATTTATAATGTTTATATTAATTGGTATATATAAGCCATTTCTTATATTCTCCGTCTAATAGCACTCATTATTAGTGCATTTAAATTTATCCCTCATACTATATATATTTTTAAAACATTTGTCGATCACATAAAAAATAGTTGCCTCACATGACAAACGATATAAATCATTAGTATTAGTAACTAAAATCTTGGGGAACATTGTCATCGCTAATTCAGCTCTCATTATATATGTTGTTTTATTAATTCCATGTGATATTAAATATTTAATAAAATGCTGAAAAACGTTATTTATTATTTTATCAAAATATGAGAAATATAATTTGCTATCGCAGCAGGCCACCGCCACCCCTTGGGAAAATGCATCAATAGCACATGTATTACCTATTAAAAACTGTTTTGTCCCTATTTTTAAAGGATGTGCCATTGTAAAAAGATTTCCATTTCTTAATAATCCCAATTTAATTTTTTTGCCTTCTATTAAGTGCAAAATTTCAGGACAGTGAGCCCCATAATATGAACGTTTTTTTCTTGCTATAGGTTTATCCGCCAACCCTTTCCAGTTTTCAAGTATTAGATTTTCATTAATTGAATCTTCATCGTCAATCGAAACTTCATTAATTTTAAATTTCTGCATTTTCAAATCAGAGGTCTCTTGTGATTTGATATCTATTTTTTCAATCTTTTCCCCCTTAATTAACTCATTAATTTTAAATTCTGATTGTTGTACGATATCTAAATCACTATTTTCTTCTTTAATTAAATTTGTAATTCTTGCAGCTTCCGCTAGTGTAATCATACCTTTTATTTCTTTGAAATGCTTGCAAAAAAACTTATCCAAACGTAATGGTAATGTTTCAGATTTTAAGGTTCTATTTTTTAAGTTGTTGAAATAACTTTCAACATTAGTCGTAGAGGCAGTAGGTTGCCCATATTTATAATGTGCTTGCATAATGTTAGACCATAAGGGATATGTCCTCAAAAAATTGCATAAATGTATCATAATATCTGGGCAATAAAAATAGTTTTCTTCTTTTACAAATATTGCACTATTAGATTTGGCCCTATTTTTCAAATTTTCTATCCAATGATAGAGATTACTGGTTATATTTAAATTAATTATCTCAATATCATCGACTTCATCATAAATATCAGTTTCCATTTTTTCAAGTCCAGATATAATAAGTTTTAGGTATTTTTTAGCATTTCAACAATTATCGGGACATATTTCAGTCCCACTAAATTCGCTAGTACATGTGATTATTAAAGACTCAATTATCATTTCTGCCTGTTGCATGCAAGGACCCACATTTAATTAACTTAGCCATTGTGCGAATATAAAACTCTCTAAACAAACGGGGTTTTTTATATAAACCCTGCCATCTGCTTATTAATTTAATACAGTGGGCATAATCAACTCTAATATAAATCTTGGGCATGTTTAATTTTTGTCCCATTACTATATTAAATGAATATTCAATATAAGCCTTCAGATCTATAAAATTTGCTAAAGATCTAGCTACGCCGCCTAAAAAGCTAAAGAATGATCGGTTACAACTATTTTGGGGATTTTTGCACCACTTTGTATCCATACATTTAACCAAAGTGAAATGTGATTAATATCGTGGGCCTCAGAGAGCATTTGCACAACAGGTATTTGACCACATTTTAATTTTATTCCGATTACTCCCGCATATAAAAAAATATGGCCTGATTTTTTATTATACGGCCTATTGATTTTTGTAACCAGGGAGCCTGTAGCATCAATTTGAAGTATCGATACATCTGTATCCTGACAATATTTATTATATATACACATTTGATCTGGCAACCAATAATGCATATAAAATTTATCAGATCCTATATTAATAATGGTTGAAATATAGGGTTCGGTATATTTTAAAATATATAGTGTATTAACACCATTATCCATTTTAAGATCAAAATCATTATTATTTTTAAAAGTTTGCTTACACTTTCTTAAAACATTTAAAGAATAAAGTGTAGATGGTTCTACCTCGCCAAATTCCATAGATTGGTTGGCCTTTTCGCCAATTAAAGGCAAAGTCTTTTTCTAATTCATTGCCTATTTCCTTTCTTTTCAAACCACTTAATGGTCTCTTTAAAACAAGAGTATGCATATGTGATTTATAATTAAATATATCGCAAATTAATTTTTTACAAATTTATCTTGTATTGAACTAATTAAATTCAACCTTAATATAGCCTGGCATTGTTTACAATGCGCTCTAATTTTTAAAAAATAAATGGAATTAGAGGGGAAATAATAATTTTTAAACATCCAGGTACAGGGAAGTTTCATCTGACTGGTGATGATTTTCTCAATGATATGAGTCCAGCCAGATCTTAACTTTGCGAAATTATCGTCGCATGGATACATTTGATTCCATTCATCGATTAAAATTACAAGTTCAAATTGTTCTTTCCCTATTTTTTCATCTTCAAATATATCTTCCTCTTCCAACAAGTTATCATTAAATTCATTTTAAACTTTTCTCTGCGAAATTAGAATAGAATTGATCAAAATTTTCCTTACCGTTATCATATATTCATTGATATCTAGAATATCCCAGCAACTGTTTTTATTAGTACGGATATATGTATATATCGACTTCGGTGACATTAATTTCGCAAATGCGTCACTTATCTTAATCCATGTATCCGCTGAAGTTCTATTAATATCCTTTAGAATATCATTTTTAAAAGATAGAAGGGTCATATTTATAAGTTGAAGTGGTACAGTTGCTTGTCTAGGCATCGTAGTTATGTTTGATTTACTAATTATAAGTACATATATACAAAATGAGACAAATTTGTTGCATTAAAAATTATATAAAATAATTTTGAAGACCGAAGATGATAACCAAGATATTGTCTTATTAAATTTAAAAACTGATAGGGGACCAGGAAATGTTTAAACACCTTTCGTTATAACTTGAATAAATTCAATAATATTAAACTAATAAAATTAATAAAACATATTCTGAAACAAGGTTGGCAAACCGGTCAAATAAGGTAAATTGACTAATGTATTTGATCGGTCAAATACCTAACGCGATTCTGCCCCTCAAAGTATAGGCTATTTTAAATAGTTATTATATATTTTATGGAGATAATTATTTAGAAAACATAATTTTAATTTTTTTTTAGCCCAACGTTAACGTACTAAGGGCACGCTGACCAACAATAGGTGATAGTCGATACACCTAATAAAAGAGGGTCTAAATATAATTTTTTTTTAAATATTTTGATTACAGGCTTTAAAGTTTATTCATAATATGTAATAATTTAGTAAGTTGAATTTAGGGATAAATTTTGAAAAAATAAAATAAAATATTATTTAAAACATGGATTTATTTATTTTAATGCTGACAAGGGAGGACTGGCCAGTTAATTTAAATATTATTATGTAGCTTAATAATTGTTCTTTAATATTATGATACGATTAGAGAATAATAGCGAGGTTACTAGCCATAGAGATCTGTTAGCAAGGGTATAAAAACGTAGAAAAAAAATTAAAATTTTGTATAGTAAATATTGGGAAAATGATATAAAAAATATAAAGGGAAAAATTAAAGAAATTGGAATTTAAAAAAATGGTGATTAATTCTTGATTAATAAGGTTTGTTTTTAGAAAAAGATAAAATAGGTTAGAAATTGGGAAAAATTAAAAGAGGGAATTTTTTTGATCTTAAGTTATAAGCAATAAATAATTTGAATGAATAAAATTTTACCAAACTCAAAGAAAAAAGATAAATAGGTTAAGTTGTAAATTTTAAAGAAAATTGAATTGAATGTGGTGTGTGCGTAGCATTTTTGGTTATGTTATAAGATTTGTATTTAAAATAATTAGACTTTAGAATAAAATTTGTACGTTTAACCCTTTCGGTCGCGGTAGGGCAAATATAAAACCACCTTTTAACCTTTATATCTTCTAAAGGAGTTAATCATATAAAATGAAACCACCACGAATATATATTAAAAGATATTCTTTTTCATATGTTTGTGGAGGAGTTATTTTTTAATTTTTTTTTTCGCGCCTTTATTTCAAAATACGTTTTTTACGATGATTTTTCTTAAAATTCCAATTTTAATTATAAGTAAGTATATTTATCAAATATTTTTAAATGTATATATTCCTCACTATTTTATCTATCTTTCTAATATTTATTTTTGCTCAAATAAATAATATTTATATATTATTTTGATCTCTTTAATGTGGTATATTAAACTAACCACTGCCACTTAACAACAATATTTTTAATATTTATTTTTTTAAATAATTGATAAATTTTGCCAACTCATTTCGCAATAATTTTAGCTTGTTATATATATGGATGATTATCTGGACATTCCATCTGAAGGTTCTTCGTTAGACAACTCATCCACTGATTCCGAAGATGATTATGAATCGGATACACGTTACCAAATTGATAGTGATGATTATGAATCGGATACACCTTATCAAATTGAAATTGATCGATTTAAAAAAGAAAGGTATATATGCTACCGGAACACTAAACAAAAATAGGAGATACTTGCCCATAAAGAATATGGAAACAAAATTAAAAAGAGGTGAGTTTGACTGGAGAAGTGACAAAAATAATATAAGTATAATTAAATGGCGAGATAATCGTGACGTATTTATAATGCCCAATTATATTGATCCGAGATCAGTGGATACTGTGAAGAGAAAAAATAAAAAAGGGGAAGTATTTGACGTAAAATGTCCAATAATGATAAAGATGTATAATAAATATATGGGGTCTGTTGACCATTTCAAGTCTTTATATGAAATTTCGCGAAAGTGGCGAAAATGGTGACTACCAATATTTTTTTGGCTGATAGATGCGGCGATTATCAATTCATTCATAATATACAATATTCTTACAGATAATAAACTCTCATCGAAAGAATTCCGAAGACAAATAATTGCTAGCGAATTGGCATACTGTAAAAATGTTAATAGGGATGATAATATTCATAATGATAATAATTATATATCAATGCAAAGAAAAAATAATAAAGCTTATATCCTTCCAGAAATTAGACTAAAAAACTCAGCTCATCAACCTCAGGCAGGAACCTCACGAAGGTGTACCTTCTGTAGTACAAAGTTAAATCCCAGAAGAACAAGGTGGTCGTGCAAATCATGCAACGTACCACTATGTCTAAATAAAAATAGAAACTGTTTCGAAAGTTTCCATAAGGTGTCAATGATATGAATTTGAAACCACCAGGGAGAGCCGCCATTTTGAATTTAAAAAACTTTTTTTGTGTGTTTTATATTATATTATACTAGAATCAATAAAAAAATTACTAAATATCGTGTTGCAACATATTAATTTTATGAGGGAACCTAAAGGGTTAAAGTTAATTTTTATTTAATTTAATTTTTCTATAAAATTTTATTCTAAGTTAAATATTTTATTTTAAAAAATTATTAAACTAAAATGATGACAACATACTATATAAAGACTCCCTTTTCTATGATTCAGGTAAAAAAAATTTTTTTTTATTAAAAAAATTGTTGTGAAAAGAAATTAGTTTTTTTTTATAAAAAGAAAATGAGGTTTAATTTAATTTTTTTTATGTACTAGTAGAATTTGTTTAAGAGTAATTTGTGTGAAAAGAATTAATTTTTTTTGTATAAAAGGAAAGATGGATAAATCTACTTTATTAAAAGTAGATTTAGATTTTTTAAGGGGGGGGGGGGAATCCTGAAAAAAGTTATAATAGCGGGAAACATTTTTATAGTAATATTATATGCCTCGATGTAAGTAAACCAGTCTAATCTAGGTAACCCACTAGCAGACTCCTGGTTAGAAATGTGGATGTCTCAGCAAGAAATTCCAAACATACTTATTGTTCAACCGAGTATCAATAGTCGAAATGTACCTTATGTGCCCCGACTCAGGAACTACAGTGCCCCGTTTTTTCGCACCGGACGAAATCATTTGGAGCGATATGCGGTATTGAGGCAGCCAGAACGTACTCTTCCAAAGTGCTTCTTGTGTGGGCGTTTGGGGCATAAAATATTCAACTGTCGGGAAAATTATGGATCTTTGCCAAGAACAAGATCTAGGAGAACCGACTTTGCCCTCGCTGGATTGCCAAAAGAATCGGTGGATAACTCATTCAGGATTCCATTGTCGGAAAAAGTTCATAAAGCCTCGACAAGTGGGATAGGACATAGGCGCATTCAAGGACATCATCGGAAGTCCAAAGAATGGAAGAGCTGATGCTAGGGCAAAGTGACGATGAAAATAAAAATTCCGATCGTCCTTTGGGAAAGGATTAGATGTAGATTATAATTTTTTTTAAACCTTGTTATTATTAGTATATTATAAATATTTTTGTAATTGTCGATTATTATAAATTAAAAATTTTAATTAAAAAAAAAATCGAAAATTAAAGGAATATGTGATCAAAGCTTGTCCAATATCAATAAGCAGTTCTCAATTTATATCATATTTATTTGATAAAATATAAGAATTTGCGGGGATTTTGATTTTGATTTTTACTTTGTATGTCATATTAAAGAACTATTATTAAGCTACATATTAAAATTTAAAATTTCTCCAACTAAATTATTTCTCGGGGTAAACCTTGTATTTTTTTTCCTAATCATTTTTAGAGATATTGCTATCCCTGATTCCCTACCATTTATTTATCCCCGTTATTTGCAAGAGGTTACCTTCCCTACCATCCTAAATATATAAAAATTACGGAAAATTATTTAAAATCATTTCTTTATTAAATGCCAATTGGCTTGATGGTCATTAAATGAATGAAATAATTATATAATAATAATTTTAAACACAAAAGTTTTTAAATTAACTTGAAGAATAATGAATTAAAGAACTCGCACAAGCAATGAGAATAGGAGCTATACTAAGATTTGGTATAATTATTTTTCTTTCTAGATTGTAAAATTTTTTTTAAATTATTTTAATGGCAGTAAAAAAAATTATAAAATTTATAATAGATTAGATTAATTAATCACATGTGTGGTTAATTATTTTAGTATAATAAAATATGCCATTTAAATTATATTCAAGAATATTTGTGAAAATGCTATCTATATTCAAAATCAAAAGTGTAATAAAAATTATTTTTTAAAAAATATATAAAGTGAAATTGTATATTATATTATAGTTTGTAATTTATATACTACCTATTTTTTTTGGTATTGTTCAGAGGTATTAAATATGAAAGTATCAGCATCTCTTCTTTAAATTATAAAAATGCTATAAATATCTTTGTCTCTTTTTTTTATTTCTTCCTTTTTTTAGTCAATCTCCCTCTTTGCTCCCTTAAATTCCAACTCCCACCTTCACGGGGTGGGAAGTGAATGTGATTAGTTAATGGGGTAAATAAGATAGGTATTCATCTAACAATAATAACTTAATTTGGCTTTAAATTATAAATAAAAAGGTAAAAAATTGTAGGCAAAAATTAAATGCGCCCGTCTTTCTTGACTGTAGTACTGTTATAATTAGTTATCATAATACAAATAAAAATAAAGTTTGACCATTAATATTGTTCAACATTTCGTTACATAGCTTCTACAATTAAGCCCTTGACACTTCCTATGCAAAAATATATTTAAATTAAATCCATATTATGCTAGAGAAAGAATTAAATTTGTCGTAAAAGTTCAATATAGTACTGGAATTATTAAATTAGAAAATATATGATATTTTCTCCGATCTTATATATTATATGGTATTTGCTGAAGTTTCCTAATCCTATAGAATAAGGTATATTTTAAAATATCAAATGAATAATATATATGATTTTAGGATTGAAGAATGTTTTTATCTTGGGAGGAGCTTATCAAATCAAATGATTATACACGACCCCTAAATAAATTATGGCATTTGTGACAACAGAAATTGTGAATTGAAAATTATCCTATACAATTCAAATAAAATTATATTGCATTATATGTATTAAAAAATTAAATATTATTTATAACTATGCCATAAAGGTTTTTTAAACTATATTTCCATTATATTCGTATTTGTTTATATTTGTTATATAGAATGTTTTATTGATTATATGCTTATTTTCGCTAATTGCTGTTTTATTCGTTGAAAATTATATC
This sequence comes from Gordionus sp. m RMFG-2023, assembly GCF_954871325.1. Taxonomy (NCBI): domain Eukaryota; kingdom Metazoa; phylum Nematomorpha; class Gordioida; order Chordodea; family Parachordodidae; genus Gordionus; species Gordionus sp. m RMFG-2023. The sequence continues at coordinate 13,754,800 of NC_088779.1, read as the reverse complement.
ATACATTTTTTATAATTTTTTCCTTCTTTATTCTTCCATCAATATGTAGTTATAATATTCGAATAAAAATATAACACTCTTATTCTACAATCTATTTATATTATCGAGTAACAGTTTTAAAATAAAAAGATATAACGCTTGAGAATTATATTTTCGACCACTAAGTGGAGTTGGACTTGCATTTTTATTAACTTCTTTAGTTGTTTTGATAATTTCTAGAGAAGAGTTTGAATACAATTATTCATATCTATCTATAGAAACATAATCAATTTGATAGATTCTTTTCTTAAGATTCTAAAGAGGTGTCAGAAAATTTGAATTATTGATATGCTATATTGAATCAGGGTAACTATCAGAATTCCTGCATAATTATATTGATAATAATGAGATCTAAATATATGTTTCATCGTTAGTGCTTTCATAATTTTCTAGCCAAAATTTGACCTCTAAAAATTTCTTCAGCATTTTACAATCTTTTCATATGACGGTTAAGTAAATTAATAACGTAATTTAAATACACTAATTAAGCACTAAATAATGGTGAAAACCGGATGTATAGTACTCCTATAGTTTTTGTTTTGGCACGTCGCCATTATTTGTTTATTTTTGTTTTTTTCGTGAATAACTTTTTATTCTTAAATTCGGCTACGGAACTGATTGAAGCACTAACCTCTACTAACGAAGCACTAAAGAATGATATAAGTTTCATCGTTAGTGCTTCCAAAAGTTCGGCCAACTTCACGCCTAAATCGTGGACGTCATAGTTTTTATTTAGCTTATAACATTTTTTTATAAGGCGGTTAAATAAATTAATAACAAAATTTAAATACACTAATTAAGCACTAAATAATGGCAAAAACCGGATGTTTAGTACTCCTGTAGTTTTTGTTTCGCCATTATTTGTTTATTTTTGTTTTTTTTTGCTAATAACTTTTTATTCTTAAATTCGGCTACAAAACTGATTATAGCACTAACCTCTACTAACGAAGCACTAAAGAATGATATAAGTTTCATCGTTAGTGCTTCCAAAAGTTCGGCCAACTTCACGCCTAAATCGTGACGTCATAGTTTTTATTTAGCTTATAACATTTTTTTATAAGGCGGTTAAATAAATTAATAACGGAATTTAAATACACTAATTAAGCACTAAATAATGGCAAAAACCGGATGTTTATTACTCTTATAGTTTTTGTTTCGCCATTATTTGTTTATTTTTGTTTTTTTCGTAAATAAATTTTTATTCTTAAATTCGGCTACGGAACTGATTGAAGCACTAACCTCTACTAACGAAGCACTAAAGAATGATTTAAGTTTCATCGTTAGTGCTTCCAAAAGTTCGGCCAACTTCACGCCTAAATCGTGACGTCATCGTTTTTATTTAGCTTATAACTTTTTTTTATAATGCGGTTAAGTTAATTAATAACGGAATTTAAATACACTAATTAAGCACTAAATAATGGCGAAAACCGGATGTTTAGTACTCCTATAGTTTTTGTTTTGGCACGTCGCCAATATTTGTTTATTTTTGTTTATTTTGCCAATAACATTTTATTCATAAATTCGGCTACAAAATTAATTGAAGCACTAACCTCTACTAACGAAGCACTAAAGAATGATATAAATTTCATCGTTAGTGCTTCCAATCGACTTTTAAGCGTGAAGTTGGCACAAATTTTTATTTTTGCCTATAACTTTTTTTCCTTAAATTCGGCTACTATACGGATTGAAGCACTAACAAGCACTAACGAAGCACTAAAAAATGACATATGATTCATCGTTAGTGCTTCCAATCGTTCGGCCAACTTCACGGAGCTCTAATTAGGGTATAAATCGATAGCTAATCAAAAGATCTATTCAACTAAAGGTAAATCTCTCTCCCTTAATGGGCGCTTCTAGGTCTTAGGGGGTCAGAAATATTTTTATTAACACAAAATATCGATATGGGTATCAAATAATAGCTAATAATTTTAACATCTTTTGACTGAAAGTCTACATTCTTGGTCCTGATGGGTAAAACTTGATCTGGGGGGGGGGGGTGGAAAGGGGGGTGATGGAGGGGGGGGGTGATGGAAGAGGGGGGTGTAAAAAATATTTTAATTATCTTTTTTTGATATGGGTATCAAATAAAAGGTAATTAAAATATTTTTTTATTGTATTATTAATAATCGCTCATAGAGGGCGGGAAATGGTCTTGGGGGTCAGGAATATTTTTTACAAAATAAAATGTCGATATGGGTATCGAATATTAGCTAATTTTAATATCTCTTGTTTGTAATAATTATACTCTAAGTAGGCGGGAGATCTTAGGTGGTCAGGAATATTTTTATAAACACAAATTATTGATATAGTAATCAAATAAAAGGTATCTTAAATATCTTTCGACTGAAAGTATTTATTATCTTAAAGGGATGGACCTGATCTGGGAAAGGGGGGGGGGAGGTTAAAAATTAACATTTATATGGGTATCAAATAAATAGTATTTAAAAAATCTTTTGATTATATTAATTTTATCAGGCTAAGCAGGCATCTTAATATGTAATGAATATTATTATTAACGCAAAACATAAAATGGGTATTAAATAAAAGTTAAATACAAAATATTTAGACTTCGATATTAAATATCATTATAAGCAGGGGTTAAATATAGTCATTACTTTTTAAAAACTCATTGTAGCCTAATGATAAAATTATTTGCTAGCAACTTAATCTAATTTGTAATATTTTTAAATCTCAAAATTTCAGCTATATTTGAAACCATCGATTCACAAATTTTAAAATGACATTATAAATTTTTCTTATTGCAGTTATAAATTATTACACTTCTTTTTATAAGCAAATCATCTTTATTATTATATTTTTCTTCAAGCCATATAATCAACACATATTTTATTGATTTTGATAATTGAAAATTAAAATATATATTTTGAACAATTATTTATTATTTACACAAATAATATTTAAGTGACATTTTGTGGAACAATTAATGCCATTTTTAAAACATTGGCATCTCTTATTGTTGCAACTTTTTTGGCAATTGCAAATTGATTTACAATTACCATAAGAAGATGCACTTTTTGATGCTGTTATTATGGAGATGGTTTTATTAAAAATGGTCAAATTGGTAAATTTTATTGATTTATGAACGTTCGTTTTTAAAAAATGGGGAATCAATCTTTCCCAAATTAGTTCCTACTCATAATTTCTCGCCCTCCATTTGGATAATTTCAGCTTCAAAAATTTTTGGGGCATAGATTTGATCTATCATTTTTATTTATTGGGATCAGTACGTGGTCCCCAATGGGAAATTATTTTTTTAATTTTATTTTTGTAAACATTATCTTGCTTATTTCTATCTATTAAATATGCAATAAACGGTGGCAGCCTAGCTAAAACATTTTCGATTCTATTTCCTATTGAGTTAGTATTTTTATCTTTCCATAATATTGTGTTGCCAATTTTATATTTCGTTCTCTCCGAAGAACATATTCAATATTGTAAAATGATTCGTAGAAATTCCCCTTTTTATTTTTAATAACTATACCCTCAGGTTTATCAGTACTATTATTGTTATAAAGAAGATATAAATTATTGCAAATAGGATTAGAAACTGTGGTGAAATCTGGTTTAAAATAAAAATATATAAACGAAGAGTTAAATTGTAGGCTAGAGTTAGTCAAATATTCATTAATTTTATTACTTTCATCATAAAAGGAATAATTTCTCAACATTGCCATTGTATGATGAGCTTGGTATAGAATTTTGAATTAAACCTTTTAATTTTAAGTTTAAAATATTTATTATCATTTATTTTTTACTCATTTTATCAAGATTAGAATCGATCAATAAGTCATCATTGAACGGTGAGCTCGGTGTAACATTATGAATTAAACCTTTAAAAAATTTAGGAGTTAAAATTATATTTTAATTTAGCATATTTTATTATTACTGATTTCATTAGGATCATATTCTATCAATGAATTTTCGCTTGATGTTAGTCTAGGAAGAGTATGAACCAAACCTTTATAGAATTGGGGGGTAAATATATTTAAATATATATTAATCATTTTTTATTGGTGGCGATGCGGAGGTTCAAATTTTCCGAAAATTATTAATTTTTTTATAAATTTAGATTATTTTTTAAACTGAGCCCTCTTAAATATTATGGATTTTTTAATCATTTCTTCATGATCAGAATCCCCATTAACTATATCTTGTGTCACTTCCGGTTCTCTAACCAAATAAGGTGTTCTAGCGAAAAAAAACATTAAATGGGGTGTTTTTAATTGTTCTAGAATATCCTAGATTGATATTAAATAAAATTTTTGAGAACGCAGTGGCCTAATCATGTTTTTGTTGTCTCCAGCATGTATCCGCTTATTCTTGACTCTAACGTTCTATTTGCTCGCTCAATTAAACCATTTGTTTCTGGGTGGCGTGGTCGCGAATGTGCAAATATTACCTTTGGAAAATCATCCTTTAACATAGATTCAACTATTTTATCTACAAATTTTTTTTTAGTCAAATCAATAATTTAATTTACTTTAAATTCTCGTCCATTATCACTTTGTAAAATTTTTGGAGGGCCAAAAGTAAAAAACAATTTTCGTATAACTTTTATTGTTTTTTCCCTTATTTTGATATAAGAAGCTTTGCGCATGTAAATTTAAAAAAATGGTCCTTAAAATGAATTATGTGTTTAAATTCTCTATCAGGAGTGCTACTAAAATCAATAAGATCCATTATAACTCGACCCCATACTGCCGTTGACTTTAAGGCTTTACCAGTTGGAGCCTTCGGCAACGTCGTCTTCAATGAGCATACCTCACAGTTTTTATATAATCTTTGAGCTTATTCACTGGAATAGTTGCATATAGTGTTGTTAAACGGCTCCATTTGAGCCCATTTCCAAAAACGGCTAACTCAATATTTTATACAGATAAATATTACGCAAGACTGAAGATTTTTATCATAGATGACCCATAGGTATAAACATCTAATAGCAAAATCTCGAGGCTTAGACAATATTTTTGTCGCTAAAATATTGAGTTAGCTTTTTTAAAAATCGTCTCAAAACGAGCCGTTTAACAACACTAGTTGCATATATTGTTTCAAACGATTTGATAGTTGTGTTCACTCCTAAATTTTTGGGGAAAAAAAATACTAGTGCAATTTTACGAACCGTATTTTTTTATTCGCATAATATTTATTAACTAATTCTTAGTACTTGTTCGATTCGATTCGTTCATATTAATATTAATTTAAACAAATTTGATTAAATAATATTACTTAATATTCTATGAATTTTGAACTACTGCTAGAATAAACATAGCATGAATATTCAAACGATAATATATTATTATCATTAATACTTATAATAAAAGATATATGTTATATGGCATCTAGTTTCTAAAAATAAAATCGAATATTTTAAATTTAAATAAAAAATTAAACATAAAAATAATAAATTTAAATATATTTTATAAAAAATTCTAAGGCCCAAAAATATCTTTAAAAACTATTAGGCCCGACCCAAAGCCCGTTCGGACACCTTCACTTACTCCCCCCACCCCCCAGACCAAGTCTTACCCATCAAGACAAAGAATAAAAACTTTCATATTTTGTGTTGATAAAAATGTTCCTGACCCCCCAAGACCTAGACCCGCCCTCTATGAGCGACTATTATTATTACAATAAAAAAATATTTTAATTACCTTTTATTTGATACCCATATTAAAAAAAATTATTTTTTACACCTTCCTCCACCCCCCCCCCCCCAGACCAAGTCTTACCCATCAAGACCAAGAATGAAGACTTTCAGTCAAAAGATATTTAAATTAAATTATATTTGACACCCATATCGATATTTAGTGTTGATAAAAATATTCCTAACCCTCCAAGACCTAGACCCGCCCTCTATGAGCGATTATTATTATTACAATAAAAAATTTTTTTAATTACCTTTTATTTGATACCCATATCAAAAAAAATATTTTTTACACCCACCCTCCCTCTATTCAACCCTCCCCCCTCTATCCACCCCACCCCCTCCCAGACCAAGTCTTACCCATCAAGACCAAGAATGAAGACTTTCAGTCAAGCCATATTAAAATTAGCTTTTATTTGATACCCATATCGATATTTTGTGTTGATAAAAAATATTTCTGACCCCCCAAGACCTGGACCCGTTCATTATGGGGGAGAGATTGACCTCCAGTTGAATAGATCTTTTGATTAGCTATCGATTGATACCCTATATTAGACATATCTTATTTCATAAGGCTAAAAAAACAACATAGAAAATAAATAATAACAATTATTTTAAAAAAATAAAGCAAAAAGCTCGTTAAACGCGTTTTAAATTAAGATTCTTCTATATCATGGTTCAAACCTGATAATACATAATTCTTTATCAAAATTAAATTCTTAAAGGGATCCGTTTAAAACCCGTGAAGATCCCGGTTTGTTCTGATCCCATAAAAATTACGACATATAAACATCCGTATTATTAAACTCAAATAATGTATAAAGCTTCAAAACGAAGTGATATAAAGAAGCTTATATAAAATTTAAGAAATCGGTAGAAAAACCTAGGACCAGTATTAAACGCGAATTGTCTTGGATAAGGATTCCACAATAATTGGGCTAATTTTGTTATTTCGTTTGGCATTTATTTATATTAAATACATTCTTAAAAAAATATATTATTTATTTATTTAAATGTAGGCGTTTACGGTTTTGAACGTGTTCCTTTTTTTATAAATGAACGTTGAACGCGAACATACTTAATATTTACCAATAAACGACGATCAAATAGAGGGACCAGGGCTAGTCACAAGGGACTTGTCAGTTCAGCTGATTTTATTTTAAAACCCGGTTATAAATTAAAATTATGTTCTAAATTAGAAATCTATTATATCCATATTTGGTGAAGAAACTAATTTATATTTTTTCAGAATTCTTCAATTATTCTATTTCTGATGTGGAAACTTTCATTAGAATCTATGACATCTGGACTGAATCAAGGAAAGTTGGCTTCAAAGTTAAACTTCAATTATTTTATTTTTGATGAGATCACAAATACATTTTATGGGTTCTTGATAAAAAGCCTAAAATGTTTTCATTTAAATTTAGCCTATTAAACTGTTACTAACTTAAAAACATATTACAATTTTTTTCTTTTAATGATAATAAATTTCAGTATTGAATGATTGACTTATTACAAAACAATAAATTAAATTTTTGGATATGGGCTTGGGCAAAATTTTTAAAACTTATGATGGGCTTGGGTTTGAATTTTTTTATTAAATATGGAATGGGCCTGCAAATTATTTTTACTGCTAATCTGGGCTGGAAGCTGATAAATAAATCAAGGCCCGTGAAGGTCTCTAATTTCAATAACTGAATTATTTCATTTCCCATCTAACTTTATTTGAACTTAAAGGAATAGGCAAACCATAGATATAAATCATTTGCAAAAAAAAATTCTGATAATTGCTGGATTCAAGAAATTGTTGGAAACAAGGAAATAAAGAAAGCCACTAAAGGGTATATATGGAGGAAAAATTAATCCATTTTTTTAGTAAATAACAAAAAATAATAATACTTGTTGTGAACTTGCCTCAAATTTACATAAAGAACCCGATGAACAATAAATTTTACCTTTTTTTGATGATGAATGAATCAGAAATTTTCCTATCTTATGAGATGTGATTCAGAAATTTATATTTATTTAAATGAGAGCAGGAGTTCGAACCCGAACCCGGAAAAGAAAACCCTAGTTTTTGGGGAAAAATATGAGCCCGAACCAAACCTGAACCCCGTTTATAAAATTTTCAAAATCCCGATCCGAACCCTGTAATTTTATTTGAGCCCGGGTTCAACCGTGTTCAGTGTATTGTTTAAATTAATATAAGATATTTGTATAATTTTAAATACAAATATCAACTTGATATTTAATAATATTTTTAAATAAGTGAAGTGTTAATAAATTTTAAACAACTTAATTCATTTACTCCATTTTTAAATATTTTAAAATTTATTCTCAAAGATTCTAATTGGATTGTTAATAAATTTTAAACAATTAAATTCATTTACGCCATTTATTTTTAATTTTTAACTTATTCTCAAAGATTATTAATTAGAGGAAAATTCAAGTCAAAGTAAAAATTATTATATTATATATTGTTAATTTAAAGAAATCCGTCTAAATAAAATTTTTAAAATTTATACATGACTATCCTTTGTATTTTTAACTATATTTTCCCTATAAATAAAATAAAAATTTTATTTTTTATAACAAATTTATGTCTAGTTTTTTTATTATGATTTAAATATAGAATTTTTTTTTTATCAATTCAAAAATTCTTAAACCCAAGCTGAACCCGGAACCAAACCCGAGTTCAAAAATATTTCCCTGAACCGAACTCGAACCGAACCCACCTATTTTATAAACCTTAAACCGAACCCCGGAAAAAAATTTGCCGGGTTCGCATCCCTGGATGAGAGGTTATTCTAATTTTCCATTATTTTTTATAAAATATTTTTATGAAATATATTGTAAGCAATTTTAATTTATGTACACAATAAAAAATCTTTTAAACTAAATTTTTATTCATTTGTAGTAATTTATAATATAAAAAATATATTCTGATAAGAAAATATTCATTCATCATCAAATAAAGGTAAAGTATATTATTCATCCATCATTGAATAAAGAAGAAAATTCTTATTCCCCGTCATTCTTGACGCGCTATCATAAATATGTAAAAATTATATTTATGTGCTCAATCTATCTATTATAATAATCGTCAAATTACCTTATGACAGCAATTCTTAAATCTGCCATCTGAGGGTTTTTCCAAAAAAAAATAATTGAGTTAAGAAGAAAATTCTGATTCCCCGTTATTTTTGATGGGTTATAATCTAGTATATATATATATTAGTGATCTGCATCGGGCCTAATTTTCAAGCTAGGCCCGAACCCGAAATTTTTTTAAAAAATATTTACCGGCTCGAATTTAAACTATAGAAATTCATTTTTATATACTCAAAATAAAAGATATATGTTATATGGCGTCTAGTTTTTATAAATAAAATCAAATATTTTTATTTTACTTAAAAAATTTAACTGAAAATTGATTAGATATATTTAAAAAAATTTCCAAGGCTCTACCCGGCCAGAATTTTTTTAAAAAATATTGGGCTCGACTCAGCCCGAACCCGATGGGCTGGGTCTACATATGCAGATCTCTAATATATATCTATTGTAATTTACAATATAATATCATTCAAATTATTACATTTAAAATAGATATGGACATTTTAGTTATCAGGATATTTATTTTGGCCTGTGATAATAACTTCCAATTATTGTTAATATATTTAAATATAGAATTAAATAATTTTCACGATAATTTATTATTTTTTTTATTAGGTATACCTATACTACAAATTTAAGACATTACAAAAAATATAAAATGGCTGGCACTATGCCCAAGATAGGTCAATATAATAACCAAAAAAATATTTGATGAGGAGGAAAATAAAATGGTTAAATATCTAATTTCATTTTTATGGTTTATCAATTAAAAATAATAAAAAATGTTTGTTTTATATGTAAACAGGACTATAAAATTTTCATAATTTTTAAGATTGGTTTGAATGCAGAGTTATGTAAAGGTTGGGCATATGGATCGTGAGAAAAAAAATTGCTATTTTATTTGTTATAATTGTAAATAGAATATTATATAAATAAAACATACATGAAAATCTGAAGAAATTTTTTTTGTATCTGAAGCCTAATAAATCACTTTATTCGACTTAGCCTCATCCATGATCCGACTAACCACGGGTTTGCTAGGTTCAAAAAATCGCTTTTACTAAAACATTTTTGAAAAAATTATTAGATATTTAAAAAATAAATAGTATATATTTATAGGTACGTGTTAGGTATCGATTGATATTTTACCAGATTTTATAAGATCATTATTTTCGGAGCTATGATGATTTTGACAAAATTTGAGCCGACTAGCCCCTCCATATTTTACTAATTTCATTTTGAAATAGACTTAGTTCGTTTTTAAATTATTTATTTAAAGGTTAAGAAATTGGGGCATCGTCGCCCTGGGCCGGCAAAAGTCTCCGCACGGCCCTGATTAGATCCCCTTTATTTTATGAGATATGAATAATAAATGAACCTATATTTTGATGAGAAGTGATTTATATTTTCTCTTATTTTCATAATTAGTAACTTCAATATAAACATAGAATTGTGTAAGGGTTATTATAAATCGTTAACAAGTTTTGCAATTCAAAATAGGGTATGAAAAACTCTCACCTAACATACAAATAAAGAGGTGAATTTTAGGCATTTTGATTTATCCATTACCAAACGAAGCAGAAATATCTGGTTAGTCGGTCATTCTTGACGGGTTAGCTACTAATTGTATATAAAATTAAATAACAGAATTGATATCAGATTTTAGTTAAATATAAAGATTAATTTAGTCCTATTATTTGTGATACGAATGTATTAATTAAATAGTTGTTGATTGGATTAAATTTTTGTAGAATGAAGAGGTTTTGAAATTATAAACTCGTATAATCTTATATTTTTTAATCCACATAATCTCAATTAATTTTTGTTACTATAATATTTTTATTAACCATAAAAATATTTCATTCTTTTATATCCTCAACTGAATTTTGAATACTCAGGTATTTTATTCATATGATTAAAATTGATGAGAATTAGTAAAATATGCATTTCTAATTCATCAATTATTCTTTATTTTGTAAAATTTGTTATAACTTTCTTTATAAGACTTGATTTAAGCACCAAATATTTTAACTATAATACATAATTTAAGTTTAACAAAATGATTCCTCTGAGGATTCGGATATATCGTCTTCAATAAATTTATCAGTATGCATTTTCTGAACATAATTTGGGTATGATTGTCTTTCTTGTAAGTTTGAGGGAAGTTTTCCTTTAACCTTATAAAAAAAATCAATAGCCTATTTATAAACATTAAACATTTCTTTGTTTAAAAAAATATAGGGGAGACCGGGGCAAAGCAATCAGAACCTGACGGGCCGGAGCGTATTTTTTTAAATATACCCGATCCGGCCGAATATTTTGAAACCTAATATTTTATATTGCCATTATTATCTATAAACATCAAAAATAAATATTAAAATTTTCGGGCCGAGTCTTGCAAATGGTACTCCTGTGGTCTCTAAAAGCGATTGACGGGGTAACAATGTTAACGCGAATAACCTTTTAGCTCTTATTTTTATATTAAATTTCTTAACTAAATTTTCTTTTTAAAAACTTTCTGGTTTGACATGTATTTCCAAAAGACCCTTTTTTACCCTATAATTATAAAAATCACCATTTAGTCTATTATGCTTTTATATGCATAGTAAAATAAAACATATTAAGGTTGAATTTAGAATTTGTATATATATGTCCCTAAAAACTATTGCTATAGAACAAAATAGAGGAAGTTTATAGCTCAAATAGAAGTCGCCAATAACTATTTATACAATATATATCATCCTGGGGTAAATTTGTTATGGGTAAAATGGTTAAAATATTCCGTCTGATTAAGCTGTAAAAAGAGGCCAGCGAATAGGGCGATAAAATTTCCAAATAGTGAAAGTAACCAGACCCACTCAGAACGCTGCTCAATTTAAAATAAAATTTCAACAGAAGTGTGTGACTCTATTCGGATACTAAATGGATAGTTAATTTGTTAGAGATCTATATGGTCTTTTCGATAATTTTAACAGATAAAATAATTAGACCATTAGGTTTCTAAACTCTATCATATGCAACCAACCACTTTTTATAAAAAAGTTATCTGATTGTTGAACCATTTATGTCAGTTTTGGTTAACCTTCACTATTTATTTTTATATTTATAAAATTTTAAGTATGCCAAATATTTTATATAATTCAATAAGTAATAAGATATAACCTGTTTAAATGTTAATAAAGGCTTAATGGAAAATTTGTTTTCCTTAACGAAATCATCATTTTGAGTTGTAAATCGTAATTGTAATTGGTTTCTTAGTAAATATTTTAATGATTTTTTGAGTTCATTAAACGTGGGCCTAACACGGGGATCGTAATTCCAACACCACTCCATCGTATCATAACTAAACAATTTAAATGTATAATATAATACATTAATATTTATGTGATGTAAGATATTCGTGAATAATATATTGTTAAAATTATTTTTAGTATGTGTATAACTAATTTAGAAAATATTATATAATCAAAAGGTTTATAACATTGTATTACAATTCTTGGTTGCAATTTTCTGGTTGTGAAAGGCGGTAACCTTTGTTCAACAACATAATCATTTGATCATCATTAATTATCTCTGAGTATGGAATAGCTATTCTCATATTTAAAGTTAGTTTAACACCAAATATATAATATATACTTCCGTATGATGCTATTTCCCATAATAAAATACCGAATGACCATACATCCGATTTTTGACTAAATTCCTTATATTTCAATGATTCTAACGCCATCCATCTAGTTGGAATATCTAAAGATGTCTAAGAGTTAAACATTAATATGTAAAATTTATAAACTGAATATCTGAATCTTATTTTTACAGAGTCATGGAAACCCATGCCTTTTAAATTCAATGGAAATATAGTTTGATTATTATAAGGAATTAATGTAGAATATTTTTTTTCAGACTTATATTTAATATTTCATCAAAGGTATTATTTGTGTTATATATAAATTAATAACTTGAATAACGTCACTAGTTAAAGTTATATCTGAATGACATGCCAATGAAAAGTCGGATATTTTCGCAACAATAGTCAAATTGTATTGATCTTCTCCTAAATGAATAGATCTACAACATAAGTTACGATGGATTATCTATTAGATTTATATATATTAAGTTAGTAGAATTATAATAAATTAGAATTTATTTCAACTCAATTCTTAAAATAATAAAGGCTATTAAACAATTTAAGTAGCTAAGTTTGATTTTGATATAAAAATTACCTTTAATTCATTAACATATTCCATACCGCTAGCAATATCATGCGCTATTCTTATCATTAAAGCAGTGTTAAAAGTTGTATATTCATTATCATTATTCTCATTGTTAATGATTGCGTTATTAAAATCTTTATTTACATTCTCTTTCTGCATCTTAGGGACCGATTGAGTAATGGGATTTAAGCGACGTTTTAAAAGATAGGACCTCAGATCGCCATATTTTGGCTCTTGGATTATTATGTACAAAGTGCCTTGTAAAAAAATGTATAGATCATCTGTATAAAAAATAAATATATACTCTGATATTCGCACCAACCGTAAAACGTACTAATGTTTTCATGTCTCTCGATTTTTTTCATCACTTGTATTTCGTTCATGACCTCTCTAATAACTTTCATGGCTATTATATTCGAATCTAAAATATGTATAAGGTATAATAAATTATGAGAATACAAAGTAGAGTTTCGTTTCCTTTGCCTTTCTTTTCTTTTATTTTCTCTCCTTTACCAGTGGCGCAGACAAGGGGGTTACATAACTTACAGTAACAAATAAAATAAAGTTTTTTATTATTCTATCTGTAGATGTGTTTTATTTCCTCCGAGATTTCCCTTTCATAGTTTTACTCTATTTGTAATAAAATGATTGCATAGTGATGTATCTCGCTTTAGTAATAACTGATTTTTAAATTGTAAGAGTTATCAATACATGTGAGTTTTTGACCCGGTTTCAAATCTCAGTCAAGATTTGAATTTATCTTTGCATATATTTATTATGCTAGTGGGATCAATTAGATCTTTTCATCAGACCTATTTCCTCAGGTGGTACCCCCCTCCCTATTCGAGAAAAAAATTATTTTTTTGTCCGACCAAACTAATTCCCGTTAAAGAATCGTCCATTCAGATTCAAAGTTTTAGAAAGAGGGTCGACTCCGATCTAATTCAATTTTTTTTAAACTGTGAATTCTTATTTTAATGAAGGTGAAAAAATTATAAGCGCTCAAGGAAAATATAAAATTTTAGTGTATTCTTGGGAAGAATATTTATATCCTGTAAAAATTAAAATGTTAAAATATGGTTATCCGACCGATTTTGAGAGACCGGCCCAATTAATCTGAGTTCGGTTTGATCAGCATTCGGATTGGAACTCGTGCAAAGTCAGGTTGGATGTGAATTCAAATCAATTTTTAGCGGAGCTCTATTACTAATATATCAGAAATAGACAAAAGCTTGAAGTGGTTTATCCATAAAATTTTCTTCGTCAATGATCATTGAGATCTTTTCAATAAAGATTTAAGTCAGCAGATTAGCATGGTATATTAAAAATAAATATCATTTTTTTATATGACTTGCCTGGAAAAAAGGTTTATAAAATAAAATACTCCTTATGTATTAATAGGGTCTACATAATTATAAAAATCCTTGGTAACGAGTAACGCTGATTTTTTTGAGTGATGGTAACACGCAAAACGTTACTTTATTATTTCTTATAAACTATGGTAAAAAATATTTTTCTTATTATATATATTATGTTTTTTTCAAAGTTTTATAAATAATTTGAACCTGTTTTTATTCAGATCAACCACCAAAATTATTGATTTTTCTTTTATTACATTTATGCAGTTGAATTTTATACAGTATTGTTAATCAAATTAATATTGAATCAATAAGGTATCGCCAGTCTAGAATTGGAGTGCTCTACTCCACTTGACATTTTTGAGTTAGAGTGAATTTTAATTGATTATTTCTATGATAAATTAGAATTAAATAAATATTGTATGTTTATATTATATAATTTGATTATTTATAGTATTCTATTTATCCCTGTTTATTTATCTTTTATTTGATAAATTATCATAAAAAAATTCATAAAGTGTTTATTTTGCTCCACTTGCCTTTTGATTTTATCAAATAAAATCCCACAAACAAAAATTTGAGTAAATTTTTTAGGTTCATTTGGAAATAGTATTATAAATTACACCTCAAATTTTTACTTAAATTAATCAATAAGTTTTTCTTATATTTGAATGTAAACTTTAAAATCATTTTCTCCATTTTAAACAATTTTTGAAGTGGAGCACTTCAATTCCAGACGCTGTGCAAAACACACGTTTGACTGGTGCAGAGAATAAGAGAGTTCTATCAAAAGCTACGATGAGCTCAAGCGTTTTTATATATCTGTTGTTAAAAATAAATAAAAATTATTACAAAAACAACTTATCTTATATTATTTTCATTATATATGGGGACGCGTTACTTCTTTTAAATAACGAGTAAAGCATTCCTTTTTTTTAAACGTAAAGCGTAACGAGTAACCTGTTCTTTTTTAAGTAACGTTATCAGCACTATAAAAAAGCAATCTAAATTTAAATACTTTATACAATGGCAGCATAGAATCTATAAATATTTTATGCAACACTTTCATTTATATTTTAAAGATTCTAGGGCAAAAAAAATTGGGGATATCAAAAAAATTAGGAAAAATATAGAAAGAGACTGAAAAATATCAAATTAAACTATTCAAAATAATTTATAAATATTCGAATCATTAGTAAATATATTACGTAAGATTTTAACACTATATTTTAATATTTATATTTCCTTTAGATTACAGCATGTATTTATTTGATTGGTTTTTTGGTTAAACACAAGTAAAAAAAAATATAGAAGCATCTTACTTACCTTCTATAGCACTCTTGATCCAAACTTTTCTATAACTATTATTCCATGTATCATAATAAATTCCGCGAAATATTTGTTGGTACATGTTCTTGCTCATTAGCTGTTTAAAATGTAATAAATTATTTATTTAATAATGCTCATTATACAAAATATACAGTAAAATAAAGACTGCTTCTTTATATTTTTAATTTTCATTTCTTAGAAAATAGCAAATTTTCCGGTAATAAACAAACAATTCCTTTAAACTTAATTTTTAAAAAAAGAAGCTTATAGTGATAATGAATTAGTTCTTGTATTCATGAAAATGGCCCGTGCAAACTGGCCGACAAATTTTGTTTCTTTTATTTTAATGTCTTAACAGGATTGTCAATGTATCTATACTAGATAATAAATGCAGTATCTGAATATTATCTAGATACATTTTCAGCTTTATCTCTATTTATTTTTTGATGCAATTTTGTTTTGCATTTTTACTATATTCAAAATATTTAACCCTATTTTTTCTAAAAAATTTATTAAGTATCTCGATTTTATTTCTTTACAATTAAAACAAGATAAATTTGCCAATAACCAATAAATCTGAAAATTTAATACTAGAATTTTTTAAAAATCTTATAGATAATAAATAGGATTATAAATTTGACACCCAATAAATTTTGAATGATTTTTTTTAAAAAATGTGTCAGGCTCAGGATAATACATTATAAGATTATCCTAATATAAAAGCAGAGCTTGATTTTTTTTGATTTCTTGAAAGATTTGTATAAAATAAAAATTATAAAAGATTTTTTAAAAATGATTTTGCCATTTTTAGGTAAAATTTAATCAAAAATCTATGTTTTTTCAAAAAAATTCTTATAAAATATTTATAGTTTTAGTGTAGCCAAAAAGTTTAAGAATAAACTAAGATTCTTAACTGATTAAAACTTTAAGAATTTGTTATTATTAAAATTTAAAGATTATTTTATAATTTATATATAACTAAAATATCAAACTAAATAAAAATGTTTTGTTGACATTTAAATTTGTGTAGATTCACAATTTTGACATTATTATAATAAAAAAATCTGCCATAAATGTATCAAAAAACAATGATATCTATACATTTTTGAAAGTGTATCTATATCTAGATGCCAGTTTAAGCTATCTATCTGTAGATACATTCGAAAATTTTGTCTTCTATATTAATTTAAAAAATGGGGAAAAAAGTAATATATTTTTATATTTCAAAAGTAAATTTAATAGAATTATATGAAATAAAAAAAACCATTTTCGTGATATTTAGGTAGCTCCAATTAATTTTTCGCTCTATAGGCAATGTTTTATTAGTCAATTCCTTCTGCTGCTTTGGAGGCTTGTCATGAAGAATTTTGGATTTGTTTAATTTTTTCAGATATTTTTGATACTTTTGCGTGTCTGCACCTTTTTTAGTATTCTTTTTCTATATTTTAAAAATAATATATAGCTTTAATTATTATAAGTAAAATTCAAAAAATTTATACATAAATTCGTCCTAATTGTTTCATCAAACTTATTCCAAAAGCGATTTCCCGCAAAATGAAATTTTATTTTAAATTATATATCAAATGATGGTTGTCAAACGGTTCTAGAGTTTCACCTTTTATCCATTAAAAAAGAAAAGAAGATTGAAACACTGAGAAAAACTTTTTAAAATTTCTTTGAATAATAGGAAAAATTATTAGAATGGAAATAAAACTATCGGAAAAAAATTACTATGAAAAATTATCATAAGGGAATAAAACCACCCAGATGAAATACACAAAAAAAACCACCAACGATATCTCGGGAATAATAAAAACTAGAAATGAAACAACCATAAAATTGAAAAAACATATACCTTTTGATTTTACTTAATCTTGCTCCAAAAGCATAGCTTAATTTATAGTTTTGTTTAATTTCATAGAAACTAGGCATGGGATAAGGAATGACAAGTAACTTTTTTCCCCTCTTTCCCTTTTCATTTATTTCATAAATCATATTTAATTGTTTTTTCTTAAATTTATTTTATAATATGTCATATATTTAATAAAATACTTTTAGAATTTTAAAAAAAAAACTTATCTAGGGCAATGGTTAAATGGATCTTCTTATAAAAATATATTTTTGTTAGATTATTTTTATATTTTTTCCATGTTGCATCTTTTAAATATCTTACGATATTGCATTCTGAATTTGGAGTTTTATAAATTTTTAAATAAAAATTTGTAAATAATATATAGCCAAAATGAATTTTTTCCCCATGAATATATAGCCTGGTATCTTTTTTCGGTACTGGGGAAAAAACCCGAAAAAACCTCATAGAAGAATCCCTTGAGAAAACCCTTGTAAAATAGAAAAAAAGACAGAAAAAATCCCCCTTATTTTTATTTTGTAAAAATTATTTCCTATAATTATTTTTTCTGGCCTTTAAATTTAATTGTCCATCCACAAATACCCTATTAAGTAAACTAAACTTGATTAAATTTTGTAATAAGATATTTTTATGGAAGGCTTCATAGTGCATACCCCATCACAGTATTCATGGCAGTTTCTTTAAACGAACCTGGATATTATAGCTCTATTATTTTGTATTCAGTATTCATTTTACCACATGCCATAGTTCGAATTTGGTTTCATCGGTGCCCACCTCGCAATTCTTTTAAATCAACACCCAAATTATTGGGCTTTTTTTCCAAACAGATTAGAAAAACGATGATTTCATTCACATTGATTGTTTGTGTGTTCTTTGCCAGATAGCGAACTCTGATTCATGTTTTAGGTTTTCAGTGAAAATAGAGGCTCAATTTGACGTGAACAGAAAATTGCTTCTTGCATCTTTATATGATACTCTATTGACATCATTTTTATCGAATTAATTGAGAATATCCTTACCATTAATCATAGTTACCGTTCTTAGAAATGTCATTGCGTTGGCCATATCACATAAACAAATGCTAAACCGTCCATTATGTCATAAAAGAAGCTCAGAGTCTCTTCTGTCCTATATAGGTTTTCTATTTGTTTATGAATTTGTTTATGAATTTGTTTATGTTTATTTGACAAAATGGTAAGCACCATCTGATTACTATGTTATCTCCTAATTTAAAATAAATATATCCTGTAAATATATAAGGAAATAAATCTCTTTCCTGACATCTGGGGAGTACAATTTACACAATCATCTATAATATATAAATTTTTATGAAAATATAATTATATCTATACCAGGGCCGGAGCCAGGAATTTCCAGCTGGAGGGGGCAACTGTCTACTTAGGTGAGCCAATATTTTTTTAAAATATTAATAGTTAGGCACTCATATAAATTATTTGCTATTTTCATTAAAAATTTGGAAACCTTTTTCTCTATAAGCAATTAATACTAAATTTTGTTTACATCGATCTTTCTCAATTATCTAGTGCTGGATAGAACTCTATGAACTTTAACTTCTGCAGCTAATAATCCTTTTGCTATTTTCATTTCATGATGTAACGTTTCCATATTTAAGTTTAATAATGATTCTAATTGGGCCATTTTATCCGATATAAAATAATCAGGGTCAAAGGAGGACAATGTATTAAAACGTTATAGAAGATTATTATCATATTGTGTAAATCTATCTAAAAGCGATCTACAAAGTAATCAATAATTTTATAATAATTCTTGTTTAAAGAACACAATTTAAAGTCTTTCACTATCAAATTGAAATTTAGTATCGACTAAAAAATCTTAAAGATTTGTAGGCGTTTTAGATACCCTTGATGATTTTTGCTCAGGACATAATGTTTGCGCTATCATAACTGGCTTATTATATTGAATGAATTAATATTTAATTCATTAAGTTGCTAGAAAATATATTTAGCAATCAGCAGAAAACTTTGTAAATTAATGTTTAATAATAAATTTTCTTAGATTTTTCCATAAAAAATATAATAAATAATTATGTTCAAGTTTTCACAACTTGTTTATTTATTTGTACAAATTAAAGGTGTAATAATTTTCTAAAAATTTAGTTGTATTTTTATTTAAATAAGGCCAAAAAATTTTTCTTCCCTCCCTCGTGGCTACGTCCCTGATCTAAACTAATAGATTCAATAACTAGGACTTGTATATTCCCAAAATTTGAAGGATCTTTTTTGCCTTACGATTCCTAAGAGTCCTTTTAATGACTTGTGTGACTATAAGTTTTGGGCTAATTTTATACCCACTGCTTAAATTTGGTGATTTATTTCTAAAGAGTCTGCACATTGTTTCTTCGTGCTAGAAACGGACAGCGTCTACATGACAGGATTTTCACTGGATGCAAACCCCCCTTCAAAAACCTATGTCTACCCCCCCCCCCTTAAAAATTCCCGCCTTTAATTATAATGATACTGTTTCAGAAAATTTAAAAATAAAAACTTAAATTATTTTATCTCTACTGCCAACTATCGACATTTTGTGAATATAAATTAATTATTTTTTAGATAATAAATTTAATTAAAACCCCCAACATATACAATGATGAATTCATTATTATAGCATTATGAGCTAGCTGAAAATGTCGAAACCTTTTAAATTATATTTGAAAGGATAGCAGATAGTTTTATTTGAAAAATAATGTCTATGATTTTGCAATATATAAATTTGGTTGATGAATTGTATTATAATAGGTCTATAATAAAAGTATTAATTTTTACAGCAATAAATTTTGTCCTGTTTGATCTCAAAATTTATTTATTATTTTCTATTGTGTACTATAACCATACCGACGCAGAAATACCCGAGGTAAGTTATTACACCCCGATAGGACAAGAAAATTGATAATATAAATTTGCCTAAAAGGCCATATAACACTAGATCTCACTCCAAGTCTGAGAAGAGCGCTCAACTCAAAACCTTGAGAATATAAGAGCTACATCGGTTAACAACCAAAGAGCCACTGATGACAAATTCACTAATCTCAACCATAAGGTAGACAACATGATAGGCAAGATGACGGAATTCTTCGCCAGGATGGACAACATCAAAGTCGAAAACAAAGCCGCCACAGAGCCCATTCTTCTCAAGATTTTCACCAAGACAGAACACACAGCGTTAGCCCCACCGCTAGTAGATCTAACCATTGATTCAATGGAATTCCTAATCTCAGATGATGAATTACGATCGTTAAACATCCCTGCGGAGACCTACAAGACTAAGTTAATAAGGATAGCAAAACACTTCACTAACGCAATCTGTCTAGGAGAGAAATCCCAAGGCTTCCAGTTTAAGGGAAGAGACATCCATGAATTCATCTCCTTGAAAATCGCAGTAAAAGAAATGAAGGAAGACAATTTGCTAGAGTTCCTAAGAGACGTTGCAGCCAAGGCTCAAGTATACGCCAAGTCGATTGCATGGGGTTGGGATCAGATTCGATGGGAATGGCACCAAACGATAGTTCGTAAAAGGGCCTCCACCCATGCCTCAAGACCAGCCCTTTCGAACCCCCCCCCTGCCTCCTTCGCGGGAAAGAAGACAGGGACATCAAGCGCCCGCAATAGATCTCCTGTTGGAAACGATGACTCTAGCCAACCCACCACTAGTTACGGACCAGCTTAACATGGATTCCCTAACAGAAAGAAGAAATCTTCAAACCATCCGTGAGTTCATTCAGTCCATTCCACCGTCGCCGATAGACCTGGGAATCGCCGAAGCCCTGGCTCCGTGGGCTGACAATTGCATCAATGACCTAGGCCGAGCGGAGATCCGGCAATGGGTTAAAGATGTGAGGCGCCAAAAATTCTCACCTACTGGAGTCGCAGGCCACTAGGAAGAAACGGAGGAATAAGAAGACGCTGTATCTACCTCTAGCGAAGATACTATCCACGATCTCCCAACCACGGAGCAGTTCGATCATAATGGTGAACCGATCATAATGGGGAATATCTTCGCAGATCGGATCACTCCATACGCAGCTGCTATCCTGCCACCGTCAGTGCCGACGGTGGATAGTAACTCCATCGGACAATTCCATAGGTTACTTAGACTATTGGGCGTCGACACCGCGGACCACGTACAACTCGATCTAGGAGCAACCCTGGGCCTCTCAGCCTCTACGTTGAAGTCTTACCCAGATCAGTCACCATTCACCAAGAGAGTGGCTCTGAGCGGTTTCTGCCCCAAATTCGATAATCAGGCTATTAGTGACAATGGGGGGGGGGGGGTCCAAAATAGATTCGTCAGACTAGCGGCAAAATATCTCCCAATCATCAATCAGCTGGTCGATGGAGGAGTGATCGAAAGGACAGATACGACCTTTTGTTCACCACTATTCCTCATTCCAAAACAAGATGGGACACCCAGGGTTATCTCTGATTTCTCGAACGTCTCGCGCAATTTTATCCGATATCCGTTTAAACTTAGAACCCAATGATAGCCCCGTTATTGGCAACGTCAACAAAAGCCACGAAAATTGACCTTAAATCGGCATTTTATTCTATTCCTCTAGCTCAGAGCCGAAGAAAATTTTGGGTTTGCCACCGCCTCAGCAAAATTTAGGTACAAAACGTTACCAATGAGCGCCGCCTTTTCGCCCTATGCCTTACAAAATATCATTCTAGACTTGTGTGCAAAATCCGTTAAGCGAGCAAACTACTCTGTATATCTGGATGATATTATTATATTCCATAACCACGAGCAACCTAGTGTTTCAAGACACGATAGCGTTCCTCAACATGGCGACGGCATGGGGATTAGTAGTAAACGACACGAAATCCATAGTCATTCCCACTGATAAATTAACATATTTGAGAATCGACATTGACTTCACAGCCAAAACTGCAGAGGTCGACAAAGAGAACAAAGCTAAATTAAGGTTCTGCCAACTTATTCTATACAAACATACATTACAATCAATGTCCATAGAAAGGAATATAGCCCTGGAAGTGTTAGGAATTTTCAATCACTACACTTATTCTATCACGGGACTATCAAGGGTATTCGCCCCCTACTATGTGACAAGGTTATGTGACGAGGAAACCCCGCCCATCGATTACCTCAAGGCATATCCCAAAGCAGTGGTAGCAATCACGCCTTAATGGGTCCCTTTTCTTTCATCTTCCCAGTCAATCCCATCATTCACGTAGACGCATAGCTAACTCACATTGGCAAAGCCGAAGCTACTCAAGAAAGATACTCGTTTACGTTTGACGAAATAAAACATGACCTAGGGATCCCTGAATTAGCCACCGCACATTAACCAGAAAGAAATCCTGGCGATATGTGCAGGTTGTAGATATGGTATCAACAAATACAAGTCAATACCATCCATCGTCACGGACAGCCAGGTAGCCTTCCCGATTATCAAAAAAAGAAGGCTCCCGTTCCCCGGCCTGTGAACACTTAGTTACCAGGATAATGCTAGCTATTGGATTCCACGACTTTGTACATCTGGCAAGGAACATTACATCGCTGCCTTCGGAAGACAACCTAGCCGACGCTCCCAGTCGATTATGGATAGGAAGCGAGGCGGCTCATAATCTCCTACATGGACTACCAAAAATCGAAGACGCTATTCCATGGATCCGAGCTTCAACCCCCGTTCATCACATTGATGAAGTGGAGGGCATAATAACAGAAGGAATCGAACAAATGGAACAGCAGTTCGATCCGACGATATTCGATAGGACCCTCGAACTGTCAGAACAAGAGTAGCCCGGCCAAGAAACCACAGAAGGTTACATGGACGAAGAATCCGTAGAACATGCAAAATAATCTCGGCCCCATATCTTTTGTTTATATACTAATACAACCCCGGTCCTTATGACCCCGTGTTTCTTATATCTTAACTAATTTGATATCATATATAATTATATTATATTACTTATATATTTTATAATAACCTCAATAACACATTTAAATACATATGTTTGTAATATAAGTCTGTCTCTAAGTCCCGGGATTAAGGGGGAAAAATTTTCTGCTCACGTTCTGTTCAGAAAGAAAGCCCTTTGCCCATATATAGGTGTACACAATAGAAACAAATTATCTTTTGAAATTTATTTATTATTTTCTATTGTGTACTATAACCATACCGTCGCAGAAATTTTTCCCATATATCCTTACCCGAGGTTGTATCTAGAAAGATCAACCTGCCGATAGGCAAAAGTCATTAGACAGAGAGAGGCTAAATGTATCTTGGTATACTGCCCCTTTGTTAACAGTTATCAGCTACCCAACTATCCTTAACCTGGCCACAATAATAATAACCCCCTATAGATTAATATATCAACAGGGCTGTTAAACCTTATCGCGATGTTATATAATATATACAAGCCATCCATCTTGGTTGGAAGGCTCGCCATATTGTTTGTTATTTTTATTGCCCATGTATACATATAATCAATTTATTATTGTAACATTACGTCTTGGTTTATACATGGTATATTTTATTAAATAATAAAATAAAAGATGACCCGGCGTGGTCACGGGGTCCTCTGGCGCTTTTGCGCTAGGGGGCCTCGCATTTATATGTTTATGTAGACACTGGAAACGGATTACATTATTAAATTTTTTTTATGGCTTTTCTTCTGTGAGTTTTTCTAAGGGTTTTTCCACAGAGGTTTCTTTTTTGGGATTCCTTTTTTCATAAATTATATTAAGGCCTAAGATGTATTTCTTTTTTTTAAAAATTATTGTTAAAAAATAGATGGGACTAATATCAAGCAATTGGCAACTAAAATTGCAAAATAATATTTAATACTTATTGTTTGATTTTTAATTTATAAAAATTTAATTTGAATCGGGTGCATAATTCTAAGTTTTATCCATGTTGACAGGATCAGGGACCCGGAGTGAACCGTAACAAACCGTTAAACCATTATAAACCGTTATAAATATCTGAACCATAATCATAACCGAACCGATATAATTAATTTTTGAAGGAGTATAAAGAACCTTTATAAAAAACGGTTAAACCGGTTCAGTTTTTATATTTTAGAAATGGAAATAATTTGAATATCCAGAATTATATAAACTTACTCTTATAGTACTGGCGGTTCCCAAAAAACAAGTTTCTGTAGAAAGGGCTTTTTCGGCGGTAAAATTTGTGTTACCGTCTAAACAACAAAAAGGAATCCATTTATATTAGGAAATATATTACTTATACGTTCAAATAATATATTTAAAAATGAGTTATTTTGAATCTTATATAATTTTTTTATATATAATTTATAGATGCTTATAATAAAAATAAATTAGAAGATGGTGTTGCTTCAATAAAAAAAAAAATTTCTAACCGTAATGAACCTTTATAAACCTTTATAATTAGCTAAACCGAACTGAACCTTTATAAATTTCTTCTTAAGAACCGTAACCAAAACGTAACCATTACGGTTCGAGTCCCAGGCAGGGTTGCCAGGTTAAAATTTTCAAATTGAGGAAGAAATTTAGTATTTTGCGGGAGAAATATGAAAATTGCGATAGAAATATAAAAATTGCTAAAAAAAAATTTTGCGGGCCAATTGACTTAATTTTCCGCCTATTATTTTTTATAATGAGTTTATATAAAAGCAAAGTCGGTAAATATTTTTCAAAATAAAATAACATCTTGATTTATTACAATATATTAATTTATAAAAAAAAACCAACGATCTTTTTTTTAAATATAAAAGAATGTAAACAAAATAAAATTTTATAAAAAAACAAACGATTTTAATTTTCCAATATTTATGCGAATATCCCGCAAGACCGCCATTAGAAATCTACCATGTGTATGTGTATAATATTATAGGGATAGGCGCTTAATTATCACGTATCAAGTTTAAATCGTTTAAATTCATAATAAAATAATATTGTACTCATTTCAATGATAATTATTTTATTTATTATAGTTCAATCACATTATTATAATCAGTGCAGGGGTGTAAAACAAAAATATTCTCCATAAATAAGAAATAATGATGCAACTACAGTTACGGCAATTGTAATCACTTATCTTGTATTACAACATTCACAGAGCTACTTATCATTACAATGTAGGTAGAATCTATCCCCATAATATTTAACGACTCCAAGATAAATGAAAACTTTTTGTAGAACAAAAATGAGCAAGGATTCAATGTTTTAGAACCTGAATCCAGAAGGTCAATTCTTGACGATTTGAAAGATGGGCAACATATGCAATTCTAACAGGGAAATATTTAGAAGAATCCAAAGACATATCTAACCATATAATGGTAAATATAGCAGACTGGGGATTATCAATAAATTACGTATCAGATTTCTGATCTGATAATGCCTCAGTGAATTTGGAAAAAACCAGAGTGTATTTATAGAATTAAGTCAGCACAATGTTAGTTGGATTTGTTCCTAATACCCGCCATCGATAGAATTATAAAATTTTATAAACCTTTAAAAATATATTTCTTAAATATAGTTTAGAAAAGCTGTCCTAACATTTTGAAAAATTTTTTCAGTAATATATGGCAGAGGTATATTTAGGAATGATTTCACATGTAGGAAATTTACTACATACTATTAATGTGCAGTTGCGATCAGAAGAATCCTAACAAAGACTCACAAAATTATGCTGCAGATGTGTTAATCTTTACAGTTAAAAAATGACAATAAATTTTATGGCACCTTTGCTAAAACTATATTAAAATGTTCAAATATTTTAAAAATACCGATAGACATTGATGTCTTGTTTGAGGATATTGTAATGCTCTTTATTTTTGATTTACAATGTAAAAATATATTTATTTTATGCGAATGTATAAATAAGATTTTATAAAATATAAAAAAAATATGGAAAATTAAATAGTTATGTTAATTATATTTTATTTGAGATTTAAATAATGGAACTAAACGTTTACCGTCGTTATTGAGATATTTAAAAAATTCCTGGCATGACATATTATAAATTTATTTAACCATTAGCTCGGCCTCTAATGTTGTTAAAGCAATCCGATTTCTCTCCTTTTTGCAGGCAGTCCTCATCAGGCTAAAAATGCGCTCGGATGAGGCATTAGAATGAGGCAAGGAGACGACATACTCGCATATTTTTCCCAAGCATGGGGATTTATCGTTATTACGAAAAAATTCTACCCATTTCTCCTCTGTTTTTAAACCATCTAACTTTAAGTATTCTGGCGAATCATAAAAAATAGAGAATTACAATCTCCTCAAACAAGACATCAATGTCTTTCGGTATTTTTAATATATTTATTAAATTACAAAAACCATCAATTGATGGTTTCTGTTCCAAGATCATAATATTCATACATTAGTAAATAGAGTTTTTAAAATCAAATTTTGATTGTAAATATTCTAAAATTGTCTTAATAAAATTATCTGCTTCATTTAAAAATGTATTAATTAGAGTATTATTTGAACATTTTAATAAAATATTTTTAGCAATAGCGCCATAAAATTTTTTATCAATCTTTAACTGTAGAGATGAACAGAGCTGTAGCCTGATTTTGTGAATCTTTATTAATAAAGATATTCTGATGCAACTGAATATTAACTTCATGAAGTAGATTTCCTACATGTGAAACTAATCCCAAATATGCTTCTGCCATTTCATACTCTAAAAAATTTTTAATAATTTTTGGACAGCTTTTAAAATCTTTATTTAAGAAGTATTTTTTTAAGGTTTGTAAAATTTTAAAATTCTATCGATGGCAGGTTTCTTATTTCTATATATTTCTTATTTCTATATATTTCGATTTCCTTATAATTTTTATCTCAGATATTAATATATTAATGTATCAATTTCCTATTTCTATATAATTTACTTTTATTTCCAAATAATAAACAGAATAAAAATATAATGTTTTAATTCTTCTTTTTCAGGGTTTTTATAACCCACATAAATAATAATAAAAAAAAATATTGATAAAAAAAACAAACAATATCGATAAAAAAAAATATTGACAAAATTATAATATTGATAAAAAAAAACAAATAATATCGATTAAAAGAATATGAGTAATAATAAAGAAAAACAATACATATACATTAAAATAAGCGTGCCTACCACAGTAGGTATTAATGATAACCACCTGATAGGTACATATCGCAACAACTCACACCTCAGACCACTCCACCAACTCTTTTAATTCATTAACTCTTATAGTTGATGAACTAAATTCGTTAAAACATTTCATCACAATTATTTCGACATCTACAGATAGTACATTCATTGCCTTCTTGCAAGAAATATGTAGTATATGGCATATACCGCCAATTGGTATTAATTCATTATTCAATTCGGTAAATACACTTTGGTTTTTGCCAAAATTTACAGAGGCATTATCAGTGCAGAAAGCTGACATACAAATCATCGATAACCCTGAATCAGCTATATTTACCTTATGTGGTTAGCTACATGGATTTGTCACTATCGAGGAAAAAATTTTAAAAAGTTATATTGAAATGTTCTTATTCGTTGAAATAGTGAAGGATCAAGGGAAATGTTTTAATACTTCCCTTATTAGATACATCTGTTAGAATTGCATATAGATGCCCATCTTTCAAATCGTCTAGAATTGACTTCTAGGATTCAGGTACTAAAACACTTGTGATAGCCTTGCTCATTTTTTGTTCTACCACAAGTAAAATTTGCACTTATATTGGAGTCGTTAAATATCATGGGAAAGATTCGACCCACATTCTGATGATATAGCTCTGTGAATTTTTAACTACATAATAGTTTTATACAATTTCCACTGTAGTTGCATCTGTAATATTTATTATTTTTGGAGAATATTTTTGTATTGCAATCGATGTTGATATACTCTCATGTATTGACTTATATGAATGAAAGGATGTTGATTTATTATTGGATAAAAATAAAACAGGATAGAAAGAAATTTACAAACTGGACATTTTCAAATAAATATTTAAAATTTATTATAAAAATAAAAAAATTATTTATATATTAAAAACGTTAAAATACTAAAAAAAAAAATTGCGGGAGAAATTAAAAAATTGCGGTAGATTTTCAATTGCGGTAGTTTTGAGGGAGAGAGATGTCTGCGTGTAAACTAAAAAATTGCGGGAGTCTCCCGATGTTAGGGGGAGACATGGCAACCCTGGTCCCAGGACAGGATACCTTTCCGATATTAATTTTTTCTGAAAGCTTTTTTCTTAAGATATTTTTCGGGATTTTTTTCCGGTGACTTTTCTTCCAAAATTTGTTCAATTCGTCGCTCATATATACTTTCTCTTCCTGAAGGAGAAAACTTAGACTTTTTCACATAATATAGATATAGTTGTATCTTAGATACAAGATTTTAAAAAATTCCAGAAAGATACAAATTATTATTTTTTATCATCAAAAAAATTAGCTTAAAAATAAAATTTCTAAAAGCCTCACAAATTTTAAAAATTAACACTAATTGCCATTTCTTTTTAGCCAAAATATTATGTAAATGACTCTTAGACCTCGTTTATACTAAGAGATTTCTTGTTCGCTTATTTTTTTAAAGCAGGCAAATGATTGGTAATATTTATAATAACTGCGCGATGTGATGAATTGAATTGCATCGCTGTAGATTATAGATTTTAAACATTTGCTTAAAATATCCAGTAATGCGTGCTTAGTTACTATAAGCAAGGCCTTATTTAATATTCTCTTAAAAAATGGATATACGAATTATTTATAATCAAAATAAATTTTAAATGGCCTAACAAATTAAAACAGAATAACGACCAAAAAATAGATTGTAATTCCCGAATATTGAAGGTTAGACCGATTTAAACCGCTCCAAAATCTGATTTTTTTTAAAGAAGTTTTGCAAGTTAGACTTGTATAATAGTCCTGAAAAACAAATTTAAAATATAGGAAAATGGTATAAGCATTCACGGATACGATGGGGGACTTAATTATCATGGCTATTTGAGTATATATTTGGGTATATAGTTAAAATTTTAAATTTAAAACAAATAAAAATTTTACCTTTTTTTTAGCGTTCAATATTTTACGATGAAATTCATCTTTAACGAAACACGTGCCCATTATTAACAAAATCAATCCTGTGATGCTCAGTGTGGATATAACAATGTTGATCATATATGGGTGAAAAGTTTTTAATTTTTGTTCAACGTATCTATAGGTAGTAAATCTTTTATGCAATTTATGATATATCGAAAATATTTTAAAAAATAACGCTGTAAATAGAAGAAGACATCCTGTTAGAAGCATATATTGTTTATGAGTTTTCATGATAAAACAAATAATAGAATCGTTTAGTTCTTATTTATATTACATTATTTTGAACGATTAATTTTAACCAATTTAAAGAACTACTGCCGAGAAAAATTTATAATTGATAAAGGAACTAAAAAAAGCATAAATTTTGTTAGATTATACATTTAAATTATTAATTATTCATTAATAGATTGTAAATTAGAGCCATAAAAATCCATTTTTTTCGGCTTAAGCGCTGTTGATAATTTGGCCTGAGTCCAGCGCATCCTCTGAAGTCCCGGCCCAGACTATTTTCATTTATTTTGGGAAACTACGTCCGCTACAAAATTTGTTTCCAATCTTAAAAGTGATATTCATATTATTCATCCTGCAACCTAACAAACCACAATTTATAATTTATGGCAAAATTAATTTCTCACAAAATAAATATTCTTTATAAAATGTTGCACACTGATTCGCCATTTATGATGATATTACTACAAACAAATTATAAAAAAATTTTCAATTATTTAAAATTAAAATATCCGCTAGGTATATACCTTTCAATTTAATAAATATAATATTCCGGGGAAATCTATATCATAGGGGTTGAAAAAGCTAATAATTCCTAAAAAGACTCTCAGAAGTCATAGAAGCCTAAGACATACTTTCCTCTACACTACATCTACAGGATACCAGCATCAATATTTTGCATATTATATTTTTTAATATATCAGGCCCAGTAATGTTACCCAACAATATATATCTATTTTCCAAACACGACGTTTTTTCAAAGCGATAAATAACAAATTAAGCTTAATAGATGTGTGCTTCATGCATACGATTTTGCCATTATTTTAATAACAAACTAGCTTGATTTTTTTTAACGATTAAATGGCGTCTGATACAATTGAAATGAATAAATAATTTTTTTTAACGTTAATATTCAATAAATGAAATGATTTTAGAGGAAATTTTGTATCTGAATTGATAAATTTTGTAGAAGATCATGACGATTTATGGAACCAATCTAATGATAATTATTCTAATAGATTATTAGTGGATGAACTATGGACTTTATGTGCTAAAAAATAGAACAAGACTTTATATTGAAAATATTGACTATTTTATAATAATAATTTTTAATTAACAGACTTTTTAATTAGATACTATTTATTAGTAAGCATGGAATATGAATTTTAATAATTTATATCTTTATTTAAATAAAATTATTTTTTATCCTTTATTATTTACCAGGCTTGATTCATCCCCAAATGTCTGTAAATTAAAATGGAAGAATTTGAGGGATTCTTATTTAAAGGAAAAGAGAAAGAGAGAAGAAGTGCATTCAGGGGATGCTGCAAAAGCTAGCACTCCATGGAAATGATATGATTCACTATCATTTCTTACTAATTCCACCACACCAAGAAAGACACTAAATAATATCACAGATAATATAGAGAATATAAGACCTGTAAAAAGGGCTAGAGTAACAAAAGACCCAATGGAAAGATATTTTGACAAAATGTTAGAAATTGATAATGACCCAGATAGATTTTGGTGCCTGTCTTTGGTTGATAATGTAAAGAAGGTGCCAAATGAAGTTAAGGACGCCATGAAAATTAATGTGCAACTCTTATTTATAATTATATAAATAATATTATAGTAGAAAATGTTGATGTTTAAATAGTTATGTATTATATACACATAAAAAAGTAATTTATTAATTTATATACACATACAAAAGTAATTTATTTATTTAATATATAATGATATGTTAAATTAAACATATATTTAAGAATTAAAATAGTCTTTAAATAATCCTGTAGCAATGCAACTTTTGCTTATTCTGCTACTATAAGATAGTTGTGAATAATTAAGGCCCATTCTTAAGTATCTTAAATGGTTTGTATATATATAAATAACTAAATATATTACCTTAAAGTAACAAATAATCTCTTTTCAGGAGATATTGTTGTTTTTGCATTAGTTTGTTTGTGTATAATTTTAGTTTCAATTTTGTTAAGTATATAATAGAAAACATTCATAGATAATCCAAGATAGTGAAAGAATTGCGAATCATTTAAATTGATATAGATCATATACAGATCTCTTTATTTATAAATTATACTTACTTTTCGTTTTTTTTATAATGTCTCATAATAAAATATTATAAGATTCATTTTTAAAAAATCAGCTGTAAAATATAAATCGTTGCTGTTTGGAAGTAAAAAATATTGCGAAAAACGTGCCTCGGAAAACGTTTTGAAAAAACGTGGTGTTTGGAAGTGGCCTTAGGCGTTTCTCCATTTTCAATGTTATTGCTTCTGACTTCAAAACCTCATTTATACCATCAACTATAATCGAAAACACCTAATCAATCTTTTTGAATTTTTTATAGCCATATTTCCAATATTTTTTGTTATAATACGTTAAAGATTGGATTTTAGTTTCTATTTTATTCCATTTTATTATATATCCCTTTTTTAAAATAAATTTTTGATATAGTTTGAGAAGATCTTGTAAAAAATTGTTAAAAATATTTAAAGATAAAATTTATAAAAAAGTCATTGGGGTACAATATTTTCTTTAAAAAAAACTCAAAAGACAGTATACACTTTCAAATTTTATTAGGCAGTTGCTTCGCATCCCCTCTGTTATATGGGCCACTGCAAATATTTATTAAATAAAACATAAAACTACTATTCAATCTATTGTACCAGTTGAACTTTTATTAAGACTCCAAGGAGGAGATGGCGTCTTAATAAAAAATTTGAAAATGTTTTATTGTTAAGATCACATAAAAATATTTTATATTAATATTGGAAGTAAATTGAAAATATTTTATATAATATGTATAGCCTCTTTAATATAGAAGTATTTGTAAATTTATTAATAAATTATTTACACAAATGTCTTGATAATTTAGCAATATTAAACAAATTCAGCCATTTGTATCTTAGAATTTGCATCGTAGGCTTCAATATATAAAAGTCATCCGTCTGGCAGTAAATGACAGGTTAAGATTTTGCGCTATTTATTTTATAAGAGTTTCAATTTTGCCTATTTTTTAAAAAATTTTAAAAAATTTTTTATGCCTGAATTAGGTATAAAGGGTTGGGAATATGTACAGACACTTGGGGAAGGCTCTTTTGGAGAGTAAAAATTATAATTATTATTTATAATCATTTTATAATAAAGAGTTAAGTTAATCATTAAAAAAGAAGGTAATGAAGCTGCTGCTGTTAAAATTATCAACGTTGATAAGATGAAAAAGGCAGGTGAGGATATTCGAAAAGAAGTAGTTTCCTTTTTATATGTGAGATCATTTAAAATATTATTTTCTTTTTAATAAGATATGCATACATCGAATGCTAAAGGAACATGAATCAGTTATTCAATTTTATGGCCATCGATATGAAGAAAATTTAAGGACTCATTATATATTCTTGGAATATGCAGGAGGAGGGGAACTTTTTGATAGAATTGAACCTGATGTTGGCACAGAGCACATGCTGGCTCAAAAATATTTCAGGCAAATAATTCTCGGGGTTGAATATCTCCATTCAATAGGTGTTGCTCATCGAGATCTTAAACCTGAAAATATACTCCTAGATTTAAATGGTTTATGAAATTTATTAATGAATTGCATAAATATAAAAAAAATATAACTTTAAATTTTTATAAATAGTCTGGATCTAATTTTAAATTTGGGTCATCCTTTTTTTAAAAAAATTTATTTTTAGATACAGCCCCTTGACAATTTTTAAATTTGATTATTTTATGACCTAGTCTAGGTAAAATTATAATTTTATAGCCTGTAGCAGATCTCTGATAAATAAAATTTAAGAAATTAATTCAATAATTTTATTATTTAGAATTATTATAATAAAAAATTTATTTAAAATATTTTTTTTAAGATCACATAAAGATAGCTGATTTTGGTTTAGCAACACTTTTTTGTTATAAAGATACTGAAAGATTATTAGATAAAAAATGTGGGACATTGCCATATGTTGCACCTGAGGTAATGACTAAAAATAAATATAAAGCTCAACCAGCTGATTTGTGGTCATGTGGAATTATACTTGTTGCTCTTCTCAGTGGAGGTTTAAAATTTTAGATCTATAATTTTATATAAGATAAATAGTTCAATGATCACTTTTACATATATCATTTTGAGTCTATTCAAAATGATTTATTTAAACTGTTTTTAAGTTTTTAACTTAGAGATTTAAGCAAAATAAATAGTTTAGCCTCAAATATTAAACAGAAAAAAATTAACCATTGCCATAAAGGCAAAGCTTTTTTTTGAGATTATACTTTTAGAAGGAGCAAAGTTAGTTTATTTTGTAAGATGGATTAGATACCCTCCATATAAATTATTTTATTGCTATTAAATTTTTTTAATAAAAAATTGTCCTCTATAATAAAAAATTATATAATCTTTAAATATATTATATTCCAATTAATACATCTTATTGGTGATCTTATGAATATCTTTGCAGTGAACTTAATAACTTTTATAAGTTTTGCTGACCCCACCTTGATAAAATCTTCAATTTAATAATTAATTTTTATGCTAGAAAGAAAGTATATTTTAACCTTTAATTATATTTTGATTCAAAATTTAAAGTTTTGAATATTTTTAAAAGTAACTTGTTTTAAATATATTTAGAATTACCTTGGGACCAAGCATCTTATGAATACTCAGAATACAAGGATTGGTGTAAAAATGATTATGTGAAATCACCCTGGAATAAAGTTGATAATTTACCATTATGTAAGCTTCTGTCACATGGATTGAAATATTTAAAAATTAACTTAACTAATCTGATGTAGTATATTGTTAAATGACAAATATATTTTGACTACACTGCAACACCTAGTAAATGCCATTATTAAAATTAATTATATAAAATTGATGTTCCTAATTATTGTTATTAAAAGAAAGAAAGAATCTTTATATATGCCACATAATCTATTTTTATAAAATCTATTTGATTACATTTTTGGAGGTTGTCCTATGAACCCTAATGATCAAAATAACATGTTTCTAATAATTAAGATTCAAGTAGATAAAGGGACTTTAAATATACATATTTCTATAAAAAGGTTTTTGAAATCTCACTTACACGTTACAATGGTATGCAGTGTGGCTAGGGGTGGGACCAATACCAATATAATATTGGCTTACAATACCAATACCAATATATATTTAAATATTGGTATTGCTTTTACAACCAATACCAATTACCTAAATACATTGGTTTTGATATATTGTTTAAATACAATTTTAACCAATACCAATATTAAAAATAACATAATTATTTGGGTTTATCGTGGATAATTATATCGTGGTATTTTTTTTACTTTCATTGCAAAAACTGATTACATCTGTTATTTCTTCCAAATACTACTGTGATATCAATATTTCTGTTATTTATAATTATAGTTTATTTTTATTATGGAAGTAAATTTTTTACATGATATCTATCAATTTTATCAATTTATTTAGGATATTATAATAAATGAAGACCAAATAGAGTTAATAAATATAGATGCTGTTGGTACTAATAATAATAGCGATAAGGAACAAGAAGAATTATCAATATCTAATAAAAGACGAAATTCAGCAAAAATCTGGGAATTTTATACTACTTGTGATAATAAAAAAAAAGGCAATTTGTAATAAATGTAAAAAAAAATATCATTTCCCAATTTTGAAACCTCAGGATTATAGACACATCTTAAATCCATTCACCCAACATTATATAAGAAATGTGAGCTAATAAATATTGGCAGTAAAAAAATTAAGACAATAAAATTATTTTTACTTAATAATATAAATAATAAAGCTAATGATATCACTTTTTAAAATTTAATAGGATATTGTAACCCTTCACTAACATTAGTTTCTAGAAAAACACTAAAAATAGAAATTATGAAACATTATCATAGTTCTTTTATCAATTTAAAATCTGTACTTTCTAACATTACATCTAAATTTTCCTTAACAATGGACATTTGGTCCTCTCCAAATAAAATACCCTTTATGTGCATAACAATTTATTATATTGATAATGATTTTAAATTAAATAATCATTTATTAGATTTTATTCCTTTTAAATCAGCACATAATTCTATTAATATTTTTAATTCTGTATTAAAAGTAAAATTTGAAATTGATTTTTTTTTGCATTACATTAGACAATGCAAGTAATAATTTAGCATTTCTAAAAATTTAAACTAAAAGATAATTTTGATAATGTGTGCAAATGCTTTTGCCATATTATACATTTGGCTGTTATGGCTGCATTGGAACCCTTAAATACAACTTTAAAAAAAATAAGAAATTTTTAAACTTTCTATATCTAAATTTAATAAACTCGAAAAAATATATCTTGAAAAAAATCCACACTTAAAATTTCCTCACCCAATTTTGGATATACCAACACGTTGGAATTCAACATACTAAATGCTTGAAAGAGCAATATTGCTCAAACCCTATTTGACAACATATACCAATCATTTACAAAATACCAATCAAGAAAATTATATTAGTGCTTTAGCCTGGAATAATATAGAAATATACCGAGAATTTCTGGAACCATTTAATTTTGCTACAGAGATAGCCTCATGTGCTAATACTCCAACAATTATTCCTTTATATTCCAGTATTTTTGAGCATGTGGAGAGTTATAATAATAATCCTAATGCGATTTTAAAAACAGCTTCTTTAGCTGCCTTAACAAAACTTAATAAATACTATAATTATAATAAACACCTCTTTATTATTTCAACAATGATTGACCCAAGATTTAAACTATCAAGTCATTTATTACAGCATAATAATATGGAAACTCTTATTGGATATCTTACTAATGAATACAATATTTATAAAATAAATAATAACAATTCAGCGGAACTTACAAATGAAGCACAAAATAACAAAAAATTGTCCTTTTATGACAAAATTTATCAGGTGAAACCTCATAATAATAACAACTTAGAAATAAGTAAATACGTAGATGAAGCCACAATTTCCAATGGTACAAATCCATTATATTGGTGGAAATTAAATAAAAATAGATATCCAGTATTATCAAAAATTGCCAGAGATTATCTAGCAATTCCGGCCACCTCATCAAGCTTTGAAAGGGCTTTTTCAGAAGGACGGTATGTTATAACAGACCAACGTTGTTCACTAGATGAGCATACTATACAAGCTTGCCTGTGCCTAAAAAGTTGGATGCGCATGCAAGATTCTTCTACATAAAATTATTTCCTCTTATATTAAAATTATATCATTCTTTTGCATTATATTTTGTATAAATAAAAAGTTATGTTACATTTTTAGTTTACTTATTTTGCTATGTTTTTGTGATAAATAAAATGGTTCAAAATCAATACGTTTATTATTGTTGATACAAAAAATACATGATTAAATCAAAATTTTTTATATTCACATCACCAATAAATTCCTAGTTTAAAAAAAGAATTTGAATTCAGTAAAATTTTGAGTTGGTTCTTAGCCCTGATTTTATGGTATCATGATTTTTTTTCCCATGTTTATTTAAAATTAGAAATTAAGGGTTTTATAATCACTATTTCTATTCTTTTAATTAGTAATTTGAATTTAAACCAATACCAATATAAACCAATAGTTACCAAATATAAACCAATACCAATACAAGAAATAGAAAATATTGTTTAAACCAATACCAATATTTTAGACCCAATACCAATACAATATTTTGTTAATATTGGGTTTTTACTATTGGTTCCCAGCCCTAAGTGTGGCCATCGATATTTTATTTTATATCATTTATTTTTTAAAATTAAATTGATCATTAGACTTTATTTTACTTACAAAAATGAAGCTGAAGACGATAATGTGCTTATTATTATGGAGTTTAATGAGTTTCGTTTACTATCATTTTTAGCTTAAGAAATAAGATAAGAAATATAAAATAGAGAGTGGTAAAATTTTTATACAAAATGTTTTGACTGTTTTTTAAGCTACAACATTTAGATAATCTATGCCAGTTTATGTGTTATTTTAAATAAGAAAATTTTTTAATAGCTTTATTAAAGCAAATGTTATTAGAAGATCCAGAACTCCGATACAAAATAAAGGACATCAGAAAACATAGGTGGTTTAGGGTGACTGTATCCTTCCGAGGTAAGTATTTTTTATACAATTATTTAAATTTAATTGTTATTTTTTCCCCAATAATTATTAAAAAAATTGAAACTGAAACTTTTTCAGGTAAAAAATCAAGACAAAAATCGTTCACGGACTCATTAAATATGCCCTATTACAGGTTTGCAAGTTAATTTAAAAAATTTTCATAAAAAAAATAACGATATCTCTTCATTAACTTTTTTAAAGAATTCAATTTTTAAATATTTATTCCATATACTAGTATTTATAATTAGTTAGGATCTTCAATTAATCTTATTTATTAATAAACTTTTAACATTACCCTTTTGTATATAATATTCTTTACATAATGTTATTTTATTATCATATTATGTTAAAAAAAATCAAATAAAAACTTATAAAACAAAGTTCAAGCAATCTCAATTTTTCTCAACCCAACTTTAACACAAATCACGCAAATTTTGGCAACTACAATAAGCGATTTAAACAACATAATCAAGAAGATGAGGTTGATTCTTATAATTCAACGATAATAGAAGAAGATGATAATTCTATCTTGATTTCCCAGGAGAATGATTTCGCGAATGTATATTGTTTTTCACAGCCCAATAAAATGGAACAAATGTTGCTGAGTAGTCAAGTTTGTTATTCTCAAACCTCTGTCAATACTCAGGTATATTATTAGAAATGTTTGGGTTAATTTATTAATACAACTAAAAATTCTATAGCAGCACAACCCATTGCATCGTTTTGTTAAACGTATGACTCGTTTTGTTACAAAATTAGATTTGAAAAATACCATAAAAGAAATAAGCAAAATTTTACAAGACATGGATCTCACTTACAAAATTAATTCCCTTGGAGAGGTTTCTTTATTTGAATTATATTCATCGAAATATTTATTTTAGTTTCTATCATACAACCCAACTTTATTAATGCTCTGCCACCTTAATTTTTTTACCTTTAACTATTTTCAAATTTAAAAAAAAATCGGTTATTTAAGAATAATTAATATAATAATATATTATAGTATATTTATATAGATTTGATCGTAATTGATATTAAATTATCTAGCACTAAAAATTCATAATAAGCTACTGTCAGGACTTGCCGCTGGTCATTTCTAAAGCCGTAATTCCATTATCTAATAACCATTTTGAATGTTAACATGAGGCTCTATCCTGCTTAAATACAAAATTTCTGTCAAGTAAGGAGGTTGAATCGACGCTTGACATAATATAGATTGATATTTCATGGTATTTAAAATAGTTCTCATCTACAAAGTCTAACATTCCTGCACCTTTTCCTCTTATACAGCTCCACTATCACACTATGGAAATTTCGTAGACCTGATGACGATGAAGATGGAAAGCAACTGATTTATTTCGAATTTACAGCTTATATTTCTCCTGATAATTATAAAATATTAAAAAATTTAAATCAGATTATTTTATTTATAGAAAGAATAGTTGATCGAATGAATTACATGTGAACGTTTACTAACAAAAATACAAAATTAGCATTGAATTTCATTTTAAATGAAATTTTATTAAATTGGGACGATTATTCAATATGCTTTCTTTTAACATTCTATTTTCTCTCATTGTGGGTGTTGGACATTCAGAATTTTTAATTGCTTTTTTATTAGCATAGTTATATATTTCTATATGTATCTGATATTGAACAATGAATATTTAGATTTGAGAAATTTATCTTCCACATTATATTGAATCATAAGAGACCGAATTTCATCAGATATAGCTTTCCATTAGAATCGTAATTTTTATTATGGCTAAGGTAGTTTATATTTTAATATGGCTGAAATAAAAAGGCAGGCGATAATATGATATAATTTATAAAAACTTGACAAAATTGTGGCCGAAGATTTTTGATGCAAGCAGCGTGATGAGCATTGTTGAAGCGTGATACATTTTTTTTAAATGTCAACAATTTACTTTCCATATTTTTAAAATTTTGCATTTATATATTATAAGTAACAATATCTTATATTGGGCTATAAAAAAATATAAAAAATTATTGATATATAAATACATTTTTTTGTATTTTGATAATTTAAGCATGAAATAAAATATGAGTGACCGAATATTAATGACGTTGGGAAGTATTATTTAATATAAATTTTATAATAAGAATTTAAATATAATTATGATGGAAATTTCGTATTTCAAACATAAAGCTCGTGGTATCCACCATCGATAAACGCAAATCACAACTGATATTCATCGCGACATTTGTTCCCATGAAGGATAATATTTTAGTCGATTTCAGACTTAGCCGAGTAAATTCTTTTTCAGAGACCTTGTAGACTCAGGTCAAAATCCGGGTACCTGGACTGTAAATTGATAATATGTTCAAAACCGGACTGGACCTTAAAATAAAATATAAGCGCGTTATATCAAATCAATTAACCAGTTGAAAAATCACATGGTCTCATGTCTCGATTTCATTTTGAAAACAGACTATAGTAAAACTTTTAATTAACGCTTTCAAGGGAACATAAATTTTGGGAAAACGTTAAAAAGTTTCTACTATAAAGTTAAAATTATACATAATGTCGATTTTGAAACTCGGGCTAGCCCATTAAATGAGCAAATTTTAAAAGAGATAGGTCTTACCTTACAAAAAAGCGAACCGAACCAAAATCAAAATCCTGGGCCAGTTTTAAAAAATATTCACCATTTAAACAAAATTTTTATTGAAGAATAAATTTAATAATCTTAATATGCTTTTATTTTTTTAAACTTTGTTTTATAACATTATTTCATCTAGGCTACGAAATCAATAAACTATTAATTAATATATTTTTTAATATTTATTTAGGGTGACGGTTTAGAATTTAAGAAGAGTTTTATGAAATTGAAATCAAAATTATCTCATATAATCATGAATCCACCTTGTCAATAATTTTAATTGAATTTATTATTTTGTAATAGAATTGTAATTATCACGATAATAAAAATACGTATAAACTTTTATTTATTTTAATTGATTTATAAAAAACAGTTAATGACTTATTTATTCTAATAATTAAAAGATGATATTGGAATACTCTTTTTAAAAATATTATTTTAAATGTATATTTTATGTGAAAATAAGGTATTCACTTATTTATATTAGAATACGGAATAGTAGTATATCTAGAATTTTCCTTTGTGACGGGCAAAATTTTCAAAAGTTCTATGATCGGGCATCTCTTCTAGTTTAATTATTACTAATGCCTAAATATTAATCATTTTAAAATCTTACATTAACTTTAATAAGCAATAATTTTATTGACATTTCACAATACCTTCGCCATTTTTTAGATCATCCCAAAAAATATTTATAATTTAGAGAAAATTAACAAGATAAGAGAGAAAAAATTCTTAATAAGATAAAAATGTTTCAAAATTTTTTTATATATTCGGAATTCTTTTTGTCCATTAAGATTTAATTAAAATAACAAGTATGTCGACTAGTTTTTATTTGGTAATATAAAAAGATTTTGACTAAGTAATAACAAATTATACGCTATTTTATATTAGGAAAATTGTGAAATTATTTGACTGATTCTAACATTTGAAAGATTTCAATTTTTCTTTAATATTCCTTTAATTGCTCTTGCGAACTGAATGAATTTTATTAACGAATTCTATATCAGCATGATGGCAGCCATTTATTCAAGAAAGACTAAATGTATGCATATATTGTTAGGTAAGCGGAAAATAATTACCCGGAAATAAATTCCCAATTTTTTAGATTTTAAATTAAATATGGGGGAAAATTAATCTCCGGTAAAAAAACCGAAAAAAAATCCCCGAAGAATTTTTTTTAATTATCAAAAAATAATCCCGCCTCTAAAAAACGAAAATATTTCTAAAAAATTATATTAGTATTTTCTGAACGTTGAGAGTATTTCTTATTTAATTTCAAAAGGGCAATTTTTAAATGAGAATTGATAAATCGTTGGTAACTTTTATATTTTATAATTTAGTAGATAGCATAAAAAGTATAGATTTGTGACGAAAGATTTTTATAGAAATATATGAAAATTCTGAAAAATTTAAAATTGAAAAGAAAAATGTGAAAGCAAATTTTTCCCAAGAAAGAGAAAAGTTATTTCCATAATCCACTTTTCATCTAGACTTGAATATATATTATGAAAACAGGTAATTAAACCACATTATATTTACCATGAAGGGGAGGGGGGAGATTTCTAACACGCCATTAAGGTTAAAATATATATAACATTAAAATGAATATTATGACACTATTCTGTTCCGTTCGTTTATATCAGTGTAAATCTCGGACAAAAATAACATAATGGAAATTTTTTATGTTTAATACTATTAATTTTAAAAATTGTATCTGATTATAAATTTTCAAAAAAAGTAATGATCCTAATCACTGATTACAAAAGCTTATTTAATTCAAAGACTATCTCAAGTAATTGAATGCTACCAAAAAATATACTTTTATTTAATTCATCAAAGAAAACACAGAGGGACTATAATCTTAAAATAGAAAAAATTTTTTTTTGAAAGTTTCCAACTCCGGAAATGTTATTACATAATCCCAGTTAGTTCCCTGATATTATTATTATTAATAACGTTGAAAGGAAAGTTATGCTCAAGAATAAATAAATTTATATATTTGGGTGGTATATTCCTTGTAATTTTGAAACAAACGATTTTCATAGTTTTTTTTATTACTTTTTATAAAATTTTCTTTTACTATTTTAAACATTTTTGATAATTTTAATAAATTTTTTATATTTATTCTTCCGTTAAATAAGCATGCTAAAATTTTTCATGAGGGCTATTCCTACAATGATCATAAAACTA
The DNA here is from genome assembly GCF_954871325.1 of Gordionus sp. m RMFG-2023. Classification (NCBI taxonomy): domain Eukaryota; kingdom Metazoa; phylum Nematomorpha; class Gordioida; order Chordodea; family Parachordodidae; genus Gordionus; species Gordionus sp. m RMFG-2023. Next base: position 13,711,920 of record NC_088779.1, on the reverse strand, counting down.
CGAAAAATTTTAAAAGATTCAAATGTACATTATATAATGCTGAAAAATTCCCAGTTATTTTGAAATATTACAATGAAAATGACTATACATTGGAAAATACGCCTCATATTCATCCTATAAACCCACATGAATATCAAATTGAAAATGCTATAAGCTCGATGAAAAGAAAAGCCTATGAAACAAATCAAAATACTTGCCAAATATACGCAGAAGAAATGTCTAAATTATCTCCCGAATCCAGAAAAAGACTTCCGAATGAAGATAGTATTAAGAGGACACTTAGAAATCACAAAATAAAAAGGTTTCTAATTATTCCGGCCACATTGGAGAAATTTTTAAGATTTTACTCGAAAAAGCCCAAGAACGGAATTTAGTCATAGATTCGATAACAATTTATATGGATTTTGAAAAGGCCTCAATCAATGCCGTCGAAAATACTCTAGGTTTCTTTTTACGATTTAAATACATCTATATACTATCGAGATATGTTAGGACCTTGATTTTAAAATGTATTTTTGACCGTGGACCTTGAAATTTTTTTTACTTTTATTTTCCCTATTCTGTTGTTTTTAGGAATATTTTAAACTGTTTTTTTATGTGCAGGATGAAGGCACCACTAGTAATTAATGAAAATTGATAAAGACATAAATATTAAATAAAACCTATACAATAATTTTAATCTATATTTTTTCAACTTTTAGTTAGAGATATCATCCAAGGATGTTTTTATCATCTAACATAATCCACTCATAGGAAGATTCAAGAATTGGGGTTAGAATCATCATATCGGAATGATCCAACGTTATGTTTATTTGCAGCTATGATCAATGGATTAGCATTCTTACCTATACACGATGTCAAACGAGGTATGGAGTATTTAAAAACCATTTTATCGGATAAAAACAAAGAATTATTGATTTATTTTGATAAAAATTATGTGAATGGAGAGTTGAGATATGGGAGAAACTCTCAAAGGCAAGTAGAGCCATTGTTCCCACCTGAAACATGGAATGTGTTCAACGTTACTATTGCTGGGGAAAATCGAACAAACAATGTATGTGAAGGATGGAATAATCGATTTCAGCATATTATAGGCCACAAAAAACCTAAGATATGGGAACTAATCGAAAAAATGAGGATGGAAACGTCGACATGGGCAAAATCGGTCAATGGAGTATTGGGACATACACTCCCAAAAAAAATCGTAGTGCAACGAAACAAAATATTTAAAAAAATTTATATATTGATTTTTTAGAAGAGAGAAGGGACTTGCCTGATTTTCTCTCTTCAATTGGATAACATATAGGTTCTAGAATTGTTTCATTTGAATAATATAATTTATTATTCCATAAATCATTTAATAAATTTATAATTATTTCTTTTCTAAAAAAAATTCATAACAAAATAATTATCAGAGCTGGCCATTATCATTACTTAACTTATAATAATATTTAGCTTAATATTACAGAGACTAGGTAATTTTTGAATTTATAAATCCGGGTCAAAATAAAAAATCTGAGCTGGCCATAATATTTTGCATAATATCAGAGAGACTAGGTATCCAATTCGTATATTTTATAAATATTGCTTTTAATTTTTACTAAACCTGGGTTCGGAATAAGTCCATAACATTATATTTATTAGTATTAATTAATAATTTAAGTTTCTGTTAGGTTTAATATTAATCACAAATACTATTTTATTTTGAAAATTTTTATTTGGAAAAATTTTACAGGAATTTTTGACGATTTTCTCAAAAAATATTTTAGGGATTTTTTCATATATTGTTAATTTTATAAAAATAATTTAATATTTTATACGATTTAAAAAATGGGGAATTTTTTTCCGAGGAAATTTTTTCCGATTTTCTATGGCAATTTTTTTCCGGAGAACTATTTTCCAAGGGAATTTTTTACGGGGATTTTTTTTCCGGAGAATTTATTTCTGGGGAATTTTTTTCCAGATTTTTTTTCCGGGGAGTAATCTTCCGGGGAATTTTTTTTCCAGGGAATTTATTTCCGGGGATTTTTTTTCCGGGGAATTATTTTCGTCCATACTCTGTAATGGGACAATCGAAGATATATAAATTCAAAATAAATTGCACAGAATAAAATTAGGTGCATGTCCAAGCTGGGCAAATAGGACAACTCTGCCTTTTTCAAAAGACATCTATTTTTTTAGTAAAGATATATGTAAGATCCTGATATGGGGTCACCAAAATTTAAAATAAGTTGTTAGAGTATTATTTTAATAGGGATTTCTAGTTAAAATGGCCAATATGATTTGTTGCTAAAAGGTAATTAATTATGTTTTTTTTATTTACTTGAATAATGTGTTAATGATTATTTTAACATATAAATAAAATATTTGCAGGAATATAGTGGGGTGCAAAATGCCAAAATTATATTTTTCATTCTCACATGTAATTTTAAATTTTTTTCTAGGTGGCGTAAGTGATATTTATAAATATTATTTTAGTCAAAATTGGTAATTAAAAAAATTAGCTTTTTAAATATTTTATGATTATATTTACATACACTAGAGTTCGACAATGGGCGGGTCCTTCTAAAGTATTTTAAACATTGGACGCGTGGTTAAAAATATTTTAGGTACTGGTTGGGTGAATTTTTAATATTTTTATGGCGAAAAAACAGACTTCTGTTTATTAAAAATAATAGTTTAATTTCATAATATTGCAGATTATATATATTTAATTAAATATACATTAAAATAAATAAAGAGCCAAACTAGCCATTATAATAATTTAATATCAGGTCGGCAAGTTAAAAATTTTAAAACAACGAGTGGGAGGGCTTGTTGACTAAAACTAGCCCATTGAAGATCTCTAATATACACCTAAAGACTCCCTCTATTTCAAAACTTCACGGGTGTGTATTTAATGCAGGGACCCGAAATGAACCGTAACGAACCGTTTAACCATTATAAACCGTTATCTTAATCTGAACCTTAACCGATATAATTATTTTTTGAAGGAGTAAAAAAGAACCGTTAAACCGGTTCAGTTTTTATATTTTAGAAATGGAAATAATTTAAATATCCAGAATTATATAAACTTGCTCTTTTAGTACTGGCGGTTCCTGCAAAACAAAATTCTGTAGAAAGGGCCTTTTCGAGGCTAAAATTTGTGTTATCGTCACAGCGAACAAAAGGGAATCCATTTTTATTAGAAAATATATTACTTATGCGTTCAAATAATATATTTAAAAATGAGTTATTTTGAATCTTATATATTTTTTTATATATAATTCATTAAAAATAAATTAGACGATTGTTGCTTCAATTAAAAAATTTTTTTTAACCGCCTTTATAATTAGCCGAACCGAACCTTTATAATTTTTTTCTTAAGAACCATAACCAAAATGAAACCATTATAATTTTTTACATAAAAAATGTGTTTCCTATATCTAGATACTTTTAATATTATCTAAAGGTTACCGCACCCACCCGTCAAAGCGGGCGGGCGAAATTTTTTAAAGAATAGGCGGGCGGGTTAAAAAAAATTAGAACTATGAGTGGACAGGTTAAAAAATTTCTAAAAGGCGGTTGAGTTAAATTTATAATCTTTTATTTGTTATATAAAATCATTTAAATAAACATTAAAAAAAATGCCCTAAAATTTCAAAATTTTTAATACTAATGTTCTAACAACTGGAAGATGTTATAGTCGGAAGAGATTATGAAGTGCAAAAAAGATATCAAAGTTATTTTGGATTTAATTTGCATGAAAGAATATAACATCATAGACGTGGAAATCTGATTTTACCAATTTCCCCTAAAGCAAAGAGTTATAAGATATTAAATTATAAATGCGATTTTTGAAACAGATGGGATGGTAATGTTGTTACAGAGTAAAGCACCGTACATAATGATATAACAAAATATTTAAATCTTAAAGTATAACTGTAAAAAGCAGAGGTAACGATTGGAGAATAGATTGAAATAGAAGATCGTATAAGACTCAAGCAGTAAAAAACTCTAATATTAGGGTTTGAAAGACCCTGTAACTTATAAATATAATGTTGCTAAAAATAATAATCAACATTGATATATAAATATATGAATAAATAATTTTAATATCACTTTATTACATGATCCAACCTAATTATAAAATAAGACATAAAAATTAAAAATATAAGTAATAAAAATTATAAGAAATATCAAGTGTAAAAATAAAAAGGTGAATAACAGGAACAATTGTTAAACCGTATATTCTACAATTATCTCGCGTTTTCATCTAATTTACATAATAAAATTATCTAAAATATATTGTCTGTGCATAACCAATTTTCATAATTCAGTAAGCAATTTTGCATATAATAAAAAAATATAAGTTATAAGCAATATTACAACAGTAACAAGTTTGATTTATATAATTTAGCATGATTTATTGCTTAGTTTAGCTTACTATTAATTTAAATTTACTTATTTTGAAAAATTTATTATAATTAGTTCACTTTTTATATAAATATCTCACTTAAGGAAGAGAATATACTTCCAACGGATATTCCACTTTGGTGGAAACGACAATAAAAAGATATCAAGATTAGCTAGAAAAATATTAAATATTCTAGCAACTAGTGCTTCTTCTGAACGAGGGTTTAGTATTACTGAAAGATTTTTCGAACAAAGAAAATACTGTTATAATCCAGAAAATGTGGATTCATTATTACTTTGCATTACAAATGATGTCAGTTAATATTAATATTTATTATTTACATAAATATTTTATTTGATCAAATAAATTCCTTATGGGTAATTTAAATTGTATATTTTTTATCCTTAATATATAAATTTTCTTAATTATAAAACATTTTTGTCTGAAACAGAATCATTTTTTTTTTAGTTAATAAAATTGAATGAATGGGCATATTAAAATTTTATATGGACGGGCGGGAGGGTAAATTTTTTTAGACTAATAGACCTTCGGTTATTTTTTTAAAACTATGGATGGGGAGGCTTTTGAGCTAAAAACCCACCCATACCACAAATTTGCATCTTGATATATATTTAGAGATATCCTGTTTAGAAATATTTTGATATCATTTTATTTAAATTTTTCTTGTATTAAAGATATCTAAATTCAATTCATTAATATTATGTTCAAGTTTATTTCAATATAAAAAATAAACAGACAATTTTGTTTTAAGCAATGGATGACGAGAACATGGTAAGTGAACTATTAAAGCTTCCAATTTATTGTAAACAGATAATCTCTAAAAAATATAATTTAATTCATACACCCCTTAGAGGATATAAATGATATAAATCTTGCTCATCAAATTTTGAGTGATTTATTTTTGAATGAGTGTCGGGATTTTAGTATATTTAATTATTATTCCAATATAAAATTGTTATTCAATATCACACTACTCTGTGGCAAACTGCAATGATAGAATAACTTTAGTGTGGCTAAAAATGACAGAAATGGTAAAGTCTTAATGTTGACGATTTTGAGAAATATCCATTATTAAAATCTAACAATTATTATAATCTATTAATTATATTTGCGATAAGATTTTGGAATTTTTTTAGCTCACTTCAAAATTTCATTTTTTACAATAGAATCTTAAATTGGGCATTATTTACATCATATATATTTATAATAAAAAGGTTTCTTGGGAAAATTGTATTTTTGTCTCGATACATTTGTAAGAATATATCTGAGATTTACTCGTAGACAATGTATCTAGTTACATTTTAAAAGTACTTTTCACCATTCTATCATCTACCATATGTTGATTTATTAACGAGATTCCTCATTAAAAGATACAGGGTTGGGCAAATTTTCAGAAAATTGTATTCGGATACAGATACTTTATAAAATTTTATATTTAAGATACAAAATACTTTAGAAAAATTTCTATAAGATACAAGATACTTGTATCTTTTTATAAAAAAAGTATCTAAGATACAAGATACTTTTTTAAAAAACTTTAAATAGTCAAAATCAAAATGTATAAAGCTTTATTTTCTTATCTATAATATAAATTTATAAAAAAAATTTAAAATAAATTGTAGAAAATAACAAATTTATTATATAAGATAATTCGATATTTTTTTAAATAATTGTATAATTAGTAAATAATAATAAATCAGCATCATAAATCAACATTATTTTTTAATATTATTAATTTTTCAAATAATTTATCGTTCAATCTTTGACGATTTGGTCTATTAACCATATTAGCAAAGCTAAATAATCGTTCAACGGGGGCAGAGGATGGTAATATTGTGTTATATTTAATAAATATTTCTTTTATATATTTATTACTATTTAACATATTTATACTGCGCCTGTCATCTTTCATATAATTTAGGACCTCAAATTCAATATCATTTATTGAATTATTAGAATTGGATGTGGTACTTTTAAAACAAAAATAATCATCATCTTCACCAATTGAAGATTTTGTTGACGTATTAATTTCAATATTATTTTTAAAAATAATTAAAGCTTCATGTATTAACAAATCCTGAAGGTATTTTTTTCTTTTTCACCAAATCCAACAATTTTAAAAATAGGGATGAGAAATAGTTGTCAAAAATGCGCTTTTAAAGTTATTATCAAAATCATATATATTAAATCTTTTAGCAGTTGATTTCACTTTGTATTTTGTCAATCGCTATAGCCAATGAGGACATTATATTGCAATATTCTTTTAAATATTGAATTTCAATATCTCTAAATTTTGGAAATTATAATTTTTGACATAATTTAGGAAGTTCGCCTTTAAATTTTAATAAACTACTAAGACTATTAAACATACTATTTCATCTTGTGCAGCAATTGTTTTCCTAAAACTGCTTTGATAAGTTCAGTAGTTTTAGGCCTATTACTAGCATTCTTAAGCTTAGTACATTTGGCTATTGCTGGATGATGAATTTTAGAAATGTTAGGAGAATCCTTAATAGCTTTCTCGACATCTGTTGTGGCAATAAGACTTATGGTATGTCACAGACAACGAATATGGGAATATGAAATGATAATGAATATGATTATAAATTTGATTTATTATATATTATACTTTTAGATGCTTGACAAAATTTGATGACGAGTCTGCAGAACCATTTATAGATTTGTGGCATTCTTTAAATTCTGCAATTTATAGTTATATTTTGAAGAATCATCTGAAGATGAGTATAAACATATTATTCTATTTTCTTCTTCCATTATTTTAAAATAGACAGATATAAAACGATTCAAATAAAATATGGTAGTTCTAATTGTTAGCACATTGCTAAATGATGACCAACGTCATATATCATAAAATATCTAAATTCTGATTAAATTTTTCATTTAAATTTTAAAACAATATCATTTTAAATTTAATACTATTTAAATTAACTAATATAAATTTTTTTTAAAGTATCTGTATCTTTTTGAATACAAAGTTGGTTAAGATACAAATACTTTTAAATAATATGTATCTTAGATACTGGATACAAGATACTTTCCAAAATTTAAAAAAAGATACAAGATTAGATACAAATATCCGCGATACTGCCCAACCCTGAAAAGATAATAATAAAAAAATGAAGAATAAGTTTTAATATGAATTTCAGAGGAAATATACCTCGATGCCTAGTCTAACTTATCTATAAAATTTTATAGAGCTATTTAGGTTAACTTCCTACCCATGGGGCTATAACTGCCTGGAGTAAAATGGGACTTGCTATTTATATACCGATTATATTTGTAATATCGTTCTAGAGAAGAAACCATTGGGTGACATGATATAAATAATTCTTAAACATCGGATGGGCAGATGGGTTGAACAAAATTTTATACAGATCGGGAGTTCTGGCTAAGACCTGCCCATTATAAACCTATAATATATATTTCTTTTTGCTAAAATATTTATGAGAAAGGCAAAATATAAACTTTTCGTTTGTCGGGGAAGGGGGATAATATTGCTATTTAGTAAAAATACGAAGGATTCGATATGATATACTAATTGAATGAATAAATAAGCTTTATGGGCCAAATTCAATATCTACCATCTTACCCAGGGTCATTGGTAAATCAAGCGCTACTTTTACTTGATCCTAGATAGCGCGCAGGGAGTCTTCATCTCCACTTCGCTTGATATCTCTCAGTCCACTGACCCACTAATTGTCATTATAAATTATTTTTGTATATATTTATAAATTATTTACCAAGCGACAAATAATTTTCAATTAGTTTCGATAAAATAATTTTCATTTAGTTCCCGACAAATAAGTTTTTTTGATACTCTCAAACTTCAACTAATATTACACCATTATTTAACAAATGTGGACTGTTTTTTTATAAAAATTGTAAAATAGTGTATAGCTTCCAATAATATAGATATGTGTAGACCTGTGCGCTGATAAAACTATCGGCGGCCGGTGTGAGTTTTAAAATAATAGGCGACTGGCGGCATGCCGCTTATTAGATTCTTTCACATAGATAGCATAAATCGGGGCAAGGAGATAAATTTTTTATAGTAATAATTTTTAAATTGCTAATTTAATTTTTTTAAGAAAAATAAGTCCTTATCGAAAGGCGAATTATATAATTTTGTAATCTTATAGTTGTCACTATATAAAAATAATTTTATTTTTTGCCCGGAAAGCAAAGAATATTTTTAGCAGCATAAAAAATTCGGAATTTTCTCCAAAAATTTATATCATCCACATCCTGTGAATGACGTTTTCCAAGAAGATTAAGGAAAGTCATTTAAACTGGAATCATAATTTGTGTTTGGTGTAGAATATCTATTTGCTTATCTTGTTAAATAAATTGTATTTGATATTTCTTCTTGGTTTTCAATCATAATAATTACTAATCTAATATAATGGTTTATAGGTTTAAGATATTTAATGAATTCATAATAAGCAATTGCTCATTATATATTTTTACATAATTTTTGTTTTTAAAATAACATCCAGATAATTCTTAAAATAAAATTTAAATTAAATAAATTAATATGGTTATAATATTATTTGGATCGAAACAGGATTTAGATAAAATTTTAAATCAAAAAATATATAATCTAATTACTCATATGCGAAACTATACTAAAATATATTCGCCTTAGAGGTTCATTTCCCAAAGTTATAATGCAAAATATCTTTATGTTCAATTTTTCAAACATTGGTAAATGATATTTAAATTTTTATGGCCAGTATAAAATTCTCTAATTAAAAAAAACATCTTTAGACAAATTATTAATTAAGATGAGGATGTAGGTTTATTTTATCTCCAAAAAGATCTTTAAATCGTTTTCAAATAAATAAAACGATTTCTATATTGGCGAAGGTTAGATCATTTTTAGATACTATTGATCTAATACGTAACAATTTAAGATATTCAAAGAAAATTTAAGTCTGGATGAACAAATTATCTTATTAAGTAAACCATTCCATAAATATTTATATGCGAGGAAAGTCAGTAAAATCTGGATCCATTAGCAGTGTTGAGCATGTATCAAGGAACCAAATATGATTACTTCATTAAATATGAGATGAATTGATTATTTCTAAGTGATTATCGTCCTCCACTATGCAACAAAAAATGATGGTGGTGCCTACTTTCTAAATTTTTCTCTTATTCAGAATATTTGTACCATCTATGATTGGAAATGCACCTGAAGAGCAATACCGCCCTGGACAATCAAGATTGCCAATTGATTCAATTCGAGAAGTAGAGAAAAGTAAGTCAATCTTCAAGGTAGTTGCAAAATAAACTCATAGAAGTTTGATATATGTTACGATGTACTCATTTTTACATATAAAATGTTAAAATTAATTCACCAAAAAATGAATTCATTACCTTCCAATGTTTGATTTTTGGAACATTCAAAATATCATATTGGGGAGACCTTGGCTAGTCGGCACAACTTATGTCAAAACCATCATAGCTCCGAAGATAATGATCGTATAAGATCTTGCAAAATGCCAATTGATACATTAAACCCTATAAATATTATATTTCTTAAATTTTAATCATTTTTTCTCCAAAAAAGGTTTAGTAAAAGTGTTTTTGAACCTAGTAGTCCTAAACCCTTGGTTAGTCGTATCATGAGGAAGGGGGGGGGGGGTAATCGAATCAAGTGGTTTATAGACATTCTATGAGACAAAATAAATTTTCTTTAGAATTTTATATAAGCTTTATTTATATAATATTATTTACAATTATAACAAATAAAATAGCAATCTTTTTTGGCATAGGACCCATGAGCAATCTTTACATACTCTGCATTGAACCCGATTTTCAAATTTTATAGTCCTGTTTTCATATAAATATTTTAACAATGTATTTTTTATTCTGCTGTTTTAATAAAAATTGCTTCTTGTGGTGAGGTAAAAATCTCAGTCTCAAATTTTTTTAAAACCTTTTAACAGATAAACCATAAAATGTTTTACTTCATGAAATTAGATTTTCAAATTTTATTTTCCTCCTCATCATCAAATATTTTGTTTATTATCTTGACCTATCTTAGTGCCAGCTATTTTATATTTTTTATAATGTCTTAAAAAATTTATAGTAGGTATACCTAATAAAATAAATTCACTCAAAATTTATCTAATTCTATATTTTAATATATAACAATACTTGGATCTTTTTATCAGGCTAAAATAAATATCCTAAAAAATGTTCACATCTATTTAGTCAATTACAATAGATATATATATCGTATGGGGTTTCGGAATCCGTTGGGATTCGGAATCTCTCAATTTTAAATCATTTACTAAGGGCGATTTTTGGATTTTAAAAATCTGATTTTACAGGAATTGTATTCCAGCATGTGTAGAGTATTTACTCTATATATTTCAGCGATAGGCATATTAGTATTTTTTAATTTATATGAAAAATCCATAAAATTAATATAAATTAGAAGTAGTTCAAAAGTTCATGGCAAAATTGTTTGAAATTTACAGTTTGGGTACTCTACCCATGATAGATTACATTTCCAGTTAAATCGAACTTTAAAATTTTTTAAATCACTCTCGGTAAAGGATTTAAAATCAAGAGATTTCGAATCCCAATACAAACATATATATAAATATTTGTTTGCTAGATATAATTAATTTTAAATAATTGATCTTATTATCAGGCGAATATTTATATATGGTATATGTTCATACCTGATTGATTAAATATAATTATAATTTAAAATTCGGAATCCATGGGGATTCGGAATCTCTTGATTTTAAATCCTTTACAGAGGGCGATTTAAAAAATTAAAATACGATTTAACCGTAATATTCTAGCACGTGTAGAGTATTTACCCTATAAATTTCAGCCAATTTTGCCATGAAAGAACTAATTATAATTTATATTAATTTTTCATATAAATTAAAAAATACTCTACACATGCTAGAATACATTTCCGCACGGATTCCGAATCCCCATACGACATATATATATGAAAAATTAATATAAATTACTAGTAGTTTTAAAGTTCATTGCAAAATTGTTTGAAATTTACAGTTTGGGTAGTCTGCACATGCCGAAATACAATTCTGTAAAATCAGATTTTCACAATCTAAAAATCGCCCTAAAGGATTTAAATCAAGAGATCCCGAATCCCCACGGATTCCATATCATCATCGACAGTACGTTACAATCTTAGAAATGTTTTACAATGGATGATAGAAGTGAATTCTAGCTTACCAATTAATCAAAAAATTTGTAGCTCTTGCCGGAAAAAATTAAAAAAATATTCAACAAATCTGATCTCACCTTTTACTTCTACGATCCCGATCACATTACCTTCTATTTCTAACTTACCTTCTACCTCAACTATTAATGAAACATTTAGCGATTTTGAACATGATCAACCATGCAATAATCCCGACTCTTATACAGATTTTAATACTTCAATTTCAACTTTAAATAAAACTTTGCCATTTTTAGGGGAGACACCTATTAAAAAGAAAAGGTTAAATGAAAAAAAATATCCTGTAAATAAATTTTTGAAAATTCAGGGAAAAATCAAAAAAGTTTTTAAAATAAATCTAGAGGATCAAGCAAAAAAAGATGAAGCCGAAATCATAAATCAACTGAAAGAAAAATTTGCTACAAGTTCTCGCAATGAAAAAATACAAATTTTAACAGTTTTACCAAAATCTTGGACTCTTGATAAAATTGAAAAGGAATTTTCAACCACAAATTTTATGGCCCGGACAGCTAAACAATTAGTTGAAGAAAAGGATGTTTTGTCAAACCCAAATATCATAAAACCAAGTAGAATAATTTCGGATGACATTGCAAATAAAGTAATAGAATTTTATAATTCTGACGAAAACAGCAGACTTATGCCAGGTATGAATAATTTTATATCAATGAAAGTTAATGGAAAAAGGAACCAAGTACAAAAGAGATTAGTTTTGTGTAATATAAAAGAATTATTTACCAATTTTAAAGAAATAAACAGTAATATAAAGATAGGTTTCAGCAAGTTTGCTATCATGAGACCAAATAACTGTATTTTAGCAGGCAGGTCTGGAACGCATACAATGTGCATCTGTACAATTCATCAAAATTTTAAATTAATTATAATTGGGGGTAAATTAAATCAGTTAACTGCAAACCAGCATAACTATCCATTTCCTCCCTTAAAAGATTATAAACATTACATTGCACAAAGTCTATGCAATCCAGCCCAACCTTGCTGTTACTTAAAGAAATGCCAAATGTGTCCCGGCACTTTGGAACTTAAAGAAAGATTACATTTATTGTTTGATAATGCCATAGATTATATAACATTTAAACAATGGTTGGCGGCAGACCATACCACCCTCGAAACGTTAACTAAGTCCGCCAGCGAATTTATGGAGTATTTGATTGAAAAATTAAATATTTTAATTCCTCATGCATTTATCGGAACAATCTTCATTTTTTAAGTCATTAAAATCGAATATGAAGGATGGGGAATATCTAATAATATCCGATTTTGCAGAGAACTACGCTTTTGTAGTTCAAGATCACGCTCAAGGCTTCCATTGGACTAATAATCAGGCAACACTTCATCCATTTATGATTTATTACTGCGAAAGCGGTACCATCAAACATATAAGTTACGTAGTTATATCAGATTGTCTTAAACACAATACTTGTTCCTTTTATTTATTTCAAACAAATTTAATTCAATTCTTGAAAGCAAGATTTGATAAGATTTCAATAATTTATTATTTTTCTGATGGAGCCGTTACCCAGTATAAGAACAAAAAAAACTTTGTAAACCTCTACAACCATTATAATGATTTTGGGATCAAGGCAGAATGGCATTTTTTTGCAACTGCACATGGCAAAACTCCTTGCGATAGTTTAGGGGGAATTACAAAGAGGTTGGCTGCTAGAGCAAGCCTGCAACGTCCTTATGAAAATCATATATTAACTCCTATGGATTTATATAATTATGCGAGAATTAATATCCCGGGTATTAATTACACATTTGTCAGCAACGTTGAATATTTAAGAATGGAAACCAATCTCGAAAATAGATTTTTAACGGCCAAACTAATTCCCGGGACACAAAAATATCATTCATTTATTCCAATGGAAGGAAAAATGAAAGTCAAACGTTATTCCAATTCATTAGATAATTTAATGTATGATATTATTTAATTTAATATGTTTATAACAATATTAATTTCCCATTTGATATTCATGTAATATAAATACTTAGCTAAATAAAGTTATAAATATTTTTACAATTATTTTCTCTCTAAAATAAAATCGCTAAACTTATATGTTAAATATGACATAATGTCTACTAGTGGGCTCACAGCCCGAAACATTTATAAAAAAAATATAATCGGCCCGATCATAAAGAAATTTTCTTTTTATTTGTTTCGTAAATTACTATAGATTTGGTATAATTTAGGATTTAAGCCATACTATTTATATTTAAAGCGTAATAACTATTGGCCCAGTAATGGTCCCAATCTAAAATTTTGTACAAATATTAAGAGGTATAATGTCTATTTGTAAAAAAAATTTGAAAGAAAAAAAAAGCAATTTTTCCGGTTTTCTATTTCCGGTTTTTGGTAATATACTTTTTATTAATAAAATAATTTTTATATCATATTAAAGGGCTATTCTAGAGCTATTTAATAAAATTTAAATCATGCCTTCTTCAGCTTAATTACTTTTTGAGATATTTAAAATTAAATATACTGTATTTTGGAATTTTCGCGTTTCTAAAGATGGCCATATCTCATGAAGTAAGCCGATTTGAAAAGTAAAATTTTACATTTTTATTAGTTAGTGTATATACTACCAACATACAAATTTTTTAAAAAATCGAAGGGGGTAGGGTTGAGAATCGACTTTTTTGGTTGATTTAATATGGAATACAACATATATGAAAATTTTAATTTATAGGACATATATTTAGGTCTGATATTATACTAAAATTGAAATGTGTAGTAATGTAGAAATGTATGTAATAAACTATTTATACATTATGAATTATTATATTCGTCAATTAGATATGGTTATATTTAAATATAATGAGGGAGGTTAACTACCAAACACCTATATCATCTATTATGTGATATCAGGATTAATATATATTGATATGTGTTATATGGATGAATAAACATTGTGTTTGCAATCATTATCCAATTTATTATATATATTTATGATTTAATATAATAATGGGTGAGGTTTACTAACTTAACACTTATATCATCTTTTATAATGTGATATCTGGATTAATATATTTTATATCCTGCCTTTATTTTCTAGGTATTATATGGGTATAAATATTGTGTTTGCAATAATTCTATTTATAAAATTGGTGCAGTCATGGATGTAAATAACCTGTAATATGAATCTATTGGATGTTTTATGAAATAATAGAGAATGATTGGAAATAGTCATGATGTTCACACTGATTATATTGAATGTTGCAGAAGAATGATATATTAACAATATAAATATTAAATTATTGGAAATTATAAAATTATGATTTATTTAAATTCAGGGTAATAATTTTATGTTATGAATATTTGTGATATGAAATTAATTTTGGAAAATTAATGACTCAGTAAAATTGAAACATTATGGGAAATAATATTGTGAAAACATAAATACTAATAATATAGTGACATTTATATGACTTTAGGAAAAAGGTAACAGATAGAAAAACCTGGCTAATTTGGACAATGGGAAAAAGGTTCTGATAAAAGAACCTTTCTAATCGGGCATATGGAAAATGGATACTAATAAAGACCTGGCTAATTTAAACTAAAGATATAAGAACGTTGGGCTCTCAAATCAAGTGACCTATAAACAAACTAACGGGGCTTCCCTGAGCCAGATTTGGGTTAAAAGACTAATGATGACTTCTTGTGCATAGGGATTTGTCCCATGGGCCATCTATGGATGATAGCGATTTCTTGGCCAGTTCTAAGGTAATAGTGACCTCATGGGCCATACAAGGATAATCGCGATCTCTTGGCCAGCTCTAGTGACCTCATGTGCCATACAAGGATAATAGCGATCTCTTGGCCAGCTCTATGATGATGGTACGTCGACCAATCTACAATGGATTCGATAACGATACTCTGTGGGAGATCAAGCATACAATGGCCTTGATAAAGATACTATGGTGGGAGATCAAGCATGCAATGGCCTCGATAACGATACTCCTGTGGGAAATCAAGCATACAATGGAACCAATAAGAATATTTCAGTGGGATATCTGGCGATACTGATATTCCATTGGGAGAACAATCAACAAGGGAAACGATATTTATACTCTAGGTGAGATCAATAAACAAGGGAAACAATATTAATATTCTAGGCGAGATCAATCATACCAAGGCAGCTAATATTGATACTCTTTTGAGATCAAAATTTTAATTGGGGGAAGAAGAGTAGTTGTTAAAAAAGGTAACACCACACGCCAGCGTCTACATGAGCGGGAGGGGTAGTATTTTTTGAGTGGGGTAGGCTGTTTTAATGGGGGTAGGATAAATTTTGGGGGGTTTATCTATTAAATTTTGAGATGAAATAGGACAAAATTTATTGCTGTAAAAACTAATACTTTTATTATAGAATTATTATAATACAATTCATCGGCCAAATCTATATAATGCAAACAATCATACACATTGTTTTCCAAATAAAACTTTCTGCTATCCTTTTAAATGTAATTTAAAAGGTTTAAATATTTCAGCAAGCTCATAATGCCATAATAATTAATTCATTGTAAATAATGAAGGTTTAATTGAATTTATTATCTAAAAAATAAATTCTTTATATACACAAAATATCGATAGTTGGTAGTAGAGATAGATTAATTTAAGTTATCCTTTATAAATTCTCTAAAAAGAGTATCAATATAATTAAAAAGGTGAAAATAATATAATTAAAAAGGTGAAAATAATATAATTAAAAAGGTGAAAATAATAATGGGGAGACACCGCCGCCCAAGGTGGCGAGAATCTTTTAGGGGGTAGGCCAAGTTTTTGAAGTGGGTTTGCATCCAGTGAAAATACTGACATGTAGACGCTGCTACACGGTAAAGATAAATGGAAATCAAAGACAAAGATTATTTAGGAAACTTTAAGTCGAATGGCTCTAGATGTAGGTTTCCTTTCAATTAATGAAGGGGAAATGTAGTAATGTATAAATCTATTGTAATATATTATTTATACATTATGAATTATTTTATTCGTTAATTAGATATGGTTATAATGATTATATATATATATTTATGTAATATATGGAGTTCGCAATTATTCTATTTATAAAAAGTATTATAAAAAATCTAGTGCTGTAAACATTTTTAAAAAAATCGAACGCGTTCGCGTTCAACGTTCATTGACAAAAATCGAACGCGTTCACGTTCACATTCAAATTCAAAAAAAGGAACGCGTTCAAAATTTTATGATAAATTTTTTTTTAAATTTAATTTAATATAAATAAATGCCTTATATTTTTCAACAAAATATATTAGCCATGATAAAAAATAATAGTTTTATTTTGATAATATAATTATAAATACAATATAATAGAGCGATAAAAAAATAAATTTCTAAAAAAATTTTCTTATTAATTTTTAATAATAATTGCTTTTCAAAATTTTCATCTGATATGCATGAACGCTTGTCAGTTAATACAGCGTTAGCTATACTAAAAACTCGCTCAACAAGGGCAGATGAAGGGATTGCGGTGTTATACTTGATAAACAATTCTTTTAAAAGGGGGAATTTATTAAAAACATTTAATGTTTTATCCATTGTTTCAAAAAATTGAGCTATGTTATCATCCCCCAATCTGCCCTCTTCTTCCTCGTCAAAAAAAAAGGGTATCTCGGAATTGATTTTAAAACAGTGAAATATTTTTGATATTTGGGCCATGGTAATTCTAATTCATCTAATATTGAATTTTGATTTTCAGAATCTGATGATGAAATATTTATATCCATGCAAATGCTAATCTATTAAATTAAAATATAAAATATTCAAATTAATAAACTTTAATCTTATCTTCTCTAGCAGTAGCACTATGGTACGTTAGTTGCAATATGAAAAAGGAAAAACAGCTGATTAAAAAATATAAGACTTTTTTGTTAAAAAATTGGATTAAATATTAATTTTTCAAATAAATAAAAATATAAGACTTTTTTGTTAAAAAATGCGGATTAATATTAATTTTTCAAATAAATAAAAATAAAAAGTGTTTTTAAAATTGAACGAACGTAAAATTGAACGCGTTCATCAAAGAAAAGGAACGCGTTCACGTTCAAAGTTCGTCAAAAAAAAAGGAACGCCGTTCATCACCTTTTTTCAAAAAAACGAACTGCGTTCACGAACAAAAAATCACATTGATAAATTTATATAATTATCATTTATATATTAAATTTATAAAATATCACTTTAACCTGTAATAAATGTTACTTTTCTTGATGACATATCATTTTCATACAATTTTATTGTTTCTTCATAATCCTTTATGGTAAAAATTTCCCTATTTAGAATTTTTTACATTTGAATACCATAATAAAATTATCAGATACCTACAGAGGTACTATTTGTACAGCCCGGCCTGTCAAATCTCTGAAAATTATAAAAATTGATTGATTTCGCCGACAAGCCACGATATACCAATGGTAGTAGTATTACTAATATGATTTTAACATATATTTACGTCTTACATATCAATCTGAAACTTTCCTAAATATTAAAATAGTTTTTAAACTCACATATTGTCCATTTTGTTATGTTTAAACTTTATAGCTAAATAATATAAATTATTTTCTCCCCAAATATAAATATAGAATTCTATTTACAACAAAATTTTAATTTATAATTGTTACTGGTTTTAAATAAAATCGGATGTATAAGCCCCTTGCGCCGACTAGCCCTGGTCTCCCCTAGTGAATTATTTTTTTGAAATTTTGATATATAAATGTTTATACTAATGTATTAATAAAGAAAAATAAATTTAAAAAAGTTTATATCTTAATTCTAACGAGTTAACTGAAATAATTTTTGAGCTACTTATCATTTACTATTAAATGCGTTTCTATTTCACTTCTGAAATAATGCAAAATTTAATATAGTATAGGCTTTTTTTGTAAAGATAGAAATTCAACTGATTATTTAAATTTGGAAGGAAGAATTAATATTCCTCTAATAACACCAATTCATAGTTTGAAAATAATGCTTTTCAAAACATTATTTATTAGATTATAGCTCCAGACATGCTTTCGAGCATAAATAATATACTATGCTATCTGATTGAGGCATTTATAATCTTTACATTTGAATGAACTCATGGAATAAGAAAAACTCAGGGTATAGATCAGTGATATCACGATATAGAATATTCGATGTTAGATCTATTTATTTAATTTAACATTTTCCTGATGGCATACAATTCCAACAGTGATGTTAACCAATCATTAAAGTAAAAATGTATAAAATATAAAAATTATTTTAAAAAAATTTAACCACGGCGGGGCGTAATCAAAAATATCAGCGGCCGGCGCACAGGTCTAGTGTTATTATACTTGATACATTTTCAAATTTTCCCCTACTAAGCATTTAGATTTTTTTTAAATATATTTTTGTCCAGGACACTTTTGACCTATTACTCTTTATCATGAGTATAGTTGGGCAATGGCTAAATCTACAGACGCGTCCTGAAGTAAACCCGTTAATTTTAAGACGTTTTAATTTTATATTAGTTTCTTTCAAATTTGAACTGCTATATTTGTAAGAAAAACCCCAAAGTAATAGTTTTCTGCTAAAAACTCGGTTTAACCAATTTCGCTGGCTAAAAATTGGCTTAAATGATTAAAAAACAGTAATTACCCCAAATATAGTCACGAGTTATAAAAATTAAAAAAAATTCATAGTATATATTTATTATGCTTTATAAGATTATTTGACAATATGCCAAATTTTTAAATTGAAATCATTTTTGAATATTCATTTTTAATAGATTAGTAAACAAACATAGTGACAGTGACTTGCGTGATATATAATTAAAATATAAATTAATAAAATCTCTAGGTAACAATTGTGAAATTTATAATGCCAGACAACAACTTATGATTCCTCGAATTTATGCGTCAATTATTAAATATTGAAAATCTACGAATCTATTTATCATTTTTAATATATAACCTTTATCATACCATTGTATTATCGATCCATGGTTATTCTTAAATACATTAATAAACCATTCTAATAAATGAGCAATAATTTTATTAATATTCATATAAATGACTTCATTTTTAAAATGACCAATTTATTTTGAAACTAATTTCCTGAGGCGCTAGATCTTGTGAAAATTTCTTATCCATCACAAGTTAGGGTCTCAGGGAATTAGGCTCAATGACTATTTAATTGATAAAAAAACCATCAATTTTTTTTATTTGAACATCTACATCATACAATCTTGAAAAAGTCTAGACGGCAATGTTAATATTACTAACTTGTGTTACTCGGGGTTATAAAACAAACGATTATAATAAGATACAAAATTTGGGTACGTTTACCTCATCATTAAAATAAAAAATTATTAAAAAATGATTTATTCAAAAATGGTTGCTTATCTAAACTAAAATAATATTATATAAATATTATGTATTTACAAAATACATTATATAAAATAAACCCTTTTTGAGAAATTTTTTTTGGGAAAAATATAAATAGCAGAAGTGATAATATCTCCGATCATAAATCAACAGGATGAAGATTTTATAAACACAAGGTAAGCTAGCAAGCTGTAAAGTTTCTCCTATAATTGATGTAACTCATAACTATACAACTCACTACCTCACCTTGTAATTATAAATAACAGTTAATAACAAATATTTCGTTTGGCATTTCGCGCTCACCCTTGGATCCGAACCACTGAAATATTTTTGTCTTACAAAAGTTCAGATCTACGGGTAAGTGCTTTAAAATGTGACGGAGTAGTATTAATGATTCCTTATATACATAATGGCTAATTCTTTACATACTTTTGGACCAAGCATAATTGAATAATGTGAATGAGTGATTAGAACGAAATACTAAAAACCGAATTGATCCAGAATTTTCCAAAAATATTTTTTTATATTTACGCTACTGAAATCAAAAAGAAAAATTGCTAATATACATTTAACTTTGAGGATATATGGTAGAATTTATATGATCATATCTATAACTGATTAATTATAATTTTAACAAATTAAATTTTTTTTTGTATATTTTAAAAAACATCAAAATTTATTTATTTTTTCCATTATTATGTTTTTTTATTTAAATATAAAATTAAAAAAAATAAATTAAGATTGACATTAAAAGCAACCAATCAACAATTGACGCCTTAATTTAATTATTAATAAATAAAAAAATATTATAAATTTAATTTCTTACAAATCTTAACCAATAAAATATACGAAACAAATTTTAAAAAGATACTGTTATTGCCCAAATATCCTAAAAAACTTTTCTTTAAAGACAATACATCCATTTTTATTTATAATTTTTAGGAACCTTATTTTAGTTTAAATAAAAAGATGAAAATTTATATATATCGATAATAAATAATTCTTTATTTTTGGTAATTTTTTGGAGGGAGAAAAAAACAACATAAAATATTATATTTTCGTTTTTTTTAATACTTTATATTATTTATTATTTGAAAATTGAAATTAAAGGAGAAACAAAAAAAATCTATAAAGTACATATTGACCCAGACGATATAAAGTCATAGAACTTATGAACCTCTAAAAAAAGATTGTTTTTTTTCAAATTTAATTATAAAAATTTATTGTAATATACAAAATACAATACATGCAAAAGCTAAAATATTTATTATATTTCTTCATCATTTGGAGTTGGATGATTGTACCGCAAAAATAAGAGGAAAATTGCAAAGGTTTCAAGATTTTGGCTCAATAAATATTTCATAAAAAATTATTATATAAAACATAAGGTACTGATAAAATAGAAGAATTAAGATTTGGGGAAGAATACAAAAAGAAAGACATTGTTGTGGTGAATCAGAATTTTATTTATTTTAAAATAACAAATATGGATAATATATTTTTTTGTTAATATCAAATCAGGTGATACAAGATGTTTTTCTCAAAAAGTTTGGGTTTGACGCAGGGAATTTAATTGGAGGAATGAATGTATGCTTTATATAGTATAGATTTAGATTAAAAAGATAAATGTTTTAAAATCTTGTTGGGTGAAAAAATAGTTCATCAAAATTGGGAGATAGACGTCTAGACACATCACCATTTATATTGATATAAAATATTGTTAATTTATAATTTTTTTAAATTGAAATTATTTTATTTTCTATGATTGAAATATAAATTTTATATATTGGTGACACCAAAAAGTGTAGACATGTATTTAAATTATTTTAAATAACCGCATTTAGTTTTTTCAACTTTCATCAAGAATGGATTAATTTAAGAAGATATATTAGTCACATAGATAATTTAATACTCAGTTGCCTCCTACTAGATGAAGTATTTTATTAAAAGGTAAGTCATCTTTCTTCCATAACAAAAATTTTAGCATGGAAATTGATTTTGTGTTTTAGTATAAAAAAAAGGTAACGTGATCTATAAAAATTTCAGAACCATCTTTATTTCTATTAGTAGTTACTCTCTAAATTATAATGATAAAAGTACGTCACATTTTAAGAAGATAAGATATCTTATCGGACATTATTTAGCGGGAAATAGATTGAAAAGCAAAAAATGCATTTGTTCCGGGTCCCTGTTTATAAATTATTATTTTTTACAAAGTATTAAAAACCCTAATTACTAAAAAAATTATTTCTATTTAATAGTTATTGGTATCTAATCCTCCTAAATAGACTATGATTGTTGGTAATGGGCTAAATAATCTGTGAAGCATGGGTTAATTTTTAGGGCATTTTTTTAAAACATTTCTTTTAGAATAATATATGCCAGCTAGAGTTCGGTAAAAATTTCTATCAGGGTTTTCTACCTGACCCGGTAAATATATAATTGTTCATAGCTCATAATAATTTATGAAGGAAAACGATATAAATTTGCCTAATTATCCAATTTAAAAACATTATCAAAAGAAAGCTAGTTTAATAAGCTAAGACTAGAATAAAAAGATATAATGAAAAGGTTATAAAATGGTCTATATTGGTAGGAGGAATTACTATGATCAAAGAAAAATTAAGATTATCTAATTAATTAAGCTATCCGCATGAGTCAGACACATCCTTAAGTCGAAACAAAAACTATGAAACATTTATAAGAATCAAAAATAGAAGATGAATTATCCAAATTAAAAAGGGTTTAAAATCTCCTCTGAATTAAATAATTAAAAGAATGATATAAAAAATGTAAACTAAATTTAATTCATAGTTTATAACTGTACAGTCCAAACCAAGTCTGAGCCTAGAGGTCACTAGCAGGTTTTTGCTAGCTCGCCTTGGGTAGGCGGGCTAAAAATTTAAAAAATGTTTTAAAATAAAATATGCTTCTTTTGTAAATGGGGTTAGGTAAGAATCTAGGTGAAATTTTTAAAGACTAAAGCTAGGACGGGATTGGTTTAACAAATTCCAGTATATAAATTATTCGTAAGAAACCCAAACTATCGACCAAATAGAATTTATTTTGTTAATAAGTTTTTTCAGTAGCCATTATTTTTAACATCAAAAATTTTACTGGTAAAATATTTGGAAAATGCTAATATTTTTCCCTTTTGACTAAAATTCATGAACTCAGCCTGGACTCGGGAAAAATGGATTCGATTAGATAAACCTAAATATTTTCGTTTCTTCTAGGTTCTGGCAAAAGAGTTTCAAAACTGGGTTCGGAGGTCCGAGAAGTATGAATATACTAACATTTTTAAACACATGAGGGTGGGTTTTAATAGAATGCAAAATTGTTGGTTAACTTACCCATTATAGACCTCCACATTAGCATATTATTTATACCTATTTTAGGCTGACCTAAACAAAAATATATTTACATTCTTTGCACCCTCTTTTAATCGTTTATTAATTTTACAAAATTTTGATTAGTATTTTTGTCTGATGATTATTCACGACACTTCTGTCAAATTATTTTTTTTACTGCCGTTCCAAATTTATTTTACGCTAAACTCCCTAATCAGCTTTTTGGAAAAATAACCATTTTAATACATTGGGAATATAATCTAAAATGTGTTTGAAATAATGCAACGCATCCATAGCATTTTTTGGGACTGTATCAACCATAGTTTATCTTTTAATCATAGTTAATAAGGCATCATAAGATATTTTAACATCTCCATGATAAAAATCTAACATATATTTTTTTTTCTATCACCATCTGATAAAGGTTGGAAAGACTTTTGTGGAAGTAATATCTGCGGATTTGTAAGTGCTGCATGATGAATTAAAATCCATTCATTTATTTGGGTTATTATCTAAGAGAGGGGACATTTGTTTTATAATACTCTTCTACTGATCCTATATTAATGTTTTGACGATGAGCTTGTTGCAAGTCGAGCGGGAGAAATATTAAACACGTATAGCTCTGCTTTGACTCAACAATAACATATAAAATATGAAATTTCATCAACATTAGCTCTAATTTCTTTGAGTTCCAATAAAATGCTCTCCACTATTCTCATCTTCTTAATCAAGTCAATGTCATGTTTTTAAGTATTACTTAAAAAAGTTGTATAATTAAATAATACATTCTAATGAGAAAAAAAAATTGGAATAAGTATTGAATCCAATAATTTTCTTGCTTCTGAGGAAATATTTCTTTCAAGCCATTGTGATATTTTAGTAATAGCATTAATAATACTAAAATTTGAAATTAATAGGTAAATTACGCCAAGGAAAACTTCAAATCGAAATTAATTGATAAAATAACTTATTAGATGAATGTATTAAATAAATATAATTAAATATATATTTGAGAATATTAACAAATATAAATTAATATTAACAATAATATTTTTGAAAGATATAAACCGGCATCTGCATTTTTTGGCTTGGGGGGGGGGGGGGGGGGGGGGATTTGTCTCTCTGTCCCTTCCCCAGCTGGGTATGCGCCTGTTTATATCATTCGGTTTGTAACCAGTGAAGGGGGCATATTTAGATCTACCCATAAATTTCTACTCCGCCCTATCAAGCAAAATTTTTTAAATTTCTTTTTTACAATTTAAACAAAACTAAATTGTATTTTAAAAAGATGAGCAAATATAAATAAATTTTAATCATCTTATCATGATTTTTTAAAATTATTTAATTCGTAATATAATTCAAAATTTATTGATATACTAAAATTGATATATTTTAATGATAAATCAAAATCCCTGGTTACGGCCGTGAGTAATGATGATAAAAAGCCCGATTTGGGTCGATTTAAAACCAAAATAATATTATGTAAGCCTCGAGATTTGGCAAATAGATGTCCAAACCTTTCTGCCACCTATGAGCAAAATCTCAAAGCTTACATTATAAAATTTTGGTTATAAACTTGAACCATTTTTTAAAATCGCCCGAATGGGCTTTTTAACTTTAAAATTTTATAATAATATATTTGATTACCATAACCTGCACCTAAATTATAATATTTAATCACTAAATGCGAGACCAGGACTGATCAAATGTGGGCATGCTAATTTAAGTGAATTTTATTTAAACATCAGAATAATGAATTTTCAATAATCAACATATTCATGCATATTATATTAGAGGTCAGCCTTAGGCGGGTTTTTAGCCCGCTCGCAATTTAAATCATTTATGTAAATATTAAAAAAAATGCTCCATGAAATTTCAACATTTTTAATACCAATCGATATCTGAGGATGTGTTGATATCGAAAACATGTATTTGAATGGAAGAATATAACATCAACGTGGATGAAAATCTGATTTTACCCGTTTCTCCAAAAGCAAAGAGAATTCAATTAAAGGTATTAAATTATAAATGCAATGTTTGAAATAGATAGTATCCATGTCAAAATTAAACAACAGATGGGAAGATATGGTTGTTACAGAGGAGAGCACCTTACCTAGTGACATAACAAAATATTAAAATCTTAAAGTAGCGAGGTTTTGAATAATTTCGTAAGATTTATTTTATTTATTATTAATTCATTTTTTATTTAAATATCCACTTAAGTAGAGGATACAAACGACAGAAAAAGATTTATCGAAGCTATCAAGATTAACCCGTGCTTCTTCTGAAGGAGGAATTAACATTGCTTGAAAGTTTATCATAGAACAAAACATGCGTGAATTCAGAAAATGTGGACTCATTATTATTTTTGCATATAATTAGAAATAATTTCAATAAATATTAATTTTATATTTTTTACATAAATATTTTATTAAATCAAATAAATTCCTTATCCGTAATTGAATATTAGTTTTTTTGCATAATATAGCAATTTCCTAAATTATAAAACTTTTTGTAGGGGTGTAGCGCTGAAACTAAATCATTTTTTAAATTAGATTTTAAAAAAATTGAAGGAATTAATAATAACATTCCCCTTAATCTAATAATAGACTGTTTGTAAAAATAATATTAAAATTATAATGATCTATATTCTATTAAAAGAGAAATAAAAAAAAATAAATGAGCTTATTTAAATTTTATGAGCGGCATGGGTTCAAATTTTTTTATATAATGGGTGGACGGGGAAAAATTTTTAGACTAATGGGTGAGCATTTTAGACTCATGTGCGGGGGGAGCGGGTATATTTTTATAAAAACTATGGGTTGGTTAAATTTTTTAAAATATTGGACCGGCGAACTTGCTGGGTAAAAACCCATTACAGATCTCCATATTATATATCGAATTATATTTTATATTTGACATTCTTTAATTGCTGGAGAAAGAACATAAATAAGTCATGTCTAGATCCTTGTGGAGAAAGAGTAAATTTTAAAGTCTAAGCCCCAGAGTAAATTAGGACCACATGTAAGAAATAGAATAATGTGTTTTCGGGTTATTTAATTTATTTTACTTCTTATTCATGTAAACTGGCTTTTTTCTAGTTCTCAGATATTTTATATATATTTTGTAGATATCAACAAGATTTATTTTACATTGCTTTTAATTGTTTAATTTTTTTTATTCTGAACTTCAAATTATATTTTATGTTATTCACATCAAAAAGCCGATTTACCAGAAGAGCTTGAGAGGAAAGAATACTCAACATGCAAGATACTATTTTGTTATTTCTGGTCTTTCCAATTTTTTTTACAAATGTTATATTATAACAATTGATTCTTTTTATCAAATGATTCATCGTGATAATTAGAATCCAAAGAATTATTAGTGACATTCGTGTGTGAATTATTTTGTTGACTAAAATGGGTAAAAAGAAAATTATTTTATTTTAAGTTATTGATTTTGAAATAATCTGATAATTCATATGATCTATTCAGGAATTGATTCATAATAGTTTTCTTTTTTAGACTTTGCTTACTTTGTTTGATATCTTCGACTGTGATATAAATTTTAGGACAGATGGAAATTCTTTTATCCAGCTATTACTATGAGTTATTCATAAAAAAAACATATTATTATTTATTGTTAATTTTAAAATAAATATTTTTGTTATCTTTGCTGAAAAGGATGCAATTGTTTTTATTTTTTATAAGCCAATTAAAATTTGGTTGCCGTTGAACGCATCCTGCAATTTATCTACTACAGAGTACATATAGATACATACAGGGGATACAAAATTAAAATGTTCTTTTTAAGGAATGAAATACGAGTATGAGTTAGGCATATCATTTCTTTTCCTAAATCTTTGTTGATTTTTCACACTTTTTTCTGATAAAAAATTTAAAATTATCAATTAATCTGTTGAAGGCAGTTAGTTTTTATAATATTAAAATAGTTTGCTCTAAGAGCAAAAATTAGGATGATAAAAATTTTTCTTCGCAGCAATTAGTATAAAAATTACTCATTGATCTTATATTGCATGTTGTGACTGCATAGTATAAGATTTGACATGTAATTTTGCAAGAAGTTTAAAAAATTATCGTTGCACCTATTCTGATCCCATATATATTTTACTATGAGGCAATTTAACACAAAATGTTTAAATATTTTAACAGCCTACCCAATATATAGTTTTCAAAGTAAGAATAATAATTATTCATTTCTTTAAAGGTAAGAAAATATCAGGTTTAAAAACTTATACCAAAAACGAAATATTAGATATTTGGTTATCGATTCGTATTATACATACAAATAGCAAATAATTATCTGTCGAATAATTTTTTTCATCTATTATTCGATTTAATTTTAATACGAACTAAACTATTTATAAATATTTGAAATCTCTGCATATATCCTGGAAAAAAAAACCAGGATAACAGTACCAAATTATTTTTAAAAAAATTTAAATGATTAAAAAGTTCATTTTAAATTATTTAGGTATTTAACATGTTCCCTCTAAAACTTTATTATTTTTTAACTTTTTTCCACATTTGTTAATCACTTTGTAAAATTCAAATAACCGATTTTTTCATTTTTGAAAAATTTTTAATTTTGAATTGAATATTCGACGAATTAAATAAGATAGTTTTATAGTTCGTACCAATAGAATTATTCGATTCGAAAATATGAATAATAAAATATTCAAAATTTTTACTATAGACGAAATCGGCGGCGGCGCGAGGCGGTCAGCGCCGATTTTGCCGCCGTCAACATAGTCGGTGTATATCGGTGCACCGTTACAATTTTTTTAACATTTTTTTGATTGCTAAGTAATTTTTTTAAGAAAAATTAAATTAAAATAGACTTCACAAATAGATATATCAGCATATTTTTTGATCTGTATTAAGAGACAACTCATATTAAATTCAAAATCGACTTTGTAATTTTATAAATATCATATATAAAAATATTTTTATTCAAATTTTCCGAGCATAATGATGATCTCCTTGAATTAAACATTGACTCAGTGGTAGAGAAAACTTTTTTACTAAGTATGCTAGTTGTCGTATTAAGAAGTTCGATTCTCTTCTCTTTCCAGAAATTTAGAACATCCATATCTTGTGATTAGCATTTACAGAAAAAAATATAAAATTCTTGTTCTAAATCACTTAAAGTGGAATCATAATTTGAACTTGTTGAATGTATGGTAAACTGAAACGCGAGCATAAGTGTTGTTCTTCACCTAATCAAATCTTTTATAACATTGGGTCTCTATTTTAAAAATATGTAAAATTATGATAACGGAATTTTAGATTTTTAATTGTTGAATTCTAAAATAATATCAAGAAAATTATGGTTAAAATGGATATAAAATATTATTCATCAAAATCATGATTGTCATACAACAGTAATGTTGGCCAATTTTTAGAATAAAAATGCATAAATATGGAAATTATTTTGAAAAAAAAATTTGCACCGACCATTTGAAGATCGACGGCCGGTCAACGTCCAGCGCGTATAACTCTAGGTAAATCTAAACTATATTATTTACATAGCCTAACGTAACAATTTTATAGTAAAAACTGATAACTTATTACGCATTTCATAAGAAAAACTAGGGATTTATCAAGCTTTAGCTCATTCTCCTAATTTTACTACAATCTGATATTTATGGAAGATTCAATAGTGTTATCAATCAATAATATTTTTTAAAAAATCAATATTTTCAGAAACGGTTTTTATTCATATAAAAATTTTATTTTTTTCAATTCCAAAATAAAATAAACATTTCTATATTTATTATATTAGAATTTTAAACGTATTTTTGTATATCAAAGAATTTAAGTCACAATTCTGAGTCATTCTCATCTGCAATTTAATAGAATATGATCTTTTATGGAATAAAAATTGAAACGGGTTTGACTAATCCGTTATTACTTAAGGGAAAATGTTTTTATATACTCTATTAATTGATATGAGATTCCTTTTCTTATATATAAACAAGTTATAAAATTTTAAATATATTCAATAATAAAGTAATATTAATATAAATAAATAAAAATCTAGACGATTTAATAAAGTAATAGCTACATGTAGAAGTTAAATATAAAGTAAGATTTTATAAAACAGATAAATTATTGTAAAAAAGGTAAGATGAATAGATGATTTTTATTGTTTCCGAAACTCTTTAAATAAATATAATTCTAAATTATAGACAAACAAAAAATTATTGTTTTGAAATGGCAGAGGTTATATATTAATTAAGACTCGGTATTATGCTGTTCGATCCCAGCTTTAGAAAATTTTTTATTCTGAAATTAGTTTTGAATAAATTTTGGGATTGGCCTTGAAGGTTACAAGGAGGGATGCGAACCCGACAAAATTTTTGCCCAGGTTCGGTTTAAGGTTAAAAAATAATAGGTTAGTTCGGATCGGGTTCAGTTCAAGGAAATATTTTTGAATCCAGATTTGGTTCCGGGTTTAAGAATTTTTGAATTGATAAAAAAAAATTTCTATATTTAAATCATAATTAAAAAACTAAACATAAATTTGGTATAAAAAATTAATTTTTTATTTTATTTATAGGCAAAATATAGTTAAAAATACAAAGCATAGTCATGTTTAGATTTAAAAATATCCAATATATATAATAATTTTTACTTTAACTTGTTCACTTTCATTTTCCTCTAATTAATAATCTTTGAGAATAAGTTAAAAATTAATGGTGTAAATGAATTTAATTGTTTAAAATTTATTAACAAATTAATAGGAATCTGTGATAATAAATTTAAAAATGGAGTAAATGAATTAAGTTGCTTAAAATTTATTAAAACTTCACTTAATGGAAATTTGAAAATATTATAAAATGTCAAGTAAATTATTAATATTTGTATTTACAATTATAAAAATATCTTATATTAATTTGGTATTATTTTGTTTATATCAATGTGAATTCTATATTTTATAAATTTACATGGTATTTTAAATGGCATAGCCCGACCCGATCCGACAATAAATAATAATATTAATATCTTAAATAGTCAGTATAATTTATAATATTAATTATAAAATCATATTATTTAATATTTATCATATTTTAGGATTAAAATGTCAATCATATTAACATGTCATGTCATTATTAATTATTATTTTATAAACCTAACAACCGGATACCAAACTATTTTACTATTTTATCACTAAATTGTGTGTTTCCCGTGAATTACAAGATAAGACATATTTTATGTACTAAAGATAAGTTTTATTCATTATTTATCTAGCCTATACATTGTCTTTTTTAACATTTGTTTTAAAAAATTTCCATATAAAATTTAAGATTGGGATTTGATTCAGGGGAACTTATTTCTCTTATTTAAATTTCACTACCATAAATGTTAATCATCCTAGAAATTAAAAAATATTATATAAAATTGGTAAATGATATTCTAAGTTACATTTATATATAAAATATAATCTTTACTTATTTCGTTTTGGTATTATTATTTTTTTATCTATCTACCTTAATATGAGTTGTAAATTTTCCAGCTAATTTTGGTTGTCAATATTTTAAAATATGGCAGAAAAAAAATTAGGAAATTAATACAAGATTCTCAAAGAAAATAAGATGTATACTGTGATATGTTTTAAAACATGAATATTAAAAAGAATCTGTATCTGTATCTTTTGTCAAGAAAATGAAAAAGATACAAGATTCTTTTCAGAATTAAGGATCTTAGATACAGATATTAGTATCTTATTAAAAATGTCAAAATATACTGAGTACAAGATATAAAGGGATCTTGTATCATGTATCTTAGATACAAGTATTCGTAGTACTGCCCAACTCTGTTTATTTCAATCTAATTGATTAAAGTCATTTTAAATATTTTTTTAAGATTTTAGACACAGCCATATTAAAAAATTATCTCAATGGATGCAAAATTAAAAAGAATTGGTGAAAAGATTAAGACAAAAGAGTATGAAGTAAAGGAGAATCTTAATGGAAAATCCAATGTATGGAAGAAATTTTCATTTATATATGATGAAAATAAAGAAAAGCTTAATTATGTCATTTGTATTATATGCAAATTTATTTATGTATATAATTCAATAACAACAGGTTAGATATTTATATATAAAATATGATCTTATTAAATTATTTTAGGCACAAATCAACTTAAAAGACATAAATGTGTATATACAAATACAAGTACAACAGCAGAGAGTAAAAAGACACAATTAACAATTGATAGTCTTTTTGGTACTGATCCGAAAAAACTCAAGTTGTACAAAATTGAAAAAAGAGTGCACAAAGGTGCTTACTATGTTTTGTGGACGTGATTTGAGATCATTTGATACAATTCATGGGGAAGGCTTTGTTGATTGTTGCCAATATTTTGCCAAAATTGGTTCAATATATGGAAATATTGATGTTAAAAGCATCATTCCAAATTCTACGACAATTTCTAGAAATTTAGTAGATACTGCTGATGGTATCCGCAATAAATTATTTCCTATATTAAACTCATATATGAAAAAGGGTCGATGTGCTGGTAACAAATTTATGAAAATATGGTTAAATTATTAATAATTTTTTATAGCCACCACAGACCTTTGGACTGATGATTATAAAAAAATATCATATGTAACTCTAACAATTCATTTTATAAATGATTCCTGGAAACTAAATAAAATTGTATTGTTTACATGCAAATTTGAAGAGGAAAAAAAGACAGGGGAAATATCAAAAAGGAAATTATTATAAATGTCACCTTGTTAGGTATTGATTTCATTAAAAATATTTATAAAAATCCATGTATTCTTTGTATCAGGATACAGCAGGGCCTATTTATCGGAAATTCCAATTATTACCGACCAAGGAGCTAATATGATTAAAGCTTTTGAAAATCATAAGCGTTTAAATTGTGCTTCTCATCTATTAAATACAGTATTGAGAAATACTTTTGATATCAAAAATATTGAATCTTGTTCAGAGATAAATCAATGTTTTAATGACTGTAAAAGTTTAGTAACGTATATGAAACAGAGTGGGTATGTTAAATTAACTTTTTATTAAAATATATCATTACATTTTAGATTAGTTAATGGCCTCGATAAAACTCTCCACATGTGTGTTGAGACTAGGTTGAATATGATTGAATCGATCTTTAATCAATTTAATGACATATTGGAAATCCTCAATTCCAGAGGAGAGTCGATTAGACTTGAAAATATTGATTTTGAAATGATGAGGGATCTGATCAAGTTTCTGACGCCTTTTAAAATTGCGAGTGATGAATTTGAGAGTGATTTAAAACCTACTATTCACAAAGTTATTTTATGTTATCATAAAATATTGAGTTTTTTAGCTAATCCTAGCTTAAACTATCAGCTAAACTAGCTTCCATTAAGATGCCGGGAAATATTGGTGGATAAATTTAAAATAGATTTATTCCACCAAATTTCGACGTTTTTGTGCCCAAAATTTCGGGATATGAAAATGTTATCCCGGGAACATTATAAAGATTTGTGTCAACATATCAACACGTTGATTAATGCAGAGAAAATCAACAGAGATGTGATTGAGCAAAAGTCTTTAAACAACTCACCATCTAACTCGTGCTCAACCGATAGAGTAGTAAATAAAGGTTTATTAAATTAATAATAAAATTATTTATTAAAAAATAATAAAGTAAATATATATCTTAATATTATTAATGAATATTTTTTTCTTAAGAAACTACAGAGGTGGTAGATACGTTTTTGGACTTCTCTCTATAGGAGGCTGACAATGCGTATTCTGATGCTAGCGCCGAAGTTGACGAGCTAAAAAAAGATCCTAAATTATGTATTGATGACGATAATATTTTAAAATGGTGGAAAACAAACCATTATGAGTTTCCAAATTTAAGTATTTTAGCTCTTAAATTCCTGGCTATCCCTGCTTCGTCGGCTAGCAGTGAAAGGGCGTTTTCAGCTGCTGGTAGGGCCTTTGAGG
Organism: Gordionus sp. m RMFG-2023; assembly: GCF_954871325.1. Lineage (NCBI taxonomy): Eukaryota > Metazoa > Nematomorpha > Gordioida > Chordodea > Parachordodidae > Gordionus > Gordionus sp. m RMFG-2023. Next base: position 13,678,528 of record NC_088779.1, on the reverse strand, counting down.
AGAGAAGGACTCGTTTAAAGCCAGATAAACTGGACGCCTCTTTATTTATATATCATAATTATTCACTTTGTGATAATGATATTGATGAGGTCAATATAATATATGTTCATTATATTTTTTATATATTTATTAACTTTTATATCATTCTATATTCGCATATATGATGCTTATTGTATTATATAATCGTTATAATTTTTAAATTCGCTTGTATATTAATAGTTTTATAATATTTTTTACAAATTTAATAAAATGCAACTTAATATATATCTTGAATAGATTATGGCCGTCAAATAAACTTTTATTTAAGGTGGCTGAACTGAATAAATACACATAAATTTTTTTTTGGTTATTATAATATTAAAACTTACATTGCAAAATTTTATTCGGGTCGGGTCGGGTTGGAATAAAAAATGTGTGCTCGTGCTCGGACAAAAAAAATTTTAAATTCGGGCTCGGGTCGGGCTCGGGTTGCGAAAAAATTACTTTGCAGTTCTCTATGGCATATCATTTATTTAAAAATAAATAAATATTTCATATATACTAGTACTATATTTCAATAAATATGACAATAAGATAAATTTTGATTATAAATATTCAAAATATACAATATTTAAAAAAAGATAAACATTTATTTATAAATAAATAATAAATCCAATAAAAGATGAAATATAGCGTATAAAATTGGAAGAATGAGAAAGGAAGAGTAAGTCTAGCTAAGTTCTGTCGAACTGCAATTGAAGCTTATATAATTTGCTTTATGGATGGCGATGACCAGCCTCTGTCTGAGGAAGAAGTCTTCTTATAATTATGCAATTGAAATGTATATTATATTAAGATAATGATTTGTATATAATCGTAATTTAAATGATTATATCAGAAAAATGGCACATTGCGAATTTAAATTTTTCCTTACTAGTTAGTAATTATGTGCTAAAAAATTTAATTTATTTTTTTTAAAACTAGAAATAAACATTCTTTTAAAAAAATTAACTGGATTTAAAACTAAAATATTCTCTAGATAAAAAAGCCAATGACACCTCTAAACCTGTTAAGAATTTACAACTTATTATTATTACTATTATTTTCAAATTGGGAAAAGGAACCATTCCTTTATCATCCATTTATGTAGCTTGCTTATATGATTCAAATAAGCATTTTGCTCTTATAGATAGTGCAGTCAAATTAAATTTAGAGCATATTAGCTCTAGAGCTATTGGTTAATAGTGTAGTATTGAGGATATTTAGTATTTGCTGAAATCACTTGTTCCGCATTAGATCTTTGATATATTAAATGTTTCATTGAACAATATACTAAATTAGCGGTCGATAAGATAAAGTCCTACCACTAAAAAGCTTCAAAAAAAATTGCCAAAATTATTTGTTAATCCTACAAATCGATACGCGTATCATATTTATCGATTTTTATTATTTAAAAAAAATATTATAAGCTCCTCTCGTAAAATTGTTTTTATTAATTTGAAAAATTCTTCCAATAAATATCTCTAACATAAAAATGTAATGCTTTATAACAGAAAAATATAATATTATTAAAGACCAAAGAAATATTACGAATTAAAATAAAACTCAATTTTGATATAAAAGTCTGTTATAAAATTTCTTAAATTTTCATATTTAAGAGCAGGAACCCGAAGTGAAACGGAATGCCACTAAACCATTATAAATATCTAAATCGTAGCCGAAGCCGAACCGATATAATAAAAAAAACGTCAAATCGGTATCAGCTAAAATAAAATAATTTTCATTTTTCACTTGTGGTGTGCTACATCTGCGTCATTATAGTGCACACAAATTAGCGTATAAGTTTGTTGTAATTTTTTTAAAAAAAACGTAACGCCCACATAATTGATGTTGCCTTTTTATTAGTATCATCGATTCAAAATTTTAAATAAGTTCTAAAATATCTTTGAAAATTATATTTCGTCTGCTTTCTTATTTCTTTAATTTTTAAATATTCCTTATTAGGATATAAGTAGTCATTTATATTACATTTTATATAATATTACAAAGCGAACAATTAAAAAAAGTAATGAAAAAGCAAACCTACGATGGTTGCTAACGCCAAAAGGTAATTTTACCAATTTGCACAAGGCCATTTTAAACGCATTTTGCGCTTGCAACGTAGCGTTTGAAAGGCTCGTGCACTATTATTTATAATTGATGAAAATATTTGTTTAATATCCATAAGAAGTATGTATTAATTTTTTCACCATGACTTAAATTTATCTACAATCTTTTAACTGCTTTATATAGTATTAGAGCATTCATATTTCCTATATTTTAATATGCAAAATATCTAAATAACCAATTTTTGAGTTTGTTGCATTTATTTAATTAATTTTAAAAGGCATCAGTTTTTAAATTGGGAATGAAAAAAAATTTAATATCCAGAATTATATAAAATTGCTCTTATAGTACTTGTGGCCTCAACACAAGTTTCTGTAAATGGCCTTTTCGGGGCTAAAATTTGTGTTATCATCACAAGAAATATGAATCCACTTATATTAGAAAATATATTATTTATACTTTCAAATAATATATAAAAAAAAAGTTATAATTCTTATATATTTTTTATATTTTATTCATAAATACTTATAATAAAAATAAATTAATTTTATATATTTTATAAACAAACAATATATTAACTTAAGTGATGGCAAAATTTTAATAAATAATTTCAGAATTAAAATAATTATACGATAGTGTTTGCTTCAATAAAAATAATTTAAAAAATTTTTTATATTGAATCTTTATAATTAGCGGAACCGAAACTTTATAAATTCTTCCTTAATAATTTTTTACATACTGAACCGTACAAAATGAACCGTTATAAATAAAGGTTCGGGTCCCTATTAAAAAAGGTTATTTATTTTTTTTAAAAGGTAAACATAATAACATCATTTGAAGCAGATTTGTTAACGCTCCTCGTAGCTCCCGCTCCTAACTTCTCAAAAGGAGCTAGCTCCCGTTCCGAGTAATGGAGTACCACTCCATAGCTGCTCCTTTGATTTTATTTTTTCAACGAAATAAAATCAATTTTTATATCAAAAAAGTTTTATTTTTATTAAATGATACATCAAAATATTTATAATCTTTTATTAGCTCTTAAAAGTAATTAATTTTCTAAATTTGAATCTAATAAACATCCAAGCTTCTCCCCTAAAACCTGTTTAGCAATACTAAACAGGCGCTCAAGAGGAGCACTAGAGGGAAGCGGAGTATTGTATTTTATGAAATATTTTTTACTTAAGGAAATTTATCAAAAATAGTAATTTTGATATCAATATTTTAAAAAGATTTGTCCAATATATTATACCTGATGATCAATTTCATGGAATCCAAAAAATTTTTGCAAATCATTTCAGGGTTTCCCTGAAACTAGTAGCTATTTATGCCTCAGGAATTTGTTTTCTTAAAAAACTAATTAATTTGTGTTTTAGTTCTATATTTTGTGCATTTTTTTATCCATTCCCAATTCAATTTGAATCAGGATGGATAATGCCTTAATGATTTTCATCATTATAAACATTTGAAAATCTGCAATAAAGTTTAAATAGATAATTCATTTTTTATTTCGATTTCTCTATGATGTCTGGATCCATATATCTAAAACTATTTTTCATCATATAAATATTAATATGACTTACTAGATTTTCCAAGAAATTTCCAATATAAAAAGAAAGAAAAATTGATGTTTATAACTGATTGGATGAAAAACCAATATAAAACTCGGCTCAACATTTAATATTGCATAAATTTAATTAAAATAAATTTTTATTGAATTTTATAGATTTATTAATAATTTAATTTATACATCAAATTTAAGAGCTAGCTCCCGCTTTTGATTGTTTTTTGAAAAAATGTAGCCCCAACAACTCTGATTTTAAGTATATGAGCGTAACTTCCATAGAAGAGGGGGCCTGACGTAAGATCGTCATTCAAATTAAAGAGGAAGGATGGGTGGGGGGGGGGGGGGCTTTCATCCGAAGGATCATAGCTACGCTAATAACAACCAACAATTTTTATCTTTTCCCGATATTCTTTCTAGCTGTCCAAGCTGTTAATCGGTTCTCCCTCACTTTCCCTTTTAAATTAACAACGGATATACGTTTTACCTTTTTTATTGTTCTCACAATTTATATTAAATATTGTTGAGGGTACGAGAAAACTTTAATTATATATTTGGGTAGAATTTTGACATAAATGTTCTGGACAAGAATATATGGATTGCCCCAAATTTAATAAATTTTATGCTTAGAAAAAGGAATTAAGAAAGAATTTTTTTTTTTAAATTAGTGGGGGTAAAAAAATAGATAGAATATTTGAAATGATAAATTTATGATAATCTAGTATAAAATTTTCTATATCTTCAAATCTAACTATAACTAAAAAAAATTTAAACCAATTTTTATTATTCTAACCTTTAGTTATCTGCTCGTGCTGGTAGCTTCCGAAAAGGGTATGTCAGAAATCAAACGTATAAACACGTTAGTTTGAATGCAATAATCTAGTCTCTTACTTATTAAATGATGCTTTAGAATATTCATAAAAAAATATAACATTTATTTAAAATTTTATTGAACCATTTTTAACATAATATTTAACATACCCTCATTTACGTACTGGCTAGTTAGAGCAAAAAGGGGTCCACCTGGGATATAAATACTTATACGGTGATAGTTCCCATTTCCGTATCCCTAGCTATCCAACCCTTAGCCAACTGCGCGTGTTTGTTGGCTCAGAAAAATGGGTGGTCTAGGGAACTTAACCGCTGATCTCAGACTATAAATAACACCCCATAATATCATTATATGAAGGTTTTTTTTATAAAAAAAATTGACCGTTTTAGCGGTAGTGCATTATGGGTCCTTATTTCCAGGACACTTATGATAATTACCATTTGGATAATAAACTTTTTTTGTATATTAATTCAAATACGACATATCATGATTAAAAATCTCTGCCAAAAGCCGGCCATAAATCGGGCCCTAAAAAGTTTAAAGGAATTTAACAGGCTGGGTTTAAAAAACATTCTAAAAAATCAAATAGAGAAAATGAGGTTAACTTCTTTTTATTAAAATAAAATGGCAATTAAAGTTTCTCAAGGATTAGGGCAAAGCAATAATGATTCATTTTATTTAGTTTATTGCAGTTTTATAGAGTATTATTTAAAACACAAATTTGAGCATGATTATTTCACAATAAAATGAATTATGTTGTAGACACAGAATTATTATTATATAGTGCTGGAAAGTAACTTCGCTACTAACAGGGTTATTTTTTAAATTCCACTACATATCCGTTCAGTTAATTTCATAAAGGTACACCGGTAGAACCTCCTAATTTATTTTAATTTTATGCCCATATCCCGAAATATCTAATTTAAAATATAAATTATTTTTCTGGGTGTAAATAAAATAAAAATTATTAATTGTTTTGTTTTCTACAGATATAATTTTCATTTTATTATAATTTTATACCTAGACCTGGACCAAATTATTTCAAAAAATTTAGGCCCTACTAATTTTTGTAAATTTTTTTTAGACTGGTGATAAAAAGCAAAGCAACAATTATTTACATAAATACTCATTAAAGTGATTCTGAGAACTATGACAATGAGAGGGTATAATATTGACTTCATTGTATTGAACCTAGCCTCATATAATGATTGAGGTAATGGGAAAGACTAGAACTATTTAAGAACGATTTTTAAAAATAGCCCTCTAAGGCAGAAATTGGCCCGACTTCCAAATTTTTGCCTCAGGGGGCGCTATTTTTCAAAATTGTTCTTAATATAATCGGATATTTTTAGCTGGCGAAAAATATCATTTACTTGGTAGTTTTTCTTAAAAATATAGCCGCTCAAATTTGAAAGAAACTAATATAAATTAAAACGCCTCAACTTTAAACCTAGATTGAGCTGAATTAGCCATTTTCTTAAACCAGTTTATTAAGATTTTTAATACCATTGTGGAATATTTTATCAGCATGCCTATTTTTGAAGCAAAAAAAATAGTGTTAGCATTTCACACTTTCAAATTTTTAATCTTTCTATCTTCTTTAGACCTATAGGGTCTTCAACCACAAAGCCGATGATAAAACTCTCCTATTCCCTATCACAATTAAGTAATAAAAAAAGGGAATCTAAATAAAATTGCCTCCTAACCCCTGCAGTCTATAGATACTAAGATAGTAATTAATTGGTATAATAGGATGAATAAACTATAGACCTGATTCATCATATTATGGCAAGGTTCTTCAAAATGGTGTGATATATACAAATTATATAAGGAATTTGTAATTAATGTTTTGATTCACTTATATTCTCATATGAATTTTACCAAATATTCACACTTCTCAATGTTTTGGGAACATTAAAAAATTAATATATAATATTTTATTTTAAAATTAAGTTCGATTGTTAGCCTGAGAAGACTCTTCAATAAATAGAAAAATTTTTATTTAGACTTGGTTATAATTTATAAGATTTAAATTTAGACCAAGGCCTGCTACAATTATGCATAAATAATGCTAGAATAGGCAAACGCACACTAGAATTTTATTTGTTAAATATGTGGCATTTAAATGCGTTTCCTAAACCAACATATCAGGCTCTTTTAGATCAAAATGCTGTAACAAGCTTTACTAGGCTTTATTTAAAAAAATTTAAAATAAATAAAACTTTGGGTGTTCCTTTCTATTTTTATAAAAAAACTTTTAAAATATTATAAATCTATTTAAAAAAATTAATAAAATTTAAGGGGTATATGTTGTGCATTTGCATTGTTTAAAAAAAAATTATTTAGAAAATATTATGAATGTAAAATAAATACACATAAAATAACAAAAAAAAGAAAAGTAAAAAGATCGGATGATCGGTTTATACAGGTATCGGCCCTATCCGATATTTTTGGAAAACGCTAAATATCGCCGATTCGATCCGATATTTAATATCGGCACAGCCCTACTTATTTGTATTAAGACTAAAATATATATGTAAAAATTAAATTCTGAACATCATTAATATAAATATGGAACGATTATGTATAATTATTCTTTAGGGCTATATTATATATCTTATAAATATAAACCTTTGTATAAATTTAGGATATGACATATTTATAGAATTTTAAAATTGAGGTCGTATCCTAGATCGGCTTAATTTGGATATTTAATTGCTTTTTAGTATAGGCTAATAAGAATTTGATCGAGCACATCATATTTGGTTAAAAATTTGGTGGCATTGCTATTTTTAATATTGTATTCTCGTTTTTGTTTATTTTAAATTTTTCTTTTGCTTTTTTTTGGCTATATAGCTGATTCTTAAAAGATGGCTAACGGCTATTAAGTATTAAGCCGACCTAGGACCAGGGTTGCCAGATGTCACGATTTAGCCATGATTCTCACGATTTCATACCTAATTTTTTACTTGCCCACATTTTCTCACACTTCACGCTTTTCGAGTAAATTAAAATAATCACACTTAGTCTCACTTTTTCTCACAATATAAAATTTTTTAAAAAATTGTAGTATTTGTTAATAGTCCAACTAACCAATCATTCATTGATCAATTACCCACAACAGAAATTCAATTTTTAGAAAGTTTATCAATTATAATATGAATTTAAATAACTATACATTTCTTTTATGGATTTTATAAATCTTATATTAAAACTCGTAAAATAATTAAGGGCAAATATTATAAAAGATCTAAAAAACAATCATCCGTTTTCAATATTAACGGGTGCATAGAATAAAGGTAATATAAAAACATTTCCCTTATTACTTAGATACTTTAACAAAGAGAATGGAATAAATGTTTAATTACTTAAAAAATTTTCGTCTGACAGTGAAACCCCTAAAGACATATCTAGATACTTGCTAGAAAATTTAAAATTCGCTGAACTTGATATTGCTAATGTCGGCTTATTGTGTAGATAACGCATCTGTAAACTTTAGGAAAAATTAAAGTATTTGGACAGAATTGAAAAGCGATATTAATAATATTATATCAATTGGTTGTATATGCCACATTCTTCAAAATTCGTTTAAAAAGGCCATGATTTTTCTCAAATATGATATTGAGAGTATAGTAATTAAATGCTATAATGAATTTAGCAACTCGACAAAAAGAGTTACAATTTTAAAAGAATTGGTAGAATGGTGCAATTTAGAATGGTCAGAATTACTTCGCCATGTTCCAACACGCTGCTTTACATTAATCCCAGCGATCAAGCGGATGCTTAAGTATTTTCAACCCCTTATAAAGAATATTTTTTATCATTATCAGCAACCCCATCAATTTTAAAAATAATTTTTGAAGATGATTTCGCAGAGGTATATTTAGGTGTTGTCCTTAACGTTGGCACTTTAGTCAATAACAAATTTACAATTGCAATCTGAAGATTTATTAGCAATATATATACATGATCTTATCCTAAAACTAAAGAATTCATTAAATTTAAAAATTCAACAAAATTTTTATGGGAGCATTTCTAAAAATATTTTACAATATAATAATGATGTAGAAAAGGCAATAAGTTTCAAAAATGAATCAAAGATATTTATAAAAAATATTATAGAATATGTAGAAAAACGTTATGATATTATAGATAATATATGGAAATATCTTAGCCCTATGACATTAAAATAATGTCCAGAATTTGAACAATTACAAAAAATTAATAGTAATTATAAAATACCAAACATAGATACAGAAATTCTCTTTGAGGAATATTCACAATTTTATTACTATTATGAAGAAAAATTATCAAAAAACTATCACATGAATACCCAAAAAAATGGATGGATTTTCTTTTTAATAAAAACTCACCATTGATAAAGAAAATATGCAATTTTATATTTTTTATTCACATTCAAATGCTTCATCAGAGAGAATATTCAGTCTAATGACTATAGCTTGGCGAAAAGAACGTCATCTTTGGAAGCTGAACTTATGGTTAAACAAAATATAACTATTCATGCAAAGAGTTTTTGGCCTATTTCCACAGTGCCGATGGAAAATCTTTATTGCCCCTTTTAAAATCATCCATAAAATAATAATTAATATTATGCTATATTTATAAACATGAGAAAATTATATATCTTAATTGTTATTAGTTAATCAATAAAGAATTAATCTTGTTATATTAAATATAATATATTAACTTAGATGAGTATGCTACATCAATTACCCCGAATTGGGGGGTATGAGGGGCGAAGTCCCCCATTAATTATTATAAAAGAAAAACTCACTTTTTCATGTGAAGAATATCTGGCAACCCTGTCTAGGACACGGCCTGAGACTTTGTTTTTAATTTTTAAAAGCCGTTTTGGATCGATCTGGGATCGGGGCTAAAATTTTGAGCCAGGATTAAAAATTAATAAAAATTGTGTGATGGCTTGTGAAAAAATATAATTAATGTTGTAAAGTGAAATGAACTTTGGAATGATATATAAAATCATAAAAAATATAATTGCTAACGATGAAAATTGATGATCATCTTTTACGAAAAACAGATTACATTTATTTGAAAAATAATTATCATTCAGTGAATGATCAGCCAAATTGGCAGAGCTTAAATGACATTTAAATTATATTTATTCCTACTCTTCAAATAAGAAAAAAAATATGTTCAAATTTTAAAGCAAATAAAGTGGCCAAAAATTTACAAGTCTATCCTATATGATATTAGAACTTGTCGCCAAAACACGAATTCTCTTAAATGTATAGATGTGCTGGAAAAATACATATAGCTAATTACACCTTGACAAGGGTGGAAGTTTGATGATAGATGGGTGCAGGAGGGGAAAATGGAAAAATTTGAATACGGAGTATTTGGAGGTTGTGAAAATTATAGAGGATTATAAGGAGTTGGCGAATTCGGGTTGCAAATATATAAGATGTTTAAAATAATAATAGAATTAATTTTAAAACACGCTGCGATATAATTTTTTAAAAATTACAAACTTTTTTTAACTAACTACGAATAACCTGAAATCGGATCTAAGTTGGAAGAAGAAATGTATAATATTTCTGTAATTAATAAAATGGTGTTCATATTTGTGCTGGCAAATGTCATAGAAAATTCTCTCCTTGGGAGCATAATATTTTGTAATTAAAACAGCCAAAATTATCAACAAATTGTATTTAAGTAAAGGCAAATTAATAAGTTACAAAATATTAGAAAAATGTTAAAACCATGCTAATGAATGGATATTGTATAAAGTTCGTTAAATAAAGTTTGATTAATGTCAATGTCGAACTCGAAAGAGTATAAAATATTTGACAAATCATAAATATCTAAACCATGAAATTCGCTAACAAACATTTACTTACACACCACTTCATATTTAAACCGATTAAGCAGTTTTTTTATAATCTTAATTAGAGTCTGCATTATGCGGGTTCTTAGGCCGGCCGTAAGAAAGTTTTTAAATTATGAGTGGCCAGGCGAGCTGGTTAAAAAATTTACAACTATTATTTGCTATTTATAATCTTATTTTAAAAAAATATGCTTCCTGAAATTTCAAAATTTTTGGTAAAAAAATGTAACAAAAACATGTTGAATTTAATTTGCATAAAATAACATTAACATGGAGGTAACGTGGATGAAGTTCTGACTTTATCCTTTCCCCAAAAGCAAAGAGATTTCACTTAAAGATTATTAAATTATGAATGCAATGTATGAAATAGATAGCATCCACGTCAAAATTAAATTACAAAAGATGGGAAGATGTGGCTGTTGCAGAGGAGAGCATTATTATCCAATGACATAACAAAATATTTAAATCTTAAAATAACTAATTTTTTTTAATTTAGCAAGATTTCAGGCTACTTAGTTTAGTTTAAGTTTACAATTTAAAACAATTAATTAAAATTACTTTTTATTTAAAAATCTCACTTGAGTAGAGGATATACTTCAAACACATATCCTACTTTGATGGAAACGACAAGAAAATTTTTTATCAAAGCTGCAAAATATTAACAATTCCAGCAATCAGTACTTCTTCTGAATGAGAAATTAGCTTTGCTGAAAGGTTTTTTTTAGTATGAATAAATATTAATTTTATGTTATTACATAAATATTTTATCAGATCAAATAAATTCCTCATCCGTAATTCAAATTGAATATTTTTTACACTTAATATATAAATTTCCTAAATTATTAAACTTTTTTGTAGGGATTTAGCGCTGTTTTATTTATTAATGCTTTAAAAAATATAAAGAATGTGAGCTTATTTAAATTTCATATGGTTGGCGTGGGTAAAATTTTTTTTAAAAATAATGGGTGGGCGTGTAAAAAATTTAAAACTGATGGGTGGGCGGGCAAAAAATTAGATTAAGCGGGTTAAAAAGACTAAAAGACGGGTGAGTTGGGCGGGTAAAATTTTTTTTAATAATGGGCGGCATATAAAAATTTTAGACCAATGGGCGGGCGGGAAAAAAAATAGATTAAGCGGGTAAAAAATTTTAGACTAAAGGACGGGTGGGTATATTTTTCCATAGGTGGGTTGGGTGGGTAAAAAAATTTTTTAAATATTGGGCGATAGCTCGCTCACTGCAGACCAATCTTAATCATAGCCCTTTTTTAAAAAAAGTTAATTAGGTTTTAAAAAACGAATTGTTAATATAATTTTTTGATAATTATTAATTTAATGTTAAATGCAATAAACGTAGTAAACAGTAAATATATATAAGCTTAAAAAATATAAATAACTATCTAAAATAATCTAAGAAAACATGTTTTTACTATGGAGTAGAGGTGGGCGCGGTCCTAATTTTTTAACGATATTTTGATCACGCCCATAAATTTACGGTGTTTTTAAATTTTTCAAAACTTTACTACTATACTTTACGCCTTTTGTTGTTTTAAGAGCTTTTAATCTTTTAAGTTCATTCTCACAAATTTTAACGGTAGATGTTCTTCATCAGAATCATCGAGAAATTCTCTAAATGTTTCATTTAGAATATACGGTTTTTTATTTGTGCAGGATGAATTAATTATAAATGATAGTTGGTATTGAGCTATGCTTATCATCTAATTTTATATCATTTCGCAATTTTTAAGGTTTTTTTATATATATCTTCCTTCTTCGTCTATTTTACTTTTAAAATTCGGTAATAGAATTAAGCTTAACTTCGAGAAATTCTCTAAATGTTTCATTTAGAATATACGGTTTTTTATTTGTGCAGGATGAATTAATTATAAATGATAGATGGTATTGAGCTATGCATATCATCTAATTTTATATCATTTCGCAATTTTTAAGGTTGTTTTATATATATCTTCCCTTTCTTCGTCTATTTATGACTTTTAAAATTCGGTAATAGAATTAAGGTTAACTGGCTGCATAATAAATCTTCCTTTCTTTAAAAAATAGATCCTATTGTTTTAGGTTTTGATTATTATTGTAACACTTTCAGAATGTTAACAAAAATTTACCGAATTTTGTTCATATATATACTTCATTTATTGTGGTAAAAAAACCTGCGCTCAGATTATCCGATCATTCTTTGAATATTGATAAATTTTTTAGTAAAGATAAATGAAAATAAACATATTTAATAAATTTATCTATTGCCAAATTTCTATTGCTCAACGTGAGTTTAGAATTTATTATTTTTCATTCAATTGAAATTTTATAAGACGGGGGAAAAAATGTTGTTTAAAATACGGATTTTTTTTTGTTTTCAAAAATTATTCTTTTTTAAAAAGAAGTAAATTTTTAACATTGCAAATTTATATTCATAAAAAACAATTTAAAAAATTAAAATTTTCGTGATTCACGAGAAATTTATGAACGCCCAATCATGCTTTGCAAAAATTTTGGGAAGACCCGTCACGTCAATAATTTAAAATTATTCACTCACGCCGTGACCCATGGTGTCCCGGGTAAGCCCGCGCCCACCTAATATTGAGTATTTATTAATAAAAATATTTTTTCTTAGTAAGAATCTATTTTCTAAAAAATGTATAAATATCATCAAAATAATTTAACAACTTTAATTCCTAAAATTAACATTCCCACCCATAGTGAAAAATTATGAAAAGAAATAATTCATTTGCCAGAATAAGGTCCAAGAAAAATCACAGAAAGTAATATTTAACAATAGAATATTTATATCTTATTGGTATGGAATAAATAGGGATTCGGAATCTCTCTATTTTGAACCATTTACTAAGAGCGATTTATAAATTTTAAAAATCTGATTTGAATGAATGTATCTCAGCTTGAGTAGAGAACCCAAACTATAAATTTCAAACAATTTTGCATGAACTTTAAAAGTATTCTCCTACCTAATTTATATTAATTTTTAAATAAATTAATGTCTGATGGAAATTAGCTGAAATTTAATGGGTAAATACTCACTTGCTAGAATACATTTCAAATAAGATTTTAATTTTTAATCGTCCTTGGAAAAATCATTCGATTTAACAATTATTGAGCCTTTTTGCTCTTTTGCCTCAAATTGAAGAATATGAAATAGGTAAGATTAAAAATGATATTTATATCATATAATTATTAGATATTAAAAATATTGTATTCTATTACATTATACTAGTCCTGTCTAGGGCTGTAAAGTGATAAAATTTAAAATATTAAAACTTTTTATTTACCAATAAATTCCTATTAAACAAAAATCCAAAGTATGCCATAATATAGTAAAAATAACAAATTTATACTGGGTCATTAAAAGTAAGGTCTTCTAAAAATTAGGCTGAGCCGAGGGCGATCTTTTTTTATTTAAAAAAATCATTAAAAGATATATGATATTAAGTAGTATTGTAAACGTGAACGCGTTCGTGAACAAAGTTTGTTTTTTTGAAAAAATGATGATCGGCGTTCCTTTTACTTTTGACAAACTTTGAACGTGAACGCGTTCCTTTTTTTATGACAAACGCGTTCGAATTTAACGTTCGTTCAATTTTAAAAATATTTTCTTTTTATTTATTTGAAAAATTTAATATTTCCCAATTTTTTTAAAAAAGTATTATTTATATTTTTTAATCGGCTATGTATTTCCTTTTCACATTTCAATTTTTCTAACACATAGTTTATTAATTTGAATATTATTGTTTATATTATATTTTAATAGATTAGCATAAGCATGGATATTAATTATTATTTAATCCTCATCATCTGATTCTGAAAATCCTAAATCAGATGAATCATTACCATGGCTAAATATGATAAATATTTTACAGTAACATCCTATATTGAAGGAACTAATTCAATGCTTACCAAGTGTAAAATGTGGCCAAAAAGGATTATATTGTCAAAATCTTAAGGTTCCAATTTAAAACGACATTTGATTGTAATATTAATTATTTTATTTTATATAATATAACTAAGTAAAATCATTAAATTTGAAGAAATAATGCATTTGGGATACTTGACCCCAACAATAACGAGTTATTTTAAAATTAAAAAAAAGTGGCCTCAAATATGGTCAACCATTGATAGACACCGTATTAAATGGGATTAATAAAAGGTATTAAACCTATCACTCTCAATTAATTACATATATTTTATTTTTTTAAAGATTTGAACATATATATAAAGATCAATATGTTCTTTCTGCAATTATACATCCAGCATTGAAACTTCAATGGCCATGGATAAAACTTCCACAGAACGAACCTATTAAAAATAAACTTATAGCGTCGTTATTGAAAAAAAAATGCTTTGAAAACCCTAGAGAGCTGTTAATTTCGAGATATCCTTTTTTTGTCGAGGAAGTAGAGAATGGATTTGAGGAGGGTAACTTATCTCAATTTTTTGAAGCAAATAACAAAACAATAAATTTTTTTAATTAATTCTCCCGTATAATACGGCATACCCTAATCTGCTCCTGTAAAGCGCGTTTTTAATATAGCTAATGCCGTATTAACTGCCAAGTGTTCCTGTCTATCAGATAAATATTTTGAAAACGATTGTTATTAAAATTTAATAAGAAAATTTTTTTATAAATTAAAATCTTTTTATTCGCTATATTATATTTTAACATGGCATTGTATTAAAAAATATAAGTTTATTTATATTAAATTAAATTTTAAAAAAAATTTATCATTAAATTTTGAACGGTTCATGAACGTGAACGAGTTCCTTTTTTTAAGGTGAACTTGAACGCGTTCGATTTTTTAAGAAATGTTTACAGCACTAATATTAAGGAAATGTAGATAATATTTTTAACGATTAGGGAAAGAGGGTAAATAAATGAAAATATTTATTTATATATTCAGAGCCATTACTTTTTTTATTGTTTACCAATGAGGAAAATTATGTGAACGCTTTGAACATTGCTACTAAAATCGCGAAGGTTTCAAAGAAAGATTCGCGCTTTCAAATTTTCCATAATATTACTTAGTCCTTCTTCAAAAAATGTTGGCCATAAAATTACATGGAAAAATAGTTGCTGCTACCAATTATATTTAGTATTTCTAATATTTTAAAAAGGGCCCCTTCTTTTATTTCATATTTAATGATCGTGGGCGTCAAAACATAATTTATTCTCAAATTGGACAAAATTTCTTTATCTTAGGTAGTCATGTGTTATTACTTATCCACAGGACAGATAACTAATATCTGTCCTAAAAATTTAGAAGGGAAAGTATTAATAATTGAACAAAATAAAATATGGGTAGAACGTGTGCTGGAAGAATTTTAACACCATTTATTGCCTCTAGTCTATATAAAACTATAAAATTAAATAATTTGAAGTTCCCAACAAAGATATATCAATCATAGGTAGACATGTGCGCCGCCGGTCAAATGCGCCGCCGCCGGTGATTCTGACCACGCCGACGCCGCACGCCAAAAAAGTGTCGGCGCTCAACACGCCGCCGCCGATGTAAAAATATGGCGGCGTGGCGGCGTGATACATATTTTTCATTATTAATTTATTTTATATGTTATTTATGAATTGTAATTAGAAGAAAAATATTAATTATTTTTTGAATTATTTAAAAATGCGATTTTAATTAATAAATATTATTTGCTATAGATTTCCATATTCGCTCACTTTGGGCAGGTTTGTGACCAACTTGCTAGATAAAATAAGATTAGGACATTAAATTTAAAAAGGTAATTCTATATTTTATTCTTTTAATTTTTGATGCTTCAAATAATTTACAACTCGTTATATAAAATTTATTTTCTATCATAATAGGAAATTTTAATAATGATTTTTATTTGGTTGCCATTATAACATATATAAAAAAACCAGGACTAAAACAATTATAATGGATGCAGCATTGCAATACTTTGTAACAAAATATAGTATATCCTTGCAAGCAAAGCCTTCTTTTGCTTGGAAACATTTTGGATCCTTAATATTAAAAATTGACACAAATAATAAGAGTACCAGTGTTACTACAGATAAAGTCTTTTGTAATATATGCTTGCAAATAGCACTTGATAAAGATGGTGAGGATGAAAATAATTATAGAGTAAATTTTTTGATTATTTTAAAAATATTTGTAATTTTTTTAATTAGTTATCCAATCAAATCTTTTACAAAAAATATCAGCACATCAAATATAATAAAACATTTACTTGACAAACATGATTTATCATGTAAAGAAGAAATACCTAAACAAAATTTAAAGTTATTTTTCAAACCCATAAGATACAACTGATCCTAAAATGGATTCTGGTAAAAAATTATGTTCTCATGTGTTGCAAGGATTTAATGCCATTCTCTTCTATAAATAATATTGGAATGCAAGATTTTCTAAAGGTTATTTGTAAAATCATTATAATTTTTTATAGGGCAAGAGCAATCTTAATTTTTATTATAACTATTAATATATTTAATTATTTTATAACATCCCACATTTAGAATTTTTTACGACATAATATTTTTATTATTAACTTTTTATTATATGGAAATATAGCATTATTTCAGATGCCAAAGAATTATCATATAGAACTACTCTTAGCCGGAGTGGATTAGATGATGTGTATTTATAAATGAAAGCATGCATATGCCAACATAATACAGGTCCTAAATTTTGTGCTATAACTTTTGATATGTGGACCGACAAATATAGACGGCGAAATTATATCACCTTTACATTTCACGAAATAGATAATAATTTTAATATTGTATTTTATACATTGGCGACACATCATGTCACTCAAAAATATACCGCTGAAACTATTCTTTCCGAAATAGAAAAAGTTGAAAATTAATTTGATTTAGGGTCCAAGAAAATTCAAATGGTTACGGATGCAGGACTCAATATAAAGAAAAGTGTTCGTCTAGGAGAATATGACCATCATTTATGTTTGGGGCATGGATTACATAATCTAGTGACAGTCAATGGAATAAAAAAAAGTTAATAAAATAGAAAATCTCATTAAAAAGTGAGAGAAGTTATAGTTGCCTTAAGATTCAAAACAGTGGATTTTGAATAAATAAACGATATAGAAAATAGAAAATGTTTTGAATCGATATCATATATATCGGATATTTTAGATTTGGATGATAATGATTCTTTTTATGAAGATCGTTTGGGTTTTGTGATGATAGTGTAAATCAAAAATCATATGAGAAAAAACAAAAAACATTAAAATTAAATGTGCCCGTTGGTATAGTTGGTGCATGAACTTTTAAATTTTCTTAAAACCTCCAAAAAAACTGTTGAATTTTTATCTGTCTAAAAAGGAGTAACTATAAATTTTGCCTTATTATTTCGTAGTGAAATTAATATGATAGTCCTCCCATAGCATCCCTTAAACAAAATAGTGCTTACTAAATTTGATCATAGATTTCCAATAACCGATCTTCAGATACTATTTTAAAATACATAAATTATTTTTATATATTATTTCTCTTTCTTTTATTAATTTACTAGGTGTTAGGAGCACTTTTGGATCCTCGTTTTCAATCAATAAACATAGTAAATGAATATTTAAAGGAAAAAAATATTACTCCGGTTGAATTTTTATGTCAACACGCTACCTCTCTACGGCCTTACACGGACGAATTAAACGAATATGAAACGACGGAAGTTGCTTCAAAACTCGATTATCTTAAGTCATTGGCTACGAAACATTCATTTATTCAAAACAATAATCTGGAACAACAACACTATTTAACTAGTTTAGAAAAAGAGTGTTATTCATTATTTTCGCCTTATAATTTGGAGATAAAAGATGTCTTCGATTTTTGAAAGATAAGAGCATTGGATCTTCCTAAACTCAATATTAGGTAGAAAGGTGCTGTGCATTCCAGCTACGAGCACACCCAGCGAGCGTGTATTTGCTGGGCTCACTCTGAACTCTAAAAGATCATTATTATGTCCTTTAAATCTTAATAAAATTTATTCATGATAATTATAATCATTAAATTATAGTTATAAACATAATAAAGTATAAATTTTAT
This sequence comes from Gordionus sp. m RMFG-2023, assembly GCF_954871325.1. Lineage (NCBI taxonomy): Eukaryota > Metazoa > Nematomorpha > Gordioida > Chordodea > Parachordodidae > Gordionus > Gordionus sp. m RMFG-2023. Next base: position 13,660,116 of record NC_088779.1, on the reverse strand, counting down.
TTTAAAAGTGTTTCCAATGAATTTATAAATATAATTTAAAAAATTTAAGTTAGAAAAATATTAGACGCCGCCGCGCCGCCGCCGATTTTTGTGGCGGGGTCTAAATTGATTCGCCGCCGCCAGCCGATCATTTTAAAAAAAGAAACGCCGCCGCCGAAAATGCTGTCAGCTCACATGTCTAATCATAGGTAATTTAAGCTATTTTTACAGTAACCACATATACTCCTCAAATTAATTTATATATATATAATATATTAATTTATTATTTAAACTGCTAAAAATATTTAGGAGCATACCGGAATGTCACAAACTATGGGAAAACATCGTTATGCAAATGCAAAATGGGTTGCGTGAATAAAAGTGAGAATGTTTCAAGAACAACCTTAAATTTTTCGAAATGTCATAGCATTGAAGAATTGTTACAATAAATATTTTTTTTTTAAATTCGGATTTTTTTAAAATATATATTCATGTGAAAATATTTATTATTTTATATAAATTTACAAAATCAAAAATGTCTTCTAGGGGTACAAACCCGGCAAAATTTTTATCAGGGTTCGGTTCGGGCTTGGTTTAAGGTTAAAAGAAAATAGGTAGGTTCGGGTTCGATTCAGGGAAATATTTTTGAACCGAGCTCGGGTTTAAAATATTTTGAATTGATAAAAAAAAATCTATATTTAAATCATAATTGAAAAACTAGACATAGATTTGGAATGTCCAAACCTTTGTTCCTTCTACAAGCAAAATCCTCGGCTTGCGTAATATTATTCTGGATGAAATATTGAGTTAGCCGTTTTTAAAAATCGGCTCAAAACGAGCAGTTTAACAACCCTATATCCAATATAGACTTGTTCACTAATTAATAATCTTTGAGAATAAGTTAAAGGTAAAAATAAATGGCGTAAATGAATTTAATTGTTAAAATTTTATTAACACTCCAATAGGAATCTTTGTGAATATAATGAATTTAAAAATGGCGTAAAAAAAATTAAGTTGTTTAAAATTTATCTTGACTTATTCGAAATTTGAAAATATTATAAAATAACAATTAAATTATTATAATTTGTATTTACAATTATACAAATATCTTATATGATTTTAAGCAATACGCTGCGGTTGAACCCGGGTTCAAATAAAATTCCCTGGTTCGGTTCGAGATTTTGAAAATTTTATAAACGGGCAGGTTCGATTCGGGTTTAGATTTTTTTCCAAAAACCTGGGTTTTCTTCTTCGGGTTCGGGTTCGAATCCCTCATCTTAACCTTATCACTTTTTATTCATTATATGCTTTAATTTTATATTATTTACTTTTTTTAAATTATCTTTTATATCCTTTTTTATAATTTATATCAGTTATTTTATTATAAAAAGAAATGTTAAAAAATATAAGCAAAAATCAGATATCTAACAACTTTACGCTTTTCACGTTTTTTGAGCATGTAAAAGGTCAAAATTTTCAAATTGAAGAAGATTTTCAGATTTTTTAGAAGAAATATAAATAATGCGAAGTTTCTTTTATAAATCTAAGTAGACCTGGAGAGGGCAGACTTCCAGCCCGTTATTTTTTTAGGAAATATATATTCCCCATCATAGTTTAGATAAAAATATATTCTCTCCTGACAAATGAGTGTATAATTATTAGAAATAAAAATATTATTTAATAGTTTAACATGGACGTTGGGATTCCGAATCCCACATGATTCCGTATCTATGACACTTATATAAATTTACAATTTTTTTGGATAATACTATATTTATAAAAAACTTAGAATAATAATATCTTAAAATAAAATGTTTAATCTATATTCTAGTCCTTTTCATTTTATTAATAATTGCAAATTTTAACCAATCGTTTTCGTCAAGTTTCATCAAAAATATAAGAAATTTATTGTGAAAGATATTCAAGAATTCACCTTCAAAAGAGATCTGAGAATAGGGAGTATAAAGCGAGACCCCCCACATAAATGTGGGCGTTGAGAAAACATATCAAGACCTCCCTGGCGGTATTTCTAGTACTATATCCAAAAATATTTCTACTTCTATCGTTTATAGCAGTAGAGAAAAAATTTATGAAGAAAAGATATTAATTAATTAAATCTTGAAATCAATCAAATTATATTATGGGGTTTCACTAAAAAAAGTAATCTATAGTCTACATTATTATGTTGCATCAAGGATTTTTCTAGTTTAAATTTTGGTAACATTATTGCCTTCAACTTAATTATATTCTACTATACTATCTTAATAATAATAGATTATGAATTAAAATTTGTCGAGATTAGTGTTATGTGAAGCTTTATATATTATATATATTTTCAAAAATAATTTACAATTTTATTAGTTAAAATCAAATTTGTTTAAAATATTTTTTATCAATAAAATTAGTGTAAATTTATCATTTCTGTTTTAAATATATTAATTAAAAATTTTGGTGTTCTGTAATGCCCTGATGGTTTATATCCTAACCTATCCTGGTTTATTCCAACGTGCCCCAATTTTTTGGTGCAAATTCTAAGTTTTATGAACCTTAGTCAAGATTCGGTCTATTTAGCGTATGTCTTCCATATGTTTACATTTTCATAAAGAATATTAATTCAAAATTTGAAAAAATATCTAAATATTGATTTTATCTAAATGCATTATCTAGGTCGTATCTTTATTTTAAATGTAGCCATACCGAAAAAACTCGGTATAACAACTTATTTTCTTGGTTAAAGTTGTGAACCCGATTACGGTTCAGAAATTTATAACTCTATTAAGCGGAAACTTTAATAAGGAGAATTTAATCAAAACCACTTTTCTGAAAGAGGTCTGAACCTGCCCCGGGTCCATATTACCTCGGGTTCAATGGGTTTTCTCTAAATCGTTCTTCTCTGTTTGGTCTATGGTCTTAAAATGTTAAATCAAACAGTTTTAAATTTCTGAACCTAAATTTGGATACAAAACCCTGCTTACCCTATTTTCAACTATTCAGTTCTATTATTTATAGAATTCTAGGCACTAGTTCTATTAAAAAGTAACCGATTTTCATTTGTTAAAAATCAATAAAATTATGGACTGAAAATACTTGTGATATTTTAAAAAGTTTTCAATCAGGCAAATCTATGTCGATTTCTTTCATATACAAGAGGGGCTCAACTTTACAATATTTTTTTACGAGTCAGGCAGGAGCAAAGAAAACATTTTTATAAATTTCCACGAGCCATCCCATGCCGGCCTCTAATAGAATACAATGATATATTAAAAATAAATTCAAAATTAAATGAAAAATTGCAAAAATATTTATTTTAAAAAATTACGATTTTTGTTTATATAAAATTTAAGATAACAAATAAATCAAAAATATAGTTGAATTAGGAAAACAAATCTAACAAATTATCCAATATTGGGGAAAAGAAATATTGTTAACGGCTTGATTCTTAGAAACAGCAACCCAATATTTGGCCACAAATATTATGCAAGACTAAAGATTTTGCCCATAGATGGAATGGAAGAAAGGTTTGAACACCTATTAACGAAACTTCGAGACTTGCGCAATATTATTTTAACCAAAATTTTAATTTAAAATTGGCAAAATCGAGCTTTTTAACAACACTAAAGAGAAAAAGCATGTTTAACTAGCCCATTAAATTTAATCTGGGAAGTCAGCAAATTTAAATAAAATTTTAAGTGTGAGGCCATTTACGATGTCTAGTTAATTTATTATATATTATATTAATAACGTGGCGAGGATTTTCTAGGGGAGCACTATTAAGTCAGTTTTTCCCCATGAGTATTATTGAATGTTTTTATGTCCACATATTTGCAGGTCTATGCTGTTGCATTTTTTAAGGATTCATTTTGGTATTTCACTTTTTTTATATAGTAAATTCACAAAAAATTAAACCAGTTATATATTATTAAAATATCAAATACAATTAATTTATAAAACGGTTATTGTAGAAAGAAATAGATCGCCATATATAGATATGAGAAAAAATTGCCTTAAAAATGTAATGGCAAAATCTTACAAAATAATTAAACTGACCGGGGCCAACTTTACGTATAATTTTAACCTATTGGCCGAGCAATTTGTGCAAAAATTTAAAATGGGCGCCGAACTGGGCACCTGCTATTTGCGACAACAGCAAATTTCCAAAGGCATATAATCATATGCAATACATAACATTGATTTTTACCTTTGCATATTTTTTGAATAAGAATTAGTTCATCTTTCTTCCAACTACCATTTTCTATATTCAGGTTGATATTTTTTAATGCATAATTTTTAGAATAAATTAGTGATAATTAACGTTAAAAAAATTTTATATAAATTTAATATAAATCTAATCGCTCAAATAGTAAGAAGTTGTTACAAAAAATTATACGAAAAAAAAATAATAATTTAAAATTTGGCATTTTTATCCGCGTTAAATAATACACAAAAATAAAAAAAATAATGTGTATGTGTCTAGCCGAAAATTGCTAGCCAAAATTGATCATTTTTCTTCGTAAAATATATTTTATATAAAAAAAATAAACAAACAATTTTTTTTTAACAATAAAATTTTATAGACTCGCATTCATTATGAATTTTATTTAAAAAATATTTTAAATTATGGTTTGGTATAAAATTTTATTTTGGGAAAATATTAAACAAATAAAAAGCACTAATCATTCATAATCATAATCAATGCTATTGTAGTAGCCGCTGTAATAATGTAGGCCAACCATTCGGTCTTAGATCGGACGATTGATGGACTGGTCTTTTTTTCAAGAACTGGACCGGATGTCTTAATATTTTCCGGAGGGGTTTTATTAATATTTAAGTTTGCTTTACTATTTGATTCATATAATTTTTGTATATATTTGATTTTATATTACTTTTCTATGTAACTTTAGTTTTTGTGATTTTTTTTAGTTCATTTCTATTTTGTAATTAATAACTCAATTGAGCCGATTTTGAAAAAAGGATAACTCAATATTTTAACCAGGAAAATATTACTCAAATCTGAAGATTTTGCTCATAAATGGCACAAAGGAGACGTCTGTTAGCGAAATTTCGAGGCTTAGTTAATATCTTTCTGGCTAAAAAATAGCATTGGGGGGGTAGCGCAGGGGCTCGAGCCCCCTAAAAAAATTGAAGATCCCCCTCAAAAATTTGATTTTTATACCAAAAAAAGGAAGGAAATTTTGAAAATGTTAGCTAAAAAATAGAAAGTAATTTTGAAAATTTTTACGCCCCCTGAGATTGTAAAGGCTAGTGACCTCCTGATCGTTAGCCACAGTAATTTATTACTATTCTAAATAAAAATTACTAGGTTATAAGTAGATATCTGATTAAACCCAAATTTTTATCTTTCATGATAAAATAGATGCAAATACCTTAAAAATCTAATCTACTTTTAATTCTAATATCTCATCTAAGTGCATAAATGGATTTTCTTCGATGCTATTAGATAAATATCAAACTGAACATATGAGCCAAATAATATTATGGTTTATAGGGGACATAATGGAATAGATTGACCACTATAAAGTCCCCTTTTCTATTTCCTTCCAGTACCTGCAAACAAATATATTCTCATTTATTTTAAATATTTGTATTATTTTTTTTTTCATATTTGATTTGATATTGTTATCATAAAATACTATTAAAATGATAAAACAAGCATTAAATTAGGTAATAACCTAAGCATTTTTAAAAAATAAAAATTTAACAAGACCGGTCTTGAACCTGTCTTTTTATTTGAGATCATCATCTGGATAGGTCTTTTTCTGAGGACCGTGGTTCTATCCAATCCCTTTATATAGATCCGGTTCAGACGTGACCTTCACTACACTGTAAATAATAGATTTTTTGAGTTGCAGTTGTTAGCAACGCTACTTTTATAAAATAGTATCAAATTAATATTTCAAAACGGCGTGCAAAAAGGTTCTAGTTTATTTCCTATATACCCCTTTTGCCGCTTTTCTCTGGTCTTTGGCCAGATTTGTTCACAGGTTTATATTTATGAACAAATAATTATAAAATACATGGATTTAATACCAGAAAATATTTATTTAAAATACCCCCTAAAATTTCATAAGATCCAAATCATCATTGATCATTTGATAGATTCTCATATTTCTTCAGTGGACACTGCTGCCTGTAATAAGCAGGTAGATCCATTTGGTAGGCACTGTTCCTCCTGAATCAGCTGCCGTTTTTTGCAGCATCATGATAATCATAATGGGTTTATAGGCAAATTTTTAGCCGGTTTCTACGATAGTTGAGCCATTAGACTGATGGTAAAGGTCCTGGTGGCATGTCTTTAGCATCTGACATGGCGATAAATGGGTTGTTTATGATGTGTCCTGCTTCATCTCATTCCCTTATAATTAACTCTGACCTTGACTTCATATCTATAGGTTCCTGCATTTTTAGTCCTCTAATTTTGAGTGTTTTGAGGATTACCGTTCCCCAATACCTAAAATTCGAATCAATCAATTAGGCCAAAAATATTAATAAAGTCTGAGGGAACATTTTCTTTTCCTAAAGGAAAAACTTAATTCTTAATTTGGGAATTACAAATATTTTCTTATAATTATTGTAATTTTTAGGATACTCAATTTGTTTGTTCGAATCTCGATTTTTTACTCTTGTTTATGCAAAAATATGCGGGCTTATTAAAATGTTTTTTTCCTATATGTAGGCTTTCTTGAGATTTTTTATAAAATTTTAAAATATAAAGTGCTAGTCTAACCAGTAACTTACATTTCCATTTTTTTTTTATTCAATTATACATTTAAAAAGGGATTAGAGAAGGTAAACAAAATAATTCTTGAATTTGTGAAATATACAGTATAAAATTTAATATCAACCATGGAGTTATCCATGAGTTAAAAAGTATTTAACAAGATAAAAACATATATCCAATTTAAAATCACAAAAAATCAAACAATATTTACAATATTATAAGTGATATTGCATTGCAAACTTATAGCCATTCTCTTTCCTGATTCAGAAATAGCCAAGAACATAAAATGTAGAATACAAGCCTCAAAAATAGTTTTGAATATTATAGGTCCTACGACTTGGAGACACCCTTTAGAGGATTTGAAGGAAATTATTCCATTTTCTTTATAATAGATGCCTCAAATAGGGAGATACCAAAATATTTCCCATATATACTAGGCTATTTTAATTTTAAAAAGCAGGAGTTTCAAGTAAACTTCTAAAAAAAAATCATAAGACTTGGAGAAATCGAAGAATAATTATTCTATGCTTGTTTAGAACCTTTATTTTAAAATAAAAATTAGCAATTATATTATTAGAATAAAATCTTTTAAAAAAAGATTTATATTATATATTATTATATTGCAAAAGATGAGAAAATAAAATACATATAGAAATTGACACTGTAATTCGACCTACCGAGAAAGGTTTAATTCTATTGGCGGGCTTTCCTCATAATATTGGAGGTCTTTAGGTCCACTTATTGAAGGCTGGTTGTATTAGATTTTTATAAAAATAATTTTATGTTTTCACTTACTTTTTTTTGTAAAAATATTTTTTTCTAAAAATTTTGAAAAAGTTATTAACTTTTACTAATTTTTATTTCAAATTCTTCTTTATAATAATGATATATTTTTGGGGGAGAGGCGATTGGAGGGGGGAAGGGGATATGGGAATTTGTTATTAACTTAAAATGATATTTACGACAACAGCCAATCATGGAAGGTGGGTTTCCCCTTGCCCCCCGCTACCTATGGCGTTAATATATTAATCTTTTTCTTATTCATTCATTCAGAACTTGAAATCGGAAAATAACATTAAAAGAAAGTGTTTTTTATTTACGAAACTATTTAAATTACTTCTTTTTTTAAATCAAATTTTATTATTATCTTTATATCTAAAAACATAGTATATATATATATAAAAAGTTAATTGAACATATTAAACAATCAACTTTAATATATTTTAAAAATAAACAATATTCAAATAAAACTAAAATTAACTATTCAAATTTAAATTTATAATCAATCAACATTCCCCCTCTTCTACAAAGAACTAATCTTCTTCTCAGCAGTAATCGAAAGCTTGTTGTCCTAGAAGTTTTTCCTGTTTCGATTGTACTCGGTTTCATCTTGGTTAGCGCATAAGTCTCTAATGTTCTCGTAGGCTTGATTCTATCACGTAGGTTTGATAAAATCGTTTATTAGAGTTGCGTGAGTTTGTACGTTTTTAGTAGGCTTGAATCAATCGCGTAGGTTTGATAAAATCGTTGAACGTTATCGTTGGTTTGATATCCTTATCGTATGTTGTTCACATTTCTCAAAATTGTTATTATCATTAATCCAGTTGAATATTGGAATTTGGAATAAATCGGAATATGTAATTTGGAATAGTTGATCAAATCAAATATATGAATAATATGCACGAATAAAATTTTGAATTTCGGAACAATATGTAATAAGGAATGATAATTTATGGAATAAGGAATAAAATCCAAAATAAGGAATGATAAATCATAATGATTATTATATTATTTTTTAGGTGTTAAGTTAATCATAGCGTTTTATACTTTTAGCGTTTTATGCGTTTTATATTTTTAGCGTTTTATATTTTTAGCGTTTTATATTTTTAGCGTTTATATTTTTTGCGTTTTATATTTAAATTTTAAGCACGTAATCTTTTAAGTAATCAGGTTTATTTTTAATTCTTATTGGTCTAGTAATTGGTATCTTAATCTCATTCTTTGTGTCCACACTTCCCCCCTTAGAGGAATTTTTAGGGTCAATTTCATAATATTTTAAACTGTTGTAACATTCTCTTTTCCTTAACTGATCAAGATGCCTACTTACTATCCCTTTATCAGTATAAACTTGAAACATGGTGTTACTCTCTTTAAGCTTGATGCTGCCTTTGCACCACGTATCATCACCCTGTTTCTTATACCAAACATAGTCTCCTCTATTAAAAGTTCGATTTCGTGGTAACGACATGAAGACTTCACCAACTTTATCCTCCAAAGGTTTTAATAAATCCCACTTTATTCTAATGTCGCGGTTAAACATTCTTTTGGACGGTGTAACTCCCGTAGTGTCATTCGGCGTGTTTCTATAGTTGAACAAAAATCTGTCCAGCGCAGTTTCTAAGTCAATCTTTGTGTTTATTTTCATATGAGCTTTAAATGTTCTCACCATACGTTCAGCTTGTCCATTAGATTGCTGATGATAGGCCGACGTTAGTACATGTTTTATACCATAATTGCTACAAAATTTTTCAAAATCTTTGCTCGTGAAATTGGTACCATTATCTGTAACAATGGTTTCAGGTATACCAAATAGTGAAATAGTTTTATAAATTTCCTTTAACGTGAATTCAGTCGTAATACTCTTTACCGGAACTATAACCGGAAATTTACTGTAAGCATCAACGATTATCAACCAATTCTTTGTAAAAAACGGACCCGCATAATCTATGTGTATCCTTTCAAATGGTTTAGTTGCTGCTACCCATGGATTTTGTATTTTCTTTGGATTGTCATGATAAATATTACAATCATCGCAACTTTTGACTTCCAAATCAATGTCGTTGACCATACCAGACCACCACATACGATCTTTGGCTAAGGATTTAATTTTACCTGCTCCCAAATGACCTTCGTGTAACGCCTTCAGTATGTTCTTTCTCAGACTTGACGGAATTATTATTTTGTCGCTTTTGTACAGACAATCTTTAATGATACTTAGTTCTTGTTCAATATTTTCATAAATTTTATTTTGGATAGGCACATTATTTCTTATATCATACATAACTTGAGATAATTCAAAATCTTTGGATGTTTCATCACGTATTCGGTCAAAACTAAGAGGTATATCGCCAAAGTCATTTATAATCGCGATATCATCAATAACGTCATCATCAATTACTTGTGGTAGTCTTGAGAGGCAATCGGGAACAACATTGTATTTACCAGCTTTATATCTGATGTTAAAGTCGTAACCCCCCAAAATTATACTCCACTTCTGTAACCTTAATGACATGGTGCTATTATCTTTGAGCCCTTTGGTGAAAATATGGATTAGCGGCTTATGATCCGTTATAATAGTGAACTTAGTCCCTATCAAGTATTCTTGAAATCTCTTGATAGCAAACATAATGGCCAAAGCTTCACGCTCAATATTGGTATAGTTTGTTTCGGATTTTGCTAAAGTTCTTGATGCAAAAGCTATCGGTTTTTCTTTGCCATCTTTTTCAGTGTGAAACAAAACAGTTCCTAATCCTCTTTTAGATGCATCAGTCGCAATTCCGATAGGTAGTTCAGGATTAAAGTACGTCAAAGCTGGAGGAAGACTAATCAATGTCTTTAGATCATCAAAACTTTTGGAGTGTTCTAAATTCCACTCCCATTTTTCTTTGTTAACAATCTTGTATAAAGGATCAGCTATTTCAGCGAAGTTGTTCAAAAATTTTCTGTAGTACCCGGCCATACCTAGAAACGTTGACAATTCCGCGGCTTATTTTGGTTCCGGCATTTTAACGATCGCCTCGATCTTGTCATGGTTGGCGTGGATCCCCTTGGCGTCGATGTCGTGTCCTAAGAACCTTAGACTTTTTTTGAAAAATAAGCTTTTTGCAAAATTAGGCACTAAACCATGAGATAGTATTCTTTCAAAAACCTTCTTTATGTTGTTGAAATGAACTTCGTCACTACTTCCCGTAATTAGTAGATCATCAATATAAAATATGACATCTTTCATGTCACTGAAAATTTGATCCATAATTTGTTGAAAAATCGCAGATGAAGTCTTTAACCCAAAAGGAAGTCTAGTAAACCGGTAGTACCCCCTGTGTGTAGATATAGTTAATATGTCTCTGCAGGTTTCATCGATGGGAATTTGTAGGAACGCATCCTTGAAATCTATCTTGGTGAACTTCCCTTCCTTGAGCTTAGCGATAAGAACATTTATTCTTGGAAGTGGGTATCTGAAGTCCTCAAGGGCTGGGTTGACAGTGTCTTTGAAGTCTGCGCAAACCCTAACGCTCCCATTATCCTTGTAGACAGCGGTTATCGGACTTGCCCATCGGACATCTGTTACAGGCTCAATTACTCCATCTCCTATCCATCTCATAAGTTCTCTAGTAACAGCGTCTATCTTTGAATAAGGTAACCGTCTAGGTGGTATGATTTTCGGTTTGGCGTCGTTACGTAGATATATCTTGACATTCCCTTTATTGATCGGTTTTTTAGTCAGTTTAGATTCGCAATCTTTTATTAATTTCTTTATTTCATCTTCATAGTTGGTATCAATGTTTGCTATAAATTTGTTCAAAATATTACTAAAGGCATTAATCCACATACGTCCCAATAACGCATTTTTATTAGATTTAACGATCACGGCTTGCAAGTGTTTGGTGATACCTTCGTAGGTTACTTTAACTTGAGTGACGCCAATAATTTTGATTAAGTTTCCATCATAAGCTGTGAGTTGTAGAGTGGACTTTTTAAGATCTTTAATACCTATTTGTTTAGCCATATCATGAGGTATAATTGTAAACTTGGATCCCGTATCAACCTGCATAGTAACAACAGCATCATTTACTTTTAAAGTAGTCATGAACGCATTATCATTAAGTTTAAACTCAGTTAAATTGTTGATATTAAAATCACTACCATTATTATTTTGTGTAGGGTTATATTTTTCTTCAACAATCTCTTCAATGTTCATGTTACAATTGATGTTACTTTGATTCATGTCATTATATTGTAATGGTTTTCTTTGATTAATATTTTGATTATAATTTTTCCACGTATTATTTTCTCCATTATTGTTGTTATTATAGGATTGATATTGATAACCATATCGATTATTATATTGACTCTGATTTCTTTGATTGTTGTAAGACCAGGAATTGTTTCTCCCATTATAATTATTGTTTTGCCAAGTACCTCTACCATAATTGTTTGAATTGTTATTGTATTGCCAGGCATTGTTTCTATTATAATTATTGTTATGCCACATGGAGTTTCTTCCGTAATAGTTTGAATTGTTATTCGAAGATTGGTTATTACGAAAATTTCTAGAGTTACCCTCACTGTCTCGAAAAATATTGTTTTGATAGTTTCGGCTAGCACTATAATTAGGCCTAAAATCATTATAATTCCTCTTCTTAAAATCAAAATTTTCCTTATGAGTGTTACGTCCATTATAATTAAAATTATTTTCTTTAAAATTATTACGTTTATAATCATTAGAATTATTCTCATTATTACTAAAAGTACTTTTGCATGGTATTTTATCCATGTTTAAATTGTAAAACTTTTTATTTTTATCCAATTTTTTATCATTGTCTACATAATTTGTATCGCTAACGTCTGGTTTAATATTGCTGCCATCTAACTCCACTCCTAATTTCATCATCTTATCTAAACCTTCGTGCTTATGTTTATTTAACTTCCTTCTAATATTATCATTTAAAGAACAAGTTATTAATTTCTCAATCATTCTTGTATCGTTATCAAAATCGCATTTTTTATGAAGTTTTGAAATTCTAAAATAAAAAGTATGGAAGGACTCCTCGGCACCTTGTACCGCTAAATTAAAGTTCTTTATATTTACATTAATGTCCTCACTTGGAATTAACAGTTTCAATTTACCAAAAACAATATTAAAGTCTTTTAACTGTGCTTTAGAACATATCGATGTAACTTGGTCTACAATCTCAATTGGTAAGCTACATATTAGTGTCCTAACTTTAGATGAGTCTGACTCAATATGTCCTTCAAAGTATGTTTCTATTAAGTTAAGATAAGTCTCAGATAATTTTCCTGATAACTTGGGAAATTTAGGAACATATTGAGTGTGTGTAAGAGTTAATTTTTCGTCCATGATATAATTTTATTTGAGTAAAGTAAACTTTCAATATTTAAAATCGTAAAAGCAAAACATTGTAGTTCATTAAAATCAAATTTAAGTTGTCTAAAAATTTTAATTTTAATCAAGAGAATATGGTTTAATAGTTTGTCTATAAAAATTCTAATTCGAATTCGTAAAGAGGATTTAATCCACTAAGTTTCAATATAATTTGTCTGTGAAAAATTTAATACTAATTCGTGACTAAGTTTTTTAAAAAAAAAATTTTATTGATATTCTATAGGTTAAACATTGCGTAAATTTATATTTAATAACAAAATATAGGGAAAATTTTCTTTACCCTTTTTATAATTTTGTAAATTTGGATAAAATTTTGACTATCGAAAAGAAAAGTCAAAAAATTTTATTTGTCCTTTATCATCTCCCATATCGAACGACGAATTTGATAAGTAATTCGTTTTTTTTATTTTTTACAAAAGAATTCAAGGTAAGGATATATTTTTTTAAAACTTTTATTATTTAACTTTATTTTATTTTTTTTCTAAAAAAAGAGAAAGAAAAACGAAAAACGTACCACCGTAACCGGGGCACCATAAAAGAAAGTGTTTTTTATATACGAAACTATTTAAATTACTTCTTTTTTTAAATCAAATTTTATTATTATCTTTATATCTAAAAACATAGTATATATATATATAAAAAGTTAATTGAACATATTAAACAATCAACTTTAATATATTTTAAAAATAAACAATATTCAAATAAAACTAAAATTAACTATTCAAATTTAAATTTATAATCAATCAACAAACATATAAAAAATTGCTAATAAGCTGTGTATACATTTTTTGAGATCATTAATGACATCATAAGAGTTACCACTTTTAATGCCTCCAATAAAATATAATGCCTCTATCCTATCTTGCTCTCCTGTTGCGAGACTATAGTTTAGCAAAGTTTTTGGGGTGATGTTCTTTGCTAAAATTGATTTATTTAAATTGTATATCCAATATTTTATTATGAAATTTCCTTATCTTGAAATTTCATTTACGATTATTTAAAAAAAAGATATATTTTGGGCTACAATATTTTATTTATTAGCGTTTATGAATATTTTTTTAAAGTAGTACTTAAGTAGCAACGCTACATTTAAAATAATAGCTATTTTTTTGAAAAGGTAGTTGTTGGCATCCAATCCTAAACTATATACGTCAAAACAAAAACAAAATTTAAATATACATTAGAAACAGGAACTTCTACACATACCCCCACTCCCTTCCATCTCATCTCATCTCACTTTGAATTTTATATTTTATTACTCACTTATGTTATATAAGTAAAATATTTAAATCTTAATATTTTGAATCGATATTTTCAAAAATTTGATATGAATATGACTAATAATACTAAGACGCAGTCCCAAGCAAGAAGTTTGAATTTTTTAAACCAAATTCTGGCCAATATGTATAGTGCTTAAATAATATGCATATCAGTTTAAGCTTCAATCCATTTGGTAAACTTGTATATAAAAAGTTATTTAAAATAAGAAAATTACTAAAATTCATATCAAAATTTAAGATAGTACTGAGAATCTAGAAGAACGAAAACAATTTTAATAAAAAATTAAATATGAAAAATATTTTGAAGAAATTACTATCTTATCAAGTTTTTTTAACCACTTAAATTTTCTTTTAATTGACATTGATAATTCATAATATATATATTCCAGTCATAAGCTATAATATAATAAAAATAAAAAGGCGCTCAATTCTATATAAAAAAATTAAATATTCAAAATTAACAAATTATGGTTTTTTTACCAATCGTTATCTCTTTTTTTGGATACATATCAAATGGAAATTTAAATTTTTTTAAAAATATAGTCGGCAAAATAAGAGCACTTATATCAGAACTCGAGGCTTATTTTTTAAAACAAAATATTCAACAAATTACTATTTTAATATATGATTTTATTATGGGAACTTGTAGTCCCCAGTTCCTTAAAAGAGTGCCTTTATATTTTTATATTAACTTTTTATTATAATTTAAAAAATAAAAATTCAATCTCTCAGGCTGTAGCTTTGATATTTTTATAATTTGTGGTAGTCATACTTGTGGCATCTTTGGAAAATGTGACACCAAAATAAAATAGATTTATTATGGTGAAATTGAAACAATTAAAATAGCTGTTTATCTCATACGCCAAGTTTAAGTGATTGTTTAATATGAAGTGCGCTTTTACAATTGAAAATAGAAAATGGAGGCCTCCCGTTTTTTATTTTTAAAGTTATAATTTGTAACCAATTTTTTATGTATAAATTTTAATGCATTAATTATGGGTTTTAAAAAAGAAAACAAATTTTCTCTAGATATCAAAAAAGTAATTTAAAAGGTTTAGATATTCTATCAGCAAACTCATATTCATGCCAAACTATATACTATAATAATGCATTTGTAAATGAAGGGGTTAAGAATAAAAAAATAATTTACCTAATCATGTTTATTTGCTATAAAATTGAGAAAACATGCTTTATTAAATAAAATAAAAAATATTTCAAAATAAATAGTCATATAATTTTTTCTTATAATATAAAGTAGTTATGATAGCATTGCTATCTAATAATCATAATAATAAAATATTCCTTCATTTAATCTAGCTCCATGTATCTTGAACTAGAAGCTATCTGATTAGAATTAAAGTTATAATCCAACGAACACTCATTAACACTATTATCATTATTTGAACTAATATCGCAACTATTCTTAATTGGTTTTAAAATTTTATAGTTATGGTTATGTTTATCATGTAGATTATCTAATACAAGGGATAAATGAGCTTGCAAGTTAGGTATCAGCTCGCTGTCGTTCCCATTTGATAACAATAAATGACTCGCAATTTTTATATTAGGCTCAAATACGCCAGAATTGTGTTGCATTAAATATGAGTTTTTCGATTCGGACGTTTCGTCAAGTCTCAATTCTTCATTATTGGCGAAAGAATAGTTTTGACTACCCTCAATTGTATTTTGTGTTATAAGATCCGTAGAATGAAGGTTTATTTCTAAAGAGGTGGTGATCCTATCAATATCTTGTCTAATCTTGTCCTTGTTCGAAAAATTACCTATAGTATTGGGACCAATTTTTCCACGTTGATGCCTCTGTTCCATGCACAGGGCCCAGTCTAGATATTTTAAACATTCTATCTTACGACCCATTTTTTCATGCACCTTCAATATTTTTTCAGATATTATTTTAAAAGTATAAATAGAAAAATTGGTATGTATTGTAAAGAATTTATCAAATCTTACATAAATTTAATGAGTAAAATATGAAAATTGGATCGTTAAATTTTAAAAATAAGTTAAAATTCAGTGATTTTATACTTTACAAAAAGTAAAATAACCTTAGCAATGGAATGGTAAATTTTAGACTCATCAGGGGCTAATTGACTCAATTCCATCAATTCCCTTAAAGCGTCGTTGTAATTTTTTTGGTGATTTAAAAGCAATTCGGCCCTATAAAATTTTGCTAAAATTAGCTTTGGATCACTCTTCAACGTGTCATCGAAACATTTCATGGCCTGATCGTACTTACAAAGTTGTTTATAAACCTGACAAGAATAGTAACAAAAAATAGTTAAGGTGGGCTTCTTTCTCAAAATCGAGTAGTCGGGCTAGTATTTAAACTTACCTTGTATTTTCAATAGTATAGAAAAATATAAATGATAATTTCAGAACTGTCCTTCAATGGGTCAACAATAAATTGATAAAAATAATATTTATAAGTAAATTAAAGTTTTTTTTAAATTATGACTGGCATAATTCCCTTCCAAAAATTAAAAATACGTATTTTTAATTTTTGGTTGAAATAAGTTACTAATTTTAAGATTGAATTTTTTATTTTTTCCAGCTGTTAATTTTTATTCATTTTTAAGGATAGGTTAAAAAATATTAGGTTGCTTTTATTTTAAAACCATTTTTTTTTCACGAGGCATTCTATTGCCTCCTTACTTTATACCCTTATCAAAAATGATTACTATCTTAGACATTGGTAATTGGCCAGAAAAACAACGATATTTAAGACGATTCAAGGATAACAAAGATCCTGCGCTCGATAGAATATGAGGAAAATATAAATGGAACACTCCGATCACGCCTTTTATTTAGAAATGATCAATTAACACAAATGTTCCACCTCTATCTTTCAGCAACCCAACACTTGATTAAAAAATAGGCAGAACAACTAGATTTTCTGTTACAAAATCGGAAATGCGAAAAATAGAAATTTTATTTTCTTTCTTAGATATAACCTTGTTAAACTATTTTTTGAAAAAAAATTAGGGGAAAAAATATTTGGCATTTTTAAACTTCTTAGTTCCATCAAGCTTTAATAATACTGTCTTAGGAGATTTTAGGTATAAACACGGGGAATACTAATAAGAGATTTTTGAAAATATATATGTAAAATTTATATTGTCCCATCATTTTTCTTGTGGTTGAACTTAGAATCAGTATCCTTATTTTTCCCTTAAGGGATGATATAAATCAATTTTCAATCCAAAATATTTAAAAAGATAAGAAAATCGATACAGTAAAAATAAAATTGTAATTAATTTAGTAATATACAAATTTTTGTCATTTCTTACAATGGATTCAATTTATTAATTATCCGATCAGATCTTTAGCCCCTTGAAGTAGTGAAGCAAACTCTTAATCATTCTAAAATTTAAGAGTATTTATATTAATTTTAGAAATATAATCTTAACGACGGGGGAGGATTAATATCAAAATGTGGCCCTTTAGGTAGGCTATTGGCATCATCTATAACCTGCCCTGAATTTATAATAAAATGCTTAGTCCCCAGTAGTGTTGTTAAACGTCTAGATTTAAGCTTATTTTTAAAAACGGTTAACTGAATATATTATACAGAAAAATATTAAGCAAGCCTGAATATTTTGCTCATTGATGGCACAAAGGTTTGAACATCTATTAGCGAAATCTCAAGGCATAGACAATATTTTTCTGGCTAAAATATGGAGTTAGCCGTTTTTAAAAATCGGCTCAAATCGAGCCGTTTAACAACACTATTCCCCAGTAGCTCCCCTTGACAAGAAATCCCGGAAAATACGATAAATTAAAAAATTGATTTCTATAAGATTATATATAAATAATCTTGAGATAATATTATGGTTTTAAAAATCGGAAAAATATTTATTAGTTTTGGTATAATTATAAATCGAATTTGAGAATTTTTTTGTAGTTAAACTTATGATTATGAAATAAATAAAAAATACTATTCCAAGATGGCACATCATAATAGCCCGTTTTGGATTTATCGATAAAGCTTTTTTATAATAATATTCTGATTTTTGATATTTCTCAGATTTGAAGGATACCATACCTAATCCATACCTATTTCATAAAAATTAAAACAAAAATAATTATGATTTGTTAGACATATCGAAATTATGTATACATGTCATGGGATTTAGTAAATCTGAGATTTTAAGTAAATTCTTAATATCCTGTCATTTTCAGTTCCTTTTTTAATTTTGAAAAACTTGATTTTGTCGGAATCGTATTCCATCATGTATAGAGAACCTACTCTGTAGATTATAGACAATTTTGGCGTTAAATTTTGAGTTACTAATAACTTAAATTAATTTTTGTAATAAAGTGTCTGAAATTCATATGGTTAGGTGCTATATACTACCGGCAAAATCGGGTCTTTTAAAATAAAAAAAATATAGACATATATAATTTAAGTTTATTTATATTAGTTATAGAGGTCAATGAAAGTAGCCCTGATTTTGAAACTTCTAGGACATTATATACTCTAGTAAAACTAAATATTGTTTGAGCAGCTAATGTCATTCTATAAACAATATTTACATAAGGGAGAAAAAAACTTAATATAATATTGTTTTTTTTAAATATTTTTCTTTCATTATAAAAAATAGGAAACCAAGCGTTATAATGATTTTGGTCGATTTTGATGGCGTTTTGGAAGGCTATATTACCCATTTCTAAATCTCCCGAGCTAACATATTCATGACCCAGCACAGTGTAAGCGTAAGGCATTTCAGGATTCAACTTTTAATTCATAAATAATTTTTAAAATTAACGTTGGTTTTCTTTAGTTTTTATTTTGTGCAAAAAAACACAAATTTTTACTAGTCCTTATTTTACACTTAAGCTTTAATATTAAATTATATTATTTAATAATTTATGTCATGGTATGCACAGGCCTCGACAAATCATAATTTGTAATTTTATCATATATGTGGTAATGGGATATGGAATCCGTGGGGAATCAAAATATCTCAATTTTAACATCTACTTAAAGTGATTTTTAGATATAAGATTAAACCAAAATGGTATTCCAGCATGTAAAGAGTACTCACGATGTGATACAAATAATTTTGCCTTTGACTGAACTAATTTTATTTATAATAATTATATAGATTTTTACATAAATGTTCATGGCAAAATTTCCCGAAATTCATAGCGTGAGTTCTTTAAACTCTAAGTATATTGGAATGCCTTTCTGATCGAGTTAGATTTCCCAAATTTAAAAATTGTCATTAGTAAATGATTTACCTAAAGGATTTCATATCCTGATACAACATATATATAACACTTAAACAAATAAAATCGGGTAACGATCAATTAATTTATTTCAAAGTAGGTAATATTGTACATTAGCAAAAAATTTAAAATTATTTTAAATATTTCGTTGAAAGGGGAACTATTTTTGGCAGGTCTTTTTTGTCAGACATTTTTTGTCAGTACAAAATTAAACCCATAAAATATGAATTAATAAAACGATCCCTTTAATATTTGTATTTTTTAGCTCTACAATACTTATAAACTATTTAATAATTCTCACTAATAAAAGTAAATGTCCGGTCTATTGGTCTTCATTAAGGATATCAGTCTATTCCAGGTTTTAAGGAATTGGCCCGAAGTACATAATAGAAAATTTGTGTAACTAAAATACTTATACTACAATATTATTACATAATTTTATTCGTGTTTAAAAAGAAATTAAGTAAATTTTGCTTTAAAAAAGGTTTGCCCAAACTTTTCAATTTGAAAAAAGGACCGCATCCCTTGTTTAAATTGAGCTGCCTTTATTTGTATCGTCGGTACAAAATTTTAACTAGGTTATAAAAAAGAATCGTGTAAATTATATTATCATCTGTCCTTTTATTCCATTAATTTTTAAATACTCCATTTTAAAAGATAATATTTTTTTTATATTTTATATATTAAATTTAGATTACCTATATTAAGCAACTAGAAAAGAATTTTTAGTGTCCTGTCCTTATTATTTTTCTATGTGTAACAAGGTTTGACGGTTTTCTCGCGAAAAACTGATTTCTTAAAGAACTGGTCATAGAACAATGTGCACAATGAATGAATAAACAAGTATTGAAAAAAGCAAACCACCTTTTTTAAAATTTTTCTAAAGCCAAGTGGTAATTTGACCAATTTGCACGACATCATAAATGCATTATTTACGCTTTTTGAAACGCTCATTTTGAGCGCACTATAGTAGTATAAATTAATAAGAACGTTTATAAACCGATATTTTGTCTAGGACCGCGCTTCAGTCTTCCAAAATGAAGCCTGAATGGTGACCACTAAAAAACAATGGTCATAAATTATGTTTCTCCTTTATGACTTTCAAGAGATAAATCTATAATTTTAATCTCCACAATTGTACAATAAACATTTTTCTTAATTGCGCTTTTAATAATCCGAAAGCCTACTTAAAAGAACTTATTTTGGCAGTAAGAAACGATTTCTTTCCTAATGTTTAATTTAATGATGAGCATTCGAATAATAATGATCAAATAAGATTATACTGTACTAAACTTGTATAGCTCTCTTGATAGATTTGATGGCCTGCTCGTGATCCCCAGCTAGTCCGAAGCAATTCGCCACTACGCACCAAGTCACGTGCGAGGAACGGTATTCCTTGGATAGAACGCTAGCTAACGCCGATAGCTCGTAATGTTTCTTCAAATGCCATAAACAGGAACTATAAATCTCGCAGCCGTCTATGTTGAAAGGGCGCTGTTTAATCGCTTTTTCGTAAAGGACGCATGCCTATAAATAATATATATTTTAAAAAGTAAAAAAAAAATTGGTGCATCGGATGGATAAGAGTGGTAATTGCATTTTGAAAAATATAGATTAAAAGCTATGAGGATAACCTAATGATACAGGAATCGCGATACAATGATTAATTTCTGTCATTCAAAAAAGAACTACATATACTTTATATAATGATAATTGTTGTAAGCAAGTTAAATTATGTTAGTCAGTTATATAAAAAAAATTACAATTTATTGTCCACAAAATTTAATATCATTTACCCGTGTAAAGTTAAATTAAAATTTATATCGATAGGATTAATATTATAAAACATAAATCTTAGATTAGTAAATTAAAAAAGTATGTGTATTTAAAATATTTTTCTTTCACGAAGAGCAATTTTGAACAAAGCTAACTGTGAATATTTTAATTCAACTCTATATAAAATCCCGACAATATAATTCGCCGAGATGTGGCAGACACTACAGCTTTTCAACGCTATAAACGGAAAAAGATAATTTAAGAAAAATATGATTAATATTAAGAGAATAATAAAGTTTTCTCATATAAAATCCGACATTTGTTTATAACTTTGTGGTAATCAGTCATTTCGTAATAGGTTTTGGCTATGAGACAGAGCACGTAAGGAAGGTCATGGTGGGCGGAAACTAATTGTTGGAATGCATTCAGTGCTTCCGCAGTTTCATATCTCGACAGGTAAGAGTGAGCTCGAGATATTATATTGAGAGCTTGAGCTACATTTCCTTATGGCAAAAAAAAAATATTGGTATACTTGGAAATTATGTTTTACCAAAAATTTGAAACCTGGACAAAAATGGGTTCTAGTTGTTAATATTTTTTTAAAAAGTGGTTCTAATTCCAAGTTCCCAAAAATTAGAAAAAGGGGTTCTGGTTTCTGGTTCATAGATTTGACATGGGTCTGAGGCACGTAACACTTCGAAGAATGTTATCATTTAGGGATTCTAAGAAGTCAATTTCTTGATATAGGAGTTGTGCACATGACCTTTATTATTACACTATTTTTTATAGTTTAGTATATTATTTAAAAAACAATAACCATTTTTTGATAATATTTTTCGACAATATATAGAATTTTTTATAAAAAAATCAATATAATATGCAAATTCTAGCCCTAGTATTTTTAATCGGTTTTCAAATTTATTATTCCTTTATAAAAAAAATTTACCATTCAATGTTTGATGTTTTCAATTTCAAATTTGCGGGTAACAAAATAAAAAATACCTTATCTATCTGCAGAATAATTTTTTTAAAATTGAAACATAATTAATATTATTTTGGCAGACATTTATTATAAGAAATTCGAAGGAAGAAAATGTAAGTGAAAGATTTGAGAAGGGGGAGAAGATTCCCAAAAAAGGCATAGTAATGTTTTGGGTTTACCTTTCAAGGAGTTACTCTAAGCAGCAATAAAAGAAAATTATCACACATTTTTGATTAGCTAAATTAAATTTGTCTTAAAAACTATGTTTGCAATCATTTTTGAGAAATCCTGTTTGTGGTTTTTATCATTATTATCCCCGTTTATGCAATATAGAAATAACTAGTCATATGTTATAGCAATAAATTTGTCAATGTAGATGTTAAAAATTATTTTTTTTTATAAGGGAATCAAATCATTTCACAATTTAGCTTTGAGTTGGACGAAAAGAGTATTCAAATTGTGAATAGAATTATAAAAATGAAATAAATTAGTTATCAAGCAAATAAATAAAACTATATATTTGAATTTTAGTCATGGAATGTTTTTGTTTTTAAAAATAGGAGGCAGTGGCCAAATGAGCTCAAATACAATTCTTTGTATTTTCTATGGTTATTTTATTATGTTTTTATATTATTTTATATTTTTTAGTAAAAATATAAAACTCTATAAGCAGCTAGCAGATTGTAATTGTATTCTCTATTAGATTTTTGTTAGAAAAATTCATTTTTGTGGCAATATAGTGAATTGATCTTTAATAATATATGAAGAGTTTTATAAATAAAATTAAATTCTATATATAAATTGAAACGCGAAAGTGAGATTTAAAAAAATTACTAATCAAAAATATTAAGGGTTGTAAACATTAATAAATTTGAATATAACGAGTTAGATTTCAGGCACTAGTCTTGATCCCAAGTTCAGTTAGGGTTCCAGAATTTTAAAAAAATTAAATTATTATTTTAGAGTAATAAAATATAACAAAATATGAGTTAATAAACAAGTCATGTAATCAATTTATAAATCTTATTTCGTAGTATCATCAATTAACTTATATAAATCTTTAGAAAAATTGAAAAAAATTATTGCACCTTTCATCTTTTTAAAGTAAGGTGCCAGAAGTAAATTATAGTTTGGTAATAACTTTATTTTTATCCAATTCCAAAAATGTCTAAAGATTTTAATAGAAAAATATTATTTCAGCCGCTGGGTTATTTTTGAAAGGATAACTTTATCAATGCCAAAAAAAATTATACTTTTATTATAATTTAGCTATTTTTTACAGTCCTGACAAAATTGGAATTTAACATATTTCAATGTCATAATTAGTAATAAAATATATAATATAAATGTCGTAAATTAATATACCTATGTTCTTTGGCTGCATTTTTAGCTCTGATTATTTAAAGCCCTGCCCTAAATTTTCAAATTTCGTTATTTTGAATATTTTCTCTGTATTTTATAAATTGTTTTATACGGAATTTAAGATAAGTAAATAATATTAAAGCATAATTAAAATGTTTTTCACTATAATATTAAACGGCATAAAAATATGGATTTGTGGCCTTCCGTCTCTCTTAAAGTTGAAATTGTTTTAAACCGTATCATGAATAATAAACCAATTTACACAGTGAGATTTAAAAATAATTAAATAGACAGAATATGAAATTAAAAAATCTTCTTTTCCTATTTCAGAAAGTCTCATAATCATTATGTTTAAAAACATTTATTGTAGGCATTCCCTTTTAGGCAGAATAATATGATTTGAAAATAATTTACAAAATATTAAATTTGAACTAAATTCACATATCATCTCTATTGAAACCACCAAAATATATAATTAAATATATTTTTTATCATTTTAAGATTTATATTTGAAACAGGAGTTGGCATTTATTATTTTTAAATTTAACAATGTTTAAATTTAAAAAAGATAAGATTTTATGTTTTAAAGCTATAAAATTAATGACGATTACAAAAGATTTAATAAGATAGAGGTCTCAATCCAATGTTCCCCTTCATCTAATCTTATTTAAAAAATTTTAAAAATTATCAACATATTTTTTTAGCGCTGGAAAGGGTAAATCATATCAGTAACTAGGGGCTAGTAGAATTAGGTCGAATTAATTATAATGATATAATAAGTATTCATTGGCTACTATTATAGCTTTAAATTCTATTTTTTTCCCCTTTAACTTTCACCTTTTTTGGTGGTTGATAATCAAAAGAATTAGAAAAAAATTAAAAAATTCATTAAAACTTAAACATTTTTTAAAATAAAATATCACATTTTGAAATTTTTTATAAATTATTTATATACAAATGGTGTATTATTGATAATAACAATTATCCTATAGGAGACTTAATAAACCAATATAATCTACAAGCCTGGGGTTTGGGGCTTGTTGGGGCGAAAATTAACTTTTACTAGAATCAATCTTAAAATATAAAATATTAAAATATTTATTAATAGGGTCTTTTGTAAAAAACGACTTAATCTAATCGTTAAAAAAATTGAGTATACCAAATTCCACATATTTTTAAATAAAATACGAATTTCATAAATAACGACGTGTTTTAGAGGTAAATAATTTTAAAACGCCGCTACTTTAAATAAATATAGACAATTAAGCTGGTTTTCTGGTTTTTTGGAAAATGGGTTAAATATAATTTTGTCAAATATAAATCACTATTGCATTGTGATAATGTTGGTTGTAATGCATTCGCGATATTGCATTCGCTATGATGCATTCGCGATAATGCATTCGCTATGATACATTCGCGATAATACATTCGCTGTAATGCATTCGCTATAATGTTTTCGCGGTAATGCATTCGCTATAATGCATTCGCGCTAATATATTCGCTATAATAAATTCGCTATGATGCATTCGCGATAATGCATTCGCGGTATTACATTCGCTGTAATGCATTCGCTATAATATTTTCGCGGTAATGCATTAGCTATAATGCATTCGCTATAATACATTCGCTATGATGCATTCGCGATAATGCATTCGCGGTATTACATTCGCTGTAATGCATTCGCTATAATGTTTTCGCGGTAATGCATTCGCTATAATGCATTCGCGCTAATATATTCGCTATAATACATTCGCTATTATGCATTCGCGATAATGCATTCGCTATAATATCTTTTCGCGGTAATCGACATTCGCGATAATACATTTCGCGGTAAAAGTTTCGCGGGTATTGACGTGATACGGTTGCCTTTGTATACTCTCAAATTTCGTCATTCATTTTTTTTTCAATTAGCATTAATTTGAGTGTAAATATGATTGTCATGTTTGCTTGAATTAGAATGGCCCTATTAAATTGCATAGGCTACAAATTTTGCTGTGTCAAGTAAGATAGCTTAAAAGTTTTTAAGACAAACCTATACTTTTGCCTATTATGAATAAGAGTTTTAAATGTAATTATATCAATTTTAGACTCCATTTTCTATTATTTGGATATCCAAATGTGTTTTTAATATTTATGATAACATTAGTAATGTTTCTGAAGCCTTTTCCCGAGGAATGAAAAACCACAAGCTTTTTTAGTTCTAATTCCTTCCCAGAGCTCTTCAAATTAAATTATGTAACGGTGTCTACTTATCTGACTAAGAATAGTTAAATTAGATTTATATATTTTAAAATATTAATATACCACTCCAGCAATGGGGGACATGGCTGATAAACCACCAAAATCAGATGTCTTATATTAACATTTACAGTAGTTTCAAACCTGGATTCTGTAGGTTTTGAAATTTTGAATATCTTTTGTTCTTAAATTTGATGTGGTTTTGATTACCTAACTGGTAAGGTAGTCTTCAAATAAAAGAGGAAATTAAAACAATAAATAATTTATTCTAATATAATTCACATTACATTTTAAATAAATCTGTAAACTACTTGCATTTTTGATAGAACTGTTTCCTGAAAAGATTAAAATGGATATAACCACATTTATAAAGGGGTTCTGGTTCCTAAATTCATTTGTAATGGTTCAGAAAGTTCCAGTCTAAACTCTGCTGATTTATACCCAAAAAATGTATATTTACCAAAAATTGTTGCAAATTA
This sequence comes from Gordionus sp. m RMFG-2023, assembly GCF_954871325.1. Taxonomy (NCBI): domain Eukaryota; kingdom Metazoa; phylum Nematomorpha; class Gordioida; order Chordodea; family Parachordodidae; genus Gordionus; species Gordionus sp. m RMFG-2023. Next base: position 13,633,850 of record NC_088779.1, on the reverse strand, counting down.
TTATATAATAAAAATTTTAGTTAGAGAAAATAAATAAATTTTAAAATTATTTTTTCTACCTCAGAAAAATTTTGACATCACTTTTATTTACAATTCAATATCAAAACAAAATGTGTCATCAATTAATTTTTGGGGTAAAATTGAATTCTATTTATCCATTATATGGGCTCAAGTTAATATAATTGTGAATATTACATTTTAAAATTAAAATTGCTTAAAATATTTTATATAGAAATGACAATTCAACTAATTTCTTATTAAATATCTAAGGCATCATATATCTTGTGATCCTTACTTAAGGAAAATAATAAACACTCCAAATAAATTTTGGCCAGATCAAACAAATACTAACTCTTTAGTTTGAAACAGGAAAATCATTTTTAAAAAAATTTGGCAAGGTTAAACTTGGTCAACAAAATATAAAAGAATATCAAATATAAATTTAATAGTTTATACTAATAAGATGTCCTCCTTCAATAACATAATTGAGATTTTCAGTTTGATTGCATTTGTCAATCCTAGCAAGTGTATTTGATTTAATATTAGTTTTAAAATCTAATGCTTTAAATAGATTAGTTTCATTATTATCTTTAAGAATAATCCTTCTTTTTGCATTTTTAAAATTAGTTTGTGTAATTTTTTGTTCATTCTTAGAATATGAATCGACTTTTCCGAATGAATCAATAACTTTATCCAAAGTAAGGGATTCTGAATTGTCAGAAAATTTTTTGCGAACTTCATTTGTATAACATTTATATGGATGACTTTTTATTTTGTTTAATTTTTTAGGGTTGATCTTGTTATTTGTAACCCTTTGAGCTTTATTATTTTTCAGTAATTTATCACTATTCAATGTAACAGTATTATAATGGAATGCATTCATTGTAGTACCTGTACCTAAAGTATCAAGATTATATGCCTGAAAAGGAGGAGTTATTTTGTTATCCAAATTAACGTTTGATATAATTAATTTATCATATTGATTTCCTATATCAATAAATGGAGGTGTGTTAATAGGGATTTCTGGTTCGTTAGTTAAATATAAAGAAGTTTGTGGAGTACAAATCTTTTCTAACATATTTTTCTGATCAATTTTGGATAATTTACATTTCCTATGGGATATTTGATGTTTAACTTTCACCTTTTTTGGAGCTTTTAATTTGTTAGTCATGATATTTTTATTATTATTTGTTTTATTTTCCTTATCAGATGCATCACTTGTTTTTAGGGGTGATAACATTTCTGTTTTAGGTGATAAATTTATGTTTAATTTTTCATTAAGTATAAAACTACTGTCTTTGTTATTATTAGTGATATATAAACTATTATTTGCAATCTTGAGAAAATTGGGTGGTAAAATTCCTATTTCATATAAATGGTTTAACTTTGACTGATTCGTTATCAAATCAGTATCAACTAAATATAATCGATGCAATAATTTAATGGCATCCCAATTTAGAAATGTATCTAATTCATAACTTTTAAGTAAACAATTCTTTGCCTTTATATAATTGCATTGCTTTATATAAAAAGATCCCAAAAAATTTAAAATTTGACTTATATTGAAGTCAAAAATAAAATCAATGATATCATTGGGAAATAATTTACTTCTATAAATTGATGATTCAACAATTAAATTTTCAATATCTTCAATTTTATAATTTTTGCATTGCTTAATTTCCTTTTTATTGCTAAATAGGATAGATTCAATTTTATCATAATACTGTAATTCATATGCAATTCTAGCCTTTAAAAATTTATTAGGCAAAAAGCTTGACACATATTTATGATTATATTCAAATAGATTATAAGCCAATTTATAATAATTTTTCCTATAGTAAGATGTGCATAATAAAAACAAATTTTTCTCATTCGGATTTTCTGCAAATAGATGCTCGGTTATGACAATAGCTTTATCATATTCATAATTATTTAGCGACTGAAATATATGAAATACGAAGAAATTTTCTTCAGCAATCATTAAATATTTTGAGATTGAAATTGAAATTAAATGGCTTAAATACGAAATATTTATACCGAAGGCTTTTTAAAAATGATAGGTCAGGTGAAATGATCTATTGGATGTAAATTTTGAAATCTGGATTTGTATTATATTTTATATATAATGAAATATAATATCAAATAAAATGCTTTTTTTAATAATCAGAGTTATTAAAAATGCTTTTTAAATGGATCTAGATACAGATACCGATACCTCATTTAAAAACATATCTAGACAAACAAAAACTCTTCTTATGAGAGCTCAAAATATGCAAACAATATTATTATATTTTGTTCTCATTCAATTCGAACACCATATAAAAAATAATAATTATCATAGTCCTTTTTTTATAATTTTTTCGAACAAATTCTTATTTAAATGAACATTTATAAAATAAAATTAAAATAAAATATATACTTTTTTTAATGCTTTTTCCCCAAAAATGTATAAATTATGATAAATAATTTTAGAAAAAAATATCAATTTTTACATTCTTTCATTCAAATTATTGTTTAAGATATATGCATACATTTTTGGGGGTCAGGGAGTGGGGGGAGGACTAAGGGGGATATATTTTATTAGCTTAAAATGATATTCACAAAAAGTGATAAATTTCTGAAGGGGGGAAATTTATACAGGTATAACAAAATGTATCTTAAAAAATATCTAAAAGCAGATATAGATACCTCTAAAATTGTACATAGATAAGATGCAGATACTTTTTATAAAGGTGCATCTAGATACAGATACCATATTTTTATATCTATACTTTAACAACTCTAATTATAATGTAACAAATATGATGCCCTGATATCTATACAAATTAAAATATATAAAAATATGAGTTTAAACTATATATCTTTCATTTCTTCTTTTCTCTAGGTTATATTTATCTTTAAAAAAATTTTATCCGACTATGATAATTTTATCGATATTTTGATACATGGATCTATTTCGTTTGTTAAAAAGCCCGATTCGATTTTAAAAAACGGTCCTATTAGGGTTAAAACCAAACATATGTTAGCCTAAAGATTTTTCTCATAGCTGGAAGAAATGCTTGGACATCTATTTGCCAATCCTAGATGTTCATTTTATTATTTTAGCTAAAATCTTAATCGGGTTGTTTTGAAAAATCGATCCAAATCGGGCTTTTTAATAATACTACATTTCGTTATCGTTACCGTTAGCCCATTAATATTTATGAATATATAGGTAATCATACAATTAAGTAATTACTAAGAATTTCAAGGAATATCTTTATCCATATATTTATGAAACCCATTATATTTAATTAATTTGAATCTTTGGCAGATTTATATTTCCGCCTAATCACATGTCTAAGTTCTAAGACCAATTTATTTTTGAACAGAATACATATCTTAAAAAATTTTAAAAAAAATTTATTCAAAAAAATTTACTCATTTACAACATTATTCATTAGAAGGGACTATATGATACTTTCTCAGGAAAATATAAATTGGTTTATTTTAATCATACTAGTTTTTGATTTTATTTAAATAAAAGTGGAATTTTTGAATCGAGCGACTACCTACATATAATGTCCATATTAGAGATAGTGAGAGTAGCAATTTGCCCAGTGACGTAGCCAGGATTTTCTCATAAGGGTTGTGGTTTAAATATTTTTTGTTGAGGGCTTCGCTCCCCTAACCTCCCTTTTTATGATAACTCAATTGCCTATCATTTAAATTTTATTTATTATATAAAAATACTTTAGCATAAATAACATTCCTTTTTTAATTCGTGTATTTATTAAAATTTAATTCTATAAAAACTCTATTCAAAAAAATATAATTTAACAATTACATAAATATAAGTAATTCTTATGCAAATAATGGTATTTTAAAAATATGACGATATTATCAAAAAATAAATAATAAACAGTACCTTGATTAAAAATATATATTATAATTTTCCGATGTCCTCACTATGTCATTGTGATGTCATGTCATCGCTACGTCATGTCATCGCTACTTATTTATTTATTTTTATTAATTAATTTATTTTTTATAAAAGTAAGATTCAAGAAATATTTTTTAAATAATGATGGGACTTTTTTCGTCTGCGGGAAAATGGCTGATGTTAAATCGCACCTCCAAGAAATAATGATATCTATCAATTCTACAAATACTTCTATCACTCACAATTTCATTTTCAAGCACACTATATTCCTTAAATATCTACTTTGCGACTACATACATTTTTTATGACATGAAAAGCCTGACTTCTACTCTTCTGAATCAAAACTCTAGTAAATTCTTTCAAATGCATGGAAGATGTTTGGGAGAGTAATGAGACTCTTTTTTAATTGCTGAGGATTATACATAACCCATAATATATCTCTGCCAAGTTATTACTTTTATTCATTAATTTTTTTATTTTTTCTAGATTCAAAGAAATAAATTCTCTTCTTTATTTACTAATTTATCTCAATCAATTCATCATAACTTAATTCTTTCTTATCTTCTCCAATTCTTTACCTAAGCTACTATAAAGTTTAGCAAGTACCATTATAAATCAATTATTTATTTCCTTTAACAATTTATTTTTTCTATATATTAATCTTATTAACTTAATTTAAACAAAATAATATAAATCAACATTTAATATAATTACAACTTCTTTCTTAAACAAAATTTAACTTTAATCCTCTCTTAAAACTCAATTTCATGGATATTTTCTTATTCATCATTTCTCTTGTCTGCTTTTTGCTTTTTCAATTTTCCAAGTATCGTCTGCTTGTTTTTTCCCCATTTTTTTCTATTTCAAAATTCAAATTTATCTTACAATTTACTTTAAAATTTATATTATGTCAATTTTCAAAAATCTAACAATCTACTCCTACAACATTCCTGGCCTACTTTCAAAAACAACTATACTTAGGAAACTCCTTGATCAATATGATATTAACATTATTTTAACACAAGAATCTCTTATTACCAATAATATATAAAAAAAACAAAAAAAATAAATAAATAAATTACAAATTACAAAAACTAATTCTTCTTTCTCTTTACTCCTTAATCACCCCCCCTCCCCTTTTTTCTAATACATATTCCTATCTTATCTTTTATAATAAATAAACATTATTTACAATGTGGATCCTGGCTTATCCACGAGTGGTACCCATCATCCCACTCAAATTAAACGGGACCATGACAGTAGGGTAAATTACTGTCAACTTTGTGGATCCTGGCTTATCCACAAGTGGTACCTGTCATCCCACTCAAATTAAACAGGGCCCAGACAGTAGGGTAAATTTTCTGCCAAACAGTGAATGCAAATTCACTGCTCTGGAGACACCCTCTATGAGGTGGTGGAGTGCCCACTTAATTGTGGGATGTCTCCTTAGTGTATAATATGATATGGTAAGATTCAAATAAAAAGCAACTATTATATCCTGGTAAATAATATTTATAATTTATAAAAAATTTTATTTATTTACTTTTTTTATAGGTGAAATATTTTGAGAAGAAAATCCAAGAAAGCAAGACTCAAATAAAAAGCAACTATAATCCTGGTAAATAATATTTTTAATTTATGATATCAAAAATTAAATATCATTCAATTATTAATTCAACCCATATTCATTTTGAGATTTTTTATTTATAAAAATGAGTTTTTACAAATCAAACAATCATACACCATTATTTTCCAAAAAATGAGTTTTTACAAGGGCTAATATCATAAAATAAATATTCAATTCTTTCAAGTAAATTAAATTATAAATGCTTATATTTTTTTTACATTTAGAATACATCAATTTTAGCTTCTGATGATATTCCCACTCTTTCTAGAGAGTTGAACCTATTATTGATTCCTCTTCAGGTTTAATACATTAATATTTTTAAAATTATTCTTATATTTTTATTTTAGATAACAAACCCTGTCTTAACCTCTCTTAATGATTGTACAGATGCTAATTAAGCAACTATTATGCTGGTAAATTATTATTTTTTATTTATTAAAATGAGTTTTTACAAGGGTTGATATCAAAAAATAAATATCATTCAATTATTAATTCAGCCCATATTTATTTTGAGAAGAAAAGCAAAGTAAGGGTAAATAATATTTTTAATTTATAAAAATGAGTTTTTACAAATCAAACAATCATCATACACCGTTAGTTTACAAAAAGTATAACATCAATAATTTAAACTTTCCCATTCCAGCTACACACATTTAAAATTAATATTTATGAAAATAGTTTCAAAACACAAAAGATTAACCCTCCCTTTTTTTAAACAAAAATACGGTATAAAACAAGGATGTGCCACCTCCCATTTTCAATCTACTAATTAGTGACATCACAAATACCAGTACAAAATTTAGACTGGCTATGCTACGCCGACAACATATATATCATTATTGAAGATGTCAACTAACATTAATTATTTTAACAATAGTCTTAAATAATATGTGAAAAATCAGCCTGATAAAAAATTTAAAAAAACTATTCTATTTTCCTTCCCTTTTAATTTCTTTTCTTATCTTCACCAACTTTTTAATTTCCTATTTCTTTCTCTTTAGCTTCCTTTCCCTTTTAATTTCCCTATTTTCTTTCCATTTACAATACTTTTTGCCAGGCCGCACAATATGTCTTTTTATCTCTGATGAATATTTTGTCTAACTAACAGAAAAATATCCAAAGTACATTATTTTTAGTATTTAACTAAATTAATATATCAATTTTTAAGGATCCTACATTTTTAAAAGCTTGCCTTTTGTCAGATCCACAATTGCTCTATTCTCCATGCTGATTATTTTGTATAACTCACCAAAAAATAAGTACATTATTTTTATTATAAATAATTTTATATAGAATTTTATATCTATCCATAAAATCGATATTTTTTTTATTCAATTAAAATTATAACAATACTCCTTGGACTCTCCGAATGGTATTTTATTTTAATCCTACCTTGTAAAATTAACTTGAGAATTGTTTTGTTTTTACTTTAGTTAACTATCCCCATCTTATTTATAATTGTTCAAATATTGATATATCAGTCATTAATAATAAACAAATGCAAAATAAACCTTTAGAAGAACATGATAGGCTTGATAAGTCCCCAAAAAAATTTTTTTGTTTATAGCCCCCCCAACTACTAGATATATACTTCTAATATTGACTCCTCTACAGGTTTACAGTATATTAATGTTTGTTTAATTTCAACAATAGTTTATTTATATTTGTGGTTGATTTCTTTATTTGTTTAGGTTAACCCAATCTTAATCCCTCATATTGTTATTACAAAACATGATGAATCTATTATTAAAGATAAGCAAAGAAAAAATGCCTATTCAACAAAAGCCTTACCCGTTCTAGAGTTACTGGTGGCCAAGATAATAAGGAACTTTGAACTCCTCTGGAGGTTTATTTTGTTTTTTATCTAATATTTTATATCTATATGTTTATTTTATATTCACCCAGTTGCCTCCAAATGATATTTCTATCACCACTACCACAATCCCTATGCCACCTCTGCCTAATTTTTAACAAATATAAGCATTTAATTCCACTATTATTCACCTCACTTAATATAAATAATACTTTATCCGATTCTCTGAGGAACTTTCATGAATATTTAGAGGGATGTTCAAACGTGAATGTGTAGTGCGGCCAATTTCATTAACATTATTAATGGGAAAATATGCGGTAGTTTTGTCATGGCCTTTATAACAATACTTACGACCGTTTTATGGTTGAGTTGACAATGTCGTTCATTATTCTATTTTAGAGGAGGATACCAAAACTGACACTTTGGCAGAAATATCATTTTGCGTTCTTCTTTTACCAGTAGCCCAAGGCCTCAGCTTTATCAGGACGCAATGGATGTTGTACACTGCTTTGGTAATCCGTCATTATTCCCTAAATGTTGTGATATTATACATTAATTATTTCCTCTGCAGACGACTGTCCAGATTTATTTTGTCGCTTTTTCCATTAAAATTTAAATGTCATAAAGGATTTGCTCTTAATTTTATCAGACACACAAAATAATAATTAATCCTCATCATTTTTAAAAAAAATTACCTAAATTTATATGGCAAGAAAAACAAATTTCTTAAAAAATATATAAATAAATTGCATTTAAGTTTCATTAGTATTGAATGGCATTTTTGTAATTTAAATAGATAGCATTTTTTTGTACTTAACATAAAGATATAGATAACCCTTATCAAATTTTTTGATAAAAGGAGTCAGTGGCGTAGCTAGAAATTTTTCTTAGAGGGGGTCCATACATATAAAAGCCTAATATATAATAAATACATTTTTTAAATGTATCAATAATATGTTATTATAATTTAGTAGATTATTCTCAATGACTTTATAATAAAACTATCCAGAATAATTTCAATAGTAATATAATATCCTTTCACAAACATCAAAACTAGAAAAATATAAATATTAATGGCATTTATTTAATATAAAGTCACTTTTAAGTCTTTTGAACGTATAATCTAGAAAAAAGATTTAGCTCTGGGAGGGGTCCAAACCCGAAAACCACCCCCGTAGCTACACTACTGAAAGGAGTTAACCAACTAATTGGTAAATCCGAGATTTCCCCTTCATGTGATGATAAATTATTTAGAAATTTAACTATCTCCGGGTTTGGGAAAAAGTTTTGAAAATTAATATGGGTTGGACTGGGCTTGAAAAATATTCCTCAAGATTAATATTTGCTTGCACCTGACTTGGGAATATCTTTTACAAATTATTATGGGCCGGGCTAGGAAAAAATTTTCAAAGTTATTATGGGTTGAGCTAGGCTTGAGAAATTTTTTTAAAAATTATAAGGTCTTGGACGCTTGGAAATTTTTTCCAAATATTATGAGCTTGGACCTGGCCTGGAATTTTTTAATGTTAAATGTTAGTCTTATGTAATCAGTAATAATTTACAAAGAATTTTGATATTGGGTAAAAGCTCATTTAAATATATTTTGACTCAAAAATTAGTTTCTACTTTTAGTCCTAATGGGTTGGACTCAATGAAATTGGTTGGACCTAAATGGGGAGGGGGGGGGGTTAAAATTAATATAAATTGGATATGATTTTTAAAAAGGTTACATCTTTCTTAAAAAAAAGAATAAGATTCTCATTCTCCGTCATTTTTGACGGGCTCTCTACTAGTAGTATTAATTGCATAAATGTTAAAAGTTAATACAAAAATTATTAAATGTTAAAACTAAGAATTCATTTTAACCCTTCAATACTCCGGTGAAAAAAATGATGTTAGTACTCTGGTGGGGTTTAATAGACCCCAATTTCAAATGTATATATCTCCTTTTGTATTTAATATTTTGGTTTAATATTTGGATATAAGATAGAACAAACCTTAAACTTGATAAAATATTTATATATTTAAATTTATTATGCTTAGATTTAAAATAATGAGGATAATTATAATTTGTGCCAAAATTTTCTAAAAAACATTTAATTTTATTAAATTGAAAAAATTATTTATCTATCATATCATCATTATAATTCATTATTTTGATATTTATTCTTCATAATAAAAATATAATTGAAATATGTTAATTTTGACATATCACATAAAGTATTTATATGCTCAAACATAATTTTTTTCCCCATATTTGACAAAAATATTTCGTTTTCTCATCTTTATTGCTAGGATACATACTGCACCTTCCTCTTGAGTGGATAAGATTTATATTTTGAACTTTGCCTAATATATTGCATATAGATTCCTTCAAAAGTCAGGACAACCTGATAATATTTGTTGTACTTCTAAATATGGCTTATAAGTTCAAATGATATAATACATATGAAATTACTTCATGTAGTGGATACAGGCGCGTACGCAGGAATCTGATCTGGGGAGGGGGGGGGGGGGGTAATAAAAATTTTTAAGAAATATTATTGTTTTTTAAAAATATCAAGCATAAATTCATAAGACTAATAACTATTTCTAATACACAATTTTAAATTAATATGAATTATAAAAATAATGTAAAGAATCACTTAAATGACCCAAAATAGAAATTTGAATTTTTTGAGCCTTTAAAATTTATATATAAAGTATAAAAAATTTAAATGTTAGATAATATAAATTAATACACATCTTAGGAATAATTGTATTTTGTATGTTTTATATGTACAATGTAAAAAAAATCTTCATTGGTATTGAGCTAATTTTCAAATATCTCATCCTTGCTTGTCGTCAAATGCCTATGAATATTCAAAAGATCCAAACATTTCAATCTACTTACAGAAGTTATACTTCTTGGTATGTTTTTCAGAGACCTCCAGGCCCGCCTGGGCAGAACCGTATTTTAATTTATTTAAATATATCGGGGCACGCCCGTTTTTTAAAAAAACACCTAGACCTACCCTAAATAAAAAAACACCGAGGCCTGGCCTAAATTTTTTTTAGAAAAAACACCCAGGCCGGGCCTGAATTTTTTTTAAAAAACACCCAGATATTTTAAAACAGCCTATATTTGAAATTGTTATTATTAGCTATAAAAATCAAAAATAAATATAATTTATTTTTAAAAAAGCCGGACCGGGCCTGAAATTTTTTTTAAAAAAATCCGGGCCGTGCCCTGCAAATGATATTTCTGGAGGGCTCTGTTATTCTTCTTAAAAAAGAGAATGTTCTCTCATTAGTTTACTAATGGGAAGAGTTGCTAATATATATAATTTTAATACATTGAGAATATAATCTAAAATGTTAAAAAAAAATTTGGAACTATATCAACCATAGTTAATTTTATAAACATAGTTATTCAGCTAATAAGGCATCAAAAGATATTGATACTTTAACATCTTCATGATAAAAACCCAACAAATATTTTTTTTTCTATCACCATCTGAAAAAAGTTGAGTAGGTTTTCATGGAAATAATATTTGCAGATTGGTAAGTGCTGCATGTTACATTAAAAACCATTCATTTTAGGTTATAAATGTAATCTATGATATACTCTTCTACTGATCTTATATTAATGTTTTTAACTATGAGCTTGCCTTGCTGCAAGTCGAGGGAGATTAATATTTAACACGTATAGCTCTTTTTGACTTAACAATAACATATAAAATATGAAATTCTTCATCAACATTAGCCCTAATTTCCTTGAATTCTAATAAAATGCTCTCCGCTATTCTCATCTTCTTAATCAGGTCAATGTCATGTCTTAGAAAATATACATAAAATAGTTGATAATTAAATAATACATTCTAATGAGAAAAAAAATTTTAAGCATTGAATCCAATAATTTTTTTGCTTCTGAGGAAATATTTCTCTCAGGCTATTGTGATATTTCAGTAATAGCAAATAATTGGCTCTTCTAACTCCGGAGACTCTATCTCGTTGGACAAGGTTGCAATTTCTTTCTCCCTGTTGTACAATTTCAGAATAATTATTATTTGACTAGAAATTTGAAAATGGTAGATAAATATTACGCCACTAAAAATTTGGAAATAATAAGTAAATATTTGGCCGGAAAACTTGAAATCGAAATTAATTGATAAAATAACTTAGTTGATGAATGTGTTATAAATGTAATTAAATATATATTTAATATAAGATAGGAATAAATATGAATAAATATAAATTAAAATAAACAATAATATTTTTGAAAAATATATCCGGCATCTGCATTTTTTGGCTTTGGGTAGGTGGGGAGGGGGATTTATCCCCCTGCCCCCCCCTCTCTCCGTAGCATACTCGCCTGAATGAATATTTATGTGTTTGCTATATAATGTGAATTAATTGATATTATGTTTAGAAGTGTGTAAGACTTGCTTAAAATTGTATCATTTGTTGTCATTCAATACACTATATCTAACCTACCTTTAGTCATATTATAAAATGTTATAATTTCAGGCTTGCTTGTATCATTTGTATCAACATTTTTATTATGGTGGAAAGTTGAGAGCATTATGACATCTTTTTCTTTCCTTGGATATGGTAATAATGTTATTTTTTCATATCCAACTCAAATATATGAAAAATGATATTACATTTTAAATAATTTTATTATATTTACTTTCAGAATATGTGAAAATGATAAAAATAATTTGAAAAATGAGATAATTATAAAAAAAAATTTTAAAAAAATTACTTATTTACTTTGGTGGGGTCTTACAAACCCCAGTCACAAAATATTTATATCATAAAAACTATTCAGCCAAAATATATAAAATTTGGAATATAGATTCTAAGATATATTTAATGAAGCTACTGAAGATTTCAGATCATAATAATAAACCATTTTTAACAAATATCAATTCTAGCAAACCTGGGGTCTCATATACCCCACCGGAGTATTGAAGGGTTAAGAAAAAAATTTGATTATAAATATTATATATTAAAACTAATATATTCATATTGAAATTTTTTGATTTGAATTTATAAAAAGAGGTCTATTTTTCTCTGAGATTTTTCTAATTCATCTAGAATCAAATTATATCTAGAATAATCTTATAAATATTTAGGGCTAATCCATCTAAATGTTTTTCACCAGTGATATTTTTAAAATAGGTTTTTTAACCTTTTTAAAGTTGAAAAAGACTTTTCATTAGTAATTGTTAAGGTAGCTAAAATAATTAATAATATTTTGATATTAGCCATGGAATCTAAAGTGCAATTACACTTAGAAAGGGCCTGCAGAACCTTTTTTGGTCTCAAAGAACACTCCATTCTGTCAAGATTTTTTATACCAAAATTCGACATCCCAAAGTAACTTATCATATGAGCCTACTAAATCATCACTCTCCGATTGTCTTAATATCCTCTTATTTTTCAACTGTAATCAACAGTTTAGACTCAACCGGTAACAGAAAATAAAAGCTTTTAAAATAAAATTAAATAAAAATGTTTATTTTATAAAAATCCTCAATCGTAGATGCATCAATATTTGAGCGATTGGATTGTCTAGAACCTGTTCTAGGTTTAAAAATTTCAATCCCAAACATATTAGCAATCTCCTTTACTATTCATATATTTCATGAAATTTTTCATCCACATTCTCTCTGATATTCGTTAATATTTCAACTAGGGATGTACTGATATTTTTATCAGATCGGGCCGATATTTTATCCAATTTAAAATATCGGTTATCGGCCAAAATAAAATTTCCCGATCCGATATAAAATGGCGTCTTTAACAAAAATAAAATGTTATAAAATTTTTAAAAAGAGTTATATTTAAAATGATTTATTTTTATAAATAAAATGGAAATCCATTTTTAAGTATATTTTTTAAATAATAATTAATTAATAAACATTTTGCCATATTGTTATTATTTTGAGATTTCTGTTTATAAAAGGGTTCGATAATCTCTTCAGAATCAGTTTTTAGTGAAGCACCGCAGGCTGACCTCTGATAAATTGGAAATTTTGGTATTTCTAAAAAGAAATTTTCGTTAATGTTAAATATTATTTTAAATATTTATTTCAAATTTCATATACATTTGTTTATTACTTGTTATGTATATAGATTAATGTTTTACTTATTATATAAAAGTGATTTAACAATAAATATTTTATTGAATTGAATATAAACGATAACTGATCATTATATTATATTTAAATGACATAAGTTATGGTATAGTTAAATTAGACTTTATACTAATAAAAAGTATATTAAAAATACAACCATTGGTATCTTTACAGAATACAAAATTAAATATGATATCGGGTCGGTAATCGGCCGATATCAATTTAATATTGGGAATGTCAGATCGGATCGGCCTCCAAAAAGTGGTATCGGTACTCCTAATTTCAACAATATCCGATGCTCTATTCATAACCTCCCTTAAATCCAAATCAATTTTTTGTAGCATTTTGCTAACATCATATGTATAATTAAATAAAAAATAAACACATTGAATTGATATTAAAAATTGTAGTTTATGAATCTTTTTTTTCGCTTGATATATAAAATTCTAGTGCTGCAAATATAGTTCAATAAGGAGTTTTATTGACTCTTGTCTTTCAATGAATCTAGTCGGACAAAATCTTTTGTATCTTTTTTTTATTCCTCATGATACGTTTGAATAGACAACTCCCTCTTCTAGGGATTGTTTTTTCATAGTGACTTTAAACAATAGAATGACAAACTAGGCAAGTTTAATGGAATGCAAAATAATTTTAAAAAAATAATCAAACACTGTATATCAATTATTATTTATAATAATTAAAAACATAGAAATAGTTGTTTCTTAAATTATATTATCAATTTAGTAAATTAAATAAAAATTTTAAATTAAAAAAAAAATTAATTAAGAAATTGTTTTCCCATTTTTCATAGGGGGGGAAGGTTAACCCCCCCCCCCCCTTTATCCCCCATGCCTACTCCACTGAATTTGCATCCTATTTTTTGAAGAGGTAAGGAAGTAGCCATTTAAAGAGGGAGGAATACAGTAAAAATTAACACAATTTGTGGAATAAAGATAAAAATACCTAATAAAATAAATTTATTAATTAATATTAATTTCATTCATTCACAGATGACATTTTGAACAGTTTGTAGTTATACATCAATTTTAATTCCAAAAATGACAACGTGAAATTGCTGTAATTTTGAAAACAAATCATCAATAGTTTAAAAGAAAACGTATTCCCATTATCAGTCCGATGTACGTATGATGCGTCTTTTCATGCTAGTTATCAAGCCAAGAAGAACATCTTTTAAATATATAAGAATAATACAGGATATGTATATGGGCGATACAACAATGGTCTATAGCACAACAGGTACTTCAGCAGGCTTCACAATAGCCGAAGGAGTTCATCAAGAGTCGGCTCTAGCCCACTTCTCTTCATTACAGTAATAGATATATTAGCACAGTCTATACCTCAAACAGTCCCGTGGAATATGATATTTGCAGATGATATTGTGATACTTGCCGAATCCAAGGATGAAATGGAATAAATATTAGTGAGTTATAAATATCCTAGAAAAGCACGGACTAAAAGTAAATAGAGAAAAGACGGAGTATATGGTGATAGGAGAAACAGAGTATTGATATAAATGAATGGCAGGCAAATATCGGCAATTGAAAGCTGCAAATATTTGGGCTCCACTATACAAACAAACGGCACAATAGAAAAAGATATAAAGAGTAAAATTAATCAAGGGTGGTTAAAGTGGAGATCTTTATCTGGAGTGCTATTTGACAAAAGAATCCCACACAAATTAAAGGGAAAAATTTACAGTTCCATAGTACAACCAACTATTCTATATAGTTCGGAAACATGGCCAACCAAAGAATCAGACGAGATAAGTCTACAAACTATGGAGATGAGAATTCTGAGGATGATTGCTGGGGTAACATGAAAGGATAAAGTGCGCAATACAAGAATACTAAGTAGTTTAAAGGTAGTGCCCATTAAGACTAAGTTAATGGTAAACAGACTTAAGTGGTATGGGCACACAATGAGAAGGCCTATAACTACCTTGGAAATAAGGTTGAGAGTTTGGAAGTGATGGGCAAACGTAAAAGAGGAAGGCCAAAACTTCAATGGGGCCATAAAGTTAGAGCCAATATAAAGAAGTATAAAAGAGATTGTATGAATAACATAAAGTGGAGAGAGATGTTGAAGGAGCTTACCACCAGAAAAGGTGAAAGCTAAAGAGAGAAAAAAAATACTTATTATAAATAATCAATTATCATTTTATAAGAAATAATTAATAATTGTAATTTATTATAGTAAACATTTATTTTATTAGGCTACATACTCTCAACTTGCATTTTTTCCCAAAAATTATTTACAAAATATTATAAATAAATACAAATGTCATTTTTCTCGGAATAATGTTTTCACAATAAAATTTGTTGGCAATATATACAAACATTTTATAATACTAATATTATAGTATAGAAAAAGCATAAATATACAATGTAAATAAATATTTTTTTTTCGAATTGTCAAGAGAGTTCTAAGGACTTCACATCAATTTGTCCATCTTTTAAAGTTCGTGTCGCATCGTTAATACATTCTTGTTCAACTAATTTTGAGTAGTCGGGATGAATACAAGTGCCAAAATATAAGATCAGAAATTTAAGATAACCATTCAAAAAATTTTTCTCTATTTCAACGACGCCTTTTGGTTTTAAAAGTGAGGCAATCTATAAAAATTAATTTAAAATTTATGTATTAAAAACATTTGCTTAAAAAATTATTTTTGGGAATGCTCATGCAAGATTTTTAATAAAATTTTACCTAAAATTTCAAAAAAAAACTTTATAAAATCTTTTATTAGTAAATAGTTTGTGATTTTCATGCATAAAAAATCTTTCATGATGAAATCGCAAATTTTTTTTATTTTCTTTAAAAAAAAATTCATTGGTGTAATGTAATTAACGATTGGCAAAAATCATGTTTTTTTACAAATGTCATGCTCATGGGTGAAAATATCAATTGAGGTATAGTTATTATTTAAACACATTTGATTATTTGTGGAAAATTTATGTTAATCAATTGTTAAATAGAAATATTGATTAGATTAGAAAGTATATATCATATCAATATTTGTTTGATTATTTTATTTATTTATATATATTTGAATTAATATATAAATTTGCATCTGAATTAATGTTCGTATCAACAAAATAATGAATGAAGTTTATTACGATGGGCATAGATTTTTTTAAATTTCCTTAAATTTAAACAATAATAAATTGATTTTCATACTAAAAAAATAGAGATGCATCGATAATTTAAATTTTAACCAGTACCGATAACGAATTCAAAAATGGAGTTTTAAAAAAAAAATTTATCTTATGCAAGAATATTAAATATTTATTTTAAAAATTTTCTACAAATTATATTTGGCATTTTTAGGTAAAATCTGATCAAAAATCTTTATTCTTAAAAAAAATTGATGTCGGTATTGATGGCATAGACTGATACCGTCTAAGTATAAGTTTTAGCAAAAAAGTGACAACGTACCTCTAATTTGATTTAGCATGCGATAAAAAAACATTTATATTAAAAAAAAATAGTACTTAAATAGAATTAATAAGCAAAATATAATAAGGATCAGGTTTAATTAAATGTCTTTAATTGAAAAAAAACTAATAATTGTTTATAAACAAACAAAAAGAGAGAATTGATTTAAATGATATATAATTATTTTGTTAATCATGATTTTACTTCTTTTATTAAGCAAAGTAATATTCTTAATAGTTCTCACATTTTCCCCCAAGTTCATTTTGAAAAAATTGATTTATTATTTTATGATATATAATTAAGATTATGAAATTTTTTTTAAAAGGGTATAACTCTAAAAAATAATTCAGCAAAATTTTTGATTTTCACAAATTGCTTATGACTAATTTCAATAAATAATGTCGAAAAAAAACCCAATTTGATGGTCATTATATAATGTGTTACTAATTAAAATATATTTGATTTATTATCATCAGTCTAATATCAAATAATAAATAAAATTGATGTCTACATTTAGACCTAGAGCAATTGATAGTATAATGCTTTCTCTAAATAATTTATAAAATCCTTAGCAACAGGCATAAGATTGTGTATACTTATTGCTAACTCTTCGCTTTTGAACTTTGACTTATGTAATCAAATGTTGGAATTTGTCTAAATTTTAACCATCTTTTACACAATGATCAAATTGACAACTATAAATGGTATTAAAAAACTACTTTTTAATACCATGATTTCATTTTTTAACAAGGTTGCTAATTTTCTAGATTTTTGGGTAAAAAATTTTTATCATATAGATGAAATAAAAAACAAATTATAGTCCAAATATATATATATTACAAAGTTGTTAACGTTTTAAAATGGAGATTTAGAAAACCCCATGAGCCAATTTTTAAGAAGAATTTTAAGACATCAAATAAAAGGGTCTCATGATTTAAATCATGCTAGCCCTATTAATTAAATACTAATTTTGAGGAACATTAACTTTAACTAATTACATTTGTGAAAAAATTTAATTAATTTTTTTTATAATTTTAAATAATACGGGTATTAATTTTTTAGATTGTAGTTTAAAATAAATATTGTTTGTAATTATTTCCCGACAATCATATAGGAAATTAAAATTTTTATGTTAATAATATTGTTTTAAATTTTATAAGCACTCTTAAAATTTATTTTGAGCAATTAAAAAAAAAATTCTATTTTAGATTTGTTTAACAACATTTTGTATTATTTTTAAATAGGGTTTTGTCGAAATTAAATATCTGATCAGCACCGATATTTAGGGTTTCGGGCCAATATTTTTTAAAAAAACGATCAGATATTTTTTTATTGTTTTTGGTTATTTTATGATTGTACTTTTCTTTTATTTTATAATTTCATAAAAATAAATTTAAGAAAGGAACTAAAACATAATTTATCTGTGGTAATGTTTCAAAAAAGGGGTTTAAAATTTTATAATATTTTTTATTAAAAAAAATTTTAAAATATCACATTCAGCTAGTGTTGCTAAACGGCTCAATTTAACCAACTTTAAAAACGGTAAACTCAAGATTTTGTTACTCAAGCTTATTGATTTGGCCCACAGATAACAGAAAAATTTGGTTCTATTAGTAAAATTTTGAGGCTTAAGTGAACTTTATAAAAATCGGCTAAATGAATTTGTTTAATAACATTACACTCACCCATAAGCACTGCAATTTAAAATAAGATATTTAGCTTTTGGGAAAAAAATACACTTAATCATTAAAGTTAGTTGATCTTTTTATAATAAAAATTTTGATATTTTTCTGACATTGATACAATGGTAAATAAATATCGGATCAATGAAAAATTGTGGATCGGCACAGCCCTATTTGTAAATAAAATTACCCATATAATTTAAATATAATATGGTGAAAATATTCTTAATTATGTTGTAAATAAATTGAAATATAATATTTATAGAATGAAAATTTAATATTTTAGCGAGTAAGCTAAAGAAATCTAAATTAGATTTTTTGGTCTAAGTCTACCCGCGTCTTAGTAGAAATTTTAAGATTAATGTCTCACCCAGCCTGTGACCAGAAATTATAAAAAAGCTTAGAGAAAAGAAGTTTCAAACTTAAAATATTTATTTTATTCTCTATTTTAATGTCATGCATTATATTTCAATATAGACATAAACTTTGATAATTTAATGATTGCATATCTAATTTTATTGTATTACAAAATCAGATACAAAATGAATGGTAATTACCTAGATCCTAATATTTTTATAAATTTATTATTTTTAAATTCCATAATTGTGATTATCAATCTTGCAAAAAAAGGAAGAATAAGAAGATTAATATTTTTGGTATGCTGGGCCTTATTTTATTGATGAGGTTATCATCAGCTCCTCGACCTTGCAGGACTATAGTGAGTACTGACTGAGATATTTATTATATATTATTTTACTATAAAAATAACTCTGGGTAATTCCATGACAAATCGACCAGTGATTCGGCCGACCATCTCAAAAATGAATTAAACTTGACATTTTAGTTATTTATGTTGTAAATGTTAATAAAATTAAAATTTTAGAATGCTAGTTACAAATTATATATCATTTTATAGCCCTTAAAATTTTACATTGGAAAATATCGAAAATAAATTAAAAAATTTAGTGTTTTCTTATTTCCGGTAAAAATATAAAATTAACATTGTTAGAAGAGGTTTTTTGGGGTGTTGATTCTCTAAAAATGTTTAACGACTTTATATTAAACGATTTAATAAAAAATCTTGATAGCCATTTTTGTTTTTTAATTTTATTTAAATTTTTATTATTTATATAAATAAAAAAGGTAATATAGATAGCGTTATATTTATACGATTTCATAATATAATATAAAAATATGTATTATACTGGATTAAAATTAAAAAACCAATTAAATATAACCAATATGATATCCTGCGTCAATAAGTAAGGAAACTGCCCATATGGATATGGTAATTAGGACGAAATATTTTAAAATTTTATATACAGACAAATATAAAAAAAACACTTGTATTAATCATATCCCATTTTGCGCTGAGGCGATAATTTGTAGGTACGTCCTGTCACTGTTATGGGATCTATAATCGTTATTATTTGATTAATGGGCAACCATATCTTTTCCTCAATTGTGGCGTAAAAGAAGGATGGTGATGGTGGGGTGTAAAAAGGATATATATATCTCCTCAGTAATTTCATCTTTTTTAATACTGTGGCTAATCAATAATAATCGCCATAAACACATGTTAATCCTGTAATATCGGCAAAACAAATTATCGGCATTTACTATATTATTAATTTGCTCTGCATATGAATATATTTTTGATTTAAGTTTACTTAAACTCAAAGGAAATACAGCATGTATTTCCCGAGTTCCTGGAATGGCAAGCTAAATTGAATCTTTCAATTAGTTTAATCTCTTCTAAATTGTATTGTTTGTTCGATATATATGTAAAATTTAGTGACGGCATGTTTTGTCTTTGCAAACTGATATAAATCAACTGGTGATAAAATGTGTCAAGAACTGGTGAGCTGAAGGCTTGAACGTGCTGCTAATCTTTTAATGTTCCACCAAGGCCATCACATGGACACCTTTTCCATGAGATGTAGTTGAAAAATGTCATTCAGCTGTTACACCAAAATTGGATTAGTGATAACACAGATTTATATAATTTTTTGTGTTTATATTGCGTAGCTGTTACGTCAGAGCAGTAATATATTTTTTGGCTTTTTGCTGAATTGATTCTTAAAAAAAATAACGAGAGTATATACACAACAAGTGAAAGGATATATATATATATACAAATTATGGCACCAGGAATTTTATTAGTAAGTGCAAAATGGAATAGATATGTTTTTATAATAGTATGAATATAAAATTAAAATGTTTATTCAATATAAGCGAATAATAATCATATCTGTATGGGCTGCTTCCTTACTTATTGACCCAGGATATCGTATTGATTGTACTTTATAGATTTTTTAAATTTTAATACCAATATAATACATATTTTTATTAAAAATATTATATTATAATATTTTTGAATATATCTATATTATCTTTTTTTATTTATATAAATAATAAAAATTAAAAAAACAAAAATGTTATCGAGATTTTTTATTAAATCGTTTTATATAAAGGCAATAACATTTTTAGAGAATATCAACACCTAAAAAAATCCCTTCCTAAAAATGCTTATGTTTTATTTTTACCGGAAATAAGAAAACACTTAGAATTTTTTAATTTATTTTCGATATTTTTCAATGTAAAATTTTAAGGGCTATAAAATGATATATAATTTTTTTTTTAAAAAAACAAGAATTGAAATCACACATTGCGCAATTTTCGACTTTGTAGGCGTATATCTTTGGATCTGGTTTAGCTAGCACTCTAAAATTTTAATTTTATTAACATATACAAAATAAATAACTACCATGCCAAGTTTCATTCATTTTAAAGATGGTCGTCCGAAAATCTCGTTTTTTTGGTCGATTTGACGTGGAATGACCCCTAAGGGGAACGCTTATGTAGGCTATATGCGAAGCTGTAAGCTAAATTGAATAGAAAGGAGATGAGAATACATATGTGGGGTATTTCTGAGACAGAGGGGAAAATCAAAGAATTACGAGGAAGGATAAAAATGGAATAGTAGAGATTAGAGTGATGATGGGGCGAAATAGTCTGAAATGGTTTGGACATGTTTAATGAAAGATGCTTGAATGAAGAGATATATCTTGATGAAAGTAAGGAGATTAAGGTCATAAGAAAATCCAAAAAGACATGTATGACTATGAGTGATCATGGATTACGTCAAATAGTGATGCCCAGGCCGTAAATTATAGAGAAAGGGGAGAGAGTGGAAAATATACCCAGAAAACCTCCATTAAACCTAAAAAAAAATTTAAATAAAAATAAATTTCTAAAATTTAAAATATTACTGGTGGAGGTAGTGATAACTTAAGAGAGTAGAGAATAGACTTTTAAATTTACTGGTAAATAGGTGCTCAATCTTAAAAAAATTATAAATATTTGTTTTAATTTTTTTCTTAAAGGTTTGCTCAAAAAATTTGAGGGGCTCACCAAATTATTGATTAAACTGGAGTTCTCAATAGTCAATCCTTAGCGACAACACTGAGGAAACGTCGTATATATTGGAAAATGAAAAAAAAATTGTAGTTTCATTCATTTTAAAAAATTAGTGAGCAAAGCAGTGAGTGCAATCAATTATCTTTCTACAAAATTTGAGCAATCAATAATATGCTCAAAGAGCCATGCTTCTTTCCTATTGTTCTTTTTTGTCTGATTGAATATCACAACTATAAGATGAATTTAAAAAATACTTAAAAAGTGGAAAATATTTAAATTTTAAAAGTTATTGCTGAATATATAAATTTAATACATAACATTAAAATAGATGGGGAAAAAAATATGTTGAGTTTGAGATTTCTTTCCTATATTTTTTATAGAAATTCGAGTGACAAGTTAGGCAAAGGCTAAAAAATTTCTCACCAAATTGAAGGTAAGCTTGAGTAGAAAATTTTAGATTTTTAATTCAAGCAATCAAAACAATCACAAAATTTCAAATATCGTGTTCTTTTACGGTTAAATAAAATGAAAATCGATGTAAAAATATGCATACTTGACAGATGTTGGAATTACGTGGAAACTTAAACACGACATTAGGAGTTACCCGTAGAGATTGCCTGTAGATGGCGGCTAGATTGAAGTTTAAAACATCCAAATCGAAGGCTAATGATCGCTCGTAATGAACTCCTCCCCAAGGGGGATCGAGAAATATGGCGTCTACACTCTCGCGTATATCAGACCAGTAATCTGTGCTGCTGCGATGGGAAGAGTTACGTTTTCTGTCGTGATTAGGTAAAGAGTTTTGTCGAAATCGATTGATAACTGATTCAAAATCGGCTAGAATAAAATCGGCTTGTTTGTATGTTGTTACGGTAGGGGAAGATTGTGAATTAAGATATATGGAAAGGTTGTGTTGAGCTAAAGCCAGTTTTGATGCCTGGTTATCCACCGCTAAAACTACAATAATCAATGAGTAATATTCATTATATTAAAATAACAATTTCATTAATTTTTAATATAATTCATCTAAATGATTAAAAAGAATTCAACAATAAAATGTGTAACAGAATATTTGTTTATTCGCCATCTAATTATTTTCCCATAATTTTTGGTGATCTGAGAAATCTCACTTCCCAGTTCTTAAGAAATTTCATTGCCCTAATTAACTGCATGTTCTATGGCATTTATTTCCTCACTTTCTCTGATACTTATTATATTATTCATATTATAAATTCTATAAATATAAAGATTTCAAATTTCATATTGTTTTTTCTAAGATCTATAGTGTTCACCTAATTTTAATTTTTTTAAATATAGTTAAGGTGTACCCCTCAAATTCAATTTTTTTAGCTTAAGCCTGAGCCAGTTTGCATAATTTTTTATTTTATATATTTTTATTGTTTTTAAATATTCAAGAAATTTTTTTTTTGGTAAGAGCTCTATATTTTACATTAAAAACGATATATAATCTGAAGCCGTTTCAAAATTATGTTAGAATTTGGCAAATAATATAAACCTTTAGCACCATTTAAAACGAATTGAATTAAATTGCCACCAGAGCCACAAAAAGCGTCCAAAATTACAGTGAAAGGCATTCTTTGTGCTATGTGTTTGGCTATAATCTCAGGAGTGCAAGAATACCAACTTTCTTTGTATAATTTTTTTTTGAAGTAAAAATATAAAATATAATTATCTTTAAAAATTTTGTATTACAGTAAATTTAAGTTAGTCATTTTCTAAAATTTATTTAACCTGACACCTAAATTAGCATATTGATACTATAAATAATTGTGAATATAAAATGTTTTTTTTCACTGTTGTTTAGGAAAAATAAAAAATATCCTTTTAATTAAATTAGATATAACATTTCAATCAATATAATAATTCATTGAAATAGATATCATCTTTAATTTTTTATATATAATATAATTTCTCCTCATTTACCAGAATCCATTTCAATACCTTCATCGAACCGAGAAAATAAGGTATATTTGTAACGGCCATATTTATTTAATATGCTAGAATCATTGTCCTTGTCACTTTTTTTGTGCCGGGAAAGGTTAAAACTTAAATTATCTTCTGCAAAATCTTTGTTGTTAAGCATTTCTTTATAAACTTTGTTTTTATCATATTTAAGGGCCATGATGTGAGGAGGCTGATAAATATCAACTTTATGCTCTTTAGGTTGTTTAAGGCTATTAAAATATTGAAGAGGTAAGCACCTTTTAGCTATATACAAATCGGCCTGACAAAAAGTACTCATATTGTTTCGATCATAATAGTATCCTGCATGCAACAGAAGCTTGGATAATTTGTCCCAATCTTTTAACCCTTTAAAAGTCTCAAACTGATAATAATAAATAAAATAAATTTAAAAGAAAAAATAATAATCATATTTTTTTAAATATTCATAAGGACCCCTAAAATTGGTTGGAGGGACAGGTACAATGTAAACTCATTATATTATTTGAGATGTTAGTTTATTTAAATATTATAAAAGTTATATTAACATTCAAATTAAGCAAAGAATTGACTTTTTGTTTTCAATTACTATAATCAAAAATAATCTAATGAGATGAAAATGTTAAATTAGGATATTATTATAGATTTAATTCTGAAAATAAATATTGTAGTAAATTAATTGAGGAGTTGTAATATTTTTTTAGCACAAACATGTGATTATAAATATAACTAATTAAAAAAGTTTTTCCATTATAATAAATAAGTATTTTATTTTTTTAAGATAATATATAAATTGCACCATTACTAAAAATCTTATATTCAGATTAAATAATATTATTTTTAATGGTAAGGAACTTAGAAGGAAATAATTATTAATAAAATATTTTTACATACTTCTTCATTTTCTTTATGTCCATTTGTAATATTGTCTAAAATTAAATATTTATTCATATCATATAATAAATGGTTACCTGATATCCGTAAATCACAAGATTTAACTAAAAAAATAACTTTATATAGGAAAAATTAAAAATATTGAACTTTCTAAATTAGAAGAATCAGTCAAATCACTTTATTGATACAAAAATTATAAAATTATAAAAAAAAAATTTACTTTAACTTAACTTCTGTTAATATACACAAAACATATAGATTTTTCTCAATATATTCTCCAAGAAATAATTTTAAATATCCATTAAATTGAGTATATTCCATCAATATATGTATGTTTCATTTAAATAAAGAATAACATTTTGAACTAAATGAAAACGAAAAAAAGATAGATGGAATAAACAACTTAAAATTTCTGGTAATTTTTTAAAGTTTTTTAAGAATAATTTTAGTTATGAAATTCTCGTACAAGTTATTTACAATAATAAAGTCTTAACATTTTTATTATAAAGTTAAAAGAGCAATAACATAAGTTTAATTAAAATTTTTCTAAATTTAATATCAATGACTATTATTTTACATAATATTGATTAGTATGACTAAAATTAATGTGATAAATATGATATTCTACTTATAAAGCCTATTAGATAGATTAAAAAATATAGATAAATGTTAATAATATAAAACGATATAATATTATTTATACTTCAAATTTTTATTAATAGTAATAAAAATTAAGATAATGATCTATATTCGTTTATTGTAAATTCTATATAAAAAATGATTCCAAACACAAAATTTTAGCCACTACAATTTTCATTAATATTACCATTGACAATCTATGTAGTGTTTATACTAATTAGTCTTAAATAAGCATACACAAATATGGATGGCTTTATTAACTGAAAATCACCTGATATTTACAACAACTGATATATATATTAATATGATTGATTTGTATGTATGACATTTATAACATTGATAATATATAATATAAATCTCATTTATAACATATCCCCACACATATGATCTTACAATTCCTCAATCAGCCGATTTATAGGTTTCCTGGCTCTTTGTGATTTCAGCGTTTCTAGTTTTCCGTTATCTTCCACATTTTCTAAAATCTCAACTATATCCGACTCTTTATTTTTTATATTTTCTTCTTCTCTCTCTGACTCCATATTTTCTCCATTTTCTTTCCCTGGCCCAGACTTCTCCATTTCTTTAGCTACCTCCCTTTTTCGAAGTTGATTCGCATGCTTTCGTACCATTCTATCCTTGCTTTCTACCAAATAAGAATATCTGCCAGTTCTGGATTTTATAACTCCTTCTCTCCAACCTGAATTTATTTTATTATGCACCCATACCGGTTGTGCATTCTCAAATTCTCTCATATGACTATGTTCATCATGCGCTACTTTTTGTCGTATATTCGATCGTTCCATTTCATAACTAACATTAGGACGTAACCAATTCAATCCCGTTTTTAAATTTCGCCCCAATAATAGCTTAGCTGGTGAACGTCCAGTTGATTGATGCTCACCCATTCTATATGCTAGCAAAACTTCTCCCATGGCTTCCTTGGGCTCCCTCATGTCTTTCCTAGTTGCAAAATATCGACTCTTGAGGGTTCGTATCGTTCTTCTGCTAAACCGTTCGTTTTCGGATGGTGTTGTATGTATCAATTTAATATTTTTCTCGAAACAAAATTTTCGAAATTCTCCAGAAATAAATTACGATTTGTCTAGGTGTTCCAAACCGTGCGAACCATTTCCTTAAAACCCTGATCATTGTCGTGGACGTGGTCTCTCTCATTAACTCAACCTCAACCCATTTAGTATGTGCATCAACTCCAACTAACCATGAATACGAATCAATAGGCCCCGCGAAATCCAAATGAATTCGTTCCCATGGAATATTAGATATGTTCCACGAATATAAAGGAACCTCCATAATATTCGACCGATTACTTTGACAAGCATACATTGGCGAACATATTGTTCAATATCTTTATCGCAATTCGGCCACCAGCAATACATTCTAAAAATTGATTTCATAGCATTTATTCCTGGATGCCTTCTGTGTATAATCGTTAATATTGATTTCCTCAAAATGGTTGGAATTACCAACTTCCCATTCCATTCAATAACATCATGATCTACTGACAATTCCTCTCTACGATTATAAAAACAAACTAACTCTGTATTTTTTTTCGCATCAAAATCCACCCATCCATGCTCAATCTTTTTAACTACTTTTTTAAACAAGCTATCATTCCTTGTTTGCTTTTGGAGTTCAACTTGACTAATATTTATATCGTGCAAATTTATAGCTCTAATTTTTAACGCGTTTTTTTGATCATTATTTGATTTTATGCCATCTATTGGCAGTCTAGATAATGTATCAGCTACTTTATTTTCTTTTCCAGGAACATATTCAATATCAAAATCATATGCGGACATTTTCCAAGCCCAGCGCGTTAATCGACTATTGGATATTTTTGGTATTCCCGTTTAACACCAAATAATTTTTCCAAAGGTTTGTGATCTGTTCGTAATAAAAATTTTTGACCAAAAATGAAGGTATGAAATTTTTCCATACCAAACAAAAGTGCTCGTGCCTCTTTTTCTATTGGTGCATAATTTTTCTCTGACTCTAGAAGTGTTCGCGAGGCAAATGCGATTGGTCTGCTAATATCTTTTTTCACTAAATGACATAACACAGCTCCAAAACAAGTGTTGGAAGCGTCACATTCCAATATAATTGGCAAGTTTGGCGAATATGGAATTAGCGTTTTATTTGTTGACAAAAGCTGTTTTATTTTATCAAATACCTCTTGTTCCTTGTCCGACCAACCCCAGCAAGATTTAATGCTCGTTAATTTATGCAGAGGAGCGGCAATTCCATGTAGATGTGGCAAAAATCTCTCGTGATAATTCACAAGTCCTAAAAAAGATCGTAATTGGTGTATATTATTAGGAGTTGGTATCCCTCGAATAGCATATATTTTTTCTTTCGCTGGATGTATTCCATATTTGTCTATTACGAAACCCAAAAAAGAAACTGATTCATTTAAAAAACGTATTTTGGCCAATTTTGCCTTCATACCCAGTTTAATGATGCTTGGTACCTTAAGGTACCATCTATCAAATTTGAATTTTGTTCATTTTTCATTTGGATAGGCACTACCAAATATATTTATAATATATATTTATAAAATCGTTATTTTTGCAAAGCCTCTATGGTTTAGTATGCAAGAGCTTGGTATACTTATCCCATGCTCCCGGGTTCGAATCCCGGGAATGGTCATGTTTTTTTTCTTTTTCTAACTTGATGGTTCCATCCTTGGGGGGATAATATATAGGAGGCCGGACTCGACCACGTGATTCCGTATTAATATATTAAATAATAAGGATCTTATTACATTTTAATAAATTTTGGTCGGTATTTAGCAAATTAGGTTGGTATTTAGAATATTTCCATACATACACTTGGTAGTAAGCATCATTAACCTCATACCCACCTGTTTTAGTTTCATTAGTACTTTTTTTACGTTATTCAAATGTTCTACATCATTTTCCCCGTTATGATAATATCGTCAAGATATACTCCGGTCATTTGGCAGTCTTGTAATAAATTGTCCATATATCTTTGAAATATGGTCGGCGCACTAGAAAGACCGAAAGGCATACATTGATATTGGAAATAACCAATGTGGGTCGATATGGTTAAGTATTCTTTTGAACTTTCTTTTATTGGTAATTGTAAATATGCATCTTTCAAATCTATTACCGTAAATTTCAATCCATCTTTTAATTTGGTTAAAAGATCATCCACCGTTGGTATTATATGATAATCGTACAAAATATTCGGGATTAATGTCACCTTAAAATCCGCACAAATCCTGATTTCTCCATTTGTTTTTCGTACGTTTACCGTTGGAGTGGCCCATGTCAACCGTTTTTGTGTTGGATCAATCACCTTCAATATTCCTGATTTAACCAATCTATCGAGTTCCATTTCAATTGGTTTTCGTAATGGAAAAGGTACTCTACGAGCTGGCCATGATTTCGGCCTTCCTGCCTCACTCAAATGTATGCTAACTTCTATATCATTCACTCGTCCAGGCTTGTCATCAAAAACACTGAAAAATTCTGTTGTCATGCCAGCAATTTGTTTATTGGTTGTCATAACCTCTTTATTTGTGATACTATAGTCACTTGTCGTGGAATAAACATATTAAATGCCAGTATCCATGATAGTCTAAATAATGGAATGTCATTTGAACGGGTTACCACAATCGGTAGTGATCTGCTTATCTTTCCAAGACGAACCCTCACCATAGTTTCACCAAGCACATCTAGCGGTTGGTTACCATATACTGATAAAGGTTTGGTTGGTCCAAGTTTGGGTCGGCCAATTTCATCCCAATATTGTTTTCCAATCACCGATACCTGTGCCCCCGTATCATAGTCAAATTCTATATGTACTCCATTTATCCAAACAAATATCTTTGCACTATTTCTACCAATTTGGGAAATATTATTAATTGAATCTGATGAATCATTGTCATCTATATGCATAGCATGTAACTTCTGTCCTTTACAATATTTAGCATAATGCCCTACCTTTTGGCAATTATAACATTTCACCCTTGATGCAAAATATTGAAAAGGGGGATGAGTTCTTCCACATTTTGAGCATTTATTAAACTTATACATATCATTATTGTTAAATTTATTGTTATCTCTAAACTTAAAATTATTATTATTGTTATTGTAATAACTAAAATTACCCTTTTCTTTGTTATTATTATTATATGAGTATTGAAAAAATTTCTTGATTATTCTCTATCTGCTCATGTTTATTGACTTTTTTTACCATCATATTTGTCATTTCATCCTCAGCCCTTTCCATTGCCAAAGCCATATTTAAAACCTGTTGAAAACACCCTTTTTCCCAAGTCATTTATTCTATCTAGAAATCTAGTGCGAATATCTTTCTCCAATGCACCCATTTTGATTCCAGCCACCATATGATCCCTCAATCTCCCATCTAGGTCAGATTCAAATTTACATTCTTGAGCCAATTTTTTAAGTCGAGCTGCAAACTCCGCAACTGATTCACCAACCCCTCTTTCTATCCGAATAAATTTAATTCTCGAGCTAAATAATGTTGAAATACGCTTAAAAACTTTCTTACCCACTTCAATAATCTCTTCATAATTAAGATCTTTCAATATTTTTGGATAAACAAAGGACCTCATCTCTGCTAAATTACTAATACCCATATTTTTTTTTGGTTTCATTATTTACTAATATACCTCTTATCTCCAACATATCATCAATATATTCAATGTAATCAGCAAAATTGTTTTGCCTGTCGAAGTTATCAAATTTGATCATAATGTTATCATTTTTTTCTTCTTTATTCATAATTACTTTATTTGTCTTCTTTGTTCATAATAAGATCATCGACAACGTCGCCAATATACTAATTAGTCTTAAATAAGCATACACAAATATGGATGGCTTTATTGACTGGCAATCACCTGATATATATATTAATATGATTGATTTGTATGTATGACATTTATAACATTGATAATATATATATAAATCTCATTTATAACACTTTCGACTACGACTAATAGTCGTACTCATGGAAATAGACTAAAAACTTTAGCGACTAAAACGACTAATATAGTCGACTAAAGCGACTAATTTAGTCGACTAAAACGACTAATATAGTCGACTAAAAAGACTAATATAGTCGACTAAAACAACTAATTTAGTAGACTAAAACGATTAATTTAGTCGACTAAGTTGATCTATTTAGTCAGCATATAGGTAAATATATATTGTAAACATATTAAGTTAAAATTTATGTGAAGATTTACCATAGAAAAGTGACAATTGTCATAATCGTTATTTTTGAACTTTTTTGAATTTTTTCAAAGCGAATAGGTAAAAATATATATTGTATAAAGATCAATGATATATATAACTATAGATTGGCCATCATGCATAAAAAAACGTCCACATATTGAAATCAGCTGTAGCGCCATTTTGTAGCTTGTACGTTGATCAAATGCCTCAATAATAATACTAATTTTTAAAAATTTAACAATTTTATATCTAATAATTTGTTAATAATTTAATTATGTAAAATAATCAAATGAATCCTAACCTCAACTGATCTTCAATTAAATTACATTGGTATTCTATAAAATAAAAAAACTCAACATTTAATCCAATAGTAGTATGTAATATCATTAAATTACTTTCACCCAGAAATTATTCAGAAACATAGATTGCTACGATATCACTGAAACAAAAATCACCAAAATTATACCCATACAAAATATTCCATACTTATATCTAATACACCCTCAAATATTCAACCAAATAAAGTCCACTGCCTATATTTAATTGCCAAAAAAACTTATCACATGACTCAATCAAGAAAATACTTCTTTCAATCAGTTTTTAGTTAATTTATCTACTTGATTAATATTATTATAAAAATAAATTTATTTTTAAACATTCCTCAACCATTAACCCCCAATTATTTATTAGAAAATCTAATTTATCTAATTTATTTTATACATATTAATTGCATATATCAAAATCATTTATTTTTTTATATATATTTGTTAATTTTTCTTATAAAATTAGTTTTTATAATTTTATCAAATTCACTTGATGTTTCAAAAAAAATCTTACTATCCACTTATTGTTCATTTATGGAATCCTTATTATTAAATATAATAATATTTTATGATTCATATCTTATTAATAAATAAAAATGATGCATCGATATTTATTGTAGTTGCTGGTACTTTTAATTTTAGTTAAGTAATTTATACCTTAAAATAATAATCAAAATTTATATAAAAAAAGAGATCTGTATAGATATAATTAAATAAAATCTACAAATTTTGTTTTACTAATAAGAGAAATCAGTGTTAATTTTTTTCTTACTTTTTTAACTTATTTTTATTTTGTATTATTAATTTTATTATAAAGGATGAACCAAAGATATACTCTAAAAGTAGATGAAGATCAATTAATTACGTTAAGAAAATAAGATTTATAAAAAAATATCCTGTCAATTAAAAATTATTTTGGATTATGTGTTCTAGATGAAATAAGTTAAACCATCTTAAAAGATGGGTTGAGAGCTCATCTCACTTAATTTTTATTGTAATAATCATTTATAATTTTTTTTGTTTTAATTATTTCATCTTAATTATAAATGACAAATGAAAACATCTTTTATTTTTTTTTCAATAAAAACATAGTGTAATAATAACATTTTTTGCATGGGTATAAATTATTATATAAATCATTTAAATAAGGTTTATACAATAAATATATAAAAATATAAATGTGTACACTTTAAAAAACAAAATGTATTTTTAACAATATGATGATTCACATTCATATTATCTTTGATTATAAACATTCATCCTTTTTGATTCTATCATCACCTATAAAAAATAAAATATATTTACATTAGCATAGATTATATATAATATCATAATTTTTATAATATGTCTTATATAAGGCCTGTTCTTTATACAATATAATTTTTAAAAAATAAAAGAAGATATAAATATTAATTTACATGACTTATTGATTATTAAATTGTATTGCTTTTGTAAGATTTTTCCTCATACCAGTTCTCAATTCCTGGTTTCTCAAGTCAGCAAAATGGAAAAATCTAATATTTAAATATCTTTAAAAAAAATAGTATTAAAACTAATAAATGATTACCTTTGAACAATTAATTTTACAAGAATTTGAAAATGGCTGTAACAATCTCATGTTCATTAATATCTTCAGTAAGATCAATAAAAATATTTGTACCAATTATTGTGGAAAAAACCAACACTTCCATTTTTTTAATAATATTTTTACGTTTAATATCATTTTGATAAGTTCTAAATGAACTTTCAAAAATTCGGCATAATATAGACATACTAGATGAAGGAATCACTAACCCCCCATTATACTATATTTATTAGGCATAAAACTTTTTCTATTTATAGCCTGTAACCATTTTTCCAATAATTCTTTGGATTTTAATGGAAATCTATATTTAAAAATAGGTGAATAATAATGAGTAAAATATAAGATATATTTATGACATTGATACAAAGATAGATAGTATATAAAAATCAATATAAATATCAGATCGGTTATTAGTAATATAGTATTGAATCAGTGAAAATTTGTTGATTGGCAGAGCCTCTATTAATATATATATGGTTTACATATTTCTTACAAATATTTAAAATGAAACTGTATCATAGTAAATATGTATTTTAAAATGGCTAACTTAATATTTTATCCAGAAAAATATTTAGGCAAAGTTCAAAATAGAAATCTTATCAACTCAATAGGAAGAAGCATTATTTGTCCTAGCAATAAAAATGAGAAAACTTTATATTTTTACTAAATAAGGATTTTTTTTCAATGTTTGTAGCTTATTAATGCTTTATGTAATAAATATGTTGCATATAAAAAATAATATATATACTTATGATAAGAAATATGTGTATTAGATTCTATTTTATATGTTTTATTACAATTATGAACACAGCACACTCCCATTATCTAATTAAATAATAAATGATAGTGATATTATAAGATCTGTTTTGCATGTATCCTAAGATGCATTAACATAAGATTTATAAGTCCATGCAGGATTAGGTTAAACTATATTTTAAAAAATTAAAAGGTGGGTTAGTCTTAGATTCATTTTTTAAATATAATCACCTACTCCACCTTCATAAAAAAAGTCTTATGAAAATTTAAGAATAAAAGATACTATAAAATATTATATCATAAATCACCTTTAAAACTAGACTTGTTTTCTATATATTAATATTTCTTGCTGACAAATAATGGATAACCAAACTACAAAATGGCGCTACAGCTGATTATAATGTGTGGACCAATGACATATAATAATACCTAGACTGACGATTCATTCATTAAAATGCATTTTTAAGCGTCGTTAAAAGCAAATCAGCTGGACCCGCCATTTTGGTAACAGATATCATTATTAAAATTTTAAACGAGAGCCTAATTTATTACTATATCTGAAATTTTTCCTATGATACTTAACAAAGAATTTAAATCCACATCCATCTGCATTAATGGTACCATCAAGGATCCTATCCCACAAATATTCCAAGGCTATTCTTCCAAGAAGATATATATTTAGCAGACCAAATTCAAATAATTTAAAATTATATGACTAAATTATTAAAATTTATATTTTAAACATTTTTTTATACATAGAATATAAAGTATCTAATAAAGTTCCCTTACTTATCATTTGTTTTTCTTAAGACACAATATAATTGTTTTTAATCTAATAAGGTAGATATATTTAAATCATTGCTTAAATTTATGTTTATCTTAATATGAGACTTTACTTGCCCTTTTAATATTTCGAATCATACAAGGTGATAAACTAAATCATCAGGATTTTTATTATAAATATTCATATTGTTAGTGACAATTGTCATAATCGTTATTTTTTAACTTTTTGGAATTTTTTTAAATTAAATAGATAAAAATATATATTGTAAAGATGTTAAAATAAAATTTCAGTGAAGATGTACCATAGAAAAGTGGCAATTGTCATAATCGTTATTTTTTAACTTTTTAATTTTTTTTAAAGTAAATAGGTAAAAATATATATTGTAAAGATGTTAAAACAAAATTTAAGTGAAGATGTACCATAGAAAAATGACAACTGTCATAATCGTTATTTTTAACTTTTTTGAATTTTTTTAAAGTAAATAGTTAAAAATATATATTTTAAAGATGTTAAAATAAAATTTCAGTGAAGATGTACCATATAAAAGTGACAATTGCCATAATCGTTATTTTTTAACTTTTTTAAATTTTTTTAAAGTAAATAGGTAAAAAAATATATTGTAAAAAGATGTTAAAATAAAATTTCAGTGAAGATGTACCATAGAAAAGTGACAATTGTCATAATCGTTATATTTTTAACTTTTTTGAAATTTTTTAAAGTAAATAAGAAAAAATATATATTGTAAAAATGTTAAATTAAAATTCAGTGAAGATGTACCATAGAAGAGTGACAATTGTCATAATCGTTATTTTTTAACCTTTTTGATTATTAAAACAAATAGGTAAAAATATGTATTGTATAAAATAAATCCTCAGAAAAGATGTATCATAGAAAAATGACAATTGTCATAATATTTATTTTTCAACTTTTTTGCTGAAACGAGCTGACTTTAGCCTCCGCCCGTTATCATTAACTGCCATAATTGACGTGTATGGTTTCGCAAACCTCGCTAGCTCTAGATTGACAAATCAAGATTGAAATAATATCTAGATATCATAAATACTCATAAAACTTATTCAATTTATAGAAGAGTTTATAAACTTTTCAATAAAATTTAAAATATATAAATTATTATATATTTAAATAAAAATTAAAATTCTGTCATGTAAAAATCTTTTAAAAATTTCACAAAATTTTATTTCTAAATAAAAATTTTAGCAATCATTTATTAATGAAAACTATATTAGGATAAAATTTTAACCTTCTGGTTTATTTAATTTTAAAATGAGATTAAATGGTTTTATAAGCCCCGGGGTTTACCTAACCCTAGTCACCCCTATACTATTATATAATTATGTAATTTAACTTCTAATATTTTGCAATTATATTGACTTCAATATAATTGCTATAAGAAGGTTATAATATTGTATAACAAAATATTCAAATAATAGCTTTGAATTAGTGATCTGCATCGGGCCTAATTTTTCAGGCCTGGCCCGACCCGAAATATTAAAAAGTTTACCCCGTGGAACGAAATTTTTTTTAAAAAAATTTACCGGCCCGGCTCGAATTAATTTAAATACAGAAATTGATTTATATAATTTCTCTAATTAAACGATATTTATTATATGGTATCTAGTTTCTATAAATAAAATAAAATATTTATATTTTACATAAAAAAATTAATCATAAAATTGATAAATTTATATAAAAAAATTTCTAAGGCCCACCCCACCCGGCCCGAATTTTCTTAAAAAATATTCGGCCCCACCCAGCACAAATCCAATTTTTTTTTTAAAAAAACCCGGCAGAACCTTGCAAATGGTACCTCAAAGGTCTCTGATTTAAATCATGATTTAAAATTTTACAATTACAATACTATTCTTAAAATTAATCTTTTTATTATATTAGTATATTCTAAAAATTAATATCTTTTCTTAAATTAAAATAAAAATACCCCCCCCCCCCCCCCCGCTTATAAAAATTATTTAAAAAACAATGAATTTTATATCCAAAAAATAAAATTATTACCCCCCCCCCCCCCTTTGGTGCTAGCTAGACGATAATTATAAGAATAAAAATATTTTAAGTTATTTATTTTTTTTATCTTAAGAAAGATTATTATTAAAAATATAAACAATTAAATTATTATTAAAAAAATAAAAATTATAAAAAAAGAACAAAATAAATAAAATATAAAATTATCCCGCCGAAACTATTTTTTTTATAAACACTTTTCCTTATGATCATTTTTAACTTATTTCTTCATTGTTTATTTTATTTTCTATCAAATTTACCTTTCTTATATTAAAGTTTCGAAAATGACTTGTGAAATCTTTATTTAATGTATATTTTATTTACATAATAAAAGATCAAAAAATATTTATTTTTCTATTTGTATTGCACATAATATAACGAAAAAATATATCTATATTATATAATAATCTAGTGAAATAATTTATTAAATTAATTGTTCAAAGGAATAGATCGGATTCCCTTTTCGATATATCGTATCGTATGTGAATAGAAGGCTGTGAAATTGAAATTAGTGAAATTAAGTAATAGGCTAGTAATTGCCTCAATTATATAAATTCTGTTATTGGGTTTGGGATATATAGAACGATACTGATTTTTCAAAACACCAAAAAAATTCTCAAGGGGTTTAATTGAGGGGAATAGGGTGGAAGATATATTATATTTTGATAGTTTTCTCTTATTATATGAGCTCGGTCAGTGGCGTAGCTACGGGGGGGGTTTTCGGGTTTGGACCCCCCCAGAGCAATTAATTTTTTTTTTTTTAGAATATTCTATTAAAAGACTCAAAAGTGACTTTATATCAAATAAATACCATGAATATTTATATTTTTCTGGTTTTGATGTTTGTGGAAGGATATTATTACTTTTAATTTTAAATATATATATAAATTATTCTGTATATTATTTTAAAGTCATTGATAATAATCTATTAATTTTAATAATATATTATTGATGCATTTTTAAAAAAATATTTATTATAAATTATCCAAGATATGGTTCGATAATAATAATATGAAATAAAAAAGTGCATAATCTACCCCCCCCCCCCCTCAGAGCAATTTTTTTTAGATTATTCGTTCAAAAGACTCAAAAGTGACTTTATATCAAATAAATACCATGAATATTTATATTTTTCTGGTTTTGATGTTTGTGGAAGGATATTATTACTTTTATATATATATAAATTATTCTGTATATTATTTTAAAGTCATTGATAATAATCTAATAAATTATAATAATTTTATGCATATTTAAAAAAATATTTATTATAAATTATCCAAGATATGGTTCGAAAATAATAATATGAAATAAAAAAGTGCATAATCTACCCCCCCCCCCCCCCCCTCAGAGCAATTTTTTTAGATTATTCGTTCAAAAGACTCAAAAGTGACTTTATATCAAATAAATACCATGAATATTTATATTTTTCTGGTTTTGATGTTTGTGGAAGGATATTATTACTTATATATATATATAAATTATTCTGTATATTATTTTAAAGTCATTGATAATAATCTAATAAAATATAATAATATATTATTTATGCATATTTAAAAAAATATTTATTATAATTTATCGAAGATATGGTTCGAAAATAATAATATGAAAATAGTGCATAATCTACTTTCTCTGCTTTTATTTCTAATAATATATATTTGGTTTATATTTTGTAGCATTTTTATAAATGAAATTATTAAAGAGATTAAATTTATGACTAAAAAGTAAAGATTGTTATTTCCTATTTACGAACTTTAAGATTGAAGGAAATGGACATTAGAAAATATTTACTAAGTAACAAAAAAAATTTACCAGCTAATATCTCATGCAATTTATGCCCTGTTGAAAATGATAAGCATGATATAAATACACGAGGTTAAAAAATATTTAATCCAGTGTACTAATTAATATCTTATGCATTATAGGCTCTATTGAAAATAATAAGGATGATGTAAATACACCAGGTCAAAATAACATTTAATATAAAAGATATTTAAAATTAATAGCTAACTATTTTTATTTTAGAATTTAAAATTAAACACCTAGTCATAGTTTTAACTAAATTAAAATTGCCAGTACAAACCACTTTGGGTAATTTATTATTTTAAATAATTTTGGCTAACCAAAATATTTTGACATTTATAAGATATACCCAAACGTAGGAGGGAAGAAAATGATCTTGATACACTCATTTATATACCCAAAGACCATATAAAATCACTACCTAGTACAAGTAATATAATCTATTAAGATTTAAATATTTTTTATTATAGATTTAGATATATCAAGTATTACATTTAATAAAAATGATGATAGTCAACAAAATGAACATACCAAATCACTAATTAATATAGAAAATCAAAATTTTAATGATGAACTTGATATCATAAGCAACAATTTACCACCCACATCAGGTATTTTATAATGACCTTATTTAAATGAATCACTAATTAATATAGAAAATCAAAATTTTAATGATGAACTTGATATAACAATTTACCACCCACATCAGGTATTTTATAATGACCTTATTTAAATGAATCACCAATTAATATAGAAAATCAGAATTTTAATGATGAACTTGATACCATAAGCAACAATTTACCACTCACCTCAGGTATTTTATGAACTTATATGACCTTATTTAAATATATTCATTTAAATTTTAGAAATACCTAGATACTCTATAAAAAATTATGATAAAAATAAGCTAAATACACTTGATCACTTCAAATCTCTACCTAGTAAAAGTAATGTTAACTATTACCTTTAAATATTTATATCATAATTTTAGGTATATCAAGTATCACATTGAAGAAGAATGATAGTAGTCAACAAAATATTATAGGCTGTATCAATTTAGAATTTAAAGGTTATCTAATATGTTGTTTTATTTTAATTTATTTTTATAGGAATATCTCAATTAATATTCACACCAAGGGGTAAAAAAAATAGTGATAACAAACAAAAAAATACACTAAGTCACAACAAATCACTATCTAATAAATGTAATGTAATCAATTACTTATTAATATTTACATTAAAATTTTAGATATATCTAAAAAATCTAGGGAGAATTTAAATTGAAATGATGTTCCACTCATGTCAGGTATTAGTCTATCACCTACTACAAGTGATATAGTCTATTACTTTATACTTATAATAATCAAAAGTTGGTTCCAAAGCTAACATGTCATCTATGATTATTAGCCTAGGTTTCTCAATATTAATTTTAAACATCTATCATATATTGGTAAAAAAATATTGCCAACACAATTTTGATTTTTTCACTTTGAAGGATATCGACTTAAATTTACAGTTTAAAAAAAACATTTATTTTTTAATCTATAGTTTTAATGTGTTTACTAATTATAAAATATATCATTTATAATTAAGGCAATATAATATTTATAATTAAAGCAATTTATATGTGTAATACTAATATTTATAATTAAGGCAATATAATATTTATAATTAAAGCAATATAATATTTATAATTAAAGCAATATAATATTTATAATTAAAGCAATATAATATTTATAATTAAATCAATATAATATTTATATTTTAAATAATCGCTTTTTATTTGTAAATAACTTCTAAAAGTATAATAAAATGAAACGTATATCAATAAAATTGTGTCAATGTGTTATTTTAATTAAAATTAGTGGCTCAATTTTAGCCGATATGGCTAACTCAATATATTAGCCAGAAAATTTTGCTCATGGAGATACAAGTTTTATATTATTCGAGAAATCTCTAGGCTTGAACAATATTTTTTGGCAAAAATATTGAGTTAGCTGTTTATAAAAATCAGCTCAAGTCGAGCCGTTTAACAACACTAATTAAAATAATTAATAATTCTAGGACTTTTATATTATAAGAAAAACCAATATGATTTTTAAGATAAACCCGGCCGAAGGCCGGGCAAAAGGGCCGAAGGCCCGTAAAAGAGGGGTCTGAGGGGCGAAGCCCCCAGGCTTTTATATATGGACCCCCTCTAAGGAAAATTCCTAGCTACGCCACTGAGCTCGGTAAATGGGCGCATTATCCATTATTATTAGCGTTCAACGGTAAAATGTATAATAATTCATCCAGGTAAGTTTTGAATTTTATTGATGTAAATGCCCTGTCTATAATCATGTATTTTTTGAAACCATTAATTCCTATGGAGCATAAAACCGATACGTTTTTCCCCTTTGAAGGAGGGAGTTTTACGGATGGCTTCTTACCCAGAGGTGCCCATCTATAGTATGAAATGACGTGGGAATTAAGCCTGTTTCATCTAAATAGAATATATTTTGAAATGGCACGTTCATCATATTTAGGCAATATTCATAGCGAATATTTATACCTGGGGAATTCCGTCTATTGGGTTCTTTTTCAACCCTTTTCCTGCTCCATCCCATTGATTTAAGGCAACTAGATATTCCCGAATAACTCATTTTAAGATGAGGTGGCAAATTTTCCACTATATTTGTTTTCGTCAATGCATTATTATATTCTAGTAGCTGTATAATTTTAGATTTTAATTCTGAATCATCCTTTTTTTTCCTACTTCTTTGATGGATTATGTAATCTGCCAAGGGGGCACCGTAGTATTCGGGGAATGGTACATCTTCACTGAAATTTTGTTTTAATATCTTTACAATA
Source organism: Gordionus sp. m RMFG-2023 (assembly GCF_954871325.1). NCBI lineage: Eukaryota > Metazoa > Nematomorpha > Gordioida > Chordodea > Parachordodidae > Gordionus > Gordionus sp. m RMFG-2023. The sequence continues at coordinate 13,592,929 of NC_088779.1, read as the reverse complement.
TATATTTTTGCCTATTTACTTTAAAAAAATTCAAAAAAGTTAAAAAATAACGATTATGACAATTGTCACTTTTCTATGGTACATCTTCACTAAATTCTTTTTTTAACAACTTTACAATATATATTTTTACCTATTTACTTTAAAAAGATTCAAAAGTTAAAAAATAACGATTATGATAATTGTCACTTTTCTATGGTACATCTTCACTGAAATTTTATTTTAACATCTTTACAATATATATTTTTACCTATTTACTTTAAAAAATTTTAAAAAGTTAAAAAATAACGATTATGACAATTGTCACTTTTCTATGGTACATCTTAACTGAAATTTTATTTTAACATCTTTGCAATATATATTTTTACCTATTTACCAGGGATGTGAACCCTTCGACAAAAAAAAGGGTCCGGGTTCGGTAATAAATTTAAAAAGGACCCGGGTCCAGGGTTCAGAGGAAACATAAAAATAATGACTCAAAATAAGACTTTTTTTCATTCATTTTTTATTATACTTCAATATATAACATTTATAATTCGAAATGAGATAATTTATATTTTAAATATTTTATTCAATCGCACAATCATGATACCTTCTAAAATATCATTCTTCAGATTTCCACGTAAATTAGTCAACGATGAAAATCCACGTTCAACGCTTACCTAAAATAGATAGTCATTTTTATAATACATAAATTATTGTACTTGTGTCGCCGGTACAGTCATGACAATTCTAGAAAAGGTATATAATTCTGAATATATTGAAGAATTTTCCTCCCAGAATTTTAAAATGTTTGCATCTCTATTTATTCTCATAACTTCCGAGAACTTTTCTATTAAAGATACAATAGATATTTTTTGCTCCTTTTTATCAGATGATAATTTAATTTTTTTTCTCTATCTAATAGTAAAATTTCCAGATCATCAATATCGTTATCATTATCATTGTTATCGCTACAACCAGTAGATATTGTTGTAACCACTAATGTATTGTAAATAATAGTTTTGGGTATGACATAAATCTTCAAGATGGTCTATAGCCATTTGTTTTTGCTCACTACTTAATAAAACCTGATATCGCGGGTCTAAATATATCGAAGCATATACAACACTATTTTGTAAATATTGTTGCTCTCTTATTTTCTAATACTTCATTAGAAAAAGAACTTGTTAATCTTCCTAACTCTAATCGACATTTTAACCATATGCCATAAATATCCGATAAACATAATTGTTCAGCTTGCACTCTTAATGTTGTTATTTTTAAAGGAATCAGCACACTAGTAAGCTCTTTTACTTGATTCCAATCATCTTCTGACAAAATGATTTCACATGCTCCTATGATAAAATCATTACAGAAATCTTTCAAACTTAATAATCGCTCTAGCATCATACACATAGAGGACCAACGTGTTGTGCAATCTAAAATTGTCATTTACCTTTTCATGGATTTTAATATTCTAACAATTGTGGGAGTTCTTAAATATTTTACAACATCCCTTGCTTTATCAATTATAGTTTTAAAGTGACTATTTTTTAGGGAGATTCCACGAAAAAAATTAATAAAATTATAAAAATTTTATATTATTTTTTAAATTATATTTTTACATTAATTTTTAAAAAAAAATTTTAAGTTAAAAATTTTTAACACCCTGAACCCTTGGACCCTCCATTTTTTAAAAGGGTCCGGGTTCAGCCAAAATACGTAGGTCCAGGGTCCGGGTTCACATCCCTGCTATTTACTTTAAAAAAAGTTAAAAAATAACGATTATGACAACTGTCACTCTTCTATGGTACATCTTCACTGAAATTTTATTTTAACACATTTACAATATATATATTTTTACCTATTTACTTTTCAAAAATAACGATTTTGATAATTAATATTTTTCTATGATGGTACATCTTCACTCAAATTTTATTTTTACATCTTTACAACATATTTTTACCTAAAAAATTTAAAAAAAGTTCAAAAATAACGATTATGACTTAATTTAGTCGATTTAATTAGTTCTTTTAGTCGACTAAATTAGTCGTTTAGTTGCTAAAGTTTTTAGTCGAATTTTTCGACTAAAACAATTAGTTAGTCGACTAAATTAAGAATTAACAACACTAGTCTATAGTATTAATGTCACTGTATAAATTTAAATCAGGTATCACCTTTAAAATTATTTAGCATATTTATTGTTTCAAAATAGTGTATATTCATTTTGTTAATATCAAAGATAATTATCGATATCGCTTAATTTATACTAGATTTCTAGTGGAGACTTTTAAAACATATGTTGTCTCAATAAGCCAACAGATCAAAATGGATTTTTTAACATATAAACATATTGAACCAGTTATTGATAAATTTACTCGATTTGCAATCCCATTGTATATCGAAATGCTAGAAAAACACAAATATAATTTGCATAAATACATACAATATCACGAATACTTTAAAATTAATAAGGAATTAATTAATTCCAGAACTACTGTATTGCAATTAAAGTTTGAATTAAATGAATTAGAAAATTTGAGAAGAAATATTTTAATGGACGATATAGTAAGTTTTGATAATAGAGTCAAAATAACAAAAGAAAATGCCATTCTTTCTTTACAATCATTTGAAGAATTTATAAAAATAGTAAGTTTAAAAAATAAAATATCTGACTTAACAAAGAATGAAATATTAGATGATAATAAAGTTATATCTTCAATTCCAAATGATACAATGTTCTTACTCTCTCAATCAATGACTCAGGAAGTTCATAATTACAAAGACATCCTTGAAGAAAATAATAAAAACTTACAAACACTTCAAAAAGATTTAAAAGAAGTTAATCAAATTTTTATTGTATTGTCCTCTATTGTTGATCAAAGTAAAGAAAAATTAAATTCGACAGAAACCAAAATACTCGAATCAAACTTTTCAACTGAAAAAGGCATTAAAAATTTAACACAAGCACTTAAATATAAAGGAACGATATACCCAATAATGGGTGCTGCATTAGGAAGTTGTATAGGTGGACCTGTAGGTTTCTTTTGTGGAATAAAAATTGGAGGTATAGCTGCATTAAGTGGAGCAATAATTGGTATTCAAGGTGGGCAATTGATTAAGAAAATAAAGAAAAATAATATGGAGATCAATGATAATGTTTTAAGCAATAATATTGTGACCTCTAAAAATAATGAAGAAACTACTCAGATTCTCAAAGATAATGATTATAACTGGCGCAAATATATAAGATTAACACCTAAAAAGTCAAAAGAACATCATCTTTAAAAAAAATATAATTTTTAAATATATTAAATTTTTAACACTTTTTATAATTTTTAAATATATTAAATTTTTAACACTTTTTAAAACTGACATATTTTTAGATATTATAATATTTATATCTTGAAGATAAATAAAATTGCATAGACCCTTGAAATATAAAAATAAGCCTGAAAAGGAAGTAATTTTAATAAATTAATCAATTGTATTTACAATATTATATTCAAGTATTCTTAATCAATGTCAAAAGTTATAATCATAATCATACATCATTTAAAATTTTTGAATTATTCAAATTTGTATAAAATTTTTCGTAAAATGTTAGAGTTTCATATTGAGTAGGTGTAATATAACTGTTCTTATCAAGGCTGTCATTTTTTATTCCAAATAATCCTATAGCTGAAGAAGCCTTATTTTTTTCAATCATAGAACCTAGCACTCCTATGGTACAGGTTGCATCCATGGCCACATCTATATCAGCTTCAATGATGGATAAAATCTCCTCTAAAAATTGCTCTTTACCCTTTTCCTCATCATTGTTTACAAGGGAGTCCTCACTACAGAGTTTTATATCTTCGTTCAAACATGTAACACATATTGTTGCAACATCTAATAAAACACTATTAAATCTTGGGTCCTGTAGAAACTTAAGAAGGAAGGCCTTAAAATTTTTCATTATTCTTTGACTTTCTAAAGCTCCCACTTCGCCTTTGTCCTTTTGGTTGTTGTTATCATAAGTCCATTTTCTTCCTGCCAAAACTGTCTTGAGTTTATTTTGTCTGATTAGTTCGCGCAAAAAACTAATCGTCACCTGATTTTGTTTCATCGAAGAAAAATTTATATATATAAAATTTAAATATGGTTTAACTTATTGTATTATATAATTTTGGTATAATCAGAGTTGGGAAGGTCCTCTTGATTTTTTATAATAATATAATTTTTAAATACAAGTACCTTACTAGAAATATCAAAAATAATATAAGATTTTCTGATGAATAAGAGTATCCTCAATACAATCTGATCTTTATTTATTAAATTAGAATTGTCAAAGATATCAATATTATATATTTATTTCCAAAACATACATTTATAATTAGAAAGAATATTAATAGTCTTGGTATTGAACACAAATATATATTTATTGATAATGCTTATTTTAGTCATGATTAGTGTGTTAACCAAAACATGAATAGATACTTTTATTTCAAAAGAATCTTGTATTTTTTTCATTTTCTTGGCAAAGATACATCCAATACTTTTTTATTTTTGTCAGAGTTGTTAAACGCTATTTTTAAAAGTAGCGCGCTACCGCTATAGCTATTTGTCAAAAAAAATTTTAGAAACAAATTTTTTTTTATTTATTTTTTGCTTGTAATGTAAATGTATAATAAATAATATATAAAAATCAACATTTATAAATATAAAAATATAGTTAGTTTAGATTATAAAAAAATAAGCAATATAAATAAATATTTATTTTAATTTGTTGCATTTTAATAATAATATCATTTCAATATTATCATCCCCAAGTCTAGAGCGACGATCAGAAAGTATAAGCTTTGCTTTGCTAAATAATCTCTCGACACTAGCACTTGAGGGCAAGGAAGCTCTAAAAATATTTAATCAGATCAATTTATAAATATAAATAAGTTTTTACCTTCTGTTATGTGTCCAACTATCTGCCGGTGTACATACATAAGATATATCTGATAACTCTACTATTAGAGCATCTTTCATCACTTTGAAGTTGTCGGCTATTTTATTCATAAGTGTCTGGAGACATAAAACTGTTGTGCCCGGGGATAAAGTTTTAATCATCATAGTAAATGATGGATTATCAACCAAGGACAATCTGAACTGTGTCAATAATAAAATTAACAATTACTTTATCAGCCAATTTTTGTGAAATATTGGCATGTTTATTATCAGTTAATTTGGTTTGGATAGTATTTGTCTTTTTGAATGAAGATTCTCTTATACCAAAATTTTTTATATGTTTCTCTATTTCCTAATAGCAATTGGCGTGAACAGTCTAATAAAATAAATAATATTATAATGTAAAAATAACAATTTACCTTTAGGTGTTTCTTTGGATTATAGCTACTCGATTGATTTGATGATATATTTTTTTTATATTTTAAGCACAGGAATTTGAATCCAGATTTTGTTTTAATATTTATTTTAAAAATTCAAATCTAGGGATTTGGAAATCGTTATTAGAGCTATTAAGTACATTTTCTTCCATTGAATCTTCCATGTCTGAATCACTTTCAAGGATTTGGATATCCATGGGCGATGCCATTTTAGATTATTAACACAGATTGAAAATATAAATTAAAAATATATTTAAATTTCAAAATTAAATAATAAATTATAATTAATTATGATATTATATTTAAATTTTCATGTTTATACTTACATTCATTATATTTTTTAAAAAAAGTAGCGGCTATTAGCTATAGCTACTAAAAACGCGCTACTTTAACAACTCTGATTTTTGTTTAAAAAATTCAATATTCCTTTTTAACTTTTTTTCTCGTAAATTTTTGCATTAATTCTGTTGTTTTTTCTACTATCCTTGAATTAATATTTTATTATTTTGTAGTAAATTAGAAATTTTTTTATTATTTATTGTCCATATTTATTTTAATAATTTTATGTAATAAAATAATCATCTTATTTTTATTGTGGAAAAAATAATTATTTATATATCACAGTGCGAAATTTTGGATTGCCTGCCTTTTGGACACAGTATACTTGCTAATAGCGTCACTAAGAGGAATCGCAGGGGCTCAAGTCCCCTGAAAAATTTGAAAAGTCCTTTCAAAATTTTTAAATTTTTTATACCACTAAAAAAAAGGTAAGTTAGCTTAAAAAAAAGAAGGTAATCTTGAACATAATTTAATCTTTTATGCCCCCTGAGTTGTAAAAGCTAGTGATGCCCTTGGTAAAAATAGTAATATATTATGTTTTTGATTTGTTTATTATAGTTGCATAAAAAAGATTTTTTTATAATGATGCTTCTTTTGGTTTTTATATTTTAAATGATATTGTAAAAATATTTTATTATAATCGTCGAAATAATATAAAAAAAATTCTAAACAATTAGAAAAATTTTAAGCAGTTCGTTTCGAAAAATAAACCATATAATTTGATGTCCTTTCTTTGAAATCTATATTTCAGCTCTAGCAGCTGGGTTGAAAAGCAATTCTGATTTTTTGCAAACAACGCAATTCTCGCTTATAGCTTAAAAAATCGTGAAAGAATAACTGCAATGTATGCGGCAGACAGAATAGATAAAAATTTTCATAAAAAGTACTAAGATATCTTATTTAGAAAAATATAAAAGTATCTTTTATATATTTAATAAGATACTTGTATCAGTAATTATTTGATAAAGAATATGTATAGGTTCTTTTTTTAATGACCAGCCCAACTCTGAATATAAGCTATATAGTCGATAAGATTTGTAGAGATGTATAAATCAACAAACAGATAATATGTTAATGTTTTAACAATTAAACTATCCAAAATAAATTTCTAATAATATATTACGATATCAATTATACAGGGTTTGCCGTTGTTTTAAACAACATTCCTTATATTTAGTTTTCATTCAATTCGAACATATTTTTACCATTCTTTCAAACAAATTCTCATTGAAACGAGCATTGTTTAAAAATAATAATTTTTTATATTTAACATAATTTATACATTAAAACTCAGGAGAATATCTATAAAATTATTTTAAAAAATTCTAAATAAATTAATTTCGTTAAAATAATTTTGTGCATCAAAAAGCATATTATAAAATAACCGAGGAAAAATATTTATAGGTAAATATATAATATTTAATACATAAGAAATTTTTTAACATATTGTTTTAATAAATCAAGTATTTATATATTCCTTTACATAGAAAAATTATCCTTCACTTCTTGTACTTATATCTATAGATTTAAAAGGGAAAAAAGAATGAAATCTAATAAATAAATTCATCCATTCAATTGCGTTACTTGGATTAATAAAATATGTTTTTTCCAAGTTCTAACTAATTATGCACATGAGATTTACATTTTTTTAATTTATACTTTTTATAACAATGAATATATTTGGTTTTAGTGTTTTAAAGATGACACAATGATGATCTTTTTAGAAAATTCTTTCAAACTTCCTCCCTTAAAAAAATTTTAAAATATATCACTTTCAAAATTTATATGGCAAATTATCCTCGTAAAAAAAGATATCTTTAGTATTTTTTTCTATAAAAAATAATAACTTTCTTTTTATTCAAAAATAAGATAGATATTCTTTTTGTATTTTTTAAAATAAATATATTTAAAATTTTAAAAATAATTTTATAGATATCCTGCTGATTTTTAATGTATAACTTATAAGTTTGGCGTAAAAAATTATTTTATTTAAATAAATGCCCGTTTTAAAAGAGAATTTGTTGAAAAGAACGGTAAAAATAAGGGTAATGATATTTGTTTTAATATGATGTTCGAATTTAAGAACAAAATATGTATTTTGCCAAAATAGATATAATTAATTATTATATTTACATAATGTTTTTACACAAAAAAATCAACAAATATAAATAATATTATTATTTAAATAGATAACTGAGTAGCGACTAGTATGTATGCTGTGCCCAAAGAAAATAGTCCAAAAGGTAGGATAGTGAAATATAAATACTCCCCCCCCCCCCATATGATTATTTTATTTTCATATATACAATGATAATTAGTAAAATATTTCAAATTATAAAAGTTGTAGTATAGGTTCCTTGAAGTTAGAGCTGTGCCGATAGTAAATATCGGATTAAATCGGCACCGATATTAAGCGTTTTCAAAAAAAATAGGATCAGGCCGATACCTGTAAAAACCCGAGTCGATTTTTAAACTTTTTTTGTTATTTTATTTTATATATGTATATTTATATAGTTTATTTTACATTTTTGTAATATTTCAAAAGTTTTTTTATTTAATTTTAAAAAAATTTAAAGATTCTTAATCTTTTTTTAAAAAAATAATTTTTTATTATTAAATTGAAAATAAAAGAGAAACTAGTAATAAATATTATATTTGAAATTGATAATGTAGATGACCTGTCATACTTGAAAGAAATCAAGGAATATTTAAAAGAATCTAGACGATATAATAACATATTTTATCTAATAGTGCTTGGTTGGGTTATGATTGACCCATTTGTTATGGTGGTATCTGATTATTTAGATAACTCTAATAACATTGATATTATCATCTGGATCCACTTAATTATTGGAGAATTAATGCTGAAAAGGTATCCTCTGTAAAAACGCATGTAAATTTTTGGCGCCTCCTGAAACATGTGTCACATCTGAGTCTATCAAGACAGGAAATATAGATAGTCCACATCGTAGAAGCTTATTGCCAGAAAGTCTAGAGGCTCTCATATTTATTTTAAAAAATCTAATATATTATATATTACAATTTTTATAATTCATACTAACATAATAAATTATTCAAAATAAAATGGATATATTAATAAATATATAAATTTTTTTTTATCTATTATAATATAAATATTTTTAAATTATAGTCTTAATTATAGAAATACAAATATTAAAATAAAATTCATAATTCGATATTTTGCATAGAAAATATGCATTTACATTTGGTTCAAAGGGGGGTGGTAAAAAATCAATATAAATATTGATCGGTTTTGAATCAATATCGGATCGGTGAAAAATATGTGGATCGGCACAGCTCTACTTGAGGCAAAATACTTTATCAAATCAACTTAAACATTTTAATATTAATAACAGCCTATATTCATTATAAGAAATACAGGTAGTTTACTACTTTTTCTTAGATATATATATAAGTATCCTTTTAAAAATGTCAAAAATTTGTTACAAGAATTCGCAGTACTACTCAACTCTGATCATAACATATCTGCAAAAATAAGATCAATTATTTTGGCAGATAAGGTAAATTAGTTTATAGTCCAAAATAATATTACATGAGGATATTTTATATTTCTTTCATATTTTTCAAAGGTTTTGTCAAAAGCCAAATTATAATCGTAATTCTTGAGACATTTGTCAAAGGAACGCAGCTGATTTTTTGTAGGTTTGGGCAATATAACATTTTCCTTAATTTTTTTTAACATCAAAGGTAAAAAATAATATATCATAAATTTTAAATATTTTTATAAAGATACTTTAATATAACAAAAAACTTAATTAAATAACTGAAACTTCAAAATTTTTGTGTTTTTAAAAGCAAATTCTATCTTTAAAAATATGTAAAGAAAATGAGTTAATTTACATCCAGAGCTAAGATGTTAGTTTCTTCCTTAAACATTGGATCTTCCTCAAAATCAACCATTAAGTGATCATTTTCATCAACTATATTTTCGTCCGAAAAATATCTGGCTGAAGATAACTTAGGTATCATGTGAGTTTTGAAAGCCCTAACCCTTTTAACGATTTCTTCATTACTGCGCCTGTGTCTTATGGACAAAAGACCGTTTGTCATTCCTACACAAAGGATGTCATCTTTAGGCTAAGATTTATTAATATTTTTATTATAAATCACAAAGAATCGAGAATTATATCCAAATTTATAAAATCTTTACTGTATTTATATTTTAAAAAAATCTATCATAATTTTGACCTTATAATTCTGCCCTGCTGATAAATTTGAAATGTTAACAGCGAAATGATAAAAATTACCGTTAGCGAGAGGCTTAGAATTTCCTCGGGGTAGGCTAAAGAATGTATGTTTTCGTAGTTTGATATATCGTGGATCCTTAATTGTCTTTTTTAAGATAAAAAAACAAATAAATAATTTTTTCTAAATGGGAGTCACTATTAGATACCGGATATTGGATATAGTATCGGATCTTAAATATTGGTGCCTGACCAATTATATGAAAATAACCAGTTCCTACACTTCATATCATTTAAACATCCATCAAATTTTATAAAAAAATATTCTGTGTAAAATTGAAATTAAAAAACATCATGACTTTTTAGAGTAAACACAAAAAAGTGTATTTTAAAAAAGGGCCAAAGATAAAAAGTAAGCTCGAATATATAAATAATTTTAATGATAAAGAACTTATTTTTTACTTTGATTATTGTAATTCATTATTTTATAAAAATAGTTTATTCAACCAAATACCATTATTTAAATTTTTTAGATCGAATTTGATTAGCACTGATAAAAATACGGATAAATCTTAGTACCAATGAAAATTCTGGATCTGATAATCTCTTACAATTTATAAAATGAGGCCTTTACTAATATACATAAATTGAATGTATACTATTATAATCAATTTATAATTAATCCACTTAAACATCATGAAAAAGGCCTCAGTTGTGTCACTAGGTGGGGGACGCACAAGAGCTCAAACCTCCTGAAAACTTTTTTTATACCTAAAAAAGATTATTTTAAAAATGTTAGCTAAAAAAATGCCATTTTGTTGAAAATCATTTTGAAAATTTAAAAAAATATTTTTTGAGCTCCCTGTAATTGTAAAGGCTAGCCATGCTATTGTCTCAAATATTTATAATATTTGTGCTTTATGCAGTCATCTCTAACATTGCACGGATTTTTTTTAATAGAAACAAACATGTTATTATAATTTTATAAAGATTCCTGCAAAAAAGATAAATCATAAATTTTAATGTAATTATTAGGCAAAATATGGGATACTGAAAATTAGTCAAATTATGGAAATGAAACTTTATGCTTTTTATTGATATCGCTAATTTATGTTTATTTGGACAATCGTTTAATATATTGAAAGATTATTATTGCTAATTATAAATTAGATTAATATGAAACCTGGCGATTTTTTATGGACAATAAACGTTTAATATTGGAATTACCGAATTGGCTATATTCATAACCATTTCGCAATCATGGTATAACTATAAAATTTCCGTATAATTATCAAATATGATATTAATCTCAATATTACCAATATATACTAAAATCCGTATTTATTAAGATTTGTTACACAAAAAAAATACTGACTTACAGTTTGGTCATGGTAACACTGTTATATTGTCCAAAAAGCGAGAATACATTTCATAATATTAAGTTTCACTTCCATAATTCAAATAATTTTTACTATCCCAACATTATGAAAATTTATCATAAATCTTTTCTACATCCATAACCTAAATTTAATTCCTTTGTTTACGATATTTATTATCACTAACAAATATATTATAAAGCAAACCTGTTAACTAAACACCTGCTTTAATAAAATGTGACCTCAAAAATTTAATCTCAATAAATACTAACCTACTTCGCGACTGACATTTATAATTCCCTATTAATCACGTGCATGATTATTGATATTTACCATTAACTAATTAGTTAATATTTAAGAATTTATTTGTCATTATTAATTAAACATGGTCTTAGATACATTACATGCAATTAATAATGTGAAATATGGAAACGAACAGCATCCTACAAATAATTTTAACGCTTACCAATTACGGTGTTAATAAATAAAGTTAAAAAATATTAATAAAATTTTTTAATTATTATGAAACCATTTTTTTAAAAAAAATATATATAACAGAGATCTGCAGTGATACCATTTACACACTGCCAGGCCCTAATTTTTTTTAAAATTTTTTGGCCCGGCCTGGGTTTTATGTTTTCAGGTTTGTCCCGTATTTTTTAAAAAAAATTTTTATTATTAATAATGGTGATTTAAAATATTTGGTTTTAAAATATACTATCTGAAAAAAAAAAATTAGGCATAGGTATATTTTAAAAAAAATACGGCCCGGCCCGTGCAGGTCTCTGATATATATCTCAAAATATGTAAGTTTTAAAAAATTGATAATAAAATAACTTGTCGAGAGAAACAGATATCAATCTATCATTGAGTGGGCCACCAAGAGCCAACGATGTTATCGATTTTGAATGCGGAGCAAATGTATGTAATTGCCTACCATTTTGAGATATATCCCACGCTTTTATGATATTATCACCTTATTCGTTTTTATATATAAAATATGCTTAATTAACAAAAAATTCGTTTTGCTAAAATAAATCAATTTCAAGATGCAAGCGATGAGTCTAATCAAAATAAAGTAGTAAAATAATATCACGACTCTAAATTAGACAAACATCAAAATATTCCTTACATATTGAAGTATAAAAATCTTTAAAGAACTGATTTAAGGACCCCCAAAACAAAACAAAAACAGAAAAAAATAAAAATCCCACCATAAAAAATATTATATCGGAATTACGAAAATATAATTCAGGGCCCATGCTTAGTCAATTTGAAATATTATATTTTAAAGATTTAATGGTTGGGTCATGTTGAACCAAAAAATTGATGATGACTGAAGAGTCGCATAAATATCGAATTATACCGAAAATAAAACTAGAGGGAGACCGAAAAATAAATAGTAAGGTGGCTTTGATGTGAAGTTACTTAACCTTAAATTGGGAGAAACTCAAGAGCAAAATAATAGGACACAGTGTCTAAAGAGAGGGGAAAAAATTATTGAAGGCAAAACGCCAAGATTTACCACAATGTTCTCTAAAATATTTTTTTTACTCCCTACTGTAAAAATTCATGAAAAAGAAAACGATTGTAAACTCCATCGAAAAAACGGAATGAGATGATATCCCTTATACAAAATCATTTAAATTTTATTTATTTTTAATATATAAAAATATCAAACATTTTTTTATTTTAAATTTAAAATATCGACGTTGATGGCGATACCCTATAATTAATTTTCAATGATGTTCTTTTCCGCTTCTTTCAATTCTTTACAAAAAGTTAAACAAAAAAATCCATGAATCGGATAATAATGATCATTACAATTTCAAATGCATTATTGCCTGTTAAAAAATATTTTATCAAAATATAAGTAAATAAAACAAATATGTAAAAAAGATTGTAAATACAACACCTAATCCGAATGTGTAACTCAGAGAACTTTAAAAATTCGCATCGGCCAACAATAAAAAATGTGATATATAAAAAATTTAATTATCTAACAATCAAAAACGCACCAGCAGTAAATAAAATTCGATCGTTCGGAAGCAGAAGGAGGCTTTGTATGGGAGAACCGTGATCAAAACTCATGCCATTATTCGAAACGCAATTTTGTTCTGTTCTGAAATCAAATATTCTCGCGGTGTGATCATAAGAGCCGGAAACAAATAAATTGGAAGATTCTGAGTGGAATACTGACCCACACCTAATATAATCCTAAATGGGGAAAAAGAAGCTTTAATTGCTAGGCATAAAATAAGTGATTAGTAATATCTTTCGACAGTATAATAGAAAAATAAGGTAGAAAAGAAAAAATTATCAACTTTCAGCAAACAAATTAGATTTTTTAAATTGTAGAATTTGCCATTTATACTTTTCTAGCTATTTATTAAACCACTTGACTTTTTTAGTTTCACTATGCTTGAATTTTTTTAAAAAAGAGTTGAAAGTTTTTTAGTATGTAATAACATGAATAATTAATATCTTTTACAAAATAAATATTGAAATTAATTTATGGAAATAATGGTACTTCGTGTATATGACGACTAGATAACATGTTGCCTGTAGCTATGTCCCAATGTTTTACTGATTTATCGTCAGAACAAGATATCACGTGATAATTATCATTTGTAAATTTAGTTACATGAACTTGGCTTTAAAATAAAAAATAGATTATAATCGAATGAAACCTAGAAATAGGTGCATCGTGCATTATATGCAAAATCCACCAATTATTTGGGGAAATGCCTAAGATATTTTTTAAAATTTTCATATATAAAAATAACTAGTTTCAACCTATTTTTTTTAAAGTAACTTGTAACCAGGGGAATTGTCAATACCAAGGCTGATTCTTTATAAAGTTAAAGGTCTCAAAACCAGAAATCAAAATAATTTATTAATAAAAAATTTATATAAAATCATTTTTTTGATTCTTATAACTTATATTATAAATCTTTTTATTGTTTAAATAATTTATTTTTATTAACTCTTTATATATAAAATTGGCCAGTTGGCGGATTTAAACTATAAAGCTATAAGTAGACCTGTCCGCCGACAGCTCGGGGGCGGCGTCAAATACTTTTCTAAATTAAATTTTTTAATTAAAATTAATTCATTGGAAACCCTTTTAAAATAAAATTTATGTTTATAACTATAATTTAACGATTTTATCAAGTTATAATTATCATGTATAAATATTATTTTATTAAGATTTATAGAACATAATGATGATCATTTAGAGTTCAGAGTGAGCCCAGCTATGAAAAATACACGCTCGCTGGGTGTGCTCGTAGCTGGAACGCACAGGACCTTTCTAGCTAATATTAAAAGTTTAGGAAGATCCAATACTCTTATCTTCAAAAAAATCTAAGACATCTTTTATCTCTAAATTCTGAGGCGAAAAACACTCCTTTTCTAGACTAGTTAAATAGCCTTGTTGTTCCAGGTTATATATGAATATTTGGTAGTCTCTTTATGATAAAAAAATAAATTTTAAGTGATGAGTTTTAGATTGTATAGAAAATATTCTATTACTCCTTATAGAATAATTGATGGTCTTATACAAAAGATTTGAAATATCAAAAATTAAAAGAATAAAATATATAATATTTCAATACCTTTTCTGTAAATTACTAGCCTAATAATAACACATCATCTTATTACAAATCAAATGTTTTTATTTTTTATAGCAAATAATATTTAATAATTTTAAAAATAAAATCGCATTTTTAATATTATTTTTCTTCTAATTACAATTCATAAATAATAAAAAATAAATACGCCGCCACGCCGCCGAATTTTTGCATCGATGGCGACGTGTTGAGCACCGACACATTTTGGCGGTGGCGTCGGCGTAATCAAATATCTCCGGAGGCGCACAGGTCTAGTTATAAGTCATTAAATAATAATAATTGAAAAAATATATTTAATATAATTTTGAATTTGTTGTAAACAAAATTTCTTAACAATCATAAATTGTTTTTACTAGCCAATGAATAGTAAGGGCAAAAAGGTTGAGAGTAGCTTAGTTATTTTTTCTAAAAAAAGTAAGTAGTCGATTATTGGATCAAACCTTTAAAACCCGGTTCAAACTTTTTCGCATATAAGCATATAAAATCATATAAAGAAAAACACATTTATTATAAAACAACTAATTTTTACAAATTATCAAGATAAATAATAATAAGTAAGTCTATCAAACGACCAAATAATATTTCTTCATGATATTAATGCTGGAAAATCTTATTATTTATGCTTAAAAATGGAAAAAAGTTTAAAAAAATAATAATCTTAACAAAACGCGTTATTTTATAAAGGAGCGCCTTCTATTTTTGAAAAATATAAATTTTTTGATTTTTTTAATTCGCAATAACTAAAAAACCCATGGCTGTCCCAAGTTTAAATTTTTTTATAAATAGAGATGTTAGTAAATAAGAAAATATTAAATTCAAAAAAATTTGGAAAGCGAAACACCTGGAATTTTCATAAACCGCAACAATATTTTTTTTTAAAAATCCTTAATATTTAATAAAAGGCCTTTAATAGAGTTACAAAATGATATATAACTTACATTTTTAAAATCTTTATTTTTTAACTTATCTCAATTTTAAAAAATCGTAATTTACGAAAAAATGTTTTTGGCATTTTGACCATTGATATCTCAGGAACTATGAGTACTAGGAGGCTAAAATTTAGGATTCAATGCTTTCTAATAATATCCTCTCAGTATGCAAAATTTTATCATGTATTATTTTAAATCTAGTTTTCAATTGCTTTATGATTTCACATTCATTATTAATATTAAAATTATCATCTAGAGAAATTTTCAAAACATCTTTCTTAATTTTTTTTATTGGATTTTCATTTTTCCTCAATATGAAATCTTTTTTGGCTTAAGCGTTTTTTCCTTAATTGATGTCTTGCTCATTAATGATGGTAAGAAATTATTTGATGACGAGGGGCAGCATCATAAATATATTCCTCATAAAATATAAATGTGGAAGGAAATGTGATACTGGTTCAAGCTTAATTTTTTATGGCAGATACTGCAAATTTTATTGTTAGTTGTTAAAGATTGATTAATCATGTTTACCCAAATTGAAAAGATTGCCATATACTTAAAAATAAGAAATTTTTTTTAGGAATGTAGTAAATATATTATATAAAATAACAAGAGCCTCCCCCCCCCCTTCACTTCCAATCTTTTATTTAAATACTTAACATATTTAAAAGCTTTTAACTTAAATATATTACAATGAATGATTTATCAAATATTTATTATAAAAAAATTTACAATCGGCTAATGATTAAAATGTCATATGCCATAAACCTGTTAAAAATTTTGCATTATTAATTAATCCTATAGCCATAAATGAAAAATAATTCTGATTTGATATTATGATTATTTTGGGTTTTTTACATTTAAATTTTTAAACAATATTTAACATCATATAAATTTAAAAAGGCCTAACGTTAGGCTATATAAAGTTAAAGAGAGTGCATTAAAAAATCCCGATTTTTTCGATTTTCAGAGGCCCATATCTCAGCTGCTGTTAGGAGTTGGAGGCTACAATTTTATTTTTTCTTAATTATAATATATTTAATAGTGACAATGTGTTATTTTTTCATTAAATCATTTTTTGATGTTTCTTAAAATTTAAAAATCTGATTTTAGGGGAAAAGTATTCCTGCATATTTAGAATACCTATCTTATAAATTGTAGACAATTTTGACATGAACATTTGAGTCATTTATAATCTATGGAAAAAAATCTATGGAAAAACTTAAATTATATTAAGTTCAAAAGTTCATCGCAAAATTGTTTGAAATTCATAGTGTAGGTATTCCAAACATGGTGAAATATATTTCCAGTAAAATCAGATTAATTTTAAAAAAACGTACTCAAAAAATGATTTAAAGTTGAGAAAAAAGACATTGCTGGAAAAAATTATCACTAACATATGCAAATATAGTAAAAATTTCAAAAAAATCTGAGGGGGTAAGGTTGACTTGTCATGAACTTCACCATATATAACAGAACTTGCAGAAGGTACCATTTGCATGGCCGATGCAGATTTTTTTTGTAAAATTTTTAATTCAGCACTTTTATAGCTAATAATAGTGATTTTTAATATTTGGTTTTTGTTAAAGATGAAAAAAAAAGTTTTTTTATCCCCCTCTTATATTATGGTTAAGATGAAAAAGTTTTTTTAATCCACCTCTTTTGTTCATGTTAAAGTTAAATAAAGTTTTTTAATACCCCTCCTTTGTTTACAATAAAATGAAAGTTAAAAAAAAGTTTCTCTTTTTGGTCCCTCCCTTGTTTTAAGTTAAACACAGTGAAAGTAAAATATATGGCTTTTGTGTTTTCTCTCACTTTACTGGATTTCTTACTTTAGGATACTCAGTAAGGTGATCCGAAAATATGAGTTAGACCGTTGGGTCCGGGAGACCACCCTGCATCCCAAGGTATATTTTGAGTTTCGGGAAGTATAGGGGGGTAGGTTTTATACGCAATTATGCACGATAAAACTAACACAACTCGTTTCCACAAAAACGCTCTTTTTTTCACTTTGCTCCAATAATTTATAATTTGCGCCTTTTATTTTCCCTATAAAAGGGACGAATTTTTTATAGTTTGAATATACTTTATTTTTTCTGTAAAATAATTTTGAAAATCTTTATTAATACACATTTTTTATGTTTTTATTAATATTTTTTAGTTTTGTAAAATTTTGATAAAAATTATTTTAGTTATTTTGTTAAACAATAAATTTTGATAATAAATTATTATGACTACGACCCGATCTCAAAATCATTTAAACGAAGTGTCTCAAAATTCTTCACTAGCGCTCTGGTTGGGGCTCGAACCCAAGACCGTTAGGCTGTTTTTGTGGAAACGAGTTGTGTTAGTTTTAGCGTACATAATTGGGGATAAAACCTACCCCCCTATACTTCCCGAAACTCAAAATATACCTTGGGATGCAAGGTGGTCTCCCAGACCCAACGGTCTAAATCATATTTTCGGATCACCTTACTGAGGACTCCTAAAGTAAGAAATCCAGTAAAGTGAGAGAAAACACAAAAGCCATATGTTTTACTTTCACTGTGTTTAACTTAAAACAAGAGAGGGACCAAAAAGAGAAACCTTTTTTTAACTTTCATTTTATTGTAAACAAAGGAGGGGTATTAAAAAACTTTATTTAACTTTAACATAAACAAAAGAGGGGGATTAAAAAAACTTTTTCATCTTAACCATAATAAAAGAGGGGGATAAAAAAAACTTTTTTTTTCATCTTTAACACTCCTCCCCCCTAAACAGGCCACGGGGAGGGAGGGGGATGATCCTAGTCTCGACTAAGCTTCAAAATCCTAGGTTTATTACGAGTTCCCGAAAACGTCTCCCCCCCCCCCAAACACAATCAATTCCCTAGAAAAGTATAACTAAATTATCATTGCAAAACTAATTCACACCCCCCCCCCCCCCACCTTTAATAGGCAACGGGGAAGGGGGAATGGTATATATTGATTGGGAAAAAAAAATTTAAAAAAAAAATATTTATAGTTAATAAATTGAATATTCGGGAAAAACGTTTATATTTATAAAAAGAGGAGGGGGGGGGAATATTGGTAATTAATTGTTCGATTTATCGGGGGATCGTCGTTTTCTAATTTGCTTATCATGATAAATCTGCATTCCTTGTTTTGTTCTGACTTGATACATGCGATTTCCTAATGTTTTCTTCGTAAGTCCCAGTTTCCATCGGGGGGATTTCTTATAGGTGGGTACCCACACCCTTGATCCTTTTTGTATTCGACTTGTCTTGGGGGTGGTTGTGGCTGTTTTCGACGTATGTTGTTCGTGCAGTCGATCTAAGGGATTTCGAAGTCGGCGGCCTAAGAATATTATTGCCGGGACCATTTTCGTTGTCGTGTGTTGGGTGTTGTTGTAGTTATGTAGGAAGTTGGTTATTTGTTCCTGTATGGTTAGAGAGTTTATGCCTTGTATTGCATTTTTGAAGGTTCAAACGAATCTTTCGGCCATTCCATTGCTTTGGGGCATGTAAGGCGCGGTAGTCAGGTGTTTTATGTGATTTTTATCGCAGAATTCTTGGAAACTTTCGCTGGTAAATTGAGTTCCGTTGTCAGATACTAGGGTAGCTGGGAACCCCGTATATTTAAAGGCATTTGTTAAGGCTTTAATTACATTGGTGGACGAGATTGATGGAAGGTTGATGACGTCGGCCCATCTAGAATAGGTGTCAATTATGATTAGCTATGATTTATCGAATACGGGTCCTGCAATGTCTATGTGTATTTTTTCCGTGACTTTGTTTGTACTGGGCCAAGGGGAGTCTTTTATACGAGGTGTGTTTTCTTTGTACATATTGCAGTGTCTGCATAATTCATACACGGAATGAATATCTTTATTAATCGAGGGCCACCATACGTAGGTACGAGCTGATTCTTTCATTTGAATTATGCTAGCGTGTCCCAGGTGCAATTCTGTGAGAGTCTGACTTTGTAATGCTTGAGGTATTATAATGCGGGTATTCTTTAACAAAATGGAATTCTCTATCGTAATTTCATGCTTTAGACGTTGATAAGGTAGCAAATTAATATTGGTTATTTTATTAGGCCATTCCGTGGTTAAATATTTTAAGATTTGGGATAGGATCGGTTTGAGTTTCCTGTGACAAGTTTTTGGAATTAAAGGGTAATTGGTGTATTTGTTTGATTATTAAGAGTTTTAAAATGTTGTCGTCTTTATTGATGGGATTAGTTTCAGGTAAGGGTAAACGAGAGAGCGCATCTGCATTTTTATTTTTTAGTCCTTCTATGTATTGGATTTTATAATGATAACTGGATAGGATTATTCCCCATCTTTGTAAACGGAATGAGGCTATAGTGGGAATACCTTTTTGGGGGCTAAATAATGAGATTAAAGCTTTATGATCTGTTTTCAATGTGAATTGTCTTCCTAATAAAAATTGACGAAATCGTTTTACTGCAAAAAATATGGCTAAGGCTTCTTTGTCTATTTGGGAATAATTTTTTCGGCGGTATTTAGGGTGCGTGAAGCATAGGCTAGTGGATGTTCGCTATTGTCTGAAAATATATGGGATAAGACTGCTCCAACTCCTTAAGGTGATGCATCGCAGGCTAAGGTCAGAGGAAGACTGGGATTATAATGGCATAGGGTTAAGGGTGATGTTAGAATAGTTTTTATTTGTTTACTACTTATTTCACAATTATTATCCCAAGAAAATTCAATGCCGTGTTTCAATAAATTGTAAATAGGTTGAGCGATGGTGGATAAATTGGGGATGAATTTGGCATAATTAGTAATTTATCCGATATAGGATTGTACTTCTTTAACCGTTTTGGGAGTAGGACAGTTTAAAATGGCTTCGGTGTTTTTGTTGTTTGATGATAGACCGTTACTATTTATTACATGTCCTAGATATTCAACGGACGGTTGCGCGAATTTGCATTTTGGTAGGTTTATTTTCAGGTTGTATTTGTGCAGTCGTTGAAATAGTTTATGGAGGTTGTCCCAATGCTCATCTTCTGTTTTCCCAGTAACTATTATGTCGTCCAAGTAGGTGGTAGTTTTGTCTAAGCCTTGAAATATCATGGGAGCGGCGGAGACCCCAAACGGTAGTCTATTTACACGGTAGGGACCAAGATGTATACTTATGGTTAGGATTTCACTTGTTTCCTGGGTAACTGGAATTTGCATATAGGCATCCTTAAGATCGATTGTTGTAAATAAAGTACCTCCTTCTAATTGGCCAAAGATATCCTCTATTCTGGGAAGTGGATAACAGTCGTTTTTGACCCATGGATTGATGGTTACTTTATAATCTATACATAGTCGGAGGGTCTCTGTTTTGGTTACTGGGACAATTGGGGATCCCCATAGACTATATCCACACTTTTCAATTATTTTGGCTTGCTCCCATCGGTTTAATTCCACTTCGACTTGGGTTTTATAGGCGTAGGGTACTTGTCTTGGTTTGATAAATCTGGGCTGAGCTTCTGGTTTTAGATGTACGTCTATGGGAGTTGGAAATTCCCCTAGAATATCGTCGGCAATATTGGGAAATTTGGCTATTAGTTTGGTAGCGTTTGTTCCGGCCGATATATTGGACATAATTGAGGGGAAAATTCCTATAGTGTCTCGGCCTATAATGAGTTTATTATCATTGTCGGTGATTAATACTGACATGAAAGCAGATTGTTGATCATATTTTAACCAGGTTTTAATTTCGCCCAATATAGGAATGGAGTGACCGGAATATGAAGTTAATTGTATTATAGATTTAGTTATTGGAAGGTTTTTAAAATGGGTGTTGTGTATATTTTTTCCTATGATAGTTATTGGCGATCCCGTATCAATTTCCATTTTTATTGGAATCTCATTGATTGTTAGGGAGATGTGGTAAGCCTTGGGTATGGGGTTTAGAATAACATGGTTGATGTTTAGGGATGAGAGGTTGGGAAGGGGGTCCTTTGGAGGATTATCGTCTATAATTAACGAATTTAGTGATTGAGCTTTCCAGCTGTTCTATTGCATTTACTACATTGTTTGTTATAGCTTTTTTTGTTTCGGGTTGTATGGTGGGTCTTAGACAATTTCGCTCTAGGTGACCTATTCGTCCACAATTAAGGCATTTGGGGATTTGATATTGTTGTCGGTTATATGGGGGCCATTGAGATGAATTGTTTGTGGGATATTGGTATTGTGGGGTTTGGTGATACGGGGGCACATAAGATGAATTGTTGGAGTGATTTGCGTATTGTTGTTGTTGGTTATATTGCGTCCAATGCGATGAATTTTTGGGTTGGAAAATTGTCTCTATTGGTAGGTTGAGCGTTTGACTTGAATGTTAGGTGTGTATGAGTATCCTGACGTGGCGCAATATTATAATTTCCTCCATCTGATGTTGACCAGGATTCGATAAGCTCCTCGGTTTTTGTTATTTCCACATACTCTTGGAACTGAGTAAAGGGTAGCGATAGTAACTTGCGTTTTATTACTGTTGAATAAACGCCAGACATAAATTGGGTAGCCATAAATAAATCGTGGCTCTCCTTTAAATCGCAATTGTGGGCGATTTCGACTAGGGCTTCCCTGCACTGGGTTATCGATTCGTGAAGATGTTGAATTCGATTCCTTAGTCGGTAGCGGGCTTGATTGGGCGGTTCAGCGAATTTGTCGATTGATTGATTAATCTTTAGAAACCCTTGGGTCTCTATTGCCTCTGGATAGAACGTATTTTTTAATTTAGCAAATAATGTTGGTCCACAGTAAGTTAGAAATAGTATACCTTTCTCTCCCCATCCCAACCTCTCATTCCTAAACATCAACCATGTTATTCTAAACCCCATACCCAAGGCTTACCACATCTCCCTAACAATTAATGAGATTCCAATAAAAATGGAAATTGATACGGGATCGCCAATAACTATCATAGGAAAAAATATATACAACACCCATTTTAAAAATCTTCCAATAACTAAATCTATAATACAATTAACTTCATATTCCGGTCACTCCATTCCTATATTGGGCGAAATTAAAACCTGGTTAAAATATGATCAACAATCTGCTTTCATGTCAGTATTAATCACCGACAATGATAATAAACTCATTATAGGCCGAGACACTATAGGAATTTTCCCCTCAATTATGTCCAATATATCGGCCGGAACAAACGCTACCAAACTAATAGCCAAATTTCCCAATATTGCCGACGATATTCTAGGGGAATTTCCAACTCCCATAGACGTACATCTAAAACCAGAAGCTCAGCCCAGATTTATCAAACCAAGACAAGTACCCTACGCCTATAAAACCCAAGTCGAAGTGGAATTAAACCGATGGGAGCAAGCCAAAATAATTGAAAAGTGTGGATATAGTCTATGGGGATCCCCAATTGTCCCAGTAACCAAAACAGAGACCCTCCGACTATGTATAGATTATAAAGTAACCATCAATCCATGGGTCAAAAACAACTGTTATCCACTTCCCAGAATAGAGGATATCTTTGGCCAATTAGAAGGAGGTACTTTATTTACAACAATCGATCTTAAGGATGCCTATATGCAAATTCCAGTTACCCAGGAAACAAGTGAAATCCTAACCATAAGTATACATCTTGGTCCCTACCGTGTAAATAGACTACCGTTTGGGGTCTCCGCCGCTCCCATGATATTTCAAGGCTTAGACAAAACTACCACCTACTTGGACGACATAATAGTTACTGGGAAAACAGAAGATGAGCATTGGGACAACCTCCATAAACTATTTCAACGACTGCACAAATACAACCTGAAAATAAACCTACCAAAATGCAAATTCGCGCAACCGTCCGTTGAATATCTAGGACATGTAATAAATAGTAACGGTCTATCATCAAACAACAAAAACACCGAAGCCATTTTAAACTGTCCTACTCCCAAAACGGTTAAAGAAGTACAATCCTATATCGGATAAATTACTAATTATGCCAAATTCATCCCCAATTTATCCACCATCGCTCAACCTATTTACAATTTATTGAAACACGGCATTGAATTTTCTTGGGATAATAATTGTGAAATAAGTAGTAAACAAATAAAAACTATTCTAACATCACCCTTAACCCTATGCCATTATAATCCCAGTCTTCCTCTGACCTTAGCCTGCGATGCATCACCTTAAGGAGTTGGAGCAGTCTTATCCCATATATTTTCAGACAATAGCGAACATCCACTAGCCTATGCTTCACGCACCCTAAATACCGCCGAAAAAATTATTCCCAAATAGACAAAGAAGCCTTAGCCATATTTTTTGCAGTAAAACGATTTCGTCAATTTTTATTAGGAAGACAATTCACATTGAAAACAGATCATAAAGCTTTAATCTCATTATTTAGCCCCCAAAAAGGTATTCCCACTATAGCCTCATTCCGTTTACAAAGATGGGGAATAATCCTATCCAGTTATCATTATAAAATCCAATACATAGAAGGACTAAAAAATAAAAATGCAGATGCGCTCTCTCGTTTACCCTTACCTGAAACTAATCCCATCAATAAAGACGACAACATTTTAAAACTCTTAATAATCAAACAAATACACCAATTACCCTTTAATTCCAAAAACTTGTCACAGGAAACTCAAACCGATCCTATCCTAAATCTTAAAATATTTAACCACGGAATGGCCTAATAAAATAACCAATATTAATTTGCTACCTTATCAACGTCTAAAGCATGAAATTACGATAGAGAATTCCATTTTGTTAAAGAATACCCGCATTATAATACCTCAAGCATTACAAAGTCAGACTCTCACAGAATTGCACCTGGGACACGCTAGCATAATTCAAATGAAAGAATCAGCTCGTACCTACGTATGGTGGCCCTCGATTAATAAAGATATTCATTCCGTGTATGAATTATGCAGACACTGCAATATGTACAAAGAAAACACACCTCGTATAAAAGACTCCCCTTGGCCAAGTACAAACAAAGTCGCGGAAAAAATACAAATAGACATTGCAGGACCCGTATTCGATAAATCATGGCTAATCATAATTGACACCTATTCTAGATGGGCCGACGTCATCAACCTTCCATCAATCTCGTCCACCAATGTAATTAAAGCCTTAACAAATGCTTTTAAATATACGGGGTTCCCAGCTACCCTAGTATCTGACAACGGAACTCAATTTACCAGAGAAAGTTTCCAAGAATTCTGCGATAAAAATCACATAAAACACCTGACTACCGCGCCTTACATGCCCCAAAGCAATGGAATGGCCGAAAGATTCGTTTGAACCTTCAAAAATGCAATACAAGGCATAAACTCTCTAACCATACAGGAACAAATAACCAACTTCCTACATAACTACAACAACACCCAACACACGACAACGAAAATGGTCCCGGCAATAATATTCTTAGGCCGCCGACTTCGAAATCCCTTAGATCGACTGCACGAACAACATACGTCGAAAACAGCCACAACCACCCCCAAGACAAGTCGAATACAAAAAGGATCAAGGGTGTGGGTACCCACCTATAAGAAATCCCCCCGATGGAAACTGGGACTTACGAAGAAAACATTAGGAAATCGCATGTATCAAGTCAGAACAAAACAAGGAATGCAGATTTATCATGATAAGCAAATTAGAAAACGACGATCCCCCGATAAATCGAACAATTAATTACCAATATTCCCCCCCCCTCCTCTTTTTATAAATATAAACGTTTTTCCCGAATATTCAATTTATTAACTATAAATATTTTTTTTTTAAATTTTTTTTTCCCAATCAATATATACCATTCCCCCTTCCCCGTTGCCTATTAAAGGTGGGGGGGGGGGGGGTGTGAATTAGTTTTGCAATGATAATTTAGTTATACTTTTCTAGGGAATTGATTGTGTTTGGGGGGGGGGGAGACGTTTTCAGGAACTCGTAATAAACCTAGGATTTTGAAGCTTAGTCGAGACTAGGATCATCCCCCTCCCTCCCCGTGGCCTGTTTAGGGGGGAGGAGTGTTATAGATGAAAAAAAAAGTTTTTTTTATCCCCCTCTTTTATTATGGTTAAGATGAAAAAGTTTTTTTAATCCACCTCTTTTGTTTATGTTAAAGTTAAATAAAGTTTTTTAATACCTCTCCTTTGTTTACAATAAAATGAAAATTAAAAAAAGGTTTCTCTTTTTGGTCCCTCTCTTGTTTTAGGTAAAACATATGGCTTTTGTGTTTTCTCTCACTTTACTGGATTTCTTACTTTAGGAGTCCTATCAGAAAATATGAATTAGACCGTTGGGTCCGGGAGACCACCCTGCATCCCAAGGTATATTTTGAGTTTCGGGAAATATAGGGGGGTAGGTTTTATCCACAATTATGTACGATAAAACTAACACAACTCGTTTCCACAAAAACGTCCTTTTTTTCACTTTGCGCCATAATTTTAATTTATAATTGCGCCTTTTATTTTCCCTATAAAAGGGACGAATTTTTTATAGTTTGGATATACTTTATTTTTTCTGTAAAATAATTTTGAAAATCTTTATTAATACACACTTTTTTATGTTTTTATTAATATAAACTTTTTTAGTTTTGTAAAATTTTGATAATAATTATTTTAGTTATTTTGTTAAACAATAAATTTTGATAATAAATTATTATGACTACGACCCAATCTCAAAATCATTTAAACGAAGTGTCTCAAAATTCTTCAGTTTTAAAATATACAGCCCGCCCTGGGTATATTTAAAGAATTAAAATATGACCAGGCCCATGTATCGACCAGACTTAGGGCCAGGTCTGCAATCTCTGATGTCTAATATTGACAATGATTTTTCTGTAATTTAAATATAAAGACAGTTATTAAAATATAATATTTTCGACACCCATATCTAAGGAAAGAATATAATATGCATTAAATAAATATCAATTTTAATATAGATGAATGAAACCAAATATAAATCCAAGAAATAGGCTTTTTTAATAAAATATATCAGGTTGAAGAAAGTTATAAGCAAGTATAATCACCTTTTAAGGATTTTAATCCACTAGACTGGTGGGAATTACATCAAAAAATATTCCCAAATTAACAAAAATTTCCAGATAATCAGACAATTCCAGCCAATTCAACTTGCTATGAAAGGGAATTTTCAAAAGGATGTTATGTTAAAATGGGTCAATGTTTCACTAATATTATCCAAGCTTCCATATGCTTAAAAAGATAGGCATGTGGGATCTTGAAGATGTATAATTATTTTTATAAAAATTCCTATCAATCTGTTGCACTGTATTTTAAATGCAGTTTAATATTTTATAGCTTTTTCATTTTGCTAAATTTTTGTGTTAAATAAAAAGTTTCAAAATCATTATTTATTTTATTGGTTTAAAATCAGTTTGTTGATACAAAATATTTATGATTAAATCAAAATTTTTAATCTTCACTTTTTTTCATGATCTTGAATCCTTATTTTAAAAAAGAATTCCAATTCTGTAAGCTACATGTTTTTTACCCATGTTTATTCAAAAATAAAATTATGGTTTTTTTTTAAATATCTTCTTTCATTTTTTACATTTATTAACAATTTTAGTTTAAACCAATAACATAAAATATAAAAATGTTTATTCACAACCTTTCAGCATGGGCTTGAAATTTGCAGACCTCTAAAAGCAATTAATGGTTTTAATTTCATTTAATTTCATCAAAATGTGATAAATTAATATCTTTAATTAAAAAATTTGGGTTGATCCAGGCTTGTTCTATAATAAATTTGGACTGGAATCAGGCCAATAAAATCAAATTTGCAAGACTAGAGCCCACATTCTATAAAAAATTTAAAGAGTGGGTCAAGCCAAAAAATATGTATTTATTAATGTGCTATGATGAAACAGACTCAATTATAGATTCAATTTATTATATTACCTTGTATGTCCTTTAAATTCCCTTAATTGTGATTTAGTTGCAAGTGAGAGCAATTTAACCCCTGTATCATCACACCCAGCAATCAATAATTCACCATCCTTTCGAAATGATGCACCATAAGCACTTTTCTTAAAATTGGTAAATGCTACAATAGGTTTATCATTATTTAAATCATAAATTTGAACCTGAACATAGAATAAATATAAATCAAATGATAATATAACTAACTTTGGTGGAAGATGTTATAGCTAACTTATAGGGGTAAACTTTGGTTAAATCAAGATGTTTAATGGCAGATGATTCCTTTAGTGTAATTGGAATCTAGAAATTGTAGGAAAACACAAATACATAATATTACAAAGGATATTATATATTAAAAGAATCAGCTAATATAATATATGGGTCATATATAGCAAATTAATAAAAAATAAGTTTTATAAGCTTGCTCATGGTTAAAGATAGACCAAATTTAAATAATATATTGATATTCATGTTAATTGTAAGAACGTTTTAATATCATTAAAACATTGATAACCCAAATAAAAATATTACTTTATATTCATCCCAATATTGAGATTGAGCTGATAAATGTTTTTCCTGTACTGGAAAGTCATGAACAAATGTAGGTTTGTAAAAATGTGACATTTCCTAGATTTTTTTAAAATCTGAATTGAGATAAATATGGCATTACATCGAATGTCTGATATGTCGCATAACTAAAGGAAGAAAAAATTTTATTAGGCAACTTTAACTTTATTATTTTGGAATATGAACACGTAAAACTGATAAATTTGTATATTTTGATGCTAAATTTATATTTATTTTTGTTTTGAGGTCAATAAGATACTTTATTTATTTTTATTCATCTATCAAAGTTCTACAAAATATATTCATATAAGCATATCTTTTTTTTCTTTTAACAAAAATTCCTTTTCTTTTAACAAAAAAAATGTTCTTCATATATCCTAAAAAATAAAATGTTGTCTCCTCCTCATCAATTAATTCAAACCCTCTTACTTGTGGGGAAAATAAAAAAATTAATAAATATTCAAAATAAAATTAAATAACTTTATATTTCAGCCAATAGTCATATCAACTAACGGCAATTTTTTATAGTCTACATTTTTTTTTTAAATTTTATCATGAAAAATTTTTAACATAACAAACGAAAATCGCGAATCAAATTTTTAAACACAATTATACTTGTTTTTTAGGTATATATTCATTATTAAATACTTTTTAGAGACTTAGATATTTATAATATATATCTATATTTATTTCTATTTAGTAATTTTACATATTTTTATACTTGTTTTAATATTTTAGTGTTTTAATATTTTAGTGTTTTATCATTTTTTAGAATAAAAAGTAAATCTCCCCGGAAGGTATAAAATAAAAATTTTAAATTGACATATCTAAAAAAACATATCAAATATATTGTAACGGATCCCTATGTAGTATAACTGGTCAGAAATTTTAAATGTCAATATGTTCAATTGTCTTCTATACCTATTTCTATAGCCACAGGCCCCATAATGTCTAATTTTATAGATGATGAGTTAAGATTGGTATCAGTGGCGTAGCTAGGAATTTTCCTTAGAGGGGGTCCACATATAAAAGCCTGGGGGGCTTCGCCCCCCTAGACCCTATTTTACGGGCCTTTGGCCCTTTGCCCGGTCTTCGGCCGGGTTTATCTTAAAAATCATATTGGTTTTTCTTATAATATAAAAGTCCTATAATTATTAATTATTTTAATTAGTGTTGTTAAACGGCTCGACTTGAGCTGATTTTTATAAACAGCTAACTCAATATTTTTGCCAAAAAATATTGTTCAAGCCTAGAGATTTCTCGAATAATATAAAACTTGTATCTCCATGAGCAAAATTTTCTGGCTAATATATTGAGTTAGCCATATCGGCTAAAATTGAGCCATTAACTACTAATTTTAATTAAAATAACACATTGACATAATTTTAATTAAAATAACACATTGACACAATTTTATTGATATACGTTTCATTTTATTATACTTTTAGAAGTTATTTACAAATAAAAAGCGATTATTTAAAATATAAATATTATATTGATTTAATTATAAATATTATATTGCTATAATTATAAATATTATATTGCTTTAATTATAAATATTATATTGCTTTAATTATAAATATTATATTGCCTTAATTATAAATATTAGTATTACACATATAAATTGCTTTAATTATAAATATTATATTGCCTTAATTATAAATGATATATTTTATAATTAGTAAACACATTAAAAATATAGATTAAAAAATAAATGTTTTTTTTAAACTGTAAATTTAAGTCGATATCCTTCAAAGTGAAAAAATCAAAATTATGTTGGCAATATTTTTTTACCAATATATGATAGATGTTTAAAATTAATATTGAGAAACCTAGGCTAATAATCATAGATGACATGTTAGCTTTGGAACCAACTTTTGATTATTATAAGTATAAAGTAATAGACTATATCACTTGTAGTAGGTGATGGTTCTAAATGATCTAGTATAATTGGTTGTCTGTTAACCCTTAGGTTTCTGGAGTATGTGGGAATTGCTAAGATTTTAAATAAATATAATTTAAATAAGACTAATACCTGACATGAGTGGAACTTCATTTCCATTTAAATTCTCCCTAGATTTTTTAGATATATCTAAAATTTTAATGTAAATATTAATAAGTAATTGATTACATTACATTTATTAGATAGTGATTTGTTGTGACTTAGTGTATTTTTTTGTTTGTTATCACTATTTTTTACCCCTTGGTGTGAATATTAATTGAGATATTCCTATAAAAATGAATTAAAATAAAACAACATATTAGATAACCTTTAAATTCTAAATTGATACATCCTATAATATTTTGTTGACTACTATCATTCTTCTTCAATATGATACTTGATATACCTAAAATTATGATATAAATATTTAAAGGTAATAGTTAACATTACTTTTACTAGGTAGAGATTTGAAGTGATCAAGTGTATTTAGCTTATTTTTATCATAATTTTTTATAGAGTTTCTAGGTATTTCTAAAATTTAAATGAATACATTTAAATAAGGTCATATAAGTTCATAAAATACCTGAGGTGAGTGGTAAATTGTTGCTTATGGTATCAAGTTCATCATTAAAATTCTGATTTTCTATATTAATTGGTGATTCATTTAAATAAGGTCATTATAAAATACCTGATGTGGGTGGTAAATTGTTGCTTATGGTATCAAGTTCATCATTAAAATTTTGATTTTCTATATTAATTAGTGATTCATTTAAATAAGGTCATTATAAAATACCTGATGTGGGTGGTAAATTGTTGCTTATGGTATCAAGTTCATCATTAAAATTTTGATTTTCTATATTAATTAGTGATTTGGTGTGTTCATTTTGTTGACTATCATCATTTTTATTAAATGTAATACTTGATATATCTAAATCTATAATAAAAAATATTTAAATCTTAATAGATTATATTACTTGTACTAGGTAGTGATTTTATATGGTCTTTGGGTATATAAATGAGTGTATCAAGATCATTTTCTTCCCTCCTACGTTTGGGTATATCTTGTAAATGTCAAAATATTTTGGTTAGCCAAAATTATTTAAAATAATAAATTACCCAAAGTGGTTTGTACTGGCAATTTTAATTTAGTTAAAACTATGACTAGGTGTTTAATTTTAAATTCTAAAATAAAAATAGTTAGCTATTAATTTTAAATATTTTTTATATTAAATGTTATTTTGACCTGGTGTATTTACATCATCCTTATTATTTTCAATAGAGCCTATAATGCATAAGATATTAATTATTACACTGGATTAAATATTTTTTAGCCTCAAAAGCATGAGAAAGTAGATTATGCACTATTTTATTTCATATTATTATTTTCGAACCATATCTTCGATAAATTATAATAAATTTTTTTTAAATATGCATAAATAATATATTATTATAATTTATTAGATTATTATCAATGACTTTAAAATAATATACAGAATAATTTATATATATATATAAGTAATAATATCTTTCCACAAACATCAAAACCAGAAAAATATAAATATTCATGGTATTTATTTGATATAAAGTCACTTTTGAGTCTTTTGAACGAATAATCTAAAAAAATTGCTCTGAAAGGGGTGGGGGGGGGGGTAGATTATGCACTTTTTTATTTCATATTATTATTTTCGAACCATATCTTGGATAATTTATAATAAATATTTTTTTAAATATGCATATATTATTATAATTTATTAGATTATTATCAATGACTTTAAAATAATATACAGAATAATTTGATATATATATATAAAAGTAATAATATCCTTCCACAAACATCAAAACCAGAAAAATATAAATATTCATGGTATTTATTTGATATAAAGTCACTTTTGAATCTTTTGAACGAATAATCTAAAAAAAATTTCTCTGAGGGGGGTAGGGTAGTTTATGCACTTTTTTATTTCATATTATTATTTTCGAACCATATCTTGGATAATTTATAATAAATATTTTTTTAAAAATGCATCAATAATATATTATTAAAATTAATAGATTATTATCAATGACTTTAAAATAATATACAGAATAATTTGTATATATATATTTAAAATTAAAAGTAATAATATCCTTCCACAAACATCAAAACCAGAAAAATATAAATATTCATGGTATTTATTTGATATAAAGTCACTTTTGAGTCTTTTAAACGAATATTCTAAAAAAAAAAAATTAATTGCTCGTAGCTACGCCACTGATTGGTATGATTAGATTATAATAGATTTTTCGGATTTTTAATGACAAACATCAATATTAATTGCAAATGATCTAAAAAGGTAAATAATATTAAAAAAAGGAGGCAGTGAAAATGAATTGATCTGAATGGTTTCAGATTGATATCGGGGAATGTTTTGTTTGATATACAATATACGGAATAGAAACTGGTGCGATTAGGTCATTACTGTAGGCAGTATATCGGAGGGGAGGGGCCTTCGATTGCTTTTTTAATTAATTTTTTTGGATATTAGTTGGATTGGATTATA
This sequence comes from Gordionus sp. m RMFG-2023, assembly GCF_954871325.1. Lineage (NCBI taxonomy): Eukaryota > Metazoa > Nematomorpha > Gordioida > Chordodea > Parachordodidae > Gordionus > Gordionus sp. m RMFG-2023. The sequence continues at coordinate 13,560,121 of NC_088779.1, read as the reverse complement.
TTTAAAAAAATATCATTTTAATTTCCATTATAATAATTATTTTAAAAATTATTTATTTATCAGTGGCGAAGTGTCTATAGAAGTAAGGTCACCATTGTTTCCCTTATAATTTTTCTTAAAAAATATTTAAATAAAATTTATATAATCTTTATATTTTAAAAATTAATACAATTCTTACTTTACTATGTTAAAAAAATTATCACTATTTTTACTACACTATTATTTTACTATTTAAACGTTAACATTATTTTTATTACATTAATAAATATACATTTTGTAAGCATATTTTTATCGATTGTTTTATAAAATATATAAAAGAAAAATATTATGCTTATACGATATATTCTTGATAAAAAATTTTAATTGCATAAAAAAAAATAAACAACGGAAAAGCAAATGAATTTGCTTATTTCTTAACAAAAGCAAATGAATTAGCCTATTCTTTAATACAAAAGAGAAAATCAAACGAATATATTGTGTAATTTTATATTTAAAAAATAAAGCACTGGGAAAGCAAAATAAAATATGCTAGTTTCTTTTTAATAATTAAAAGATAAAAACAATAATTAATTTAAAAATATCTTTTAGCGCAAAAATGTTGATATAAGAAATTGATTTTAGTAAATGGACAAACACCAACTTCACAAAACTTGAAAAAGATAATCGAGATTTTTCAAACTAATTTTGGCTTCAACGACCGTGTTCAGAGCCGGGATTTTAATTTTTAAAAAGAAGATTTTTTTATCAATTATCTAATCTATCGCAATTGAAAAAAATTTATTATAAAGTTTCAAATCTAACAAATCTAACTCTTGAAAATTTTACTCAAAAACGAATTCCGCTCATGTATGAATTTTAATTTGCATGGTTTGGTTACTAAAAAGTCAATTGCTTTCTTGGGAATAAACTTCACGCTTCTTCATTAAGTTATACATTTATTTTTTTAAAACAATATTGGTTATATTTCATATTTTAATTCTTATCGTAGTTGGTAGAAAATTTGTTTATGATTATTGGATATATATTAGTTGATTAGCGTTAATATTATTTGTTTTTTTTACGTATTGCTATGTTGATTAAAAAAAATTGGTAATTATATTTTTTTGTTTATATATTATTTATTTTTTTTCAAGTATATATAATCAAAGAAAAATAAAAATAAAGCATTCATTTTCGTTTATTAATTTTCGTTTATTTTTTTTCGTTTGATTTTTTTTCATGATTTTATTGCTTTTGTTGAAAAAAGAAAAATTGTTTGAAATAAAAGAAAGTTGTTTGAACTTGAAAAACGGTTGTTTGATAGAAGGTGAATATCAAGTAAAAAAAAATAATAATAAATAATTTTTTATTTAAAAAATTAAATTAGTTAACTTAGAAAATTTAGAAAATTTAGAAAGTATAGTTAACTTAGAAAATTGGTGGCCAAAATACTCACGACTTTCTGCGTGAACAAGCGATTAAGAGTGTATATACCCATTTGTTGGGTGTTTATAGCAAGTAAGAGTCAAGTAAGAGTGTATATACCCATTTGTTAGGGGGTTATAGTCAGCAAGAGTTCAATTAAGAGTGTAGTTACCCATTTGTTGGGCGGTTATGGTCAGTAAGAGTTAGTACCCTTTTGTTGGGTAGGTAAGGACAACTTATACGGAAGTGCTGCCCAAATTTTGGCCAGTAAAAACCTGTTACACGGAAATACTGCCCAAATTTTTCCAAATATAAATCTATTAGAAATTCGCGCAAATTTTTACTAAATAAGCCTAGTACACGGAAGTGCTGCCCAAATTTTTCCAAATATAAATCTATTAGACAAATTTACCCAGCCAGATACACGGAGGTGCTACCCATATTTTTGCAATTATAAATCTGTTTGACAAATTTACCCAAAAATTTAGAAATTAAGCCAGATACTCGGAAGTGCTGCCCAAATTTTTGCAATTATAAAAGTGTTAGACGAATTTTACCAAAAATTGTAGGAAGTGCTACCCAAATATTTTTAAACGTAAATCTGTTACAAGAAATTTACAAGAATTTTGTCATCCATTGACCTATTAAGTGTGCATGTATATGTGCATCATTGGCTTATTTACGCTGCTTATAATATCTTATTTGTTGACATTACAGATAACCCAGATTTTTATTTTGAAATTAATCATATATTTTTTATAACGCCGTGATGAAAAGTTTAAAATTTTTTAAATACTGAGAGGTTCAATATAATATTTTTGGAGCTTTGGTTATACTATTAATATGGATATGTAGTTTAGTTTGGGGCAGGAGAATGAGAAGGAGTCGCAGCGTAAGATTTAAAGGACAAACTTTAACCATTGAGGCACATAATGTAAAGGAGAATATGATGGGTATAGTTACTTGGTTACCGGTTAGGGAGTTAATTAAAGGGTGGACGGATAGCGATATAAACAGTAATATATATGGCTCTGATAAACGAAATTTTGGAAATAATCAAGTGTTGCGACGGTATAGAGAGCCCAGAGAAAATTCTCGGGGAAGGAGGATATAAATAAGAAAAAATTTTGAATCTCGGGGAAGAGGGGTAATTAGTTGTTATAATTGCGGTAAACCAGGCCATATGCTAAGAGATTGCCGGGAGGCGAAATGTTTTGGATGCGGAAAATTAGGACATTTAGCCCCTTATTGTCCGGGGAAACAAGAGAGATTAAGATGTAAGGGATGTGGTAGGTTTGGGCATAATAAGGAGGAATGTATTGCGAACAATTACAATAATAAAAGTGAGGAATGAGTCCGAATGCTTTATATGTGAGGACTATTGAGCGGGAGAGAATGAAGAGGGGCTGACAGTTAATGTCAAAAAGTTGGAGGAGAAAAATAGGGAATGTTTTCGATGCCGAAAGGGTGAGCATGTGGCGAGGAATTATGAGAATTTGTGACTATATGATAGTGAAAAAATTGCAGTACAGATCTAGCGAGACGGTTAGGAGGGACGGAGGACGGATTTAATCAGCGAAAAACAAATAAAGGGGGGTGTGTAAATATGTTACACGAGGGGATAGTAAATATGCTACAAGAGGAAATAGTACATGATCCTAATGGAGTAATGATAAATTTGAGGGGAAGAATGGTTCCCATGTTATTTGATACAGGAGATACCATTTCGGTAATTAGATATAATGGATATCAAAGTATTTGGCCTGGGGAAAGGATAGAGAATGAAGGATTGAGAATAAGGCAATTTAATGGAACCTTGTTGGCAGCCATGGGTAGGGTAGAGATAGTGGCGACATCGGAGGAAAGGGTTGAAATATTAGATTTATGGATTATTAATCGGAATATAGAAGCGGTGTTGGGTTGGGATTGGATCACTAGAATTGGTCCGTGGTATAGCTTTTGGGGAGTATTCTCATGGTGGGGAATATTTGTACCAATAACGGGTGAGGAATATGCCGTTATGACCTTGAGAGACAATGTGTTGCCTGGAATTGAGACCATGTTTAATGAGGGAACCTTTGGAAATCTTCCTAGGAGCGAAACAAGGAGCGATATTGTAAGGAGCGAAATAAGGAGAAATAACTCTAGGAGCGAAACAAGGAGCGATAATTCAAGAGGCGAAACAAGGAAAAACAATTCCAAGAGCGAAACAAGGAACGTTAATTTAAGGAGCGGAACAATTCAAAATAATTCAAGGAGCGATAATTTAAGGAGCGAACTAAGGAAAAATAATTCCAGGCGCGTAACAAGGAGTGAAAATTCAAGGAGCGGAATAAGTGAAAATAATTAGAGGAGCAAAAGAAATGGAGGTAATGATAGAACGGAGATAAAAGAGAATAACTCTAAGGGCGAAATAGGGAAAAGGAGTCCAAAAGGTAGAATAGGGAAAGAAATTCTAGGGGAGAAGCAGCAAATAATGAATCAAGAGAAGAAGTAGGTAGGAGTTACCCTGGGCACGTTGGAGCCGTTGAGAGGGGTCGTGATATTACGAGGAGGGAGGAGGAAGGAAAGGTGAAGGAAAGGTGAAGAAAAGCAAAGAGGAATAACAGCAAGAAAATCGAGAAGTGATGAATACCACCACGCAGGAAAATCAAGAAATGATGAATGCAAAGACGAAAGGAAATCGGGAGGTAATGAAGGAAGGAATGCCCAGGGGAGAAGAGTTGATAACTAAAGAAGACGAGGGAAGAAAATTGGCTATGACCCGAGTGCAAAGAGGAGTAAGGAGATTAGTACAAAGTTATCGAGAAATTTTCAACGAAGACTTGGGAGCCTCAGAGATTATGAAGTAGACATTAAATTAAAGAATTGTTGCGTTCCGAAGTTTTGTGCGTTACAGAGGATACCGTTTGAGTGGAGAAAGGAGGTGGGGAGTTGGATCAATGGGTACGAAAAGGTATTGTATGTCTGGTGGAATACAGTGAATGGGCTACTCCGTTAGTGCCTGTGAAGAAAGCCAATGGGAAACTTCGTTTATGCGCAGATTTTCGAGTTACGGTAAATCCGTGGGTAGTGGAGGTTAAATATCCCTTGCCGAGAATTGAAAAAATACTGGCTAGTTTAAAAGGAAGTGTTTATTTTTCAAAAGGGGATTTCTCTAATGCATATCTGCAACTATGGGTCAAGCCGGAGGTAAGGAAGTTATTAACGACTACTACGCCGAAAGAGTTGTTTGCGTTTTGTAGATTACCATTCGGGCTAAGTGTTTCAGCTCCTATTTTTCAACGTACGATGGCTGCGGGTTTCTAGGGAATGGATGGAGTTTTCTACTATATGGATGATGTCTTGGTGACGGGAAGAAATCCCGAACAACATGAACAGAGATTGGAGGAAGTATTTCGAAGAATCAAGGAGAAAGGATTGAGAGCCAGCGGAGAGAAAAGCATGTTGGGGGTGACCTAAGTGACTTATCTGGGGCATAAGATCACAGGAAAGGAGGTGCGGCCTGTGGACAGAAATATGACTGGAATTAATAATATAATAAGACCCAGTGATAAAGCAGAGGTACAGGCATTTTTGGGGATGGTAAATTATTATCAACGGTTCATGGAAGGATTTGCTCAGATAGCAGCGCCCTTATATCAATTAATAAAGAAAGGAAGAAAATTTGATTGGACAAATGAACAAGAGGAGTATTTCATAGAATTAAAAGGTCGAATAAGAAAGGAATCCATTTTAGTGTGTTTTAACAATGAATTGGAGGTGATATTGGCTGTAGATGCATCTAATAAAGGTGTAGGAGGAACGCTGTTGCATTCTATTGATGGGGGAGAGAGGCCGGTGTTATTTTTCTCAAGAATTTTTAGAGCGGCAGAGACCAGGTATTCAGTGATTGAACAAGAAGCATTGGCCGTTATTTTCGGGTTAACGAAGTGCCGTGAATATCTGATTGGGCGGAGATTTATTATTTACACCGAACATAAGCCGTTGGTGCATCTATTCAGGAAGGACAACAAAAAACTAATGCTATCGCCCAGGCTGCAGAGATGGTTATTGCTCGTGGGCAGTTTTGATGACCAAGTGAAATATCGACGAGGGAGGAAAAACTGTTTACCGGACATTTTATCCAGATGCGGAGCTGGGGAAGATTTAGGGGAGAAAGAAGAAGAGGAACGGGGGGAAGAAATTGAACAAGGACGGATTCGGACTATGGAGGGAGTATCTAGAGGCGGGCCAGTAACTTGGGAAGAGATTAAAAGGGTGACTTTGAAAGATAAGGAATTGAGTCAGATCAAAGCGTGCCTTAAGGGACAGAAAACGTGGCGGGATGGAGACAAGACCTATAGATATGTACAGAAGGAGTTAGCGATAACAGATGAATGTTTAGTGAGAGGAAATAGGAGTGTTATACCGTCCAAGCTAAGAGAAGCAGTAATGGCGATGATTCATGCTGGACATCAAGGAATGGAGAGAATGAAACAGTGGGGACAGGAATTTAAGAAAGAGTGTGGCCGAGGGCAGCGCAGCCTTGGGAGCGCATCCATTTGGATTTCTTTGACTTTGAAAATAAAAAATATATATTAGTGGTAGATGCTTTTTATGGGTAGAGTATGAGGAAGTGAAAGGATTAACCACTCAGATCGTGATAAAAGTATTAAATAATTTATGGGCTAAATTTGGGGTTGCTGTGACAGTGGTAACGGATCGGGGCCCAATACGGACTTCAATTCCGCATCGTGTCAGACATGGGAACAATCCGTCTGGAAGAATGAGTTAGCGGAAGACAGCCTGCCATCGACGGGGGAGACCGCAATACGTGTGGGGGAGATCAAGTGGCCCAAAAACGAGCGAAGCGTGGGGGAATTGGATGATGGAGCAAGTCCATGAAGATGTTGGGGAACGAATTCGAGGGGGCAACGAACCCGGAGAGGAAGAAGATGATGCAACGCCGGAGGCAAATCAAGAGGAATCAAGAATGTTGGAAGAGTATTTGACACCAGAGTTCCAGAATTGGCTCCAGTGCAGTGTGAGTGATGCGGAATTGGAGTCCGTATTGGGCCCCGATCCGGAGGGAGCGGTAGAATGAAACTTGAGGGATGGCGTATCGTAGTTGGTAGAAAATTTGATTATGATTATTGGATATATATTAGTTGATTAGCGTTAATATTATTTGTTTTTTTTCACGTATTGCTATGTTGATTAAAAAAAAATCGATAATTGTATTTTTTTGTTTATATATATTTTTTTTTCTTCAAGTATATATAATCAAAGAAAAAGAAAAATAAAGCATTCATTTTCGTTTATTAATTTTCGTTTATTTTTTTTTCGTTTATTTTTTTTCGTTTGATTTTTTTTTTTCGTGATTTTATTACTTTTGTTGAAAAAAGAAAAATTGTTTGAGCCTGAAAAAAATAAAATAAAAGAAAGTTGTTTGAGCTTGAAAAACGGTTGTTTGATAAAAGGTGAATATCAAGTAAAAAAAAAATAATAATAAATAATTTTATATTTAAAAAATTAAATTAGTTAACTTATAAAATTTAGCTAACTTAGAAAAATAATATAAATTAAGATAGATATTCTAAACATGAAATTATTAATGACTCGAAAGTTAATGGTAAAATTATCTACAATTCCTAATATAGGTGTTCTAAACATGCTGGAATACATTTTCGGTAAAATTATATTTTTAAATTTAAAAAATGCGCTTAAAAAATAATTTAAAGTTGAAAAAATAACACATTGCCTGACATATTAATAATAATATTTCAAATATCTAGATTAAATTATAATACTGATTTAAATAAATATATCATATTTTTAACTCTTACCCCCTCACACTAATTTGTATTCTTAACCTCGTAATCATTATTTTTCATGTTCAATAAAATTGTATATATATGTAGGATTGCCAACTCAAGATTTTTAAATTAGGGAGAACTTTGACAAAAATTTATATTTTGCGGGTGATATATGGAAAATTTTTAGGGGCCTTCGACTCGATTTGTGAAATGAATTATTAGATAACCCGCCCCCCCCCCACCCATTATTTTTATAATTACTTTATACAGATATTAACAAACCAGTGAGATTATTACTAAATAAATTATACCCATTTCTCATTTACCTTTAGACCATTTATTTTGAGTATTCTGGAATAACAATCTCCTCAAACATTTAGACCATTTATTTTGAGTATTCTGGAATAACAATCTCCTCAAACATGATATCAATATTTAAACAAATCCATCAATTGATGATTTTTGCTGCAATATCATAACATTTATACATTTGTAAATAAATCAAATTTTGATTACTAATATTCTAAATAAAATTGCTTTAATAAAAATATCTGCTTTATTTAAAAAGCCATTAATTAGGGCAATATCTAAACAATTGAAAATGACATTTTTAATAATAGAGCCGTCAAATTTATAATTAATTTTTAGCTGTAACATGATTTTGTAAATATGTTAAGATTCTTACAATTGCAATTGCCTATTAACAGCATGTAGATTTCCTAAATATAAAAATATGTCTAAATAGGCTTTCGCCACTTTATTTTCGAAAATTTCTATAAAAATATTTGGACAATTTTTATAATTTCCATTTAAAAAATCTCTTTAAAGAGGTTTATGATATTTCAAAATTCTATCAATGGTGATAAATAAAATAATTAACTTATAGAAAAAGCCCGATATATGTATTTAAATAAGTATAATGATAATTTAATTAAGATGAAAGAGATTCAACTTCAAGGAAATATAGTCCATTTCAAATATATATTCCTAGATTATTATGTTATTGCATTATTATTGGATAAAACTTATTGGGAAAATAAAATATATAAAATATTCAATTACTGTATCTCAAAATTAAAAAATTTTGGGAGTGGCTGATGGTGGGATACCGGCAACCGCTATATAAATATGTAGCGTTAATGTAATTCAAAGGAAATTATGTAGAAAAAGGATATAATTTCAAAATAGTTAAAGTTAATATATAATATAAAAAACAACTTATCTTATTTTATAAAAATAGGCCCACATATTATATTAAATTCCAATTTAAATAATTTCTTTTATTCCAATATATTTCATGATTTAACGATAATTCTTGTAAATTATTTTATAAATTTTCTTACATCACAAAAAATGTATTTTTATTTTATCAAACAAATTTATTAATATTTCTGAAAGTATTTAATAAAAACAAAATAGTTTATATCGAAAAACATATTGCATAACATTTCTCTTACATAAAGTAGATAATCATTTATTCGTTTACAAAAATAAAATTCTTATGTGACAACACCACAATACCTCGTCCATTTATAAATCTCCATAATCCCCAATTTTAGACTATCGACCTTGCCCTATTCTTAGACATGTGCGCCGAAACCTAATTGACGGCGAGGGTTTTTTGGAATTTGTAGGCATTCGGCAACGGCCCTCTTAGTTCTAACATTGTTAATATATTTTAATTCATTTCTTAAATTATTTTCTGTCTCATTTTCTCATTCTCAGAAATAGACAAAGGAATCGAATTTCTAATCACATCCACATAAACAACAGATTTTATTAATATTCTATTGATTTTTAAAAACAAATTATAATATAAATTTGGATTGCATACAAAATATAAAGTCAGAAATATAATAAATTAGAAATCAGATTTCATAAAATTATAATTTTAATGAATAAATAGTATTTAATCAAGATTCGTGGGGCATAAATAAGTATTTTAGCATTGAGTATTCAGCGATGGAAAAAATTATTCACGTGGGTGTACTGGTTGGAGGTATACAAAGAACCTTCCTAGCTAAATTAGCAATCCTAGGAACACTTTTTTCCAAATAAATAGTGCATCCTTTTCTGGTATATTATATTGGCTGCTCAAAATATGGCATTATTGCTCTATGTTGAATGTTGTTATAATTGTAAAGGGAATGTTTACGAGCTATTTTAGCTATAAATATACATATATCAAATGGATGTTTGCCCATTATCTTCAACTTGACTCAATATGTGCATTTCTATAATGCTCTAAAAGTTTTAAATGTCTAATTAAAAATTGCAATGATTTGGAATTCGAATTTATATATTCTGAAGCAATTTTAAGATTTTGAAATCTCGGATCAAGTATCGCTAATATCTAATGTTTAAAATATAATTTTATTAATAAAAATATAATATAAAACTTGAAGTTCGGTAATTGGAAACCTATAAGCTTTTCTGAATGGATTCAATAATGTGTAAAGTTTGTTAAATGTTTTAAGGATTGTTCTCCTTTTTTATTTCGAACATTATTAATATGAATCTTGAACACTGCGGATACTTTCTAGTAATTAATATGCTGAACCAAGGGATAGGGCAATTATATTTTAGGCTTATCGTATTAATTTGATCTGTTGGTGAAATGCAATATATTATCAGCCACGAGATATCAAATGTTCATCAAGGTATGGATCAGAATCAGCAATATCCAAAATATGGCCTGTCTCATACATCGAATGCAGGCATTTACAATGCTCATTCCATTTTCGCATTCCAAATCAACTATATCTGATAGCTGAAATGATTTCTCTAATTATTTTAACATGAATATTAATTCTGCCAACTTTTTTTATTCCATCAACTGTAACTAAATTATTAAGTCCATGCCCTAAGCATAAATGATGCTCATAATCCCCCTATCTGACGCTGCTTATAAGCCTTGCCAACAGTAAGCCTGTGCCGATTTACATATTTTTCACCGATCCGATATTGATTCAAAACCGATCCGATATTTATATTGATTTTTCACCACTCCTCTTTGAACCAAATGTAATTAAGAAATCAATATTTTTTATGCAAAAGAATTATGCATTATCGTATTTTTTTTATTTCAACAATAATTTTAAAAAATTATATTATAATAGATAAAATAAATAAAATAATATATCCATTTTATGTTGGTATGAATTATAAAATTGTAATATTTAATATATAAAATTATAATATATTAGATTTTTAAAATAAATATAAGAGCCTCTAGATTTTCAGGCAATAGGCTTCTACGATGAGGACTATCAGTATCCCCTGCCGTACTGAAGGCAGACTTAGGTGGGACAGTTGTTGCTGGAGGCACCAAAAATTTACATGCAAGTTTTGATAAAGTTGGATATTTTACAGCATTAACTCTCCAATATTCAAGTGGATTCACTGGGGATATAATATCAATATCATCAATGTTATTCGAGTTGTCTAAATAAAGAACACAAATATGAAATTAGCATTTATAAAATAGTGGGTTTCATACAACTCAATCTTTTATTGATTTTGAAAAATAAATCAGATATCACCCAAACAAATGGGTCAATCATAACCCAACCAAGCAATATTTGATTATATATGAAAAATATGTTATTATACTCTCTAGATATAAAGATTCTTTTAAATATTCCTTCATTTCTATCAAGTATGGCAGGTCATCATCTACATTACTATCGATTTCATTTATTTTATTTGTTACTAGTTTTTCCTTGATTTTCAATTTATAAGCATCCCTTAAATTAAATTTGCATTTTTTAATGTTATGTGGAACATTTTTCTCATTGTCATTACTAAAGTTAACAATAAAATCTAAATTTATTTTATAAAATATAAAACTTGGCGAATCTTTATTAGGAGTTGGAAGTTGAACATTATCTCACCTTTAAAAAAGACTCACATGCAGTCCTGAGCTTTCAATATATGAAATGTTTTTTGGTAAAAAGAAACCCTTATAAAGAGGATCAAGTAATGTTGCGATATGATAATTGTCATCATCATAAATATCAAAAAACAGAGTTGTTAATTGATTATTAATGGTATCCTTCATGGTTTGCACACCTCTATCTGTGTCCCCATTAATCGTTAATTCACTTTTCAGAATTTCAACAAAGGGTATAACATTGCTAATTGAACATGATTCGGTACTTATTTCTTTTGTTACTCTCTGAATTGGTTCCAGAACATCAATTACCTTTTCTGCTAATTCCCAATAGGTAGAATCCCAACGGGTCCACACGTCCTGGATTAATTTGTGCTTAGTTAAACTTAATCGAATTTGGATTTCTTTTAGACTATTTTTGTCCAATAGAAGAATGTTTAAAGTGGCCTACTATTTTTCTAACCCGGGCAAGCAATGCAAAAATGGATCTTTGTGATAAATTTGCTGCCTACGAAACGCTTTGAAATTTCCCGTTTTTTATGGCCAAAGCTATATTGGGTGCATTATCTCTGATGATTAGGTGTATTTTATTTTTTTATACCCCTATATTTAATAATTTCATCTAAAATTTGAGCAATATTTATTGCTGTATGCGACTCATTAAATGTTTTAACATTTAGAACTCTATTAATTTGTTTAAAGTTTTGGTTTATATAGTGGCATGTTAATGAGATATGAGAATCGCCACCTTCTAGTCCATATATCTAGAGTAAAGGAAAAATAAGAATCGTCAACCAAAATTTCTTTACGAATTTTTTCGAAGAGTTTTTCATATATATCCGGAATAACTCCTTGCGAAAAATACTTACTATTGGGAATTTTATAATTTGGACATAAATAATGTAAAAGCCTTTTAAAGCCGATATCCTCCAAGATAGAAATCGGCTGGTGGTCACACGCTATCATTTCCACTATAAATTTAGAAATTATTATGGATTTAGGATCATAATATTTCCAAATATTAGTTTTATTAAGAAGACTGATATTGCTGGCTGACTTTCAGGACTCTTTTTTTTAAATTGATTTGTTTTTTCTAATATTTCTCGTTCTCTTTGTATTAGCTCTTCGAATTCCGTTTGATGGAATCGCTTTAAATGTTTACGGATATTGGTAGTATTAAATGAATTTTTCAGTATTCCTTCCCGTAAAATTAGAATTCCCAGATAACGCATTTTGCAAAATTATCTTTGTCTTTTTTTAAATATTTCCATAATTTAGAAACCATATTTAAAATATAACTTTTATTTAAAGTATAAATAATAAAATTGGTGTTATTTTTTAAAAAAAATATAAAATAAATAAAACTTTGGGTGTTCCTTTCTATTTTTATAAAAAAACTTTTAAAATACTATAAATCTATTTAAAAAAATAAATAACATTTGCATTGTTTAAAAAAAATTATTTAGAAAATATTATTAATGTAAAATAGTAACTCACTGAAACTCGGGGGAATTAATTTTTTTTTTTAAATATTTTTTTTTGTTTATTTTTTTAAAATATTTTAAAATAAATTTTTTTATTAAAAAAATAATAAATATGATATAATAATAATTTAAAGTTTCATTACTCAAAAGTTTTAAGAATTGCATTTTTAGTAAAAAGATTGGATCGGATTATTACATGTATGGGCCCGATCCGATATTTTTGGAAAACGCTGAATATCGGTACCGATCCGATACAGTGACCATCTGTATTATTTTGTTTTTTAAATTCTACAATATCGATATCAGATAATATGGTTTCTCCAGTATGCCTTTGCGTCACGTTTCAAGTTGCCAGGGTAAAATAGTTTGATGACGAAGACTAAAATAATATAATTTGACGCTTGAAATAATCTGTCCATAAATTAAAAGTGATAGAAGAGAATTTTGATCCAGAACCAATAATATTTAAAAATGTGCCTTTATATGAATAAACATAATCTAGTGCACACTGACTAATGTTTTCCTAAGGCAATTCTGACGAGGAATCTAATATCATATTTCTATTTTTAAGGCAATTTATTTAATAATCATTTTATTTAAATTTTAAACATTTAGAAAATTAGTTATTCCTTAATTGTTAGAATAAAATGGCATTAAATCTAAGAAAAACATCAAAGCATAATTTAGCCCTATTATATTTTATATTTATTTTATACATATATGTAAAAAATATCAAAATAATTAGAACTGAAATAAAACAAATTTTTGAACCTTTAAAATAAAGTTTTATACAATTAATTTAATAAATTAGTTGTATATTAAGTTGATAAATTAGAAGGATACTCAAAAAAAAACATCAATTAGAGCTGGCAATAAACAAGCTAGAATGGTTTAAAATGTGCAAATCCATAAAAAAAAATTAATATGTATAAATGTTTGCGTAATTTTGAGATATGATGTATGAAAATGATATACATTACTTTATTATATGCCAATAGAATAAAATTCAAATTTTAATTATATTTATGTTAATATTCAAATTGAATATATAAATAATTAAATAGCAATTCTAAAAATTATGCACGCACGCCGTCGCCATAAAAAAATCGATGGTGAGCCTGGCAGCGCCGCTCATCTCAATCGGTGGCCCGGTGTTAAAATTGCAATAAAATTGCCAGCGCCACCGGCGTGAGCCGGCGGTGCATAGGTCTCCCCATTCTCTCCAAAAAATGTATACAATATATCGATATAAACAATAATTTGAAAAAAAAAATAATTTTTTTAAAATAATCAAAAATATGAATATTTATAAAAAATAAATGAAAACCCAAAATTATTTTTATAAAAGTATAACATAGCAAGCCTATAATTGTACCTAAAGACTTCCAATAAAATGTGTGGGGAAACCTACATAATAGTTCTTTCCATCCCATTTAAATATTCAGTAATAAATTATAGGATCATGATACTTATTATAAAAGTATGATATGAAAATTAATACAAAATATTTCCTTATCTCCTGAATTTAATTTTTTTTTTTTAAATTGTATGTAAGAACGAAAGAAAGAAATTTTTTTGAAAAGTTCGATGCGTTTAACTGAAACATAAAAACAAGTAATGACATTGGTTAATCAGGGTGTAGGGAGTTGTGTAAACACTATAATTATTTGAATAAAATGGGTGGGGCAAGGGGAATTTTGATTTGAATTTCTTTTTTTTCTTATTTTGATTTTCATATTTCTGCTTAGATAGGGAGACGGGGTAGAGATAATATCGTTATTAACAATGAGAGAGATCCTAATAACACTTCTTTTTTATTTATTAATGTTTTCTCGATTTAGCGTTTTAAATGTCTTGTTTTATATCCCAATAAAAAAAGTATATTAAGATAAAACAATTGATATTAATTATTAATTAGATCTTCATAATTATACTATAATATTATTTATATCAACAAAATTAAATCCATCACATATCATTCCTTTGTTATCAAAAATTAGTTTTATATTTCTTCATTTCAACCATCAAATTATGTGTGTTGATCAATTCGCTCCTTCCCTCGACATTCTTTAGCACTGGATGGTTTAAAATTTTACAAAACCGATGGTAATATTGTATCAATTTGGATAATACAACCTGTTTAAGAAAAAAAAAATTATTTTTTAAAATATCAGAAATTTTATAATTAAAACTAAAAAAAAATAGCCTATAATATTTATATGGAGTTATTCTCATATAATCACGTAGAAGATGTAGAAAAAATATAAAAAGCTATAAGATAAAATAAAGTGCTAAATTATATGATACTCTAAATAATAACTAAATTTAAAACATTTTGCCACCAAACATTTTGATAGGTCATACTACCATAAATAAACATAATTTAGCCAATAAATTTATGTGATTTATAAGTATTAAAATAAACTGACTATTCCAAGTCCTTTATTATGGGATAGATTCTAAATCGCTAAAAATTGGGAATCTCGCTTATAGCTCTTAGAAAAAAGAATCTTATTTCTCCCATTTTAATGCGATTTTTTACTAGCATCTATAAATATTATTTTCAATATGGCTATAATTTTTTAGGAGATATAAGCGAGATTCCCAATCTTCAGCTATTTAGAATGGGATACTATATAATGAGATTTTTGATTAAAATGTGAGTTAGCGTAATTTAATATTGGATTACAATCTACATTTATCCATTTAAATTATTTTATAAAATTAAAAATAAACACAATTTTTACTACATTTATCCATTTAAATTATTTTATAAAAACAAAAATAAACACAATTTTTAGTATTAGTTTTGGGAGTTTTTATCGAAAGTTATGAGTTGACGTAATTTAATATTGGATATATCTATTTAAATTATTTTATAAAAAAAAATAAACACAATTTTTAGTATTAGTTTTGGTAGTTTCGAAAGTTATAATTGCAGAGACCCATAATATATAAACTTTATATTATAATTACCTGCTTGTTAGTTATCATATATTTATTATATAGATTTTTATGTTAAAAATCATTTATAATAGTTACAATTTCCTAAATTTAAAGAAGAAGAATAATGATAAGTAGATGTGTATTATATGCAGGAAGGAATATTCAAAGAGCAAAAAAAGGTTTTGTGAAGAATGGACCATTTTGCATTTCTTGATCAGAGAATGTAGCCTGATAAGTGTAATTAAATCAAATTAAAGATGAGCTAATATTTCGTTTAAAGCTAAATTAATGTGTGTATTGTTATTAATGTAGTATTTTAGTTATATTAATAATATTATATTATTTTTTTGTTATTTATAAATAAAAAATATATGCAATTAAGTAATAATTTATTCTAAAATAAAACATATTAGGACCAAAAGAATATAAAATTTTAAAATAACAAGTTAAGCTCTTTAAAAGTAACAATTAAATACCAAATAAAAATGGAATTAAATATAAAATTTATGAAACCAAAAATAAAAAAATTTCACTATTTCGGAAAATCAAATAATTTAAATCCTCAATATTTAATTTTTACATCTAAATTTCTTAGCTTCTCACTCCTCCTCCCCTTTTTGTGCTTAGAGACACCAAACCAAAAAAAAAAGGTTTAGCTTGAGAATCAGCTGTGAGCGAACGAAATAATTAAAATAATTATTATGTTGTTGTGATGGACCTGTAAAACGTTGGTTCCATTTTTAAAATTGGTAAAAGATTGCATGATTTCGCTATTCATGGCTTCGATAGCTTTCGAACGATCCTCGTTAAAAAATTTGATGATGGCTCTTATCAAATCTGGATAGTCATGTTTTTATTTGAAAATAAAAAATACATTTTTTTGGTATATACTTAAAAATAAAATATAACTCCACAAAAAAAATGACAATGAATTTGATCACATTTAGGGCAGAAAAAAATATTGTAGCCAAAAAGTCTATTATATTACATTATACTACCCGTTAAACCTATAAAATAGTTTATAAAAAAATTGAATGACGAGGAGAGAAAATTTAACATCCTGGCATTATCAATATGGGACCCGTTAAAAAGGGATAAATCTGAGACGGGATGCGTCCCAAAGATTTTTTAACTGAAGCGAGAGGCGACAATACATTCAGCCCTTTCTGGTGATTAGATATTGATAATAACTTATCTTATTGGGGAAAAAAAAATTAATAATAAATATAAATGTTTTTATTTACAATTATGAAACATAAAAATAATATATCGAAATGTTTTTGACAATTTTTTTTCTTCCAAAAATAAGTAATTTAAAATTAGGGCCTAAAATTTAAATTGATAAATTTTTCAATTTACTTACAAATAATTATCATTCATTTTTTTTGTCCTTATGAGCTTCTTTAAAAAAAGAAAGTTTTTTCTTTTTTTTAAATAATAAAACTAATGCTATTATATGAACACTAGAGGATCAAGGATGGTTCTTTTAAGGCTATGGAACTTAAGTGGTCAACAAAAAATATTTAATAGTTAAAGAATCCATTATCACCTTATAATGGCGGTCCCCATCTACATTATTATAATAATAGGTTGGTCTGCAGAAATGTATAAATAAGTAAGGTTATTATTTTTTATATTGAAAACTTGTTTTAGCCTTCAGTCGTTCCCAAACGACTTGAGGATCATCAGCAGATGACTCAATCTCCCGAACCAAAGATATCATTCCACCAAAGTAAGGAGATAGGATTTCTTCGGCAAATTCATCCATCCATGAAGCGAGGGAGCTTTTCAGAGTCTCGCAACAACTTTCACGTTTCAAGTTTTCCTTTTAATTTAAAAAATAAAATAAGTATATAGAACTTAGTTAATAAAAAAGGAACGCATTTTTCATTAAATTATAAAGATTCTATATAAATTTGGATAATGATAATAAAAAGTTATTGAGATTCCTATTAATGACGTAATCATAGGGTGAAAGGCAGAAATGAATCTGTTTATTTCCTGCCCCATTTGAACTCTCTGCCCTCTCCATCAATGAGAAAATGCAAATTTCTTAAATTTTATTTATTTTCTTTGAATTAACTATCTGTATTATTTTACATTATAATAAATTATTTATATTTTGTTGCAAAATATATTTAGATATTATTTTTCAATTAAATTTATCGTTGTTTTTGGTTTTTTAATTGAAAAATTTAGAATAAATTTAAAAATCGAATTTGCACATGAAAAATATTTTAATTCTTATATTAATAAAGATTAAGGAAATTATTAAAAATCTATAATTTTATGATCAAATAAAAAAAATCATAAAATTTTGTATAATAAGTTATATTTTAATTATGAATGGTCCTACGTACCTTGGTCCGGCGTGCCCTAAGTCCTCAGTCGTGGTAAAATATGATATAAAATCCTAAAAATATTTTTTGTCAAGAGATGTATCACAACATCTATCATAGGATTCAATTTCAAACCTCGTTTTAAAATAAAAAAAATTGAACGCATGTGCCCTGATCTCTTACCATTATTATTTTATGTAAATGCAAAAATTGAGTTAAAACGCATGGTTTTTTTAAATATTAGGTTCAAAAAACAAATATAGTAAAAATACTTTTTAAATTGGATTAAGATTTGTTTATAAGTTAAGTTGAAACTTGATTAACATTAATTCTGAAATTTATTCAAAATATGAACCAAATCCGTATAAATATTAGAACATCTGCAATGCCCGACCCAGAAGCCGCGTGGGCCGGATAAAGTCTGAAATTTTTTAATTTGGGCCATCCAAAAAAATTAACGGGAGGGGTAAAAGGTAGCAATGCCCAGCGCGCTTCTCATAAGGCCTAATTTTTTAAAAATAAAATTTATTATTTTTGCTTATAATTTTAATAATTAAATGACTTGCTACTAGGATCATTCATTCATAAATACAATTTCTCTTTCCTTTTTATAAATTTTATGCTTATCGCTATAATAAGAAGATCGTGAAACCAAAATCTTTATCATTATTGGCTATTTTTTCAATGTGGGGTAAAAATTTGCCATTTGCTGAGCTTTAATATATATCCAATTTTTTGTGCTTCAAAAATTAGAGTTTTTTCCACTACTTTATAAATAGTCATCTTAGGCCTTCAGAAAATCGAATTTGGTCTCATCATCTTACCCTATATAAATATTCATTTCAAATTGGTTTTAGAAAATTCTCAAAATAATTATCAGTAGCACAATCAAAAAATTAATACTGCAAATGCCAGAAAAAAATAAAATTATTTGATTATAATGGCTTTAATTTAAAAAAAATAAATAAATTATGAATATTTGCATAATTCTATATTTATTGAAAATTACGAATAATTTATATTATTCATTCGTGAAAGAATTTTTATTATTATTCTATTCGAAATAATTTTTTATTCGCATGCATAAATTGGATTCAAATAATAACTTGAATCGAATCATTTTCGATTGGTGATCTATAACAATAAATATTTTCATAATTTTGAGTAAAAATCAAATAATACCCATATGATGGTGTACGCCAGATCATAATTATTCAATAAAAATACAAGACGCTCTTTGCGAGAGTAAAATGAGGAAGCCATTTTGAGAAGCAAATCCCTTAGCTCATTGGTAAGCTGACGTGTAATGTGATTATTATCGGGACCGGAACTAGTTAAGCTTGGCCCATCCTCATCTAATGGAGAGAGTGAAAAGGACTGATTGACCGATAAAATCGATGAAGCGAATTCGGCGAATCGCCGTGTTATCTTGATTCGTATTTTTTTTAAATGGGTATTAGTATCATGATATATGACGATATTTTCACATTTAAAAAGTTGATTTAAAATAATTGCATCAAAAATTTAATTAATGATATATTTGTTAATGTTAATTGCAATTAAGAACAAAAAATCATTAAAAATAACTAGGGCTGTGTGCCGATATTAAATATCGGATCGGATCGGTACCTATATTTAGCGTTTTCCTTTCTTTTTTTTGTTATTTTATGTTATGTATATTTATTTTACATTATTATAGTATTTTCCAGAGTTGTTAAAGTAGCGCGATATCTTTTTTGGTAGCTATAGCTAATAGCCGCTACTTTTTTTTTAATTATTTAATTTTTTAGCGAGCTACTTTTTTTAAAAGTAGCTAAAAAAATATAATGAATGTAAGTATAAACATGAAAATTTAAATATAATTTCATGATTAATTATAATTTTTATAATTTATTATTTAATTTTGAAATTTAAATATATTTTCAATTTTTAATTTATATTTTCAATCTGTGTTAATAATCTAAAATGGCATCGCCCATGGATATCCAAATCCTTGAAAGTGATTCAGACATGGAAGATTCAATGGAAGAAAATGTATAATAGCTCTAATAACGATTTCCCATTCCCTAGATTTGAAAAATTTTTTTAAATAAATATTAAAACAAAATCTGGATTCAAATTCCTGTGTTTAAAATGTAAAAAAATATATCATCAAATCAATCGAGTAGCTATAACCTGAAAACACCTAAAGGTAAATTGTTATTTTTATATTATAATATTATTTATTTTATTAGACTGTTCATGCCAATTGCTATAAGGAAATAGAGAAAAATATAAAAAATTTTGGTATAAGAGAATCTTCATTCAAAAAGACAAATACTATCCAAACCAAATTAACTGATAATAAACATGCCAATATTTCACAAAAATTGGCTGATAAAGTAATTGTTGATTTTATTATTGACACAGTTCAGCCATTGTCCTTGGTTGATAATCCATCATTTACTATGATGATTAAAACTTTATCCCCTGGCACAACAGTTTTATGTCGCCAGACACTTATGAATAAAATAGCCGACAACTTCAAAGTGATGAAAGATGCTCTAATAGTGGAGTTATCAGATATATCTTATGTATGTACACCGGCAGATAATTGGACACATAACAGAAGGTAAAAACTTATTTATATTTATAAATTGATCTGATTAAATATTTTTAGAGCTTCCTTGCCCTCAAATGCTAGTGTCGAGAGATTATTTAGTAAAGCAAAGCTTATACTTTCTGATCGTCGCTCTAGACTTGGGGATGATAATATTGAAATGATATTATTATTAAAATGCAACAAATTAAAATAAATATTTATTTATATTGCTTATTTTTTTATAATCTAAACTAACTATATTTTTATATTTATAAATGTTGATTTTTATATATTATTTATTATACATTTACATTATAAGCAAAAAAAAAATAAAAAAAATTTGTTTCATTTATTTCTAAATTTTTTTTTATAAAAAGTAGCTTAAAAGTAGCTAAAGCTACTTTTGAAAAAAAGTAGCTAATAGCGCGCTACTTTTTTTGACAAATAACGAAGGCGGTAGCGCGCTACTTTTAAAAATAGCGTTTAACAACTCTGGTATTTTCTTAATAATTTTTTTAAATTTTATATCTTATTTATTTTAAATCTTTTTAAATAACGCCAATTTTTTTATTTATACTTTAAATAAAAGAATTTTTTATCTGAATTATGGAAATATTTTACCAAGGACAAAGATAATTTTGCAAAATGTGTTATCTGCGGAATCATCTGAGTCTGCCTTCAGTACGGCAGGAAATATAGATAGTCCATATCGTAGATTATTCCCAAAAAATCTAGAGGCTCTCATATTTATTAAAAAAATCTAATATATTATAATTTTATATATTAAATATAACAATTTTATAATTCCAATATAAAATGGATTTATTAAATATATATTTTTTTATTATAGTCTTAATTGTAGAAATAAAAAAAAAATTAAATTCATAATTCGATTTTTTGCATAAAAAATAATGATTTCTTAATTACATTTGGTTCAAACGGGGGTGATTAAAAATCAGTAAAAATATCGGATCGGTATCGGATCGGGTTAAAGCAATATCGGATCGGATCGGTGAAAAATATGTGGATCGGCACAGCCCTAAAAATAACTTATAATAAATCAGTTTTATCTTTGATTCGAGGACATCCTAGCTATTTTAGTCCTTTAGACTTAAGAGGAGTTTTATGATGACATTTTATTTAATTTTGAATCAGCAGCAAAAGCAGAAATTTATTTTACAACGTTGAAAATAGCTGCGATTAAAAAAAGTGAGCTAGGTGGCCCTCTTATATAAATTTTTTTTTTTACATAATGCGGTCTCAAATCAAAGCCTTGCAATTTAGATACATCGATTTCCTTCATACTATTTATATTCATCTCAAATACTTTGATAAATCGAGAATTAAGGGCTTCAAGGACCGAGTACCAATAGCTATGCATTTTTTTAGTGCGTTGTTTAGTTGTTAAATTATAAAAATTTATGATATTTAAAAATTCTAAAAGTAAAAACCAGCAACTTTAGTCCTATTTTTTTTTTGAAAAAAATATATAAAAAGAAAAATTGCCGTTTTATCGAGGAAACAATTTTTGTTTTAATGATTTAAACATTTGCAAATTAAAATTGTGTTGTTTTAATATTATTTCATTCAAAAAATATATGATACAAATCCTTATGTGAATCGAATATTAATGACTAATTTTAACTTTTAATAAAATAATTAAACTTACGGCGCAAGAAAACTCATATCGCGCTTATGTTCGATATCGTAGAATCTATATACTAAATGTATACATAGCAGCAGACCTATGGAATCGTAGCATGTGGCTGTATAGGTGTCTAAACTTTTCTAAGAATTATTGCATAAAAAAAATATACAAATTTCTTTTAAAATGGTCATTTATTTTATCGTCTTAAATATACAATCTTCCTTAAGCCATTTTTAGACAGAACGTTTTTCAAAAAGGTTTTGAGGTATATATTATACAAAAAAATTAATTCGACATTGTTTGGAAATTTCAAAAAAAATTGCTGGTAACATTACCCAAAACTCGCTTTGAAAAAAGGTTCTGTCTGGATGGTCTAAGAATGATTATTAATTTTATCAGCTTGAATATAAATCTTCTTTTAAGAATTCTTAATAATTTTATTATCTTAAATATATAATAAGGAAAACCATATATGCATCAAAAACAGTAGTTTTTATGTCAAGGTGGCCATTTCATAGAAAGTAAATGGTAACAGTCTGGTCCTAAGATAGGACCATTTTGGATTTGAATTATTAGATTTTTGTTTAATATTTATAAATTTGCTATTGTTAAATTTATTTTTGTGTCAGAATTTTGTAAAAATTTTTTTATAATAAATTTACCAGCAGATAATTCAAAACTTTTCCCCATATAGCGTTGAAAAGAAGGAGAGAATGTTTGGAGGACACCAAGAAAAAATCGGACAGGAAAATAGCTTCCCTGCATCCGTTCTCCAAAACGGCATAATTTATGCTCCTAAATATGTGCTCAAAACCGTACTAAAGATAATATACATGTGATATAATTTTTAAAACTTGTTTTTATAGTGATACCGATAATTAAACGTGCACCGATACAACTTTTTAGAGGCCGATTCTATATGATCCAATTTAACCGATATCAAACAGATTTCATTTGAAAATGTGTATCGATACCGACAATTTTTTACTGATACAAATTACCGATACCTCAATTGCGTTCCCTTTTTCCCTAATTGGGATAATGTATTTTTTAAAAACAATCTTTTGAATTATATGCTAGGCTGGAATTTTTATTTTAAATATTAGGCCACCTCGTTTATAGTAACCGTGAAATATGGAGATGTCTCTCAAGCGATGCATAATTTATACCTGAATAATTTTAGGCTATTGTAAACGACGCGATGTCGCCCTATTTTTTTTTGGAATATTGCGGTTAATTTGACCGAGGCCTAGGTCAATTTAGAATTTTTTTAAAACGCTAGGAAAAAAATGGAGTATCGGTGGTAACATGCCGATACCTGGCATCACAAAATCGATATCGGCTAAAAAAAAGTTGTATAAGCACACCTCTGCCCATTCGTGATAACAACATAATTTGTGATTTCGGTATCTTGCCAATCGATTTATAATTATTAAAAAAGAACCATTAGTGCATGACTTGGCTAGATATCATAAAAATAAAATATAGAGGACAGAATTAAGTATAAACCTTTTTATTTTGTTGTGAAGCAATATGTGGCACGATTATAGGTTGTAAAATTTCTTGGGAGCCCAAAATTTCTGCCCTTTTCCCCAAGGTAAATAGGGCGTTATTAGATTTGCTATCTTTCATGGATAATGACTTATTAAATATACGTTTAATTGTTTGGCCATGAGTTAAACAAAATAATAATTCAGGATATCTAACGTGATCTTTAAGATTTGAATATAAGATTCGCTTTAATTTCTAAACTGAAAATCGATGTCCCCAATAATGGTCAAAAAATTAGAAAGAGCTGCTTTATATAAATATTATAGATCAGAGTTCTAAAATAAAGAATTATGATTTTTAAAAAAATATTCAAAAAGGATATTTTTCTTATTAGTTTCGATTTCCCCAATCAAATCATCCTTGGTAGGAACTTCTTCATACTAAAATTTAGTTAAAATATTTAGTATTATTTATAAATAAAATTAATAAATCTCATCATAATTATGAATACAACTTATATTTATTTTGGCTAAGGTGACTCCCTCTTGCCAAAGGCTTGCTAATTCTACAAACCAGTGGCATAACTTCAGCTTGTAGGCGGCATAGTTCAACTTAATTTATCTTCTTAATTCTGAATTCTATTTGGAAGAGCTTGGGCACCATTTTTTTTTGTTTTACTTAATTTATAAATTTTAGCATCGGGTGTGGAAACTTAAAAATAAGCTTAAAGATGTACCACTATTCATAACAGAATTTTGAATTCTTGAAAGGAAAAAGATGAGCTAAGGATGCAGTTTTATCATTTAATATGAAATCTTTTAGTCATTATTAAATGGAAAGGGGGTGGTAATTTTCCCCTTACAATATAAATATACTTTCAAATCTTTATAATATTGCTAAAAAGAGTTATCAGCGCTTAAAATGATAATGTAACTTGCCCATTAATTTTGAATCAAATAATTTTAGGATAAAGTATAATAAATAACCAGGGTTTAATATTCGCTCAAAATCCAACATCTTCAAAGATTTTTAATCTTCAGAAGATTATTTTTCAAAATTATTTTTATAATTTCTTTAGGAATAATTTTTTTACTAAAAATCAGGAAAGATTAATAAACGATTTTTTTTAAAAAAAAAATCTTCAAAATAAATCTTTATTTATTTTTTGATTTTCAACAATTTTTGCTCAAAATTTTTGGCAAAAAGAATCTTCAAATCTTTAAAAAATATATTTCTGTTAAACTCTGTAAATAATTATAAAAAATAACTTGTAATTTGATCAATTTAACATAATAATCTTTAAAATAAGCGTATAAAATTTTGTTGAGAGTATCCACGTATTCCTCCTTGATCTGAATGGCGGTGTGGCGATCATTGTGCATCAAAAACTCGTAAAAAAATCTGGAGGTTAATATATTATTTATATTCATTTTATGTCTTTTTCTGTGTTAGTAAAAGAAGTATTGCGCTACTGCTAATTTTCTAAAAAAAAAGTAGCCAGCGAGATTAAGCAAAATATATAAATTTATTGAAGAGCAACTTGTAAAAAAATGCATACGATTTATTATTTTTATTATATTTAATAACAAAATCATTTCTATATCTTCTTCCTATCTTAGGGCGTGGATCACTAAATATAAGTTTATCTTTCAATTTTAGAAATATATTTATGAAATAGGGAAAGTCACTAAATATTAATTTTTTGATGTAAAATGTTTCTAATGAATATTCATATTTGTACAATTCTTTTCAAAATGCATTCATAGAAGTAGTCTCCTTCATAGTTACAACTGATCTATTGTTCCTGTGAATCAGATTATTTATAATCTTTCATTATATCTCTGATCTTGCCTGGGAACATTAATAAGAACAAGAGCATTTTTTTGTTCTGCTCTGTTGCTTCAGTATTGTTTTAAAAAATGGTTGCATATTGTTATCCATTCAATTCATGTTTAAATACCAAAAGGGTTCAGTTCACGTATTCTAGATAATTCAATAAAGGGTACCACCACCCTATTCCTTTACTTTATAACAATATGACACCCTTTGGCCCTATGTTCTGGCTACTGAATCCCCATTTTTTAAAGGAAATATTCTATATTTTCAATAAATTTTACAACTTTAATAATTTATTTATATTTTTTAGGCTATAAAGTTATAAAAAATATGCTTTAAATTATTCCTATAAAGGTTGATTACCTGTATTTGAGTAAATAACTCTGAGGAACTTGATAATTAGTCATAGGTTTACGAAAGGAATATATTTTTTTCAACAAAAAGTCTTTGATCTTTGAAATGGCCTAATATATGTCTCATTTAAATTATATACAAAATTAAATACTCTTATTTTTAATTTCTCCAATATTTGCTTAATGTCTTGAAATGCCTTGGTATCTTCTCCTTCTTCGTAACATTGTTTCTGCAAGAAATTGAGCTTATGATGTAATTCATGTAGGCTTTCTTGAAACACAGGCTCACTTACATCAATATCCATTATAGTGCTGTATTTATTTATATAAATGTAATTATTTATTTATAAAAGTATTTTGCCCATATTTGTATAAATATAAGACATATTTTTTTTTAAAAAAGGCCTAAACCAAAATAACACCAAAATAAACAACCATTTATAATCTTGACCTGGGAGTGGTTAAATTAAAACTATACTTTATGGATTATCACTTCTATGAAATACCAGAATTCATAACGTGTTTTTTTGACAAGCCTAGACCAAAATTTCAGAAATTACCTAGCCCAGCTAGATCTCTGAATTCAATAAAAAAGTTTTATATAATTTTTAAAATATATTATGGCTTTATTTAATATAATGGCAAATCATCTGTACAAAAATTGATTGATAAAATATGCAAACAAAAAACATCTTCATAAAACTTTTATGTTCTAATAAATTTTAAAATAATCAAATATAAGTCATATAGATATTTTTTTCCACTGTGTTTTTATTACTGTTTTATATAAAAAATCATCTTAAATTGGATTATTCATATTTTAAAAAAAGCTAAATATAAGAAAAAAAATTAAAATAATATATGAAAAAAATTCAATCAATAATTCTATAGAAAAACAAGAAATATAAGCTTTTTTTACTCTGAAATTTTCAAAATTTATCATTCGATTTCTGTAAAAACTTTTGAAACAGGTTTTGGACATATGGACATAATCTCAATAATAACTTTAAAAACATTTCACAAGCAAAATGTGATAATTATATATTTTTTTGATAGATATAGCTTAAAATTTTTATCTATATACTTAATATAAAGATATTAAAAATACAAATTTTAATAACTGATTAAGAAAAATGTTTTTTTTTTACTTGATTACATCCTCAGATATTATAATTTCATCAACTAATTGACTAAGTTCACATTTAGCATCCTATTTAAATTTTAATATTATATATTTAAGTTAGACTAATAAACCTGTCTATTTTTTAATTTAATTTTCATATGTTGAGATTGAGATTGTAAATCCTGTATTTCAGAACATATTTTTTCTAGATTATTTTGAAAATTTTCAAGCATACTTTGAATGCTCTATTATTATTATTATAATATGGTGAAAAATATAAAATTATTTACTGCTAATGTCTCATCACATTCTGATATTTCTTTGTATGATTGTAAGAAAGATGAACCATGTTTAATATCTTGTTATATAAATGAAAGAGCAAATTATTAAATGATAATATATAAACTACATTGCTGTAAAGAATCATTTTCTAACAAATTTAATTCCTTTTCAATATCTTTTGAATATAAGCGCAAATCTTTCTCCTTAAAAAAATGTTAAAACTTAAAATATATTTAAATTTACATCTTTCAAGGTGGTGTTAAGCAAATTTTCAGGGAAATCATAAAAGTTATCTTTATTATTTAATGAAATTTTAGGTTATATATTCTATTAACTTGTCGATGATTCTTTCAATTTTTCCATATGTTTATAATTATAATGAATGAAAGAATATTATAGTACCACCTGATGAGTTCGGAATGATCATATCATACAAATCATAAATCCATCGTAAAATTTCGTCAAATTCTGTGTCCATTAAAGGGCGCGAAAATCTAATAGTTTAATTTTTTTTAAAAATTTATCACACAAAAAGTATCAAATAAGATCAAAATTCTTCTTGAGAGAAGAATTCTTAATATAATTCAAAGAAAGTAATTTAGCTAGATATTATAAATTTAGTAATGGAATTTTAAAAAACAAAATTACTACCCAGGATCTTACCATAGAACAATGAATCATATATTGGTAAATTATTATCATATATTGGTAAATTATTATCATATATTGGTAAATTATTATCATATATTGGTAAATTATTATCATATATTGGTAAATTATTTATAACACTGTCCAGTCCAGCATCTACATGAAAGGATATTCACTAGATGCAAATCCCCTCAAATACCTATAACTATCCCCCTAAAAAATCCCGCCTATATTATTAATCTTTATTAATTATAATGGTATTTTTTCATAAATTTTAAAAAGAATAAAATGCTACACTACTAACTTTCAAAATATTGTGAACGTAAGAGAGTTGTTTTTTAGAACATAAATTCAATTAAAAATCCGATATTTACAATAGATGCATTATTATAGTATATTGTTTGGCATGTATTTGAATTTAATGATAGAATCTCTAACCATTTAAAATTTCATTTAAAAGGGTATCAGTAAGTATCCAGAAATTGTTTCATGAAAAATAATGTCTATTATTGTATGCAATATATAGCTTTATTCGATATTTAGCAATATCATTGTATTATGATAGTCTATAATAAAAGTATTTGTTAAACGAAGAAAAAAAATCTAAACTTATATTAGTTTAAAACAACCTTCGTCAAAGTATTTTTTTCGTTTTTATTATATAATTTATTTTGTAAATAATTATTAATGTATTCAAATTAACTAATAATTTTGTTATATCAATTTAGTTTTACATTAATGTATTGAAATTAACTAATCATTTTTTTATACATATATTTCAAAATTTCTTATATTTTTCAGTTGTAATTTTATTATTTATTTAATTAAAATAAAGTTGTTTAATAATAAAACCTTTATCTTTTTCATAGCGCTCCTGCCTCATCTTGTTACAGTATTAGCAATACATTATTCCCTATTTTATCTAAAAATTTAATAACACCCCCCCCCCCTTCCTCCAATAAAATTATCCTACCCCTAGTCTAACCCACTTATGCCCACTCCATTAAAAAAATTTGATGCTAACTGTTCATATCACTATCGCTCATGTAGATGCTGATTTAGTCAATCACTTTCAATGTATGTTTGATATCCAGCCAATGACTCAATTCCAATTATCCCAAATAATTAAAAAATAACCTATATTATGAAGTTTCATAAAATATTAAATATTTAAAATCAATTAATCTTTATGCAATATATTTGCGCAATCTCAACTCTTGGTCACAAATCCCCAACCAACTATAAAAAGTTTCATCAATTATTAAATTTTTATAAAAAAATTGTTTATGCTATATACTTGTTCAATATCGACTATTCGTCAGAAATTCCCAGGGAAGCTAAATCTAGTTTCATTAATTAAAAAATTTTATTAATCAATTATATTTGGACAATATGCTTACTCATTCTCGATTCCTAGTCATAATTAAAGACTTGGAATTTGCTTGTAGTGTATTAACTTATATTATAAATTGTATTTTGTTAATTTGATTTTAAGTTACAATTTATTGTAATAGATTGGATATATATTTTCTCATTTGATACATATAATATACATAGATAAATACTATTTGATATATATCATTTGGCGACGATTATTTTTTTTAAAAAAAGAGACGTATTAAATAAAAAGGTTAAAATTATACTATGCCTAACGAAGACTCGAGGATAATATTTCAAAAGAAAAACGAAGAAACATCAACATCTACTCAATTCTATATTCCCGAATTCGTCAATGAAAAGGATAATATTCAGGACTATTTATATAATTTAGAACTCATCTTCAAAGTAAAAAATATTGTTGATCAAAATATTTAAAAAAAAAGATTTGTTATTAGCATATACTGATAACTTAATTAAAATTAAACATTTTCACTTCTCAAATAATTAAGAGAGCATTAATAATATAACTTTACTTGATAGTTTAGAGAAAATATTTAAGGATATCTCTAGTATTTTTCTACATCACAATAATTTTTATACTTTAAAAAGAGGCAGTGTAACTATTATCGATTTTTCGATCAAATTGAAAGTATTTGCTCTTTATGTAATTTTAAATCGTCGGTTGATGAACTTTTAAGAGGTATTTTTATCTTAGGAGTAGGGCTGTCTGAGTTGGAACGAGTGCTTCGGTCAAAGCATACCGAAGGTAATATCACTTTTGACGATACCGTGCGTTGAGTTCCTTGGAAGAGGAAACTTAGATAGAAGTTAACAAAATCATTAAATATCCGACGCAAGGTTCCAAAAACACGTATTAAGGAATAATAGTTATAATAACGGTAATAAATTTTATAATAATAATGGTAATAATGCAAACAAATTAAATCATAATAATTATATTAATAATTATTATAAATCAAGTTTTAAACCTAATTTCATACAAAAAAGTCATATGCTTTCGATGCGAAAGGCAAGCCACATAGCGAAAGAGTGTAGAACGCATGCCATACAAATGATTCTAACACGGACACCTCGCCTGTCATTTTCTAATAAGGCTACCATAAATGCGAAGATGGTTGTAGTTTACTATGAAAGAAAGAAAGAAATAAAGAGATACCGGTGCTCCGTGTAGTGTAATAGATGAGGTTACCTGAAATCGCATAAGAAATCCATCATTATCGCTGGCACATAAACTAGTAGGATATAATCATATCAATATTACGTTATCATGATGAATTCAATTTGTAGTGAGGAGAACTGTAATTTATTAACTTTTATTATAAATTGTATTTAGCTAATAACAATTTTGTAAAAGTATATATGGACATATATTTTCTCATATGATACATATAATATACATATATAATTGCTATTTGATAAATATAACACTGATAAATCATCTTATATTAATTAATATACAAAAATGTCGCATTTGAACAAAAGTTCGATAAAACACTTTTTGGTTAGGTTGGGTTCATATATTATTTAAACAATTTTATTCTAGTGTTCACGATCAGGGTTACCAGGATCCCAATCAGTGGGAGACTCCCGCATTTTCTAGTGTACACGCAGACATCTCACTCTCGTAAAACTACCGTAATTGGAAATCTACAGCAAAAATTTACCACAATTTTTAAATTTCTTCCACACAATATTTTTTTATTTTCATTTTAATATTTTTAATATATAAATAATAATTTAACAGTAATAGAATATTTTTATTTTGAAAAATATTACCTATTTTGAAATTATAAAACGTTATTAATATTTATATATAGTAATTATAGGAATTAATAGGGGGATAACTAAGCCAATTCACAATCCCGACCAAAGGCCGGCACTTTGCTTCTACCCGCAAAAAATATTAATTAAACCAATTTTTATATTTCTACATCAATTTTCATATTTCACCTGCAAAATACTAAATTTCTCCCGCAATTTGAAAATTTTAATTTTGACATGGCAACTCTATTCACTCACGATTAACAAATAATTTTGCAGAGGTTTGAGTATATATATTAAATATTTTTTTTTTCTCTTTAGCTTTCACCTTTTCTGGTGGTAAGCTCCTTCAACATCTCTCTCCACTTTATGTTATTCATACAATCTCTTTTATCTATTTTATACTTCTTTATATTGGCTCTAACTTTTATGGCCCCATTGAAGTTTTGGCCTTCCTCTCTTACGTTTGCCCATCACTTCCAAACTTTCAACTTTATTTCCTATGTAGTTCATAGGCCTTCTCATTGTGTGCCCATACCACCTAAGTCTGTTTACCTTTAAGTTAGTCTTAATGGGCACTACCTTTAAACTATTTAGTATTCTTGTACTGCGCACCTTATCCTTTCTTGTTACCCCAGCAATCATCCTCAGCATTCTCATCTCCATAGTTTGTAGACTTCTCTCGTCTGATTCTTTGGTTGGCCATGTTTCCGAACTATATAGAATAGTTGGTTCTATGGAACTGTAGATTTTTCCCTTTAATTTGTGTGGGATTCTTTTGTCAAATAGCACTCCAGATAAAGATCTCCACTTTAACCACCCTTGATTAATCTTATTCTTTATCTCTTTTTCTATTGTGCCGTTTGTTTGTATAGTGGAGCCCAAATATTTGCAGATTTCAATTGCGGATATCTGCCAATCATTTATATCAATACTCTCCGTTTCATCTCCTCCTATCACCATATACTCCGTCTTTTCTCTATTTACTTTTAATCCGTGCGTTTCTAGGATATTTATCCAATTCACTAACCTTTCTTTCATTTCATTCTTGGATTCGGCAAGTATCACAATATCATCTGCAAATATCATATTCCACGGGACTGTTTGAGGTATAGACTGTGCTAATATATCTATTACTGTAATGAAGAGAAGTGGGCTGAGAGCCGACCCTTGATGAACTCCTTCGGCTATTGTGAAGCCTGCTGAAGTACCTGTTGTGCTACGGACCATTGTTGTATGTCCCATCTACATATCCTGTATTATTCTTATATATTTTTCGGGAACTTTTTTGTGGCGTAGCGCCCACCAGATAAGTTTTCTTGGGATTCTATCGAAGGCCTTTTCTAGATCGAGAAAGACCATGTGTAGCTTTTTGTTCTTTTAACTGTATTTTTCACTCATTTGCCTAATTGCATGGATAGCATCGGTTGTTGATCTTCCAGGCATAAAGCCAAACTGTGTCTCTCCTATTTCGATTATATCTCTTAATTTTTTTTCTATTATTTTTTCGTATTTCTTTGAAGATTTTTGAGCGAGATCTAGCTCAAAAATTTGAGCAAGATCTTTGAAGATCGTAAAATTTGAATTTGAAGATCGCTGCGATCAACGATCTTCAAAAATCTTCATGATATTTATTTTTTTACCCCTTTATTAAAAGCCCAGATGTTTTTCAATTTTCATCAAGGCAGGAGGAGAGGTATAAAACATAAAAGAAATATTTTATGCCCCTGTAATTTTGACAATTGTGTGGATCCCCTTTATTTTTGAAGATAGGAACTAGATAGCTCTGCCTCCATTTTTGGGGAACCTCTTCATTTCCAAGTATTTTATTGTACAGATTTGTGAGGAGATGTATTCCATCATCTCCTAGTGCTTTAAGGCTTTCTATTGGAATATCGTCTGGACCCCTAGCTTTGTTGTTTTTCATATGCTTGAGGCATGTGATTATTTCTTGTTCTGTTATAGGTTGTACGACAAGGGGAGTGTTCATCGAGATGCAATATGTGGGAATTAAAGTTGAGAAGCCCCCATCTTTATTTTTGATTACTTTCGGAGCTCCGTTTATATCCCTAGAGTTCTTTTCTCGCTGTTTGGCTAATCTGTATATTTTATTTTGCCCTTCTTTGGTATGTAGATCTTATTTCTTGTTCTGTTATAGGTTGTACGACAAGGGGAGTGTTCATCGAGATGCAATATGTGGGAATTAAAGTTGAGAAGCCCCCATCTTTATTTTTGATTACTTTCGGAGCTCCGTTTATATCCCTAGAGTTCTTTTCTCGCTGTTTGGCTAATCTGTATATTTTATTTTGCCCTTCTTTGGTATGTAGATCTTCGTACATGTCATCGTGGCCCTAGCCACCGCCTTTGTAGCTAATCTCTTGGATATTTTGTATCTTGACTTGTCATCTGCATTTTTGGATTTGTACTATATTTTATAAAGGGCTTTTTTCTCCTGTATAGTGGTTTGTACCTCTTGATTCCACCACAATAGTTCTTTGTGTGATTTGTTGCCTCCTCTTGTCAAGCCTAGCGTCGATTTTGCAGTGTCTATTAATTTGGATGAAAGGTCTGTCCACACTATTGTTTCAATGTTTGCATTGATTGCAAAGGAATCTGTCATTGTTTTTAATTTGCCCCATTTGATGCATGGTTCCAGTTTTATCTTGTTTTGAGTGGATATATTTGAGATGTGTAAATCCATGACTAGTAGCTTGTGTTGTACAGCGATATCTTCTCATGGGATGACTTTGCAGTCTATTACATCTTTTAATCTTCTGCGAGATATTAGTATGTAATCTATCTGTGTTTTCCTAGTACCACTTTCATATGTTATTAAATGACTGTCTTTTTTCCTATAGTAGGTGTTGGTTAAGGCAAGGTCGAAGGCTTGCGCAAATTTCAGTACGTGCTCTCCTTCATCATTTCTTTCTTCGTATCCAAAACCACCATGATGCCTTTTGTAGCTATCTCTTGCTTTCCCCACATGCGCATTTAAGTCACCACCAATTATGACTAGGTCATCCTTAGGGATTTCCATTACAGCTTCATCAAGGATAGCTCTAAAGTCATCTTTCTCTTCTTCCTTGCAACCCGTTTGAGGAGCATATACTGATAGGATGTGTAGTATTGATTGACCAATGCAGAGTTTTATCTTCATTAGTCTATCAGAGATCTTGTTGACTTCTACTACTGAAGAGGTTAGGTCTTGGCTGAGGATGATGCCGACACCGTTCCTATTGCTAACAAGTCCATTATAGTACAATTTATACCCATCTCCAATCATCAAAGTTTTCTGTCCTTTCCATTTCGTCTCTTGTATGCACGCTATATCAACTTTTCTCTTGTTCAACATTGATGCCAATTCTCTCGTCTTACCTTTAAGCGTCCCAATATTCAAACTTGCCAGTCTTGTCTTCTTTGCTTTGACCTTTACTTTATTTTTCACAGGATGGAGGCCTACACCCTGAGCGTCGCATGGAGGGAACGCCCTAGCTTTCATATTCATATTTTCATTTGTGTCCTTCATTTTGTTTATTGGACAGGTATCCTTAGCACCCGGCTGTCCAGGCCTGTCGGTGATCGGGGTGTCATCTCTAAGCTCCGATATTCATCATACCATATGTCTTTACACATCAGTCATCGAAGAAAAACTCGAAAGTTTTTATGGTTCTTACCAGGATTGAACCCGCGTCCTTGTTCATACTCGTGTTTCCAAGCCTACATCTTACCCATTAGGCCACCCCGGCGATTATATATATTAAATATGAGGTAATAAAAATTAATAAGATGAATTTAGAGAGTCAGCACATAATATAATTAAGATTCATAAAATAATGTTTGTAAATATTAAAAATGTCAAGATTTATAAACAGTAGATCAAAGAATTATGAATAATAATTAAAATAGCAATTTAATTTTATAGGAACTAAAATAATTGAAAGTTAGAAACTTGGTGCAAAAAAATAATAAAACTTATAGAGTGGGATCAAAGATCCATGTCCAGCCTAAAGCTTTGTCTTGGAGAAAAATGAAGCACAGGAATATTTTTAGCAACACAAAATATCGGTGAGGGTATCAAATAAAAGCTAGTTTAAATATCTATTGATTGTAATAATTATACCCTAGTAGGCGGGAGATCTTAGGTGATCAGGAATTTTTATATAAACACAAAATATTGATATAGGAAACAAATAAAAGGTATTTTAAATATCTTTTGACTGAATGTATTTATTATCTTAAAGGGTTGGACGACCCCCCCCCCCCCCCAAGACCTAGACCCGCCCTGTGATTATTAATATTACAATAAAAAAATATTTTAATTACCTTTTATTTGATACCCATATCAAAAAAAAATTTTTTTTACATCCCTTCCCCCTCCATTCACCCTCCCCTCCTGACCTAGTCTACCTATCAAGACAAAAAATGAATATTTTCAATCTAAAGATATTTAAATTAGCTTTTATTTGATACCCATATCGAGATTTTGTGTTGATAAAAATATTCCTGACCCCCCCTCCCCCCCCCAAGACCTAGACCCGCCCTCTATGAGTGAAAAATATTTTAATTTTTTTTATTTGATACCCATATTATAAAAAATTATTTTTTACACCCCACCCCCTCTATCCACCCCCAGACCAAGTCATACCCATCAAGACCAAGAATGAAGACTTTCAGTCAAAAGATATTAGAATTAGCTATTATTTGATACCCATATCGATATTTTATTTTGATAAAAATATTCCTGACCTCCCAGACCTAGACTCGCTCATTAAGGAGGAGATGACCTCCAGTTGAATAAATCTTTTGATTAGCTATCGATTGATACCCTATTTTAGACATATCTAATTTCATAAGGCCAAAAAAACAACATTTGAAAATTAATAAATAACTATAAAATTTAAAAGAAATAAAACGAAACGAAATGCGCGTAACGCTTTTTAAAATAAGATTCCTCTTTATCACGATTAAAATGTGATAATACCGTATTATCATTCCTTAACTTAAAACCCTAATTTTTTAATTATCCCTTTAAAATCCGTGATCATCCCGGATAGTTCTGATCTCTTTAAAAATTACGACATATCAGATTTGTTAAAGGATCGAATTAAAAGATCGCCGATCCTGGATTCGATCCTAAATTTGTCAATTTTCTCGGATTTAAGATCCTGACCTTAAATTGTGGATCGTGATCGAGATCATTTTTTTAAATATTCGATCCAGATCCTTTTAAAAATTATTTTTTTACTTAAAAAGCAATAAATAAAATAAAAATTTTAAATTAAATTTAAATATTATTTTTAAAAAAATATCTATCTACATCATATTTTATCAACCACCATTCCACCAGATTTTATATTTCAACAATTATATTATAATATAAATTCTAGGTTTTAATAATGACCTCCATTCAGTGGCGTAGATAAGAGGTGGTTTTGGGGCTGACCCCCACCCCCCCCCCCCCCATAACCTCCGAAAAAAAGTTAAATTTTTTTTTAAAATTTTTTTCTTATTGCGAATAATTTTATTTAAAAACAGTTTCAATTTATAAATAAAATTATATACGATATGAAAATGTAATATATTTAAAAATACAAATAAGAATTTTCAATTTTAAATGATAACATGGTTTAAAAATATATATTAAAAATTATATGTAAAATATTAAATAACAATATATTGTAAAATATTAAATAACAATAAAAATATATAGTAAATTTTTTCTACCATAGGTAAATTAGATATTTATAAATTTAATAATTGTTAAACTAATTAGATTTTAAAAATTTTAATTAATTTTTTATAATTTTTAAATAAAAGAAAAATTTTTTAATTTGGTAAATATAATGAGAAAGTAAAGGTGATAACTAATATGTTTGGGATTAAAAATTTTAAACCTAGAGTAGTTTCTAGATAGTCCAATCTCTTAAATATTGATGCATCTACGATTTAGGATTTTTATAAAATAAATATTTTTACTCTCCTTATTGATACATTTTTATTTCAATTAAAGGAAAGATTTATTAGTCACAATTTTATTCTAAACAGCTTTCATTTTCTTTTGCCGGCTAAGTCTGAATACACTTGAAACGCGAGAGGATATTAAGTCTCAGAGTTTTATTCTGATGAATTATTAGGATTGTGATGTCGAATTTTGGTATAAAAATTTTGACAGAATAGAGTACTCTCTGAGACCAAAAAATGCTTTGCAGCCCTTTCCATGTGTTATAGCACTTTAGATTCCCTGCCTAAAATCAAAACATTGCTTTTTATTTTAGCTACCTTACCGATTAGCACCTGCACTAATGAAAGGTCTTCTTCAACTTTGAAAAGGTCAAAAACCTATTTAAGAAAATAGCACCGGTGAGCAGTTTAAATGGATTCGTAATATTAAATATTTATAAGGAAATTATTCTAGATAAAAATTTGAATCTCAGAGAAAAGTAGACCTCTCTTTATAAATTCAAATCATAAAATTGCTATATTATTATAACATAAAATTTTTATATTCAATAAGTAATTATAATGAATTCTTAGTCATAATATTTATATATTAAACTATTTTTAATAAAAATTTTGTATTTTAATAAGAATTAGTGATCTGCATCGGGCCTAATTTTTCAAGCCCGGTCCGAAATTATTTTAAAAATGTTTTGCCGGCCCGAACCAGAAATTTTTTTTAAAAAATATTGTCGGCCTGGCCTGAATTTATTTAAATATAGAAATTCATTTTTATAATTACTCAAAATAAAAGATATATGTTATATGGCGTCTAGTTTTTATAAATAAAATTAAATATTTTTATTTTACATAAAAAATTTTACATAAAAAATTTTACATAAAAAATTTAACATAAAATTGATATATTTAGATATATTTTAAAAAAAATTCCAAGATCATATACGAGAGACCGAGAAATTATAAAAAAATTTTTAATAAAGTATATAATAATGGTAAAATGAGATATAATTTTCAATTTTTATTATCATGGTGATAAAATTAAAAATGTTAATTATCATTATAATTTGAATAAAAGGAATTATAATAATTTTAAATGGGAAAAATATCCTAGTGATATTGTAAAAAAATATATCAACAATATTGTTAAGAAGTCTCTAAATTCCGAGTTGAATTTATGTCCTAATTTAGATTCTAATGAAATTGATATTTCAGATGGAATGAATATTAATCAGCCGATTAATACATGTGAGATTTTAATGACTGAAAGATTAAATGAACAATGTCCTTGTTCTCGGGTTAAATTTAGTATTGAGTATATTGATATGTTATTCGATACTGGTGTTAGCATTTCTATAATGTCAGAGATAATTTTTATAAATATTGGCCGAATGGCATTATTGAAAAAGAAGATATGTGTGTGAAACAATTTGATGCGGAAATTAAAGTTTTGGGTAAACCCAAATGGGATGTTATTTTCAATGATACTACCATAAGTTTGAAATTATGGGTAATAGAAAAAAATGTAGAAACTATTTAAGGGGTGGGATTGGATTACCAAAATCGGACCTCGTAATAATTAGTGGAATTTTTTTTATCATTCCTAACAAATTGGCTAATGATAATACTTAAAGAAAAATAATTGCGGATAGTATCCGAAATAAAATTCAAGAAAAAGAAATGTCTAATTTATTGACGAAGGAAAGAAACCTGTCGTTAATAATCAAATTCTTGAGTATCCCGAAAATTAATGATAGAGTCGAGTAACTCTAAAGTAAATAATGAAATTGATAAAGATAAAATAAATTTTGAAATTAATGAAATAAATATAGTTAATATTGCTTTTAGTTAAAAATATGGTATAATTTTTGAAGAAATGCTAGGACGTCTAAATGATTATCAAGTATATAGGTTAAACTTAAAGATATTTTTTTACCCTGAAAGATGGAATTATTATTCCGATTGAATATAGTGAATGAGCCACACCATTGGTTCCAGTAGAAAAATTTAATGGAAAGTTGAATCTATGTGCTGATTTCCGTATTACTTTAAATCCAGGGATTATTAAAAAAAATATTAATTGCCTAGAATTGAGGAAATTTAGGCCAATTTAAAAGGTGCAAAATATTTTTCCAAAGTTAATTTTTCTTCTGCATATTTACATTTACCTTTAAAGAAGGAAATCCATAAATTGTTTATGATAACGACTCCTAAAGGATTATTTGCTTTTGTAGGTTACGTTTGATTAAATGTGTCAGAGCCGATTTTTCACTGTACTTTGGCATCAGTTTTCCAGAAACTAGAAGGAGTTTTTTTTATATGGATGATGTGTGAATTACTGGTGTGTGTAACACCGGAACAACATAATCAACGTTTGGAAGAAGTTTTTACGGGATAAAGGTCTGAGGGCTAGCAGAGAAAAAGTTGTTCTTGGGGTAACAGAAGTTATCTATTTGGACATCAAATTAATGGGATGGAGGTGAAACCACTGGATAAAAATTTTAAATATATATCTAATATATAGCTGACAACCAATAAAGCGGAGGTTCAATCATGGGGTATGGTAAATTATTATCATAGATTTTTAAATTTAATACATTATAAGATAAAGAATTGAGTCAGATAAAATTAATTTTATCGGGGAAAAAACTGTGGAAAAATAATTATAAAACTTATAAAAAATTTAAAAAGAATTATCTGTGGGTGAATGATTGTATAATGTGAGGAAATAGATCCATAATTCCTTTTAAATTGCTTATTAAAATTGTAGATTTATTATAACATGCGGAACATCAGGGTCTGGATAAAATTAAATCTTGGGTTTAAGTATGGTGGCCTTGTATGGGCAAATATATTGAAAATTACAAGGAAACGTGTTTCCTATAATTCGTGTGCCGCTATGCCCCTTAAAGAGGTAGGTCAGATGTGGTCCAAATCAAAGAAACCATGGGAACGTCTCCACATCGATTTCTTTGATCTGGATAAAAAATCATTATTTTTAGTGGTTGATTCATTTTCAAAATGGATAGAATATGCAGAACAGGGATATACCACAAAAATTGTTATTAGGAAATTACTGGAACTATGGACCCGATTCAATTTACCTGATACAATAGTGTCCAATGAAGATCCAGTATTCATAGGTGATGATTTTAAACAATTTTATGCTGAGTCACAGACATAACACATCTTGCTCCACCGTATCATCCCAGCTCGAATGGGCAAGCTGAGAGGATGGTAGCTATTGTTAAAATTGGATTAAAAAGGCTGGAAAACACAAAGATAACACTTACATCTCAGTTATATTATCTTAATTCTCGCAACCGAGAAGGTGTCAGTCCTTCGGAATTGTTTCTTGGTCGAAGAACAAAGGTTCCGTTGGATTTATTAAAATAATAGAATAGTAATATAATCCCGGTAAACCCAAGAGTTAGGTTTAGTGTGGGACAAAATATATGGGCTCGTTTATTCGCAAATAAAAAAAATTGGTATAGTTTAAAATATGGGGGTGAAATTGAATAGCATAAATTTAAAAGATGGGATCATTGTTATCAGGCATACATGTCAAAGCCAGGACATAAACATATATAATAACTTATTTTATATTATGAATATGGCATAGATGATAACATGATATGATTATTTCTTAAATTACAAAGGATGATAATAAAAAAAATTTTTTGTTTCTATCTTCTCAATATATATTGTAAGTTGGACATTATAAATGGCTTTACCATTTGACGTTGTTGAACACTGTAAATTAAAATAAAATTTTTTAATATGTGATAAAAAAAATCTTTGTTTCTATCTTCTCAATGTGGCATTGTATGGGTAAAGATATTGAAAAAATTATAATGTATTCCCTGTAATAATATTTGATTAATAAAAAATTTGTTTTTATCTTCTCAATGTGGCCTGATATACGTAAAGATATTGAAATTTGTGTTGGACATCATAAATGGCTTTATTATGTGGCATTTTTGTTAAACACTATAAATTAAAGAAATTTTAAAAAATAGTGTTGGTAAAAAAAAAATTCTTTGTATGGTTGACCATGTGTCATTTTTATTTGACTGTCCATCATAACAATGTACAATCTTTTGTTTAAATAATGGTAAATGGTGTCAAGTAGAAAGAAAAATTTTTTCCCCGAATTTATTATGCATCATATTTATTAATTGTAAATTATTAAATAAATAATTGATAGTTTTTCTATACACATGATTATCAGCATAAAAAAATCAATAAAATAAATAATTTTTTTGTTATTAAATTGTTATTTTATAAAATTTGTAAAATAAAATTCGGTCTTGTATATCATGCTACCATGCAAACCTAATCCCATTTGATTAATTTTAATTAATACTTTGCGACGTTATTCCAAAGAATGTCAACCTGAAAATTTAATAATTTCAGAAATAAAAAATTTTTTTGACACTTGACAGTTTGGAAATAATATGACTAACCTCTCAAGCTGTAATGAATAAACAAATCGATAATTCAGTGTCCAGGCCAACGAATATTTCAATGTAGCGTAAGCGCGAAGCCAGACTGTTTGGGAACATTATACTATGATCATTGACCTTTTCAACTTTATTGATGATAGCTCGACAAATATTTTATTGAGGTCGAATGACAATACCATTGAAATTATTCTCGTAATATCAATACTATACTCACCGTGATAAATAAATGATCTGGGAAATCTTCTTAGTTTAATTATTTAAAATATTTTGTAATATCTTATGTATACCATACGACACTATTGTTTAAATATTTAATCGATATTATATAAAATTTTCTGGGTGAATGCCTTGTGACCATAAAGGGGTGGCATGCACTAGCATTGTAAAATTTACAATATTTTAATTTATTATATCTGTCAATCAATAATAATGTTTATTGTTTATTGGTCGGAGGAGAAATAATTTTTTAACAAAGAAAAATGATATAATCATTATTTTTCTTAATTATATTTTTGTTTAAACGAAATTTATATAGTTTTTGATTTTTGTAAAATGTATTCGAAAATATTTTGATTTTAAAAAATAAAATAAAGAATAATTCTATTTTTATAAAATTCTGATTAATATTTATTGGGAGATTAAGATTAGTTAGAATTAAGAAATTCAAGATTCAATTTATATTTTATTTATTCTTAATTAATTGTTAAAAGAAAGTTGAGGTCTAAGAAAGTGATAACCATAAATTTATCACTTTTTTACTACCAATATTTTTAATTATATTGTGTATAACATAAGCTAATTGGTTCATTTATTTATTCATTGAATTCAAGCATCACTTTAATAATTTTTATATACATCTAATTATAATCTGCCATGTTGCAAACAATCACCCGACAAGCTTGCTTTTTCAAAAAACACATGATATAGATTTATTATCCTGCTCCCCAATGTTCAGTAGTTAGTCTGCATCTCTCCTCTACCTCCTTTATTCACAACATCCTCGTGCATTGGCAAACCTTGGATGCCCCCTAATGACGTTGAACGGTTCTCGGGGATCTCGTTATCGCTTATTTAATAATTGGTGTTGTTTTTCTTTATTTTGTTGCATATATTTTTTATCTTTATTATCGTTTTTTTACGCGTAATAATTTGGCCGTTATAACAACGGCGTAAGCATTTGACTTTGAATTGTATAATTTGTAAGACTCAGGATGAGTCCTATATTATTTTATTTTAGAGAATTATTCATTATTTATTTTATTGTAGAATATAAAGGCCTATTTTGGGGCAATATATGATCATTAATTAACTTCTTTTTATTTTATAAAAAATTATTCAAGGACAATCAATAGTTTGAAATCTCAGCAGACAACCAATAGCTTGCAAGGCCATGTGGTAACTCTACCCAATTCTGCACCCAACTAAACGTTGAACGGACCTTAAACCGTTATAGCATGAACCACCAT
Source organism: Gordionus sp. m RMFG-2023 (assembly GCF_954871325.1). Taxonomy (NCBI): domain Eukaryota; kingdom Metazoa; phylum Nematomorpha; class Gordioida; order Chordodea; family Parachordodidae; genus Gordionus; species Gordionus sp. m RMFG-2023. The sequence continues at coordinate 13,517,247 of NC_088779.1, read as the reverse complement.
AATGTCATTATAATCACCACCACCAATATTCCAGATCCCAATCCTAATCCTTTTTATGATTAACTGAGTATTCATCCTCACTTGTCCAAATCGATGGACTCACCCATTTTTAACTTAAATCTGCTGGGAAACCACCCTGGAGTATCTTAGACGGGTCATTAAATCTTATTTTTATAACAGGTAGCCCATTCATTTATCTGAGCAGCTACCTTAGGGCCAGTGTCTACATTATAAGATTTTCACTGAATGCAACCCCCACCCCCTCAAAAACATATACTTAAATTATTTTAGCACTACTATCAACTATCAAAATATTGTGAATATAAAGGAGTTATAGATTATGAATTCAATTAAAAAACTCCTCATTTACAATGAATGCATTATTATAGTATTTTGTTTGGAATGAATGTGAGTTTGCTGAGAATTTCTAACCCTTTTAAATTACATAAAAGGATTCCAAAAAGTTTTATTTAGAAAATAATTACTATGATTATATGCAATATATAGATTTGGTCGATGATTAGCAATATCAATGTATTATAATAGGTCTATATTATAAGTATTATTTTTACAATAATATATAGTGCTCTACTTCATTTAAAAATTTAATAGATACCCCCCCCCCCCAGTAAATGTATCCCACCCCCTTTAAAGGCGCCTATCACCTGCCATCCTCAAAAAAAATTGGATCCAAACTGTTCCTACCCTCCTCCTCTCCGGCATTTGCAGATGCTGCTTAGGGAATCCTTGATGGTCCATATCGAATCTAATTCACACCTGAATAAGGGTGGTAACTATGCTTGCCAGCCCATAGCCCCATACATTTTCCTATTCCTAAATCTCATCTATGGTGATTATAGCTGCTAGCCCATAGCCCCATCTTAAATATGTAATTACTTCTTAAATAACCAAGTTTTTATCCGTATCAATTTCTATATATATTCTCTATTTCCTTAAATATCCCCAAATTCCATATTTATTTTTGAATAATTTTATTGGTCTCATAATCAATAATCTAATTGCCATATTAAAAGAAAGTGTTTTGGATTTATGAAACTATTTAAATTACTTCTTTTTTAAATCAAAAATTTATTATTATTTTCATTTTATATCTAAAAACATAGTATATATATATATAAAAAGTTAATTGAACATATTAAATAATCAACGTTAATATATTAAAAATAAACAATATTCAAATAAAACTAAAATTAACTATTCAAATTTAAATTTATTTAAATATATAATCAATCAACATTCCCCCTCTTCTATAAATAACGAAGCTTCTTCTCAGCAGTCATCGAGAGCTTGTTGTCCCAGAAGTTTTTTCCCATTTCGATTGTACTCGGTTTTATCTTGGTTAGCACATAAGTCTCAAATGTTCTCGTAGGCTTGATTCTATCACGTAGGTTTGATAAAATCGTTTATTAGAGTTGCGTGAGTTTGTACGTTTTTTGTAGGCTTGAATCAATCGCGTAGGTTTGATAAAATCGTTGAACGTTATCGTTGGTTTGATATCCTTATCGTATGTTGTTCACATTTCTCAAAATTGTTATTATCATTTTTCATAATTAATCCAGTCGAATATTGGAATTTGGAATAAATCGGAATATGTAATTTGGAATAGTTGATCAAATATATGAATAATATGCACAAATAAAATTTTGAATTTCGGAACAATATGTAATAAGGAATGATAATTTATGGAATAAGGAATAAAATTTTAATCCAGAATAAGGAATGATAAATTATTATATTATTTTTTAGGTGTTAAGTTAATCATAGCGTTTTATGCGTTTTATATTTTTAGCGTTTTATATTTTTTGCATTTTACATTTTTTAGCGTTTCCATATTTAATTAGTAGCGTTTTAATACTTAATTTATTTTTATTTATTTTCAATCTCCGAGGTTAAAATATGCAAATATTATGCACATTTCCCTCTCTTAAAAAAAAATTTAAATTTCACACAATATTTTTCTAAAATAATGATGTTTAATTTTTACATAACCTTTTGTCTTCAAAAGCTTTATTTCAAAAACATTTTTATCATATTAAGTATTACTTATAAGGGTTATTTAAATCAATCCCTTTTAATTCATATGTTTTAATTACACTTTAATATCATTTGTCTCACAAAATAGAATTCATAACCTATCGTTCAACTTCCATATCAGTTCTTCCTAGGTTGTCACATTAGGTTAGGTGCTGGTTATCATATTCCAGTCCAACATCCAGAGCCGGGACACCATGAAGAAAGAAGCTTTTTGCATGAAAGAACGTGCTAACATCTCCATAGATTAGGCATTGGTCATATCAATAGATTAGGCAGTCACAATAAATAAGGTAGTCATAATAGGTAGTCATCTCCATAGGTTAAGCAGTCTCCATAGGTTAGATAGTCATAGTAGATTAGGTAGTCACAATAGATAAGGTAGTCATAATAGGTAGTCATCTCCATAGGTTAAGCAGTCTCCATAGGTTACGCAGTCTCCATAGATTAGATAGTCATCTCAGTAGATTAGATAGTCATCTCAGTAGATTAGGTAGTCACAATAGATAAGGTAGTCATAATAGGTAGTCATCTCCATAGGTTAAGCAGTCTCCATAGGTTAGATAGTCATCACAATAGGTAGTCATATAAATAGAGTCATCTCAATGGATTAAGCAATCGTCACAATAGGTAGTCATATAAATAGAGTCATCTCAATGGATTAAGCAATCGTCACAATAGGTAGTCAAATCAATAAATAAGGTAGTCATCAATTTCAAATTTAATTTAATTTATACTTTTTTATTTTAATTTTAGGCAAATTTTCTATATTTTATTCTTTTTTTTTTTACAAAAACATAACAGGGCGCCATAAAAGAAACAAGAAGTTAACAAGTTATATTTATTCTAAATAAAATTTTTTTACCTTTTATAATTTTGTAAATTTGGATAAAATTTTGACTATCGAAAAGAAAAGTCAAAAAATTTTAGTTGTCCTTTATCATCTCCCATATCGAACGACGAATTTAATAAGTAATTCCTTTACCTTTTATTTTTACAAAAGAATTCAAGGTAAAGATATTTTAAACTTTTATTATTTTACTTTGTTTTATTTTTTTTTTTAAAGAGAAAGAAAAACGAAAAAACGTACCACCGTAACCGGGGCACCATAAAAGAAAGTGTTTTTAATTTATGAAACTATTTAAATTACTTCTTTTTTAAATCAAAAATTTATTATTATTTTCATTTTATATCTAAAAACATAGTATATATATATATAAAAAGTTAATTGAACATATTAAATAATCAACGTTAATATATTAAAAATAAACAATATTCAAATAAAACTAAAATTAACTATTCAAATTTAAATTTATTTAAATATATAATCAATCAACACATATAAATATTCAAATAACCTCCATTTCCTCTTTAAGTTTAATAACATTGCATCAATTTCTTCCAAGGTCACAATGTTAACTAATTTCCACAAATCACAACTCCCAAATTCACAATTAAATTATTATCAAAATGTATCAAATATCCAAATATTAATAACATATAATTATTAAACAAATTTCAATAAATCTTAATACAAGATTACCCAATTCCAATAATTATTCAGCATCAATAATCACAATTTAAAGTTTATTATATTCTCGAAATTAATTCATCTGTTCCATTCCCAATAAGGGACATTATATGTACCAAATTAATAGTATCATTTTCGTTAGTTAGCTGAACAATTAGAAGTACTAATTCTAAAATATGCCAATGTTTCGTGCTTTACTAGCATCTGATTTAGTACAGTTAGCATAAATGATTATTAGTAAACAACATTTTGGCCAATCTTACTATTAAAAGGCGATTCAAAACATTATATTAAAAATTTTAAGTGCTATTTGTAAATTAATTCCGTTTGATAGACAGTAGAAAGAAAAAAAAATTAGCCTTATGCTAGAATGGAAAATATAAAAAAAACGATATAACTGGCATACTCCTCAGAACCACAAGATGAAACTGAGTTATGAAGTTAGCAAGGAGAAGGAAAGAAAGAAAGAGAGAAAGAAAGAAAGAAAGAAAGAAAGAAAGAAAGAAAGAAAGAAAGAAAGAAAGAAAGAAAGAAAGAAAGAAAGAAAGAAAGAAAGAAAGAAAGAAAGAAAGAAAGAAAGAAAGAAAGAAAGAAAGAAAGAAAGAAAGGACGCAAAAAAAGTAACGGAATTCGAACCAAATATAAACTAGATATCAGGCCTTATGCGTAAAGTAATCCAAAGATATGGAAGCATTATCTCTGATATTTATGTCAATATTAGTGCGCATTTCATATTTAGTGCTTCAACGTAGTAGATAATATAAGGAAAAACATAATTGGCAAAATAAAAATTGCTATGATTAACATCTTGTTAGAAGGAAATTTATAGAAGCAATGAACAATATCTAACAATTCATCAAACAGTTTTTCTAGTCAAAATCAGTTATAAGCGAATCAAATACGTCTAATTACATAAGGTATTCAGAATATTTTTGAATCTCTATAAAATTTTTAGATGTTGCTTTCTTTTGAGTTTATTTAATATATATATTTATATTTAGCAATATAAATTTTATAATTAAATTTATAAATATATTATTTGTTTAACAATTTAAATTAATTATATTATTAATATCGGGGTTTATGAGGGGGGGGGGTGAATCCTATCTTTTATACGCCACTGAGCCATGGTCAAAGTGGCAGAATCTTCAAAATTCTTTTAATTTGTTAAAGCTGCCCTCGCATCATAAAGTAGAAAATTACAATAGCTTTATATAATGGTAACCAGGTTCAATAATTATAAAATAAACATTTTAAATATAAACAAAAGTAATATTACGAGGGGTATTCTTGATGTGTAAAAATTGTTGCGATTTTTTTTAGTACATCACTCTGACATGCTTTGAGCACTACATATCTTTTAGACCCTTGAAATACACGTGAATCTTGTCTAGTCGATGACAATAGCACTAAATATAAGCTATCATTGGGGTTTCACCTATAATCAAAGCATGTACGCCATTGATCTTTTCACTCATATTTGAAGCACCATCTTAGCTTTGCTCGGCTAAAAATTGTAGGGTAGATTCATGAAACTAAATTTGCATATTATATATTTTTAATATCAAACCAGTCGTGCTACCCATACAATATATATCTATTAATCTTTCAACGGCTTACCCCTGCATTCACAGTTAGCACATATTTGCAGTCAAGTATACAAAAGTAAACATATTATATTTACAAAAATTTTGTATACTTCACCGGGAATTCGAGCTAACTATGAATGCAGGATTTGGCGTTTCACAATTTTCAATTTATCACACTAACAAAGATATTACTTCTGATTTCAAAATATCATATGTACCATCATCAACTATAATTGAAAATATTAGTTCAATTTCTTTTTGAATTATTTTTATAACCATATTTATGATGGTTTCAAGAAGCATATTTAATTGTTATATAATAAAAGATTGGAGCATAGTTTGGATTTTGATCCATTTTGTTTAATATCTCTTCTTTCTTCATTTTTTATATATATATAATTTGAGAATATTTTGTAAGAAAATTCAAAAAAAAGGTATTCCCTTTCAAATTTTATGAAGTAGCTGCTTATTACCACCTCTTTTACCCCGTTGTAGGGGTAACTGCCATAGATTACAGGTAACATCAACTATGAGTGACTGATTTAATAAAAAACTTTGTACATTTAAATTCCAGATATATCATTCATGCATTAAACATGCTTACAATACATTATATAAAATAATTACTTCCTGCTTCATATTTTTCCTTAATATTTCAAAAAGAAAAAATGGATAATAATTTATAAATTTCATGAGATATAAAAATAACCTTTTGAAAAAAACACAGTCTATATCAGGGTTTCGAACCTTTTAGTATAACGGTTCGGTTCGTTCCGGTTTTTAGTTTAAAATTTTATAAAGGTTTTGTTCCATTTCGGTTTTTTAAAAAAAAATCATATCGGTTCGGTTCGGTTTATAATTTATAACGGTTCTTTTCGGTTTGTTCCGGTTTTTATAAATTTAATTTTAAAAAAAATTCATTATTAACCATGTATATATTAATTTTAGAGAAAAATCTTTTTTTCCGAATTGATAGTTAAATTTCCACCCAATCCTATAATTATTGGATCTATAATATTTCGAAATGTTTTGTCGTCAATTGATTTTATTGGCCTTGAACTGTTATTAGCTCGGTGCAGGAGCGGATTAAAGTTTCTTTATTTATATTGATTTGTATTGTAGTAGTGTTGGACTTAAAAGCATCTTGGATGGTATTATACTGGTTTGCAGTTTTCGTTATTTGAATTTTTTTAATAGTCAAATTTTCTTTCTTTTTTCTTAATAATTTGAATTCCCTATTGTGGAATCTTTCTATATGTCGTTCAAGATTTGCAGCATGGTCTCCAATTAAGATCTTACCACAATCTTCTATTTTACAAATAGATTGATTTTTAATGATATCTAATTTAAAATAGGAACGCACAGGATTTGACTTTTTCCGAACCATTTAATAGATAACTAAAAAGCTATATGATGATAGATGAAAATCTTTTATTATATAAATAGAATAAATAAAAAAGCTTAATAGAAACAATTTTACCTTCATTTTTATTTTTTTAAATAACTTGGATTATAGAATTTGAATGACAATAAATAAAATGGTCAGCAATAAATATTTTAATGATATAATAATTTTTTATTTATAAAAATCATATTTTTTTTAAATTCAGAATTCTAATATTTATTATTAAAATAATATGTTAGTTAGCATTTACCATTATCATATATGCAAAATAAAAAAAAATATGATTAAAGAATGGCATTTGTAATGAATATTTTTCTAAATCTGTATTTTTAAATAATAAAAATCTTACTATAAATCTTCAGTTTAAATAAGTTAACTAACATTGCATTAAATTATTTTATACTTTTATTTATTTGTGTTTAATATTAAATAAACTTACATTTAAAAATAGGAATTACATTTTGATGTTAAACTAAATATAACTAGTATAGTTTAATTCAAATTACCCACTCCGATATATTCTATATAAACTAAGATAAACTTTTTTTGAATATATCAATTAATAAGAAATTATTGTAAAACAATATTATATAAAAATTGGTCAGTACTTTATTTCTGTTAGATGTTAATATAATATGACAGAATAGGTAATTTAAGTTAAACTATAGTATTTATATTTAGTTTAACATCAAAATGTAATTCCTATTTTTAATTCACTGTAAGTTTATTTAAATATAAAACACATTAATAAATAAATAAAAGTATAAAAATAATTTAATGCAATGTTAATTAACTTATTTAAACGATTTATAGTAAGATTTTTATTATTTAAAAATACAGATTTAGAAAAATATTCATTACTAATGCCATTCTTTAATCATATTTTTTTATTTTGCATATATGATAATGGTAAATGCTAACTAACATATTATAATAATAAATAATTTATAATATTAGAATTCTGAATTTAAAAAAACAATGATTATAAATAAAAAATTATTATATCATTAAAATATTGCCGACTATTTTATTTATTGTCATTTAAATTCTATGATCCAAGTTTTTATAATGAGATAAAAAATTTAATTTAGCCAAGAATAATTATGTCTGATTTTAAGATATCTAATCTAATTAACAGATAAATTGTCTAATCTCTTATAAATTAAGTATTTAAAGAAAAAACAACAAATCTGGTATCATTTGATATATAATGTTGATAATATAAAAATATTTAATTTGATATATAATGTTGATAATATGGAAATATTTAATTTGAAAAGAAATCACCAATTTAAAAAATGCCACCAAGGAAAATTAAAATTTTAAATTTAGGTTAATAATTTAAAATTAATTATTTTTAAAACCGTTTTCGGTTTAAACCGGTTAAAAATATTTATAACGGTTCGGTTTACTCTTTTAATATTTTCTTCATAACGGTTCGGTTAAAGTTACGGTTCAGAACATCATAACGGTTCATTCCGGTTTTGCGGTTCGGTTCGGTTCGAACCCCTGGTCTGTATAATATTTTAAAAACAAAAATAAGTTTTAAAGAAAACGGTTTAATATATTATTTAAAAAGATAATTTATCCCCCTCCCCCTTTTTTCATTCATTAATTTAATTGTTTTTAATAGTTATTTTTAGGGATTCCTACCTCTACTATTATCCTAAAATTATAATAATTGTATAATTCGTATTTGTGTATGCCAGTATTATCTTGTTCTTGTGTTTAACAACTGATAATCCTAAAAAAATTGAGCGAAATTTATTTATTATGCATTTTAATATTAAACTTAAATAATATTCAATTCAATTATAAAAGGAGTAGATCTTTATGCATGAATAATTAAATTAAAAAATTAAACTCATTCATTATTGATATTAAGGATTGTTTTATTATGTAAAAAAAATATTTAATAGCCAAAATAAAATGTCTTTCTGATTTCTATGTTCTATTAGATATAAATATTAGTTTTTACCAAAATATTAATATGTTATCATTATAAATCACTTTATTTAAGCACGCGATTTATTTATAATAGATTGGTTTGTTTAGATAAAATTATTATGATTTTTTATGTATTCCATAAAACCTCTATAATCGGATCACTGAAAAGGCTTTCAATTTTTTACCAAATTAGACAATTGGTCAAATTAAAATTATTTTACTTATAATATAATGGGAAAAACAAATTTTTTCTCATATTACAAATAGTTAACATACATTAGAAATATTTTAATGTATTTTGTGTATCACTAATCTAAATCCAGCGTAAAGAGTTAATATGAAATTTTAAAATGTATAATATATTGAACAACACTTTTAGTATGCTCAATTATTTCTAGTTTAATAATATAGTTTATTAAAATGCAAGCAAAGTATGCTGATTTACCTTTCACTTAAGGTTTATTGCGCACAAAAAGAAAGAAATATAAAAACCTTCATGTGTCACATATTGCATTATAGTGTATAATAATGGTTTTATTGAGCAAAATATAAGTAAAAATTATAGGCCAGTCTTATTATATTCATAAATTTCGTAATAGAGCATTTATATTACTTTTAATATATATATACCTTTTAATTTCCTCCTAATTTTTTTTATTATGAAATTATATTTTTACTTTTGTAATAATAGTATATATTGTCCCTAAAAAATGAAACGGATAAAGAAAAAGTTTTTAGCTTTGACAATAAATTATAAATAAATTTATAATAATAATATATTTATAAATTCGTTAAGATATTACTTATTTGATATTATATAATAGTATTATAGTGACTAGAGATAGTTAGAATCAATAAATTAGTGATTTACAATAAACAATAAAGAAATATTAATCGAACAAAAAAATATTTTCCAAAAAAGCCAAAATTAATCATTTTACTGAAATATTATATTAATAAATAATTTAAGGACTTTATATAATATAACATTGATATTCTGACGATTCACGTGTACTAAATAGTCAGATAATTATAATTTCTTTTATAATATATTTTTCTACCAAAAATATCATATATATTTTTAAAAAAATTATTCTTGTGTTGGACGTGGGTAAATATATTTTTGAATATGTACATGTGGAAGATTTTAGCTAAAAACTTCATTGATTTTTCTGGAAGTTTTTTGGTTTTTTTTAAAGATTAGTTAGGATTTGACCACTTTAATCAATATTTGGTTAATTTAAACATTTTTAAAAGAGAATTATTCTACGTCTAAATTAAATTTAACCCAACGCATTTCAGCGCGCCTAAATGAAAATATTTGGACTCTTTAGGATGCCTAGTTAGCGCAAAAATAATAAAATATAGCTCTCCAAGCCATGTATTTATCGTGATATTCTTGTGCTTACTATAAATATGTCATGAATAATAAAATCTCATAAAGCTACTGTTTAAATTCGCATTGATTTATAAATTAATTTACCAATATATAAATAAAAAATGAAAATCTTGATACCACTTCTTATTTTATTCAATATAATATACATTCCTTAAAGATATAGAGGATATATAAGAATTATTATGACTGCATGTCTCATCTTAGTAATAATCTTGTTCATTTATGATGATTTACAGCATTTTGGCCGATTATTTGCATAGTTTATACTGGTTTTGGTTAAGATTTGCAGTTAATAATTTGCCTGAAAGACTTATATAAAACAGACACCAGAATAAATTTTTTATTACTTATAAAATACAAATTGATTTATATCTTCTATTATACTATTTTAACAGGGCAGAAAAAATATTTAAACTGCCAAAGGTTACCATAGCCCAATAAAAGGAAATAGATAAAGATTGGCCTATAACGTAAAAATTAATGCAACTAATCATAAAATTGCCTGTCATTGGTTATCTACTATAATATTGCAACCCATTTGAATTAAGATTTTACACAAAACTATTTTTATTTTCTTTGTAAATAATACTCTAAAATGTCACATTATAATTATATTAAAGATTTTTCCCTTGGGTAAATTTTAAAAATAAATTAATATGAAATATTTAGATTAATAATTATATTAACGGCCTTTTCAATGGATTAAACAAATTTATTCCTATCCGGAATTCGGATTTATATTTAATGCATAACAGTAATTATTTAATTTATTTAAATATTTAATATAACTTTAGTATTTATAATTTTAATCAAATATTAAAATTATAAATTTAAAAATATGCAGATTACGTTTTTGCGGAAATTAGGCACTTTATTTTAATGTAATTAAAATTTTCGGTCATATATAAATCATACGTGTCATTATAATTTATAAAAAAATAACTAAATATATTTATTACAAAAAATATATACTTAAGGGAATAATATTAAAGTCCACAACAATTTCTTTAAAAGCTCAAACGAGTTAATTAATGAAAATTTGTTTAAATTTTATTAAAATAATTTTTCTAGTAAATACTTAAAGTCCTTTAAAGTGTATATAAAACCAACCAAGTCATAAATATTTTATGGTTTCTTCTATATAAATTTCATGAATGAATTATTACTTAAAATTTTATTTTTATTTTATGATGGTAGGGGAACTTTAATATAATCTTTCTTTCTTCAAACCAAATAACATAGCATTGGCTGAAATTTGTAAGTATATGAAGAAACTTTAAATATAATGGATGACTATTTTATAACTATATCTCTAAATTTTCTGAGATAGATATAAATATTGAGAGTGATATTTGGCACCTCTGGAATATTAGCTTTTATAAATAAAATAGCGATGTTCTTAGGGTGTCTAATATTTAGCTCAAGACAATACTTTTCAAACTCTATTCGTATGTAAGGTGAATTATTATATGATGACTACCCTATTGTAATAATTTTAATTTACGAATGAGGTTTTTGCATGAAGATTTTTTCCATCTAGATTCTCCTGTAATTCATTTAATAATTTTAAAAATTACTTCTATCACGCAAAAATTGATTTACTATATACAATGTCAAATGTGGTCTAACAGCGTCATATTCTCTTATATCGTCACCCCCTTTCTTGCCGGTCTTCTTCATCTTCACTCTCTATCTACTTCCAAAAGTTAGTTTTATGATATACTTATCTTTGGAAAATTTGGATCTAATATAAAAAAATAATAAAATAATTCATATATTAAATCCTATAATATCTTTAAATATAGTTTGATATAATTATTCAACCTTAAGTATTAATAAAGTGTTAAAGTTATTTTGATGTTATTTATATATCATTTTAAACATGTTTTTATGCTCCCGTTCTATCTCACTGAAGCAAGCTACAAATTTTATCGCCGATAAATTCTATTTTAACACATTGTTTCTTAATTTGACTAATGCATATTGGTCAAGCATTTTACTAATTCCAAATTCGACGAGAAAATTCCTAGCTAATTTTATTGAACTAGGAAAGGGTATTATTATTGATGCTTCGTTTTCATTGTGTATCAGAATCAGGTATTGATAAACTAATTTAGCCAGTGTGATATTAATAAAGCTAAATTAAAATCAGCAATATCATTAAAGAACCAAGATGTTTACAAGGAATTCAGGCGCATACGCAGGAATTTGGTCTGGAGGGGGGGATAATAAATTTTTTTGAGAAATATTATTGTTTTTTAAAAATATCAAGCATAAATTTATTAGGACTAATAACTATTCCTAATACACAATTTTAAATTAATGTGAATTATAAAAAAATTATATGTAAAGAATCACTTAAATGACCCAAAATAGAAATTTGAATTTTTTGAGCCTTTACACAAAAAGTTTCTTAGGAATAATTGTATTTTGTATGTTATATATTTACAATGTAAAATCCAATCTTCGTTGGAATTGAGCTAATTTTTCAATTATCTCATCCTTGCTTGTCGTCAAATGCCTATGAATATTCAAAATATCCAAACCTTTCAATCTACTTTCACATGTTGTACTTCTTGGTATGTTTTTCAGAGGCCTGCAGGCCCGGCTCCTGGGCCGGACAATATTTTAATTTTTTAAATATACCAAGGCCGGGCCCAAAATATTTTTTAAAAAACAACGGGCTGGACCTAAATTTTTTAAAAAAAACACCCAAGCCGGGCTGTATTTTTTAAAACAGCCTTTATTTGATATCGTTATTATTAGCTATAAAAATCAAAAATATATATAATTTATTTTTAAAAAATCCAGGCCGGGCCTGAAAATTTTATTTTAAAAAAAGCAGGGCCGAGCCTTTAAATTTAAAAAAAAAGCCGAGCGGCCTAAAAAATTTTTTAAAAATAGCGTAAAAAATCTTTAAAAAAAATCCGGGCCGTGCCCTGCAAATGGTACTTCTGCAGGCCTCTGTTATTCTTCTTAAAAAAAAGAGAGTGTTCTCTCATTAGTTTACTAATGGGAAGAGTTTATAAACCCTTTTAATACATTGGGAATTTAATCTAAAATGTGTTTGAAATAATGCAGAGCATCCATAGCATTTTTTGGGACTATATCAACTATAGTTAATCTTATAAACATAGTTATTCAGCTAGTAAGGCATCATAAGATACTTTAACATCTTCATAATAAAATCTAACAAATATTTTTTTTTTCTATCACCATCTGAAAAAGGTTGGGAAGGCTTTTGTGGAAGTAATATTTGCATATGTAAGTGCTGCATGACATATTAAAAATTCATTTATTTGGGTTATAAATGTATCTGCATCTAAGATAAACTCTTCTACTGATCCTATATTAATGTTTTAACGATGACTTGCCTTGCTGTCGAGGGAGACAAATATTAAACACGTATAGCTCTGCTTTTGACTCAACAATAGGATATAAAATATGAAATTCTTCATCAACATTAGCCCTAATTTCCTTGAGTTCTGATAAAATGCTCTCCGCTATTCTCATCTTCTTAATCAAATCATTGTCATGTTTTTGAAAAGTAATACTTAAAATAGTTGTATAATTAAATAATACATTCTAATGAGAAATAAAATTTGGAATAAGCATTGAATCCAATAATTTTCTTGCTTCTGAGGAAATATTTCTTTCAGGCCATTGTAATATTTCAGTAATAGCAAATAATTGGCTCTTCTAACTCCTTAATAGTGGTTAGTGCTTGATGGAAGAGGCTCTATCTCGTTGGACAAGGTTGCAATTTCTTTTTCCCTGTTGGACCAGAAGTTTCAGAAATAATTATTATTTGACTAGAAATTTGGAAATGGTAGATAAATATTACGCCACTAAAAATTTGAAAATAATAAGTAAATATTACGCCGGATTTGAAAAATATATCCGGCATCTGCATTTTTTGGCTTGGGGGGGGGGGTTGTCCCCCTGCCCCCCCTTCCGCTGCGTACGCCAATGAAGGAATTATATTAACACTTGAGTCGTAAGGTGGAAAGAAATATATTATTTTTTTAAAGCTATTCAAAACATGCAATAATATGCAATATTATTTTAAAAATCTTTTCAAATAATATTGCATTTTATTTTTTAAATTATAATAATTAAAATTAGCGCCCCCCCCCCTTCCATGTTTATATCACAATAATCATTCAATAAAATGTATACTCATATGAAACTTAGTTTAGCATAATATATTATTACAGGTCAGAATAGTTTGAAATAAAATCACGATTGAAAGGTATTGAAAGGCAGCAAAATTTAACGATGACAATGAATTTTATTATAAGATTTGTTTCAGCCATTTAATGTATGACCCATTTATACAATACATATTTAATATCTGTAGATTTTTATTAACAAATAGAAGAATTTGATTTTTCAATATATGTGAAATGTTGTATAAGAAATTAAATTAGGATCTCAATATGGCCTATAAATATGATTTGGGAGGGATGACATAATAATTACGACGAATTAATTGGTGTTACTTTTTAGCATGTATAAATCATAAGTTTCGAAATTTATTTTACCAACTAATATAATTAATAATATTTAAAAAATAAATTATATAAATTTTATATTGCAATTATTTTGATGTTCATATTTCTGAGAATAAATATTGCTTGTAAAATAAAGTTGATATATTTATAGTTTTTATTTAATACAATTGGTTTCCTCCAATAATCTTTTTAACCTCTAAACTATAAGTTATCAATTTAACAAAGAGTGAGGAATGAAAAAAGGAGTGTCATAGAGTTGTAATTTCTAGGATTCTGGGTTTAAATTAGGCACCCCAAAAATAAAATTGATCAAGAGCCTTGTGAATTATTATATTAATTTTTTGTTTGTTAAAATCTTGAAATGTTATTTTTCGATGAAACATAATTTATCTATTATTTTATCTTCCGCATATTAATGCATACCAATAAAAATCTACAGAATTTACATAACCTGCAATGCCTCCTCAAGGAATCTAATATAAGGGGAAGAATCTAAAGGGAACCAGAATAAACGATAATTCATAATAGAATGCATTAAAAACTTACGAATTGTAATTGAAGCAAGTTAGTTTTATGATTTAAACACTTATGGCTTTCTTTTTCGCCAGTCTAGAATAGCAAAGTCGAATTCCAATTAAAGTAACTCCAAACCCTAGGCCACGATTAATTCTTTTAATTTTAAGATAAAACTAGTTGAAAAAAAAATTAACAATAAAAGGTGCTCTTTAACTAAAATTTTATAAGATACATTGGCGCTTATTAACTTTAAAAATCCCGCACTCAAAATACAATTCTATAATCTTTAAATAAATTTATACTTAAATTGTTGAAGAATAAGAACGATTTATTTACAGGTTTATCTATCTCTCTTTGAACTATCAAATGCCATTAAAATATTTAATATCTTTAATATAATTTTATGTTGAGACGCTCCAACCTTTGTAACTTTGGCCCAATTTCAACATTTTTTAGTAGATTGTCAATATTAATCTCAGTTAAAAATATATGTTACATTGTCTTCAGATAATCGCAATATATAAGAGGCTCATTTCTCTCCTAAAACATATGAATTATAACATTGGCGTAAGAAGCGGTGGGGGGGACAAATCCCCCCCAAGCCAAAAAATGCATAAGCCGGATTATATTTTTCAAAAATATTATTGTTAATATTAATTTATATTTGTTAATATTTATTCCTATCTCATATATATATATATTTAATTACATTTATTTATCACATTCATCGACTAAGTTATTTTATCAATTAAATTCGATTTCAAGTTTTCCTATTTACCTATTATTTTCAAATTTTAGTGGCGTAATATTTATCTAAATATCTAGTCAATTAATAATTATCTCTGAAACTCCTTGTCCAACAGGGAGAAAGAAATTGCAAGCTTGTCCAACGATCGAGTCTCCACCATCAAGCAGTAACAGCTATTATGGAGTTAAAAGAGCCGATTATTAATGCTATTACTGAAATATCACAATGGCTTGAAAGAAATATTTCATCAGAAGCAAGAATATTATTGGATTCAATACTTATTCCAAATTTTTTTCTCACTAGAATGTATTATTTAATTATACAACTATTTTATGTAATACTTTTCAAAAACGTAACATTGACTTGATTAAGAAGATAAGAATAGCGGAGAGCATTTTATTAGAACTCTAGGAAATTAGAGCTAATGTTGATGAAGAATTTCATATTTTATATGTTATTGTTGAGTTAAAATATTTGTCCCCCTCGACTTGCAGCAAGCAAGCTCATCGTCAAAACATTAATATAGGATCAGTAGAAGAGTATTATAAAACAAATGTCCCCTCTCCCTACCTTTTTCATATGGTGATAGAAAAAAAATATAAATATTTGTTAGATTTTTATCATGAAGTTGTTAAAATATCTTATGATGCCTTATTAGCTGAATAACTATGATTAAAAGATTAACTATGGTTGATACAGTCCAAAAAATGCTATGGATGCTTTGCATTATTTCAAACACATTTTAGATTATACTCCCAATGTATTAAAATGGTTATATATATATTAGCAGCTCTTTAGTAAACTAATGAAAGAACATTCTCTTTTTTAAGAAGAATAACAGAGCCTTGCTGAGGTACCATTTGCAGGACACGGCCCAGATTCTTTTTTAAAAATTTTTAGGCCCGGCCCGGCTTTTTTGAAAATAAAATTTTCAGGCCCGGCCCGAATTTTTTAAAATAAATTATATTTATTTTTGATTTTTATAGCTAATATAATGGTGATTTCAAATATTTGGTTTTAAAATATACAGCTCGGCCCGGATATTTTTCTAAAAAAATATTCAAGCCCAGCCCGGGTGTTTTTTTTAAAAAATTACGGGCCCGGCCCGGGTATATTTAAAAAAATTAAAATACGGTCCGGCTCGGGGGCCAGGCCTGCAAGTCTGTGAAAAACATACCTATGAAATACAACATCTGAAAGTAGATTGAATGATTTGGATCTTTTGAATATTCAAAGGCATTTAACGCTAAGCAAGGATAGATAATTGAAAAATTAGCTCAAAACATACAAAATACAATTATTCCTAAGAAACTTTGTGTATTAATTTATATTTCCAACATTTAAATTTTTTATACTTGATATATTTTAAAAGCTCAAAAAATTCAAATTTCAATTTTGGGTCATTTAAGTGATTCATATCGTGGGTTATATTCATAATTCACATTTATTTTATAGTTTTTTAATGCCGGTTTATATATATTTAATTTTTTTAATTCACATTAGTTTAAAATTGTGTATTAGAAAAGTTATTAGTCCTAATAAATTTATGCTTAGTATTTTTAATTAACGATGATATTTCTTAAAAAAATTTATTATCCCCCCCCAGACAAAATTCCTGCGTACGCGCCTGAATTATAAGTTTCCAAAATTATTTTCACCATGCTTATTCTTATAATATAGGATATATTTTGTTATCTAAAATTATATTTATTTATTCTGCCTTGATATTGATAGGTTTCGGAAAGTAAGAATAATTATCATATAAATCTTAATCTTGGTAATCGTATTCATATATAATAAGAGATTAATCTGCCTTAGGCCTGTATCTAAATATAGAACAATTTTGTTCATTTACCTTTGCAATCCATAACTGCTATGTTAAAGATCTTAAGCCGATGGAACAATTGGTGTAGACATGATTTTTCAACATAAAATATCTTAACAATATGAGAGATCGACTTCAAAAACCTGCAAAATTAAAATTTATACCAAATGAGATATAGCTTTTGCAATTTTTCTTCAGTTCCGGGCTCGGCTCAGCCTGGCCCATGGCCTGCTGCGGGCTACGATCAGAATTTAAAAAAAGAATAATATAGGAAAGAAATCTCAATCTTAAACTCAAAATATTTATTTTATTCTCTATTTTAATATTATACAATAAATTTAAATATTTAGTAATAACTTTGATAATTTAATCATGATCATGTATATCTTTCTTATTCTATTTTTTACAGTATAAGATAGATATGAAAATTAATAGTAATTAATTATCACCTTTATTTTTAAACTTTTCTTATTTTTTTGAATTTATATTATAATGGCGACATTAGGGGAAAAAAATAAGAATAGAAAGGAACTATTAATATTTTTCGGGTCATGCAAGGACGTCAATAGTTACTAAAATATCAGGGGACTTAAAAAATATTTTTAAAATTATTCTCAAAAGATCTTTTTGGGCTTTGCAAATTTTTCAGGGGCACAATCGAAGAATTTGTAAAATAAAATGATTTATTTTCTCTTGAAAAAATTTGGTTCGGCTTCTCCAGAACTATCCCCGGGGAGGCAATTACGAATATATTATGGAATACTTTGCATGTGGAATTATTAAACAGTTCTATGTTATGTTAATATTTGAATATACTTATGTGATTATCAATTATGATAAAAATAATGTACTATATTTATGAAAACCTTATAATAAACTTAAAATTTCTCTAGGTGTCATATTTCTTTCCGCACACGCTAGCCCCCCCCCCCCATTAAAAATGATGCACGCGTTAACTCCTTTGTGAGAAATAAAATTGCACTTCATACAGTGGGAAGGAATGAATCAGCTTTTTTCTTTTGTCTCACCATCTATGATAAAGATAAACATATTTTCTTAATTTAAACCTATAAATAATATATAAAATTTATTAAAACCATTAACCAAACTTTTAGTTATTAAACGATTTCTATTTAGTCTCAACTATGTAGATTTGTATTTATATTAAATACACTTAGCTTCAAAGATATGGGAAATCAAGATTTAAGATTTTATCAAAATGTATATAAAATAAATGGAGTAAACTTTTTCAGAAATTTTATCATGTCTGAGAGATGTCAGATATTAAAGAGTTAAAGAGTGGAAATGTAAAAAATGATCCAAAATTAAATAGTGTTCCTATTTTAAAGAGGAATAGATTTGGCATATGTCAACTTCCCTTTTCAACCGAAGGATTTAAATACTTGTTGCAACATTGAGATTCAAGGGTATAATATCTACTAATTTGTTCATTATTTATAAATATCCATTTAAATAATCATATAATATACGAAACATATGTTTAATACATAACATTTATAATTCATTCTGGAAATTCCCACATCATATGGATTAATTCTTTTTGTCCCTAAGTGTTAGGCCGCTATTCGTTTACAAAAGATTTAAGTTCAAAAATATAGTTGAGTTACTATTAGTGTTGGTTAGATATGGATGTCACAAAGTAGGATATATGTGTTATATATTATATATTCTATATATTTTATTTATTTAGGTTCTGATCAATGTTCAGAGAAGAAAGTGTTTTAATAAAATCTTCGTAAAGATGTGTAGCGTTGATCATAGGATTTCAAGTGATTATTGCCCAAAAGATAATAAAATTGTGGTGCGAGCCAACAAAACTATAAATCTAGGCTGTAAAAAGTTTCTGAGGAAAAAATAGAGATGTTGCTCACTGCCTGGTGTAACATACCAAATTTATCTTATATTAAATATTTTTAGTCATTATCTTTAAATATTATTATGCCTATTTTGAGGCTTATTTATGATATCATGTTTTATCACTAAATTTTACACAATTGATCTAACATTAAAAAAAAATTTTTTTTAGTTTAATTTCATCTATAATAATATTATTTATATCGATCTCAAATTCAATAAATATAAGTTACAACTTGTCACTATAACCCAGTTTTATTTTTTTTGGACGATAAATAATTTTTATATTGTGCCTATTATATGCAAATTTATGATATCGCGTTATATATGTATCAATATAATTATTCTTATATTTTTATAAAATAGATTTTTTATATCGCAGATTTAATTAAATATATATTAGTTACTGAAGAAAGGTTTAGAGGGTTTCAACTTCTTTTAAATATTAAGACTCATTGGCATCAATATAAAATGTATCTTTTGGAAGACATTCTTCCCTAAACGTTTAATAGCGTCTAAATTCTTTAAAATAAGATATATTATAAATATAACATTTGAGATTATGCTTAAATTACTTTATTTATTGTAGATATCATAAGATACCTAGAATTCCACCTAGTAATCACGTCGAGCGGTAATCTAGTGCCACCAGAGATATCCATATATTTTGCATAAACTTGGGCGACAAATATTGTTTCAATTTGTATATTTCTTCTAATTTTGGACAAAAATAATTAGCCCTTCTTTAATGATTATATTAATAACATGAGCTAGGCATCTATGACTATGGAAGGGCATATTGTATTTTTCTATATAATGATTGGACATAATATTTGCTGCATTTATGATATTTTTGCATTATCATGAGTCACAATCATAACATTTTTTTGAAACTCAAATGTTTCAAGAGATCTTAGTAAATAATTTGATATATCTTGTCCACTGTGAAGGTGAGGCAAGAATATCATTTTTTTTTTATTTTCAGTATAATTGAAAAATAGGACAAAGAGCTAATTCCTGACCAAATATCCATGGAATGATAAATTTTGCTAGGCACCTTTTTAATTTTGAGATAGGTTTTAATTTTGATGTTTCATAAATTGAATACAGGTACAGTTTGTCTTGTCCATATATTTTAGTTCTTAAATATAAAGGCAAAAATATCTTTGTATTTCATATAATCAAATTTGTTGAACGGTATTTTAATTTTAAACACATGTCTAAGTACTAGTTTATATAAATGTCATCCTAGAGTGTTTTCTTATACCTAATAAATATTTAGCATTACTTCTTTAGTTTGGCAAATTAATTCTGCGTGGGATATTTTAATATGATCTTTCAGGTTGGCTAAAAAGTATTAAAAATAGATTTTAGAAATATTTTATACTTGTATTATATATAGACTGTAGAATTTATCAGAGCGCACACATTAGCGCCAAGATTTCCTAGGTGTGTTGGAACATATTCTTTATATTAAAACTGTTATTAGGTATTGTTGAAGTAAAAGATGTTATGTGGAGTCATTCTTTTATGTTAAATTGTGGAGTCATGCTTTTTATGTTAAATTGTGGAATCATTCTTTTAATGTAAAATTGTGGAGTCATTCTTTTTATGTTATTGCGAAGTCATTCTTTTTGTGATGAATAATATTTTTTGATACTAAAAATTGCTATTTTAGATCAATTATATTATTAATCAACTTATATTTATTTTATAATAGATACATATATATATATATATATATATATATAGATAAAAAAACGAAACAAAATAGACAGTTGCTTTTTCTTAGATTTTTTGATTATTTTTCTTGGCAAGATGTTTTGGGCAAAATAAGAAGTCGAAAGAATAGTAGAAAGGGATTGATTTTTTGTAAACCCTTCATTAAGATAAAAACAATATTTGATTAAAATTTAACAATTAAATATATATATAATTAATAATTTTTTGGAAATAAAAATTTAAATTTAAAATGAAAAGAAAACTATCAATGGTTAAAATGTAAGAGTAATGGCCAAGACGTAGTGTACGGGATGATAATTTTTTTTAAAATAACGTTGAAAACCAATTAGTAGGGTAAGCCTTGTATGTAAGGAATAGCGTTGAAAACCAATTGGTAGGAAAATCGATGTATATACAAAATAACGATTAAAACTAATTAGTAGGGAAAGCGTTGTATATACGGAAAAACGCTGAAAACTAATTAGTAGGGAAAGCGTTTGATATACGGAATCACGTTGAAAACTAATTAGTAGGGAAAGCGTTGGATATACAGAATCACGTTGAAAACTAATTAGTAGGAAAAGCGTTGTATACGGAATAACGTTGAAAACTAATTAGTAGGAAAAAGTTGAAGGATTGTGGAACGCGTTTCTTTTTCTTTTTTTACAAAAGTACACCCTGTTTTAGCCGAAAATTATTTTTTTTTAACAAAAATCCTATCGTACGGAAGTGATGCCCAAATTTTACCAAAAGCTATTATAGGGAATTTATCCAAATTTTTGTCATATTAACCTGTTACACGGAAGTGCTGCCAAATTTTATCAATTATAAATTTGTTACACGAAATTTGCTCAAATTGTTGTCATATCTAGACTTATAAAGTATGGATGTATATGTGCATCATTGGATTGTTTACGCTCCTAATAATATCGTATCTGCTGACATTGCAAATAATCAAGATTTTTATTTTGAAATTAATTATAAATTTTTTTATAACGACGGGATGAAAAGCTTAAAGTTTGTTAAATACTGGGAGATAACAATAATATGGATGTGTAGTTTAATATGGGGAAGAAGGATGAAGATAAGTCGCAGTGTTAGAATAAAAGGACAAACTTTGACAATAGAAGGACATAATGGAGAGGAAGATGTGATGGGAAAGGTGATGTGGATATCAGTTCAAGAGTTAATTCAAGGATGGACGGAGATTGAGGCCAGGGAGGCAAGAGTCCTATGATAGTCAAAGGTGGGGGAAATGCAGAAGGGACCAAGAGAAAATTCACAAGGAAGAAGAATGGAAATGAGACGAGGTTTTGATTCTCGTGGAAGAGGAAATATGAATTCAAATTGTTATAATTGTGGAAAACAAGGACATATGGTCCGGGTGTCGGGAAACTAAATGTTTTGAATCTGGAAATTTGGACATATAGCTCCGTAGTGTCCGGGAAAACAAGAAAAATTGCGGTGTGCAGGGTGTGGACGATTTGGTCACAATAAAGAGGAGTGCAATTCGAACAATTATAACACTAGAGGAGGTTCGCAGATAATAATGGTTCAGAATGCCCCGAATGTGCTGGCTATTGAGAGCGAGAAAATGGAAGGGATTGTTGAACATATTTTAGAGCAAACTGAGGAGCAAAAGATGGAGTGCTTTAGATGTTGTCAAAAAGGACATGTGGCGAGAGAATGTGAGAATTGTTAACTATATGATGGCAGTAAAATTACGCGGGTCAAGGCAAGGAGGTTCAAGGAGACATGCAAAGAGTGGTCTCCTAAAAATGTAAAAATTATGGGATATATAAATATGATATAAAAAGGAATAGTACATGACCCTTGTCCGAGAGTAATGATAAATTTTGATGGAAGTATGGTGCCAATGTTATTTGACACGGGAGTGGCTATTTCGGTAATTGGATACAATAAATATAGGAGTATTTGGCATGATAAGATTATCAAAAATAGAGGATTGAGAATACGACAATTCGATTGGTCCACAAGTATCTGTGATGGGGAGAGTTGAAATAGAAGCGATATTGGGAGAACGAGTGGAAATATTAGATTTGTGGATTATCCATTGGAAGGTTGAAGCGGTAATGGGGTGGGACTGGACCACCTGAATTGGGCCGTGGTATAGTTTTTGGGGAGTATTTTTATGGTTGGGTGTGTACCCCTAACTAGACAAAATGTTTATGAGGATATATCGGAGGAATACGTAGAATCATTACCAGGGGCGGCGTTTAGTAGGAAAAGAGAGAGAAGAGAGCGAGGAAGTATCATATAGATAAGGAAAGAGACTGAGAGTGAGAGGAGAGTATTCTTAGGAAAGGAGGGAATAAGCGAAATTAAGTCTAAAAGGGAAATAGGGGTACAAGATTCTAGGGGGGGAAATAGGGGAGAATATTTTTAAAAGAGAAATCGGAGGTTGTAATCGGGGGGACTCATTGGGGAGTAATCGGGGGGAATCATGGAGGAGTAATCGGGGGGACTCATTTATAAAAGTAATTCTAAGGGGGTAAGTGGGACGAATAGTTCAAGGAAGAAAATCGGGGAAAATAATTCTAGAGGAGAAATGGAGAAGACCTATAGGGGGAAGACGATATGAATTTTTTGAATGAAAGGAGGTTGCCCGAGATGTGTACGAAGGAGATCAAAGAGTTACAAAATGGGAAAGGAAAAGCCCGTATTCTAGAAGTTGAAGTGGAAATAAAGAAAAAGAATCTGCGTAACGACACGGAATTGCGAAAGAGATGGAATTAGGAATAATCAAAGTGCAAGAAGGAGTGGGTAAATTAGTGTAGAATTATCAAGAGATTTTTGACGAAAGTTTGGGATGTCTGAGAGACTATGAAGTATAAAATTAAGAAGGGTTGTGTGCCATAATTTTGTGGATTGCGACGAGTACCATTCGAGTGGGGAATAGAATTGAATCAATGGGTAAAGAAGAGAATTAACAATTGCGGGAAATGCAAAATTTATTGACTATTACTACGCCGAAGAGATTGTCTGCGTTTTGTAGATTGCCGTTTGGACTTAGTGTATCAGCTCCAATTTTTCACCTTACAATGGCGGCCGTTTTTCAAGAAATGGAGGTAGTTTTCTACTATATGGACGATGTGTTGGTGACTGAAAGAACTCCCGATCAGCATGAACGGAGATTGGAGGAGGTGTTTAGGAGAATAAAGGAAAGGGGTTTGCAACCAAGTGCTGAAAAAAGTGTGTTAGGAGTTATGGAGGTGATATATCTTGGAAACAAAATTACTAGAAAGGAGGTACCACCTTTGAACAAGAATTTGAAGGAAATTTAATAATAGCAATAAAGTTGAAGTGCAGGCCTTTTTAGGAATGGTTAACTATTACCATCGGTTCGTGGAGGGATTTACTAAGATAGCAGCGCCATTGTATAAATTACTTAAGAAAGGATAAAAATTTGAATGGAAAAATGAACAGGAGGAGGCTTTTGAGGGTTTGAAATCTAGAATCGAGAGAGAACCAGTTCTAGTGTGTTTTAATAATGATGTAGAAGTGGTGTTAGCCGTAGGTGCGTCCAGTAAGGGTGTAGGAGGTGCGTTATTACATTGTGTAGACGGCCTGGAGAGACCTGTTTTGTTTTTCTCAAGAATTTTTAGGGCTGGGGAAACTAAATATTAAGTTATAGAGCAAGAAGCGTTGGCCGTTATTTTTGGATTGACAAAATGTCGAGAGTACCTAATAGGGCGTAGATTCATGGTATATACCGATCATAATCCGTTTGTGCATCTTTTTAGGAAGGATAATACAGAGCTAATGTTGTCACCTAGGACACAGAGATGGTTATTATGATGGGTATTTTTGACTTACATTTGAGATATCAGCGGGGAAGAGAAAATTATTTATCGCATATTCCTTCTAGATGTGGAGCGGGATGGAATGTCAAGGATAGTGTGTCAAAAGGTGAAGGAGAAGGATGAGTACGGGGGATGCTGTGTTGACAATGATCCATGCGGGGCATCAAGGAGTGGATAAGATGAAACAATGGGGCCGATAATATGTGTGGTGGCCAGGAATGAATAAAGATATCGAGAATATCAGTAGGAGTTGTTTGATGTGCAATACATGGGCCAAAATGCCCCATAAAGACAAGAAGAGTGTTTGACCAAAGGCGACTCAGCCGTGGGAGAGAATACACGTTGTCTTCTTTGACTTTGAAAATAAGATTTATATACTCATAGTGAACGCGAACTAAAATGGGCGGAGTATGAGGAAGTAAGGGGGCTAACGACTCAAGTGGTAGTGAAATTGAAAAATCTATGGGCCAGGTTCGGAGTAGCGCAAACGATAGGAGGTACGGCGTTTATCAGTGTACAGTTTGAAGCGTTATGCTTGGAAACTGGAATAAGACATATTTTAGCACCACCATTCAATGTCAGGAGGGGAGGAAGGTATCAGTTGTCAAGAACTGGTTAAGAAAATCAAAGTATGGATGGATAGCCGTAGCATATTATAACAACAGTCGAAAGGGGGAAGAACAATCTCCAGCAGAAAAGTTTTTAGGGAGGCAAACCAGGATACTATTCTATTTCTTAAAGCGGAAACCGATTCAAGAGGTGGAAGAGGAGATAAGGGAGACGCCTAAGTTTATAGTGGGACATACCGTATGGGCCAGAATATATTGGGGTACAAGGAGATGGAAAATCAGGGTGATAGTGGAAAATAAATTAAATCAAGTAAAATTCACCGACAGGAGAGAGGGAATACGGCATCGAGATCAATTGAAAAGAGGCGCGAAACCTGGAAGATTAAGATCGGGAGTATGAATAGGAGGAATTAATTTATCGGTGATTCGTGGTGGGAAAATTATCTTAGTATATTCAAGGAAATTCTAAGGGTACAATTCACCAAAGATGAATTAACTCAATACCTTAGTGATTGGGAATAATAACGAAAGGGAAATTAATAATATCGGGGTTAATTGGATAAATGGTTAATGGGAGGAAGCTAATAGTAGGGAACCCAAGTCAAACCAAGACGTGATTTCTATAGGAAAGCAATTATGTCGTCGAACAAATAGGAAAGACTCAAGGACCCAAAGAACAACGATAAGAATGTTACCGGGCAAATTAAAGAAAATACGATGAAAGGTTATAGTTATGGTAAGAGGCCGATGCGAGATGAAGTGCGTAGTTTGGTTTTCAATTAGTGGGGGCGTGTTATGTGGAGTCATTCTTTTTATGTTAAATTGTGAAATCATTCTTTTTATGTTATATGTTAAATTGTAGAGTCATTCTTTTTATGTTAAATGGCGAAGTCATTCTTTTTGTGATGAATATTATTTTTTGATATTAAAAATTGCTATTTTTAGATCAATATATTATTAATCAATTTATATTTATTTTATAGTAGATATATATATAGATAAAAAAACAAAATTAAATAGACAGTTGCTTTTTCTTAGATTTTTTGATTATTTTTCTTGGCAAGATGTTTTGGGCAAAAAAAAAGAAGCCGAAAGAAAAGTAGAAATGGATTGATTTTTTGTAAACCCTTCATTAAGGTAAAAAAAAATATTTGATTTAAATTTAACAATTATATATATATATAAATAATAATTTTTTGAAAATAAAAATTTAAATTTAAAATAAAATAAAATAAAACTATCCTTGGTTAAAACGTAAAAAAAAAGATATCAGATATGGAAGATAATTGACTCAGATTATTCTCTTATCCTAAGATCTTCAGTTTATTTAAGATCAGCCTTAATTTTGTTTTTGATTGTGAAAATCAAATAAATTCGTTTAATAATGTTAATTTCATATATTTCTCATTTTTTAGCACTAAATGCCATAATTTTACCTTGGAATCTATATTAGTCAATACACAAAAATTTATATTATTCTTTCTAAAAAAATATTTTTGTTTGTAAAAAAGAAGGATTTTGTAAAATTGAAAAAATATGTTTTTTAATTATTTTTTTCGTTCATTCAAATAAAATAATTTTATATTTAATCTAATAAATTCTTATTAGATTTGTTATTGCCTCGCTGCTAAGAGAGGGGGGGGGGGGTTATAATTTTAATTTTATTTGGAATATAATATTACATATAAATTCAATATTTTTTACATATAAATTATTTTTATTATATAATAATCGTGCCATAAAATGGAATGTGCTGACTCTGTTTTTCCGGAGTTGGTGGATGTTACAAATGCAAATAATAGAACATCAAATAACAATATTAATCGAACTAGAATATTAAAATTGAACATCTCATTTTACCAGAAGTTAAATAATAAATTAAAATTTGTTCTTTCAGGATAAATCGAAATTCAATAGATATGAACATTAAAACTCTCAATATCAATAGTAATTATTTAAGACTTATACTAAAGAATTTAAACTTAAAACCATCCACCTCCCACCTTTAAAATAATTCAATTTTTTTGATCTTCTCGGGTATATTTTGTTTTGCCAACTCTTCTTTTCTTGGCCTATGGATGTTTAGATAACAGTTCTTGGAATGCTGTGCATACAAGTGCATGCAGCTTGCCCATAAACTTGTAAAGGGCTTCGGAATACCTAGAATAGCTCTATTGAACCTTTAAACGATAGAGGGCATAGACGTTATAGATAACGTATTACGTAAAATGGAATATACAAAAGAAAATAAATATTATAAGCTAGAAAAAAAATATGATGTATAGTCAAAATAATTATAATTTATTTTTTATATGCCTAGACGATTTTTAAAATTTTATATTTATATATTATTCCTTTCCTTTCCTTTCCTTTCCTTCCGCCCCTGCCATGCCTTGATGAAAGAAAAAAAATATTATTTACTTTTCTTTTTCGAGGCGGGGGTATATTATTTTTATTTTACTTTTTCAAAACAAAAAAAGAATAATAATTTGTAGAATTGATTTTTTTTACCTATTACATCAGAAGATATGTTCGTGCCAGATATTACAAGGAAGGATTGTCGGTTCTGGACCTGAATTCTTTTTCAGAATTTTAAAATTGCTTGGTTAGACATTTTGAGACCCCAGACGAAAAACCAATTTATGGGTAACCCATTAAAGCAGGAGTAGTATGGACCAGAATGGGTTTAAACTCTTTCTGAAGATCGGTTTTCGATTAATTTAATGTTATCAAAATTTTCGTTTAATATAGTTTAAAATCCGTGCCGAATTCTGGTACAGAACATTAATTTGGCAGTCTAGCTAACATTTCTCTCTTAATATTGTACAAAATTAGAAAAGATGTTTAGATATAGACCTGCCCATTAAGAGCCATAGGATGTAGATAATTTTTTCACGACCTATTATATGAGTAACCATATAAAATATTTATTTTAACACCCCCCCCCCCATCCCACCCCCTCCGAGGTCGTCTTGTATACAAGATATTAGGGTAGAACTAGGCTTATTTGATAGAGATCCACCAACATTTAAATGACTTCGCCCATTGCATAGGCGTAGCCAAAATTTTCCTAAGGGGGGAAGGGGAATTAAAAAATTTTGGGGGGCTTCGCCCCAACTTTATTTTTGGCAAGCCTTCGGCCCGCTTTTGCCCGGCCTTCGGCCGTGTTACCTAAGTCTATATATAGTCATAAAATATTTTTACAAGAGAAGAGGTAATTTTTAATAAAAAAAAATAAGCCTGGAACAAATATGAAATACATTTTTATTAGTTTATATAAAATATAATAAATTACTTGTATATACATTAATATAAAAGCATGGTAATAATTTATTCCAAACAAGTATAAGAAATTTATTTATAAAAAGTAAGGGGACATATAGTTGATATTCCTCTATTATATAGAATTAGTTACAAAATACTAGGTAAAATTCCAATTTTACAGGCACATTTGACAGTTAGAGAATATATTACAATTAATATTTTAACAAAATTTACTAATCAATGCGATAATAAAAATAGCAACAATTTGCCTTCAATTATTTAACGCCATCTATTTATTTTAAATATAAAATTATATTAAAAATAAACTTCATATTATTTAACCAACAATGTCCTTAAAAGATATTTTCTGATGTCTTTATCAATATTTTATAGTTTTCTGTAAAATATATAATTCGCTATATTGGTAAAAATTATATGATAATTGATAAAATTAGATATACTGTAAATCTACGACATATAATATTCCATCATAGGCGTAGCCAGGATTTTCCAAAGGGGGGGGGGGAATTAGACCCCCTTTGTGGCGGGCCTTCAGCCCGTTTTACCCAGCCTTCGGCCGGGTTATTAATCCAATATATATATATATATTTAAAATTTTTTTTAACAAATAATAAGCCCGGAAGAAATATATAATATATTTTTATTAGTTTATTGTTAATATAGATAGATCACACAAAAACGTGGTATAATTTATGTTTTGTGTAATATAAGATAGATCATTCAAAAACGTGGTAATAATTTATAATGTTATATCTAATTTTCTTTTAGAATTTGATAATTCATTAATTATTTCAGTATTATCTGGTGTTAATTCCCAATATATATTTAATAGCGCTAAACCATTTAATCTATCTTGCGAGGTAGTATTTCGTAAGTATGTTTTTAGTCTTCTTAAATTAGAGAAAGTTTTTCATTTGTATATGTCGTAATTGGGAGGCATGCTAAAATTTGAAATAATTTTGTTATGTTCGGAAAGTCAATTAGTGTGTGTTTACCAGAGTTGTTAAAGGATCTAGATACAAGTATCTAGATTAGATCCTGTATCTAGATATAAAAATGTGGTATCTATATCTGTATCTATATAGATTTTTGATTAAATAATCTGTATCTAGATATTATTTTAGACGTTGTATCTGTATCTATATCCATTTAAAAAGTATCTTTTAACAACTCTGGTGTTTACAAATATTCAGTGCATTTAATGCATTATCAGGCTTTATATCCATTCTTTTTAAATTGGCAAACCAATATTTAAATTCACTTATTACTTCTAATTCGGTCCCTACCATATCTTGCAAATAAAAATTATATAAATACTGAATTTTATTTCTAATGTCATCCGAAATGTTCACAGATGGATTAGAGGATAACAAAATTTGAAAGTTACTTAGCAAAAGTTTATGGTTTAATAAACGTTCTTTAATCTGAGTTAAAAAAGTGCCCATAATTGGTATAAAAATAATAATTTTGTAATACTCCTCAACTGATTGTAAGGAAATATTATTCCTATGTACTTGTCTTGATACTATTCTTTGCATTCTTATTATCATATTATAAGATTGCACTTTTTTTTTAACTTTGCATATAATCGTTCTAAATTCACTATCAGCATTTATCTGTAAAATAGCATTATATGCATCTTCAGCTAAGATCAATGCCTGAACCATATCTTGGTTCACTTTTTGCAAGGCTCTGCATAATAATATTGTGTGGCAAAAGAGAATGTTAATGCAATTAATGGCCAATAAAAACTCAGGATCTTGAATCGCTTTCAAGATTCCATTGGCTTCTGCCACCACTGATGTATCTGTCCATCCACATATTTCCTCCAATGCAACAATTATCGGGTCAACTAATTCAAGAAAAACTGCAACCGATTCATGTCGTAGGATCCATCTTGTAGGGCACATTTTCACAGGTTTATGATTATTGCCAAATTCTTCCTTTGCCAGAATATTTTTGAGGACATTAGATCTTTTTGGATACTTGAACATATCATATACCTTGCCTATTGTGCCTTTTTAAATATATGATTATAATTAAAATAAAAGTTTAATAAACCCATGGTACGAATAACGGGAATTGAGCAACAATCAGAAATGGCTAGATTTAGGGAATGCGATGCACAATGTACATAAATTGCAGTAGGATATTTTTTTTATTAAATGTGATTGAACACCATTTAAATGTCCACTCATAGCAGGGGCACCATCATATCCTTGTCCCCGCATAAAATTAACATTAATTTTAAATTTTTTAAGATGAACATCAATTGTGTTAGCAAGACATTCACCTCTCATATCTTGAATCGGAATAAATTGCAAAAAGTCTTCTTTTATCTGAACTTCATCTATATAAATGATAATAATTTATATAAAATAAATATAAATTTTAGCATTTTCAGAATATAAATATCGAGCACACAATGACATTTGCTCTATGCCAGATATATCAGTTGATTTATCTGCCAAGACTGAAAAGAATGGAGACTTGTTAATGTTGGCAACTACCTTTCTTAATATTAAATCATTACACACATCAATAATTTCGATTTAAATGGTGGGGCTTAAATAAGTAGCATTTTTCGGTGCATTTAACAAGTTACACCTGAGCTCATCATCTCCAATTGCTCGGTTTCTGAGAATAGCTCTAAAGTTCCCGTCATTTTCATTTGTATCATCCTTAAATATACAACCTGAATCTCGATGACCTCTTAATGCCATACATTGATTTCCACATGTAATTATATTTTCGTCTATTTTCATTTGCTATTTTCTTTTTACCTTGATCTTTATAAAAAATAAATAATTATAAGGCCATAAAATATGAAACCCAAAAGGTTGGCCAATTAAACTGGTACCTTTGTGGGTCTTTTATAATAATTTTTAATGGTTTACCCATTATATGAATGATAGAATCTCTATCATTAGCATTAATTGCTCTAAGAGATGATATAATATTTTGTGTATTTTTATGGTATAAATTGTTTTTATGATTTTCAAAATTCTCTCCTGCATCTTTCCAACGTCTATATGGGCAATTCACAAGTCGCTTTAATTTTTGTTCACCTTTAACAGCATATTTTGGTCAAAATAGAACACAATATTTACAATAAGCCCCATTTTGTGAAGGTGAGTAAGCCAACCAAGGCCAAGTGGTAAACCAATTAAATTGAAATTTTAATTTCCTTCTAGAAAGATCTCTTGGAAATTTATAATTATTGGGTGGCCTATACATACTTTCTAGTATATTAAAGTCTTTGGGGGCTACATCCAATTGAACATAATTGCTTATGTCAAATGGTAAAGTACCTAAATAAACTATTTACATATTTTTAAAATAGACATTTTACTATCCATATTTTGAACTCTTGCCTGTATAAGATTTACTGCAGATCTTTCACCAACAACATTAACTTAAAAAAATGCAAATTACATAATGATATTAAAATAAAATACCTATTGGGACTACCTGGATGATAGGATTACTTTTCTCATTCTCTAGCACAATCTCTAATATTTGATCATCTTTTTGAGAATCAATAACAACTAATAATAATATTTATGTTAATATTCAAATAGTTCTTACTTGAATGAAGGTCTCTTATATTTAGAGAATTATTATCTCCCAGCAACATCACTAAAAAAAGATATATAAATTCATTATAAATATAAAATATACGTTCATCAATCCTTGTTAAATTTATTATAATTTCCTTCTTTTTTGATATATTTTCATGATTGTTACATAATATTTCTGATACCCTATTTTCACTTCAAATTGAATCAATTTTCTTGCGATGATGATCTTGGTAGAAAATTAATGTTTATTATAATAAATATAGAATTACCTTTTTCATTTACATTCTTTAAAAGATATTTTCTGATGTTCATATCAATCTTAAAACAAATATAATGCTTGTTGCTCGGTCAAAAAATTGCAAAATATATTTTAAAAATAAATTGGAAGGAAATTTAAAAAAAATGGGAATATGGTTATGTTAATTTTTTATTAAATTTATAAATTAATTTTATTAATAATTTTGTAATTAAATTTTACTTTTATTAAGAAAAATAAATTAAAATAATTCACTATATAAAATTATAAAAAATCATATTTATATATTATTTTACTTAGTATTTTTATAGATCTATTAATAGTAATTATATATTATTTTACTTAGTATTTTTATAGATCTATTAATAGTAATTATATAAAATTGACTTTTGTCTTATGACTTATATATGGCTTATATTTCATTTTTTAAAATACATTCTTGGTATCACTTTTTTTATATATATTTATATATAAATCTTTTTAAAAAATATAAATTATAGTCAATAGTTTAAGTTTAAAAAATTATTAACTCTCATTATTTCTTTCATTATTGTTTAAGAAGATATATGCGTACATTTTTGAGAGACAGGGAGCGGGGAGGGGACTAAGGAACGTGTTTTTTATTAGTTAAAAATGATATTTACGAAAAGTGATATATTTCTGAAATGGGGGGGGGGGGATTTCCCTTGCCCCCCCTGGCTACGCCTATGTATTTCACTGTTTGTATTGTGCTTTAATTTTTTATTTAATTTATGAATTAATTTTATCAAAAGTTTTATAATTATATTTTACTTTTATTAAAATAAATAAATTAAAATCACTCACTTTATAAAAATTTGATATATAATATTTGATATATAATATTTGATATATAATATTTGATATATAATATTTGATATATAATATTTGATATATAATATTTGATATATAATATTTGATATATAATATTTGATATATAATATTTGATATATAATATTTGATATATAATATTTGATATATAATATTTGATATATAATATTTGATATATAATATTTGATATATAATATTTGATATATAATATTTGATATATAATATTTGATATATAATATTTGATATATAATATTTGATATATAATATTTGATATATAATATTTGATATATAATATTTGATATATAATATTTGATATATAATATTTGATATATAATATTTGATATATAATATTTGATATATAATATTTGATATATAATATTTGATATATAATATTTGATATATAATATTTGATATATAATATTTGATATATAATATTTGATATATAATATTTGATATATAATATTTGATATATAATATTTGATATATAATATTTGATATATAATATTTGATATATAATATTTGATATATAATATTTGATATATAATAT
This sequence comes from Gordionus sp. m RMFG-2023, assembly GCF_954871325.1. Taxonomy (NCBI): domain Eukaryota; kingdom Metazoa; phylum Nematomorpha; class Gordioida; order Chordodea; family Parachordodidae; genus Gordionus; species Gordionus sp. m RMFG-2023. Next base: position 13,483,213 of record NC_088779.1, on the reverse strand, counting down.
TTGATATATAATATTTGATATATAATATTTGATATATAATATTTGATATATAATATTTGATATATAATATTTGATATATAATATTTGATATATAATATTTGATATATAATATTTGATATATAATATTTGATATATAATATTTGATATATAATATTTGATATATAATATTTGATATATAATATTTGATATATAATATTTGATATATAATATTTGATATATAATATTTGATATATAATATTTGATATATAATATTTGATATATAATATTTGATATATAATATTTGATATATAATATTTGATATATAATATTTGATATATAATATTTGATATATTATATTTGATATATTATATTATTTGTAATTTTATGGATCTATTAATAATAGTTATTATACATTACACTTTTGCCTTAAGACTTATCTTTGGCTTATATTCCATTTCTTAAAAAACATTTTTGATTCACTATTTTTATATATAAATGCTTTTTTCCAAATATGTATAAATTATGATGAATAGTTTTATAAAAATATATCAACTACATTCTTTCTTTCAAATTATTGTCTAAGATATATGCATACATTTTAGGGGGTCAGAGAGGGTGGGAAGGACTAAGGGGGATATTTTTTATTTGCTTAAATTGATATTCATAAAAAGTGATAAATTTCTAAAGGGGGGATTTCCCCTTGCCCCCCTTTCTTAGCTACGCCGATGGCCTATTGAGTGGCGCTTGTCTCGATACCTCTTCAATAGATCTAATTAGCTTGTAAATGATACTTCTAATAACCATATATTTATATACTTTAATAAGGTCAAGAACAAAATTAGGTTTGAACCCCGGGTTTGGATTGGGGTTTGTGCACGTAGCTGGTTTAGTCGATTTTTTGAGTTCACGACTCAAGTTCAATAATCGAGTCACTACGTGAGTTCACGACTCAAGTTTATGAGTCGAGTTGTATAATTGATACAAAACTAGACTCTAGTTTTGAGTCGAGTTATCGTGACTTCGACTCGTAGTTTTTTAACAACGTTACTTGGAAATAGTGTTGTTAAATGGCTCATTTTGAACCGATTTTTAAAAACGGCTAACTCATTATTCTATTAGGATATTATGCAAGCCTTAATATTTTCCTCATAGGTGGCACAAAGATTTGAACATCTATTAACAAAATCTCGAGGTTTAGACAATATTTTTCTGGCTAAAATATTGAGTTAGCCGTTTTTAAAAAACGACTCAAATCGATCCCTTTAACAATACAACTTGGAACAGATACTTATATTTAAAAAAATCATAGCCATATTTTATTTAATTCTTCTATTTTAACTCTTTTAAATATATAATATTTATATCCGTTAGAAAAAAAAGGAAGCACGAGAAAAAAAACTTTAACTTCAAATTATTTATCCAAAATAAAGTTAGCATTCTTTTCAGGAGTATGACATTAATATTTAATTAAGATGAATTGGTAAGCAAAAAAAAATGAAAATTTAAAAAAATAACTAGAATTAAAAAATATTAAAATAGTTTAAGAAAATATAATCTATTCAAAATTTCCAAAAAATTATTCAGTACTTTTGGTAATAGCCATCAGAGATCACTAGGGTTGGCTGGGTGGCGTCTGATTTTTTGTATACATATTTGATAAATTTGGATATTTCATAGAAGTGAAAATCCAAAGTGTTATGTTAAATTTAACCCCCCCCCCCCCTCCCCCATTCTCTCCCCAAGATTATAAATTTTCAGAAATATTATAGTTTAAATTAAAAAAAATTAAAGTTGGGGGCTATGCATACCTATATTCGCACCTGGTTGGGCTAGATTTACCATTTGAAGACGTCTGATTGATATATCCGAATTTTTAGTTGTCACCTATATATCATATCAGCAGTGATATGTCAAATGATAATATTCTGACATGTTTACACCTAGCAATTCTCTATGGGTAAAATTTGAAAATATTATGAATCCTTTAATTAATCTTTAATATAGCATTTATGAAATGTATGACGCGGATCCCATATGCTACACTTATAGCATTTATACTCTGCATAATCGGAGTTGGGTTGTTTTGCGGAACAATGTGGGAAGCAGTATCAATAACTTTGATTCAGATGGAAACAAATTTTCACATTAAATTAACCACGTAAGAATTTTTTTGTGTTTTGTATACATTTAATAACTAAATGCACATAATTTATTGTTTACTTAGTTTTTTTTTTAATTTTACTTTTGTTGGCTAAATTATAAAAATTTAATAAAATATTTTATAAAAAATATTGATTTCAGGCAAGCTTATAATAAACCCATTCTAGTTTCATTGATAAAACATTTTTTCCTTGGATTCTTTTTTCCTGCATCATTAAAAGATAGCTATAATATACAGAATTATGCAGTTAACTATGTTCTCATCAAATTGACAGATAATCAGACCCATTGGCAGATTGTTTAGCTGGCATGGGGGTGGAGTTTAAATTAAAAAATATTTCAAATATCTTTTTATCAAAATAATAATTAGTAAAATTTAAAACATATAAAATCTAACCTTCAATAGAAAGAACAAGAGTTTTTAATTTTGGGAATAATAATTATACTAAGTTTGTCATGCTCAGAATAAAGCTTTGAAGGCCAATCCATGGGCTGGATTAGTGGTAATTCCATCAATAAAATATAAACCCCTGCTTCAAAATTTTCGGGCCGTATTTTAAATTTTTTAAATATACCTGGGCCGGGCCAGGCCTAAAAAAAATTTTTTTAAACATATCCGGGCCGGGCCTAAAAAATTTTTTTTAAAATATATCCGGGCTGGGCCTAAGATTGTTAAACCCGGGCCGGGCCTTAATATTTTTTATAAAAATTTTTACATTATGAGTTAATAGTTATAAGATTATATTATATTATAGTTATGATTAATATAATATTGGGTGATGGTTAACACTACCTAACAACCCACAGATCGATCTAATTATTAATTTCCTGCAAATATATTCTAAGTATTAATATATTTTTTTATAATTCATATCTAAATTTTTACAACATATTTTACCAAAACAATCAAATAAAGGAATAATTTAAATAAGCCCCAATATTCAAGTATTATTAATATATTTTTTTATAATTCATATCTAAATATTTAGAATATATTTTACCAAAACAATCAAATAAAGGAATATCACTTCTTAAAGTTTGTAATACCTTTCAAAGCGAAAAGGAGAAATAAAATTGATTTTACTTAATATAAAGCATTTTTTAATTGAAAAATTTGTTTTACACAAGTATCATTTTATTTCTCTTTTTCTCTGTCCCAAATTCAAGCAATTACATATGTAGTCAGGGACAGATCGCAAAATGACGAAAAACTATATAAAAGATTATATTAAATTACAAGAGGCTCAGGAAGTAAAATGAAATACCATCGACCAGTCAAATTACGACTGTTGTTAAACAAACTGAATCGTTTTATGAACAATGGGGCGATGGTAATTCTGGTAATATGTCAATACCCGATGATGAATATTATAATTACATAAAAAATAGATAAAACATTTAAGGTGGATAATTTGTTAGAGTGGTGGGCGGCTCATCAAAGCTAATTTCCAATTTTAGCAAAATTGGCAATTCCTGCTTTAAGTGCAAGCTGTGAGCGGAATTTTTCCACTACTGGGAGAATTCTTGAAGAAATATATAATACAATTATCTTTTGTTAAAAATTTATATTATAAAATAAATTATATTAATAATAAATTATATTAATATTGTGCAATTAGATTATATTTTCAAAATACTATTTATTATACATGCATTTTTTTAAATAGCGATTTATTTTTATTTTATAAATTAAATAGTAAATTAAATACAATATATTATATTCTCAAAATATTTTCCATTTTTATAAATTAAATATTAGTTTTATTTTTTTTTAAATGTAATATAAAATATAGTATATGACAAATATTATTACCATTTTTATGAATATTATTTTATTTTTATAAATGCAATATAAAATATAGTATATGCTCAAAATATCCATTTTTATAAATAACAGTTTTATAATTTTTATAAATTCAATATAATATTCTCATAATATTAGCTTTTTACATGTATTTTTTAAATAATAAGCGATAATACTCGCTGAAAAATATGGTAAAATACCTCATAGGTGAATTTTTCTATATACCTGGTCGAATATAATTTTAAAAAATTCCGAGCTGGGCCTAAATTTTTAAATCCGGGCCGGGCCGTAAAAAATTTTTTTAAAAAATATCCGGGCCGAGCCTTAAATTTTTAAATCCGGGCCGGGCCATAAAAATTTTTTTTAAAAAATATCCGGGCCGGGCCTAAAAAATTTAAAACCGGGCCGTGCAAATGGTACCTCTGCAAGTCTCTGATTTCCCTATTCATCTTTTTTTGCCTAATTGAATATCACAATTATAAATAAATTAAGTAATGTTTTAAAACAATTAGGAAGTGAGAAATATTTACTATTCATATTATATTATGAAATAAATGGAATAAAATGTAGGGACATCATTAAAATATCCTAGTTATTGAATTAAATTTATTACATATAAATAGAAGGTAAAATAAATAATTTGAGTTTAAGATTTATTCCCTATAGGCTTTTTTAGATTTGGGCAACAAGCCAGACCTAGTAGAGACCTGCAAACTTGAAATTTTACACACAAATTTATTTTAGATCTACACCCATTGCAAGACAGTCCATATTTTAAAAAGAGCTTAAAGAGAGCAAATATCAAACTTAAAATATTTATTTTAATATTAAACACTAATTTAAACATACAGCAATAACTTTGATAATTTAATAAAATTTATAAATTTTATTTTATTTGCTATAAAATATGATATAAAAATAAATTATTTTTCACCTGATTTTTTAAAAAATTTTATAATTGTAATATTCAATCTAGCAAAAAAGTAAGAATAGGAAGGAAATATAAAAAATATTTTTTGGGCCATTAGCCAGGCATAAATTTTATTGATGTTACCACCAGTTCACAGGCTGTCTAAATGACCCTACAAGCTCTTGTACCTAGATCTAAAAAAATTGCCATAGCAAGTTTTGGCTAGAATATTTTTGCACATCCTAGTTTAGAATAAGAATTAGGTAATATTTATGCAAGGTATTGCAGTAAAATGTGTGATAAATGACTGAATTAGGAAATACAAGAATTTTGCAATGCCTGATTTCATTAAATCTTGTTTTTTAAAATAATACTTAAGATGGAGTTACAAATTATATATAATTTTATAATCATTAAAATTCTACATTGGAAAATATTTTTTAAAAATTTAAAATATCCAAATATTTTCTTACTGGTAAAAATAAAATATTAACATTGTTGAGGGATTTTTTATGGGTGTTGATATTCGCTAGGAATGTTTATTACCTTCATATTTAACTATTTAAAAAAATTGATAGTCATTTTTGTTTTTTTAATTTTATTAAAATTTTTATTATTTTTATAAATAAAAAATATAATATATAATAAAAATATGTATTGTGTTGGTATTAAGATAAAACAATTCATTGAGTATATCTAGTATGATGTCCTGGTGCAATATGTAAGCAAACCATCCCATACAGATATGATTATTTAGGACACTATATTATAAAATAAACATTTTTTAAAATTTTATATACAAACTATTATAAAAAGATACCTCATATTTTTAGCGTATTCCTGTGCTTATTAATAGAATTTCCTGAGGCGATATGCCCTGTCACTGTCATGGGATCTACTATCATTATTATAGTGTTGTGCAGATTTGATGTAAACAATTTCCATATTTTTTAATTTATTTGCAAATTAAATTATTTGAGTTGCAAAATATTGTTACAATAACATATTTATATATTCTTATCAATTTTTACAAGTTAAATAATTTTATATACAAACGAATTAAAAATTATGGGAATATTTTCAATTGAATCTGCACAACACTGTATTTGATTAATGGTCTTCCTTAATTGTGTGGTAAAAGAAGGATGGTATGTCCATGGGAATGTAAATAAGAAATATATATCTATCAGTCATTTCATTCTTTTTTATTACTATGGCTAACCACCAAAAATCGTCATAAATATATGTGATCGGTCTTTTATTTAGGACCATGATCTGGACCGGTCTTTTTTCTAAACATATGTTTATGACGATTTTCGGTTTCTAGCCACAGTACTAAAAAAATGATTACTGAGAAGATATATATTTCTTTTTTACACCCACATGAAACGATCACCTCATTTTTTACCTTATAATTTACATATAATAATAACGATAGTAGATCCACAACAATGATAGGATATAACTACAAAATATAGATTCAGGAAATTTTATTAATAACGCAAAATGCAATACGATAAAGATAAGAAATATTTTTTTATAATAGTTTGTATATAAAATTTTAGAATATGTGTATTTTATAATATAGTTTCCTAATACTAATCATATCTGTATGGGCTGCCTGCTTACATATCGTCTCAGGACATCAAATTGGTTTTACTGAATTTTTTTTATTTTAATACCAATACAAAACATATTTTTATAATATTATATTATATATTTTTTTATTAAACAGGTAAATATAAAGGTAATAAACATTACTAACTAATATCAACACATAAAAATATCCCTTCTCAACGTTTTAATATTTAGATTTTTATCGGAAATAAGAACACTTGAAATTAAAAAATATTTTCCAATTTAGAAAAGGGAAAACGATATATAAATTATAACTCTATCTTAAGCTTTTTTTTTTAAAAAAACAAGATTTAACGAAATCATGCATTGTGTGATTTTCGACTTTGAAAGTATATATCTTTGGATCTGGTTGAGCTGCTATAAAATTTTGATTTTACTAAATCACAACATAAATAACTATCATGCCACGTTCATTTTAGAGATGGTCGTCCAAAAATCTCGTTATTTGGTCGATTTGATGTAATGACCCATTTGTTAAGGATCGAATTAGATTTTATTATATTTCGGTCATGGTAATTTTAATTCGGCTGTAATTTTTAAAATCATGATGAAATAGCAACATTTATGCTTATAGGCGCTGACTTTATGGGGGCAGCTGGGCTTGTACTTAATATTCTAAAAAATAGTTAATATTGACCCATTAATATTTGTAACTTCAAATTTTCTTTATCAACCCTCAAATCAATTGGTTTTTTGGCGATAGATTCAAAAGATTATTCGGTATTACTCTAAAGAAATAAATTACTTTGCTTGAAACTACACTTGCATTGACTTCTCAGCCAAATTCAATAATTTACTCCTGCCTTCGTCTAATCTTTCTCTCAACAACGTAATATTTGTTCTTATTGTCACCAACACATTAGGAATAGCAGACAATAAAACTTTTCATTTAATCAATTGTCTTGTTAAAAAGGGCTAATTTTCGTTCTAAATTGTTTAGCGATGAAAATAATTTAATCAATAAATAAATAATTTAAAATGGATCACTACATAACAATATGTACTTGCACTTTTATTCCTCCTGTTCTTGATTAAAATGGGTTCCATTTCCTAGATAATTTTTGGAGAGTGTGGTCCCAGTTCCTAGACTTCTAATTACTGTTCCAAACTCTAGTTTTACCTCCGCCAAAGGATCTCAATAGAGATTTATCGTTCCAATCTTCCTTTTATTCTATTTATTTAGTCCCTTTTCTATTGCATCTTTTTAGTTATTTAATTTCTTATATTATCATATTTTATTTAAAATGATATTTCAAAAAATAGCCCCCACCACCCCTCCCTAAAAATTTAAACAGCCTAATTAGATAATGTATTTATGAGAAGCCATTTTTTCTGACGAAAGAGAATATTATAAATGATATAATTAAAGTATCTCAAGCGCTAGAAGGGGAAATTATTTTCATATCTGAAAAATTCATTTTCTAAAATAAATATAAAGTTAATACTTTGTTTATTCAGGCACTTGTCTAATTTGGTTAAAAATTTTGGTCCAAATGAGCGCCAAAATTAAACAAGTTTTACTGCGAAATATATATTTGGTTGTTTAAAGTTCTCGAAATTATTCGTAGCTTTACTAATCTACTTTACAGAAACTTAGAAAAAGATACTTGACGTGACAGAGATAATGTTCATCCTGCAAATCAAATTATTATAATAAATTTTGAGATTAATCCCGGCTTTACATACATTAATATTTAAATTGTTTATAAAGTTTTTAGCTATCTCATAAATGGCGAATATACTCTTTTAAATAAGTCGAATATAACGTAAAATACTACTCAAAACATATAAATTCAAATTATTTAACGGATAATTTTTGGGCTATCAATTTTATATAAATATAATATATATTCTCATTAAATATCAATCTTGAATTTACAATTTTTCGTTGAATAACAATAGTTATATGTTTTGAGTTGGTAGGAATAGTAATATTATATAGGTCATCAAATTTCTCTTTTTTTTCTTTCTAAAAATTTTTATCATACAAAGGGATATTATGTTATAAAAAGATAGGAAATTGTTCAATATTTTATAAAAAAAATATATTTAGTTGCAGAATATATCTGAAATTATTTCATATTCAATTCACGAATATTACCCAACGTCATTAAGACTTGACCACCAAATTTCAAACTTAAATTTTCAAAATACAATTTTTATAACCTAATCAATTTTGGTAACCTAAAAGTAATTGGTTTGTTGATACCTAAAAAAAATGTAACACGTTTCAAAAATATTCGGTCAGCTTCAATTTTGTCATGTTTTTGTATATTTAAAAAAAAATATTACCATTTTAAAATGACAAACGTCTTGACATAACCTTTACTGAAAATCAATGGGCTATGATTAAAGGTGAGATAAAAATACAACTTCCAATAACCAAAGATTCTCTCAAGAAAAAAAAATGAAAATACTCGGAATTTTATATTTGTAAATTAATGTTAAAACCTAATTAGTTCTATGTCTCAAAGAATATTGGTTATAATTGAATTGAATATAAAAATGACGCGACTTAATTTTATTGAGGAAGTTTGAACCCTACTTTTGTGTCTTTTGTTTTGACAATATTAATTTACCCAGTTTTATTGGGTCTTTGACTTGAAATCTAAAGGTGACGAGTATGGTCATAATGACAGAAACATATTGATATTGTCCCGGTTTTTCAATGTATTGGTGGCATTAAAAGTTTCTTCTTTCTTTTTACCTTTAATATTAATCGAATATGGAACAACTGAATAAAGTGGACGAAAGAATTTAGTATTAATAAAATTAAAATAGATGCCAGTGGGCATAGATTGAATTTCTGATGAATAATGAAATCTTCGTGGTATTGATGCAATAATATTTTTTGTTATAGTTTGATGGAACTAGCGGGTAGATGCAAGAAAAATCCCATGCTAGGAAATTGCCATATTCCCAAGGTAATCTAATGATCCGTCATTTCTTCTTTATCTGGATACCTTTCGGTGGGCTTTGTTATGGAAAGTATTCCATCAAAGTTTAAAGCTTGCCTTATAAGCAAGTTGCATAGAGTGTGCCAGGGACCAAGGCCACGTTTACGCAAGATTTTTTTTGACTGACAGCTACAATTTTATGGCATTCCTAAATGTCTACATTCTAGCATCTAAAACCTATTCATAAATTTTTATTTTCTTCGGTCACAGGCATGGAACTTTTAAAACATCTGATTCGAATATCAAAACAGCCTTTACACTAGTAAAAGACTCAGCAATGAATCATCATTCTTAAGTTAAGAAAGAGAAAACTTAAATCATATCAACATTAAAATAAAATCAATCCGTAAGAAAATCGATAATTTAAATAAAATTGCCACTAAGCTTGGCAGTTTCAACTTTAGCTGCGACTCCATTCGACATGACCACGTATCAGAAACTCCTTGAAAAACATGATATTACCAATACTATGTGATCTATCATTTAGAAAGGAGATTTCTTCATTTAAAAAAATGCAGCCCACAAGGTATAATACCCATCTATTTTGAAGACTTAACATCTCCAATAGTATCTGGTGATATCTTACCACTTCGCCCGATATTTTGGTCCAAACTAATTTCCTTCATTAAGCCCAATAAGACATCGGATAAATCGCCATTGTAACAGTCTTTTGAAGATTTATCGCCAAAAGAATCTGGACCTGGATTGCTGGTTATGCTTCTATTCTTCTTGCTTCCACGTAGCTATGATATAAAAATTGGTTGCGAGGCAGCGGCTCATGCTGCTCGAATATTTCTCCAATATAATCCTTTGAATGCACATCTAATTAAAATCGAACTTTTCCAATGCCTACAATACACTATAGGAGATATTTTCTCGCCAAATTTACCAGGAGGCAAACTATTATATTTACAGTCAGCACTTCCAAGATCCTTTTTTCTTCTATAATTTGGGGACCAAATTGTATCATCAGCTGAAGGTATATCGAGATCTTGATTGTACTTAAAAATAAAAATTAACTGCTAGCTTGATCTCCAGGGCCTAGCCAGGAATTTTCACTTAGGGGGGCCAAGTGCTTACTTGAGAGGGCCACTATTTTTTTTAAATCAAACAAATAATTACGCATTCATAGAAATTTTTTCCTATTTTTATTAAAAATTTAATAACAAAATAATACTATAATATGAATATACAAAACAAAATAATACTATAATATGCATATACAAAACAAAATATTACTATAATAGAATACGGCGATTTTTATTTTTAAATTTTAATATAAATGAACTAAAAGATAAATTCTGCGTTATTCTTTTTTCATACGCCATTAATACTAAATTTTGTTTACGTTTATCCTTCATAGACTCTCTACTGCTCGATAAAACTCTCTTTAATGTAGAGAACGAGGCCTCACAAGAAGCCGTTTATCGCTGCTGAGTAGCCTATATATAATTCTTTAAATGCATGATTATATTTTTTTTATACATAATATGTAAGATATTTTCAAAATTATGATTTTCTTTAGCTTCCGAAGCTAGCAATCCTTTTGCTATCTTCATTTCATGATGCAGTGTTTCCATATTTAAGTTTAACAGGGATTTTAATGGGGCCATTTTATCTGATAAAAAATAATCAGGGTCAAGGGGGGGGCAATGTATTAAAAGATTAAAAAAGATTAAAATCATCTTCTGTAAATCGGTCTAATCAGTTTCTGAAATTTCTGATGTAGTATTACTAGTAGTTTGTAGAGGTGATGTTGCTTGACATTTGTTTAACTTTAACTTAAAATAAGAGTTAATAACTGATTGTTTCTTCATAATTTTAAAATAAACGCTGTAAAATAAAATAACTGGTTATATATTATAATATAAATGTGATACCTATAGAGAATGTTATACACAACAAAAACAAATGAAAAAAAAATGAATGAATGATAATTTAATATTGGGTAAAAATAAAAATAAAACTGGATAGAAAAAAATTTACAAACTAGACATGTTTGTAGAATAAATATTCAAAATTTATTTTAAAAATATAAAAATAATCTTCTAAATAGACATGTTATATTAAAAATATAAAAATAATCAATTCTAAAAAAAAATTTCAAATTTGGGGGGCCAGAAAAATTTTTGGGGGCCAAAGATTTTTTTCCCGTGGCTACGGCCCTGTTGATCTCCAAAGTGAATTATGGTATAGTTAGTAGATCACCTGAAGAGATCGCAAACGCGTGCTATAATAAAAATGGAAGGGGCCTCAATTAGTCTAAATCTAAACACGAACCAAGTCAAATTCCTCTCATTACAATCGGACGTGCATAATAATAGTTTTAAGAATATCATAACAGATGAACTCCCCACCTCGGTTCTCCTATCGGTGGTACGGGAGCTAACAAGCAAATTTTTAATATAACCTTATCCTTTTAAAAACTGAGGAACTCTTGCTCCTTTTCGTCTCACAAGGCTTATTTCTTAATTAAATAAAAAGTTTCTTCGACATCCACAAAAATTCTCTATGCCTTAAGATCCGCTGCTATCTTCAAATTTATCAGAGAATTCAAATCATACGAGTTAAGAATAAAAGAAATAATAGATAAGATTGCCAATCTTCGTGTTAATAACCTCTCATTTCAAGCCACACCATCCACTACCAATGGAATCTTACGTTATTGTTAGGACTTAGGAAATATATCTATAATATTAAAAGCTTACTTTTTAAAAATAATCTGTTCTTCAATTCGGTGAACTATATTAGTGTACTTTAAAAAGTTAGACTTGATAAAATATTTTGATTATTGAACGCTTTTCTTAGTATATTTTTTTAAATCGTAAAAAGGATTTAATGTTCCGTTTATAAAACGTTTTTAGCATTTTCGGGTCCCAAAAATCTTATCATTTTCAATATTTCTAATTTTTAACTTTGTTAATTTCTGGTTGCTTGCGCCGAATGTTATGCGCGAAATACACCTGTGACTTGTTTTGTAAATAAGCAATTAAAAGTTTAAATTTTATTATCATTGTTACCTATCAAAATTCATACTTAAATGATTTTAAATTCGAACATAAATAGTTATACGTGTTTATTGAAGTTACGGTAGCATTTTACCCATTAATTTTAATTAAATTATTTTCTAATTACATAATTTACTTAAATTAAACGAGAAGCAACTTAACCTCATAATTTTTATAATTATTTAATACCTTTTATCTTCTTGTTAAATATTAAAAATACTTTTCCAATGTCTCTCATTAAATTGGTCCAAAAAGTTTAATCTACGTTTTATATTCTTATAATATGATTTATTAAATTTCGAAATAAATTATCATTACCTTTTTGTCACGCAAGTAAAAAAAAAGAGTTTCTGTAAGATTTTTTTAAGATATTTTATAATTATACGTTATTTTATGATTTTATAATCTTTTGATATCGCTACCGCATATATAAATGAAAATTTCATTATTCTTCTAATATGACACAATGATATATATAACATAAAAAAGAAAGTCAAATTTTTTATCTATCTACTTAAGAAATTCAACTAATTATGGCAGATGGAGTGGACACATTATTATTATTCTCAATTTTAACATTTCTCCATTATGCACTCAAGCATATGTAATATATAATACATTTTTGAAAAAAAATTGATAAAGCATTATATTATATTATACAAATATAGATACAGTTGTCCCCTTATCTTTTCTAACCAATAATTTAAAGAAAAAATTATTTGCCTTATTGACCACCTCCTTAATTTATTTAAAAATGATTCATACCAAAATTTGCGATATTTTTATTTAGTAAAATAAAGTTTTTTAAAATAGTATATACTATATAGATAATTGGTAAACATCAGATTATGCCATTTATTAAGTATAGCCACTATTTAAAAAAAATTGAAAAATCACAATATATATACGAATATTAATTTTCAATATTTATATACTATACATTCAAATTTATATATTCGATTATACTTATACCCTTTTCTTAAAATTTTTAAACCTATTAACGTCTATATATTATTTCCCTTTTCAAATGTACTTTTTGTTTTATCGATTTTTTTTAATACAATGTGTAAAATTTTTAAGGTAAAAAAAACAAGACATTAAATACAATCCAAATATTTAAGCTATTTTGGGGTTTTTTTTTTAAATCAGACTTGTAAAGATATCCATCATTTTCAGATCCGTATGCGTTTTTTAAAATAAACTACATAGCCCAGATCATTTTGTAAAAAAACAATTATCTAGCCTGTAATTTTTTTTTTATTTAAGCTCACCCCGTAATTTAAAAATTTGATCCTTATTCGGGCCTGTCAGAATTTTAAAATATCCTCATTCGAATTAATTTTGTTTATATTTTTTAAATATTTTTTTAAAGATAAACAGGGGAAGTAAAGCAAGGTTGGGTTGAGCCGTCCCTAACATTATTAAACTATAGCCCCAATCCCCCATCAAAAAAAGTATTTTCCCCATATCTTAAATCTTTGTTTGATTATAGAATGAATTATTAAAAAAATAAGAAAAGTTAAATAATCAGATGGGAAATTTAATAAATTGAATAAAATAAATAGAAAAACATTGAATTATCAGTTATTGCTTATTAACCTTAGAGTGCATAACATAAAAATAGAGAATAAAATAATTACTTTGAGTTTAAGATGTATTTTCTAATTCCGTTTATAAAAAGTTGGGCCACGGGTCGGGCCTGGACCTAAAAAAAGTTACCGGGATTCAGACAGGCATTTTTCTTAAAATCGGAATAGTATATTTATTGCGATTTCAGCGGATGCCACTTTTAACCATATATCTATGCATTTCTGCTTAAAATTTTTTTTTTAAATTCCGCTCTGCCCAGGTTTATAACTTTATTTATTTTTAAAATATTCGGCCCGGACCATGCTTTAGTACGGGCTTACCAGGGGACGATTTTTATTAAAATACTTTCAAGTGGTATTTAAAATTTTATATTTCGGAGTATATACAATATTTTTCGGAATTCCCCGACTCTATACATTCATTAATAGGAATTTACACAACATATTTATTTTAGAGGTAAAGAATGAAATTAAAGTCATATAGTTTAATAAAATTTTAGGAATGTGACAATTTTGGAGATTAAATTAGTTTTAACGATTTTCAATTAGAATTTAATTTTTAATTAAACAATTAAAAAATTTTATTATTGCAATTCCATGACATACCAATGTTTTGATACAAATATTTCATTTTCAATTATTTTAATAATTTGAAACATATAGAATTATTTTAATAATGCATTAAAAAACTATTTTTATAAAAATTATTTCATTAAATTATATTTTAATATTTTTCGATTAAGGCACAGTTAGATCAGTATTACTAATTGACAGTTGGAAATAATTCATGATGTGTTTTTTCGTTGCTTTTTTTTCTTTCTTGTTTACATCCCTAATATTAACTGATTAAACCATTTACTCTGTAATAAAATTATAAGTTACAAATAATTAATCTACGATAAAGTTTAATTTTTTAATAAAAATTAGATATATTTATATGTAAGTCATCAATAAATAATTTAAATATAACATAAGACCCAAAAAATTGACAGAATCAGAATCATATGGTTTAAAATTTGTAAATAATTTATATATCTGCATCAGGTGAAAAATCTGGAATTGCATGTCTAATTTATTTTAAGAAATGCCTAATTATAAAAAATTAACAATATTTTTTTCATATATACAAGTTTGGATCATATCCGCACTGCATTTATAGTTGTTGCATCTACGATGGGAACAATATCGATCCTTTTGTTAATCGTTGGATTCCTGGCAACTGGTGCCACCCGAGAAACCATATACAGAGGCAATAAATCCAGGATAAGTGGCAGAGTTTCTATCATATTTGTAAATCTTACTATATTCATAATATCAGTAATAAAGAGGTTATATTTATTTACATTAAACATTCAAGGTTAAATATTATAAGTGGGGGAGATGGGGCTAGTTAAACTATGGAGCTTGTCAAACCATTTGATTCGATTTCAAAATTTAATAAAATACTATGATATTTATATTTTGTCCTATCATAAATTTTATTAATACAAAAAATATTTTGAAATAATTAGCTATTCAATTTAAAAAAAATAAATATACAATTTAATTTTTATTGCAAAGTTTTTGAGAAAGTTTTACAAACATTGTGGTGTTTAATCACGATTAGTAATGCTAGTGCCAGTGGGGCTTGCTAACCTAGGGTGCAATCACTAATACATTATAATATAATTAAATTTATATTTTATCTTTGGTTATTTCGTGGATTATTTAAATCGAATTTCAAAGATATTATAAAAAAAATAATCTTGTATTTTATGTCATGAATGTTTATAAAATTATCAATATGTTATAATTTATATTTATATTTGAACTGAATTATATTATATATTTAAAATATTAAAATGATTCTATATCAATCTTAAGAAAGTAGAAATGGCAATTTTGTCCATTACAAAGTAGGAACAATGGTTTTAAGAAATCTTATAAAGTGGTTTAACTTATCACGATTGGAAAACTATAGTTTTAATGGTCCATTGATATTATAAAATACAAGATATAAAAAGGCAGAGATGTTATTGGCACTTTTTTAAAGCTGATTTGCATAGCCTCAGTTTTCCCCCAATACTATAAATCATTTATTATCAAATGGGGTTATAATATTGTTTAAAATTTATATTCTTATAAATATTATTACTATGTTAACCATCTGAAATATTAAGATTAACTCGAAGAGTATTCTATATAATATTGTAAAATATCATTATATCATATTTTATAGGGTACATCTTTATTATTTGACCAATTTTCCAAAATTAAATTCTATTTAAATTATGTGAAGTTTATTTAATATATAAAATAATTTCAGAAATTCTCGGGTTAGGCAATTTCTCAAATTTTTAAGCTTAAAATTAGGCAAGTTTATATATTTTTTGTCTTCATAAAAATTATACGGGCCAAGCCTTGTACAAAAATATTTTACGGGCCAGTAAAGGAAAACTTGAACAAAATTATTTTAAGGGCCTGGCAGAAAATGCCTTCACGACTATTTTTATAAAAAAATTGGTTTCATTTTGTGGTATTTGTCTCAAATAAATAATAATTTTAAAATCTCAACATTTGCATTTTGTCGAATCTTGTTTTTGATTTATACAGGGTTTCGAAATAAAACTAATTTGATATAAATCATGATTTTTTAATATTTTAATTAAACGTAATAATTACAAAATTCACCACTTACAAATAATTAATCACGACATTTTATTACAAATTTCTTTTAAAATTTTGGCAAATAAGCGAAAATTATTTAGTAGTCTTTTCATATCCTTAAAATTTATTATAATATTTAAAAAAATTTTATCAATTTATTTGATATTATATTTGTCAGTAACAAGCAATACTTAAATGTATAACTAGTATTTTTTCTTAAACTTAAATTTTAACAATAACATGAAATAATATAAGATTTTATCATTAAAATATTTAAAATATAAAATCTAATTTTTCAGCCTATTAAAGTCAAAGCCTATTTTTAAATTTGGATTGGACTGTGCCAAAGGATTCTTTCTATAGAAGCTAAAGAAGCTGATACTCCAAAGAGTTAATTGAAGATTATAATTATTTCTGTATTATCACCAACGATCTAAACCACTCAAGATTCAAGTCATAATTTAATACATAAGGCGAAAACTTTTATTAAACGTTTCTGATATTTGTTATTAGTTATTTACCAGGGATTCCAGTTATTGTTTGACACAATCTAATATGTTCGATGTTTTTTTTGCAATACATCAATAGATTTTATGAATGAAATTAAATTAGTATCTTGAAAATCCTTTGAGGCTGATATTTAGAACTTTTTGGTAGATTATTGCCAATATTTTTTTAGATATCTTCACAAATTTTACATATTGACCATTAGCTATGTTGACATACTATTTGTTAGTCTGTCAACCCACACTAGGATTTAGAGCGTAAAATGATTATTTTTAAAATATTTAATATTTGTTAATTTACACTTTTTACTTCTAAATCATCATGTGAAGTACATCTATTGGTTAGAATTTTTAAAATTAAAATTTATATTTGCAGTATTCCTCATCTTCAAGTATTGTGCAGATTTGATGAAAAAGATTTCCATATTTCTAAATTATCTGAAAATATAATTATTGAAGGTAATAAAGCACATTTAAAAAAATGTATAAAAATTTTATTCATAAATCTCCAACTTTAAAGCTTTCATCATATAAAATTAATCCTATTTTTAAAAAAAATCTGATTTAAATCAAAAAAATAAATATACCCTTCTTTAATTTAAATATTTCTAGTCTTATTCTCCTTATCCTTTGTTTAATGGGAGGGAGGAGGTTAGACTTAGAGATTAACCATTTTTATGGCTAAGAAAAATCGTAAATTTGCATTGTTCCGGGTTAGCGCAGATGTCTGATAAGATAACATTTATTCATTAAGTAAGTCTTTCAATTTAAAATGTTAAATATAAACACTCAAAAGTTTATGTTGGTGACGTATGTACTAAGCTTGGTCTGGCTCCTGGTTCTTTGCTTGATGACCATCCTATGTTTTACCTTGGGAATGTTTGCGGGAAATTGTTATGCTAATCGCAAAGAAAGCACAGGGGTTTGCCTTACATTAGACCCTTACAGTAATTTTTAGAATTTTTCTTTCTTTTACATTCATCTTTAGTGTAATTTGGACTGTATTTATTTTAAACTAAGAAAATAAATCGTAATTTTTAACTATAAAATTATGTTTTAAATCAAGAAAAGGATAATTAATTATAATTTGCTAAGTATTACCGGTAAAAAACACCCCCCTAGATTTTAATTTTCTAAACGCTTCAAATTTCTTAAATTTTAAACTTAAGCAAAAACATTTTTTAAAAGCCACCTATCATTTAACTATGGCATCTTAATAAAAAAACTGCGACTAATAAATTATGAATTTGAAATATTTTGAAAATCATAATTACACTATAAATAATTGAATTTTTAAAAAAAATTCCTAGAAAAATATGAGATTATTATAAATCCTTATATTGTCAAATAACTTTAATTACTTTAACACTATTATTAAAATGAAAATAAATACTGCATAAAATTTTTAAAAATAAATATGCAAGACGAATAAGTTTTAGAAAAATTTAATATATTTAAGAAGATAATTATATCTGACATTGATACTAGTAAAATTATTATTCCTCATTATTTTGTCAAAATTTTTTTTTATTTATAATAAATTAAAAATATATTTAAAATTAAATTTTATTTTAGTAAAGTATAATTTACTCATTTATATTTATATCGAATTATCTTTTATAATTACAACCTTTGTTAAAAGATTTTTACAAAGATATCATATTTAATACGTTTTAGAAGTTTTCTTAGGTGGAAAATACGACACCAGATTCAATGTTCAATGCGGACAATCGTTTTTACAATTTTGCAAATATGTAATAATATGAGAATATATTTATATATTTTGAATAATATATTTATATCATAAACATAAATATTTGAATTTAGACCCAAGATAGTCTCTCACTATACATAATTGCATACGTGTCAACATTACTAATAGTTATAGGACTGGTTAGTTAAATTAAATATTTTATCCAATTTTTTGTTTTTCATATAGCATAATCCGCTTATAACAATTTTCCGTATTCCATTATAAAGCGGGATACGTTATTATTATCAAAATTATTTAAACAAGTGAAAGATTCCCATATTTAGGGTGTTTACATTTTAATGCGAGAGTTTTGACATTTTAAGCACCTTGTTTATTTAAATGTATACTTTTTGGTGGGGTAAGGTTGCTTATCTTCCTATAACTTATGGAAAGATAGGGGTTGATGATCAAATTCTTTTTTTTTGCCCGAGCTTAGTCCGATTTAAAATTAAAATTTATTTTTGAACTGGGTCTTATTAATGTTAGACTCAATCATCCTAATTTTTTTAAGTCTGACTTCGAGTTGACTTTTAGAGTGCCGAATATTTTTTTAAAGAGGAATATTTGTTTCTTTAATTTTCTGCCACTGATAGGAAATTTCTCCGCAGCTTTTTAGAGGGCTCTGATTTTTATTAGAATGCCATTAAATGACTTTGGCAAGATAATCATTGATTTATAGCTATGTAAAAAAAATGTAACATAATTTTTATGTTTTTTGTTTGTTTTAACGATTCTAGATTCACTATTTGATGTGTCTTTCTGCAAATTATGCTCATATAAAAGATTATAAAAAGATGATGGAATATGAGGAAGCTAAATATCTGGAAGAACAAGAAATGAATAGTATTGTTAAAAGCCGATTTTAAAATATTTTTATATCAAAATAATTTTTTTTTAAATATTATATTTTATAAAATGAATGTACACTTAGTTTAGAAAAAAAGGGTGTAGACTTAATCAGCATTTCATTCCATATTATTTGTAAAATCATTATTTTATATCCTTTTTTAATATTTTTTAGACTGTATTTTTACAAATTTCGTATACAAACTTTATTTATATAAATGATGTCATGTTCAAATAAATTTTTTATTCATTCATTATTTATTATCAGAGTTTGAAATAATATCCACCAAATTTATCAAATAAATTATTTTAAAATTCGAGCAAATTTTTGCTCGAAAATTTTTATATAGCAGGCACATAGAGCAAATTATTTAGCAGTGTTGTTAAAATAGCGCGCTACTTTTTTCAGTAGCGGTAGCTATAGCGCGCTACTTTTTTAAAAAAATAGCGATAGCGGTAGCTCGCTACTAATTTAGAAAGTAGAGAAGTAGCGCGCTACTTCGCTACTTTTAATTTTACATAATAAATACATCTAAAAATTATTAAAATATATTTTTTATAAAATCTAAAATTATAATCCTTTTATTTAATTTAATTTTGAAATTTATATTTAAAAATATACATTTATATATTAGATATAAACAGTTGTTAAATAGCAATCTGTATTTAACTTATATTTCGCGCATTCATTAAATTATATATTTTTGGAATTCATTTATTGGTATGTCCTTGCTTTTATCTTATTTTATATTTCATTTTACATTTTATATTAAGCATTATAAATCTTATGTGTGAGATTGTTGAAGATATTGATATTTCTTTGGAAAATGAGCAAAATATAGATGATCCTTTCCATAAATTCAAGAAATACTTTAACCTTGAAGAAAAAATTAATACTGGGTATCGGTTTCGGTTGCAAGATGTGCCGCAAAATTATCTCTTCAAATCATACGAGCAACTTTAATTTGAAAAAACATTTAAAGGTAATATATTAAACAAATTTAATATCAATGTGTAGGCTAATCTTTAATTTTAAAAATAAATTAAAATCAAAAACCAATCATTTTATTTATATATTCATAAATTTTATCTAAATTATTTAAAACATTTTAAAATAGTTATTTCAATCATTTTTATGTACTTATCTCCTACATAATTTTTATTCTAAGTATTTTATAATTTTAGACTGTGCACACTTCATATAAAGAGATTGAAAAATATCTCAAAAGTTTTGGGGTAATGGAAGAAGATAAACCCACTTCCAAATCAAATTTAATACAAACAAAATTAACCAATTTGGATTCATCAACACCTGGTGTATCCCAAAAATTGGCTGACAGTCATTATGAACTTTATAATAGATACAGTTCAACCATTATCCTTGGTGGAAAATGATTCTTTTATAAAGATGATAAACACTTTTTCTCCACGGACCAAGATATTTTGCCGGCAGACATTGATGGCAAGAAATTTGGAGAGCTTTAAGGAAATGAAAGAATCTTTGATATTAAATCTATCAGATGTCTCCTACGTCTGTACAACGGCAGATTGCTGGACTCACAATAGAAGGTAAAAATGTTTATTTTCTGATTTATAATATGTCATATTTTTAGAGCTTATTTAGGAGTAACTGCACATTAGATTGATCCTAAAAATCTTAAACGAAAATCTGTAGCGTTAGCTCTAAAGAGAATAATTGGCTGTCAGACTTATGACATTCTAGCCAATATTATTGCAGAAATCCATAGGTCTTACAAAATTCAAAACAAGGTTTGTAAGATGATTACGGATAATGGGTCTAATTTCCTGAAGGCCTTCAGGTTTTAAATTTATTATAATTTTTTTATAATATGATATAAATAATATAGAATATTTGGGGAAGATAATAATAATAACAATACTAGTAATATTCCTGACAAAAATATTGAAGATGGAAAACAAGAAGAGGAAGATGAAATGGAGTTTGAGATAATTGATGTTCATGACATCCTTGGTTTTAAATTATTTTATTTTTAATATTTCACCACTATAAAATAAAAATTATAATATTTAGGATCTTCAATAAAGTCTTCTATGTTATCTAGCCATCATCGATGTTCCTGCCACAACCTAAATTTAGTTGCAACAGTGGATGCTGAAGAAGCATTATTAAATGAGGATTTTAAAAGAGTATCAAGATCTACATTTTCTAAATGCCAAGCTCTTTAGAATAAACAAAATAAGCCATCAAAGACGTCTGATATTTTCAAAAAAAAATTAGGACGTTATTTATTGACACCAAATACTACAAGATGGAATAGTGTTTACAATGCTATGAAACTTTTAGCATTGTTTCTAGATGAGAAAAAAATGGAAATGAATTATATATTGGATCAAATGGGAATACAGTATTTTAATGTGGAAGAGCATACTTTTATTAAAGAATATACTGAAGTATTTTTAATTAACCTCTAGATGCTTTTTTTAAATCTAAAAATACTAATTTAAATATTTTTGATGATTTTTTTCATATAAAAAGTTTGTTTATTAAATTTAATACTGCGTTGCCCTCAAGTGCTAGTGCTGAACGATTATTTAGTATGGCAAAGCTTATACTTTCTAATCGTCGCTCTAGACTTGGGGATGACAGTACCGAAATGTTATTATTATTAAAGTGCAATAATAAATAAATTATATATATATATGTAACAAATTATAGTCATGTTTTTATATCAATATTTTATTTGTGGAAATAAAGTTACGTAAAAAAAAATATTTAAAAAAAAAATCAAAGTAGCTAATAGCTCGCTACTCATTTGAAAACGATAGCGGTAGCGATAGCGCGCTACTTTTTTTATAAAATAGCGGTAGCAATAGCGCGCTACTTTTTTTATAAAATAGCGGTAGCGATAGCGCGCTACTTTTTTTATAAAATAGCGGTAGCGATAGCGCGCTATTTTTAAAAGTAGCGTTTAACAACACTGTTATTTAGATTCCTAGTAGTATAATAAAACCTGCATATATAATAATTGTAACAAACCTATAGACACCCTCCCCTCCTCTATCCCACCTCTTTTTAATCTAGTGAAATATAAAATTGTTCAATTATAAAATATATATTGATGCTAACTATGTATTTCTTGTCTAAAAGGGTACACCACCATTCCTGAGATTTTAACGAGGCAGTCCCCCCCCCCTCCATAGGACCCTGTTTACACAAATTTAATTTCTGTTATCTAAAAGAATTTTATTTTGATATAATTAAAATTTAAAGGTTATAATTGAAAAATATAAAGATGATTTCTAATTTTTTATAATATATAACTAACTACAATAAATTCACATCCAATTAGGTTTGGTTCTTAGTGGGATCCGATCCGACACGATTTAACAGTTGAGCGATTTTGAAAATCTTTTAAAGAGATCAGTTTTACTTTATTAAAATCAATAAATCTTCGATTATTAATCATGAATAAAATTAATAATAATAAAGAAAATCTTATCTCAAGAACAGATTTTAAAAATCGATCATCTGTTAAATTGTGTTGGATCCCTTTATCAAACCAGGCTAAGTATAACTTTTTTAAAATAAAATTATTATAATCGTTTTTTATACCTTTATAAAATATTAAAATATTAGGAAGTATCTCGTACTTGTCATCTAATGTAAAAAAAATATTTTTTAAAATCACAGATTAGCTAAGAATAATAAAACGAGTCAATTCATTATGTTTAATGTGTCAGGAATGCAATCTTGAATGAGATTCTTTCCGATCCTAATACTATTCATATCAAATAGTAGTTAGTCACAACTATTTGTTAAGTGATAATTTCCTATTTTTTTGATTTGCTAGAAATTAAAAAAAATCGGATTTATATTCATTTCTTGACCATTTCTCATCCTATTTGTTTGCTCATTTATATTGGCCAGTTCGATTGCCTCATTCCAACATGCCCCGTAAATTAAACTTGAACTCCCTTTGCTGGGCAGCTTTGTATAATATCCTAATATTTTCATCATTTTTTATAAATTTATAACGTGAATATTTTTTTAAACTTAATTATTAATCATTTATGATGTTCATAAAAATACGAAAGTTGCGAAACGAATTAAAATTTTAGGCTTCAAAAGACAAAAGAGCTTGGATTTAAGTTATCGGTTCTACTCCAATATTCGTCAAAATTTATTTAGAATCTTATCTTAGCCCCCCCCCCTCCCTCATTGTTCTTTTCAAAAGATATTGAAAATTAATTAGATATATGCTTTTTATTTTTTGTAATGTAATAAAATATAGTCATATTTAACCAGTTAGCAGGGGCCTCACTAGCCTTTAAAATCTCAGGTGGCTCAAAAAATATTTTAAAACTTCTCAAAATTACCTGTTTTTATCCAATATCTAAAATTACTTCTTTTTAGCTAACATTTTTTAATACCTTTATCTTTTTACTAACATTATCCAAAATTACATATAATAAAAAAATTTTTAATTTTTCAGAGAGGGGGGGGGGGGGTTGAGACGCTAGCTTAGCGTATTGTTTCTAATCGTTCTCTTATAAAATCGACATATTAAAATCACTTTTTAGAACTTGAATTGAATTAATAACACCCTCATTTACAATGAATGTATTATAGTATATTGTTTGGCATGAATATGTGTTTACTGATAGAATGCCTACCCCAAACTACCTTTAAAAGGATAGTATAAAATTATCCAGTAGTTTCTTTTGGAAAACAATATCTATGATTGATTTAGATAATTATTAGCAATATCATTGTATTTAAATACGTCTATAATAAAAGTAAAAAATTATACTACAATACATTTGCCTTATTTTATCTAAATATTTAATAGATAATCCCCTAATAAATTTATCCTACCCTTAGTCTGTCTATAGATATGCATTGGGCGGGTTTTTAGCCCATAAGCTCGCACACCTAATGTTTTAAAAAATTTAACCAACCCCCCTAACTTGCCCATAGTTTTCTAAAAAAATATAACCCCCCCCCCCCCCATTAATCTAAAATTCCTTACCCACACCTGCTTATTATTTATAAAAAATTTCAACCCAAGTCCATTATTTTAAAATTTAATTATGATCATTATTAAAACATTTAATTAAAAAAAATAATTCAGTGTAAGCATTACACCTCTACAAAATGTTTCATAATTTAAAATAAAACAATACAATGTAGAAATATTCATTAATTCCAAGAAAGTAAATTTTCAATATCCAAAAAGGTTTTATTACGTTACCAAAAAAGGAAATTTTAATTTTTTAATCAACCTCTATCACACATCAATTAACCCCAACAATCTTCATGCTTATTTTCCTTTTTATATAAAATCTTGTCTTTATAACATCATTATTTTCTGCATATTATTTCTTTACTACTCTCTGCCACATCCCCATCCATTGTACAATTAATTTGACAGTTCTTCCCTCTTATGTTTTTTCACTCAATTCATAGCCTCACCTTATTTATATAATAGTACACTGTCCCGCATGCTCAAAAAACATCAAAATCACCAAACCCGGCCTTTTCACCACACACAAAATCAATGGCATTTTGTCCTGAGTCCGGAAAACTTCCTTCTCTTCCCTTCCTAAATCCCCTTTCCATTTTTTCTACTCGCAGCCATTCTTCCACCTCATCCAATAACGTCAACACATCAACCAAATTAGATGCATTTATTCCCCTCCCACTTACCACTCTGTCGACATCATTAGCTTTCTAAAATCCGACAAACCTCCCATTATCTCTAGAATTCCTAAAGGTTCCAATCCAGAGTATAAGTAGCCAAAGACCTCCACCTGCCTCCAGTCATTATTAAATAACTTATCCTCTCTCGATCATTGGCTTAAACATTTCTCATTTTCCTTTACCACTCTCCAACCTCCCAATTCAGATTCAGGAATCTTTAACACAACAAATCAAAGATGCAACTATACATCTCCTAACCCTTACAACCACTGTATCTCCTCATGAACTAAAAACTTCCCAGCCTCCAATTAAAGGCCAAGATAATATCCAGCAAAATTAATAACCTAAACATCAAATCCGCGACGATCTCACAGTCTTTCACCAATTGAACCAAGGATCCGGTTACGAGTTTCTGGAAACCATATCCTCTGATTTATTGCTTTCCACTGACGAGTTAAGATTTTCTATTGGACTACGGCTCAATTGCGAAATTGTTCTGTTTACCAATATAAACATTGTGAAACCAGCGTCGATCGCAAGGGTAGGCATTGCCTCAATTGTCGCTTTTTTGAGGCCGTTTTCCACGGCACACCAAATGTAAGGATATCATATTACGTGCCCTCAAATCCGCAGGCATTCCATCTAGACTTGAAACAACCGGAATTTTTAGAACCGATGGAATACGTCCTGATAGAATGTCCTTGATTCCTTGGTTAAGGGGTCAGCTCCTGATTTGGAACTTCACCTGCATTGACCTAAATACACCATCTAACTACAACGTTGATGCCCTCGCTCTCATAGAATCCCAAAAAATCATCAAGTAAAGTTCCATAGATCCTTCTTTCTTATTCATACCCATCGCCTGCTCCATTCTCATCACCTTCGGTACAAAACTCAACGTTTTTTTAGAATAACCTTCCAAGTATATGCCTTCTCTCTTCCCTCCTCATTCCTTGCCTCCTTTTTTTTATTTTTATTTCATATCCTTTTCCGTAAACTCCATATTTATAGTTTTCACCTTTATTAATTTTATCTTAGAAAAAATTAAAAATATGCTATTACATTTTAATAACATTATATCAGCTACTATTCAAATAAAGTAACCTATGACCGAAAAAAAAAATACAAAAAATTTCATCAGAACAATTTTTTCTTAATATTTACTAAAATGATTTTAAATAACGAAAATTTAAAATATTTTTAACCCCCCCCCCCCGCCCATTGTTTAAAATATTTTAACCCGCCCCACCCGCCCATTGTTTAAAATTTTTAACCCTCCCACCGGCTCTCCCACTTAGATCGTGGGACGGGCCGAAAATATGCCTAATGCAGACCTCTAACCTTTTAAATGCCGGCCCCATATCCCCCTTAAAAAATCGGGTGCAATTCCTACTCCCCGTTCATGTGGGCGCAGACTGGGAAATATCTTTTTCGGTAATAAAGATTTTTTGAAATATAAAAAAATATTAATTAGAAACTAAATAGAAAAATAGCAAGCAAGGAGGTAGAAAGAGAAGAGTGGCCAGACATGAGCAAAAACACTCTATTTAATTATAGCTCTAAAATACTTTTAAAAAATAAATAACGTTACTGTGGTTAAATTACATTTTTCATTCAAACAAAATACATGCTTTATAAAATTTCAAAAAAAAACTAAAAAATTTGCTTATATTAAAAAATGTTGAATGAAAATAATTATAAGTATAGTATATATTTCGTTTCCTAATTTTTTGACTAAACAAATTCGAAGTTTATGATTATTATTTCCTTTATCAAAGCATTTAATTTAGAAATAAAATCTATGTACAAAGTATCATTCTTGCTTTTTTTATAGCCTTCGCAAAGTTATTCAGTTCTTAATGGTAAATCATCTTTATATAAAATATTTTGACAACTAGGTTCAAATTAAATTTTTAAAAAAAATAAGATATTAATAATTTCCAGTTTAATTAAGTTACGACATTAAAACAATAAATATTTCTTGATATTAAAAAAAAATAAAAATTCAAACATTTATGAATTACAAATACATATTCCCAAATTAATTAACACCCCCTCATTTTATCAAATTACAACTATTGTAACCTCCACAAGGTGTCCATAAATTCATATATATTTTTTAGCAAGAAACCATTTTAAGCGGGAGAATTAGCTCATTGAATCTCTAATCTTGTGCAGAAAATTAAATTAATTAGATAAATACTTTTTAACTTTTATAAAAATTTTGCCTATAGACATTATTCTAATAATAATTGTGTGTATACATATACACCTAACTAAAGAGAGATTATTAGGGGCTCGAAGCCTTTATTTATAGAGCCCCCTCAATTTAACAATAGAAATTTTGAAGCAAAATATTAAAGTACTAGTTATTAACCCGTCAAGAATGACAGGGTTGAGGGATAATTAGTTTGTGTATAAGGTACTAAATATACTTAATTAATAAATATATTTTATAAAAATATTAAAATTTAGGCGAAAAAGAGGTAAATTTGTAAATCATATCTCATAAGATATTCTTCATTTCTGATTCATCTATCATCTAATGAGGGAGAAAAGTAAGATGACCCGTCTTTCTTGAAGGGCAAATTGAAAAATATATAACTAAGAGACCAGAGCTTCCGTTAGTCAGCATTGCTGAGTACGTCAAAAATGACGGGGAATGAGAATTTTCTCCTTACTCTTATGATAGTTGTTATATGTTATTTGAAAATAATATCCAATTTTATTCTTTATAACCCCCTCCCACCTTAAGGTCAGGTCCAATCAAACTAAGTTTAAATGTGATGTTTTGAGTCAAAATATATTTAAAGCTTTTACTTGATACCCAATCAATATTATTTGCTAAAATATTACTGATCATCTATGCCTATTATTTAATATAGAAATAATTCCCGAGCAAGGTCCAAAGCTATAATAATTTTGAAAAAATTTTCACAACCAAAGATCATAATAATTTTGGAAATTGAGAACTGGAATAAAATATTTTAAAAAATCTTAATGAATTTAAAAATACAATCTAAATTAGATTTTATGGGCCTTGGTTTATTTGTTTTAGGTCAATGTCTGATCCATAGTTAATAATAAAAAAATTTCCAAGCGTCCAAGCTGATAATAATTTGGAAAATTTTCCAAGCGTTGCCAAATGTAATTTATAAAAATAATTTCCAAGCCTAGCCCGACCCATTATAATTTTAAAAAAGATTTCCTAAACCTAGTCAATCGATAATAATTTAAAAAATTCAGATTCCAATAAAAAAAATTATAAAAATATTTTTCGAGCCCAGCCCGACCCATTATAATTTTAAAAAAATTTTCTCAAACCTGGCCAACCAATAATTTTGAAATTGTTTTCCCAAGCCTGGAGCTTCCAATAAAAAATATAAACATTGATATATTTTAATTACTTTCATAATATAGTTTTATATATAAGAAAAATTGTATTACTATATTAAATATAGATGGGGGGGGGGGGGGGGGTGACTGGAAAGATCGTTTGTCTAACGAATGCTAAGTCAGTAGTTCGAATCTCGTTGAAATATAAAAAAACTTTTAAAAAAGTTTTCTTTTTTTAAAAAAAATAATTTATCATTAGAGGTATATAGTCTCCTTCGATTTATTTAACAATAAGATGATAGTTGATACCAAAAATAAAAATTAACATTAAGGTTATATGAAAACGTTCATTTCTTGATTACGGCTATTATATATATTAGATATTGTTTTTTAATTTTTTTTCATAAAATTTCAAGCACCCACTAAACTTTAGTAAACTGAAAAGTCTAATGATTGGGTTGGTCTATACCCACTGGCGTTTCTAAGATTAGTTCGAAAAATGGATGGGAGAATTATTTCTAAATAATAGGAATCAGTTAATCAGGTAAGCATAATTTTAGACAAGTGGTTAAAGAGGATGAGGGGTTGTTTTTATAGGAAAAAACGGTATTACATAATAAAATCATAGTAATAATCAATTTTAACTTTTCACGTTCTTCTTATGCGAAAAAAATTAGAAGTACATAAACCACATATGCCATTTAATATTATTTTAGAGTATCTCTCTTACCCTATTCACTTGTGTAAAATACAATCCAATAGAAATTGGGGATCCATATCTATGGTATCGGGCCGATCCGTTTGTCTGTCTTTTGTCATTATACCATTTCGCTTCAATTTATCGAAAAATTTCATCTAATTTTCTCCACGCTTCAATTTTTAGAAAAATTTCAATAACCTATTTACTTTGACCACAGCATGCAATGGTAAATTATTTAATATACATTATGTGATTTATTGTTTTCTAGATGTTTGCAAATATTTGACTGCAAGAAGAGAAATCTAATTTTCTCCACGCTTCAATTTTTAGAAAAATTTCATCTAATTTTCTCATCTCTGTAAATGATACCTTCCTCATTCTCCACTCTGTAAATGATTTTCTCTACTCTGTAAATGATACCTTCCTCATTCTCCACTCTGTAAATGATACCTTCCTCATATAGAAGGTCAAAATATTATAAAAACAAAATATATTTTAACTGTAATTCACCCACCTGCAATGGAAAAGGTTACAGTGTAAATAATCTATTTACTTTGACCACAGCATGCAATGGTAAATTATTTAATATACATTATGTGATTTATTGTTTTCTAGATGTTTGCAAATATTTGACTGCAAGAAGAGAAAGTATTTTACAAAATAACATAAAATATTATACTTTAAATTTTTTTAAAATAATTAATCAAAATTTTGTTAATATATTTTCTTTTAAATTTTATTAAAAATAGTTTATCTAAATTATGATATAATATTATACTTTAAATTTTTTTAAAATAATTAATCAAAATTTTGTTAATATATTTGCTTTTAAATTTTATTAAAAATAGTTTATCTAAATTATGATATAATATTATACTTTAAATTTTTTTAAAATAATTAATCAAAATTTTGTTAATATATTTGCTCTTAAATTTTATTAATAATAGTTTATCTAAATTATGATATAATATTATACTTTAACTTTATTATAAATAACAAATTTTTTTTAAATAAATTTTTCCTTAAGTATCTGGCAATCAGGCTGGTGATGGATACAGAAATGTGGTGATATCTGGGGTCTTTTTGGAAGAAGATCAAGAACCCGTTTCTTCCAATCTCAATCAAGTGCAAGAGGCTGGGGAGAGTGTTGGAGGAAGTATTTTACAAAATAACATTATACTTTAAATTTTTTTAAAATAATTAATCAAAATTTTGATAATATATTTTCTTTTAAATTTTATTAAAAATAGTTTATCTAAATTATGATATAATATTATACTTTAAATTTTTTTAAAATAATTAATCAAAATTTTGTTAATATATTTTCTTTTAAATTTTATTAAAAATAGTTTATCTAAATTATGATATAATATTATCCTTTAACTTTATTATAAATAACAAATTTTTTTAAAATAAATTTTACCTTAAGTATCTGGCAATCAGGCTGGTGATGGAGACAGAAATGTGGTGATATCTGGGGTCTTTTTGGAAGAAGATCAAGAACCCGTTTCTTCCAATCTCAATCAAGTGCAAGAGGCTGGGGAGAGTGTTAGAGGAAGTATTTTACAAAATAACATTATACTTTAAATTTTTTTAAAATAATTAATCAAAATTTTGATAATATATTTTCTTTTAAATTTTATTAAAAATAGTTTATCTAAATTATGATATAATATTATACTTTAAATTTTTTTAAAATAATTAATCAAAATTTTGTTAATATATTTTCTTTTAAATTTTATTAAAAATAGTTTATCTAAATTATGATATAATATTATCCTTTAACTTTATTATAAATAACAAATTTTTTTAAAATAAATTTTACCTTAAGTATCTGGCAATCAGGCTGGTGATGGAGACAGAAATGTGGTGATATCTGGGGTCTTTTTGGAAGAAGATCAAGAACCCGTTTCTTCCAATCTCAATCAAGTGCAAGAGGCTGGGGAGAGTGTTGGAGGAAGTATTTTACAAAATAACATTATACTTTAAATTTTTTTAAAATAATTAATCAAAATTTTGATAATATATTTTCTTTTAAATTTTATTAAAAATAGTTTATCTAAATTATGATATAATATTATACTTTAAATTTTTTTAAAATAATTAATCAAAATTTTGTTAATATATTTTCTTTTAAATTTTATTAAAAATAGTTTATCTAAATTATGATATAATATTATCCTTTAACTTTATTATAAATAACAAATTTTTTTAAAATAAATTTTACCTTAAGTATCTGGCAATCAGGCTGGTGATGGAGACAGAAATGTGGTTATCTGGGATCTTTTTGGAAGAAGATCAAGAACCCGTTTCTTCCAATCTCAATCAAGTGCAAGAGGCTGGGGAGAGTGTTGGAGGAAGTATTTTACAAAATAACATTATACTTTAAATTTTTTTAAAATAATTAATAAAATTTTGTTAATATATTTTCTTTTAAATTTTATTAAAAATAGTTTATCAAAATTGTCTTATAATATTATCCTTTAACTTTATTATAAATAACAAATTTTTTTTTTATAAATTTTTCCTTAAGTATCTGTCAATCAGGCTGGTGATGTAGATATAAATGGGGTGATATCTGGGGTCTTTTTGGAAGAAGTTCAAGATCCTTTAACTCAAATCATAGAACTACCTCTACATTTCCCATTCTTAGATGAAAGTTTTATAGATGAAGAAGATGTAGTAGATACCTCCATTGCAGCTAATAGCTCTGATACTTTTCCAGTAATAGTTAATAGCATTCAATCTTCATTCTTAAATATCGAACAACCATATAATTTTATTCTTTCCCAAAAAAATCGTAATTTATTATATTCCAATAAATATTTATATATACATTATAAATTTGGGTTTTTATTTAAATGTAGACTAAAGCATTGTACCGCTAGAGGTACTTTGTTAAATAGGAAGTTTACATTAACCAATTTTCACAACCATTCTGATGAATCTGAGGAAGAGCATTATGCAATTTTAGTAACTGAATAATCTTAAAGAACAAATTCGAGCATACCCCTACCAAAGCAAACGTAAAACATATAATCAAGTTATGCGTATTAGAAAAATGGATCCACTCGTTCAACTCCATCCTAATGCTCTACCAACATTTATATCTGTGAAAAGTATTATGAATCGTGTTATTAAATCATTGAGACCTCCTTTACCTCTTATAAATTCTGATATCCGATTAGACGGCGATTATACGTTAACACTAGATAATAAAACATTTTTAATTTCTAATGAAAATAATGAATTATCTACACATGAATTACTTGAATGCCTCTGTAATGCTGACCAAATTTTGATGGACGGTACATTTTTTTCGTGTCCATTATTATTTAAGCAATTATACACTATTCATATAATGATTAATCATAAAATAATTCCTTGCACATATATATTGTTGCCAAATAAAAACAAAGAAACATATTTAAAAATGTTGGATCTTTTAAAAAATTATTGCTTATCTATAGGTTTTTTATTTTCTCCTCCTAAAGCACTTATAAATTTTGAAATGGGAGTACTTAGAGCTCTCGAAGAAATGTTTCCAACCATTTCTGTCAAGG
The DNA here is from genome assembly GCF_954871325.1 of Gordionus sp. m RMFG-2023. NCBI lineage: Eukaryota > Metazoa > Nematomorpha > Gordioida > Chordodea > Parachordodidae > Gordionus > Gordionus sp. m RMFG-2023. Next base: position 13,450,135 of record NC_088779.1, on the reverse strand, counting down.
GATGCTACTTTCATTATTGCCAATGTATTTTAAGACGTATACAGGGTAATAGATTGACAGCATTTAGTCGGCTTAATCCTGATTTTAAGAGATTTTATCGCACTCATGGCGATACCCTTTTTAACTGAAATGGACATACCATTGGTATTGTCTGAATTAAATAGTGAGGTAGAGGCCTTTAATTTAGATCCCATAAGAGATCTTTTTACATATTTTAAAAATACTTGGATTAACCCAAACGCAAAATTTAAATATAAGATGTGGAATATGTATGATGTTCAAGGAGTAAGAACAAATAACCATGTTGAAGGATTTCATCGTTCTCTAAAAGAGTATATAAAATATTCTCATCCTAATTTATATCTTTTTATTGATATATTAAAACAAATACAACAAGATATGGATATCAAATTCATTCAATTGCGTAATGGGAAAAAGGTTACTGAAAGGAAAAAAAAATACTGTATAATATACGAAATTATATTATACTACTTGTACACCAATGCAGTATTTAGATAAAATATCAAGATATTTAATAATGAAATAAAATAATGAGTGGACAAATTCATTATCTAGTCAGCAGGTATCTCCTTATTTTTTTTCGATATTAAATATCTCGATATTTTATCTAAATACTGCATTGGTGTATAAGTAGCATAATATAAAAATGTTTCTCGTCTTATTTTTTCGTCTATTATACAGTATTTTTTTTTCATTTCAGTAACTTTTTTCCCATTACGCAATTGAATGAATTTGATATCCATATCTTGTTGTATTTGTTTTAATATATCAATAAAAAGATATAAATTAGGATGAGAATATGTTATATACTCTTTTAGAGAACGATGAAATCCTTCAACATGGTTATTTGTTCTTACTCCTTGAACATCATACATATTCCACATCTTATATTTAAATTTTGCGTTTGGGTTAATCCAAGTATTTTTAAAATATGTAAAAAGATCTCTTATGGGATCTAAATTAAAGGCCTCTACCTCACTATTTAATTCAGACAATACCAATGGTATGTCCATTTCAGTTAAAAAGGGTATCGCCATGAGTGCGATAAAATCTCTTAAAATCAGGATTAAGCCGACTAAATGCTGTCAATCTATTACCCTGTATACGTCTTAAAATACATTGGCAATAATGAAAGTAGCATCCCTTGACAGAAATGGTTGGAAACATTTCTTCGAGAGCTCTAAGTACTCCCATTTCAAAATTTATAAGTGCTTTAGGAGGAGAAAATAAAAAACCTATAGATAAGCAATAATTTTTTAAAAGATCCAACATTTTTAAATATGTTTCTTTGTTTTTATTTGGCAACAATATATATGTGCAAGGAATTATTTTATGATTAATCATTATATGAATAGTGTATAATTGCTTAAATAATAATGGACACGAAAAAAATGTACCGTCCATCAAAATTTGGTCAGCATTACAGAGGCATTCAAGTAATTCATGTGTAGATAATTCATTATTTTCATTAGAAATTAAAAATGTTTTATTATCTAGTGTTAACGTATAATCGCCGTCTAATCGGATATCAGAATTTATAAGAGGTAAAGGAGGTCTCAATGATTTAATAACACGATTCATAATACTTTTCACAGATATAAATGTTGGTAGAGCATTAGGATGGAGTTGAACGAGTGGATCCATTTTTCTAATACGCATAACTTGATTATATGTTTTACGTTTGCTTTGGTAGGGGTATGCTCGAATTTGTTCTTTAAGATTATTCATAGTTACTAAAATTGCATAATGCTCTTCCTCAGATTCATCAGAATGGTTGTGAAAATTGGTTAATGTAAACTTCCTATTTAACAAAGTACCTCTAGCGGTACAATGCTTTAGTCTACATTTAAATAAAAACCCAAATTTATAATGTATATATAAATATTTATTGGAATATAATAAATTACGATTTTTTTGGGAAAAAATAAAAAAATTTGGTTGTTCGATATTTACGTTAAGGTTGAGTGGTTATATTTATGAGGAAAAGATTGGTGAAATTTATTACATCTTTTCCAGCCATGAAATTTTTATCTGCATGGTAAATGTAGATTTTTATAATGTGTTATAGTTTGAGAAAATTAATATTAACATTGTATTGTGTGAATATATTCTGTATGTCATATTACTACTAATTAAATATTATATTTTATTAAAGGATATTTGTAGCTTTTTAAATTTATTGTTCATTTGAAAAAATTGATAATTTCCGAAAATTATATTTCATAATAAAACTATTTATACATATATTTTTGTATCATATCTAAACAAGTGTATGGGTGGAATAATAAAGGAAATACAAAATCTTAATTTCTAATCCTTATTTTATTCAAATCAATTTTGATAATATATTTCTGACGCGATATCTTTTTTAAATTAAAAAAATTGATTAATTAATTAATAGACTTTTCTTGTGTCTTGCTCAATCATAGGTTTTAATTAAATAGGTTAATGGTAAAATTAAATCAGCCATCGGCAGGTGCTCAACCCAAAGTATGATACGAACAATAATTATAAAATCTCTTACAAAAAATTATAATCTAAACGTATTTAAATATTAGCAATTATAAACATAGAAATAATTAAACATTTTTGATTTAAGATATTAATAAAAATAATTTTTTAATGTGATTTATTGGATGATGTTAACTTTGCAAAATTTATTTCTCCACAGTTATAGATCTACCTAAAAATATATAGACATTCCTCTATCAATGTAAAGTTTAATATAGCTTCGAATCTGAAGGGCTTATAAATTTAAATTAGTTTAGTTAGATATTGCCTATCGAGGGAAAGCAACTTGCCGACGAGATATATATTCAAATTTAAAAAACTTAAACTGAAGATCATAATTAAAATATTTGGGTCTAAAGCGGACACATAGTATATGAGGAGAGAGAGAAAAACTAAATAGATAAGGTGCTATAAGATACTCAAAATTTATCAATCGGACAGATTAAAAAGTATGTTTTGAAATGACTTTTCCCCTTTATTAAGCTTTTACAGAAAGTTTGGCTCATGTTGGGTCTTTTAAAGAAAGATTTACCAATCATCAGGATAAAAAAAATCTTGCAGGCATCTAGTTATTATATTATAACAGAAAAACACTTTTATAATCAAAGTTGGCCATACCGCGAATACTTGTATCTAAGATACAAGTTCCTTTTGTATCTAAGATACAAGTTCCTTTTGTATCTTGTACTCAGTATATTTTTAATAAGATACTAATATCTGTATCTAAGATCCTTTTTTCTGAAAAGAATCTTGTATCATTTTCAGTTTCTTGACAAAAGATACAGATTCTTTTTAATATTCATGCTCAAAATTTCTCATATAAAAGTATAAATATAATTTTCTTCGAGAATCTTGTATTAATTTCCTTATTATTTTCCGCCAGGTTTTAAATATATTGACAACCAAAATTAGCTGGAAAATTTACAACTCATATTAAGGTAGATCGATAAAAAAATAATAATACCAACACAAAATAAATAACGATCATATTTTTTATATAAATGTAACTCGATAGAATATCGTTACCAATTTTATATGATATTTTTTAATTTGTAGGATGATTAACACTCATAGCAGTGAAGAAGAGGGTAGTGGAATTTAAATTTTGGTAATAAGTTCCCGTGAATCAAATCCCAATCTTAAAATTATGGAAATTTTTTTAAAATAAAAATTAAAAAAAGACAATGTACAGGCTTTATGTAAAAACCTGTATAAACAAAAAAATGATATAGGGTTAAACACAAATTAATTTTGTTAAACATATGAAAGTATATTATTTATCTTAAAAATTCAAATTTACAATGTTGCAGTGGCGTAGTTACGGGGGTGGTTTTCGGGTTTGGACCCCTCCCAGAGCAAATTTTTTTTTAGATTATACGTTCAAAAGACTTAAAAGTGCCTTTATATCAAATCAATACCATTAATATTTATATTTTTCTGGTTTTGATATTTATGGATGGATATTATATAAAATTATTATGGGTAGTAATATTATAAAGTCATTGAGAATAATCTACAATAACATATTGTTCGTGCATTAATTTATTATATATTGTCGAAGATGTGATTATTATTTTTAATAAACCCGGTCGAAGGCTTGACAAAAGGGCCGAAGGCCTTTTAAAGGGGGTCTGGGGGCGAAGCCACCAGGATTTTATATGTATGGACCCCCTCTAAGAAAAATTCCTAGCTACGCCAATGCAATGTTGTCTACCTTTAATAACAGCTACCCAAGATGGTATGGGCAAAAATTTAAGAAAATATATTGCTATGATATGTATATAATGAGACTTTTTATCACATCCATATTTTGAGAACTTATGGATTGAGTCGGATGATAAAAAAAAATACTTTCAATTATTAAAACAATCCCTAAATATAGTACCAAAGAATATAATCAAGCTCAAACTATAACACCAATAGATTTGACATCTAATAAAGAAAATGATGATTATTTTTCTATTGGTGAAACAAATGTTGCTGAGTTTAATAATACAAACGGGAGGTTTTAAATTATATTCAGAAAGTGGAAATACATTATAAATGCGAAATTATTATCTTTCAATTAAGGAAATTTTTTATAATTATAAAACAGCAATACCTTCATCAGCTTTAATTGAAAGGCTATTTAGTTTTGGCACAATGTTAAATACGCCGATACGAGAAATGTCTAATGATCAATCATTTTAAAAATTCGATTATCTTATAAAATAATGAATCTATTTTAAATACTCTGATTATTATAATTAACTCAGCATTAAATATTTTATTAAATATTGATTTTCTTATTATATGAGTATGTTCTTCACAATAAATAAAAAAAAAGTGTATTTTATAAACTATTCTAATTTAATTGTTAATGAATTTAAAAGTAACCTCTATTTAAGATACTCTAATTAAGAAAGTATCTTTTATATTGTATCTTTTTGATATTTTGAAAACGATACAAGTATCTGTATCTAAGATTCATTTTTTTCACAAAGAATCTGTATCAGTATCTAGATTGTTTTTCCAGAGGACCTGCCCAACTCTGCTTATAATTAGGCCTACAAAAAAACTAATCGAATCGAATAATACTATTATTCATATTCGATTCGAAAATTCGAATCGAATAATTGCGCTATTCGTATTCGTACGAATAATAAAATCATTATTCGTTTCGATTCGTCGAATATTCGATTCGATTCGAAAATTTTTCTAAAGCTTATAAAATATTTTGCAAAAAATTTTTTACAGATGTTTAAAGATGACACTTTTAAGGATTCTCTAAACTAATTGTCATTACAATATAAAAATTTATTGAAAATAAACGAAATAAAACCCAATGATTTCATATAACGTTAACCAAACAAATTGACCAAAATATCCGATTTTTAGCATTAGAATTGCTTATAAAAAAATATTTAACTATTTCTTCAATCTAATATTAAAATTTTATTAAAATTTTCTAAAAATGTACAATAATCTCATTTTATAAAAATAAAATAATACACAAAAATATTAAATTATAGTAAATCCGAATTTGATAATATCCAATTTTTTAAGCAAAAAGTCTTTCTAATAGTTTCCTTCTTCAAAGACATTCTATTTTTCATTATCATATTTGTTCCTATTGAGAACAACCGCTCACATGAAGCCGAAGATCCCTGAATTGACAATACATCAGTTGCCATTTTCGACAACACAGGAAAACGATCCCCATGCAATCTCCACCATTCTAAGGGACTCTTATTTGAACTGATTCTTATTTCGTTAAGATATGTCTCCAACTCACATACTGATGCGATGTTATTTTGTTTAAAAATTCTATCCATGCTCGTATTGGGTTAACTGATGTTGATTTGATATTATATTTTGTAATCATTATGTACATCTTTAAATTTTTCTAATAGATTTGTCGTGCCTATGTTATATGTAGTTGGTAGTTGCTCAAAAAATTGCATTTTTAGTCTAGGATCCAGTATTGTTGATATTATAGTGTGAATATTTGTTAAGTTATAATAAGTTTCTATTTTCTCAATCGCACTGATAGATATTTGCGAATAATTACGAATATTTATATATAAATAATTTCGAATAATTTCGAATAATACGAATAATTTTCCTCATTATTCATATTCGATTCGAAATTTCGAATCGAATAATTGTGTTATTCGTATTCGTAAAATACGAATCGAATCGAATTGAATCGAATCGAATATCAAATAACAAATAATTCGTTTTAGGCCTACTTATAATTAAATAACTTATTTTATTCGAGTATTGCATAGATTCCAATTTATTTACATTTGGATTAGCTCTAATGTTTTTTTAATCATCAGCTTTTAAAAATATAGTATTGTATAAAAATTAATATTATATCACATCATAATTTTAAATCCTTAGCCTGTCTTCTGACATTTTTGTCATAAGACATTTTTTCACATGACAAATCAACGTGATATATGACAGATTGTTTATATTCTGGTATTAACGAAAATGATTTATATAATTTATTTAATATTGATGCTTATATAATTAAATATTCTTTCTCTATTATATATAGTAATTGAATATTTTATATATAATTAAATATTACTTTATATAAAATTAAATATTACTTTATATATAATTATTGAATATTTTATATATAATTAAATATTACTTTATATAAAATTAAATATTACTATTTTATTTAAAATTAATAAATATTACTTTATATATAATTAGTTATTTTTATATTAGTAGTTAAATATTGCATGAATTTACAAATTTGTTTTTTAATTATATTAAATCTATCAACAAATTTTAAAATATATTTTACTTTTATTTATAATTAAACTTTTATATTATAAATATTGTATGAATTATCATATAAATATTTTATTAATTTATTAAAATTGAATAATATGTTAAAAATGTCTTGTTTGTATTCACCATCTTTTTTTTTTATGTCGCGAATTCAGCTGTGGAAATATTTAGGCCCCGAACCCATTTCTATTAGTAATATTGTTACATCTAAAATATTTTCCACTTATAATATATTGGCGGTCATTTTAATTTGATATCGATAGCATATTCTGGGAGTAAATTATGGGATATAGAATTGATGCCTTCTTAATTATAACATCATTAGTAAAAAAAATACATTAAACTAATTAAAATAATATTTTAGTCCTCTTTTTTTGTAGCAGGTTGGATTTTTTTTATCAAAAAATTATTTAAGAATTATGAAGTAAATATATATAAGGTACATATAATCATTCTAATTGTAGGTTAAAAATTTTATTATTCATCTACTTTTTGCAACAACGTTTGCCCTTTCTTGTATAATGTTTGAATTGATAATATTTGAAATTTTGAATATATTAGATCCCAAGTATTAGCTCTATCATTTATATTAACAATTTATAATTATAGAACAAGGCTTTTTTTATGGCATTTCACTCTTCATATGATGCTTTTTCTCCTCATATTTATTATACCATTTTATATGGCATACAGCTTTATCAACCAAATACATTTTATAAACTCGTTTTTTGTAAAACCATGTGAGAAATTATATGTATGTTTTGTTTAATTCACTATTATAAGATTCAGAAGAAAAAACAAAACTTATGTTATCACTTGTTTCATGGCTTATTTTTATATATTTCTTTTGGAAAATTGGTGACCCATTCCCAATGCTTAGTCCTAAACATGGTTATTATTCTATTTTAGATAACATTGAAAATGCATGTATTTAATATGATAGATGTAGACATATAAATCAAAATGTTATTTAAATGCTAAGTCCTAAATTTTAAAGGAATGTTTACTTATGTTATCAAAACATATTTTAAACTATTAATACATTTTAACAACAGGAGTGTTTTCCATTGAACAAGGAATTAGTAGAGTTGGAGTTATTGGTGTAACAATTATGGCCTTGCTGTCAGGTTTTGGAGCAGTCAATTGTCCCTACACATATATGTCATGCTTTATGAAGTTAAACATTAATTATATGATAAAAATTTTATTATGAATTTTGTTGTTCCTTCTCACTACAGAAATTAAAAACTAGAAATGCCCTATATGACAATTATAGCACTGAAAATTTAATGAAGATTTTTTTATAAAAAAAAGTTATAAGGTTAGATCATAACCTCTACAATTTCTAAGAAAAAATAGTTCTTTTCAATTGTAAATTTTTTAATTGTAATTATAATTAAATTGAAGATTCGATTTTTTTTATATTTAGCCAAAACTTAAGTTCTAACCAGGATTACCAGACTTCCTGATTTTGGCAACACTCCCTTTTTTATGTTTGTTTTGGCTAAAATATGCCATCTATTAATTTATGCTTTCTCCCATTTATTTACAAAATAAGGTTTTCTTGAGTTTTTTTATAGAAATTTAAAATATAAAATTTTAAAAATTTGTCTAACCAGAAACTTAAGGCCAATTTTATTTTTTTAAATCATACATTTAAAATGGCATCTTATTTATGGTTATTTTCATTGTTAAAAGATATTTATCAAATGTAGATACAGATACATTGTCTAAAATAGATCATGATCCCAATACAATGATCAAAATATATCTAGATACAGATATAATTTTTATTACACATCATGGTTTGCCATTGTTTTTGAACAGAAACTCTTACTATGGGAGCACAAATTATGTAAACAACATTTTATATTTTGTTAACATTCAATTCTAAAATATAAAAAAATATTAAACTAAATATCAATACCCCTATTTATATCGTTATTTCAGATATATTTTCATTTAAAATGAGCATTTATAAAAAAATAATTTGCATTAAACTTATAATTTATTTATAAAAAGTCAGTGGAATATCTAAAATTATTTTTAAAATTCTAAATAAATTTATTTGCTTAATTTTTTGCATGGTATGCAAGAATTTATATATATTTTACATGGGAAGAAATATCCTTCACAATCTTGAACTGATATCTGTAGATTTAATAGGAAATAATAATATTTATTTTTAATATATATTTCTTATATCAGTCTTAATATTTGTTAATATATATTTATTTAAATTATATGCTCATATGAAATAAAATGAATTTTGCATACAGATCCCTCTAAAATTGTATTATAGATACAAATACTTTCTATGAAAATGTATGGAGATACAGATATCACCATTTTATATATAGAAACAACTGGCTTCTTTATACTACTTTTGATTTTTAGAAAAGAAGTAACAAAATATTTATTGCATATAATCTTAAACACAATATAATGATAAATCTCTAATTCTGAAAATAAAAATGAGTATTATGCGAATGTGAAATATATTTTATATTAAAATCTAATTATATAAATGATTAGAAGTTTAAAGTATGCCTATTTTAATATTATTTGAAAAAATTTGCAGTTTATACAGTTAATGATTTTTTATTAGTTAAATGAAATGTTCTTTTAGCTTAATTTTTTTTCACTTTTTATTTCATTAATTTAAATTAATAAATTACAGAGATTTAAAGAAAAGTGCAACATCAAATAATTTTAAATGTAATACCTAAATACCTAGAATCTTTCATGGTTAGAGAAAAAAAATAGTTGAAATGCAATTGTATAATATATACTACATTTAATATCAGATATGTAGGAATCCAATATGTGAAAAACATTCAACAAAGCAAAATATGTATTCAGTTAAAAATAAGGAATTATTGAAAAATATCAAATTAATTCTTTAAAACAACAATTTAGTTGAAATAGGTATTCAATAACAAAAGTTACATTCATCTATCACACAATAAAATACTTAGTTATATCTACAGATTGCATTGCAAACTTATTGTCTATTCACCTTCCTGATTCAAAAATACTCAAAAACATCAAATGTAGAAGAACAAAAGCTTCAAAAATAGTTTTGAATATAATTGACCCTGAGACTAAGATATTTTAGTGGATTTAAAGAAAAATCATCCATTTTCTTTATTAACGGAATCCTCAAATAATGGAAATACCAAAACACTTCCAATGCGCTATTCTAATAAAGAAACAGTTTTTAAATAAACTTTAAAAAATAACGTAGAGAAATTGAAGTATTGTCCATAAAAATTTGATTTTAAAACAAAAATTAACAATTTAATTAAAAATATAAAATCTTCTAAAAAAAATTATAAATGATTTATTTTGTATATTGATTTTTAAAATTCTCTTGTGTATATTTTAATATGGTTATATGGCATATTCCAATATAATATTTTAAAATTTGTATAACTATACAAATGTTTTAGGAAGATGCATTTAAAATAAAACTAATATAACGTAGAACTAATATTATTCATCAGATATGTCTAACTTGGTCTGCCTCTCCATTAGAGCCTAGCAAGTTAGCCTAACCTGACTTGGACCTAGAAATTTTAAAAAACTGGCTAGTAGTGTTGTTAAACGGCTCATTTTGAGCCGATTTTTTAAAACGGCTAACTCAATATTTTAGCCAGAAAAATATTGCCTAAGCCTCGAGATTTCGATTATATGCCTAGACCTTTGTTCCTTCTATGAGCAAAATCTTGAGGCTTGCGTAATATTTTTCTAGACGAAATATTGAGTTAGCCGTTTTTAAAAATCGGCTCAAAACGAGCCATTTAACAACACTACTGGCTAGACTTAGGCTTAAATTTTTTGAAAAAATTTGTGTTGAACTGGGTATAAAAAATTATCAAAATATGGTCAAAATAATTAGTAATTTCTATTTTATTTAACCTTACTATTATTTTTCAATTATAAATTTTTGAAAAGCTAGAGCCGTGTGGCCGAAAGATTAGAAAACACCCTCCCCCCCCTCCATACCTTATGAAAAAATGATGGCTACATTTCTATTTATCTTATTCTCTCTTATTAGTACTATTAAGCCCTTTTAATTATATTTATTAATTTAAATGAAGGCCTGTTTCAGCTTTGGATATTCAAGTATTGGAAAAGCGTTTATTACAAACTTACGATATTATCATAAACAAGAAAAAACGGTAAGTTAAACTATTTATATTAAAGTGATATATTTTGAATCTTTAAATAGTTTTGAATATCTTATATTTGTTCAATATAAAATAAATCTTTTCATATAGTTGTTTTTATATTATGTCAAAATGACGATATTAGTAAACCAATTTATATAATAACCAAAAACATTACATTACAATTTTTTAAATGAAACTATATTTACTAATGTATTTTATGTGTTTAAACTTTTCCTGCATACTGACTGTTCTACTGGTTAAAGCAGTCATCACTAATAAAGCATAAAACATTTCAAAATAGTGCTTCCAATTGTTCAGCTATAACTCTAAACTTTACATTATGATTCTTTATATCACGTGGGACTATATCTTTAAGGTATTTTATGTCTTCCATCTTCTTTTTACATCTCCTCGCCCGCTCTCTCGTCCGCATGGGCCTTCTTTTAATGTTAAATGCATTTTTTAAAACTAAGTATTCTTGCCAAAAACCCTTTAGATTGTAAATTTAAAAATTGGCGCCATAAAGGCACCAGGTTAAATGATTTGAAAAAAAATATCCCCTTTATTTAAAAACTATTATCAAATCCATTTTCATCATACCCATTTTATGAAGAACTTTAGTACTACTCTTCCTTAGCATCCCATGGGCAAAAAGGTTTCTGATATTCCCAGCTGTGGCCAATACTGTTTTCACCAGTATGGTTAAATATATCACCGATTTTCCTATTTATTACTGTAAAATAATGTCGATACCAAGTTTGCACAACTATACGTGTAAAACAGGCTCATGCAAATGTGGGAGCGGAAGGTGCACCAACTCTGGGCTGCCAAAATTAGAATATTTTAAAAGCTGCTAAATTTCTTTTTTAAGTGAAATTTCTTTTTTAAAAGGTATAAATTCACGAATCCCATTTTAAAAATGATGGAGACCTATTTCATTTCTTAAAGTTTGGGTTAATTGGAGGGTTTTAAATGGCCGCCGAACGATTGCCAAAAGTTTTCACACGGTTAGAAACATAACATACCGTTGAAAATAAATAAGATTGTTCACCCAATGTGACTATTCATGCTAAACCTGAATATTTTTCAGGATATAAATATATAAATCTTATTAAACTTTAAATCCTTGGCGGATGTTGAAAAATCTCGGAACAAATTAGATTTTTATCTTTAGGGTATCATTTTACCTATGTTTGATATGATCTTTCGTGCTGATCGTTTACAAGATCTACGACGATATTACAAAAATGAGGTGGCTATGTTGGTACTGGTGCTTTGGGTAGGATATTTCTTTCAAATATCTTATTACGTCATATGTGAGGCAATAATAATATTCTATCACCCTTTGCAACTGTCAAATTTCCAATCGTCCTTGCGTAAGGAAGCACGATCCATGGTGATGACATCTCTTCAGTGAATGGATATAATATTTTCACTTATTAATGACAGAACACGCATTACGTTGATAGTTTATTGAAAGATACCATGCAAAATAATGTCATTCTTGGTTGGAAAGTATACTATTATCCCTTTCCTTATGTTTTTACACTATTTTTTAATTAATTTTTCTATTATATATCAAAGCAGCTTTTTGCTATGTACTTTTATATGAATTAATATTTAATATCACATATTTTTCTTTTATACAACAAATCACTTCTTTATAAATATATATATATTTTATAATATTATACCTAAATTTTTTGCGTTTGTTTTTGATATAAAATTTAACAATCTTTTTTTTCATTACCATTAGTCATTTGTCATCTTTTTTTACTAATTATCGATCTTGATTTATTTTCTTATCACAATAATCTGCGATTCATGGCCATAAATGATCACCACTTTGTTTTTTATGGCCATTTATGAATCTGCACATCATTTATGGATCACCACTATTTGTGACGGGCTAGCCAATTCGTGTTATATAAACTAATTTATCATATTAAAAAATGTTTATTTGTTTAATCGTTTCTTAGAATAGCATTTGAAAAATCTAAACGAAGTTATGGTTACAATTCCCCACTTCAACCTGGTTTATGGACCAAAATAAAAAATGTCACCTCTTCAATGCAGCCTGGAAATGGTTTATTATATACCCTTCCCCATTTAAAAAAACATTTTTTAATTTGAAAAGAAATCAAAAAGTTGCAAAGTGATATTGTTCCATTGGAAGATCTCACAAATCATTTATTCTTAGAAATCGTTGATCTAAAAAATCAGCTACACCGAACGGAATACTCCACAACTTTAAAAGGGAAATATTTCAATATATTGGGTTATTTTTTCTCCATATATTGCATGTGGAAAATCATTATGGTAATTAACAATGCCTCTTTTTTTATCGAGTATAAATGGGTATATTTTTGTTTAATACAGCACAATGGCATCGTTATTTAATTGAACACACTTAGAATATTTTTTATTTTTCAGCAGAAGGTTTTATATAACAAGCATGTCACACCCAGGGTGGGCAAATTTTCAAAAAAAATGTATTCGAAATAAATATAAATACACTTCAGAAAAAAGTATTTGAATATAAATAAACATTTAAAAAAATATATTTTAAATATAAATACAAAAAATTTTTAAATAAATACTAGTGAAAGTCAACGGTCCGGTCCTCTCGATCTTAGACCGGGACCGGACAGAACTTTTTTGAGGACCTTGGTTCGGACCGGTCTTTTTATTTTTTACGGTCAGGACTGCGGTCTGGACCGGTCTTTTATTGTTATTTAAGTTTGCTTTACTATTCAATTAATATAATTTTTTTGTATATTTTATTATATGATATTTTTCTAGATGAGTTATTTTAGATTTTGTTAATTTTTATTTACAATATGAAAACCATAAGTTTGTCCAAGAAACATTTTACTTATAGTCCCCATTTCATAAAAAACATAGAGTATGTGTTCACTGCAGTACCAAATTTAATGTATCGTCAGCAACAAGTAACAAAATAATTGTTTATAATTTTTTAAGCAATAAATTAATCAAAATAATATTATTATTAAAATATTTTGGTTATTATTTATAGTTCTATTTTGTCTTAAGAAACTGTCTGAATAATTCATTGTCAAAATAATTTAACCTTATTCTTAATAAAATAATTAAGTACCTTAAGCAGACATCTGATAAAACATAAAATATATACTTCTAATGATGAAAATATTTCAGAAACACAATCTACTCTTAATTTTAATATGCCCTCCACAAGCACAAAATCACTTTCTTCAATACCATTGTATAAATTTTATTGTAAATATAATACTCTTATATTTAATAAAATGATAAAACAAATTAAATTAAGTTGAAAAAATGTGTTTTTTAAACAAATAAAAAGACCGGTCCTGGACCGGTCTTTTTATTTAGGACCACGATCTGGATCGATTTTTTTATTAAGGACCATGGTCCGGTCCGATGGTATCGGTCCAGTCCTAACCGTGATCTTCACTAATAAATACTAAATAGCTACAAAAAAAATTCGAATTACATATAATAATAAAAAATTTTACATACAAATTTTATTAACCATTTTCTAAAAGTCAAATAATTATGTGAATAACTTATCTTATCGAAAAATTTGCAGTTATTTTAGATTTACGATTTTGGCAAGGCTCTTCCAGTAATCAATAAAAGGTTCATGGAAATTATTTACTTCAAAAATAATTATTTGTCAATTTTAATAAAAATATTAAACAGATCTTGATTTTTTACTCGAATCACATTTATTATTTAAATAAAGAAATTGTGGATTTTATATTTTTAATTCAATTTATATATAAAATAAAAAAAATAAAGTATATGTATTTATTTTAAATCTTAATAAATACAAGATACTTTTTATTCTTTACTATTTAAAACACAAATATTAAGTACTCTAAATTATTTAAATAAAATACCAAAATATTTGTATTTAGTATTTTAAATACAAGTATTCGCCATAATGCCGAACCCTGATAGACCCGGGTTTATTTTATTACTCATAACGATGATAAACTATATATATTTTTTAGTCATTCCTTAATATAATCCTGAATCGTGTTGGGAAAGTAGATCCGGTCACCAAGGCTATTCAATTTTGTGTTGATTATTTCGGACTTCATTTTGATGTAAATTAATGCTATTTATGACAATATCATTATATACATGTTTTTTGAATCGGTAACAGGCGCAATTCTGGTCTCAACACATATCATTTGCTTTGATAGGAATAATCATCATAACTTCGTTTAGAGGCCTTCTAATAAATCTGACCAAATTTTTCTATGCATTATCTAGTAATAAATCATCTAATCTGATCGTCCTAGCTTTAGCTCAAATTATGGTAATATATATTTTTAGTTAATCCCGCTTCATTGATACTTATTTTTTAAATTATTAAAAATTTTAATTTAAGAAATAATCTTATAAAAATAATTTTTTTTCATTATATTATAAAATATATAAACACAATTCAATATAAATTATTAAAATACTAAAATATGTTAACTATTCAAAATTATCACCCTATTATGCTAAAATACATTATTTTTGCCGAGCTATATTAAAATTGTGTAAATTCAATATAAATTATTAAAATATATATGATCTAAAATATTTTGCCTATTCAAAATTATCACCCTATCATGTGAATTATTTTTGTCAAACTCTATTAAAATTGTATAACATCTATCTTTGCCTTTATACTTGCAGGCTGCTATTCTGTGGCATTGAAATAATAAGATGGTGCACATTCTGAGATATCGATTCTATATTAGCTTTATTTATTCTAAAGTTTTCTAGGTCATTCATTTCCTTTTTTTCACAAGCTAACGGTAACGTGTTTATTTTTTGAAGTAATTTTTGCACTAAGTAAATCGAACAATTTGAGGATAGAATATTTTAGAGACCGTCCTGGCACTAAGCCGTATTTTAATACATCTGGTGGCCCAGGAAAAAATTATTATTAAAATACCCGGGCCAGGACGAATATTTTAAAACCAAATATTTCAAATCGTCATTTAACGATAAAAATTAAAATAAATATAATATATTTCAAAAAAATCCGGACTGGGTCGTGCAAATAATACCTCTGTATATCTCTGGAATATATTAAACTAGACGTGCCTATATTATGCATTATAAGTAAAGTCATTATCCCCTGCTTATTTTTTTAGAATAATTATATTAGATTTGTTTTATATCAATTTGCATATTAATAAGGGCATGTATTTGATTTCAACAGTATTATTGATGAGAATGAACATGCCACCCCAATACAGATCGATAATAACGCAAGTTCTAGGAGAATTACAGTTTAATTTTTATCATAGATGGTTTGATGTAATATTCTTACTGAGCGCTTTATCGAGTATAGCTTTCCTTTATGTGGCTCACAAACGAATATCTTTGGCTTAACTCAAAATATACATTCGGGTGATTTAAATTAATTATTTTGCAATATTATGTGATGAATCATGATGGATATTGTTATACCAAACTTTATTATACATTTAGCAAGCATTATTGATATAAAATCATTTGTATTAATATATTTATAATTTTATTCCATTCTAAAATAAATAAGTTGTATATTTAATTATTTTTTTTTATAAATATTTTAGGGTAAAATACAAGTCCTTAAAAAAAAATTTATTTAAAAAAAACGGTAAAACCATAAGAATATATTGTATAAATATTTTTTAAACATATTTTTATTTGTATCTATAATAAATAATTATTTTAAATACATATTTATATATCTTATAAAATTCACTGATAAATATGATATAACGTTCTAACGGATATACAACGATTAGAGTTCGACAAATTTGAATCATCGTTAGCGTATTCAGAATTATGCTCGTTCAATAGAGTATAATATATAATTAATTCGGGAGTGTCCATGATAAATCCATTGTCCGAGAATTTTCCACCTATTTTTAATATATTTTTATACGATGTTTTATCGCGGTTAAATATTTGGTTGCATTGAGGGCTTTTAACGATTTCAAGCCACACATAAAATGCCGGATTTTGAGTCGATATATGTATAGTAAATTTATTTTTGACTTTGCTAACTTTGACGATCTTAAAATTATATCAATATAATAAAAAAAATTAAATAAGTTATACCGATATTTTTGGATCATTTAATTTCCAAGTTTTAGGATAATTTAAAAACAATCTTTGTTGACTGAGTATTCCTGGTTTTCCTGGATTGTAAATATATGCGTGAAAGTAAAACTGGCTGAGATTTAAATAATCACGAAAATCACCCAAGTTTTGATTTAAAACGACCTGGCTCCCAAATTTCACCTTATAATTTGAATTAATAAAATATACTTAATATTAAAATAAAACAGATACATCAATAACACTTTTATTAGCCGAATTCGGACATGCTAAGGTATCGTCGGCAGATACAACCGATATTTATTTTTTCTAAATAAATAATGCATAGGCAGTGAGCTCGACTTAATTTTTATTATAACTGTGCCGATCCATATATATTTCACCTATTCATTATTTCACAATATAGGTTCAAAACAAAACCGATCCCATATTTATAATGATTTTTTATCATCACCCTTTGAACCAAATATAATTTTAAAAAATCTATATTTTACAATTATGATTAAATTTTTTTTTTTAAATATTAAATTCATTATTCCTCCAACTGAAAATAAGTTCCGTAGCAAAATTGTCATATCTTTTGTGAAAATTTTTCATTGCCATATTAAAAATATTCCTTTTTTTCAAGTATAAATAATAAAATGGGCAAGTTATTATTTTAAAAAAATTTCGAATCGTTTTATTTGTATAAATATAAAATCTTTTGAAATATAATAATGTAAAATAATAACAAAAAACAATCGGATCGGGTTTTTGCAGGTATCGACCCGATCCGATATTTTTCAAAACGTTAAATATTGGTACTGATGCGATATTTGTCAGCACAGTCCTAATTTTTATTCAGAAAAGCAGCCTGGCACCAATTTTTCATTTCACGATTTTGATATGTCATATTTTTAAAATACTTTTAAAAGTTATACTTATTTCTATTTTTTAAATCTAAAAATCCCTATTTAGAACTAAAAAAAGAAGGAAAAACAATTTTATTATAATAATTTTAATAAATATTAAACTATTTTTATAAAATTTTTCATAATATCAGCAATAACATTTTTTTCTTCTATTCAAAGCAATTTATTTTTTAAATCATGGGGTAAGTTATTTTTTTAACAAGATATTAAGTTATTTATAGTATATTTGAGACAAAACAACTAGAAGAAAGTTAAAATTTGAACTAAGGTGAAATATTTTATGCAACGTTTACAAATTTTTATCGAATGAGAATATTAGTTTTTTACAGGTAATAAGGTAGGGGTTAGGATTTTAGTATAATAAAAAAAAGTTTATACTCCAGATAATGATATATTCTTTTGATAGGCTATTGTCAAATTTTGAACGTTCCTAAGCGTTACATAAAGATTATATTTATCTTTAGGGGGTTCGTCGTCACATATGACTGTGTAAACTATCTTAATTTCGTCAATATTTTGGTTGGAGTCAAAATTCTGACTAATCATCTCCTTTTGAGTCACGTTTTCAAAATGAATGGTAAGCAGAATGTGCGAAAAAAATGATTTTGCGAAATGATGTAATATTTTGCTTTTTCCTCCATATTCTAAAATATTTAAAATAATGGTCTATTTATATAATTATCCACTAACGCTATTTTCATACACTTATATTAAACTCTAAGATGTGTTAATTATTCTATATATTGATAAATTTAAAAATACGTGTGCATGTGAGGTCATCTTTGCTCATTTTTTCACACTGCGTATAAAAGGCTATATCCGCATCTTTTAAAACAGCTGATTTATATTTTTGCCGTTTGTATAATCAAAGAAAATTACAGATTTTATGTACTAAATATTAATTAGTTTGATATTTAATAAGGTATTCAGAAATAATATACTTAATAAATTGAAACATACATGAATTATTTTTATACGATAATTTTACATTTACTGATTAAAAATTCCAAAAATTAAGAATAATGCCAGTTTCAAACAGCGGTTTCTGAAAATTTTCTTAAATTTTAATGCAGCGTTTAAAAAGCTGTGTTAATTTGGTTGCCAGCTTTTAAAATTGCAGACTTTTCGAGCGTTTTAAATGCAGATTTAAAAAATGAGTCGGGAAAAGCTATAATACTAAACCACTATTTTAATATATAAGCAAAAACTAAAGGATAACCTATTGATGACCAAGTAGGCGCTACCCAAACATCATTTAATTGCCAATACAATGCTCCCATATTAAGACCTAACCCTGTTTCGTCTAAATCTCTATTCCTCCTGTAAAATTCAGTTTGTGTTTTAATAGCCGTAGCTTGATTGATCTATAAAAGATGAAAATTGCGTTTGGGTTATGTAGATACTGAATTGATAAGAATTGCAATTAAAGAATGTTGTTAAAATGTCTATTTTAAAAATCATATTTTCTTATTTCAAGGTTTAAAAACTTTTAAGCTTTAAAATTTTAAGAAAACTAATGATAGTTTTAAAAATTTTAAGAATATGTTTTAGCCATATGACTATTTTTCCCAAAAAGATTTATATTTTGTTTTTTAATTAATTTTTTTGAAGTTAACTTAAATTAAAATTAGCTTTTTGAAATAAATTCATAATATATATTATGATATATAACTTGGGAGAGATACGTAAATTTATCAAAATAATCCGAAGATTTGCTATCATCGATGACTCTGTTGTCTTTAATCGTATAATTGGGATTCCTAAAGTGTATCAAAATTTGGTCAAGCATCTGGAAATTTCCAAAAGAGTGATGTTGCCTAAAATATAATTTTTTTAAATAAAATATTTAAAAACAATTCATTTTTAATGATTTAGTTTATCCAAACATATTTCCCCTAACTGATATGGTTAATTTTTATAAGTTACAATAATTCATGTTTTTTTCTCATATACTTAATGCTAATTTTTAAAATTGATTTTAAGATTTAGATCTACATGTTTTATAAAAACAAAAGTGAAATGCATATTTCTTTAAAAAAAATTAATCCAATCCTTCATACCTATAGTTGGCAAAATCACTTCCAAAAGTTAAATCTTTTGATGGATTTTTCGTTACTGCTAATAAAGATGAATAAGAAGGCCAAGCCTGATACCCGTATTCTGAGACAAATCTAGCTTTAGGATACACATTCCAATTCCATAAATCACCAGTATAACTGTAATGATGAACTTTAAAAAATAATAAATTAAAATGATTCTATGACCACAACAACTTTAAATTGTAAATTTAAATCCTTACTTTAATCAAAACAAAATATTAAAATTATATTTTTTAAATGTAAGAAAATATTAACTATCTCCAAAGCGTAAGTCTCCGGGGTTTGATGACACGCTATTATTGATGGAGGATGTCTCCAAGTCACCATTGGAAGGAGAAGATAACACTTGTGGAAATTGATTTTCGGTATCATGCCCGAAATCCATTATGGATTTGCATGTTTCGTACACAGTTTTGTAATACAAATTTTTATAATCCTCGATTAAGGCGGACATTGGTCTATTATAAAGGGGGAACCTTTGAGAAATTAACATATATGTAATCGGTACCAAATATATATAACACTTGTAAAGAATACATTACCAAGATATTTAGAATTATTAATTATATCATAAAAGAGACCAACTTGATTGTAATTTGATTAAGATTGAAAAATTTTTTCTTTCTACTTAAACAGGCAGTAATAAAAATTTAATGGTAAATTACAATAAAATGTGTACCTTTTGGGGTGTGGTTACTGAATATAACCTTTTTATAATTAAAAGATGTTTAAATGTCTTTGATAAACTTTATAATTAAATTAAACAATATAAAATTCTATAACTACAAAACACCACAAGGAGACGGATGCATATATATATATATATATATAGCCAATTTTAGAAAATTAAAGCCACATAGCGCTTAATTTAAAGCATTTTTCTTTTTTCAAAATGTATTTTAAATGGGTCGTATTTTTCACATATTATTTCTAAAAGTACTTAGTAGGGCCACATTTAATTTGATTTAAATTTTGATTGTATTTTTTTTAAATATAATTTAGAATGTTTTCAAATTTAAATGTAGTAAAAAATCCAATTTATTAAATGTCAAAATTTTCATTTATTGTAAAAAGTCGCATATTGCAGATTAATTAGGAGATCTAAAAATTAAAATGATATATATAAATATTTTTAGTTATACCAGCCACTAGTCAAAGCTTGTTCATTTTCGTTGTTAGCGCTCCAAACTACCACACATGGGTGATGTTGCAATCTACCAGCCTAAAAGTAGTAACATCATAATTAATGACGAAGAGAATGAAGAAATCACAAAAATTCTGATCTTATGTAATTTAATTAATAAAATTTTTAAAAAATTTAATCTATAATAATAAACTAACCTAATTAATTTACAAATTGTTATATCTTTTATCTCCAGATTTCTAAGTCACATAATGTACTTTTACTGTAAGTGAAGTGGAATAATATTTAATTAAAACTTCGATATTATAATAAAAATATTTCTCAAAGTCATGATACATTTTAATTACCTGAAAAGAAATCTCGTTCTTGACGCTTAGCAAAAATTCTGGATCGGCTGGGTACAAGGCCACGGCAAACATGGCATCTTGCCATATCATTATACCCAATCGGTCAGCTAGCTCATAAAAATAGTCCGATTCGTATACGCCTTGATAGGCATAAAATAAAATATTTATTTCATTCATTTCTTATGCCCGATGATTAAAAATTAATATAAAACTATTTTTTAAGACTAACTATAAAAAAGATTCAAAAAAAAATTAAGGATTAAATCGGAATGACATAAATTTTAATTGGATAAACGAATACAGCGAATTTAAAAAATCGGCTCTAGATCAAATTTAAAAAATACAGGTCATGCCGGGCTTGGGTCTAAGAAATCAAATTCGAATCTTATTAATGCATTTTCTTTAGAATTTAATTTAAATGTATTTAATCGTTTTTTTGTTTACCTCCACCCCATATTCTCAACATATTCATGTTAGCATCTTTTACCAAGGTTAACAAATGGTGAATGTATTCCTTAGTAATTGCAGATTTTATCAAGGATGCCGGAATCCAATTGGAACCCTTACAATATATAGGTCTGCCATTTACCTCAAAGTAAAAAGTCTTACCTATTTATTTTAAAAATAATAAAGAAATAAATAATATTTTTAATATAGATAAAGCTGTGCAAATATTCGTACGTTAAATTATAAACACCTCAAAATATTTGGAATAATTACAAAGATAGTTTTAAAATTTTGAGTTAGATTTATTTAGTGAAAAAAAAATATTTAAGCTTTCGAGACTTTTATTACAGGGATGTGAGAACCCTTCGACAAAGGTCCGGGATCAGAGATAAAATTTTAAAAATGAGTTCGAATTAAGGTATAAAAATTATTGACTCAATATTAATAAAATAATACAATTAATTTTATTTTTTATTCCTTTCCTATAATTTATTAGCCAAAAATTTTTAAATTAGTTTTCGTGAAATCTGAAATGTATTTCAAAAATCACAATTGCTCGTATATTAAATTTAAATTGAATATTTAGAAAAATTTATTTTATGGATTGTATGTTTTTGTGCAATTTATTTCTATTACAAGCCTTTTAAATTAATTTATAATAAATTTTACCTAAGGAGACAAAAAACTAAATATTTTGAAAAATGACTACTAAAAATTTTTTGTTAATTTTTTATGAATTAATTAATTTATAAAATTTATCATTTTAAAATTTTTTTTTTCGATATTAAACTGAGCCCTCAACTTTCTAACAACCCTGCTATATTATGTTCCTCAGCATGTATTATTTAAAATTAAAAGTTTAAATTATTCTGAAATAAGGCTATCTGCCCTTAGAGACCTATTTACGGACTCGAAGGATAGATTTTATATTTATAAGTGGATGAGTCACTTTCTAATTCATTTATGAAAGAGATTTTCAGTTTATATCATTTTTTTAATTTCAAAATCTAGGTAGAATGTTTTTTAAAATAATTTGATTGATTGTTTATTTATACATTCTTTTAAAAAATAATATAAAAGAATGTATATTTCAGCTAAAATATTTCTATAAATTTTAATTTAATTCTTATTAAATTTTTCAGAGACCTGCAGAGGTACCATTTGCATATCCCAGCCATGATTTTTTTTAAAAAAATGAATTATCGGCCTCGCCCGGATCTTTTTTTAAAATAAATTATCAGCCTGGCCCGGTCCAGGTTTTATATTTTCAGGCCCGGCCCACCTGAATTTTTTTTTAAATATATTCTATTTATTTTTAATTTTTAAAGATAATAATGGCGATTTAAAATATTATGTTTTAAAATTTACTGCCCGGCCGGGTTGTTTTTTAAAAAATATACGGTCCTGTCCGGGGGGTCAGGTCAAGTCTCTGAAATTTTTCTTTCTTTAAACCCGTTACTAGTTTTATTAAAATTATCCGGGCCGTGCAAATGATACCCCTGCAGGTCTTTATATATATAGTAATCCTAATCCGCACCAGACCTTGGCCCATATTAAAAAACAATAAAAATCAGCAGATGCTTATGAATGCTCTGCATTTTTAGTAGCTATAAGGTATAAACTTGTGGCTGACCAATCGGCCCGATCCTGTATAAATAGGATTTACCCTAGACATTAACAAATAGCTGGTTTATCATTTTTTTTCAAACTTAGCCAATCGATTTTTGATAAACTCCATTTAATCATTATATTATAATAAACGATGTATATACTATAATATCAAAAACATACCCTGGGATGCATCCTTGTTATTAACCGCCTTTTGAACCAATTTAAGATTACGAAAACCTATGTCTTTAATTTGGATTTGAAAAGGTTTATCGTCGGGGAAATAAGTGACAATCACGGGATACAAGGGCTGAGAGCCATGCCCATTTGGCCACCAAAGTGATATTTGTTCCTTCCGATTGATTATATAATAAACAAAAATAAAATGGTGGATCAAAATAGGGGCATGATTGATTGTTATTTTAAAAAAGATATTCAATTGATTTAAAAAATTAAAAATCTGGTTTGCAAGATGATATATATTATTAATGCTGAGTTTCTTTTTAAGAAAAAGTAATTTTTTTCAAAAATGTGATGTAATGTTACTTACTGTTTGTTATGTATTGAATTGTTTAATTTGTTATTTTTGTATTTATGAGAGGTAGTTCTGGTGTTCGTATTTTATATTGTACTTTTATTACAGTTTTACCTAATAGTCGTATAAGTTCCTGTATAACTTTTAAGTTTTAGAATGCAATTTGTTAATCCAGGACGATTAAATTTATTTTTCCAATATTTCGTTTATTATGCCACCCCAGCTTCAGTATCTAATTCCATTCTGATATCGCTGTTGTTTATTTTGATATCCACCCGAATTTCGGGATTATATTCATTTGTTGTATTATTTAAAAAATTCACTATTTCTTTTCTACAGACTATAGTAATGTGCCTATTTGTTGCATTTATAACTAGTAGCATTCTTGGAAAGACAATTTTCCTTTCTATGGTTTCCGCAGCAGGAGTGGCAGGGATTTGGTTTTTTATAACACGTATTATAATTATTATTATATGATTTTGATTGTTTATCATTATCATTATTAACTTTTTAAATTATTTTTATATTAACATGTTTCTCTTCTAACTGATCAATTTTAGTTTCATCATTTTGTATTCTTTATAGTCAGTAGCTATTTGAGCCTTATTCATGTCTATATCATCTTCGGATAATAATCTTTGTAAAAATTTTAGAATGTTTTTATTCCGAATAAGAATTTATCTCTTAATGCAGTATTCAAAAATTCCCCAATTACAATTCGTTGCTAATTTTCAAAGATTTTTCCTCATTTTTTTGATTATATTCATAAAAATTATATCTCTCTACAATTATATTACCAATTATCAGGTTCGTATCCTGTCGACTGCACCATTCTTGGAATGTAATGTTAAGAAGTGATTCTTGAAATATAATGTTAAAAATAATTCATGAAATATCTTTTTATTTTATTCGTTATCATATCCCTTTTCTTTTACAATTCAAATTCATATAATAAATATAATAATGAAATTAAACATTTTACAAAAATAATAAAATAAACAATTCAATATATAACACTTATTTTCAGGTCCGTGAAGTTGGCCCCACAATTTTTAATTTTCAATGGTTTATCAGTTGGTGTGATTAGTACCCGATTTGTACCGTTTTCAGTTCGATTTGTACCATCACCGTTTTTGAGATATTCAAAGAACATAATGGGGGGCCAACTTCACGACAGCCCCCCAACTTTTGAACTTAAAAATAAAAAGTGAATAGGTCGATAAAGAATGATTTGTACCGTTTTCAGTTCGATTTGTACCATCACCGTTTTCCACCTATTGACCGTTGAAAATATGGCGCCAAAAATAAACACTCAAAATTTTTTTTGGTAGAGAATTTTTTTCTCTTCCTAATGATGCCTCAAATTAAGTTTTATCTTCATTATTTATTTCGGAAAACCTTATATTATAGCGTGAAGTTAGCCCCCCCCCCGATATTCAAAATTTGAGATTTTTCAAATTTATAAAACGGGATTGATTTATACCCGATTTGTACCGTTTCAAACTCGATTTGTACTATTACCGTTTTCCAGCTATTGACCGTTAAAGATATGACGCCAAAAATAAAAAACACTCAACATTTACTTTTTTTTAATTTTTTAACGTACAACGGTAGAGAATTTTTTTCTCTTCCTAATGATGCCTCAAATTAAGCTTTATCTTTATTATTTATTTCGGAAATCAAATTTTAAACCTTATATTATAGCGTGAAGTTAGCCCCCCCCGATATTCAAAATTTGAGATTTCCAAATTTTTAAAACGGGATTGATTTGTACCCGATTTGTACCGTTTCAAACTCGATTTGTACTATTACCGTTTTCCAGCTATTGACCGTTAAAGATATGGCGCCAAAAATAAAAAACACTCATTCCGAAATAAATAATGAAGATAAAGCTTAATTTGAGGCATCATTAGGAAGAGAAAAAAATTCTCTACCGTTGTACGTTAAAAACTTTTTTAAAAAATAAATTTTGAGTGTTTTTTATTTTTGGCGCCATATTTTTAACGATCAATAGCTGGAAAACGGTAATAGTACAAATCGAGTTTGAAACGGTACAAATCGGGTACAAATCAATCCCGTTTTAAAAATTTGAAAAATCTCAAATTTTGAATATCGGGGGGGGGGCTAACTTCACGCTATAATATAAGGTTTAAAATTTGATTGCATCATTAAGAAGAGAAAAAAATTCTCTACCGTTGTACGTTAAAAAACTTTAAAAAAATTTTTTTGAATGTTTTTTATTTTTGGCGCCATATTTTCAACGGTCAATAGCTGGAAAACGGTTATGGTACAAATCGTACTGAAAACGGTACAAATCATTCTCTATCGACCTATTCAATTTTTATTTTAAGTTCAAAAGTTTGGGGGCTGTCGTGAAGTTGCCCCCCCCCCATTTTGTTCTTTGAATATCTCAAAAACGGTGATGGTACAAATCGAACTGAAAACGGTACAAATCGGGTACTAATCACACCAACTGATAAACCATTGAAAATCAAAAATTGTGGGGCCAACTTCACGGACCTCTTATTTTCTCGTTATTTTTAAAATTCTATGGATATAGTGTGATTTATTATCCCATATACCATATATACATAGGCATAGCCAAAATTTTGCTAAGGGGCACCATTAGGTGGGGATTTCCCTAATTTTTATATCATATATTATGCCCATTACAGTAAAAATAATTTATTTAATTACCCGGTTCAATAGAAACTTTAGAACGCATTCGGGAACATTGCAGCTGTAATTTTGGTTGACATCCGTCAAATTAGGCATACTTATTTGAACTTTAACATTATTTGGAGTGGTTAAATCAGGAGCCATAAAAAATCTTATATACACCATTATCTCCCATGCCTCATCTAGCGTAAACAAGTTAATAAATAAAATAGTAAAAGATTAAGATTGACAAGATTATAGAGGGGAAAAAAGAGGCAGGTTTCATAGTTTTTTAGAGATGCCTATAACAAGAAAACTAGATTTTCAAAACGCCAACATCTAGAGAATCAGCATTAAAAAATTTTTAAAATACTTATTTAAATAGTAATTTAATCGGAGTTTGAAAAAAAAAATAGATTTTAAAAAAAAATATTTTGAGGAATCACAAAATTATTTTTTGAAAGATCAAAATATTTTTTTAAAATATTTGTTATTTCATGAAAGATATTTTATGCAAGATTCTATAATGAATAGCGAATATTTCGTATAAGATATTATGTGCAATTAGATAACGCGGTATTATACATTAGTCAATTTTATATTTACATATGATGCAATGTAAAAAAAAATTATATCACTAAATAGATACTTAATAAAATAAATAATTGAATATCGTTGTAGTATCACATAAGACTCCATATGCGCCCCTCCCCCCCAATAAAGCACAAGTGAGTTCCAAAACAAAATATAATATTTACTTTTTCTTCAGTAATAGTTTTAAAAATTTTCGAATTCAATTTTTTTTATGTGGTAAATTATTTATCGATAATTTTTTAATTACATAATATTTAAAAAAATTATTTCCTGATTCTATTAAATAATAGGAATATTAAGTATTTTAAATATTATTTTAATTTGGGTTAAAAAAAATATAAAAAAAATAATTAAATTTTGGTTTGATTAGAAAATGTGTCTCACCTGACTATATACGAAGCTTTTTACAAATAAAACGTAAATTGCATACAAATTTTATATTTTTTAAAATAGGGGTCTGCGAAGGTGTGTCGTTTTTAATGCCATTAATTATAAAATAATATCCTTTTGGTCAGACTATTTTTTTTAAAGATTGTCTGCTTTATTTATAATAGGATACAAAAATACATTATGCATTCTTAGTCTTGTTTCAGTCACCATTCCCCCAAAACCTGTTTCCACAAAATTTACCATGTTTTTTAAATGGGTATATTTATTATTAAGAAGAAAATAACAGGATTCGTTGGAATATTTATTAAAATTTATCTTGGTGATATTATTATATAAATAAATAATATAGTAAACTTTATACTTGCATAATTTGTGTAAATATAGACATCCTGCATAAATACTGAGTCGTAATACATAATTCCGATATTTTTCCTTATATCAAAAAAATAAATTTTAAAAAAATTAATTATATTTTTAAAAATCAGATTTTTAGGTTACGATTAAATCTTTAAATATAATATTTTTTAATTGCTAGATAATATCATACTAAATAAAGTAGTTTTAAAATTGTATGCCAGAAAATATAAGAGAACAAAGGATAATATAATAAGTTTAAAAATGTAAGATTTGAAACATCCTTGTTAACTGCGTGGATCTAATTTTTTCACCGGTATTATTTCTCTAATTCATTTTTTTTTTAAATTAAATGGCCAGTGGGGTTTGGGAACTTAAAAATACTTATTAACCCTTTTATGTAGAATCTTTTAATTCAATAAAAATATATTTAATATAGGGATGTACCGATATTTTATATCGGATCGGATCGGGCCGATATTTCGCTCATTTTAAAATATCGGTTATCGGCAAATATTATAAAATTTTCCGATCCGATATAAAATGGCGCTTTTAACAAAATTTAAAAAAAATTATATCTAAAAAACCATTTATTTTTATAAATAAAATCGAAATACATTTTTATGTTTAATTTTTTTAATAGAAATAATTAGTTAATAAACATTCTGCAATATAGTTATTTTTTTTCGCATTCTGTTTAAAAAAGTGTTCATTAATCTCTTCAGTATCTGTTTTTAGTGATGCTAGTGATATTAACAGTCCCCATCACCGCCGACATATCTCTGATATAAAAAGAAATCTTCGATATATTAATTTTAAATATTAATTTCAAATTTCATAATATATTTTTTTATTACTAATTATGTAAATAGATTAATGTTATTACTTATTATATAAATAATAGCAATTGAATTGAATATAAACTACTGACCATTATAATATATTTAAATGACATATGTTATGTTATAGTAAAATTATAGATGTTGTACTAATAAAAAGTATATTAAAAATTAAAACCGGTATCTTTGCAGAATACAAAATTAGATATGATATCGGATCGGTTATCGGCCGATATCAATTTAATATCTAAAATATCGGATCGGATCGGCCTCCAAAAAGTGGTATCGGTACACCCCTAATTTAATAATTAACTCTAGAACCAAATACACCCTCCCCCATCCCATCCCCCGCTTAAATTCGCTTTACAGGTCTTGCAAGCTGTAAATTTTGTTAATTTCCGGTTTTTGTAAAAATAGTATCATATTAGACATAGGGATTTATCCATCATGAAAATTTATTTGAAATATTTTGAGAATGGTAAAAAAAATTTAAAAAATTATTTTAAAAAAATCATAAGAGAAAATATGGAATTTACAAAAGATGTCCACTTTTTTAATGTAACCCCTTGTTTATATTTCACATGATTTCGAAAGAATATTTAAAAAATTTTACTTATTCTTAGATAATTTTTAAATCGTAAAATATGTTTTAAATACGTATGTTGTCCCTTTAATATAGATCATTTAACAATTTTGTCATTTCGTTGATTTCTTATCAGGTCAATTCAGCGAAACTTTTATCACGAAACACTATCCAGAATGTTGTTTATCGCAAGGAATTTTATAGCGAAGGTAATATCGGGAAACATTTATAGCGAAGAGAATATCACCTTAACCCTTTAGAGCGAATACATTTAAGCATAACTGTTAGCGATCCCTTTATAGAGAATTTTCTAACGTGAATGTATTTGCGCGAAGTCATTATAGAGAACTACCGGAAGCAATAAATATATTGCGTATGCATTTATTTAAAGGAAAACAAAATATTCAAGATTAATTTACCGACCAAAGTTCCTTAAATCATAAGCGCGCAATATTTAAGAATCTTTTGTTACTTATTGTCTATTAAGTAGGCTAACCTTTATCTGATGTGATAAAAATAAATTAGCCAATTTCTTTCTGGTTTCTTCTCACTAGTGGTTATAAGTAAGGATGGACATTTTGGTTCAGGTTTTTACCTCAATAAATCCCCCCCCCCAACATAAATTTTAAACAAGTGCTTTGGGCAAAAAAGTAAATTTTAACAAATATTCTAAAATGCTAAAATTTTTCCCAATCAAAAAAAAATAGTGAAAAAAGATTTTTCTAAATTGTTATGTATATAATAAAAAGGAATCTCATTTTTTAAAAAATATTTCACTAGGATATAGTTGTTCCTTTATCGAAACCCAGAGATAAAACCTGAAATTTAAATTATATATAACGTCTAATTTTTAATATATCTTTAAAAAAGTTTCATGGAGATTTATTACACATTTTTTATGTGCCTCCCAATTATTATTATTATTACATTGTGCAAATCGATATAACTGTTAAATTCGAAGTTTTAAATAAGAGAGAAATTCATTCCCATTCCCATTCCAAATTTAATTTAATAATTGAGGAGATCATTAATTGAGCATAGCAAATTAATTTATTAAAATATCTGTTTAATCAATAATCTTTATAAAATAAATAAAACAAAGAATCATAAAAGTAATAAAAAAACTAGTAAAAATATCAGACCTGCAGAAGTACCATTTGCACGGCCCGGCTCGGATTTTTAAAATATATTACACTTATTCTTAATTTTTATTGCTAATGGCGATTTAAAATATTCGGTTCTAAAATATACGGCCCGGCCCGGGTATTTTTTAAAAGAAATTTTAGGCCCGGGTATTTTTTTTTTAAAAAAATTTGGGCCCGGCCCGAGTATATTTATAAAAATTAAAATACGGCCTGAAGATCTCTGAAAAATAAAAAGTAAAAATGATAAAACTTTTCTTCTTCTTTTAAATACTCACTTAAACACTAAAATTTAAATACTATCAATAATAATTTCATATAATTGTCATTTAATATGTTTACAAATTAAACATTTCATAACCTTTGTAATATTGAAATTCAATTTAATTATTTTCAAACTTTTCTTATTTTTTAATCCACGTCTTTAACAACAACTTTCTGATATAATAGTAACTCTAATTCAAGATTTTGACATCTCCTTTGTCTTCC
Organism: Gordionus sp. m RMFG-2023; assembly: GCF_954871325.1. NCBI lineage: Eukaryota > Metazoa > Nematomorpha > Gordioida > Chordodea > Parachordodidae > Gordionus > Gordionus sp. m RMFG-2023. The sequence continues at coordinate 13,418,881 of NC_088779.1, read as the reverse complement.
CGACGTATTTCAATAAATAAAAATAACTGCAAAGTTATAATTAATCAAAAAAAAATATATTCTACTGGATATGATAAATTTGTAATTGTCTATGACGAGAGAATTAGGAAAATGATGGATAGTTTTTGATAATTTCACATATTTCGTTAATATAAACTGTTTTTCTATGTGATTCAAAATACGTGGTTGTTTGGTTCAACTTGAATGAAAGTATTTTTAGGAAAAATAACACTAAACGCTTCTATTCAATTTGTAAGCAATTTCACTCATTTTTTTAAAAAAAATGGAATTATAAAATGTTCTAGATTAAAAAAATTAAGATGTTCCAATATCGGAAGCCGAGTAAAAACGGCTTAAATGTTAAGTATGAAATCCTCCGTAATAGAATATACATCTATTTGAACTCCGTGTTCGGTGAATTACGCATTTCGTGAGATTAAGTGAAGGTAGTTCCATTGAAATTAAATTATTTCCATAGTATTATTCAAAACGTCAACTAAATTTAATTAATTAACGATTGAATTTTTGGAATTATTATCTATTTCTTTATTATCTTTTATCTTACCATTTTTTTGTAAGTCGTCGACATTTAAATATTTTTTGGTCAAGGCATCTGTAAAGTTTACCTTTGAGGCATCTTTATCGGTGGAACAAATAATTTTTAAAAGCCAAGATCTCCTAATTTTTGTTTAATAAAACAGTTTATAAGACTCCGAAACAAAGTCAAAAGATGGCAAACTATTTATATATTTATGACATAGGGAATGACACCAGCCAGACATATAAAAATATTTTTAAAAGAATTTTGGGAATTAAATCAAAAATGTCAATTTTTAAATAATACTAAATTAATTATTTATTTATCTTTACTATTTTGATATTTTAAATATAAAGCTTTAATAAGGCCCATATCAAAATATTATATTATAACCCCATACCCATATAGCTCAGTTTTAGAGATCTAGAGCTATTTTTAACATTTATTTACTAAATCTTATTTATTGCCCATGTTTAAGATATTAAAAAAGGTTGTAACCCCTCCCCCTTCTTCCATGCTGATATATGTTTTTAAAAATTTGATTAGCAATGTGGCGGTGATTAACAAAACAGTCGAAAGATATTTTTATTTTGATATTCATGTCAAGAGATATTATGTTATAATTTTTATCTATAATTTTTATCCCCCTAAAAACATAAAGATGAGTAACAATGTAAACACATCCTTACTAGCTTCATTTGATACTCATATGGAAATATTATGAAAATTTTTATTTATCAAAATCATCTTTTGAGAATTCAGTAAAAATTACTTTTAATTTAATTCTGGAAAAAAAATAATAAATGTACTAACCTACATATATTGTAATTAAACATTATATACTGTCTTAAGCTTCAGAATTAGTGTTTGCCAAAGTTTGGTAAACTTCGTGCTTAAGGCTGCTTCTTAACAATAGATTCATATTCCTATCAAATTTTTTGAAAATATAACTAATATTTTAACTAAGTAAAAAGAAAAGATAAAAAATATCTATAAAGATTGTAAAATCATAAGATTCAAAAATGTTTTGAATTAGGGAAATTCCTCATTAAACTTAGATGTAATTTATTTTTAAATCGCTATTCAAAATTCAATAAAGACAGTTTAATGAGTAATGTTCTAGTTTTTATTTAGCCTACTCTATTTTTTGTTAGTGACTGGCAAAACTAACTAATGAATTTATAAATATTAAGTAGTCATCAGACAGAAACTCAGAATTTCGCCAGTAAAGATCAAGATTTACTAATGAACTCATGATTAATATAATAATAAAGCCTGAGTTCCTTGTGCACAATTCTTATAAAATTAGACTTCAAAGAAAAGTATTGGACAGGGTTGCAAAAAAATTATATTCTAATGATAAATTTTATAAATCAAATCTAAATTCATTAATCATATATAAATTTATTAAGGTTAAAAGAAAATTAAAAACTTTATTTGAATCAATCGTGCACCTATTTATTTTAAAATATTATTCAATTCATATGATTATAAAAATAAATGTTTTAAAATAAATTAGTCATATTAGATTATCGCAATTGCTATGATATGATATCTTCAATGACTTCGCTCTAAAATTTTTGCGATTATTGATTTGTGATAAAAGTTTGTTGTTATATTCATTTTAAGGTTTCTTGATAAGGGTATCGTTATAAAAAAATTGTGATATTGTCATTTGTGAGAACTTATGATCAGACTCAAAGATAAAATAAAAATTTGAGACAGGAAAAATATACTAAAAATTTAGATAAAAAATTTTAAGCCAGGCTGATAAAAAAATTCAGAGCTCTAGTAGGCAATAAAAATATAAATGGGCCAGGTTTATTTTTTAAACAATGTATGGGCAAGCTTGTGGGATAAATAAAACCTGCCTATTGCAGACCTCACATCTTACATTTCAATAAATATTGATATCACTAAATTGTCAACATTTCTAGCAATAGATATCATATGAAAGAAATTAACCATGCCAAATTAACAAGTTTTGCAGTAAGTTTTATTTTAATTAATTATTATTATAATCACAATAAATTTTATTAGATATATAATTTAGCTTTTTAATTTTCATTAAATATATTTATTTCAATTTGAGGTTTTAACAAAATTTCAAAAAATAATAAATAATTATTTATAAATGTACCATATTCCAATATCAGGAATAGCTGGTCCCCAATCCCAACTAAAACTACATTGTTCTTTTCTAAGAAGATTAACATGGCATTCACCATTTTGATTAGGTGGAGGACATAGGGGTGGAATTGGTGTATTATTGTATTTATTTAGTGCTAGATTTTTACCTTGTATGACTGAAGAATTAAAATGAAGAGTTAAGTTAAATTCAACCATGCCATCCATAAATTCTTGCTATATATATTTATTAAATAATTGAGATAATTCAATTACTATCTTGGTGCTTATATCAAAATAATGTGTAAAGAACATATTATTAGATTCTCCAATGAACACATCATTTATATAAAAATTTGCAAAAGTATCAATGCCTTCGGCCTTTAATGCAGCATATTTATAATCATTGTTACCTTTTTTTATTTTTTAAAAATTATAAGCATAAAATTATTATACCCTTGATTATTTTAGCAAAATACCAATCCCTATGGGAATAATTTCTATATTTCATATCATTAAAATCATGTAATGGATCATCTAAGATATTATTTGTCCAAATGTTTGAATATAAACTTCCAGGAATTATTGCATTAATGGTAGTAATATATTGAGGATCATATAATTTCCATTTTCCTGCTAGATTGTCATAGGTGACAGTCAAGATTGAATCAAGCGAAATGATAAAAATTAAAAAAAAGTGGTTCATTTTTTAAAAATATATATCATCTGTGCTTCAATGACAAATATTCCTCAAAGAAAGGGAATAAAATATTTTATAATCTATAATTATTATGTTTGAAAAATAACAGTTATTATTTAAGTATATTAATGTATTGCTTTATTATATATATAGGCGGTTTTATTCCTTTATTAGAATATTTCGTATAGTTTATAAAATAAAATATAAGACGTTAATTTGTAAAAAAAAATAATAAATATTGAAAATAAAAAATAGTTATAAAAAAAATTAATTCAAAAAAAATGAATTCAAAAAAAAATGAATTCAAAAAAAATGAATTGATTAATTACAATTTTCGCTTCCCTTTTATAGGGAAGCAATAATCATCACAAATAAATAATTAAATCCCATCATCATAATGACTTCACAATAATTCACTTTTATAAATCTAAAAATAAAATGTTAACGCGATTAAACTAAAACATAAAATTATAAAAATAACAATGACTCACCAATTTAACTAAAACATAAAATTATAAAAATAAAAATGACTCATCAAACGCAATACATACTGACTTTACCAAAAATCAAATTTCACAAATCAGTCTCCCAATAATGACACCTCCCCCCTTTAACCAATCCTTGAGACCCCAATCTCTTTGATCACCCCTAGGAATTCTTCTGTTATTGTTGTAAGTGGACACCTTTGACCATCGATTATTCGAACATATGTCCATAATTATTATTCCTCCATCGTCTTCTTCTAAGAGTAACTACAACCTTAAAATCCTTTTAATTTATTTCATTACTAAAAAAAAATTTCGGACTCCCACTTTTGCACACACGCTGAAAAGACTCCATCACTCCAATAAGCTGCAAATATTCATCCACCTCTAACCTTAGATTGTTCTGCTCTAGAGTACCCCCTGTTATTTTTACATCATGGTATAATAAAACACTCCCTCCAATCCCTGAAAAACTACCGCTCTCGTCCGTTGAAACATAGGTGCCGATACGCTCAACCCAAACAGCAACCTTCTAAAAGCAAAGCCCCTTTGGCGTTGTTATGGTCAACAACCTCTGCCTCTCCTTTTTTACCCGTAATTGCAAATACGCGTTCGAAAAATCCACTTTCTAAAAATATCTGCTTCCTTTTAAACTGGCCAATATCTCCTCTATCCTGGGTAACGGATACTTCACCTCCACCACACATGGATTCAACGTTACCCGGAAATTGCATACAACCTCACACTCACATTGGCCTTCTTTACGAGTACCAAAGGCGTCGCCCATTCGCTGTATTCAACCGGATTCACGATACCCTCCTTTACCCAACGATCCAACTCCTTCCCTACCTCCTGCCATCATTCAAAAGGTACTCTACGAACAGCACAAAATTTTGGTATGCATCCATCCTTCATCCGAATCTCCACTTCATAATCCTTTAGACAACCCAACTCCTCCCCAAAGATTTCTCCATACCTCTCCACTAACTTCTCCACCTCCTTTTGGACATCTTTTACTCCCACAAATTTTCCACAACTCCCTGTTCTACAAAATTCTCACTCCTCTCACTAACCAGCGGCCTCAATACTCCATATCTACTGTCTTGGATATTTGCTATTTCTCCATCTACATAAATCGGACCTCTCCCCAACATATATTCCCTCCCATTTCCTTCACTTTCCTCCCAAAACACGGATCTTCCCTCGTCTACTTCAATATTATCTCGGCCCTCCATCCATTCCAAATTTCCTCCGAACATTCTCTCCTCCTCCTCCTCTCGGACCATATTTATCAAGTCTTCCCGAATATCTTCTTCGATCGCCACAAATACTCCCCAAAATCCATACTCCGGCCCCACACTTGTAATCCCATCCCATCACCGGCTCAACGTCTCGGTTAATTATCCATAAGTCCAACATTTTACATCCTTCTCTCCCTACATCCCCAATATGCACTCTTCCCATCATCTCCATCTCCGATCCATCAAACTGCCTCACTTGCATAACGTCTCTAATTATTTTACTTTCGGCCAAAGTCTTCTAAAATCCTCATATCCTATCAGCGAAATAGCTGCTACGGTATCAAATAACATAGATACCATCTTTCCGTTGATATCGAACCATACCCTCGGACTCGGCAGATACGATAACTCCCTTTGAACCTCCTGCTGCAACATTTTAACTATCAACTCTTTCTTGCCTCCTCTTAACCCCACCATCATCATTTTACTCTCCTTCCCATCATATAGTCAATATCACAATCTCTGGCCCAATGTCCCTTTTCTCGGCACTTGAAACATGTCATCTCCTCTTCAATATCCTTTCCTCCTTTCCCAGCTATCTCCGTCATACTCCTCATATTCACGGCCCCCGAAGTCTCTCCTCTCTATGGAAAACCTGCCCTTGTTTCTACCTTTCCCACTCGGCAATCTTTTAACACATGTCCAAATCTTCCACAACCCGCGCAACGTATTCTCTCTGCTCTGCCCGTACAATATGTCGAAATATGTCCCATCTCCCCACACGCAAAACATTTGACATCTCTACAATTCACCGCAATATGACCCATCTCCCCACATTTATAACATCTGACCCTCTGTCCCCCACTGCTGAACGGCCTTGGCATGTCCTGACGTCCATGGTAAACGTCCAAATGTCTGTCATTATACTCTCGTTCTTTAACCGGTCAATTTTTCATTATTGACCCAACCCTTCATTATTTCTTGAACCGGTAACCACGTCACTCTCCCCAATCTATCATCCTCTCCATTATGCCCTTCTACCAAAAACGATTTCCCACGAATCCTAATACTCCTCTCTCTTCGCATTCTCCTTCCAAAATATAAACTACACAACCATATCACCAACACTACCACCGCTCCCAGTACATTATATTGCAACTCCACATATTTCCGCGAATTTTTAAACTCTTCCGTGTATCCACGTCTTTTGAAAAAAATCGGCAGCACTTCCGTGTATTGACGTCTTTTGAAAAAAATCGGCAGCACTTCCGTGTATTGACGTCTTTTGAAAAAAAAATCGGCAGCCCTTCCTTGTAACTTGCCTTCTAATAAACTTTTTCGGATTTTCTTCTAATAGATTTATATAGGCAAAAATTTGGACAGCACTTCCGTGTACTCTACCTTTTTAGTATCACTATGCCACAAAGATTCTTTTATAATCACTGAGCCATCTTTTTTTTATACCACAAATCCGATTCTTTTATATACCACTGAGCCCCCTTTTTTTATACCACTAATCCACAAAGACCACTAAGCCACAAAGACCACTAATCCACAAAGACCACTAAGCCACAAAGACCACTAAGCCACAAAGACCACTAAGCCACAAAGACCACTAAGCCACAAAGACCACTAAGCCACAAAGACCACTAAGCCACAAAGACCACTAAGCCACAAAGACCACTAAGCCACAAAGACCACTAAGCCACAAAGACCACTAAGCCACAAAGACCACTAAGCCACAAAGACCACTAAGCCACAAAGACCACTAAGCCACAAAGACCACTATGCCACAAAGACCACTAAGCCACAAAGAGCACTAAGCCACAAAGATAATTAAGCCACAACAACCACTAAGCCACAAAGATAATTAAGCCACAAAGATCACTAAGCCACAAAGACCACTAAGCCACCAAGATAATTAAGCCACAAAGATCACTAAGCCACAAAGATTTTATATACCACTAAGCTTTTTTTTTATTTATCACTATTCCACACAAATTTTTTTTTTATTTCTTTTTACAGTTTCCCCCCTTTTTTTTTAGTGTCCCTAACGACCAGGTTCTAACGATAAGTTCGCTCTGGTCACGGTAACCATTATTATTTAATTATTTTAATGTATTGCTTTCTTATATATATATAGGCGGTTTTATACTTCCTTTATTAGAAAAAAAATAATAAATATTGAAAATAAAAAATAGTTATAAAAAAAATTAATTCAAAAAAAAATGAATTGATTATTTACAATTTTCGCTTCCCTTTTATAGGGAAGCCATCACAAATAAATAATTAAATCCCATCATCATAATGACTTTACAATAATTCACTTTTATAAATCTAAAAATAAAATGTTAACGCGATTAAACTAAAACATAAAATTATAAAAATAACAATGACTCACCAATTTAACTAAAACATAAAATTATAAAAATAAAAATGACTCATCAAACGCAATACATACTGACTTTACCAAAAATCAAATTTCATAAATCAGTCTCCCAATTATGACAACAGTTATTTTTAGAATTTTTTTAGATTAATAATTAAAGGAATCATTTTTAAAAACTATTTAATTTATCATCCAAAATTTTTGATAAACTTCGAAAATTAATAGAATTTACTTTATTTTATTTTGCCCTGTCGAAAAAAATATGAACTATGGGGTATAAAATAATAACTATTTAGAGCCTTTATGCCCATAGAATAAAAATACATTTATGAATAAAGAAAGAAAGAAAGTGTTAAATAAGATAAAATTAGTTATATATTATTAACTGCTTTTATTTTTTTTATTATTCATCATTTATTTTATTTTTGTATTCAAAAAATATTAAACATTTTATTTTTATTATATATTACTTATACGAAATATTTCATCATCTTAGAAATATATTTATGATATAAAACCCGAAATAGTAAAAGAATTTACGATAATAAATTGCTATGTCCGAAAATGTTGCCAATTCTTCTTTTGTTTTAGGTTCTGGGCATGTTTGTGATAACTTTTATTTTATCCCCATTAGAATGCATACCTTTTGTAACAGTGTTATTTGCCAAAAAAACTAATTTTCAAATTTGAAATATATACTTTTGGCGAAATTAGGTATAAACCATACATTGCTCTCGAAAACTTCCAATGTTATTTAGCTTCATCATTTATTTTACTTTATATTATTCAAAAGATATTAAAAAATTTAATTTTTATTAAATATTACTTGCAATATTTTATCATCCTTCAAAAGTGTTTATCTTATTTTACTTGAAAACTTATATTTTGTTTTACGTTAATATAATTTATATTTTACTTAGGTTTTGTATTTTTATAACAGTGGCGTCGCTAGGGGAGGGGCGCAGGGGCTCGAGCCCCCTGAAAAATAATTTTTAAATTAAGTATTTTAAGATAGACCCTTAAAAAAGGAATAATCCCTGAAGCTAAAAAAATTTTTTTAATGACTCCTTAATATCCCCTTGAACTAAAAATAAATTTTTTTGATTGCCCACTGAATGATTTCTTTTATAATTCTATTGAGTAATATATAGATTTAATTTTATAATTTAAAAATTAATAAGTTTATCTAAATTATTCTTAAATGAATACTATTTTAATTATTAGATTAGATTAATACTTATAAATTATATTTTCACTTGCAATCAAATTCTGTGTTAAAAATTGAATATTGATATCACTCACTAAATATTAATTTAGCATTAACAGTTGAAGCTTTATTGACTTTTATTATTTAAATTATTATATAACCCCTAATTAAATAAATATTAATTGAAAATTAACAAATTTAATATTGTAATTAGCCGAGTTCAAAATCACTAATCAACTATATTATTGATATTTAAATTTAATTACCATGCTTCTTCTTAAAATTATTTTCAAGTTCCAAATCCAAATAAGTAGAAGAGATTTATTTATAAAAAGTAAGTAAACATATAGTTTATAATCCAGTATTAGATATAATTGGTTATAAAAGATTAGGTTAAATACCACTTTTACAGATGTATTTGAAAGTTATATAATATACTAGTAGATAGCCCGTCAAAAATGACGGGGAATGAGAATTTTTTTCTTACTTTTATGCTAGATGTTACCTGTTATTTGAAAATAATATCCAATTTTTATTCTTTTTACCTCCTGCCCCATTCAGGCCGGGTTCAATCCATTAAAACTAAGTGTAAATACTATTGTTTGAATAAGAATAAATTTAAAGCTTTTACTTGATAATACCAATATTATTTATTAAATATTACTGATCACTTATACCTAATATTTAATATTAAAAAAAATTCCCAGGCAAAGTAAAAAGCCATAATAATTTTGAAAAATTCTTCCAAGCCTAATGAAAGATCATAATAATTTTGGTAGTTGAGAACTGAAATAAAATTCACAATGAATTTAAAAATACAATCAAAATCAGATTTTCATGGGCCTTGGTGTTTTAGGCCAATGTCTGACCAATAATTAATAGTAAAAAAATTATCAAGCGTCCAAGCTCATAATAATTTTGAAAAATTTTCCCCAAGCCCAGCCCAATATAAAAATATTTTCCAAGCCCAGCCCAACCCATAATAATTTTATAAAAAATTATTATAAAACCTGGCCAACCCATAGTAATTTTTAAAATTTTTTCCCAAACCTTAAGATAGGTAAATCTCTAAAAACCATATCTATTTTTTATTCTATTTTAACCCAGCTCACCCCGACCAAGGCCAACCCATTAAGACTAATATTATTTTTTTGAATAAAAATATATTTAAATTAGCTTTTATCTGAAGGCCATATATATTCTCTGTTAAATATTACACCTATGCCTAATATTAAAAAAATTCCCAAGCCAGGTCCTCGCACTTGAGAAAATTTCCTCAAACTCGCCAATGACCATAATAATTTTGATAGTTGAGAACTGAAATAAAATATATATAAAAAGTCACAATTCATTTAAAAATACAATCAGAATATGAAAGTTGCATGAGCCTTGGTTTTTGATCAGGCCTTGCCATGTCCTCAAAAGAAATTTTCAGGCTAATTTCTAGCCCATATTTATAATTAAATAATTTACAGGAATCTAAGACTATAATAATTATGAAAAATGTTTCTCAAGCTATGTCCAAGTCCATTATAATAGTGAAAAATATTTCCCAAGTCCAGGAAAACTCAAAATAATTTATTTTTTCTTTGGATCCAGAAAAATAGGTCTGATGTAAGGGGTTTATAAGAATTAAATCTGTCTAATATGTTCATATTTTTTTGCCATTTTATATGGAAAATTTCAAAATCATCAAATGAATGGTAAATATCTGATTTACCTATCATTCTACTAGTTAGCTCCTGGTATTTATATGAAATTCATTATAAATAAGACTAAATACTATGGTTTGAGTAAGAATAAATTTAAGGCTTTTACTTGATAATACCAATATGTTAAATTTACTGATCATTTATACCTAATATTTAATATTTAAAAATTATCAGGTAAGGTACAAAGCCATAATAATTTTGAAAAATTTATCCAAGCGCAATGAAAGATCATAATAATTTTGGTAGTTGAGAACTGAAGTAAAACATTTAAATAATCATGAATTTAAAAATACAATAAAAATCAGATTTTCATGGGCCCTGGTTTTTTGATCAGGCCGAACCCAGACCTGCAAAATAACTTGTTTTAGGCCAATGTCTGACCTATAGTTAATAATAAAAAAATTATCAAACGTCCAATCTCATAATAATTTTCCCCAAGCCCAGCCCAATATAATTTATAAAAATATTTTTCAAGCCCAGTCCAACTTATAATAATTTTATAAAAAATTTTCTCAAGCCTGGCCAACCCATAGTAATTAAATTTTTTTCCAAACCTGGAGATAGGTAAATTTCTAAAAACCTTATCTATTTTTTATTCTAACTTAACCCAGCTCACCCCCCAGACCAAGGCCAACCCATTTAGACTAAGAGTGAATACTATTTTTTTGAATAAAAATAATATTTAAATTAGCTTTTACCTGAGGGCCATATAAATTGATATTACACCTATGCCTAATATTAAAAAAATTCCCAAGCCAGACCCACGCACTTATAAAATTTTCTTAAACCTGCCAAAGACCATAATAATTTTGGTAGTTGAGAACTGAAATAAAATATATAAAAAGTCACAATGCATTTAAAAATACAATCAGAATATGAAAGTTGCCTTGGTTTGTGATCAGGCCTGGCCATGTTTTCAAATATTTTCAGGCCAATTTCTAGCCCATATTTAAAATTTTTGAAAAATGTTTAGCAAGCTATGTCCAAGTTCAAATTAATTGTGAAGAATATTTACCATGTTCAGGAAAACTCAGAATAATTAATTTTTTTCTTGGATCCTGAAAAATAGTTAGGGGTTTATAAGAATTAAATCTGTCCAATATATGTATATATTAATAGGAAAAATTTTTCAAAATTATCATCAAATGAAGGGGAAATATCTGATTTACCTATCATTATATGAAATTCATGAATACATATTAAAGTACCATGTTGAAAATATGTTCATCCTAATTTAAATTTTAAACAAACCATCACCTTTCCAAATGATTTATTATTTAGTTACAAATTATAAAATTAAATTTAAGAAATTGATATTAAATTACAATAGAAAAAATAAAAAGATATTTTAAGTTATCAAATAATATGTTAACTACAAATCATAGTCAAATTATATATAAGTAAAACAAAAATGTTATAAATTTCATCAAAAATGTTATAAGTTAATACATTCTACAATTATGAAGTTATGAAAAAATATACAACACTATATTATAATAGATTGAATTATTTAATGGTAGTTGAAGTATTAGTAAGTGAATTTTTACAAAATTATTTAATTCTTTATTTTTTCCTTCAAAATATTATGCTAATAATCTCTGCAATTTCTCTTGGAATATCTATCAATTTTCTCTTAAACCATACAATAAATATATTACAATAACTCAGATCGTAACATTAAAAGGTGCTGGAATATAAGGATCTACCATATGTCAAACAATATATATGGTTAAAAGAAAATATTGATGCAAAATGTTATTAATTTGTGAAAATTTTAAGGATTTTTTTAAAACATTTTGGACGCAGTTTAAAATAAAATTTTAGTTAATTATTATTCAATACTTAAAATTATAAAAATAAAATTTGGTATCTATTCTATCTCCATTGGAATAATAATAAAAATGATTATTTTAGAAAGGAACTATTAAATATACACATGAGTTTCATATAAAACCTACACTTATGATAAAAAATTATTTAAATGCTTTTAAAACCTTCATAAATACTCTTTTAACTTCTCCCTTAACAATCAATCTTAATTGTTATGTATACCTAATAAATTAAGATCCTGGATTTTGATCCTTGCCTCTAAATAGCCAATGGATACCACCACAGAGTTTGTGGCACAATCAGGTTGACCTCATTTGATCTAAATCTATGATAGGAGGTCTTTGTTTAAAAGAGTATTTATGAAGGTCTTAAAAGCATTTAAATAATTTTATGATATAGAATAATATCTCATAAAATTATAAAAATAAAATTTGGTATCTAATCTATCTCCAATTTTGGAATAATAATAAAAATGATCATTTTAGAAAGGAACTATTAAATATACACATGAGTTTCATATAAAACCTATCTAAATAACTTTTCTTTAAATCCAAAAAATTTATTGAATAATTAACTAAAATTTTATTTTAAGCTGCATCCAAAATGTTTTAAAAATCCTTAAAATTTTCACAAATTAATAACAACACTTTGGACACATTTAAGTTTTAACAAAATTAAAATATTCAAAATTTTTATCAAAGTATACTTAACAAAATTGTTTTACCCCTAAATTCTTAGACATACTATGACATTAAAACTCTCCTTTATTCTACCCAGTTTGATTAAATATCTTTGAAGCCAATTTTATCTGTAGGTTAACTATATAATCTATAAAAAATTAACCTTCATTAACGTTTTCTATAACCTTATGAAGATAGTAAAATGTGTTATAAAATTGAATGAATGTTAAGGTTGCTACATGATTATTATTGGACCTATTACCCTATAATCATTTTTATTGGACAAATTTTTTTTAAAAGAACACTAATGGCTAAATTTGTTTGACGTTTTTTGAGGATTATTATTTATTAATGTTTTGCAATGGCTCGTAGTTTGCCGTAGTGGTGAGGAAGATGGCTTAGCGATGGTGAAGAAGTTCTCTTTTCTTTGCTCAATGTGAATTCGTTTTTGAAGATGATGTTGTAATTTCCTTGCTAGTAGTTTGCCGTAAATAACTTGAAAAAAAACGTGTAAATTGAAATTATAAAATATAATTTACTGTTGTTGGTGAGGAAGATGGTTTAGCGATGGTGAAGAAGTTCTCTTTTCTTTGCTCAATGTGGTTTCGTTTTTGAAGATGATGTTGTAATTTCCTTTCGTAGTTTACCGTAAATAACCTGAAATAAAACGTGTAAATTGAAATTATAAAATAGAATTTACTGTTGCTGATGAGGAAAATGGTTTAGCGATGGTGGAGAAGTTCTCTTTTCTTTGCTCAATGTGTTTTCGTTTTTGAAGATGGTTGTAATTTCCTTACTAGTAGTTTGCCGTAAATAACCTGCAAAAAAACGTGTAAATTGAAATTATAAAATAGAATTTACTGTAGTTGGTGAGGAAGATGGTTTAGCGATGGTGGAGAAGTTCTTTTTTCTTTGCTCAATCTGGTTTCGTTTTTGAAGATGATGTTGTAATTTCCTTGCTCGTAGTTTGCCGAAAATAACCTGAAAAAAAACGTGTAAATTGAAATTATAAAATAAAATTTACTGTTGTTGGTGGTGAGGAAGATGGTTTAGCGATGGTGGAAGTTCTCTTTTCTTTGCTCAATGTGGTTTCATTTTTGAAGATGATGTTGTAATTTCCTTGCTAGTATTTTGCCGTAAATAACCTGAAAAAAAACGTGTAAATTGAAATTATAAAATAGAATTTACTGTTGATGGTGAGGAAGATGGTTTAGCGATGGTGGAGAAGTTTCTCTTTTCTTTGCTCAATGTGGTTTCATTTTTGAAGATGATGTTGTAATTTCCTTGCTAGTAGTTTGCCCTAAATAACCTGAAAAAAAACGTGTAAATTGAAATTATAAAATAGAATTTACTGTAGTTGGTGAGGAAGATGGTTTAGCGATGGTGGAGAAAAGTTCTCTTTTCTTTGCTCAATGTGGTTTTGTTTTTGAAGATGATGTTGTAATTTCCTTAGTTTGCCGTAAATAACCTGAAAAAAAACGTGTAAATGGAAATTATAAAATAAAATTTACTGTTGTTGGTGAGGAAGATGGTTTAGCGATGGTGAAGAAGTTCTCTTTTCTTTGCTCATTGTGGTTTCGTTTTTGAAGATGATGTTGTAATTTCCTTAGTTTGCCGTAAATAACCTGAAAAAAAACGTGTAAATTGAAATTATAAAATAAAATTTACTGTTGTTGGTGAGGAAGATGGTTTAGCGATGGTGAAGAAGTTCTCTTTTCTTTGCTCAATGTGGTTTCGTTTTTGAAGATGATGTTGTAATTTCCTTGCTCGTAGTTTGCCGTAAATAACCTGAAATAAAACGTGTAAATTGAAATTATTAAATAGAATTTACTGTTGTTGGTGAGGAAGATGGTTTAGCAATAGTGAAGAATTTCTCTTTTCTTAGCTCAATGTGGTTTCGTTTTTGAAGATGATGTTGTAATTTCCTTGCTTGGATGTAGTGGGCTAAATTGAATTATAAAATAAATCATATTTTTAGTCATTCTACATTTAAAAAAATGAAAGGGATCATTAGGATTCTTTTCCTTATATAATGAAATAATATCTTCTTCATTTTTATATTGAGATAAAGGAGTTAGTTTAGCTTTGTTTGGCAACTGAATAATTTAAAATGTATAGATAATTTAAACTGATTACTTCATCTGTATAAATTGACTCTAATTGGATAACAATATGATTATCTTTACCCTTTAAAGACATTATTAAATATTATTTAAATTATAAACCTCTTTATTTGTTGATAAATTTCTAGATATTTCTTCTGGGTTATCAAAAATAAAACTATTGGGTATATTTTCCATTTGCTATATTTTGAAGAGAAATTTAATTAACATTCTACAGACAAACTATTAAAACTTATAAATTTTAAAATATTACGTTTCATTCACATTTAAAAAAAAATTATAGTTAAAAATTATAAAACCTGGGCTTCAATATCTAACAATGATATAATTTCTGGATAGGGGGCATCTAAATGAGATTGCTATTAATTATAAATATAGAAAATGATCTTGATTAATAAAAGAATCATATTTAAAAATTATAAAACCTGGGCTTCATCATCTAACAATGGTATAATTTCTGGATAGGGGGCATCTAAATGAGATTGCTATTAATTATAAATATAGAAAATGATCTTGATTTATAAAAGATCATATTTAAAAATTATAAAACCTGGGATGATTTTTTTTGTAATGATATGATAAAAGAGTGATGTGGTATGGTTTATGGAAGTGATTTGTGAATGATTGATTTAGTTTTCACGTTGATTACCATTGATCAAATTTGCTATAATCATTTTGATTGGACAAATAATATTTAAAAGAAAACTATTGGCTAAATTTGATTGACATTTTTTGAGGATTATATATATAGATTACAGTTAATATTTTAATAAATTTACTAATAAATGCTTTTAATAATAAATATAAGTAATAAATTATTTTCAAATATTTAACGCCTACTATTTATTTAAATATATATTTTTTAATTTAACATCTTATTATTTATTCCAAAATGGATGTTGTTAAATATGGATTATTATTATTATAATGGTTATTATTTAGCAAAAATTTTTATATCTTACATTCATTTAATTAACAATTTTTATATCTTACATTCATTTAATTAACACCATTTTTTCATTTAATTGTTTAATAGATTTTTTTATATATATAAAGGATAAATTTATATATAGATTGGAAGTTAAAAATATAGTTAATTGTAGTTTAATATTTTTAAATACATTATATAATAAAACTTTTTTGTTTATTGCCTTGATCCCTGCAAACCTTTTCAGATGTAATAAATTAGATAACTTTTCTTCTCTTTTTTGCGTGTTTTTAGGAAAGGTATTTTTTTCTTATTTGATAAACAGTTTTGAGTTAAATCTTTAATAGTAGTATATTTTTGATATTATTACAAACTACTACTATTTATGATATAATATACCAATTAGAGGTGGTGCGACAATAATATATAAAATCTTAATTAATTTTTTTTATCATATCATATCACTCTGATTCTTATTTTATAGTTACAAAATGTTTCATTTCTAATATGGCATCCCTGCCTTGTAAATAACTTAAAGCTTCAATACATTTGTATAATTTCTTCTAAAGATTTTTAGTGTTTTTGTTTTATCAATTTATCTGGCATAATAAATTCTGATATAAGTTAATATAGTGAGTGTTATGGCTATGACTGCAAATTAACCAGCATCTATTATTTGTGTGGCTATGTAATTTAAGATTATTATTATAGCTGCTGAGAGCATATGATTGCATATTTTACAAGCAATAATGGTCAACTGTGTAGTTGTTTATATATCACTAAAAATGGTAGATAATCTTTTAGAAATTTAATATCTCACAATTCTTTTCTCAATTATTTATCTAGCTTCCATAATGTCATTTAAGAGGAAGCTCTAACCACCATAAAGTTTTATGATTTGGATTGGTTTATATTCTCTTCTCCAAGAATTGTTGATTTGGTTAGTCCTATAAATTATTCCTTATTAGTCCATTTTATAAAACATTGTCTAAAAATGGTAACAGAGTGTTATATTAGTTTCTTGACCTTTTGTCAAAGTAAGTTGCTAATTTTATAATATGCAGTTTTTAAAAACCATTATCAATTGAGGCATATGTATAAATTAATTAACCTTTTTTATCACTAGTAATTCTTTAGACGCAAAATTTATATCAGCAATTGAAGATATTTTATACTGTAATAAATAGATTTTGTATTAAAAAATAATATTTTTAGAAATGTCTTATATTGTTTTAATTATTTATATGCTAGTTTTTTGTATTCATAATATAATAAATGACAAAATATGAAATTCATAATAATTATTCATAGTTAGCAAATTTTTAAAAAGTATAATATATTAATATAAAACCCGGCCGAAGGCCGGCAAAACGGGCCGAAGTCCTGCAAATAGGGAGTATGGGAAGCGAAACCCCCCATAAAAAAAATTTTATTTGAGCCCCCTGAGATTGTAAAGGCAAGCGACGCCTCTGTTTTATATATTATATTTTAGCATGTAAATATACTTGGTTATAAAGGAGATTAAATTATTACATTTGAACTATTATTTTGAAGAACAAATTGTTTTTATCTTCTGTAATTTAGCTCATCTAAATATCTTATCTTCGTATGTATAACCTTATTTCCATTAATTATTTTGTATGATAAATTTCCATCTCTATGTGTTATGACTCCTTTGTTCTACATGTTTTCTAAAGTTTTATGCCAAATTTTATCACCTATCTCGATATTTCTATTTGACAATTTTTTCCGTTTTAACCAATTATTTTATTCTTAGAGTGGCTTAATTAAGTTCCATCTGATTCTAATTGTTCTCGAACTTTGTTGTCCAGAGTTTGATGACACATAATTTTTATAGTTGGAGAAATGTTTTAATCATTTTCTCAAATGAAGAATCATCAACCAGTGACAATGGTTGAAAGGTGTCACTAATAAATTCCACTATAATCTTGGCAGCTGTTTTTTTGTGATATTGCTGGCATGTTTAGATTATATAAATTTAATTTTGTATGTTTGGATTTGCAACCACTTTTTTACAGAGATTTAATTGTTTTTGCAAAGAATTCATTTATGTGTTTGGCAATAATAATTTTTTGAATTCACTATAATTTCTTTTTATAAAAGAAAAATATAGAATATCATTGATAAATATGTTGACATTAAGATTAACAAATATAAAAGTTTAAAAGAATTAATTAATTACTTCTAAATGCTCTTGAGGTTTGAACTACTAACCTTTAAAGACGATATGTTCTTCTTACATAAAGAGCATGTTGCAGTTATCATGGCTTAGTTACTTCCATCCGCTTCATATAAAACAAAATACTTACGTAACTTATGAAAAGTAAAAGATTCTCACTTATATATGTTACATCAATAGTAGGTGTATTATCTTCTAAATCAATAAACATTATTAAAACCTAGAATGAATTTATATTATATAAAAAATAAATAAAACTTATAGGCTGTCTCGATAAAATTTATGAAATATATAAAATGACGAAATATGATGTAAAGATATATTCTTTAAAAAAATAATATTTTGAATTAATTTAAAAAATTTTATTTTATTTATTGCTTTTTAATAAAAAATAAATTTTAAAAGGATCGAGATTGAATATTAAACAAAATGATCTTGATCACGATCCTCAATTTCAGACAGGATCATAAATCCGGAAAAGTTGCTAAATTTAGGATCGAATCCAGGATCGTCGATCTTTTGATCTCGATCCTATAACAACTCTGTGTGTACATTTTATTTAAAAAATAGCGTTAGAGAAGAAATATTAAAAAATAAATTTGAATATATTGATGGTAATTTAATAAAATTTTTAAAAAAATCTCCATTCATTTTTTAAAAGCAATAATAAAATTAAAACTATTATGTTGTTAAAAAAAATTAACTCTAATTTGATTTATTTTTAAAAAAGAAAATATTATTTTTATAACGTTAAAAAAATGAATATTATTTTTACTTTGTAATTTACTATTATCTTTAATATTTATATACGTTAAATAAAATATACAAGAAGGAAAGCTCATTTAATTTTGCTCATTTATTTAAATAAATAAAAGACAAAAATCCTGCTCAGGCGACGATTTTTTGTGTAATTTTTTACGATATAATTTTGGTGTAAATTTTAATTATGTTAAAAAATTTAAATATTGGGGAACCAAATATAAAATAGCTTATTTTTTAAAATAAATATAGAGAAAATTATAAGAATGAGGCTTATTTTTTTTAATAAAAAAAGAGAAAGAAATTTTTTTATATTATATGTTTGTCATTCTTTTCTTAAATAAAAAAATTCATTATTTTTAAAAGATTAATATATTTATAATAATTGCAATTGTTTTATTAACGATTTATTAAAAATATCATTTAGCTCAACTAATTTTGATATGAAGAAATGACTATTGAAAAGGGAAGATAAAACGAATTTTATAATACTCGGAAATAGAAATCAAACTTGCATTCGTAATTTTTCTATCGATAAATATGAAAAAATATGAGTGGCTAATTGTGTGTGAATTTTTTATTTCTCTATATTGTTGGCCATGCATATTATTCCCAAAAGAAAACATTTTTGAAGTGATAAAGGATTCTTGGATATGAATAATTTTTTGATAATGGTTTAACGGCATGAAAAATCAACCGCTCATTAATCATTTGGCAAAAATTGAATTGAAAATATGATGAATTCCATGCGTAAAATATCAATCGATATATTAATCAAAAATAAAGACGAATTCCGCTTATTTATAAATCTTAATCCTTTGTATGGCTTGACTAATAAAAGTAAAAAATGTTTTTCAATTACTTTCATAGTAATAAACTTGACGCTTCGTCACTGTCTCTATAGTTCAAATAAATAGGTTGCTCACGAATATAAGAGGGAAAAATTTTCTATATCAAAGAAAATCATGCACCAATGTTTTATGTTTTGATGAGAATAAAAATAAGACAAGAATTTTAAAAATGAATAAAACAAAGGGTTGTTAAACAATAAAACTCAAAATCGCGATTTATTTTTTGGAACATTTGGACATTATTTATTTTTTTCTCTACCCGCCCGAATCATTTCCTAAGCAGGCCCCTTAAATACGCCACTGCTTCTAGCTGTAAAACAGCATCTGGTTTAAAGTTGGGAGGAAAGATTTATACAGTAGAGGTCTCATGATAAAACTTACCGCACTTCCAGCTAATGAGTAACACTTCCTGGCGTTTTCGAGTTGAGAGGAGAAAAATTTAAGGGAGAGGAGTTTGACTTAGAGTTAGACACAGTTAATATTTTGGCCATCTAATATATAATATTAAAACATGAAAATGCGCTAACCTTATAATTATTTAATATATTGTTTGACCCTAGGATAATCTTAAAAAACTGGGCTAACCTATAAAATAGTCAAAATTAAACAATGGTTGAATATAAAAAATCTGGAACAAACAGTCAAATTTACTAGGCTAAACCTTAAAATGGGTACTCAATTTGGAAGTGATATGTGTGATAATAAGTTATAATTTGATTTGATGAGTAACACTTAGCACAAGCCAATTTTTATATTACTATCTTTATTCCTTCAATCCAAAAATTTACACATTTTTTTTTCCATGCGATCTTATAAACTACGTATAAACAATAAAGGCAAAAGGTGGAAAAAGGGAGAAAGCAGTGCATCTAATCCGGCTACAACTAAATTTCGTGAACAAGCTAAAAGGAAATCAATTTTATTAAATAAAAAAAGTATTAATACAATCAATATTCATCATTATATAATTTATATTTAGAAAATCCAGCTTTTACTAGGGAAAATTTAATAAAGCATGATGAAGGTTATATTGGAAAAAAATTGCCCGATAAAAATGCTGATAATTTTACTATCAAAACAAATTTGACAACATGGACAAATTGCTCTAATTTTACTTTTAACAAAATATTGGAAAGTAGTCTTATCAACTCTCAAATTCATAGAGAAGTTATATTATATTTATTATAATATAAATGCCTACTTTTAAAAATATTTTTATATTCCAATTTTTTTGAATACTAAAAAACTCAATTCAAAGAAACATATAAAATCTTGTTCACATGTACTCAAACAACATCAATAATTAATGATCTATTAACTTCTACAAAGAATATTAGCTTTCTATCTAAAGAAATACGAACAGATTTAAATCATATGGGCTCCTCCTGAAAATTCCAATTTAAAATAGTATATCTAAAATTGGACAGTCATTAGCTAATTTATTGAGTTTAAAATAAGTTATAGGATAAAAAATATGATCAAATGGAATTTCTTAATAGATAGAAATCTATATTACCCACAGGAAAAGCAGGAATCAGCTATATATTTTTTGCCAATTCAACAACTTATATCATTTTATAACACTTTTATTCTTATAACTTATATTTCATTTGACATTTAAAATAAGTATATGTAACAAGAATTTATGAAATCAGCATATCTCACATCACACCAGAATGTGGAATAATGAAAATAAGAATATTGAAAAAAATTAATGTGTCCACCAATAATTCTATCATGATGTGAAGCTACAACAGTGCAAATTTCAATATTAAATTTTTGGATTGATATAGGTGAAAATTTGTGATAATAAATCTTATTGAGCAAGATGCACAAGTCATAAAACACAAAATTAATTAATAAAAATAGACTAACATTATTTACAATAAAAACATGTAATGAAATTTTAAATGTTAGTTTATGAATCCACAATTTTTTTGAGCAAATTTTATTAGTTAATGATAACGATTTTATCATCTATAAAAGATTTTAGGGATTTTCATAAATCTGATTTCTTTGTTCATACAATATCTGAAAACATTAATATTGTTGGAAATACATGATAGCAAGTAAGATTAAGCAAAAGATTTTATTAAAATAAAATGAAGAATTAAATTGTGATCGATATATATGAAATTTCTACTTTATATAATATTATTTTAGAATATAAATTTGAATATAAAATAAAATGAAATAACTTAGTAAAAATCACAATATATTTTATAAAAGGTCATAAGTAGAAATCGCTATATATTTTATAAAAGGTTATTCAAAAATTATAATTATTTTAATTAATATTATAATTTATTATAATTATTTAATTTTATTTTAATTAATATTAAAATATTTTTTTTACATCTATAACAGATATGCAAGAAATAAACTTAAACATGCATAAACTGATTGGGCAAAATTTTATAGATTTTCCAAATATGGTAAGGAAATAAAAGGGAGTTCAAAAATTAATTAAAGATTACTAGCCAAATGCTGTTTTCTTTCATTTTATATCTCATCACCTGAATTTATTTATAAATAAACTGAACAAAGTTAATGAGATATTAATTCATGCCAATACAATCAAAGAAATGGATATTTAGAGATGACCTTAAATGAAGGCATTTGATCAGACATAATTATGTGAAATAAGATGGGCATAGTATAACTCCTGAGTGGTAAGATGGAAAAAAAATAAAGCTAAGAACTGTAGAGGATTATTACACATAGGGGTGTACCGATACCACTTTTGGGGGCCGATCCGCTGCCGATATTAAATTCATATCCGTCGATTACCGATTCGATATCATGCATTTTGTAAACATACTAATCGTTTTAATTTCTAATTTATAGATCTAGTGTCAAAATTTCTCCCTTTGAGCCTATTTTTAAAAACGGGCAACTCTAATTTACCCCGAAAAATATTACGGCCTCATTTTGCTCATAGATGGCCCAAGGATTTATACATTTATTAGCGAAATCTCGAGACTCAGACTATATTTTTCTGGATAAAATACTGAGTTAGCCTGGTTTAATCGGCTCACATGGAGCGATTTTGCACCACGACATACATCTACTCACTTATATACTTTTTAATATAACATATATAATTTACCTATATTATAACATAAGTTATTCAAAGTATATATACTTTGAAATCAGTTACAGTTTATATTCATGAATCTAAAAGTATATAAAATATGTTTATTGATAAATCACTTAGTTGTATAAATATTAATTTATTTATATAATAATTAATAAACAAAATATATTATGAAATTGAATATTTTTTAAATTATGACGCCATTTTATCTGATCACAAAATTTTATAATATCGGCTGATATCCTATATTTTAAAAAGGATGAAAACTCTGCCTGATCCGATAAAAATTATCGTTACATCCCTACTTACCTCTTTTTAAAACTTATATCTCACTCAAATTTCTTTAGTAAGCTTTGATATTTTTTAAATATCTATTAAGTTAAGTATTAATTATAAGTGTAATTTTTAAGATATTTAATATTAAATAAAAAATGAGTATTTTTCTAAAAGTGTCTAAAATAAAGCAAAATTGCCTTAAATATAAAAAATATTCAAAACGAGAAATAGTTTTAAAAAATTATTAGTATAAACTCGTTTTCAAATTGTGATATATATTACCTCCAAAAAAAGTTATATTAGTTATTCAACAAAGGTACATAAATGCAAAAACATAGTCTACCATAAGATTTGAGGCTACTGAAAAATGTCTATAGCAGGTATACCACTTAAGGGTTGTTTGAACTTTGAAATCAATTTTGTTTAATTATTTCCTACATATTTTTATTTTTTTTATAATATATTTAAAAAAATATGATACTGTTTATAAACTTTATAACGATTAAATGTTAAATTATTTACTAATTAATTCATAATACTATGTCTTTATATGTATACCCACCCTGGGGAAAACCCCACAATTTTCGATAATCAATAGCTGCTTAAATACTAGATTCTATTTATTTATAATAAAAATATTAAGATATTGACAATATTAGCTACAGTTACTGAAGTTGTTCAAAATGAAGGGGGAACTGAATCTGATTCAGAGTATTTGGCGATACTGATGACAACCTTAAATTCACTTAATGATCGTTTATCTATCATAGCCACTTCTTATTTGGTAAACACAGTGATCAAAAGGGTTTCTCCGGCTCTCCTGGTGTTTAAATTTTCGAGTTTTTGTACCATTCTACTGAAAACTTTGAGCGAATTTGACAATGGCAATAGTGATGATCAAAATTTCCAATCATGCTCCCTCTTTTACAATTCCATATTTGGGTCACTTTCCATTTTATTGAAATCACAATCAGGAGTTACATTGTTGGAATCATATACTCAAAAAGTTTGACATTTTAGTATTGCATTTTATACTGAGATCTCATAAAAATATTTGATAATAAAATTTTAATTAAATGATTTTTAGTTCAAAATGTCCGCCCTGGATTGGAACAGAAGTGTTCCTTCCAGAATATAGCGGTAATGACCGCCAATTTTTTAAATTTTGTTTTACTTCGCGTCCCCTTTAAAATTATTCTCATCGAATATGAATAATTAAGAAGAATATTTGTTGAATATAAAAGTCTTTTCAATTCATATTTTTCGTAAATATTTAAAATTATTCATTATTTAACATATTACTTGAGAAACTTTTTTTTAAAAATATTTATATCCTACATTTATTAATAATTTTAAAAAAAAATGTAATAGTTCCTTTTTTCATTTTAGAAAATATTTTCAAAAATCAAATTTTCGAATCGAATCTATTTGATAATACTATTATTTGATTCTAAATCCAAATCGAATACGAATTATGAAATTAATTTTTTATAGACCTATAAAATAAACCAATACCAAAAGAAGTATTTTAATGTTATTCATTTATTTAAAAAAAGCTTATTAATTCCTAATTCTAAATATGAATAATTTTTTTTTAAATATAATATATCTTGTAGATTACCCATTATATTAGTTTGCTTTATAATTTTTTATTGTTATTATATATATCATTCATATAAATTTTTGTAAAACGAATTACGAAAGTTTTAAGGCTCTACTAAAATAATTTGAATATTTTTAAAACACTATTTAAAAAAGAAAAGTATCCATGATATTGGGCTTATTCTTTTAAGTCTCTATCCAGTATTGATATTGGCTCAAATGGTAGTATCCGTGCATTGCATTTGATTTATGGAAATAAAAAAAATCGAAATCTTAAAAATGACATGCCTAACATATTTTTGAGAAATCACCACTTCTTCATTTATACTTTTAAATAATTTCTCGCGCTATCCAAAATGAATGATCTGTCTGATTCTGATAATAGTATGCAATGGGCGGATTGGATTTAAATATTTTAACCTACCAATTTATGGTTTTTTTTAAAAAAATTTTTACTCGCTCTTTTATTTATTTAAAATTTTATTAGCATATTCGCCCCATTTAAAAAATTAAAATATGCAATATTATGTAATAATATATGCATAATTCGTCCTGCTCATTCCCGTAAAAAATTAAAATTAGCTTGCCCGTTCTATTTTTTTTAAAGTATTTTTTAACCAATCCTCCCAGTTTTTAAACCCTCTCCCTGCTAACCTTTATATGAAAATGATAATAACAGAAGTTTTAAATGAAAATAATGTCCGCATAAAAACAATAGTATATCCGTAAATTCCGGAGATTATATTTCATAACAAGCTACCACCTCTATATTATATAGACTTTATTATTTGGTTTTAATTAATAATAAATCATTTTCAAAGTTTTTATCAAGGAGACATCCCCTCCTATCAGTAAAACTTTTTTAGTGACACTGAATAAGTTCAACCGGCTTGAAGGAATGGTAGAGATTGTAGTTAAAAAATAATTGTTAGAAAAATTATTAAAAATTGTGAAATTTTATTCTTTTGCTAAAAAATTTCAATATTTTGTTTGATAATTAAATTATTTTTTATTTAATATTTATTTAAGATAAAATATAAAATAACTCGAATTAATTAATTTAATCAAATAATAAATAATATTTAAAAGTTATAATAATAATTTATGAAAAAATTAGTTTACACAATTTTTATATTAAAATAAATTATAAAGTAAGATATAAGATAAAGTTTTAAATAACTCAGATTAATTAATTTAATCAAATAAGCAATTTGATTTTTTTTAATTATATAAAAATTAATATTTTTTAAAAAAAGTATCGTTTTCGATAACAATACATGGTGACGACTATACATTTGAAATTTTAAAAATATTGTCGATAACCATCTGTATATAAAATATGTTGGATAGTCGTGATTAAAATGTTATATTAAGTGGGCTTGAAGGACTAAAAAATAAATTGAGCATTTGGATTAAATATTTCTAGTGCCAGCATGGGATAAGAAAGAAAAATAGGCCCGCAGTTACCTCTATTCCAAATCGTTCAATTTCAAAAGATTTACTAAGGGTAATTTTTAAATGTTAGAAATTTCATTTTATCGAAATTGTATTCAATCATGTATAGAGTAACTATATGAATTTCGGACAATTCATTTAACTATTGCACTGCTTTTAAATTATAGATTATTATATGCCGATTTTTCATATAAATTAAATAATACATAAAAGTTCATGTCAAGATGGTCCATAATTCAAAGTATGTGTATTCTATACATGCAGGAATACATTTCCAAGCAAATCAGATTTTTCACTATTAAAAATCTTCAGTAAATGATTTTATAATTGAGCTATAGATTCCATATCTATCTCTTTACGACAATCATAATTGTATTGCTAAAAATTTCACATTTTATTTATAATTTATCAATCAAATATATCTTCTTTAAGGTATTCAATGTCCTGCTTCTTCACAGCTTAGATGAGCGACCAAGAGTGAGAAAATGTGCGCTTAAATCCATACTCAGGATATTTATAGGTCCAACACAAGAACCAGAAACAAGTCACGTGAAAAGCGAAGTTTACCCACACCAACCTCTTATGATAAATATTTTGGAATTTGTGGAAGCTAAAGCAAACGAGTGTACAAAAAAGTTTGTATACACCGGATCCGATAATGATTATAAATGTAACAAGTCCTTGATTTCTATGACTAATCATATTTTGTCACTTGGAAAGGAAGTTTTATGCGTGGTGGCTAAATACCACAAACTCCAAAATAATGATTATAATGACAATAATAAAAATGGCGGGTCCATCTGTGTTGTTAGTGCGCTTATTAAAAAAGTGTTTAATCTAGCATTTGCGATGTATAACGTGCCCTTGGTTCAAAATATGGTATAATATTTTAAATTTTATTTACATTAGAAAGCCTATTTTTTCCCTTATTTTTTTTACCTTGTGCAGGTCTCTAATTTTTATAATTCAATATTGTATCATAAATTAATAATAGAAAAGATTAATAGTTTGAATCTTAATTTTTGTTTAGAAATACAATTTCAAAGAAAAAAATTAATTTTATTTAACATAGAATTATAAAATCGGATTTATATTTTGAATTGCGTTTTATATTATATAAACATTGTTGTCCTCTACAGACTAGATTACTCTATGAAAAGGGGGCTGCCTAAAATGTTTCAATTATTATATTTCTCAATCGTTCAATATATGTTAAATTCTTTCTTTTTCACTCTAAACTAATCGTTGTTTTGAATTTCTCTTAACCCGCCCGCCCACTTATAATATTTTTTAATAATTTACCCGCCCGACCACCCATTTATCTATAAATTTTGTTTAACCGCCCGCCTAATGCTTTAAAAATATTTTAATGACAGGTTTGGCTCTTTTTTTTGTTTATTTTTTATATATTTTTAATGAAACAAATTATTTTTAATAAATTGAAATGTTTTGCTCATTTCGCCTAAAAATATAAAAAATTTACCTGCTCATTACTTTAAAAAAATTTTAACCCGCCCGCCACCCTCCCATTGTTGAAAATATTTTAGAAAACCTGACCACACCCGCCAGATGTATGGGCGAGCGGGGTAAACCCTACCCAATGCAGACTTCTACTCTAGACTATTAAAAATTCCCTTATATTTAAATATAGTGTTTAGAAATTATGATTTTCTTTTTCAAAATTATGTTAAACTAAGCTAACCAGCTTTGCAATAAAAATTAACAAGTCAACATTTTGTGAAAGATCTAGCTAACAAAGAGTTATAACGTTTTACTCGTTTGTCCTGCCATGAAGCATACCAGAATTGTATAATACTGTCGGCTGAGTCATATTTCGCCCTGAAAATAGCGCTATCTTTTGCAATTTTTAAGAAAAACAGTTAAAATAATAATTAATATTCTTACAATATGTTTTCAGACACTAAAATTGACCTGCTTAAACGTGATATCTCAACTTTTCGAAAACTCTTATATTATCGAACAGTCTCCAGAAAGTTCGGATATAACCCTCTCTTCAATATTCCCTCTTTTTGACAAGGAGTTCAATGCCAGAATTCTCTCAGCCCTTTACGAATTGTACCCGAATAACCCTAAGGATTCCGATGATATTACCACTTCTAAATCAACCTTCAGATTATTTAGTTTAGTATTATTACTTAACATAAAATGTTAGATAGAATGTAATATTTTCAAACTTTTAATAGGCACTCCAAATTCATATTTAATGCTTTTAACACCTCTTATTTGAAATTTTTAAACTAATTTTTTTACAAATTATGTTTCTCTTGACCCATAAATAAATAAATGTATATATAATATAGAAACACCCGATGGCAAAGTACTAATTACCTTATGGATCAAATGCTTGATTAAAGGGGTTATAAGCCTAACTGCCAAGGACTCTATTATCGCGAAAAGTCATTTTGCTCGTACTTTAACCATATCACTTCATTACTTACAAACTTTTGGAACAAACGCTAATATTAAAGATCAAATTTCTACACTTCTATGTCACTCCTTTTCCCTTATCCTAAAACAAAACACTAATTACTACCGTAATCAAAATGAATCATACGAAATTCTTAGTTTGAAAAATCTGGTCGATAATGCCGGACAAGGAATCTCTAAATTGATTAATATTCAGAATGGAGGTATTGGAAATAGCGAAAACAAATTTATTGATGATGTAGTTGATTACGCATTTGATTTGATCGCTGTTTATTTCGAGGTTTGTTGAATATTTCATTACCTAATTTCATCTACATGAGATATATTTTCTAAGCCATCAAAAGAATAATATCATAAATTGATTCATAGGAATAATTTTTCAAGTCAGATTAATTATTAACGAATGTAAATAAAATGTTACTTTCCCATTATTTATTTACGAAAATAACTTATTTTTTTTTTACTTAATTTCGGTTACTTATATTAATTTTATTAATTTACCCACCTTAACTAATATTTTGTGTATAATTATTATCCCGAACATGAATTCACCATCATACATAATAAAAATATCAGACAACCTCTTCTTACGTCAAATTCGCTTACCCAACATCGACATCTATTTCCATGCCTTTTTTTTCGACCCGAGAATCTGCCGATAAATTTCCTTCCCAAATCGCGAATCCAATCAAAGTTTTGGCACGTCTTAAAGACGAAATCGACAATACGGATAAAAATAATAGTAATTTGAGATCAAAGATAGATAAAGCTTTAATTGCTGCAATCAAGTCATACGGCCCTCAAAGAATTTTAAACGTGATCCCTCTAAACGTAGACCCAGATGGTATTCATTTTGACCTGAGTCGAAGCTGGTTGATTCCAATGTTTAGAGATGCTCTGCGGTTACCAATAATTACAGTTGAAAAGGATATAAATACTTTGGACAAATTGGAAATTGGATGGGACACTTTCACTCTTTTCCAGACATATTTTATGCCTCTGATTTCACGATTAGGCGAAAAAGGTTTGTATTATATCTTATAATTTAGAGGCCTTTCTTGTTTAATCAAATTATGGACAGAGATCCGAACCGAAATATTGATCCAGATTAGTGTAAACGACTCGATTTTTTAAAAAGATTAATCCAAGATTTTAGCCAAAACTATTACGCAAACCGAGATTTTCCTCATACGTAGATTAGAGAAATCTCGAGGCATACTAATATTATTTTGGCTATGATCTTAATTTTAAATTTACGAAATCAAGCCTTCAATACTAATTCAGATAATAGCGATTCAGGTTCTATCATAAAAATAATGAAATCAGTTCAGTTTATACTCTTTAGAAATCAAACTTTAAAATAATTAGTAGGATATCATAGGGTTCACAGATAAAAGTTCTGTTCAGTTTCAAGTTCGGTATTATTGGTTTATAGGCTTGGTTTGGATTTTAATATTTTATGCGAAGATACTATAAATTATTGATAATAAATTTAAATTTAACAAAATATCGTATATCGGGTATTCAACGAATCGAATTCTATGAAATTACTGTAATTTTATTTTGAATTGGTAAATTTTGAATACGAATGAATTTTATCTACCCTGATATATTTTCTCTTTTATCATGCAGCATCCGAGCATGCAATAAATAATAATCGTGATCTCAGTAAAAAAATGAAGTATCTAGCCGGTCAAATCTGGACACTCTTACCCTCTTTTTCATCTTGCGCTAATAAGTCCGATTTAAAACTTGACGCCTCTACTTTTTTCTATAATCTTATAAAGACTCTTCCATCCGATATTGAAGAAATAAATGTAATTATTTTAAAGTCGTTAAGAAACTTGATCCTTAGAAATCACAATTTTGGAATAATCCGTTACGATATTAATGATGCATTCTTTAAATCCTTGATTCCTGCCCTTTTCAATCTGTATATAAGGTATTCTATATCCACTACCAATAATCACAAACTCTCGACAGCCGAAACCTTGAAGGTTAGTATTAGACTCTTTTTAATATAATAATAGAAATAGCTTATTTTGACTTATTCTTGGACTGTTATTTTAATTATTGAAGATCAACGGTCCTAGACCGAGACTAATATTTTTTGAGAACCACGGTCAGGACCGGTCTTTTATTAATATTTAACATTCAGATAAAATAATTTTTTATGCATTTTTTTTTGTTATTTTTCTAGAGGAGTGTTAGTTTTGGTGAATTTTTATTTTGCAATATGAAAACCACAAGTTTGTCTAAGCATTTTATTTATAGTCCCAATAAACAATTAAGTTAGATAAAAACAAAAATATTTTTAAAATAAGAAAAAGTTAAAAGGGCTGGTCCTGGATCGGTCTTTTTACTACGGTCTGGAATGATCTTTATTTAGATAAAGCTACAAGGCTTAAAATGTTTTTAGATACTTTATCTACTCTGTTATAATGGTGTAATTTCTAAGTAACCTATAATATACCTTTTTTAAAGTTAAACCTAAATAATAATCATTTATTTTAGAAAACACTAACGTTAAAAAAAACACAAATTCTATTTATTCTATTTTTATTTAAGGTTTGTTTAAGCTGTTGTCCGAAAATATATATCCAAGTTTTTTTGCAAAAATTGCGCGAAAAATTAAGATTGGCCGTAACCGACGAAGAAACTTGTAAGATTCCTTCATGGTTAGATATAGCCTTCTTATTAATTCCTTATCTTGATGTTGATCCTGAAAGTAACGAAAAAAGTAAGATTTAACATTTTATATTTTTTTCAACGGGCTTTTTTGGCTGTAGGTCGAATCCAAATGTTTTAGGGGGTAGATAATCCTGTATTTTTTAAAAGAAATATTATTTATTTTTTTTTAAGAATTTTTAAATTATATCATATTTAAATATAAAAAAAAATATTTTTTTTAAAGATACAAATATAGGAAATGCAAACACGATTGAAAATAATGGAGATATTAAACAGTCATTGGATTTTATATATAATTATATTTTGGATAAAATTCTAAGGAACAATAACGATGAAACCTATTATTGTATAATGAGGCGGGATATAATTTTAGCTAAAACCATTCAAAAGAAAGCTTACAAGTTTCATTTTGTTATAGAAAACATTAGTATAGTATCGTTTCAAAAAAATCAATCGCCTCGATTTTTTATAAATTAATTTTTTTAACGATTTTATTTACTAAAACTTTAGAGTGTCAGACAAAGACTTGGATTAACCAAAATTTATTTTTTTATACCTAAAATACCAAATTACACTTGTAATTACACTTATTGGATAAAAAAAACTTAAATTACCTGATTTTATTTTCTATTAAAATTTTTGTGCAATTTCGAATATAATTAAATTATTTTTTTAAAAAATGAGTGGAGATACAAAATTTTATATAAATAATAAACAATTTTTTATTACTTCCCCAAAACTTAATTTTTAAACCTATTATGCAACACATTCAAAATTATTTCCTCTTTTTTTTATTATTAAAAACAAGATAAGGAATTTATATTTGGTTCCCCTATGTTTATATTTTTAATGTCATATAGAAATGACACAAAAAACATTTATTTTATTGGCGATGTTTGCTTTTATTTATTTTTTTAAAAAAAAGCAATATTCATTTTTCCTTTTGGTATTTTTTTTAAAAATAGTATTCATTCTTTTAACTTAATATAAATGGTAAATATTGCATAATATGTTTAAATGTGATAATTATATTAAATAATGTTATAAGAAAATTTACAAGGAATGCAATTATTTTCTTACTTCTTTGGGCGCTTCGTCACTCATTCATTTATCATAAAATATAATTTATTTAAAATGTTTTGTTTAATTTTCATTCTTATTTCCCTATCTATACTAATATATTTTTTTAATAAACTTTTATGAATAGCTTTAAAGAAATTATATTTGTATATTTATATAGATTCAATATATATTTTACTTACCCATTTATTTTATCATATTTTATAGAGTTCTTCATGCCCTCTTATCCTTCCCAGTTTCATCCCGACTTATCAACAAGACCTCCCTTTACCATTCCTTAACCCTGGCCCGTTCTTGCACATACCCTCCCAGCCTACCTTATAGATTCTCATGCTTTACTTCTTTAATCTCTTTAAACCTTCATACAACGGTGACTCTTTTAGAAGCCGTACGTGTAGTTTATGGTTCTCAAGCTGCTAAACGTAACGCGCTTACCTATATAAGCACTTTTTTGAGTTTCGCCGTTTCTCCTTGGAACGCCGCCAAAAAGACGGACTTGGATAATGACATCTTCGAGAATGTTGGTGATTTTTTGAAAAGAACTCTAGTTAGACCTCTCCAAACGTTTATGTCTGAAAAGAACGACAAAAATAGCGAGGCTGATAAAAATAATATGTTTGTAGATATGGAAGGTGATGAAGACATATGTGAAAATGATGATTGTGAGTGGGAGACTAATAGTGAAGGTGATGTGGAAATAGAACAAGCAGGTTTGTTATAATAGATTTTTCCTAAGTTTCACTTAAAATATTTAAACATATTATTTTAAAATAGTTTTATAAATAAATGTTTGTTTATATCTCTAAAACTATTAAATGTATTCTTATCTCTTCTTGATATGATTTTAAAAAGAAGAAACTAGTGAAATACAATCGATGGATTCTATCGCTACTTCAAATATCAATATTTTTGCAATAAAAAATGCACAAGAAGCAGTGGCTCGTATAATTACCCTCTCATATTTTTATAATAAATCAGATAACTTCGAAGAAAGCCATATGCGTAAATTTTATAAAAACTTTCTTATTTTTATCATTTAATAAAAAAATTTTTGGAGGAATTTACGTAAATTTTGGATTAACCATAAATATTTATTATTATATTTTAAAGGGTATTTCAATGCTATGTTAAATAATCGTTTGCTATGTTTTTTAAATTAAAAAAAATAATGATCTGTTGTGTTAATTAACACATGTTGTTAAATTTCGAAAACTTCTAAAATTTTGTATCCCGTAAAATATCAGATAAATTACGATGCCCAATATATTTTTCTTGCTGATACCATAATTCAAAAAAAGTTTAAAAAAAAATAAATATAAAAATTGACCCAGTTTTATTTCCACAAAAATATTTTTGAAGTTTGAATCATAATTTAATATTTTGTAAATCTTATTTCCTACTCCACAAATATTTTAACCTAGTAATTTTACCCTAACTTCGAAGAGGTTAATTTCAGAAAAAGGTTGGCCTCTTGGGAACCCAACCTAGTGGTGCTGTGTCTCGAGATCTTTATCCCTCTAAGCCAAACTTATTATTACATAAATTATTTGTATATAATGATAAAATCAAAAACGATTTTAGAATATTTATTTATTAGGCTTGGAAAATAATTAATTATCTAGCTAAAAATTATAAAATAAGTAATACAATTTAAAAAATTTAATAACATAAACAAAATATGGTATTTTTAATAAAAAACCAGAATTTAATTTGTTCTATTTTTTTAACAGGTTTATCAGAAAGGATGAAATGTGATATACTAAACGCCGTTATAAGCTTTTTAAGTTCTTCGCATAAACTTATAGTCAAACATTCTTTAGAATTCTTATACACCTGCATAAAACATACGCCAAAATCATTGATATTAAAATATAGTGGAATTATCGTAATATTTATCATATTATATTTCACACTATGTTAATTGTTATAGGTTTCCAATTATTCCAAGATACCCAAAAATTTCAAAAGAGTTTTCCACTTCAAACTTAAATTGATAATGGTTAAACTTTTAAAAAAAACAGAGTAATTATTGTTATTTTTATATATTATCTATTAAATTATTTGCTTTTATGAATAATTCTAAAATTTTCTTTAATATCATATAGAAAAAAAATATTTATATTATATCTGTGAGTGGCATAAATTATATATATTTTTTAAACTTGATTTTGATTTAACTATCTAAGTTCCGCCTTATTAGCTACCTTCGTGCCTCTGGAGTTTAAACCAACGTTTGAAAAGATTCGCAAAATGGAGAAAAGAAGAGCGCACAAATTAGCTGAAGTCCCGAAAGTCAATGGAATACTGAAAAAATCTAATAGTCATATAAATGCCGAAATTGATGAATTAAGTTACGATCAACCTCGACAAAAAACTAGGTTTGACTTTTTTTATTATAAGAAGAAAAAAAAATTAAAGTAAATTGAATAGAAAATTTATTTTATTTTAAATAGGACAATAACCTTTATATCTTTTTAAATATAACACATATATAATTTTCAGAAATTGCCTAAGTATCGAAGAAAATATGATTGGCGATAAAATATTTGATTTACTTGACCCTGATGATGCTGAAAATTATATCGGTTCGTTTTATATAATATTATAACCATCAATTTTTTAAAAATAAATTCCAATATTATAGTGCATAGAAATCATAAGAAATTGAATGAAATAAGCAGTTTGCCTAAGGAGGCGACTAAAGAATTTCCTGTATCGAAAGATGGGAGGATGATCATTGGTTTAAAAGACATTAACAAAAAAAATAAAGATATTAGCCAATCATGTAAATCGCCAAATGAAGACGAAAGTGATATAGAAAAGGTTTTTTTGCCACCGCTTCAAACTTTATGCTTTTAAATTTAACAAGTTTTTAACCTATGTTATTTAAATTAAATTGATATTTATGGCCATTATATTTTCCTATTATTCAATATAAATTAACCTTCTTATCTGCATTCAGATTGACGAGTCCGACATGGTCGCATCAAAGAGAAATATGAAAAGAATTAAGTTTACCTCAAATTCGCTTCATTCGAATAGCAATAATTTTTCAAAAAACAAAAGAATTAAAATACAACAAAATAAAAAGAACGATTTAAAAATGCAACCTTATTCGTATTTACCTCTCGATAGAAACTGTTTAAACAGAAGAAAACAAGCGAAATCTGAGACTAAACTTAAGGGAATCGTAGGATCCGCTAAAAAAGGTGCCCTAGCCGGCAAAAAGTGCAAAAATAGAAAATTAAAATTTTGAATCCGAAGAATATGTTGTTTATTAAAATTTATGAGAATAAAAATTTTGCAAAATATATTTTAGAATTTCTTATATTAAAATCTGGATAGTTGTAGAGAGTAAAAATGGCATCCTGGCTACCTCTGCCGTTATTATAATTTCATAATTAAATGAAGAAATTGATTAAAAAATTTTCTTAAATTCACATTACCATCTACATCAATAAGCTCGACTAACAATTTTTTCTTTTTTCAAATCAAAGATCACAAATTTATTATGAAAGCTTTTATGAGATAAAACTATATATACCAAATTGATAACTCTTGTAAATAATGGAGGCTATGAAAAATTCTTTTAACGACAAATTTTACAATTATTGTATTAAACTCATTAAAAGCTTTACTAGAGAGTCGGAATTTATTAATAATTTTATTAATAAAAATCTTTTTATAAATTGATATGTACATTAAATTTATATCAGATCAGTAAACTTTAATTTTTGAATAAGCTGTCCAATTAGTAATATCAATTAAAATTCAAAATATGTTATAAAAGCCGATCCTTTTTTTAATATAAAAATTGCCTGATATTGTTACTATTTTAATTTTAAGCTTTTGGATTTTTAAAAATGTATCAGAATATTTCTTTACTATCTTTTCTAATAAAATAAGTATTTCAAAGCGTCATACTATTTTGATTCTAAAATATTCTATTCTTAAATGGATTTTGAATCTATTACTTTAAATAATATATAATTCTATTTAAATTAGGATTAACTCTATAAATAATCATAATTCATAAATTTTTTATATAAAATCAAATTCAAAATATTTTTATTTGTCTCTTATAAAATATAATAAATAAATAGACAAATACGTTTTCATTATAAAAATAGTGGTGCTGGGGGATAAAGTATAATTAATTAGGCAATTATTTTAAAAAATTAAATCGATTTTCAAATGATATCGGGCTGATAAGATTTTTCTCGAAAATAACCGATCAGATTTGTCGGACAACCGTAATAAAAATGAACATAGATAAAAAATGATAATTTTTTAGTATTGGCGATAAATAAGTAGAAAATGCCAGCAAAATAAATATTTTGGAAAAAATAATTCATTTTTAGTCCGGTAAAATCATCGAATTTTTTTAATTAGTTCGTATTGGGAAATAGAATCCAGGAGCCAATCTATGTCTAATATTAATATTTCAATAATTAATTTATTCGAATTTTTGACGAAATAATCCTTTGCTTGAATGATTTTACAGGGATTGATTTTGTAATATTTCAAATTCGTATCGAATCTATGATTTTTGACATCACTACCCTCATAAGTGTTGTTAGCTATTAATTGGTCGAAAGAATTAATATCGTAATAATAAAAGCCTTTTAAGTAAGTCAGAATATTGCACTCACCTTCATTGATATTTGTATCTGCTCTATCCTTGTTATCTTTACTGCTGATTGGTAGGAGTATAATCGTTTTACAATTATGAAAGATTTCCGAAAGTGTCGAGTTGGGATTAATTTGGTTTGAATTTAGTTCCGCGGACGACGATACATCCTTGACCTCGTTCTTGTATGTAAAAGAGCGACGACTAGGGTCTCTGATAATTATTTGACCTTGGCCTAATTTTATTAGGGTCAAAATTTCTGATTTGCTAGGATTGGGGTGCTCAAATTGTCCCTTTAAATAAATTTTTAGTCCATGAAATAATCCTAGAATCTGTTTTAATATATAATATAAATATCTTATAAAATTATAATTACTTTATTTTCCTTGGCGATTCTACCTTTAATAGGTGCTAATTTAGTAGAAAAATTTCTATCCTTCGTAATGCAGCCCTCAATTTCATATGGAATCTCACCCATCAAATTTTGATTTTTAATACATTCATGTAACCAGATATCACTGACAATCCATTTCCCACTCAAAACGCACATTAAATATTTTAAGGTCCTTTTGGTAGTTTTAGCACATATTTGAGTTTGATTATCATTATTATTGGATATGTTACTATTAAAGGTTACTAAATGAGACACTGAAGGATCAAATTTTTCTACAAATTTACATTTCGAAAAAATTTGAGAAAAATCATCAGTTATTAAAGGGGATTTTAAGGAATTATCACTTGAAGCTAATACATTATTTTTGTTGCTAAAATCAGTAAATTTTTTATATCCAGATGTAAGTATAAACAATTTGTGATTATTATTTTGTTTTATTTCAGGATCGAGAGATACTAGACTAATATTTTCTTTAAAGTTTTCTTGACAAATCGATTGATTTTGTTTAAAGTCATTTAATAAATCTTTAGCTTCTTCAGAGTATGCATAATCATATGGAGTCAATCCACTATCGTTTCTGATAAATAAGTATTTTTTAGACGATTGTAATCATGATTGAAAGTATAAAATATTTTTTTCGAATATAAACAAAATTACTTTTCAATTAAATAAGATATAACGTTAGGGGAAATACTTTATATGGATAATATATCCTTACAAGTTAGGATGTTATATATATTAATATAAAATTTGTATAAATCTTATTTGTTTATATAAGACGTTCATGTCAACTCCTTTGGGCAACGTACTAGTAGAATATTATTTTTTTAAAGCTAAAAGATATGCCAAATATCGAGCTTTGCAAAAGGCTAGTATTTATTCGAGATAACCAGTATTTTCTTTTCATTATAATTAAGTACATTGCGGATAACATATTTAATTAATAATTACTTAGTTTTAATTACAACTATCATCAAAAGCTCAATTTATTTCAAGATCTAGTGTGGCCGTATTAGCCTAACATGAAGAGTAATATTCGAACTTATATGTTTGATGGTAAAAGTTCCAAACTCGATCTAATCGTAATATAATAATGTCGACAATTAAATTTAAACATTTTGATTTAAAATAAAAATTAATTTCTCAAATATACCATCGTCTCCGTCGGTTTGGTGTATTAATACAAAGAAAAAAGATGTTCAATAGGAGCAGAAGATAGCAGATTTGTATTAAGCCGAATATGGTAAATTCCATATCAAATTGACAAAAAAAGTCGATTCTCAACCCGACCCCCTTCTATTTTTCTTAAATTTTGCATACTGGGAGTAAATACTAAAACTAAGAAAATATAAAATTTTACCTCCCAACACTGCTTACCCGCTAATATATGGGCGTTTAAAGCGCGGAAAAATGGTAAATTTTTGACAAAATAATGCACTTCATTTACTTTCAAATATCTCGATATATAATTTAAATTTTATTATGTAGCTTAATAGTTCTTTAATATGACATAAAAATAAATATAATAGAAATCTGATTAATGTCGAAAACCGGAAATAGCCATAGAATTTTTTTTCTTTAGATAGATATCATACTGCTTTTGTACAAAATACTAGACTAGGATGAACATGGCTTTAGGAGTTATGACTCTTCATATGGCTAAAATGAACAAATTTAACATAAATATTGTTGTATTATTGCGTTACAAAAAAATGCATTATTCAAATTTAAATAAATTCAAACAAAAATAATGTTTTATTAAAATTATTAAGTTATTATTTAGATCCCAGTCTATGTGATAATTGTGGATTTTTCATACTTTAAGAGTTTTTTTAACAATTCGGATTTAACTTTTTTATTTTTTCGCCTTAATTTTCTTAACTTTTTATTTTTTACAGATAATTTTCTTAATTTTTAATTTTTTTTATTTTTAACTTTTTTCCTTTTATGTCAATTTATATAGATAATAAAGAATTTAGTATTTAATTCAATTCATTTTAAGGCCCCAAAAGTCTCAACTACAACAAATATTATCATATTTAAATTTCATGAATAATTATGAAATAATGTTTATTTAAAAATTATGTTTAAATGATAAACCCTTACTCTTACTTTTTTTTTATCCTTAACAAAATTTTTGAGAGGTGGCTGGTATAATGTGCTTTGTTTAACACTTTAGTTAAATTTTGTCTCGAAATTACCTGACAAAATAATTCTAAGCATATTTATAACTTTATTTGCCTCAAATTGCATAATTAGTAATTACATATAATACAATCAAAAATTCATAATTATATTTAAAATATATTATATATTAAATCAAAAGAATTGAATAAATTTTGACTTTCATTTTGTTTTCGTTGGAACTTTTGTGTTCCAGAAATTTTCTTTGCTCTCAAAAACCGGCTTTACGATAATTTTCTTAATATATTCATTATTAATCACAAATATATAATTTACCCCATGAATATTATTTCTTACATAGTTAAATAAATTCATTGTTGTCAATATGTGATGTTCATATGGGCGTTGCAAGCTTGCTCGAGCTGCCAACCGTTTAGTAACGCCCACCAAACTGTAACAGGGACTTATATCATGTGCAGTTACAAAAAATGTCACTCAACCTTTATCCCAAAATCATTTTCATGATTGTAGAGATTAATAAAGTCTTTTTATTTTTATATTGGGTATCAGAAAAATAATAAATTTTGGCCACTCTATCAAATCTTTTTTTAAAAATAGGATCAAGTTTGTTTTAAATAAATAAAATGCACATGTGTTGTGCTAACAATCTGATATAACCACTAAATTTACATGTTTTATTGTAATAAATCATTAAAGGGTGGATAGTGGCCTGATTATTGGTCAAATAAATCCTTGTGCATAATCCTGCATTACAAATACATAGTTTTCTGAAAATTCATCAATAACTAAGAATTCGCCAACATTTAAATTTAAAGTTGCGAATTAATGATTATCGTAGCTATAAAGAAATAAGGAATCATATTGTTTAATTTTTCATGGGCAAAATTCATTGTTGAATTTTAATTTTGGTAGATTATTAATATTTAAAATAATTTTGTCAAGTTATTTCGAGACAAAATTTAACTAAAGTGTTAAATAAAACACATTATCCCAGCCACCTCTCAAATGTTAGAGATAAAAAATTTTTTAGAAATTTATGTTAAATTTGATCAATTTTAGCCATATAAAGAGTGATAACTCCTAGAGCCATGTTCATCCCAGTCTAGGATTTTGTGTAAATATAAAGCAATGTGATATCCATCTAGAGGAAAAAAAATACCTATGACTATTTCCGGTTTTCGCATTAATTTCTATTATATTTATTTTTATTTCATTAAAGAACTATTATTAAGCTACATAATAAAATTTAAATTATTTCTCGAGATATTTGAAAATAATTGAGGTGCATTTTTTCAAAAATATACCTTTTTTTGCGCTTTAAATGCCCATATCTTAGCGGGTAATCAAATTTGGAAGGTAAAATTTCATTTTTTTTCTTAGTTATGGTATTAATACCAGTAGACAAAATTTAAGTTAGTTGATTTGATATAGAATTCGCCATATATATCATAATTAGAGATTTTGGCAATTTTTTAAAATAGAGTCGTGAAAATATAGAACTATTTCAATCTTAACATCAATCAAATTTTTGCAGGGTATCAATTTTGTTCCATAATTCTTAGTTTAACATTTTATAAAGGTTTAATTCCTTTGCAGTTCTTTTTGAAAAATTTATATCGGTTAATTACGGTTTTTAAGATCTTATTTTTGAATTAATCATAGTATATATATTTTTTAATAGATATATAAAAATATATTAACCCTTCAATACTCCGGTAAAAAAATGCTCTGGTGGGGTTTGATAGACCCCAATTTCAAATGTATATATCTCCTTTTGTATTTATTATTTTGATTTTAATATTGAATATAAGATAGTACTAACCTTAAACTTGATAAAATATTTATTTTAATTTATTATGCTTATTAAAGATAAAGAGAATAATTATGTGCCAAAATTTTCTAAAAAAAGCTTACCTTTTTAAAATTTCAAATATCAAATTAAAAAAAATAATTTATCCATCATATCATCATATAAATTTATTCTTCAATATAAAAAAACAAGATCCATTCAAACATAAAAAAAATATAGGACATTTAAATATGTTAATTTTGATATGTTTCTTCCATGTTTGACAAAAATATTTAGTTTTCTCATATTTATTGCTAGGACACCCTACTCTTGAGTGGGATTTCTATTTTGAACTTTGCCTAATATAATGCAAATAGATTCCTTCAAAAGTTAGGGCATGAGAATTTTTATTGTACTCTAAATATGGCTTAAGTTACATTAATAATTTTTTATATGAAATTACTTCTTATAGTGTATATTTTTGTGTTGCTATATTATATAAATTAATTGATATTATGTTTAGAAGTGTAAACATTGGGCCATCGATTTGACCTTAAAATTGAATCATTCTTTTTCATTCAGTACACCATTTTGCATACCTTTAGTCATATTATCAAATGTTATAATTTCAGGTTTACTTGTGTCATTTATATCAACATTTTTATTATGGTGGAAAGTTGATAGCATTATGACATCCTTTTCTTTCTTTGGATAAGATAATAATGTTATTTTTTCATATTCAACTCAAATATAAAAAATGATATTATATTTTAAATAATTTTATTATATTTCCTTTCATATTCTGCAAAAATAATGATAAATGATAAAAAAAAATTTTTAAAAAAGATAATTAGAATAATTTATTTAAAAATTTTTTTTTTAAAAATTACCTATTTTCTTTGGTGTCCCACAAACCGCAATCAGTCACAAAATGCCTATATCTTAAAAACTAGTCAACCAAAATATATGAAATTTGGAATATAGATTCTAAAACATATTTGATGAAAACACTGAAGATTCCAGATCATGATAACAAACCGTTTTTATGTAATATCAATTATAGCAAGTCAGTCTCATATAACCCACTGGAGTATTGAAGGGTTAAAAATATTATTAAAAATAATAATCAAACAATTAATAATTTTTTTAAAACTATAAAACATGAATTAAAAACAAAAAAATTAATCCAAAAAAAATTGTTAATTTGAAAAAAATAAGAGATTTTTTTCTCAGTCCACAAAAATGTTTTGTAATTATTAATTTAAGCCATAAAAGAAAATTTGCCAATACCAACAAATGGTATTGTCACATCTATGATCAGGGTGTTAATGTTACAGTTCAGTTCCATTCTTTACTTTAAAATGGTTTCTGTTCTGATTATTTTTGAATATGAAAATTCATCAGTTTTTCCCAGTTTTTATTATCTCTAATTACTAAATTAATCATAATATATTTTTTATTTGGGCCATAATAATATAATAAAATATTCTTAAAATAAAAACCAAGCAAAAATTAAAGAAAATAAGTTGGGCCTTTTCTTTTATCAGAAAACATGAATTAGAAATAACAAATTACTATTATCTTTTAAATTATGCAAATCATTTAAAATCAATAATAAAAACTATCACCATATAAACATTTATAAGAGTTTGGTTCTCTAATTTTGGATTATAATAATTCATTATGGTTTTGTGGTGTGGTCTAACCTCTGCTCATGACATATTTATTTTTTTGGGGAAAGGGAAAGTGTGAGGAGGATATTTATTTAAGAATATAATAATATTAACAAATTTTAGCTAACTTTATATTCTGGTCAGCTCCATAATTAAGCAAAGATCTAGCACATTCAATATGATTATTTGCAATACAATCATGTAGGGGTGTTTCATTATTATGTCCAAATGCATTTATGCTTGCCCCATAATGAACAAGAATTGGTATAATTTGATGATTACCATGGTTGCAAGCTTCATGAAGAGCAGTCCAGCCAGCAAAATCTCTTGCATTAATCAAATCATGTAGTTGTGGGTTTTTAGCACTAATATCAGAGTAATAACTATGTAATATTGATTCACATTTTGTAATATCTCCCTTTTGAAATAAAAATAGTA
Organism: Gordionus sp. m RMFG-2023; assembly: GCF_954871325.1. Classification (NCBI taxonomy): domain Eukaryota; kingdom Metazoa; phylum Nematomorpha; class Gordioida; order Chordodea; family Parachordodidae; genus Gordionus; species Gordionus sp. m RMFG-2023. The sequence goes on along the minus strand of NC_088779.1, from coordinate 13,375,393 downwards.
TGAGAATTTAGTAGTTTTCTAACTTTTTTAGCTGCTTGATGTAAAGGAGTTTCACCTTTGATATTTAGCTTTAATATTTTATTCTTATTAATTGGATAAACTTTTCCAACTGTTTCTAAAGTATCTATTAATTTTTGCATATTTTGTGGATTTATTTTAGTCGATGCTTCATTTAAATCAATGTTTTTTTTATTATAATCTTTTTCAATTGATTGATTTTTATCAATGAGTAACCCAGATTGATTAATTTTATCTTCAAAATATATTTAATTTGTATATTTTGAAATTACTTTTAATTGTAAGTAGTGTATCTAATTTATTATAAATATGCACTATATCTTTTAGTGTTGAATCTTTTTTTGCAGTGTCTTTTTTTTTACATAATAAACAATTTCCAGTATTCATTAAACATTTCCTTACAATATATTTATAATGATATGTATAAGATATATTTACCCACAAAAATGGTGTCTGCATTTTTTATAAATATATGGATTCTTCATTATTTTATGACTAAAACAAAATATTCAAATCCATATAAGATGATTTATTTACCATTTATAGCATAGAAGAGTTTGTTTCAAGGGTTCAATATCGTCGTTGTTTAAAGCCATGGTAAAATTTAAAAAGCAGCGCCACCGTACCCGCAAGGTGTATATTAATTTTTAAAATTCAATTTTTTATATTATTAATTAAAAATTCACATAATAATATAGAAAATATAATAAAATATGTCATATGTAAGTTTAAGTTAAAAAAAAGATTGATACAAATGTATATTTTCATAAAAAGAGACATTAAAAAAAAATATCAAGTGGCGAGGTCGGGCTATGATGTTTTAAATATTTGATAATTAAATCTAATTATAGATGCGGCGATTTTCTGCTTGAGGTTATAAAATGGAGAAAAATATGATTTTTTTATTGATTTGGATATTATTTTGAAGAGATCTAATGCCGCTTGTCCAAAAGAGCAGGTTGATGTAGCTGCTATGGGAACAAAGTGGTTGTCACACATGAGCAGGCGCGTAACCAATGGGGGGGAAAGGGGGAAATTTCCCCCCCTCATCGCAAATTTGACTATTTTCATAAATATCATTTTAAGCTAATAAAAATTTTATCCCCACCCCCCAGACCCCCCCCCCCCCCCCCCACCAATCAAAATTTTACAAATATTTGAATATCAATTTTCCAACATATTATACAAAAATATTAATAAAATGTAAAAATATTTAGTCAAAGAGATTGAAATCAAACGATAATTTATAAATAAGGCTGAGCATGAAAAAAAGTAGAATGTGTCGTTAGCAGCGATATCATTATTGAATTCAATTGATCAATCAGAGTTTATCATTGCTGCTAGTTGCATCATTAAATTATTTTTAGCTCACTACTTTGTAGAAATTTACAAAAACCAAATTTAGATTTGGTTCAAGTTATTGATTTGGCGGAAAATATACATGAACAGGTAGATACAATAAGAATGAATGTAGATAAATATTTTCATAATATTTATCTAGACGTTGAATCGAAGGCTAAATTTTATGATATAATACTAATTAAACCTCGTCTAGCACCTAGGCCATTATTGAGATGAAAATAAATATTGGCTCAACTGAAGAATATTATAAAATATCCATTTTCATCCCATTCTTAGATACTTTTTTATCGCAAATAAAAGTACGGGTTTTAGATAAAAAACAAGTCTTTAGCAATCTTCAAGTTTTATTACCCAAAGATCCTTCTTCATTTTCTAATGCCACTATTGGTAAAATTAAATATTTAGAAAAATTTTATTCCTATGAGATTGATACTGAAATAAATTTAATCAGTGAATTCGAATTGTGGTATAAATATTTATACGTTTAGCTATTTTACCTGAGCATGCTATTGATGCGCTCAATCGGTGTAAAGAAACCTTGGCTCAATTTCCTAATATTTCGAAGTTGTTTTATATTCTTGCATGTTTGCCTATTACAACATGTACGAATGAAAGGACTTTTTCCAACTTGAGAAGGTTGAAAACATATTTACGAAGTACTGAATCTCGGCTAAATGGGTTAGCTCTGTTATATATACACAGAGATTTGGTTACAAAGACAAACTAAATAATTAAAAATCTTGTATTTGATAAGAAGTTAAAAAAAACTTGTTAATTTAATTATTTTCTAGTCAATATTTTAAACTACTATTAGTATTTTCAATAAAAAAAATTATATTCTACTTATATTGTATGAGAATTTAAGCTGAGGCTAGTTTTTAAAGCAAATTTTATAAAAAAAATGACATTACACTTTATTTCAACTTTACATATAAATAAAGCTTTACATTTAAAAAATCATTATTAAATATAATATACCTAACTTGAAATAATAAAAAAGAGGCTTGTAATATCCTATCCATAAGCACGAATTAGTAAATAATAGTTAAAAATAGAAATATAATTATTATTAAATTATTCATAATTTAATAGAATAGCTAAATAAGACCCGGCCGAAGGCCAGGGGAAAACTAGCCGAAGGCCAGGTAAAAGGGGTTTGGGGGCGAAGCCCCCAAAAAATTTTCCCCCACCTATAAGAAAATCCTGGATACGCCACTGCACATGAGGTATGAGTATTTAATAATTTTTACAGATTAGCCTCTGTTAAGGGGATCATGCGAATTATTAGATGGGGCCATGGGGTCAATGCAGGTAAAATCCCATATTAAAGGCTTTTCCATTAAAAAAAGTACGATTGTTTTGACGTCAGGGCGTTTTTTATCTAAAAAAGATGTCGGTTCTAAAAATACAGGGAAAATTGGCTTTATTTAAAAAAGAAGCTATTATTATAATTATTTTATCATGTCGGCTGATTTTTTATAAAGTGGAGAGCGTGTCTCCCATATGATTCTGCCGCTTGATTGCATTTAATGCAAATATAATGGTTTAGAAAAGGTACGCCCGAGCGTAAATTGATTGCATAACGAAAAGCGTGGTTATCTATTAGCTGGTTAGTTAAAATGCTGGGATATGAAACTAACCATTCATGGCCAGAGTTGCTGAAATTAAGTGATCGTAGGAGGGATTTATATTGATGATCATCGGTCAAGTTGAGGTAAGCTAAGGAACGAGATACCAATCCTTGATCCCAATCTTTTTGTTTCGTTGAATCTGGTGGGGCTGTGTTTGGTAAGACATTAATATTCCAACAACGTAAGGCTTCATCTAATAAATTATTTTTATCGATGGTAATAATTTGCGAGGTAATATTTTATACTGATAAGGTTGATGAGATGAAGGAAACAAGGGCTATAATTAATGCCGATCTTGTCTAGTTCTCCCGATTTACAAGGGAGAGTTGATTGAAGCCATGAGTTAGAATCGAGTTTGATGTTTAATAACTCTGCCATCATTTGTAGTATCTTTTGTATGTATGTATAATATTTTTTCAACTATAATAATTATTATTACAATATTTAGAATAACAAAGTGAAGCATAGTTTAAGTCTACCACCAAGTAATTATATGATTTAATTTTATTCATTTATATAAAGACCAATACAAAAGAGAAAATAAATTCTGAAAAAGGTTTAATAACTAATTATTGTAATAATTTTTATTTTATATTTAAATTCTTCTTTGAATTACATTGCATTTTCAATTTTTATTATTGATTTTTTTTACAAAATTTACTTGCTTTATACATAATATTTATAAATCCACTCTAATAATAACCTAAAAAGTTCTTAATATTTCAATTGCTACGTTAAAAAAGGTAAGGGGTATTGTTCTACAATCCGCATAAATCCTTTTTATAGACGTTTTTATCGTACAGCTCTTAATCTTATCGTGCATATCTCATTCGCTGTACAACCTTTCTAAACGACCTAGTTATATATGAGAATTCCTATTCTGTCTAAATTCTCGAGTGTCCCACCAGCGTAAGGGGGGGGGGAGCGTAGAAATAATATAAAAGATTTTCATGAATTAGGAACAATAATATATCATTAATTGGGAATTGCAAAATATCCATTTCAAATAAGTTATATTCCAATTTAAATATTATCAAAAAATTGTAATTATTCTTAATATTTCTAATAATATTTTATCCCATGAAGATTTAAAGTATATTTTCTTACATTCTTTTAAACCTTTAACACTGATCTCTACTAATAACTGACAGAAATTTCTTTATAAATTGTTCAAATATCTAAAGAAAAGGAATTTTCTGAATAGAATTATTTACCAGACTTCTTGTGCTTTTAGAAGAAAGAAACTGCAAAAGGGATGCCCTGCAAGATGGAACTTTCTACACCTAGTTATTACAGTATTTTTAAATCTAGAAGAATCTTTTTTAAACGCCTTTGGAGAAATACCCAAATGCCTGAAGATATTTTACCTGACGCTGATACATTATTGGATTCAATAGGACAGTCGATTTTATTGATTTGGCTGATGTTATGAGAAACGTGAAACTATAATATTAAAACTTAAATGAATTTTTTTATATACAAGATATTTTATATAGAATGTTTACCATATTTTATCCGACATGTAAATATATATTACATTTAAAAACCTTTATAAATTAAAATTGTTTTTTAGAATAAAGAATTTAGTACTAAAAAACTTAGAAAACTAAGATATAATCATAATATCCACCAAGAATTTGACCAAATTTATGTGATAATCTTTCAAGAAATTTACTAGAAGCATTGCTTTTAAAATATATTTTGAAGTTTTTTTAAAATATATATTAAAATTACTGTATAGTTTGGCAACAATACCAATTAGTATAAGCAACAATAAGATGAACTCTTTCTTCATTACGGAGAATAAAAACCTATCTAAGAATACAACTTATCGATCAAGATTTAATCCTCTATACAGAACAAATTAATAAAAAGTTAGCGCAACTGTAAGGAGTATTAAATTTTCTATCAACGATGCTTTGATATAACTTTTAAATGTTTAATTCAATATTTTACTGTAAATAAACATATCGATTCATATAGTATTATAATGGTTCTTAAATATATTATATTTTCCAATGCAATATTATTTGTTTTCGAAATTGAAGTTCTTATAAATTTTCAACATTCCAAAACAAATTATTTTAATATAAAAAATTACCCCTCCCCCCTGAGTGTTCCCATCAACAAATACCTCTTGCCTAAAATTATTTTTCTCGAAAACCAACATAGACAGAATTCTCTTATCACTGGGATGACTCCACATTTTTTTCAAAATTTATCTAGTTCCTTATTACAGTTTTTTCATTCTTTTACAAACTTTTCTAATCATTTTTTTAGAAATATTTTTTTATATAAACATAGATTCATATAATTAATATTATATATTTTTTTAAATTAAATGCTGTTATATTTTTCTAAATCCTATATAAAATGCCTGCTAATATATTTTTTATCAAGTATAAATCGAATAATTTAACAATGAAACATAGGGCTATGTGTATAAACATTTTTATGATTTCTTTCAATTCATATATTAAACTTAACATACGCTCAATCATTTATACACTGTAATTAGGTCCAATAAATTATTAATATATTATCTTTAATTTAATATAAATAGAATTGGTACAAGTTCTCAATAAAAATAATTTTCCTTTGAAATATACATGAACAAAACGATAAAAATTTTGAAAAAATCATATTTGAATGGAAAAATTATTTATTTGGTTACGAATTTATGTAATAAATAATTTGTTTTAAAAAAAAAAATGAAATACGAATAATTAAAACTTTTAGAATTTTTACAAAATTTCAGAAACTTTTGATTAATAAATAATTTCTACCATTATAAAATTAATATTTAATTAGCATTTATTTCAAAATTGGTCGGTTTTGAACAGTTAAAAAAGAAGTTTTGATCAGTATATAAATATAATTTGATCAATAAATAAGGTAAATTGTTCCATAAAACAAATCACCTTTTTATAGTTCTGCCGGGGAGGGGGTCAAGGTGTCAAGAATGGTAGTGAATCAGAAATAGTGGTTAATTAAAAGTTGTGGATCTATTGTAAAAAATTAAAGTCCGGAATAAAAAAAATGAAATAATAGATTTGGGGTTAATTATTGGTCAATTTAAACGAATATTATATAAGACTGATTGCGAAAAAAGTAGGGTTCTTAAGAATAAAAATAATATAAAATCGTATTTAAATAATAAAAATATATTACCATCTATCAATCTTTCGTCAGATTATATTTGAACCCAGTACCTATATGTTATTTGTTATTTGAATGGGATATGGATAAGGCATTCAAAGGGGGGTAAGCTAGGGGATAAGGTAAAATAAATAAAGAAACTATTTGTAGATTAAATGCAAAATTAATAACCTGGTATAATGAGATTTTAATTTACTAATATTTCGATTTAACGATTAATTCATTTTGAATTATTTATTCACATAGATAACATATTAATGCAGTTTTTGGAATTATATATTTGGCTAATATTTAGACTACTGTTAGTAACAACTATTTGATTATTACAACGAATGCTTATTTGTTATTCCTAGCATAAATAAATTATGATGTCTGAAAAGTTTGTAAATCAAGTAAAAATTTATAGAATATATAAATGTTTTTGGTGGCCAGGATGGTATTATAAGCAATACAGGGGAGGGTAATTTTCTCTGTATATATAGGAAACAAGCTTTATATAGGATCCATTATTAGCCATAAAAGAATTGTCAGGAATTTTATTTTATCTCCGGGAAACACAAATATCTCACCACCTTTACTAACCCCAAAATTATATCTGAGTATATAATATAGTAATCGGTTGTGAATCATAGATTGTGATTGATCACAAATGTTGGGAAAAGAGATTGCATTATACTTTAAAAATTATTTGGGAAAAATAGGTCGTTAACTAAATATGTAGGTCAGAGACCTGCAGAAATACCATTTGCACGGCCTGGCTAGGATTTTTTAAAAAAAATTCGGCCTGGCAATTATTTTTTAATTTTTATAGTTAATAATGACGATTTAAAATATTTGGTTTTAAAATATACGGCCTGGTCTTGTTCGACTATTTAAATAAAAAAATTAAAAAAAAAAAATTAAAATACGATCCGGCCCTGCAGGTCTCTGATATAGGTAAACAAAATGTAAAATAAAAAAAATATTCAGATTCATCAGTCAAGGCTGCTAAAATGTAAGTTAGACCTTCAGCCGCCCTTTAGAAAAAAAAACTAATTTACCTCAATTCTCAGAAGAAAAAAAGGAAAATCAAAATTATTAACAAAAATACTTATTAAAACTTTCAGAATAATATATATATTCCAGCTTCATTGTATTACAATCATAAAAGTATTGTAAAAAATTAGCTTAACCGTCTAAATTCACCTACATATATGTGGATAGAGATAATTATTCCATTCCCTAAAAAAAAGGCACGAGCATTATATATCCTATATTAGCTTCCATCAATAATATTTCTTCGCACTTTATTGAATTACTATATATATCTCTATTGTCTTATACTGACAATGCTACTAGAAATAAGAGTTTCTGTCAACGAGTTTACATTTAAATCTCAATGATGTATTAATAAATTAGCTATGTAATGCGCAAATATTTATTACAAGAATGAATTTACATCATAAATGTGACATAATTACATACGACAATGTTGTAATTTTGCATAATTCATCTGTATTTAATTGTAAAATATTTTTTTTAAAAAAGTTTTATTAAAAATTTATTGCTTGTTTATATATAGTTAATGGTTATTTATTAAAAAATTATTTTAATGGCTAAATTAACAACGAAAAAGCAAAAAGATATGATTAGTATTAGAGGCTTAAAATTACAAAAATCTATTAGGCTCCTCAAGATTCTCAATGCTCCTAAGACAGGCAAAATTTGCAAAAAACCACGAAACGAGAAAAATGTCATAATGAACGAGTCTATGAAATCTGATATGATGATGGGTAATTGTGCTGGAAAAGTAAGTAAAAGCAGCAAGAGAAGTAAAAGTAAAAGTCAAAAAGGTAGTGAAGATAGCTCTGTGAAGAAAAGACGTCGTAGACGCAGAAAACCTCAACCTGGCGGTGCCTCTAATGGAAAAAGGAGACGTAAAAGAAGAAGAGGTAAAAAAGGAGGTGACGATAGTTCAGATGATTCTCAAGATTCTGGGAAGAGCAAAAGAAGGAGAAGGAGGAGAAAGGGAAGGTCTTCTTCAAAAGGCAGAAAATCTCGTAGATCTCGTAGTGGAAGGAGATCCAAAAGAGGTAGAAGCAGAAGAAGTAAGAGAAGCAAAAGTGCCAAAAAAGGAGACGCCGCTTCTCAACCAAGCCCCGCTAAATGAATATGGAAAACTAAAATTTGTCCATAAAAAATATCTATGTATACCTCTTTTTCAATGTTTTTCATTATAGAAAATATAATCTTCTTAACAATAATAGTTACAGATGTAATTTACACTCATTCTTCTTTTATAATACATAAATCAAATGTTCATATTATACAATATTTAAAAAAAAATTTTTGAAGAAATAAATATTTAATAACTTTTAAAAATAATTTCCAATTAATGAGATAGATCTATATTGAAAATAATTGCAACAACTTATGAAATTAAGATTTATACGGACAGGAAAATCCTTAAGAGTTCAGAATGAATAAATGTTCAGAATTATTTCTTAATGCTCAAAAATACTATTTGCTCAAGTATAAAACTGAAACGCTGTGATTAAAAAATGAATAGCTCAGAAATATATATGAAACTCTTCGCTTAGATTTTAAGAAAAAAATTCAGTAAAAATATGAGCTTAAGTATTTTTTTTAATTCTGAGAAATTATTGAAAATATTTCGAAGTTTCATTTTTTATTTTGAGTAAAATAATATAAGTCATAAAATTCTAGCTAAGGACTTGCGGTGTAATCTGATACGCCTGAAAGATTTTGAGATGTTAAAAAAAATTGTGTATAAGTTTACAAAGATAAATTAATATTTTGCAGTATCTTTATTTAAATAGTAATTTCTAACTCCTTTATCTTAGTTTTATTTTTTTTTAAAAAAAATCCTTTTTAAAAGTATAAAATAAATGGCTAAAGGCCCCATATTTATAAAAGAGGCCCCATATTTGAAGGGCTTTGCCCCAAAATTCCCTTTACCGGCCCACCCGCTTTATAATACACTATATTAAAATATAAAAGAATCAATGGTATTTTTTTAATGTTTATCATTTAAAAAAAAATCTTATCTTCTATAATATATATAAAAGCCTTGTCACAGTCACAATTTATATTTTAAAATTCACAATTTTTTAAAAGCGTTTGTGGCCTAGTCGGCAAAAGCGTCCCTTACAAATGTGAGAGTCATGGGTTCGAATTCCAACAAAGTTTTTTTCTTCTTAATTTGGCAAAATTAATTAAATAGAAGATAAAATAATTAAGTGTAACATATTTACATACGATTCAAAGTTTGTTGCTACTTTAATATTCAAACTATTAAATAGGTATTCTTATATTTATAAATTTTTCACAACGTAATAGCCAAGTATTCTTATAGCATCATACCATATCAAACAATCATTCATCAAAACATCCATTAAAATAAAATCTAACATTACCATCTTATACATCATAAACATCTATCTATCTATAAAAATCTATAATATGTACAGAGACCCGCAGAGGTACAATTTGCACGGTCTGGCCCCGATTTTTTCAAAATATATTATTATTTATGATTTTTATAGCTAATAATGGTGATTTCAAATATTTGGTTTTTAAATAAACGGCCCTGGGTATATTTCAAAAAATTAAAATACGTCCCGGTAAATCCGGGCCAGGCCTGCAAGTCTCATATATATAAAATCATGTCACGTGTCACAATTTATAATATATATTTAAAAAATCGTGAATTTTGAGAAAAACGTCTGTGGCCTAATGGGCAAGAGCGTCGCTTACAAATCGGATGGAATCCCAGCAAAGATCTTCTTTTTTTCTTAATTAAACTTGGTATTTTTTTTTCTTAATCCAACTTTGTGGTTCTATCCTTTGGGATGGGCATTAACTAAATTCCATTGAGCCTGAAAATGTTTCATTTGCAGACCTCTGGTATATACGATAAAATATTAAATATAATTTGAGAATTAAAACAAGCTTTTATATATTTTGGGCTTGACTTGATGGGGTATGAAAAATTTTGTATGTAGAAAATTGTAAGCAGATAGTAATCTAAACTTCAGTTGATTATATTTTCAAGGAATATTTTTAGAAATTATTTTTAAAATATTTGGTAGAGTTGCAAGAGGAAGTAAAATGGCACGCTAAAAGGTAAATGGTATAATATTTGGGATTAATATTTTTATGTTTTTATAAATTTTTATGCGAATTTGATATGATGTACGAATAGAGACCATTTTTACTCATAAAAGAAGGCGAAGGAGGACAGAGAATTATGGGAATATTACGGAACAAGTAAACTTAGGGGATTCCAGCGAAGACAACTGCTCTTGGAAGAGCGCGATGGATACATAGTTTTAATAGATTGTACAATCGAAGAATATGGGGCAGTCACTTAGCGGAGGTGTTGTGATTTGTTATTTTATGTAATTAATTTGTTATCGCGGAGGATCTTTTATTTAACCCCGTGATTATAATTTTTGTTATTTTATTTTGCATATATCGCATATATTTTATTTTGGGGTATAATTCTAATTCGCCGAAGTTAATCACATGATATTGCCTGATATTTTTGTTTAAAATGATTATATACAAGATCATCAATTTTTGTTTTAAATAATGTTTTTTTTTTAAATTAAAACAACATTATAATATTCGGAAAATTAAAGGTAAAACTAAAATTATACTTATATTTTATTAAATTTAATTGAAAATAAAATTAGATATTATTTAAAGTGTTTCAAAATAAGATTAAATTTAAATTATTTAAAATGTTTCAAAAGTAAATTATGTATTATTTAAAGTGTTTATATTTTTTAAAGCCTAAGTTTTTGTTAAAGACCTTAGTTTTTTAGACAGGGCTCTGTGAACCTTCCTTCAATGGGTTCGGGTTTGGGTTAAGTGAAAAATATCTGAACCCAATTCGGGTTCAGACAGTTTCAGAGTTCGGAGACCAGAGTTAAAATAACAAAACAGAAACACCATTTTTTTAAGAAATTTATTTTAATTAGTATTGAGTTGACATCATCATAATTATAATATATAAAATACTACTATACAATTTTAAATATAATATTATATTTCTATTTCAAAAATTTTATTTGAACCATCATATTATCTTCTAAAATATCGTCATTTTACGATCGAAATTTTTTTTAAAAAAAGTTAAGACCCTGAACTCTAAATTTTTAAAAAGGGTTAGGGTTTGGGTTCAGCGAAATATCGATGGTTCAGGAGGGTTCGGATTGAGGAGTTGGATTTTGGTTCACAGCCCTGGTTTGAGATCACGGAATAAAAGATATCTCCCTTAAAACAATATTTTTACTTTTTAATTCATGCTCTCACAGTTTTATTAATTGATTTCACAGATTTTAAATCAATATGATCTTTTTAACATATTTTCACAGTTTTAATAAAATTATTTTATATTTTTTGTTAGATTTTATTTAATGTAGTGGTTTGGCATATCTAATAAGATTGGTATTTCTCCTCATCTAATAACTAAACATAGCCCTAAGCTAATTGCTAACGTAGTCCACGAGTTTGGTATCAAGCCTTGCCTGAATCATGTAGTTCGGTAAAATAACAGAAATTATTGCTGCTTCACCATGTATCTGTTGAATTTAACCGAATGTAGTGGGATTGATATCTAATAAAATTAGTATTTTTCAGCATCTAATATAAACATTAACTCTTATCTTTGTTGCATAGCTCCAGCCTAACTGCAAACACTGCCCACGAGCTTATATGGCCTTACCCTGAACTGCATGGTTCTATAAAAACTAACAGAAATTTATTGACTGCTTCGCGCAGACGCATAGGGTGATCCCACTTGTAGCAAGAATTTTTGAAAAAATAATAGGTTTACATAAAATGTGAATTGCAAAACATTCTATTTTAAATAGGTTATTATCTAAATATTAGCAAAAAATTTAAATTATTTTAAAAATTTGTATATTAATATTTTATATTACGAAAATTTAAAGTTTTTCTTACATTTTAAAACTATTTATCATCCAAAAAAAATTATATTTAATTTATCTCTAGATTTTTTCATTGGGATTATCAATAAATTATTTATTGCATAACAATTTTATGCAATCTTTTTTAAAAAAATGATATGGATTTGGTTGAAGTTATGTGAATCGCGAATTATTATATTATAAATTAGAAAACTAAGAGATGATATCGACCAAATTCCTCTTAATTTATGTGATAGTAGAGGTTAAAGCGATATATGATTTTAGATTGCAAACCTTGACTTTCACCGGCAAACCAATCGTTCCAATATTAACGTAAAAATTGAGGATTAATATAAAATAACCGTTTTTATTTAACTTTTGGATACACTTTTGAGTTAAATCAATGAATGGTTAGTGATGCATCAAATGGCTCCATCCAATTTACAAATAATATATCTTATAACTCACATTGATCTGAGGATATAATCTTGATATAGAAAAAATTAAGTATTTTGGATCTGAGCCAATTAATTTTGGAATTTAAATCATGAAAGATTAATTATTTGAGTTTTTCCAAATATATTTAAATTACTGTGTACAATGATACCAATTAGTACAAGCAAATGAGATGATCTTTTCTTCATTACATATAATAAAAACCTATCTCAAGAGTACAGCATCTTAAAATCGAATGAATGGACTACTAGCTTTACTAAATATACATAGAGATCTAATTTACAACACAGAACAAATTATTAAAAATTGGCGCAATCGTTTTCATTTATTTATGAATATTTTGATTATTTTAAAATCAAAATAAAATGTTTATAATATTATATTTTATTGTGATTTACATGCCGGTTTATATAATTATAATTTTTTTAACAGTATTCTCTTAAAAATTTTGAATTTATCATATTTAATTATTTGTGTTAGAAATTATTATATGTTCAAATATGATTGGTTCTAATTAATTTTATGTATTAGTTCTAAAAAATTTTAATCCAAAAAGATAATTTCAAATATAAAAAAATTATATCTCTTCCTCCTCCCATAGGAAAATCCTGGCCACACGACTGGCTTCGCACTGTTAGATTCTATGGATTTTAGTAGGCATGTCTAATAAACTGCGAATTTAATTAAAAAACTGTGAAAATAATTTAAAAACTTAGCATTTATTTTAAAAACTGAAAATAATTATAAAAAGCTATGAAAATAATTTAAAAACTTTACATAATTGAAAAACTGTTTAAATAATTTTATAACTGTGAATATAATTATTAATAATACTTAGTGGCGTAGGCATGGGGGGGGGGGGTTTAATTTTATTTTTAAAAAATTTTTTAATTTTAATTTAATAAATTCTTAATAAACGCTTGATTTTTATGTTTTAAATTTATTATAAATAATAATAGATATACACATTTGATTATTTTTATATTTATTAAATAAATTTTATATTATTTTGCATTTCATAAAAGTTCTAGTTTGTCATATTCCATTTTATAAAAATATATATTTCTCATTTTCAATATGAATTTCACACCACCCAAAAAAGGGAGTTATTTATTCAAACGTATCATGATATTGACTCAAAAAATCAAAAAAAAACTAAGAAGACAGATTCATCGAAAGACAAGAGTCGGTGAAACTCTTTATTGAACTATATTATGTTGTCTTTGCAGCACTAGAATTTTATATATCAAGCAAGGAAAAAGATTCAGCAGATGCCGAAAATCTTTTGCCGGCTATTATTAAGCCACAGCTTTTTATTTCAATTCAATGTACTTATTTTTTATTAAATTATACATATGATTTTAGCAAAATTCTACAAAAAATTGATTTGGATTTAAGGGATATTATGAATAGAGCAAAGGATATTGTTGCAATATTAACAAATATCAGAGAGAATGTGGATGAAAAATTTCATGAAATATATGAAAAAGTAAAGGAGATTGCTAATATGTTTGGAATTGAAATTTTTAAACCTAGAGTAGTCTCTAGACAATCCAATCAATCAAATATTGATGCATCTACGATTGAAGATTTTTATAAAATAAACATTTTTATTCCCCTTATTGATACATTTTTATTTCAATTAAAAGAAAGATTTATTAGTCATAATTATATTTTAAAAAGCTTTTATTTTACTTTTGCCGGTTGAGTCTAAACTGTTGATTACACTTGAAACACGAGAGGATATTAAAAAAATCTCAGAGTTTTATGCTGATGATTTAGTAGGTTCATATGATAATTTACTTCGTGATGTCGAATTTTGGTATAAAAATCTTGACAGAATAGGGTATTCTCTGAGACCAAAAAATGCTCTGCAGGCCCTTTCCATGTGTAATTGCATTTTAGATGCCTAATATCAAAACATTATTAATTATTTTAGCTACCTTGCCAATTAGTACCTGAACTAATGAAAGTTCTTTTTCAACTTTAAAAAGGTTAAAAACCTATTTAAAACACAACCGGTGAAAAACGTATAAATGGATTAGCCCTATTGAATATTTATAAGGAGATTAGATATAAATTTGATTCTAGATAAATTAGCAAAATCTCAGAGAAAAGTAGATCTCTCTTTTTAAATTCAAATCAAAAAATAGCAATAAAATTTTATTAGTTTTAATATATAATCAATTTTGTTTTGTAGAAAAAGTATTATTTATAAGATAATATCATCATATTTTTTAAATACCATTATTTGCATAAAAATTACACATATTTTATATAATTATAAAAAATTACTTTTTTTAAAAATAGAGTCTTTATACATTATAATTTTTAATATTAAAATCTATATTATATAAAATATAAACATTTTGAAAATATTTTAATTAATAAAAATATATACATGATTAAATAAAGGAATGTAAAACCCATGATAAAATCCTGGCTACGCCACTGATAATACTATAAATATATATATTAAATTGTGAATTTACTTATAAAATTGTGAAAATAATTTAAAAACTGTAAAAATCATATTAAAAAACGGTGCGCATTTCGGATAAAAACTGCATATAATTTATAGGCGTAACCAGAATTTTGCCAAGGGGGGATTTTAGTGGGGTTTTCCCTATAAACTTTATTGGAGATCTTTAAGTTCACTTATTGTAGGCCTTTGCTATATTCGATTTCTATATAAATAATTATGGGCCTTTTTATAAAAATGTTTTTCTAAAAAAGTCGTTAAGTTATATTAACTTTTACCAATTTTCTTCATAATGATATATTGTATACATTTTTTGGAAGGGGTAAGGGGAGTGTAGGAAGATACAGACTAATTTTCGAGGGAAGGGGGCAATTCCTAACTCCTCTCGATATGCTTATGTTATAATTTTTTTCCTTTTTAATATTGTGACTTTAGTCAATAAAATGATACTGCACAAAAAAATAAAATAATATATTACAATTCCGATAAATTAGAGAAAAAAAATGCAAACTTGTTTATAATTTTATCATTATCTAAATAAGGTGTTTTTCCATAGTCAAAATTGTTAAATTATTTAAATGATCATAGTGCTTCGCAGTCTATACTTATATTATTTTGCTCATCACCCTTTTGGCTGAGCATGACGTTATGGAGATTGTTAAACAGATACTAGATTTATTAATTTAGACAAGCGGACAAGTTACAAAGTAACGAATAATTTTTCATGAAGAATCCAAATCATTAATCATTAGAAGTTTAATATATATTTCTCCTACTATAAAAATTTATGTGAAATTGTGATTCTTTAACTTCAAAATCATCTAAATTTAAAATTTCTCCTGTGTAGCGTTTTAAACTATCGCATACAAAATTTGTATTATTATGATAGAGGAGGTGGTTAGAAGTACAAAATTTCCTAGTTAAAGCAATTTTTGCGAATTACAAATTTAGTGAAATATTTGCTTCGTGTTCACTTTGTTGAAGGAGCTACTGAGTTAGACTAGTCCTAAGATTATTTTTTTCTAAAAAAGAGCTATGCTATTAAAATCGAGAGAATATTTCCCTAATATACAACTGGGCAGAGAATGATTTTATTTTACATATCCAATTGTCTATAAGTGGCCGTCCCTAAATATATATTTTTTATAATTTAAATATAATAGCTTAAAAAACGATTGTTATAAGATCACTCGAAAGATGGATATTTAGATGCATCAATATCGAGGAATTTATTCAGATTAAAAATATGTAAAAGTGATTGCACAATTGAAACAAATTAAATTTAAAAAAAATATATGCTTCTTTTCTATAAACATTTTCCTCCTTTTCTGAATTAGAAATTTTTGAAGTGCACCATTAAAATTAGCCTTGAAATATTTTTACAACATAATTTGTTTTTAAAAATTGTCAATTTTCAGTTTAAAAATATTTTTGCCCTAAGACTTATTTTTGTTTCAGTTTTAAAAATTTTTGTACTGGTGATTTTCATTAATTTTGGGGAATCAATATGCGATACAATTTTTATTAATTTAAAATATTATATTACCTTATACTTTTGCCATTTAAGGATTAAAATATCATAATATACTCTTAATAGTTTATATAGATGATTTGCCGATTTTTATATTGTTAATGTAATTAATGTCAATTTTTATTTCATTCAATTAATATTTTTTGTTCGGAATTTTACATTAATACTTTTATAAATTATCTCAATATCGTTAGTGATTATTAGATAGATCTAAGAGGAAATATACTCTTAATCAAATTGGTATTTATATTTTTATCCAATGTCTTCCTTATGATGAAAACCAGTTACAAATCTTTCAAATTTTAATTATTCTTTTAAGTGATACGTCACGACGATAATATAAATAATTTATATAAATAAGTGCATTCATAACACTATATAATATAATATACAGTTGAGAATTACTTTATTTTTCGAGGCATATTCGAATGAATATGCTAAAAAAATTAATTAAAAAGTGACATTTAATTTGAAAAAATAATTACTACACATAATTGAAAAATTAATAGATAAATTTAAAAAAAAAACATTTAAAAAATCAAAGACTTGCAAGCTCGACTCGAAACAGGCTCGGGCTCGAACTACCAGAAATTTTTTTTAAATCCAAGCTTTAAACCCTTAAAAATTAGGTGGATAGGTTTGATTTTTTTTTCTTGCAAAGTCCAGGCTGGGCCAATTTAAAAAATAGCTGAAAATTATATTTAATGAATTGTTTATCTCCTTGCAATATTTAATAAATGTAACCAAAATTATTCAAAATAATGCTTTTAACCGCAATTGGATTTTTTTCAATCCGGATCTAGTTTTAAAATTTTTCTGCAGATCTCTGAAATTTTTTTATAAAATATCAATTTTATCATTTTTGTTTATTACACAATTCAGTAAAACTATCCGATTCTTCGTTCACTAACGTGTCTTTTTGATTTAACTCAAATTTTCACTATAGAGCTGGTAAAGAATCTTGTGAATATAAAATAAAATATCTTTTCTTAAAAAACAATATTTTCCTTACTATATTCTACTACTTGAGCATATTTTTAGGTGAATAAATAATTAGAAAGATTTCACAGCCATTTTATTTAGGCGTTACTTAGAAAACATTTTTCTCAAATAAAAAAATATATTTTCAACCAGTGATGCCAAATGGATCTAAAATTTATTATTTAAAACTTATAATAAATTATAATGGATTTTAAGATAATATAATCTCTTATTTTATAATAATTATATGAAAAATAATGAAATATTACACCTTATAATAAATATTCTTCATAAATAATGTTTTCTAGATGAATAAATAGATTTAGAAACGTAAAACTTAAAATATATGCGATAAGAGAATGATTAGATAAAATTCTTAAAGGTATATTCGCATAATATTGCCAAGAAATTAATTACGATAATATAGCCAATTCTGTAATTATTAAAATAAGGATTTCATGCACAAATTTTTTATTTTCGTTAATATCATTTTGTGCAAATGTGTAGTAAACTATTTGATAATGAATACATAAAGAAAAATGTCCAAAAAATATTTTTCTTAAAATTATATAAATTTAGCTGCGGGGTTACATTTTTTTTTTATTTACAAGAATATTATTTTTATTATACATTTCAATATTCTAAATTTGGAAATCAATTCCTTTTGGATTAATTGTGCTAAAGCGATGATTATAATTAATTAATTCTTTTATAATTATAGAAAATGCAATTTGGGTAAATAGGATACGGGAGAAATTTATTGGAATGGAAATCCCAAATTTTATTAAAGTAAAATTTTATCATAATATGTTTTATATATGAAATAAATGTAAAAGGAGATTTTTCTAGAAATATATATTATTTTTCATCTTTATAAAAATTATACATAAACCTTTTAAATATAAATAAATTTTACACTAATCTAAAAATTAATTATAAAGTATAAAGTTTATATCTTAGATAATAAAAGTTTAATTTTTATCACTCAGATGGTTTCCCAGTCGAAAAAGATAAAAATTTCGATAAAATGGAAAATTCCTACTCAAAAAGGAAAAGTTTCAATCACAAAAGGAAAATTCCAACATTATTTAATATATTTTACATATTTTTTTAAATTAAAAATTATTTTTATAATTTTATATTTATTTTTGTCATTTTAACTCATCCTAAATTTTGTTTATTTAGAATCTTTCTTTACATGACTTTGGACTAGTGGACTAAAATAGTCTAGATATTATCACTAACAAATATTGAAAATAGTGGTTCTAAATTGTATATAATATTGTTTTATTAATTTTGAAGATATGAATATATGTGATGCGTATTAAAAATTTATTTTCTGCACAATATCATTATTTATTAGGAAGTAATATTTTGGACTAGGACAAATGGGGACGTATCATAAAGATACAGCGTCTTTAAACGTACCGTCCAAGATAAAGCGTTTGGAGACGTTTCTTCCCAGGTATAAAAGACGTGTTCTTATTAAAGTCCCATAAGAGTCTGATGTTTGATATTCTCCATGTATAATCATTTCCAAATATGCAAATATAAAAAAATAAAGCTGAGACAACCTGCCTCTTACATTTAAAAACAGCTCTTAAACGAGAATCGAATCATAGCCATTTTCATAATTCTTGAGATGTGTTCCCAACATTGGTAATCAAAAAAAGAAAATTGGAAAACTGGTGAACTATATATGTGAGCGTCTTATTCTGTTGGCATGAATACAATGTTTCTAGTATGAAACAATTAGAAAAACTTCATACCTGAAAATGCCTTTTTCATAAATTTATTTTAAAAATAATTATTTTTAAATTATATCTTACTTAGGATTAGTGTTGTTAAACTGCCATTTTAAAAAGAGCCCATTTTTGATTTTAGCCCAAATTATATAACCCTGGAGATTTTGCTAATGGTGGCAGAGAGGTTTGGACCTCAATTTCCAAAATCTTTAGGCTTACATTATATTACGATTATAAATAATTTTGAACTTTAATATATATTATTTGTGTTGCATATAAAATAAAGTAATTCATAATTCGTTATACGATTATAAATAATAAATTATTCTAATAGAAATTTTTGAATCAATATCAAATATTTTAAAAGATTTCTTAATTTTTTTTTTATTTTCCTTTCTTTTCCTTTCCTCCTTGCTTCTTTTTCTTTTTTTCTCTTTTTTTATTTCTTTTCTTTTCTTTTCTTTTCTTTTCTTTTCTTTTCTTTTCTTTTCTTTTCTTTTCTTTTCTTTTCTTTTCTTTTCTTTTCTTTTCTTTTCTTTTCTTTTCTTTTCTTTTCTTTTCTTTTCTTTTCTTTTCTTTTCTTTTCTTTTCTTTTCTTTTCTTTTCTTTTCTTTTCTTTTCTTTTCTTTTCTTTTTTTTTCTTTCTTTTTTTCATTTCATTTCATTTCATTTCATTTCATTTCATTTCTATATTTTCTATCTTTTTTTTAATTTATTTATTTATTTCTTTCTTTCTTTCTCTAGAACTATATTATGCATAATGGTATTGCATATAGAATTTTGGGATATCAAATTCAAGTTTTAATTTATGACACTTTGTTTACTAGTCTGAGATCAAATTTATATACATAAAGTAAACAGAATATATTATTTAGGCCAAATACGGTTGAAAATATAATCATTTTACCACTTGGTAGGTAATAATAAGATTTAAGAAAATCTTCACGAATTATAAATTTGAATTAATTTAATATTTAATTCTTCCAAATCTATTATTTGCAATAAGCTCAAAGAATTAAAGTAAAAAAAATTCAGGGTTACATAATAAATATATATATTTATTACATTTATTCAATGCCTGATTCTTGGTAATATGATTTTATAATTTAATTTACCTAATGCCGTTTTAAGTCACATAGTCATTTATAAATGAATCCTGTCATAACGTGAAACGCTTTTTGGCTTTATTGATTATTAAGTTATAAATTTTATCATTTAATATATAATATATCTTCACAAATAAAGAACATTGAGAAAATCCCAAACTTAGAAAATAATTTCAACTATGATTCTATTACTAATTCGACAACGGAGAAAGGAGCTATAGTGTTTGGTGAGAATCCAACAAGTGCTAACTTACAAGATAGTGAAGAGATGCATCGGAATGATACGGAATACTCATCTTTGCCTTGGCTGTCATCAGATGCTAATTTGAATAATGCAAATATGCAAGGATCTAAAAATAATGGAACGGATTTTGCAAACAATCAGAAAGAAGAGGAGGCTTTATCATCAGATCCCTGGGCATTGCCAGAATTTCAAATGGTTGCCATGGATTGGCATGGTATTTTTTGCAAATTGTTTTAGAATTGTGTACGTTTTAAATTATAATTTTAATTAAACCATATCATATTTTTTAATTAATTTTATTTACATAATATTATATTTTTAAATACTCCTATAATTAGCTATGACTTGGAAGCAAAAACTCAAAAAAATTCTGATTGATTACATTGGTAAAATGGTTATTCTGATAATCCTATTGTATCTATTCATATGTTCTTTGGATTTATTATCCTCTTCCTTTAAACTTTTAGGGGGTGAATTTATATTAATTTTTAATTAATATGTAAATTGATAAATGACAGGCAAAACTGCTGGCAAAGTTTTTACTGAGAGTAAATTGCTAAATAATAGTGTGGCAGGACTTATGATTGGTGTGTTAGCAACAGTTTTATTGCAAAGTTCTTCCACAACTACCTCAATTATAGTTACAATGGTTGCAAGTGGAAGTTTATTATTTAAAATCATTGATTTTGTTTGTATACACTTTAATAAAATTTTAAGTATTGGTTCATCTTAAAGCTTATCCAGGCTTTTTTTTATGTTGCTTGCAAGGCTTTGTTTATAGATAGTAAGTGCTAGAGGTCTGCAATGAGTGAGTTATAAACCAAATGCCTGCCTGCTCATTGTTTTAAATTTTTTAACCTGCATTCCTGCCCTCTCATTATTTTTCTTTTAAAATCCACCCTTTTATTTATGTTAGCTACAATTTGTTTTTTTTCTAATTTAAATCATTTTTTGATGTTTGGAATATCTACTATGAATTACAGACAATTTAGCCATGAACTATTAAGCTTAATATAATTTATATTACTTTCTCCATATATTCTTTATATAAAGTATAAGGTTAAAGACAATATTGTCTACCATTCATAGATATTCTAAACTTGCTGGATTACATTTCCAGTAAAATAAGTAAAAACATGCTCAAAAAATGATTTAAAGTTGAAAAAATTACACATTGCTAATTTAAATAATAAAAAATTTTTTTTCATCTAGGAAATACCCTATAATAACAAATTCTTTTTATTTTTTAGGAAAATACACCCTTTTATTTAAAGTTAAATTATGAATTTGAGCCTAATAATTTGACCATTTCTGATTTGTTATCCTTAATCAAATTCCAAATTTTTAAAATATTTTTATTCAAAATTGTGTATTTGAGAAATATAATTAAACATTTTATATTACTAACCTTAATCAATTTATTAACTAAAGCATAATTACCTAACCTAAATTTTAGCATTTATAAGGCCTTATTCATAGTGGCATCTGATGTGACACAGCTTATCAATTTTTAAAGTTTATACGTCATAAACAAATTTTAAAAATTGATCAGCTATGAAATTATCTTAGATTGGATGCCAATATGGATACAGCCTAACTTAATGTAGTATATTCCATTCAATATAATAATCAGACTTGTAGAAATACCATTTGCACAGCCTGGCCTGCCTGGATTTTTTTTTCAAAAAATTTTTCCCCACCTGCCTGGTTTCTCTATTTTCATTCAGAATTTTTACAAATATATTATATTGCTTTTTAATTTTTTAGCTAAAAATGGAAATTTAAAATATTAGGTTTATACAACTGGGTCTAGGTTATTATTTTTAAAAATTTTCAAGCCTATCTCAGGATATTTTAAAAAATTAAAATATTGCCTGGTTTGTGTTTCCGGGCTTAGGGCTGGGTCTACAGGTCCCTGATAATATTAATAAAAATTATTTATTAAAATTTATTATACTAAACAATAAAAATAAAATATGTTTATATCAATCATACAAAATAGCAGTAAAAATTTATTAAAATTTCTTTTTGACCAAAAAAAACCTTTGTAACATTTCGATTAAATTTAATTCTATGACAACTAGTGGTGTTAAAAAGTCCAATTTGGGTTGATTTTAAAAAATGGCCCAATCAAAATGATGTTATATAAGTCTGAAAATTTTGCTCATAGATAACAGAAAGGTATGGGCATTTATTTGTTATGGTTTGCATAATATTATTTTGGCTGGCTAAAATCTTAATCGGGTCGTTTTAAAAAATCGTCCTAAATTTTAACAACAATAATGGCAACAACATTGATTTGATTACAACTTATATGTATACATTTACAAATTGATATCTCCCACAATAAGTCAGTTGTTGAACCACTGCTATTAGAATGATTATGTTTAGGGCTGTGTCCATCCTCATATTTTTCACCAATCCGATCCAATACCTATATTTATATTGATTTTTCACCACCCCCAATCAATATTTTTTATGCAAAAAATCGAATTGTGCATTTAATTTAATTTTTTATTTCTACAATAATTAAAACAAGTTTACGGGTATTGTATTATTAAATGAATTTTTCCTCCCCGTAAAATTAGAATTCTGCAGATAACGCATTTTGTAATATTATTTGTCCTTTGTAAAATATTTCCATAATTCAGATATCATATTTAAAAAAATTCTTTTATTTAAAAGGTATAAATAATAAAATTGGCGTTATTATTTAAAAAAATTTAAAATAAATAAACATAAAATAAGAAAAATAAATAGATTGGGTTTTTACAGGTATTGGGCAGATCTGATATTTTTGGAAAACGCTAAATATCATTGCCGATCCGATTCGATATTTAATATCAGCACAGCCCTAATTATGTTTTACGAATTTAATCTTAATTTAAAAAAAGAAAAAAGGAGGTATTTTTTCAGAAAAATTGTAAAATGGGATTCCATTAAAAATAAGGTTATTTTATTTTATATATGAAATGGAATCTCATTATACACTTGTTAAATCCAAAATCACACTAAATTCTAATATACACTGTGACATTAGAAAAAGATTTTTAGTCAACTGTATGATATAAATATTAAAAGAATCATAAAAATTTTTAAACCAATAGAAAAAAAAGAAAGAAAGTGCTGTTATTATTTATTTACTATTTTTTATGATTTAATTTTAGAAATTACATAAATTATAAATGACGAAAAAAGATATTATTGATGATCTTTTTAATAAATCAATATAAATACACTACACTATATTATTATTTTTAGTATGATGCAGTATCAATAGTATTTGTCAATACCTTGTTAATATTGGTGTATTAGGTGAGATATTGGTAGGCTAAAAAGGTGGTGTTGATGCTAGATAGACCTGTGCGCCGACAGCATTATCTGCGTGGTGTTTATTTTTTTAAAACGTTGGGGTGGCGACGGCCAATCTATTTAGGCGCCGCCACAAAAATCAACGGCGTCGCATCGGCGTCAAATATTCTAACTTAAATTTTTAATTAAAGTTATAATTAAAATAAAATTTATGCTTGTTTTATAAATATAAATTAACAATTTTAAGTTATATTTATCATGTATAAATATTTTTTTATTTATATTTATAGGACATAATGATGATCTCTTAGAGTTCAGAGTGAGCCCAGCTATGGAAAATACACGCTCGCTGGGTGTGCTCGTAGCTGGAACGCACAGGAATTGAAAAAGATTTGATTGGTTAACTAATTAAAATATTAACAAATATTTTAAAAATAATCAAAAATTTACTCTGAAAATGAATAATTATTTTCATCCTCACCATTCTTTATCAAGTGCTATTTGCATGTTTAATTACAAAAGACTTTATCTTCAGCAACACTGGTTCTCTTATTTGTGTCAGTTTTTAATATTAAGGATCCAAAATGTTCCATGCAAAAGAAGGTTTGGCTTGCAAGGATATACTGTATTTTGTTACAGGGTATTGCAATACTGCATCTATTATAATTGTTTTATTCCTGCTATTTTTATATATTTTATAATGGCAATAAAATAAAAATCATTAATTAAAATTTCCTTTTATGTTAAAAAATAAATTTTATATGAAGAGTTGTAGATTGTATAAAGAAAATATTGTATTAATCATATAATAATTGATGTCTTATATAAAAGATTTGAAACATCAAAAATTAAAAGAATAAAAGGCCCTGCCTTACCTGGCCCGAAGCTTTTAAAAAATATGGGTCGGGCCGGGCCTTGGAAATTTAATTAAATATTTTTAGATTTATCAATTTTATATTGATTTTTTTATGGGAAATAAAAATATTTTATTTTATTTATAGAACTAGACGCTATATAACATATGTCTTTTATTTTGAGTAATTATAAAAATTAATTTCTGTATTTAAATAAAATCGGGCCAGGCTGGGAAAACTTTTTTAAAGAAAATTTCACGCCGGGCCGGGCTTGAAAAATTAGGCCCGATGCAGATCACTAAATATTTTAATACCTTTTCTGTAAATTACTAGCCTAATAATAACATATCTTGTTACAAATCAAATGTTTTTATAGCAAATAATATTTATTAATTTTGAAAAATAAAATTGCATTTTATAATAATTTAAAAAATATTTAATAGTATTTTTCTTTCTAATTACAATTCATAAATAATATATAAAATAAATATTTTTTTAATAATAAAAAATATGTATCACGTCGCTACCCCTGCAAATTTTTACATTGATGACGGCGTGTTGAGCGCCGACATTTTTTGGCGTCAGCGTGGTTAAAAATCACCTGCGGCGGCATATTTGATCAGCGGCACACAGGTCTAATGCTCGATGTCTGTAATAGCTGTAGTTTTAACTCAAATGCCTGCACTTAAAATTATTTTTTTTAACTAAACCTGTGCACCCTATGTTTAATTATCTTATAGGTTTGTTAGCTCAATTTTAATATTTTTTTACATAAAATATGCAATATTATGAAATGAGAATAATTTATTTTTAATAAATATAAGTCCGTTCATCTCATTGCATTCAAAAAATATTTTAAATACACTTGCCCACTCTGCCCATTGTGTTTTTTAAAATAATGCCTTCCCAATGTTTAAATTTTTTACTTACCTGTTGCAGACTTCTTATTTGTGCGTCTGTCTCTGTATAATATAAATACTTAAATAAGAAACTAAAGAAATTTAAGAAATAAATTAGGATTTGCACTTTTCATAGACCATTTATACTTATTTTTATTTTAACCCATTTTTTACTCATCATCTTTTTATTTACAAAATAAACCATTTAGTATTAACCGTTAAGCCTGCAATACCTATAATAATGGGAGCCAATATAGGAACCTCTGTAACAAACACCATTGTTAGCTTAGCTAGTGCCACTAAAATTAATAACGGCATTAGTGAGAGCAATGGAAAAGCTTCTAAAACCAATAATAAACCAGACGCCTCAAAAGCAGATTCTTTTGAATTCATCAATAGTAAAGGCAAAAATCGAAATGAAAATAACGAATTTAGGAGGGCCTTTGCAGCTGCGACCATACATGACATGTTCAACTGGCTCACAGTTTGTGTTTTGCTCCCTTTGGAAAGTCTAACTGGTATTAAATAAAATGTTTATAAAAGTGTATAAGAACATTGACCACTTAAACAAAATTTAATTGCCTTGATTATTCATTGCATATTTATTATATTTTTGGTGAATTTGTAAATTCAATCATTTTATAATTATGGTTTTTTTCTTCTTACAATTAATATCTTTTATAATTCAAATCAGGTTTGTTGTATCACCTAACATTTGCGATTGTTAGTCAAATAAACTTTCAACAACTTGCAGGTGAGAGTAATAAAGTAAACAATGCAAACAACAAAGAAATCCTATCCAGCTTGACCAAACCTTTTACATCACTTTTTATTGAGGTAATACCATATTGTTTAAATTGAGTTATAGCTGACCAATTTTATCTAAATCATGTCACCATAATTATCATAGATTCAGGTAGGTGGTATTTTGATTTTACACTAATTTTTTACTCAATAGCATCATGGCTAGTGTTACTTGAATTATTTTTCAAAAGTCTGGTCTGTTACCTTGTCTAAAACGTAGCATAGGATAACCTGACTTGAAAAGTTACTAGTTAGAGCTACTCAAATGTACATTTACATTATAGTCATCTTAGTTTTTGCAAATTCATTAAATTTTATTTATTTCACAAATATTGATGCTGGAATTATGTATAAAATCAAAATCCCTAGACTTTTTTTATAATTTTTGATAAAATTTGGGAAGGGAATATATTTGGGTGCTGATATATTACGAATGTTTATTACCTTTGTATTTAATGGTTTAATTAAAACGTTTTTTTATTATTTTTATAATGGAAAAATATAATGTAGATAGAACTATGTTTAAAAATAAGTGTTATATAGTTTATTTGATCCAAACAAGTTCTAATCGGCTTGGTTGGAATTGGATCTAGGGCATTGCTGCGGGTTTTACACCCCCTACGCTACGGACGCTTTTACACCCCCCCCCCCCCACCAAATTATATTTGCCCCCTATCTCACTAAAATACAGACCAGACATCAGACATATTTTTCAGATCTAAATTCGATATCTTTAAAGTATATTTGTCAGACCGATCATTAGTTTGATTTGAATTGAAAAGAATTTATGAAAATAATTAAATGTATTTTTAATTGAAAGCAAGGTCTGGCCCATTATTTAAATTTTTGCCAGACCCATCTGGATCCCATAACTTTTTTTACTAATTTCCTGGCTAGCCTCGTTAAAGTTTTACAAAAAAATCTGGCCTATAATTTTTTTGTGTGAATTTTTCCACCATAACATTTTTAAGGTCCTTCCCAATACCTGTCTATTAAGTTTTATCTGCATTTGTAATTGGATCATATCATAAATAACTTGTTTAATTTTTTGTGAATTTACTATTTTATTTATAGATTTAATTATTATTATATTATATAACCTTATTTATTTTTTAAAATTTAAAATAATCCTATATAATTAATTTTTATAAGAAAATATTTATATAATTTTTTTAAATACAATTGGGTTTGGGTATAATATTTATACTTTTCTTTATATATTTTACTATTTGTTTTTTTAAATTAGAAATATATTTATTTTTGGAAAAGGTGAATAATAAATAAATCATAAATATAGAAAATATTTAAATTATTTTTTTTAACTTCTGAAATAAATTTTGACGTGTAGTATCAGTCAACGTTGGCACTAATTATGCTTTTATTTTATTTATGAATTTAATCACTTCCAGACAGGTCTTTTTTTTCCAAATTGGCTTTCTAGGTATCTTTTCATCAAATTTTTTGAATTTTTCAAACAAAGGATTATAATTTGCCTGGTTAATTTTTTTTCTTATACCTCATCCTAGCTTTCACTATTAGTGAACTAATTTTTATGGCCGATAATATATTTTTAAATTTATCATTTGAAACCATATTTTTTATCTCTCTATTCAATAAATTATTTGGGAAAATTCTGACTATATTTTTATCCCCTTATTGTTTTAATTGAATAAAATAACATATGATTCTGAAATCTAGTTTTAGTAAGGATTTTGGACATATACATTTGATAACATTAATTAATAAATTCGTTGATTAAATACGGAACTAATTTAAGTTAGGATGAGATATTAATATAAATTTGCGACCATTATATCGTTACAAAAAAACAAAAGATTTTTTATTAACGATTAAATGCTAGTTAGTTTATAGAGGAGATATGATAGTTTATTAAAGACATTTTATCATGCAAAAAATTTTAATTCGGGAAATTTTGGAAATAAAAAATGTATTTATTTTAATTTCAAAGAGTATTAATAAAATTTAAAATCGAAGATCAAGGCCTGGCCCGATTTTCATGTACGAATTGTCCGGCCTTAAATTTGCCTGTCTCAGCTCGTTATAATTTTTTTTAATTTGCCTTGTGTTGAAGAGCTCTAATTTATAATATAAAATCATAAGCATTATTTATTTAGCATTAGGAGCAAAATAATAGAAATTTAGCCTATAGAAAATACTTATTATTCGCAGGAATGGAATCGAAAATGGATATATTTTAATATATATTAAATGCATATTTTTATGAAATATATTGATTTTTTAATATGATACCATATATTATATTCGTATTTTATGAAAAACTAAAATTTACCGTTGATTTAAAAAAAAATGGAACAGTTAAATATAAAGGTAATCTTCCTGGTGAGTTTCAGCTCCAAAAAATATTCCCTTTTCATAATTATACATAATTTATGACTCCAACATAAAGTTGAAAATGGGATTTAATGAATTATGATTCTCGCGGTTTTCGTTAAAAGCATATATCTGTGTATGAGTTAAAATTTTAATAAAATTTAGATCATAAATAACGATGCCAATTTTATTCATTTTAAAAAGTGTCCAAAATCTCTTTTTTATAAAACAAACCAAGATAAAAAAAATATGCCAACACATCGACAGACTAAAAATTTTATTACTTTTCTTAATGAACAATCAATATTTACTTATATCACATTTATACAACAAAACATTTTGTGTTATATAGACATTTATTTTTTTATTCAGCTTAATAAAAATGTGATAACTTTGATAGCAGAAGGAAAAATGAATGAAACTGCCAATATGTCCCTAGTGAAAAGGTGGTGTTTAAAAAAGGGCGCTGCTGGCAATAGCAATATGACAACTCAACTAAATATTTCCTTGAATGGCTCTCAACCAGTCAATAATATTTTAGTCAAATGTAATCTACAGTTACATTTTTGTTATTGCATTTTGTAAGTATGTGTGATGTGATATATTACTAAACATCTAATTCTGAAAATTTAAAATATTGAAACATTAATTTTAGATATTTTGAAATGTTATTTTATAGTTTAATATGTCAATGTAAATTATAGCCTTCTTATGTTAAAATTTATCAAAATTCCTAACATTATTTATAATTATGAACCAAATTTTTTAAAGGTAAATTTTTGTTTGCTTACGTTAATTGGAGTGATGGGGTTATTGGTACTATCTTGTTGATTATCTCCCTATTTATGCTCACGCTATGCCTCTTATGCATTGTAAAAGTATTACATTCAATGCTCAAAGGTATATTGTTTTAAATATAAAATAAAATTGTATCTAAATTTTCTTATTATTATCATACCTGAATTGATAGTTAAAATAAATATTATAGTAAAAATGCCATGGGTGAAATCTTCAGTCTCATTTATAAAAAATTACTTTATAATAAGAGAAAGTGAAGATGATATTTGTGTCAGACGTCGTTTGCAAGGGTTTTTTGATTTGTCAAAAATTTAAAATATAAATGAAAAAGTAAAATATAAAAAAATAATTAAGCTTGATCATAACCGAAGTATTTGATCATATTTTTGAAATAAGCAGAAGAAATGAAGGTCCAAAATTTTTATGAAATTAATTATTTTGTATATTTATCATAATTCAAATAATAAATCATAAAAGTGAATAGATATCAAAGATTTGATAATATGGAATTAAATAATTAAGGAACTCATTTAGAATAAATAACAGAATATCCATAAAATACTTAAAATTTAATTTTATTAAAAATTGTTATATTCTGTGTCATATAATATATTTCATATTTTTATGGATATAAATTTTAAATCGTGTTTTAACCTACAACCGATGCTCCATACTTAAAATTTATCTAATGATTTTAATAGAAAAACATAAAAACTAGGATTATATTTAAAATAATGGACATTATATAGGTCACCTAAAATTATTTTTTAGATGGACATCGGTTTAATATGAGTCGTCAATTTTGGGCTAAACCGATATAAAAGTTTAAATATATGAAATAGAATAGAAAATGTTTATGCTATGCAAAACAACAATTTCTTTATACTAATTTAATTCTTAAACAATGGCATTAGAATTCATAATACTTAGCAGCTGTTTATTATTTCATATCACCTATCTCCAATATTTGTGCAATTTATAGTTTTGAAAATCTGGACTTGCGGTTCCCAGGGTTAAAAAAATAATTATTTTCTATTCAGAAAAAAACTTTCACGAATGATTATATATATTTTATTTATTTTTATTCTCAATTTCTCATTTAAAATATGAGCAATGTTTTTGGGTGAATGTAATAAGTCTAGCAACATTTAAAGCTTAAATAATGTGCTTTTGGCTAAAATCTTGAATTAGCCGTTTAACAACACTACCTTAATGTGACTCGTTTTAAAATCCTCTTTTTGCAAATAATAATAAAAAAAATCTTTAGAGCTATATCTTATAAAATAATTTAAATTTTTTAAACGTTACAAATAAATTGAATTTTGGTTCCTTTTATTAATTTATTATTATCACTAAATTATGCGTAAAATAAAAGAAAATAATTATAAAATTAATATATTCATAAAATAATCAGCTATGAAAATATCGGATCTGATCGGTTTTTTGAAAATGTCGATGCGATCAGATATTTGATATCAACACCTCCCTATAATAGCATGTTAGAATTAGTTTTAAGAATCAATTTCCGGAAATTTTAAAATGGGTACCAATTCCTAGATTTGTTCTGTTTCCATTTCCAAATTGTGGTAAAATTGGATTTCAATATATTCAGAGTTCGGAAATAATTAATAAATTAACGTATATTTTTATTCAAAATATTGAATTAATATCAATAAAATTTAAAAAAAATTAATAAAATTGCATTAAAATTTTTTCTTTCCCAATCTTCAAATATAATTATATTCCCACATCTCATTTTTCCACTTTAAGGAAGATTAATTATATTGAAAACGACTTAAAAAATTTTTGGCCACAGTTTTCGCTTCTGACATATTTTACTTATATTGCATTTATTAATTCACTTTATATTAGAATATATATTTTTTGATGATATTCTCAAATTTAACTTCACGGATTTTATGGTAGACATATTTTTTAGAACTGTGAATTTAATAAAAAAAAATATAATATTTACATACATTTATTTTTTTAGGCAAAATTGCATTAGGTATTAGGAAAGTGGTAAACGCAGATATACCTAAACCTTTTACATTTTTGACTGGATATTTCGCTATCCTTATTGGAGCTATTTGTACGTTTTTGCTTCAAAGCAGTTCGGTTTTTACTTCAGCTCTTACGCCCCTTGTAGCAATAGGGGTCATCAGGTTTGAAATTTTTTTAAAAAAATTTTGTTTATGAACGTTATAATAAATACATAGTTTTTTTCCGATTATGGGTTACTTTTTTACTGATATGATATGTTGTCAAAATGTAATATCAAATAATTAATTTTTTAAAAAGGTAAAATAAATAAAGGTGAAAAATGTAGAAATAGAATTTACGGGAAAAGATGGGTGATAAAAAAAGGAATCTAGGAATATGGAAGGTTATTCAATGGAAGATAGTAACATCAGATTTCAAATTATAAATTGTATAGATTTCTAAACTATTTAAAAATAAATTTAACAATAGAATTAAAATCAAAATAATAAAGCTTAGACCGTGTTTATCCACTTACTCTGGGTTCCAACCTTGGAACTACAGCCACTGGTCTTATAGCCTCTCTCACTGCTTCCCCATTAACATTGAAATATAGCCTTCAAATAGCCTTGTGTCACACATTTTTCAATATTTTGGGCATATTATTTTGGTATCCCGTTCCAGCCTTGAGATTTCCATTAGCATTAGCAAAAATTATGGGGGCCACAACCGCAAAATACACTTGGTTCGCGGTCTTTTACCTTGTAGTAGCCTTTTTTGTGTTACCCGGTAAGGGAATTTTATATAGTTTAATCCATTAATAAATGTTTTTTAAATAATTTTATTAAATTGAGATGATAAAGGTAAGTTATGTAAAATAGTGTTTTCACCCACAGTAAGGGTGGCTGAAGCTAAAATGAGGAAATTTTATAGAAAGAGTATTATAAAATTTATAAGACCTATTAGTATAGATTTGAGTGAAGTAAAGTGTTGCTTCTCACGTTTCTAATTCTACAATATTTGCTAACAAACAAATAGGATCAGTGTTTGCTCTCTCAACACTTACCACGGCTTTACTACCTGTAGGTGGGGATCGTGTCTCTTCTGCTCTTATTTTTGCCACCACTGGGTTTCTTGCCATAGGTATCTTATTCGCGACTATAGTAACAAAACTTCAACAAAAGCGCCCAACCTGCTTACCAATTTTTTTGAGGTTCTATTTTTGACCAATAACAAAAATATTATATTTTAGTGGTATTTTTGCAAAATAATAAGGAATGTGAGATGATATACTTACAACATAAATAATAGACAGAATGTAATATTGTTCTCTTCATTTAAATATTTATTTATTAAGTTCAAATTAAAGAATTGATATATGTTTTTTATTAATAATTTTTACTTTGATTATTTTAAAAATCGCATTAACATATATAACACTTACCTCCTTCCAAGGGATTGGAGTTTTTTACCAGCTTGCTTGAGATCACTCGAACCGCTTGATCAATTATTCTCGGCTCGACGATTGAGGGAACTCTTGAAGAGAAAGTCCAAAAGCAAGGACGGTAATATATTTTTTCTCTTTACTTTTTACTATGATTTTTTTTAGTTCACAACTTCTTTCAATGTCCTCCCCTCCACCATTTCATATGGTCATTAAATAGACATATCTATCAGTTGTGAGGATTTTGGGAAAGAAAAATATGCATATTTTTAGACATTTTTGTTCCTTTTTTGGTTTAGTTTTATAAGTAGAAGGCGATATTAGGGATTCAAGCTCTTTTATTCCACATGCTTGAAATAATTCATGACTAATTCTTTACCTGTGAATAACATGCGATATTTTATAACAGACTTACTTATTAAAATATTATTATACTAAAAATAAATAATTAATAGCTGCACACATCTTAACCAATTCGACTTACAACAGCACCAATGCCCTAATTAAAAACGCATCTTTCCCTGCGAACAAAATAAATAATTCATTGAGCTCCTCAATGGTTTCTTTCAATTACCTGGGAGTTAAAAATGGTGGTTTTATTGCAGCTACCAATGGCGGTTTGAATGAAGAAACATCCAATAATATGCCTGAAACGGCCTTTGGCCATTTGATTAAGTCGGATACTACCGTCTCTCGTATTTGATTATTTTACTCGTACAATAAAATCTAAAAGATTTTTTTACAGAACTAGCACTTAATATAAGATTCATTTTTCACATTCATATTCCATTATTAAAAATTAAAATCTTATCCCATATTTATTATTTGGAATAATTTTAAATTTTTGTCATTCTAATCAAATGAACTATTTTATTTTTCAAGCATTCCGCTATTATTTTTTCACTCATTAAGTTACAATTAACACATTCCTTTCATCGTTTTAAAAAAAATATTTAAACATAACATTATATGATTAATTAACTTTCATGGCATGGGATTTTTAATCTTGCAAGTAAGGAAATGATTTATTATCTGGTATAAATGACAATTCCATTAAAAATTATATGGATATTGCATAAAATCAAGGGATTTTCTAGATATTAAAAAATATATTATCCATATTAAATTCGCAATTTATAAAAAATGGTTTTAATCCGTAATAATGTCTCATAGAAAATTATATTAAATGTAAATAAATTGATTTCTCTCGATAATACTAGTGTACATTATCACTATTCATATGCACAGTAACAAGATCCCGAAAAGTTTTCACACTTGTCTCAAATTATCTCATTAAAAAAATTTTTTAAATTTATAATTATTGTTTTTGATTTGATTTTATAAGAGTATATTTAAAATTTTAGTATTAAGAGAATTTTAATTACCAAATTACATCAGTTTTTTAGTATTTTAGATAATATGAAAATAATCGCAAATGCTCTTTTTCTAAGATTTAAAAAATATTGTTATAAGTTTAAAAACAAACCAAAAATCTTTCTTGTTATTATAGGCTATCAACATTTGTAATAAATAATCCCAATTCCTTGTAAACACTCAACAATAATGAATACAAAATATTTGATCTTAAGTCCATATTAATTTTTTCAACTTATCCATTAGTTTTCCTGTGACATGAAAATCTTGTGTTGAGCTTGATTCCAAGTCTATTTCAAAATTACTGGTAATCACACATAAATTGTGACCTAAATTTTTTTGTCAACGCAATTCAATTGCCAATCGGTCTTAGTAAAAATCATTTTTATAAAGCTTATTTGCCTATTAGGCAGTGTTGTTAAAGTAGCGCACTACTATAGCCCGCTACTTTTTTCAGTAAACTTGCTACTTTCAATTTTATATAATAAATACTTTATAATTCTAAAATCATAATCTTTTTATTTAATTTTGAAATTTATATATAATAATCTTCTTTAATCCTAGTTTTCAAAACAGTTTAAAATGTCTACGATAGAGAATGAGCTTGAAAATATTTTTGGTACAGATCATATCGACAAAGTAATTTCTGGAAAATGATGATAATATGGAATTTCCTTTTCCCAAATTCGCAAAATATTTTAATCTTTATTAAAAAATATTAATACAAGGGCATAAATTTCATTGTAAGATGTACCGGAAGGTTTTATCATCAAACAAGGGTAGTAGCTTCAACGAGGAAGCATTTAAAAGTAATATATCAAATCAATCCTTAAACTTTGAAATAAAATTTGAATCAAAGTCGTATCTAAAATAGTTTTTGAGCTAGGTTTATATGAAAATTGATTTTCTGGCCCTTAGTCTTTGAGCTAGATTTATATAAAAGTTGATTTACTGGCCCACTCCAAACATGGTATGTTTCAGCTGATTCTAGAGATACAGAGCCTCAGGTGCAAAAAGAGACTATCGAATCTGTAGAATCTCTTTTAAAAGGCTTATATCTCAAAAACTATATAAAAATAATATATTCCAATTTTATTTTTTAACTTCCGTTTTACTTATATTGCTTTACCTTTGTTTTTAAGCAATAAGAGGAGTTGATTTTCGATTTTTTTTGCCATTTATTTAGATAGCTTTTATATATGACGTCAAAACTTGGTGATGCCGTCGACTATCCAAAATATACATTTTACCAAAGATAAATTTTTTGCATAAAAATGGCCCTATATGAAACTACGGATCAAAAATTCACTTATCCATATGAAAAATAAAAATATTGAACATTTATAAGAAATGTGATAAAATTCTCAAGCCCCCTTATCCATATTTTTTTTTTAAATTTCTACTTTGCTAATGTAGTGTTACTTATTAGCTCGATAAATTTGTATAACAACTGCATTAAAAAGATTTTTTTATTCACCATATAATTTTACAAAAGAAGTTTTTAAATCGAGTGTTCTCTGAATAATATTTTTAACTTATAGATTTCTCCTATACTTTGAAAGACAAATAGGACAATAATTATTCTAATACACAATTTTAAATTAATGTGAATTATAAAAAAAATTATGTAAAGAATCACTTAAATGACCCAAAATAGAAATTTGGTTTTTGAGCCTTTAAAATTTATATATAAAGTATAAAAAAAATTTAAATGTTAGAAATATAAATTAATACCAAAAAGTTTCTTAGGAATAATTGTATTACATTTACAATGTAAATCCAATCTTCGTAATGTGTTTGAAATTATGCAGAGCATCCATATCATTTTTCGAGACTATATCAACCATACTTAATCTTATAATAGTTATTCAGCTAATATAAGATATTTTAACATCTTCATAATAAAAATCCAACAAATATTTTTTTTCTATCACAATCTGAAAAAGGTTGGGAAGGCTTTTATGGAAGTAATATTTGCAGATTGGTAAGTGTTGCATGATTAATTAAAAACCATTCATTTATTTGGGTTATAAAATCTGTATCTAAGATATACTCTTCTACTGATCCTATATTAATGTTTTAACTATGAGCTTGCCTTGCTGCAAGTCGAAGGAGACAAATATTAAACACGTATAGCTCTGCTTTTGACTTAACAATAACATATAAAATATGAAATTCTTATTCAACAGTAGCCCTAGTTTCCTTATTCTAATAAAATGCTCTCCGCTATTCTCATCTTAATCAAGTCAATGTCATGTTTTTGAAAAGTAATACATAAAATAGTTGTATAATTAAATAATACATTCTAATGAGAAAAAAAAATTTGGAATAAGCATTGAATCCAATAATTTTCTTGCTTCTGAGGAAATATTTCTTTCAGGCCATTGTGATATTTCAGTAATAGCAAATAATCGGCTCTTCTGACTTTATAAAAGCTGTTACTGCTTGATGGCGGATACTTTATCTCGTTGGACAAGGTTGCAATTTCTTTCTCCCTGTTGTACAATTTTAGAATAATTATAATTTGACTAGAAATTTGAAAATGGTAGATATATATTACGCCACTAAAAATTTGAAAATAATAAGATAATATTACGCCGGAAAACTTGATATCGAAATTAATTGATAAAATAACTTAGTTGATGATTGTGATAATAAATGTAATTAAATATATATTTAATATGAGATAGGAATAAATAAATATAAACAATAATATTTTTGAAAAATATATCCGGCATCTGCATTTTTTGGCTTGGGGGGGGGGGGGGGGATTTGTCTCCCTGCCCCCCCCCCCTGCGTACGCGCTGGTATGTCTATAATCTATAATATTCATAATAAAACCCAAAAAGGCCTTTTAGAACTAGAAGTCTTGAAAATATTGATGTAATATACAATTGTAAATAATTCCATTTTTAATCTTCTCTTTTGTTTGTTTGGTAAAATAAACTATAAATGAGCATTAAAACTTTGTGTTTCTATACATATATTACTATTTCTAAGATTTTTACAACCTAATGTGAACTAAGGTTAGTTTAGATGTAACTAGAGTTAGATTTAACTTGATTTTAACTCTTGCTATTAAGTTATATGATGAAAAGTATATTTAAATGCTAGGCTTACACGATAAAAATATTCTTAGATATTAATCAAATCGAATATGAATATATTAATGAATTTTTTTCTTAAAACAATGAAATTTGATTTTATATTCATATAAAACTAAGGGTTCAAGGAAAAGAAGATGTTAAAAAAGAATTGAAATAATTAATAAAGTCATTGGTAGGTTTAAATTTTTAGATAATGTAATATATAATAGGGAGAATATGGAAGTTATTGCTACTTGTAACATATAATGGCTCAAGTTTAAAAAATACAAAATATTAAAATTTCTTATATCATATTATCGTACAGTTGTGAAAAAAGGCAATTTTTTGTGTAGAATTGGGTCTCTTATCATTACACGATGATAAGGTTAAAGAAGTTGACGACTTGTTTGATCTCTTAAA
This sequence comes from Gordionus sp. m RMFG-2023, assembly GCF_954871325.1. Taxonomy (NCBI): domain Eukaryota; kingdom Metazoa; phylum Nematomorpha; class Gordioida; order Chordodea; family Parachordodidae; genus Gordionus; species Gordionus sp. m RMFG-2023. Next base: position 13,337,419 of record NC_088779.1, on the reverse strand, counting down.
ATAAGGAGTAATATTTTTGACAAGTTTGATAGTTTATATTTTTAAATTATAAGTATAAGTTTCATTAATTAGTGAATCAATTCAAGATATTTTTAACAACATGGAATTATAGGAAGGCATTGATATCGATTTATTGACTGAAACTCACAAGGAAGTACCAAATGAGAAAATAACCAAGAATAAAATTTCAAAATTGGTTAAACAATATTTTTTTATATCATCCTCTCGATTTGATCATCTTAGAATAAATATTTTTTCATTACCAAACGAATGCCAATTTAAAGACTTTTTTATCAAATTTTTTTTTTTTAACATTTTGAATATATAAGTTTATCTTGGTACTTCCATAATATATTTAAATTATAAAACACCACTTAGTAGGACAAAAAGAGAATAAATGACTAAGGACTTACAAACAGATCTAGCTCTGAAATGGAGTATTAAAAAAGTTAATAAACGTACTCTATATTGTTTAGATATCCTATGGAAGTAAAAACAATCATTTTTAAATATTAGAATCAAGTCGGATTTCATAATAAATCAATTATTATGTCTAAAATGTACACAACCATATTTACCTAGCATGATCAATATATCCTGTATCGGGTTCGGCCCGGGGCGGGCCTAATATTTTTTTAAATATATCTAAATTTATCAATTTTATATTGAATTTTTTATGTAAAATAAAAATTTTTGATTTTATTTATTGAAACTAAACGCCATATAACATATGTTTTTTATTTTGAGTAATTATAAAAATTAATTTAAATAAATTCGAGCGGGGTCGGGCCGGTTATTTTTTTAAAAATTTGGGTTCGGGCCGTGCCAGCAAAACTTTTTAAAAAAATTTCGGGTTCGGGCCGGGCCTGCAAAACCATTTTAAAAAAATTTCTGGCCGGGCTTAAAAATTAGGCCCGATACAGATCACTAATCCATACTACAAATATATGTCACAGGGACCTTGGTAAAAAAAAAAATAAGCCGACCATACGACCAGCATCTAGGCATATTTTCTTACACTGAAGTAATTGATTTAAAACTGAAATTTGGGAAAATACCTCTAGTGCGATCTATTTCACATTGAGGGTAAATATAGCTGCTAATACACCAAAAATTGTCATAACTGATCATTCCTTAGCTTTATTAGGGGTGGGGGGGATATTGCTAGTTTTCTAGCAAATTTTATTGATTTAAAATATTGAATATTCATTTAATATAATATTGAAACACAAATTGCAGATTCCTAAGATTTTTATTAGAATAGATTATGCCAATTGTATTAAATTGATAAGTAGATGGCCTAGTTTATATAAAAAGCCACGTTTATTTAGGATTATATATTAGTTTCTTAGATAGGCTAATAAAGTCTGCTTCATTTAAAAAGGCAGAAATATTAATAGAATCTATCCTTAAGTAAGCAATAGTGAATTTTGTAATAAAATTTGTCCTGAAATTACAGTAAAATAACCTCAAAAATGTAATATCTGGAATGGAAGAATTTTTTTAGGATTATGCAACCACAATATAAATAAGGACAGGCTACAGCTTCTACATTTAATCTTGAAAGTTAATTTAATAATTTGAAAAATAGAACATTTAAGTTCGAAATATTGCCTGTGCATAGTGACAAATTTTTTTGCAAACATTTTGATGAGATAAAAGGGGCGCTTACTCTTGCTGTGGCCGAATCTCTAAAATAATTAAGGATAAAAATATTGTAGAACGTATTATACCGCAAGAAACAAAGAATTTACAAATTTCTGATATTTTAATTGAGAAAATGTCAATGTGGAAGATTTGTTAATTGTATATTGAATAAAAAGAAAGCATACATCATATCATGAAGCACATTGTTCTGAAATTTTACATTTAATTTACTAATAAAAAAACCTATTGATAAATAAAATTATACAGCAATGATAAAACTTTTAAAACTAGGTGGTTCTAGTAGGTATATAATAAATAATACATGTTTAATTGATAGTTTATGCAGTAGCTTTAGCTTAAACCTGCTTGAGATGTTAATTTCCAATATATTAGAATGGCACATAGTTTACTCAATTTTTACTTAATCTCATTATCATAAGTTTAGTTCCCATCTTACAATCTATGATTGCAAATTTTGAGAAAATTTTGCCAACTTAGTCAATAGTAAACATAATGATAAAACTTGTAACTAAAAATCAGCCTAGCATCTCGAGCCAGACAAGAAATTTTCATGCCGAACTTGATTTTTACAGCTGTACCTGAATTCTTTAAATATTGTTATTATAAGCAAATTAATGACTTTTTCTTTCATTATCAGGCTGCGCCGACTTCTACTTGGCAATTTTGTTAAATGCCTTTAAAAATATCGCACTACAGCTATTCATATTTTCCATTTGCTCTCCCATTTTCATACCGAAAGAATATCGATTGATTTTTTAAAAAAAACAATGTAATAAATATTGTATTTTGAGTTCATTCACAATTACTATATTTAATTTTTTAAATAGCTATTATAAAATTATTGTCAAAAAATAATAAGTGGAATTTTTTTTTTAAACTTAAAAAGGATGCTTTTAACGTTTTTTTCATACATTAAAACATCAAGGATGTTTCAAAGTTATTCTATTTTCAATAGCTATATTTTTTTATTTAAAAGATAAGTTACAACTTAAATCAGATTGTATTAAGAACTCTTTTATTTCTTTCACATCATTTTATGACAGAATTCAGATAATCTCCTTTGATTTAGAATTTTTTGTAGTGATACTTCAAAAATGTATTGTCAAGAACAAATCATTTGAAAAAATGTTTAATAAAATACAAACACTTGTATTGCGAATTGTGATATGAATAGATATTTTAGGATATAATAAATATTAATTTCTCTACCCGAATTTTTTTTTTATATAAAGTTTTTTTACCAGTGAATATTTCCTTGTGGCTCACTATACCTCCTGTTTAAAGAAAGAATCTCTTATATCAGGAAACAATAAAATGAACGATGATATCCGATTGCATTATAATTGTCACACTATAATTCCCTTTATCACAATCAGTTATCATTATTTTTAATGACCAATCAATAAGGCGCCATATAAATATAATTAATTTTTAATATTAACTTGTAAGTTTAGCTACCGGAGTAATTTATCACACAAATAAAAGTTATCTTAGGAATGAGGAATATTATGTTTAAGATTTCATTTTAAGCAATTTCTTTTATAGAATAAATATTTTTATTAAAAATAGTATAATATAGAAAATATATAAATATTATGACTAAGAATTTATTATAATTAAGTTTTGCATATAAAAATTTTATATCTAAGAACATATTATAATCATATTGCAATTTTATGATTTGAATTTATAAATATAGATCTATTTTTCTCTGAGATTTGGGTAATTATCTAGAATCAAATTTTTATTTAGAATAATCTCTAAACGGTTTCCACCGGTGCTAATTCCTAAAGTTTTAAACCTTTTCTGAGAAAGACCTTTAGTGCAAGTACTAATTGGTAAGGTAGCTAAAATAAAAATAAATGATACTTCTGCAGGTCTCTACTTGGTGAAAATCAAACTTATTATAATGATTGAAAAAAGGAGATATTGTTCTTCCTTTACATTCTATAATGTTCTTGAATTATTCAAGCAGCCATTTAGCTACCTGTTACTGTGTTCATCCCAAAAGTCCCTCTTTTTGGTAAGACTTTTTGTCAACTAATCAAAGTCAATTAATTAATCAGTCATTACATTATCCATAAGTATGCTAGATTGTTATATGTTATAATTTATCACAAAATAAATTGTAAAAAAATGAATTATATTTTTATTTATTTGTTTCCTTAACCCTCTCTAGCAAACTTTAAGAAAATGGTATGGATTCATCCCTCTCAGTGGCGTAGGCATGGGAGGGGGGCCATGAAAAATAGAAATTTTTTTTTTTTAAATTTAATAAATTCTTAATAAATGTTTGATTTTTAAGTTTTAAATTTATTATAAATAATAATAGCTATACACATTTGATTATTTTTATATTTATTTTTGGTTTGCAGCTATTTCACACCACCCAAAAAAGGGAGTTATTTATTCAAACGTTTCATGATATTGACTCAAAAAATCAAAAAAAAACTAAAAAGATTTTGTCCGACCAGATTCATCGAAAGACAAGAGTCGGTGAAACTCTTTATTGAACTATATGATGTTGTCTTTGCAGCACTAGAATTTTATATAGCAAGGAAAAAGATTCAGCAGATGCCGAAAATCTTTTGCAGGCTCTATTAAGCCACAGTTTTTAATTTTAATTCAATGTGTTTATTTTTTATTTAATTATACATATGATTATAGCAAAATGCTACAAAAAATTGATTTGGATTTAAGGGAGATTATGAATAGAGCAAAGGATATTGTTGAAATATTAACAAATATCAGAGAGAATGTGGATGAAAAATTTCATGAAATATATGAAAAAGTAAAGGAGATTGCTAATATGTTTGGAATTGAAATTTTTAAACCTAGAGTAGTCTCTAGACAATCCAATCAATCAAATATTGATGCATCTACGATTGAAGATTTTTATAAAATAAACATTTTTATTCCCCTTATTGATACATTTTTATTTCAATTAAAAGAAAGATTTATTAGTCATAATTATATTTTAAAAAGCTTTTATTTTACTTTTGCCGGTTGAGTCTAAACTGTTGATTACACTTGAAACACGAGAGGATATTAAAAAAATCTCAGAGTTTTATGCTGATGATTTAGTAGGTTCATATGATAATTTACTTCGTGATGTCGAATTTTGGTATAAAAATCTTGACAGAATAGGGTATTCTCTGAGACCAAAAAATGCTCTGCAGGCCCTTTCCATGTGTAATTGTATTTTAGATTCCCTGCCTAATATCAAAACATTATTAATTATTTTAGCTACCTTGCCAATTAGTACCTGCACTAATGAAAGGTCTTTTTCAACTCTAAAAAGGTTAAAAACCTATTTAAGAAACACAACCGGTGAAAAACGTTTAAATGGATTAGCCCTATTGAATATTTATAAGGAGATTATTTTAGATAAAAATTTGATTATAGATGAATTAGCAAAATCTCAGAGAAAAGTAGATCTCTCTTTTTAAATTCAAATCAAAAAATAGCAATAAAATTATATTAGTTTTAATATATAATCAATTTTTTTTTGTAAAAAAGTATTATTTATAAGATAATATCATCATATTTTTTTAAATATCATTATTTGCATAAGAATTACACATATTTTATATAGTTGTAAAAAATTACTTTTTTTTAAATAGAGTCTTTATACATTATAATTTTTAATATTAAAATCTGTATTATATAAAATATCAACATTTTGAAAATATTTTAATTAATAAAAATATATATATGATTAAATATAGGAATGAAAAATATATAATAAAATAACCTAAAATTTTGTTATATGGAAATATAAAACAATTTTAACAAATCCAAAAATATAAGCAATTAAGTGTTCAAAAAAAATGGGAGGAAAAATTTTTTTAACCCCCCCCCCCCCATGATAAAATTCTGGCTACGCCAATGATCCCTCTATTGAATATACTCCCATCCTCGAATATTTGTGACAAAATCATGTCAATGATTTAAAGCTCCTCCAGGTATCAATATTCTTTATCTATCAGATGAAGATTTGAGAGTGACCATAGGGTATAGATCTGGCTACGACATATATCTACCTTATAAATGTAAAGGGTGCTGGAAAGAGTCCGTTCCTACAGGCAGACATGATCTAGCTTGTTTATATCTAGCTTGTTTATATCTAGCTTGTTTATATCTAGCTTGTTTATATCTAGCTTGTTTATATCTAGCTTGTTTATATCTAGCTTGTTTATATCTAGCTTGTTTATATTCTAAAAGAGAAAATTTAATTTTATAATCTCAAATAAATCAGGGTTAGCTAACTACCCATCCGAAACCCTTTCACTTATCTCTGTCTGATGGGGAAAAACCAGATGGCCTTACAAACATCTCTTGGTTTAGGGGAAAATAATTTGGGATTTCAACTTTGTCTTCCAGTTTCCTCTAACCAGAACATTGACCCTAACACCTAAAAGGTTGAAACATAAAGTACCATGACCTTTTAATATCAATTCATTAATAGTTATTTCTACTAAAGGGTCCATAGTTAGGCTTTTTTTTAAAGATTTTAGGTAGAAAAATTTCTAAAATTAATGGGGTCGTGGATTCTCTTTTAAAATTCTACAATCAACCAAAATTTATGTGTATTATAGTTGGGTAATGGCGAAATATCGGCAAATATCTACAGACTCGTGCAGAAGTAAATCCGTTAAGATTAAGGTGTTTTCATTTATATCAGTTTCTTTCAAATTTAAGCTGCTATATTTTGAAAAATAATTCTGGGCCAAAGAGATAGTTTTCGGTTAAAGTTGGTTTAAACGGCTTAAAATATAGTAAATACCTAACTATAATACCGATGCAAATATCTTAATTTACTCGGATCTCAATGAGGAACCTTCTTTTTCTTTTTTCTAAATTATTGTTTTTCCCCGTCTTATGTTTTTTTATATGGGTTTTTAATTCTAAGACGGTGAAAATGGATGTGTACAATAAATTTAAAAAAAAAATGCTTCTAATATAATGAAATGACTTTAATATGTCAATATTTAGAAAAATATTTTGCAAATATTATTAATTTATGTTTTATATTTGAGTGAATGCTCATTTAATCAGCGGAGCCTGTGGCGTAGACAAAAATGAAGAGGGGGGGGGGTTGAAACCCAATTTAAAAAATTTTTTTTTTTTATTGGGAATAATTTTATTTATTAAACGGAAATAAAATAATATGTATCAAAATGAGATATATTTAAAAAAACTAATAATAATTTTCAATTTTAAATGATCACATGGTTTAAATTAAAAATTATATGAACTAGAATATTAAATAACGGGGGGGGGGGCAATAAAGATATATTGTAAATATTTCCTGGCATATGGAGAAAAAATATGATATGCATATCTCAAAAAAATTTTTTTGAAAAACAATTATAATTAATATAATTTATATTGTTAAACAAATTAGATAGTTTTAAAAATTTTAATTAAAAGAATAAAATCGTTTAATTTGGTAAAGATAAACAGCAAGCTTTTATTTTCTTTTACCGGTTGGGTCTGAATTGTTGATTACATTTGAAATGCGAGAAGATGAAAATTTCTGAGTTTTTCTCTGATGATTTATCACTATCGCATGATAAGTTACTTTGTGATGTCGAATTTTGGTATAAAAATCTTGACAGAATAGAGTACTCTTTGATCCCAAAAAATATTTTGCAGGTCTTTTTCCATGTGTAATTGGACTTTAGATTCCCTGCTTAATATCAAAACATACCTGCCCGGATATTTTTTTAAAAAAATTTCGGCCCAGCCCTGATTTTATATTTTCAGGCCATGCCCGTCTGAGATTTTTTTTAAAGAAAAAAAATTTAAGGTACGACCAGGATTTAAAATAAATATTTTCAGACCCGGCCCGGATTTTTTAAAAATATACTCTATTTATTTTTAATTTTTATAGATAATAATGTCCATGTAAAATATTTTGTTTTAAAATATTTGACCCGGCTCGGATATTTAAAAAAAAATTATTTAGGCCCGGCCTGGATATATTTAAAAAATTAAAATACGGCCCAACCCATGTACCAGGGACGGATCTGCTGGCCTCTGATATAAAGAGAGTTGCAATAAAATTGAATTTTTAGACCACATAAATAATTAGAACTGATTTAAAGATATTAATGTTCAAATGCTATATAATTAATAATAAATAATAGCATTTAAAAAGGTTTTTCAATGTATTTTAAAGATCTTATAAATGAATATAAAGTCAATATACTCCAACATTCCTAAATTCATAATACTAGACATTTGATAAAGAAAATGTATCAAGCTCCCTTTTTAGGACTAACAGCCTATTGATGAGCTTAAATATAACCAAAGTATTTTACTGGAAGTTTCATTTTGTTAAATTGAGTTAATAAAATTGAATTTCAATTTTCAAAATTTCGTTAAAATAGTTTTAAGCAAGTTTTGTTTTTTTATTCTGTTTTATTCGCATTTCATTTTTTACACCCTTGCTTATATTATAACCAAATATTATTTTCCATGGCCGGATGGTTTCGTTCATGAATTTTCTTAATTTTTCTATAAATTTAGATCTATTGTGAGAATTTATTAAAAAATTAAAAATATTTTTTAAATTCTTATTCAACTAAATTGGGTCTTTTTCCAACAGGTAATTTTATACGAAGAAGAACTATAATATATTCAAATGTAAATAAGGTAAAGTAACAAAATTTAGTACTAAAAAATTTCCCACACAATACAATTAAACTGAATTATCTTCGTTCTTCTTTTAGATTAAATTCAACTCTTAAAAGAAGTTTTTTTTTCCACCCACTTTTTTCCAAAACAAGTATAAGTTTAAGATAAGTATTAGAAATAAACAAGCTCTAGTGGAGGTAAATAATAAAAAAAATTGAAATTTACTAATAAAGGATCCAATTCTCAAAATTTTCTTTAAACACTATAATAATACAATAAAAACTTAATAATTTTTATTCATATAATATAAATCTTGTTTTTATGTAAATTTTATATATCCAAAAATGGTAGGGTTTTCATTATTATATATTGATAGTTAATTTAGATAACTTTGCTCTCATACGGTAAACCGTACACATCTTAATTTATTATCTTTCTTAAATATACCACAGATTTTAATTTGTATATTTTATATATATTAATATTTTAATATAACCATTAAAATGATAAAAATAAATAAACTGCCTTGTTAATTAAATTCTATAAAAGTTACACAATCCATAAAAGTAATTAAAATATTAAAATAACTCTTTTTATTATATGAGTTTTTAACATTTATGACCATTTTAACTGCCAATTTTGTGATTATGTCAGATAATATTTTTAAAAAATGACCAAATATGATTAAATCAATTTAAATTTAATGGAATAAACCAATGATATCTAAATATAAGCTCTAATATAAAAATAAATCAATTTAATATAATCGTGAGATAGAGAATAAAACATTACAGCATTTTTGCCTTCAATTAAATAAGCTAATTTTAATTAAAATTATTCATCGTTAAATAAATAAAAAAAATATATGGAAAAATAATTGTTGTTTTTTGATGATCACTGGTGAGTCAGTGGGTTGAGAAATATCAAGTCAATTGAATGGGCGGAGATTCGATTCCTGTCGAAATCTATTTTTGGGACCCCTTTTTCTGAAGCTAGCGAACACGAGTTAGCTAAGGATTAGAGAAATGGCAGTTAGGCCGGAAACGAGGATAATTTTATTTAATGATATTTGATTATTACATTTCAAAAATAAATACTCAATTTTTTTAAAAATATTTTAAAGCATCCCAGTGATGTGGGTTAGATGCTAGATTAATGCATCTAAGCTAACTCATGTTTGTGCCTTTGATTCCCGGCGGACTCACCTTTAAGAATTTATTTTCTTACGTAAATTAGAACCAGCACTTAGCTAAGCATTAGAAAGATAGCATCAATCGTTTTCTGATTTTAAAAGCATATAAAACTTAACCAATCAATCAATTTATTTAAAATTTAGAGGTTACAAAGAAAGTATAAAACTATTTGCTAGGTAAAATTTATTAATTTTAAATTAAATTTTATCTTTGGAAAAAGTAAACGATTTATAATAATTTTTTTATAAAATAAAATCTTTCAAATGTTTTTAAGCACCATTACTCGTTGAAGTTTTAATCTGAAAAAGGTTGCGACGGTGTCAACATTTATATGAAAATAAGGGCGAATGATATTTCTGGATGAAACAGATTTTTCACTATAAGTATATCGTAATGGACAAAAAAATATTGTGAATTCATTAAGTGTTAACACCAATTTCGACTCTACCAAGTAAGATATCGATTTTCGGTATCATGATATCATGAGGTGTCTCTTACAATTGGAAAAACAATTTTCTTCCATTAATCTCCAAAAAAATTAATATGTCAGTTTTTGAAACAATTGCTGGCCATCATTCGCAAGAATGAGAGCCCCGGCATAAATTTTGGGATATGCTTTTAGAAAAAATGCGAAATTTTAAATTTCATTTCTATACAAATTTTTCTGCTATGCTATTTAATTAAAACTTTTCCAGATATAATTAAATATTTCCATCATAATACCTCTAATTTTTAATTTTAAAATGAGATTAGTCTATAAAAAGGTTTAAAACGATCTTCTATGAATTTAGGCTTTGGTATTTATTAAATTTAAAAAAATTTTTAAGTTTCTGAATGTCAAACTTTCTTATGACCATTTATCAATTAAAATTAATTCTTCATGACACTTGTTAAGAATGTTTTTAAAATTCGGCATGAGTTAAAAACAGTTTATTTCATTTCCCTATATGAATGATCTCAAAATGCATTAAAACTACAAGATGGCAATATGAAATATTTCCGTCTTCTTAGATATAAGCCTAAAATGACAAAAACTATCTAAAATCATTTTCAAACATATCAAAAATTAAGTTAAGATTGATTCTATATTTTTCGGATGTGTTACTATTTATTCTTATTGGAGTTAGACACTTTTGACTATAAATTGAAACATATATGTTTTAAATCAAATTAAATTTAGTCTAACTTATTAATTAAGTTCTCTCTTCATCATATCCAAACATTTAGATATGTTCATCTTATCTATTTCTATCAATTCTTCCCATTTTGGTTTTGATCTTAATTTACCTAAATATTTCGTTTCATTTTTCTTTAAAACTAAATTATCTTATATATTTACCCAGGTACGTTTAGATTGAAAGTAAACATTAGCTTATCTATTCCATAGATTTTAATCTTCCTTTTTTTTCTCCATAACCAAGATTTAATCCAATGGTTAAAAATCTATTTTTAGAATAGCGTGCAATAATTTTTATTATAATATATTATATATTCCCAAGTTGCAGTCATCACTTAATTTAGTTTTGCTTTTGCTGAGTAATAGCTCAACACTAGAACTTAAATACAATGCATTTATTGATGTTTAAGGCCGGACTCAAAATTATGATCTTTCATATAAAATTGGAAATAGTAAAATTAACGAAGCCTCTCTTCCAAATTGCCCTAGAACATAAAACATTTTTATTGGAATATTATCTTTTAATTTTTTTGATGGCATCCTACCACCTATTGGCCATTTTATCTCTATGAAACCATCAAATCTAGTTTACAATGGGTTTATCCACCTGCATATATATTATCCATTATTTAATTTGAATTACTTTTCAAATAATTTTTAAAGCATAACTCATCAATTTAATACCCCCCCCCCTCTAGTAGTTTCCCCAATCCTATGGATGACTCTCTATCTGAAAATTGTTACACAATGCTTCCTTTCATATTAACCTAGAAGTTTAAACTTATCTATCGGAGTTTAATTTGTCGCATGCAACATTCAATAGCTCCTAAAAGTATTCACCAAATTTTCTTTGTATCTTCTTATTCTTTATTACATTCTATATCAAAATTCTTCTCTCGCAGAAATTTCACATTTCAGATATTACGATAATGATATTTTCCCTTTTTTTAATCAAGTTGTGTCTCTTGCTATAGTACTTCATACGTCACTTTTTATCAGTCTACTTTTTAATTCTTACATTTTAATTTTTATAGATTTAATGTTTGAAAACTTTCGGGTTTTGATTTTCTAGTATAAGCTTTAAAAAGGTGCATCATTTGTTATATTTACGTGCTGCTGCACCCCTTTTTGTAAAAGAAGTTTAAATTTTTCAAAATGGATTAGCATACTATTTTTCAAAAATTAGCACTCTTTTAAAACATGATAAAGTAATAAATACGAAATAGCGTAGAAACAAGATATATTATATTATTTAAATAAAAAGTAGTACGCATTCGAATATCAATAAAAAAAGCGATTTTTCTCTTGAATATATGCAACAATAAGTAATATTTCTTTAATTTTTTATCATTGTAAAGTTCTTTTTTGACTTTACGGCAGTGTCCTTTTCATATTATTTTTAAAACTTGTTTCTGTTTAGACCAATCTATTCAGAATATGAACTAGACCACCCTAGTTTGGTTTGTTTTAAGTGTGTATACCAGCTGAGTTTTCTTTAAAAGAAGACTTTATTAGCATTGATTAGTTTTCATTTTTTTGAGTGTTTCAATTGTTTTTAATTTTTATTTCAAATTTAAATATAGTGAAAATTGGGCAATAAATAACATATTTTTAAAGAATCAAAAAGTTGTGTTCAGAAGAATTTTAATAATCAAGTTTATATTAATTAGAATTATATTATATATAATGATGATTAATTTTAAAAATCATACTTGAAATATTTTCTTTCAAATTTTTTTATAAATGTTTTTTTATATAATTTTAATAAAGGAAAAACTTTAAAAAAATTGGTAAGGGGGAAAAAGAACTTAAGAATAAAAAAAATATGGTAAAAAATCTTTAGGAATTTGGGAAACGCACAATAAAAAGTAATCGAGATGGGAAATTAAATAATTATTTTTAATAAAATGGAAAAACATTACAATGACCCTTAATAATTGAAAGATTTGGATATGATTATCTGACGGGATAAAAATCAATGCATGGTAGCAACTTTTTTTTAAAGTGGCGAAAATATTTTTTTGAAAAACATTTTAATGACAAATTTTTTTTTACAATAATTTAGATTTCATAACTAATTTAATTTTTATAATATTAAATTTAATTTTAAAAAAATGAAAGTTTTCATCTTGATGTTATGAATTCATGAAAGATATATGTGCACCTTTTGCACATCCAAGAAATGCCGGACTCAAAGAATTATTCATCGGAAAATAAACAGTCACCAAAAATATGACCTGAAAGGGGAAAAATCTGTCTCAACTATCAAAGATGCGTTAACAAATCCCTCTATGATATACTCTACGGAAACTTCTAAATTGAAACCGGATTTTTAGAGATATATGCCAACAAAGGATTCCTCTAAAGGAAGAAATATTTAGATGAGACACCAACAGGTGAGAACCATTAAAGTTTCTCTTCCTTTTATTTGGAAAATGTGGAGAGACCGACGAAAGAATAATAATATTTGAAACATATTAAACCATAAAATAATATAAATTTTTTCCCGAATCTCGATCCATAACTTAAAAATGGCTGATTCTACCTTTTTTGTATAAGAGATATCCTAAATTTACCAATAATCTTCATATGCACTTACTTATTAATGGGTGAGTATTTATTATGATGGGTGTGAATTTATTGTGATAGGTGCATTTAATTTGTAATAAAATAATTGAACAGGTTTCTTCAGAAAAAATGATTCTATTAACACATCTTTTGGTTTATAAATCATGGGCTCAGGTAGTTTAGAGAGCCCCTAGATAAGATTGCTTTGTATTAAATTTGAAGTCCTAAGATTATTTAGAGTACGGGACGTAGAGGACGAGGGTAGCCATATGATTTGGTGCATCGGCTACTCAGGATTTGATTAAATAAATAACAAAACCCTAAAACATTACCCAATTACATTACAAATTCACGGTATAATGTTGTAGGACAGATAGATGCTGGTGAAAATTAAATTGTAACATAACACTTTGCAATGTAGATGATATGATAAATAACTATTTTAATCAGCAAACGATTTAGTAGTGCTGTAAATATTTCTAAAAATCGAACGTGTTCAACTCCAAAAAAAGAGTTCCACGTCTTTATAGAGAAACCATTATAGAGAATGTATTTTATAGACAAAAATTTATAGAGAAAACAATTATAGAGAATGCATTTATAGAGAATTGTTTTATAGAGAATGTAGTTTATAGAGAATGTTTTATATAGAGAATAATTTTTATAGAGAATTAATTTATAGAGAATGATTTTATAGAGAATGCCCTTTATAGAGAATTATTTTGTAGAGAATTATTTTCTTAATCTTGATTTTATAGAAAAATATTATATATGGGACAATTATAGAGTTCAAAAAATTTATGCGGGATTTGAAAAATATATCAAAATTAACATTTTAATAATACAATTCAGTTTATTTGTTGTATTTTTTCGATGACTTTATTTGTTTCAACAATGGTTTTTTTTGTAAAATCTTTTTAGTTCGCATCAAGGTTTAGCTTGATTATTAACTCAGCTAAACCAAACCTGAAACGATTTGTTAAATATGTATTAACCGTTATTAAAGAGAATCTAAACTGAACAACCATTTTTAAAATTTTTATATATTGCATTTATATGTCAGCTAACTAAATTAGCCTATAGAAGGGTTCTTAACTTTACCCATATGGATATAATATGGCGGAAGAGAATCTTGATTCTAATTCTAATTAAGAAAAGGTTTTAACCAGTTGTTTGGGTAAAAAATATGTCACAATCCCGTTCATTCTGCGTTTCGGAACACGTTTCTAAATATAATTTTCTTTCTATTTTATTATTCAAATTTTATTCATAGATAACTAAGAATTCATTAATCTCTAATGATACACATTTAGATGTATGAGATGGCTTTAATATATTGAGTGTCAAAAAGTGCCCAATATTTTTTATTTAATAGAAGCACCATAATTTTGTCCTACCTAAAAAACCAAACCCGTCAATTGGAGGTTTCTATATAAGATATTATAGCGAATGCATTACCGCGAATGCATTACCGCGAATGTATTATCGCGAATGTATTATAGCGAACGCATTACCGCGAACGCATTACCGCGAATGCATTATAGCGAGTATAATACAGCGAAAATATTATAGCGAATGCATTATCACGAATGTATTAGCGCGAATGCATTATCGCAAATGTATTAGCGCGAATGCATTATCGCAAATGTATTAGCGCGAATGGATTATCGCAAATGTATTATCGCGAATGCATTATCGCGAATTCATTGTCGCGAATGCATTATCTTAAATGAATTACATCAGTTGCGATATCGGGAATGGAGTTTGATGAAAACTACAATTTTATATTTATCGGCCTTTAGACAGACTTAGTTGAACCTGGAAATTAAGTTAAAGTTGGGCTTGGGTCTAAAAATATTTTTTTTTAAAATAGGGTAAGCTTTTGATTTTTTTGACTCAAAAAATATAAAAAAGATTCTAAGCAATAAAATAGATTTCTCTAAAGATTAGGGTAAAGGAATTAAATTTTTATATTAATTGATTGTTTAAATATGCGTTTAGTTATATTTTTCAATTAAATTTGGGACAGGACAGGCTGAGGCCTAAAATTTAAAATTATGGCTAGGCTCCTAAATAAAGATTTTTTGGATGGAGCTTTGGCCGAAATAAATAAAATTTGCAAGGCACTAAGAAAATAAGTTTTATTTAAAACATTGAGCCAAACAGATAATTAAACCTCGGATTTATATTATTCTTTGACAAAGCATGCTTTAATTAGTGAGGGATTTAGTATGGACTTGATAAGCATTTTTTGATAATAAATTTGTATAAATTCTCATATTGTTTTATCAAAAAGACAAGGTCAAAGCTTATCACAACAAGACATGAAACAATATTCAGCATCATAGGTAGATTGTCGAATTGAATTGCTATCCATCTCAGTACTTAATTCGTGTAATCTCTGATGATGAAATTGCCACTATTATGACTCAGGAATTGGGAAAAAAATAGATTATTTATTTCCTTAATTGATTCTTGCTAAGTTCTCGCTTCCTGACGAGTCTTTTTTCTAATTATGTGAACAAAGACAAAATTGTATAAAAATGGATATAGAAATATAATAAATATAAGTAGAGCTAAAATTGAATGAATTGAACATGCCTCATATATTATTAAAAATAACTTAGCTATTTTTAAAACAAATTATAGTATATTACCATTTCCGTTCAGTTGCTATATTTTATTAATCTGATGAATGTCATAAATTTTATTAGAGTGGCGATAATAGTGATTGGACGTTACTATCATCGCTGAAGATGAGAAAATTTAATGGAATAAAATATTTAATTTGTGAGTTGTACTTCAAGGAGTAGATACAACCCTAAAAAATCGAAAGGTGAAAAATATCTCTTTTTTACATTTTCTATGCCTTCATATTTTTTTAAATGTGTATTCTTCAAGACTAAAAGAGGTTTAGAAAGATTTAAAATGAAAGAAGCAAGTATTGACGGATATTAAAATTTAATTAAACAAGCTGAAGCGAACTTATCATTTTTGATTCCACTTTTTACAGTAGAAAGCAAGGCCCTATAAAAAATATTACCTGCCTCAGGAAGCGTAGATAATGAAAATCCTTATGTTATGCTGGAAAATAAAAATATTGCTTTAATCATGAAATTTTTTTATTAAGAAACACCCCCCTCCCTCCCAACAGAAAAGTTTGAATAAATAATTAGCCCTAATGATACGAAGAAATTTAAATATTAATGATAATTATACTTGCTTATAACCAGATCTAGAGACCGACTACCAATAATAAAAAGACGCTTAACCATTCAAACAATGTGAAACAGGACCTTTTACCACAGGGGAAGGGGTTATCTCAAGATTGGCATTGAAATTAAAATGGGTAGTTTGTATTTGGAATCCGTTGTTCTAATTTTGATGTGGTATAGGAAATGAGGGGAGTGGGGAAAGAAGGGGGTAGTATTATAATATATGATGCAAAATCTTTTGATAATTAGGTATTTGAATTATCTTCTAAGTGTAGTAGTAAAATATTGTGCAATCTGCTGCAAATATCAAGCTTCGATATTTTCTAAATCGCGTATTAATAAAATTGATCTCAATAAAAAGTTCCATAAAGTTGATTATCATTTTAATCACTTCTCATTGTGTCATATCACATTTACTATAAAGTCAATTTAAGTCTATTCATTAATATTTTTAATAATTTTATTCATATAAACGTATAAAGATAGTACAGAAATAGGTATATAAATTGATATCATAATGATTAGAAAGTTACACGCTATTAAATCCTTATACATTGGTGTTATTTTATAGGATAAATAATAATGTTGCCTTATTTAAATTTTTATGGAGCACTCTTTTAACCATTTTGGCCTAATTTTTTTAGGAGGAATACCTGTGTCATTTGGTGTCCCATCTCCCCAGGGGGTCTTAACGTCATTGACTTGTGGGGATAAAGGACACTTCTCGCTAGGAAGTGCTGTTAAAAGGCTCCATAAAAACGGAAAAATCAGGATTAAATTCAAAATAATAATACATTAGCCTCGAAATTTTGCTAATATATGGCCAACCCTGTCATCTATGAGCAAAGTCGCTCAGCTTGTGTAATATTTTAATGGCTAACATCTTGAATTTTATGATTAAACATCGGGTAAATGCTAAATGATCCCTTAAAGAACACTCTTCCCTGGTAATAGAGGACGCTCCCAGAGTTGATTTACTTAAATTGATTAATAATAAATCTTATTTTTTAGTATATTTTATATTATTTTCTTATATAAACAGTTGAAGAAATTAAAGAACTACGTATATATATTTTTTTCTTAAATATTTAATCATATGAATCAAACTGTTTTACAAAATCTTATGTTTGTAATATTTGCTATTTAAACAATTAGAGATATTAAACATGGATTTCGTTGTAAATTCTTAATTTTATTTATGATATTTGGTAATATAAGGAAAAGTTACTATTGTTAAATTACATTCGCAATACATGCGTTAAATAATGTAAATATTAACGTATTAAAATTTTTAAATAAAGTGGATACTTACATATTTTAAAACTTCTTGATTGAGTATATTCAAATTTATAGATTATTAATAGATCATTTTTAAGATTAAATCAAATTAAAGAGAAACTAGGATATTTAAAACAGAAATTTAAAACTGAACCATAAACGGGTATTTGTTATTATTTACCACCCATTATTATTATTTTTTACTAATCAAATCTACGCTATAAAATTGTTACTTTTATCTAAATCTAGACCTACATCAATCCAAAATTTGTTTACGATTCAGATCCCTGTTTCAAACTAATATTTTTGAAATTAACCATATCAAAATAATTTAAAACAAAAATAAAATAAATTGGAAATATAATATTAATAATGTATCTTATTATAATATATAAGCTTGAAATAAATAAACAAATTTATGAATAACTTCCCTTAATGCCAGCTAATTTTCCAAACAAGTGATCTGGTTTGTTAATTAACCCGGCAAATAAAATTGTTTTTTAACTGGAAAAGGATGAATAACCTTTTCAGCTTAATAAATGAATTATATTAAAGAGGAAAATGACCTCCTTAATTATAGGGTATTAAAATAAAATATTGTTTTCAATGGAAAGATCTCCGAAATATTAAAACATCTCTTTCAAAAATTAACATTAGATTATAAATTGGTTGAGTTGTAAAATAAAAAATATTTTGATATATAGGCTGCATCATCCCTTTTATTATTAAAAAAAAACATTTAAGGAATAAGCCATCCTAGGGGGGATTGAAGCTTAAGAAATCAGATCTGCAAATTTTAAGAGATCTCATGGTGGAGATAGAATTCCTGGTTAGGGATCACCTGTAATGAGTTTAAACTTAATAATATTTTCATATTAATAGAGATTTTATATATATGTTATTTTTATTATTTAATCTTTCCATTCATACAATACAAATCTTCTTATAATCATATGATGAAATACAAGTTTGTCTGTGAACCAACCATATTTAAACAAATTGGTATCAATAAATATAATCCCTATATGTAAATATAAAATTTCTTATAAATATTAAAAGTCTGATCTTCGGAATGTTTAACAAGTGCAAAAAACCTATAAAAAACATTTTAAACTTTTTGATTCATCTTTCTTTACACTGCTAAGAAGTTTAGGCTTGTAATAAGAAATTTTCATTTTACTAAAATCAATTTAGAGAAAAAAGTGTATTATTTAAAATTTTGTCTGTGTATAATTTTTAGGTAAGGGTTTGAACTATCATTTTGTATTTTGTAAATTCAGATACAATTATTTTCGGACCTATGACGATTTTGACAGAAATTGATCCAACCACTCCTTGGTCTTCCCTGCCTACGCTGTGAATATTAGACAGTACTCTAGTGATCTTTTAACTAAACTTAATTTTGGTAAGGCGATAGTATGATGGGTATTGTTTTATTTTTTGTTGCATTTAAAATCATTAATTGAGTGCGTTTTATTAAATTTAAAAATCTAATTTTGCCAGAAATGCACCTGAATAAGTGTAGAATACCCACCCTTAATGTTGCACAATCGGTTAATTTTAGGCAATTCCAAAACGGTTAGCCAAGTTTTTAGGTTAAAAAATCGGCTAAGCATAATTAGGCTTAGCATAAAAATAGGCGAAAACTAATTATTCAAAAATTAGGCATCGGTTAAGGAGCTCGCTTAATCGCCCGTCATATATCGTTACATAATAAATATATAAAATAATTAATAAAGGCTAGGCTTAGTGTTGCGTAACGCTGACGGGCGATTAGCCTAGCTCCCAGTCCCTACATTTTGTCTAATTAGTTTTAGGCGATTTTTCGGTTAAGCCAAATTATGTTTAACTAGTTTTAGGCTACTAACACTACTTATAAATTTCAGATTGATGTAAATTAAAATTTCTTCAGAGGTTCAATATAAGATCTTCTGAAATTTATAGGGTGGGTATTCTACACTTATTATAATGCATTTTCGGCAAAATCAGATTTAAAATTTAATAAAACGCCCTCAATTTTTGATTTAAAATGAAAAAATACAACAAAATAAAATAAAAAATTTTGGAGCAATCGTTTGAAATTCCCAGGGTAGATTCTCTTCGGAATTGGTAAAATCAGATTTATTAGGGAAATTATAAAAGCGCACTATAAATCAAAGACCTACAGGCCCGACCTTAAACCCGGGCGGTATTTTAATTTTTTTAAATATACCCGAGCCGAGCCTAACATTTTATTTTTTTAAATACACGGGCCGGGTCAAAAAAAGCTTTTTTAAAAAATACTCGGGCTGGGCCATATATTTTAAAACCAAATATTTTAAATCACCATTATTATCTAGACAAATTAAAAATATATAATATATTTTTAAAAAATCGGGGCCGGGCCAAGCAGATTAAAATAATGCACAAAGCAACTAAATATTGACAAAATTTCCTAAAACAATTGGCGTAAGGCTGGCTTTGTTGCTAATAGTTTTTTTTTAAATGGCTACTCTACTAGTTAAAGCCAGGGGCCCCTACAACGGGGGGGGTCCGAAGCAACTGCTTCAGTAAATTTGAGTGGGGGTACTTTTTTTTGCATCCATCATGATCATGTGATTTCTGGTTTATAAATGTAACAATAAGACCCCCCCCCCCCACTTAATATTTAATTTAATATATTGAAGGAAATTTTGGTCGATGTTTAGTAAATTTGTTATCCGAAATTTCTTGTCATAAATTATTTTTCCAATTTTAAAATATGCCTAAAAATATTAACCAATATTGACAATAGCAAAATTCCTAGAAATTGGATTACTTATAGTATTAAAATGTATAAAAATTTTTGCTTAACATGTCTCTTATTTGGTGGTCCACACGTTAATTCAAAATGGACATGTGAAGGTCTAGATAAATGGCAAAATATTAATCGTGATATTATTCTGCATGAACCTTCACAGGCACATATGATGGCCGATTATGGAAGGCTTTCTCATAATAAAAATTCGATATTAAAATTTATAACACCTCAGAAAGAATGTGTAGATAATAACCGTTCTATTATAAGAATTATAATAAGATGTTTAGATTATTTAATATCTCGTAACCGCCTTCTGGGGGAACAGGCAACAAGAAGACAATATGATGGCCCTTATTAAGCTTATTGCAGATTCTGAACCTATACTAAAAATGTATATACAGCAAAATGAAGAAAGAAAAATGGATAAAAAAATAAGGGATTAAAAACGAAATTATATTCAAATCAATTATCATATAATAACATAAACATTCTCATTGAAACCATGAAAAATATGGTTATAAAAAAATTCAAAATTAGATTACATTTAACAGGTGCTTTTCAATCATAGTTGATGGCACATACGATGTTTCGACAGAAGCAATAGCTTTGATAGTAAGGTATGTTGAAAATAGTGACGCCGAAGCCTGTTGAAAGACTGATTGACATATATTGTACGGGAAATACCACAGGTCTCGATATAAAGCATAATATAATATCCAAACTTGGCTCAATGAATTTACCCCTTGAATATCTAGTTGGGCAAAGTTATGATGGCGCCTCAAACATGAGTGGAAGAATCAATGGAGTGCAAGCCTTGATTAGAGCAGAGGCGCCAAAGGCAGCTTTTATATGGTGTTATTGTCATCGATTAAATTTAATCGTTGTTCAATTATGCCAATCAATTAAAGAACTTCGAAATGTTCTAGGAATACATGAGATTTATGTCTATTTTAATGGTGTAAAAAGATATGAGGTACTCAAAAAATTTCAGTATGATCTGAAAAAATCGCAACGATTTCTACGCGTCAAGAATACCACTCGGTAATAGTTCCTTATTTATTTAAATTTTAAATGTTTTTTTTATTTAGAAGCTGGCTATCGTCATATAAATCTATTGTAAAAATTTTTCAACTTTATGATGCCTTGAGGGCAGCTTTAACAAATTTAAAGGATTCTGAAGATCCTGCCACTTCCACTATGGCTAGTGCTATAGTCTTTAGAATAGAAAAATTTGATTGTATCTTATCACTTTGTGTTTTGGATAAAATATTGTTGATAACAAGTTTGGCTTGTACAAAATTGCAAACCATTTCGAAGGATATAGGGTATGCAATAAATCAAATTCAATTGACAAAAGATTGCTTGATTAATTTGAGAAGTATAATAATTATTGTCTTAATTATTTTTTAATCTAATAGATAATAACACTGAATTTTTGGATGTTTTTTCAAAGGCGCAAGATTTTATGAAGGAGAGATATCTACATTTTGATTTTGAAAGTTCTAGACTTCAAACATTACAATACAAAAAGGAGAGGTATATACTTTCATCATTAAATATAGAAATTTTTTTTAGCTTTAAAATAGGTGTGTTTTATGCTGCACTCGATTTAATTATTATGCAGAACGAAAGATTTAATGATGATTCCATGAAATTTTTACATCAAACATCATTTTTTAAGCCAAAGGGAATGACAGAAAAATCAATTATTAAAGAAGATATCGAGGATATCTGTTTTACAATTTAAATTCAAGTCAAATTTTCGAAGAAATGTTGAAGTTTAGAAATATTTATAAGATGGCCAAAATGGGGAATGTAATTATTACTCATGACCTAGAGGTTGAAGAATCTAAAGATTTGTCAGATTCTGAGAATTGTAAATTTATTTAATTAAAATATTTTTACCAATACATTATTTAGCTTCTTCTGATGATGATGATAATTCAGGGACTTACGATTCAGATTGGAAAACTATTCATTTATTTTACCTTATCGTTTACTTTTAAATTTTTCTGCTTTCCCTAATTTAAGAATTTTATATAAATATTTATTAACCATTCCCACAACCTCATGTACTGCCGAAAGAGTTATGAGTAAAATTAAATTAATTAAAACAAGACTGCGCAGTACCATGAAAGATTCTTTTCTCAATAATTTAACCATATTATCTATGGAAAAAATTTTATTTAAACAATTAAATACTGATGAAATTATAAATTCTTTTGCTTTCTCTTCCCCTAATTTATCTAAATTATTAATTTAAAAATAATATTTATAAAGTTATATTTTTTGCATTTTATTTATATTATATATTAAAAATTGATGCAATAAAAATTATTTTTGAAATTTATGGGTGTCATAATTATTATTTTTTCGAAGGGGGGGGGGTACTTTTCAGGGGGGGGGGTACTTTTCATGGGGGTATTCTGCTTCATTCGCTCAAAAAGTGTAGGAGCCACTGGTTAAAGCAAAGCACTAATAGAAACTGATAAAGAAGGAAACATTTTCATAATTTTAGCATTTACTTCTAATTGTTCAGCAGCGTATTTAAAAAAAATAACAACAGGAAACTCAAAAATATTATCATAATTATTCATAAGCAATACAAATCAGGAACGTGAATAAATTTTTTTAAGATTATTTTTTCCCTTTTTTTATTCAAGGGTTCCGAGAAATATGAAGGCATCTGGCTTGTTTTTTTGAGAAAATTTATTTCTAAAATAATACTTAATTCATTTTCTATAAAATCATTCTCTATAAAATTCTTCAATATAAAATTATTCTCTATAAAATCCTTCTCTATAAAATAATTCTTTCTAAAACAATTCTCTGTAAAATATTCTCTATAAAATAATTCTCTGTAAAACAATTCTCTGTAAAATATTCTCTATAAAATCATTCTCTATAAACGACATTCTATATAAAATCATTCTCTATAAATGAGATTTTCTATAAACGACATTCTCTATAATTGTTTTCTCTTTAAAAGTTTCTCTATAAAATAAATTATCTATAAAGGATTCTCTGTAAAGGGGATCCCGTCTATCTTTTATAGAGAATGAAAATATAGAGAAACTTTTATAGAGAAAACAATTGTAGAGAATGTCATTTATAAAGAATATCGTTTATAGAGAATGATTTTATAGAGAATTTATTTTATAGAGAAACTTTTAAAGAGAAAACAATTATAGAGAATGTCGTTTATAACATTTATAGAGAATGATTTTGTAGAGAATATCGTTTATAGAGAATGATTTTATAGAGAATTTATTTTATAGAGAAACTTTTAAAGAGAAAACAATTATAGAGAATCTCGTTTATAGAGAATCTCATTTATAGAGAATGATTTTGTAGAGAATTTCGTTTATAGAGAATGATTTTATAGAGAATTTATTATAGAGAAACTTTTAAAGAGAAAACAATTATAGAATGTCGTTTATAGAGAATGATTTTATAGAGAATATTTTACTGAGAATTGTTTTACAGAGAATTATTTTATAGAGAATTTTACAGAGAATTGTTTTAGAGAGAATTATTTTGTAGAGAAGTAGAGAATAATTTTATAGAATTTTATAGAAAATGAATTAAGTATTATTTTAGAAATAAATTTTGTCAAAAAAAGCCAGATGCCGTCATATAAATTCTCGGAACCCTTGAATAAAAAAAGGGAAAAAATAATCATAAAAAAATTTATTCACGTTCCTGATTTGTATTGCTTATGAATAATTATGATAATATTTTTGAGTTTCCTCTTGTTATTTTTTTTAAAATACGCTGAACAATTAGAAGTAGTAAAAATTATGAAAATGTTTCCTTCTTTATCAGTTTCTAATAGTGATTTGCTTTAACTAGTAGAGTAGCCATTTAAAAAAAACTATTAGCAACAAAGCCAGCCTTACGCCAATTGTTTTAGAAAATTTTGTCAATATTTAGTTGCTTTGTGCATTATTTTAATCTGCTTGGCCCGGCCCCGATTTTTAAAAAATATATTATCTATTTTTAATTTGCCTAGATAATAATGGTGTTAAAATATTTGGTTTTAAAATATATGGCCCGGCTTGAGTTTTTTAAAAAAAGCTTTTTTTGACCCGGCCCGTGTATTTAAAAAAATTAAAATACGTCCCAAGTTTAAGGTCGGGCCTGTAGGTCTCTGATTATAGTGCGCTTTTATAATTTCCCTAATAAATCTGATTTTACCAATTCCGAAGAGAATCTACCATGGGAATTTCATACGATTGCGCCAAAATATTTTTGCATTTAATAATTTTATTTTGTTCTATTTTTTCATTTTAAATCATAAATTGAGCGCGTTTTATTAAATTTTATATCTGATTTTGCCGAAAATGCATTATGATATGTGTAGAATACCCACCCTATAAATTTCAGAAGATCTTATATTAAACTTCTGAAGAAATTTTAATTTACATTAATCTGAAATTTATAAGTAGTGTTAGTAGCCTAAAAATCAGCTAAACATAATTTGGCTTAACCGAAAAATCGCCTAAAACTAATTAGACAAAATGTAGGGACTGGGAGCTAGGCTAATCGCCCGTCAGCGTTACGCAACACTAAGCCTAGCCTTTATTAAAATTATTTTATATATTTATTATGTAACGATATATGACGGGCGATTAACCGACTCCTTAGCCGATGCCTAATTTTTGAATAATTAGTTTTCGCTATTTTTATGCTAAGCCTAATTATGCTTAGAGAATTTTTTAATCTAAAAACTTGGCTAACGTTTTGGAATTGCCTAAAATTAACCGATTGCGCAACATTAAGGGTGGGTATTCTACCCTTATTCAGGTGCATTTCTGTCAAAATCAGATTTTTAAATTTAATAAAACGCACTCAATTAATGATTTTAAATGCAAATAATAACAAAAAATAAAACATTACCTATTAAACTATCGCCTTACCAACATTATGTTTAGTTAAAAGATCATTAGAGTACTGTCTAATATTCACAGGGCAGGTAGGGAAGACCAGGGGGTGGTTGGATCAATTTCTGTCAAAATTGTCATAGGTCCGAAAATAATTGTATCTGAATTTACAAAATACAAAATGATAGTTCAAACCCTCACCTAAAAATTATACATCGACAAAATTTAAAATAATACACTTTTTTCTCTAAATTGATTTTAGTAAAATAAAAATTTCTTATTACAAGCCTAAACTCCTTAGGAGTGTAGAGAAAGGTGAATCAAAAAGTTTAAAATGTTTTTTATAGGTTTTTTGAACTTGTTAAACATTCCGAAGATCAGACTTTTAATATTTATAAGAAATTTTTTATTTACATATAGGGATTATATTTATTGATACCAATTTGTTTAAATATGGTTGGTTCACAGACAAGCTTGTCATCATATGATTATAAGAAGCTTTGTATCATGATATACACTGATTTCCATCACATTGTAATGTCTTTCTTTAAAAAATATCGAAGCTTGATATTTGCAGCAGATTGCACAATATTTTACTAACTCTTTTACACTTAGAAGTTATTTCAAATACCTAATTATCAAAAGATTTTGCATCATATATTATAATACTACCCCCTTCTTCCCCCACTCCCTTCATTTCCTATACCACATCAAAATTAGAACAACGGATTCCAAATACAAACTACCCATTTTAATTTCAATGCCAATCTTGAGTTATAACCCCTTCCCCTGTGGTAAAAGGTCCTGTTTCACATTGTTTGAATGGTTAAGCGTCTTTTTATTATTGGTAGTCGGTCTATAGATCTGGTGTTATAAGCAAGTATAATTATCATTAATATTTAAATTTCTTCGTATCATTAGGGCTAATTATTTATTCAAACTTTTCTGTTGGGAGGAGTATATGTTTCAAAAAAATTTTCATGATTAAAGCAATATTTTTATTTTCCAGCAAAGCATAAGGATTTTCATTATCTAAGCTTCCTGAGACAGTTATATATAAAGGCATAGAAAATGTAAAAAAGAGATATTTTCCACCTTTCGATTTTTTAGGGTTGTATCTACTCCTTGAAGTACAACTCACAAAGTAAATATTTCATTCCATTAAATTTTCTCATCTTCAGCGATGATAGTAACGTCCAATCACTATTATCGCCACTCTAATAAAATTTATGACATTCATCAGATTAATAAAATATAGCAACTGAAGTGAAATGGAAATATACTATAATTTGTGTTAAAAATAGATAAGTTATTTTTAATAATATATGAGGCATGTTCAATTCATTCAATTTTAGCTCTATTTATATTTATTATATTTCTATATCTATTTTTATATAATTTTGTCTTTGATCACATAATTGGAAAAAAGACTCGTCAGGAAGCAAGAACTTAGCAAGAATCAATTAAGGAAATCAATAATCTATTTTTTTCCCAATTCCTAAGTCACAATAGTGGCAATTTCATCATCAGAGATTACACTAATTAAGTACTGAGATGGATAGTAATTCAATTCGACAATCTACCTATGATGCTGAATATTGTTTCATGTCTTGTTGTGATAAGCTTTGACCTTGTCTTTTTGATTAAACAATAAGAGAACTTTATATAAATTTATTATCAAAAAATGTTTATCAAGTCCATACTAAATCCCTCACTAATTAAAGCATGCTTTGTCAAAGAATAATATAAATCCGAAGTCTAATTATCTTTTTGGTTTAATGTTTTAAATAAAACTTTTTTTCTTAGTGCCTTGCAAATTTTATTTATTTCGGCCAAAGCTCCATCCAAAATCTTTATTTTTAGGAGCCTAGCCATAATTTTAAATTTTAGGCCTGAGCTTGTCCTGTCCCAAATTTAATTGAAAAATATACCTAAACGCATATTAAACAATCAATTAATATAAAAATTTAAATCCTTTACCCTAATCTTTAGAGAAATCTATTTTATTGCTTAGAATCTTTTTTATATTTTTTGAGTCAAAAAAATCAAAAGCCTTAACCCTATTTAAAAAAAAAATATTTTTAGACCCAAGCCCAACTTTAACTTAATTTCCAGGTTCAAGTAAGTCTGTCTAAAGGTCGATAAATATAAAATTGTAGTTTTCATCAAAGTCCATTCCCGATATAGTAACTGATGTAATTCATTTGAGATAATGCAATCGCGACAATGAATTCGCGATAATACATTTGCGAAAATGCATTCGCTATAATATTTTCGCTGTATTATACTCGCTATAATGCATATAATGCGTTCGCTATAATACATTCGCGATAATGCATTTGCGGTAATGCATTCGCTATAATATTTTATATACTTCAATTTACGGTTTTGGTTTTTTAGGAAGGACAAAATTATGGTGCTTATAAATCAAAAATATTGGTTTCTCTATAAATATGTGGAAACCCAAATAGAGATCGGCACTTTTCGACACTCAATATATTAAAGCGATCGCATACATCTAAATGTGTACCATTAGAGATTAATGAATTCTTAGTTATCTATATTAAAAAGATTTATGAATAAAATTTGTATAATAAAATAGAAAGAAAATTATATTTAGAAACGTGTTCCGAAACGCAGAACGAACGGGAATGTGACATATTTTTTACCTAAACAACTGGTTAAAACCTTTTCTTAATTAAAATTAAAATCAAGATTCTCGTCCGTCATATTATATCCATAAGGGTAAAGTTAAGAACCCTTCTATAGGCTAATTTAGTTAGCTGACATATAAATGCAATATATAAAAATTTTAAAAATGGTTGTTCAGTTTAGATTCTCTTTAATAACGGTTAATACATATTTAACAAATCGTTTTAGGTTTGGTTTAGCTGAGTTATAATCAAGCTAAACCTTGATATGAACTAAAAAGATTTTACAAAAAAACCATTGTTGAAACAAATAAAGTCATCGAAAAAATACAACAAATAAACTGAATTGTATTATTAAAATGTTAATTTTGATATATTTTTTAGAGACCTGCAGAGGTACCATTTGCACGGCCCGGCCCGGTTTTAAATTTTTTAGGCAGGCCCGGATATTTTTTAAAAAAATTTTTTACGGCCCGGCCCGGATTTAAAAATTTAAGGCCCGGTTTGGAAATTTTTTAAAAAAAAAATTTCAGGCCCGGCTCGCAATTTTTTAAAATTATATTCGACCTGGTCTATACAAAATTTCACCTATGAGGTATTTTACCATATTTTTCAGCGAGTATTATCGCTTATTATTTAAAAAATACATTTAAAAAGCTAATATTTTGAGAATATTATATTGAATTTATAAAAATTATAAAACTGTTATTTATAAAAATGGATATTTTGAGCATATACTATATTTTATATTGCATTTATAAAAAAAAACTTTCATAAAAATGGTAATAATATTTGTCATATACTATATTTTATATTACATTAAAAAAAAATTAAACTAATATTTAATTTATAAAAATGGAAAATATTTTGAGAATATAATATATTGTATTTAATTTATAAAATAAAAATAAATCGCTATTTAAAAAAATGCATGTATAATAAATAGTATTTTGAAAATATAATCTAATTGCACAATATTAATATAATTTATTTTATAATATAAATTTTTAGCAAAAGAAGATAATTGTATTATATAATATTGTAAAAAAAAATAATGAAAAATGTTGGATTAAAAACTTTCAAGACTCAAGGTAAATATAATAAATGCAATAAATATTTGACAGTTTGCAAAGTAAAAAACCAGCATGATTGACGAAACCCTATACTCAAGAAAGATATTAAAAATTCACAAATTATCATGAAGAAAGAGAAGCATATCTACCTTTTCAGGTTGAAGATAACTTCTTCTTTCTTCAAGAATTCTCCCAGTAGTGGAAAAATTCCGCTCACAGCTTGCACTTAAAGCAGGAATTGCCAATTTTGCTAAAATTGGAAATTCGTTTTGATGAGCCGCCCACCACTCTAACAAATTATCCACCTTAAATGTTTTATCTATTATTTATGTAATTATAATATTCATCATCGGGTATTGACATATTACCAGAATTACCATCGCCCCATTTGTCATAAAACGATTCAGTTTGTTTAACAACAGTCGTAATTTGACTGGTCGATGGTATTTCATTTACTTCCTGAGCCTCTTGTAATTTAATATAATCTTTTATATAGTTTTCCATCATTTTGCGATCTGTCCTTGACTACATACTTAATTGCTTGAATTTGGGACAGAGAAAAAGATAAATAAAATGATACTTGTGTAAAACAAATTTTTCAATTAAAAAATGCTTTATATTAAGTAAAATCAATTTTATTTCTCCTTTTCGCTTTGAAAGGTATTACAAACTTTAAGAAGTGATATTCCTTTATTTGATTGTTTTGGTAAAATATATTCTAAAAATTTAGAAATGAATTATAAAAAAATATATTAATACTTTGAATAAATTTGAAGGAAATTAATAATTAGATCGATCTGTGGGTTGTTAGGTAGTGTTAACCATCACCCAATATTATATTAATCATAACTATAATATAATATAATCTTATAACCATTAACTCATAATGTAAAAATTTTTATAAAAAATATTAAGGCCCGGCGTTTAACAATCTTAGGCCCGGCCCGGCCCGGATATAATTTTAAAAAAATTTTTTAGGCCCGGCCCGGATATGTTTAAAAAAAATTTTTTTAGGCCCGGCCCGGGTATATTTAAAAAATTTAAAATAAGGCCCGGCCCTGCCCGGGCCGGGCCTGCAGGTCTCTGATATTTTTCAAATCCCGCATAAATTTTTTGAACTCTACAATTGTCCCATATATAATATTTCTCTATAAAATCAAGATCTAGAAAATAATTTTCCATAATATAATTCTCTACAATGTAATTCTCTACAAAATGATTCTCTACAATTTAATTCTCTACAAAATAATTCTATATAAAAGTAATTCTCTTTAAAATCATTCTCTATAAACAACATTCTCTATAAAATCATTCTCTTTGAAGTCATTCTCTATTAAGGACTTTCTCTATAAAATAATTCTCTTTAAAATCATTCTCTATAATCGACATTCTCTATAAAACCATTCTCTATAAACGGCATTCTCTATAAAATCATTCGCTTTGAAGTCATTCTCTATAAAGGACATTCTCTATAAAATAATTCTCTTTAAAATCATTTTCTATAAATTACATTCTCTATAAAACAATTCTCTGTAAATGCATTCTCTATAATTGTTTTCTCTATAAATGTTTCTCTATAAAATACATTCTCTATAATGGTTT